>NC_055991.1:97343711-99843711 GCF_018446385.1 Zingiber officinale
GCCTTTATTTATATAAGAATATGATACAACAAGTCCATAATACAATCATCAAATGATTGACTCTAGGGCTCTAACTAACATATTACTGTGCTAACCTTTGTGTAGCAAGAATATTCTATTTAACCGAATGTAGGGATCGGTCAACCGAACCAGCTTGACTCAAACCATATATCAGTTCAAACTAAAGCAGAGCACATTCCGATCGAAGCTCGATCGGTCGACTGAACCTTGATGATGTGGCACAGTACAGATCAATCAGAATCAAAGATGGAAGCTAGCCAGATCGATCAACCGAAGCAGAGGACCAGTCGACCGAACGATCATCTCATTGAAGACACATTAATGAAGAATCTCAACGAACGGGGAAAACTCACCGTTCGGTCTATCGAACAATGGGATCTGTCGACTGAATCATTAAGTGTCATCAATGCTCGAAGATTAGATTTGATCGAAGCTCAGCGAAGAAGGAAGGGAGTGGGTTCGGTCGACTGAACCTGAGGATCAGTTGATCGAATATTGACCATTCTTATAAAAAGGAGCTCGAGGTCCGAGGCTGTGCAACGAATCGGTTCTGAGTTCATCCCTTGCAAAACTGTTGTTCGACTAGTCTACTACTCATCTCCAAGCAAGCGACTACTCCATCCAAGAAGTATAGACCGAGCTTCATTCTCTATCTAGTATCGGTATATTTTATTTAGCTTACTTTGTACTTAATTTCAAGAAAGATAGTAGGCTGTTACTATCTTGCTCATTTCATTGTACGAATTACTTCTTTCCGAAGGTTTCGGAAAGAAGAGTTTTAGTGGATTCTCCAAGGATGCGGTCAAGGATCTTAGGCCTTGGAGTAGGAGTTGACCTAGACTCCGAACTAAGTAACCAAAACGTGTTTTACTTTTTGCTGCACTACTCGTGTTTTAAACGTTCCAAAAGAAAGAGTTTTTTAAAAAGCGATATTCACCCCCACTCCTCTATCGTACTTTCTCGATCCTTCAGTAATGACTATCCTGACCTCAATTTAGAAACCTCAGTCAGTTTCTTTAGTCGAATCAGTACCTAAGGTTTGCCCCTAATGGGGCACGACCTCACTTCACTGCCTCCAGTAGTTTACATCAATTTACTTCTCAAACATTGGGTCCTCCAGACCTATTTAGATTTAACCACTCAGCATTAGATCAGCTGTCAAGGCTTTCACTTAACTCGATATCGGGTCCTCCAGACCTACTGAGTCCACCTGCTAGATGTCAGGTTCACTTGGCACATATGGACTTCTTGCCTGATTCCATGTTCTGTTGAGACTTTTCTTGCCCAGCATCTGGTCCAGCTAACCTTCTAAGACTTTTTAAGTTAAGCTTGCTACATACTTAATCAATTTATCGAATAACAATAAGACTTAACTTGAATTTTTGACAACATCAAAATATAAATTCGATTATAGTGCTCTATGTACCAACAATCTTTCCCTTTTTGATATTTGGCAACCTACTTAAAAGTTAAGTTAAAAACATGATATTAATAAAAAAACATCAAAATATAAATTTGATTATAGTGCTCTATGTACCAACAATCTTTCCCTTTTTGATATTTGGCAATCTACTTAAAAGTTAAGTTAAAAACATGATATTAATAAAAAAAACATAACTCTCTCCCTTAAGTTAAATTCCTTTTAAATTTAACATCTCTCCTCCATTGACACACATCGAAAACTGGGGTTACAACACAAGCATCAATCAAGATTAGAGTTTTGATAAAGTTTGAAAGCACTGAAGATGCTAAAATATCTAAGATAAAAGTATTTGAAAAATAATATTAAAATTGATTTTGAAAAGAACTTTGAAAGACTCCAAAAATATTTTGAATGTGGATTTAAGAATATATATATATATATTTTGAAACTAATAATAAATTTATAAGTTTTCAAAATCCTTCAAAAATATTTTCCATTTATTTTTCTTAAAATCTCATTGATACGGTGATAAAGATGCCCCCTTGAAAAGTGGGTCAAAGCAGTGAGGATTGACTAACGTAAAGGTCAATGTCAAATGGTCAAAGTCAAACAGTCAAAGTCGTAGAGTCGGACGGACATAGAGACTGTTGACCAGGCAAGGTTGGTCGAGTGGGCTCGCAGCATCGCTTGGACGTGAAGGGTTGGCTAGACCATCCGAACGACCATCCTCCGCAACTTACAAACTAAGTTTGGGGCTAAGTACTAATTTCCGGCCCATCATCCTTTCGGATCATATCTAAGGGCCAATCAGACACAGTGTGTCTCTCTAACAACATGAAGGTCATGTGAAGAATAGGTTGGTAGTTGCATCCTGCATGGCCTGGTCGAGTTGGCGATTTACTGGCTGAACGGTTGTTGGTCAGCCTACGACGGGACCTAGCTACCCGTCATATCATACTCTTTTGGAAGTTTGTGCTAGAAAGGATAGAGAATATCTCACTGGTAAATCATCCTTTAGAAGCTTCCATCCTGTCAAGTCACAGAGATTGACGAGCTTGTTTAAGGAAAGATGTCAGGACACTTTATGGTCTATTCTTTCTTAGGAGAACTTTGGAAAACATGCTAATGTTTTGAGATGCATGCATAATGCAACAGTGTCACTATCAGGGGGTCTTCATCTACAGGTGGAGGTATGCGATGCTTCTTATTTGCACACGTCATTTGCTACAGTTCACTACTTCCTTCTCTAAAATCGAGCACTGACTTGAGCGTCGGAGGACTGACGCTGAGGACATCTTCCCTGGCCCGACACTAATGCTCCTCATGTTGCAGGACAGCGAGGAGTTTTCATTGAGTTAGTAGCAGAGCCACGTGTCTAGCTCACCGCCTTCATCGATTTCAAACAAGATCATATTTGGCGCCGTCTATGGAAATTTCACCTACATCCGAGATATGAAGATAGAGGACGTTGGATGGCTCACCACTGTGGTATTAACCCAAGAAGAGTTAGAGATGCTGATAAAGGCCCCAGCTGCAAAGATGGTGCAACAATAATAGGAAATAGTAGTCGAGTGCTGAACAACCCGGCCATGTCCGCTACTGGCCAACATGCTGAACATAGGACCTAAGTGGAGGATCACGCCGAGCGTCAGCTGAACCAGCAGCTGACGGGCGCTTTCCACCAGGCACTCATTCCGTCGACCAACTTACCACTAGCGCCCAATTCGCCAATTTCATACCACAGGGCATTATTTAGAATGACTTATAAGAGCATGGCTGGGTAAAAAGGACACAGGGATCGTCCTCCGAGAATGCGGCCTCTCGAGATGCTCATAAGGCCAAAGCACTCTGAACCGACGATTGTGTTGGAACCCCAAGGTGTTTTGATGTGATCAAACAAGTTAAGTTAGGTCATGCTTTGTCTAACCCTTGTGTCTAAGTGTGCAGGAGCTTCGGAACACAGAAAGTCGAGCGGAAGACGCGGTTAGTGAGAAGGACGGCACGGGAGAGAGCCGACGAGCTCGGTGCGTCCAAGGGACGAGGTGACCGCGGAAGAGTACACCGGTGGACGAGAAGAACGTGTGCGACGTTCGAGGGACGAGAAACCGGGAAGGAAGGCTACTCGAGGAGAAGGCCGAAACTTGAGTTCGGGTGAGCCCTATTCCGGATGGCCGAGATCACCCAAGCTAGCGGAGCTGGAGCGAAAGACCCGGACCGAGACGAGCTGAACCGGAGCAGAGGTCCCGAACCGAGAAAAGTCAACTCTGTTGACTTTCCTGGTCCGGGCGCCTCGACCTGGATTTTGGCCAGGATCACGTCAAACGCGATCTGATCATTGGGGGATAAAATTTTATCCCTCTCAGGGCGCTCGGAACCCCTTCGGGGCGCCCCGACCAGTGCTATAAATATAGCACTGATCTGCACAGTTAAAGTATCTCACTTGTAATTAGTTTTCTCTGTGCTTTCATTTCTGTTTCTTTTATTTGTGCTGTCAACACTGTAAAGAGGCTACTCCGCCCGAAGGAGATCATTAGATAGTGCGCTTACTTTCCTTGGATTAGCAATCCCCTGATTGTAAACCAAGTAAATCTCTTGTGTCTGCTCTTTTCTTTTAGTCTCTTAGTTTTATTATTACAAGCGTCTGTTAAATTAGTTGAATATCCGAGAAAGGTTTTTGGTTTAATTTTTGTAGGGCAATTCACCCCTCCCCTCTTGCCGGCCTCCAAAGGGACCAACAAGTGGTATCAGAGCGAGGCGCTTCAGGAGGACTAACCGTCGATCGAAGCAACAAGATAGTCGGATCAAGCATCGTTCCACCAAAATTCGAGGGGGATTTCGCAGACTGGAAGCGACGTATGGAGGTATTCCTAAGAACTGATTTTGAAATTCAGTTTATTATGAAGTATGGTTTTGTAGCTCCGATGAATCAAGATGGAGAAGAAAAAGAAGAGAGTCATTGGACAAAGAAGGAGCAGAATGAGTCTGTAGCGAACAGTCGTGCGGAATATCACCTGCTAAGCGTGTTACCGCCTCAAGATGTCAACCGCATCGGAAGCTATTCATCTGCTAAAGAACTCTGGGAGAAGTTCCTGGAACTCCACGAAGGCACGTCCGAAGCGAAGCTCGCTAGAAGAGACATCCTCCGGAACAAGTTGATGAACATTCGTCTGGAAAAAGGTGAGAAGGTAGCCAGTCTCCATGCGAAGGTAAAAGAACTGATTACTGGTCTCGAGAACCTCGGAGAAACAGTAACAAATCGGGAAACAATATGCTACGCACTCAATGCGTTTCCCAGAACTTTAGAATGGACATCAATCGTCGACGCCTACTATTTCGAAAGATCTAGAGGTAAGTACTTTAAAAGAACTATTCTCCACTCTTGAATTGCATGAAACCAGGTGTGCAGGAACAAAGGAATCAAGCCAGATGATCGCACTAAACGCAACCAAGAATGATGAACCCGAGTCATATTCAGAAGACGATCAGGAAACATACATGGTAAGGAACTTTAAAAAGTTTTTTAGATCTAATAAATTCAAAGAAATGCAGAATAAAAAGAATCTAAGAAATAGAAGAAGGATGCGTTGCTACCAGTGTCAAAAGGAAGGACACCTAAAAGAGGATTGCCCAGAACTAAAGAAGGACAAAGGCAAAATTCTCAAGAAGCACAAGAACCTAAAAGCTACTTGGGACGACACTTCATCATCTAAGTCCGAGATTCAAGAATATGTCAGGCTAGCGCTGATGGCAAGCTACGAAGGGCAAAGCACATCAGAACCTAGCATCGATGAAGGAGGAGCGACCTCAGATGAAAGCAGCGAAGCAGGGGGAGATTCAGGCTTCAAGTCTGATATGGTAAGTGAGGTATACCTCTTACCCCTTGATCAACTTTACTTTGGTATTAAGGCAATGGCTAAATCCTTGTATAAATTAGAAAATAAAAATACCAAATTAGAAAATAAAATGTTAGAAACAAAAAGAATTTTGGCAAAATTATGTCTTATAGAGGATTTAGATAAATTGAAAATTGAAAATGAAAAACTAAAAGAAGAAATAGAAAGATTGAAAAAGTCTAATGGTTCAAATATTTCTACTTTTAGAAATTATAGAGGACTAAATTGGTATTATAGATTTCAACAAAATCAAATTAGAAAAATATCAAAGACCTATGTACCTAGAAAATATTAAATTAACCCTATAGGAAGGAACCTCTATTGGGTTCCAAAAATCTGTTTAATTTAAAATTAAAATTAGACTTAGCATTTTCAGCAAGAAAATTAAACAACTAATTTCTTTATGAGGCTTTGTCTAAGGAAGTGGTTGTTGCTCTAATAACCAAGAAAGCCTAGTGCCTCGCCACGACCTGGAAGCCAAATATCGAAATGAAAAGTTTAATTGACTAACTGAAAAAGTATTAATTTAATTTACTTAATGTTTTAAAAGAGTTATTCAATTTGTGTTAGAAAATATTTGAAATTGATTTAGAAAATTTTTTCCCTTAGAAATTATTTTTTTATGAAAATTGACTTAGAAATTTTTTAAAATTAGAAAAAAAAATTTTAGAAATTGTTTTTAAAATTTGCCATAGAATTTTTTTTTTCCTTAGACTTGTTTAAAAACCTCTATTTTTTATGTGATCAAAGGGGGAGAAGGATGTTAAGTCTAGGGGGAGGTAATATATATTTTTTAATTGAAATATCTTTAGACTTATTTGTAAATTAACTGTTTTTATTGCATTTGTTTTACCCTAACTTAACTTGGGTTGCTCACATCAAAAAGGGGGAGATTGTTGGAACCCTAAGGTGTTTTGATGTGATCAAACAAGTTAAGTTAGGTCCTGCTTTGTCTAACCCTTGTGTCTAAGTGTGCAGGAGCTTAGGAACACGGGAAGTCGAGCAGAAAACGCGGCTAGCGAGAAGGACGACACGGGAGAGAGCCGATGGGCTCGGTGCGTCCGAGGGACGAGGTGACCGCGGAAGAGTACACCGGTGGACGAGAAGAATGTGCACGACGTTCGAGGAACGAGAAACCGGGAAGGAAGGCTGCTCGAGGAGAAGGTCGGAACTTGGGTTCTGGTGAGCCCTATTCCGGATGGCCGAGATCACCCAAGCTAGCAAAGCTAGAGCGAAAGACCCGGACCGAGACGAGCTGAACCGGAACAGAGGTCCCGGACCGAGAAAAGTCAACTCTGTTGACTTTCCTGGTCCGGGCGCCCGGAACCATTCCGGGCGCCTAGACCCGGATTTTAACCAGGATCACATTAAACGTGATCTGATCGTCGAGGAATAAAATTTTATCCCCCCAGGGCGCCCTGACCAATGCTATAAATATAGCACTGATCTGCACAGACAAAGTTTCTCACTTGTAATCAGTTTTCTCTATGCTTTCATTTCTATTTCTTTTATTTGTGCTGTCAACGCTGTAAAGAGACTACTCCGCCCGAAGGAGATCATCAGATAGTGCGCTTACTTTCCTGGGATTAGCAATCCCCTTATTGCAAACCAAGTGAATCTCTTGTGTCTGCTCTTTTCTTTTAGTCTCTTAGTTTTATTATTACAAGTGTCTGTTAAATTAGTTGAATATCCGAGAAATATTTTTGGTTTAATTTTTGTAGGGCAATTCACCCCTCCCCTCTTGCCGACCTCCAAAGAGGCCAACAGATTGTCTCGAGTGGGTAAATCTACAATTTTCTCAAGAAATTCTAGCTGATCGGTTGCCCGCTCACTTTCGACCCTTTTCAATCGAGGAGTAAGGAGGATTGACTGATCCCGAGGATCATTTACTTAAGTCAATAACATGGTCACGCTCCACCAGTACACCGATGGAGTCAAATGCTGAGTATTTCTCACTACATTATCTGGCTCGGCGTAAAGATGGTTCAAATGATTGCCAACTGGATTCATCCGTAGCTTCAAGGATTTCTGAGCGACATTTCTCTAACATTACACCAACAACCATCGATATCAGAAGATGACTGTAAATTTGTTCTCACTCAAGTAAGAATCTAAGGAGACATTACAGGCCTTCATTAAAAGATTCAACCAAGTGGCCATGAATGTCCCGTCAGCCACTCAGGGAATTCTAGTAAGTGTCTTTTCACAAGGACTTACAAATACTGATTTCTTCCGATCCCTTATTAGGAAGCCTCCCTTCGATCATCTGCTTAGATAGGCTATAAAATACATCAACGTCGAGGAGACCCAGTCAACTCGAAAGAAAGAGGTGATCCTCGAGCTGGTTGCTATTCACGAGCGTCGATCGGATAACAGCAACGTGCCCCCAAAAGGGCCCCGAGTGAGCCCTCAACAGTAACATTAGGAGCCTCGACCACATGCAGTTCGACATGTGGAAGTTGAACGGATGAGATCCATCGAGCCCCGACCATGGACCCTAATGTTCTGCTCCTACCATCCCTCGTCGTCTCACAACACAAAGAACTACTACCACTTTAGTATGATGCCCCGCCGACTAGCCCCTAAAGGATATCATCAATGATCTCCCTCTCCAACCAGTTAACATCACCGTCGACCGAGAGCCCAAGGTCAAGACAACATACCGGCCGAGCGGATCCAACAACAGCCCCGACAAAGAGATAAACAAAGGCCTGCCCTGACATCGACCGAGTGGCTAGTACGCCGATCAGACTAGAGGAGGAGACTCATGGTAATACCGCCCGAGGTGATATCGAAATGATAGCGGGTGGCTCGACCGACAGTGACTTCAATTAAGCCAGGAAATCACATGCGCAAAGATTGGAGATCTACGCGGTCAGATGTAGTAAGAAGAAGGCACAAGGACCAGAAATTAGTTTCGGCCCTCGAGACTTGGAGGGTGTAGAAATCACTCATAATGACGCCTTAATCATTAAGACGGTAATCACCAAGTATAATATTCACCGAATTTTTATTGACACCGACAATTTGGTCAACATCATATTTAAGAAGGCATTCGACTAGCTATAAATAGAAAAAAGCAAGCTCCAGCCCATGCCAACTCCATTACACGGTTTCACTGGCAATGAGGTTCTGCTAATAAGTCATGTTCGGTTGGCCATCTCTTAGAGAAGAGCCACTCATGAGGACTTGCCGCACAAATTTCATTGTGGTGGATGCACCTTCGGCTTACAACGTGATACTTAGCCGACCGGAGCTAAATGAGTTTCGAGCTCGTCTCAATATTCTGCTAAAAGATCAAGTTTCCAGTAGACGACTCGATCAGCGAGGTTAAAGGTGATTAGATTGTGGCGTGCAAATGCTACATGGAGGTGGTCAAAGCCGAATCTCAAGGCACTCAGAAGGCTTAATGACTCGAGGTCAATGCAATTTAGGAGGCACCTCCCACTTTGGTTTATCAAGAAAAGGAGTAAGTCTAAGTCCACCCCAGCCGATGGGAGGCCACCACATACATTACGGTTGATCTGAGCTCCCGGGATTCTCTCCGGTAATAATGTAACACGAGTTGCATGTCCAACAGGATGCTCAACCAGTGAAACAAAAGAAAAGGCACTTCATCTCAGAGCAAAATCAGATCATCTGAGCAGAGGTAGAGAAGCTACTCAAGGCAAAACATATTCAAGAAGTACAATTCCCTACCTGGCTTGCCAACCTAGTGTTGGTATCCAAACCAGAAAATAAGTGGTGGGTCTGCATCAATTTCAGAGGTTTGAACAAAGCATGCTCAAAAGATTATTACCCTCTACCACGTATCAACCAAGTAGTGAACTCTACAGCCATATGTGAGTTGATATGTATGTTGGACGCATATCAAGGATATCACCAAGTCCCTCTTATCAAGGAAAATCAAGAAAAAGTCAGCTTCATCATGGTAGATAATACTTACTATTACAATATCATACAGTTTGGTTTGAAGAATGTTGGGGGTCATATATCAAAGACTTATGAACATGGTGTTCCGACGATATATCGATAGAAATATGGAGGTATACATCGATGATATATTAATAAAATCCCTTCGAGCTGTCGACTTATGTGCATATATCGAGGAAACATGCTAAACCTTAAAAAGATATGGAATCAAGCTTAACTCCAACAAATGTTGTTTGGGGCTAAGAGCGGACACTTCCTCGGCTACATCATGATCAAGCGGGGAATAGATGTCAATCCCAGCAAGGTGAAGGCACTCCAAAACATGTCATCGCCACTCAACTTGAAGGAAGCTCAATGGTTGACCGAGCGAATTACCGCTCTATCAAGATTTATCTTAAGATCGTCTAATTAGAGTCTGCCGTTCTTTAAAATTCTATGTCGAACCACCAAGTTCTAGTGGGATGCTGAATGCGACAAGGCACGGGAGGTACTCAAAAGCTATTTATCATCTTTACCTGGACTTGAAAAGTCCATTGCTGGCGAACTGCTCTAGATCTACTTGTCTTCTATTGAGCGGACTATTCAATCGACATTGGTATGACAGGACGACAATAAACAGTAGCCGATGTACTTTTTGTTAGTGCAATTTGCACTAACAGTCTAACTCAGATTTTGATGAATGATAAGTAAATTAAGTTAGGTTTGTAGTGTGTAGGAGAAGTCCAGATAGGTCGACGGACTGATCGGTTATCTGCAGGAAATCCATCTAGGTTAACGGGCCGACCGGATAGCTGGTACGAAGTCCAAATAGGTCGACAGGCTGACCGGATATCTGGCAAGAAATCCAACTAAGTCGACGGGCCGATCGGATAGCTGGTATGAAGTACAGATAACTCGACGGGATGGCCGGATGTCTGGCAAGTTAGTAAGTTAAGGTAGGTCATTAGAGAAGAGTGACCTTGTGAGGACGCGTCCCTATTGAGGGACAGTAGGTGTCGGTCCAGTTTAGGTTCATTTAAGATCCCTAAATTGAGACCTTGACTAGTTCCTGGTTCTGGGAGGACAAGAACAAATTACTACTCTTTATTATTAATTATTATTGTCGTAATATTTATTTTGCAGGTTATTTAGACTAACATTATTTTGTAGGACAAAAGGAGCATATTGGCCTTCGAATAAATAGTGTATAAAGGCGCCTTCAAGCAATAAAGGTGTTTTCGTACTGTTCATAGTGTTGGTTGCTACTCGGAAAACCTATAGGTTCCACTGTACAAAAATTTTGTACAAAGGTCTGAACCTTTTCCTAGCTACCATGTGTTCTTTTAAATTAAATTTTGGATCGCCTGCGGAACTTAACACGTTTGATCCAAAACTTAATCTATTTGTTCTTTTAGGTTTTGACTTGGATCTCCTGCGGAACTTAACACGTTCGACCCAAGTCTCCTTAAGTTATTAATTCCATTAAATATTAATTTCCATAATTGGTTCCCAATACTGACGTGGCAAGGCACATGGCCTTCTTGGATATGGGAGCAACCACCACCGACTAGACAAAACCTTTTATAGAAAGCTAATATTTAATTTCCTAAAATAACTTTAGGTTAACCGAAAAGAACAATCAAATCACAAGGAAAAATAAAACAAAAGAACACATCATCGAAAACCATATTCGAAATACTAGAATCGTAAGCCTCTTGTATTTGGTATTATTTCCATAAATAACTAGTATGATGCGGAAAGAAAAATTACTAGTTATACCTTGTAGAAAAACCTCTTGATCTTCTACCGTATTCCTCTTCTAACCTCGGACGTTGTGTGGGCAACGATCTTTCGAGATGAGAAAATACCAACCACCTTCTTCTCCTCCTAGCTAGGTTCGGCCACAAAAAAATAAAGCTTCACCAAGGAATAAGAAAAACACCAACCAAGCTCCAAGAGATGCAAGCTTTCTCTCCTTCTTCTTCTTCTTCTCCAAGTAGTATCCGGCCTCCACAAGAGCTCCAAGCAATAGAGAGTTTCGGCCACCACAAAGAGGAAGAAAGGGAGAAGATGTTGGCCGGCCACACCAAAGAATAGGAGAGGGAGAATAATAGAGGTTGTATCTCATGAAGGCACCCTCACCCCTTCTTTTATATTCCTTGGCCTAGGCAAATTAGGAAATTTAATTACAATAAAATTTCCTTAATTTCCTTGACATGATTTAATTGAGAAAAATAAAATAAAATTTCTCAATTTAATCTATATTGGCCGGCCACATTAAAGGGGAAACAATTTAGACAAGTTTTAATCAACAAATTAAAACTTCCTAATTTGTTTCCGGAAATTTTAAAAAATAAAATTGCTCTTCAAAAATCTCTTCATGGTTGATAAAAGGAAATTTCTATAATTTTAATTTTACAACATGTGAATAATTTTTAAAGAGAAAATAAAATATCTCACCAATCTACAAATAAGGAAAGAGATCTAATCTCTTTCTTTAATCTTTTGTAGATCTTTTATAAGAGAGATATTTTAATTTTAATTCTCTTTAATAAATTATTTCTTCCACATAATAAAAATTAAAATTAAAATTTCTTTTTAATTTAATTTGGCCGGCCCCCACTAGCTTGGGTTCAAGCTAGGGCCGGCCACCCCAATTTATACCTAGGCCGGCCCTAGCTTGGCCGGCCCCCTTTGGGTGGGTATAGAAGGTGGGTATAGGTGGGTATAGTACTCTATAAATAAGAGGCTACGATAGGGACCGAGAGGAGGAATTGGTTTTGATCTCCCGATAAAATTAAGCATCCCGTGTTCGCCCCGAACACAATCAATAATAATTCATTCCACTAGAGAACTATTATTGAACTACGCACCAATCCCAAATTACATTTTGGGCTCCTTCTTATTATGAGTGTGTTAGTCTCCAGTGTTTAAGATATCGAATGTCCACTAATTAAGTGAGTTACTGACAACTCATTTAATTAATATCTAAATCCAAGAGTAGTACCACTCAACCTTATTGTCATGTCGGACTAGGTCCACCTGCAGGGTTTAACATGACAATCCTTATGAGCTCCTCTTAAGGACATTATCAACCTAGTATCTCTAGGACACAGTTTCCTTCTATAATCAACAACACACACTATAAGTGATACCATTTCCCAACTTATCGGGCTTATTGATTCATCGAACTAAATCTCACCCATTGATAAATTAAAGAAATAAATATCAAATATATATGCTTGTTATTATATTAGGATTAAGAGTACACACTTCCATAATAACCGAGGTCTTTGTTCCTTTATAAAGTCAGTATAAAAGAAACGACCTCAAATGGTTCTACTCAATACACTCTGAGTGTACTAGTGTAATTATATAGTCAAGATAAACTAATACCTAATTACACTACGACCTTCTAATGGTTTGTTCCTTTCTATTTTGGTCGTGAGCTATTGTTTATAATTTATAAGGTACTGATAACATCATCTTCTGCATGTGACACCACATACTATGTTATCTACAATATAAATTAAATGAACAACTACAAACAAATGTAGACAATTTGACCAAATGTGATTCTTTATACATAATGAATGTTTACAAAGCTTAGGCTTCCAGTATACACTCCAACACATAGAAGGCGCCTTCCATGGCTATGGAAGGCGCCTTCCGCAGGGTGAAATTTTGGCCTCACTGCGCATAAGAGTCGGGCTATTCAAGATCAAGTTTAACTCATTAGAGGCGCCTTCAACGGCTATGGAAGGCGCCTTCCATGCCTTATATAAGGCGGTCTCGAGAAGGCATTCAAATAACACTGATATATGAGCTACCGTGCATCCTTTTGAGCTTCCGGCTATCCCAGGCTTCTGCTACGACTCTGCTGCAAAGCTGTTGTGCCCGACAACTACTCCAAGAACTTTCGATCATGATCAGTAGACTGACATCGACACACGAGTGCTCCTAATTCTATTTCTGAAAGTGTCGGTAACATTTCATTTGTGTAGCTGATTACTGCAAAAGGACAAGTGTAGTGTGTTGCACTTGTTCGAACTTTCTTTGTACTCGATTTCCTCTTCCAAAGGTACCAGAAGAAGTCTTTAGTGAATTACCCATCTATAGGTCCGTGGGACCTGGGTCTTGGAGTAGGAGTCGCCGAAGACTCTGAACCAAGTAAACTGCTTATGTCTTTCTCGTGTTTTTTAATTTCGATTTCATACGTACTTTCTGCTGCGCATACTTGTGATTTTAAAACTGACAAAATGAGTTTTTTGAAAACCATGTGATTCACCCCCCCCCCTCTCTCACGTGCAATCGATCCAACACTTTTTAAGCTATTTATTAAAAGATGTTGAATGTCACTACACCTATCTCGAGAAGTTAGCGTGCAGGTTGGTCTTAGCTGCTTGGAGGTTACGTCCTTATTTTTTTCTCATCCTATCATTATATTAACTAACAGCACATTAGGTCGAGTTCTCCTCAACCCTGAGACATCCAGATGGCTAATTAAATGGACAATAGAATTAAGTGAATTTGATATATAGTGCTAGCCTAAATCGGCCATTAAAGTGCAAGCCTTAGCCGATTTTGTGATGGAAATACATAGCCTCGAGCTAGAGGAAACTTGGAGAGTCTATGTGGATGGATTATCCACTCGACAGGGTAGTAGAGTGGGGATACTCTTGATATCACCACGTAAAGATAGGATGCAGCTATCCATTTGGCTAAACTATCGAGCCACCAATAATGAGGCAAAGTATGAAGCTCTGATTGTCGATCTGCAGGCAGCTAAGCATGTGGGAGTGACCCAAATTTTTATCTACTCTAATTCACAACTTGCGGCCTAACATCTCTTAGGCAACTTCGAAATAAATAATGCGAGGTTGAAATTATATACTAAGGCATTTAACTGGCTAAACACAAGATTCCAAGAGGTAACATTGCATAAGATTCCTTAGGCGGACAATCAGTACCCAGACGAGCTGGCCAAGCTAGCTAGTTCTTTAAGCCAGGTGGCATTGGACAAGCCAATTAAGCATGTATTATTAGTATCTTACATTGAAAGACTTGCTGAAGTAGAAGCGCAAAGTGATTGAAGGACACACTTGATAGAATTCCTCCGATCGGGAAATACGCCCGCAAATCGGGAACAAGCTCAGTTGATGAAAAGTGAGTCGGTCGATTCACACTTATAGGGGATCATTTATACAAGAGAGTCTTTTCTAGGCCATTGCTTAAATGCGTCGAATCAGAAGACGTCCAATATATTTTGTAAGAAGTACACCAAGGTTTCTGTGGTAGTCATCCAAGCGGTCATTCACTAGCCTGGAAGATCTTGTTAGCTAGATATTTTTGGTCGACCCTACAAGCAGATGCGACTTGGACAGTGGCTACTTGCTTATCATGTCAAAGACACTGAAACATATCGCACCGACCTATTGAAGAACTGAAAACATCAATTGTCTCTTACCCGTTTGACCAGTGGGGCATGAATATTGTGAGATTTTTTCCCATGGTAACTAGTCAAAGAAAAGTCCTCCTCGTTGTCATGGATTACTTCTCCAAGTAGGTGAAAGCCCAGCCGCTCGCTAAGATAACCAAGCAAATAATTATCAAGTTTTTATAGCAAAATATTGTGTGTCGGTTCAGTGTTCCTCGCAATCTCATTTCTGATAATTGAAGGTAATTTCAAAGACATAGGCTTAAAGAATGGTGTGTCAGCTATGACATTCTGTAGACCTTCAATTTAGTGGCCTATTCCTAGAGCAATGGCTAAGTCGAGGTCACCAACAGAGAGATTATCAGAGGACTTAGAACCCGACTCGACCACCTTGGAGGAAGTTAGGTTGACGAACTGCCGAGTGTGCTATGGGTGTATCGCACCACACCCCAAGAAGCCACCGACATAACCTCATTCCACTTGGTGTATGAAGAAGAAGCAGTAGTGCCGGTGGAAATAGGCATTGAATCCGATTAGAGATAGCTGCATGACAAAGAAAATTTTGAGCAGCGGCTTATGGGGATGGACTTAGTGTTGGAACAATCTGGGTACCCTAGGTTTTGATGTTTGGGCAAAGGATTAAGTTAAATTTATTGTTGTATTTAATATGCATTGTGAGTATGCAGGATACAGGTACAACAAGGAAAGTCCAAGGGTGATCTTGACAAAGGAAAAGTCTAAGGATGAGTCTTGGCGGTGTAAGTCCAAACATGTAGTCTTGGCAACATAAGTCTAAGTGTGACTTGACAATTGATGAAGTCCCGGAGGCACGACCTCTTGGCAAAGGATGACCCGACAACAATAACAAGGCCGATGGAAGCTCCAGAAGGCAAGACGTGAAGGATGGGGAGGTATCCGAGGGACACAAGGTTGATGGAGGAGGCTAAAGGCTAGGTCTAGATTGGTCGGGCGAGGACGAGTGCTGAGTGATTGTACTCGGGGGTTAAATCCAAGGATTAGGGGGTTACTGTAGTGTTTCTGTAACAGTACTGTTGTGTTATTGCAGTAATAATGTAGCAGTATTGTAGCGTTATTGTAGCAGTACTATAGCAGTCGACTAGTGTTTTCATCAGTCGACTGGTGCGATCGACTAGGAGTGAACAGAATATTTCTGTTCGTTCAGTTAGTGTGGAGTAGTCGATTGATGGAAGTATCAGTTGACTGGTATCAAGCCGTTGGGTTGTAACGGTCGAATCTCCACAGAGGGTAGTTAACTGATGATTTTGGCAGTCGACTGGTAGGCGAAGTTTTTCAACTCGTGGCATATATAACCAAGCATTGGAAGTTTAGTTACGGTTGATGAAATAGACTTGGTTAAAGCCTATTAAAGTCTTCCAAGCCCACATGTGATCGGTGTGCTTGTATTCAAATGTTTGTGGCGAGATTTATCCACCAACAAGGAGCTTGAGCTTGCAGGAGGTTTTCAGGGGAGTCATCCACTGATGGATCGGGATCGTCCACCTTATGGATAACCATGGAGTAGGAGTAAGTGATCTCCAAACCACGTTATATAAACGTGTTAGAGGTTTGGTTGTCTTGGTTATTACCTCTAGGTTTAGCATTCTATTTGTTAGATTTGTTTTTGTATTTCCGCTGTGCACTAACATTATAGGAAGCGATCGATTTGGGTGAGACGCTATTCACCCCCTCTAGTGGACATCAAGGTCCCAACACTTAGTAGAAGAAATTAGAGATAAAGCAACCGCTCGGCCAATAGCGTACAGAATTAAGTGAAATTACAATCGGAGAGTTATTCTAAGATCTTTCCAGGTCGATGACTTAATATGGAAGAGAATTAAACCGGTGGATGATGTCAACAAGTTAGAGGCTCCATTGGGGCAGACCATATAAAGTGATACAGAAGCTCAGTTCAGGACCTTATTATTTGTAGAATGAAAGTGGAAGAAACCTGGATTGCCCATAGAGCGCACACCATCTGTAGCTCTATCGAGTCAGAAAGTAAGTTTACGCTAAATTTATGTAAATTATAAAAATATTTATTTTATGAAAGAAGGAATGTTTAAGTAAAAAATAATTAAGTGTCCTAAACTCTCGCGTCGTTATGCCGAGTTATAAGCGAGCTTAGCTCTCGTGCCAAGTGTCTCAGACTCTTGCGCTGTTCGACTTAGTTACAAGCAAGCTTAGCTCTGGCCCCAAGTGTCCCAGACTCTTGCGCCGTTCGACCAAGTTATAAGTGAGCTTAGCTCTCGCACCAAGTGTCCCAGAGTCTCACGCTGTTCAACCGAGTTATAAGTGAGCTTAGCTCTCATGTTAAGTGTCCCAGACTCTCACGTCGTTTGGCTAATTTATAAGTGAACTTAGCTCTTTCACAAAGTGTCCCAGACTCTCACACCGTTCGGGCAAGTTATAAGTGAGCATGCTCTCATGCCTAAGTGTTCCAAACTAATGTGTCATTCGGCCAAGTTATAAGCGAGCTTAGCTCTCGAGACAAGTGTCCCAGACTCTCGCGTCGTTCGGCCGTGTTATAAGAGAGCTTAGCTCTCACGCCAAGTGTCTCAAACTCTCATGCCATTTAGCCGAGTTATAAGCAAGCTTAGCTCTCATGCCAAGTGTCCCAGACTCTTGCACCCTTTGGCTGAATTATAAGCCAACTTAGCTCTAGCGCCAAGTGTCCCAGACTCTTGTGCTATTCGGACGAGTTATAAGTGAACATGCTATCATGCTTAAGTGAGTCGATTGTCCATCTCATAAAAAGCCTATTCAATGACCAAGTCTTAGGGAGTCAAGCTGAGTAGATGAGTTACAAGTAAACTTGTTCTCGCTGTTAAGTGTGGAAACTCTCCTAGAAACCAAAAGACTGCTACGGTAGAAGCTCTTTATAGTATTGCTTGAGTAGATCGAGAAAGCTAAGTCTCAGAGACGAAAAGAAGTAAACTATAAATTAGTGCATCCACGGATTGAGAGCTCTAAAATGTAGAATGTGTCGCATCAAACTTAGAAGATTTTTACAGAGTTACTTGACTGCTGCAAGAAACTATTAATAAACTTAATGAAACACTACGCAAGGTTTGCAATCACATCATCTGGGAGCACCTCCAAAATCTTCTACCTTTTGATAAAGGTTGGAGGAACCTCAACGGAGAGACAACCACCCTCCTTTAGCTGTTTGGTTGTTCCATCAATACCATAGCCAAATAGCTTGATGGTTCAGTCAGTCAGTAGCTGATTAAAATCCCTTGAGCAGAGATACTCCACCCTGTGGGCTTCCAGCCAGCTAGGCTCCTCCTCCTTGAATTTAGCAACTTCGGCCCTTAATGCTTGCAGTTCAGTGTCTTTTAGGTCAATTATCCTTCATCGCTTGCCGAGCAAGAGTTCGTGGCTCGCCTGCTCTGTAGTACGACCAACTTGCTCCATGGCCAGAGTTGCCTTGGTCTCCTCCAATTTCTTTGCTAAGACCCGAGCCTCCTTGTTCTTAATGTTCAAGTCTTCGATGACCCTGACCTTCTAGGTGTTTGCCGAGTTGATCTTTGCTTTAAAATTATGGGCTTGTTTCCTTAGCTTCTCCAGCTCGATGAGTTGATCATGGTTTTTTTTTCTTCTCCACGATCAATGCCCGCTCGGGACTAAGGAGCTGGTCGGACTGCTTCTCCAAGTCCTCCTTCAATTGGGCAGCCTCTGCAGTTAAGCGTTCGATCAAGGACTGGGAAGTGCCCACATCCCCGATTGGGGTTTGCGCCTGCTTGAGCTCATGGTCTAATTGGGTTAGCCTTTGGTAGATAGCAATGTTTTCCACCCAAAACTGGTACATAAAGACATTGATTAGGCCGAGCTGAGTAGAAAATATAATTATTTAAAATATTACACGAACTTACGCCCACAGAATTTTGGTTGAATCGATTGGCCAACTCATCAGGGGGAATGGTCATCACCCTGGCTCTGGCTTCCGCCCAGGTCTGGGCCAAGGGACCATGAATCCTTATCTTATGCTCAAGGGCGTGTGACTTCTCTGATTGGGGTAACGCCACTCGTCAGTTGACAATGTAAGGATGGCTATTATATACTTGTGTGAACTGAAGCCGATTGGATTTGAGTTGACCTTGCCCTTAGATTTTGACATTAGAGTAGAGTGGATGGTGGAGAAAGGGGTCGTAGGGCCAGCTGACATAGGCAGAAGATAAGATAGAGGTTGTATGACGATTGCATCGAATGGCAGCTCGGAGAGGGAAGGCGTCCGGTCGAAGGATGGGGGAGTTGGTCCACTAGTTGCTCTCTCGGGGGCGGCAGAAGTGGAGCTCTCTCCCTGCTCAGATGGTGGTCATTGTGTAGACATGGCGGTAGAGGTTTGGGGGACAGAAGTTGCCAAGCGGACAACAGCTTTCGTTCGGAGTCTTTTGCAGTGTTGGCGCTGAACCAAGGGCTCGGCAAAGGTCGTTGACTCTAAAGGCACCGCTATGGGCACCAAGGAAGGCCGCTCAGGAGGTAGCTCTCTAATGTTGGTAGCAGTGTCACTCCCTGCTACTCTGCTCGCTTCTCCTTCACCAGTCTATGCTTCCGAGGTCCCGACCGGCAATAGTCCATAGCTCTCCAACTTAGCAACTCCACAAGCTTTTGGCTCTCCATCAGTTAACTTAGTGGAGTCATTGAGTAAAGTCTTAAATATCACTTTAGCTACTAAAGAAAAGAAAAAATTAGTTAGATCCAAAAACAGGGGAAGGAAAAGTTGCACACCAAAAGTGCAGGGCAGTTGGGTGCGAACAAGACTAAGCCCGAACATATACAAACACCTTCCAGCAGCAGCTTGTGTATGTTATATTTTAGGCCAGTTAGCTGCACCGCTGCTTGGAGGTAGGTCGTCTCCCACTGATATCTTCCCAACTAGAGGGAGTTGGGTAGCTGCATTTGTCAGCGGTCGGGAAGGCAGTCCGGCCAGAAAGTTGGATGTAGAAATATTGGGGTTTCTCGCCCTTGTTGGAGAAGGGCATCTTATCAAAATACACGATGTTGATGTTGGATCGAAAAGAATTTAGATATCTCCACAATAGCATGATATTGTCCACTTTGGGCCTAGACCCTCATGGCTTTGCTCTTGGGCTCTCCCCAAAAGGCCTCATGCCAATGGAGATATCTTTTTCTCTTATAAACCCATGATCTATTCCATGTGTTTCCAATATGGGACTATGTTTGCAACCTTGCAACCCCAACAATCCCCCCCTCAAACAAAGGACCATAGGCTTCCCACGTCCGATCCTCGACCCACCAGGTCTTCCTGCCCCTCGGTCCACCCGACCTACTAGGACTTCCTTGCCTAGTCGCAACTAGGACTTCCTGCCTGGTGTCTGGTCCTCTTGATCCGAATATAGGATCCCCCACTTTCTTTGTTCGAGGTCAATATTGTACCCACATGACTCAATCAGACCATAGCTCTTGTACACAGTCGGCGATTAAACCTTCTGGTAGTCCGGGCTCTGATACCAATTGTTGGATCGAAAAGAATTTAGATATCTCCACAATAGCATGATATTGTCCACTTTGGGCCTAGACCCTCAAGGCTTTGCTCTTGGGCTCTCCCCAAAAGGTCTCATGCCAATGGAGATATCTTTTTCTCTTATAAACCCATGATCTATTCCATGTGTTTCCAATATGGGACTATGTTTGCAACCTTGCAACTCCAATAGTTGACCTGAGCTTGGAAGAGGAAGACGCTCGATTCGGATTTCTTAGGGTAATAAAAATAGTGAAAAATACAAAAATTAAGAGGAACCCTATACAAATAGAATAATATTATCACTTTGCACAGTAGCCTAAAGGAGTTGGGTACTAGTTGATGTAGCGAAATGTGAAAGTATCTACAAACTTCGGAGAAAAATGGGTGGATTGGGAAACGGAGGCCAACATAAAGTTGGTCCTTAAGAAAGTTAGGAAACCCTCAGGAGTGGTGTGGGGACGGTCATAGGCAGAAGAAATGACAAGTTTATGGTCGAAGGAAATATGATATATGAGGTTTATCTAATCAATCTCGTTGCCATTGAAGTCCGACAAGGTGAAGGTGTACCATAGGCCTAGTATGGCAACAAGCAGAGAAAGAGAGCGCGCTATACGGAGGAGAAGACGAAAGATGAAAATCGAAAATTGAAAGTGGAAAGGAGAAGGAACTTACTGGACATGAATCACCGACGATGAGAAACAAAGAGCAAAGGAACAAACGAAAATGAAGACGAAGGCAACACAGAACGAGGAGAAACGAAGTCCTTACAAAATCTGTCGTCGATTATTTAGAGTCATCCAATCAAGGGTTTAGTAAAACGAGACTTAATGTGGGCTATCAAAATTTAAAAAATAGCTATCGCATCGAATCCCAATAGTCGTTTGTCACATCGAACATTAGGCGGTACGAAAGTGTGACACATGGCAGTCAATCATAAGTGGCATTAATAAGGAATGGAAATGATCAACAGGCGCATGATGAAAAAGTATGTAGGATCGAAAAGAATTTAGATATCTCCACAATTGTATGATATTGTCCACTTTGGGCCTAAGCCTCATTGTTTTGCTCTTGGGCTCTACTCAAAAGGTCTCATTCTAATGGAGATATCTTTTCTCTTATAAACTCATGATCTTTTCCATGTGTTTTCAACGTGGGACTATGCTTGCAACCTTACAACCCCAACAATTCCCCCCTCAAACAAAGGACCATAGACTTTCCACGTCTGATCCTTGACCCACCAGATCTTCCTGCCCCTCGATCCACCCGACCTGCTAGGATTTCCTTGCCTAGCCGCAACTAGGACTTCTTACTTGGTGTCTAGTTCTCTTGATCCAAACATAGGAGCTCCCACTTTCTTTGCTCGAGGTCAATATTGTACTCACATGGTTCAATCAGACCATAGCTCTTGTGCACAGTCGGCGGTTAAACCTTCTGCAGTCCGGGCTCTAATACAGGATCGAAAAGAATTTAGATATCTCCATAATGGTATGATATTGTCCACTTTGGGCCTAAACCCTCATGGTTTTTCTCTTGGCTCTACCTAAAAGGTCTCATTCCAATGGAAATATCTTTTCTCTTATAAACCCATGATCTTTCCTATGTGTTTTCAATGTGAGACTATGTTTGTAACCTTGCAACCCTAATAAAGCACGCTCGACATGCTTTGCATTAATGGCAAAGGATTTGAGTGATTTCTAAAAAATCACTCAAATTCTCAGGATGACATCAGTAGTAATTAAAAGACACTATAAATATGGGAAGTAGCACAGGAAAAAGAGGAGAAAAGAGATAACAAACAACTAAGTATCACTAACATTTGATCCGAGCGACATCAACCTCGGAGTCGCCCGACCGAGAAGAAAAGAGTTCCCTTAGGATTTGTAAATAAGAGTAATAATCGTTTAAGTTTAGCGGAAGCCCAGACAGCAAGGTGCCCGATCGAAAAGGGGAGTTGCAAAAAATGCTAAGTGTCCAGTCTGTCGGAGTTGTAGCCTCCTTCGACTAGACTTGAGGGGAAGACATGTGAAATAGTGATAAAGATAAGCTCTCGAAAAGCGGGTTCAAGCAACGAGGACCAGTTAATGTGGAGGTCAAAGTCAAATGGTCAAATTCACAGAGTCGGACGGACCTAGAGACTGCTGACCATACAAGATTGGCCGAGCGAGCTCGTAGTGCCGGTCGAACATGAAGGGTCGGCTAGACCATCTAAAAAGGTCGTCCTCCGCAACTTGCAGATGAAGTTTAGAGCTAAGTACTAATTTACCCGACCCATCGTCCTTACCAATCAGATCTAAGGGCCGATCTGACACAACGCACCTCTTTAACAACATGAAGGTCGAGTGAACAACAGATCGGTAGCTGCATTCTGCATGGCCTAGCCGAGCTGGCGATTTATCGGCTGAGAGGCTGCTGGTCGGCCTACGGCAGGACCCAGCTACATGTTATATCATACTCTTTTGGAAGTTTATGCCGAAAAAGACAGAGAATATTCCAATGGCAAATTATCCTTTGGAAGCTTCCAACCTATCAAGTCACAGAGATTGACAGGTTTGTTTAAGGAAAGGTGCCAGGGGCACTTTATGACTTGTCATTTCTTAGGAAAAGCTCTGGGAAATGTGCTAATGCTTTGAGATGCGTACATAATGCAACAGTAACACTATATATAAAAGGGGGTCTCCATCTATAAGCAGAAGTATGCGATGCTTCTTTTTTGCACACGCCTTTTGCTACAGTTCACAACTTCATTTTTTAAAATTGAGTACTAACTTGAGCATCGGTGGGTTAATTGCTAGGGACTCCTTCCCTGATCCGGTACTAACACTCCTAGTGTTGCACGACAACGCATAGTCTTCATTGAGTCAGCAGTAAAGCCATATGTCTAGCTCATCGCCTTCACCGATTTCGAACAAGATCACTCACCTATTCTAGATTTTCAAATATGCTAACCTTATGATTGTGTGAAATGATTTTCTGAAATTTTATTTATTAAGATTCTTCATTTGATTTTTGATTGAATTCATCAATTAATTTTTGAATTAAAATGTTAATTAATTTTGGGTTACTCAATTTGTTAAGATTAAATTCAAAATTGATTTCAAATTAAAATTTAAAATTAATTATGAATTAATTTAAGTTAAACTTAATTAATTAGATCAAGATAAAATTAAACTTAATTTTGGATTAATTAAGTTAAAAGTAATTTTGGATTAAATTTATTAATTGAGTTTAAGTTAATTTTGGGTTAAATTAGATTTGTTGAAATTATTAAGTTCATTTAACTTGGATTAATTTCGTATTAAATTAAATAATTTCTGAATTAATTAAGTTGATTAAGTTGAGAATTAGATTTTGATTAATTTGAATTTTGGATTAATTAGATTTATAAAGTTAAATTGATTAGATTAAGATTAATTAAGTTAACATTGTTAATTAATTTTGAATTAAATAAGAATTAATGGTTTAGTTATTGTTCAAAATAAATAAATAAATAGTGTTTATTGAATTATTTAGTTCCTGATTTATTTTGGATTAATTTAATTTATATTGAATTTAAGATTAATTAATTTAGAATTATTAAGGTTAATTATTAAAGTTAATTAATTAATTTTGGATTAATTTAAAATTAATTAAGTTAATTTTTTTAAATTAATTAATTTAATTACTTTGGTTAAGTTAAACTTAATTAATTTCAAATTAATTTAGGATTAGTAATTAATTATGAATTTATTAATTAAGAATAATTGATTCATTAACTTATATTAGATTAATTGATTAAGTTAATTAATTAAATTTAACTTTAATTGTTAATTTTACATTTAAATAATTTGTTTAATTAAGGGTTAACTGATTAAATTGAATTAAGTTAGTTTAGTTGATTTTATTAGATTTTAAATTAATTAGGATTAATATAAACTTAATGGATCAGTTTGCATAGTTAATAATTAATTGAGTATAGACATAGTCGTACCTGTGTTCGACGGGGCCTGAAGTGCATATTAAAAAGTGACTCTTTTACTACGATAACTAATAATAAAATTTAATTTACAAATAACATATATACTAAATATATAAATAAACTAAAAATAAATATATTACATCAATAAAAAGTTAATAAATATTTAAAATAATTATATAAACACTACTCGTCTAGATGTTTTAAAGATAAAAAAATTTATTAAATCTGTATAATTTAATTGTCGAACACTTTCTTCCTCAATCGATAATATTGATAGTCCATTTAGTGTATCCTGTAATACTGAGAGCAATGCAGTGGCCGTAAACAGTAGTAAGACGATAAGCAGTGACCGCCATGCAATTACGTTACAGTTGCCACAAGCGACTGAGATAGCGTGTGACAACCCCGTGCTACGCAATTATGTCACACGAGCAAAGAACAACCATCAGCTCGCGTCGAGTGAGATAACCACTGCGAGAATCAATGCGATTAGGTCACACAAATGATCATTGTTGCACAATTAGGTTACAATTAGTGTCACGTGTTGCAAGACGAAGAAGATGGTCGAAGAAGAAGATTATGATTACCTCTTATTCGGTAGATCCGTGCCTTGGTAGAAAGAATGTTGTAGAAAAAATCGCATGCAAAGAAGAGCAACACCGGAGAAGAAATTACATGCAAAGAAAAGTCATACGACGGTGTATGCCTCGGAGCCATGAGAATAGGTTTAACGGCCATTTAAGATCCATGTCTCTCATTTTTTTTTAGTATAATTAAAAAAAATGGGTCCTTCATTGAGCTGGGCCCTGAGGCGGTTGCCTCTATGGTCTTATGGAAGTTACGACTCTTATGGAAGTTACGGCTATGAGTATAGATTAAACTTTCAAACAATAAAGTTAAGTTGATAATTAAGTTTTATTTTATGTACGTAATCAGATTTTGAATTAAACTAATTATGAATTATTAATTAAATTAAATTGTTTTAAGTTTTGATTAAATTAAAGTTGTTGTTTTGGATTATTAATAAATTTGTTTATTAATAAATTTTTGGATTAAAATAAAGTTGATAAATTATTTTCATAATTAACTTCAGATTATTGAATTATTTAAGTTAAACATTAAGGATAAATTAAGATTAGTTTCGAATTGATTAATTTAAGTGGTTGATTAATTAATCTAGGATCAAGTAATTTATTAATTAATTAATTTCAAATTGTTTAATGTAAATTTAGTTTAGTTTATTTTTAAAATTTAGTTTAGTTTAGTTAAGTGATAATTTTAACTGATGTTGATTTCAGACTTAACTTTGGGTCAATCAAGCAAGGTTCTTAAGAATAAGTTTTTAGTTAGTGACGAGACATATGACCTTCTTAAATATCACGGTAGACCACTTTTTTAATACTTCTCGAAATAGTCTTACCCAAAGAACTTAATACTAAGTCTTAGTTCAACTAGTTTAGACTAGATAGGGGCAACTTCAGTTAATTTCACTAAGCTGATTGTACTAGATTAAATACATATAATTAGGGCTACAAATGAATCAAGCGTTCATGAACAAGTTTGGTGTTCAGCTTGATAAGAGTTTGTTTATGTTCATTCAATATACATAAGATTAATTAAACAAACAAACTTGAACAGCTCGTTAAGCTAAACAAACAAGCTTGAACACATATATGTTCAGTTCGTTAACGTTCGTGAACACTGTTCATGAACCATATTTATTAATAAAACTCTTTTAATATGCTAAATAAATAATAAAATAAAATAAAATAAAATAAATTTAAATTATCAATCTTAATAATTAATCAAACAATTAAAAGTTTCAAACAATCAAACAATCTTGAATTAAGAGCTTGATAACATCTAAACGAACCAAGCTCAAACCAAGCTCAAGCCAAGCTCAAGCCAAGCTCGAATCAAGCTCCAACCAAGCTTGAATTGAGAGCTTGATAACATCTAAACGAACCAGGCTCAAGCCAAGTTTCAAACAAGTTCAAGCTCATAAAAAATAAACCAAGCCAAGCTTGAATGCCCATTTCAAAAGCTTGGTTCATTTTAAGCTTGGTTCATTTTAAGCTCGGCTCGGCTCGGTTATCTTATCAAACAAGCTTGAACACCCCAAAGCTCGACTCGGCTCGACTTGTTTACAGCCCTATATATAATTCTCCTAGACATGCTTTCGACTTAGCTTTCCTGACCTACTATCATCTCAATCTCTTCTAGAACTAAGTTAAAATTTTCTCTAATATTACTAGTCCTAAATACTCAAACGGGTAGGTTAAGTTATTAAGGTGATAACTAGTTTGTCGCCTCCCCCAGAAATATCGATTTTATGTTTTAAGTAATAAATATTATTTTTGGTACATAGTATTGGTTTGGTCTTACTTGCTTTATTAGAGAAGTTTTTAAAATCCATGCTTAGACTAGGTTTCTAACATTTTAACTTAACAGAGACATTTAGGATTTATTATTTGAGTTAACTTCAAGTCTAAATCCAGATTTATTGTACACATCTTATTTGAGATCCAAGCATCATATTCAAATACTTTGAGCCCAAGTTGAACTTTTCCAACATTTTCTCGAGTCCTTCTACTTGTCCTTTCAAGTTAGAATTTTCTTTCTCAAGTTTTACAACTTGAGTTGAAGTTCCCTCTTGAACATAGTCAGTTGAGGGATTCAAGTTCACTTTCTCCTTAAGGTAGTTGACTTCCTTAAGTAGTAAATCATTCTGAGCCTCGGATTTAGTCAATTTCTTAAATAAACACTTAATAACTTTGCGCATTTGAACTTCTAAAAATAAATTTACCTTTTTTGGTCCTTTTGAAATGGATATGAATTCATGGCTTGACTCAGACTCAGACTCGAATTCGTACTATGACTCAGATCCTTCGTTCATTGTCATAAGTGTAAGATGACTTGATTGCTTTGGTTCTTCCATATCCAACTCCTCCGATGAAGATTCGTCCCATAGTTCTTTAGTATTTTCGAAGGTGCCGACTCGATTTAGCTCTTCCTTTGTTAAACTACACTGGAGGGTGTTCATTGCTTAGTAGTCAATCTGAGTCTTCTTCTTTATTTCTTGATCTCAATCTTCTGGATCTAGTGGTTCTTCATTTTTGCTTGGTGGTTTATACTCCTTTTTAATACTAAACCATATATCGATGTCGGACTTCAAAAAGCATTCCATCCTCATCTTCTAGTAGCTTAAGTCTTCTCCATTGAAGAGAGATGGACAAATAGTGTTGTAGCCTTCTTGGTGAGATTTTACCATTCTTGTATAATAGAAAAATTAACCAAGATTTTCAAGACTTCGTATTGGGATTAGAGTACAAGAAAAGAATTAATTGAGAAATGGATAAATGAAAAATCGACAAAAGGCATAATAAAAATTTTGTTCGAAAATTATTTTAAAGAAAAGATTAAAAAAATATTAGGAAGACTGTTAAGTCTTTTCATAGCAGCTTTACTCTACTAGCAATTGTTGGATCATGAAAGAACGAGAGAAGGGGGGGGGGGGGTCTTGTAGCTTTAAAAACTTTTCTTATCTTTTGTAAACACTTAAAGTAAGCAGCGGAATAAAGTAAAAAATAAAAAAATAAAAATAAAAAACACGTCTCTTTTTTACTTGGTTCGGAGCTCAGCCTACTCCTACTCTAAGGTCCGTGATCATCTATCACTTTCGTTGGGTAATCCACTAAATGATAAACTGATATTACAAATGAGAGTACAAAGTGCAAGTAAAAGTATACGAACAATGATGAATCTAAGAAGTAGTGCAGGTTGTCGAAAACCTCTCTGCATAATAGTAGTTGTAGCTTGCACGAGTAGAGAATGAGCGCAATAGTAAATTGAAAAGCAGGAGGTTGCCTTTGGCTTGGAGCTTGAGGGTTTCTTTTATAGGTCTTGTTCCATCGACTGATCAGAGGTTCCGTCTACTAAACTGATTCATCAGCTGATTACTCTATCTATCTATTGATCCTCTGTTCCTTCCTTATTTGCATTGATCCAATCCGTTCAATTGCAGAAATCTTGTTGTTCCATCGACGGATCAAGATCTTTATGTCGACTGAACATCTTTTTGTCATTTGTACTCTAATTCGAATCTTGTTTAATTCTGGAAATAAACTGATCCGTCGACTGATCACCCTTATTCGTCAACTTAACTGAAAATTCCTTTTGTATTCTAAATCAAATCTCGCTATTCCGATATTCCATGGATTCGTCAATTGAACGCCTTTGTTCCATTGGGAATAACTTTTTCTGCAAAATAGTGCTAGTAAATAAAAATAATATTTACCCTGTAAAACAGAGTTAAACTATAAATATGTAGAGCAAGATTAGTGTAAATATAGTATGCATGAATGAGACAACAATGATTGTCCTGATTTCAACTTAGAAACTTTCGTCGTTTTTTTTAGTCAGATGAGTACCAAGGTTTGTCCATAATAGGACACGACCTCACTTCACTACCTCAGTAGTTTACCTCAACTTACCTGCTAGATATCGGGTCCTCCAGAACTGTTTCGACTTAATTGCTCATCATCGGATCGGCTGCCAGGGTTTCCACTTAACTCGATATCGGGTCCTCCAGACCTACCGAGTCCACCTGTTAGATGTCAGGTCCACTTGACCCATTTGGATTTCCTGCCTAGTTCCATGATCTGTTGAGACTTTCCTTTCCTAGTATCAGATCCAGCTGACCTACTAGGACTTTCCAAGTTGAGCTTCTTACATACTTGATCAATTCATCAGATAATAATAAGACGTAACTTGAATTTTTGACAACATCAAAACATAAGTTTGATTATGGAGTTCTCTGCACCAATAGAAAGTTTAATTTAATTTAAGAGAAAAGAGAAAAAAAGAGAAAAGTTGTTACAGGCAAAGAACAGAGGGAAAAAAATAGAAAGAGAAAAAGTTAGCTTTGTTAGAGGGGTAAAATGGAAAAGAGATATGTCTTTTGAGCATTCATCTCGATATGTCTATCGGGCAATCTCAAACTTTGGGTGTGTCGAAATTGAGTCATCTCAAAGGTTTTTTAAATAGATGACAAACAACCCAAAACAAGGTAGAAAAAGAACGTTTGATTGATGCCTAAATTAGTGAGAAAAGGCGAAGCGCTCAGCCCTAGTGCCCCCATCAGCTCGCCCTAGGATTAACATAGAGGAGGTAAATTATGATGACTGAGGAGACAAGTAGATGAGGGTGAATTATACGGGGTGTAGAGATTTACGCTCCGCTAATCCTGAGGTTTCGACCCCTCAAACTCAAGTGACAAATATCCATCCACTTATCACCTCAACTATACTAGGGGCTAGATCGATGCTTAAATTAGAACATGGTATTGCCACATTAGCGGCCCCCTCATGACTACCTCACGTCATTGAGAAGCAGTTCAATAGGAATCCAAATTGGCAAGAATATAGGCGGACTCCACTACAATCACTATCCCCGACCCATGCTTAAATTAGGTGGATCCGCCACTTCAGCGGCTGTCTTAGAGCCGATCTTACGGATATGAAGAAAGGTAAATTCAGTTATCAAAGGGACCCATGCTTAAATTAGGTTGGCAAAAGATGATTGTGCTCGCCCCCAATGCCCCCGGCAACCCATCCTAGGGCCAAAACGGAGGAGGTAATAACGGGTGGCTACTAGTCCTTAGAATAGTGACTGGTGCATGAGCGAGGTATTTACCTAGACTATGCTGAGATTCAAATTCCAGATCTCAAGTAAATAACACCTTATATACTAACCACTATATCTCCCCGAGGGAACAACCAGACTTAAATTATTTGGTAAATTGGCAACCAACTAATATAGAGAGTGGATCCTTTGGACCACACTTTACGGTCCAGAGGATAGACCACTACATTGATTGGTTGTTTTAGATGGATCCCATCTGTTTATCAGGTGTGTGGTTGTTCGCTCTCCGCAAGTGTACGGAAATGTCGCAAATAATATAAAAGATTATCGTATCCACAGGGACTGGAATAAGCACTAGAAATGTCTCAATGCGAATTAGCTAAACAACTATCCAATCATTTCAAAAGCAAAGTAAAGGTAAACAAATCTAATCTTAAAGATCAACAAACAAGAATTTAGTGTTTTGGGTTATGATAAAGGGAGATTCTAGGAGTTTCGGTTTCTTTGTAGGATTTCTCGAATGTAAATGGTTCACCAATTCTTATCCCTCAATTGCCAAACATGTAGAAAGTTGCCGGTTCTCTCTTGCAATAGACAACCGGCTAAGGACTGAGAAATGTATCTAAATAGGATTAATTAGACATGAACCTATGTTGTCCTTACACAGAAGTGCACATATTACTATGCCTTCCTCGGATATCAACGTAGAAGCCCACGACTTATTAATCTATCAAGATACAAGAAACTAATCACAAAATCCATCCTACTCTCTTGAATATTCCTATTTCCTCTTCAAGATTATCTCTCAAACGTCCTTACACGGGCTTGCACCTGTCACGTGGATCCCTCGGATGATCGAGTGAGAGTTTATCTTACAAAGTCCATAAGAAATCCAAACAATTAATCAAGAATGAGAATTAAGCACGAATCACCATTAATCATTCAAGATCTAATCGATACAAGCAAGATAATGTCATTGAAACAAGAAAATGGCAAATCCATAAGAGATTACATCAATCCATCATACAAATATTCCCTTCATCCTAGAATACAAGATCTACTCCATGAATCGAGAAAGAAAACCCGAAAAATAAAGAATACAAGCATTTCTTAAATCCCCAATCCAAGAAACCAAGAAAAGGGGGGAAAGAGAAAACTTATCTACGAAGAAGCTTCGTCTTCGGATCTAATCCTCGCTCCGGAGCCGAAATCGTCAAGAGCTCCCCTTGAATCGCCCAGAAATCCTCCCAAGATTGGGAGGAAACCACCAAATCTTGCCTTCTCCCAAAGGGGGAGAGATCCCCTTTCAATTCATGAAGGAGGGTTTAAATAGAGGAGGAAATCGGGCGCCACACGGCCCCGTGACACGGCCGTGTGAGATTCACACGGCCATGTCCAGTTCCTTCTCTGCCAAAGTTGCACGGCCGTGTGACACCACACGGCCAGGACCCTTCTGCTCTCTGGAAATGCTACACAGCCGTGTGGTGCACACGACCATGTCCTGCTTGGTCTCTGGAAACTTCACACGGCCGTGTGATGCACACGGCCACCACCTGCTTGGCCTCTGGAAACCTCACACGGTCGTGTAGATCCACACGGCCATGTAAGGCATCTGCTCTGATTTCTTCAAATCAAGACACGGCCGTGTGAGATTCACACGGCCATGTCCTCTTCCCTTCCTGTTAAGACTACACGGCCATGTGTGGTACACGGCCTGATGATCTCTCCCTTCAATTACTTCCAAGCTTGCCCGAGGACGTATAATCTTCACCAATTTCGACTCCTGTGTACAGAAAATGCACAAAAAGCAGATCTCCGAACCAAAAGAGTAAATATGCTAAAAGGAAAGCTGGAAGTATAAAAATGCATAGATCAAGCATGCTCAAAGTATGTAAATGTGCGTAAAAACATGCATAAAAGAGTATATAATCTACGCACAACACCAGACTTAAACCTTTGCTTGTCCTCAAGCAAAATGCTGCAGTCTAAATTCATATGTTCTACAACACATTCATAAAACCTAGTGCACTTTCCTAATTCTATCAAAAAGTTTCATTAACAAGCGTGATCATGGGAACAAGTAAAGTATGGTTCAAGCATAAGAATCTTGTGCACAGTGTAAAAGTAACTCAACACCCTTCAAGTTTCAATCCATGTCCTAGTCAAGTCGTCATCAAATTTGAATTCCTAATGTTTCCAGTGAAAGACAAGTAACCAGTGATAGGCACTTACTCACCATTCACTTGGTTCATATTTCTCAACTAACCCAAGGTCTCAAAGGTGTGCTCAATCTCAAGGGAAGCTAAGCAGTCATTTCCCCAGTAACCTAACTCGGTCTCAAAGGGGTGACTTGCTAGATTCCACTCATGACAACTATTTTTTATATCCCTTATTTATTTATTTTTTTAAGTGTTTGCATTGTGCAAAACTTATTCACAAATGTACTTTTAGCACACATGTTGGGATATTTTGATTTTTCCAAATGAGCTTTAATGATTTGAGCCTCATCCAGTAACCAAAATGAAAGTTGAGAAATCACCATGGAAACCAAGTACTAAGCAAACAAGATGAATCATGACTATTTCAATGACATCAACTATTCAAGCATCAAGCACAAGTGTAGTGAAGATAAAATCCTTAAGGTTGAACCAAAACTAAAACTCATCACCATAAGATTCTTAGCTTATTAATGCTTCCCAAGATAGAAAAAGAACTACACAAAGTTTACTACTAGCATCATTCGAACATCATGAATCAAGACAATAATCGTGCTAACATTTCACTTGAATCCAAGAAAGCATATAAGTGAAGTTTTAATGTTCTCAAGATGTATGCCACAAAAAATCAAAACAAAATGCAAGACATAAGCAAAAACAAAAACAAACAAAGCAAATCAAATGCATCTAATGCATCCCCCCAGACTTAAATTTTTCATTGTCCCAATGAAAACTAAAAACAATGTGGAGGAGATTTTAAGAGAAGTTACCAAGTGATGAGCTCCAAATGGTTGACATTCATGTTTTTAAAGATACTCCTCCATCCAATACTCACATTCCTCCACAACTTTGAATTCTACAACAATAAGATAGACAAGAAAAATTAAGTAGAGGATACATGTTTATTATAAAGAGAGAACTAAAGACATAAAAGAAAATAAGGAAAATGAACTTGGGTTGTCTCCCAAGAAGCGCTTGTTTAAGGTCATTAGCTCGACCACCTCATTAGATTCATCTAAATCTTGCTCTTGGAGGGGTAAGATATTTTAGAACCCTCCTACCAAGGGCTCTTATTATGGAGGGAGCTTTCATCAAAGGAGCTACAAAGTAAAGTATAACTCTCTCCATCTTCGTCTTCTTGGAAATTTTTTCAGGTGGTCGAAGACGGTTCAGATTGAGCTTCCAATTATTGGCCCATGTGAAATCTGCACATCCAAAAGAAAAACAAATCTCCCACAAGCATGTTATATAGTATAGAGCTAGAACCATATCAAGATAAGATGAATAAGTAATAAAAACTGAATCACATCCAACAAAGTCAATTATAGGTACCTCCATAAAGTTTTCCAAAAGATCACAAGAAATACAATCCTTACTTTGTTGAGAAATACCTGAAATTTCTAAACATATAGATGTGACTTCCTCTGAATCAAATGAAGGTTCTGGCTCTAGCTTAGGTGTTGATGATATCAATGATGGTGATTCTTGAGACTCTACTAGCTCTGTATAAGTCCCTACACATTGTTCCACAACATGATCAATTCTTAAAACCTCTAAGGGTTGTCTTGACAAAGGTGGTGATCCTTGAGATGCTGCTTCCACAACGCAGCTCCCTACACATTCTTCCATATCATCATCATCAACACATACATCAAAAAATAAACCAACATCTATGTCCTCAATAGGAGAATCAATAACAAGAGGATCAATAACTTCACTTACAGTTTTAAGTTGATCTACCACATCACATTCATCATCTGAAAATTCAATGTCACTATAACACCTTATAAAATTTTGAGGTAGATCTGAAAACTTATTTACCACTACATTATCAATAAAATCCTCATCTGAAAAATCTTCATCTTCATATATATTTAAAAATCTACACTCAACCATATTAGTGTCATAGGATTTGCCGAAGTCTTTATTTTCATTGACCCCCACTAACCTTTGTGGAAAAGGAACCCTTAGTGAAGGTCCTGGGAAAGACTGAACTCCCTTTTTCCCAAATTCCCTTTGAGCTTTTGGAGGAGGTCCAACTTGCTTATCTAATGTTGGTGTGATTAATCATTGAGGGAAAGGTACTTGTGGCCTTTGGGAACTTCCTAGAGAAATGGAACTGAGTTCTTGTGATCTTCTATTATTCTTCTCCTCAATTCTAAACATGTCATTCTTCAGAAGTTCTTCATGATTTTTGCCACTTCTCAACCCAACATCATCACACTTTTCATTAGATCTTGACTGTGTAGGAGGGGATCTTCTTTAAACCATTTTGAAACAATACTATCAAGCTTTGCCCCCAAATGTTTGAACTCCTCACTCTGTGACTTGTGAATTTCAACATTTTTAGGTGGTTGAATTTCATTTTGTTTGACAGGCTCTCTTACATTTATGGCTTGCACTTCTTGAATATCTGAGGGAAATTCCATCCAACTTTTGTTCGACCATTCATGGAGGTTCAATGTCACTTGATCAATTAACGAATAAGCTTCATCTACACTTTTGTCCATAAAAGAACCTCCAGCTGATGAATCCAATAAAGTCTTGTCTGAGAAAGAAATTCCCCCATAGAATATGTGCAAAATCAACCATTTTTCAAAACCATGATGAGGGCACTATCTTTGAAGACTCTTGAATCTATCCCATGCTTCAAATAATGATTCTCCATATGCCTGAGAAAAATTTGTTATGCAATTCCTCATATACACCGTTCTACTTGGAGGGAAAAAATGATTCAGAAATTGCTTCTCCAATTGTTCCCAACTTGTGATGCTTTGAGGACAGAGAGAATATAGCCAAGTCCTTGCTTTATCCTTGATACTGAAAGGAAATGTCATCAATCGAACTGCATTTGCTGATACTCCTTCACATTTCACCAAATCACAAATCTCTAAAAATGTTTCAAGATGCAGATAAGGACTTTCTGATACTTCTCCTCCAAATTTGTGACCTTGTATCATGAAAATTATCTCTGGGTCTAGTTGGAAACTTTCTGCTTCAATTTGAGGTTGCACAATAGGAGATAAAAATCTTGCAGAAAAGGGTGTAGAAAAATTTCTCATGGGCCTGCTTGACATGTTAGTGCTCATGGATATTCAAGAAGAAAATTAAAAATCAAGAATCAAAAACAAGAAATAAAATGCAATATGAAAAGCAAGAAAGCAAATGCAGAATTTAAATTGCAAGAAAGAAAGTGCATAATGAAAACAAGAAAGAAAAGATAAAAGGAAAAAGAAAAATGTCTAGAATAATTCATATGCTAAAAATTGCAAGATATGTTTACAAAAGAAAAGAAGAAAGAAACAAGATCAAAAGAGAAAACAGAGAAAAGTTAGATTAGAGTGCTAGAAATCAAGAATGCAAAGTTAGAATTAGAATTAGAATTGCAACAAAAAGAATTGTCAAGAATGTTATTCAAGAAAGGAAAAACTTACGAAAACAGAATTCTAACAATTAGTTATAACTATGCAAATCAAAAGAAAAAAAGGAAAAGTTATGTTTAGTCTAACTCAATTGATAATTCCTAATGTTATAGCGCAGTCCCCGGTAACGGCGCCTCCGCAAGTGTACGGAAATGTCGCAAGTAATATAAAAGATTATCGTATCCACAGGGACTGGAATAAGCACTAGAAATGTCTCAATGCGAATTAGCTAAACAACTATCCAATCGTTTCAAAAGCAAAGTAAAGATAAACAAATCTAATCTTAAAGATCAACAAACAAGAATTTAGTGTTTTGGGTTATGATAAAGGGAGATTCTAGAAGTTTCGGTTTCTTTGTAGGATTTCTCGAATGTAAATGGTTCACCAATTCTTATCCCTCAATTGCCAAACATGTAGAAAGTTGCCGGTTCTCTCTTGCAATAAACAACCGGCTAAGGACTGAGAAATGTATCTAAATAGGATTAATTAGACATGAACCTATGTTGTCCTTACACAGAAGTGCACCTATTATTATGCCTTCCTCGGATATCAACGTAGAAGCCCACGACTTATTAATCTATCAAGATACAAGAAACTAATCACAAAATCCATCCTACTCTCTTGAATATTCCTATTTCCTCTTCAAGATTATCTCTCAAATGTCCTTACACGGGCTTGCACCTGTCATGTGGATCCCTCGGATGATCGAGTGAGAGTTTATCTTACAAAGTCCATAAGAAATCCAAACAATTAATCAAGAATATAGAGAATTAAGCACGAATCACCATTAATCATTCAAGATCTAATCGATACAAGCAAGATAATGTCATTGAAACAAGAAAATGACAAATCCATAAGAGATTACATCAATCCATCATACAAATATTCCCTTCATCCTAGAATACAAGATCTACTCCATGAATCGAGGAAGAAAACCCGAAGAAATAAAGAATACAAGCATTTCTTAAATCCCCAATCCAAGAAACCAAGAAAAGGGGGAAAGAGAAAACTTATCTACGAAGAAGCTTCGTCTTCGGATCCAATCCTCGCTCCGGAGCCGAAATCGTCAAGAGCTCCCCTTGAATCGCCCAGAAATCCTCCCAAGATTGGGAGGAAACCACCAAATCTTACCTTCTCCCAAAGGGGGAGAGATCCCCTTTCAATTCATGAAGGAGGGTTTAAATAGAGGAGGAAATCGGGCGCCACACGGCCCCGTGATACGGCCGTGTGAGATTCACACGGCCATGTCCAGTTCCTTCTCTGCCAAAGCTGCACGGCCGTGTGACACCACACGGCCAGGACCCTTCTGCTCTCTGGAAATGCTACACGGTCGTGTGGTGCACACGGCCATGTCCTGCTTGGTCTCTGGAAACTTCACACGGCCGTGTGATGCACACGGCCGTGTGATGCACACGGCCACCACCTGCTTGGCCTCTGGAAACCTCACACGGCCGTGTAGATCCACACGGCCATGTAAGGCATCTGCTCTGATTTCTTCAAATCAAGACACGACCGTGTGAGATTCACACGGCCATGTCCTCTTCCCTTCCTGTTAAGACTACACGGCCATGTGTGGTACACGACCTGATGATCTCTCCCTTCAATTACTTCCAAGCTTGCCCGAGGACGCATAATCTTCACCAATTTCGACTCCTGTGTACAGAAAATGCACAAAAAGCAGATCTCCGAACCAAAAGAGTAAATATGCTAAAAGGAAAGCTGGAAGTATAAAAATGCATAGATCAAGCATGCTCAAAGTATGTAAATATGCGTAAAAACATGCATAAAAGAGTATATAATCTACGCACATCAGTGGTCCATCCAAATTAACCAATTAACCTCTATGGTCCATCCTCTAGTCCGCAAAGTGCGGACTAGAGGATCCCGCCTAACTAATTTAAGCATGGGTTATCGCTCAGATGCTGAGAGGAGAGAGGTTTGGAACGAGAAGAATTTAGGCTACGTTTGGTTGAACGTAATGTAATCAAGCTTGTAATATAATTAAAATTGTAATGTAATGTATGTAATCTTTGATTACAAAGATGATTACATTCTTTTATTTGATGTCTGATATTTTTATAAGGAATGTAATTTAGATTATTATAAAATGATAAAAATATCTGTGACCTATGTTGGAGGCGACGAACGGTGGCGGTGGCTGCGAGCGCCGCACCTTTGCCGGAGGCGACAGTGATCGACGGTGCCTGGAGGTGGTGGTCAGCGGCAGTGGCCACAGCAACATCGATGACCGGCGATGGTGGTCGATGGCACTAGGTGGCGATCGGCGGCCAACCGGCGACTAGTCGGCCGGTGGCGCCCGACGGTCGACGACAGACAACCATTGGCGGAAGCGACGTCAGTGATCGGTTGATGTTGAAAATGAACTAGGGTATATTTGATATTTAAATTTTAATTAAACGATGACCTCATAATGTAATCAAATTATATGGTGTTGACCTTATAATCCAGATTCTAAAACTTTATTAAATTTTACAATCTAGATTACATTACATTACAGTTTAAAATGACAACAAACAAAATAATTAATATTATAATATAATTTTAATTACAATACAAGACAAATCACGTTCTATCAAACGTAACTTTATATTACTAGTTCACCCCACCCCACCCCACCCCACCCCACCCCATGGGCCACCCAAGCCTTTAAAATTACTGCATTAACCTCATTAATTAATTGACGAATAATAAATTCTAAAATACAACTAATCATCATTATTTTTTAATCTTCCCTACCCTTTAGTTTTAGTTGGTTGGCAGGCTCTCAAAGCTGGAAATAACGTTTTGCCAACCAAATTAATAAATTCCCAAAATAAATAAATAAATAAATATAGCAATAAACTGTTGTTTATTAATAACAATAATTAATGTAGGCGAGGGATGGTTTGGTTTGGTAATAGGAAGGCCTCGTCAAAGTCTTCGCTTCGCATCCACCATTTTCATTTGCCTTCTCGGCTTCTCCTTTCCCCTTCAATCCCACCACTTTTCCTCTCTCTCCTCCCAATTGCAACTTTGATGGTAATCTCCGCATTCGGGAGACCCTTGGGAGGCCAGATCCAAAGAGATGGGCGCCTGCTTCTCGTGCGCCAACCAACGCCCCCGCAGTACTGGGGCCAACGCGGGGAAGCAGCAGGGGCGGACGGATGCTAAGGACCAGCAGAAGATAGAGAATCGCCCCAAAGGTAAGGCTGGCGAGAAGGAGAAGTCGGCGGGTGGCCGTGTGGTGCCGTGCGGCAAAAGGACCAACTTCGGTTACGATACAGATTTTGCCAGCAAGTACACGGTCGGCAAGCTTCTCGGCCATGGTCAATTTGGGTACACTTTTATAGCCACGGATAAGGCCAATGGTGATCAGTTGGCAGTTAAAAAAATCGATAAGAATAAGGTATTTTTTTTTTTGCGATTTTTTTTTTAAAAAAAGGTAGTAGTTTTCCGTCATCAACCTTAATTTGCGTGTTGATGCGATGATACGATTTGAATTCCAATAGCGCGATTAATTTGTAATACCTTTGAATTCGAATCATTGAATCGTACCCAACCTCCTTTTTCTACAGTAAAGGGGAGATCATGTCCTAACGCTTTTTCTTGAATATACTCTCGATAAATATCAAATTTCCCCCCTTTTTCTTTCTTCAGCAGAGGTTGAACACAAATCATATGCAAATATCAAAACTCGCAAGTTATATTCGAACACTCGAGTACCGTTTCCTTTTCCCCTTATTTTCTTACTCTTCCAATGTTGGAACATTGTTTTACTGCTGGATACTAGGACTCCCAAGTTTACAGCATTCATTCCAGATTCTTAGTGCTTCACAGGACTGGAGGGAGGCTTTGAACCTTTAACAAGTCTGATTTCACGGTAGAATTATACATCACATCCACCCTGCATTGTCTTAAAATTTTCGACATGCAAGTTTTCACGTTAGTTTTAAATTTTCATTTATGGCTTGAATTTCATACACTGCAGGGCGAAACAGTCAAAATGTATTGTTCCAATAAATTACTGAAACTCTATACTACACAGCACTAAGACAATGTCTCCTATGTTATTGTTTCAATCTTATCTTTTTCTTCTTCATCTCTTTTCTCCTTCTACCTCTAGTTTACTACCGGCATCATACATCAGAATGTTGGCATGATACCTAATTAGTATCATTCTAGTGAAAGACAAAGACACAGGCATGGTTCGAGATTTCTAACAAGTTTTTTTTTTCTTTGTTCTGAATACTAGTATGGGTCCAATAGTAGACCACTCCGTGCAAGAGATGCTCAGTATTTGCAATTTTTTATATACTGAAGATATCTGAATTGCCCTATGAATTGTCATCATCAGCCACTAATAAATGCACTAAATGATATCTCAAATTGTTAAATCATGAGTTGTTTGTGGTATACGACTTGAGCCTCTAGTATTATGTACCTTTTATTAGGCCAGACTCTGTGTAGGATAACACAATTGATATAACATGTAAAGGTTTCCACATTCTATAATAAGGCAAACATGGTATATATAATATGTATGAGCTAAGGAAGTTCTTAATAATAACTTCACCTTCAGCTTCAGAGACAAGAGAGTATAACCCTAATCATCAGAGTTTAGACACCACAAACATGAGATTTGATACTTTAACACCTCTATTACAAATTTTGCTCCAAATTTTCTAAATATAGGACTCTGAATTTCATAAAACTTTCAAATTATGTATTAGTAATTGAAGTTGAATAAATTTCTTTACAGATGGTCCTTCCAATCGCCGTTGAGGATGTCAAACGTGAAGTAAAGATACTGAAAGCTTTAAAAGGTCATGAAAATGTTGTGCACTTCTACAACGCCTATGAGGATGATACTTATGTCTACATAGTCATGGAGTATGTTCTTTCAGTTTGTTTTGGTTATCTTGATCTTTTAGAATAACATCATGTTTGCACATTTATGATAAGTGATTTTAATGGTACCTTCTGATTCTCATCAAAAGGATTTTAGTTTGTGCTCACTTTCTAAACCTTATTTGACAAATATTTTCTGGAAATTTGATGTCTGTAATTTTTTTTATTTCTTGTGTCTGAATTTTTCCAATTGAAATAGAAAATCCACATCAAAATATCTAGTTTGAAACAAGATGTCTATATTATCAGAGCATGCATTGTGGTTAGTAAGGTGCTCAGTATATTAAATGAATCTGAGATTAACAAAAATCTGTCCGATGAGCATCTTTAAGCTAATAATGTGCAGTTACATTCAAGGGGTTGGTTACACATATAAATCTTTATAATTAGGAACCATTCTCTCTTGTTTTAACAAAATGGAGAGATTCTTGTATCCAAAATTATACAGTGTAATTAACCAATCATTTGATTTGAATGATTGAAGAACTGATGTGTGACAACCATCATATCTATCCTTTAAATTAAGGGCCCGGTAGGCACATAAGTTGATGTTTTGATTTATAAAGTAGAATGACATTTTCTTAATCCTAGGTTCAGTATTTTTTCACTATTGATCAACTACAGGTTTTTCTTGTTACTGCTGGATTTGAGGTAGCAATTTTGGTTTCTTGGATAGTAAATAAGTCCCTATAGAAGTAGCATCATACAACATATCTAGATTATAGGTTCCTTACATTTCAATCTTCATCAACCATATGTCTTTTGCTTGTTAGTGATGCATTCATGGTAGCTTTTTTTTGGTCTCTTGGGCGTAAAGAAGTTTCTACATACAATATTTTGTTCTGGTATCATAGAAGTTCACATGTGTATGTTTGTTGATATCTATGCCAAAAGAAACATGGAACAACTGTATATATTTTCATGAACTTCTTGAACATTATGTTTTGCCATTTTCTTAGGCAATAATATCGAATGAATGTGTATGTGGTTTCCTTATCTCAAAAACATGTAAGGATGTGATCTGCTAGATACACCAGTAGTTTCAGTTTCAACAATGTTCTTACGTCTCTTACTCTTCTAGCAATAAACTACTAAACAATGAGCCTTGTTTTTGTTTTTTTTTCTGTTAGATTATGTGAGGGTGGTGAACTTCTTGATCGGATTTTGGCCAAGTAAGAACTTTATGCCATTTTATCTCTTGAACCTATACACTAATAACTTGGATTTTGAATGTGGGAAAAAAATACCTCGTATCCTGGTAATTATTTAGAACATGAATTCTATCTGTGTTTCCCTGCTATTAATTTACAGACATAACAATTCTTTAATAAAATTTGAGATTTAGTCTAAACTTATTCTCTGAAAAAATGCATTACAGAAAAGATAGTCATTATTCTGAGAAAGATGCTGCAGTAGTTGTTAGACAGATGCTCAAAGTTGCTGCTGAGTGCCATTTGCATGGTCTAGTTCATCGAGATATGAAACCAGAGGTAAAACTTCAAGTTTCCATGGGTGTATCTAAAGAATTCTTTTAGAAGTATGATAATTTTTATTTAATAGTTATCAAATCCGAGATTTTTCTTCACACAAATCCTGTTTTGTTAATTGCAGAACTTCCTTTTTAAATCCACAAAAGATGATTCGCCTCTCAAGGCCACAGATTTTGGCCTATCAGATTTTATAAGACCTGGTCAATCCCTTTGATGTTAATTAATATAATCTGAAGCTCCTGTTTAGTAAACTGGTTAAATAGTGTTACCACTTATCGCAGGTAAGAACTTTCATGATATTGTTGGCAGTGCATATTACGTTGCTCCAGAGGTGTTGAAACGAAGATCTGGCCCCGAATCAGATGTTTGGAGCATAGGTGTCATCACCTACATTTTGCTTTGTGGACGGCGACCCTTTTGGGATAAAACTGAAGATGGAATTTTCAAGGAGGTAAAAATCATTACTGTTTCATTATATTTGACTTTTGGGAATTTTTTCGCTGAAGTTCTCCATTCATCATGATCTCAAAGATTTTCCCAGTAAATTGTAATAAGTTTCCATATTCCCATTTTAAGTCCTTCCTTTTGGGTATCCTGATTTTTCTAGCAAGTTTATGCAAAGAGGTATGCATATAACCATTCCTTTGATTATGCTTCTTGCTATCGAATTGCCATATATGCCAACTTACATGCTCAGATATAGAAAATATCATGAATAATTAAATAAGCTTGCCAGCTTATGTAGCTTCTTTTAGTATAGTCTACCAACATTCATGGACCATAAAATTCAATATAATATAGACAAGTTAGGTATCAAATTGTTTTTGCATATCAAATAGGAATACAACTTATGTATTTATAGGCTCTCATCATAGCTATTTTTATCTAGAATTAAGGCAATAGACTAGGTTATGCCATGGACTTCATTACTCTTTCTATTTTATCAAACATGCTTTAATCTGGAACATAGACATCTATTGTGTTTAGCTTCTTATGGAGAAACATAAATCAAGTTGTAGTAATAGGTCTGTTAAACATATTGATAATTTGTTCAAAAAGAAGTGTAATGGGATGTTGATCTTTGTGGGCCTATTGTCATCTCAGATGAAGTCATAGTCATTGGAGAGTGGTTAATGCAATCATGTAATATGAGATTGTTTGCAGCAATAAATGGTTGCCTAATTGTCCTAATGCAATTCATTGGTTCAGTAGTAAAAGGGCAACCCAGTGCACGAAGCTTCCGCCATGCGGGTGTCGGGGAAGGATCCATTGTACGCAGCCTTACCCTGTTTTTTGCAAGAGGCTGTTTCTAGGATTCGAACCCGTGACCTTTTGGTCACATGACAACAACTTTACCGTTGCGCCAAGGCTCCCCTTCTCATTGGTTCAGTAATCAAAAACCAAAATCATCAAGTAAAAATTTAGTCCACATTATCTCACAAGTTGTGTGAGTGCCTATATTCTATTTCAATATTGCATCATGATACACCACCTTATCTCCGACTTTTCCACATTACTATGCCTTCAATGTACGTAAAAAACGCTAGAAGTAAATCTTCTAACCATAGCAGACCCAACAAATTAACATTAAAAGGGCAAATTAGCACATGTTGCTTGACAATGGAACTAAGTGAAGGTGGCCAACTAACAAGACCTTATATTTTAGGCATTAATAGATGTCCAAGATACAATGGCACTAATAAGGAATGACATTGGTGGTGATATGGGAATAAGAAATAAGTCGATTGAATAGGTAGTAGACTCAACATATTCATGGATGTGACCGATCATTATGATTAGTGATAATAATGAGTTTAGTAGCCATGACTTTCCCTAGTACCTAAACCATGCCCATTTAATTAAACAGGTACTTACCCAAACTAAATCCCTGCATAGAATCTAAAAATTAAAACTTTTTCCCACTCATTTAATAAGATGGATTTCTGTCGACTACCAATAACTACATATTAGAAAACTATATATCAACTAAGGTGGCGTTTGGTTTGGAGTGCAGGAATAAGAATGGGAATGGATTTGATAGTAGACTGGAATGAGAATGAGTTTAGCTATTCCAATACTTTGGTTTATAACCTCTGGAATGACAATTGAATTTAATTTTGAAATTTTTTTATTTCTCTCTCTCCCCTTTTATTCTCTCTCCTGATTCTCTATTTGGGTGTTCATTCCGCTCACAAAGGGAAAAGGTTTCCTTCCACTATCGTCCAAGGAGAAGGATCTCCTTGCGTCACAATCCAAGCAATTGCCAGCCTCCTCTTCCTCTGCCGGCCAACTTCCGGCCACAGCAGCAAGGATGCTGCCCATGGTGGTTCAGCCATCCAATACCGATGGGATGCTCCTGCTCCGGCCGAAGGAAGCACCACCCAGCATTATTCCTCCCCAGCAACTGTTGGTGCTGGTGGTGATGCTGCCGCTGGTGGTTCTTCTTCCAACCAAGGCTGCTGCTGTAAAGGTTGTGGCTGCTATTCTTCCCCCTTGGCGTTGTCGGAGCAACAGGTGGTTGTTGCCGCCCTTGGTGCTCCGGAGCAGCAAGGTAGCTGCTGTCGCCCTTGGCGCTGCCAGAGCAGCAAGGTGGCTGCTACCGCCCCTTGGCGCCGTCGGAGCCACAAGGCTGTTGCCGCACGAAGGATTAAGAATAGGGAATGAATTCTAAACCCACCTGTTCAGTTGGGTTTTGTTCATTCCAAATTATTTAGGAATGCTTCCAAAATTTTATTCCTAAACCCATTAACCGAACACCCTGTATTTCTATTATTCCATTCCCTTATTCCCAAACGTCTAAACCAACGCCACCTAAATTACAAGTTTTTATAAATGTGTCAACCCTTAATTTTAAAATCTTAATATTATAACAAAGTAATGGTTTCCATACAAACCCTCAGTAGGATTTAGGTCACACTCAAGCTGCACACAAGTCCCTACAAAGTTACATGGATAAACTAGACTTTCCTTCTTGTTAAACAGAGATGTACAATCTCTATTGAGATGGATTCATACATTGATAAGATATAATGTGATGTTATTTCCATAAACATTGCCCATGTCATTCTTGGTCATCTCTAGCTCTATGATCTCATTATTTAAGAGAAAATACCTACTTCTTTAAGTACAAGGGATAAAATATAAGGTTGTACCCAATCAAGCCTAGTGAGACCAAACTCAAACCCAAGCCACCAACAAAGGCGACCCCCACCCAAACATCTAGATAATCCGTTCACCTTCTCAATCTCAATTTGAAGAAATAAGATTTCATTGTTAACCCAAGTGACTCATCGAGAGACCTATCACCTGAGGTTAAAATATCTTAGATTCATTCATCTAGAACATAAGTACTAAAGAATTCTTAATGAACTCCCACCTCTGCACGCACTCCATCACAATTGTCTATTGTTGATCTTATACCACGATTATAGTTGTTTAACCTACCATGTTATTACATGAACCTGTAGATTGCATTGAACTAAATAGGCAAGTTGAGGAACTCCAATAAAAGGTTTTATTAGGGAAATAATGAGTCCTTGTGATGCCCCTACTTTATTGACATATAAAAGGGATGACTCATGGAGAATGTGTGTAGATAATCCTATCGTGAACAAACAAGATCATTGCAAGTATAAGTGTCTAGTGTCTAAACTAAACAACATGCTTAACCTAAGGATAGAAGCTCGATGATTTTTTAAGTTTTGCATGCATATTTACTTACTCCAAATTGAATAGGATCGGTGGTGAATAAATAACAACCTTTAAAACACAAGATGGATTTTACAAATGGTTAAATGTAGCCTTTGGACTTTTGAATGCATCTAGTACCTTCATGAGAGTGATAAATCAAGTCTTGTAACCCAATTTTTTTTTTTAAATTTTGATGACACTCCAATCTAAAGGGAGACACACCATCCCCACCTATAACACATTTGCCTTATCTTACAAACCCTCAGGAAAGAAAATGTGCTTGTTAATCTTAAAAAAAAAATGCTTATTCTCACAATCCTAGGTTCTCTTCCTCTTTTTTCTTGTGGAGGTCTCTTCAATAGATCTAGCAAAAATTTGGATAATCTAGGACTGGCTCAAATCTTTCATGGCTTTAAAAATTTTTATAATTGCTTTACTTTAGTTCCATTATGACTTGTGTTAGTAACCCAAAATTCAGAATGGAGGAACACACAAAACACAAAATTTTGGTAAAGCAAACTCTCTCCACTAGCCCAAAGCCAATCCTTTCATCAAAGCCAATGCTCTCACAATAATTCTTAAATACCCTCCCCTCTAACTTCCCACAAACTTATAACCACACATACTTTAAAACATGCTAACATAACTGCCACAAAGATATAACTGACTCTAAAACATAAACTGCCACTATAAATTAATTCTATTTTTGGACTTGTTTCCCTCATGATCCAACATGTTTCACCCATGATCCAGCACTTGGTCCACATCTGGAACTTGGTTCCTATCATTACCACCTACTACAGCTCTAGCCTTGTCCCCAAGGCAGGCTAAGATAAGGAAATTGAGTTCTAAGAGTGAAATCATCCACCCACGTTGTGTCAATCATGCTCTGGGGCTTCCATTTGACTAGCCATTGACGAATTAACTGCCCTCTAGACAGTGGATTCAACGTTCGAACTCTTCTTATGATATGAGGTAGTAATCCACTCATGAAATAGCCAATATATTGTTCTTCTAGAAGACGTGGAACTTGTGAAGAAATCAACTCAAAAGTTTCAATAAATTCTTCCACATTTCAAGTATATTTTAATGTTGTCAATTCTTCAAAAGGATTCTCATTTCTATGCATTCCATAACGGGCTATAAGAGTACATTTAAGTTTTTCCCAAGTTAGATTAACTTCGGTCTCCTTAAGAAGATTAAACAAATGAATTGTAGTGCCTTTCATACTTACATGTGCCATCTTGACCTTAACTTTATCAGAAGTATTCTGGACTTTGAAATAAATCTCAGCTCTAGTAATCCACACTACTGGATCCCAATCATATAACATTGGTAATTCCACTTTCTTAACTGACATCTTGTGCTCCTCCAATTGATCACTTTGATGTTCTTAAGGCGCAGATTGAAATGACTGATTAGTAGAAATGGATGCTCCCTTCAATGGTGTGGCTGCAACCTTGGTTCCTAATTGCTTACTGATCTCTTATAAAAGAGAACCATGTTGTTGTACTTCAGACATCAATCGTTGCATAATACCTCTGATTTTTTTCCTACTTCTTGCGTCGCCATCCTCTCTTCCAAAACATTTACCTATCTGACATCTTTGGCATTCCTTCTAAGCATACAACCTCTCTTACAGCTGGCAGGTTAGACCAATGTTAGGAACCCAAAATTCAGAATGGAGGAACACACAAAACACAAAATTGTATTAAGGTTAACACAAACAATATGGTAAACAAACTCTCTCCACCAGCCCAAAGCCAATCCTTTCGTCAAAGCCGATGTTTACTTCTCACAATAATTCTTAGATACCCTCCCCTCTAACTTCCCACAAACTTAAAACCATGCATACTTTAAAACATGCTAACATAACTGTCATAGAGATATAACTGACTCTAAAACATAAACTGCCACTATATATTAATTCTGTGCAAGCCCCTTCTTGTTTTATCCCTCTTGGAATATATAAGCCATGTTTTGGGCTTGTTTGCCTCATGATCCAACATGTTTCAGCCATGATCCAACACTTGGTCCACATCTGGAACTTGGTCTCTATCAACTTATAATAAATCAACTTGTAATAAATTTCATTAAGAAAGGGAAGATTCAATGATCTAAATTTGCCTTTGCAACCTTTAGAGATTAAGGAAAAGTGAGTAAAGTCTTCATTTTTAGACATCTTGACCACTATAAACCATTTATAATGTCTTGTGATGCATTGGGGTAGGTATAGGGGGAACGCTGAACCAAGAAGGGAATTCATTTGTATTCTTAGCAAAAACAAAATGATGCTAGACATTTAAGCCTATACACATCGACAATACTACCTATTGCCTCACAACTTTAGCTTCTGCATGACCACAAGTAGAGGTGGGAAAAATATTGAAAAATTTGGTATATCGCACGTACCGTACTAAAATATACCGAATTATATCGAAAATCCGATATACCAAAAATTTTGGTACGGTATTATATTGTACCAAAAAGTTTCAGTACGGTATCCGTGTGCAATTTAATAGTTCAGTATTCAGTAAACCGTATCGATACTGGAATTTCAGTGTAAATAGTATAGAATTTATACCATAACGGAAATTAGTATATCAAAGTTTTGATATAGTATTGGTATGATTTTTCTGTATACCGAAGTTTTCGGTATGGGTATACCGTGCCAAACCAGCTTTAACCACAAGGCACTGAATTTTATTCTAGCTTAAAAAAAAGTTGTGTCAAACATGATAAGTGTGTCAAGATTCTCCAAGAGTACACTTTTATCCTAAAACATATTGATCTGATGTGGATAACAAATTCATCAATCCATTAAATCTTGTTGTATCGACATTCCACATCATGGGCATGACAAGCTTTGACCAACTGAAGGAGGGATATTGTTCCTTCCCTAACATTGGAACAATCTTTCTTGATGTCCGAGATGGGAACTAACATGCTTTGGTTGATTTTTGATGAGGAATAGTTACATATTTAAAAGTATACATCCCTAGATTTTAGTTAGATACTTTTTATTTTGGAAATTTCCATGGGTGGTCTAATTGGACTCTGAAAAAAAAAGAAGACCATTGTTCTTATTTTGATTAATTCTATTGACCCTCATTGTGACAAGATGTTGCTTAGATTGTATTCCACTGTTGCACATGTCAAACAACTAAGGTAAAAAAAAAAGAAAAAGGCAGCCCGGTGCACGAAGCTCCCGCCATGCGGGGTCCCGGGGAAGGATCCATTGTACGTAGCCTTACCCTGCTTTTTGCAAGAGACTGTTTCCAGAATTCGAACCTGTGACCTTTTGGTCACATGGCAACAACTTTACCGTTGCGCCAAGGCTCCCCTTCATGTCAAACAACTAAGGTAAATAGACAAAATATCTCTACATGTCACTTTCAATTCCCCATGAACCTTGAAAAGATTGTAGCATGGACTTCCTTTTAGGTTTATCTGGGACTAACGAGAGCCACAACTCTATCCTAGTAGTGGTGGACCAATTTTCGAGGATGACACATTTCATTATGTGTGATAAGACTAACAATGCTTCATAGATTGCTAAATTATTATCTAGGGAGATTGCTAGACTGCATGAGTTCCCTACATTTATAGTTTCATATAAGGACATGAAGTGTGATGGTTTTTTTAGGGAAACCCTACGGAAGCTATTTGAAACCAACTTAAGTATTTGTATACATTCCATCCATAAATTGATGGGCAAACTGAGGTTGTTAACAGCAGTCTAGGTGACTTTAGTTGTCTAGTGAGTGAAAAAATAGGTATTTGGAATTCTACATACTGAATTTGCTTATAATAATTCAATAAACCAGTCCACTCAAAGTCACTTATGGGTCAATAGCTTGTCAACCTATTGAGTTAATCCTTTACATATCACTTTCATTCATCTGAGTTAGCTAAGTGCTTTATTAAGCACATTAGAGATGCACATATTGATGTCAAGAGGAAAATTGGAGTAATGAAGCTTATAAAATTGAAGCTAATGCACATCGTGAACTTAAGGAGGACAATCTAGAACCATGTGCCCGTCCCGAACGTTTCGTTAATCTCCTTCACTAAACTTCATGCTTGCCCATCTAGGCCCTTTTAGATCGTGAGAAAAATTAGTTTACTCTGACAATTCTAATAGTCTTGGTTCTTATGCTCTTGTCTACAACATAATCCACTCCTTAGATTGAGTGTATTATGGATATTTCAAATAGTGATAGCCTCTCATATAAATATCCAAAGAAACCTAGTCCATTGGAAAGCACTTTTAGGGATGGATGATTTTTGAGGACGAACTTCAATACCTTGCTCCTGAGCTACTTTAATGGGAGTAGTTTAAGAAGGATTTGATTTGACCGGGTTTTGAATTTCAATCTTTGTGAAATAATTTAAATTTAATAATTTGTCGTCTTTGGTTTGTTATATATTATTTTGGCTAGTCAATTAATTGCAATTGTTGTGTTTCCTAATTTACTTGTTTCATTTGCTTATTTGTTAGTTTTTATAAAGTCCAATTTAGAAAAGAAGTGTTGAGTTAATGTAATAATTATAATTCTAGAAAGAATTTAAAAAAGAATAAATTTATGAGTTAAGGTTTATGATCTTTTGTTTACATTAGAAGGGAGTGTAACTTCTCTCCTTGAGAGGGATTTTTCATTTTTGAGGGAAGAATTACTCCTCTTCAAACCCAGGGCTGATTTCTGGAGTTGCTTCACGATGATACTTGCAACAATACACATAGGAATTCAGAGGAGCTTAGACCAATGGTTCGTGTGGGAAGTGCGAGAGAAGACTGGTTGGCAATGCATCGATGCTGTCAGGTTCACGCATGTGGTATGTAAAGAGGGAGAGGGAGAGGTTGTGAGCAGTGGTTTGAGTGATTGACAAAAAAAGATAAGATAAATTAGGTATCTGATTGTTTTTGTGTATCAAATAGGAAAACAAGGCTCTAGGCAACTGTTTTATCTAAAATTTAGGTATTGATTAGGCTACGACTTGGACAACTTTACCATTCCTAATTTGTCTGACAATTATAGTTGAATTGTTAGCTGCACTCCTTTCCTTCTGTCCTTGTTCTCTTGTGGAAGATACTAGTTATAATAACTAAACTTCATAACTCCAGTTATCTGATAACGTTAAGTAGGCCATGTAATATTACAACCCACTGCTTCCTGACTCTGAAGTACCTAAAATACAATGAAATTTGATTTTCCTACATATTGCTACTTTTGTTTTATCATGTTCTCGATTCCATATTCTTCTAGTTACTGCTAGTAGTGTAGATCCTAGTTTGTTTTTCAAAATTTATTATAATATTATTTCTCGAATAAATTAGTGTGACAATATTCTTGTCCTCTTTCTAGAGACTAAGGCTTCAGATAGCAAAGTCATTCATCTAAGCCATATTGAGTGGTACAAAATAGTAGATTATTCTCACCAATCTTTAGCCATTGATACAATCATGGGCTGAAACCAGTGTTCTAAATGGCGGCTGCCTAGGCACTGCCTAGGCGGGAGGCGGACATCAACAACTCTACGTTTGCTTGAGGCGGTAACTCACCCCCTTCTGTCACCACCGCGGGTCGAACACCCGTCGTTGCCCCCGTTTTGCCACCGTGACTCGTCCGGACATGTCCTGGCCCGACGACTAGTTCGAGCACATCGCGCAAGCCCGTAAGCATCGCCTAAGCCTGACGACGGGCCCGAACGCGTCGCCTGGCCCTGTGACATGTCTGGACGCCTCGCCCGGCCCTACAACACATAGCCCGAGGCCGACGATGTGTTTGAACGCATCGCCCGACCCTGGCGACGGGCCTGAACACGTCACCCAGTCTTGAACGCGTCACCCGGTCCCGATGATGCGTCTAAACTCGTCGCGCGGTCCTGACGACGCGTCAAACTTATCGCCCGGCCGAAATAGGATACGCGGGTAAGTTGTAAGTTAGAGTTTAATTAAATAACTTTAGGTTAATAATTTTAATCAACTCCTAACTATGATTGAGATAATTTAAATAGACTTAATTAAAGTCTAATAAAATTATCCTATTATATATATATATAATAGACTTAATTAAAGTCTAATAAAATTATCCTATTATATATATATATAGTTTAATTAAATAACTTTAGGTTAATAATTTTAATCAACTCCTAACTATGATTGAGATAATTTAAATAGACTTAATTAAAGTCTAATAAAATTATCCTATTATATATATATATATAATAGGATAATTTTATTAGACTTTAATTAAGTCTATTATATATATATATAATAGGATAATTTTATTAGACTTTAATTAAGTCTATTTAAATTATCTCAATTATAGTTAGGAGTTGATTAAAATTATTAACCTAAAGTTATTTAATTAAACTCTAACTTACAACTTACCCGCGTATCCTATTATATATATATATATATATATATAATTATATTTTTTATTTTTAAATATTTAGACTCATTGTTTAATTTTTAATAATATATTTTATTAAAAGTAATATTATAAAGAATAATGATTATTTATAATATTATGTATAAAAAATAATAAAAAATTCAATTGCCTAGACACTACCTAGGTACCTTCTAGGAGGCTAAGGTGGTAGGCGGTCATGATGGTCACTGAATCGCCTCACCACCGCCTACCGTCATTTACAACACTAGCTGAAACCAATGCTATGCTGCCATCTAATCCACAATCATTCATGCTATGTATTTAGTACCTCTTCATATTGTCGTAGTGGATTAACTTCATTCTTACTTGGTCTTGACAAATATTTGTCTTGGTAATATATTATAATTGTATTATTTTAGCCTAATTGAAGCCTGAGTTCACACTTCACCCTTGGCTTGTGGATTACTAGCCTTTTAACTGTAATACTTTGGCCTCTGCATGCGATGATGATGATTATGATGTAGAAGGCCTTACACTCAACTTATACCTTACCAACCAGTTTAGCTATATATTTTTCTGATGCATTTTATAATCATTAGTATAATGTTCTATTCTTACTCTTATTTAAATTTTCTGCATCACTGAAGGAACAATAATACTATTCTACATGATGCTTGAGTGCAGGTGTTAAAAACTGAGCCAGACTTTAAACGGAAGCCATGGCCAAACATAAGTGACAGTGCTAAAGATTTTGTTAAAAAGTTATTAGTTAAGGATCCACGTACAAGACTAACTGCTGCTCAGGCTTTGTGTATGTTTAAGTTAGATCTCTCTGGATATATTGATCATTGATTATATGCATCTGATAGTCAATGAGGAAATCACTGTTATTGTTCTGTTTTTTTCAGAGTTTTTGCTTTAGCTTGTTGTCAGGATCTGGATAGAAAATGATACTCATCATCCCTTCTAATCCTTTTTTTACTTCCTCACTGTGGATTTCAATCTGACAGTATATCTTTCTGTTCTAGCACATCAATGGGTAAGAGAAGGGGGAAATGCACTTGAGATTCCTTTGGACATCTCCGTCTTATCAAGCATGCGCCAGTTTGTTAAGTATAGCCGGTTTAAGCAATTTGCATTAAAGGTAAGATAATATGTCGTCATGTTTTACCAGATTTCTATAGATTATGCTCAGACCTTAATATATTCCATTGCATATGCAGGCATTAGGAAGCACCCTTAATGAAGTGGAACTAGCTGATCTCAAAGATCAGTTTCAAGCAATTGACGTAGATAAGAATGGTGCAATCAGTCTTGAAGAAATGAGACGAGTATGATTCACTTGTATCTTTGTCAAAAATCTTTTATTCACAACTTTGATTCATTTAATCAAACACAGCATATGATTGATTTATTTCCTAAGATTTGTACCCCCTACTCGTCTTTTCACATTTTTTAGTGGATTACTGAACAACTATTTTCCCTCTCACTGATTTAATTTTAGATGTTTCATTGTCAGAAGAGCTAGTGGCTATTTATGAGTTTTAATAATAGTCTTTATTTAGTTATCTTCTCGTCAAGATGTAATTTTGACTGGTGTATAATATGGTTCTAACACTAGGCTCTTGCTAAAGATCTTCCTTGGAAATTGAAGGATGCTTGTGTTATGGAGATTCTCAATGCGGTAAGTTGCATATCTCTTGAAACTGTTTCTTCTGACATGACCAAATCATGTAAACACTCAAGAATTTTGATATCAGTTATTAATTCCCTGTATATATATTACAATTTGCAAAATTTTTCTTTTTCTGATTTATAATAAGGATTTTGAAGGATGTTCTTTCTCCACCAGAAGCTAGAATATTGAATACAACAAAGTGAACTTTAACTACATTGAAAATAATTGTTTGAAAGCTGGAAAATCACGAGTCTTTTATGATAAGAAATACAAGGAAATCTTTGATATTTTTTTTGTGTTTCTCTATTTTGGAGTGACTCACAAATTATTAAACTTCAATTTTTTTATGTTTTGTTTACTTGGCGGAAGGGAACTAACTGGAAAAGGATTTGTTTAAATAAAAGAGATAAGAAAAGAAGTTATTTGTTATGTTTGGAGTGAACTGAAAGGAAAGAAATGACAACAATTATTTGTTTCTATTCGATGGATCCTTAACCTTCATTTCCTCTCCATTTCTGCCTGATTTCAGTAGAAATAAAATAAAAGAATTGGTTACATTAAATTATTTTGTCCTCTACTTGATAGTAAATAATAGAAATTTATGATTTTATTTTCCTTTCTTTTCCCTTCTATTTCCTTCCAAGTAAAAAAGGAAACATTGTGGACAACTCGAGATTATTACTATGCTAGATTCAGTTAAATTGGAAAGTAGTTTTCAAGCCATTCTGTATTTGTGTCTGCAATGCATCATTGGGAACGTAACAATTATAACACCCTTTACATGTTGGCTTTCTGATTGTTGACATTTACCTAAGTATTCACAACTATTTTTCGATAATTCAACTTTGTATTTCAAGTTCATAATGTTCTTCCTTTTGGAACAGATGGACACCAATACCGATGGATGCATTGACTTTGAAGAATTTGTGGCAGCCGCTTTACATGTGCACCAGTTGGTGGAGCATGACTCTGAAAAATGGCGCTTACTTTCTCAGGCCGCTTTTGAAAAGTTTGATATGGACAGAGATGGATATATTACACCTGAAGAACTTCGAATGGTACAATTTTCATGGACTAAATGTGGTGGTGAATGCTTTCTTTTTTGGTTCTATGGAACAATGTTTAACTGTTTTCATTTGCTCATTAAGATTGGTAATTCCTGAAACTTTATGCATTTAACTAGTTATAATATCCTTATCGTTTATTTGGACAGACCTTGAGTTCATAAATATAAAAACTAGATTTCCTTCATAGAAGTTAAAGATTTTGTGCTTATCAATCAGTTTTTTTTTTTTTTTTTTTTCATTTTTAAGCCTAGTTAGTTTTTTAAACATGATATGGTTATGAGTTTGAACCATTTATGTTAATTTTCGTCTGTTTTTATTATTCTACTCTTGGTCCAAGTCTTGGCCAACCTGACCTTGAGTAGTCGAATTATTTGATTTTGTCCTACCCTATGATAATATCATAAATAGGATCAGTTCTTAAGCTTAAGCATTTAGAATCTTGGCAGCCAGACAACTTTTGACAGCTTCTTTGGAAATTTTACAGCACACAGGTTTGAAGGGCTCCATTAATCCACTACTAGACGAGGTTGACATCGATAAGGATGGAAAGATCAGCTTGGATGAATTCCGCAAACTCTTGAAAACTGCCAGCATGGGTCCACTGCGAGATGCAACAAAATGATCTACGACTCCTGATCCTTAGATGTCATCTTGAGCATTATAGAAATGAATCGAGAACCTCGTCTAAATGTGCTTCAAACTGCAAGAGTTTGCCAAGTCATCTTTGTATGTATGATGTTTTGAACTGAGCGACTAGTATTTTTAATGCTGCTAAAGTTTGATTTCAGGTAGGGGATTCCTGTTTCAAGTGGCGTTTCCTGCTCCGTCTTCAAATTGTATATTTTTTTTTTGATGTGGATGGCGATCTTTCTTTCCATTGATTCTTCAGATTTACCACACATGTTGATTGTCATATCACACCCAAGGTCGTGCTTATTAGGAGGCAAATATATTAGTGTATATTTGTCAAATATAATCCCTCACACTCTACCCTTGTCACAAACTGATAATCTTTTTTCTGATCTGCAAAAAAAAAAAAAAAACAATGAAAGATTTATTAGTAAACTCATTTTTCAGTAGTCTAAAAGTTTGATTTCTTCTTCCTCTTGAGAGTATTTTTCTTTCAAAGGTAGAAGCAGATATTTCAACTTGTTTATTAGAGGAAATAAGATTTGTGTATATTTTTTGATACACTCTGAGGGTATCATTTCCGGTATCTCACTTAGTGATAATATATTTAAAAGAGACCTAGACATTATATAGCTGGGATAACCAAGAAATTTATTTAATTTATATAGTTATAATATTTACGTTATGTCTAGGGAAAACTATATGAATAAAACAGCAAATGAAACAAAACATAAATACAATGAAAAAAACAGTAAAACAATCTAGAAATTAATACGTGCATGTAAAAGTGAAAGCCAAAGAAAGACATAATATCAAACGGCTAAGTAGGTAATCAAGATGTATATGAATTTAATATTATTTAAAAAGTTAAAGAAATAAAGTAAATCATAATATATTATTATTATTATTGATGTAATATCCTTTAGGTCAGGTTGATCAGGTTGAATAAGTTTGAGTTGGTTTAAGCTTAAGTCTTGATGTTTGGTTTCGATATTTGACAATATATGGAGATTTAGGAGTGATCGTTTGAGAAGATTATTGGAGCAATTTCTCTATGGTCAAGGTTTGATCAGTCTGATGTGAAGAAGAGTCAAGTAGGTCAAAAGGTTGATTGGATACTTGACTGAGAAAATCCTAACTGGAGGTTAGGTAAGGGGAAGTCCTGATGAGTGAAGCCAGGTGAAAGACCTAGTGAGTGAAGCTAAGCAGTTGGAAATCTTGGTGAGTGAAGCCAGGTGAAAGACCTAGTGAGTGAAGAAGCAAGGTGAAAGACCAAGTGAGTGAAGCTAGGCAGTTGGAAAATCCTAGTGAGTGAAGCCAGGTAAAGACCTAGTGAGTGAAGCTAGGTAGGTGAAAGTCCCGGCGAGTGAAGCCATATAGTGGGAAAATCCTAGTGAGTGAAGCTAGATGAAAGTTTTGATGAGTGAAGCCAAGTAGATGGAAAGTCCTGGTGAGCGAAACCAAACAGATGAAAAGTCCTAGTGAGTGTAGTTAAACAGATGGAAAAATATGGTGAGTGAAGCCAAACACGTGGAGATCCAGATGGATCAAGGTTGACCGGACACATGATGTTGGGAAGCCTAAGTAGGTCAAATGATTGATCAGATACTTGGCACAAGGAAATCCAGATGGATCAAGGGAGATCAGACATCTGGTGGAAGGAAGTCCAAGTGGGTCATGGAGGACCGGACACTTAGCACGAGACGGTAAGTCCAAGTGGGTCAAGGTTGACCGGACACTTGACACGAGGAAAAAAGTCCAAGTGGGTCAAAGGGTTGACCAAACACTTGGTGAAGAAATCCCGACAGGTCAAGGTCGACAGGATGCTAAGCATAAGGAGTTCCAACAAGTCACGATTGACCGAATGTTGGAATTATGGACCCTTGCTTGAGTTAAGCAAGTCAAGGGTGGTTAATTGATCAGTCGATCAATTGAACCAAAGCCCAATCGATCAGCCAATCGATTGGGAGGGTGGTGCGATAAATAGCAGCCCAATCGATTGGTCGATCGATTGGGAGCTTATATCGCGCGCACAGAAGCCTTCCCAACCGATCAGTCGATCGGTTGGGCATCGCCAATCGATCCACAGATTGATTGGCAGCTGGAAATCGCGCGCGACACGATGAAGGCTAAATCGATCGAGCGATCGATTTAGGCCTTCTCCAGCAGAGCACAGAGGCGCTCTGAATCGATCGACCGATCGATTCAAGCCTCCCCAATCAATTGGTCAATCGATTGGGATGTGACTGTTACGAAGGAAACGTTGAGTTTAAAGTCGTCTTCATCGTAGCGACTCGGATCATCTCCACGCTCTCTTCTCTCACGATTCTCACAGGTTTACGTTAGTTCTTAAAGTTTCTTGGAGCAAGGTGTTGCTGCACTTCCAAAGTCAAGAGGCGTTCCATACAAGAAGGAGAAGCAAGCTAGGGTTTCCTCATTATAAATCTTGTAAGATTTGTTACTGTATAAGTGTGTTTTTCTTTCTTCTTGTATTGAGAGGTTGTACAAGGCTTCTCCTTCTTCGGTAGTTATCGAGAAGGAGTGTTTTTATTAGTGGAGTGTGTGTCGCATGTGGATTCTTGGATTAATCACCTCTTTTTGAGGTGAATACCAAGTAAATCTACGTGTTAGCATTACGAGTCTTGTTTTGAGTTCTTTCCGCTGCATATCAACAACACTAAAGAAAGCAAACGGAGCGCGACGAGCTATTCACCCCCTCCCCCCTAGCATCAATAAGCTCTAATAAGTGGTATTAGAGCGAGGTCGCTCTTCACCGGAATCACCACCGGAAAGGGCAACGAGCTAGAGGGAGAAGAAGTTGAAGCAAAGTTCAACAAATTCAAAGACTTCATCAAAGGCTTAACTTCAAATGAAATTCTGAGATAGATTCGGATTCGACATGAGGGTGCCTCCACCATACACATCAACAAGTTTCGATATTTGGAAATCAAGGATCGAAAATTTCTTTATGGTGGACATAGAGCAATGGTTTGCTCTAATGGAAGGTTTTCAAGCTCCAACAAATTCAAAAGGTAAAATTCTCAAGAAGAACAAGTGTAGCCAAGAGAAAATTCAAAAAAGTGAGGCTAATGACAAAGTGACCAAAGTATTGGTCCACATATTGCCGAGCAACATTTTGAAGAAAATAAGAAAATTTGAAGATGCCAAGGAGCTATGAAGCAAATTGGCTAAACTCCATGAGGTCCCCTCCACTGTACCAAACCAAGAAGAATCCAAAGAGGGTGACTCATTGGATCAAGATTAAGAGGAAGAGGACTTTGAAGTTAAGAGATGCTCAACTTCTGAAGGAGAAGAACAAGAAGCTTCATTCTCAATGGAATGCAACAAAAAGGGCAATGAGGGAGCATACTCTTTGTTCAATGAGCAAGAGGATGAAGATGAAGAAGCCTCCTCCACCTCTAGGATTGAAGGGGAGTGTCATGTATTGACACCGGAACAAGAAGAGGCTTCCACTTCCAAGTCAAATGAAGAAGAAGAAGATGGTGCCACCTCCACAAATCAAGAAAGATCAAATGGAGGATCATGTGACACCCCTACAAGCAAAGGTATAATAATTTCAAGTTTAAATAATAACGATCATATCATTTGCTTTGAGCGTAGGGAACATGGACACTATAAGAGCAAGTGTCTAAAATTGGCCAAGAAGAAGGGCCAAGTGGCACCCAAGGGCAAGGAGAAGCCCAAGAGAGTCGGTCCCGTGGAACGCAAGGGCAAGGAGCACATTGTGTGCTTCTCTTACAATCAAAGAGGACATTATAGGAGTCAATGTCCTAAAGGGAAGAAGCCAACCAAAGTCAAAGGAGGAAGTACAAGTCAAGGGAGAGCTCTCAAGAGCAAACCCAAGGTATCATTTATTTAGCTTATTCCTTTAAGTAATGATAAAAAGCATGCTAGGAATAGTTTATATCATTTTAATGCTATTTATCATAAAAAATAAAAGGCATGATAGAATTAAAGAAAAACACGTGGCTTATCATGCTAAAACTACTCAATCTAAGGTTAGAAAAATAGATAACAAATTAGGCAATAACTCTTAAGGATTTTAGATATAGGCCTAAAAATAAAAATGCTCATAGGAATCAAGAAAAATCAAAATCTAAGGATTTAAGGTTGGAAAACCAAGCCTTGAGGTCAAGGCTTGATACATTAGAAAAGACCCTAAAAAAATGGAAAATATTTTTAAGGATCAAAATGAGCAAAACCTAAGTTTAGATAAACAAGAGACATCCTATAGTTATAGAGGTTTGGAATACAAACCTAAGGCTAAAAAGGATGTGGCTTCATACCACAGGATTCCATATAATTATGGAACTAACCCTAGGTCTAAGGGTCAAGTCAAAGATACAAGGAAAGTTATCCCTAGAAGTATTTTTGCCAAAACCAATGTGACTAAGACTTCTAAGAAGTCAAAGAAAGTCACCAAGAAGGTCACAAGGGAAGCTATCCCTAGAGTTGACCTAGAGGAAGTGACCAAGGCTTCTACAAAGCCTAAAAAGGTTATTAGGAAGGTATCTAGAGAAGTCATCCCTAGTGAGTACTTAGAGCATCCAAGGAGCACCATAGGTTTTGAGTTCCGAGGAGCATATTCTCTATGCCTTAGATGAGTTTAGAGAGTATCAACTCTAAATGGGTAGGGTGGTTAACCCAACCCTGATAAAGTTAACACTTGGAGATATTTTCAAGGTTTTTGTTAACCTTTGAAAATGAAAAGAATTAATTTCTTACTCTTTGGAAGAGTAAAATGTACCAAAATTTGAGAATTGGACTTAATTTTAATTGGCACAACAAATCAAGGGGCAAAAGAAATGTCAAGTTGGGTTTTGACATTCTCTTGAGGAAATGTGGGCAATCTAGGATTAGATTTAATTCTAAGTTTAGCTAAGGATTAAGGGTACTTAGATAAATTATCTAGGTATATTTTATTTATGCTAAATTGTCATGCTTTATTTGCTCATCATATGTTATGACATCATATTTTACATTCATGCTTATTATAAAAAATACAACAAAAATGTCATGTCATGTCATACATACATCATGTAGCTATATTATGTTTTCTTTTGAAAATTATTTCTTTTTGATGTATGCCACAACTCATCATGCATCGTTTTAGTTTCCTTGTAATTAAGGACAATGACATTTACTAATAAGTGGCATCCTAGGTGGATGTTCATAATTCCTAAAATGCCTAGATAGATATGCATGATCCCTAGTTTAGGACAAAACCAAAATCTACATCTTACAAAGACTATAAGGTGACTTGTATGTATTTTATTATACATTAAATACAAGTGAGATGTTAGAATGATGAACAAGACTCAAGATGTTGATTTAGTGCATCTATTTGAGTTTTGATTTCATCAAAATACATAGTTATGTGTACTCCAATCATTGGGAAAGCTAATGTACAAGCCATGTGCATTGAGCCCAAAGAACATGGTTGGAAATTAGTTTTAAAAATTATTTTAAATATACTTTGGAAAACCTTGGTGAAGGCTATCTTTTGATAGTAATCATCATTGAAAAGTTGGATACAAATTAGAAGAAAATATTGAAGTTTTCAAGAGTTTTTAAGTTTGTGCCAGTCTTTGAAAATAAGATGTATTTTCCTATAAAATTATTTTTCCATGATAGTATATACCTTAAATAATGTCTACAAGAAGTTTCATGATTTTTTAGAATTTTGTAGAATTTTTAAGACATTTCTGAATTTCGCTGAAATTGAATTTCAGGAAATCAGACCTCCAATCAATTAGCCGATCAATTGGAGTGTCTCAATCGATCGGGCGATCGGTTGAGAAAGAGTATTATCGTGAGCAGAAGCTCGTTGAATCGATCAACCAATCGATTCAACTCTGCTGGATCGATCAGTCGATCAATTCAAGCAGGTTTTCTGCAAGTAGAAGCTTGCGGAATTGATTAGTGGATCGATTAAAATGAGTGGCCATCGATTGAGTCCCAACCCAATCGATTGAAAATACTGATTTTGGCTGGGAAAGCCTGATTTCAGCACTATAATCAACTTTTAGTCTCTTTAACCACTCCTAAACCCCTTGGAATATATTTATATACATTTAAGGGTAGCTTTCATAATGAAAACAAGGAGAAATGGTTAAGGGACACTAGATTGAAGTTTAGTATTAGGTTGGTTTCAATATTGAATCTATTAAACATCAAAACTTCAAGTTTTTGGATTTTCTAAAGGTTTAGGGATTCCATATCATTGTTGGTGCAATGATAGAAGTTTGGAGCATGTCTTTAAGGGGAGTTACTTTTTAAGGACATGAAAATTAATTTTTTCAAAAACCATGGAAGGTGGTTTAACCTTCTTTAGAGTAAATGCTCAAGGTTAAACATTGAAAAATAATGGAGAGATGATATCTTCATTGTTAAGTTGCAAATGCTCAAGGATGAACATTATGAAGTGGATTAATGCTCAAGGATGAGCATTGGCTACAATGAAGGTACAATGAAGGGTATGAGACCTTCATTGTTGGAATGATGAATGCTCTAAGATGAGCATTATGAAGAGGTTTAATGCTCAAGGGTGAGCATTGAATACAATGAAGGGTATGAGACCTTTATTATAGTGTTGTGACTAACATGGTAGGTTGTGAACAACATTGAGTAACTCTTCAGGGGAAAAGTTTTTGATGTGCGCCAATAGAGGGAGAATGTAGGGTTTAAGTTAGGCCTTCATTGCCCCTTTAAGAAAGTTTGAGGGAGAATGTAGGATCTAAATTATGCCTTCATTATCCAAAGGGGGAGTTTGCCCTCTAGGAAAGGGAGAGAATGAAGGAAACCCTCATTCATGCATTGACATGAAGAAAAAGTTAAGGCTATGGGATTAGCCTAACTTAAAGGTATTGTCAAATATCAAAAAGGGGGAGATTGTTGGTGCAATATCCCTTGGGTCAGGTTAACCAGGTTGACTAAGTTTGAGTTAGCTCAAGCTTGAGTCTTGATGTTTGAGTTTCGATGTTTGACAATATATGGAGATTGCAGGAGCGATCACCTGATTGGAGAGATTGTTGGAGCAATTTCCCTCTGGTCAAGGTTTGACCAGCCTGATGTGAAGAAGAGTCAAGTAGGTCAAAAGGTTGACTGGATACTTGACTGGGAAAGTCCTAACTGGAGGTTAGGCAAGGGAAAGTCCTGGTGAGTGAAGCCAGGTGAAAGACCTAGTGATTGAAGCTAGATAGTTAGAAATCCTGGTGAGTGAAGCTAGATGAAAGACCTAGTGAGTGAAGGTAGGCAATTGGAAAATCCTGGTGAGTGAAGCCAGGTGAAAGACTTAGTGAGTGAAGCTAGGCAAGTGAAAGTCTCGGTGAGTGAAGCCAGGCAATGGGAAAATCTTAGTGAGTGGAGCTAGATGAAAGTCCTCGTGAGTGAAGCCAGGTAGATAGAAAGTCCTGATGAGTGAAGCCAGGCAGATGGAAAGTCCTGGTGAGCGAAGTCAGGCAAATGAAAAGTCCTAGTGAGTGAAGCTAGGCAGATGAAAAGATCTGGTGAGTGAAACCAGACATGTGGAGATCCAAGTGAGTCAAGGTTAACCGAATACCAGGTGTTGGGAAGCCGAAGTAGGTCAAAGGATTGACCGGATACTTAGCACAAGGAAATCCAGATGGGTCAAGGGTGTTTGGGCATCTGGTGGAAGGGAGACCAAGTGGGTCATGGAGGACCGGACACTTGGCAGGAGGCGGTAAGTCCAAGTGGGTCAAGGTTGACCGGACACTTGGTGAAGAAGTCTCGGTAGGTCAAGGTTGACGGATGCTAGGCATGAGGAGTTCCAACAGATCACGGTTGACCGGATGTTGGAATTAGGGGCCCTTGAGCTTGAGTTAAGCAAGTCAAGGGTGGTCAATCGATCAGCCGATCGATTGAACCAAAGTCCAATCAATCAACCTATCCGATTGGGAGAGTGCTACGATAAACAACATCCCAATTGATTGGTCGATCAATTGGGAGCTTATATCACGCGCACATAAATCTTCCCAATCGATAAGCGATGAAGACTGAATCGATCGGGCGATTGATTCATACCTTCTCCAGCAGAGCATAGAGGCGCTCTAAATCGATCGACTGATTGATTCAAGTCTCTCCAATCGATTGGTCAATCGATTGGGATGTGACCGTTGAGAAGGAAGTGTCGAGTTTAAAGTCGTCTTCCTTGCAGCGACTCGGATCATCTCCACGCTCTCTTCTCTCACGATTCTCACAGGTTTACGCTAGTTCTTGAAGCTTTTTAGAGCAAGGTGTTGCTATACTTCCAAGGTCAAGAGGCATTCCACACAAGAAGGAGAAGCAAGCTAGGGTTTCCTCATTGTTAATCTTGTAAGATTTGTTACTGTATAAGCTTGTTTTTCTTTCTTCCTGCATTGAGAGGTTGTACAAGGCTTCTCCGCCTTCGGTAGTTACCGAGAAGGAGTGTTTTTATTAATGGAGTGTGTGTCACGTGTGGATCCTTGGATTAGTTACTTCTTCTTGAGGTGGATACCAAGTAAATCTACGTGTTAGCGTTGTGAGTCTTGTTTCGAGTTCTTTCCGCTGCATATCAACAACACTGAAGTAAGCAAATGAAGCGCGACCCTAACAATTACAACTTTAATTACCTAACATTTTCCATATATATATATGTAGTCATCTTCGATTATCATCATCTATAATCATATAATATTTTTATATTGGAATTTCAACTTTATCATCATTTGTTATCATGAATTAAGATTAATTCTTGGGTCTTATTATTTAAACAACAGGTATATTGATGATCCATAATATAATACCAACATGGGTAAATGTCATAAGCACATGAGTATCAATGGAATTTCAACTTTATCGTCATTTATTATCATGAATTAAGATTAATTCTTGGGTCTTATTATTTAAACAGCGAGTATATTGGTGATCCATAATATAATACCAACATGGGTAAATGTCATAAGCAAATTTGATAAAACAATTAAAAAGTGAACGATTAGAGCCAATATAATAATCAAGAGATCTAATGTTCGAATCTCAACTATAGCACACTACGGAATATTTTTCCTCTAGTGAGAAGCGGGCTAAGAACGCTGGTCATATGGATGGACCTCTATGAGCGCCTTCAAATTACCCTAGTGGTCGATAGAAAACTTCCGTGGGGCTGAGCCAGTCACCCCCAGGATTAGTTAGTTCAAAGAGCTGGATATCTGACGTATGGGATAATAGCTCCCTCACCATTGGAATGCATAATAAACACTGACCACAAACGAACATGGTACGACATAACATGTGTTGGATCGGATGAGTGCGATAGAGGGGGGGGGGGGGTGAATATCGCACTTTTTAAAACTTTTCTTTTTGTATTTAAAAAACAAGTAGAGTAAGCAACGGAAAGTAAATGACTCGATTCAATTACTTGGTTCGGAGCCTAGGTCGACTCCTACTCCAAGGCTCGCGATCCTTGACCGCACCGATGGGCAATCCACTATAATCCTTCTTTTCGAAATCCTCGGAAAGAAGCAGATCGTACAAATGAATAAGATAGTAACAACCTACTATCTTATAAACAAAATAATACAATGCAAGCTAAGAAATGATATACCGACAAAATATAGAATTTGAAGCTCGGTCGGTACTTCCGGACATAGTAACTTGAAGACTTGTAGAGGACTTGTAGCACAATCGGCTTGCATAGAGGAGAGTTTTCAGATTTTCAGTAAGTCTCTTCTGCCTCAGACTTGACCTCCTTTTTATAAGTGTCTTTGAGGTTTGGTCGACCGATCCCTTTGTTCGGTCGATCGAACCAGCTCTCTTCCTTCCTGGCTGGAGTCTGACGCTGGCTCGATCTTTTGCATTAACTGCTCATTAAGGGTTCGGTCGATCGATCATTCTTTTCGGTCGACCGAACAGGCTCTTTCCCTGTTCGTCGCAATTAGCCGAGATCCTCTTTTAATGCTGCATTAATGGTTGATTGGTTTGGTCGACCGATCCATGGGTTTGGTCGACCGATCAACTCTTTTTCCTTTTGCTTCTGATTGATGCTGATGAACTGGACTGTGCTGAGTCATCTTGGTTCAGTCGACCGATCCCTACGTTCGGTCGACCGATCTGACCGAACCTACAACACAGAGTTAAGCAAACTATCCCTGCAACACAAAGGTTAGTACAGTAATATATAATGCATGAGTAATATTAGATAGTAGAACTGTCTTGATCTCAACTTGAAAACCTTCCCAATTTCTTGAGTTGGATCAGCGACCTTAGATTGTTTCCTTCAGGAACCCGACCTCACTGTCGCTCCTCCAGTTGTTTACCTCAACTTACTTGCCAAACATGGTCCTCCAGACATGTTTGGACTTTGCCTGCTCAGTGTCTGATCACTTGATCCACTAAGATCTTTCTTGCAATACTATATTAGCCAACATCAATAATAATACAGAATACAATGGTAAACCTAAACCTAGATTTATCGAGATCCGCTGGTCCGATCAACCTTGCTTGGAGTTCACTCCTCCAAGATTTCTCGTTACCTAAGGTTATCACCCCCTAGGGTTTTCTCCACCTGACTTCACTTACCAAGACTCAGTATTCGGCTACCCAGGGATCATGTCCTCCAAACCTATCCACCTGACTTCCATGATATATCGAGATTTCCCTTGCCTCAGTATTCGGCTGCCCAGGGATCAGGTCCTCCAGACCTATCCACCTAGCTTCCATGATATATCGAGATTTCCCTTGCCTAGCCTACAACTAGGACTTCCCTAGATCAAGCTCCATACTTAAACATACTTAAACATATTTGTCTGACATTAAAACCTTGGAGGTCTATTGCACCAACAACATGTGGGTGGTCAGATACTTTAGATCACGAGTGAACACGCTACCACAACAAAACATGTAGACGTTCTAGTACTCTGGTATAAGATTAGGCTTAGAGTTTTCACTTTTAAGATTCCTTTATATTCATTTATCACAATTATTCAATTTTTTTTTAGATCTTATCGGTTAGTCTAAATGACAAATCCAAAGGTGAATCATGTTAATTCAGTAAAGTATCATCATAAGATTAGCAAGTTATTCAATATAAAGGTGTACATATCAATTGTATACAATCTGGAATATGGAAAGTCAAGCAAATCTAAAATACCAACAAAAGAGTAATTTAGAATATCCATTTAATTTTTAAAATAATTTTTCCCATCTTAATCCTAATATGAACACACATGTGAATAGTAAATAATATCAATTATTTACCCTCCAGTAGTATAATTATTTTAAACTCATTTTATTATTTTAAATAGCATTTTAATCCTTTTTTTAGAAATAATTATACAAACATATATAATTCATTTTGTCTATTTATTCATTCACAAGCAAATATATAAAGAGCCAAAGGATCGAAATTATCTATTTTTATATACAACAAAATATTAAAGTCTTGACGGATCACCGTGCTCCACTCGAATTTAAATCTACAAGTATAATATCAAAATAAATACTCAAAATAATATCCATAATAACACGAAATGGATCAAATCTTGATCCTGCTATCTCATAATATTTCTTTGATGGATAAAACAACGAAGGTGTTCTGTTGATACGAAATGCTTAAATCAATCAAACATATACAACTAATCATAATTAGTCCAAATTAACTTGGCTTCTAGGTTGCCTGCAGTGAGCGCTGCCTGATTTATCCTAGTGGTCAATAGAAAACTTTCATAGAATTAGATCGGTTGACCTAGGTTCAGTGTTACATGGTTCAACACTAAAGGGTTACTTGGTGTGGACAAAAAGAGAGCGGGTGGCACTCGCCTTTAGCTCTGACAATGAGCAAAGTTGGATAGCAACGCTTGCTATGATGAACAACAGAGCTACTTAGAAATTAGTGTTGGTGCAACCTTAGGTCAAGGTTGACCTGGTTGACCCGACTCGAGTTGACGTGACTCGAGTTGTATTTTGATGTTTGACTTGGGAAGATTGTCGGTGCAACCTTAGGTCAAGGTTGACCTAGTTGTGTTGCATGTTGATGTTTGACACTCGTGAGAGAGTTCTATTCTTGATGTGGGACAAGAATAGATGTTTGGGAGATTATTGGTGCAACCGTAGGTCAAGGTTGACCTGGTTGACCTGATTCGGGAAAAGTCCAAGTATGGAGACTTGGCACGGAAAAGTCCAAGCAGGGAGCTTGGCACTGGAAAAGTCCAAGTATGGGGACTTGGCACGGAAAAGTCCAAGCAGGGAGCTTGGCACGCGAAAAGTCCAAGTATGGAGACTTGGCACGGGGAAAGTCCAAACAGGAGTTGGCACGGAAAGTCCCGGTGAGTGAAGCCAGGCAATGGGAAATCCTGGTGAGTGAATCCGGTGAAAATCCTAGTGAGTGAAGCTAGGTGAAGGTGAAAGTCCCGGTGAGTGAAGCCAGGCATTCGTGGTGAGTGAAGCGGTGAAAATCCTAGTGAGTGAAGCTAGGTGAATGGGAAGTCCTAACTGGGATGTTAGGCGGTGTGGAAAATCCTGGTGAGCCGGTGAAAATCCTAGTGAGTGAAGCTAGGTGAATGAGAAAGTCCTAACTGGATGTTAGGCGGTGTGGAAAGTCCCGTGAGTGAAGCCGGGGTGTGGAAAGTCCCGTGAGTGAAGCCGGTGGGAAAGTCCTAACTGGGATGTTAGGCAATGTGGAAATCCTGGTGAGTGCAGGTGAAAGTCCCGTGAGTGAAGCCGAGGGAAAATCCAGATGGATCAGGGATGATCGGACTTCTGGTGTTGGAAAGTCCAAGTAGGTCAAAGGGATTGACCGGACACTTGGCAGGGAGTTCTAGCAGGTCAAGGGAGTGACCAGATGTTAGGGATGAAGTACCAATAGGTCAAGGTTGACCGGATATTGGTTTGGAAGTCTTGGGACTTGGTTTGGGCCAAACCCAAGCTCTGGATCGGTCACCAAACCGATCCAGTGATACTTGTTTGCTCTGATCGGTCTAGCTCTCTGTTCGGTTACTGATCGGTCTGGTGACCGATCAGCAAGCGAACAGAGGCAAAAGAGAGGCAGGCTGATCGGTCCACAGACCGATCAGGCCATGTCCTGATCGGTCTGGGGACCGATCAGAGACGATGTCGCTGAGGTTGGGATCGGTCTGTGGACCGATCCAGCTGTGGCCTGATCGGTCCACAGACCGATCAGAACCCGCACAGAAGGTGGGCAGCTTTCTGTGAAGAAAGCTGATCGGTCTGGGGACCGATCAGAATAGGTCCTGATCGGTCCCCTGACCGATCCAGGCACTAGCCGTTGCGTCGCAACGGCTAGATTTCTTCTGTGTTTTCTTCGCTTTCTTCGCAGGTTATAAAAGGAGGGCTACGGCTGCGAGCCAAACGTTTTTCTGCTCTTCTTCTGCTGAATCTTTTCTGCTTCCTGCTGAGCTTTGGTTGAGCTCTCATTGTGCTGAGTTCTGTTGAACTCGTCGAAGCTCTGCGTGAGTTTCCTGCTGGTGTTCTAGCTGCTGGATCCGAGAAGCTGCTGCTTCATCAAGGTTCCAGTCGACAACAAGAGGCAAGCAAGTGTATTACAATTTCTATTGTTCTTGTTTGTTTTCTCCATTGTTGTACTCCTTTGTTTGCTGTTGCAAAAGAGTGTGGCGAGGTTTCTCCACCCATAAGGAGTTTATATTAGCCGGTTCTCCGGGGACTCATCCACCGACGGATTGACCGGACTCGTCCACCTTACGGACACGCCGAGGAGTAGGAGCCCTAATCTCCGAACCTCGTTACATCCATCGAGTTTGAGGTTTGATTTCTTTCTTTGTCGCTTCTATTGTTTTATTTCCGCTGCGCTAACTCGACATTGTAGAAAGAATCGAACGAATTGGGGTCGGCTATTCACACCCCCCTCTCTAGCCGTACAAAGGATCCTAACAAGTGGTATCAGAGCGAGGACGCTCTTCGTCGGATCAACACCCGTGGGAGCAAAGCTAGAGATGGATCAATTCGGAGAAGACATCACGATTCCACCCTTCTACAACGACAACTTCACATATTGGAAGGTAAGGATGATGTATTTTCTTAGGACTAATATGTTGAACTGGTTTTGTGTACAAGAAGGGTTTTCTCCTCCAATGGATAAAGAAGGAGAGCCTCTAGAGAAGAACAAGTGGACGAAGGAACAAGTCCACCAATCCACGATCAACAATGAGGTAACTAAAACAATTGAATTTTCATTACCTACTAATATTTTGTGTAAGATAGGTAAATACAACAATGCCAAGGAATTGTGGGATAACTTGGTCAAGTACCATGAGGAGAGCTCCACTTCAAGCCATGAAGAGGAGCCTAGTGAGCCAAGTAGCTCACATCATGGAGGGAGCAAATTGGGAGTTGAGGGCTACTCAACATCCAAGGAAGAAGAGGAGGAGAGTTCCTCTTGCTCAAGTTCGAAGCACGAAGAAGAAGCTTCTACCTCCGGGAGGGATGAAGAAGAGAACATCCATTCATCCTCAATCCTAGGTAACTCAAACACTTTAAGTTCAAGTAAATTGCATATAATGTGTTTTGAGTGTAGGGAATTTGGGCACTACAAGAGTAAGTGTCCAAAGAGGGTAAGAAAGACTCCACCGGCGCCAAAGGTCAAGGAAGCCGGAGTCCCGAAACGCAAGGGCAAGGAGCACATCGTGTGCTTCCAATGCAAGCAAAGGGGACACTATAGGAGCCATTGTCCGAGGGGGAGGCAACCTCACAAGGGCAAGAGACCGAGCACTTCTATAGGGGGAGCTAAGGCAAACCCTAAGGTATCATTTAAGTCTCATTCGTGCAATACTAGTAAGATGCATGCTAGAAATTTTATTGCACTAGTCAATAATGATAAGCATGATAACATTAGAAATCGATACACATGCTTAGGTGCCAAACATGTTAGCCTAGATAAGAACAATTCTAGAAATGCTAACCCTAGAATTAACTCATCTAAGGCTAAGGAGAACCTAGGTAGAAACCCCAAAACAACTAGACACATGCCTAGGAATACCTCAAAGAAAAATGAAAAATCAAAAATTGAGGTATTAGAGAAGGAGAATCAAGTCTTGAGGTCAAGACTTGATACTTTGGAAAAGGCTCTTAAGAACTTGGAGAAGTCATCTCTAGGGTTTAAGGGTCAAAAACCAAAGCCCAAGGACAAGAAAGGTTTGGGTCACAAACCTAAGTCCCAAGTGGTCAAGCCCACTTACCACAATGTTCCATTCGATTATGGAATAAAACCTAGGGCTAGGAAGATCACCACCAAGGTCACAAGGAGTCACCCCTAGAGTTGATCTTGATGAGACCCAAATGACCAAGGCTTTAAAGCCTAAGAGGGTCATTAGGAAGGTTGCTAGGGAAGTCATCCCTAGTGAATTTTTAGTGAACCCAATGAGCTCAAGTAGGTATTGGGTTCCTAGGAGCATTTTCTACCCCATAGATGGGTTAGAGAGTGTCAACTCCAATAAGAAGGGTAGTTAACCCAACTTTGAGGAAATTGACACTCAAGGAGCATTTTCAAGGTTTTGGGAACCTTTGAAAATGAAAGGATAATCTTTATCATTCACTCCTTGGAAGAGTAAAGTGTGCCAAAGTGAGAATATTTTAATCTTATTTGGCACAATTTAAGGAAACCTAGAGAAAAACCATAATTGGGATTTTGGTTTTCTCTTAGGGATATATGGGCAATCTAGGATTAGAATTTAAGTTAACTAAGAGATTAAGGATACTTAGATAGGTAATCTAGGTATTTTATTTGTGTTAACTTACCATGGTTGTTTGCCATATGACATGTCATGACATCATGTTTAGTTTTATCATCATTTGAAATGTCATGATAGTGCTAGGCTAGTTTATATGTCATGCTTTATTTAAGTTTTCAAACTTTATGCCATGACATCATGACATTGGCACATGTTTTTACTTATGATATCATTATATGCCATGTCATCATCTCTTGCATTAATAATCAATTGAATTGATTTAAGGATGAAAAACACATTTTGATATTGAGATCAAATTTGTGTTTAGAAAATGCATGAGACCTTAGCCTAAGATACCTAAACCCATATCTCACATCAAAATTGACATGGATGTGCTTGATACACTCTAGATGTGTGTGAGATATTAGGATCATGAATTAGGATCAAGGTGTATAGCTCTTGTACCTAGATGAGCCTAATTCAAGATATGGGGGATCATAGGGAAAGCTTGTGTACAAGTCATGTACATATAGCCCTAAGATTGTGGTCCCAAATTAAAGGGTTTGAAATCATTTCAAAATTGTTTTGAAAAACCTTGATGAAGCTTTCCTAGTGATAGCATTCATCATTGAACATTGTGATACAAAGTTGACTTAACTTTGAACTATTTCAAAGTTTTTGAATTTTGTATCAAGATTTGAAAATGGAAGTTATTCTCATAGAAAACTATTTTTCCATGATAGTATATGTTATGAGGAATGTATCCTCAAAATTTCACAATTTTTCGAATTTTCTGGAATTTATTAGGGGTTTCTGAATTTCAGGAGAGGAAAAATCAGAAATCCCTGATCAGTGTCTGGATCGGTCGCTGGACCGATCCAGGGAGGGCTGGATCGGTCACTGGACCGATCCAGAGTGCTGTGGATCGGTCTGGTGACCGATCCAGTGAGGTCTGATAGCGTGCCAATGTGCTGAAATTCGACTGCATGTCTGAAATTTCGGCTGAAAGTTGGTTTTAGATTTCTAAAGGTTTGAAACTCTCCAAGACATTGTTGGTGCAATGGTCAAGGGGGAGTTGGCCTTTAGGGGGAGTTTTAACTATTAGTCAAGGGGAGTTGACTTTTAGGGGGAGTTTTTACTTCTTGAGGATTAGTGATATGGGATTATCACTAAGTGGATTGTTGAGCTTAGTATCAAGGGGAAAATAAGAGTTTCAATGAAAGGTATGGGACTTTCATTAGGAAGAAACTCTTGACCTTGATACCCTCCTTATTCTTTTTGATGTGTGTCAAAAAGGGGAGAGTGTTCATTGGAGAATTATTGGAGAACCCAAGTTAGGTTATCGGTTTAACCTAAGCTAGGGAAAGATTGTCAAGGAAGAACATTGGAATACTTTTGATGTGTGTCAAAAGGGGAGAATTATTAGAGAACCCAAGTTAGGTTATCGGGTTAACCTAAGGGGAGAATGTCCAGAGAATGTTCAAGGAAAGAACATTGGACATTGAAAGATGATTGAAAACCTAAGTTAGGTTATCGGGTTAACCTAACTTGATTATGGTTTTGTCAAACATCAAAAAGGGGGAGATTGTTGGTGCAACCCTAGGTCAAGGTTGACCTGGTTGACCCGACTCGAGTTGACGTGACTCGAGTTGTATTTTGATGTTTGACTTGGGAAGATTGTCGGTGCAACCTTAGGTCAAGGTTGACCTAGTTGTGTTGCATGTTGATGTTTGACACTTGTGAGAGAGTTCTATTCTTGATGTGGGACAAGAATAGATGTTTGGGAGATTATTGGTGCAACCGTAGGTCAAGGTTGACTGGTTGACTGATTCGGAAAAGTCCAAGTATGGAGACTTGGCACGGAAAAGTCCAAGCAGGAGCTTGGAAAAAGTCCAAGTATGGGGACTTGCACGGAAAAGTCCAAGCAGGAGCTTGGCACGAAAAGTCCAAGTATGGAGACTTGGCACGGGAAAGTCCAAACAGGAGTTTGGCACGGGAAAAGTCCGGTGAGTGAAGCCAGGTGGAAATCTTGGTGAATCCAGTGAAAATCCTAGTGAGTGAAGCTAGGTGAAGGTGAAAGTCCCGGTGAGTGAAGCCGCATTGGAATCCTGGTGAGTGAAGCCAGTGAAAATCCTAGTGAGTGAAGCTAGGTGAATGGGAAGTCCTAACTGGGATGTTAGGCAAGGTGGAAAATCCGTGAGTGAAGCGGTGAAAATCCTAGTGAGTGAAGCTAGGTGAATGAGAAAGTCCTAACTGGGATGTTAGGCGGTGTGGAAAGTCCCGGTGAGTGAAGCCAGTGGAAAGTCCCGTGAGTGAAGCCAGGGGGAAAGTCCTAACGGGATGTTAGGCAATGTGGAAATCTGGTGAGTGAAGCAGGTGAAAGTCCCGTGAGTGAAGCCGTGCAAGGAAAATCCAGATGGATCGAGGATGATCGGACTTGGTGTTGGAAAGTCCAAGTAGGTCAAAGGGATTGACCGGACACTTGGCGAGGAGTTCTAGCAGGTCGGGAGTGACCGATGTTAGGGATGAAGTACCAATAGGTCAAGGTTGACCGGATATTGGTTTGAAGTCTTGGGACTTGGTTTGGGCCAAACCCAAGCTCGGATCGGTCACCAAACCGATCCAGATACTGTTGCTCGATCGGTCCGGTGACCGATCGATATCGGTTCTTGGCATCTACGGCACCAGTGGCCCCGGCAACAGAGGCAAAGAGAGGTGATCGGTCCACGCATCGATCAGTTATGTCCTGATCGGCGGGGACCGATCGAGACGATGTCGCTGAGGTTGGGATCGGTCGTGGACCGATCCAGGTGTCGATCGGTCCGCATCGATCGATCAGGGGCGTATGCGCAGTTACGTGAAGAAGTCTGATCGGTCCGGGACCGATCGAATAGGTCCCGATCGGTCCCCGACCGATTCAGTACTAGCCGCGCGCCGCAACGGCTAGATTTCTTCTGTGTTTTCTTCGCTTTCTTCGCAGGTTATAAAAGGAGGGCTACGGCTGCGAGCCAAACGTTTTTCTGCTCTTCTTCTGCTGAATCTTTTCTGCTTCCTGCTGAGCTTTGGTTGAGCTCTCATTGTGCTGAGTTCTGTTGAACTCGTCGAAGCTCTGCGTGAGTTTCCTGCTGGTGTTCTAGCTGCTGGATCCGAGAAGCTGCTGCTTCATCAAGGTTCCAGTCGACAACAAGAGGCAAGCAAGTGTATTACAATTTCTATTGTTCTTGTTTGTTTTCTCCATTGTTGTACTCCTTTGTTTGCTGTTGCAAAAGAGTGTGGCGAGGTTTCTCCACCCATAAGGAGTTTATATTAGCCGGTTCTCCGGGGACTCATCCACCGACGGATTGACCGGACTCGTCCACCTTACGGACACGCCGAGGAGTAGGAGCCCTAATCTCCGAACCTCGTTACATCCATCGAGTTTGAGGTTTGATTTCTTTCTTTGTCGCTTCTATTGTTTTATTTCCGCTGCGCTAACTCGACATTGTAGAAAGAATCGAACGAATTGGGGTCGGCTATTCACACCCCCCTCTCTAGCCGTACAAAGGATCCTAACAATTAGTGCTAAACCCATCAGAGATCAATCATTAGAGAAGAAAAAGAAAATCGGTTAATGTGTTCGACGAAAAGGGTAGTTGTTGGTCCGAGTGGCTTGGAGAAAAAAGAAAAGAGGACTGTATAGGATTGAAAGTGCTAGAGGGGGGATGAATAGCGCTCGTGACTTTTTCACATTTTTTGGAAAATAATCGATTAGAATAAACATAGCGGAAAGAAAGAGACGAAAAACAAGCAATCGCTAACAAGTTTATTTTTTACTTAGTTTGAAGTCTGTCACGACTCCTACTCCAAGGCTCATACTCGTTGAGTGTCTATTTTAGCAATTAACTAATAATTTAGAGAATTACAAGTATAATCATTTAAATGCTATAATTGAAATTATACTGACAACTAAGGATTAGAAGTTCCGGGCTTTCGGTCATCAGAATTGCGTTGAAGAGTCATAGCTTCATCTTTAGAGCGGCGCACAAGAGAGAAGTCATCAATTGAAGTTCTATTCCATTCTCTGCTTGAACACTACTTTTATTAAGCATTGAAGGTACCTCTAGCTGCATCCAAGGCACCTCCAGGTGTAAAACTTTATCTCGTAAGCCCCGATCGAGATAAACTCCTCTAGTTGTGATCGGAGGTGCCTTCAAGGCACTCCAAGGCGCCTCGGTGCCAATCTCTAGGACGTCTCCAACCACCTGCAAGGTGTCTTCGAGCCTCTCCAAGTGAGGCTTCGGCCAAGGCAGCCAAGGCAGCCAAGGCACCTCCAATAGTACCGGAGACGCCTCGTACACTATTCATTCAAGCTATTCTTTATGCATTTCACTTTCTATAAGGCATATTAGTCCAAATACCAATACCCTGCAAACAAAGTTAGCATAATAAAATATAATTAATTTAATAGTCTTTGGATTATCTGGCTCTAACTTTTGGATTTCCCATGAAATCCTAGGTCCAACCGACGTCTACTATTCTCTCAAAGGAGAATGCATCCTCACCTACTCCTCTCAGGAGAATTTACCTTTTGCTACATTAGTCCTCTAGACCATTTGAAGTTTTTCTCAGCATCCGAAACCTCAAGACTGTTTGCTGAATGTCCAAACCCTGACTTGTCTAGTCTTTCTCCTAGTGTCCGCGACCCCCAGGACTTTCACCTAGTGTCCTCGACCCTAGGAGTTCGCTTAACGTCCTCAACTTGCCAAGACTTTGCCTAGTCCCCCGAACTAGGACTTCGTTGCCTAGCCACAACTAGGACTTTCCTCCTACCTAGTGTCCACTAGGATTTCTTTGCCAAGCCCTAATTAGGACATTTACTTTACCAAAGATTACTTAGGACTTTTCCTGCACACTTAGTTAAACTTATTAAAACAACAATATAACTTAACTTTGAGTCTTTTCTAATATCAAAACACAAGTTTGATTAGCTAGTGCTTTCGGCACCAACAGACTATTGGCGGCCAAAAAAAGAGTAGCAACTAGGGTGGCTTTTCCCCTCTTCGTTGGCAGCCTCGGTGACCTTCGATGAGCTTTGACGAGCTTCGATTATTGTTGTCTGGGTTTGTCGCTGGCTAGAAGTACAGAACAAAACAAGATGAAGAAATATGCTAAAGCAGTGAAAGAAAAGGGAGGAAAACCTTGTTTTTTCTTTTTTCATTGATGACCACCTCTAACTCCAACGTGGCTCCAGTGGCTACTGCTGAGTTGCAAGGATAGCAACATCAAGGGAAGGGGAAAAAAATCTGATGGATGTTCACTGGAAAAAGGGCAATGATGAGGTGATCCTTTTCTCCTCACCAATGGTGGCCTCGGTTAGCTCCGGTGAGCTCTCCGATTGCTACCGAGAGACAAGGGCAGCAACTGCTGCTGTTGGAGAGGAAGAAGGAGAGAAGAGATGGGCTAATGGTACTTGGAAGGAAGGAAAATGAAGGGAAGGAAGGAGTAGACCTTATCACAGTTCTGAACCGACAGTTCGATGGTTCAGAACCATCGATTCGACGATTCCTGACAAGTCAACCCTTAACCTTAACCACCCAAGACGGTTACAGTTCACAATTCAAAACCACTGGTTCATGGTTCAGTTCACGGTTCCCCATGGTTAGCCACAGTTTAAGATTATTATATTACAAAATTTAAAATTTAAAATTTATTTAAAAAAGGGCTTAGACTTATTTATGTTTCCTATGTACCCCTTAGGGTATAGGGGAATCAAAGCTCACATAGTTCTTTTATATTTTTACCCTTTTACATTAGGAAGTGACGTTGTTACTTACTACTATTTCTCATTCCAGTTGTATTCGTTCCTTCAGTATCAAAATCTTTGACTTCGTCATCTGAAAGTTGCATTCGTTGGATTGTTTTCTAGGTTCTAGTCCAATCTCAAGTACTGCTTGAGCTTCCAATGAGCCAGAAGATAAAGTTGATCACCATTCATCTAATATGTTATAGTTGACACTGAACGTCTACTTCACAGCAATAGTTGACACTGGACAAGCCAAGATTTCTTTGGCGATCACGGAGAGGACGGGAAATCTTTGAGCCTTCTATTATTACCATTTTAGGATATCAAAATTTTTGCTATCTGCTTCACTAAAATCAAAAGAAGTCGTAAAATAATTTTCGAGTTCCTATGTGGAACTTGAGGATCCTCATGGACATTTCATTAGTTTTTTAATAAAAGTTGTGCTTTTGTAAGTTTTAAATTACTACTAGTAGTTTGTTATGTTTCAAAAATATTAGGTAGTATTATATATTTTACATAATATTGATTATAAATATCATATAAATAAATTCTAATATTATATATAATATTAACTGTATCAGTAGAAGAAGAATATTTAATTAGAATTAAAGCGTCATAATATAAAGTTAATATTTTTTATAAAACTTCTGATTTAAATTTAGGATCTAAAGAAAATGTAATTAAATAAATTTCAGGAATAGCATAAAAATATATTTTTCCTATTTAGTTTTCATAGCTAATATGTAAGAAAATAAAGATTCATTATTAATATATTCATTTAAAGCTAATACTATACTAGAAAAATTCTCTAAAATCAAATAAGCAGTGGTATAATAAACATTGAGGTTGCATTGTTAAATATTTTTAAAATTTCACAAATATTACTATAAATATTTCATTGTTTCAATATATATATATATATATATTAGTATTAGTATTTTGTGTAAAAAATAAAATAATAATTCTTTATATTGAAATGAATTTTATAGTAGTTGATATATTGAATTCCAACGTATTAGTACATTATATGAAAATTTTTTATGTTTCATTCCATTAGTTTTATAAAATCTATCCGATTATTTTACGTGCGACTCCAACAACATCGACGTGCGTACAAGAGAGAAAGAGAGAAATGAAATATCTAATTGTTTTAAATCTTAATCTTAAATTTGGTTCAAATCAAATCATTTCCAAATCAATTCCAATTTAAATCCATATAATCTTTATTTTCATGTTCATCCATTAATTTAGTTCAATTTAATTTTAATATATATATATATATATATATATATATATATATATATATATATATATATATATATATATATATATATATATATATATATATATATATATATCAACTTAGCTACACCCTAGGGGTTATTTTCACTATTTATGATAATACTAAAAATTACATTAATCTATTATAAGAAATCTTCATTAAGATGATGCATTTATTCGTATGTTTAATAATTGTTTGAATAAATGTCTCGTAAAATTGTAACATAAATAAAAATGTATATAATATTCCTTTGAATTATTAGTTGAATTGTGAGATTAATCATGCCTCCTAATTGCATGTTCTGGTCTAAAAATGGAAAAGAAACCTAAAGATTAAAAAATAATTCATAGTCAAGTTGTAAATATCAATAAATATTGTGTTTCAAATAAAAAAAAAACAATTACAAAGGTTGGAAACAAGATAATGAATTGGATGAGAATGAAATTGATACAATATGAAAATTTGAATCAAAAGACTTACTTTGATGATATGAGAAAGTGAGACAATATTGATCAAACAGTTAAAGATTTCTACATAGAAAGAGTTAGTCAAAGAGAAATGTATATAATGTGTTTCATAAATATAGCACTAACCGACATTTTAACGTGTCATATTATAAGATAATTCTGTCAAACGGAAACAAAAGTGATAGAAGATGACTATTATACTTGATGTTTTCTCACAAGATTTTTTTTGTAACTTATTCAAGAAGCAAGTATGGTCAGTTAGTTAATGAAGCATACAATGATTGAGATAATTTGAGTCATTATCTTATAGAACACGTCGGATTGTGATCGGTATTAACTGTAAAGAATGATCCCTTCTTATCAGGAGACTGTATGAAGATGTGATGATGGGGCCCAATGAGCACCCGACATCTCTTACTTCTTCTATATAAGAAGAAGCAAAGTTAACTAGTGCTTAATCAACAGTCCCTGTGGATACGATAATCTTTTATATAACTGACGACATAACCGTATACTTGCGGTGACGTAATAAGTTTTTGGCGCCGTTGCCGGAGACTATTTTCGATTAACATTAGTTGATTAGCATATGAGTTATTCTAGACATTTTTCTTTTTCTTTTTGCATTTTCTTTCTTATTTTCAGTATGCATTTTTCTTTACTTTGTTTTTAATTCTGCATTTGTTTTCTACATGTCTATCATGGTTTGACTATAATCATTTAGATGAACATGTTTAAACTGAACACTAGATTGAAAGCTCTATTTCAAAAGTTTGACCAAATGTCTGTTGTGAACTCTAATACTCTTTTCTGTGAATTTTGTTGTGCAACTGGTCATATATATGATAATTGTCCAACATTGTTTGACTGTCCATATAGAATGCATGTTGAAAGAAGGGGTATTTTCTCTAACTATAATCAAAGGTCAGAGCAAAATTTTTGTAAAGCTTGCAATGAAATAGCCCATTCAATTGAGAGTTGCTACAAGCTATGCAATTTGGGAACATCAATAGATGAACTCGATAGAAAAATAGATGAAATGACCTCATCAAATTTATACACATATGGCTTTGACTCGAATGCCCTCCAATTTTCTTTTAGTTTCAATGAGGGACAAGGCAATTATGTAGATGCTATGGAAGCTCAATCATTTGAGGATAGAATGTTAAAGCGTTTAAAAGAGCTTCTAGCTATTCAAGTTGAATCACTCAAGGATATCAAAAAAATGCATGATATATTTGATAGTATAGACTCAACAAATAATAGAATTTCAGCTAATCTCGAGTCTATAATAAAAAATCGTTGTGATGAGCTTGAGGATCATGAATCTAAGACTTTAATAAAAGAGTGCACCACTTTAGTTCTATTACTCCTAATATCGAAGATCCAGAAGAGCCTTCCCTTCTTACATCTGAACCAATTTATAGTCATGTTGTGGAGGGATGGGTAGGGATGATCCAAGAATCACTCCCCTTAGTCACACAACCATTAGTCACTTTGGATGATGTAGGACATGAACTAGTTAATATTGAGAGTGTAGGGACTTGTGCAATAGAAGCTAAGTCTCAAGAATCACCTCTTTTAGAAAGACCGCCACTTGAGCCACAACCTTCCTTATTTAAATCCCAAACCATGTTCGATGATTTACTTACATTAGTGATTGGTAAAAGTCAAATTTTAATTGATTTATCTACTGTTACTAATCAATTCTTTTTTGAACATGGTGGTGGCAGGACATATGTTGCACAAGAGTCACAAGGACATGATAGGGTTGAACCTTTGAAGGAGAGAATATTTGTTGAAAAATTGAGAGCCCTTGGTAAGAGGGTTCTAAAATATCTTACCCCTCCAAGGGCGAGATTTAGATAAATCTAATGAGGTGGTCAAACTAATGACCTTAAACAAGCGCTTCTTGGAAGGCAACCCAAGTTCATTTTCCTTATTTCTAGTTTCATTTCTTTCTTTTTTAATAAATATGCATCCTCTACTTAATTTTTGTTGTCAATCTTCTTTTATATGACTCAAAGATTAGGAGGAGTGCAACTACATGATGGAGAAGTTAAGGACATAGGCATTTAGCATGCATCATTTGGTAACTTCTCTTACTTTTAATCTCCTTCACATTGTTTTTAGTTTTCATTGGGATAATGAAAAGTTTAACTCTGGGGGGATGCATTAGATGCATTTGGTTTAGTTTAATTTTTGTTTTCTTCTTTTTGCATAATAATTTTTTTGCTAGTTGCATCTTATATCACATCATGATTGTTTGTTCCTTATTGCAAAATACTAGCACGTTTATTCTAGATTCCATGTGGTTTATGTGTTACTTATGGTGTTAGTATGTTTAGTGATCTATATTTTTCTATCTATGATAGCATGAAGTGAGTAATATTTTTACTATAAGAGTTTAAGTATTGACCTTGTTTTAGGACCTTTTTTACACTATACCTAGTTTTGATAGTTGATAACTTTGAAATAGTCATGATTCATAGAATTGGACTAGTACTTATGCTTCTATGGTGATTTCTCAACTACATTTTGGTTACTAGATAAACTCAGATCATGTAAGCTCATTTAGAAAAATCAATCCAAAAAAAAAACAAAAAAAAAAAAAATGAAGGTTTGTTCAAGTTTGATACTTTGCAAACATTCAAAGAAAGAAAAAAAATAATAAGGGATAAAAAAAATAGTTATCGTGAGTGAAAACTAGCAATTCACCCCTTTGAGACCAAGTTAGATTACTGGGAAAATGAATGTTATATTTCTCTTGATACTGAGTATTCCTTTGAGACCTTGTGTAGACGATGCATAGCATTTTTGAGGGGAACAAACCTTGCATGTGATAGGTAAGTGTCTATAGCCGGAAGCATAAGGAGCACAATCTTATGATGACTTGACTAGACTTAGGGATTGATGCTTGATAAACATAGGCCACTATTGCACTGAGCACGGAGGACTACTATTAAGGTCATACTCAAACTACTTTTGTATCTTGCTCACTAATGAAATCATTTGATAGGATTAGATTGACTTGTTAGAGATTATGATGCACTATTTAACCACATGAATCTAGATTGCGGGTTTTTCTTGAGGACAAGCAAAGATTTAAGTTTAGGGGTGTGATGTACGTAGATTATATACACTTTTATACATACTTTGACACACATATACTTGTATTTCATTAGCATAATCTATGTTTGTTATACCCTATTTCATTATAATGTCATACTTCCATTATATTTTGTTCGAAGATCTGCTCTTTGTTTGTTTTGATTGATAGGACGTGAATTGGAGCGAAATGGAGCAAAACTACACACGAGAGCAACTCTGGAAGAAATCTAGCTTGGGTCGTGTATGCCACACGGTCGTGAGGCCATTTTATTTCTTTGGCCGTGCCAATTGGCACAGCCGTGCCAATTGGCACAGTTGTGCCAATGTTCCAGAGGCAAGGAGGACCACGGCCGTGCCAACATCCCGTGGCCAAGCAACACACAACCGTGCCAACAATCCAGAGGGGAGGAAGGCCACGACCGTGTAAATTCACACGATCGTGTGACCTCAGCAGAGAAGAAGAGGGCCACGGCCGTGTGAGCCACAGGGCTGTGTGACTCAACCCGAGAAGAAGTCGTGTGTGGCCGTGTGGATTCTACACGGCTATGTGACAAAGAACACGGGCCGTGCCACGCCAAAATAGAGCTGTGCTGAATTCTGGGCAGATTGCAGACCGATCGTAATTTGGCCATAACTTTGCGGTCCGTTGGAGTTTCAGGATATTATTTATACCAAAACGTAGCTGACTTCAAGATCTATAACTTTGATTCAGATCCAACAGAGAGAAAGCATTTTCTTCCCATGATAAATGACACGACCGTGCCTCCCAACAGCGGGTTCAACTGGACCTCCGCCCAGACAGTAGACCAAACTTTGAACCGCTATAACTTTTGGCTCGGTTGGATCTAGGGCTCGATAAAAGTATCAAATTTAAGATAATTTCAATAGCTACAACTTTGGTTCAGGGTGAATCACGAGAAAACCTAGTTTAATGGGTGAAAACCCCGGTTTATCGGACCCCTATAATCCTGGTTTTCTTGGGCAACTTGGAGGAGGTATAAAAGGGTCAAGATCTCCATTCTTTGACTCATCTTGGGTTCGGGACTTCGCCCCTCTCCTTGGGGAAGGGTTCTCCCCTTAGGGGAAAACCTTAGAGCTTCATTCTCCTCCATTCCTTCACGATTCATCCATCTCCGGAGCAAGGAGGTATCCCCAAGACATCGGAATCATCGGCAAGCATCTCTTCTTCCCCTTCTTTTCACATCTAGGGTTGTAAGTATGTTTTTCTTTATGTTTTGGTGTTTTTCTTACTTTGCAATGGAGTAGATCTCCAGATTTAGGATTAGGGAGTATATGTGATGTGATGGATGATGTAATACTATGTAGATTTGTCATGCTTCTATTCAATGACTTGTTGATGCCTTGTTCATGTTTGATGATGTGTGTGTGTGAATGCTTATATATATCTTTTTCATATTTTATCAAATGGTTGTGTAGAATTGTTAATCCTATAGGGGGGATACCCTAGATTGTATTGCCTTGGGGCGTCGTGATAGGGCTGCCCCATTAAACAAACATTTAGGGTATCACCTTGAAGGAGAAGCAAATCTCCACAAGGAAGTAGGGGATCAAGTGTAATCTCTATTTCTATCTCTATATTATTGTGTGTTAGTGTGTTTCTATGTTGTATGACCACGGGGTGTTGTGACAGGACTGCCCCATTAAATGGACTTCATGGGAATCACTTCCATTTAGTAGCATAAGACATGTAGTAGGAGATCATGCCGGCTTATCCACTGCAGGGGAGTAATGAATCTAACTTCCTACAAGAGCATGAACATAAAGGATTGGAACTAACCAATCTATGTAACAACGCCAAGCATTACAAGGAAACCGAAATCCTAGAATCTACATCCTCCATCCTATTAGCTCAACCCCTCTCGAGATCCATTCTCTCTCTTCCCTCTTCTCTTTTACCATGTTTGTCTAGATAATTCGCCATGCGAAGTTAACTAGTGCTTACTCAACGGTCTCTGTGGATACGATAATCTTTTATATTACTGATGACGTAATCGTACACTTACGGTGACGTAACACAAGCAGATGATCAAGAAATAATGGAAGCTGCAAATGTACTCTATGAAGAAACCACCAGCAGAGTAACTACAGCTCAAGAAATGAAGGGACCAAGATTGATCAAAAACATGCTATACAACCTGACAGTAGAAATGGAAATTCCAAGGATTCCCAAATTTTCACTAAAAATCATCCTAGATACTGGTGCTACAACTTGCTGTGTCGACCAAAAATCTATTCCCCAAAAGGCCCTTGAGGAAAATACTTTTATAGTACAATTCGGCAGGATTAATTCGCAGCAAACTGCTAGGATGAAGCTAAAGCAAGGAAAAATGCTTATAGGGAACAATATGTTCAGGATCCCCTACACATATAGTTTCCCTATGGTTCTCGGAGATAACATTCAGATGATTATTGGCTGTAATTTCATCTGAGCCGTGCATGGAGGAGTTAGAATTAAAGGCAACGTAGTAAGCTTTTATAAAAATTTAACTACCATTAATACTTTGCCCTCTGTTACCACAGATGTAGCTATAGAAGAATTGGAGCTTGATGAAGAAGAATATATCCAAATAAAGGAGATGGTTCATTATGCCACGGGAATAACATCAAAAGAATTTCAAGAACAATTCAAGCCTCTCCTCGCTAACCTCAAAAATTAAGGGTTCTTAGGAGAAAATCCGTTGCTCCACTGGTCTAAAAATCAAGTTTTATGCTACCTAAATATCAAAAATCCCCACCTGATTATTGAGGATAATGTTGGTGCGGTTAGCACTGACGGTCTAACTTAGGTTTTGATGAATGAAAAAATAAGATTAAGTTAGTTTCAATGTGATCTAATACTTTGACAAAGTGTGTAGGAGAAGCCCAACTAGTTCGATGGGCCGACCGGATAGCAGACACGAAGCCCAGCTAGGTCGATGGGCTGACCTGATAGCTGTCACGAAGTCCAGACTGGTCGACGGGCTGATCGGATGTCTAGCACGAATTCCAGCTAGGTCGACGGGCTAACCTGATAGCTGGTACGAAGTCCAGATGGGTTGACAGGCTGATCGGATGTCTGACAGGTAAGTTAAGGTAAGTCACTGTAAGGAAGTGACTTGGTAAGGACGCATTCCCCGTTCGAGGGAACAGTAGGCGTCGATCCAACTTAGAACCATTTTGGGAATCTAAGTTGAGATCATGACTAGATTGCGGTCTCGGTGAGACAGAATCTAATTACTATTCTTTACTATAATTGTGCTAACTTCTATTTTGTAGGGTAGTTTATCTTTTATTTTACTTCGGACTAACACTTTCTTACAGGAAAAGGACTTTCTGGAGAAAGGTGGTCCGGGCGCTCAGAAGGGATCCGAGCGCTCGGAGTTGGTCCGGGCACCCGGAAGGTAAAAGTTATCTTCACAGCTAGGCGAGCGCTGATTGGACAGCTGACGTCACGGTCCAGGCTCCCGGAAGGGATCCGGGCGCCCAGAGCATGCCTATAAAAGAAGGCCTCCATGGAGCATTAAATACAACAACACTTCTTGCTACGATTGCTCTCGTGCGCGCTGCTTCCAAGACGCTCTTGCTACACTGCGAAGCTTCTCCGACAACTTGCGGCTCAAGTTTATTTTCAATTATTGTCGGTATTTCCTTTAAAGAATTCTTGTACTTATTTCTGTTTCTTTTTTGTGAACTGCTAGTGAATTACCTAACAAAAGCACTCAGCGAGTGCGGGCCTTGGAGTAGGAGTCGATGAAAGCTCAGGACCAAGTAAAACTGGTTTGTATTAGCGTTGTCTTTCGTATTTCCGCTGCGTACTCGATTCAAATTTTTTGATCGCTATTCACCCCCCTTTAGCATTTTCATGATCTAACAAGTAGTATCAAAGCAGGTACCACTCTGATTTGGTGCAACCACCAATCAGATAAAGGGGGTGAAGTTTTTTTCTTTTCGGTTTTCAGTTTTACGATATAATCCAAACCGGTATCATTACATTTTTGGAAATTATTTTTTTCGCTGTAAGTAAGCTGAACTAGTGCAACATCAATTCAGTTTTTATTATTTAATTTAATCCCGCACTGCTAATCCAAGACCAAGTCTTGGGATTCGTTTTCCTTTTCTCTCCTTGTGTGCAGAATCAATGTCTCAAATCGATGGTTTTAGCACAGTTCATCCACCTCTGTTCAACGGTAACGACTGTTAGGGTCGAAATGTGCTAGAGGAGGGGGGGTGGTGCGTGCTCGTTGTTGCTTACTTCTTGGTGATGATATGCAGCGGAAAGAACAAGAAACAAAAATACAATGCTAACACAAGGATTTACTTGGTATCCACCTCAAGAAGAGGTGACTAGTCCAAGGATCCACACACACGAGCACTCTCTACTAAGAAAACACTCCTTTACGATAACTACCGAAGGCAGAGAAGCCTTACAACACTCTCAGTACAAGAAGAAAGAAAAGAAAGTGAATACAAGTAAGATCTTACAAGATTTACAGCATAAACCCTAACCCTAGCTTCTTCTTCTTGTGTTGAGCGCTTCTTGATCTTGGAAGGATAGCAATCCTTGCTCCAAGAATGCTTCAAGAACTGGCGTGAGTCTCTCTGGAGAAATCGATGTGATCGCATTGGGAAGGAATCGAAGAGCTTTGTACAGAAAATCGCTCGCCAACGGCTATTGTTGGAACCCCAAGGTTGTTTTAGTGTGATCAACAAGTTAAGTTAGGTCCTGTGTATTTAACCTTGTGTCTAAGTGTGCAGGAGCTTAGGAACACAGGTACTCGAGTGGAAGACGCAGCTAGCGAGAAGGACGGCACGGGAAGGGAGCCGACGGGCTCGGTGCGGACGAGAAGGAAGCGGGTGGTGGTTCGAGGAGTCGAGCGGAAGATTGCCCGGGGAGCAAGAGACGCAGCTAGCGAGAAGGTCGACGACCGAGGGACGAAGACTGCGGATGAGTACGCTGGCGGACGAGAAGGAAACACGCGGCAATTCCGAGGGACGAGAAGTCGGAGGGAAGCACGCTCGAGAAGACCGGAAGTTGGGTTCGGGTGAGCCCTTTTCCGGATGTCAGAGATCACCCAAGCGAGCGGATCCGGAGGAGAAGAACCGGACCGAGGAGGGACTGAACCAGAGAAGAGGTCCCGGACAAAAAGTCAACGCTGTTGACTTTGGGCTCCGGGGCGCCCGGAGCAGCCCGGAGCCTCCGGGGCGCCCGGAACCCTTCCGGGCGCCCGGGAGTCAGTTTTTGACCGGATCAAGCTTTGACTCGATCTGAACATTGAGGGATAAAATGTATCCCCCCCAGGGCGCCCGGAACCCTTCCAGGCGCCCCGACCAAGGCTATAAATATAGCCTTGGTCCAGAAGCTTTGGATTAACTCAGAAATTTACATTCCAAACACTTGTGCGCTTCTGTTCTAGTTTAGCTTCTATCTTTTGTGCTTTCACTGCTGTAAGAGGCTTCTCCGCCTGAAGGAGATATTTTAGTGCACGTTCATTCCTTGGATTAACAACCTCCTTGGTTGTAACCAAGTCAAATTGTGAGCCTCTTCTTTCTGCTTTTTATTTACTGCTAATTTACTTTATGCAAGTGTTCTGTTGAAAGTTCGAGAAGGGTCTTTTCTGTTTATTTTTTTTCAGGCTATTCAACCCCCTTTCTAGACGGCCCAACGGTCCTACAAATGGTATCAGAGCCGAGACGCTTCTGGAGGACTAACCACCGAACGAAGCAACGAGATGGCCGGATCTAACATCCACCCACCAAAATTCGAGGGGGACTTTGCAAGCTGGAAGAAGCACATGGAGGTATTTTTCGGTACCGATTTTGATTTATTATTAATAATGGAACTCGGTTTTGAAGCTCCCGAGGGCAAAACAAAAAGTCAATGGACAAAGAAAGAGCAGGCCGAGTACGTGGCAAACAAGAAAGTAGAATTCCATCTGCTAACTGTACTTCCGCCACAAGAAGTCAACCGTGTCGGCACCTACAACTCGGCAAAGGAGCTTTGGGAGAAGTTCCTTGAATTACACGAAGGAACATCCGAAGCCAAGCTTGCGAGACGGGACTTACTTCGCAACCAGCTCACCAACCTCCGTCTTGAAGAAGGTGAAACAATTGCACATCTACACTCGAGGATACAGGAGCTCATCACCGGACTTTCGAATCTCGGAGAAGAGGTAAGTAACCGAGATTCGCTCAGGTACGCTTTAAATTCCTTCCCTAGAAATTCAAAATGGGCATCATTAGTAGATGCTTTTTACATTTCGAAAGACTTAGAAAAAATTTCATTAGAAGAATTTTTTTCAACATTTGAAGTGCATGAGTCAAGATGTGCAGGAATGAGAGAGCCAAAGAACAACGTCGCCCTCAAAGCTTCGAGAGACGAACCTGAATCGGAATCTTCTCTCGACGACAAGGAAATGGTAATGATGGTAAGACGATTTAAGAAGTTATATAATTCTAGAAAAACTAACCATCCACAGGGTAGAAAGAAAAGAACGATCCGCTGCTACCATTGCGACGAAGAAGGGCATGTCAAGGACAACTGCCCCAAGCTGAAGAACAAAGACAAGGAAAAGGGTAAGAAGCCTATCCAAAAACGAAAGGCCCTGAAGGCGACGTGGGACGATACGTCGTCCGAATCGGAAGTCGAAGCATTCTCCGGACTCGCACTGATGGCGAGTCATCAAGACGACGATTGCGATTCAAGCTCTTCCGAAATGAGCATCGAGAGCATCGATGAAGGGGGAGACACGTCGGAAGAAAGCAGCAGCTCAGGGGGAGAAATGGACAACGAGATCGACAAGGTAAGTCAGGTACGATCTCTTCCTCCCGATAAAATGTTTAAGTTTGTTAAACTTTTAACAAAAGATTGCTGCAAATTAGAAAGTGAAAATAAAAATTTAAAAGTAATTCTAGCTAAGTCTTGTCCCTTAGAAGAATTAGATAAATTAAAACTAGCAAATGAAAAATTGAAACTTGAAAATGATGATTTGAAAATTCAAGTAGACAACTTGAAAAACCATGCATGTTCATCTAAAACCAATGTTAGAAAATTTAATAATTTAAATTGGTACTTTAAATATCACCCGGGACAAATTAGGAACATTTCAAGAAAATATGTCCCTAAAAACTTTTTAGTTAATCCAGTAGGTTGGAACCTATATTGGGTTCCTAAATCATGCTTAAATTAATTTTAAAAAGTAAAATTAGCGCTTTAAGTGAGAAAATTAAACAAAGAATTTCTTTATGAGGCTTTGTCTAAGGAAGTGGTTGTTGCTCCAATAACCAAGAAGGCCTAGTGCCTCGCCACGACCTGGAAGCCAAAATATTGAAATAAATGTTTAATTAACTTACTAATGGAGCATTAATACAAGAATTAATTAGTGCTTGAAAAAGGTTATTCAAAATATTTTATTTCAAATTAGAAATTAACCTACTTAGAATTTTTTTTTTTGCCTAAGTCATTTAAAAAAAAAAATACTTAAAAATGTAAGTTAGGATTTTTTTTTGGATTTTATTTATATACTTAGAAATATTCTCAAAAATTATTTTTTCCTAAGTTAAGAACTTTTTTCTTGAAACTAGAAATCTCATCTTTAATTACTTAGAAAAATTTTCTAAATTTCTTAAAAACTTAGATTTTTTTAGAAATACTATTTCTAAGTCTTTAACCCTTAGATTATTTTTCTTGGAACCCCATTTTTTGTGATCAAAGGGGGAGAAGGGAAAGTATAAGTCTAGGGGGAGGTAGATAGATTTATTTTTTTCTATCTTTTTGCACTTAAATTGCAATTTAAGTTAATTTACTTAATTCAATTTTATGTCTATTTTAACCCTAGCTTAACTTGGGTTGATCACACCAAAAAGGGGGAGATTGTTAGAACCCCAAGGTTGTTTTGGTGTGATCAACAAGTTAAGTTAGGTCCTGTGTATTTAACCTTGTGTCTAAGTGTGCAGGAGCTTAGGAACACAGGTACTCGAGTGGAAGACGCAGCTAGCGAGAAGGACGGCAGTCCGAGGGACGAGGTGCTGGAAGAGTACACCGGCGGACGAGAAGGAAGTGCGCGGTGGTTCCGAGGGACGAAAGCTGGAGCGGAAGATTGCTCGGGGAGCAAGAGACGCAGCTAGCGAGAAGGTCGACGACCGAGGGACGAAGACTGCGGATGAGTACGCTGGCGGACGAGAAGGAAACACGCGGCAATTCCGAGGGACGAGAAGTCGGAGGGAAGCACGCTCGAGAAGACCGGAAGTTGGGTTCGGGTGAGCCCTTTTCCGGATGGCAGAGATCACCCGAGCGAGCGGATCCGGAGGAGAAGAATCGGACCGAGGAGGGACTGAACCAGAGAAGAGGTCCCGGACAAAAAAGTCAACGCTGTTGACTTTGGGCTCCGGGGCGCCCGGAACCCTTCCGGGCGCCCGGACCCTGATTTTGAACAGATCGAGTCAAAACTCGATCTGAACGTTTGGGGATAAAATTTATCCCCCCCAGGGCGCCCGGAACCCTTCCAGGCGCCCCGACCAAGGCTATAAATATAGCCTTGGTCCAGAAGCTTTGAATCAACTCAGAAATTTACATTCCAAACACTTGTGCGCTTCTGTTCTAGTTTAGCTTCTGTCTTTTGTGCTTTCACTGCTGTAAGAGGCTTCTCCGCCTGAAGGAGATATTTTAGTGCACGTTCATTCCTTGGATTAACAACCTCCTTGGTTGTAACCAAGTCAAATTGTGAGCCTCTTCTTTCTGCTTTTTATTTACTGCTAATTTACTTTATGCAAGTGTTCTGTTGAAAGTTCGAGAAGGGTCTTTTCTGTTTATTTTTTTCAGGCTATTCAACCCCCCCTTCTAGCCGGCCCAACGGTCCTACAGCTATAACCTGCACAACGGTCGGATCCCAATCGATTGAATTGCTCTCAATCGATTGGGGAGGCTTTGAATCGATCGGTTGATCGATTCAGAGCGCCTATGTGCTCTCTAGAAATCACCTGAATTGATTGTCCGATCGATTCAAGGCTATCCCACGATTTTCTAGCCTCCCAATCGATCACCCGATCAATTGGAGGCTCCCAATTGATTGGCTGATCAATTGGGAGGACTTCTATGCGATGGCGTCACCTTCCCAATCGATCAACCGATCGATTAGGAGGTCCTTTTGTGCGGCATCTCACCCAATCGATCAACCGATCAATTGGGCATGAGCCAATTGATCGGTTGATCGATTTGGCCCATTAGTGACTTGCCAAATCACGTCCAAAGTCCCTAAAACCAACATCCGGTCAATCATGACCCATTGGAACATCATGCCTAGCATCCGGTCACCCTCGACCTGCTAGAACTTCTTCACCAAGTGTTCGGTCAATCCCTTTGACTCACTCGGTCTCTTTTTTCCTCGTGTCAAGTGTCCGGTCAACCTTGATCCACTTGGACTTATCGATACCAGGTGTCCGGTCAACTTTAACCCACCTGGATTTCCACGTGTCTGGCTTCACTCACCAAGACTTCCCTTCTGCCTAGCTTCACTCACTAGGACTTCCCATCTACCTGGCTTCACTCACCAGGACTTTCCATCTGCCTGGCTTCACTCACCAGGACTTCTCATCTGCCTGGCTTCACTCACCAGGACTTCCCAGTCAAGTATCCGGTCAATCTTGACCTACTTGACTCTTCTTCACACCAATCTGGTTAAACCCTAACCGAAGGGGAATTGCTCCAGCAATCTCCCAATCGGATGATTGCACCTGCAATCTCCACGTATTGTCAGTCTCCATGTATTGTCAAACATCGAAACCTAAACAACAAGACTCAAGTTTGAGTCAACTCAAGCTTAGTCAAATCGATCAACCTTAACCCAAGGGATATTGTACCAACAACGACTTCCCCTACTGGAAGAAACGCATGGAGGTCTACTTGAAAACCAACTTCGACCAGTGGTTCAGTGTCACCCGTGGCTATAAGGCGCCTGTCGACAACTCCAGAAATCCATTGGACCCAGAACAATGGAATCTGGACATGAAGAAGAAAGCCCAGACGGATTTCAAAGTGCTTGTAACGACTCGGCCCTTTGGCCTCTTGGGCGGTCCTTGTGGCGGCCCAACTGGTGGCCCTTATGTCATCAGCCCATTTGGCGACCTCTCATGTCGTCAACCGACGACCCTTGGCCGTGCTGTTACTCACTAGGACTTCCCACCCCTAGCAGTGGATTTTTGCCTTCCCCAGGATTCGAACTCTAGACCTCCAGGCGTCGTCGGTCAACGACATGAGAGGTCGCCAAATGGGCCGATGACATAAGGGCCGCCAGTTGGGCCGCCACAAGGGCCGCCCAAGAGGCCAAAGGGCCGGGTCGTTACAATAAAAAGGCGCATTTTTATTGTTTTTATTGTAACGACCCGGCCCTTTGACCTCTTGGGCGGCCCTTGCGGCGGCCCACTGGCGGCCCCTTATGTCGTCGGCGCATTTGGCGACCTCTAATGTCGTCGACTAACGACCCTTGGCCGTGTCGTTACTCACTAGGACTTTTTACCCTTGGCAGTGGATTTTTGCCTTCCCCAGGATTCGAACTCTAGACCTCCAGGCTTAAGTACTAGAGTTTATGAATCCCTACTAGTCTGTGAGGGTGGAACGTTACTAGACTATTAACTTTACTTAACTAGTATTGCTCACATGTTGATAGTTATACTTATAACTCTTTACAAACTCGAAACATGCAATAAGTAACAGCTGAAAACATAAATAACTCATCTATACATTCTACTCAAGCATTTGTTCTCAACTAAAACTATATATCAATCTAAACATGCATGCAACAATAATACAACTCAATAATGGAACTAATGTGCATAGCAATTTAAGTGGAAAAATTCTAAATACATAAAAGCATTCTATGAATAAACCATCAACATGAAAGAATAGTTCTAACAATGCAAAAAGAACATAAACCACCTAAATTTCACTAACAATCTAAATACAAAATTTTAATAAATTCTTTAAGAAAATCCCAAGGCTTCCATAGTCCAGACATCACACATCCATCTCACATCTCCTTGTCGCCTTCCTTCACTATAGCTTCCCTTTCCCTTTATCTGCAGTAAGAGGAAAATGCAACTATAAGCGAATGCTTAGTAAGCGCTATCTAACTCACAAAACTCGGATATGCATGTGAACAGGAAGAAATCTAAGAACTAAATGCTTTAGAAGAAGCACTACTCATGCTCATCTAATAGCAAAGGAATCAAAACAGACTAAAATGATAAACATGTAAAGCTGCTCATCTAATAGCAAATAACAGTAAGGAAACCAAACAACATGCTAGAATAGAAGAAAACTAAACTTGCTGATTTTTAAACCCATGTGAAACTTATTCCATTTGTTCCCAAAACTTATACTCTTATACTTCAAAATAATAATCTCTTGGGCCCAGGCTTAGTACCATTGCGCTCTCCCTAATAGAAACTGAGGTAGCGAACCACCATTCCTACGAGGGTAAAGACCTTGGTCTTACCAGGGCCGAGACCTCGGAACCAGTCACCTGGATTTGTTTAACGACAACCTCGAAAGTCGTGTACTAGCCTCTTCAAGTAAAATACTTGTTACTTGTTAATACTTCTAATAAGAAGAATGCCTCGGCAATTACACAGTAAGCTTAAATAAACTGTTCGTATTCATTTCATATATATAGAAAACTAAAACTAAACCATTTCATGTTCACTGCCTGGCCACTAAATCCAGAACTTGTAAGGCTCAAAATGATCCGATCGTGCCCTTTGAAGTAACAACATGTAGAAATCTGAACAGGAAAAATCTGGACAGCATACTAAAGAGGAACGGTGCATGCTTATCCAATCAGCAAAAGAATAAATCTGCACTTTTATTACAAGCTGTTCATGCTTGGTTACTGGCAACGAAACAAAAGGGAATTCTGGCTGCATACTAAAAGAAATTGTGCATGCTTATCAAATCAACAAAGAAATAATTTTGAACGAAAAAAAAGATGGTGACAATAGGTCTATCAGCATGGTTAACACACAAGTTGTTCCTACTAAGAACTTCCACAGAAAATTAAGACCGCAAATCTAAATAGCCTGTTAAGAGATCTAACTGAAATACTCCCCAAAACTAAATCTGTTCATGACCATGGCATAGCACAACCCGAAGCTAAAATAGTAAACTCCAAAGGGTTGTTCGTGCCCCTTTTTTAGCACAAGTCAAGCTAAAAAAAACTGCTGGAATACTAAACCACATGCCCAAACTAAATAATTTATTCTTTTCCCAAATCCAAACAATCTGAAGGGAGTTTCTCAGCAGCAAGCTTCAAAAACAACCTCTTTATAGCATGCTTCGGGAATCAAGAAGAACGAGAATCCGAAACTACTTCTACTGCAAGTGAGAAGCACTTACCTTTGCGTTCTTGGACTCACCACCGAAGAAGAAGGCTTCTAGGGTTTGCGGAGAGGCTCGCTGTTCAGTGATATCTTCGCGTCTGCGTGCTCCCCTCGACGAGACGATCACGAACGTGTGAAGATCTCACGAAAATACCCCTTGGCCGGCCGCCGGAGATGAAGCCCTAGCTTCAGCTTCGTTTTCGCCCGAGAGGGAGTCGACGCCGTTCGCGAGCGAGAGGAGAGGATTTTGATCGAGAGAAAGGAAAAATAACCCAATCCCTCTCTTAACTTATCCTTTTATACTTAGGGTATTTCGATTTCAGTTATTACTTAAATTTATTTCGCCATCTCTTTGATCACGAAACACCTGCTTGGGTGCTTGGCTATCGCGCTTTGTTTAAGTCTTAGATCGGGTTGGAGGTCGCGGGTTCGAATCTCGGCCGAACCTCTTTATTTTTTGCAACTTCTTTCTTTCGGTAAAAATACCAAACGAACTCCGAAAATTGCATAAAAATACTCTAAAAATTCCTAAAAATCTCTAGAACATTCCTAAAGCATTTCTAGATATTTATAAGCACTTCTAGAACTCCAAATAATGAAATTTGGGGTGTTACAGTGCTTAACACACTGCAATGTGGGCTAACGAAGGAAGAACTGAACCGAGTGAAACCACACTAGAACGCAAAAGAACTATGGGACAAGCTCGTCGAACTTCATGAGGGAACCAACGACACCAAGGTAACCAAGCATGACCTTTTTTTAAATAAATTATTTAATATTAAGATGCAGGAAGGAGAATTCGCGAGTCAACTTCACGCGAGGATCAAGGATATCCTCAACGAACTTCATGCTATCGGCCACCAAATGGAGAACCATGACTTGATCAGGTACACTCTAAACGTGTTTCCTCGAAATGCATTGCGGACATCCATCGTGGATGCCTAAAAGATTTCAATGAATCTTTCTAAATTAAAGTTAGATGAGCTGTTTTGTGAACTTGAGTTACACGAGCAAACTAACGCCCGAATCGAGAAAGTTATCGCTTTGTTTGCAAGTTCTTCCAAGGAAAAAATGAAGGCCAAGCTTGAACCTGAAGATGAGTCTGACCAAGATTCAGAAGGCAAAGAGTACCTGGTGAACTTGGTAAGAAAGATGTTCACCAGGAGAAAGAAGAACTTCAGCAAAAAGGACCTATAGAAGATCAACTCCACAACTGAACCAAGAAACGTGACCTGCTTCGAATGCAACAAGAAGGGCCACTACAAGAACGAGTGCCCAAAATTGAAGAACGACAATTCAAAGGCAACCAAGAAGAAGGCACTTAAAGCAACATGGGATGATTCATCTTCAGAAGAATTAGAAGCCGAAGAGCAGAGGCATCAAAGCCACCTTGCGCTGATGGCCCGTGAATCAGAATCGGAGGACGAATCAGAAGAGGGGTCCGAACCCGAATCGAGCCACGAGTTCGTACTCATTTCCGAAAGTCCCAAGGAATACCTTAGTTTAAATAAAATTTTTTTTAAAATTATTGCATGCTTAGATAGAAAGATAACTGTAGTTGAAAATCAAAATAAATTGCTCCTTGAGGAGAACCAACATCTCAAGGAACAAATTACAAATTCTAATCCAAATCAGGTTTTAACACTTGAGGAGGAAAATTCAACACTAAAAACTAAAATCATAAAACTAAAAGGGCTTTTAGAAAAATTTACAGCTAGATTAAAAAATTTAGACCTTCTCTTAAACGGTCAAAAGGTTGTTTACAATAAATCTGGACTTGAATACAAGTCAAATTCTAATAAATCATTTATATCTCTAATAACTCAAAACAAACCACAAATTAAAGCTTGGGTTCCGAAATCGTGTCTAAATACGCAAGTAGGATTAAATCAATACTATGTACCTAAAAATAAAATATATTATGTGAAATCAATTAAACCAAAGCAAAAAACCTAAACCAAACCATAGAAATAAATATAAAACCAACTTAAACCAAGATTATCATCAAGTTGATTACAATTATAAAAGTAATCGACATAAATCCAAAACTAAAATTTAACCCAGACTCCAAACTAGTTGGCACCTCCAAAATTAACCTACCCGGCAGGGTAATTAGGATTAGTTTAAAAAGGGACTCAGTTTAACTTGACTTACGGTACTGGTGAAGTTTTGGATGATAGTAAGTTAGGAAAACTCAGTCTATGCATGTCTAGGAAGATATGACTTTGACCTGGTGCATTTGGCAGAGTGGAACGAACTAAAACTACCCGTTACGGAACCTAACTAGTTAGGCCAAGGTTTTGTACTAAGTTCAATGGATAAGACTATTTGAAAAATCTCGAAAGCATGGTTATTCTAATGGTGTCCAAGTGACTCACCATAGCCCAGAAGTTTATCCTAAGAATGTCTATTTGTTGAGCCTAAAGCTAAACTTGAATCTAACACAAAGTTAAACCAAACCCTAAAAATTGAACTTAACTTCATCTCACAAAAATTATAGGTTTCCCTGATTGAAAACATAGATCGGGTGAGATGACTAAGGACTTCAAATCAAATCGAATCAAACCTAATCGAATCGAATCGAACCAAATCGAAGTAAATTAAATTAAATTAAATTAAATCTAATCAAATTAAATTAAATCTACTTAAAATTAAATTAAATTTAAACTAAAATTAAATTAAAAAAGTCAAATTAAATTCAATTAAAAATTCAATTTCAAATCATTTTAAAAATTATTAACTTAAAAATCATTCTAAAAATTAATTTAATTTTAAAAAATTAATTTAACTTTAAAAAATTATTTTAACTTAAAATTATTTTAAAAATTATTTTATTAAAAAAATTATTTTTACTTTGAAAATTAATTTAACTTAAAAACTACTTAAAAAAATAAATTTAACTTAAAAAATTATTAATTTAACTTAAAAATTATTTTTTTAAAAAATAATTTAACTATAAAAATTATTTTAACTTAAAAATTATTATCGTAAAAATTATTTAAAAAATTAATTTAACTTAAAAATATTTTTAAAATTATCTTAACTTAAAAAATCATTTTAGAAATTATTTTAACTTAAAAAATTATTTTAGAAATTATTTCAACTTAACAAATTATTTTAGAAATGATTTTAATTTTAAAAATTATTTTAACTTAAAAAATTATTTTAAAAATTAATTTAACTTAAAAATTATTTTAACTTAAAAAAATTATTTTAACTTAAAATATTATTTTAAAAATTAATTTAACTTAAAAATTATTTTAACTTATAAATTATTTTTAAAATTAATTTAACTTAAAATTTTATTTTTAAAATTATTTTAACTTAAAAAATTATTTTAAAAATTAATTTAACTTAAAAAATTATTTTAACATAATAAATTATTTTAAAAATTAATTTAACTTAAAAATTATTTTAAAAATTAATTTAACATAAAAAATTATTTTAAAAATATTTTTAGTTTTAAAAATATTTTTAAAATTAATTTATCTTAGAAAATTATTTTAAAAATTAATGTAACTTAAAAAATTATTTTAACTTAAAATATTATTTTAAAAATTAATTTAACTTAAAAAATTATTTTAACTTAAATAATTATTTCAAAATTTAATTTAACTTAAAAATTTATTTTAAAATTTAATTTAACTTAAAAAATATTTTAAAAATGAACTTATCTTAAAAAATTATTTTTAAAATTAATTTAACTTAAAAATTATTTTAAAAAAATCTAACTTTAAAAATTATCTAAAAAAATATTAATCAAACTTAAAAATTATTTTAAATTTAATTTAACTTAAAAACCTTTTAAGAATCTTTAACTAAACAGTTAAATTTAAAATCATTATAAGTAAAATTAAATTCAAACTCAAACTAATTTTAATTCCTACCTATTGTAGGAAACCAAGTGGATCTTAGATAGTGATTGCTTCAAACATATGATTGAGGATCACACCAAATTCACTGAACTAACATACAAAAGCTTAGGAACAGTTGTCTTTGGGAATAACGGTAAACTCAAGGTAATTGGTATAGGTAACATTGAACTTAGAACTGACTTTATTATTACAAAAGTATTACTCATTGAAAATTTCAAATATAATCTTCATAGTATTAGTCAATTTTGTGACACTGGATATAAGGTTAGATTTTTATCTTTGGAATGCTTAATCAAGCACTTAGATAATCCTTTTATAAGTTTAAAAGGGTTTAGACAAGACAACATCTATGCAATTAACATAATCACTTCTTCAATTAAGTGTTACTTAACACAAAAAGAAAAACCTGGTTATGGCATAGAAGAATGTCACACACTAACTTCAGAAATATAAGTAAATTAAATGGATTAGTTAGAGGATTACCAAAATTACCTAACTTAGACTCAACCTGTCATGCCTAAGAGGAGTCCCTGCTAGAGGAAAATCCAGCAGCATCTCCCCTGTACTAGTGACAATCTGAATCATATATACATCCACAAGAATACATCAGCCCACACGGTTGGAATATACACAACCACGCAGTTATATACTCAGCCTACTCGGCTGGAACAAAATATCACAACCATGCAGTTATATATATATATTAACAGCCCACTCGGTTGTAATAAAAACACACAATGGAAAAATAAAACAAAAGAAAGCTCATACAAACCAAAACAACAAAGGCTGCTAGCCGGCTAGGCTTACACAACCATAACAACACAAATACAACTCCACATAACAAACTCAAAAGAACAAAGTTGAATTTATACAACACCAAGTCCAACAAAAACGTAAGGCAAGTAAAGGAGAGCTAACACCAGAAAAACCATCCTCGGATGTGACGTGGGACCGACAGATAGGATACTCCAAGCGACATGACAAATCTATGTGCTAACCTGAAAACAACAATAAAAATAAGGGGTAGTGAGTTCAACAACTTAGCGGGTATCAAGCGGACATGCATAGTAAAATATAACTACCAGTAATAATCATGCAGTACAGTTTCCCGAACAATAATAGGAAATGTGAACTAAAAAGGCTGAAGAAACTGTACTCACCAGGACCTCCTATCTGGATATAAGGGTTGTCAGACTAGACACAAAATGTCTCCTGTATGCATGTCAATCATATACAACCACAAAAATGCAACATACAAAATGTAGCAACCACAAACAATAAATGTAATCCATGCAATGATGAAAATATGACATAGTCACCCCTGACGCCAGTCAATCATCTCACATACGATGGTGAGACTGAGTGGGTAGGGTTATGACAACTGTGCACTCTGCCATCACTACTCCTGAGTGATCAAGTGGACAGGATACTATCGGAGTACACCTATCCTCCTACCCCAAACATAGTGGGGAAGCCTAAGCTCTCATCTCCCTGTATCAAGGTCAAGGAGAGGGATCCTTGCTCACTACACGCTACAGTCATCACTACCCATGAACGGACCAGCGGAGCCCTGACAGAGCAAACTGCACACACCCTGCCTGATGTACCACTAACCCATGAGTGGTTGTGCGTGCAGATCATGAAACTGGCGATGTGCTCCACAACAATGGAGCCGACAATCGCTCAGCATGCAATCATGTAAGATGGTGCATGACACTACAGCATGTTAATCCTGACACCTCCATAATATATACCAAAAAGGTAAAGAAATCCAACAAGAATCTTAGTATCATGAAACTAGGTACACATGTCAGGTATGTCTAGTAACTAGTCTTATACACAGTAAGGCAATGTATGCCACTACTTATATGATCATAAGTACACATGGCAAGGACAAAAGAATATAAGTCTAAATGCATAACAAATAATAACAAACAAAGGCATGCTATAGGTATCAAGTAGTGACATGCCAATGGTAGCTAAACACAACCATTACTACTAGCTATAAATTACTACGCATATCATAATGACAATATCAAAAGAGATAAGTCAAAGGTACCCGCCTCAAAACGAAGATCGTATCAAACAATCTCCATGTCAAGCGGCTCATCTCAAATCCAAATCCTGGGAACACATAATATACAGTTTAGCCAATCACGTATACGGCAACTAGCTAAATCCAAAATCCAATCCTAATTTGATTAGGAGCCACGTTTAATTCCACCTAATGATCCAAATCCAATAAGATGATAAGTCTATCCTTAATCCAACTCCTTCTAAATCCAATCATAATCCATAATCTATTAAACATAATGTAATCAATCTATAACACAACTTACCCAAGTCGAATTGCTCCTCCTTCGACTCACGGCCGTGATATTCACTGTCAGAACAAGATAGCCGAAGCAAGGTGACGGTACAACCCTCCAAATCAAGTAACCTAATTCACAAAATTTACATCATCTAACACACCGATTACATCCTCAAATCAAAAAACACAAATCAACAATATTAGAGTAAGGAAATCCGTTACCTAACACTTCTTTCTTCATAACTTGACAACGTGATGACATCCAAAGCTCACTAGTAGTGATACAACGACTAGGGATCACTTGGTTGAGTATCCTCAATGACCCATTGTAGTAGCCACAACAATAACTATGGCTGTGGCAACCGGTGGTGATTGCGGGGCAGATCCTCTAAGTTCGGCAAGGGGAAAATCGTTGCTGATGGGATCAGCCAAGCATGGCCGTAGAGGCTGGCTGCGCAAGAACGACTTTGCTGCGAGGATGCGAAGAGGGCAGCTGGTTGTCACTCGTGATGAAGGCAGGAGACGAAAGGAGAAACTAAGGCTTGGATCCCTGTTCCTAGCTGAAGACCAACTCGTGCAGAGGTGGCACCTTGGATCAGGAAGATGTGCACTCGGTCGGTGGTGGATCGGGAGCTATGGCAGAGAGGAGGTGATCGGCGCTAGGGCAAGGGGAAGACGACGATCTCTCTAGGGCAGAGACGCGAGGAGGAAAGAAAGTAGAGGATCGGAGAGGCGACCCTCGGGTGGCGCTCGGGTGACTCTTGTCCGCTGGCGTTGGGCCGTGGCAATCGGGGTTGACGCGAGAGGGAGATCGGCGATGATGTTCGAGGACGGAGAAGAGCTCGACGGTGTGCTGCTCGAGAGGGAAGAGGAGATCAAGCGACGATGAGATGAGGAGAGGAAGGGTTCGACGAGGGAAGAAATAGGGCACAGGAAAAGAAATAAAGAAAAAGGAAAAAGAAATATTTAAGGAAACTAAACATTTCCTCATTCAAATAAGGTAGCTTAAACAGACTTTCCCTTAGTCCAATAATTTATCCCTTTAACATACCCCATACGAGCTCCGAAAAATTCCCAGAAAATTTTTAAAAATTCTGTTAAGGCTATTTTCTATTAAATCTTATTATTTAATATTATCTGGGTGTCGTATTTTACATTCTCCCCCACTAATAAAAATTTGGTCTCCAAATTTTATCATTTACCATAAGCAAGTAAACAAATAAATGTTGAACAAAATATAACCCACATACCTCAAGTAAAAAGTTGGGGGTATCGAGCTCATATCGTATTCTCGAGTTCCCAGGTAGCCTTCTCGTCAGAATGATACTTTCATCCAACTTTAACCAACCGCATAGTCTTGTTCCGTAGCTGACGCTCTCTGTGGTCCAGAATCCCTACCGGAACCTCCTCGTGGGTAACGTCAGGCCGAATGGGAACTGATATATCTAACAGAACATGTGCTGGGTCGGATACGTATTTCCTCATCATGGACACATGGAATATATCGTGAATGCTTGCCAGAGACGGTGGTAGCGCCAGACGGTAAGCTACCGCTCCAACCCTCTCCAAGATCTGGAAAGGACCAATATATCGTGGAGCTAGTTTACCTCGGAGGCCAAATCTCTTCACCCCTTTCGTGGGTGAGACTCTGAAATTCATGGTCGCCAGTAGAGAACTCCAGGGGTCTCCGTCTCTGATCAGCATAACTCTTCTGACGGCCCTGTGCCTCAGACATCCTTCGTCTGATAGTGCGGACCAACTTTGCCTTCTGCTGAGCTCTTTGAGGTTCTAGGGGCTGAGCCTCCCCAACCTCCTCGCAAAGGGTGAGTATCTGACAAGATCTACCATACAACGCTTCAAACAGTACCATCTGGATAGCCAAATGATAGCTGTTGTTATAGGCAAACTATACTATGTTGGTGCAACCTTAGGTCAAGGTTGACCCGACTCGAGTTGACCTGACTCGAGTTGTATTTTGATGTTTGACGAGAACATGATGGGAGATTGTTGGTGCAACCTTAGGTCAAGGTTGACCTGGTTGACCATACTCGAGTTGACTTGACTCGAGTTGTATTTTGATTTTTGACGAGAACAAGCTTGGGAGATTGTGGGTGCAACCCGTGGTCAAGGTTGACCTGGTTGACCCGAGGTGAGTTGACCTGACTCGGAGAAGTCCAAGCAGGGAGCTTGGCACGGGAAAAGTCCAAGCAGGGAGCTTGGCATGGGAAAAGTCCAAGCAGGGAGTTTGGCATGGTGAAAAGTCCAAGCAGGGAGCTTGGCACGGGAAAAGTCCAAGTATGGAGACTTGGCACGGAGAAGTCCAAGTATGGAAGCTTGGAACATGGGAAGTCGGAGAGGGCTCGGTAGCTCGTTCTCCGGACTGTGGTCAGAGAGGGCTCGGGAGCTCGTTCTCTGGACCGGATAGAATTCGGAGAGGGCTCGGTAGCTTGTTCTCCGGACTATGGTCAGAGAGGGCTCGGGAGCTCGTTCTCTGGACCGGATGTGGAAAGTCCTGGTGAGTGAAGCCAGGCAGACGAAAAAGTCCTGGTGAGTGAAGCCAGGCAGTTGGAAAGTCCTGGTGAGTGAAGCCAGGCAGTGGGAAAGTCCCGGTGAGTGAAGCCGGGCAGACTGGAAATCCTGGTGAGTGAAGTCAGGTGAAAACCCTAGTGAGTGAAGCTAGGTGAAAGTCCTAGTGAGTGAAGCTGGGCAAGGGAAAATCCAGATGGATCAAGGGTGATCGGACATCTGGTGTTGAGAAGGTCAAGTAGGTCAAGGGAGTGACCGGATACTTGACACGAAGAGAAAAGTCCAAGTGGGTCAAAGGGATTGACCGGACACTTGGTGGGGAGTCTTAGCAGGTCAAGGGAGTGACCGGATGTTGGTTTGGAAGGTTTGGGACTTGGTTTGGGCAAAAACCAAGCTCTGGATCGATCAGTGGATCGATCCAGTGATACACTGGGTATCTGGATCGGTCTGGTGACCGATCAGTAACCAAACAGTAGCCTACTGAGTGTTATCTGATCGGTCTGCAGACCGATCAGGAAACAACGATCAGAAGGCAAGAAGTTCGGGAGAAAAGCATGCTGATCGGTCCCTGGACCGATCAGAGGAAGCTCTGATCGGTCCCCAGGACCGATCAGGGTCTTCCTGGACCGATCAGGAGATGTTCTGATCGGTCCAGCCCTAGCCGTTGGCTCACAATGGCTAGTCTTCTGTCTTCTGTTCTTCGCAGGTGAGTGCAGGTTATAAAAGGAGTTCAAGGGCTACAGTGGCAGCTCTCTCTCTTCTACTTCCTGGTTCCTTCTGTACTTACTGAGCTTTGCTGAGCTCCTTGTTCTTGAAGCTTCGCGTGAGCTTCCCTGCTGGTTTTCTAGCTGAGCTTGGATCCGAGAAGTTGCTGCTTCATCAGGATTCCAGTCGACAACGAGAAGGCAAGCAAAGGGTTTTACATTTCGATTGTTCTTGTTTGCTTTCTCTTCTGTTGTACTCCTTATTGCTGTTGCAAAGATATTGTGGCGAGGTTTCTCCACCCACAAGGAGTATTTATTAGCCGGTTCTCCGGGGACTCATCCACCGATGGATTGATAGGGCTCGTCCACCTTACGGACACGCCGAGGAGTAGGAGTATCATCTTCGAACCTCGTTACATCTTCGTGTTGAGGTTTGCTTCTCCTTTTCCGTTTCTATTTAGTTATTTCCGCTGCGCTAACCCTAATCGTAGGAAGAAACGAGCAATTTGGGGCGGCTATTCACACCCCCCTCTCTAGCCGCGATCATCGATCCTAACAAGTGGTATCAGAGCGAGGTCGCTCTTCGCCGGATTAACACCCGAGGGAGCACAAGCTAGAGATGGATCAACTCGGAGAAGACATCACGATTCCACCCTTCTACGATCGCGACGACTTCGCGTTTTGGAAGGTAAGAATGAAGTATTTTCTTATGACTAACCTTAAAAATTGGAGTTGTGTTCAATTAGGGTTCAAGCCTCCGATGGACAAGAAAGGAGAAACCCTAGAGAAGAAGGAGTGGACCAAGGAACAAGTCCATCAATCCCTAGTCAACGATGAGGTATTGAAAATTTTTGAATTTTCTTTACCTAATGATGTTTTGTGTAGGATAGGTGGATATAACAATGCCAAGGAGTTGTGGAACAACTTGGCTAAGTTCCATGAGGGGAACTCCACTTCAAGCCATGAAGAGGAGTCAAGTGAGCCAAGGAGTTCACTTCATGGAGGAATGGATTTAGAAGTTGAGGGCCACTCAGCATCTAAAGAAGAAGAGGAGGAGAGTTCTTCTTCAAGTTCGGAGCAAGAAGAAGAAGCTTCTACCTCCAGAAGGGATGAAGGAGAGAGCATTCATCCATCCTCAACTCTAGGTAACTCAAGCCATTTAGTTTCTAGTAAATTACACATAATGTGCTTTGAGTGTAGGGAGTATGGACATTACAAGAGTAAGTGTCCAAGGAGGATTAGGGAGACTCCACCGGCGCCAAAGGTCAAGGAAGCCGGAGTCCCAACACGCAAGGGCAAGGAGCACGTGGTGTGCTTCCAATGCAAGCGAAGGGGACACTATAGGAGTCAATGTCCGAGGGGGAGACAACCTCACAAGGACAAGAAGACGAGCACATCGATAGGGGGAGCTAAGGCAAACCCTAAGGTAATCTCTAAGGCTCATTTTTGCAATTCAAATAGAACACATGCTAGTAGCCTTATTGCTATTGTTAATAATGGTAAGCATGATAATATTAGAAATTGATACACATGCTTAGGTGCAAACATGTGAGCCTAGATAAGGATAACACTAGGAAATCCAACCCTAGAATTAACCCATCTAAGGCTAAGGAAAACCTAGGTAGGAATCCCAAAACAACTAGACATATGCCTAGGAATACCTCAAAGAAAAATGGAAAATTAAGAATTGAGGTATTAGAGAAGGAGAATCAAGTCTTGAGGTCAAGACTTGATACTTTGGAAAAGGCTCTTAAGAACTTGGAGAAGTCATCTCTAGGGTTTAAGGGTCAAAAACCAATGTCCAAGGACAAGAAAGGTTTGGGTCACAAACCTAAGTCCCAAATGGTCAAGCCCACTTATCACAATGTTCCATTCGATTATGGAACAAAATCTAGGGCTAGGAAGACCATCACCAAGGTCACAAGGGGAGTCACTCCTAGAGTTGATCTTGATGAGTCCCAAATGACCAAGGTTTCAAAGCCTAGGAGGGTCATTAGAAGGGTTGCTAGGGAAGTCATCCCTAGTGAATACTTAGTGAACCCAATGAGCTCCAATAGGTATTGGGTTCCTAAGAGCATGATTCCATCACGCTAGATGGATTAGAGTGTGCCAACCTTACTTGAATAGGTAGTTAACCTAATCATGGCAAAAGGTGGCACTTTGGGAATTTTCAAGGTGTAATCAAGCCTTGAAAATGAAATGGAAAATTATTCCTAAGGTGATTAGAATGTGCCAATCAAATTTGAGGAGTTGTCTAGAGTCAATCTAATTGGCACATAGTGATCTAAACATCTTTGGTATATGATTTTAGGTCTATTACACTTAGGAATATAGAATTTATGGCAAAATGATCAAAATTATCAAAAATGGCAACTAAGGCTAGAATTAGGTATTTTCTATACCTTTATATGCTATTTGCCATGTATTGTTTGCCATATGCCATGTCATGACATCATATTTAATTTATGATCATTTGAAATGTCATGATAATGCTTAGGTTAGTTAAATGTCATGATTTATTTAAGTTTCATACTTTATGCCATGACATCATGACATTGGCACATGTTTTCATTTATGATATCATTTTATGCCATGTCATCATTTCTTGCATTTATAATCAATGAAATTGATTTAAGGACTAAAACACAATTTGATATGGAGATCAAATTGTAATTTAGAAAAATACATGAGAACTTAGATTAAGCTAACCTAAACCCATATCTCACATCAAAATTGACTTGGATGTGCTTGATACACCTTAGATGTGTGTGAGATATTAGGATTGTGAGTTAGGATCAAGGTGCATGGTTCTTGTACCTAGATGAACCTAATTCGAAATTGAGGATCATAGGGAAAGCTTATGTACAAGTCATGTACATTTAGCCCAAAGATTGTGGTCCTAAATTGAATTGTTTTAAAATCATTTCAAAATTGATTTGAAAAACCTTGATGAAGCTTTTCTAGTGATAGCATTCATCATTGAGCAAGTTGATACAAAGTTGAGTTAAACTTGAACTGTTTCAAAGTTTTTCGAATTTTGTATCAAGATTTAAAAATGGAAGTTATTTTCATAGAAAACTATTTTTCCATGATAGTATATGTTATGAGGAATGTATCCTCAAAGTTTTACAATTTTTGAAATTTTCTGGAATTTTCTAGGAGTTTCTGAATTTCAGGAGGAAAATCAGAAATTCTGATATCAGACTTGTGGACCGATCAGAGAGGATTCTGATCGGTCCAGGAAAGAGTGGATCGGTCACTAGGACCGATCCAGGGGATGCTGGATCGGTCACTGGACCGATCCAGTGAAGGCTGATCGGTCTGGTGACCGATCAGAGCGTGCCAAGTTGCTGAATTTCGACTGTTTGTCTGAAATTGCAGCTATGGAAGTGGTGTTTTGGATTTCTAAAGGGTTGAAACTCTCCAAGACATTGTTGGTGCAATGGTCAAGGGGGAGTTGACCTTTAGGGGGAGTTTTACCTATTAGTCAAGGGGGAGTTGACTTTTAGGGGGAGTTTTTACTCCTAAAGACTTGAGTGATATGGGATTATCACTAAGTTAATTGTTGACCTTAGTATCAAGGGGGAAATTAAGAGTTTCAATGAAAGGTATGGGACTTTCATTAGAAAGAAACTCTTGACCTTGATTCACTCTTTTTGATGTGTGTCAAAAAAGGGGGAGAGTGTAGGTTTGAGGAGAATAGAGAATGTTCAGGGAAGAACATTAGAAAACCTAAGTTAGGTTATCGGGTTAACCTAACTTGATTATGAGTTTGATTATGGGTTTTGTCAAACATCAAAAAGGGGGAGATTGTTGATGCAACCTTAGGTCAAGGTTGACCCGACTCGAGTTGACCTGACTCGAGTTGTATTTTGATATTTGACGAGAACATGATGGGAGATTGTTGGTGCAACCTTAGGTCAAGGTTGACCTGGTTAACCAGACTCGAGTTGACTTGACTCGAGTTGTATTTGATGTTTGACGAGAACAAGCTTGGGAGATTGTGGGTGCAACCCATGGTCAAGGTTGACCTGGTTGACCCGAGGTGAGTTGACCTGACTCGGAGAAGTCCAAGCAGGGAGCTTGGCACGGGAAAAGTCCAAGCAGGGAGCTTGGCATGGGAAAAGTCCAAGCAGGGAGTTTGGCATGGTGAAAAGTCCAAGCAGGGAGCTTGGCACGGGAAAAGTCCAAGTATGGAGACTTGGCACGGAGAAGTCCAAGTATGGAAGCTTGGCACATGGGAAGTCGGAGAGGGTTCGGTAGCTCGTTCTCCGGACTGTGGTCAGAGAGGGCTCGGGAGCTCGTTCTCTGGACCGGATGGAATTCAGAGAGGGCTCGGTAGCTCGTTCTCCGGACTATGGTCAGAGAGGGCTAGGGAGCCGTGAACCGGGTGAAAGTCCCGTGAGTGAAGCCAGGTGAAAGTCCTGGTGAGTGAAGCCAGGCAGTTGGAAAGTCCTGGTGAGTGAAGCCAGGCAGTGGGAAAGTCCCGGTGAGTGAAGCCGGGCAGACTGGAAATCCTGGTGAGTGAAGCCAGATGAAAACCCTAGTGAGTGAAGCTAGGTGAAAGTCTTGGTGAGTGAAGTCGGGCAAGGAAAAATCCAGATGGATCAAGGGTGATCGGACATCTGGTGTTGAGAAGGTCAAGTAGGTCAAGGGAGTGACCGGATACTTGACACGAAGAGAAAAGTCCAAGTGGGTCAAAGGGATTGACCGGACACTTGGTGAGGACTCTTAGCAGGTCAAGGGAGTGACCGGATGCTAAGCATGATGTACCAACAAGTCAAGGTTTACCGGATGTTGGTTTGGAAGGTTTGTGACTTGGTTTGGGTAAAAACCAAGCTCTGGATCGATCAGTGGATCGATCCAGTGATACACTGGGTATCTGGATCGGTCTGGTGACCGATCAGTAACCAAACAGTAGCCTACTGAGTGTTATCTGATCGGTCTGCAGACCGATCATGAAACAACGATCAGAAGGCAAGAAGTTCGGGAGAAAAGCATGCTGATCGGTCCCCAGGACCGATCAGGGTCTTCCTGGACCGATCAGGAGATGTTCTGATCGGTCCAGCCCTAGCCGTTGGCTCACAACGGCTAGTCTTCTGTCTTATGTTCTTCAGGGGTGAGTGCAGGTTATAAAAGGAGTTCAAGGGCTACAGCGGCAGCTCTCTCTCTTCTACTTCCTGGCTCCTTCTATACTTACTGAGCTTTGCTGAGCTCCTTGTTCTTGAAGCTTCGCGTGAGCTTCCCTGCTGGTTTTCTAGCTGAGCTTGGATCCGAGAAGTTGCTGCTTCATCAGGATTCCAGTCGACAACGAGAAGGCAAGCAAAGGGTTTTACATTTCGATTGTTCTTGTTTGCTTTCTCTTCTGTTGTACTCCTTATTGCTGTTGCAAAGATATTGTGGCGAGGTTTCTCCACCCACAAGGAGTATTTATTAGCCGGTTCTCCGGGGACTCATCCACCGACGGATTGATAGGGCTCGTCCACCTTACGGATACGCCGAGGAGTAGGAGTATCATCTCCGAACCTCGTTACATCTTCGTGTTGAGGTTTGCTTCTCCTTTTCCGTTTCTATTTAGTTATTTCCGCTGCGCTAACCCTAATCGTAGGAAGAAACGAGCAATTTGGGGCGGCTATTCACACCCCCCTTTCTAGCCGCGATCATCGATCCTAACATACTAATGGCAGGTGGTCCTCCCAACTGCCTCCGAAATCCATAACGTAAGACCTCAGTAAGTCCTCCAATGTCTGGATGGTCCGCTCTAACTGTCCATTTGTCTGTGGACGGAATGCTATACTGAAACGGAGCTGCATGCTCAAGGCCTGCTATAGACTCTGCCAGAATCGGAACATGAACCGGGGTCTCTATCTGATATAATGCTTGAAGGAACACTATGCAATATGATGATCTTCCGACAATACAACTCTACTAAACGATCCAGAGAATCGATCTTCCAGATCGCTAGGAAGTGTGCGGATTTGGTTAATCAATCAATGATTACCCAAATCGTGTCATGGTCTCGTCGTGTCCTAGGCAATCCCACCGCAAAATCCATAGTAATGTGCTCCCATTTCCACTCCGAAATAGGAATCCTCTGAAGTAATCTGGCAGCTCTTTGGTGCTCAACCTTCACTTGCTAACAGACTAAACATCTAGCTACAAACTCTGTGATGTCTTTCTTCATGCCGTTCCACCAATAGGAACGCCTCAAATCTCGATACATGCGGGTTCCACCTGGGTGGTTAGCAAAACGGGAGCGATGAGCCTCCTGAAGTAATCTCCTGCATAACCGTGTGAGGTTGAGGTACTCATAACCTGCCTCGAAAATAAATAATACCCTCGTCATCTTGGGTGAACTCCGTCTGCTGCCGGGAAGTTATCTGGCTGCCAATGGACTATAAGCACTGATCACCGGCCTGGGCCTCTCGGATCCTCGTCCTGATCGACGACTGAGCAACCATGGTAACCAGAATACCTTACTCTGTCTGTCTCTGCTCCTCAAGGCCCAACTCAGAGAAATCCTGAATCAAGTCCGTCACCAAAACTCGGTAACATGCTAAAGTCCCTCTGGACTTCCGGCTAAGAGCATCGACAACCACATTAGCTTTCCATAGGTGGTAGCTAATAGTACAGTCATAATCCTTCAGGAACTTCATCCATCTCCTCTGTCAGAGATTGAATTCCTTCTGTCACGTCCCAGGTAGTCCCTGCCAGAAGAAATTTCGACAGCATCTCCCCTGTACGGGTGACAATATAAAACTTTCTACAATGCCCTCAGGGCCACATATACCTCGGCCAACACGACCGGAACAATACAATAAAGAAAATAAGCAAGCACCCACGCAATTTAATAATAATAACCAAACTAAAGCAACGATAAGGAAATCATCTCAAATATCCTACTCAACTACACCTGTAAAACTCAAATCACCAGCATACATCCAAACGAAACCCCATCGATAATAAGAGATCATACAAGATCCAAGTGTCAAAAGGTACAAGTCTGAAAACGTAGACGACAACATAATAAGAAAAGCAAAGAGAAGATCCAAAACGAAAATCCTCGAAACCTGGAGGGGGAAACTAGCGACTAGAACTCCTCCGGACAGCCTCAACCTGAAATTGTAATAATGGGGGGGTGAGTCCAACATTCATCAGATACCTAGTTGACATGCATAGTAAATAATAACCAGTAGTAATAAATATGAGTACAGCCTCCTAGATATATATAAAGGAATAATGCAAAACCGAAATAAAGGGGAGAAGTTGTACTAACCAAGACCTAGGTATAAGGTAAACAAGGTCGTCAGACCGAGGAGTATCATGATCCTGTATGCATGTCAATCATATGCATCCACCAAATATGCAGCAAATAAAGTGCAGCAAACACAAGCAATAAATGCAATCATGCATATGATGCCAATGACATGGTCACCCCTGACGCAGTCAGCCATCTCACACACGATGGTGAGACCGAGTGGGTAGGGCTATGACAACTATCCACTCTGCCATCATTGCTCTTGATGAGTGACCGAGTGGACGGGATGCTGTCGGAGTACACCTATCCTCCTACCCCAAATCATAAGTGGGGGAGCTCAATACTCTCATCTCCCTGAGCCAGTCCAGAGGAGGAATCCCTGACGTGCTACCATGCAACAGTCACACTACCCATAAGCGGACCAGCGGAGCACTGACAGAGTAACCTACTGCAATACACCCTGCAAGAATAAAAACCACTAACCCATGAGTGATTGTGTGTGCAGATCCATATAACTGGCGATGTGCTCAACAATAATGGAGATTTCAATCGCTCAGCATGCAATCATGCGAGATGGTGCATGACACTAAGTATGAAAAATCTTGACCATATCTACCTCCAAAAATATATACCAAAATACGTGGATCAAATAATATGATCTAGGTACACAGGTCAGGTATGGTATCTAACCAGTCCGGTATATCATAAGGCATGCCATGTCACTACATAAATAATGAACAGGGGCACGAATGCTAAACAGGTAACAAATAAAACATGCTCAGAAATAAATAGTGGCATACCAATGCAGATATAAACATAATTATTACTACTTGTTAAAATCTACTAAGCATATCAACATGACATTATCTAAAAAATAAGTCAAGGTACCTGCCTCCAATATAGATCGAGCTAATCAACCTCTATGTCGAAGTTCTCGTCCCCAATCCGAATCCTGTAATAAATCATATGGTTTAGCTATGTTTTATTGTAAACAAAATAGCTAAACCAAATCCTTATTTACCAAGAACCCTAATTCATTTATTAATCTCGGTTAACTTTCTAAACGAGTCTAATCCGAGCTTAGTTTAAATCCATTATTTAATCCCTAATTAAACCTAACTCATAAGTTAATTAGGATTAGCTCCATTAACCCTAACTATTCATAATCCAATCTACACCATGATCTACCACAAAGATCCATTATCTAAATTCAACTAACCAATCATAATAACCATCTAATACTCCAAATTCACTATGATCTACAACTAAGATCAATTACCTACTCCTTACCTCAATTCACAGCTGAAAAGGTTGCTGGAAAAAGGTGGTTGTTGCTGTTGGAAGGGGTAACTGCTGGGTGAAGTTGCTGTCGGAACCAAGAACACCCAAGAGAACAGAACAGAACAGAACCTCACTGCTGGAATTTGTGGCCTCTGTGGCAGCAACGCAAATGATTGCCCACGTCAGATCAGTAAGCACCGAGATGGGATCAAGTGCTCCTAGTGAGCACTTAGTGTGCACGACCAAGAATAGGTAGGCGATGACGTGCTGGAGAAGAACAAGGGTCGACGACGATTAGCGCTAGGGTAGAGAGACAGCGACACTAAGGTGTGAGACCGACGGAGGCTGGAGTCGGGAATTAGGGCACGGTGTAGAGGTCGCCGGCGCTGGTCCTGTGCGACGGCGACGCTGTCCAGAGGAAGAGGGAAAGATCGGACAGATCTGAGGCGATCAATGGATCCTTGCCAGCGAGGAAGAATCCTTGCACTGGTGCTCGACGAGGCAATGAAACAGAGGTCGAAGGAGCGGTGGAGGCGGTGGCAACCGGCGATCTGTCGTGATATCGGCAGAGGCTTGAGTCGGGGAGATCGGCAAGGGCTTGTCTAGGGGAAAGGTGACGCCGTCCAGTGGAAGAGACGAAGGGATCGGGAGGTGGCAGGAGTCAACGCCCATCGGAGTTGAGGAAGATGAAGAGGAATGGGATGGTTGTTTGCGGCAATGAGTGAAGAAGAGAAATAAAAGGAGAGGAAACCGTCGTCGTGCGACGCCAGTTAGGAGAAGGAGGAGACGACGTCGAGTAGGTTAGGGCACGCGGGTAAGAAACAGAGGAAAAGAAATAAAAGAAAAGAAGAGGAATTAAAAAAATAAATATTTCCTCGTTAAAATGGGGTAGCCTAAACAGGCTTTCCCGGGGCCCAATATTTATCCTCGTAACCTAAGTCATACGAGCTCCGAAAAATTCCCGAAAAATTTCTAAAAAATTCAGAAAATTCCCTTATGGTTATTCGCCCTTTTTCAGTATTTTACATTCTCCCCCACTAATAAAAATTTGGTCCCCAAATTTTTGTTATCTACCATCAGTAAGTACTAACAACAGATAAAGAATATAAATGTTGAACGGTAAATTAACCCACATACCTCAAGTGAAAAGGTGAGAGTATCGAGCTCGGATCATATCCTCGAGCTCCCAGGTGGCCTCCTCGTCTGAATGATGCTGCCATCCGACTTTAACCAGTCAGATAGTCTTGTTCCGCAACCGACGCTCTTTCTGGTCCAGAATCCGTACCGGAACCTCCTCGTAGGTAGCATCAGGCTGAAGGGGAACTGGTATATTAGATAGCACATGTGCTGGGTCAGCTACGTATCTCCTCAGCATAGACACGTGGAATACGTTGTGCACGCCTGCCAGGGACCATGGTAGTGCCAGACGATAAGCTATCGCTCCAATACTCTCTAAGATCTGGAACGGTCCAATGTAGCGCGGAGCTAGCTTACCTCTGAGGCCAAATCTCTTTACCCCTTTCGTGGGTGAGACTCGCAAGAATACATGGTCGCCAGTAGAGAACTCTAGGGGTCTACGTCTCCGATCAGCATAACTCTTCTGGCGGTCCTGCGCCTCGGACATCCTTCGTCTGATAGTACGGACCAACTCTGCCTCCTGCTGAGCTCTATGAGGCCCTAGTAACTGGACCTCCCCAACCTCTTCCCAGAGGGTGGGTGTTTGATAAGGTCTACCATACAACGCTTCAAACGGTGCCATCTGGATAGCCGAATGAAAGCTGTTGTTGTAGGCAAACTCTACCAATGGCAAATGGTCCTCCCAACTGCCTCTGAAATCCAATACACAAGACCTCAGCAAGTCCTCTAGAGTCTGAATGGTCCGCTCTGACTGTCCATCTGTCTGCGGATGGAAAGCTGTACTAAAACGGAGCTGAGTGCCCAAGGCCTGCTACAGACTCTGCGAGAATCGGGACGTGAACCATGGGTCTCTATCCGAAATAATACTCAAAGGAACTCCATGTAATCTGATGATCTCTCGGCAATATAGATCTGCCAATCGATCCAGGGAATCAGTCTTTTGGATCGCTAAGAAGTATGCGGATTTGGTTAATCGATCAACGATTACCCAAATCATGTCATGGCCTCGTCGTGTCCTAGGCAAACCCACCATAAAATCCATGGTAATGTGTTCCCATTTCCACTCAGGAATAGGAATCCGTTGAAGTAATCTGGCAGATCTCTAGTGCTCAGCCTTCACCTGCTGACAGACAAGACATCTAGCTATGAATTCTGCGATGTCTTTCTTCATACTGTTTCACTAGTAGGAACGCCTTAAATCTCGATACATGCAGATCCTGCCTGGGTGGATAGCAAATTAGGAGCGATGAACCTCCTGAAGTAACTCCTCCCTGACCGGGTGAGATGGAGGCACGCATAATCAGCCTCGAAAATATATAATACCTGCATCATCTCGAGTGAACCCTGTCTGTTGCCCGGAAGCTATCTGGCTACCAATGAACTGAAAATGTTGATCATCAGCCTGGGCCTCTCGGATCCTCGTCCTGATCGACGACTGAGCAACCATAGTAACCAAAACACCTCGCTCTATCTATCCCTTCTCCTCAAGGCCCAACTTGGAGAAACCCTGAATCAAGTCCGTGACTGAAGCTCGGTGGCAAGCCAAAATCCCTCTGGACTTCCTGCTGAGTGCATCGGCAACCACATTAGCTTTCCCCGGGTGATAGCTAATGGTACAATCATAATCCTTCAGGAACTCCATCCATCTCCTCCGTCGGAGATTAAGTTCCTTCTGGGTAAAAATATATTTGAGACTCTTATGATCCGTGAGAATCTCAAAGGTGATGCCGTACAGATGATCCTCCCAAATCTTCAAAGCAAAGATGATGGTGGCTAGCTCCAGATCATGTACAGGGTAGTTCTTTGCATGCTCCTTCAATTGACAAGAAGCATAGGAGACTACTCTGTCGTGCTGCATCAGAACAACGCCCAAACCCTGAAGAGATGCATCGGTGTAAAGTACAAATCCATCCTCTCCAACGGGCAAAACCAACACCGGAGCCGACACTAATCTCTGCTTCAGCTCCTGGAAGCTAATCTCGCAGGCCTCGGACCACGTGAACTTCACGCCTTTCCTGGTCAGGCGTGTCAGTGGCATAGCTATGCGAGAGAAACCCTCGACAAAATGTCTGCAATATCCTGCCAGTCCCAAGAAATTGTGAATCTCCTATACTGATTTCGGCTGCTCCCAGCTGGTGACAACCTCGATCTTCAGAGGGTCTACTGAAATACCTCTGCTAGAGATCACGTGATCCAAAAAACTGACTGAAGATAGCCAGAAGGCACACTTGCTGAACTTCGCGTATAGCTGATGTCGTCGAAGAGTCTCCAAGACTGTGTGAAGATGATGCGCATGTTCCTCCTCAGAACGCGAGTAGACCAATATGTCATCGATGAAAATGATAACAAACTGATCAAGATACTCCAGGAAGACGCGGTTTATCAAATCCATAAACACCGCTGGAGCATTGGTAAGCCCAAATGGCATTACCAAGAATTCATAGTGTCCGTATCTGGTACCGAATGTTGTCTTCTGAATATCAGATTCTTTAACTCTCAACTGATGATATCCAGACCGCAGATCAATCTTAGAATATACTGATGTATCTCTGAGCTGATCAAACAAATCCTCGATCCATAGTAAGGGGTACTTATTTCTGACGGTCACTGCATTCAGCTGTCTGTAATCGATGCACAACCTCAGAGTACCATCCTTTTTCTTGACGAACAATACCGGAGAACCCCACGGAGAAACACTAGGGAGGATAAATCCCTTGTTCAATAACTCCTGGAGTTGGACCTTTAGCTTGTCCAACTCTTTCGGTGCCATACGGTAAAGAGCTTTCGATACTGGAGCGGTCCCCAAAATCAGCTCAATAGCAAATTCCACTTGCCTTCGGGGAGGCAAGCCTGGTAGCTCATCTGGAAATACATTCGGATACTCTCGGACCACTGGAACGTCTGAGAACTGGGAACTACTGTTGTCGTCAGTATTAATCAAAGACAGAAGAAATCCTTGACAGCCATGTGATAGCAACTTCTGAGCCTGAATCATTGAAATGATCGATATACCATCGTCCCTGATGCCAATGAAATCCCACGAGGGTTGGTTCGGAGGTCAGAATGTGGCCACCCTCATCTGGCAATCAACCGTGGCATGATATGCAGATAGCCAATCCATGCCAAGGATAATATCGAACTCGACCATTTCCAACACTAATAAATCAACCATGAGTATCATGTTGCCAAAATCTAACGGGCAACCTCTGACCTCCTGAGTGATGTCCAATGTATCACCGGACGGTAGGGAGATGGTCAGTCGCTGCGGTCTAAGAGTAGATAGTCTACCTATGTCCCTCATAAAGGCACAAGAAATAAAAAAATGCGAGCTACCAGTATCTATCAGCATATCAGCGGATAATGCATAAAGTAAAATCATACCGCGGAAAATGGATCCGTCGGCCCACTGTGCATCCTCTCTGGTAACCGCATGAATACGTCCAGTCTCTGGCGGTGGTGGAGGTGGTAGGGTTGCTAAAGGCTGCGCATGAGTCTGAGCCTGCCAATGTGACAGTGCCGGGTACTGAGCCAGAGACGGATAGGTGGACTGCGATTGATACTGGACCAGCGGCTAGGGCTGTGAATGGTACTGGACCAATGGTTGTGGCTGCGGCTGATACTATACTAGGGACTAAGGCTGCCACAGATACTGAGGTCCCACAACGGAACTCTGTGGTACCATAAGGGCACTGGAGTGCTCCTGTCCATGCATGCCATAAGAAGCTGCAGGGGGATCTATCCTCTGCTGGCTATGCGAAGATTGGGCTCTCTGCCCTCCTCGCTGAGTCCCTGACTAACTGTGATGCCCCTCATGAACAGCAACTCCATAAGCCATATGCCGAGCCTTCAGCGAACAATCTCGGCTCAGGTGCCCGGACTGTTTACAGTAATAGCAAACTGACTGTCTCAGGCCGCAGGCGGAGGTGACGTGGTCCCTGGACCCACATCTGGTGCAGTGAATGTCGCTGGTGGGCTATTTTCGGTTCTGTTGAGAAGACCAAAAACATCCTAATGAAGATCGCCCTGACTCTGAGGCTGGCCAGATGCCCCAGAAGTACCCTGCCCTAGCCGACTGCGACCACTCTGCTGCTGTCCGGTAGCCTGTGGCGGCTGAATCTGTCCTGATGTCTGATCAATCTGCTTCCTTTTTTTGTCCGGATAGACTCTTTGGTGAGCTGACTCAATCATAAGGGCTCGGTCCAGTGCCTCTATGTAAGACGAATTCCCAAAACCGACAAGCTTTACTTGCAGATGTCCATCTAGTCCCTGAACAAACTGAAGCATACGAGATCTGTCCTCAGCAACTAATTCTGGATAAAATCTGGCCAACCGATTAAACTCAGCATTGTACTCTATAACGGTGCGATTGTTCTGTCGTAGACTTAAAAAATCTTGTCGGCGAGTCGTCTGATATGCCCGTGAAAGGTATGAGCTCTCAAAATCCTCTCTAAATCTCGCCCAGGTAATGTTCTGCTTGCCTAGGATGGAGCGCTGCGTATCCCACCAGATATCAGCCTCGTCCCGTAAATAGAAAGCAGCCAGCTCTGCTTTCTCCCACTCGGAGCAAGCCATGTAAAAGAAGATCTGCTCCATGGTCTCTATCTAGGACTGGGCCACACTTGGATCGGCCTCTCCGCGGAAGAGGGCGAATCAACTTTTCATCGACTCTGCCAAAGCTGGGATCTGAGCTCGTGCCGCAACTATATCAATCAGGTGAGTAGGAACTGCTGCAGGAACTGGCGGAACCACTAGAGCTGATACTACAGGTGGTACCACTGGATAGGTCGGGGGAGGTATCCCCGGTGTTGCTGCATAGGCTGGGGCAGGTGCCACTGGTGGCACTGCAGGGTCAGCATAGGTGGGCGTGGCTGGAGGTACGGTAGGTGGGGGTACCGGATGTGGAGTAACCGCTGCTGCTGGTGTGGGTGTCGGGTGTGCAGTAGGCACCGGTGGCGGTGGTGCCTGGTACGCCGTAGGCACTAGTGGAGGGGGCGTCGGGTACGCAGTGGGCACGACCGAGGTAGGTGCCGGGTATGCCAGTGGTACCGCTGGTGGTACCGTAAATACAGTAGGAGTGGGTACGACGGATACGGTCGAGGTAGGTACCTCTGAAACCATCGGAGTCTGAGAGCCTGATGCGCCTGTAGTACCATGCGGAGGTTGTCCCTAACCGACAGGCTCAACCTCAACAGACGTCTTTGGCGACTCTGCTGTCAGGGACTCCAACGTCCTCTTGCATGGTCGTCATGCACCACGTCTCGACACGGGAACACGTGTACCTTGCCTCATATCTGTTAAATTATGACTCAAATATTACTACAAGTATCAAACTATAAAATTAAACATCATACCTATATGTCGTCTGAAGATGTTCCGTCGCTATCCAGTCTCCCTTTATGACCTTGGAAATTCCGAAACGAGAAAAATCGACGGAAATCCATACAAATTCGAAATGGAATTTCGAAACATAAACATAACAAAAATCTATACAAATATGAAAATACCCAGATTGACTCGCAAACCTGGACTCTGATACCAAAAATATTGTCACGCCCCAGGTAGTCCCTGCTAGAAGAAATTTCGACAGCATCTCCCCTGTACGGGTGACAATATGAAACTTCCTACAATGCCCTCAGAGCCACATATACCTCGGCCAACACAGTCAGAACAATACAATAAAGAAAATAAGTAAGCACCCATGCAGTTTAATAATAATAACTAAACCAAAGCAACGATAAGGAAATCATCTCAAATATCCTACTCAACTACACCCATAAAACTCAAATCTTATATTCTACTCAACTACACCCATAAAACTCAAATCACCAGCATACATCCAAACGAAAACCCATCGATAATAAGGGATCATACAAGATCCAAGTGCCAAAAGGTACAAGTCTGAAAACGTATACGATAACATAATAAGAAAAGCAAAGAGAAGATCCAAAATGAAAATCCTCGCAACCTGGAGGGGGAAACTAGCGACTGGAACTCCTCTGGACAGCCTCAACTTGAAATGGTAATAACGGGGGGTGAGTCCAACACTCAGCGGATACCTAGTTAATATACATAGTAAATAATAACCAGCAGTAATAAATATGAGTACAACCTCCTGGATATATATAAAGGAACAATGCAAAACTGAAATAAAGGGGAGAAGCTGTACTAACCAGGACCTGGGTATAAGGTAAACAAGGTTGTCAGACTGAGGAGTATCATGATCCTGTATGCATGTCAATTATATGCATCCACCAAATATGCAGCAAATAAAGTACAGCAAACACAAGCAATAAACGCAATCATGCATATGATGCCAATGACATGGTCACCCCTGACGCTAGTCAGCCATCTCACACATGATGATGAGACCGAGTAGGTAGGGCTATGACAACCGTGCACTCTGCCATCACTGCTCCTGATGAGTGACCGAGTGTGCGGGATGTTGTCGGAGTACACCTATCCTCCTATCCTAAATCATAAGTGGGGGAGCTCAATGCTCTCATCTCCCTGAGCCAGTCCAGAGGAGGAATCCCTGACGTGCTACCACGCTGCAGTCACACTACCCATGAACGGACCAGCGGAGCACTGACAGAGCAAGGAACTAACTTGAATCCGAACAAGAAGCTAACTTGAATCCGAAAATAGAGAAAGCAAGGAAACTCATGCAAAGCTTCAGGAACAAGGAGAGGATCAAGGATTAAACCTCGGAGCTATCCTACTGCAGGTGAGTAGCAACTTACCCTTGCTTTTAGGACTTACAACCGGAAGAGGAACAACTCTAGGGTTTCCGGAGAAGTTGAGCTCTTGGTGATTCCTCTTAAGGCTTGGCTCGTGGGTTCAAAGCTCGGCTGCAACCCCTTTTTCTTCCTATTATTTCCTATTCATTAACTACTGCTTAAATAGATTTTGTTCCATATTCATTCACAAAACATTTGCGGAACAGTTGGCTAGCTGGATTTGATCAAGGTTTGGTTTGGTCCGATGTTGCTGGTTCGAACCTCGGCTTGGACATTTTTTTGTCGAAACTTCTTTCGTTTAGTAAAAATACCAAACGACATCTAAAAATTGCATAAAAATACTCTAAAAATCTCTAGAATTTTTCTATAGCATTTTTAAATATTTTTGAATTATTTTTGGGGCTCAAAATGAGAAAATTTGGGTTGTTACAACGATTTAGCTAAGTTTTATTGTAAACAAAATAGCTAAACCAAATCCTTATTTACCAAGAACCCTAATTCATTCATTAATCTCGGTTAGCTTCCTAAATGAGTCTAATCCAAGCTTAGTTTAAATCCATTATTTAATCCCTAATTAAACATAACTCATAAGTTAATTAGGATTAGCTCCATTAACCCTAACTATTCATAATCCAATCTGTTAGAGTGTATACTAAAAGCCTAGCTTTTGGTATAAACATTTATCTAGAAATAAGAATCACATTGGTCAAATGTCTACATTTATGATAAATGTAGTTGTTCAATTAATTTATATTGTAGATGACATGGTGTGTGGTGTCACACACAGAAGATCATGTTATCAGTACCTTATAAATTATAAACAGTAGCTCACGACTATGATGGAAAGGAACAAACCATTGGAAGGTCGTAGTGTAATTAGGTATTAGTTAATCTTGACTATATAATTACACTAGTACATTCAGAGTGTATTGAGTAGGACCATTTGAGGTCGTTTCTTTTATACTGGCTTTATAAAGAAACAAAGACCTCGGTTATTATGGAAGTGTGTGCTCTTAATCCTAATATAATAACAAGCACATATATTTGATATTTATTTCTTTAATTTATCAATGGGTGAGATTTAGTTCGATAAATCAATAAGCCTGATAAGTTGGGAAATGATATCACTTATAGTGTGTGTTGTTGATTATAGAAGGAAACTGTGTCCTAGAGATACTAGGTTGATAATGTCCTCAAGAGGAGCTCATAAGGATTGTCATGTTAAACCTGCAGTGGACTTAGTCCGACATGATAATAAGGTTGAGTGGTACTACTCTTGGACTTAGATATTAATTAAATGAGTTGTCAGTAACTCACTTAATTAGTGGGCATTCGATATCTTAAACACAGGGAGACTAACACGCTCATAATAAGAAGGAGCCCAAAAATGTAATTTGGGATTGGTGCGGTAGTTCAATAATAGTTCTCTAGTGGAATGAATTATTATTGATAAAATTAAGTTGTGTGTTCGGGGCGAACACGGGATGCTTAATTTTATCGGGAGACCAAAACCAATTCCTCCTCTCGGTCCCTATCGTAGCCTCTTATTTATAGAGTACTATACCCACCTTCATACCCATGTTATAGGGGCCGGCCAAGCTAGCTTGTGGATCAAGCTAGGGCCGGCCAAACCATTGGTTCATGGGTGGCCGGCCCTAGCTTGAACCCAAGCTTAGGTGGCCAGCCCTATTTAATTTAAAAAGAATTTTAATTTTAAAATTTTCTTATGTGAAAGATATAATTTATTGAAGAGATTAAAAATTAAAATATCTCTTTTATAAGTCTCTACAAAAGATTAAAGAAAGAGATTAAATCTCTTTCCTTATTTGTAGATTAGAAAGGATATTTTATTTCTCTTCTTTATAAATTATTCACATGTTGAAAAATTAAAATTATAGAAATTTCTTTTTATAAACCAATCATAAAAGGGATTAAAATTATTGGAGAAATTTTTTATAAAATTTCTGGAGACAAATTAGGAAGTTTTAATTAATTAAAACTCTCCTTGTTTTGTTTTAAAGTGGCCGGCCATTGTTTTTAAAAGAAGAAAATTGTTTTAATTAAAATAATTTTTCTTTACATGGCAAAAGAATTAAGGAAATTTTGTAATTAAATTTCCTAATTTGCCTAGGCCAAGGGATATAAAAGAAGAGGTGAGGGTGCCTTCATGGGGATAACCTCTATTATTTTTCTCCCTCTTTTCCTTGGTGTGGTGGCCGGCCCTTCCCTTTCTCTCTTCTCCTCTTGTTGGCCGAAACCTATCTTCTTGGTGGAGCTTTTGTTTGTGGCCGGATCAAGGAAGGAGAAGAAGGAGAGAAAGCAAGTCTCATCTCTAGCATCCCTTGGAGCATTGGTGGTGGCCGAAATTCTTCATCCTTGAAGAAAATTATTGTGGCCGGCCATCCTCTTCCTTTCTTCCTCTTTTGTGGTGGCCGAAACCTATCTCTTGCTTGGAGTTCTTGTGGTGGCCGGATACTACTTGGAGAAGAAGAAGAAGAAGGAGAGAAAGCTTGTATCCCTTGGAGCTTGGTTGGTGTTTTATTCTTCGTCCTTGGTGAAGCTTCTTTCTTTGTGGCCGAACCTAGCTAGGAGGAGAAGAAGGTGGTTGGTGGTTTTTCATCTCGGAAGATCGTTGCCCACACAACGTCCGAGGTTAGAAGAGGAATACGGTAGAAGATCAAGAGGTTTTTCTACAAGGTATAACTAGTAATTTTTCTTTCCGCATCATGCTAGTTATTTATGGAAATAATACCAAATACAAGAGGCTTACGATTCTAGTATTTCGAATATATTTTTCGAAGTTGTGTTCTTTTGTTTTATTTTTTTCTTGTGATTTGATTGTTCTTTTCGGTTAACCTAAAGTTATTTTAGGAAATTAAATATTAGATTTCTATAAAAGGTTTTGTCTAGTCGGTGGTGGTTGCTCCCATATCCAAGAAGGCCATGTGCCTCGCCACATCAGTACTGGGAACCAATTATGGAAATTAATATTTAATGGAATTAATAACTTAAGGCGATTTGGGTCGAACGTGTTAAGTTCCGCAGGAGATCCAAGTCAAAACCTAAAAGAACAAATAGATTAAGTTTTGGATCAAACGTGTTAAGTTCCGCAGGCGATCCAAAATTTAATTTAAAAGAACACATGGTAGCTAGGAAAAGGTTCAGACCTTTGTACAAAATTTTTGTACAGTGGAACCTCTAGGTTTTCCGAGTAGCAACCAACACAATCTACACCATGATCTACCACAAAGATCCATTATCTAAATTTAACTAACCAATCATACTAACCATCTAATACTCTAAATTCACTATGATCTACAACTAAGATCAATTACCTACTCCTTACCTCAATTCACAACTGAAAAGGTTGCTGGAAAAAGGTGGTTATTGCTGTTGGAAGGGGTAACTATTGGGTGAAGTTGTTATCGGAACCAAGAACACCCAAGAGAATAGAACAGAACAGAACCTCACTGTTGGAATTCATGGCTTCTGTGGCAGCAACACAAATGACTGCCCATGTCAGATCAGTAAGCACCGAGATGGGATCAAGTGCTCCCAGTGAGCACTTGGTGTGCACGACTAAGAATAGGTAGGCGATGACGTGCTGGAGAAGAAAAAGGGTCGACGACGATCAACGCTAGGGTAGAGAGACAGCGGCGCTGAGGCGTGAGACCGGCGGACGCTGGAGTTGAGAATTAGGGCACGGTGTGGAGGTGGTCGGCGCTGGTCCCGTGCGACGGCGACACTCTCCAGAGGAAGAGGGGAAGATCGGACGGATCTAAGGCGATCAGTGGAGCCGTGCCAGTGAGGATGAATCCTTGCGCTGGTGCTTGACAAGGCAACGGAGTAGAGGTCGCAGGAGCGGTGGAGGCGGCGGCAACCTGCGATCTGCCGTGATATCGGCAGAGGCTTGAGTCGGGGAGATCGGCAAGGGCTCATCTAGGGGAAAGGCGGCGTCGTCCAGTGGAAGAGGCGAAGAGATCGAGAGGGCGGCAGGAGTCGGCGCCGATTGGAGTCGAGGAAGATGAAGAGGAATGGGATGGCTATTTGCGATAATGAGTGAAGAAGAGAAATAAAAGGAGAGGAAACCGTCGGCGTGCGGCGCCGGTTAGGAGAAGGAGGAGGCGTCGTCGAGGAGGTTAGGGCGCGCAGGTAAGAAACAGAGGAAAAGAAATAAAATAAATAAAAGAAAAGAAAAGGAATTAAAAAAATAAATATTTCCTCGTTAAAATGGGGTAGCCTAAACAGACTTTCCCGGGGCCTAATATTTATCCCCGTAACCTAAGTCATACGAGCTCCGAAAAATTTTAGAAAATTTTTAAAAATTCCCTTATGGTTATTCGCCCTTTTTCAATATTTTACACCTTCTGAGTGAAAAGATATTTTAGTCTCTTATGATTAGTGAGAATCTCAAATATAATTCCATAAGGATGATGCCGCCAAATCTTCAAATAAAATATAATTGTTGTTAGTATTAGCCTTAGTACCAATTATGAGATGATTGTAAAGGGCTCATTTTGTATCATATATCATTATTAATAAAAGACAAAGTTGGTTATTATATTTATTTTAGTCCAGTGCCGATTGAATAAGTATAATAATATCCTTAGGTAGTAGGTTTTTATCTACAGTATATCAATTAGTTGAATTGATAGTGAGATATTGTAGAGAACACTACTCTTAATTATTCCTAGTTGAGCATTAATATACAAGGATAATATTAATGCATTGAGACTAGTATGTAGATCAACGGATGACTTAATCTCACAAGTCATGGATATGAGATATCAGGTTGACACATGGGTATATATTAGAGAATATATACTGAATGACCCGCCATGAGAATGCTTCATGGATCGTTATATGAGTGTCATAAACATTCTCATGTGACTATTGGTATGAATATTCCTTAGACCTGAAGTCACTACGGTTCCCTACATAAGGAGTTGTATACTTTGGTATCGTCAAACGTCACCTGTAACAGGGTGGACTATAAAGTCGATCACTAGGTATGCAATGAATTATGAGAAGGGATGTGAGTGATGTAGATGGGATCTATCCCTTCCATATGACGAAAGCGATATCTGTGGACCCCTTGATTAGTAGGACACAAGAAAGCATGACCATGCGCAAATGAGTCAATATGAGATATTGAGCTTATTTGATTGAGTGTGTCTACTTAGAGATCAAGAAACACAAAGATTGATAAGAGGATGACACAGTCTATGCATCATTGATCAATCTAGATATCAAGGATAGAGGGACCAAGTCATACAAGATAATACCCACGGATAGGTTAGGTCGGATCTCGATTTTCTCGTCACTTGGGTAGTAATGATGTCTTGCTAGATGTCACTCACTGCTTATGTATCTAAATGTTGATTTGGGTACATTGTCAATGTTACGAGAACCTATAGGGTCACACACAAAGAACAAGTTGATATGGAGATGGGTTCATGTGATGGATCATTGGATTAAGTGTAATCCGAATTGGACTCATTGAGTTAGACTTAAATAGATCCAATTGTTTGATTGAGTTCAATTCAAACTAGATTCGTTGAATTTGAATTACATGAGAATCAATGGGTTAGACTCATTGGGTGAACTTGAGTTCACCAAGGAAGTTGAATGGTCAAAATTGAACCATTGGATTGAATGGTCAATTTTGAGCCATTGGATTAGAAGATGAAAGGGCAAAACCCTTGGTATTCATGGGATGGATATATATATCATTTTGGATGATATTTTTGTGTAGATGAGAAGGTGAAAATCCTTTAGCATTCTTCTTCTTCCTCCTTCCCTCTCTTGGCTGAAACTCCTATTGAGGTTGCTAGCACAACCTTAGGTGTTTTCTTCTCCATCTTATTTTGTTTGTGAGACAAACAAAGACAAGGCTTGTTCATGTAAATATCATAGAGGCACGGATGTGTGATCGTGCTGAGATCCGAGCTGTTAGGAGATCGTGTACACGTATCAAGGGTATAATCCTATCATGTAACTTAGTATAGTTTGTTTTAAGCAATATTTCTTCCCTTCACATGGATCCGCTGGATAGAGGATCTAGTTAATTTCCGTTGTGCTTTCGCGTGTTTAGCGTGCTAGATCCCAACAATGGCGGCCAACTCCAGATCATGTACTAGGTAGTTCTTCTCATGCTCCTTTAACTGAAGAGAAGCATAGGAGACTACCCTGTCGTGCTACATCAGAACAGCGCCCAAACCCTATAGTGAAGTGTTGGTGTAGATTATGAATCCGTCCTCTCCAGAGGGCAAAACCAGAATTGGTGCCGACACTAATCCAACAAGGATCTAAGTATCATGAAACTAGGTACACATGTCAAGTATGTCTAGTAACTAGTCATGTACACAGTAAGACAATGTATGTCACTACTTATATGATCATAAGTACACATGGCAAGAATAAAAGAATATAAGTCTAAATGCATAACAGATAATAACAAACAAAGGCATGCTATAGGTATCAAGTAGTGACATACCAATGGTAGCTAAACACAACCATTACTACTAGTTATAAATTACTACGCATATCATAATGACAATATCAAAAAAGATAAGTCAAAGGTACCCGTCTCAAAATGAAGATCGTTGTAATACCCACTAAGCTTGTAAGATAAATATATGAATGTGGGATTTTGCCTTAGAAAAATAATAGGAAATGAGTTGAAGCAAAAAGGAATAAAATGAAATAAAAAGAAGTGAAGGTTAAGGATTGAACCTTGAACCTCTTATACTATAATTTATAGAATTAATTAGTAGAAACCAATTGGGATAGAGAGAAGATATTGATAGCAAGGAAAGGGAATGCATGATAAAGATAGGAGTAAAGATCTAAGAAGAGAAAGCAAGAAAAGAGCAAGAGAAAGGCAACTTGCCTTCCTCCCTTCCTCTCTCTTTTCCCTCTCTTGCCGTGACCTTAAATGAAGAATTAAGGGGATTCATTCCCCTTTATTTCATCATGAATGATGAGAATAAATTAGAAAATAAAATAAATGAAAGAAAAATAGAAAATGGGTTAAGGGAGAAGGAAAGCAAAAAATCAATCTTGCTACCTCTTCCCCCTTAACATAAAAGGGAGCAAGAAAAGAGAAGTTTATTTTTCTCTCATTCTTCCTCTCCCTCACCGAAACCATCAGTCCCCTCTCCTCCATCTTCGGCCCCAAAGCCAAGGTTTTTCCTCTAAGAAAGCCTAAGATACAAGGAGGACTTAGCAAGGGAATCAAGGGAAAGGAACTAGAAGAAGAGGCTACTTCTTCCATCACCATACCTTAGATCCACAAGCAAAAAGGATGTAAGCTTCCCCTCACCTGTGGTACAAGGCTTTTTATGTGTTTTCGGATTTTATGAGGATTAGAAAACCTAGGAAAGAATTTTAGAAAATTCGGCTAAAGAAAGGGTTTTCAAATCTAGGAAGGTTTAAACAAGTCTTTATTTTATGATATGTTTTCTATGCTATGTAGGAAGGATTTTCTTCATGTTTTTATACCTAATTGATGCTTGATCAGAGGAGTGCCTAACCCTAGAATTTCGGCCAAAAATATTTTAAGGAGGTTAGGGAAAACATGGTGTAACCAAACTAGTACAAGATTCTCTCCATGAACTACTAAGGGTCTTTTATTGGTTTTCTTGCTTGAAAGTTACTTGGAGCCAAAAGAAATCCATTTATATGTTTCGGCCAAGAAAAAGGGCTTAGGGTTAGGAAGACCTTTAAATTTAAGTAACCATGTTTGTATGATAGAATATAGAGTTCTCTTAAAGAATTGCATGTTGAACATTGTTAGAAATTCATGAACTCTTATTTTAGATTTTCGGCCATGATAAGATGGATAGTTTAGAAAAGCTTGAAAAAAATTCTAATATGCTCAAGACCTCTGTGATATCATGATATGAAAGTTGTTTAATGATATCATGTTTAATTGGAGTATAGAAAATTTGTTATATGATATATGACATGTAAGATCACAAGGGTGCTAGCTTGTTTATGAACCCACTTTGTATATGATGTTCTTAGTAATTTTTTCCATGAAACTTACTTAGGTTTTCCATGCTTTAGGTCACTTAAAACCTAGTTTAAAGATTGGTAGGTTTCGGCCATGAGGAAAAATAAAAGAAAAAGGGAAAGAAACCTAGGAAGCCTAAGACACAATTCACATGTATGTTTATTATGCTTGTCTTTATACATGCTATGAAACTTGTATGATTTCTTATGCTTTTAGGCTATTTGAAGCAAGTTTATATACTGTTGAGTTTCGGCCAAGTAGGGTTTAAAAGACCTAGAGGCCTTAGAAATGAAACCAAAGGTGTTAAAAATGCTTCTTATGGAAATATGATAATGTGTTGATTGTGTCATATGCTTGTACAATTTTTCCATGACCTAAATGGACCATTGTATGTTTCGGCCATGAAGGGATAGAGGCCCTAGAAACCCTAGAACAAAAATTAAATATGCTTATGTCACTCTACATGAAATATGATAAGTAGAAAGACAAAGTTCCTATGCTATATCTTGTTTAATGACCTAATTGAGGCTAGGGTAAGTTTCGCCATACATATTGTATAATGTCTTGTTATGAATTTATACATGATGTTAGTTCAAGTTCACATGATTGTATATTTGTTTTTAGCCCTAATGAACACTTGTTAAAAGTTGACCATGACATATGTTAAGGGCTTGAAGGACTTAGGAACTAGCTCAATATGCTTACTATGTTACTTGGAAAAAATGCTATAAATGTGGTTTAAGGTTTCCATGCTTTCATGACATTTGGGACCTTGTTTCACACTTGATAGGGTTCGGCCACATGAAGTTTAGGGACTTGGAGAACTTAGAAACCAAGTAAATCATACTTATAATGCTTCCTATGAAATTTATGTAATGATAATTTAGGTTCCACATGCTTGGAGGTTGTTTTTACCTAAATTGAGATCTAAGGGGGTTCGGCCATGATAAGAACCCAAGAGATTAGGAAGCTTAGAACCCAAGCTAACTATGTTACCATATTTCTTATGATAGTATAATTACATGATACACCCTTATGCTTAAACATGTATGCTTGTGATTTCTACTTTCCATGATATGATATGTGCTTAGAAATATGCATGATTTGATGATATGTTATGTGCTTAAAATATGCATGTTTTTATGATATGATATGTGTTTAGAAATATGCATGCTTTGATGATATGTTATGTGCTTAGAATATGCATGCTTGATGATATGCTATATGCTTAGAATATGCATGTTTTTATGATATGATATGTGTTTAGAAATATGCATGCTTTGATGGTATGTTATATGCTTAGAATATGCATGCTAGATGATATGCTATATGCTTAGAATATGCATGCTTTTTATGATATGCTATGTGGAAGGAAATATGCATACTTTGATGATATGCTATGTGCTTAAAATATGTATGCTTTTATGATATGCATGTTAATATGATGTATGCCTAAGTGATGCATACTTTTATATGATGTATGCCTAAGTGATGCATACTTTTATATGATGTATGCCTAAGTGATGCATACTTTTATGACATGATGTATGCCTAAGTGATGCATACTTTTATATGATGTATGCCTAAGTGATGCATACTTTTATGACATGATGTATGCCTAAGTGATGCATACTTTTATATGATGTATGCCTAAGTGATGCATGCTTATATGATGTATGATATGTATAAGTATGACATGTATTTTACTTTGAATGGCTTGTACCAAAAGGGTGGGCTCCTTATGCGCCCCTAGGTCGAATTACGGGCCTAGTAAAGGGTGGGCTCCTTACGTGCCCCTAGGTCGAGCTACGGGCCTAGTTTCCTAGTAGGATCAAGACTAGCTACCTTGGATCTACTTAGGATGCGCGCATTATGTATGTATGTGGTACTAAGCCGGGGCCCTGAATATGCTGATATTATGTTCAAGTATATATGTAAGAAGAAATGGTTTTAAAGATCATGAGACATACACATGTTTTTCGGATACATGTTTTCAAAATCATATTGCATATACCTTATGATCATGTTGTGATGATGCCTTGATTTATGATATGCCATGATTAGATATGATTATATTATGTTTCATGCTATGCTGTAAGAGATGATATGCCATGATTAGATATGATTATGTTATGTTTCATGCTATGCTTTAAGAGCTTGATATGCCATGTCATCTTATGATGATACTATGATATGCCATGATTAAATATGATTATGTTATGTTGCATGATATGCTTAAAGAGTATGATATGTTATGCCATGATTAGTTGAGATCATGTTATGTTGAGACATTCTTTGATTATGTGATGATTTTCGGTTTTAGTGAGTAGGAAAGGAACTTACTGAGCCATGAGTGCTCACAGCTTACTTTCCTTGTACCGCAGATAAAGGAAAAAGCTGGATGTGCTAAAGGAGTAGCAGGAGAGGCAAGGAGATGTGTGTGGCTGTGGCTAGGCAACCAAATAAGAACCTGCTTTAAGAACTTTTAAGAATTACGCTCTGGTTTCATAAATTGTAGTACTAAATGGGTGACTTGATGTTTTGTTTCTATTTATCTTGTTATCATGTTATGGAAACCAGATTAGTGTAGTTCGGATATGCAAACAAAAGAAAAGTTTTATTAATCTAAGAAAAATTCTTTTAAGTCTTCCGCTGTAATATGTACGTAGAGTATCGTAGCCCCGTCCCTTAGGGTTAGCAGGGAGGGCGGGCGTTACAATCGTATCAAACAATCTCCACGTCAAGTGGCTCGTCTCAAATCCAAAATCCTGCGATCACATAATATACAGTTTAGCCAATCACATATACGACAACTAGCTAAACTCAAAACTCAATCCTAATTCGATTAGGAACCACGTTTAATTCCATCGAATGATCCAAATCCAATAAGATGATAAGTCTATCAACTCCTTCTAAATCCAATCATAATCCATAATCTATTAAACATAATGTAATCAATCCATAACACAACTTACCCAAATTGAATTGCTCCTCCTTCAACTCACGACCGGGATATTCACTGTTAGAACAAGATAGCCGGAGCAAGGTGATGATACAAATCCAATAACCTAATTCACAAAATTTACATCCTCAAACACACCGATTACATCCTCAAATCAAAAAACACAAATCAACAATATTAGAGTAAGGAAATCCATTACCTAACTCTTCTTCCTTCACAACTTGACAATGTGATGGCATCCAAAGCTCACTAGTAGTGATACAGCGGCCAGAGATCCTGTAATACCCCGGTTCTGAGATTCTAGTTAAGTATGGCTTAAAAGGTTAGATGGTACTATCCATATCACCAAGGTGCACCTTCCTTTTTGGAAGTCCAAACTTAATAACTCCAAAGTTAAGCGTGCTTGGCTCGGAGAAATCTGAGGATAGGTGACCTTCTGGGAAGTTTTCCAAGGTGCGTGCAAGTGAGGACAAAGCACGCTAAAAGGACATCCGGTGATCTATGGAGCTAGTCGTCAACCCGATGGGCAATTTTAAGGTGGCGTTCCTGGTTCAGTCGGGTGGGGCCCGCCCGGGTCAGGGCGTTACAAATGGTATAAGAGCAACATTGCGAACGTGAGTGCGCCTGTGGCAGGAGCACCCAGGGCACCACCTAGCGAGGGAGATTCTGTGATTTGTCTATGGTGTGTTTCGTGGTTACACAATGAGGGCGTTGTGTCTTTAAGTGGGGGTGATTGTAATACCCTGGTTCTGAGATTCTGGTTAAGTATGACTTAAAAGGTTAGATGGTACTATCTATATCACCAAGGTGCACCTTCCTTTTTGGAAGCCCAAACTTAATAACTCCAACGTTAAGCATGCTTAGCTTGGAGAAATCTGAGGATGGGTGACCTCTTGGGAAGTTTTCCAGGGTGTGTGCGAGTGAGGACAAAGCACACTGAAAGGACCTTCGGTGGTCTGTAGAGCTAGTCGTCAATCCGATGGGCAATTTTAAGGTGGCGTTCCCGGTTTGGTCGGGTGGAGTCCGCCCGGGCTGGGGTGTTACAGATCCTCAACGACCCATTGTAGTAGCCATAGCACTGACTATGGCTGTGGCAACCGGTGGTGACTGCGGGGCAGATCCTCTAGGCTCGGCAAGGGGAAAATCGTTGCTGATGGGATTAATGAAGCATGGCCGCAGAGGCTGGCTGCGCAAGAATGGCTTTGCTGCGAGGATGCGAAGAGGGCAGTCGGTTGTCACTCACGATGAAGGCAGGAGACGGAAGGAGAAACTAAGGCTTGGATCCCTGCTCTTGGCTGAAGACCAACTCGTGAAGAGGTAGCGCCTCGGATCGGGAAGATGTGCACTCGATCGGCGATGGATCGGGAGCTATGGCAGAGAGGAGGCGGTCGGCGCTAGGGCAGAGGGAAGGCGGCGATCGCTCTAGGGCAGAGACGCGAGGAGGAAAAAAAGAAGAGGATCGGAGAGGCGACCCTCGGGTGGCTCTCGTCTGTCGGCGTCGGGCCGTGGCAACCGGGGGTGACGCGAGAGGGCGATCAGCGATGATGTTCGGGGACGGAGAAGAGCTCGGCGGTGTGTGGCTCGAGAGGGAAGAGGAGATCGGGCGGCGATGAGATGTGGAGAGGAAGAGTTCGGCGAGGGAAGAAATAGGGCACAGGAAAAGAAATAAAGAACAAAGGAAAAAGAAATATTTAAGGAAATTAAACATTTCCTCATTCAAATAAGGTAGCTTAAACAGACTTTCCCCTAGCCCAATAATTTATTCCCTTAACATACATCATACGAGCTCCAAAAAATTCTTCAAAAATTTCTAAAAATTCCTAAAAATTCTATTAAGGTTATTTTCCTATTAAATCTTATTATTTAATTATTATCTAGGTGTCATATTTTACACAACAATTTGTAATGCTTGTCAACAAGGAAAATAAATAAAATCTACTCACAAGCCAACTAATCAACTTCAAACAAACTCAATACTAGAACTTTTACACTTAGACTTATTTGACTCCCATGAGGTCAAATTAATAAATGGAAGCTTATATTGTCTAGTAATAATAGACGATTATTCTAGATTCACCTGGGTAAAATTCTTAAAAAATAAAGATGAAACATTTGAAATCTTTACGAATTTTTATAAACAAGTTGAAAATGAAAAAGAACTAAAAATTAAAAGAATTAGAAGTGACAACGGAGGTGAATTTAAAAATCATAACTTCAACCAATTTTGTCTTGAAAACGAATATCATTTCAAATTCTCTTATCCTAAAACACCTCAACAAAATGGAATTATAGAAAGAAAAAATAGAACTTTACTTGAAGCCTCTAGGACAATGTTAAATTAATATAACTTACCTAAATACTTTTGGGCAGAAGCTGTTAGTACAACATGTTATGTGCAAAATAGAACCACACTAAATAAAACTCATAATAAAACCTTCTTTGAAGTATATTATAATAAACAACCCAATATCAAATATTTTAAAGTATTTGGGTGCCCAACCTACATACTAAACACAAAAGAACACTTAGGAAAGTTTACATCTAAAATAGAAGATGGAATTTTTGTAGGATATTCACTGTGTTAGAGTATATACTAAAAGCCTAGCTTTTGTAAACATTTATTTTGAAATAAAGAATCACATTGGTTAAAAATATCTACATTTATATGCTAAGTGTAGTTGTTCAATTAATTTATATTGTAGATAGCATGGTGTGTGGTGTCACACACAGAAGATTATGTTATCGGTTCTTTATAAATTATAAACAGTGGCTCACGACTAAGATGGATAGGAACAAACCATTGGAATAGTCATAGTATAATTTGGTATTAGTTTATCTTAACTATAAAATTACACTAGTACACTCTGAGTGTATTGAGCAGGACCATTTAAGGTAAATTCTTTTTATATTGACTTAATAAAAGAATAAGACCTTAGTTATTATGGAAGTATGTGCTCTTAATCCTAATATAATAACAAGCACATATATTTAGTATTTATTTCTTTGACTTATCAAAGGGTGAGATTTAGCTCGATAAATCAATAAGTCCGATAAGTTGGGAAATGATATTACTTATAGTGTGTGTTGTTGATTATAGAAGGAAATTGTGTCCTAGAAATATAGGTTGATAATGTCCCCAAGAGGAGCTCATAAGGATTGTCATGTTAAACCTTGCAGGTGGACTTAGTCCGACATGATAATAAGATTGAGTGGTACTACTCTTGCACTAAGATATTAATTAAAATGAGTTGTCAGTAACTCAATTAATTAGTGGACATCCGACATCTTAAACACAGGGAGATTAACACACTCATAATAAGAAGGAGCCCAAAATGTAATTTGGGATTGGTGCGGTAGTTCAATAATAATTCTTTAGTGGTATGAATTATTATTGATGAAATTAAGTTGGGTGTTCGGGGTGAACACGTGAAGCTTAATTTCATCGGGAGACCAAAACCAATTCCTCCTCTCGGTCCCTATTGTAGCCTCTTGTATATAGAGAATTATACCCACCACATACCCACTTCCTACCCACCCTTAGGTGGTCGGCCAAGCAAGCTTGGAGCCTAAGCTTGGGCCGGCCAAAGCCAAGGGATTTAGCCAAGATTAGTGGTCGGCCCTAGCTTGGAGCCCAAACTAGGTGTGGCCGACCACATATAAAATAAAAGGGATTTTATTTAAAATCTTTCCTTATGTGGAAGCCATGTTTTTAAAAGAGAGTTTAAAATTTAAATCTTTCCTTTTATAGCTTTCTACAAAAGATTAAGAGAAATGTTTGATATCTTTCCTTATTTGTAGTTAAAAGGAAGATTTTAATCCTCATGATTTTAAAAAGAGGGTTTTTAAAATTAAATCTTTCCTTTTATAAGTTTCTACAAAAGATTAAGAAAAGATTTGATATCTTTCCTTATTTGTAGATTGAAAGGAAGATTTTAATTTTAGAGAAAACTTTCCTTTTTGGAAATAATTCACATGTTTTAATAGAGAGATTTTAATTTATATAATTTCCTTTTATAACCAACCATGAAGGGAAAAATTATTAGAGAAATTTTATTTTAAAAATTTCCAGAAACAAATAAGGAAGTTTTAATTTTATGTTTAAAACTTGCCTTATTTGGAGCTTGTGATGTGGCCGGCCATGATAAGGGTTAAAAGGAAAGTTTAATTAAATTTTCCTTATTAACCAAAGGCAAGGAATATAAAGGAATTTTAATTATAATTAAATTTTCTTATTTTCCAAGACCAAAGAATATAAAAGAGAGGGTAGAGGTGCTTCACTGATTAACAACTCTCTTTTATTTTCCTCTCCTCTCTTCCTTGGTGGTGGCCGGCCATATCATCTCCTCATCTCCTCCTTTTCTTCCTCTTTAGTGGCCGAACCTCTTCAACCTCTAGGAGCTTGTTTGGGTGGTCGGATCTAGCTTGGAGAAGAAGAAGAAGGAGGAGGTTTTGTTTCCTAGTTTTTCCTTAGAGCTTGGTTGGTGGTCGAGACTTATAATCTCTTGGAGAAGGTTGCTTGGCCGAATCTTGGAAGAAGGAAGAAGAAGGGCTTGGGTGGTTCTCATCTCGGTAGATCGTCGCCCACACGACGTCTGAGATAAGAAGAGAAAAACGATAGAAGATCAAGAGGTTGTTGCTTACAAAGAAAGGTATAACTAGTAATTCTATTCCGCATCATACTAGTTTTCTTTGTATAGATTTGAAATACCAAACACAAGAGGCTAGAGATTCTAGATGTTCGGATTTGTTTCGAATTTGTGTTTCTTTTTTTTCGATCTTGTGATTCGATTGTTCTTTTTGGTTAAACTTAGAGTTATATAAGGAAATTAAATATTGAATTTCATTAAGAGGCTTTATTGAGGCAGTGGTGGATGTTCCCATACCCAAGAAGGCCAAGTGCCTCATCATGTTTGACCTAGGAGCCAATTTCCGAAATAAATATTTAATTAAATTTGTAACATAGGTGGATTTGGATCTATAATGTTAAGTATCGTTTGTGATCCAAGTCTAAACCTCTAAGAACAGATAAGTTAAATTTGAAATCAATAATGTTAAGTTCCGTTTGTGATTCCATATTTAATTTCTAAAGAACACAATAGGTTGTTAGGAAAGGTTCAGGACTTGTATAAAATTTTTGTACAGGGGAACCGGTATGATATTCCTAAGACCAACCAACACACTGAACAGTAGAGGTTATAGAATTTATAATAAAGTCACACTAAGAATTGAAGAAACCTAAATGTGAAATTTGAAGAGTCTAATCGAAACCTAGAACAAACTCAGATTCAACCAATTGATTTTGTTCAAGGTAACAATAATCAAGAGGAAATCAGTGAATCTTTAAATGACGAAGAAGAAGATCACCTTCAAGTGGATCAACCCCCCAAAACCATAAGAGTCAACCCAAATCACCCAATTGACCAAATAATTGGTGATCTAGATCTAAGGGTTCAGACCAGGTCATCATTTAGAAACCTAAGTCAAATATCTCTAATTTCAAAAATTGAACCCAAGTCTATAGTTGAATCCTTACTTGACCCAGAATGGATCATAGTTATGTAAGAAGAACTAGCTCAATTTGAAAGAAACCAAGTCTGGGACTTAGTACCACCACCTAAAAATAAAAAGATAATAGAAACAAAATGGGTGTTCAGAAATAAACTAAGCGAAACTGGGGAAATCACTAGAAATAAAGCTAGGCTAGTTGCTAAAGGGTTTAGTTAAGTAGAGGGACTTGACTACGATAAAACTTATGTCCCAGTAGCTAGACTAGAGTTCATTAGAATGTTACTTAGCTATGCATCCCATAAAGGGTTCAAGCTCTATTAGATGGATGTCAAATTCGCCTTTCTAAATGGACTAATAAAAGAAGAAGTCTATGTAAGTTAGCCACCTGGGTTTGAAAGTTTAAATCATCCTGACTATGTCTTTAAACTAAAGAAAGCCTTATACGGACTTAAGCAAGTACCTAGGGCATGGTATGAAAGGTTGACCTCTTACCTAATATCCAAATAATTCCACCAAGGTCAAGTTGACCCAATTCTATTTGTCAAATCAATCCAAGAGGATATCTTTATAACTCAAGTTTATGTAGATGATATAATCTTTGGATTAACCAACTCAGAATTTTTACAAGAATTTATAACCCTAATGGAACAAGAATTTGAAATGAGTTTGGTAGGTAAAATAACTTACTTTTTAGTATTACAAATCAAACAAACAAATGAAGATAACTACATTTATCAACAAAAATATATTATAGAATTACTTAAAAAAATTCAGGATGGATAATACTAAAGATATAAAGACACCTATGGCAGTTAACACAACCCTAGATGATGACCCTAATGGCAAACCTATTAATTTAAAATACTATAGGAGTGTCATAGGTAGCCTACTGTATTTAACTGCAAGTCGACCTGATATTTTATTTGCAGTTAGTATGTGTGCTAGATACCAAACCTGTGCTAAAGAATCTCATTTGACTCAAGTCAAAAGAATCTTTAGATATCTTAAAGGAACATCAAATGTAGGAATTTGATATCCTAGGACAAACAATTTCAAACTAATAGGGTATTCTGACTCAGATTACGCTGGCTGTAAATTAGACCGTAAGCGTATAAGTGGTGGGTGTCAATTGCTGGGTCCATCGCTTGTTAGCTGGTTTAGTAGAAAACAACACTGTGTTGCCATATCTACTATTGAGTTACAATATATAGATATAGGAGATTGTGTCGCACAATTATTATGGATGATGCACACCTTAAAATATTTTAATTTAAACTTTACAAAAGTAACAATATTAATTGATAATGTTAGCTCAATTAATTTAACAAAAAATCATGTGCATCATTCACGGACCAAACACATTGAAATTAGGCATTACTTCATCAGAGATCATGTCACTAAAGGAGATATTAAACTCAAATACATTGAGTCCAAGTCTAATTTAGCTGACATATTCACTAAACCCCTCCCTGAAAGTGAGTTTAGTAATCTACGTCGTAAATTAGGAATGTGCTTAATAGACTAGGATTTTTAAATTACAAAATTATTTTTAAAAATTTCCTTTAAAATTCTAGGATAAAACTTTTTATATTTCTCAAAATTCCCCATTTTTAGAATTTTTGAAAATCAGTTTTAGCCTTAGAATAGATCAATCCCTTAGAAAGTGTGCTCCTATAGATCTAAGGTTTGAGCATCTCACCAACACATTAGGGTTAACTTGTTTGTGTATTTCTGAACTTAGAGGGGTGAGATGTATGGGCAGATTGTCTGGACTTAAAAGATGCTTATAATAGTGCATTATCATAAGTCAGGGCGTTAAAAAAAAAACAAATATTAATTAGGTTAAGTATTTCAGCTTAATCAAACACTAACTAAATACAATCAACTTAACCTGACTAACTAAGTGAAAGTTGTTATCTTCTGATAGTCAGTAAGTAACTTATGGTTAGACAATTGAAGTTTTTTTAATGTCAGGTTCAAAGGGAGGATTAATTGTTTTCATTTTTTCTTTTTTTTAGAAAATATTTTTGCAAAATTACTTTTGAAAAGTATTTTTCATTTTCTTAAAAATACTTTAGCAAAATTATTTTGAAATTTGCTTTAATTTTGCAAATTTAATTTTTAAAAAGTGGCTCTCAAAAATTTATTTTTGAAAATGGCTTTCAAAAACTTATTTTTGAAAATAGATTTCAAAAACTTATTTTTGAAAATAGATTTCAAAAACTTATTTTTGAAAATAGATTTCAAAAACTTATTTTTGAAAAGGACTTTCATAAACTTATTTCTAAAAATTGGACTTATGTTTGAAAATTGGTTTAATTTTACAAAACTTGTTTTTGAAAAGTACTCTGAAAATTACTTTAATTTTGTAAACTTATTTTAACTTACAAAGTTAATCAATTTTTACCATAATATTTTGCAAAATTATTTTAGCAAATATTCTTTAAATTATTTTAGGTATTGAAAATTTTTCTAATATTGAAAGTTTAATGCTTACATTTTTGCCTTAAATGACTTTTTTTAAAAATTTTACACTAACTTATTTTTCTAAGTTAAACTCCCCCAAGTCAACCTGAAAATTTTATTTTATCAAAATTTTCTGTTGTCAAATTTATTTTTTACTTATCTATGCTTGTTATTTTTGATGAATGTCAAAGGGGGAGGGTTAGGTGGTTTAAGTTAGTTAGCAACAAAATACCAAACATAAAACAAGGCTAACTTAAAAATCATGTCTTATACTTGCTTATGTTTTGCATATTTTTTTCACTAACTTAACTCAAGTTGTCATTGCATCAAAAAGGGGGAGATTGTTGGTGCGATTAGCATTGACGGTCTAACTCAGATTTTGATGAATGACAAAATAAGGTTAAGTTAATTTCAATGTGATCTAACACTCTGACGTAATGTGCAAGAGAAGCCTAGCTAGGTCGACGGGCCGATCGGATAGTTGGCACGAAGCTCAGCTAGGTCAACGAGCTAACCTGATAGTTGGCACGAAGTCCAAACTGGTCAACGGGCTGACCAGATGTCTGGCACGAAGTCCAGCTAGGTCGATGGGCTGACCTGATAGTTGGCACAAAGTCCAGAAGGGTCGACGGGCTGACCGGACGTCTGGCAGATAAGTTAAGGTAAGTCACTAGAGGAGAGTGACTTGGTGAGGACACGTTCCCCATTCGAGGGAACAGTAGGCATTGATCCAACTTAGAACCATTTCGGGAATCTAAGTTGAGATCGTGACTAGATTCCGGTCTCGGTAAGACGGAATCTAATTACTACTCTTTTACTATAATTGTGCTAACTTCTGTTTTGCAGGGTAGTTTAGATTTTATTTTGCCTCGGACTAACACTTTCTTGCAGGAAAAGGACTTTCTGGAGAAAGGTGGTCCGGGCGCTTGGAATCGGTCCGGGTACCCGAAAGGCAAAAGATATCCTGATAGCTAGGCGAGCGCTGCTTGGACGGCCGATGTCACGGTCCAGGCGCCCAGAAGGGATCCAAGTGCCCGGAGCATGCCTATAAAAGAAGGCCTCCACGGAGCATCAAATACAACAACACTTCTTGGTATAACTGCTCTCGTGCGTGCTGCTTCCAAGACGCTCTTCCTACACTGCAAAGCTTCTCCGACAACTTGCAGTTCAAGTTTATTTTCAATTGTTGTCGGTATTTCCTTTAAAGAATTCTTGTACTTATTTTTGTAATCTTTTTTGCGAACTACTAGTGAATTGTCTAACGAAAGTACTTGACGAGTGCGGGCCTTAGAGTAGGAGTCGACGAAGGCTTCGAACCAAGTAAAACTGGTTTGTATTAGTGTTGTCTTTCATATTTCCGTTGCGTACTCAATTCAAATTTTTCGATCGCTATTCACCCCCCCCCCCCTCTAGCATTTTCACGATCCAACAGATAGGCCACTAAAACATGTAACTCCTAAGCAGAAAGAAGCATTTACAAGGAATGTCAAAGCTCTGTTAGAGTTAGGAGTCATCCGGCTAAGCAAGAGCAGACACAGAATAGCAGCAATTATTGTTAATTCGAGCACAACAATTGATCCAAAAACTGGAAAAGAAGTCAAAGGAAAGGAAAGGATGGTTTTCAATTACAAACGTCTCAATGACCTCACGAATAAGGATCAATATAGCCTGCCCGGGATCAACATCATCCTTCAAAAGGTCAGTAATAGCAAAATTTATTCAAAGTATAATTTAAAGAGTGGATTTCATCAGGTGGTGATGCACCCAAACTCAATTGAATGAACAACTTTTTGGGTACCCAATGGCTTATACGAATGGCTGGTCATGCCTTTTGGCTTGAAAAATGCTCCAGCAATTTTCTAGAGAAAGATGGACACATGCTTTAAGGGTACTGAGAATTTCATAGCTGTTTATATTGATGATATTTTGATATTTTCCTAGAATGAAAAGGAGCATGCGCAACACCTAAAGATCATGCTCAAAATAATTCAAAAACATGGACTAATACTTATCCCTACGAAGATGAAAATAGCAGTTCTAGAAATAGAATTTCTTGGCGTAATTATTGGCAACCGAAGGATCAAGCTTCAGCCGCACATTATTAAGAAGATTGCGAATTTTGATAACAAGGAGCTACTGACAAAGCGAGGAATGCGTTCCTGGCTGAGCCTTCTAAACTATGCCAGAAACTATATTCCTAACCTGGGTAAGTTATTAAGCCCACTATATGCTAAGATCAGCCCAACTGGCGACAAGAGAATGAATTCTCAAGATTGGGCCTTGGTGACACAAATCAAAGAAAATGTTCAAAGACTGCCAGACTTAGAAGTTCCCCCAAAGATTGTTTTGCCATCCTTGAAGTTGACGGTTGCATGGAGGGATAGGGAGGAGTCTGTAAGTGGAAAAAGAGCAAATTTGACCCGAAGACTTCTAAAAGGATTTGTGCATATGCCAGTGGCAAGTTCTCCCCAATCAAATCCACTATTGATGCCGAAATATATGCTATGATGAATTCACTTGAGGCATTAAAAATCTATTATCTAGATAAAAGGGAGTTAGTAATTAGAATAGACTATCAGGCAATCATTAGTTTCTTCAGAAAATCTTCCAATAGTAAACCATCCAGAGTCAGATGACTTGCATTTACATATTACATCACCGGCACCGGAGTCTCTATATGCTTTGAGCATATTGATGGAAAGGATAACCAATTAGCTGACTCTTTATTAAGACTAATTAATTGTTTTCGGAAAGGCCGGAAAAGGCTCTCAACAAATTGGAACTGGTAGCACTAGTCCTCTTGGAATTAAAGGAAAAAACCCAACAAGGAGGCTCAAGCACAACTGACTCACGCTCTCAAGAATCTAGCCAACTCGCTGAGCAGTATGAGCAATTACTACAGTCCATGCACAACAAATACCCAATCACCCTTGAAGAAAAAGCCAGCATGGACCAACAGCTCCACAACTTGTAGCAGCAAGCCGAAAGGGAAGCAATCAATGCACTCAAGCAGCTCAGGATGCTCCACTCTATGAAAAGACGAGAATGCTAGCTACGGCGCACTGTTACGAACCGCAAGTATACGATTTCATCGTCAGTAATATATAAGATTTGTCAAATCCACAGGGACTGTTGATTAAGCACTAGAGATGTCACAAAGTAAGTTATCTAGAAGGTCGAAAGTTGGCTTTGGCGCATGCAAACTAACAAGATTGATTGAAGAGAGAAAGAGAAGGATGAGAGAATCGATCTTAGAGGGAATTGAGCTTTGGGAGATGGATTCTAGGATTTCGGTTTCACTATGATGTAGGATTATGTCCCTAATGCATAGTCACTTCCTTACCCTCCATGTTTAAGGATTAATCCCTATGTTAAGACATTTTAACTCTAGAAATTGGGTAAGTATCGATGTCCTCTGTCACTAAGGGCATAATATATCCGGTTGAATGGGTATCCTTTGTCACTAAAGACCCCCCGGTTATCCATTCTAGTAGCAACCTTAACAAGGAGATAAATCCCTCATGTTTACATGCTTATACCATTCACACGCTTTATCAAACACATAAGAGGCACAACATAAGTAGAGCATGGAATAAAACCTTCATTGAACAAGGAAATTAGCGTACACTAGTTCATACATCAATCAAACATCAAAACTACTCCCAACATCCATAGAAAAGGAGATCTACTCTATTGTGAGGGAAGAACAACCCCAAAACATAAAGTAAAATATACTTACAACCCTTGATGTGAGAGAAGGGGAAGAAGAGATGCTTGTTGAGGTTTCCGATGTCTTGGGGATGCCTCCTTGCTCTGGAGATGGACGGAACGTCAAGGGATGACAGTGAATGAAGCGCTAGGGTTTCCCCCGAAGGGGAGAACCCTTTCCCAAGGAGAGGGACGAAGTCCCAAACCAAAAATGCCCCCAAGAATAGGGTTCTTGACCCTTTTATAAGTTAGGGCACGGGCGCCGCACGACCGTGTGAGATCCGCACGGCCAACTTCCTCCTCCCTTCGGGTTGAGTGGCACGGCCGTGTGAGATCTGCTCTGGTTACACCGTACGACCGTGCAGAATTGACACGGTCGTGCCTTCCTTCTGCTCTGGTTACACCGCACAGTCGTGCAGAATTGACACGGCCATGTATCAAGGTCGTGTGGACTTGTAGATCATTTTATCACATCTTAACGTGGTATTCTTGAGTTGAGGTCTTCATCAAAGTTGTAGATCTTGAAGTTATCTACAATTCAGTATAAAGAACATACCAAAAGCCTAACTGAAAAGAAAGTTATGGCCATTTTGGTTTTAGCCTGCAGTGTAGAAATTTCACACAGCCTGGACACGACACCTTAGAAGCTCTAGACTCCACTTAAGCTTTGTTTCTGCTCCAAATCATGTCCTATCAACAAGAAAATATACAAAGAGTATATCTCCGAATAAAAGAGTATTTATACTAAATATATGCTAAGAGAGGTGAACATGCATAGAATATATATGAATAAAGTAAGTGAATGTGCGTCAAAACATGTATAAATGATCATAAGATCTGCGCACATCACGCACCTTCGACAACTGGTGGTCTGTTTGGTTCTCAACTACTAAGCAAGTGGACAACCAGCTAGAAGTCACTACCAACCTACTACAGGACGTCGTACGGAGGATGACCTCTTTTCAACTGTAAAGAAGACTTTTCGGAGTGAGTGGACCTATGACTCAGCCCACTCATGGTTGTCTAGAATAATTTAAAATAAGTATGCGTTGTAAAGATATTCCTTCTTATCAGAAGGATAATCACGAGTAGTAAAGTGATCAGTATTAGCTATAAAGAATGATCCCTTCTTATCAGGAGACTGTATGAAGATGCGACGATGGGGTCCAATGAGCACCCGACATCTCTTACTTCTTCTATATAAGAAGAAGCAAACCCTTTGCAGAGAAATCAAGCAATACTTGATCTCTACTTGGGACAGTATTGTATTGGCTTGATGCAAACTAATAGAATCTGTGAGTTCCTAACATCTCTTCTCCTTATTTCTCCAGTTGATCATCCACTTGCTTAGTAGTTGGGTACCAATCTGACCACCAGTTATCAGAGGTGCTCCGTAGCTGGCATTCTCATCTTTTCATGGAGTGGGGCAGCTTGAGCTGCTTGAGTGCATTGATTTCTTCCCTTCCAGCTTGCTGCTGCAAGTTGTGGAGTTGTTGGTCCATGCTGGCTTTTTCTTCAAGGGTGATTGGGTATTTGTTGTGCATGGACTGTAGTAATTGCTCATACTGCTTAGCGAGTTGGCCAGATTCTTGAGGGCGTGAGTCAGTTATGCTTGAGCCTCCTTGTTGGGGTTTTCCTTTAATTCCAAGAGGGCTGGTGCTACCAGTTCCAATTTGTTGAGAGCCTTTTTCCGGCCATTCTGAAAACATAAGACAATTAATTAGTCTTGATAAAGAGTCAGCTAATTGGTTATCCTTTCCATCAATATGCTCAAAGCATATAGAGACTCTGGTGCCAGTGATGTAATTTGTAAATGCAAGCCATCTGACTCTGGATGGTTTACTATTGGAAGATTTTTCGAAGAAACTAATGATTGTCTCACAGTCTATTCTAATTACTAACTCCCTTTTTATCTGGATAATAGATTTAATGCCTCAAGTGAATTCATCATAGCATATATTTTGGCATCAATAGTGGATTTGATCGGGGAGAACTTGCCACTGGCATATGCACAAATCCTTTTAGAAGTCTTCGGGGCAAATTTGCTCTTTTTCCACTTGTAGACTCCTCCCCATGCCTCCATGTAGCCGTCAACTTCAAGGATGACAAAACAATCTTTGGGGGAACTTCTAAGTCTGGCAATCTTTGAACATTTTCTTTGATTTGTGTCACCAAGACTCAATCTTGAGAATTCATCCTCTTGTCGCCAGTTGGGCTGATCTTAGCATATAGTGGGCTTAATAACTTACCCAGGTTAGGAATATAGTTTCTAGCATAGTTTAGAAAGCTCAGCCAGGAACGCATTCCTCGCTTTGTCAGCAGCTCCTTGTTATCAAAATCCGCAATCTTCTTAATAATGTGCGGCTGAAGCTTGATCCTTCGGTTTCCAATAATTATGCCAAAAAATTCTATTTCTGGAACTACTATTTTCATCTTCGTAGGGCTAAGTATTAGTCCATGTTTTTGAATTATTTCGAGCATGATCTTTAGATGTTGCGCATGCTCCTTTTCATTTTGGAAAAAATACCAAAATGTCATCAATATAAACAACTATGAAATTCTCATAACCCTTAAAGCATTTGTCCATCTTTATCTGGAAAATTGCTGGAGCATTTTTTAGGCCAAAGGGCATGACCAACCATTCGTATAAGCCATCGGGTACCTAGAAAGTTGTTCATTCAATTGAGTCTGGGTGCATCGCCACCTGATGAAATCCACTCTTTAAATCAAACTTTGAATAAATTCTACTTACTGACCTTTTGAAGGATGATGTTGATCCCGGGCAGGCTATATTGATCCTTGATCCTGTCCGAACCGGGAATCAGTGGACGCTGGCCACGTGGCGCTTCCTGCTAGATCCTCGAATGCTCCGGTGAACCTGCAACGAAACCGAGCCGGGAGGGATATCCCGGCGACGACCCTCCGACGCTCAAGTCAGGCGAGGAATAACAAAAAGGTGGCTTCAAAATGAAGATTTTTTCATACCTCCAGTGGAGAAATGGAAGCCTTATATAGATCTCTCAAAGAAGCCTGGGCGTGCCAATCAAAGCAACCACCTGCCTTTGACCATGCCCAGGTATGGGTCTGTCAGAAGGGCCATGTCTAAATATGGATCTGTCAGGGAGACGTCCATGAGACCATACTGCTACTGTATCAGCCTCCATGATGTGATGGAAAGATCGTGCGATCTTGTGTACGGCCTAATCATTAGACATGCTTCGGCTGACATCTCATATCCTAAGTCGAGCGCATAGGCCGCTCGACCCCCTTTATACCCTCGCCCCTATTTTGGCCGAACGGACAACCCCCTCGACCCTTGGCCCCTGCCGAGCGGACTCCCGCTCGGCCCTTCGGTCTTCCTGCCTTGGCGTCGGAAACATGAGCCCATGGATGGGCTTATCTATAGCTCCGTTCGGACCTACCCATCCGCTCAGCTCGGCCATCCACCACACAGCCTTTCATCGGTCCTCAGGCTGAGACCCTTCAGGAAGTGGGTCCCCCCTTCTTACGGCCGGATCACTTGCCCTCCCTTCAAGTCTAGTCGAAGGAGGCAGTGAGTCCGACTGACTGGACTATATGTGTCCGAGCGGGCGGTCGCCGCTTTTCCGTAGCTTATAATATCACTGGGGCCGTCTGGCCCTTCTGCCAAATTCAGCCGCTCGGCTCTTTATTTTGGTTGTCTTGTCGCTTAATGTTGACATTTGCTTGTCTAGATCTCCTCGAAAATTATGCAAATCCTCTCCATTAAGTCGGAGCATGCGCGGTATGGGCGCATTAATTGCACTCGGTGACAGGGCGCCACGTGTCGACCCTTGTGTGGCGGCGGCGTCACTTACGATGGGACGCACCCGTTTGAAATGGACGACCCGATGGCGTCCTTGTTTCTCGTGACCTGGATCGGACGGCGGAGGCTGACCGGCCTCGGCCGTATAAAGCCTCCGTCCCTTTTTTGGCCGTATATTCGCTCGCGCGTTGCCTTCTGCTTCGTTCTGTTGCTGCGGCCTCCGGCGATCTAGTGTCTGGTTTTTAGGCGGCGATCACCTCATCGGTGATTCTTTCCACCCGTTTCCTTCCCAGTGAGTCCTCTGCCTTCACTTAATAGGTTTTCCCTGCGCATTTCGCTCCTTTCGTTTCCCTTCCTCTGATTTTTTTCTGAGATGGCGAGTTCCTCCGAACCCGCTGTTAACATTTCGGGCCCCTGGTACCTGACCATGGAGAGCCGATTCGATGAGGAGCATGCCCAGCGCCTTGTTCGGACATACGGGCTTCCTGATGACCACGAAATAATTATAGCCGGCCCGTCCGACCGTCCACATGACCCGCCGATCGGTTCCATTTATTTCTTTTTAGACCAATTCCAGGGCGGCCTTAGATTTCCTACCCATCCATTTATTCTGGAGGTTTGTAATTACTTCCACATCCCGCTCGGCCAGCTTGTGCCGAATTCCTTTAGGTTGCTGAGCGGGATGGTCATCCTCTTTAGGTTGCACAGTATTCCTCTTGACCCTAAGATATTCCATTTCTTCTTCTACCCCAAACAATCCGAGCCGGGCACTTTTATCTTCCAAAGTAGAATAGGCTTTAAATTTTTTGATAACATGCCGACCTCCAACAAACACTGGAAGGAGTTTTTCTTCTTCATCCGACTTCCCGATCGGCCAGCCTTCCGCACCCAATGGCAGACCGCCGTGCCGACCCAGCCGGAACTTGGCAAGTTCAGAAGTAATCCAGCCTATCTTCATGCGGCGAACTGGTTGTCCGGCCAGCGATACAAGATCGACCAGTTGCTCTTGAAGGGGGTGCTATATATTTTCGGATTATCTCCCGTTCGGGCGAATCTCCCCTTCCGCATGAGTAAGGACTCTTTACTCTCTTAGTCTTTTTTGTCTAACTGATTTTAATTTCTTTCACTGCAGCTGACGTCATGTGGCGATCCAAGGCTACCACTCACTTGAAATTGAAGTATGTAGAAATTGAAGCGGCCACCAAAAAGGAGCTCGCCGAGCGGGGTTTAATCCCTAGCCACCCGGCAGGTGCAGGAGAGGGATGGGCACAGTCCGCTCCTGAAACAGAAGCTGCCTCATCCGCTTCAGCGGCGGTTGAGGCGGAAATCGATCCTGTTTCCTCGGCTCCCGCCGAGCTGGGCGTTCCCCAGGTTGGAGATCCGCCTTTGGAGGTTCGGCGGAAACGTCGAAGAGACCCCCGCCTCGCCCGACCGCACGCCGTCACGGATCGGGACCCCTATGGCTTCGCCTGCCGCACAGTCTTCTGGCTCTCCTCCTCGACCTCGCCGCCGCTTACGTCGGTTGGGCGAAACTTCCACCATAGGGGAGTCCTCGCATCAGGCGGCCGCGACTGAAGAAGCGCCGTCCGGCCACCCTACTATCAAGACTACTCTCCGATTCCCATCGGAGGAATATTTGCTGTCTGCCGATCGGCCATCGAGCCCCGTTCACGAAATAACCCTGACTGGTCCGCTCGCCAAGCTCTTCGAGGACGCCCAGATTCAGGTGGCCCTTATGACGCCCAAGCAGCTCGGCGATAACAATATGCAGCAGGCCACTCAGGTAAACCCATCTTCATTCCCGTGTCATGCTATTGTTTGATTCCTGACATTATTATTTCCCTTACAGCGCTGGGCTGAACAAATTGCCACTAGCCATCGGCTAGCCGAGTTGGAGGGCCTTCTGGAAAAACTCCAAGTGTCGGAAGGTCCCTCGGCCGAGCGGGAGAAACAAGCTCTTGAGGCTGAACAGAAGAAGGCTGCCGACTTGGCTGTTGAGGTAGCTCGGCTAGAGGACTTGGTGAAGAAGCGCGACAAAGAGGTGAAGCGCGCCGGTAGCCGGAAGAGGCAGGCGATCGCTAACCTGGACAGAATGAAAGTAGATGTCCATGCGCTAAATCAGCGATCTAAGGATCTGGAGGCCCAGCTGAACGCCGAACGGGAGGTCCGTTCGGCTGAATGCACAAAGGCTGAAGCAAACTTGAAGGCCCTCCAAGATTCCTTAACTGCTTCCCGGGCGTTGCTCAAAAAATACAAGGAGGGAGAGCCGAGTCGCCTAGCCGTAGCGCGCCAAGAATACATCCGCTCAGAGCGATTTGGCGAAAAGTTTGGTGGCAACGTCTCCTCAACCTTCCTCGAGGCGGTCAAGGTCACCACGGCGTACTTCAAGAAGGGGGGGCATCTTCCTGCTGACCTGAGCATTCCCCCTCCCGAACTGGCGGCCATGATCGACGACATCCCGGACACCTTTTTTAATTTTGAGGATCCGGAGTGATGTGGGTTATTCAAGTACTTTTTGTACTTCCTCCGCTCGGCGGATGTGAAATTTTTGTACGTGTCGTTCGGCATAATTTTTCTTCTAATGAAACAATGTCCCTTTTCCTGTCTTCTTACTCATTGTCCATAATATTCTTCTGTTTGCTTAACATTAATGCTTGTAAAATTTTCGCCAGTCGTGCTCTTAAGCTTTCTCCCTCACGCGTCCGATCGGCTTGGCTCATTGCATAAAGTGCGAGTGAGCAGACCTATTCGCTCTATCCTGCTTGCGTGGAGTCAACAGACGCCGAGTGTCGAAGGACCAACCCCCCTTCGGGCCTGAATGCTTTAATATTTATAGTTTCCGCAGTTTCTTACTCCGATATTCGTTCTTCCGCTTGGTATATTTATAGTCGATCGGCGCGGCTCTCGATTTTTAACGACGGTGCTCGTCGGCTTTCCGCTCGGATTATTTATAGACGCCGGCCCGTCTCGATTTTTAACGACGGTGCTCGTCGGCTCGGATATTTATAGCCGGTCGGCGCGGCTCTCGATTTTTAACGACGGTGCTCGTCGGCTCGGATATTTATAGCCGGTCGGCGCGGCTCTCGATTTTTAACGACGGTGCTCGTCGGCTCGGATATTTATAGCCGGTCGGCGCGGCTCTCGATTTTTAACGACGGTGCTCGTCGGCTTTCCGCTCGGATTATTTATAGACGCCCCGTCTCTTGATTTTTAACTACGGTGCTCGTCGGCTCGGATATTTATAGCCGGTCGGGCTCTCGATGTTTAACGACGGTGCTCGTCGGCTCGGATATTTATAGCCGGTCGGTGCGGCTCTCGATTTTAACGGCGGTGCTCGTCGGCTCGGATATTTATAGCGGCGCGGCTCTCGATTTTAACGACGGTGCTCGTCGGCTCGGATATTATAGCCGGTCGGCGCAGCTCTCGATTTTTAACGACGGTGCAGATCGGCGCGGCTCTCGATTTTAACGACGGTGCTCGTCGGCTCGGATATTTATAGCCGGTCGGCGCTCGATTTTAACGACGGTGCTCGTCGGCTCGGATATTTATAGCGGTCGGTAGCGGCTCTCGATTTTAACGACGGTGCTCGAGGGTTTCCTCGGATTATTTATAGACGGCCGTCTCGATTTTAACGACGGTGCTCGTCGGCTTTCCGCCGGATTATTTATAGCCGCCGTCCCTCGATTTTTAACGACGGTGCTCGTCGGCTTTCCGCCCGGATTTAGACGCCGCCCCGTCTCTCGATTTTTAATAGCGGTGCTTGTCGGCCGGATATTTATAGCCGGTCGCCTCGATTTTTAACGGCGGTGCTCGTCGGCTTTCCGCTCGGATTATTTATAGGCGCCGGCCCGTCTCGATTTTTAACGACGGTGCTCGGCGGTCTTCCGTCGATGTTTAACGGCGGTGCTCGTCGGCTCGGATATTTATAGCGGTCGGCGCGGCTCTCGATTTTAAACGACGGTGCTCGGTTTCCGCTCGGATTATTTATAGACGCGGCCCGTCTCGATTTTTAACGACGGTGCTCGTCGGCTTTCCGCTCGGATTATTTATAGGCGCCGGCTCTCGATTTTTAACGACGGTGCTCGTCGGCTCGGATATTTATAGCCGGTCGGCGCGGCTCTCGATTTTTAACGACGGTGCTCGTAGGGTTTCCGCTCGGATTATTTATAGACGCCGGCCCGTCTCTCGATTTTTAACGACGGTGCTCGTCGGCTTTCCGCTCGGATTATTTATAGACGCCGGCCCGTCTCTCGATTTTTAATGACGGTGCTTGTCGGCTCGGATATTTATAGCCGGTCGGCGCGGCTCTCGATTTTTAACGACGGTGCTCGTCGGCTTTCCGCTCGGATTATTTATAGACGCCGGCCCGTCTCTCGATTTTTAACGACGGTGCTCGTCGGCTCGGATATTTATAGCCGGTCGGCGCGGCTCTCGATGTTTAACGACGGTGCTCGTCGGCTCGGATATTTATAGCCGGTCGGCGCGGCTCTCGATTTTTAACGACGGTGCTCGTCGGCTCGGATATTTATAGCCGGTCGGCGCGGCTCTCGATTTTTAACGACGGTGCTCGTCGGGTTTCCGCTCGGATTATTTATAGACGCCGGCCCGTCTCTCGATTTTTAACGACGGTGCTCGTCGGCTCGGATATTTATAGCCGGTCGGCGCGGCTCTCGATTTTTAACGACGGTGCTCGTCGGCTCGGATATTTATAGCCGGTCGGCGCGGCTCTCCGGTTTAATGTCTGGGCTAGACGGCTTTAGGGCTAACTCCTTACCAGGTCGAGCGACCTTGGCCTTCCGTTTCGCAGAGGATACCCTGTGCTATCATCCCTCTACTTCCTGCATCGCAAGTGCATAGGCGACCGAGGAGCATATACAGTTACATTTAGCGCACCTTTCACTCAGTGTGGAGAACGTATTCCTGACCGAACGGCTCAGGGTCTGCTTTGTCGAGCATTTTTGCTAAGATAATTTACCGCCGTCCGACCGGTACAGGGCCTTCGACCCACGGTAATGTCTCATTTTCGCTCTTTTGACTCTTCATTTCTGCATTTCAAGCATTCAGTCGAAAAATGAAGTACACCGAGTGATTTACAGTGATACACCTTTCATCCCGCCCGGTAAGGCTGGAGGTGGTTCGCGCTCCACGGTCTATCTAGCTGCCGACCGTCCTTGTCCTCCAAATAATACGCGCCCGAGCGGAGCTTTTCGATGACTCTGAAGGGACCGGCCCATGGAGCTTCAAGCTTGCCGACGTCGCCAACCGGCTTAACTTTCTTCCAGACAAGATCGCCGACCTGGAATGATCTGGGGATGACGCGCCGGTTGTAAGTTTGCTTCATCCGCTGGCGGTATGCCATCAGCCGAACGGCTGCCTTCGCCCTCTCCTCTTCTACCAAGTCCAGCTCCATGTTTCTTCGTTCGGCGTTGTCGTCATCGTAGCTCTGGATCCGGATTGAATCAACGCCGACTTCGACTGGAATGACGGCCTCACCGCCATATACCAAATGGAACGGTGTGACTCCTGTCCCTTCTTTTGGCGTCGTTCGGATGGCCCACAAGACGCTCGGCACTTCATCCGGCCAACTCCCTCCCAAATGGTCGAGCCGAGCGCAGAATACGAAGAATTTCCCGGTTGACTTGACCGTTGCTCTGAGGATAGGCCACGGACGTGAAATGTTGCTCAATGCCGTAGCTTTTGCACCAATCCTCTAACATCTTCCCTGTGAACTGCCGCCCGTTGTCGGACACTAGTCGGCGGGGGATGCCGAACCGACAAATGATGTGTTGCCAGATGAATTTTTTAACCATTTATTCAGTAATCTTTGCGAGCGGCTCGGCCTCCACCCACTTGGAGAAATAGTCTACCGCCACTAGTAAAAATTTCCTCTGCCCGGTCGCCATCGGAAATGGACCCACAATATCCATTCCCCATTGATCGAACGGACATGAGATGGTTGATACCTTCATCTCCTCTGCCGGTCGGTGGATGAAGTTATGATACTTCTGGCATGAAAGGCATGTAGATACTGTCCGAGCGGCATCTGTTTGTAAGGTTGGCCAAAAGTATCCGGCCAAGAGGATCTTCTTGGCCAACGAGCGCCCGCCCGGATGTCCCCCGCATGATCCTTGATGTACTTCCTGGAGGATGTAAGCTGAGTCTTCCGAGCTTACACATTTCAGCAAAGGACGCGAAAAAGCTTTCTTGTAAAGCTGATCTCCGATGAGTGTAAACCGACCGGCTCTTCTTCTGAGGAGCCGGGCTGCATATTCCTCAGATGGTGTGGTGCCCGAACGGAGGAATTCTATAATAGGTGTCCTCCAGTCACTTGGAAACGTGAGGCCTTGCATCCGGTCGACATGCGCCACCAGCAGCGTTTTCAATTGGTTCTTTGAATGGCGACCGACGTTATTGAGCTCGCAAGCTTGGCTAACTCATCGGCCGCCTGGTTCTCCGTTCGGGGAATCTTCTGAATAAGCACCTCTCGGAAAGCAGCTTTGAGTTTTTCAAAGGCCTCAGCGTAGAGTTTGAGCCGAACACAGTTGATTTCAAAGGTGCCGGAAAGTTGCTGAGCGACCAACTGCGAATTGGAATAGAGTGTCACCCGACCTGCTCCCACATGCCGTGCTGCCTGTAATCCGGCTATGAGGGCCTCATACTCTGCTTCATTGTTAGTAGCTTTGTAATCCAGCCGGACGGATAGGTGCATCTTTTCTTCCTGAGGTGAGAGTAGTACTATTCCGATCCCACTTCCGAGCCGAGTGGAGGATCCATCCACATATATTCTCCACATAGCTTCCGGCTCAGGCCTTTGCACTTCGGTCACAAAATCAGCCAAGGATTGGGCTTTAATCGCCGAGCGGGGCTGATATTGGATGTCAAATTCACTTAATTCTGTCGTCCACTTGATAAGCCGTCCGGACGCTTCTGGATTCAACAGCACTCTTCCAAGTGGACTGTTCGTCCGGACAATAATGGTATGAGCCAAGAAATACGGTCGCAGGCGCCGAGCGGCTAGAACTAAAGCAAAGGCCAACTTCTCGAGCCCAGTGTAACGAGATTCAGCATCTTTTAAAATGTGGCTTAGAAAATACACCGGCTGCTCTCCGCCGTTCGCCCTCACAAGTGCTGAGCCTACAGCATGCTCAGTTGACGACAGATACATATAAAGTGACTCACCCCCGACCGGCTTGGCTAACACTGGTAGAGAATTAAGATATGTCTTCAACTCTTCAAATGCTCGGTCACATTCTTCATCCCACTGGAATTTAGTAGCCTTGCGCAGGATCTTGAAGAATGGCAGGCTCCGGTCGGCGGTTCTGGAGATGAATCTCGATAGAGCAGTTATCCGACCGGTCAACCTTTGCACTTCTCTTGTATTTCTTGGGGGCGGCATGTCTTGCAGTGCTTTAATCTTGCTGGGATTTGCTTCAATTCCCCGCTCGATCACTATATACCCCAAGAAACGCCCTCCTTTGGCTCCGAACAGGCACTTTTGGGGATTTAGTTTGACTTCATATTTGCGCAGCGTTCGGAAGGTTTCTTCCATATCCTTGAAAAGATCGGCCGCTCGGACGGATTTGATAAGAATGTCGTCCACATAAACTTCCAGATTCCTCCCGATCTGCTCCTTGAACACCTTGTTCATCAAGCGTTGATAGGTGGCTCCGGCATTCTTCAATCCGAACGGCATCACGTTGTAACAATATGTGCCGTCAGCAGTTACGAAGCTTACTTTTTCTTGGTCTTCCCGGGCGAGCGGTACTTGATGATATCCTTGGTAAGCGTCAAGCATGCAAATTAGTTCGCAGCCGGCCGTGGAGTCCACCAGCTGATCTATCCGGGGCAGAGGATAAAAATCCTTGGGGCATGCCTTGTTCAAATCTCGAAAGTCGATGCAGACCCTCCACTTGCCGCCCGGCTTGGAGACCAAGACTACGTTGGCCAGCCAGCTTGGGAACTGCACCTCGCGTATGTGGCCGGTTTTCCACCTCCGCCCGGATAATGGCATTCTGCTCGGCGCTAAAGTCCCTTTTTCTCTGCTTCACTGGCCGAGCGTCCGGTCGGACATGCAATTCATGCTGCGCTAGGCTTGGGGAAATTCCAGGTAATTCATGTGTCGACCAGACGAAGACATCATGATTTCGTTGGAGGCATTGAATCAGCTTCTCCTTCTGTTCTTTCTCCAGATCAGAGGCGATAAAAGTCGTGGCCTCCGATCGGGTCGGATGGATCTGGACTTCCTCCTTTTCATCATAAATTAAAGCAGGAGGTTTCTCGGTTATGACGTGTACCTCGATTCGGGGCGCCTTCCGAGCGGAGCAAGCTTCTGCCCGAATCATCTCTATATAGCACCGCCGAGCTGCTAGCTGATCTCCAGGCACTTCTCCTACTTGGTCCTCCACCGGGAACTTTATCTTCTGGTGGAAGGTTGAGACAACCGCTCGGAATTCGCCGAGCGCCGGTCGTCCCAAAATGACGTTGTAAGATGACGGAGAGTCGACCACCACGAAGTTTATTGTCCTGGTCCTCCTGAGCGGCTCTTCTCCCAGCGAGGTGGCTAGCCGGATTTGTCCGACCGGCTGAACTTCGTTGCCCGTAAACCCGTAGAGCGGGGTCGTCATGGGCAGCAGCTCGGCTCGATCTATTTGCAGCTGATCGAACGCCTTCTTGAATATGATGTTGACCGAGCTCCCTGTGTCAACAAATATGCGGTGAATGGTGTAATTTGCTATTACCGCTTTAATGAGCAGCGCGTCGTCATGGGGCACTTCTACTCCTTCTAAATCTCCGGGCCCGAAAGTAATTTCCGGTCCACTTGCCCGCTCTTGGCTACAGCCGACCGCGTGGATCTGCATCTGCCGAACGCCCGCCTTTCTGGCTCGGTTAGAGTCTCCTCCGGTCGGCCCTCCAGCAATAACGCTGATCTCGCCCCGGGAAGTATTGCTCCTGTTTTCCTCCTCCCGAGCGGACGGTCGTGACCGTTCTCTGGACGCCCGGCGATTCTCCCATCTTGGGGATCGGTGCCGATCGGGCGTCTGGTGATGTCGCCTCTCGGTGCGGGTCCGGTCAGCTTCATAGGTCCTTTGTCTTCTGTCGATGGGAGGAGACCGTCGTTCGGCTCTCCTGGGAATGGGATTAGTCACGAAGGGTAGACTTCGACAATCCCTCGTGTTGTGCGTATCCGACTGGTGGAAGGAGCAGAACAGAGGGGTCCACTTCTTCTTCGGTTTGGGCCGAGCGGCAGCCACCTCTTGTACATGTGATCTGCCGTGGGGGGATCGAATTGCTTCGGCCCTCGGTCCTCTAGGTGGATGCTGAGCGGCGTGCTGTTTCCGCTCGGCCTGAACAGGTGCACGCTCGGCTAGAGTTTCCTTTTTCCGAGCGGCTTGCGCTTCTTCCACGTTTATGTATTCGTTGGCCCGATGCAACATGTGATCATAATCTCGGGGCGGCTTTCGGATGAGCGACCGGAAGAATTCACCATCTACCAGGCCTTGTGTGAAGGCGTTCATCATCGTCTCCGATGTGGCCGTTGGGATGTCCATTGCCACTTGGTTGAATCGTTGGATGTAAGCCCGAAGCGATTCCTTTGGATCTTGCTTGATGGCGAACAGGCTGACACTTGTCTTCTGATAACGCCGACTGCTAGCAAAGTGGTGGAGGAAGGCCGTTCGGAAATCCTTGAAGCTTGTGATAGATCCGTCCGGCAACCTCCGGAACCACCGTTGAGCCGATCCCGAGAGTGTGGTAAGAAAGACGCGGCATTTCACTCCATCGGTGTATTGATGGAGCATGGCCGTGTTATCAAACTTACCCAGATGATCATCCGAGTCCGTTGTTCCGTTGTACTCGCCGATCGTCGGAGGCACGTAGTGCTTGGGCAGAGGGTCTCGTAGAATAGCCTCCGAAAATTAGCGGTTGGCCCGCTCGGGAGATGAATCCGCCCGGGGAGCCTTACCTTTTCTGTCATCCCGCCTTGGCATTTCGTCTGAGGAAGAGTCTCTATCTCTCCGAGCTGGTCCGGCTTCAGGGGTGCGAAATAAGGCCCGGTGGAATGCGACGGTGGCGGGAGGTGCTTCCGCTCGGCCACCCGACGCAGATGTTGCTTGTTGCTCCGGCCGTTCGGCCGCTGCTTTCTGTTTTGGCCCTTATCTCGACCAGAGCGTCGAGCTCTTCCCTCGAAAGCGTCACCGTGTTTTGTCGTCCAGCTTCGTCCATTGTTACCGATCGGATGCAGGAGCGTTCCCACAGACGGCGCCAATTTGATCCTGTCCGAACCGGGAATCAGTGGACGCTGGGCACGTGGCGCTTCCTGCTAGATCCTCGAATGCTCCGGTGAACCTGCAACGAAACCGAGCCGGGAGGGGTATCCCGGCGACGGCCCTCCGACGCTCAAGTCAGGCGAGGAATAACAAAAAGGTGGCTTCAAAATGAAGATTTTTCATACCTCCAGTGGAGAAATGGAAGCCTTATATAGATCTCTCAAAGAAGCCTGGGCGTGCCAATCAAAGCAACCACCTGCCTTTGACCATGCCCAGGTATGGGTCTGTCATAAGAGCATATATGAGACCATACTGCTACTGTATCAGCCTCCATGATGTGATGGCAAGATCGTGCGATCTTGTGTACGGCCTAATCATTAGACATGCTTCGGCTGACATCTCATATCCTAAGTCGAGCGCATAGGCTGCTCGACCCCCTTTATACCCTCGCCCCTATTTTGGCCGAACGGACAACCCCCTCGGCCCTTGGCCCCTGCCGAGCGGACTCCCGCTCGGCCCTTCAGTCTTCCTGCCTTGGCGTCGGAAACATGAGCCCATGGATGGGCTTATCTATAGCTCCGTTCGGACCTACCCATCCGCTCGGCTCGGCCATCCACCGCACAGCCTTTCATCGGTCCTCAGGCTGAGACCCTTCAGGAAGTGGGTCCCCCCTTCTTACGGCCGGATCAATCCTTATTCATGAGGTCATTGAGACATTTGTAATTGAAAACCATCCTTTCCTTTCCTCTGACTTCTTTTCTAGTTTTTGGATCAATTATTGTGCCCGAATTAACAATAATTGCTGTTATTCTATGCCTGCTCTTGCTTGGTCGGATGACTCCTAACTCTAACAGAGCTTTGACATGCCTTGTAAATGATTCTTTCTGCTTAGGAGTTACATGTTTTAGTGGTCTATCCTCGATAATCATGTGGGGATTTTTGATATCCAGGTATCATAAAACTTGATTTTTAGACTAGTGGAGCAACAGATTTTCTCCTATGTACCCTTGATTTCTGAGGTCAGCAAGGAGATGCTTGAATTGTTCTTGAAATTCTTTTGATCATGTTCCCGTGGCATAATGAACCATCTTCTTTATTTGGATATATTCTTCTTCTTCAAGCTCCAATTCTTCTATAGCTACATCTGTGGTAACAGAGGGCAAAGTATTAATGGTAGTTAAATTTTTATAAAAGCTTACCACGTTGCCTTCAATTCTAACTCCTCCATGGATGGCTCGGATGAAATTACAGCCAATAATCATCTGAATGTTATCTCCGAGAACCATAAGGAAACTATATGTGTAGGGGATCCTGAACATATTGTTCCCTATAAGCATTTTTCCTTGCTTTAGCTTCATCCTAGCGGTTTGCTGCGAATTAATCCTGCTGAATTGTACTATAAAAGTATTTTTTTTTTCAAGGGCCTTTTGGGGAATAGATTTCTGGTCAACACAACAAGTTGTAGCGCCAGTATCCAGGATGACTTTTAGTGAAAATTTGGGAATCCCTGGAATTTTCATTTCTACTGTCAGGTTGTATAGCATGTTTTTGATCAATCTTGGTCCCTTCATTTCTTGAGCTTCAATTACTCTGCTAGTGGTTTCTTCATAGAGTAAATTTGCAGCTTCTGTTATTTCTTCATCATCTACTGGCTCCTTCCCCCTTTCGAGGGCATGGAAATCCTTTTCCAATTCCTTTTCTAGGAGGAGCTCTTCGTATTTGGCCTCGTAATACGCCACTTCCTTTTGTAACCTATTGATTTCTCCTTGGCACCATGATATGTAATACTATTGTTCATTGATCAAGTTATGTGGAAAGAAAGGAGCAGGTGCAGCAGGGGCTATAGGTACCTTTTTATGGAAGTAATAAGGTCCGCACAGGTTGCAGGCAGTAATGAGACACTTTGGGTAATGGATTCTTGCTCTTTTTATAGTGCTTCTTTTGCAACAAGTGCAATCACTTGGTTGCGGGGGGTATATATCTTCATTGTGGTGTCATTTGTGAATACAATTAAGCTATTCTTTTGTAACCTTGATTTATGGACGGTAACCTCCGTCTACCTGTCCAAGCATTAATATTAGCTCTTTAGAGAAACTAAGAGTTTGGAGAGACCCGTGTAATTCTTCATAGTCTTCTTCTCCTTCGAAAATGCTAAAAATTGCATCACTCTGAGCTTCTCGTTCCTGGACTGATAAAATTTCATAGTCTTCAAGAATTTCTAATTGTTCAAACATAGCTACCCTTTTTATATTTCTTCTATCATTAGGGCATTCCCTTGCGAAGTGCCCTTCTTGCCCACACAAGTAGTATTTGCATTTCTTGTTCCTTAGAAGATGCTTCCTTTTCTCAATACGGGCATGAGATTCATGGGGTTTACCTTTGTATGTCTTAGATCTATAGGTACAGCGGAGGCCGACAAGAGGGGGGTGAATTGCTTCTGAAAAATTAACACTACCCTCCTTGTACTTTCAACTCAAATAGTGTAATAATAAATAAAATAATAAAGTAATAAAGAAACAAGAAGACAGGAATTTAACCTGGTTACAACCAAGAGGGTTGTTAATCCAGGGCAGTAAGAAAAGCGCAGTAGAAGATCTCCTTTGCTGAAGGCGGAGAAGCCTTTTACACACTAACGGCTCAGAACTATTGCTAGGAAGTTGTTACAGAGTTGAATGCTTGAGTTGTTGAATATTTCCTAGCTCCAGGGGCCTTTATATAGCTCCTTTAAAGTCTATCCCGAGGGTCTAAGGCGCCTCCAACAAGGTTCAAGGCGCCTCTAGCTCGGTCAGCGGATAAAACTTTATCCGCAATGCAAACGGTCACTTTTGACCAGTTGAAGGTGCCTTCATCAAGTCTGAAGGCACCTTCAAGCTTGAGGCGCCTCCAAGGCAGATTGAGGCGCCTCCAGTCTGGCTTGAGGCGCCTTAAGCTCTATTTCCAGCATCCTTTCACCTTGCTTTGACTTCTGTAGCTCCATGCGATTGGGTGATTCTGGCCAACCGAAATAGGCTCACCCGAATTCAATTTCCGGCCTTCTCCTCAAGCAGGCTTCCGTCCGGCTTCTCGTCCCTCGAACGCCGCGCACGTTCTTCTCGTCCACCGGAGTACTCTTCCGCAGCTCTCTCGTCCTTCGGACGCACCGAACCCGTCGGCTCCCTTCCTGTGCCGTCCTTCTCACTAGCTGTGTCTTCCGCTCGACTTCCTGCGCTCCTAAGCTCCTGCACACTCAGACACAGGGATCAAACACAAAGCAGGACCTAACCAACTTGGTTGATCACATCAAAACACCCACGGAGAGCAACAATCTCCCCCTTTTTGATGTGCATCAACCCAAGTTCAAGTTAGGATTAATATAGACAGAAAAGTAATTTTAAAATAAAATTACTAAACTAACATATTAAGCATCAGTTTACAATAAATAAAATTGTAACTACTAAATTAAGAGTTAATCAGAAAAAATATTTTTAATTTAAAAAATTCTCTCCCCCTAAACATGTACTTCTCTAAACTTATATCTTTCTCTCCCCCTTTGATCACAGCAAAAATAGGGTAACAGAAAAAAAATTTTAGTAAACATTTTTAAGTTAGAAAAATTTCTAATTTAAGATGAAAAAATGCCTAAGTAAACTGAATTTATAGAATTTTCAAAAATGGAAAAAAAATTCTAAGTAAAATGAAATGTTTGGAATTTAAAAAAAAAATCTAAGTGAAATTTCTAAGTGACAAAAGAATTCTAACTAAAATGATTTGTTTGAAAAATAATTTCTAAGTCAAAAAGTTGATTTTTAGAATTAAAAAAAATCTAAGTAAAACTTTCAAGAGACATTTTTCTAGATAATTAAAAAAAATGAATTTCTAAGGAAATGTTTAAAAACTTTTCAAAGCATTATTTAATTCTAATTTTAATGTTTTTATCAGAAAGTTAATTAAACATTTTTATTTCGATATTTCGACTTCCAGGTCGTGGCGAGGCACTAGACCTTCTTGGTTATTGGAGCAACAACCACTTCCTTAGACAAAGCTTCCATAAAGAAACTCAAAGTTTAATTTTCTCACTGTAAGCTTTTAATTAAATAAATTAATTTAGCACAGATTTCGAAACCCAATAGAGGTTCCTTCCTACAGGGTTATTCAAAAATTTAGGGGGTACATAATTCTTAGGCACTCTTCTAAGTTGACCCTGATGATTTCTAATATACCAATTCAATTTTCCATAAATTCTAACTTTTGATTTTGGAAATCTATTTAAGCATGCATTAGTTTTTAAATTCTTAATTTCTAATTTTAGATTATCATTTTCTGATTTTAGATTATCGTACATCTCAAGTGGGTATGCTTTTGCTAATTTTAATTTTAATTCAGTATTTTCTTTTTCTAATTTGAATAAATCTTTAGAAAGACATTTAATAAATTGAAAGGAATGAGTCGGGGTTAGGTTACGTACCTTACTTACCTGACTCGATGATTCTCCCCCTTCATCGTCGCTTTCTTCTTCTGATGATCCTCCCCCTTCATCTATGCTCATCTCTGAACTTGAGTCATCTTCAGGAAGATGGTTGGCTACCAGCGCTAATCCGGAGAAGGCTTCGATGTCTAATTCGGAAGAAGACGAATCTGACCAGGTGGCCTTCAAATTCTTGTGCTTGGAGGATTCTGGTTTCTTGTACTTGACCCTTTCCTTTTCTTTCTGCTTGCTCTTTAATTTCGGGCAATCATCCTTGATGTGCCTTTCTTCGTTGCAGTTGTAGCAACGAACCGTTTTCCTTTTTCACTCATGCTTCTGCGATCTAAATTTGTTAGATTTAAAAAACTTATTAAATCGTCTTACCATTAATGTAGCTTTGGATTCGTCGATCGAGGCTTCAGAGTCAGAATTGTTTGTTCTTGCCTTCAAGGCAATGTTCTGACTTGCTTTCTCCACTTTAATGGGCTCTACAATCCGAGATTCGTGAAGTTCAAATGTAGAAAATAAACTTTCTAAAGTACTTACCTCGAAATCCTTATAGATGTAATACGCATCTACTAAGGAGGCCCACTCTGGAGTTCTGGGGAAGGCGTTGAGTGCGTACCGGATAGAGTCTCGGTTCATTAATTCTTCTCCAAGGTTGGTTAGTTGCGTGATCAGCTCTTTGATCCTTGCTTGGAGTTGCGCTACCTTCTCGCCTTGGTTCATCCGAAGGTTCGTTAATTGGGTCCGGAGGATGTCGCGCCTCGCTAGCTTAGCTTCCGAGGTACCTTCATGAAGCTCCAGGAATTTTTCCCAGAGGTCTTTCACGGAGGAGTAGCTTCCGATTCGACTTACCTCTTGTGGTGGCAGCACGCTCAGTAGGTGAAATTCTGCCTTTCCGTTGGCAACAAACTCGGCCTGCTCCTTCTTGCTCCACTGATGCTCTTCTTTGTCTTTCGGAACTTCAAAACCATATTTCATAGTTAGTAAAATATCGAAGTCGGTTTCAAAGAATACCTCCATCCGGCGTTTCCACGTCACGAAGTCTCCGTCGAACTTCGGGGGATGAATATTTGCTCCGACCATCGTCTTGATCGTTGTGCTTCAGTCGGCGGTTAGTCCTTCTGAGGCGGTCTGGCTCTGATACCAAGTGTAGGTGCAGCAGAGGCCGGCAAGAGGAGGGGTGAATTGCTTCTGAAAAATTAACACTATACCCTCCTCGTACTTTCAACTCAAATAGTGCAATAGTAAATAAAATAATAAAGCAATAAAGAAACAAGAAGACAGGAATTTAACCTGGTTACAACCAAGAGGGTTGTTAATCTAGGGCAGTAAGAAAAGTACAGTAGAAGATCTCCTTTGCTGAAGGCGGAGAAGTCTTTTACACATTAACGGCTCAGAACTATTGCTAGGAAGTTGTTACAGAGCTGAATGCTTGAGTTGTTGAATATTTCCTAGCTCCAGAGGCCTTTATATAGCTCCTGGAAAGTTTATCCCGAGGGTCTAAGGCACCTCCAGTTCGGTCAACGGATAAAACTTTATCCCAGCGTAAACGATCACTTTTGACCAGTTGAAGGCGCCTTCATCAAGTCTAAAGGCGCCTCCAAGGCAGATTGAGGCGCCTCCAGTCTGGCTTGAGGCGCCTTAAGCTCTATTTCCAGCATCCTTTCGCCTTGCTTTGACTTCCGTAGCTCCATGCGATTGGGTGATTCCGGCCAACCGAAATAGGGCTCACCCGAACTCAATTTTTGGCCTTCTCCTCGAGCAGGCTTCCGTCCAGCTTCTCGTCCCTCGAACGCCGCGCACGTTCTTCTCGTCCACCGGAGTACTCTTCCGCAGCTCTCTCTTCCTTCGGCCGCACCGAGCCCGTCGGCTCCCTTCCTGTGCCGTCCTTCTTGCTAGCTGCGTCTTCCGCTCGACTTCCTGCGCTCCTAAGCTCCTGCACACTCAGACACAGGGATCAAACACAAAGTAGAACATAACCAACTTGGTTGATCACATCAAAACACCCACGGGGAGCAACAGGATCTTCTAATACCATATTTCTTTTGCCCTTGGTTTTTATAATAACCTGGAATAGGCATCCGACTACAAAAAGATAAGTCCTTTAGAGATCTTTTAAATGCAGCATCCTTGTACTCTTGCTCCAAGAATTTATAAGCAAATAAGACTCTGGGAAAAACACCAATTGATAGGCCAGGATATTTTTCATCGAATGCCGCCTTGATTCTATTCCCCAAATCTCTAGGCATCTTTAGCCAAAATTTTTCTAATAGCTCGGGTCCTGTGAATAATCTTCTTGTCTTTGAGGCTAGCTTTAAGTAGTCATTTATGTATTGTATAATGCTTTTCATATTATCACAAGATAGCTTCTCCAGATCTCTATAGGCTGCATCTTGTATAGCCATTGATCCTTGTGTCGAATCTTCAGAGGAAAAGACCCTTCTCATTTGTGATATCACGTTTTGGGTTCCTTCCCTTCCGTCAACTATTTCAACCAGAGCATTATACTCAGTTGGGTAATTCATGCGCCATTGTATCCAGGCTAGCTTTTCAATTTCCCCCAGAAGGTTTTCCATATACTTGATTTTGTCTTTGGGATCTGTGAAACCTTGACTTGCAACATGGTTTTTTGTTATTGACTCCCAGCGAGAGAAGACGTCATCGAACATACCAATCTGTTTTGGTATGACAAAGATGGCTCCGCCTTCCTGTTGTGCTGAGGGCAGAGTCCACATTTCATTACTAGTATCCCTCTTAAACCTTGCATTGGAGGGTCTTTGTTCAAAAATGGGTTGAGATGGTCCTGGGTCCGCCCTTGCTGCTGCTGGTGGGTATCCAGGTGGTCCGATCATAGTGTCTTGTGGCGGGTTATATGGTGAGATGACAGTACTTGTGGAGCATACCTGCTATTGATCAGGTTGACTTTCCACAAGACGTCGCATGTTGGGGTATTCTATTTCATATCCCGTCGCAATTAATTGGGATGATTGGGTTGTTTCCTCTGTTGCAAATGGATTAACCCAATCAGCTTCCATGTCTGATTCCGTATCTGAATAATCCCAAATTAGCTGATCCACCTTTTCCATAGGGTGAGTGATTGAAGTCATATAAGAAATTTGGTCAAGGAGGTTATCCTCTTCCTCGAAAGTTTCTAGGGAAGTATCCATGGACCGGAGTACAAAGACCCCTGGGCTTGTAGTTCCTGCATGGACTTCCACTAAATTCTCTTGAGGAAGGGTATCCTCTACAAGTACCGAGACAGCATGCTTCTCCTTGGGTAGTAGTTTAGAAAATATCGCGGGTGTCTGGGATGTCGATCTGAAACCACCTTTGCCTCGCGTGGTTGTAGTGAAATCTGGGACTTCATAAATATCCGGCATTAAAATATTTTCAAAGATTATTTGTGCAATACAATCACCTTGCCGAATAGTGACTGGAGTATTCGAGTGATTGAACACAAGTATAATAATTTCTCCTCGATAGTCACAATCTATAACTCCAACTCCGACATCAATCCCTAGCTTCCATGCTGCCCTTGACCGAGTAGCAATACGGCCGTAACTTCCCCAAGGAATTTCCATGATGAGACATGTTGACACTTTGCCTTGTCCTTTAGGCTCTATAGTGCATGGTTGGCTTGCTGCCAAATCAAATCTTGCAGCACCAGCAGATTTTTGTTGGGGTAATATTGCATATGGAGATAATTTGTGTACCAGAATAAATGGGTGAGCATCAGGTTGTGGTGACTGTTCATATTCCTCAAAATACTCATCAACATATGCTAGAACACCAGGAGCTCATTCAATTAAGACAGCCAATGTATGGAAAGCTTCCTTATTACTTTGTATTTCTTCGTCCTTTTCATTGTAATGAGGTTGTCTTGCTGATGATGCTGCCACATAATTGTTGAAACTTAAAAGAAATTCTTCCATCTATTAAGTTTCTGCTATTAACTTCAGATGGTTGTCTAGGGACACAGATTTGTGAGGGTTTGATCACCCAATTTAATCCTTGTAGGCCAGTAGTGGAATATCGTCTGCCGAGTAGAGCTTTTACGTCGTGGCTTGTTAAATAATCAACAACTCCCTGAATCTCATAGACAAAACCTACGTTGGGAGTGTTGGAAAGCCTGCTTGCAAGTCCTCTGGTTATAAGGAGGTCGGCCTCTCCGTTTTGCCACTGTTCATATCCTCTGGTAAGGATGGAGATTTGAATATTTTTGAAAAAGTCACCAATTGTTAGCATGATATTAGGTATAACATATACCAATTGGCTCCCTTTCGTTAAGTCCACCTCCATGGTTGCTAATATCGCTTGGTCTCCCATCCAGCAATTGTCTCTAAAAACTATTAAAGCCATGGTACCTTCTTCCTATCGATGAAGGGTTTGGATGTGTACCTGTAAGACACTGAGGTGTATATACTGCATTCTGCTTCTTCAGAGCTGATTAAAACTTTTTTCTTGGATGAATTCTCAATCTAGTTGGTTACCTTCAGTAACCAAGATGGTCTCCTCGGATCTATGCATGTAGACCCGATGGTTTGAATCATCCCTTCTGGAATGATATAAGACTTCCGCAGGAACTAATGCTGCTCTTTCCTGTATAGATAACCGAAGTTGAGTTTGAGGATCTATTTGTTGTTCAAGTGTATATACAGGAGTAGATCCTCTAGTGAGTCGCCAGCTTAGCCTCCTGGTTGCTTGTCGTGCGTTGTATAGCCTTCTCTGGTTTCTTCTGCATTCTCTGATATGATATTCAAATAGGAGAGTTTGAGTAGGGGCAGAAGGTTGTTCCATTATTGCCCTTGTCATCATTAATTCTTCAATTTTGCCTGTTCCTCTTTGAGAATTTTATAAGGGCCTCTGAATACTCATAGCTTTCCCCTTCCTTCTTTAGACTTTTCTAAAGGACCTAAAGATAGATTCTTTAATTTGCCAATAAGTTCGTCAGGTATAGAGGTTGTCTGGACTCCTTTTGTCTTTTCAATAATCGTCTTCAGATCAGTTTGGATGTCTTTCAAACTTTCAACTATTTGGACTAATAGCTGGAGCTGTGTGTTGTTCTGTTTGATTATAATAGAACTTCAAGAGACTGGACCTTGGAAATCACTTGGCCTCGCGAATCCGATTGTCGGGGATTCAATTTGCTCAGTAGCCTTCACTGCTTCTTTGTAGGATGAAGTACTTTTTGAGATTGCATAACTGCTCATGAAGTGGTCCACCTCTCCAACCTATAGAGTAGGGCTTCCACTCTTTCGAGCTTCTAGTTAAGTGCTTCTGTTAGCCTCAGGGCCTACTTCTCCACAAGCTTTGGTTGTTCTGCTATTTCTGCAATCAATGCTTGAACTTCCTACTCTGCTAATGGCTTATTTTTTGTGTATACGCGTTAGATTTCTCAAAGCAGTTTTTAACTTTAAAACTTCTTTCTCGAGGTGCTGACACTGTTCGTGGATTATCTTGAAATTTTTCAAATGGACTCAGGAAGATAGATAGGTTCGGTCGTAAATAATCGCAAGGTTGTTAGCTAGCTGATTTGTGGAAACTTTGGTATGAGAAGTAAGGTCAAGGTACTCTATGTTTGGTGTTTGGGAGTTATTATACCATTCCTGAATTACCTTTTCCTAGGTTTCAAACATCTAGGGTCATCACAAGTCTTTGGAGAGGTAGTTCCTTACCAGGTATTGCTCACGCAAGTATGCCCTTGGACTTATCCTAGCCTCCTACCTTATTGCTAAGTTAGGACTTACTCTTTTACGTTACCTGATTTGCATAATACCAACACTCCAAATAACAAGTGATAACTAAAGAAGTCTTAAAAGCAAAACAAGGGATAATCAAGACTCCCTAGACCTCCCTACGTACCTTAACCTTAGGATATTTACGCTACCATTATCATCTCTTTGCACTAGCTCTGATACCAAGTAGAGGACGGGAGAGACCTCCCTACGTACCTTAACCTTAAGATATTTACGCTACCACCCTACGTACCTTAACCTTAAGATATTTACGCTACCATTGTCATCTCTTTGCACTAGCTCTGATACCAAATAGAGGACGGGGAACCAGGGGGACATGACCCATCCCACTGAATAATTAGATTACACCTTAAAACTCCTGTGATCAAAAAAAATCCTAAAATTAGAAATCATAAAATAATTATTGGCAACCAACCATTGATGAAATTGTTCATGATACCAAGGTATGTCGTTTGCAGCTTTGCATATTATTTGTTTTTCCTGGCTCTTAAAACTCGAGTTCATGTTGAATATTACTACAAACATCAGCCTACATTATCATGTCAAGCAGCACCAAGATTATATATTAAAACATTTACATAATCTGTTTTCATAAATTCTCAGTATTGACATGCTTCAGAAACATTATGGTAGAAACATCACAAAAAGGTAATCCTTGAAATTTATAATCCAAAGTACTCACTGTTTATGACAAAACCATAAGGTGAATACTGGATTATTAAATGCAGGATCAAGTATGATCTTCAGACTTATACAATTTATTACAAAGAAACAAATGATTTCGGAACATCAGACTTGAGGGTTGATGCAAGACTCTTCCAACCGTCGATATAATACACACCTGCACAAGATTGTTTAAATTTAATCCAGCTTCCTCCGTGATGCAACAGCAAAAATTATTTGCCTATGGTTACAAGCCTTCAAGAGACTTTATTTTAACAAATGCCACATAAATAGAAGCATTGTGATTGCTGTTTTTAATCTTCCTCGGGGATTAATGCAAATGAGAAAGGGGAGAATTTGTATCCATCGCCCTCGTAAAACTTGTTCTGGAACTCGACCCAGTGAAGCCTGAGTGCATGCAAGAATGCACTCAAAGTTTCCATGACAAGCAACACGCCAATGGTGGCACAAATGAAGACGATGATGCCAACAATGAGAATGATGATGTTGTTAAACCTGTTAACAACCAATTGTCATTTTAGTGCAAAGAAACTCATGACAATATATTAACAACCAAATGAGAAATCAATCAGGAAGAGAGCTCACCCCCAAGCAAGAAGAAGCACCTTCTCATAGAACACACTTGACAGCTCAGAATGAGCAAGACTGCAGAAAGAAGACGAGTGTTATCAAGCAATCATTAGCGTGCAACAAATAATGCAAGTAATTAAAACAAAGAATATCATTTTATGAAGAATACAACAGAAACCATCATCCATTTGATAGAAAAAATAATGCAAGTATGTGAACATATGAAGCATTGTAAACCAAAACCATCATCCAGGCAATAGAAAATAATAATAATGCAGTATGTGAGCACATAAAGCATTGTAGCATGCAACAAAGTGAGCTTGTAGCTATAACACAACAAGGTTAAGCTCAAGTACAAGGAATTTTTTCTTCCATTTTCATAAAGCAATCTTCCTAGATTTCTGATATAGATGCATTTCTTCAAAATTAAATCATGCAGACTACTGAATGTTTTGTACCCTGAGTAAGAAAACTGAATCTCAAGCCAAGAAAAGAATCTTGATTCATATAAATAATATCCCAGGAGAAAAGTATACCTGAGGGCCCATAAACGGAGATACGAGGCAGTATTTGAGACTGCTCCAAGGACAAATTCTATTGTGTGGATTAGTTGGTGGACAAAGACTTCACTGAACTCAAACTCCTCGTGTCCATGTGAATCATGATCTTGCTCAATCTCAAGTGATTCTTCAGTAGTGTGGATCATGCTGTAAGATTGACCTTGGTGTCTCTGTATCTCAATCATATAAGCTAATCAATACAAGCAACAAAAAACGTAATGAAACCAGAAGGAAAATTAAGCTTACCTCATCATGTTGCTTTTTCAAGAGTAGGGGTTTTGGAAACAACATCCATGGAACTGAAATAAGAGCCAAAAGAAGCAACACAAGCTGGAAGCACAATGAAAATTGTAAAAATAAAATAAAATTGTCCACACGACTTGGGAAATCTAAAATACTGATATCAAAGGGTAAATTGTAAATGACCAACCTGGACAATCTTTTGGCCAGGAAAGAGTTGGTTTTCACCTAAGTCATCTGTTGGGCTTAGAAACATATATATCATAACGTGGTATAGGTCTGCTTGTGAACCAGTGCACCATTTTACAATTATGAGGACAGAAAGGTATCCAAACAAACTGTTCAGAAATATTAATTGTGGAATAAACTGGTACCTGCAACAAAATTAATGCACAGACGGGAAGATTAGAGAGAACATTGTTTGAAATTTTGTCTTCTGCCAAAATAATAAGCAAAAGAGATCACAAGAGAAGTACTTTTGAAATTTCATGTCAAAAGTTTACCATTCAATAATGATATCAAAATCTGATACTACCAGCATGGCAAATCTTTCATCTGTTGATCATGCTACTTGTGCAAAGAATCACTGTATCATGCTGAAACTTGGTACACTTGAGCGAGTGTTGACGTGTGTCAAGATAAATGATATCTCAACATGTTGCTATAGTTTTGTAATTTATATTTCCAAAATTTTAATTCAATTTAATATTTAATTGTCTTTTTTGTGGTCGTAAGATGCCTCTAAAGCTTAAAAGGAAATTTTACAAAATAGTGATTAGACATGCTATGTTATATGAAGTTAATGTTAGACTATGAAGCAAGCATACCAGAAAAAAATGAAAGTAGCAAAGATGAAAATGTTAGATGAAATTGTGGATATACGAGGATTGACAACATAAGAAAAGAAAACATCATAGAGAAAATCGTGATTGTACCTATTTGAGGAAAAACTCCCAGAAATACTTTTAAGATGATATGGACACATACTTAGGTGTTCAATACATGCAACAGTTAGATGATGTAAGACAATTACAAATATGCATATTAATCGAGGAAGAGAGAAACCAAAGAAGACTTAGCTAGGAATGATAAAGCGGCATAAAATATAGATGAGAATATGGTAGGGAATCAAGTTCAATGACGTATGAGGAACCATATAGCCGACCCCAGTGGGATAAATGTTTGATTGTTGTTGTTAATATCTAATTGTCAATCTTGTTTTTAGACAGCAAGTGTGAAATTTAGAAGTAAAACTTATTTAAATTCATCTCGGCATAATCCAATATATGCTAAAGTGTATCATATGTTGTTGACACAATATGGTATAATAAAATTTTAATCTAATTAACTATCTAATAGTTATAGGCTTATTTTTTAAATAAAAAAAAACAAGTAGAAAGAGATTAAAGGAACAAAATTCATTTAAATTCATCTTGGTTTGTCAAGTATTGGCATAGTATACAACAATTTTAATTCAGTTGACTATTTAATTGTTGTAGTCTTATTTTCAATTTCATAGGTAAATACATTAGAATAGATTAACGGGGTAACATCCATTTAATTCCATTCGACACTTTTGATGTGTATTGAGATGTACCTAACAATGGCACAGTATGATGTTGAAATTATATTGTTCCAACTAGGGAACAAATTATGGCACAGGATAATACTTTAAACCTTAGAAGAGAATCTATCAAAAGTTGAACACGACTCAAAGGTTTAGCATTGCACAAGTGTGTAAATTAAAGGTCAGTCACATGTATCCTAGAAGTGTGTAAATTATTCCATTATGTTATGTTCCAAAATGATGATACCACCAAAAGGAACATTTTAAACTTCAAAATTCTTAGCATTGCACAAGTTTTCATCAAGGTTTAAAGGGCCAATTTTAAGCAATTGGCAAGCTTGACAAGATCGACATTCTACCATAATAGAAAAATAGCTATAAGTTTTGATTGTAGAATTAGAGTACAATCATAAGATCAAATAATTTAAATAATTTTTAGAACTATATTTAATATTTATGAAACATAGTAGTATAATAATATGAACATTTTAAAATATACGAAAGATGCATAGTTGAAATTATTCATATAATAAATATAAATGAAAAATAGTACCATAGTTATTAATTCATATAGTAAATGTATGAACAATGCATATGTTGTGTCTTTATGCAACAAATAGTACTTATGAAATGATTAATAATTATATGAGGGATGACAATGGCAAAAATTGAGAAATTGGAGAGGACTTCTTATGATTAATCTTCTTTCAACTAAGAAAAATTATGATAAAAGTCCTCATTAAGTTATAGATAATCAGAAAAAATAAACCATTTTTTTTCTTTTTCATTACAAGGATGCCCCACTTAATTCGCATATACACCCACTTGGTCCACATAGGAACCTCTTAGCTAGCCTTATCTAAAATTGTCAAAAAGGATCATATACCACATATTAAGAGGGTTTAAGGCCACATGGTTTTAGAATACTAGTTTTCATCACTATAGGAGTCCTTTTCTAAGACAATCGTTGACATAGGTGAGTTGTAAATTTAACAAAGTTTTCTAGCACGTCATCTAGATGATCGAGTGTGTTGGTTCATGGAAATTTTTTCAATTTAATTGTGTATTTGTGTTCCATAAAGAGAATTCAAAATAATTTTTTATTAAAAGAGTGTTTGGCATCAACTTTTTAAACATTATTATACGATACAATAATAGGTTTCATACACAAAAAAGGAGATGCAAAACATGTTGCATACAGTTTGTAATTGTATGTGTAGATACATCAGTTAAAAATGGTTGTGCTTGTACATAATAATCTGGAGTGTGCTGAATTTTCCAAAGGTCAAAAATATTAAGAGCTCAATCACTCAGGTTGGTTGAAATGGAGAACTTTTGGTTTTTTTGGGATTCTAAAGTACCTCTAAAATGTGAAGGAAAGTTCTACAAAACAACAATTAGATCTATTTATATTATATGAAGTTGAATGTTGGACTATGATTTGAGTACACGAAGAAAAGAGAAGTCGCAAAGATGAAGATGTTAAGGTGAATGCGTAGACATACGAGAACAGATAAGATAAAAAAAAATGAGATCATTAGATAGAAAGTTGAGTTGCACTTATTGAGAGAATTCATGGTACGACAACTACTTGGCCAACCAATAAATGTTCCAGTCAGGCAATGTGATATTATGATACATACACACATTAAACAAGGAAAAGGAAGATTAAAGATGACTTGGTTAGCAACGATAAAATATAATAAAATTAATTTAAATATAAATGATGATATAGTCGGGGATAAAGCCTAATGACGTAGAAGGATCTATATAATTGATCACACCTAGTGGGATAAAACTTGATTGTGGTTGTATATTTCAATTTGCCTAATAATAGAGAAAGTAACAAAAACTGCATAAAAAAATTCGTCCATCCCAAGTGGTAAAAGAGCATCAAAACATAATGAGAGAATCACTACGAGGATTTGTATTCTATAAAGACAATTATACCAGTGCTCCATAATGCATAAAGAACAAACACTAGCAATATAACCAAATAGCAGTGATTTGTATGCAATTTGCAGAACATTTGTAGAAAATTTTGAAATTAGAAATTACCACATGTTAAGACTGTTGTTGAAGAATGTTGCATTGAAGTAACTTAAGAAAATGCCAAGGTTCATTTGTGCAACACCAAGAAGGATAGACATTTTCATCTTCAATGAGTTAAGGAATGGCAACTCGCTTCGGCTACCATGCCACTGGGGATCCACTCCAAAAGAGTAAGCTTCCCTCACTTTGATCAAGCCTACTGTAGTGGCGTCACTGTAATTAAGTAGGCAAAACAATTACATATATGCTCAAACATAATTGGTACAAACTTGCGATCACCCCTTCTGTACCTGCATGTAGGATCCCGACATTCATAGGCTGATCGACCAAACATCTCAAATGGGACAGAGAAGAATTCATTATAAATCAATCCAGTATAAATTGAAAACAATGCCATCATCAAGATCACGTAACGACCTCCAAACATCATCTCCATGATGTCACCAAGTTTCTGCAATAAAGAAATACAAAAATTAAAATATTCAAAAATGAACATAAATATTGCCAGGAAACTTGTTACAAACTAACAGCAAGTTTTTCCACAGTGAGGAATCCACAATTTACTATACAGTAGCAGCAAGTTTTTCCCAGACAAAAAAGGGAGAGGAACCGCTGTGATACACACTAGATGCAATAGTTTGTTCTTAATAGAAGTGTCCACAGGGACATTAGGTAGATAAATATTAAGTGAAATTTACCAGTGATATAACCTATAGAGTTCAATAGGTAGATGAGATGCATAAAGCTGACCCAAATAGTTGGCACTAATATTTGAGGCCATGCTATCTGGCACAGCTGAAATTTACTATCCTAAAAAAAAAATCACCAAACCCAGTACAATTTGGCATAGGAATTCTCTCCTAAGTTGCTCGTGCTGCCTATGCAAAGGAGTATAATATTGTGTCAACACTTTGAATGCTTCAACAGCTAATGAAACTTGAAAAGAATGAATTTAGATGAAAGTCATAATATTTATAATATTCTTATAAATTGTTTCTCCAAAAGTTTACTCAATTATCCAACTGGTATAATTTTATTCTTAGAAGTAAAGAAATCAAGTGGAAGGATATTAAAGAGTAAAATTGTATGACACGATATTACCACAACCAACTATTTAATTCCTACGGAATTGCTTTTAAAAGAAAAGAAAAAAAAAACAAAGAGGAAGCAAATTCAAGAAGTAACAGCCAATTGAATTATCTCAATATGCTTCACACATGATGAATTTGTAGCATGTCAACATGCTATGGTCCAACAAAATATTAACAATTACTAGTCTTATTTTTATTCAAAAGTAAATCAATTAAGTGGAAGGGGAACAAAGGAGTATTATTCATGTGAATTCATCAAGACACACATCAAGGTGTACTAAGGAGTGGTGAGAGTCAACACTATCAACACTGAAATATAGTAAGCTTTCCATGAGAAGATGAAAGAAAAACAGGGATAGAGAACATAGTACCGTGAAATATAAGGGAAGAGATTAAATGATTCCATTCTTTTGTTTACTTGAACAATAGGAACATTATCTTAAAATTTACTTTTCTTTGTTTACTTGGGGGAAAAGTTAGAAGGATTAAAGTTTAAACTTATCAAAGAGACATAAATTTATTTGGGAATAATTGATCTAAAAGTTAATGGTACAATATACATTTGGATGCAGGAGAGTTTTCCTTCCTTTGATAGCAAACGTGATGAAAAAAGATCCATTTTTCATCTTCACGTATTTAACCTTATACATGTTCATGAAAGTAAACAACAAATGGAAAAAAAACAACTAAATTTCTGCCCCCACTATTTCCTTTCATCCAATTTTCTTTCTTGGAAATAAGCCCTTAAAAATCATGCAATTTACCTCATCTACATCTTGCAATTCATGAGGATGGATACTTCAATGTGAGAAGCTCTAAAAACACATACGTGGATGATTTAACTAAAAACAATTGCATAACATATTTTTAAGTTGGATATACATATACCTAATTCACAGAATATAATTGTACTCCATGTGTTCACTAACATAAAAGTTTCTAAAAAGAAAAAGTATAGAAGTCAAAAAAAAATTCTGACTAGTCATTGAGCAAAGAAATTCACCAAAGCACCAAATAACTTCTTTAAATTGCTCACAAATAGAAGAAATCAAACTCATAAATCTCAGGTTCGGGTTTGGCATTTTCGGATTCGGGTCGGGTCGGGTTGACCAAAATATAGGGTTTAGTGGGTTTTTTGGGGTTAAATCAAATTTTATTTTGAAAATTAAGATGTTTTTATATATATTAATATCAATGTTAGTATGATAATAATGAAGTATTGATATAAAAGTGAAAAATTGTACGGAAAATAACAAAAAAAAAGTCGTTTTGAATCAGATTTTCAGATTATCCGGGTCGGGTTCGGCTTGGTCGGGTTCAGGTTTGATTTTAGGAGTTTCAGGTTGAATTCGGATTCAGGTTGGGTTAAAAAAGAATTCAACCTGACCCGACCCGAATTGACACCCCTAGGCGTCTCTAACTCGCCCATTGTTCAAAATCTTCTTATGGATCTAAATATATCAAGTTATACACCTATCTATTATCTCCATGCATACTTTGTCCGAGTTACTCGTTCTGCATCTAGTGCATTCAACCTTCACTCTCATAGGCTCAAGTCAGTAGCAAGGATGACCTCCTACCTTCTAATCTCAAGTCAATGACTTCTCCCAATCTCTCTATTGATGATAGCTGCAAGTCAAAAGCATGCCTCTTTATTCCTTCCCTTACCCTCTATACTCAAATAGTCTGATTGACAATAAGCAGAACTATCCACCATTAATACACCCAAATAATGAACAGATACTTCTTGTCTAACATGCACCATCTCTAAGCCGTAAACCAAACACAACATGCAAGATTCTAATTAATGATAGAAATACAATCTTATGAGCATATAACTCAAATGCATATTTATTTAATAACAGTTATAAAAGCATATTGTTGATCCAACTCAACTATAGAAGAGGTGTTAGCTATAGATATGAAAAACTTTAGCTAATCAATTTTTTCCTTAAGAATTAAAGTACTTCAAGATCAACATTGTAATTAGATACTTTAAAATTTAAATCAAGGTTAAGGTCTCATACAGTATCGGAGTGTCAATGCCATACTAGTATGAGATAATATTTGTACGATCGATGCACCAAGTGTTACGTCAATGAAAGGATGACGTAGGAGATGAGGAAAAGTGGAAGAAGCAGAGTGAATGAGAATAAATGGAGGAAGAAGAAAAGGAAGGTTGAAGCAGTGGTAGCACATACCTTGATGGTCTTTCCTAATGCTAATTTTCACTCACATCCTAAGCCAACAGGAAACAAAATCAAAACAATTATTGAGGTAGATGCCTCTGTCTAGACTGTGATTTCAATCTCAATGGACAAGTAAAATGATGTGTGATCCCTATAGGGTTAAATCATGTGCTATATTGTGGGCTTAAATTTCCAAATATGGGTACAAACTCTTCCACCAAAAGATAAAAGGCAACAAGAACCTTGTTCTAGGTTTGTGTGTGGCACACATGAATGGAATGGAAAGAAATAGTAACAAAAATTGAAATGGAATGGAATGTAATGAAAAGAGGAATGTATCTTGGTTTGGTTGCAACAATAGCATGGCATAAGGAAATAAATAATAATAATCTATGTTTAACTCTTTTTGGTACTCTAATTTTTCCAATCAATTTATCTTACATGATCTATCTAGTCCCTTTAGGGTGCCCAACAAATCTCATTTGGTTGGCTCAATTGAGCTACTCAATTTGCCTAAGCTACTTAGACTGACCTAACCCTCCCGACTGGCCATCCTAGACAAACCAATCCCTGTCTAGCCCCGATTCGCTTAACCTGACCATTCACTTGGCTAGTGTATCCAACTCAATGGTTCTTACTTAGCCCAATCGACTCACTCGAGCACTCAGTTCACTTATTGCATTTATCTCAGTTATAATTTTTACATAAGAATTTATTAATAAATGTTATATTTAATAGAAATGTAATGAAATTCTCCTCTTCTTAAAAAGTGGAATGGATTGAGTTATTCCTTGGAATGGACCATTCCCTTCAAATTATCTATGCAAACATTATATTGGATCATTAAGAGAAAGAACCATTCCAATTTATACGTACCAAAAGCAACGTAAAAGAATATATCATTAATTCACATCAAATCACTAATAGATGTACAAATCATACAATGTAACCATATTTCATGTTTAACTCCAATTAATCTGGTAGTCGACATGAAGAATGTGACTTTTAATTGAAACTCTGTTCTTTCTGTTTTGCAACCATATGTTATAGCATAGCAAATTACCAATTTCAGTTTTTAGCCTCAAAAAATTTCAAGCAACCAGACAAAATTCAAAAATATAGGAACTGAGAGATGTATGCAACTTTAGGATCACCAATCTGTTAGCAAATTAAGATGTATAGGTTCAATAGTTTCTTAAAATAAGAGCATATAAACAAATTGAGGGTTACAAGAATTTACTTGAGAGGATAGTTTCTTCTCCCGGAGTATAAGCAATAGTGTTGCAAGTAATAAGCATAGGCCATGACCCCAGTCACCAAACATGACAGCAAACAAGAAAGGAAATGTGACAACAGTGTAGACACCCGGATTTGCCTCTTGGTACTTAGCAACCCTGCAATATACATTAACTACAATATCATGCAGGCACAAAGGAAAAGCGAGCATAAAAATTAGCTTTAAACACATTCCGTTCATCAAACCCATTAAGATAAAGCAGAATCAAAAACTCATCTTTCCTGTATAGTAAAGAGTGCCAAGATTAGGATTAACAGAAAAGGCATACATAAATTTACGTAAAAGAATGGTTGAGACTAGTCATACTCGATGGATATGCAATAACAAACAGATACAAGGATTGCTAAGTAGGCTTGTTCGAGTGCATGAAGCAACATATCAGAATGCATCAACAAGAATAAGTGTTGTCATGTTGAACTTATCCTAGAGCATCAACATCCTTACTGATGGCATCTAAGTCATAATCATTCAGAACTAGGAAGCCATCAGCGAACATAAGCTGCTTGATCCAACATCATATATCTAATAATACATGCCACCTGCACATAATTGACTATTCCCAAACTCACACATAAAAATGGTTGGCTCAATGCATAAGTCAATGTGGTGCATAGAGACAGTCAACATGAAGGATGGAATTGGGTAATATTTTGTATTGTACAGCACCTCCCTGAACTGATTGTTGTCATCCACATATGCACATTTAAGTTGGTTACCTCATGGTTTGATACTCATTTTTTATGTCTATGATTCAGGTAGAAGAATGTGAATCTTAGATACATTTCGATAGGTTTGGCATGGCGGGTACTAAATCACAATCAGATTCAAATAGTACCAAAAAGTACAAAAACTTATGCCACTATCATACTCAGACTCAAGATATCCAAGCTTTAACTCTACAAGAAAAGATTACAGCATCATTACTCTATTAGGTACTCACCCATATGCATCAACAATTTCCTGGAAAGCTGAAGTAAATTTGTTTGTCTGGAAGTATGTAGGTGGAGATTCTTTCGTATGGAGCACCTGGAAAATAGAACCAACTTGGGAGTTGCTATCACATGTAGCCTTCTCCAATGCATCTTGGATCTGTAAAACAAACACTTATAAGTATTTGTCCCCACATAAAAGGCTAGCAAACTTTAGAAATGTATGATTCATAAAAGCCTAAGATTCATAAATTACTTCAAGGAGGTACCTGATTAGTTGCAAAAACAGGGCACCAACCCTCAGCAACTAAACACTTCTTTGTCACATCAAGACTGAGCATGTTTAAAGTATGGTAAATAGATTTTTCCCTCCTTACCTAGAATATACCACAAATACATTAGTTTGAGTATTCAAGAGCATAGGCTGGGAACTAAAGCAATCCCATGACTGTTTCATGATAAAATGTATCAATGATCAAAGAAGCGTGAAGGTCAGATTTTTTTGACATTCTAAAACATACAAATCTGAAATAATTTTCAATACAAGGAAATTATAATGCATGAGGATCCTGCAAGTCTGTGATCTGGAGTTAACATGCAAAACCTTAAATATAACCCAGGTTTCAGATACAAACTAATGATAGGACTACAAGAAGTTTGACTTTTCTTATATACATGTAGCTATCTCAAAGGTAAAAAAAGCACAAACCAACCATGTTGTTCCACTGCTCAAAATGATAGCTGATATTTTTAAGTATGGTATAACGGTGAAGCAACCCAAGATCAATTGTAGTCTTCAGCTCGGAGATTTTTCCAGAAACCTGAAACAACAATGCACTGTCATTAAATTGGATGATACCAGAGATTTCACCACAACAATCAGATTTACAAGGTATTAGCAAATGTGCTAATGTGCAGTCTCTTTTAATGAATATGACATGCATCATTCGAAATTTTTGACTAATGGCGGAATGAATCAGAAAATGCAACAGAACAAGGATATCAAAGCACTAAACTGAGACCAAGTAGATTACTAGAATTTGGAATAGATGAGATTGAGAACATCAAATGCACCCTACTAAGCTGATGCCTAGCATCCTCACATTAAACAATTTAACTCAAGTTCATAGGTGGAAGTGATAAAAGTACAATATAAGCATGCTTAGTAGGACAGAGAGCAAGCCAAATTAATGTTGATGTGAACAATGGAAATGTATACTTAGATCGCAGAATGAAACTTCAATGAATTAGGCAAGAATATTGTGGGAATAGAATATGAGATATTTACAATGACAAGGAAGAAGGAACTAAAGAGATAATCTTCCATCAGTATGGCCATTTATCACCATTACCCATTCTCATTCTTTCCAGTAAGAGAACTGAACAAAGAAAATCAGAGAAAATCAATATGCCATTTATTCATTGAAAATTGTTTACAAGAAAGTTTGGTGTTTGATTGACAAAAATAAGTTATGGTCTTCGATCAAAGCTGGAAATATGGCTTAAACTTTAGGCAATAACTTTCCCAATCTAAAAAGAATCATTCATCAAAACTTTTTAAAATTGAAACAAGCGTAATTAACTATTTGATTTTTTCTATAAACTTTATTCGACCAATTTCACCCTTCTCAATGTCAATAATATTTTATCAAAAGAATTACAAAAGAACATAATTTCTTCTGAAAATAATAAAATGATAAACATGGAAAAAATTATTTGTATTTTAAAATACAGATGAAATAATATAGTGATAAAAAATTATTAGAAAATCAGATATAAAAATTCATATTTACTATAAATTAAATAACAATAATAGAAATTTATTAATTATAAAAATTACCTTGCCGCTCCCTCTAATAAGCTCCAATTCAACGTTTAATCTAATTTGTGGGCGCTTCATGGTCTCAAGACCAAATATTATATATAGTATATACACACACATATATCATATATTACAATAAAGATAAGATTAATGATAATAAAAGTGTGGTTACGGTAAAATGTAGTCAATGCAATAATGACATAATATTGAGAAAGGGATGAATTTACCTAGATTATTACAACAACAACAACAACAACAACAACCAAACCTTGTCCCACTAGGTGGGGTCGACTGTATGAATCCTTTTACGCCATTGAGCTCTATCTCCTATTATATCATCATCTATATTTAATTAAATTTTATCTTGTTTTATTGTTGCTAACCAAGACTTTTTGGTCTTCCTCTTCCTCGTTTGATATGTATGTTTATCATAATTTCACATCGCCTAACTGGAGCATTTATTGGTCGGTACATATCCATACCATCTTAAACGTGTCTCTCGGAATTTTTCTTCAATAGATGCAACTTCGACTTTCTCTCTAATACTCTCATTTCTTATTTTGCCCATCCTCGTATGTTCACACATCCACCTTAACATCCTCATCTCTGCAACTCTCATCTTCTGCTCATGTGCTCAAGTCATAGCACAACATTCAGCTCCATATAACATAGCAGGTCTAACTGCGATTTTATAGAACTTACCTTTAAGTTTAAGAGGTTCTTTACGATCACATAAAACACTCGACGCTCCCCTCCATTTCACTCATCCTGCTTGTATTCTATGTAAGACATCTCTCTTAATCCCTCCATCATCCTAAATATTTAAATCTCTCGGTTCCGGACAACTCGTCCTCTCCTATCTTAACAATTGTTTCATTATTTCTAATATTGCTAAACTTAAATTTCATATATTCTGTCTTTAATCTACTAAGCTTAAAACCTTTCCCTTCTAGTGTTTCCCCCCAAGATTCTAGTTTAGCATTTACTCCTTCACGTGTTTCATCTACCAAAATAATATTATCAGCAAACAATATGCACTATGGTACCAGTGAATTCGTCCATAATTAGTGTAAAAAGATAGGGACTTAGAGCTGATCCTTGATGTAACCTTATCTTTATTGGAAATGCTTCAGTTACTCCGCCTGAAGTCTTTACTCTGGTCATTACATCCTCATATCCTTAATTAGTTCAATATATGTTACGCTAACACCTCTCTTTTCTAAAATTCTCCATATAATTTCTCTTGGGACTCTATCATAAGTTTTTTTAAGTCAATGAATACCATATGTAGATCTTGTTTTTGCTCCTGATATTTTTCAATTAATTGTCTATGAAGATGTATAGCTTCTATTGTCGACCTTCCAGACATGTACCACCTTGATCTCCTTCCTTAATTTTTTTCTATTACCTTTCAAAGTTTCATGATATGACTCATTAGTTTAATATTCCTATAATTTATATTATTTTTATATAAAGGACTACAGTATTTACCCGATCATATATTTTTCGTTTTCAATATCATGTTAAATAATTTTGTAAATCATTCAATATCTTGTTTCCCTAAGCACTTCCATACCACTATCGGAATATCATCTGGTTCAACGGTTTTTCCATTGTGCATCTCATTTAAAGTTTGTTTTACTTCTGAAGTTTGAATTCCACAATAAAAATTAAAATTTCTATGCTCATTTGACCTATTTAAATTACCTAAGTTAAATTAGTCACATAAACCTTCATTAAAAAGTTGATGAAAATACCTCTTTCACCGCTCTTTTATTTCTCCATCGTTTACTAATACCCTATTACATTCATCTTTAATACATTTTATCTGGCTAAGATCTCTTGTTTTCCTTTCTCTCACTTTAGTTATTCTATAAATGTCTCTTTCCCCTTCTTTTGTATCCAATTTTTTATATAACCGTTCAAAAGTTTCATTTTTTGTTTCACTCACTACTTTCTTAGTTTTTTTTCTTGGCTATTATATATTTTTTTAAGTTTTTCCTCGTTCTTACAAATATATAATTCCTTATAAACTATTCGTTTTTCCTTCACTTTTTCTTGTACTTTCTCATTACACCACCAAGATTCTTTACTTAGTAGTGCATGTCCCTTTGACTCACCGAGTACACTCTTAGCTACTATTTTCAACTTTGATACCATCTTATCCCATGTTATATTAGAGTCATCGTATATTTCACCTAATGCTTGTACTTCTACCTTCTCCTTAAATATATTTTGCTTTCCATCCTTTAACTTCCACCACTTAATTGTAGGAATTGTATATATTTTCTTTCTATTGATACTATGCTTGAAGCGTATATCCAACACTACTACCCTATGTTAGGTAGTTAAGCTTTCTCTAGGGATGACTTTGTAATCTTTACAAATCTTTCTATCCTTCTTCCTAATCATAAGAAAGTCAATTTGCGATTTATTATTCTCACTTTTGAATGTGACTAAGTGTTTTTCTATTTTCTTAAAAAACATATTAGCTAATATAAGGTCATATGCTATCGCAAAATCTAATATAGTTTTCCCTTCCTCATTCCTCGTTCCAAACCCATAACTCCCATGTACTATCTCATATTCCTCATTTTTCACTTCGACATGCCCATTTAGATCACCTCCTATTAAAATCATTTCATTTGGTAGAATATTTTATAATATTTCATCTAAGTCCTCCCAAAACCTTGATTTGGTAGTTTCATCTAATCCTACCTGTGGTGCATATACGCTAATTATGTTCATAGTTTCTTTCGCCACTATTATCTTAAGGGCTATAATTCTATCCCCTTTTCTAACAACTCCTACAACTTCATCCTTTAACAAACTATCTACAATAATACTCACTCCATTTCTTGCTTTACTCTTTCATTGTACCATAACTTAAAACTCGAGTTCTCTATCATCTTTGCTTTCTCGCCTGTCCATTTTGTCTCTTGTACACACAAAATACTAATTCTTCTCCTAATCATCATATCTACTATCTCCATTGATTTACCAGTGAGAGTTTCTATGTTCCATGTTCCAAATTTTATATTATAAGTTTTCCTATCATATTTGTTCTTATCTAACCTATGGTGTGAGAACTCTTGCCTATTTAACACTACACCAAGTTCTCATGGAGATGTAGCGGTCCTTGCTGAGACGTTACAGTCGGACCCTATAACGCGAACTCTTGCATATTTAGCACTACACCCGAGTTCTGGAGATGTAGTGGTCCTTACCGAGACATTACAGCCGGACCCTGCAACGCGTTCCTTCCGGAAAACAACCTAGCATTAGCATAATAGTTTAATGGATCCATTCATTGAATATTTGCCATAGTTTGACGCTGGCTGGCAACCTAACGCAACCCTCCTCCTTTATCCGGGCTTGGGAGTAGTCATGTTAAACCTTGCTTGAAGACAGCTAATAAGAAAAATATAAAATTTACAATAAAGAAAAATATGAAATTGTATAATAGTTAAACCATGGTTCGAAATCTAGTATTGTAACAAGCGGTCGAAATGTATTGTTCCAATAAATTATCAAAACCCAAAGACAGAATTGAGAAGAAGGCAAAAAGAAAAACCACCAAAAGGAAACTTTTTATTAAGAATAGAGGATTATTCCTCAAATAGTTAAATATGTGTTTATATAAACTCTAGATCCTAAGACTCAAAGAAAGAAAGGAAGAAAATCCTAATATATGAACCTCAATTCCTATTTTGTAAAGAAAATAAAGGAATCCTAACAAAAGGAAAAAAAAAACTCACAATTCTAAAATCCCTAAACAGACTAAAAAAAATTAAAAAATAGAAATTATCAAAAATACCTAAAATACCAAAAATCCCTTAAATACTAAAAAATAAAAATTACCAAAAATAATAATAAAAATCTTCGAATCCCCCTACTACTTTGCATAGGTAATCCATGTTGATGAGTATCGTGTTATATTGACATTTGATACCCTTTGGCATGCTATAAAAAGTGTCAAGATGAATTAACATACTGTTTGTTATCTTTATGTAACTTGTGCCACTGCAATACCATGTAAAAATGAATCATTTTAGATGGGAGACAAAATCCAGACTTAGATATATAGTTGTGTCCTCTTCTTGTTTTTTCATCAATTTCCTCCTTCACCCTCTAATTCTCTAAAGGCAAAAAAAAAATCAAAACACCGGTACCATACCAAAACAATATCATTGTCAATGTTCGAAACGCCATCACAGTTCAAAATGTTAAACCTTGATTTAAACTCAAATAATTGAATAGATATAAAATACATACTGCACTATATATACCAGGAATAAAATATATAACATGCACATATGTATGATTTAAAATAATTTAATTTTTTGGGCATAAAATAGAAAATATTAATAGGATGCCCATGCCAACTGTACTTTACAATAACAAAACAGGTACCAGAAATAATTTAAAACCATATGCATATATCCAAGCAAAGAAAAATAACTACCATAAAATGTTTTCATCTACTAGAAAATCTTTTACGTTTCCAGCTAAGCCTATGTTAAAAACTTCATAAAACCAAAGGACCATAAGTGTTGTTCAACAATAGCCTTGTGAGTGAACTGTAAATGTAAGTCATGAATTTCAGAACTCCACAGAGCACAGAGAACAAGACTGCAATTACCTTATTAAATAGAGAAACATGTGAAAAACACTAGTATCCTAAGGTATTATACTGGTATAAATTAGAACCGCATAAAAACAACTTCAAGGAGCAAATGCAAACCTCAGCAATCGTCTGCATTTGCTTTCCAATGTCCTCTGTAAATGGGTAACGATTTGCTCCAAAAGCCTCACATATCTTTAGCATTTTGGCCTTTGCTCTTTCCCCGGAATAGAAGACAACGAAAACATTTTTGGCAACCTGTGGATTATAAGTGTGGGCAAAGGAATTGGAAGATATATGAGGTACTAAGAAACCCAAAATTCATTGAATAACTTCTGTCATAATTCCTATTCCTAAGCCTGTAAAATTCAAGATTGATTCAAAAAATCACTGCTAACTAATCGCACATATAATCTCTGTGAGTAGAAATGCACCTTTTCTCCTGAAATTGGGTCAATCACAGGTTCATCAACAGCAGCTTGACTAAGATACATGTTGCCCCTAGTAGCCCGAAACAAAATTCTTTCAAAAGACATTGCCTTCTCCTTGGGCACAAGTCCACTAACAAATCCAAGTTTTAATTGCTTTGATGGCTCTGTCAGCATTTCCTGAACAAGGATACCAAGAATGTTATTGAAAATTTAGATAAAACAGCAAATAGAAGGAACATGGTGGTTGCAATACTTGTTCCAATAACAAAGGACTATCAAGAGAACCATCAGCGCTTTGGTGTGACTCATTTTCTCTCTGCTGAGCAGTAGCACTACTCTGCGCCGAGTGAAAAAATTCTCCAGCCTGAAAACAAGGAAGAAAGTTGATAATGCCCGATTGATAAACTTAACAAAAAAAATCAACACAAATATGGGATGGTTTTGTGGTTGAAGTCCCCATAGTTTATGAAACTTGAGGTCACAGTTTCTACCACATTTTAAGCGGTGGGCTTAATGACTGATAAACTTAAAAAATCATTAGAAAGCAACAATATCAAATGCAGAATCAAAAGTGATATATATATATATATATATATCTGAAAGACTTTAATTGTTAACAAGCACATCTGATGTGAAAAGTTGATTTTTTTCGAACTTCAAGCCCCATATACCAAACAAAGAGGTTGATGTAGCATCTTCATTTGACGCATGAAAGTAATTGGAGGACTTCCTAAAGGTCTTATGTGCATATTAACTAACAAGCACATTCTAAAATCTACAAAATATGAGAACAACACCTCAAACCTTCCTTGACAAAACATGGCCAAACCAGCATCTTTTAATTTGGAATATGCAATTATGTTTGACTAACTGTCCTTATCACACACCTCTATAGTTACATATCCAATCTGAAAAAAGAACTCAAGAACCACTTGAACGATTATTGTTTCTAGAAAATAAAATGTTTGATGATAACTTAAATTCAATCTGAAGTAGTACATGATTACCAAGTTATCTTATTCTTATGAGCTCAAACTTAAAAGGTTATGCATCCAATTAAGATTTTAAGACTAAATTTTAGAAAGTCCAGTAATGGTACTATTGATGCAATGTACTATAGTTGATCAAAGCCTTAGCTAATGGGCTTCCTGCATCAATAAGTCAGCTTAGAATCATGCTCCATGATTTAGAAGGCACACCGAAATGTTCATAAGATAAAGACTTCTTTATAATTATGATCATGCGGAATAGTAGGTAAACACTTGAATGCAGGATTAATAAAAGCAATAGGATAAAATTCATATTATTACAATAAACAAAACCAAAATGGCAATTACAAAATTTATTTGGAACTGTGCAATCAATAGCAGATGTGAAGAATGCATCTGCCCAATAACATCTACAAATCGTAGTAATTTATACCTTTTTGAGAACTAACATGTACTCAACTAGCTCATTATAAGCTCTTTGTAGTTTTTCATTGTTTGAATTAACTTCAATTAGCTCAGATTCAATCTCTCCCAGTTTTATCTGCCATAGATGATAGAGTTCAGTGCAAGAAAATTTATATATCACAAGCATATGCCAACATACAAATAGCACTTGAACAACAATGTCACCTCCAATTCATCAAAATCGATATGGATTTGTGTTGGCATTTCTGAATACACAATTCCAGCCTTTGCCATTTGATCTTTCATGAATCTTAGTTTGCGTGACATTTCACCACATCTTTTGATCTGCAAAGTAGTTAAGAAGATACATTTAGAGAGGATGAGAGATATTAGAGTAATGAAACTGTAATGATGAAAAATGGTGAACCAATAAAGCCAACTATAAAAGAAAGAATAAAAGAACAAAAAAATGCAATTTATTTTCTTATATTTCAATTAAGTAATGCCCGTATTTAACTGGAAAAGGCATACCCCAATCTTCTAAAACAATTAATAGTGAAGGCAAGATATCAAAAAAAGGAAGAGAAGAAAATACCTGGTTTGCATATGTTCGCTGGAAAGGACTTTTATCTGCATTAAGCTGAAATGGTTGGATATTAGAAATCATTGAAAATTCACATATAGGTAGATTCTAATACTCGAACAGAAATTAAAAAGTGGATATCACATGCTAAGACAATGACAATCATGCTATACAGTTTAAATTGTGTAACTTAGGTCCATATTTCTTGTACATTTAAGCAATGCAAGTTTCCATGATACTCCAGGTTATGGCAAGAGGCCACGAGTACAAACTATTTGGAGAAGACTTCATGGATATTACTCAGCTATTGAGTTCAATGTAAGGTTGTAGTGAGAGTAATATTTGTTAATTATGTTAGTGTTTGGTCTTTCTTTACCTTTCATGAAATCAACTCTAATTGATTAACTCTATCCAACAATAAAACACGTGGTCATATTTGAATATTTTTCGTATCATATTTACTTATTTTCTCTCATTGGATTAGATCTAACTGAACATTGTTGACTGCAAAAGTGAAATTTTTTCCTTCTACCTAAGATACCATCATCAATCTCTCATTGTTAAAATAATAGAAATAACTATATTAAATACCTAGAACTTCAATCCTTTTCATCTATAGATAATGAAGACTCTAAATGTTTAAAATTTGAAAACGAACCAGATTGGTAACAAGTAACAACTTATTCAATCAACATAACTCTTTGACTAATCAAAAAAGTAGACAGCTAAAAAAGAACTATAGAACAGTTTCCTCACCATAACTATAAGATAAAACTTACGATCATTTCAAAATAGTGTGTGACGCCGCATAAATTTGAATAAAAGTAAGATGATTTGAATCTTATGTGAGTTAACACAACACATGTATAAATAATATAAAGAAATCCAAGTTAATAAGTAATTCCTTGACAAATTATATGGATAATTTCTGCATTTTTCATGTAGTAAAGAACTGTGAAATGAAGAAAAATAATCCATGAGACATACCTTTTCAAAATTAAAGTTTCATAATATTTATTAGTAGCTTGAATACAGTTCATACAATTTAAAAATTAAAAAAAAAATCATGATCAATTCTGCCCTAGTATGAAACTCTAGTTTCCACAGATTTGAAAACTTGGCAAAGTTTTTATAAGAAAATACAAATTCAAAATAAGAATAAAAAAACTTACATGCGGAGATGAAATTTAGAACAGTTTTTCCATGAAAAAAAACTAACTTTTTTTGTTATGAAATTTAGTAGTTATAACAATGTCAACTAAATCTAACAAGTAATTTCAGCTTATATGTAAGTTACCTATGGACAAGATCCATAATGAAAGATTAACAAATTTTCAACTTAGAGGCCTTTGAAAATGTGAACCAAATGTTCAAAACATATAAATATTTGTCAAATAAGAGGATATCAGATAAAAAAGAGAACTGCATATCCATCTTAAATAGTTCTCCCCATTCTGTACAAAGGGGGTGGAATCAAATTTTCTAGGCAGACTGCCAAAAGTATGTGCTGAAAATTCAATTGCCTATTTGACAACACAAATCATTGACAAAAAGATGACATAACACATGAATACAGGGAACAGTTGTTTCAGGTTTTCTCATGTTTGAATAGGTAGGTCCTAAGAATATGCATGTGCATTAATGAACATACCATATCTTTACATAAACATTACGAACAAACAAAGTCAAGGGGGAAAAGGCAAAAACAATGATGTCATGTTCAACCTATCGAATTTGATTAAACAATGATCAAAAATTGTGCTAAAACACTTATCATCAGAAGAAATAAAACACGGGGAAAGAGATTCAGCAGATTTAGACGTCATATGACACAACCTAAGAAGTAAAGCCGTGAGGGCATTACTCAAAGAGCTTGGAACAACTTGATTTTTGGACAAACCATCAACCTGGAGATCAAACAAAGCTACTTAAAAACTAAAACCACACGAAATGATTTCAAGAAAACAAATGGAGCACATTTCTAGATCGCACTAGTCGGCACTATGCAGGACGCAAAGTAATAGACACAATTCTAATCCAAATAAGGTCGAACTTCAGATGACCCAACGATCAAAACTTCACCTTCACCAATAAACAATGATACATTCAAGGATTCATCGTGTTCAAGGTGAATAAGAAAACTAGAAACCAAGATGATGATGGGGGAAATCCGATAGATTACAGAAACACTAGAGAGAAAAATCGACGCTGTGTCATAATCTTCGTTGAGGAATTGCAGAAGAAAACCATATCACACACCCCACAGGATCAAAGATAAAACCTTCATTAGCAAAAAGCACAAAGGAAATTATGAAAAGCGGGGACATAGAGCAGGAAAGGGCTACAGATCCCTGCATACGTCTTTGAATTGAACGAGACCGAGGTCGCCCAGATAGGAGAGAGTATGGTGGCCAGATTCCACAGGTATGATTATCCGCGCAAGCTGCATCTCCTCCGACCGCATCAGATCCATGGGAGGACAGCAGCCGCGCTCCCGGTGCACGTTGAGCCGCTGGTAGTCTCCCATCGTCCCTCTTTCTCCTTCGATCCTGCAGACCGATCGTCCTCTCGAACGAACCGCAAAAAACTTAGGGTTGCAACTCGATCACCGGCCCGTCCCGTAGAGATGCTGGATCGAGATAATCCCTTGGTCGTCTGCACTTCTCGTATGGCAAAGAGCAATTTCCCAATCTGCCCACGCACACCGTCTCGCGAAGAGATAATTACGGGAAAAAATGGACAGCCAAAAGATGCTGATAAAACTATTATAATTTAGTCAAATATTATTAGAATAATTTTAATCAAATTGCTAAAATTGAAACAGTTTAATTAAAATTATTAAAACGTGGAGCTTGATGAAAATTCCTTAGCATATTTAACTAAAGCTGCTCAAGCTACTTCCCTGTTTAAATAATTTTGATTAAATCTATTATAATAATAGTTAAGGAATGATATTTTCAAAATATGAATTAAGTACCCTTTTATATTTTGTAATGATAATAAAAATATTATTTGGATTTTCGGGTGATAATTTTTTCAAAGAAAATTAAAATATAAATAAACTTTATTAGAGTGTATCCTATATATGCTCATCCGTAATAATATGTGAGCACGTAATATATTTTTTTCTCACAGAATTCAGTAGCAACATAAATAAAAGGGGCAAAAGTTCAAAGAGAGCCTTTATTTTTCCAAATCCTCAAAAATACGTCTTACTTTAATTTTTTTAATCAAAATTTTGTTCCGCCTCCTATAAAATAACACAATCAGTGACGAATCTAAGAAGGAGCGGGGTATATACTTGAGCACCCTCTTGTTCTCATAAAATTCCATCAATATGATGTAGTCCAAGGGATAGCGAGAAGGAAGATAAGCTCCAACTTTCTTTTTAAACAACATCTTTCTTTTTTGTCTGGAATTATCCTCTATTATTATTCCTATTATTATCCGGTCTATATTTGTAGCCTAAATCATGAACCAAAAAATACCTTAATAAAGAAAACTAAAATTCTTTTAAGCATCCAAACGTACTTTAAATGATATTTTTTGGATCTAAGAATAGGTTACAGGTTGCACCTAATAACAAATATAAATTTCTTAATAAATTTTGATTTGATATATTGTACGTCCAGTGATATATGTATGATCTCAAACTTTATTTAATATTCACGTTGTAATAACTATAGTTTTATAGTTTTTACAATGCACTTTCGGCTCATGATGTAGGCAGAAAATATAGGCGATAAATAATAATAGAAATAATATAGGAGATAATAGTTGGGTAATTATACATATGATGGGATACCCATTTAATAAAAATATCAAAATGGAGTACCATCTTGATGATTTCAAAAATAAAAGGCACCTTTTTATTTTTTATCTAATAAAAAGAATATCAATACAAACACGTACTAATTGCTAACACAAGATATGTATATGATTTGCCAGTCATTAAAGTTCTTATTCCAGAACCTATGATTATTTTTCTCATTTACAATCAACTATCATAAGCAGAAAAACCACTTATAAAATATAAATGTGTAAGAATTTAGAAGATATAAATGTGTAAGAATTTACAAGAAAAAGGCTAGGAGTATACAAGAGGCTTCTAATATATATTAACCAAACTTTCAAATCTCCATCGAGCTCCCTTTTTATATCATGTAACACCTTTTCATTCTTCACTTATTGTAAGTTGATCTATCATTAATTGATTTCTTTGATCTCGTCAACTTGAGACTACCAACAACTATTTGAGTTGATTAAATTGCATCACTAATCATCTACCTCCACAATAAATTCTAATTAGGTCATGGACTGTTGCATTACTAGAAGAACTTTGCTTGGTCAATGACTCTTTGAAAAATCTATGTGCACAATATCAAATAAGACAATATATTAATTGACTAATGGTGGAGTTCAGATCCTTTGTCTCGAAATCAGTCTATTCCTGTGTCTCTTTATCGATCGAACGGACCAAATTACATCTCAAGGATACCTTGCACATCATGCGAATATTGCACACATCTTAAAGATGTCATGATCGTCCGATCCGTAAGGGGACAGAGTGATTTCGAGACAGAGGATCTGAACTCCTAATGGTAGTATCCGATCAAGTGATGGGTGTCAGCACAAAAGAATAATAACTAACAATTCAAGAGATCAGAGGTCTATACAAGGGAATAAAGCTGAATGGTTTTGAGTTAATGTTAATTATTGTATTCTTATAATTAACTAATTGAGTTCATTGTAATATCTTTCATAGCTTGTGATACGGATATAGGGTAAAGGGGGAATTAAGAGAAGAGGGAGGGGTATTTTCATCATTACACTGTATAGGGCTTTAAGGGGGAAGGGAGCACTGTTGAGAAGGGGACCTTCGTGTTTTGCTTTGCTACCGCCACCACTGGACTAGCCTCGCCTTCTCCGAGCACCTCTCGTCGCCGGTCGCCACCTCCTCCCTTCTCCTCACCAACGCGACCCCCATCGAGAACACCGCCGCCGCTGGCTCCTTCTCACGCCACCTCCTCCACTTCCTCTCGATGGCAACCCCAACAAACAACCCCTCGCCAACACTTCTTTCTCCCTCTTTGTGCCGACAACATCACCGCCACTCCCTTCCTTCTCCTCACGACGCCGCCACCAGATGGACTCGGTGCTGCCCTCCTCACGCAGCGCACCTTCCGACGTCACCTATGCTTTCCCATTTCTCTCATCAGCAACAAACCTCCAGCCGCCACCTCCTCTTTTCTCCGCGCTGCTGCAATCAAAAAGGCTGCCAGCAGCCACCACCTCTTCCGGCGGTTACTACCTCATCCTGTCACACCCTCCTCTTCCGGCCAGCACCCTTGCTCCGATCGGAAGACATTTTCCATGCTGAGCCGTCTTGGCTAGCGACCTCCATCAATGATCCGGTGCCGAACCTCCGCTGCCGGTACGAATCTGCCAAAGTCATACACTTTCGGTGTCGGTCGGACCTTCTAGCTTCCATGGATGTGCACTCCCTTAGTGCTTTGAGCCTTTGCTGTGGATCGGGCCTCCGAGCCCTCATTGCTATTGTGTTCTGATCTGATTTGTCGTATCCAGACCTCATGTCGTTACTACCATTTGACCTGTGTGATGTTTTAGGTTACGACCTTCGTGTCATTTTGTATCTCGACCTGGGTGTCGATATTTTATCCCAACCTGTGTACTGATGTCTTATCCTGACCTGTGTGCCGATATTTTTGTTGGTTGCTATTCGGAATACCGTTCTAGTTCCTCTGTACAAAAATTTGTACAAGCATAGAACTATCCTAGCTACCCATATACTCTACTGAAGTTAAAATTTGGATTGCAAACGATGCTTAACATTATTAATCCAAATTGTCCTTCAGAAGTTAAATTTGGATTGGAAACGATACTTAACATTTTTACTCCAAGTTTAACCGATGTATTTTTCATAAGTTAAATCATATTACAGAAGTTAATTAAATATTTATTTCAAAGATCGGCTTCCAGGTTAAACATGGCGAGGCACTAGGCCTTCTTGGGTATGAGATCATCTACCACTTCCTAGACAAAGCCTTTCAAAGAAATCAGATATTTAACTTTTTACAGTAAACTAGATTTAACTACAGAGACCTCAATAGAAGCACAATATCGAAACATGAAATCAAAAAATAAAATCGATAACAAAACGATAACCTAAAACTGATTGCCTCTTGTATTGGTATTTCAGAATCTATACAAAGAAAACTAACTAATTAATTTAAAGCAGAAACAATTAATTAGTTATACCTTTCTTTGTAGCTAAAGACCTCTTGATCTTCTATTGTATTCCTTTCCTCCTCTTGGACGTTGTGTGGGCGACGATCTACCAAGATGAAATCCACCCAAGCTTGCTTCTCCTCCAAGACTCTCGTGCCACCAAGGGATGCCAAAATAGGAAACTTCCTTTCTCTTCTTCTTCTCTTCCAAGTATCCGGCCACCAAAGAAAAGGAACTTCTTGATGTGTCGCCGACCTTGAGAGAAAGAAACAAGGAGCTGTTGGTGCAACCTTAGGTCAAGGTTGACTTGGTTGACCTGACTCGAGTTGGTCAAGGGTGACCTGACTCGAGTTGTATTTTGATGTTTGACAATGTTTGACGAGAGTAGAAAAGTTGTATTCTGATGTGTTGACAAGAATACAAACTTGGGAGATTGTTGGTGCAACCGTAGGTCAAGGTTGATCTGGTTGACCTGAAAAGTCCAAGCAGGGAGCTTGGCACTGGAAAAGTCCAAGTATGGAGACTTGGCACGGGAAAAGTCCAAGTATGGAGACTTGGCACTGGAAAAGTCCAAGCAGGGAGCTTGGCACGGGAAAAGTCCAAGTATGGAGACTTGCCTGAAAAGTCCAAGCAGGAGCCCGCACGAGGAAAGTCCTAAGCGATGTTAGGCGGTGGAAAATCCCGTGAGTGAAGCCAGGCGGTGGAAAGTCCTAGGATGTTAGGCGGTGTGGAAAAGTCCAGTGAGTAAAGCGGTGGGAAAGTCCTAAGCGGATGTTAGGCGGTTGGAAATCTGGTGAGTGAAGGCAGGCGGTGAGAAAGTCCTAAGCTGGATGTTAGGCGGTTGAAAGTCTCGTGAGTGAAGCCAGCGTGAGAAAGTCCTAACTGGGATGTTGGGCGGTGTGGAAATCCTGGTGAGTGAAGCGGGCAAGGAAAATCCAGATGGATCGGGGATGATCGGACATCCGGTGTCTGAGTAGGAGAAAAGTCAAGTGGGTCAAAGGTTGGCCGGACACTTGGTGGAGAGTCTTAGCGGTCAAGGGAGTGGCCGGATGCTAAGCATGATGTACCAACAGTCAAGGTTGACCGGATGTTGGTTTGGGAGACTTGGGACTTGGTTTGGGCAAAACCAAGCTCGATCGGTTTCGGATCGATCCAATACGTTTATGTATCGATCGATCCGTGACCGATGATAACAAATGAAGGGTTCTGTAAGACATCTGATCGGTGCCGAGACCGATCGAAGAGTTGAGAGAGACACGCCCACCTCTCGTATAGAGAGGTGGGATCGTCCGGGACCGATCAGATTGGGAACTGGATCGGTCCCCACGACCGTCATCAACCCACTGACCGTCGGTGATGCACGATCGGTCCACACCTGCGTTGCGACACAACGCGGCTAGATTCTGTCTTCGTGTCTTCTTCGCAGTGCGTATAAGACCTCTGAGGCGAAGAAGATAACAACTCTCTTCCTCACGACACTGCGATTTGAGCTTTCTGAGCTTCTTTGAAGCTTCGCGTGAGCTTCGTGCTGGTTTTCTAGCTGCTGGCATCCGTGAAGCTGCTGCTTCATCAACGGACTCCAGACGAGAAGGCAAGCTTGTTTGTTTTACATTCATATTGTTCTTGCTCTTCTTTGTATCTCCTGTATTGCTTTTGCAAAGATTGTGGTGAGGTTTCTCCACCCACAAGGAGTATTTATTAGCCGGATTTCCGGGGACTCATCCACCGACGGATTGGTAGGCTTCGTCCACCTTACGGACACGCCGAGGAGTAGGAGTTCATCTCCGAACCTCGTTATATGGTTTGTCTTTCTTCTCCTGTTTTCTTTCTACGTTGTATTTCCGCTGCACTAACCCAATCGTAGGAAGAAACGCGAAAGTTTGGGGTCGGCTATTCACACCCCCCTCTCTAGCCGTACGAAGGATCCTAACAAGTGGTATCAGAGCGAGGTCGCTCTTCGCCGGATTAACACCCGAGGGAGCACAAGCTAGAGAATGGATCTCTATGGAGAAGACATCATCATTCCACCCTTCTACGAATGCGGTGACTTCGCGTATTGGAAGGTAAGGATGAAGTACTTTCTTATGACTAACATAATGAATTGGTTTTGTGTACAAGAAGGTTTTATTCCTCCGGTGGATAAGGAAGGAAAACCACTTGAGAAGAAGGAGTGGACAAGAGAACAAATTCACAAATCCGAAATCAATGAAGAGGTAACGAGAATAATTGAACTTTCATTGCCTTCTAACATCTTGTGTAAGATAGGTTACAACAATGCCAAGGAATTATGGGATAACTTGGCCAAGTTCCGTGAGGGAAGCTCAAATTCAAGCCATGAAGAGGAGCTAAGTGAGCCAAGTAGCTCACATCATGGAGGAGAGGAATTAGAAGTTGAGGGTTACTCAACATCTAAGGACGAAGAGGAGGAGAGTTCTTCTTCAAGTTCGGAGCAAGAAGAAGAAGCTTCTACCTCCGAAAGGGATGAAGAAGAGAGCTCGCATCCACCCTCAACCCTAGGTAACTCAAGCAATTTAAGTTCAATTAAATTACACATTATGTGCTTTGAGTGTAGGGAACATGGACATTACAAGAGTAAGTGTCCGAAGAGGGTAAGAAAGACTCCACCGGCGCCAAAGGTCAAGGAAGCCGGAGTCCTGAAACGCAAGGGCAAGGAGCACATCGTGTGTTTCCAATGCAAGCAAAGGGGACACTATAGGAGCCATTGTCCGAGGGGGAGGCAACTTCACAAGGGCAAGAGACCGGGCACATCGATAGGGGGAGCTAAGGCAAACCCTAAGGTAACCTCTAAGGTTCATTTTTGCAATTCTAATAAAATGCATGCTAGGAATTTTATTGCACTTGTCGATAATAGCAAGCATGATAACCTTAGGAATCAATACATGTGCTTAGGAGCTAAACATGTGAGTTTAGATAAGGATAATTCTAGAAAGCTAACCCTAGAATTAACTCATCTAAGGCTAAGGAGAACCTAGGTAGAAACCCCAAGACAACTAGACATATGCCTAGGAATACCTCAAAGAAAAATGATAAATCAAAACTTGAGGTATTAGAGAAAGAAAATCAAGTCTTGAGGTCAAGACTTGACTCTCTAGAAAAGGTTCTTAAGGATTTGACTCTAGGGTCTAGGGGTCAAAAACCCAAGTCCAAGGACAAGAAAGGTTTGGGTCACAAACCTAAGTCCCAAGTGGTCAAGCCCACTTATCATAGTGTTCCATTCGATTATGGAACAAAACCTAGGGCTAGGAAGACCACCACCAAGGTCACAAGGGGAGTCACCCCTAGAGTTGATCTTGATGAGTCCCAGATGACCAAGGCTTTAAAGCCTAAGAGGGTCATTAGGAGGGTTGCTAGGGAAGTCATCCCTAGTGAATATTTAGTGAACCCAATGAGCTCAAATAGGTATTGGGTTCCTAGGAGCGTCTTCTCTACCCCATAGATGGGTTAGAGAGTGTCAACTCCGATTAGAAGGGTAGTTAACCCAACTTTGAGGAAATTGACACTCAAGGAGCATTTTCAAGATTTTGAGAACTTTTGAAAATGAAATGGAATTATCATTTACTCCTTTGAAGAGTTAAATGTGCCTAAAGATTGGAAATTTCATTTTTAATCTTATTTGGCACAATTTAAGAAAACCTAGAGAAATACCATAATTGGGATTTTGGTTTTCTCTTAGGGATATATGGGCAATCTAGGGTTAGATTTTAAGTTAGCTAAGGCTAAGGATACTTAGATAGGGAATTTAGGTATCTTATTTGTGCTAACTTGCCATGATTGGTTGCCATATGTCATGCCATGACATCATATTTATTTTATTATCATTTGAAATGTCATGATAATGCTTAGGCTAGTTTATATGTCATGCTTTATTTAAGTTTTCAAACTTTATGCCATGACATCATGACATTGGCACATGTTATTATGTATGACATCATTATATGCCATGTCATCATCTTGTGCATTAATGATCAATGAAATTGATTTAAGGATGAAAAACACATTTTGATATTGAGATCAAATTTGTGTTTAGAAAATGCATGAAAACTTAGCCTAAGTTGACCTTAATCCATATCTCACATCAAATTGACTTGAATGTGGTTTGATACACCTTAGATGTGTGTGAGATATAAGGATCATGAGTTAGGATCAAGGTGCATAGTCCTTGTACCTAGATGACCCTAATTCAAGAAATTGAGGATCATAGGGAAAGCTTGTGTACAAGTCATGTACATCTAGCCCTAAGATTATAGTCTCAAATTCAAATGGTTTTAAAAGCATTTTAAAATTGATTTGAAAAACCTTGATGAAGTTTTCCTAGTGATAGCATTCATCATTGAACATTGTGATACAAAGTTGGTTTAAACTTGAACTATTTCAAAGTTTTTGAACTTTGTATCAAGATTAAAAAATGGAAGTTATTTTCATAGAAAACTATTTTTCCATGATAGTATATGTTATGAGGAATGTATCCTCAAAATTTCACAATTTTTCGAATTTTCTGGAATTTTCTAGGAGTTTCTGAATTTCGGGAAGGAAATTTCAGAAATCTGCCTATCAGAGTCTGGATCGGTCTGGGGACCGATCCAGGTAAGTCCTGATCGGTCTGTGGACCGATCCAGTGAAGCATGAATCGGTCTGCAGACCGATCCAGTGAGATCCAGAAAGCGTGGATCGGTCTGGGGACCGATCAGTGCGTGCCAGTTTCTGATTTTCAGCTGTTGGTCTGAAATTTCAGCTGGAAGTTGGGTTTTGTGGATTTCTATAGTTTTGAAACTCTCCAAGACATTGTTGGTGCAATGGTCAAGGGGGAGTTTTACCTAATTGTCAAGGGGGAGTTGACTTTTAGGGGGAGTTTTTACTCCAAAATACTTTTGAGGATTAGTGATATGGGATTATCACTAAGTTGATTGTTGAGTTTAGTATCAAGGGGGAAATTAAGAGTTTCAATGAAAGGTATGGGACTTTCATTAGGAAGAAACTCTTGACCTTGATACCCTCCTTTTTCTTTTTGATGTGTGTCAAAAAGGGGAGAGCGTTCATTGGAGAATTATTGGAGAACCCAAGTTAGGTTATCGGGTTAACCTAAGCTAGGGGAAGAATGTCAAGGAATGTTCAAGGAAGAACATTGGAATTCTTTTTGATGTGTGTCAAAAAGGGGGAGAATTATTGGAGAACCCAAGTTAGGTTATCGGGTTAACCTAAGGGGAGAATGTCCAGAGAATGTTCAAGGAAAGAACATTGGACATTGGAAGATGGTTGGAAAACCTAAGTTAGGTTATCGGGTTAACCTAACTTGATTTTGGATTTTGTCAAACATCAAAAAGGGGGAGATTGTTGGTGCAACCTTAGGTCAAGGTTGACTTGGTTGAACTGACTCGAGTTGGTCAAGGGTGACCTGACTCGAGTTGTATTTTGATGTTTGACAATGTTTGACGAGAGTAGAAAAGTTGTATTCTGATGTGTTGACAAGAATACAAACTTGGGAGATTGTTGGTGCAACCGTAGGTCAAGGTTGATCTGGTTGACCTGAAAAGTCCAAGCAGGGAGCTTGGCACTGGAAAAGTCCAAGTATGGAGACTTGGCACTGGAAAAGTCCAAGTATGGAGCTTGGCATGCGAAAAGTCCAAGCAGGAGCTTGGCACGGGAAAAGTCCAAGTATGGAGACTTGGCAGGAAAAGTCCAAGTATGGAGACTTGGCACTGAAAAGTCCAAGCAGGGAGCCTGGCACGAGGAAGTCCTAACCGGATGTTGGTGCGAAAAGTCTGGTGAGTGAAGCCAGGCGGTGGAAAGTCCTAACTGGATGTTAGGCGGTGTGGAAAAGTCCCGGTGAGTAAAGCCAGGTGGGAAAGTCCTAGCTGGGATGTTAGGCGGTTGGAAAGTCCTGGTGTGAAGCCAGGCGGTGAGAAAGTCCTAACTGGGATGTTAGGCGGTTGGAAAGTCCGTGAGTGAAGGCGATGAAAGTCCTAACGGGATGTTGGCGGTGTAAATCACGTGAGTGAAGCCGAGCAAGGAAAATCCAGATGGATCGGGGATGATCGGATCGTGTCCGGTGTAGAGAAAAGTCCAAGTGGGTCAAAGGATTGGCGGACACTTGGTGGAGAGTCTTAGCAGGTCAAGGTGCGACCGGATGCTAAGCATGATGTACCAACAGTCGAGGTTGACCGGATGTTGGTTTGGAGACTTGGGACTTGGTTTGGGCAAAACCAAGCTCGGATCGGTTCAGATCGATCCAGTGATACGTTGTGTATCGATCGATCGGTGACCGATCGGATAACAAACGAAGGGTTCTAAGACATCGGTCGATGCGGACCGATCGGAAGAGTTGAGAGACACGACCACCTCGTATAGAGGTGGGATCGTCCGGACCGATCGGTGAGCCTGATCGGTCCCCACGACCGATCGGACCATTGAACCGATCGGTGATGCGATCGGTCCACACACCAGCCGCCACGACAACGGCTGGATGTCTTCGTGTCTTCTTCGCAGTGCGGTATAAGACCTCTCAGAGCGAAGAAGATAACAACTCTCTTCCTCACGACACTGCGATTTGAGCTTTGCTGAGCTCCTCTTTGCTGAAGCTTCGCGTGAGCTTCGTTCTGGTTTTCTAGCTGCTGGCATCCGTGAAGCTGCTGCTTCATCAACGGACTCCAGACGAGAAGGCAAGCTTGTTTGTTTTACATTCATATTATTCTTGCTCTTCTTTGTATCTCCTGTATTGCTTTTGCAAAGATTGTGGTGAGGTTTCTCCACCCACAAGGAGTATTTATTAGCTGGATTTCCGGGGACTCATCCACCGACGGATTGGTAGGCTTCGTCCACCTTACGGACACGCCGAGGAGTAGGAGTTCATCTCCGAATCTCGTTATATGGTTTGTCTTTCTTCTCCTGTTTTCTTTCTACGTTGTATTTCCGCTGCACTAACCCAATCGTAGGAAGAAACGAGAAAGTTTGGGGTCGGCTATTCACACCCCCCTCTCTAGCCGTACGAAGGATCCTAACAGGAGCAAGGGAAGAAGCAAAGGCCGACCACACAAGGATCAAGAGAGGAGACTAAGGTTATGTTATCACGAAGGTTCCCTCTCCCTCTCTTTTATAATCCTTGCTCAAGGTAAAAAAGGAAAGTTTTAAAACAAAATTAAAACTTCCTTTTAATCCTTGCTAATGACTAAAAAGGAAAGTTTTTTTTAAAAAAATTAAAACTTCCTCTTAAACAATACATGGCCGACCACACAAAAGCAAAAAGGAAAGATTTAAAACAATTAAGATCCCTCTCTTTTTAAATTTCCTATTGTACATGGCAATAAAGAAAAGTTTTAAAAATTAATCTCTCTCTTTTAAAACAGGTAGACAACTACAAAAAAAGAAAGATTAATTAAAATTTCTCTTTTTAAATCATGGTTACAAAAAGGAAAGTTTTATCAAAAATTAAAATCTCTCATTTAAACATTATAGATAACTACAAATAAGGAAAGATTTTAATAAAATTAAAATATCTCTTTAATCTTTTGTAGAAAGCTATAAAAGGAAAGATTTTAAAATTTTAAAACTCTCTTTTAAAACCATGAGGATGGCTATAAAAGAAAATTAAAATCTTTCTTTTAACCATTGTAGATAACTATAAAAAATGAAAGATTTTAACAAAATAAAATCTCTCTTTTAACCATTTTAGATAACTACAAATAAGGAAAGATTTTAACAAAATAAAATCTCTCTTTTAACCATTTTAGATAACTACAAATAAGGAAAGATTTTAACAAAATAAAATCTCTCTTTTAACCATTGTAGATAACTACAAATAAGGAAAGATTTTAACAAAATTTTGTTTTAAAAATAAAACTTCATTTTCCTTTTCTAGTGACTGACCCCTAGCTTGGGCACTAAGCTTGGCCGACCACCTCTTAGCTTCCAAGCTCATGCTTGGCCGACCCCGTTGCACCAACTAAGGATGTGGCCGACCCATTACTTGGGTAAAAAGTGGACTTTTTGGATACAAGGATTTATAGAGGCTACAACAGGGACCGAGAGTAGAAATTGATTTTGGTCTCCCGATGAGCTTGAGCTTCCTGTGTTCGCCCCGAACACCCAACTCAAGTTCATCAATAATAACTCATACCACTAAAGAGTTATTATTGCACTACCGCACCAATCCCAAATTACATTATGGGCTCCTTCTTATTATGAGTGCATTAATCTCCCTACGTTTAAGATATCGAATGTCCACTAATTAAATGAGTTACTGGCAACTCACTTAATTAATGAACTAAATCTCACCCATTGATAAATCAAAGAAATAAATACTAAGTATACATGCTTATCATTATATCGGGATTAAGAGTACACACATCCATAATAACAGAGGTTTTGTTCTTTTATGTAGTCAGTATAAAAAGAAAAACCTCAAATGGTCCTGCTCAATACACACATAGTGTACTAGTGTAATTTTATAGTTAAGATAAACTAATACCAAATTACACTACAACCACTCCAATGGTTTGTCTCATTCCATCTTGGTTGTGAGCTACTATTTATAATTTATAAGGAACTGATAACATGATCTTCTGTGTCACACCAAACACCATGTTATCTACAATATAAATTAAATGGACAACTGCATTTAACATAAATGCAGACATTTGACCAATATGATTCTTATTTCAAAATAAATATTCATACAAAAAGCTAGGCTTTTAGTATACATCCCAACAGTTTTAGCTTGGCTTATGTGCCGAGTCGCATCTGGTTTCGTGATGTCGCTTCCAGCTCCGTGACGCATCCGACTCCGCTTCATCAGATCCAACTCTTCATCCGGCTTATCCATCTACGCTTTCGGGTCACGACAACTAGACCAACATCCCATCCTAGGGCGCCCCTAGGCCAGGGTACGTTTTCTGTACTCGCCCCTCATTTATCTCATTATTATATTATAAACTTGTTACTCATATATTCGTTGGATCTGCCTCGAGCTTGGGGGTACCAAGGACCGGGGCAACCCGGTCGCTGCCTGCAGGTAGCGTTGACCAGAGGACTTCTGACGACTTGGTCAACATAGAAGTCATCTCAGCATACCCCCTCTAGGACATCGCAACTCAGTCAATATTCTATCCACCTCACCCGACAGTTCATCTGACTTAGATTCCGAACAATATCAATTTGGCGTCGTTTGTGGGAATCTTCTCCACCTATTCTGGAACGTGAAGATGGACGACGTCGGGGGGTTATCTGCCATTATCACAGTCCCGGAAGATCCCAACGAACATATTATCTTCTACCTTGACTCCACAGGTATTCGGGAGTCGAGGGACTGAGTTGGAGCTTCAGTTGGCCGACAGGTTAGTTTTTTCATTATATTTTTTCCCTGACTCTATGGGTACTCGGGAGTCAAGGGACCGAGATAAACCCTTAGCCAGTTGACACGGCTCCTCGATCAGGTATGTTATAGGCTCTGCTCCCTTTTTATGATTATAGGGGTTGCTATAGCTCTCTGATAAGAGAGTAAGATCCTAGTTTCTTGATCAAAGACTAAGGCCTTCGATTTCTGATCGGACACTAGGGGCCAAGCTCCCCGATCAGACATTAGGGGCACAACTTTCCGCTCATACACTAGGGGCACAACTTCCCGATTAGTGACTCGCAGTACAGCTTCCTGATCAGGATCTAGGGGTCTCACTCTTTGATTACAGGCTAGGGGCATTGCTTTCCGATTAGGGACTAGGGGCCCAGCTCCCAAGTCAGGTGTGTTACAGGCTATGCACCCTTCACCATGGGGCTCTGCATCCTCTTACTACTACAGGCTCTGCACCCTTCACCATAGGGCTCTGCATCCTCTTACTACTACAAGCTCTACACCCTTCACCATGGGGCTCTGTATCCTCTTAATACTATATGCACTGCACTCTATTATTGTTATATGCTTTACATCCTCTACCTGTTTTGCATTCTCTTATATCTACAGGCTCTGCTCCTTTCACCCACAGTGCTCTACTTTCTTCTAATACTACGGACTCTGCTCCCTTATATGGCTATGGGGTTCACTTTCTTTGACGATCAGGGCTTAGATTATTCTCCTTGACTCCGTGGATATTTGGGAGTCACAGGATCGACACTAGTTCTCTCCCCGACTTCACGAGCATTTTGGAGTTGAGGGATCGAGACAGATCCTCAGTTAGTCGACACCACTCCGTGATCAAGTATGATAAAGGCTCTCCTCCCTCATATTGCTACGGGCTCTGCTTCTATGGACTTCATGGCTTCACCTCCTCCATTCGGGTCGAGCTATTGTCACTGGTCTCGGACCAGAGTATCACCACCAGTCTTGAATCGGAGTATCACTAACGATCTTTCGGTCGGGCTCCCAGACCAATTCTCGGTTGGGCTTCCAAACCAATTCTCTGTCGAGCTTCTAGACCAATTCCCGGTCGGGCTTCCAGACCAATTCCTGGTTAGGTCTTCAGATCAAGTCTTGGTCAAACCTCCAAGTCAATTCCTGGTCAGGTCTCTAGATCAAGTCTTGGTCAAACCTCCAAATCAATTCCTGGTCAGGTCTCCAGATCAAGTCTTGGTCAGACCTCTAGATCAATTCCTGGTCAGACCTCCAAATCAATTCCTGGTCAAGCCTTCAGATTGCTTCCTAGTCAGACCTCTAGATCAATTCCTAGGCAGATCTCCAGATCAAACTCTTGGGCAGATCTCCAGATCAAATTCTTGGGCAGATCTCTAGATCTAATTCCTGGGCAAATCTCCAGACCGGGTCCTAGTCAGACCTTCCGAGCCATTCCAGGTCTAGTCTCCATATCGCCTCCCGGCCGATATTCCAGACTCTCACCCCAGCGCGAGTTATAAGTGAGCTTGCTCTCACGCTTCCAGACTCTCGTCCCAGCGCGAGTTATAAGTGAGCTTGCTCTCACGCTTCCAGACTCTCTCGTCCCAGTATGAGTTATAAGTGAGCTTGCTCTCACGACCAACGACCTCTCGGTTGATATTCCAAGCTCTCATCCCAGTGCGAGTTATAAGTGAGCATGCTCTCACGCTTCCAGACTCTCGCCCCAGTGCGAGTTATAAGTGAGCATGCTCTCACGCTTCCAGACTCTCACCCTAGTGCACGTTATAAGTGAGTATGCTCTCACGACCAACGACCTCTCGATCGGTATTCCAGACTCTCGCCCCAGCGCAAGTTATAAGTGAGCTTGCTCTCACGCTTCCAGACTCTCACCCCAGCGCGAGTTATAAGTGAGCTTGCTCTCACGCCTCCAGACTCTCACCCTAGTGCGAGTTATAAGTGAGCTTGCTCTCACGACCAACAATCTCTCGGTCAGGACTCCAGACTCTCGCCCTGATGCGAGTTATAAATGAGCTTGCTCTCACGCCTCCAGACTCTCGCCCCAGTGCGAGTTATAAGTGAGCTTGCTCTCACGCCTCCAGACTCTCGCCCTAGTGCGAGTTATAAGTAAGCATGCTCTCACACCTCCAAACTCTCACCCTAGTGCGAGTTATAAGTGAACTTGCTCTCACGACTAACGACCTCTCGGTCGGGACTCCAGACTCTCGCCCTAGTGCGAGTTATAAGTGAGCATCCTCTCACGCCTCCAGATTCTCGCTCACGACCAACGACCTCCCGGTCAGGCTCTCACGATCAACTACTAGTCGGTTAGCACTCATCACACTCCACTCGTCGCTCTGTCTGACACTCATTGTTCGCGACTCACTTGCTGCTTTATCCCACACTCACCATTCGCGTCTCAATCGCCGCTCTGCCTGGTACTCACTGCTCTTGCCTCGCTTGTCGCTTTGCTCGGAACTCGTCCCTCACGTCTCACTCATCGTTGTGCCCCGCATTTATTGCTCGGTCGTTTTTAATATCATGTTAAATAATTTTGTAAGTCATTCAATATGTTGTTTCCCTAGACACTTCCATACTTCTATCGGAATATCATCTGGGTCCAACTGTTTTTTCATTGTGCATCCCATTTAAAGTTTGTTCTACTTCTGAAGTTTGAATTCTATGATAAAAAAAATTAAATTTCTATGTTCATTTGACCTACTTAAATTACCTAAGTTAAGTTGGTCACCTAAATCTTCATTAAAAAATTAATGAAAATACCTCTTTCACCGCTCTTTTATTTTTTTCATCGTTTACTAATACCCTATTACATTCATTTTTAATACATTTTATTTAGATAAGATCTCTTTACTTCTTTTCTCTCATTTTAGCTATTCTATAAATATCTCTTTCCCCTTCTTTTGTATCTAATTTTTGATATAATCCTTCAAAAATTTCATTATTTACTTCACTCACTACTTTCTTAGCTTCTTTTTTGGCTATTGTATATTTTTTTAAGTTTTTCTCGTTCTTACAAATATATAATTCCTTATAAACTATTCATTTCCCCTTCATTTTCTCTTTTACTTTCTCATTCCACCATCAAGATTCTTTACTTAATGGTGCATGTCCCTTTGACTCACCGAATACACTCTTAGCTACTATTTTCAACTTTGATATCATCTTATCCCATGTTGTATAAGGGTCATCGTATATTACACTTAATGCTTATATTTCTACCTTCTCCTTAAATATATTTTGCATCTCATCCTTTAACTTCCACCACTTAATTCTAGGAGTCGTATATATTTTTTTCTATTGATACTATATTTGAGGCGTATATCCAACACTACTAACATATGTTGGGTAGTTAAGCTCTCTCCCGGGATAACTTTGTAATCTTTACAAAGCTTTCTATCATTCTTCCTAATCATAAGAAAATCAATTTGTAATTTATTATTCATATTTTTGAACGTGACTAAGTGTTCTTCTCTTTTCTTAAAAAAATGTATTAGCTAATATAAGATCATATGCTACCGCAAAATCTAATATAATTTTTCCTTCCTCATTTCTTGTTCTAAATCGATAACTTCCATGTACCCTTTCATATTCCTCATTTTTCACTCTAACATGCCCATTTAGATCACCTCCTATTAAAATCATTTCATTTGGTGGAATATTTTATAATATCTCATATAAGTCGTCCCAAAACTTTGATTTGGTAGCTTCACTTAATCCTATTTACGGTGCATATATGTTAATTATGTTCATAGTTTCTTTCACCACTATTATCTTAAGGACTATAATTTTATCCCCTTTCTAACTACTCTTACAACTTCATCCTTTAATAAATTATCTACAATAATACTCACTCTATTTCTTGTTTTACTCTTTCTAGTGTACCATAACTTAAAACCTGAGTTCTCTATTATCTTTGCATTCTTGCCTACCCATTTTGTCTCTTGTACACATAAAATATTAATTCTTCTCCTAATCATCGTATCTACTACCTCCATTGATTTACCAGTGAGGGTTCTTATATTCCATATTTTAAATATTAAATTATTAGTTTTCTTCTCATATTTGTTCTTATCCAACCTATGGTGTAAGAACTTTTGTCTATTTAACACTGCACCAAAGTTCTCATGGAGATGTAGCAGTCTTTGCTGATACATTATAATCGAACTCTTTAATACAAACTCTTACATATTTAACACTACACTTAAATTCTAGAAATATAATGATATTTATCGAGATGTTACAGACAGATAGGGATGCAATCGAGCCGAGCCGAACTCTTGGATGTTTGAGTTTGGCTCGTTTATAATCGAGCCGAGCTCGAGCTTTATTTAACGAATATATTCATGGCTCACGAGCTTATTCAAACTTTTATCGAATCTAAACGAGCTTAATAAATATAAATTATAAATTTAAATATTCATTAAAAATTAAATTATATATTTTAAAAAAATTATAATATTCTGGTTAAAATTTATAATTTTATTCTAATAAATAAATTTAATATATTTGTCTATGTTTTTCATAAGTAGAGTGTAAAATCTATAAACTCAATATCAAACCTATTATTTTTTTTATTTAAAAGTTGATTTATAAGTTTAACGAACATGTTCACGAGCTAACGAGCCGAATATTGTGAAGCTTGAGCTTTGTTTGTTTATCTTAACGAGCCTCATTAAACGAGCTTTTATCGAATCGAGCTTCGAATAGCTCACGAGCGGCTTGACACATTTACACCCCTACAGACAGACTGATCTATAACATGTTATTTCTTAAAAATAAAAACATTACAGTTATACTTATTTAAAATTAATCCTAAAATCTATTAAAATAAATAATTATATAAATACTAACTGGATTTTAAAATAAATAATTATATAAATATTAACTGTACCAACACGTAAGACGACTTCATAGATAATACCAGAGTTAGATTGATATTTTACAAATGACATTAAAATGACCATCCGATATTTAAAGCTGCCAAAAAAATAAATTTCAATTTTCGACAAGGATAATTCAAAGATAAGAATTGATGTTGCCGGTCGAACCATGAGTCCTTAGCTAAAGCATGAAACCCTTGTTCTTTCCATGCAATATGGGCACGCCGAGTTATCGTGAGCGCTTCATCCACAAAAATACTTCAATTTTTTCATAAAGATAAATGGATCTACCACACATGGAGCAGGAAGATAAATTAGAGAGTATAAAGAGCATTAGACACAAATCATAGACTCTAAAAAGCAATAGACAAACTGAATACAATCGACAGCAAATAACTTCTACCTTGGTATGAACCACCAGCTTCTTATGCATATGCTTGGTTGTGATTAATGGCGTAAAAGTTACTCTTTAGAATATCTGTCATATAGATTTGGTATTCACTTTCATCCGGGGCACAACCACATTGCATTTTTTTTGCCCACGAACAACGTTCTTCAAAGTTTAACTGAATTTGATAAAATGTAAGCATTAGGAAAGAAATAAGCGCAAAATGGTAAGCACTCGTCTCGGTCATTTTTTCCAAGTGGCTCGACATGCCCGCCTTCAGACTTTGATCAATCCCTCCGAGAATGACAAGATATGTACAGTGTGATACTGATACCATTTACAGTCTACCAACTGTTTTTATACATGAGTTTATAGTTTGACCGGACGCCTAAATTCTGGGAACCGGTCGCAAAAATGGCTTCAGGAGTAACCCACCAATCACATACAACCGGTGAAACATCAAGCAGCACACCAAAAACCATAAAAGGAATATCAAAGAAATTGACTGTTTTCGGCGCCACCAAACAATCTCTGGAAATCAAGGATGACCCCTGAACCAAGAGTCACTGACAACACGGCAAATTGTAGATAATCTGAGCTTGAATTCTTCGACTCAGTCCAAAATCACTGAAGCTGGATCTTTGCTTTCTGAAGTAGCTTCGATGAAGTCTGCAATTCTTAGAACCATAACTGATTTGTACATTGCAAGCTCAGCATTCGACATCAAGATTTGAGCTCTACTTCGCAATTGGAGAGCAAATTCTGAAGCCCTTTTTGCAGCATTTTCTGCTTCATGAACTCTCCTCAAAGCCCCATCATGTACTGCAACCATTAGATAATGTACTAGTCATTTATTTAAAGCATAAAAGAATTAAGCTGGCAATGGCTTCAAAATTTCAAATGCAACTACATCCTTTTGCCATAACAAGAGAGTGCTGTATCTATAACTAAAAATATTAGCATTGTGAGGTTTGCGAGTATAATAAAAAAGTGAGGAGTTGAAGCATCAAACTTAACCCTTGAAGAGCAAGTTTCAAAAGGATTGTGAGCCACCTGATAACACATGGCTTAGGGATAAGTTGTGGTTGTAAGGTTAATTTACAGAAATATATAGGGCATAGCTTTCACAAATTTTCAGTTATACTACAAAAAAAATTTATGATGAACGTAGCAACAGCAGCAGCAACAATGTGGTTGTGCATTTCACAAAATCCTACTAATCACCAATTGTGAGAAATAAGCACCAAATAAACTAACACCACATTCAGCAGTAGCAATAGCAATAGATCCATGATCATAAGACCTGGATTACCAAAAAAAATATAGCAAGAGATCCATATAACTAGAGTTATAATTCTCATAGACATTAAGCTGGAATCCAGAGTCTACTATCTCCATATTCAACATCATTAAACCTATCAAAGAGCAAAACAAAGTAGTAATATGCAGAAAAAAAACCTTGTTCTAGAACCTCTGACTTTGTTTTTATTGTCTGACTCCGTTTCCTCTTGAGTGATCTCTTTTTGCGGAGAACAGGCTTATGTATAAACTGTGCTGGCCTTAAGGGTTGACCCTGTACAAAATGCAGGGAACATAAGATTTAGATAATAGCTAAGCATCAAAATCATGACCTTGAAGCAGTATGCAAGACTGGTAAACAGCAAAAAAAGTACAATCTTACCAAAAACAGAAAAAATGAAGGGGAAAAAACAAGCAGTAAACTTTTTATAAAGTACTGTAGCTTACTGCCTTCCGAAACATATTACTAATTTAGCATGTTCCACCTATCCAGAAATAGAATCCTTTTTTATAAAAAGACAAATAAATAATTCCCTATGCAACTTAAGTAAAATAGTGATGATCCAATTATTTCTCTTATAATCAAAACAGAAATTAGCAATTGAGACAAATCTCTTCCAGCAACTAACATTTGGGTGGGATCAATTATTTCAAAATAAGAGACCATTACAAGCATCGGAAATCATCAAAACTGTTGTGATGCAATGAGAGAGAAGACTGCTGAAAACTATAAAGGCAAGAAGCACACTAAAAAAACAAATGCACACAAATTAGTTGCCCAACAACAAAGTTCTGTAGAAGAGTACATGGCCATGCTATACAATTTTGGAAGGCAAAATGTTCTGATTTTGAGTAATTCCAATGTGTACATATGCACAATTATTCGTGTCTATCTGCCAAACAGATAATTCAAACCATGTTTATGCCAAACAATCAACCTAAAATCTCCGAGAACCCCTTATCATAATTCAATGGATTTCAAGGAACTATGTCAAAAACCATATTAAGGCTCAATCTCCCCGCCGGCCATGTCTGTGGATAGAGAATTCTCTTTGCCTCTTTCAAGAATCCAAATACTGATAATAATTAACAAGTAATTAAATATTTGATTTTGACTAGAAACAAACTTTCTCAAAAAGGTTTTAGTTTGACTATTTCTCTATTTTTAATATATTGTTTAAATTATGATAGTGAATGGCTTGAAAGAAGCAGAAGGTTGAGGTGACATGGGAACATTGCGCTTGATGAAGGGAACTAAATGCTATTGGAATGTAATCGTTGTAGGAATGAGTATTGCAGTGGTCTTTTTGAATGAGAAATCATCTAGCTGGCACACGACAAGAGGTAGAAGCTCATTCAAAGGTTTTGAAGGGTGTAAAAAACAAGTCCATACAGATTTTGCATATTTTGTGTGACATGACTTTGAAGATTTTGTGTGACATGAGGAAGAGCAGGATCTTCTCAAGATCACTTTGATGAATAAAACAATGCTACAACTAAAGAGATGATGGGACAAATGGATTATTTGTGCTTTAGGTAAGTTGGAAAAGCAAAGCAAATAGCAATCAATCAAATTTTAAAGAAAAGAGACAGGATATTTGCAAATGCATTTATGGTACTGTCTTGTCGCTCAATTTAGTAAACAGCCCTCTATTTCTATAAATGTTGAAGTTTGTTCAAGAATATGATCAAGGTTTGAAGCAACCTACTTATCATGAAGCAAAGTAACATATTTGATAGGTCCCCTCAGGGCAATGCAGTGGTTGAGGCATAGAGTGTTGTCACATGAGGTCTTAGAGTCGAAACTCGGCGTGTCCGAGCATACTTTCCTCCATGCCTTGACCACTTGCACTAATGGCTAGTAGTCACCCATGATTTACCTCCTCCGTGCTAGTCTAGGGACGGGTTGGCAAGGGCACTAGAAGTGAGCGAATCGCCTTTTTGCCACACAAGAGTAACATATTTGATCCTATCTTCAAAAGTATAAAATTGATTGAGCAGAGTAAGACTAGGTGCACTAATGTATCTGATGGATGATTTGGTAGTAGAGGACACTCTCTCACCAATTTTATGGTTAATAGTCCAGTGGCACAGTGTTTCTAAAATCTATTACATGTCAGATGCAATTAACAATGTAAAAGAAAACACTTGAGTTACTTGATACACAAGTGTATGAAATAGGTGAAGAAAATTTTGTCCAAGTTCTAATGGATGATACATCTAACTACATGGAAGCTAGACAATTATTAAAAGCAGCACAAAGTTATTTTAATCACCTAGTCTGATGCATTGTTCAGATTTAGTTCTTGCCGACATTGGTAAAATTCCTTTTTTTAATGATAGTATCGCAAAAGACCTATAGAAGCAAGTCATTATTTATAGTAATACTTTAGTCCTAAATTTATGTAGATGATTTACTAAGGGAGATGAATTGAAGAGGCTTACAGCCTTTATATTTGTTATCACATATTTGACACTGAAAATGATGTTGGAGAAGAAATATGCAGTCAGATTCATGTTAGCTTCTGAAGCTCAGGTTACAAGTTATTTCACAATCAATTTGAAGGGAAGAAAGTACAAGTGTGATTCACAATTTTAGAAGTAGATGGAGTTTTGTTTGTGTGTGACTCCACTAGTGAAAGTGTTTCATCTTATGGATGGTGATATGACACTAGTCATGGGCTATATTCACAAAGCAATGGATAGATATAAGTATTGAATCACAAAAAGAAATTTAGAAGGATTGAGAGTAAATATCAAAGGATCTGAAAGATTATGAACACTGGATGGGATTTACAACTTCATAGACCCTAGCATGCATGGGTTTATTGCCTTAACCCTCGGTATGAATTTAATTGAATGCTACTTCATAATTTTTTTATGGCGCCATTATATTTTTGATACATGAGGTATAAGTATATACAACAATAATAACAATCAAGCCTTATCCCACTAGGTGGGGTCGGCTACATGATGTATAAGTATATAAGTGGTTTAATATCACAACTTTAGTTTCATTATGATTCAAACTTTCCTCTTGATGTAAAGGTTTAAATTAGCATCCTCAAGACAGTGCGGGTGAACTCAAAGAAGCAAGAGAAGCAAAGGGATATTTGACATGAAATATGGTGATAGCAACAAAAGCCAAAAAATAACCAAGCACAACAAATTATTTAAAGATAGGTGTGAGAATAAATTATTTTTTGGTTTCTTATTTAGTTTGTTTCATTCATCTTTATGATGAGAGAGCTATGGAGAGGTATGTTGTGAGCTATGAAGATTTGTTATTTGTGTTCATAGCTTAACATGTAGTCTCATAAGATGTGAAAAGAATTGGACCACACTCAAGTACCTCGATTCTAAAATGAAACCATTTGGGATGACTAAATGCTTTTGTACTGGTAAAAAGTTTATCTTCAGCTAGAGTTAAGACCAAAAAAAAAATACAAGAAAAAGGAGATCCATCTGATCTGATTTGCTTGTCAATATGAATTTTATGATAAGTCGATTAAAGAAGTTAAAGAACCTTGTCTCTTGAACCTTGTCTCTAAAAGGATGTTTCATGGCTGGATGTATAAGAATGCTTTAACATAGAGAGAGTGCACCATCGAAGAAAGGGAAGAGAAGTACATCACTAAAATTCTATTTAATTTAAAAGTTTACTATTATTTAATTCTTTATATTATATTGCTTTTCCAATTATTCTAGGTCCAAGAAATTTGAATATAAATATTAAAATAAAAAAATGAGAAAGTTAAATATTAAAATAAAGGTTAATCAGCTAGCTAGCAAACAAATATTTTAGTTTGTGGTTAAATCTGGTGTTAATCGACTGATAAGATATTGATGGTGGTTGCATTGGCAAATCAACTAATGTTTCTACTTGTGGCTGCATCAATTGGAAAATCGACAGATCTGGGATCAATCTTGACTGATGACAACTTCCAGACAACTAATGCTATAAAAGAAAAACTAGAAAGAGTCGTTAATCTTCTAGAGCTGCACCACAACAATCTAATGACATAATAGCTATAATGCATCAGTCAACTAATAGTGGAATTTCATCAACTGATCAACAATACAACAACAAGACAACAAAGGTCAGTTGAATATGTTTGAAACTTAAAGGGGCCCGAGAGATAATTTGGAGCTAAGGTTCACAACTTATGTTCTTGTCCAATTAAGCCTATTGTTCCCTATTATTTTAAGCTCCATTATATTCATCTTATAAGAGTTTGTAAGAAGTTTCTCCACCTTTGGAAGTAGTCCAAAAAGGAGAAAAGTTAGTGGGGGCTTTCGAGAGTGATTCATTGAAGGGTCATAAGCCGTGAAATAGAATCGATGGTTCCGAAGCATGTATATGCATTGTGTTAGAGTTTGTATTCTTCCTTTGTTTATTTCTACTGCATACTTTTGTTTAATTGACCTCACAAAGCTATTAGCAAGTATTTAAGTGCTAATTACAGAAAGAACTGTCATTCACCTCTGCCCTTGACCCTTTAGCTTTTTGACAATTTATCACAAGGGTCCTAACATTAAGGACTATCTAACTATTCTGTATGTCTTTACTAATTTTCAAGAAACAATAAAGAAAGATTTGGTTAGATTTGTCTAAGTTTGTTAAATTCAATTTAGTTTGATCAAAATTCAAACTATTCCATTCTTTTTTACTCAAGATTTGACAAATTTTGAATCAATTTAACCTTTGTTTTTTTAGTGGAGTTAACTCATTCATAATTAATTTCTTTCAATCTCTGCTATCTTTAAACTTAGCAAAAGACGAGATCAGCCTTTGTCAAACAACAATTCAGTATCAACCAATTTTGAGAACTATGAATTACACACTAAATATTGGCTACAGAGGGTGACAACATCTTACCTAGGAAACCTAAATAAAAAATGTGAGGATTGAACACCAGATTTTAAAGCAACTGCATATGATGATTGGCCTTGATATTACTAGCAGGCCCATGTAGGATGAAGATGAAGGATGGCTGGTCCACAATAGGCCAACATTTAGCCAGTCAATAACATTTTTTTTAAAATTATGCTCAATTTAGACGTGTTTAACTGTTTGATTCATATTATTGTTGCTACTTGAATTTTGATATCATTAAGTAATAGAAAACAAAAGAATAACTCATGATACCATGTGTCAGCCAAACCAACAAATCAGCACGGCAGACACCAAAACCATACTGATGTGATCACGGACCAATAGGTTTACCACATCATAAATTCAAATCTTGATCAGGAACAGGTAGGACCAACAATCTCATTCTATTTCTTTGACATCATTTTACATTATCAAAAGAGACAAGAAATGCCAAAAAGTAAGAATAGAAAAATACCTGAAATTCTCTAACCAAAGCAGAATGATTTTTGCTTCTCTTTCTTGTCCAATAATCATAAATAGAAAGCAACCTCTCTCTCTTTCCAAAATGCTGATAATGATTTAGTGCCTTTTCTTTATCAAATACATCATCCACATTTCTGTATGAATCCTTCTCCATTGCATAAATTATTTTCTCAAATTCATCTACTGAAATATCATTATCTGGACCAACATTTGCATGTTGAATACTTGAATTATGCTTGGTCAACCATTGCTCATCACCAGAATCCATATCATACCTAGCTACTTTGCTCGATATAGCTCGTTGTACTTCATCGTCCTCAATTTTGATATACACATCAGGTCGTGAAAAATTTGCATCAGAACCTTCCTCATAGCCAGAGACCTCCTCGAACACAGGCACTGGAATCATCCTAGACGAAGACTCTTGAAGGTTGCGCTCACAACACTCCATTTGCAATTCCTTGAATACAAGCCAATCCCACCTGTCCAAAAATTCAAGCTTCCACCTATAATCTCCAGCCCACATATAAGCATGGGTGAACCGATTAACAACACATGGCCTTATGTCCAAAGATTTGTGAAGATACATTGCTTCACCCTGAAACTTAACTGCTATAGCCCATTCCTGAGAGCCTAATAACTCCAACATGACCTCAAAACCTTCTTCTCTCCAACACCTGTCAACATCAGTGACTAGGACATTTGCACGGCAATGCACAGAGTCTATGTTCTGCTTCACCTCTGCTAAAGCATATTTCAGTTCCTTATTCTGCTCCATGGGGCTCTTCTTGACAGATTTCCTGTGTCTCGGAACACTGAGTGGAGTAGAGGCATCACTCTCATCTATGAAACTGAGCAAGTCCTCAACACCATGATCAGGTATTTCAATAGAGACAGGTTTCATAACTGCCTGGAGGCCTTCCTGCTTCCCTTCAAAGGTAGCACCACTGTCATTCAACTTGGACTGCCTTGAAAACTGTGGACCAGCTTGCATTCTCATTAAAGCCAAGTTCCGACTTCTGAGATACCTAGAGAAGCTTCTCTTCTTGCTATGCTTACTGAAACCTGACAATGTAATTGCATTTTGTGAACCTGATGTATAAGCATCATGATTAACATTTTTCTCAGGACTCTGCATGACACTAGTCCCAGAGAATACAATTCCCAAAGAATCTTCTTTCGCACGAGCAATAGAGTCATTTCCTTGACAAATGGCAGCAGCAGAAGGGATAAGATGGGAGCACTTTAAATATCTCAAAATGAAGTGAGGCAAATAAAGGGAACGTAGAAGCATACTGACATGCAAACTCCTAAAGAATGAGGCTAGTGCCAAATAGTCAAGCCAGATTATTGGTATAGACTGTTTAATATCATATATCCTACAAAGCCCACCAAAAAACCTGGGAGTTGTGAAAACAACATTCTGAAAGGGAAGAAAGTAACAATTAGAACATTTAAGGCCATAATATATAAGAAAAATAAGTGAAAGTTTAGGGTAAAACTTACATCACATCGCCCCCTGAGAGGTAATATATGTACTCCTTGCTCAGAGAAAATACTAGCAAATGACCCAGAGAATATGAAGGCAACAAGTTCCACGAGTGGTGCAGTAGTTCCCCTCATCCATTTAAGCATGCAGATGATGAGTCTCGAAATCAAATGTGAATAATTAGCATGAGAGGATTCAGCAATAAGCAAGAGCACCACAGGATCAGTGACGCCAGTGTGCAAGCTGTTTTCTCTAATGCCAACCTTCTTTGCAAAATTCTCTGCCAACGTTGAAATTCTCAACCCCCTTCTCAAAACCACTGGTTTCCTTGACGCCAGCCCAAAATCCACGCCAAAAATTGCTGCAGTTTGCTCGATTGTTTGCGGCAAAGGCGTCACCTTTGATTTCTTCCTGTGTCGTTTAGGCACATACACAATTCCAAACCTTCTATTCATATAAGAAGTCGCATCAGCGACAGAAGAAGATGATGATGCCGCACTATCTGAGAGTTGTCTCTGCCTCTTACGCTCATAAACAATTGCATACTTTTTGGCTTGCAAAGATTCAAGATTTTCCTCTGGATCATCTAACTTCTGTGACACACTCTCAACCACAACACCATTAGTCATCTGTGCTTCCTGCTCCTCGCACTCAGCGGAAAATCCAAGGCGGTTCCTGTCCCCCTCTTCCACCTTCCCCCAAAGGAGCAAGGGCGCTCCGCCGCTGCCAAAATCCTCCTGCCACCCATCCGTGCTCTTGTTAACCGCAAGCCGCTTCCCAGATCGGAGGACCCTGGAGCCCCTGCGTCCGCTGGCATTGGCATCCGCCCCTCCAGAGGATATTTTGGGAACGAACACCCTCGTCGATCGACGGGTCCCCACCGAGGGCATGGACGGAACCGGCGGAGCCGGCAAGGGAAACACCCGAGACCCGATCTCTGCCTCCGCTGCCCCGTACAACTTCCTCGGTGCAGCCCTATGGATCTCCGGCCACGTACGACGTTCCATCACTACCATCATCTGAACCGGCGTGAAACGCCTTCATCATCTAACAGGATCGCCCTTTCAAGTTGACATGGCGACCAGATTCAGAGTTTCACTCGATATCCCACAGATTTTATACGAATCGCGATACGAGCAGCGACTTTTTGACTTCCCTCCCAAAATCAAGCCCCCCCAAAACAGGCCACACTGCCCAGTCTTGTATCGGCAGTTACAAGCGTTTCAGGTCGTCGGCGGAGGCAAGCTAGGGTTTGCTTCGCGGGATGGGCGTGCTTCTTTTAATGACGTCCGCCGAGACACGGAGGCCATCTGATGGAGATCAGACGGTAAGGGTTTGGGGATCGGGGAGCGGGCTCCATTTACACGTTGGAGGTTTCTGAATCGACGGTGGATTTGTGGAGGAGGAACCGTTCCGGTGCGCCGCGAGGCAGATTAGACTGCAACCTGTCTGACTGGCGATTGATCGAAATTTGAATCCCATTTTACGAGATTGGTTCGTCTACCAAAGTTTGAATAGAGCGACCTAGATGCTGAAAGGATGAGCCGGTCCAGACACGGAAGAAGAAGCGACCGGGAAAGGGACACGTGTCCTTGGACTACAACAAATGATATTTCCCGTTCATTGGGATTGGGTTGCCTTCCCATGGAGGCATACATTTTTGAGGAAAAAAAAAATTCAAAAGACGCCCTTTTTTTAACAAACCACGAGAAGAGATTGCGGATGGAAGAAGACTCCCTATCAGGATTCCGATGGATGCCATGATGGGAACTCCGGATAGGGGCTGCCTCTCAGAGCTTGGAATACCAAAGCTCCATAGAGATGATGGTTGCGGTTTTCCTGAGATGCTGTCCGGAGAAGGATGGCCGCTAGCTGTTGAAGGTGCACAAGCAGCACTGCATATCTGCGGCATCAGTTTCAACCCCTCCAGGAAGCTGGAACGTCGGTGGAAGATGATGTGGTGGCTGGCGCCTCTCCCAATCGGGAGAGGGCTGTTGATGATGATGATAGTGAGGAGTATTGCCTATAATATACATGAATCATAAGATTAAAAGCGTGTAACAACTCATAGTGCTTCCGTCATGAGCTTAGTCACTGCAATCATCGGAAGAACGATCATGAATGGAATTGAAAAGCTCTTCTAATTTCACAAATCAAATCCCTTTAGTCTGGATGTTCTTCTTTGACCACTGTTACCTTTACTGTGCACACACTGATCATCTTCTCCCATTTCGATTGTTCTTGGACACATCATTATATAAGCCGAGTAAGGAAGACGAAAGGGAAGGGACGCCCTTTTGTCTCCTTGACGTTTGCAACAATGAAAGAGACGAAGGGGAAGCGACGCCCTTCGTCTCCTCAATGTCCAACATCTCTCACTTGTCCAAATCAATTCATAAGGTTATATGACCACAAAGACTATGTAGGCCACATAGATTACAAGATCATAATGTCACAAGGCTAAAGCAAAACATTAATTGGTCACAAAAATCAAATAAGTCACATAGATTTTATGATGATCTAGTCACGAAGACCAGAGCATCAATTAATTAATCACAAATATCAAATAAAAACAATTATTCCCTACATTAGGAAAAATTGTTTGTGCGACAGCAAGCACACTGAGTATTCATTGCTAAGAAGATTGTTACACCTTGCATAGCTTCTCTATAGAACGAATCAGAGACATCAAAACTTATCTTTATCCCAGATTAAATTATTTACATCAATATAAACATCTTTAATCCCTCATAATGACTATTCTGTTAAGAGTATGTTCAACATCTCCAAGCAATACAATTATTCACAATTACATTTTATGTACTGAACTAAAAATGTAACTGGTATCAATAAATAAATGTTACAGATGTAAATCAATCTTAATCTTCCTTTTTAGCTAGAATCTATTCATTTTAATCAGTCGCTTTCTTAGTTATGCTCCATAGACCAAATCACCCATAGCTAATAGGAAACATGCTAAAGTAGCATACACTGATCAGAACTTCAAGTAGACAGCTAAATAGTCACTTAGGGTAAAATTTAGATTAACTTATAATATCAAGGGTCTCACATAGTAGAGAAGTAGAGATCCATTCTCCTACTACCCTTTTTTGTAGTCATAGCGCATGTGGTATGAATCACATGCTACGATGTTATTCTCTTTACTAAAAAAAGTGCATGTTTTTTTTTCAAAATTTAACATCGTATAGATTTCGATCTAGACATACCTAATGTCAAATCTTGAATTCAACAAATGAATTCCAATTTGACCTTAAGCAAATTCAGTAAATGGTGGGTTCATTTACTCTGATCATTACATAAATGATCTCATCTTGACACAATTATCAAGGCGATCATAACTTATAGGTATATCTCTATTCACAACTACATAAGCTATCTCATAAGCAATAGTTTTACCTCTATTTATACTTAACAAACAGAGATGATTGTCCATGTGAGTAAACCAATCTCAATCTACCAACATGCTTATCGAGACTTTTATTCGAATGCGACCAAGACATATACACTGAATAGATTATGGTATTTTTCATTTATCAAAATATCTTTATAATAAGTTACATTCTTTGAGGTCCTAAAGACTTCACATATCTTTAAAATGACTCTTTAGTCAATGACTTAGTAAAAGGATCAACAAGCATATTTAGTGTAGGAATGTACTTAAGAATTATCTTTTTCTTATCAACAATATCCTTTATAAAAGTATACTTAATTTATATATACCTGTCTTTGCTATGATATTTAGGATCCTTGAAAAAAACTATAGCAGCTTGACTATCACAGTACATTGTAATAGGACTCCCATTGTCCTTAGCAATCTTCAGATGCTTCAAAAACTTTCTTAACCAGACAGCCTCTTGTATAGCCGCTGCACAAGCCACAAACTCAGCTTCCATTGTCGACAAGGCTACACAAGCTTGCTTTTTTGCTATTCCATGGGATGGCGCCACCATTCAGCAAGAAGGTATAGCCAGATATGGATTTTCTGTCATCAAGGTCCCCTACCCAATCTACATCTGTGTAGCCACTTAGACTCATATATGATCCTTAGAAACGGAGGTAATAATTTGTTGTCCCTTTCAGATATCTGAATATCCTCTTTATCGCTTTCCGGTGTCTCGATCTTGGGTTTGATTAGAAATGACTAACTAAGCCAACAACATAGCTTATATCAGGGTGAATACACAACATAGTATACATTAAACTACCAATAGCACTGACATATGATTTTTTCTTCATTTCAACTATTTCCTCAGGAGTCTTGGGATACATACGTTTACTCAAAATAGTACCTCTCGCTATAGGTGTATGTTTAATGTTGCAATCTGACATATGAAAGTGTTGTAGGAACTTAGTGACATAAACTTCTTGAGACAAATCCAAAAGTATTTTTGATCGATCTCTAATAATCTTCACTCCTAAGATATACTCTGCTTCTCCCATATCTATTATGTTAAATTGTGATGAAAGCTAGGATTTGACTTTTATCACACACTTTATGTCACTTCTAGCTATTAGCTTATCATTAACATATAATGATATAATGACAAACTTTCCTTTTTTTCTTTCTTAGGTAAACATAATAATTCTCATTGATCATTTCGAAATCATAAGACAAAATAACTTCATTAAATCTTATGTTTCATTGTCTTGATACTTGCTTTAGTCCATATAGACTTCTTAAGCCTACATACTCTATTTTCTTGGCCTTTAGCAATGTAACCTTCTGGCTGTGCTATATAAATTTCTTCATAAAGATTACCATTAAGGAAAACTATTTTTACATCCATTTGATGTAATTCCATGTCAAATTGTGCTACTATAGTTAGGATGACACATATTGACACAAATTTCATAACTGGGGAGAAAGTCTCTTCAAAATCAATACCCTTCAATTGGGTATATCATTTTGCAACTAATCGAGCTTTGTATTGATTAATTGATCCATCTGCTTTCCTCTTTATTTTGAGAATCCACTTATTCCCAATAACCCTTCAACCCTGAGGAAGATCAACTAAATCCCAAACTTGATTCTTTCTCATTGACTCCATCTCCTTATCTATTGCAATTTTCTATTTTTTTCCTTATTGAGCTTCTCAAAGCTTCCTCAACTATCTGAGATTCCTCATCGTCAACTGGGAGAATCATCAATGCTCATTCTCACTGTCAAACCTTCTTTGAGGAATAATATGACGACTACTTCTTCGTAGGTTAGACAATTGAGAAATTGACTCATTTAGTGGTAAATTACTCCCACTAGGTTGACTAGATTCAGGCATCTCCTGATTTGTTGATAAAGGAGCATTATCCTCCTCCTCTATCTCATATAGAGGAATTGTCTTATCAACTTCACTTTGTGTCGAGAACTCAGTTTCTAGAAAAGTAACATCTCTTGACTCTATTTCAAAGATGGTTCAATCTCGTCGCTCACCAATGAAGACATAATCTTTAGAAGTCTCAGAATACCTTATAAAGATACACTTCTTACCTCTGGGTCCTAATTTTTCATATTTGTGAGTCTTATCATAAACGTAGGCAGCTAACCCCCAAGTCCTCAGATTACTCAAATCCTGCTTTCTGCCTATCCAACGTTTATGTGGGGTAGATGGAACTGACTTTGAGGTACTTTGTTAAGTATATAGGTCGTAACTAATAATGCATCTTCCCAATAGGAGATTGACAAATTAGTTTGTACCATCATAGACCTAACCATTTCAAGAAGAGTCCTATTTCTTCTTTCAACAACCCCATTTTGCTGTGGAATTCCAGGGATAGTTAGCTGTCTAATAATCTCTTTCTCATTACAGATTGTCTTGAACCGATTAAACAAATATTTACCTCCACGGTCAGTGCATAAGATTTTAACTTTATATTCCAATTGATTCTCAACTTCATTCAAGTAACAAATGAAGCAATCTAATGCTTCAAATTTATGAGAAATCAAATACACATGACCAAAATGTGTGAAGTCATCAATAAATATAATGAAATAAGAACTCTCATTTCTAGTCTGTAAATTCATTGGACCACAAATATCCAAATGAATTAATTGAAATGGTGATTCAACCCAAATAGGCTTTCCAAATGGTTTCCTAGTTGCCTTTCCAGCAAGATAATGCTCACATATAGACAAGTTAATCTTAGCATGAGTGCCTAAAAGACACTCCTTAGCTAATCTATTCATTCGTTCTTGTCCTATATGTCATAGTCTAGCATGCCAAATTTTATCATTAACATCAACATTACTAGTAAAAGCAATATTTGAAAAATAACCATCATTATTATTTGGTTCTATATCAAGAACCATAAAACTATTTATTACATAACCATGCCCAATTAACACTAAGTTAATATGAAGTTCCATATAACGGCCATAAAAATTTACACAATAACCTAAATCAAGAAGACAAGTGACGGAAACCAGATTCTATTAAATCTCAGGAGTATACAGGACATTATGTAGAAACTGTTGTGTCACTTTGGAATTAGAGGAGGGGTGAATAGCTTCTCGCACTTCGATGATGATTTGCAACAGAATAGACTCGAAGCAAGCTCCCAATGCTAGCACGAGGATTTATTTGGTATCCATCTCAAGAAGAGGTGACTAATCCAAGGATCCACACGGTGCACACTTTTCACTATGAACACAAACTCCTTCTTGGAACAATCGAATGTGGAGAAACCTCGTACAAGACTCTCACAAGCGTATAACTCAAAACAAGAAGTAAATACATGATAATATAAATGAAAATCTTCTTGCTTGATCTCTTGTAGCTTGTAGATGCCTCTTGACTCTTAAAAGTACAACAACACTTGTCTCCAAGATGCTTCAAGAACTGGTGGAAGAATCATGAGCTCGGTGGAGATCTCGTATGACTGCTTCCTCATTTGAACTCGTTGTCACCTTTATATTCCACGATTTAGGACTCCCAATCGATTGGACCTCCTCCTAATCAATTGCTACATCAGATCCCAGTGATTCCAACCGTCCAAAACCTGCATCTTGCGCAACTATCATATCCTAATTAATTGACCAATCGATTGGGTGTAGCTAGATCGATCAACTGATCAATCCAAAGGCTTTTTATACTTTCATAGAATGCCCCAGAATCGATTGACCAATCAATTTCGTCTTTTTCTTGCATTACTATAAGAAATCGAGCTCCATGATCGATTGAGCTCAATCAATCAGCCGATTGATTGACCGATCCTAACTTGACTAACTCAAGTCTAGGATTTCCATACCCAACATCTGATCAATCGTGACTTGTTGGGACTTACACATGTCTAGCATCTAATCAACCTTGACCTGCTGGGACTTCGTCACCAAGTGTTTGGTCAATTCTTTGACCCACTTAGACTTTTACGTGCCTAATTTCACTCATCAGAACTTCCTTATTTCCTAGGTTCACTCACTAGGACTTTCACCTGGCTTCACTCACTATATCTTTCACATTGTCTGGTTTCACTTACCAGGACTTTTCCTTCTGTCTGACTTCACTCACCAGGACTTTCCTACCAAGTGTCCAGTCAACACTAACCCACTTAGATTTTTATCTTCTGCCAACCTTCCCATTGGACTTTCCAGTCAAGTATCCGGTCAATCTTGATCTACTTGACTCTTCTTGACATTAACTTGATCAACCTTGACCAATCTCACCAAATGGGCGATTGCTCCTGCAATCTCCATACATTATCAAAATAATCTTCATATATTGTCAAACATCGAAACTGGTATATTGTGACTCAAGCTTGAGCAAATTCAAGGTTAGTCAACCTGATCAACCTTGACCTAAGAAAATTGCACCAACAGAAACAAGGTTCGTCCAACATGTAGGTTGAGCTTGCAAGTGCTCAATTCCTTTGACTTCAATTCTTGCATTGTTTCCCACACATATCCATTTGTTGCCAGCTGGTACCTTACGGTACTCCACATATGTAGCTTGATCACAAGCTACATGTTGCACATGAATCTATAATCCACAAAGAATAAGAATCGGCTAACAACACTATACTTGCAACATGATGCTCATGGAAAGAATATAAAGATGGATCTACCTTTTTAAGCTCAGTGCAATCTCGATCAAAATGGCCCTTTTTGCCACAGTTGTAGCAAGTCAACTTGCTCTTAGGTCTTTATCCATATTTCTTTCCTTTCTTCTTGATTTATTTTTTCGCAGCAACAACACTAGTCTCCTTTCCTTTTCTCTTTTCTTTCTTAAACCATTTTTTTTTATTCTTAGAACCAGAACTTTCAACTACAAAAACTTGACTAGAAATCTTTGCAGATTTAATGCTCTCTGCCTCAAGTTCAACATGCTGTAAGATATTAGTGAAAGTCTTGATACTTTCACTATGAGTCATATTTTATTTCATCATTTCCCAATAATCAGGAAGGGAACGGATAACTGTCTGAACCTGTTGTTCATTGGTCAATCAAGACTGACAGCTTTTAAGTCTCGAATCATGTTATCCATCTCCCTGAGATGTTAGGCCATGATAACATTCGAGCATTTTTTATAGCTATCAAACTTGATTTTTAGTTGATGGAGCTTACTTAGACTTACTCCACTGTACTTCTCTCTAAGGGCTGCCCAGACAACATGAGCCTGGTAATGGCTCATACTTAAATAATAGATCATCCACCATTGAACTAATCAATATTCCTTTAACAATGGAGTCCTTCCTTTTTCATACCTTATAGGCATCAAGGTCATGTCTGTGTTGTACTATAGAACTATCAGCTAGTTCATCCATGAATTGATTTACAGTCTCTAGAACTTCTTGTTCCTCAAGAACGTATTATATCTTAAGGTGTCATATTTTGTAGTTATCCCTATATAATTTTTCTCCTTTATTGAGTTCAGATATGATATTTTTAGTTACCATAATCTACAATAAATAAACACATTATTTATTATTTCAATGTAATTTATATGCATGTAATTAATTATTGACTCACTATAAATTAGAATTGGTTTACAAAATCAAGTGATAACTTTGTTTTCACTCATCATTTGTATGTATCAATCTAATCAACATTGATCAATTATATTACACACATATCATTTAATGAACAAATCATTAAATATGAACTAATCATATATTAAAATGAATTAATCATTTTCATATGAACTAATCATCGAATATGAATGAATCATATATTAAAATGAACTAATCATTTTTACATGAATTAATCATTGAATATGAACGAATCATATTTTAAAATGAACTAATCATTTTCAAGTTTGTTAACACATAACATAACTTTTCATAACATAACTCTGTTCGTACATAACGACAGAAATTATTCATGACTCAATAACTAAATGGGCTAATGTTATTCGTACATAATGACAGCAAACAAAATACTAATAAACTAGATAGGCCAATACCACTCCCACTAGGATAAATACTAGTGCAGCGGCCAACATTATCCCTATCAACCTGAACTCATTTGGGATAATCTTAGATGGGGCAGCTTCAGGATTCTTCATCGGATCCATTTCTAGATCTTCCTCGAATATTTCTTAGTCCTCTTTAGACTCTTCAGGATCTTCTTCATCCATATGGTGAAGTAGTTCCTCATATAGTTCTGAATATGTGACGCGTCCTTCATGACATCCTCATACATAGTCTACTATCACCCTAGGATATTATGGCAATGAACGCATCAAAGCTCAAATCCTATAACTATCCAGGACTGGAAACTCTTCTTGCTCAAGTTTCCAAAATAGTCTATCAAGTCGTCTAACATGTACTCCATTGACTCCATAAGCAAAGTTATACTCTATCTTTTAAATCTCCTCCTAGAGTTGGTTTTGCCGCACTTCACGACGAGTCAATGTGGTAATCGTTTGTGTCATCTAAAAATTAAAATTAAATAAGTTAGTACAAAACTGACTAACCAGTACAAAAATAGTTTAATTCAATTTATACAGGCATAAAACCATCATTATAAATCAATAAAAATAAATCTTTTCGATTTTCCGGAGTTTAAGTTGACTGACCCATTGGATCGGTCGATCAAGAATCCAAATCCTAAGCTTAGTCATTGTCCTTATTAGAACTAATCTAGTTGGACAGGAATTTCTGACCTATATTCTGTTATGGTTTTAATCTAAGCCCATTTAAGTCAATTTCAGACTTATTGATCAAACTTAGGTCCATTTGATCAATTCAAATCCCATTGGATTAAGTCTGATCCATTAGAACAAATCTAATCTTTTTGATCAAATCTGACACAATAGAACTAATCTAGTCATATTTGATCAACTCAACTTGTGTAATCAAATTATCCCAATTAATTCGATAATAAACTAATCTGGTTAAATCAACCAATGGTTTGAACTAGATCTAGATATTATTAAATCAAACTAGTCTGATTAAACTAACCAATAGTTTGAACCAGACCTGAGTTTGATTGGACAAGCTAATCTAGTTCAATTTTCAATTAATTGAATCATAAATTAATTAAATATGTATTTATTAATTAATAATATATTTCTATAAGTATTTAATTAATAAATATATTTAATTAAACTTCAAACAAGGCAATGTATGGTTTGCTATTCATTTTTTTTAAAAATCAATTGTTTTAATCGATTAACAATTCAACTTTTTCTCATTTTTGACGAATGAACAATAAAAATATTATTCATCTTGGTTTAATCGATTACCTAGAACGATTTAAAATCTATTTGAATCGATTACACCAATGCTTGAATCGATTACACCAATCGACTACACAGATTTACTGTGCTTCGTCAGTTTAATCGATTATACAGATTTTAAATCGATTAAGATATATTTTAATCGATTAAACTTCTTTTTCTCTTTTCTGTCGCGACTGCGACACTCTCTTCTTCTGTCGTGGTCAATGCGGTTGTCGCGACTGTCTATTGTTGACCTCCTGACATGGTCGTCGGTACTCTCTGGCCATGAAAGTTGATGGCCAGCAACCTATCGAGGCTCGAGAACTACAGCAGATCACGACCCAGTCACGTTCTTGCCTGGAGACGGTGGCAGAGAGATTTTCATTTTGACGAAGAAACAAGTTTCATTCTTAGACATCGCTCTGATACCATTATTACCTATAATATACATGAATCACAAGATTAAAACATGTAACAACTCACAATGATTTCCTGAGATGAACTTGGTCACTGCTTGACGTCGGAAGAACAATCACGAATGAAATCGGAAAGCCCTTCAAGTTTCACAAGTCAAATCCCTTTCGTTCGAATGTTCTCCTTTGCCCATTGTCACCTTCATGCATACACTGATCACCTTCTCTCCTTTCGATTGTTCTTTGATGCATCATTATATAAGTTGAGTGAGGAAGACGAAGGGGAAGGGATGCCCCTTCGTCTCCTTGACGTTTGCAGCAATGAGGGAGACGAAATGGAAGCGACGTCCCTTTATCTCCTCAATGTCCAACAAGGAGATGAAGGGAGGAAGGGGGCGACGTCGGGGATGAAGCTTCTTGTGCGCCAGATTGAGAGAAAAGATCTTTACATCTCTGTTCCAAATTTGGGGATCGACTTCGAGAGGAATTGAACAAGTTGAATCAGATTTTCTTCTCAAAGCTTGAACCAGCCTTGATTCCATAGCTTGAACCAACCTTGATTTCTTCAAGTGAACCAAGTTGAGGCTCCAATAAACCAGATCAAAATTGAACCATTCTCCCATGTAAATCAGTCTCCAAATTGAACCAATTTCGATGAATGTAAACCAATCTGGATGAATGATTCTTATTCAAGATTTGTACTGTCTAATTTCTCTAGAACTTTCATTGTCGGATTTCTAATCAAGACTTATACATTTATCAAGTTTTCTGTACTTGCACACTTGACAACAATCATCAGTACACACATACTAACTTTAAATTTAGTCATTGTAACGACCCGCCTCCTACTAACTAGGCTGTGAGGCCGATCGTTACATTAATCTGTGCTAACTACTCCATGACCATCATTAAATCTAAGTGCGGAAGCTGTACTAATTAAAACTTTGCTAAACTATCATCATTTCTTGGTTCTATATGTGCTAAGGGGTGTAATCTAAACTATTCATGACATATATTACATCCTCCAATGGTCAAGGAACTTAACTAAGAGTTTCTTGCTGATATTAGGCCTCCCAATCGATCCACGGATCGATTGGAATGGCCGGATCGATCCATTGATCGATCCAGGTAGCTACTGTATGCGGAAGTCAGGTTGGATCGATCCAGTGATCGATCAAGCACGCTACTGTGCTCGGGCCAATATTCTGGATCGATCGGCTGATCGATCCAGACTAGCCAATCGATCCAGTGATGAATCTCAGGGCCTACTGTTCGTGACAGAATTTGCTGGATCGATCGGCTGATCGATCCAGAAGCCTACTGTTCGCGGTACGAACTCCCCAATCGATCGGTTGATCGATTGAGAAGCCTCCAATCGATCGACCGATCGATTGGGGTTTCTGATTTCATACCAGAACTCTGATTTCAGTACTGTTTCATGCCAAATTCGTACACGTGAGTTCTAACATGGCTATAAACATACTAACAACATTTAATTGACATTCTAAGCATGATTACTAACAATCTAAACAGGTCGTTCATGATTCATGCATCAAAATAACTAAAAATGCGGAAATAACGTTATATAAAACTAAAGTTTTAGTTTGCTAGTCTCTCCAAGATCTCTACTCCAGGTTCCTTCCACACACATCTTCATCATTGCATTGACCTCCGACCTCCAGCCTCCGCTAGTCCACCTTTCCTTTACCTTTATCTGCAGTATAAGGAAAAGTATCTGTAAGCTTTCGCTTAGTAAGAAACCATCTACCTCACTAAAACATGCATACGATGAGTTCATGCTTTTGAAAGATGCTGATTGAAAACATGATGGAGAATGCTAGGCATGGCATACTATCATACTAAACATAGAAACCAAGAGCTAATCATGGCAATAACTGAAGTATCAACAAGAAAGGACTAAACTGAAATATAACTGAGTTAAATTAGAGCTGAACTAGAACTGATTTTAAAATATAATCACATGACTGATTGTGAGTTTGGAAAGCTATTATCATAATAGATTAAAATACATAATCATGTTGCTAATCGGCCCGACAACTGTACGTGCTGTGCGCGCATCCCTAACTAGACCCGGGTTTGCAAGTCCCGAATTTAGTAGGGTTACTAGGTTATCTGAACCTAGGGACGACTGTGGGAGCCCAACCCAATGAATATCTAATCCAGTATAGTGCCACTGAAAAGTAAAATACTGAACATAAGCTAATACTGAAAAGTAAAATACTGAACATAAGCTAAACCTAGAGGCGACTGTGGGAGCCCTCCCATTGGACATCTAGTCCTGTAAAAGCTGGAGCAAGACTAAATAAGCTATAAAATGCTTCTATTGCATTTATTTGGGCTACTAAAATGCCTAAGCTGCATTTTCCTGTGCTAAACCATTTAAATCGAACACTTGGTATGCGCTAATTCGCATCCTTTGTGTCGATAATCTACATATTACTAAACTAATACATGAAATTCACACGAGAGCTACTTATACTGCAGGTGAGGGGTTTCTTACCTCCTGTTCGTAATTTCTTACGATTCTAATCGCTAGGTTTCACGGAGGAGAGATCTCTTCAACGATCTTCTCGCGTCTATGTGTTCCTCTCGCGGAGGGGAGCGTCCTCGTGCCCTTGATGTTCCCGGGAGGTGCTCCTAGGGCCCTTGGCTTGGTGCGCCGAGAGAAGGAGGAGGAGAGGAAAGGGGCGGCATGAGGCTAGGGTGAGGAGAAGAGAATCACGATTAAAAATAAAACCCTCACTTAATAATTTCTTATTTATATTAAGTAGTAATTCCGGCCCAACTTGAATATAAATTTAATTGTTTCCCTTTCCTTTCAGCACGGCCCTGCTGGGTTCACCTGGTTACTAAGGTTCACCATAAGTCATAGAACCCAATAGGTCTCGGGTTTAATTCCCACGTAGGCTATTTTACGGTTCTATTTGTTTTTGCTACCTTCGCTACTCTAAAAATTCTATAAAAATATCCTAAAATTCCAGAAAAATCATAGAATATTTCTAAAATAGTTTTGAGAATTTTTGGGCGCTACAATACCCCATACCTTATAAAAAGTTCATCCTCGAACTTAAAATAACTCTGGGTACTTCTGTCTCATGCTGGCTGCTGTGTGACTTTGCCAAATGACTTTTACTAATGGTACCTCCTTGTTCCGCAATTTCTTAACTGCTCGGTCTATTATCTGAATAGTCCGACTATCATAGCTAAGGTCTTCGCGGACTTGTACCAGCTGGGGCTCAATCACCTGGGTGGCATCTGGGATATGCTTCTTCAGCATAGAGACATGAAATACGTTGTGGGCTGCTGACATTTCTTGGGGTAGCTCTAACTCATATGCTACCTTGCCCACTCTTCTGCTGATAAGGTATGGTCCCACATATCTGGGACTTACTTTGCCCTTCTTCCCAAAACGCATCACTCCCTTCATGGGAGCTACTCTGAGGAATACTGAATCCCCAACTGAGAACTCTAAAGGTCTGCGCCGTGTATCAGCATAACTTTTTTGGCGGCTCTGAGCTGTCTCTATCCTCTGGCGGATCTGCTGTATAGCTGCTGTGGTATCTGCCACTAGATCTGTCTGAAGCTCTAGTTCTTTCTGTTCACCACTCTTATACCAGCAGATTGGAGATCTACACCTCCGCCCATAGAGAGCCTCGTAAGGTGCCATGCCGATGGTGGCCTGATAGCTGTTGTTGTATGCAAATTCTGCTAAACTCAGATATTTGCACCAACTTCCTTTGAAATCTAGGGCACATGCTCGGAGCATATCTTCGGATGGAAAGTTGTGCTGAACTTTAACTTCGTGCCCAAAGCTGACTGTACACACTCCCAGAAGTGTGATGTGAACCTACTGTCTCTGTCTGAAATAATGGTTCATGGGACTCCATGCAATCTGACAACCTCCTTGAGGTACAACTGAGCTAGCTGTTCCATGGAGTAGGATATCCTGATAGCTAAGAAGTGGGTTGATTTAGTCAACCTGTCGACTATTACCCAGATGGTATCAAAACCATTCGTGGTTCTGGGTAGTCCCACTATGAAATCCATAGAAATGTCTTCCCACTTCCATTCTGGTATCTGAATGGGTTGCAAAATTCCTCCTGGTCTCTGATGTTCTGCCTTAACCCTTTGACAGGTTAGGCAGATGCTGACATATCGAGCGATGTCTCTCTTCATCCCAGGCCACCAAAAACGTTTCTTCAAGTCCTGGTACATTTTGGTGGAGCCAGGATGCATCGCATAGGGAGTCTTGTGAGACTCCTCTAAAATCTTGCTTTGTAGTTCCTCCTGATCTGGAACGCATAATCTGTCACCAAAGTATAATACCTCACTATCTGATATTCTGAACTCTCCACCTTCTGATTCTGCTATCCCTTGCTTGATTTTCTGAATTTCAGGATCCTGTTCCTGAGCTGTCTGAATGTCACCAAGCAAGGTAGACTCTAATGTCATAGTAGAGAGCTGTCCAACTGTGAGTTCAAGACTGAAGTCTGTGATCTCCTTCTGTAGGGGCGGTGACATGGCTGCTAGAGATAATAGAGCAGCACTGGACTTTCTGCTAAGTGCATCTGCTACCCTATTTGCCTTTCCTGGGTGGTAGAGGATGTCTATATCGTAGTCCTTGACCAGTTCTAGTCATCTGCGCTGTCGCATATTCAGATCCTTCTGAGTGAAGAAGTACTTCAGACTCTGATGATCTGTATACACTCTGCACTGAGCTCCATACAAATAATGTCTCCAAATTTTGAGGGCGAACACCACTGCTGCAAGCTCAAGGTCATGAGTGGGGTAATTCCTCTCATAATCCTTGAGTTGTCTGGAGGCGTAGGCGATTACCTTGCCTTTTTGCATCAGCACTGCTCCTAGTCCCAACTTAGAGGCATCACTATATATATCAAAGCTATCTGCGTTCTCTGGTAGGGTCAGAATAGGTGCACTGGTCAATCTCCTCTTTAGCTCGCTAAAGCTGTTCTCACAGTCCTCTGTCCACTGAAATTTTCTGTTCTTTCTGGTAAGAGCTGTCAGTGGGGAGGTTATCCTGGAGAAGTCCTCTATGAATTTTCTGTAATAACCTGCTAATCCCAGAAAGCTCCTGATCTCACTGGCATTCTTGGGTCTTTTCCAGTTACGCACAGCTTCTATTTTACTGGGGTCTACCATGATACCATCCTTTGAGATGATGTGACCCAGGAAGGACACCTGATCTAACCAAAATTCACATTTTGTGAACTTGGCACACAACTGGTTCTGCTGAAGGGTCTGCAGTACTATTCTCAGGTGCTTTGCGTGTTCTTCCTGAGTTCCTGAATAGATAAGGATGTCATTGATGAATACGATAACGAACTTATTTAAGTACTCTCTGAATACTCTGTTCATGAGGTCCATGAAAGTAGCTGGAGCATTTGTCACACCATAGGGCATGACTACGAACTCATAATGTCCGTATCTAGTCCTGAATGCTGTCTTGGGTATATCCCCTTCCTTAACTTTCACCTGATGATAACCTGATCTGAGGTCTATCTTAGAGAACACTGCTGCTCCCTTTAGCTGATCGAACAGGTCATCTATTCTGGGAAGAGGATACATGTTCTTAATGGTGACTTGGTTCAGTGCTCTGTAATCTATGCATAGGCGCATGCTCCCGTCCTTCTTCTTCACGAACAATACAGGCGCTCCCCATGGTGAGTGATCGACGATGAAGCCCTTGTCAAGCCTGAGTTGATCGAAGTTCCTTGCATTCCGAGCCATGCAGAAGGCGCTTTGAGATAGGATTTGTACCGGAATGAGTTCTATCTCGAATTCAATCTCCCTCGTGCTAGGCCCGTAACTCTTCCGAAGACCGCTGGTAGTCACATACGACTGACCGCTAACTGCCGATCCTTGTCCCGACCGGTATCGACTACGTGTGCTAAAATCCCGCACATCCTGAATCCATTAATCTCTGTGCCTTCATAGCTGAGAGAAACTTTTTGGGCTTTTCCTTGGTTCTCCGACGAACTCGAACTGTGCTTCTGCTTCAGGTTGGAATACAACTTTCTGCTTACGACATTCTATTGAGGCACCGTATTTGATCAAGAAGTCCATCCCAAATATGACGTCGTAGTCAGTCATATTTAGCACTATCAGATAACAAAAGAGCTCTCTGTTTGCTATAATGACTGGCACTGCTCTGAGCCAGTGCGTGGATGCCATAATTTCTCCCGAAGGTAAGGTCGTTAGAAACTGACTACTGAGTACCTCTGGGGGTTTTGCTAACTTCTCAGCAAATGCTCTGGATATATAAGAATGGGTTGCCCCAGTATCGAATAATACAGTTGTACTTTGCTGTAAAATACTAATCTGACCTGTAACAACTGTCGAGGCATTCGCTACGTCTTCTCTGGTTAAGGAGTAGATCGTTGCATTCGTCATAGCTGGAGGGGCTTCTAGTCTGCCCTGGCTGATGTGTGGACCATCTAGAGCGGCCTGCATCTGATGTAACTGAGCTGGCTGGCCTCCATACTGAATCGGCTGTGGTGGAGGAAGACTAGTCTTGTTCGGGCATTGCTTAGCCATATGCTCTTCCTGTCCACATTCAAAGCATCCTCGTGTGCCCTTGCAACAAACTCCTGGGTGAAATTTCCCACAAGTAGCACGTTTGGGATAACTAGGTTGTTTACTAGCTGGCCCTCCTTTTGGGTAACTCCCTGGTTTGCACTTATTGCTGGAGTTCCCTTTCCAGTTGGAGCTGTGGCCCTGTTGTTTCTGAGTGCCTGAACCTCCTTGACCTTTAGATTTCGTGAGAACTTGCTTCTGCTGCTTGATATTGTTCTGGTAGTGCTCGGTGGTCAGAGCACTGCTGACTAGTTCTTCGGTGGTTTGCGGCCTGTGAATGCCGCCAGCCACGTTCATTGCTATTTCCGGCCTCAGCATCTTGAGCATCAACCAGACTCTTTCTTTCTCTGTGCTGACTAGTTCAGGGCATAGACGAGCCAATCTATTGAATTTCTTCACGGCTTCCTCAACTGATAGGTTGTCCTGACGAAACTCAGTGAACTCGTCGTAGTGGCGGTTTGTGACCCGCATGTGAAAGAATTCTTCAAAGAACTCCTTCTCGAAGTCTGCCCATGTCATCCGTTTCGCTCTGATTCTCTCCCACCACATGCGTGCATCTCCTCAGTGAAGGAGGTGCACTTCACCTTCTCATGTTCGCCACCCAGAGCTCCATCGTACTTTCCAAAGGTTTTGAACCAGCTTGAGCATCCCATGGTTCATCGGTGCCGAGAAGTTCTGCTTAACTCTCGCCACTCGATCGATAGGCTCTCTTTTGCCTCTGCTGGGGCCACTGTGTCAGAGGTCGGATCGTGGAACCTCTAAGACTATCAAGTTGCCAAGTTTGGTTCCGGTGACTGTGGGAGTATTCGATTAGCCTTTAAGGTGGCTATCTCTCTGCTCAGCCTAATCAGTAATCGAGCCACCAATGTTGTCACTGGGAGGCACCGAACCTCCGCTGGGCTCAGTAGCTGGTGCCCTTCTAGCTGGGCGTCCTCGTGCCATTCTAGAGACATAGAGGACATACATAACTAATACAATCATAAGGGAGTAACTATTGTTATCATGTCAACTACTATCATGAACAAGCATGCTTTAGTTATATCTAAACATGAAACAAGAAACATAAAGAAAGTGAGAGATGTTCTTACTTGGAAGCAGCAGGTTCAATGCTGATGTGTGTGTAGGAAGTATGGGAACTGCTCTGATACCACTCTGTAACGACCCGCCTCCTACTAACTAGGCTGTGAGGCCGATCGTTACATTAATCTGTGCTAACTACTCCATGACCATCATTAAATCTAAGTGCGGAAGCTGTACTAATTAAAACTTTGCTAAACTATCATCATTTCTTGGTTCTACATGTGCTAAGGGGTGTAATCTAAACTATTCATGACATATATTACATCCCCCAATGGTCAAGGAACTTAACTAAGAGTTTCTTGCTGATATCAGGCCTCCCAATCGATCCACGGATCGATTGGAATGGCCGGATCGATCCATTGATCGATCCAGGTAGCTACTGTATGCGGAAGTCAGGTTGGATCGATCTAGTGATCGATCAAGCACGCTACTGTGCTCGGGCCAATATTCTGGATCGATCGGCTGATCGATCCAGACTAGCCAATCGATCCAGTGATGGATCCCAGGGCCTACTGTTCGTGACAGAATTTGCTGGATCGATCGGCTGATCGATCCAGAAGCCTACTGTTCGCGGTACGAACTCCCCAATCGATCGGCTGATCGATTGAGAAGCCTTCAATCGATCGACCGATCGATTGGGGTTTCTGATTTCATACCAGAACTCTAATTTCAGCACTGTTTCGTGCCAAATTCGTACACGTGAGTTCTAACATGGCTATAAACATACTAACAACATTTAACTGACATTCTAAGCATGATTACTAACAATCTAAACAGGTCTTTCATGATTCATGCATCAAAATAACTAAAAATACGAAAATAACGTTATATAAAACTAAAGTTTTAGTTTGCTAGTCTCTCCAAGATCTCTACTCCAGGTTCCTTCCACACACATCTTCATCATTGCATTGACCTCCGACCTCCAGCCTCCGCTAGTCCACCTTTCCTTTACCTTTATCTGCAGTATAAGGAAAAGTATCTGTAAGCTTTCGCTTAGTAAGAAACCATCTACCTCACTAAAACATGCATACGATGAGTTCATGCTTTTGAAAGATGCTGATTGAAAACATGATAGAGAATGCTAGGCATGGCATACTATCATACTAAACATAGAAACCAAGAGCTAATCATGGCAATAACTGAAGTATCAACAAGAAAGGACTGAACTGAAATATAACTGAGTTAAACTAGAGCTGAACTAGAACTGATTTTAAAATATAATCACATGACTGATTGTGAGTTTGGAAAGCTATTATCATAATAGATTAAAATACATAATCATGTTGCTAATCGGCCCGACAACTGTACGTGCTGTGCGCGCATCCCTAACTAGACCCGAGTTTGCAAGTCCCGAATTTAGTAGGGTTACTAGGTTATCTGAACCTAGGGACGACTGTGGGAGCCCAACCCAATGGATATCTAATCCAGTACAGTTCCACTGAAAAGTAAAATACTGAACATAAGCTAATAAATTCTTGTCTTGCTTTTACTAGGTTGTCTAAACCTAGAGGCGACTGTGGGAGCCCTCCCATTGGACATCTAGTCCTGTAAAAGCTGGAGCAAGACTAAATAAGCTATAAAATGCTTCTATTGCATTTATTTGGGCTACTAAAATGCCTAAGCTGCATTTTCCTGTGCTAAACCATTTAAATCGAACACTTGGTATGCTCTAATTCGCATCCTTTGTGTCGATAATCTACATATTACTAAACTAATACATGAAATTCACACGAGAGCTACTTATACTGCAGGTGAGGGGTTTCTTACCTCCTGTTCGTAATTTCTTACGATTCTAATCGCTAGGTTTCACGGAGGAGAGATCTCTTCAACGATCTTCTCGCGTCTATGTGTTCCTCTCGCGGATGGGAGCGTCCTCGTGCCCTTGATGTTGCCGGGAGGTGCTCCTAGGGCCCTTGGCTTGGTGCGCCGAGAGAAGGAGGAGGAGAGGAAAGGGGCGGCGTGAGGCTAGGGTGAGGAGAAGAGAATCACGATTAAAAATAAAACCCTCACTTAATAATTTCTTATTTATATTAAGTAGTAATTCCGGCCCAACTTGAATATAAATTTAATTGTTTCCCTTTCCTTTCAGCACGGCCCTGCTGGGTTCACCTGGTTACTAAGGTTCACCATAAGTCATAGAACCCAATAGGTCTCGGGTTTAATTCCCGCGTAGGCTATTTTACGGTTCTATTTGTTTTTGCTACCTTCACTACAAAAATTCTATAAAAATATCCTAAAATTCCAAAAAAATCATAGAATATTTCTAAAATAGTTTTGAGAATTTTTGGGCGCTACAGTCATATATCAAAATATATATTCAATGTTGGCTCTCAGCACCAATAATAGTGCTAGAATGTAAATTTAAAAGAATTATTACTCGTCACCTCTACAAAATAATCATCATATTAGGAGTTGTCAGCCCCGGCCCAGCCATCACCTCTACAAAATAATCATCATATTAGGAGTTGTCAGCTCCGACCCAACCGTCCTGGGCGATTGCCCAGGGCCCCAAGTTTGGGAGGGGCCCATAATTTTTAAATCTTAGATAATTTATATATGTATATATTAATTATTTTAAGAATTAGGTTAATAGTTAACTTGTAAATCTTGCACATTCTCTGTCATCGCACAAGCTCTTGGACTCTTGCAATTTCTGCTGACGCCTCTCCTTTCTCATATTCTCTCTACTTCTCAGTTTTCTCTTGGATTTTTTTTTGCAATTACATCACTTTTCTCTTAGTCTTCCCTTTTCATTTTTGTTTGCTCTCCTTTCTACTGACGACTCTGCAACAACGTCACAGTGAGGTTGTGCCTTTGCCTCTGCTGATCTGCTCTACACGGCTGCACTAGCACCTCCTGCACGCTGCACCTAAAGGTTTTGAACCTCTACGGTTTGCGTTGCAGTTTGTGAGCTGCGACGGTTGCGGGTTGTCATCTACTCATCTTTTTCATTCAGGTGTAATTATTCCAGTTGATTTATATTATAGTTTTATTTTAGTTGATTTAAATTATAGTTTTACAATTATTGTAATTTTGTGCATTATGTTGCCTAGAAAATATATTTCTAGATATGAAAAAAGAAAGAAAAAGAAAAAGAATAGAACAATTAAGTGAATCACAAAGAGATGCTCTTAATAAATTCTTTGTTAAAAGATCAAGTTCTAATGAAAATATAGAAAATTTAAATAGGGATAATATAGATGAATTTAAGGAAATACATGATGTTAACGAGGAGTCTAATGAAATTCATGATGTTAATGATGAGTCTAATGAAATTCATGATGTTAATGAGGATAGATATAATTTAAGAGAGCATGAAATGTTACAAATGTAGTAGATAATGAGAATGTTAATATTGATAAACAATTTATTCCTCTACTTGATATATATAATCCAAGGAATTGGGATAATCTTGATAATAATGCACATAATATTTTAGTTGAAAAAGGCCCTATAAGAGAAATGAATCTTATATTTCCTTTTGATCACTACTCTAGACATTTTTCAAGTACTCATTATTCTAAAAAATTAAGTAATGGAGAGGTAAGAGACCGAAAGTGGTTGGTATATAGTAAACATGTAGATAAAGTTTATTGCTTTTGTTGTAAGTTATTTAAATCTGAAAACAATAGAAGTTCTTTAGCAAATGATGGGTTTAGAGATTGGAAACATATTAGTGAATGACTTAAAGAACATGAAAATTCTATTGAATATATAACTAATATGAACTCTTGGAAAGAATTAAAAATGAGATTAGATAAAAAATGAAACAATTGATAAAGATCTACAACGAGAAATCTCTAAAGAAAAAGAGCGTTGGAGACAAGTTCTTACAAGAATATTAGCAATTGTAAAATATCTTTCTAAACGTTGTTTGACTTTTCGAGGATCTAATGAGAAACTATATTAAGAAAGTAATGGAAACTTTTTAGGGTTGATTGAAATGATTGCTGAGTTTGACGTTGTGATGCAAGATCATATTATACGCATTCAAAATCATGAAATTCATCATCATTATCTTGGTCATAAAATTCAGAATGAGTTGACTTCTCTTTGAGCTGATAATGTCAGAAGTATTATCATTAAGAAAATTAAGGAGGTAAAATATTTTTCAATAATTCTTGATTGTACTCCAGATATAAGCCATCAAGAACAAATGACTTTCATAGTACGATGTGTTAATATGTCATCTAGCAATGTGAAGATAAAAGAGTATTTTTTAGAGTTTCTAAAAGTTAATGATACATCTGATTTTATGCTTTTTAATCAATTAAAAAATATGTTAAAATCACTTGATCTTAGTATTGAAAATATTAAAGGTCAAGGTTATGATAATGGTTCTAATATGAAAGGAAAACACCAAGGAGTTCAAAAGAGGTTGCTTGAAATAAATTCAAAAGCATTATACATGTCATATGCTTGTCATAGTCTTAATTTGACTCTTAATGATACGACACATTCTTGTATTAAAGCTGTTTCTTTTTTTGGAGTAGTCCAACGCATATACACATTATTTTCAAGTTCTCCTAAAAGATGGAAAGTTTTAGTTGATAATGTGAAAGGATTAACTGTCAAATATTTTTCAAACACATGTTGGGAAAGTCATATTAAAAGTGTTCAAGCTATTAGATTTCAGGCTCTTGAAGTGCGAAGTGCTTTAGTAGAGTTATATAACATTTGCGATAATGCAAAGTCTAAGAGTGAAGCTGAAAGTATAATTAACTCAATTGAAAGTTTTGAATTTTTACTTGGTATGGTTATTTGGTATGACATTTTATTTTCTATAAATATGATAAGTAAGAAGTTACAATCAAAATCTATATGCATTGATTCTGCTATCAAACAATTAGATGGTGTAATATCATATTTTGAAAAATATAGGAACGATGATTTTGCAACAAGTTTGACTATTGCTAAAAGTCTTTCATCTGATATGAATATAGATCCAATATTTTCAATGAAATGTCGTATTTTTAGAAAAAAATAATTTGATGAGAAAGAAGATGATGAAATTCCACTATCACCGGAAGAATCTTTTAGAATTGATTATTTTGTGATTATTGTAGACATGGCAATTTCTTAGATTTAATGAAATGAAAATATTTGAAAATATATTTGGTTTTTTGTTTGCTTCGAAAACATTAAAATCATTAGATAATGATGAGTTGAGAAAATGTTGTGTTAATTTAACATCCACTCTTACGCATGAAAATTCATTAGATATTGAGTTAGATGATTTATTTATGAAATTAAAAATATTACAAGTGACTTTACCAAATGAGATAATGTCAGCAATTGATATTCTTAATTTTGTGAAAAATATAGATTGTTATCCAAATGTTGTAATTGCTTATAGAATATTATTAACTATGCATGTTACCGTTGGATCAGCTGAAAGGAGTTTCTCAAAATTAAAATTGTTAAAAACATACATGAGATCAATAATGTCACAAGAGAGATTGAATGGATTAGCAATTTTATCTATTGAAAAAGAGATTTTAGAAATCTTGAAATTAATAATAGTATAGATGATTTTACATCTAGAAAAGCTAGAAGAAGTCATTGTAAATAATTTTTATTTTATGAAAAAAAAATTAGGGACCTATTTTGATCATTTCGCCCCGGGCCTCCTGAATGTTGGGGCCGAGGCTGGGAGTTGTTAGATAACGAATTAAAATGGTAGAAGATGTTTGTGTTGGAGTTTATGGTCATTAAATGATAATGTGATTGGCATAAAAATATATTTGATTTCTTGATCAACTAGATTCGTCTTAATAATTTGATATATAGTTGTTTGTCATAAGTGTTTGTATGATAATGGTAAAATTTAAGATATAATCATAAATTAGTGTAATAATATCACAAACATAATAAAAAGTTTTATTAAGTCAAATTTATATCGTGAATCTGATTGAATAATATATGGATTTATTATATGAACTACTAGACAAGGATGCTTCGTGAAAAATAATAAAATGTAAGTATCAATTACTTCCCCATCTATACAGATGGTTCCTAAGACATGAGAGGAAAGCATGTATTGTCAATGCATAGGAGGCCAGATCCCCTGGTCCATAAAAATTAAAGTGGACCAGGGGATGGATCACTTGCAATTGAGGCCAGATCGTGGCCGCGATCCGACTGCAATGGGTTGCGATCCTTCACTAGGTTCATCATCCCCAGGTTATAGTTTGGATCGAGGCAGGTGGCCAAAGGCCATCCCCCGCTCGGCACCTGGTATCCTGGCCACTTGCCCACTGCCGGTGGCCTCTGGGCGACCTCCGGTCATCCGTCCCAACCCAAACTATAACCTGGGGAGACAGTGAACCTAGGGAGGGATTGCAACCAATTGCAGCCAAATCACGACCCGATCCAGCCATAATTGCAAATGGTTCATCCCCTGGTCCACTTTTTTATGGACCAGAGAAACTGGTCTTAATGCATAGTGGTCTTCCTTCTGTATAAACTCCTCCCGCCCTTAGCCACTTGGCGATCGGCTATAAATTGACCCTGTAATTTACTTCCCTTTACATAACCTAGGGATGAGCTATGAGGAGTGCATGAGGTGAGCATAATCATCTTGTGTTATAATAAAAGATTTGCTACAATTAAAACATCTCCAAGTTTGAAGCTCTAATATCATGTAAACCACATCTTCTTCTCATGTTTTTTTTTTTCTTTTTTCTTGTTTTTTTTATAATGTATTTAATAAAAAAATGAAATCAATGAAAATGCAATTAATATCAAACTTAAATATGAGTGCATAAATATCAATTTACTTTAATTGTATTCAATTTCATAGTGTTAATTTTCTTATCTCTTACTTGTATTTTATGCATGAGCCTCCACTTTCTCATCAATCCCATCAGCAACTAATATAGTCTTATCCTATTCTATCTTTACCTCATATATCTTTTTATTTCAAAATCCACCTTAGTTGACTTTATCTCCAACTTACACCCCCCCTTCACCCTCATCAGCCTCCTTTAATTCTCTTATGGCCCTCTTCCAATATGCAAGCATTACTTGCCATGCAGGTGTATCTTTTGGAGTGGCCCTAAGGTTATAGCAACTTTTACCACATCCTCTCCTTATCACATTGCTTGAAACATCTTTAAGATGAGGATCTTATACAGGGTAGCTAGTTAGATAATATACTCCTTTTTTCAGAACGACAACTAATTCTTCATTCTTGAGAGTAAGAATTTTGATTTTTCTTTTCCTTTTCAATTTAATGTAAAAATCCAACTGCTTCATGTGATTCTATATTAAATTGTACAATCGATGTCTCACCTTGTTGTGGTATAGACTCAAAGTGAAGAGGGAGAGGGGTCTTGAGTAAATCAACTTACTTGGGGGCAAGAAGAATATCAACAATAATCTATAAAATCAATAACGATACATAATTAATTAAAAACTATTGGTGCAGTTACCACCAATGGTCAAACCTAAGTTTTAATCAATGATAAATGAATTAAAGTCAGGTATTGTATTATCTAACCTTGTTACCAAGTGTCTAGAACTTAATAGATTTGGAGGATCTAACACTAGGTTGAAATCTAGCTAAGTTTGTTGTACATGATAGCTAGTGTGAAAGTCCAGATAAGGAGTGACCCAATATTTAGTGGAAAGTCCGACTGAGTCTGCAAGACTTGATAGCTAGCTGAAGTCTAGTTGGGTCTATGGACTTGATAACTGGCAGGAAGACCTAGTGGGTTCTACATGATAAGTAAGGTAAGTCACTGGAGGAGAGTGTTCCAGTAAAGACGAGTCTCAATTAGGGACTTTAGGTGTAGGTCCAGTTTAGGCTCATTTTGAAAATCTAAACTGAGACTATGACTAGATCCTGGTCTCAGGAAGACAAAATCTAATTAATAATGCTATTTTATTATTATGTTAACTCTGTTTTGTAGGGTATAGTTTATTATTTGGACTAACGCATTTTTCAGGCGCAAAAAGTGACTCAAGCCTTGGGTGAACAGTGATCCAAGGCGCCTCATGTTCGAGTGGTGGCGCCTCGGATGCTTCGATTGAAGTCCCTGTGTGGAAGGGCGTGGAGGCACCTCTCATGCGAATAGAGGCGCCTTGAAGCTTGGACCTGAAGGCACCTCAGAGAGCTTTAAAGGTGCCCTCTAGAGGATAAAATCTACAGGTTATGGGTTTTATCAATTCTTAAGCTAAGGGGATAAAAGTTGCTGCTAGAGGTGCCTCAGATGAAGTTGGACCGCCTCAGACAAAGCTAGAAGTACCCCTAATAGTCCATATAAGCCCTGTTCAAGCAGCCTTCAAGATATATCTTCTCTATGAATTGCAAAGACCTTTTTTGTAAAATATAATAATAAATAATAATAAAATAATAAGTGTTATTCAAGAAATAGCCTTATGGGATTTTTTAGATTTTTTTTTTAAAAATTGAGATTTAAACGGAGGTCGTATGACACGTTGTACGAGGATGAATTTATTGAGTTGGGAGGAAAATTTATCTGGAATACCCATTTAAAGTAGGAGTTGATTATGTTGTAAACTTAGGGTTTGATTTATTAATCATAAGTTCCATTAACTAAATCATATACAACTAGCCTATCTTATGATCTCCTCCTATTCTCTCAATTCCACCGCCCACTCTCTTCATCCCTCTCACGTGATTGCCGCCAACTCTTCGTCCGATCACTGACGTCTGTCGCCCCTCTCTCAATCCCATCACCACTGTCGAATCGCCATTGCATCACTGCCCCTTCCGTGGAGTCCAGCACGGTGATGCCATAGTGCCGCCCCCTTCGACCGTGTCGTCCCCTCTTCGCGAACGTGTGATGTCGCCATCGCCCTGGTCGTCGCAAGATCACCACTGATGCCACTCTTCCCCTCCGGCATGTCTCACCATGACCGATCCCTCTTAGCTATCAGGCCTCCCTAATTCGTCGATGTCATGCCCTAGATTTGGGTAATGCCACTATTGTCCTTTAGCCGATCCCTCTTCCCATCGGTCGATCTCCTGATGTCGTACCCTAGCTGTAGTCACCAGATCCTCCACTTCGATTAGTCCCCTACCTTTAGGGATAGTGCTGGTGTTGGTTGCTACTCAAAATATCATATTGGTTCCTCTGTACAAAAATTTTGTACAAGTCCCGACCCTTTCCAATTATTATATGTGTGTGTGTGTGTGTGATTAGACCCTCGGACATGTCGAGGGCATTTTATGTGTGCATGATTGTATGTATTAAATACAGCAGGAGCTGTATTAGTTTTAGGATTTTACTTTTTGTTCGATCTAGATTACATGTACATTCCTTCGTGGAATATAGGATCGATAAATGTAAAATTCTATTTTTGTCGCGGATCGTATCCTTGTGAGGCATGGTACTATTTAAGGACCAGAGGCGCAACGGAATAAGAAGCAAGATACATGCGACGACTAGACCCGATTGCGGCGGCTAAAGATGGCAGCAGCTAGGGTTGGCAACACACGGAGGACAGTGATGGAAGAGGGCATAATAGTTGGAAAATTATTTTTCCATATTTATTGCTTTTTATTTTTTGTGATGTGTGTATGCATGTGATGTGTGCTTGCATGATAAAATCCTCATCTTAAATAACTAAGTGGGAGAGAAATTTATAAATAAATTCCATGGTCTCCATTACTGGTTTGTAAGTGATGCAAACAAACTTGCGCGTTGGCTCTGAGTGCCTCCCTCCACATCGGATGAGTTTGTTTACGGATCACTAGATCAAACTTTCTTTATGGATAACTATAGAAAATTATTTAGGAGCGTGTGATCTTCTCCAACTGAAGGGGTGCAATCCTATTTAATGGACTAAGTATCAAGTAATGGTATACACTTAGGCACATTTAATAGTATCCTCCCCAACGGAGTCACTGCTATTATTTATGTAACCAAAGAAATACCAAACATACAGAGGCAATATTCTAGCTCTGATACCAATTGTTGGTTGCTACTCAAAATATCGTACTGGTTCCCTTGTACAAAAATTTTGTATAAGTCCTGAACCTTTCCTAGCAAACTATTGTGTTCTTTAGAAATTAAATTTGGAATCGCAAACCGAACTTAAAATTATTGATTCTAAATTCAACTTATCTTTTGTTAGAGGTTTAGACTTGGATCACAAACGATGCATAACATTATTGATCCAAATCCACCCATGTTACAAAGTTGATTAAATATTTATTTCAGATATCAACTTCCAGGTTAAACATGGCGATGCACTAGGCCTTCTTGGGTATAGGATCATCCACCACTTCCTAGACAAAGTCATTCAATGAAATTCAATATTTAATCTCCTTATAGTAACCCTAAGTTTAACCACTAAGAACAATCGAATCACAAGATCGAAAACAAAAGAAACACATAATCGAAACATAAAATCAATTGTCTAGAATCGTTAGCCTCTTGTGTTTGGTATTTCAAAATTCATACGAAGAAAACTAGCATGATGCGGAATAAAATTACAAGTTATACCTTTCTTTGTAAGCAACAACCTCTTGATCTTCTATTGTATTCTTCTCTTTCTCTTGGACGTCGTGTGGGCGACGATCTACCAAGAAGAAACCCACCAAAGCCTTCCTTGCTTCCAAGTTTTGGCCACCACCACAATGGTCCAAGGGATGCTAAAAAATAATGTCTCCTTTCTCTACTTCTTCACCTCCAAGCAACCGACCACCAAGAGCTCCACAAGAGATGATGCCGCCGGCCACAAAGAAGAAGAGAAAGAGAAGAGGAAGGGCCGACCACCAAGGATGGAAGAGAGGAACAATAGAATAGGTTGTGTGTCTTGAAGGCACCATTTACCTCTCTTTTATAATCCTTGGTGAATCCAAAAAAGAAAAGTTTTATAACAAAAAATAAAACTTCCTTTTCTACTCATGATATGGCCGGCCACCTCTCATCAACCAAACAAGGAAAGATTTTAAATAAAAATTAAAATATCTCTTTTAAAATATCTCTTTTGTGGTTGGCTATAAAAGGAATGTTTTATAAATTAAAATCTCTCTTTTAAATTCTTTTATGGATATCTATAAAAGATAAGATCTTAAAAAAAACTTCTTTTATATCATGGTTACAAAAAAGAAAAGTTTTGTAAAAAAAATTAAAATCTTTCTTTCACATTATAGATAACTACAAATAAGGAAAGATTTCTAATCTTTCTTTTAATCCTTTGTAGAAAATCTATAAAAGGAAAGATTTTAAAATTTAAAACTCTCTTTTAAAACAATGTAGATAAAAGCATAAAAGGAAAGATTTTATCAAAATTTTATTTTTAATAAAATCCCTCTTCCCTTTCACACTTGGTCGGCCCCTTGCTTGGGCACCAAGCAAGGCTTGGCCGACCCTTGCCTTAGCTCCAAGCTTGGCTTGGCCGGCCCCTTGCTTGGGCTCCAAGTAAGGATAGGGGTCGGCCCCTAGCATGGGCTAAGAGGCTAGGCTTTGGGTGGGTATAAGGTTTTATATAAGAGGCTACAATAGGGACCGAGAGGAGGAATTGATTATGGTCTCCCGATGATCTTGAGCTTCCCGTGTTCACCCCGAACACCCAACTCAAGTTTATCAATAATAACTCATACCACTAAAGAGCTACTATTGAACTACCGCACCAATCCCAAATTACATTATGGGCTCCTTCTTATTATGAGTGTGTTAATCTCCCTGTGTTTAAGATATCGAATGTCCATTAATTAAATGAGTTACTGACACTCACTTAATTAATATCTAGTTCCAAGAGTAGTACCACTCAACCTTATTGTCATGTCGGACTAAGTCCACCTGCAGGGTTTACATGACAATCCTTGTGAACTCCTCAAGGGGACATTATCAACCTAGATTACTAGGACACAGTTTCATTCTATAATCAACAATACACCATATAAATAATATCATTTCCCAACTTATCGGACCTATTGATTTATCGAACTAAATCACACTCTTTGATAAATTAAAGAAATAAATATTAAGTATACGTGCTTGTTATTATATTATAATTAAGAGTACGCACTTTCATAATAATAGAGGTCTTGTTCTTTTAAAGAGTCAATATAAAAAGAAACTACCCAAATGGTCCTGCTCAATACACTCATAGTGTACTCGTGTAATTTATTAGTCAAGATAAACTAATACCTAATTACACTACAACCACTCCAATGATTTGCCCCATTTCATCTTGGTTGTGAGCAACTGTTTATAATTTATAAAGAACTAATAACATGAACTTCTGTGTGTGTCCTCACACTATGTTATCTACAATATAAATTAAATAGACAACTACACTTAGCATAAATGTAGATATTTGATCATTGTGATTCTTATTTCTAAATAAATATTTATACAAAATGCTAAGCTTTTAGTATACATTCCAACAGCTGGATCTTTTTTCTTGGTCCGACGTGAAGCTTCCGACCAGTAATCGGATACTGAATTGGGGTAAGGTTGTGAACTGATCTTGTATTTCATCATAGGGTTAATTGATAGATTTCTTTGATTGGGTAGTTATGTTAGGAGGTGATGGAGGTGTGGACAGCAGTAGGCACTGCCAATGATTTTCGACCGTGGGTTATCCTCTGATCATGAGCCACCAGTGATTATCATCGGATTTGGTGAGTATTAAGGTTGAAGTTATTACTAGGACTAAATTGATGGATTGGTTGTTAGATGGTTAACTTAGTTATTTTATGAATTAGGTGAGTTGGATTCATGATGTGTTGATTAGTGAGTTTTTGATTGATTATGCTTGCAGTAAATCCTAATTGGAAGGTGAAAGAGTTAGAGTTGCTTAATCTATTGGGTTATCGATTAGAGATTCATTTATGAGTTGATTTCTCTAATTGGATTAATTCAAAGGAGATTAGCTATGAAGGAAGTATTGGATTATTAAATGGAATTGAAACATAGTTTCTTATTCGGATTAGAATTATGTTTAACTATTTGGTTTATGATAAAACTTAGTTATACTATGCATACTATGTTGCAAGACTTTGATTTGAGACGAGCACCTCGACGTGGGAGTTATACTTGCGCAATCTACATTTAAGGCGGGTACTTCTATACTTGTTTCTTTAGATCTTTGACTTTAGTGCATAATCTATTTTATAAATTTGGCAGTACTGATTTACTTACCTTGACTCTATTCTAGATTAGTTCTTGAGTTTGATACTTTATTGCTTGTCCTTATATTTTGATCTATTGGATATCTATGTAGTCTATCTCGTTAGTTATTCATGATGGGATTGGTTATATATATGTATGATATTACCAGACTATAGTCCAGTTATATACTTTTATTTGTGCATTTATATTATAATATGGTTATTGTAACGCCCGAAAATTCTCAAAACTATTTTAGGAATATTCTATGATTTTTCTGGAATTATTAGATATTTTTCTGGAATTTTCCGAGTAGCGGATGTAGCAAAAATTATTAGAAAAGTAAAATGGCTTAAGCGGGAATCGAACCCGGGACCTCTCGGGTCCGCTAAACCTTTAGTTAGTCTTAGTAACCGGTGAACCCAGTAGGGTCGTGCTGAGAGAAAGGAGAATCAAATATATTTATAATTGAGTTGGGCCAAAATACCCACTTAATATAAATAGGAAAACATAAGTTGGTTTGGTTTATTTTGGTGTTGGTTCGGCAAAAACCTTCTTCACCCTAACCTCACCGACGCCACCTCTCCCTCTCCTCCCTCTCTCGGCGCCAACCACAAGGAGACCTAGGGTTCTCTCCCTAGGGCCCCAAGGACATCTTCCGGCGATAACTCCGGCACGAGGACGCTCTCCTTCGCGAGGGGAACGCTTAGACGCGAGAAGATCGTCGAGAAGTCGTCTCCACCGGAATTCTAGCGAATAGAATTGTAAGGAAATTAGCGTACCAGGTAAGAAACCCCTCACCTGCAGTATAAGTAGCTCTCGCGTGTTTTCTTTTATGCATTAGATTAGTTTTATTGAATTTTGTCAGCATATAGTGTGTATTTTAACTCTTCTCACAGATTTAGGGATTAGTGAGCATCTCTAGATGGGTCGAGCACGTGTATCCTCTGTAGATAGGGGTTTAGACACTGCTGGGTGCCTAGAGGTGGTCTCCCTGATCGCGAGGAGAGTTAGAGAGCGCCAAATGCTCGACGAAATGCCTAGCACAGCCTTATGATACAGTGGGCATTTAGTTAAATGCCATAGAACATGTTAATTAGCATGATCAGTTTTTAGTATCAGCTTAGTTCTTCATTGATACCATGTGATTGATATCATGTTCAGCTTTAGATATGCCATGATTGTGTGCTTATATGCCATGCCATGTTTAGTTTATTCAGTATACTTAGCATATCCTTTCAAACAGCATGATTTAAAATCATATTTGCATCGTATGCATGTTTTAGTGAGGTAGATGGTTTCTTACTAAGCTTTTTAGCTTACAGATACTATTTTCCTTATACTGCAGACACAGGTAAAAGGAAAATGGACTAGCAGTGGAGGCTGGAGGTTAATGCAGATCAAGATGTGTGTGGAAGGAACTGGAATAAAGATCCTAGGGATCTAGTTTTATTTTGTTATGCATTAGAACGTGTTCAGTATGCATTAGTACTTATAGCAAGCGTTATCTTATGTTTCTGTTAGTTAGCAAGAGAACAGTTTAAAACCTTGTTAGTTTTGGTTTCCATATGCTTACATGCCATGAATTAGTATTCTATGCCTTAATCATGTTTAATATGTTAGCCATTACCTGGTAGAATGTTTTTCATAGCTTTTATAGTGTTGTGTAATGACCTTGGCACGCATCAGTGCTGATATCAGGGGCCTGATACGAAATCAGAAACCCCTGATCGGTCCGCAGACCGATCAGAGCTGGATCGGTCACTGATCGGTCAGCTGACCGCATGAATCGATCGAGGTCCCCCGATCGATCCGTGGATCGATCGGAGCCGGGTCACGAAAAATGGCTCACCGACGGCCGCCATCGATCAAGAAGACACCGATCGGCCTCATCGATCGATCAGATCACCGGATCGGCCTGCACCGATCCAGCAGCTGCATGTGATTACAGAGTAGTTTATGGATCGATCGGTTGAACGATCCGAGTTTCCTAGCGTGCAAGATAGTAGATCGGTCCGTGGATCGATCCAAAGTCTATTCGCATAGAACATCTCCTTAGCATGTGTACAACTCCTAGGTACACCGAACACTAAGTTAAACTTTACAAGATTTAGTTCAAGAAAATTTTAAATTAGCCGCCATTCTGCATTAATAGTCCAAAGACAAAGATAATGTGACCCACCTAGCTAGTAGGAGGCGGGTACAGAGTGGTATCAGAGCAGTGTTCCATACTTCCTATACACACATCAGCATTGAACCTACAGCTTCCAAGTAAGAATACCTCTACTTTATTTATGCTTTCTTGTTTTCTTGTTATAGCTCATGTTTATAAATAATTGATGCATGATAGTATGTGATAGTATATAACATGATAATGATAGTTATACAATTATGATTGTAATAGTTATTCATGTTCTGTCCTCTATGTCTTTAGCAATGGCACGAGGACGCCCAGCTAGAAGGGCACTAGCCATCGAGCCCCAATAAGAGGCGGCCTCCTCCCGACCTCCAAAGATTAGTGGCTCGCTGAATGAATAAAGACAGAGATAGCCACCTTAAAGGCTAATCAGCAGAGTAGTCACCCCGGAACCGAACCTGACGACTCTAGAAGTCTTAGAGATTCCACCACCAAATTACAAGCCACAAGACAAGATCAAAGACCAAGAATCCCAAAGAATGAGCCAAGAAAGGAAGCCTATCCGATCCAGTGGTAGCGAGTCACAGAGAACTTCTGCACTAGTGAACCATGGGATGCACAAGCCCTGGTTCAAAACACCGGAGAGCACGATGGAGCTTCGACCGGCGAACACGAGAAGGTGAAGTGTGCCTCCTTCGGCCTGACAGGAGACGCACACATGTGGTGGAAAAGAATCAGAACGAAGGAACCAGATGTCATGGGCTGACTTCGAGAAGGAATTCTTCGAGGAGTTCTTTCACATACGGGTTACAAACCGCCACTACGACGAGTTCACTGAGTTTCGTCAGGGCAACCTTTCAGTTGAGTAAGCCGTGAAGAAATTCAACAGGTTGGCTCGTCTATGCCCAGAGCTAGTCAGCACAGAGAAGGAACGAATCCGGTTAATGCTCAAGATGTTGAGGCCAGAGATAGCAGTGAACGTGGCTGGTGGCATACATAGGCCACAAACCACAGAGGAGTTAGTGAGCACTGCCTTGACCACAGAGCATTACCAGAACAGCATAAAGCAGTAGAAGCATGTCTCCTCAGAGTCCAAAGGCCAAGGAAACTCTCACACTCAAAAACAGCAATGCCACAGCTCTAACTGGAAAGGGAACTCCAACAGCAAGCGCAAATCAAGGAGTGACCCAAAAGGAGGACCATCTAGCAAGCGACCCAGTTATCCAAAGTGTGCTACATGTGGGAAATTTCACCCAGGGGTTTGTCGCAAGGGCACACGAGGATGCTTTGAATGTGGACAAGAAGGGCACATGGCCAAGCAGTGCCCGAACAAGACTGGTCTTCCTCAGCCACAACAGATTTAGTATGCAGGTCAGCCAGCTCAGTTATATCAGATGCAGGCCGCTCTAGAAGGTCCACTTATCAGCCAGGGCAGATTAGAAGCCCCTCCAGCTACGGTGAATGCGAGGATTTACTCACTCACCAGAGAGGACGTAGCCAATGCCTCGACAGTTGTCACAGGTCAGATTAGCATTTTACAATATAGTGCTACTATTCTATTTGATACTGGGGCAACCCATTCATATATAGTCAGGATGTTCTCCGAAAAATTAGAAATACCCTCAGAGGTACTCAGTGGTCAGTTTTTGACGGCAAGATCATGACATCCACGATTGGCTCAGAGCAGTGCCGGCCATTATAGCAGGCAGAGAGCTCTTTGTGATCCGATAGTGCGACCGACTATGACGTTATCTTCAGAATGGACTTTCTGGTCAGATACGGTGCTACCATAGAGTGCCGTAAACAGAAAGTCATCTTCCAACCTGAAGCGACAGTGCAATTTGAATACAGCGGGGAACCAAAGAGAAAGGCCAAGAAGTTTCTCTCAGCTATGAAGGCACGGATTCAGGATGTACTGATTCCTAGCACACGTAGTCAACGCCACCAGACAAGAACCAACCAGCAGAGGTTCGAGTCGATGTGACTACACGCAGCCTTCCCCAAGAGTTACCAGCTTAGCACCGCATGTGGAGATTGACTTTGAGATAGAGCTCATTCCCAGACAAACCCTATCTCCAAAGCGCCTTATCGCATGGCTCCAGAAGAATGAAGGAACTTCAGGAGCAACAGCTGCCTGACAAGGGTTTCATACGCCCGAGTCATTCACCATGGGAGCGCCTTTATTGTTCGTGAAGAAGAAGGATGGAAGCATGCGATTGTGCATAGACTACGATCATCAACCAAGTCACGATCAAGAATGTATCCCTTCCCGTAATCGATGACTGCTCGACCAAATCAAGGGAGCAAAGGTTCTCTAAGATAGATCTCGATTAGGTTATCATCAGGTAAAGGTTAAAGAAGGGGATATACCCAAGACAGCATTCAGAACCAGATACGGACACTACGAGTTCGTAGTCATGCCCTTTGGCGTGACCAATGCTCCAGCTACATTCATGGATCTCATGAATAGAGTATTCAGGGAGTATTTAGATAAGTTTGTTATTGTGTTTATCGATGACATTCTTATCTACTCAGGAACTCAGGAAGAACACTCAGTGCACCTGAAACTAGTATTGCAGACCCTTCAGCAGAACCAGCTATACGCCAAATTCACGAAATGTGAATTTTGGTTAGATCAGGTGTCCTTCCTGGGTCACATCATCTCAAAGGATGGTATTATGGTAGATCCCAGCAAGATAGAAGCAGTAAGTAACTGGAAGAGACCTAAGAACACCAGCGAGATCAGGAGCTTTCTGGGATTAGCAGGATATTACAGGAAGTTTGTAGAGGACTTCTCCAGGATAGCCTCCCCACTGACCGCTCTTACCAGAAAGAACAGAAAATTTCAGTGGGCAGAGGACTGTGAGAACAGCTTCAGCGAGCTAAAAAGGAGATTGACCAGTGCTCCCATTTTGGCTCTACCAGGTGACACCAGCAGCTTTGACATCTATAGTGATGCCTCTAAGTTGGGATTAGGAGCAGTACTGATGCAAAATGGCAAGGTGATCGCCTATGCCTCCAGACAACTCAAGGATTATGAGAAGAATTACCCTACTCATGACCTTGAACTTGCAGCAGTGTTCACTCAAAATTTGGAGACATTACTTATATGGAGCTCAGTGCAGAGTGTATACAGATCATCAGAGTCTGAAGTACTTCACTCGAAGGATCCGAACATGCGACAGCGCAGATGGCTTGAGCTGGTCAAAGACTACGATATAGACATCCTCTATTATCCAGGGAAAGCCAATAAGGTAGCCGACGCACTTAGCAGAAAATCCAGTGCTACCTTATTATCTCTTACAGCCATGTCACCGCCCCTACAGAAGGAGATCGTAGATTTCGGTCTCGAACTCATCATTGGACAACTCTCTACTATGACCTTAGAGTCTACCTTGCTTGGTGATATTCAGTCAGCTCAAATTCAGAAAATCAAGCAAGGGCTAGCAGAATCAGAAAGTAGAGAATTCGAGTGTCCGATAGCGGGGTGTTGTATTTTGGTGATAGACTCTGTGTTCCAGAGGAGGAGCTACGGAGACAGATTTTAGATGAGGCTCACAAGACTCCCTATGCGATGCATCCAAGTTCCACCAAAATGTATCAAGACCTGAAGAACCATTTTTGGTGGCCCGGGATGAAGCGAGACATCGCCAGATATGTTAGCATCTGCCTCACCTGTCAGAGGGTCAAGGCAGAACATCAGCGACCAGGGGGAGTTCTGCAGCCTATACAGATTCCAGAATGGAAGTGGGAGGATATCTCTATGGATTTCATAGTGGGACTGCCCAGAACCACGAATGGTTTTGACGCCATCTGGGTAATAGTCGACAGGTTGACTAAATCAGCCCACTTCTTAGCTATCAAGATATCCTACTCCATGGAGAAGCTAGCTCAGTTGTATCTCCAGGAGATCGTCAGACTACATGGAGTCCCACGAACCATCATTTCAGATAGAGACAGCAGATTCACATCACACTTCTGGGAGTGTGTACAGTCAGCGTTGGGCACTAAGTTAAAGTTCAGCACAGCATTCCATCCTCAGACAGATGGTCAGACGGAGCGAGTAAATCAGGTACTCGAAGATATGCTCCGAGCGTGTGCCCTAGACTTCAAGGGAAGTTGGTGCAAATATCTGAGTTTAGCAGAATTTGCATACAACAACAGCTATCAGGCCACTATCGGCATGGCACCTTACGAGGCTCTCTATGGGCGGAGGTGTAGATCTCCAATCTGCTGGTATGAGAGTGGTGAACAGAAAGAGCTAGAACTTCAGACAGATCTAGTGGCAGATACCACCAACAGATCCGCCAGAGGATAGAGACAGCTCAGAGCCGCGAAAAGCTATGCTGATACAGACCCTTAGAGTTTTCAGTCGGGGATACAGTGTTCCTCAGAGTAGCTCCCATGAAGGGAGTGATGCGTTTTGGGAAGAAGGACAAACTTAGTCCCAGATATGTGGGACCATACCTTATCAGCAGAAGAGTGGGCAAGGTAGCATATGAGCTAGAGCTACCCCAGGAAATGTCAGCAGTCCACAACGTATTTCATGTCTCTATGCTGAAGAAGCATACCCCAGATGCCACCCAGGTGATTGAGCCCCAGTCGGTACAGATCCGCGAATACCTCAGCTATGATAGTCGGCCTATTCAGATAATAGACCGAGCAATTAAGAAATTGCGGAACAAGGAAGTACCATTAGTCAAAGTCATTTGGCACTGTCACACAGCAGAAGAGGCAACTTGGGAGACAGAAGCCAGCATGAGACAGAAGTACCCAGAATTATTCTAAGTTCGAGGACGAACTTTTTATAAGGTATGGGGGATTGTAACGCCCGAAAATTCTCAAAACTATTTTAGAGATATTCTATGATTTTTCTAGAATTATTAGATATTTTTCCGGAATTTTCCGATTAGCGGATGTAGCAAAAATTATTAGAAAAGTAAAATGACTTAAGCGGGAATCGAACCCGGGACCTCTCAAGTCCGCTAAACCTTTAGTTAGCCTTAGTAACCGGTGAACCCAGCAGGGCTGTGCTGAGAGAAAGGAGAATCAAATATATTTATAATTGAGTTGGGCCAAAATACCCACTTAATATAAATAGGAAAGCATAAGTTGGTTTGGTTTATTTTGGTGTTGGTTCGGCAAAATCCTTCTTCACCCTAACCTCACCGACGCCACCCCTCCCTCTCCTCCCTCTCTCGGCGCCAACCACAAGGAGACCTAGGGTTCTCTCCCTAGGGCCCCAAGGACATCTTCCGGCGATAACTCCGGCACGAGGACGCTCTCCTTCGCGTGGGGAACGCTTAGACGTGAGAAGATCGTCGAGAAGTCGTCTCCACCGGAATTCTAGCGAATAGAATTGTAAGGAAATTAGCGTACCAGGTAAGAAACCCCTCACCTGCAGTATAAGTAGCTCTCGCGTGTTTTCTTTTATGCATTAGATTAGTTTTATTGAATTTTGTCAGCATATAGTGTGTATTTTAACTCTTCTCACAGATTTAGGGATTAGTGAGCATCTCTAGATGGCCCGAGCACGTGTATCCTCTGTAGATAGGGGTTTAGACGCTGCTGGGTGCCTAGAGGTGGTCTCCCTGATCGCGAGGAGAGTTAGAGAGCGCCAAATGCTCGACGAAATGCCTAGCACAGCCTTATGATACAGTGGGCATTTAGTTAAATGCCATAGAACATGTTAATTAGCATGATCAGTTTTTAGTATCAGCTTAGTTCTTCATTGATACCATGTGATTGATATCATGTTCAGCTTTAGATATGCCATGATTGTGTGCTTATATGTCATGTCATGTTTAGTTTATTCAGTATACTTAGCATATCCTTTCAAACAGCATGATTTAAAATCATATTTGCATCGTATGCATGTTTTAGTGAGGTAGATGGTTTCTTACTAAGTTTTTTAGCTTACAGATACTATTTTCCTTATACTGCAGATACAGGTAAAAGGAAAATGGACTAGCAGTGGAGGCTGGAGGTCAATGCAGATCAAGATGTGTGTGAAAGGAACTGGAATAAAGATCCTAGGGATCTAGTTTTATTTTATTATGCATTAGAACGTGTTCAGTATGCATTAGTACTTATAGCAAGCGTTATCTTATGTTTCTGTTAGTTAGCAAGAGAACAGTTTAAAACCTTGTTAGTTTTGATTTCCATATGCTTACATGCCATGAATTAGTATTCTATGCCTTAATCATGTTTAGTATGTTAGCCATTACCTGGTAGAATGTTTTTCATAGCTTTTATAGTGTTGTGTAATGACCTTGGCACGCATCAGTGCTGATATCAGGGGCCTGATACGAAATCAGGGACCTGGTTTCTGTGAACAGAAGCTTCTGTTCATTCCCTGATCGATCCGTGGATCGATCAGGAGCTGGGTCACGAAAAAAATGGCTCACTGATCGGTCAGCAGACCGATCAGTAAGACACTGATCGGTCTCATTGACCGATCAGGGACCAGCTGGATCGGTCGGCAGACCGATCCAGCAGCGTACAGGATTACAGTGTAGTTTATGGATCAGTCGGTTGAACGATCCGGAGTTTCCTAGCGTGCCAGTATCAGTAGATCGGTCTGTGGATCGATCCGAAGTCTATTATCAGTTTTAAACATCTCCCTTAGCATGTGTACAACTCCTAGGTACACCCAGAACACTAAGTTAAACTTTACAGCATTTAGTTCAGTAAAATTTTAAATTAGCCAGTTTTCATTCCGCATTAATAGTCCAACACAACATAATGTGACGGTCCGACCTCGCAGCCTAGCTAGTAGGAGGCGGGTTGTTACAGTTATATACGTAGGATCTTGTCTACAGGTTATTGATATTATATGTAGTATAGTTGTATACTTGTGTAAGGGCATATATGTTAGTGAAATCATACTTACCTATACTTGATAGAAATCACTTCATAGGGGTAGCAAATCCCACTAGGTAATTCTCTTCGGATCACCATCGAGGACTACTTGATCTTGATCCCGTTGTTTATTATATGTATGATGATACCATGGAGTCCGAGGGAATATTATGACTAGATGGCTAGAATCCCCTTGGATTGAGATTGTTACTATTATACTTGTTGTTGTGGTACTTAAACACATGTTATTAGACTTGTTATTTAATGCATGGCTATGCATTTAAACTACCCATTAGATTAGATAGTGATCTTGAGCTATCGCATGTAAACCTAACGAATAGTTAAATATCCTCCTAGACCCTTTACTTATTATGTAGGTTCAAGCCTACACATTGGTAAGATTATACCATAATGTAGGATATCGAGCATCCTATTAGACCCTTGGTTATTATTTAGGCTCGTGTCTATCTGCGATTGATTTTAGATAGTAAGGTAGCTTGAAGAGCAATATCCTCAGATGGATTGTTACTGCTTATTTGTCATTATGGCTTGGTATCTGTATATACCCTATTTGCTCACGAGACCATCTGTGGTAGAGTGTTCTCCCACAGGCTGTGGCCACTTATGCATCCTGTCTTCCCATGGGATCATCCGTGGTAGAGCATTCTCCCACAAACAGTAACTATTTATATACCCTGACTGCCCAAGGACCATCCATGGTAGAGTGTTCTCCCGTAGTGAGTAGCTGAGGTGCTAGATAGCTACCTCATCCTGTCCGCCCACGGGACAATCCGTGGTAGAGCGTTCTCCCGCGGATAGTGACTGTTTACATACCTTGACTATCCACGAGACCATTTATGGTAGCATATTGTTACGCTACTCAAGACTTATTATTTGTAGTTTGTGCATTTGTTTGTGCAAAGTTTGGATGTACTATAGGTACTTTTGATATAATGGTGATACCTGGTTGAGCAGGTTAGTGAAGGTTATATTATGAGATATGTTTTTCCTTAGCAAATGATTATATGGGTACTCTTACTTTTATGGTAAGTATTTCTCCTGAGACTGCTTTATTTGATCTCCTTACATGTATATAGTATCATGCACTATCTTCTTATACCCGCTGAGTATTTTATACTCACTACGCTTGCTTTACCTTTTGTTTCCAGGTTAGCAGGTAGAGAATGTGTCCTGTAACTTGGAGGTCCTAGCTACCAGTCCCACATCACACTTGAGATCATGTTTTCCACGTTATTTCTATTGCTATTTTTTGTTCCGATTTTTAGACTTGGCCGTGAAATAATTAACTTAATTGTGGTATACGAGACCTATTATTTTGTGATGTGTTTATATTTGATTATGTACACGTTGTGTCAAGCTAGGCCGAGTCGCATTCAATTATATTATTTTTATATTTTGTTTATGTCTTTCACTGTGTTTTTAGTACAGCCATGTGGGCTGCTTATAAACTACGTGGTTATGTTTATATCTAGCCGTGTGGGCTATTGTTAGCTTGTGAGTAGCCTTGTGATATTTTATACAGGTTTTATTTGTCACTATTACAGGAGGGTTGATGTCTGTTTGTCAGCAGGAACTTCTCTAAGGCGTGACATTTCTACTGCTATGAACACGTCCGATTGTTGTTGTACTACTGCTGCCGGTAGATCAACACCAACTCCTGAGCGCTTCTGGATCCTCTTTCTACAAGTTGGCAACAAAGTTAATTACTGCATCTCTTTATTATTTGCAAAAGGGAAACTTTCCTTTCTTCAATATCTTGTATTTGATTCCCTCTTTCGGTGGTTTTAGAATAGATTTATAGTGGATTATCCGTCAATACGATCCGAGGGATTATGGATCTTGAAGTAGGAGTCACCGAAGATTCCGAACCAAATAACTCCTCGTGTTCAAATTCTTTATGTTCTTTTCGTTTCTGTTTTCTTCCGTTGTGCACTTTGATTTTAAAACGAAAAAGATAGATTTTTTTTTAAACACACGTGATTCACCCCCCCCCCCCCCCCTCGCATGTGCACACTGATCCTATAAGTGGTATTAGAACAAGGTCACTCTGAATTAGTGAAACCATCAATCAAGTAGGGGGTTTCTTTTATATATATATATATATATATATATATATATATATATATATATAGTATTTGATTAAAAAAATATTCTTACATTTTTTTTCTAATTTTGTATTTTTATTTTTTTTGACCATTAGTCAGAACTGGTGTAATAAAATCTTCTCATAATTTTGTCATTATTTTTTAATTTATTATTTTACTATTTTTCTTTAAAATTGGTGTAATATCATTCGAGCTATTCTTTACATTTATTCTCCTGCACTACTTACCTTAAGACCTAGTCTTGGAATATCTCGTTGAATTATGTTATGCAAAAGAAATGATGTGCAAAGAGATGTTGGGGGTTGAAGCATCCACGAATCTCCACCGTACGAAGTGGACTACTTCGAAATATGGAAACAACATATGGAAAACTTCATAATGATGGGCGACTTTGACTGCGGCATTGTATTGAAAAGATCTACCCAAAATTTGAAAGCAAATCAGAAGGTAATAAATTTAATTTTAAAATTATTACCTAACAAAGTTATACGCAAGATAGGGAAGGTCAAAAATGCTCATGAGCTTTAGACCTGGCTAAATAAGCTTCATGAGAATTTGTCAAAGCTGGAAGATCAAATCGAAGACAGACTTATACTTAAATCTGAACTAACAGGAAAACCTACTAAATTAGGGGATACACTTGAGGTTAGTAATATTTATCAAATTACCCTGTCAATAGCCATTTAAATGACTTGCATAATTATGAAAATAACCCTAGTATGGTGCATGATAAAAGAATTCCTACTTGTAATAACTTAGGTTTGGATAATTTAGTAAATTTGAATAAAACAAACTTAATTAATAAAATTAAATATAAATAATTTAAATAAATCTGAAACTCTAATTAACAAAAATTTAATTGAATCAAATGATTCAAAATTAAATAAATTAATTATTAAAAATTCAAATGTAATTCATTCATCAGATTCAGAATTAGATGAATTAATTAATAATTTAGAAAATTCAATTGATAATTCAGAAAATAAAATTATTAATTATAAAAATTTAATTAATTCTAAAAATTCTCAAATTTTAAATTTAATTAATTCAACAAATTTAAATTTAAATAAATTAGTTGATAAAAATTTTAAAAATATAAAAATAATTAATAATTCAAACATTAAGATAAATTTAAATTTAAAACTTAAAAATAACAAAATAGAACTAGATAAAATTAATAAATACCTTAATAAAATATTTAATAATCTAGATAATGTCAATTTAGAAGTTTCTATCCAAAACAAAGATAATTTAATTAATAAAAATTTAAATCTTAAGGATAATAATCTAAATAAAATTAATCTAATAAATTCAACTAATAATATAAACTTAAAAAATAAAGAAAATGTGAATATAAGGATAAAATCAAAACTAAATCTTATAAATCTAAAATTAAAAATTAATAAAAATATAAACATTATAGATAAGCTTTTAAACAAAAATAATTCAAATAATTTAACAAATTCAAAACTTAAAATTAATAAAAACCTAAATATTAAATATAGTCTTTTAAACAAAGATAATTTAAACAATTTAACAAATTTGAAATTAAAAATTAATAAAAACTTAAATGATAAATATAATTTTTTTAAACAAAGAAAATTCAAATAGTTTAATAAATTCAAATTTTAAAATAATAAAAAATTAAAAATTAAAGATAGTATTTTAAACAGAGATAAATTAAAAATTAAAAGAAACTTCAAATCTTAAATATGCTTTTTTTAAAGAAATATATAATTTATCCAACCCAATTAATTCAAAATTTAAAACTTAAATTGAACTTTAACTACAATTAATTTATACATTAATTAAACCTTAATCAAGTTTAATTAAACTTAACAAAATAAAATCTATAATTTAGAGGGAGACTCCAAATTAGTTGACACCTCAAAAACATAACCTACTTGTTTTGGTAATTGGGACTGGACTACAAGGATACTTTGATTTTGTCCAACATAATACAAGGTAGAGCGAGATGATAGTACGTTAGAAAAACTTGATCTAGAGAGTCAAGTACGGTAAGACATACGCTACTTTGTCTACTTAGTTAAGTGAAACTAACTAAATCTATCTCGTCACATTCTAGACTAGTTAGATCAAAGTTTATCAATACAAAAATTAAATGTCTAATTTCTTAAAAATATTTTGTCTAGAAGTGGTCGTTGCTTTGATACCTAAGAAGATCTCATATCTTGCCATAGTTTGGAAATTGATTTTTGAAATGTACAATTAATTAACTGACTCTTAAACATGAATCTTGTAATGACCCGGCCCTTTGGCCTCTTGGGCGGTCCAACTGGCGGCCCTTATATCGTTGGCCCATTTGGCGACCTCTCATATCGTCGACCGACGACCTTTGGTTGTGTCGTTACTCACTAGGACTTTCCACCCCTGGCCAGTGGATTTTTGCCTCCCCCAGGATTCGAACTCTAGACCTCCAGGCTTAAGTACTAGAGTTTATAAATCCTGGTAACCAAGTGAGATCATCCTGGTAACCAAGTGAGATCTCACTTGGTTACCAGGATTTATAAACTCTAGTACTTAAGCCTGGAGGTCTAGAGTTCGAATCCTGGGGGAGGCAAAAATCCACTGGCCAGGGCTGGAAAGTCCTAGTGAGTAACGGCACAGCCAAAGGCTGTCGGTCGACGACATGAGAGGTCACCAAATGGGCCGACGACATAAGGGCCGCTAGTTGGGAAGAGGCCAAAGGGCCGGGTCGTTACAAATCTAACATAAGGTCAAATTATCTTCAAACTAAAACTTCAATATAATTCATCTTACAAAACTATAGGAATAACTTGGTTGAACACTTAGACCGGGTGAGATGATTAAGGTAAGTTAAAAAAAAAAATTAAATTAAAAACATTAAGATTCAAATTCTTTTAAAAGTTATTTTAAAAATATTTTTTAAAAAATTTCTTTAAAAAACTATTCTAAAAATCTTTTGAAAATTATTTTAAAAATCTTTTATAAATCCTTTTATTTTTTTAAAAAAATCATTTAAAAATTATTTTAAAAATCCTTTAAGAAAATATTTTAAATTTTTTTTAAAAACTATTTTAAAAATATTTTTTTTAAATTATTTTTTCAAAAAAATATTCCAAAAATCTTTTAAATATTATTTTAAAAATTATTTTAATTTGTTTTAAAAATTATTTTAAAATATTTTAAAAATCCTTTTAAAAAATTATTTTAAAATTATTTTAAAAATATTTTTTAAAAAAATTCATTTAAAAATTATTTTATAAACTATTCTAAAAAACTTTTGAAAATTATTTTCAAAATCCTTTTAAAAATAATTTAAAAAATACTTAAAAATTTATTTTAAAAATCATTTAAAACCATTTTTTAAAATTTTTTTATTTTATAAATTATTTAAAAAATAAATAAAAACAAATAAAAAATTAATTAATAGAAAATTAAAATTTTAATTAGAATTTAACTTTAATTAATAACTTAAACTTTAACAAATTTAATTTAATTTTAATTAAAAAATTAAACCTTAATCTAATTGAATTTTAAACTAACATTGACAAAATATTGAAGTTAATAAACCTTAATTATAAAGTTAAACTTGTTGGTGCAGCAGGACTGACAAGAGAGGGTGAATTGCCTATAGAAAAAATAAACCACTTCTCGTTCTTTGAATTGATTAGTATCATAATAATAATAAATAGAATAATAAAACTGAACAATTAATGAAAAGTAAGTGGATAATCTTTTTAGTTGGTTACAAGCTAAGTGGTTGTTAATTCAAGGCGTTGAAGAAAGTCCCACTAGAAAAACTCCTTTGTTGAAAGTGGAGTAACCTCTTATAGACGTTAACAACTCACAGAATGACTAGAAAGTGAATATAAGACTTGTAGTTCAGTTGTTCTCTAATTCCTAGCTCCAGGGGTCTTTTTATAGTACTTGAAAAATCTTATTCGAGGTTGGAAGACGTCTTTAATAGGGTGGAAGGTGCCTCCAGCATGACAAGTTTTAACCGTGCAAAGATAAAACTTTATCTTCGCTAACAGTCACTTGGAAGACGCCTTCAATAGCTTGCAAGGCGCCTTAGTACTATTTATCGAATGCGCCTTCCAAGCAATAGAAGGCACCATCGTACTGTTTATCGAATGCATCTTGCAAGCCATGGAAGGCGCCTTCCATACGGCAGATAAATTCTTTTGCTGATCTCTTCACGAAGGTGATTCTCCGGCTAACCGAAGTTGAGTTATAAGATATGGTAAATAAATAATAGGTGTTATTGGAGAAGTAACCTTACTGGATTTTTTCAAAAATTTTTAAAAAAATTCTGCATTTAAACGGAGGCCACATGACATGTTTAGGGGGGATAAATATATTGGGAGAGAAGAAAGACGGTTTGAAATACCTATTTAAAATGGGAGTTGATTGAAGAATTAACTTAAGGTTTAATTTCATTAACACTAAGTAGTTCTGATTATAAAAGCTCCTCATCACCGAACCCGATCATTTCTCCTTTTCCCTTTTGATCCGCAGTTAGCCCGACTTCTCCCTTTTTCCCCAACTCACGCCACATCTCCCTCCATCTTTCTGCATCATCGCCGACCACCACTGTCGATGCCTGATCGCGCTGTCCGACGCCCCTCTCCTTCTTCCTCGTGATCCTCCCACGCGACCACACCGCACAGCCGCTCCAATCGTGTCCGACGTTAAGCCTTTGCCAATCTCCTCGGCCAGCCACTCCTCCTTGGACGACAACCCTGATCAGGAGATGGGTGATGCGTCGACTGCCTACTGCCTCACTGAGCTATGCCCTAATCGTAGATCCATCATCGTCCTCAGCGTGCCTGGCTCTGATCTTCGGATCCCTCCACTCGATTGACCAAATCTATGACTATGACCTCACCTCCTAGTCAGATGTGAAGCAACCCCATCAATGCATGTGCCCTATTTTGATCAGCGTTGCCGGATGCTATCGGATGCAACCGATCACTGGATGTGGGTGAGTGTTATGATGGTTTGGGTGTTTGATCTATACTCAGTGTTGATGTGGGGTTTTGTTGGATTATCATTTCAGCTTTGGTAATACTACTTGCTGACGATTCAGAGATCCGACCATCTTCGCTAGCCATGCATCGTCTCTAGTCACGAATCATTAGCGACCACAATGAAACTTGGTGTGGATTATATAACATGGTGTAAACCCTAGGGTGATTATGGCATAGAATGGATCACAATTAAATTAGAGTTAAACTTAATTCAATTACATGAATGAATTAGATTGGGGTTAATGACATGATTAGAACCCTAACCTAATTAATTGGATGAATTACTTAGGGTTAAAGTTGGCTTAACTCTAATTTAGGCAATGAATTGGAGAAATGGGAGCTAATCATTAATTAAGGTTAATTAATGATAGAGAATGATTGGTGTAACACCCATAGGGTCCTTAGCAAAATTCTAGAATATTTTATCATGAATAAAGAAAAAAATATATATATTCTTTAGTTAAATTTTGCTCCTAGCCGAACACTTAAAGAAGTAAAATAGAAATAAAAATATATAAGGTCTAGGACTTGAACTCTAGATCTCTCATTAGATGCCTAAATAAGATAACCACTAGACCAAGAGAAATTATTGTTAGAAAAGAGAGGGAAACCATAATTAAATGTAAGAAGAAAAGGCTTTTCTCTTAGAAGGAGAAGTGAGAGTTGTCTTCTTCCTCTCTAATGAAGAGATGCTCTAGAATATTCTTTTCTTACTCACCAAGAAGGGATGTATCTAGACTTTTCTCTTAATTATGAAGAGAGTAAAAGAAAGGAGGAAGAAAAATATATTTTTCCTTCCTCCTCTCATGATGAATAAAAGGAGGAAATTAAAATGAGTTGGCATTTTTCCTCATTCACCTTCCTACTCCCTCCTCCTCCACCGTGACCTCTTCTTCACCATTTCCTCTTCTTGCCGAGACCAAGGAGCAAGGAAGCTTCCCCTCTCTAGGAAGGATCAACAACAAAGGTTAAATCTCTAAGGAAAACAAGCGCAAGGAAGTGAGTATCCCCTCACTGCAGTACAAGTAGCTTCGGTTTAAAATGTTTTTCGAAACTCTAAAAATTTTCTTGCAAGAATGTGGTCAAGATAAAGAATAGGTAGTCACTTAGGGTTAACAAGTGATAAGAGATGCCTCATGTTATAGAAAAAGAAAAAGAGAAATTTAGATCCTTATTGCATGTTTCGGCCAAGGATGGAAGAGAGGACCTAGAACAAGTTTTCTTTGATCACATGCTTAATTTTTCTACTCTATGATATATGAATTTCACATGTTGTTAGTTAAGTCTTCATTCTTCATGTTGTGAAAAAAAAAAAGAGATACCTATCTATATGGTTCGGCCAAAATTGATTATAAGGCCTTAGGTCAAGAATTTTAGATAGAAACCATACTAGTTGTACCTCTTTGTGATGTATGAATTTTTACATGTTTATAACCAAGGTTTTTATGCTTCTTATGGAATAAAATGGTATGAAACCCTACTGATATGTTTGGCCAAATTGAAATAAATGGGTTAGGGTTAAAGTTTTGAACTCAAATATGCTTAGATCATGAAGTACAATACCTTGTATGCACTTAGATTTAATGGGCTTGTTATATGTTTAAGTTTTATGCTCCTTATGGAATAAAATGAAATGAAACCCTACTGATATGTTTCGGCCAAATGAAAATAAATGGGTTAGGGTTAGAGTTTTGAACTCAAATAGGCTTATTCATGAAGTATAATGCCTTGTATGTGCTTAGATCAAGTTTACATGTTATGTGGATAAGTTCTATGCTTCATATGGAACCAAATGATATAAGAACCCTACTGATATGTTTCGGACAAATTGAAATAAATGGGTTAGGGTTAGAGTTTTGAACTCAAACATGCTTATTCATGAAGTATAATGCCTTGTATGTGCTTAGATCAAGTTTACATGTTATGTGGATAAGTTCTATGCTTCATATGGAACCAAATAATATAAGAACCCTACTGATATGTTTCGGCCAAATTGAGATGAATGGGTTAAGGTTAGAGTTTTGAACTCAAACATGCTTATTCATGAAGTATAATGTCTTGTATGTGCTTAGATCAAGTTTACATGTTATGTGGATAAGTTCTATGCTTCATATGGAATGAAATGAGGTTGAAACCTACTGATATGGTTCGGCCAAGATGGATTAATTGGGTTAGGAAAGAGTTTAAACCTAACCAAACATGCTTATGTATTTTCATGATATGTAGCCTTTGATATATAAGTAGATTAAACTTTCATGCTTTATGATGTGATGAAAATATGCTTTACGATATGTTGCATTTCTATGTCTTATGATAAGATGTGCCATGTTTATGATTTGATATGATAGACTTATGACATGATAGGCTATGGTCATGATATGATATGCTAGACTCATGATATGATATGCCATGTTCATGATATGTTATGCTAAGTTCATGAGATGATATGCCAAGTTTGATGATAAGAAAATAACATGTTATACTTTATGTTATGATAAGAACATGTTATATGATGCATGTGTGAATGGCTTATGTAAGAAGAAAAGCCTAAAGAGTTGCTTCCCTTAAGTTGGGACCAAGAGCATTCTTCATGTTATGAAAATGAGTTGCTTCCCTTAAGTTGGGACCAAGAGCACTCTTCATGTTATGAAAAAGAGTTGCTTCCCTTAAGTTGGGATCAAGAGCACTCTTCATGCTATGGTAAAGAGATGCTTCCCTTAAGTTGGGGATCAAGAGCTCTCTTCATGATGTGACAAGAATTATGACATGTATGATATGATGAGATATGATATGCATGATATTTTACTTTGTATGGCTTGTACCAAGGGTGGGCTCCATAAGCGCCCCGGGGTCGACGGACTATGAACGGACCTCGTTAAGGGATGGGCTCCTCAGTACGCCCCTAGGTCGACGGACTATGAACGGACCTAGATCCCTAGTAGGTTCGGGGCTAGCTACCCTGTCCTAGGGATTGCGCGCATTTATGTTTACATGTGGTACAAGCCGGGGCCCTTCTCATGATGATGATATGATATTCAAGTATGTATACTATATGTTTTGAAAGAAGCATGATGCATATGTGCATTCCATGATACATGTTTTAAAAATATACATATTGCATCTACATGCACATATTTATGAAATTATGTTTATGCACCCTTATGAACAGGTATGAGTTATGATACATGTTTACATGATATGATAGGCTTCATGATATGTGCTTACAGAATGTGATATGAATCATGATATACACTCACATGCTATACTCTGATATGTTATGCTCCTTATGTGATATGATATATTATGTTCTGTTTTCCCTCATGTTATGTTATGAGATGTTATGGTTTTTACATGATAAGATATGTTCTATGTTATGATTCTCCATGCTATGTTATGTTATGCTATGGTTTCTACATGTTATGTTATGTTATGTGTTTTTCGGATTTATGGGTAGGCAAGGATCTCACTAAGCCTTTGGCTTATAGCTACACGTTTTCCTTGTACTGCAGATAAAGGCAAGGAATGGATTGTTTAAGGGGAGCAGAGCAGGAAAGGCAATGAGGATGTGTGTGGAAGTGCTGGTGGATAGATCTATTTAAGTTTTTGAATTATCTAAGTTATGCATGTGAACAATGTTGGACCTATGCTTATGATAATGTTCAGCTAGTATGATATCCTACTCATGTTATGTTGGTACGTTTGACTTCACATGACATGTTAAGAGAACTAGATGCATATGGTATATGTTATGATATGAAAAAAAAATAACAATTAATTATATATGTCTTCCGCTGCCATGAATCCATATGCATTAGTATGATTGATGTCTATGTTTTAGTGACGTCCGTCCCTCTGGGGTGGCCTTAGTGCTACCTGGAAGGGCGGGCGTTACAGTTTGGTATCAGAGCCGGTTTACCTTCCACTACACACACATCAAGCCTTTATCCTGCCGCTCCAAGTAAGAATTTTATGCTTAAATTTTATTTTGATGTGATATTTATGCTTGATCTATTTCTTTATGATGTTTGATAATATGCATGCTTATTATCTTATTTATTTAGTTATCACATTTTTAGCTTAGATATATATGATGGTAGATTAGGAACAATAACAACCTTAGGGTAGCCTGGTCATGAATAACGATAACTTATATTAGTTTATTGTGATTTATGAAGATAAAGTATGGTTAGAACACGAAATACCCGAGCAGATGAGATGATACCTCCACCCGATCTGATGCATGTGATTACCGAGCTCCAGCGTCAGGTCACGGAACAGCAACAAACGATCACTGCATTGATGAATCAACAAGGGAATCCTGTTACCCCACCAGGGAACCCGAATGCGATACCTATTATACATGCGGCTGTACCAGTACCTCCAGCACCGGTACCACCGGTAGTTCCTATTCCAGTGGTCCGACAAGAGGCATACCTGTTTCAGTGGCAGAGGCTGAAGCCAGAAGCCTTCTCCAGAAACTGTGAGCCATGGGATGCTCAGGCGTGGCTTAAGACTGTGGAAAGCATCGTGGAGCTTTTAGATTGGCCCGAACACGAGAAGGTTAAGTGTGCATCGTTTTGCCTTACAGGCGATGCCAGAATGTGGTGGGACCGAGTCAAAGCAAGGACACAGGTGAATCAGATGAGATGGACAGACTTCGAGATTGAATTCCTTGAAGAGTTCTTCCATATGCGGGTGACCAATAAACACTACGACGAGTTCACCGAGTTCCGGCAAGGTGACCTATCAGTGAATGAGGCCGTGAAGAAATTTAACCGATTAGCACGCCTATGTCCAGAGCTGGTCAGTACAGAAAGAGAAAGGGTCAGACTTATGCTGAAGATGCTCAGACCCGAAATAGCCCTAAATGTGGCCGATGGCGTTAATAGACCACAGACCACCGAGGAATTAATTAGCACTGCTCTGATCACTGAACACTATCATAAGGCGATGAATGAGGGTAAGAGTCAAGCTCAGAAACCTCAACATATCAGAACCAACTGGAAGGGAAACTCCAACGGTAAAAGAAAACAATGGAACAGTTCTCAGGGTGGTTCAGCGAACAAGCAACCTATGTTTCCTCAGTGCACCACCTGCGGAAAGAAGCATCCGGGAAAATGCCGTGTGGGCACGAATAAGTGCTACAGCTGCGGATTGGAAGGACACTTGGCCAGAAATTATCCTACTCAGATGCAGACACCTTAGCAGCAGAATATCTAGAACAGAGGTGCCCCCTCACAGCTACATCTAATGCAAGCTGCACTGGAAGGCCCTCAGATTGGCCAAGGGAGACTGGAAGCCCCGCCAGCTATGACGAATGCCAGGATCCACTCCCTCACTAGAGAAGATGTGGCGAACGCTTCGACTATTGTCAGAGGTCAGATACTCATTTTTCAGTCAGTATGCTACTGTATTATTTGACACTGGGGCAACACACTCGTTTATCTCTACACCCATCACAAGTAAGATAGATATGCCACCGCAAGCCTTAGATGACAAATTTTTAACGACCCTACCTTCAGGAGAAGTAATGCCATCCACTCATATGCTGCGAGCCGCGCCTACCCGAATCGCAGACAGGGAACTATACTGTGATCTGATAGTGCTGGATATGCAGGATTATGATATAATATTGGGCATGGATTTTTTGAGCAAATACGGAGCTTCGATTGAGTGCCGTAAAAGAAAGGTGATCTTCCGGCCCGAGGCAGAATTGATATTTAAATTTAGCGGAATGCCAAGGGGAGAGACTGAGAAATTCCTATCAGCTCTGGAAGCACAGAAGCTGTTGGGCAATGGATGCGTGGGGTTTCTAGCACATGTGGTCGATGCAAGTAGAGCAGAGGATCAGAAGCTAGAGAATGTCAGAGTTGTATGCAACTTTCCAGATGTCTTCCCCGATGAACTGCCAGGGTTAGCACCTGACAGAGAAATTGAATTTGAGATCGAATTGATTCCTGGTACTAAACCGATCTCTAAGGCACCCTACCGTATGGCGCCAGCTGAATTGAAAGAGCTACAGGAACAGTTACGGGAGTTACTTGACAAGGGACTTATTCGCCCTAGCCACTCTCCATGGGGAGCTCCCGTACTATTTGTGAAGAAAAGGGATGGATCTATGCGAATGTGCATAGATTACCGAGCGCTGAATAAGGTAACAATCAAGAACAGGTACCCTTTACCTAGGATTGATGACTTATTTGACCAATTGAAAGGTGCCACCGTCTTCTCCAAGATTGATTTGAGATCTGGCTATCATCAAGTGAAAGTGAAATAAGATGATATACCAAAGACGACCTTCCGAACGAGATACGGACATTATGAATTCGTAGTAATGCCCTTCGGAGTTACAAATGCTCCTGCCCTATTCATGGAATTGATGAATCGAGTGTTCTCGGAATATCTCGATAAATTTGTGATAATCTTCATCGATGATATTCTTATCTACTCGAAGACCCAGGAAGAGCACGCTGAGCACCTGAGCATAACATTACAAATTCTCTGGGAGAGACAATTGTATGCCAAATTCTCAAAGTACGAATTTTGGCTTGACCAGGTGTCATTTTTGGGTCACGTGATCTCTAAGGACGGAATTATGGTAGACCCAAGCAAGATAGAAGCCGTGAGTAACTGGAACAGACCAAACAATGCCAGTGAAATCCGAAGTTTCCTCGGACTAGCCGGCTATTATCGGAAATTCGTAGAGGGTTTTTCCAGAATTGCAGCCCCCATGACGGCCCTCACCAAGAAGAACAAGAGGTACGAATAGACGGAGGATTGTGAGAGAAGCTTCGCGGAGTTGAAGAGAAAATTGACTAGTGCTCCAATTCTCACTCTTCCAGAAAGTAACGGGGGATTCGATATGTACAGTGATGCTTCCAGATTGGGATTCGGAGCTGTACTTATGCAGAATGAAAAAGTCATTGCGTATGCCTCTCGACAACTCAAGGAGCATGAAAAGAATTATCCCACACATGACTTAGAGCTAGCCGCTGTAGTCTTTGCTCTCAAGATATGGAGGCATTATCTATATGGGCCCAGTGTAAAATTTCTACAGATCACCAGAGTCTGAAATATTTCTTTACACAGAAAGACCTAAACATGCGACAACGGAGATGGCTCGAGCTAGTCAAGGATTATGACTGCGAGATCTTCTATCATCCAGGAAAAGCAAACAAGGTAGCAGATGCGCTCAGTAGGAAGTTCTGAGTTACCGGAACTTTTTTTTTAAGTTCGAGGATGAACTTTTATGAGGTATGGGAGACTGTAACACCCATAGGGTCCTTAGCAAAATTCTAGAATATTTTATCATGAATAAAGAAAAAAAAATATATACTTTAGTTAAATTTTGCTCCTAGCCGAACACTTAAACAAATAAAATAGAAATAAAAATATATAAGGTCTAGGGACTTGAACTCTAGATCTCTCATTAGATGCCTGAATAAGATAACCACTAGACCAAGAGAAATTATTGTTAGAAAAGAGAGGGAAACCATAATTAAATGTAAGAAGAAAAGGCTTTTCTCTTAGAAGGAGAAGTGAGAGTTGTCTTCTTCCTCTCTAATGAAGAGATGCTCTAGAATATTCTTTTCTTACTCACCAAGAAGGGATGTATCTAGACTTTTCTCTTAATTATGAAGAGAGTAAAAGAAAGGAGGAAGAAAAATATATTTTTCCTTCCTCCTCTCATGATGAATAAAAGGAGGAAATTAAAATGAGTTGGCATTTTTCCTCATTCACCTTCCTACTCCCTCCTCCTCCACCGTGACCTCTTCTTCACCATTTCCTCTTCTTGCCGAGACCAAGGAGCAAGGAAGCTTCCCCTCTCTAGGAAGGATCCACAACAAAGGTTAAATCTCTAAGGAAAACAAGCGCAAGGATGTGAGTATCCCCTCACTGCAGTACAAGTAGCTTCGGTTTAAAATGTTTTTCGAAACTCTAAAAATTTTCTTGCAAGAATGTGGTCAAGATAAAGAATAGGTAGTCACTTAGGGTTAACAAGTGATAAGAGATGCTTCATGTTATAGAAAAAGAAAAAGAGAAATTTAGATCCTTATTGCATGTTTCGGCCAAGGATGGAAGAGAGGACCTAGAACAAGTTTTCTTTGATCACATGCTTAATTTTTCTACTCTATGATATATGAATTTCACATGTTGTTAGTTAAGTCTTCATTCTTCATGTTGTGAAAAAAAAAGAGATACCTATCTATATGGTTCGGCCAAAATTGATTATAAGTCCTTAGGTCAAGAATTTTAGATAGAAACCATACTAGTTGTATCTCTTTGTGATGTATGAATTTTTACATGTTTATAACCAAGGTTTTTATGCTTCTTATGGAATAAAATGGTATGAAACCCTACTGATATGTTTGGCCAAATTGAAATAAATGGGTTAGGGTTAAAGTTTTGAACTCAAATATGCTTAGATCATGAAGTACAATACCTTGTATGCACTTAGATTTAATGGGCTTGTTATATGTTTAAGTTTTATGCTCCTTATGGAATAAAATGATATGAAACTCTACTGATATGTTTCGGCCAAATGAAAATAAATGGGTTAGGGTTAGAGTTTTGAACTCAAATAGGCTTATTCATGAAGTATAATGCCTTGTATGTGCTTAGATCAAGTTTACATGTTATGTGGATAAGTTCTATGCTTCATATGGAACCAAATGATATAAGAACCCTACTGATATGTTTCGGACAAATTGAAATAAATGGGTTAGGGTTAGAGTTTTGATCTCAAACATGCTTATTCATGAAGTATAATGCCTTGTATGTGCTTAGATCAAGTTTACATGTTATGTGGATAAGTTCTATGCTTTATATGGAACCAAATAATATAAGAACCCTACTGATATGTTTCGGCCAAATTGAGATGAATGGGTTAAGGTTAGAGTTTTGAACTCAAACATGCTTATTCATGAAGTATAATGTCTTGTATGTGCTTAGATCAAGTTTACATGTTATGTGGATAAGTTCTATGCTTCATATGGAATGAAATGAGGTTGAAACCTACTGATATGGTTCGGCCAAGATGGATTAATTGGGTTAGGAAAGAGTTTAAACCTAACCAAACATGCTTATGCATTTTCATGATATGTAGCCTTTGATATATAAGTAGATTAAGCTTTCATGCTTTATGATGTGATGAAAATATGCTTTATGATATGTTGCATTTCTATGTCTTATGATAAGATGTGCCATGTTTATGATATGATATGATAGACTTATGACATGATAGGCTATGGTCATGATATGATAGGCTATGGTCATGATATGATATGCTAGACTCATGATATGATATGCCATGTTCATGATATGTTATGCTAAGTTCATGAGATGATATGCCAAGTTTGATGATAAGAAAATAACATGTTATACTTTATGTTATGATAAGAACATGTTATATAATGCATGTGTGAATGGCTTATGTAAGAAGAAAAGCCTAAAGAGTTGCTTCCCTTAAGTTGGGACCAAGAGCATTCTTCATGTTATGAAAAAGAGTTGCTTCCCTTAAGTTGGGACCAAGAGCACTCTTCATGTTATGAAAAAGAGTTGCTTCCCTTAAGTTGGGATCAAGAGCACTCTTCATGCTATGGTAAAGAGATGCTTCCCTTAAGTTGGGGATCAAGAGCTCTCTTCATGATGTGACAAGAATTATGACATGTATGATATGATGAGATATGATATGCATGATATTTTACTTTGTATGGCTTGTACCAAGGGTGGGCTCCATAAGCGCCCCGGGGTCGACGGACTATGAACGGACCTCGTTAAGGGATGGGCTCCTCAGTACGCCCCTAGGTCGACGGACTATGAACGGACCTAGATCCCTAGTAGGTTCGGGGCTAGCTACCCTGTCCTAGGGATTGCGCGCATTTATGTTTACATGTGGTACAAGCCGGGGCCCTTCTCATGATGATGATATGATATTCAAGTATTTATACCATATGTTTTGAAAGAAGCATGATGCATATGTGCATTCCATGATACATGTTTTAAAAATATACATATTGCATCTACATGCACATATTTATGAAATTATGTTTATGCACCCTTATGAACAGGTATGAGTTATGATACATGTTTACATGATATGATAGGCTTCATGATATGTGCTTACAGAATGTGATATGAATCATGATATACACTCACATGCTATACTCTGATATGTTATGCTCCTTATGTGATATGATATATTATGTTCTGTTTTCCCTCATGTTATGTTATGAGTGTTATGATTTTTACATGATAAGATATGTTCTATGTTATGATTCTCCATGCTATGTTATGCTATGCTATGGTTTATACATGTTATGTTATGTTATGTGTTTTTCGGATTTATGGGTAGGCAAGGATCTCACTAAGCCTTTGGCTTATAGCTACACGTTTTCCTTGTACTGCAGATAAAGGCAAGGAATGGATTGTTTAAGGGGAGCAGAGCAGGAAAGGCAATGAGGATGTGTGTGGAAGTGCTGGTGGATAGATCTATTTAAGTTTTTGAATTATCTAAGTTATGCATGTGAACAATGTTGGACCTATGTTTATGATAATGTTCAGCTAGTATGATATCCTACTCATGTTATGTTGGTACGTTTGACTTCACATGCCATGTTAAGAGAACTAGATGCATATGGTATATGTTATGATATGAAAAAAAAACAACAATTAATTATATATGTTTTCCGCTGCCATGAATCCATATGCATTAGTATGATTGATGTCTATGTTTTAGTGACGTCCGTCCCTCTGGGGTGGCCTTAGTGCTACCTGGAAGGGCGGGCGTTACAATTGGGGTTACCTTAAATAAGTTTGAGAATTTGATTTAGCTATTTAATTCATATGTAATTAGCTAAATTTATACTTCATGGAATTGCAGGACTTTAATTCGAGGCGAGCGTCTCCACATGAGATTGTTTAGTACGATTGACATATAAAAATGGATATTTTTTCCTTGGTCTCTTTAGTTCTTTAAACCTAGTGCATGGTTGTTTTTTATTGATGGATTAGGTCGCTTTACCTTAAATCTATCCATTTTGTTATCCTGCTTGATACTTGTGCTTGACCTTTAAGATGATCTATTTATTTCAGATACAATCTTAGTTTTTGGATATATATACTCTGGTATATATTTACATGTAGAGTATGTATAGTAGGAGATATCTTGTTGACTGAGTTAACATGTTGATTATGCATTTAATGTTGAGTTACACATGATTGGTATGTGTTATAGGAGTCACTTGGTTGATTGTCCATTTGCATGTTGTATGTCAATGTCCAGTGTTTGCTATTGGTGGAACCATGTTGATTGTATCTATGTTGCATGCATACGTGTTTGGTATGACTATTGAAGGTTTCTTATTGATTATACCAATATGGTTGTGTGTACATGTGTCTAATGTGTAATATTGGAGGAGTCATGTCAATTATACATATGTTGGTAATCATATGTGATTGGCGTGACATTGGAGGTATCATGTTGATTATACCTATGTTGTAGGGTGCATACGTGTATGGTATGTACGTGTCTGATGTGACTACTGATTGTATTTGTTGTTCAATGACACTAGTTGGATTTATCTATACCTATAGACATAGGTATCAGATGAATCATTATGTTGGAGGTATTTATGATGATTGGGATGTTATATTAATGATGATCGTATCGGTATCATGATTATTTACATCATGTTCATCATATCATTGCATGCTGATGACCATTGTCTCCTTTGTGGTGTGAGAGAGTCCTCAATTATTTTTAGCGCCACACACTCAGCCACTCATGGGTAGTGGTAGCTGTTGGATCGGTTAGGTCGGCTAGAGAGGGTTGAGTCACCTGAAACACTAAAATAAACCTGTTGGATCTCGGTTGGGCCGGCTAGAATTGGGGTTGAATAGCCCTGCACAAAATAAAACAAAATACCCTTCTCGGACTTTAAAAGAACACTTGCATATAATGATAATAAAAAGATAAAGCAAAAAGGACGAGGCTCACAGTTTTACTTGGTTACAATTGGGGAGGTTGTTAATCTAAGGAAGTTAATGCACTAACGATCTCCTTTAGGCGGAGAAGCCTCTTTACAACAATGAAGCACAGAAAAAATAAAAGCTAAACTAACAAAGGAAGCAAGTGTTGTAGACAAGAAATGTTTGTTGATTGAAAAGCTTCTGAACCAAGCCTGTATTTATAACCTTGGTCGGGGCGCCTGGAAGGGTTCCAGGCACCTAGAGCGGGATAAAAATTTATCCCCGACGCAACGGTCAAACTCCACGTCATTGTGGATAAAAACTCGGTTCCGGGCGTCCGGACCCTTAAAGTCAACCTCGTTGACTTTTTCGGTCCGGGCCCTCTGCTCTGGTTCAGCTCGCCTCGGTTCGGGTCTTCCGCTCCAGCTCCGCTTGCTTGGGTGATCTCAGCCATCCGAAATAGGGCTCACCTGAACCCAACTTCCAACCTTCTTGAGCAACCTTCCGCTCCAGCTTCTCGTCCCTCAGAAACGCCGCGTGCCTCCTTCTCGTCTACCCGCGTACTCTTCCGTAGCACCTCGTCCCTCAGACGCACCGAACCCGTCGGCTCTCTCCCGTGCCATCATTCTCGCTAGCTGTGTCTTTTGCTCGACTTCCTGTGCTCCTAAGCTCCTGCACACTTAGACACATGGTTAAAACACCACAGGACCTAACTTAACTTATTTGATCACATCAAAATAACCTTGTGGTTCCAACAAAACCTTTCTCGTCCTTCAACTCAAATTAGCAAAGCAATTAAAATAGAAATAACAACTTAAAGAAAATAAGTAAAAGGACAAGAATTACTTGGTTACAACCTAGATGGTTGTTAATCCAAGGCAGTAGAAAGCTCACTAAGAATCTCCTTCACTGAAGGCGGAGAAGCCTTTTACACACAATGAAAGCTCAAAAAAGACTAGGAAAGTAAATACAAAAGTTGTTGCATTTTTCTTGTTGGGATGTATACTATAAGTCTAACTTTTGTATGAACATCTGTTTTGAAATATTTTGAAATGAGAATCACTTTAGTCAAATGATTACATTTTATATTTATATATATGTCAATGCAATTGTCTATTTAATTTATATTGTAGATAACATGGTGTGTGGTGTCATACAGAAGATCATGTTATCGGTTCCTTATAAATTATAAGTAGTGGCTCACAACCAAGATGAATTGGGACAAACCATTAGAACGGTTGTAGTGTAATTTGGTATTAGTTTGTCTTGACTATAAAATTACACTAGTACACTATGTGTGTATTGAACAGGACCATTTGAGGTTGTTCGATTTATACTTATTACATAAATGAATAGAACCTTTGTTATTATGGATGTGCATCCTCTTAATCCCTATATAATAACAAGCATGTGTACTTATTATTTATTTCTTTAACTTATCAATGGGTGAGATTTATTCGTTAAATCAATAGGCCTGATGAGTTGGGAAATAGTACTATTTTAAGGTATGTTATTGATTATAGAAGGAATTTGTGTCCTAATTATTTAGGTTGATGATGTCCCCTTGAGGAGCTCATAAGGATTATTATGTAAATCCTATAGGTGGACTTAGTCCGACATGATAATAAAGTTGAGTGGTACTACTCTTGGAATCATATGTTAATTAATTGAGTTATCAGTAACTCACTTAATTAACAGACATATGATATATTAAACATAGGGAGATTAACACACTTATGATAAGAAGGAGCTCATATTGTAATATGGGATTAGTGCGGTAGTTCAATAATAACTCTTTAGTGGTATAAGTTATTATTGATGGACTTGAGTTGGGTGTTCGGGTTGAACACAGGAAGCCCAAGCCTATCAGGAGGCCTAAACCAATTCCTCCTCTAGGTCCCTGTTGTAGCCTCTATATAAAGCCTCGTATCCACCCATCCATAACTTGGTTTGTTTTAACTTGGTTTGGCTTAACTTGGTTTGGTTTAACTTGATTTGGTTTAACTTGGTTTGGTCTAACTTGGTTATAGAAAGGGAGATTTTTTCTAAACAGAATTCTGTTATTTTTCTTTCTTTATAACCAACGGCAAAGGTTATAAAAGGAGTAGGTTGTGCCCCCTAAAATCTAATTTTCCATAAGCCCCTTCTCTCCTTGTGGCCGGCGCCCCTTCTCCACCTAGGGCCGACACCCCTCTCTTCCTCCTTGCTTGTGGCCGACATCCCTTCTCCACCTAGGGCTGGCGACCCTCCCCTCCTCCTTGCTTAGGGTCGGTGCCCCTTCTCCCTTGGTGGGTAGTGGCTTGAAGAAAAGGAAGAAGAGGAAGAAGAAGAGAAGGAAGAAGATTAGAAGGTGCCCTATCCTAGATCCTCCTTTTGTAGCCGATGGTTTGGAAACCAAGAAGAGAAGGAGAGTGATTTTTTCTTGGTAGATCGTCGCCCACATGACGTCCAAGAAGAGGATAGGAATACGGCAGAAGATCAAGAGGTCTTTAGCTACAAAGGAAAGATACAACTAGTTCTTTAATTCCGCTGCGTAATTAATTTAGTTTTCTTTGTATCGATCTTGAATACCAACACAAGATGCCAGCGATATTGTACTTCAATTAAGGTATGCTTTGATCATTCAAGAACTTGCTTGATTGATCGATCATATCTTTGATCGAACATGTGGGTTGCTAGGAAGAGTTCTATTTTTGTACAATTTTTTTGTACAGGGAAATTTAAACAAAATGGAATTCCAGCGCCATCATTTCCTAGGTCCAGGGGTCGTTTTATAGCCCCTGGAAAATCTTATCCGCAGTCTGAGGGCGCCTTCCATAGGGCTGAGAGGCGCCTCCAGCGAGGCCAAAGATAAAACTTTATCCTTTTCTGCAACGGCTAGAATTACCTAGTTGAAGGCACCTTCCATAGCTGGTTGAAGGCACCTTCAGCTATTGAAGGCACCTTCTGCCTGAAAGTCACGGAGGTGCTTTCAACTCCTGTTGAAGGCGCCTCTAGCATCTCCATAGCTCCACTTTAGTTCTTCCGCTGCTCCGATCGCCTCGGTAATTTCGGTCAACCGAAATAGGGCTCACCCGAACCCAATTTTCGGCCTTCACCTCGAACAGACTTCTGCTCTGGCTTCTCATCCCTTGAACATCACACACATCTTTCTTGTCCGTTGGTGTACTCTTCCGCAACATCTCATCCCTCAGACGCACCGAGCCCATCGGCTCTTTCCCGTGCAGTCCTTTTCGCTAGCCACATCTTCCGCTCAACTTCCTGTGCTCCTAAGCTCCTGCACACTTAGACACAAGGATCAGAACATAACAGGATATAACCTAACTTGGTTAATCACACCAAAAATAACCTTGGAGTTCCAACAATCTCCCCCTTTTTTGATGTGAGCAACCTAAGTTAAGTTAGGGTAAACCAACCATCAAGTAGAGATAATAAAAATTACAATACCAAGTAAAGATAATAAAATTATAAATATGCAACAAAGTGCAAAAAGATTTTAAAATTTAAATTGAACTACTACCTCCCCCTAGACTTAACATTCCCATCTCCCCCATTGATCACATAAAAAAATTAGGGTAAAAAAATTTTAAGGGTAAAGAAAAAAAATTTAAGAAAAGTTTAATTTCTAAGTAACCTGTAAGTAAAAAGAAATTTCTAAGTAAAATTTGTAAGTCAAGAAGTGAAAATGTTAAACCATTGACAACTATTGAAAGCATTAATTTAATTAACTATTTCATGCTTATTAGTTTGTTAATTAAATATTCAATTCAGTAATTAGCTTCCAGGCTATGGCGAGACACTAGGCCTTCTTGGTTATTGGATCATCAACCACTTCTAGACAAATTCTCTTAAAGAATTCAAATATTTAATCTTCTATTTGAAAGTCCTAAGTCCAATTTTACTTTTAATCTATACAGGTTTCTAGAACTCAATATAGGTTGCTTCCTACAGGATTAATCAAGAATTTTGGGGTGCGTAACTTTTGGATTTTTTTTTATTTGACCCCTGTGAAATCTAAGGTACCAGCTTAGTCTTTTAAAAATTTGAGTTTGAACAGTTGAACATGTATAATTTTTCAAGTTTTCAACTTGTGTCCTCAATTTATCATTTTCAATTTTTCAAAATCTTCTAACATACAAGATTTGGCTAAAATTATTTTTAATTCTTTGTTTTCTTTTTTAAGTTTGCAACAATTTTTAGTTAATAATTTCACAAATTTAAACAACTTGTCAGGTGGGAGAGATCGTACCTAACTTATCTTGTTGATCCCGTCATCTCCTGAACTGCTACTTTCTTCTAATGTAGCTCCTCCTTTATCGATGCTTTCGATGTTCATTTCAGACGAGCTTTCTTCGTGTTCATCTTCTTGATGACTTGCCATCAATACAAGTCCAAAAAAAGCTTCGACCTCCGATTCGGATGACATTTTATCCCAAGTCGCTTTAAGGGTCTTGTGTTTGTTCGTTTGGACGGGCTTCTTGTCTTTGCTTTTGTCCTTTTTCTTTAATTTAGGGAAGTTATCTTTTACATGTCATTCTTCATTACAGTGGTTGTATCTGATTGTCCTTTTCTTTCTATCCTGTAAATGGTTAGATTTTCTAGTTTTAAATAATTTCTTAAATTATCTTACCATCATTACCATTTCGTTGTCATCGAGAGAGGATTCTGTATCTTGTTCGTCCATCTTTGCCTTAAGGGCAATATTGTGCTTCGACTCCTTCGAATCTACACATCTCATTTCATGAATTTTAAGTATTGAAAAGAACTCTTCTAAGGTAACAAACTCTAGATCCTTAGAGATATAATAGACATCTACTAATGATGCCCATTCCTTATTTTTAGGGAATGCGTTAAGTGAGTACCTTAGTGAATCTCGGTTACTTACCTTTTCTCCGAGATTCGAAAGTTCGGTGATGAGCTCCTTAATTTGCGAGTGAAGGTGTGCAATGGCTTTGTCTTCTTCTAATCGAAGGTTGGTGATTTGGTTGCAAAGTAGGTCCTATCTCACAAGTTTCACCTCCGAGGTTCCTTCGTGTAGTTCCAGAAATTTTTCCCAGAGCTCCTTAGCAGACTCGTAAGCACCGATCCGGTTGATTTCTTGTGATGGTAGAATGTTTAGCAGATGAAACTCTACTTTGTTGTTTGCCACGAAGTCGACTTGTTCCTTCTTCATCCATTGATACTTTTCCTTGCCCTAGGGTGCTTCAAAACTAAATTCCATTATTAAAAATAATTCAAAGTCGGTTTTAAAGAATACCTCCATTTTCTTTTTCCAGCTCGCGAATTCCCCCTCGTATTTTGGTGGGTAGATGTTTGGTTCGGTCATCTCGTTTGCTTCATTCGACGGTTAGTCCTCTTGAAGCTGTTTGGCTCTGATACCACTTGTTGGATTGGTTAGGCTGGTTGGAGAGGGTTGAGTCACTGAAACACTAAAATAAACCTTTCTCGTCTTTCAACTCAGATTAACAAAACAATTAAAATAGAAATAACAACTTAAAAAAAAAAGTAAAAGGACAAGAATTACTTGGTTACAACCTAGGTGGTTGTTAATCCAAGGCAGTAGAAAGCTTGCTAAGAATCTCCTTCACTAAAGGCAGAGAAGCCTTTTACACACAATGGAAGCTCAAAAAAGACTAGGAAAGTGAATACAAAAGCTGTTGCATTTTTCCTAGGTCCAAGGGTCTTTTTATAGTCCCTGGAAAATCTTATCCTCATGTTGAGGGTGACTTCCATAGGGCTGGGAGGCGCCTCCAGCAAGGCTAAGGATAAAACTTTATCCTTTTCTATAACGGCCAGAATTGCCTGGTCGAAGGCGCCTTCCATGGCTGGTTGAAGGCGCCTTCTGCCTTAAGGTCACGGAGGCGCCTTCAACTCCTGTTGAAGGTGCCTCTAGCAGCTCCATAGCTCCACTTTAGCTCTTCCACTGCTCTGATCGCCTGGGTGATTTCAGTCAATCGAAATAGGGCTCACCTGAACCTAATTTCTGGCCTTTTCCTCGAGCAGGCTTTCGGTCCAGTTTCTCATCCCCCAAACATCGTGCACGTCCTTCTCGTCCACTGGTGTACTCTTCCGCAGCATCTCGTCCCTCGGATGCACCGAGCCCGTCGACTCTCTCCTGTGTTGTCATTCTCGCTAGCCGCGTCTTCCGCTCGACTTCCTGTGCTCCTAAACTCCTGTACACTTAGACATAGAGATCAGAACATAATAAGACCTAACCTAACATGGTTGATCACACCAAAAATAACCTTGGGTTCCAACATTAGCTGGAGCAGTTGCCGCTTGTCTTGTCGTGCCACCCGGTCACTAGGCGTTGTGATATCCGGCGTTGTGAGCAGTTAGGGACCCCATCGCTATGTAGCTAGATAACTACTTAGCGTACTGTCGCCTTGGTCACTCAAGAGTAGTGTTTGCTAAAGGGTTATTTGTTCAGTTGTCATTATCCCGACCCCTCAGCCACACAAGGGTCATGGCAGGTGGAGGGACGGGTGAGAGTGACACAATGTGGCATGTATGCATATGATGTGTCATGTATCTTATGGAGATATATTTGTATACATGTCTAGTAGATACTAGCTACATGTGATTATGATATATTGCACATGCTTGAGATATGATTGCTGCATATGGATGTCATGCTGCATACATGCTCATATATCATACGTGTATATGTTGTCGTATGTTTTGGTCAGGTGTGTCTTGCAGACCTGTTGCTGATCTTGGTGAGTTTATTGATCATTTTACCGTATATGTCAATTTTGGATCAGGTATGTGTATTCATTATGCAGTTATGTTTAGGTGCATTGATTATGTTAGTATGATCATGTTTTTATTTCCCTACTAAGACTGTATACATTGATCTCCATGTTTTTATATAGATCATACACTGTCTTGTCTATTACCCGCTGAGTGACTCACACTCACCACTGTATTTTTGTGTTCTCTTTTTCCTCAAGTAGCAGGTAGTGATTATGGAGTTGCTTGGAGTATCCTGTCTGTCAGTTCCATGTCATATCAGAGAATGGTCTTTACTTTACTTTATGCTTTTATTGTTTTTTTTTTATTTATATACTTGGCGTTGTAATAACTTTTTCGTGGACTTGGTGTTTGGCCTTGTGGCTACTTTTGATGTATTTGATGTTTGTTGTGTAAAGCGTAGCTGACTAGCAGGGTGTCGTTTTGGGTTCATGGACTTTGCTTTCATTTTCCACAATGTTTTTAGTATAGCTATGCAGGTTGTTTATTATACAATTGTGTGGTTGTGATTATTTTGTTCTAGCTGAGTGAACTGTGTATATAACTGTATGGTTGTGTATGTTCTAACCGTATGGGTTGTTGATTATAGATTGTGAGTAGCCTTGCGACATTGTATTCATGTTTCATTTGTCACTGTTACAGGAGAGATATTATCCATTTTTCGGGCAAGGATTCCTCTGGGGCATGACATGAGCTCACCCGAACCCAACTTCGACCTTCTCCTGAAGCAAGCTTCCTTCCCGGCTTCTCATCCCTCGAACGTCGCGCATGTCCTTCTCATTTGCCGGTGTACTCTTCTGCAGCATCTCATCCTTCGAATGCACCGAGCCTGTCGACTCCCTTCCCGTGCCATCCTTCTCACTAGTTGCCTCTTCCGCTTGACTTTTTGTATTCCTAAGCTCCTGCACACTTAAACACAAGGATAAAAAAATAATATGACCCAATTGAACTTGGTTGACCACATCAAAACTGCCTGGGGAACTAACAATCTCCTCCTTTTTTATGTGCATCAACTCATGTTCAAGTTAAGGTTAAAAAATGCAATGAATCAAATAAGTTAATTGCAAAAATAAACACAATGATAAAAATTATGAGAATTGAATTATCCTAACTCCCCCTTAACTTTTACCTATCTCTCCCCCTTTGATCACATAAAAAATAATTAAATAAATAATTAGAAAATTTTGAAATAAGTTTCTTGGGTTATTTTCAGTAAGTCGATATTTTTCAGAAATGATTGTTTGACATTTTTTTTATTTTTAATAACTAATCTTCTGTAATGCAACTAATTTTTTATAATAATTTTGCTTATTTTCTAAGATATAGAAAACACATATTTTAATAGAAAAAATAAAAATTTTCAAATTTCTATTTACTTTAAAATTTTAATTTAAAAATATGATTTTCGCAAAGTAATTTGTAATAATTCAAATAAAAAAAATTTAAGGATAGAGAGTATCATGTTTCATCACAGAAAAATAAAATTTTTCAAAAATAAATCTTAAATTATTTTTAATTTTCAATATACTATTTTCGTTAATAACTTCATAGAAAATAACTTAACGATAAAAGAAATTTCAAATATTTTTCTATTTGAGATAATTTTTAAAAAATAATTTAAAAAAGATTTTGGAACCCAATATATGTTTCTATCTACTGGATTTATTAAAATTTTTTGGTGTACATAGTTTCTAGGGATTTTTCTAATTTATCCTTGGTAATTTCTTATGTACCAATTAATTCTACTATTTTCTAATGTTGATTTTTGAAAGATATTCGAATTCTAATATGCATAGTCATTTTTCTAGTTTTTCTATTTGTGCTTTCAATTTTTCATTTTCTATTTTTAGATTATCAAACATATGGGCAAGACTTTGTTAAGTTTAATTTTAATCTAGCATTATCTTTTTCTAATTGTAGTAAGTTTTTTAAAAGCATTTTAATAAATTGGAAAGATTGTTTGGGAGTAAGTGCACGTACCTCACTTATCTTATGTTCTGATGCTCCCACTTTATCGCAACTTTCCTCTGATGATCCTCCCCCTTCATCGATCCTCATCTCTTAGCTGCTTTTATCTTTTCTTTGATGGTCTGCCATTAGAGCTAGTCCAGTGTAAGCTTCAATCTCAGATTCGGAGAATGACGATTCATCCCATGTGGCTTTCAAGATCTTGTGCTTCGATCTTGTTAGTCTTTTACCCTTGTCCTTCTCCTTCTTCTTCAATTCGGGGCAGTCATCCTTAATGCGCCATTTGTTGGTGCAACCTTAGGTCAAGGTTGACCTGGTTGACCCGACTCGAGTTGACTTGACTCGAGTTGTATTTTGATGTTTGACTTGGGAAGATTGTTGATGTAACCTTAGGTCAAGATTGATCTAGTTGAGTTGTATGTTGATGTTTGTCGAGAAGAGAGTTCTATTCTTGATGTTTGACAAGAATAGATGTTTGGGAAATTGTTGGTGCAACCATAGGTCAAGATTGACCTGGTTGACCTGATTCTGGAAAAGTCCAAGCAGGGAGCTTGGCACGAGGGAAAGTCCTAACTGGGATGTTAGGCAGTTGGAAAGTCCTGGTGAGTGAAGCCAGGCAGTGAGAAAGTCCTAACTGGGATGTTAGGCAGTGTGGAAAGTCCTGGTGAGTGAAACCAGGCAGTGGGAAAGTCCTAACTGGGATGTTAGGCAGTGGGAAAGTCCTAACTGGGATGTTAGGCAGTTGGAAAGTCCTGGTGAGTGAAACCAGGCAAGGGAAAATCCAGATGGATCAGGGATGATCGGACTTCTGGCGTTGAAAAGTCTAAGTGGGTCAAAGGGATTGACCGGACACTTAGCGGGGAGTGCTAGCAGGTCAAGGGAGTGACCGGATGCTAGGCATGATGTACCAACAGGTCAAGGTTGACCGGATGTTGGTGTGGAAGCCTTAGGTTTAGGGCTGAAAAGTTTGGATCGGGCTGCGGACCGATCCAATGATACATGGCTCATCTGATCGGTCTGGTGACCGATCAGTGACCGATCAGTATGCTACTGATGGTTATCTGATCGGTCTGGAGACCGATCAGAAGGAGATCAGTGGCAGCGGAGAAAGAAGCCTGATCGGTCCGTAGACCGATCAGGAGGTTCCCTGATCGGTCTGTGGACCGATCAGGAGGTTTCCTGATCGGTCCATGGACCGATCAGGGACGGAACAGAAGCATAGGCTTCTTGCCTGATCGGTCTGCAGACCGATCAGGATGTTGCCTGATCGGTCCACAGACCGATCAGGGTTCTAGCCGTTGCGACGCAACGGCTAGTTTCTTCGCTGTTTCTTCTTCGCAGGTATAAAGGGGCTGAGAGCTTCTACAGGGATTCTTCTTCCTTCCTTCTTCTCTTCTGCTGAAGATTTGTGGGCTGCGATAAGAGCTCTGTTGAGTTCCTTCCGAAAGCTTCGCGTGAGCTTCCCCGACTGGAACAGCTGCTGCTGTTAGAGTTTTTGAAGCTGCTGCTTCATCCGGACTCCAGTCGACGAGAAAGCAAGATTGGTAGAGTGCTTGTGTATTCTTATTGTATTTCTTGCTTATTCTTTGTACTTGTACTCTTTGTTTGCTGTTGCAAACGTTTGTGGCGAGGTTTCTCCACCCACAAGGAGTATATTGTATTAGCCGGTTCTCCGGGGACTCATCCACCGACGGATTGACTGGTCTCGTCCACCTTACGGACACGCCGAGGAGTAGGAGCCCTAATCTCCGAACCTCGTTACATCCTTGCGTTGAGGTTTGATTTCTTCTCCTGTTTTCTTTCTACGTTGTTATTTCCGCTGCTAACCTAATTTGTAGAAAGAAACGAGCAAAGATTTGGGGTCGGCTATTCACACCCCCCCTCTCTAGCCATCTAAGGTCCCAACAAGTGGTATCAGAGCGAGGCCGCTCTTCATCGGATCAACACCCGTGGGAGCAAAGCTAGAGAATGGATCTCTATGGAGAAGATGTCACCATTCCACCCTTCTACGAATGCGGCGACTTCGCGTATTGGAAGGTAAGGATGAAGTACTTTCTTATGACTAACATAATGAATTGGTTTTGTGTACAAGAAGGTTTTACTCCTCCGGTGGATAAGGAAGGAAAACCACTTGAGAAGAAGGAGTGGACAAGAGAACAAATTCACAAATCCGAAATCAACGAAGAGGTAACGAGAATAATTGAATTTTCATTGCCTACTAACATCTTGTGTAAGATAGGTTACAACAATGCCAAGGAATTATGGGATAACTTGGCCAAGTACCATGAGGAGAGCTCCACTTCAAGCCATGAAGAGGAGCCTAGTGAGCCAAGTAGCTCACATCATGGAGGGAGCAAATTAGAAGTTGAGGGTTACTCAACATCTAAGGACGAAGAGGAGGAAAGTTCTTCTTCAAGTTCGGAGCAAGAAGAAGAAGCTTCTACCTCCGAAAGGGATGAAGAAGAGAGCTCGCATCCACCCTCAACCCTAGGTAACTCGAGCAATTTAAGTTCAATTAAATTACGCATTATGTGCTTTGAGTGTAGGGAACATGGACATTACAAGAGTAAGTGTCCAAAGAGGGTAAGAAAGACTCCACCGGCGCCAAAGGTCAAGGAAGTCGGAGTCCCGATACGCAAAGGCAAGGAGCACGTGGTGTGCTTCCAATGCAAGCAAAGGGGACACTATAGGAGCCAATGTCCGAGGGGGAGGCAACCTCACAAGGGCAAGAGACCGGGCACATCGATAGGGGGAGCTAAGGCAAACCCTAAGGTAACCTCTAAGGTTCATTATTGCAATTCTAATAAAACTCATGCTAGTAGTTTTGTTGCAATTGTTAATAATGATAAGCATGTTAACTTTAGGAATCAATTCATGTGCTTAGGAGCTAAACATGTTAGCCTAGGTAAGGATAACACTAGAAATACCAACCCTAGGATTAACGCTTCTAAAGTTAAGGAAAACCTAGGTAGAAATCCCAAGAAGACTAGACACATGCCTAGGAATATCTCAAGAGAAAATGACAAATTAAAACTTGAGGTATTGGAGAGGGAAAATCAAGTCTTGAGGTCAAGACTTGATAATTTAGAAAAGGCTCTTAAAAACATGGAGAAGTCATCTCTAGGGTTTAAGAGTCAAAAACTCAAGTCCAAGGACAAGAAAGGTTTGGGTCACAAACCTAAGTCTCAAATGGTCAAGCCCACTTACCACAATGTTCCATTTGATTATGGAACAAAACCTAGGGCTAGGAAGACCATTACCAAGGTTACAAGGGGAGTCACCCCTATAGTTGACCTTGATGAGACCCAAATGACCAAGGCTTCAAAGCCTAAGAGGGTCATTAGGAGGGTTGCTAGGAAGTTATCCCTAGTGAATATTTAGTGAACCCAATGAGCTCTAATAGGTATTGGGTTCCTAGGAGCATCTTCTCTACCCCATAGATGGGTTAGAGAGTGTCAACTCCAATTAGAAGGGTAGTTAACCCAACTTTGAGGAAATTGACACTCAAGGAGCATTTTCAAGGTTTTGATAACCTTTGAAAATGAAAAAGAATTATTATTTACTCCTTGAAGAGTAAATTGTGTCATATTTGAAAAATATCGATTTTAATCTTATTTGGCACAATTTAAGAAAACCTAGAGAAATACCATAATTGGGATTTTGGTTTCTCTTAGGGATATATGGGCAATCTAGGGTTAGATTTTAAGTTAGCTAAGGCTAAGGATACTTAGATAGGGAATTTAAGTATTTTATTTGAGCTAACTTGCCATGACTGGTTGCCCTCACATGTCATGACATCATGTTTAGTTTTATTATCATTTGAAATGTCATGATAATGCTTAGGCTAGTTTTTATGTCATGTTTATTTAAGTTTCAAACTTTATGCCATGACATCATGACATTGGCACATGTTTTCATTTATGATACCATTTTATGCCATGTCATCATCTCTTGCATTAATAATCAATTGAATTGATTTAAGGATGAAAAACACATTTTGATATTGAGATCAAAGTTGTGTTTAGAAAATGCATGAGACCTTAGTCTAAGATACTTGGTTACAACATAGGTGGTTGTTAATCTAAGGCGTTGAAGAAAGCTCCACTAGAAAAACTCCTTTTTTGAAGGCGGAGTAGCCTCTTATAGACGTTGACAGCTCATAGAATGACTAGAAGTGAATACAAGACTTGTAATTCAATTGTTCTCTTATTCCTAGCTTTAGAGGTCTTTTTATAGCCTTTGAAAAAGTCTTATCCGAGGTTGGAAGATGCCTTCAATAGGATGGAAGGCACCTCCAGCATGGTAAGTTTTATCCGTGCGAAGATAAAACTTTATCTTCGCTAACAGTCACTTGAAAGGTGCCTTCAATAGCTTGGAAGACGCCTTCGTACTATTCATCGAAGGTACCTTCCAAGCCATGGAAGACGCCTTCCATACGGCAGATCAGCTCCTTTGCTAATCTCTTCACGTAGGTGATTCTCCGGCTAACCGAAGTTGAGCTCACCCGAACCCAATTCTGACTTTCTCCTCGAGCAAGCTTTCTTTCTAGCTTCTCGTCCCTCAAACGCCGCGCATTGTCTTCTCGTCCGTTGGTGTACTCTTCTGCAGTATCTTGTCTTTCGGATGCACTAAGCTCGTTGACTCCATTCCTGGGCCATCCTTTTCGCTACTTGCATCTTTCGCTCAATTTCTTGTGTTCCTAAGCTCTTGCACACTTAGACACAAGAATCAAATACAACAAGACCTAATTGAACTTGATTGCCCACATCAAAACTACCGAGGGTACTAACAAAAATAAATTCAACTCAATTAATTAAAACATAATTTGAACTTTGTTTAATAATCTAACCTTAATTATGAATTTAAATTAAATTAGTTTAAGATTTAATTTAAATTTAATTAATACCTTAATTAAAACCTTAATATTAGTCTAATTTACTTTAAATTAAACTTACTTTACTTTAAAATTCAATAAAAACTTAACTTAAACTTAACTTAATATGAATTTAAATAAATTAACCATTTATCTCAATTTAACCCATCTTTAATTAAAAATCTTAATAAAATTTTAATTTAATCGAACTTGCAACTTGATTAACTCTATATTAATACTAACTTCAACTTAGCTAATCCTAAGTTAACTTAATTTATCTTTAATTAATAATTTAACTTTAATTAAAGTTAAAACTAATTAAAACTTAAACTACTTAGACTTAATCAACTTAAGCCAAAAATTATATTAAACTAAATTAATTTATGATGGGCTCAGTACAATAACGTATAGTTTTCAAACAATATCACTTTTCTAAAATACGTATTTCCAATACTAAGTCTCTTAGATACTTAAGTAAAACTTCTTATAACTAACAAAAATAATCAAAAGGTGCTCAGTTAAAAGAAAGATAGTGCTTTGAAAATATATTGGGCAAATTAATCAGCATACCTTAAGTAAATCCAAACCCTAGTATCAAATTAAGGGAACATGTCAACTTAAGGGGGGAAGATATGTTTTGAAAACTGTTTTAAAAATATTTGAAAACTATTTAAAAATACTTTAAAATATATTTTGAAAGATATTTTTGAAAATACTTCAAAAAATATTTAAAAAATTACTTTGAAATATTTGAAAAGTTTTGAAAATACTTTGTTTTGTAAAATTCTTACAAAGTCTTTAGAATTTTTTTCAAACACTGGAAAACTCATTAGAAAATACTTTGAAAACTATTTTTAAAATGGTTTAAGATTTTGAAAAAAATAAATTCTTTTGAAAATGCATTTAAAAATTACTTTGCAAAACTTGCTTTAAAAAGTGTCTTGAAAAATCTATTTGAAAAATCCTTCCTAAAATAAACATGACTATCTTTAGTACTTAATAAATTTACTTAGGGGGTGCTTGTTTGGGGGGTTTGGAATGAGAATGGAATGAAACCTGTGCTTGGTTTGGGGAAATGAAAGTGGGACCCACGGATTCATTCCTCTAAATAGAGGAATGGGCCATTCCCCACTAATATGAGGGGTATGGGTATTATTCCCATTTCATTAATATTTGCAATCAATCCCATATCCTTTCCCATTCCTTTACCCGAACCAAGCGCCTCCTTAGTGAGTTTGCTTGTTTCCTATTTTTGGTACACTTATTTGCATAATTTATTATGAATGTCAAAAAGGGAGGGTAAGAATTTAAGTAAAAAAAAAAGTAAGAAAACTAAGAAATTCTAAAAAACTTAACCCTAACATGATTAAGAAAATAAAATAAAAATTCAAAGTATTTAAGTTCTCTTAAATCATTTTCTATATTGATGTTTCTTGTTACATATTTTATTTAACTTTAACGTAGATTGTCATTATATCAAAAAGGAAGAGATTATTGGTACAGTTAGTACCAATGGTCAAACCTAAGTTTTGATATATGAAAAATAGATTAAAGTTAGGTGTTGTGTTATTTAACCTTGTTACCAAGTGTGCACGACTTGACGGATCTAGAGGACCTGACACCGAGCTAAAATCCAGCTAGTTCTGTTAGACCTGATAACTGGTGTGGAAGTCCAGATAGGTCAAAAAGTGATCTGATACCTGACGGGAAGTCTAGCTAGATCTGCGGGACCTGATAGCTGGCCGAAATCCAGTTGGGTCTGCGGATCTAACAACTGGTGGGAAGACCTGGTGGGTCAAAGGCGAGTCAAGCGATTCTGCATAGTAAGTAAGGTAAGTCACTAAAGGAGAGTGTTCTAGTGAGGATGAATCTCAATTAGGGATTCTAGGCGCATGTCATGTTTAGGCCCATTTTAGAAACCTAGACTGAGACCGTAACTAGATTCTAGTCTCGGAAAGAGAAGATCTAATTAATAATGCTATTTTATTATTATGTTAACTTTATCTTACAAGATATAATTTATTATTTGGACTAACGCATTTTGTAGGAGCAAAAAGTGACTCAAGCCTTGGGTGAACAGTGATCCGAGGCGCCTCCTGTTCGAGTGGAGGTGCCTCGAATGCTTCGGTCAAAGTCCCTGCATGGAAGGGCACGAAGGCACCTCCCATGTGGATGGAAGTGCCTTGAAGCTTGGTGTTGGAGGCATCTCAGAGAGCATTGAAGGTGTCCTCCAGAGGATAAAATTCGCAGGTTACGAATTTTATCAATTTCGAAGATAAAGGGATAAAATTTGCCACTGGAGGCGCCTTGAACGAAGCTAAAGGCGCCTTGGACGAAGTCATATAAGCCCTGTTCGAGCATCCTTCAAGATATATCTACAAAGTCCTTTCTGTTGCTGTGAACATGTCTAATTGCTACTGTACTACTACTATCGACAGATTGACACCAACTCTTGAGCGCTTCTGGATCCTCTTTCTACGAGTTGGTAACAAAATTAATTACTGTATCTTTTTATTATTTGCAAAAGGGAGTATAGGTTGTTACTATAGTATAAAAAAACCTTAGTTCACTTAAATGAATCAAGAGTTATGGGTTAAGTGATTAATATATTAATAGATTAACAAACCTAACCCGGATGGCTAGTAAATCCGACCCGACTTACTATATATTTGCCCTAAAGATTTCTAAGGGTTTTTCATCATCCCCCTTCCGTCCCCTTTTAAAGCCAGCGGCCACCACCCCCACCCATCCAATACCTTCTCCTTCCTTGACAAGTTGTCACCGCCCCTTTTCCCCTCAAATCTAAACGCTTAGCCAACTTGGAGGTGGAGGAAGAGCCTTGTTGGGGTGCCTAAGATCATTTCCCTATGAAAACCCTCAATGTAAGGATGTTGTTTTTTGCATTTATTGCACCGCAGGGATCATAGTATGTCATTTTAAAGAAGTTGCAAAGTTTCTTTTCATTTTATTTTCTATACTAGATGATTAGTAGGATACAGATTTGATGTTATGAGCATGTTTTCTCAAGGTCATGCTTCCTTCGATTCCTATGATGAAATAAAGAAGTTTTAATGTTCTTCGTTGGCTTTTGCACTAAATTTCTCCTACTAGATGGCTGAGGGAGGATACCTTGTTGTTCTGCTGGGAATTTATTGTGGGTTGTTCGGGTGAGGGAGGAAGGAGAAGGTTGGGGTTTTTATGTGTTATTTGGGTGAGGGAAGTAAGCTAAGGTTTTGAGTAGATTCGACTGATGATCGAGGCTGATTTGGATGAGGCAAGAGGCTTGGAAATATGTGTTGTTCGAGTAAGGGAAGTAAGCTGAGATGTTGGGCAGATTCAACTGACGATTAAGGCGGACTAAGATGAGGGAAGAGGGCTAGAAATCTATGTTGTTCAGGTGGGGGAAGAAGACTGTGATTGGGGCTTTGCTGGTGTTGTTTGGGTGAGGGAGGAAGGGGGTGAGAGGGGGAGTCGCAAGGTGAGCTTTTGTGTCAGAGGAAGAGGGGATGGGGGAGCACGAGGCAAGGTCCTTAAACAACATTTATATTTTAGTTACTTTCCATGTATACTAGCTATTTTTCTGTTATTATGCGAGTAAATTTTATATACTCTTAGCAATGACTTTCTTCTATACGTGAAAAGTGAAAAATGTATTGTTTATTAATATGACTTGCATGAATTTATACAATAGGTTAGGAAATCGAGCTTAAGAAGGTTTTGATGAACTTTACCAAAACAGAGGGGTTAGGGAATCCGACTTAAGAAGAGTCTGGTAAATCTTACCAAAATAGAGGGATTATGGAATCTGGCTTAAGAAGGGTTTGGTGAGCCTTACCAAATCAAAGGGGTTGAGGAATCCGACTTAAGAAGGGTTCGGTGAATCTTACCAACCTAGTACTAGGATAAAAGTTTGGCCAAATGATCAGAGGTTGAGGTAAAAGAGGTTGCATTCAATGATATGAACTTACTTAAATATTTTGACTTTGAAAGTAATGTTTGATGTTATTTTATTAAAGTTGAAGACCTATGGGACTAAAGGTTAGCAAGGTTTAACTTTTACATATTCAAGGTGTGCTCTTAAAAATATATATATTATAAATCATGTGAATGTATGTTTATTTTTTACTTAAAATATTTGAATTTGCTGAGTCTTTGACTCATTAGATCTCTATGGTGTAGGTAATGAAGAGATAGAGGGACTTGATGGATGAGCTCATTCATACCTAGCAGTGCACACTTGACGACACTCTTCTAGAAGACTAGGTTCCCTATGTATTAGGACATTGGTTTGCTTTAATTTGAATTGTTTATTTTTTTGGTTGAGGAAGATGATTTAGGTTCTTTCTGTTGTCCCGAGTTCATGTACTGACTTGTTTTATATTTGGGTTGTTTCCTTTATATTGGAGTATCTTTTCCTTGTTCACTACTATGATGTATGTTTAGTTTGGTCGGAGTCCAAGCTGAATTTGATTTAGACACATGCTTTGACTAGATGGTTATGAATAGTATAAGTTCTAGGGTGTTTCAGTTACACTTTCATTTCTTTGATTTTTTGTATTTGATTTCCTCTTCCGACGATTCCGGAAGAGATTTATAGAACATCCGCTGCGAGACGTTTGCACGAGCAACTCCAGCCAGCTAGTCGCGGCTGGTATTTCAGGTTTTCTCACCACCGGTACGTCACCATCCTGTGTGCCACTGCTTGGCTTCGCCGTTGGAGAAAAGCCACGAGCCAACATCGGAGATTTAGTTATGGTAACCGGTTAATTAAAAGAGTTTTTCGTTGATTAGATTGTCAGAGCATCCGCAATGCTTTTAAACGTGCGCGTTAATATTTATTTTTTGATATTTTTTTAATCAAATATGTAGCATTAACGTGTTCAAAAATTTGAACATGTTAATATTATAGTGCTGAAAAAGATGTTCACATCGGCGTTAATGCCTCATACATTAACGCTGTTGTGGATGCCCTTAGATAAATAATGGTTAGAGTGTACTGTATACGTTGCATGTAAGTCATCGAATAATTGAATGCTTAATTAAGGGTTGATTAATAGATTAAGAATTTTAAATTAGATGTAACTCAGTTAATGAATGGATTGATCAATCAGTTAGTTAATACAAATTGATCCTGTCCGAGAGTTGAGACGGTAGAGGTTGGTCATATGGCGCTTACGTTGACTGGGCGTAGACTCCGAATGACATAGACCCGTAACCAAAAAATGTCAGTGCCGGGTCAAGGAGAGATTCCCCAGCATAGGCCCTCCGACGCTCAAGTAAGTCTCCGGCGAAGTGGAAACAAGGAAACGAAGACGAGGAATGAGAGTGGTAGAATAACAGTGCTACAGTGAAGATTATGCATACCTTCGTCGAAGCTTGGGGGTCCTTATATAGGACTCTCGGCAGAGCGTGCACGCATCTCGAGGTGCACACGTCCCTCAAAGCATACCCTGAAAAGATGTGTCAGGAAAGTGTCCATGACATCATACCTTAACGACCCAAGCATATCTCTGACAAGACAATGGAAGCTTCCATCATACGATCCTCTGCCTGTCCATACCGTCAACCATGTCGTCTGTCGATAGCGCGAGTTCCCATGAGGATATCGGCTGATCCTCCTTTTGTCTGTTAGTGGGTCGAGCGGGATAGCGGCTCGACCAACCTTTGGTCGTTCAGCGGGTTATGACTTCTGGCCGAGCGGCCAACATCCCCCTGTTTGGCCCTCCGACGCTCAAGTAAGTCTTCGGCGAAGTGGAAACAAGGAAACGAAGACGAGGAATGAGAGTGGCAGAATAACAGTGCTACAGTGAAGATTATGCATACCTCCGTCGAAGCTTGGGGGTCCTTATATAGGACTCCCGGCAGAGCGTGCACGCATCTCGAGGTGCACACGCCCCTCAAAGCATACCCTGAAAAGATGTGTCAGGAAAGTATCCCTGACATCATACCTTAACGACCCGAGCATATCTCTGACAAGACAATGGAAGCTTCCGTCATACGATCCTCTACCTGTCCATACCGCCAACCATGTCGTCTGTCGATGGCGCGAGTTCCCATGAGGATATCGGCTGATCCTCCTTTTGTCTGTTAGTGAGTCGAGCGGGATAGCGGCTCGACCAACCTTTGGTCGTTCAGCGGGTTATGACTTTGGGCCGAGCGGCCAACATCCCCCTGTTTGGGCTCTGCTGTTATGGCGAATGAAGGGGCTGTGTTTGAATGTAGTCTGCTCGGTCGTTACTGTTTCGTTGATGTGAGTCCGAGCAGGCTGGTCGTCGGTGCATACCTTGTCTGTTTGAGCGTCGAAAGCTCGGTGCATGACCGAGTTGTACTAACATATGCTTCATGTAGGCTCGGTGATCCTTCCTCCCGATCAGGAAAGGGGGTTGCCCGATCGGATGATAATACCAAGGGTGTTGACCAGCTTGACTTTGACTTCCATCATGTCATTGACCCTTCTGCTAGGCGGGCCCCACCTTAACACCGGATCACATGCCTCCCCCTCAAGTCTAGTTGAAGGAGGCTGCAAGTCCGACTGACTGGACAATCTAGTTTGGAGATCCGTTGGCCGATCGGCCGTGATACTAGTTGGACCCCGATCGGTCTGCCCAAGGGTGTCGGACAGCCCTGAGGCCGATCGACACTTTGCCCACTCGCACTTGGAGAAACTTGCAGTCTCTATCCTTGGTTGAGAGTGGTCAACGCTGACATCATCTGAATCCCTTTGGAATTCATGCAAATCACCTCCATTAAAGTCGAACACGCGTCCACGCCTGTTAATGGTGTTCATTAAATGCTGCCCTGTAGGTGTGTGCCATGTGTCACTGCCGCCGTCACCGCACGCCTGAAGCGACAGACATTGACGTGACCTTTGACAGTTTGAATTCAATCGCTGGATTTCTGCTTCGGCTTCCGTGACCTAGATCGAATGGCTCCAGTCGACCGAGCCCCAACTTTATATAGTTGCGGCAGTTGCTCCATCTTCTTACTTCGTACCCTTTGCGATAGTTGTCGGCGCTCCTCTGCATGATCAGTGCTCTAGCGATCTTCTGTTTTCCCCGGTGGCAGTCTTCCTTCTCTTGTAAGCTCTCCTGCTCCTTTCTATTCTTCAATCTTTTTGTCACTCAGTTATTTACTGTTATCCGCTGTGTTATGTGTCTGCATTTCTTCTTGTCGAACCTGTTTTCTTGTTTTCCAGCAATAGCCAGTCCTTCATAGCCGTCGGACCCCTCGCCTGGACTCTGGTATTCTACCATGGAGATCAGGTTTGATGCGGGTGATGCTGAATATCTTAGAAACGCCTTTCAAATCCCCTACGATCATGAGATCATTTTGGCTTCTTCGTCAGATCGTCCAAATTACCCGCCGACCGGCACCTTCTGCTTATTTCGAGACCAGTTTGCGGCCGGCCTGTGATTTCCCATTCACCCCTTTATCATCGAAGTTTGTAATTATTTTCATGTTCCTCTTCCGTAACTTGTCCCCAACTCTTTTCGTCTGTTATGCGGCATTGTCGTCCTATTTCGGATGCACGACATCCCCTTGACCCCCCAAGTCTTTTATTATTTTTACTACCCTAAGCAGTTCGAGCTGGGGACCTATCTCTTTCAGTCTCAGATCGGTCTAGTATTTTTTGATAAGATGTCCACTTTCAACAAACACTGGAAGGAGTACTTCTTCTTCATGAGACTCCCCCGAGCGGCCGAGCTTCCGGACCCAATGGCAGGTCGGACTACCACCTCAGTCGGACCTGAAGAAGTATAAGACCCGACCGGATTATCTTCATGCAGTGAGTATGCTGGCCGGTCAGAAGTACGACATTCATAAGCTATTGCTGGAGGGTGTTATGTACATCTTTGGGCTGAGCTCGATTCGCACAAGGCTCTCGAGCAGCTTATGTATGAAATTTCTTGGCTCCTTACTTTTTGAGTCTAACTGATTTGCTTTTTTCTTTTGCAGCCAAAATCATGCTGCAAGCGTGCGTGGTCGGCCTGACAAAGCTGAAGGACGTTAAGATCGAAGCGGTCGCTACCAAGGAAATGACGAGCCTTAGCTTGGGGCCGATCAGTTCCTGCGAAGGTACGCCAACCGAGAGCGGGGAGACCCCCACCACCGTTCAAACAGCTACCATTAAAGAAGTTGCTGAACCGCTCCCAACTCTCGAAGCACAGCCCACCGCTCAGACCGCGGGTGTCGAGTCTTCCGATGAGGGGTTGGCACTCATCAGGCGCAAGAGGCGCCGTACGGAAAAGACCTCCCGATCCGCCACCTCGGTCGTGGGTACCGCCGAGGGCACTTTGTCTCCTGTGGTTGTCCCAACAGTGGAAGCCACCTCTTCCGATCAGACACCATCCTTACCCAAGCCGCCATCAAAAGCCATCGTTGCTCCCCCGGTCTCCTTTTTGTCGCCGCCCCGAACCCTACGAAGACTAAGGGTGTCCAGGATTGATCCGGCGTCTGACGCTGCTCCTTCGGGTCTGGCGGTCTCCTTCTCGTCAGACCCGAGCGGTCGGCGCTCAGTGACAGCGACTATCAACTTTCCGACAGAGGACTATATGGAGCAGTGCGCCCGTCCGACCATCCCTGAACACAAGATCCTGATCCGTGGGCTGCTCGCTGGTGTTTGGGAGGAGGCGAGAGCCCGATCGGCCACGATGTCTCCCAGGCAGCTCAGCAACAGCCATGTGCAAATGTCAACGGGGGTACGTTTTTCAGTTTATCAATTTACGCCTTACCTCTGATCGGCGCTTGACCTTTGTCTTTTTATCTGTAGTACTAGGTGGAGAGCGTGGCCATGTGCCAATGGCTCGCTTTTGTGGAGGAGGAACTGAAGAAGCTCAAGGTTTTTGGTGACGCCTCTTCCTCCCAGGGGCCGTCGGTCGCTGAGCTAAAGACCGATCTGGAGAAGGCCCAACAACTCCTTGCGGCCGAGCAATAGAAGTCCACCGATCAGGCTATCCGACTGGGCCAGATCGAGACTCAGTTGAAGACTTACAAGAAAAAACTTGAGCTGGCCTCCACAAGGAAACAACGAGCCATCGCTGACCTAGAACTGAAGAACGAAGAGGCTCGACAGCTCGCCCAAAAGCTGAAAGAAGCCGAGGACTATCTGATCGCCGTGCGAGCCTGCCGAGCGGTTGGGGAGGAATCCCTGAATAAGAAGCTCAAAGACGCCGAGGCTGCACTAGAGGCCTCCCGTTCCACCCTGACGCTCTATCAACAGGACGAGCTGAGCCGAGCCATTTTGAAGTGATGAAACATGCGTACCTCCGCTCAAATCAATTTAATGACAAGGTCGTCCGCCGGATCGTCCGGGCCTTTGAATTGGTTGTGGACGGGATGATTAGTCAGCTCAAGGTGAACAACCACCTCCCTGAGGCCCTGACTGATAGCGTCATCAATCGCAGCTAGCTCAACGACTCAATACCGGATGACGTCTTCGATTATCTTGAGTGAGACAGAGAGTTTGTAGGAGAAATTTTTGAAGTATACTTGTACGCCAGCCGCTCGACTGTGCCACTTCTTCTTAATGAAAGATCTTTTTTCTACAAATTTTTCTGTGCTTGTATGCCCGCTTTCAATCCCTCTGGTCGGTAAAAACACCGGTCTCTTGGGTTTAAAGTCACCGCTCAGCCATTCCTGAGGACTCGCGCTTGATCGTCGCCATTCGACGATTTGATGAAGTCATGGGTTTAGGGTCGTCGCTTGACCGCTGATGGAGACAGGGGTTTAACGTCGCCGCTCGACGGTTCGGTGAAGATCGAGGTTTAAGGTCGTCGCTCGACCGTTAGTGAAAATAGGGGTTTAAGGTCGTCGTTCGACCGTTGGTGAAGATAGGGTTTTATGTCCCCGCTCGACGGTTTTCACAGGGGTTTAACGTCGTCTCTCGATGATCTCTTCTCAGGGGTTTAACATCTCCGGTAGACGGTCTTCACAAGGGTTTAACGTCGTCGCTTGACGGTCTTCACAGGGGTTTAACGTTGCCGCCGGATGGTCTTCACAGGGGTTTAACGTCGCCGCTGGACGATCTTCACAGGAGTTTAACGTCGCCTCGACGGTTTGATTTGTCGTTCGACACAAGTTTTTGAAATCTTTTGCTCATAATTTGAATCCTGCATCCAAAGGGCACAGGAATAAAAATACAATGATTACATCGGCGCACCTCTCATCTGGCTCGGTAGGGCTGGAGATGGTTCGCACTTCACGGACGTTCTAGTCGTCGCCCGTCCTCGTCCTCTAGGTAGTAGGTGCTCGATCGGAGCTTTTCTACGACCTTGAAGGGTCCAAGCCACGGAGCCTCCAACTTGGTGACGTCGTCGACCGGCTTCACTTTCTTCCATACCAAGTCGCCCACCTGAAATGATCTCAGGATCACCCTTCGATTGTAGTTTTGCTTCATCCTCTGGCGGTAGGCCATCAGTCGGGCAACCACTTTAGCACGTGTCTCATCCACCAAGTCTAACTCCAAGAGCCTTCGCTCAGCGTTGTCCTTGCTGTAATGTCGTATCCGGTCGGATTCAACTCCGACTTTGACGGGGACGACCGCTTCGCCACCATACACCAGGTGGAAAGGGGTTGTCCTGATCCCTTCCTTGGGAGTCGTACGAATCACCCACAATACACTGGGGAGCTCGTCGACCCAACTGCCTCTCATATGGTTGAGCTGAGCGCGGAGGATTCTGAGAATTTCGTGATTGGCGATCTCCGCTTGCCCATTGCTCTGAGGGTAGGTGATAACCATGATTTTACTGCATTATTTTGATTCATATATGCATGGTTTGATGTTGATTTCATAGTTTAAATCATGGTTATATCACATTTTGTGCATAGTGTGTATTTTTAGACTTAATTGCAAATTATATTATTTTTGGTGTTATTTGATGCTAATATTTAATTCTTATTTTGCAGGCATCAAAGGATCTTAGATTTGGATCTATTTGGACCGAAATTGGGCTCGAATCAGAGTCCAAACAAGAAGATCAAGCTTTGAAGCATTATGGACCGTTCATCAAGAATAGGACAGATCTGAACCATCCGTTGAAGATCTGGCCGATCCAACCTAATGGGGAGCAGATCTAAGCCATTGATGAAGATCCAGAAGTTTTGATCCAGATCTGAGTTCATCCAGCCATTGATCCAGCCGGATTAATCTGGACCGTTCAATGATGACTGTGCAGATCCGGGCCATCCAGTGATGATCTGATCGATCCGACCTACGGGAGAGTAGATCCAGACCCTAGATCAACATCAGTACCTTCAGATCGGATTTTGGGCAAACTTTCACCGTTGATTTAGCTCCAAATCAATCCCAGCCGTTCGTTCAGATCCATATCTGATTCAAAACAGAAGCTACAGTACCCAGCTTCCTTCGTCGAATCCTCCACGCACAGCAGCTTCGTCCCCGCGGCGTTTCTCCGGATTCTGACCCCTTTCCTTCTCCAATCCATTTCCAAAGCTTCAACCTCGGTGGATAATCTCTACAGCAGCTCATCCCGATCATTTGGAACCGTCATTGGGTGTTCTCTCCGACGGAAATCTGCTCTCGGATCTTCTCTGTTCCAGCCCGATTTGGAGGTGGTCTTCCAATCGGCGTCTCCGATTCCCATCAGTGGCGCTTGGAGGTGGTCCTCCGGCGTTGTTGAGCTTCACTCGACGTTCATCCGCGTTCCACAGCCTTCCATTAGATCCAGAGGCAGATTTCCAGATTTTCAGCATTTTCTTGGATTTTGGCTTGTTCTAGCTCGTCGGGGGTGGTCCGTCGGCGTTCTTGAGCAATCCTGGAACTGATACGCTGTAGAGAGTCTCCACTGAGGTCCAGAGTTGGGTGGTCTCGACTTTGGCACTCTTGTGTGATGGCTTGAGTGTGAAACTTGTGGAATTGGTTGTGAGTTAGATTGGTTAGGATTTATTTCATTTTCTTACTGTTCAACAGCTTAGAACTTGTTTCTTTTAATGGTTGTTATGTTTTTATGCAAGTAATTTAGTATTTCTTTACCTTGTTGTAGTTTAATTTGAGTTTAAGTTGTGCTTGATTAATTGTTTAGAGTTTAAGTTCTAAGTTAGGGTTTACATCTTGTTTTAGATCAGATTTTATTCCTGTCTCGTTATTTCATATTTAGTTTAAATGTGTTGATGGTTTAATTATAATATAGGGTGACAATGCATTATGGTTGGAACATTGGCACATTGTTAGATTTCATTCTTGCTTTAGGTTAATCTCTTTATTCGCTGTGCTTGTTTTCATTTGTTAGATTTAAATTCAAGCTTTAAAACCCCCAACTCCATTTTATATCGAAAACCCCAAAAATAGGAATAAAAATACAATCCTAGATTACATATCATCGTTGGTTCCTCGAGAGCGATCCTAGGCTCGTTACTACAACATTATTGCTTAATTAAGGGGTTCAGTGAATACATTTGTACAATTTGATTAGCGGATGTGACAGATTCGTCCTTATCAAATTTTGGCGCCGTTGCCGGGGAATTAAAAAAAAAATGCAATGTTTAGTAATTTTAGGATTGTTTTGATTGATTTCATGTTTATATATCCATGTGTTTAATTTTATTTGTTCCTGAGTCTTCTGATTTTATTTGTTAGTGTTTCAGTGTAAGAACAGGAAATTCAGAAACCATGGATCCATATTATCAGTATTTTGGAGATGGGATGGAGAATTATTTTTATCAACCTCAGACTCAGTCCTATCAGTCCTACCTACCTATGGAGCAACGGAATAGGTATGAGGATGCACAAGAACAAATTGAAGAATCGATGTGGAAATGCAATGAAGTTATGCAACAAATGAGAGAGCATCAAGAGCAACAATTTGCAAAGATACAGAATATACAGAGTCAGTTAGATCAGATAGCATCATCTATTAATCAGTTACAAGTACAAAGAGCCAGTGAAGAGGTGGATTGTGGAGATCTTGTCAGGCCTGACACTACTTCTATTTCTTCACAACAATTTTCTAGTTTTATTTGTGATGATGTAGTTGTTCAGATTTCTGATTCTACTGATAGTGTTGCTTTAGATGTTGTTGAAGATGCAGGTATTGTTGCAGAAGATGATTTAAGTGTAGGGGAATGCTTACTGGAAGCATTACCTCAAGAATCACCAAGAATAGAGGATGTAAGTGTAGGGACTTGTGCTATGGAGCCAAGCACCCAAGAATCACTACATGAAGATGAACATTCACCAGAACTAGAGTCTGAGCATTTATTTGATGAGAAAGAGGTAAAAATCACCACTCCTGGTACCTTTCAAGATGACAAGGTGAGTATTTTGTGTAATTTTTCAGAAAATTTAATAGAGGTACCGTTCATTGATTTTATTAGTTGTGATTCATTTCTTGAAATATCTTTAAACCACACTAATATTCTCCTATTTTCTTTTTACCCCACATGCGTGTGGGAGGTATTTTCTTTTATTGATGTGGTAGGAGAGCATGAGCTTCCGGAGTGGGTATTAAAACTGAACCGCCTACGACCTCCGGAAAGAGTTTTGAAAGGAAAAAGGATGAATAAGAAGAATTTGAGCGGAACTTTGATTACTCCACTTCCGGCGTGGATACTTCTTCTAAACCTTCTTCAACCACCGGGAATTAAAGGGGAGTTGGTTCCAATTTCACTTGCTTTTGCATTTAATTCATGTTTTATGTCTAATAAATTCTTTATACTTCTCTTTAGTTTAATACTTTACACTTGCATTTTATTTTCATACTTTGCATTTTGTTTAGTACATGACATTTCAATTTGAATAAATTCTTCATGGGAATTGTTTAGTAATACTTGTAAGATGGTAAAAGTTGTTTTAAATTTGATCATCAATTTTAGGTCATTTAACATGATTGGATGTCTTTACTTACATGATATTGGTTAATTTGATAGTGGATTCCAATTTGATTAATTGAGCTTGATTGCATGAATATTACCTAGTGAGGTCCACTTTAAGCCTAAACACTATTATTTTCTCTTGTGTGGCATGCACTCATAGCAATTGAAACTCTATAACTTGCTTAGTTTCTTTTCAAAGTCACAATAGCATTGGTGTGCATGGAAATTGAGGATTTTGTCAATTTTGTTCCCTGTCATACTTTCCAATTCCTTTCCTCACAATTTTCTTTAAACAATTTCATTTCATCTAGCATTCAAACCCTTGATTATCTTTGCTTGTCATTCTTTTGAGAGTTTGGTTGAATACTTGATGAGTTAGACTTTGCAAGATGACAAAGGATTAAGTGTGGGGGAGGTGAGTAGTATTTTTGAAGGTTTGGATATATTTGTTAATGGTCGGGATTCAAAATCACGCCAATGATGGGGTTTCTACTGTTCTGAAAAAAAAATCTGAAAATGCTTTTATGAATGGAGTACTCTTTAGATTGTATGCTAAATGTATCCATCATTTGAGTTTTATCATGTCAAGAGTAAGCTCAAATTGCTTTGGATTTTGAGACTTGATACTATGTTGATACATTCAAAACTCTAGGAGACATATTGTGAATTCTGGAATTTGGATTGCTAAACAAGTCCATGAAATCATTCCAAATTGCATCAAAGGCTTGGAAAGAAAAAAAAAAGTAACAATTGCAAGAACTTGATATTGAATTTGATATGCAGAAATGTAGTATGCAGTGAATTGCAGCAGTGAGAACATCCACAGACATGATTGATTGCTGAAATGGTTGTTGCTGTGATACCAAGTTCTGGGTATGTTTTTAACCATACAAAGTATGTCTAACTTTCCAGCTAATCAAGGGAAAAGTTCTATCTATAACCTAGGAAATACAATTGAAGGAGTACAGAATTTAGTGAATGTGATTCCTGAAAATGCTACTGGTTGGTACAGAATTGTTAAGTTTCATTTCCACACCAAATCTGATTGTTGAACCATTTGTAATACAAATCAAATTCAAGAAATTTTCATAGATGAACTTATTGTTGGTTGATTTGGAAAACCTGAAGTTGAATAACCTTTATGGAATTTCCTGGATTATCAATTTTGATACTCTAGAATTGGAAGCTGAATTTTTAAAAGGAAAATTCTGAAAGTGTGTTGCTGAGTTCTTATAATGCTTTTTAATCAGTGAAGAGCTCAAAAGAGAAGAAAAAGAAAATTCAAAAGTTGTGGATAGCTGAAATAGAAGCAAGAAACTGCAGATTTGTGGTTCTGAAACTAAACTACAGATTTCAGAAGCTGCACTTCAGTAAATCAGTAATGGCACAGCAGGTCTACTGGACTTGGAATGTTATTACTGATAAAGCTTGGGAATGTTAGTTGAAGAGCCTAGTATAGGTGATGATAGCGCAAAATTTTGTTTAGAAAGCTGCACAAAGAAATAGGCATTCTAAAAATTGAAATTGGCACAAACAATGTCCAAATTAAATTCACAGAATCTGCAGTAGTTGGGGCCTTAAAATTGAAGCTGATTTCTCTAATTTTCCAGAAGGAAAAAAATATAGAAATCAATGGGATTCAAGGATTTGAATTAAGCCATTAGAAGCTGTAATGAATGTATCAACTACAACATGTTGTGTGCTAAGTTGAATTGTGATCTCTGACCATTAATAGCTTGGATTCGAATTGCTGAAATTCTGTGCAAGCTGCAGAATTAAAATCTGGAATAATGACATGATACAAGTTTTTTGCCAATTCTTTATACTATTTTTGATCAGCATCGTTATGAAACTAAGTGCCTATCAATTGAGTGTTAAATGAATCCCTTTTCCAACTGAAGTTTTACTGAATTGGGCTAAAGTTACATCAGAATTCCATGTCTGAAACTGAAAACTAAGCTGCAGATTTCTGATTTAAGAGAAAATCAGAGTGCTTGAAGTTTTGGAACTTGAATTAGCTGATATGCAGATTTGGGAAGCATGTTTTCAAAATGGGGCTGTTAGGGCAGATCAGAAGTTGAACAAAATAAGCAACAAACTGATATTCATTGTGTCAGGTGCAGAAATCAATCAATGAACTGTGAAAAAAAATATGTATCAACTGCTAGTGTTTTGTGCCAATTGTAATAGGAGGTTGAGCTATTGAAGGTTTGTGCAGCTTTCTGAACATGTTGTTTAGAAAAAAAAAATGGAATTCTGTGTTCGAGCTGATGAGTTGACCAAATGAAGCTGATAAATGCTGAACATTAACCAGAATTCTGTGCCACTCTGGAAAATCCAGTTATACATGGAAAATTTGAAATCTAGCTGATATTCTAGCATTGATAAATGGTTATCTTCTTTGTGGAGCTCTATTAGCATTTGGAAGCAGAAATTCAACTTGACCAGAACTGGAAATAATTTCTACAGGGCTTATTGTATCAGATTTCTGTTTCAATTCCAAGGGTTCTATCCGAATATGATGTTAAAGGTTTTGATCAAATTCAAAATTTGAAGTTTCTTTGAATATGAATCTCTGGAATTCACAGTAATAAATTGGATTCATTTACTTCCATGCCTTCTACAATTTGAATGAAATTAAAAGGATGCTGCAACATGTGTGTCAATACTGCATCTTAGATTGAATGCAGGAAGAAAATCTGCAGGAATATAAGTGCTGTAAATTCAGAAACTGATCAATGAAATATTTTGATAAGTTCTGGATTTTTGTTAAAATCAGAATTCAAGCTAGATTGCAGAAGACAAGTTGCAGATCTGAATTTTTAGTTGCTAGATTGCAGAAGACAAGTTGCAGAATTGGAATTAAAAGACAAGCAATGTTGAATTGTTGGTATGCTGCTGGAAATTCTGCTCTGAAATTGTGGTTAATTTCTTCCTTGTAATTGTTTGTACGCTGCTGAAAAAAAAAAGAAGAAATTTGAGTGCTTAAATTGCTGGATGTTGCTGGAATTTGAATCTGAAAAATCAGAAACAGAGAAATGAAGGAGTTGCTGATTTTTTTCAATTTGTTGCTGGAATTTGGAGCAGGAGCAACAGAATAGAAGCTGCATTTTTATGATTTGTAGCCTAAATCCATTCTGAAATAGAGAGGGCAGTGAGAACAAAATCTTTTCATTCCAGCATCAATTGATACCTTTAGCCCGGATGAAATGTATATGGGTTTAATTTAAGCTACCTTAGGTTTCCATATCTGAACTTATGCAATAATTCTGTATTTACAAATGTTGGTTCCGTATGAAAATTGAAGAAGGATGAAATTTGCAGAATGAAAGAAAGAAATAAAAATCTGTGGCTACTGGAATACAGAATCTGTGTGGCTTGAAAAGGAAAACAAGGAATGGTGATTTCTTTATCTAGTGCATGGAGTTTTGTTTTGGTACTTCATCAAGACAATAATAGCCTTGCAGTCCTATATTAATGACAGTCTCAAGAGAGTTCTTGATCTGCCATTGACATTTTATGTTACCTTTTCTCTAAATCTTTTATGATCAAGAACCCACAACTTTCCTAAATGCAGAAATCTGTAAGCAAATAAAAATCTGATGTTGATGGTCTTAATTGCATTATAGAAGCTGGTGGCTGTTGTGTATCAAATGGTGTATCAAAATTCAGTTACTAGTGTAAATTATTGAGAAGCCTAAGTGAAGCCTTACTAGATGCAGAAATATATGGTATTTCAGCTTCCTATGATCTTTTCAAATTTGAGAAACTGTTTGTGTCAAGTCTCTTATTAAGCTGAAATGTTCTTAACTATCAAGACCTGAAACTTGAGCCAGGAAGTTATACATTCTCTTCTTGAGGACAAGTGAATATTATAAATTCTTTAAGCAACAAATTGCTTTCAATTCAATTCAGTTCGGAAATGTAGAATTATGCAAAGTTGCTGAATTCGTGATACAATTCAGAAATGGAAAAATCAGCAGATCCATTGAGTCAGTGCCAAACTTCTATGCTGTTTTGATTAGCAACATTATCAATTCTATTTCTTTTCAGTTTGGGCAAGAATTGAGATTTTGAATTGCTGATTGGCACAGAATTCTGAAGTTACAAATGCTGAAATGCTTAAGCAGCAGTTAGGTCTTGTATCAAGTTAAACCAGAATATTTCGGATAAGTGATCAGTGCTGAAAGGTGCATTCAAGATCAGTAACAAGGTGCATTCAATTCTTATTAATGCAGTGCTTAAAGGTGTTGATTTTCAAATTTAATTCTTCATGATTTCGGTCAAGATCTTTCTGAATCTTAGATTCTGAAACTGAGGTTCAGATAACCAGAAAGAGGGGCAGCCTCAAATCTATGTTCTTTGGCCTGATTGCTGAATTTGGTCTATGAATTCGTATATTGTAGAGACTGACTTCATATTAGAGTGTTACATATGATGTTTGGCATGCTGTAAAGAATGCTGTAATCACATCTGCTGTAGATGTTCAATGAAGCTTGCATTGGTTTTCCATCAATGCAATAGAAATGCATATACAGTCAATGAATTCAGAAAGTGATGTATCAATTTCAGAAAGTGGAAATGCTGATTTTGAAAAGCAGGCCTGGAATTCAGCTTTGTAATGATTCTGTGCTAAATGAAACTTGCTGTGAATTTGTTTCCAGGAGCTGTTTTTGTTCCAGACTTTGGTTTGATTCATAAGTGATACAAGGAGTTGCAAATCTTCAAGATGCCCAAGACACAAATGGTACGATCAGAAATCCAGTGCAGAATTCTGCAACTCATCAATCCAATCCAGAAATCAGACTTGACCAGAAATCAGAATTCTGCACTGTACAGAAATTTTGTTTTCTGTATTTGGGAACTAAGTTTGTTGCTAGAATTCTGGAGTATGAGTAACATGAAAGTGATAGAAAGAATGTGTTGATTTTGTAGGTGCTGCTGATTTCATAGTGGCTGCTGATTTTTCACAGCAGCTCATATTTTAAGGGTTGATAAAAAGGAAAAAATTATCAGTGGCTAGAAGAGTTTCAAGTAAGTGGGAAGCATGATGTGTTTTATTGTCCGAGACGGCCAAAGTTTAAGTGTGGGGGAGGGAATTCTTATTGATTAATTGTTGTGAGATGGTTTTAGTTTCCAAGTGCTGAAATTGAAGTGGAAAACAGTGAAGAATTTTTTTTTTTTTTTTTTTTTTGGCAAATCAAGAGAGTATCAAATGTGGAGATAGAGTATCAAGAATTTCGGATTGACATCAAATTGAATGGGAGGTTAGCTTGGTCTTTTGAATTGATAAAAACAAATGGTATTCATCTCTTTTCACATCAAAATGGTCAACTCATCAAGTATATTCCTCCAATGCTTTTATCTCTCATTTTCTTCATTAAATACTTTTCTTTTGCCTATTTCATGCATTTCACTTGTTCTTTTTGCTTCCATTTCAATTATTCATGATAAATTCCTTTTTATTCATGTATGCTATGTTTATAGTGGTGGAGAATTAGAAAATAAGCAAGCTTATGGTAGTGAAATGTTGTGAGTTGCATTGAGAGAGCTCCACATATATGCAATTTTGAGTGTGAGAGCTAGAATAGGTAAATCCCTTGTGAGATTGCAACTTGCTTAATTTTTCAATTGGATTGAAACTACCATACCTACTGATTATTGTTTGGATTGTATCCATGATTGTTTGTGATCTTTAGATGGTCTTAGTTAAGTTCTTTTTACTATCTTCTAGATATTGCTAGGAAATTTTTGTGTAGAGATGATTTTTAGTTTTCTTTACTTGCACGGGAGTTCAAGAGTAAGTGTGGGGGATTTGATAACCATGATTTTACTGCATTATTTTGATTCATATATGCATGGTTTGATGTTGATTTCATAGTTTAAATCATGGTTATATCACATTTTGTGCATAGTGTGTATTTTTAGACTTAATTGCAAATTATATTATTTTTGGTGTTATTTGATGCTAATATTTAATTATTATTTTGCAGGCATCAAAGGATCTTAGATTTGGATCTATTTGGACCGAAATTGGGCTCGAATCGGAGTCCAAACAAGAAGATCAAGCTTTGAAGCATTATGGACCGTTCATCAAGAATAGGACAGATCTGAACCATCCGTTGAAGATCTGGCCGATCCAACCTAATGGGGAGCAGATCTAAGCCATTGATATAGATCCAGAAGTTTTGATCCAGATCTGAGTTCATCCAGCCATTGATCCAGCCGGATTAATCTGGACCGTTCAATGATGACTGTGCAGATCCGGGCCATCCAGTGATGATCTGATCGATCCGACCTACGGGAGAGTAGATCCAGACCCTAGATCAACATCAGTACCTTCAGATCGGATTTTGGGCAAACTTTCACCGTTGATTTAGCTCCAAATCAATCCCAGCCGTCCGTTCAGATCCAGATCTGATTCAAAACAGAAGCTACAGTACCCAGCTTCCTTCGTCGAATCCTCCACGCACAGCAGCTTCGTCCCCGCGGCGTTTCTCCGGATTCTGACCCCTTTCCTTCTCCAATCCATTTCCAAAGCTTCAACCTCGGTGGATAATCTCTACAGCAGCTCATCCCGATCATTTGGAACCGTCGTTGGATGTTCTCTCCGACGGAAATCTGCTCTCGGATCTTCTCTGTTCCAGCCCGATTTGGAGGTGGTCTTCCAATCGGCGTCTCCGATTCCCATCAGTGGCGCTTGGAGGTGGTCCTCCGGCGTTGTTGAGCTTCACTCGACGTTCATCCGCGTTCCACAGCCTTCCATTAGATCCAGAGGCAGATTTCCAGATTTTCGACATTTTCTTGGGTTTTGGCTTGTTCTAGCTCGTCGGGGGTGGTCCGTCGGCGTTCTTGAGCAATCCTGGAACTGATACGCTGTAGAGAGTCTCCACTGAGGTCCAGAGTTGGGTGGTCTCGACTTTGGCACTCTTGTGTGACGGCTTGAGTGTGAAACTTGTGGAATTGGTTGTGAGTTGGATTGGTTTGGATTTATTTCGTTTTCTTACTATTCAACGGCTTAGAACTTGTTTCTTTTAATGGTTGTTATGTTTTTATGCAAGTAATTTAGTATTTCTTTACCTTGTTGTAGTTTAATTTGAGTTTAAGTTGTGCTTGATTAATTGTTTAGAGTTTAAGTTCTAAGTTAGGGTTTACATCTTGTTTTAGATCAGATTTTATTCCTGTCTCGTTATTTCATATTTAGTTTAAATGTGTTGATGGTTTAATTATAATGTAGGGTGACAATGCATTATGGTTGGAACATTGGCACATTGTTAGATTTCATTCTTGCTTTAGGTTAATCTCTTTATTCGCTGTGCTTGTTTTCATTTGTTAGATTTAAATTCAAGCTTTAAAACCCCCAACTCTATTTTATATCGAAAACCCCAAAAATAGGAATAAAAATACAATCCTAAATTACATATCATCGTTGGTTCCTCGAGAGCGATCCTGGGCTCGTTACTACAACATTATTGCTTAATTAAGGGGTTCAGTGAATATATACATTTGTACAATTTGATTAGCGGATGTGACAGATTCGTCCTTATCAGTAGGCTACTGAAGTAAAGGCTTGCTGAATGTCGTACCCTTCGCACCACTCCTTGAGCCTTTGACCCACGAATTGTCTCCCATTGTCGGAGATGAGCCGACGTGGGATCTCGAACCAGCAAATGATGTGCTGCCAAATGAACTTCATGACCATCTGCTCAGTTATCCTTGCCAGCGGCTTGGCTTCAACCTATTTGGAGAAATAGTCCACCGCGACGAGCAGGAACTTCCTCTGACCCGTCGTCATGGGGAAGGGTCCCACGATGTCCATGCTCCACTAGTCGAATGGACAAGCCACTGTGGACACCTTCATCTCCTTGGTCGACCAGTGTAAGAGGTTATGATACTTCTGTTGGGTGCTACTTGGAATACCGTTCTGCTTCCCCTATACAAAAATTTGTACAAGCACAGAACTTTCCTAACAACCTATGTGTTCCTCATGAGTTAAACTTGAATTGGAAATGGAACTTAACATTTTTACTTCAAGTTCAACTCATATGTTCTTCAGTAGTTAAAACTTGGATTGCAAATGATACTTAACATTATTAATCCAAGTTTATCCCATGTTATAGAAGTTGATTAAATATCTATTTCAAGGATTGACTTCCAGGTTAAACATGGCGAGACACTTGTCCTTCTTGGGTATGAGATCATCCACCACTTCCTAGACAAAGCCTTTCAAAGAAATTGGATATTTAAACTTCTTACAGTAACCCTAGGTTTAACTACAGAGACTTCAATAGAAGCACAAGATCAAAACACTAAATCGAAACACATAAACGAAACACGAAATTGCTAGCCTCTTGTGTTAGTATTTCAGGATCTATACAAAGAACACAAACTAATTAATTTGAAGTGGAAATAATTAATTAGTTGTACCTTTCTTTGTAGCTAAAGACCTCTTGATATTCTGTTGTATTCCTCTCCTTCTCTTGGACCTTCTCTTAGACGTCGTGTGGACGACGATCTACCAAGATGAAATCCACCCGAACCACTTCTACTTCTCCAAGAAAATCCGGCCACCAAAGGATGCCAAAATAGGAAACTTTCTTCTTTTCTTATTCTCCTCCAAGTAGCCGGCCACCAAGGAGATGGAACTTCTATGATGTGCCGCCGACCTTGAAAGAAAGAAAACAAGGAGAAAGAAGAGAAGAAAGGGCTTGTAACGACCACCCTTCTTACTACTACTACTCTCTAAGGGTGACCGTTACTTAACTACTGATTCTACTTAACCGGTATGATCGAAACCACGAGGAGTCCTTATCAAAAAATTTCGTCAGAATCTCCCCTGTACCGGTGACCATAAACTGAGATACAAACATAGTATACATCAACCACAGGTGGCTGGAACATATAACAAACTCTCACGCAGTTAAATAAGTATCAAACACTACTCACATCAAAAATAACCCAAAAGTACATACATACTAAACTAAGTACATCTTAGCATGCAACCTAGAACAACAATAATCTCAAATAACATGAATCTTAAAGTACAACTTCAAATGTTTCTTAATCACTAAAATACGGAAAACTCAATAATATCCCAAGTCTCTCCCATAGTCCTGACATCACACATCATCGAACACCTCCTTGTCACCTTCCTTTGCTAAATCTTTTCCTTTCCTGTATCTGCAGTAAGAGGAAATGCAATCTGTAAGTAAAATTCTTAGTAAGCGCTATCTAACTCACAAAAATCTCGATATGCATGTACATATATCTATAACATGAACTAACTGAATGCTTACTGAAGATTACTCATGTTCATCCAATAGTAAAGGAATCAAACAGGCTGAAATGCTAAACATGTAAAGCTACTCATGCTCTTCTAATAGCAAAGAACAGTAAGTTAATCTAATTAACATGCTAGCATAAAAGAAAACTAAACTTGCTGATTTAAAACAAAATGAAACTTATTTTATTTGTTCTAAACTTATTCTTTTATTCCACTTGTTTACAACTTATACTTTAATACTTTTATACTTATGTGAAACTTATTTTACTTGTTCAAAAGCTTATACATATAATACTTCAAAATAGTAATCAACTTCTCTTGGGCCCAGGCGTAGTACCAAAGCGCGCTCCCTAATAGAAACTGGGGTAGCGAACCACCAGTCCTATGAGGGTAAAGACCTCGGTCTTACCAGGGCCAAGAATTGGTCACCTGAATTTATTTAACGACAACCTCGGAAGTCGGGTACTAGCCTCTAAAAAAATAAAATACTTATTTACTTCTTCTTTAAATGTCTTGACATTTTAACAAGCACCTTATGTGCCAAAATTCCTAAAGTCTTGACTTTGGGATCTACTTAAGGCCTTGGCCTTTTTCTTTCTTTTCTTTATCTTTCTTATATTTTTCTTAAACCCAAAATACTGTTAGGGTATTTTTTTTTCCATATGCATCTATAAGTGAAATTATCTAGATAACACACATTCATGCATAGAACACAAAAGAAAACTCGAATATGATCCGCACTTGTTAACGCACGAGTTTCTTAAAGAAATTGTGCTAAAATTCTGCACTACAAGGGGATCTAAACTGCACTAAAATTCTGCAGGGATAAACATAAGCAAACTATTTGTTCATGGTACGTGCACCCAAATCTATCTAGAGGCTTAAAGTTATCTTGAAGAACCAAACTCAACATAGAAATCAAATCTCAGCTTGCTTAATTCTGTCTAGAGTTTCAAGCCTATCAAAGAAAACAAAAACTCATCATAATTCAATCTAAAAGCTAGCACACATGGTAGAGAACTGGAATAAAGTCCAACACCTATAGCATAAGTTTCGTAAGCATAACTATTAAGAGAGTTTAAATCTGAAATATGCAAACATGTAGGGGAGTATATTGTTATTCAACATATGGTTCACATAACAACTTTTGGAAGAGACAACTAAGAGATTGTACACATGAAAAGGGGAACTAGAGTAAAATCAACCCTACAGCAAAATTCCGCACAATACTAATAAAAATCTGCATGTCATACTTATCAAAAATCTACGTACAATACTTATAAAAATCTGCGCTATTATTGGAATTCTGCATACATAACTAACAAAATCTGCACTACATTATGCTAATCCAAATCTGCACTATAAGCTCTAAAGCTGGTATAGAATCCATGAACGGTTCTTGTTCATTGTATAGCACAACCGAAACTAACAGTAAGGGCTATTCGTGCCCACTTCGTAACGCAACAAACTATACAACAGCTCTAAATTAACAGTAAGCAACAGTAAGGTAACAACATAAGGAAACTACATGTTATTCAACAAATCTAGGCCTTCTTATGTTCAGCTAAGTAGCCGAATTGCGCAGCAACCCAAAGGGAGTTACTCGTGCCCCTTTTTCTTTGCATAACATCAAATTCAACTTGCTGTAAAGTTAAAACGGACCTATATAACACCTTCACATCTTAACCCTAATTGTAAAGCAACCCAAAATCAAAACCTAAACAAATTCTCCTCTTGTAACCCTAATGAAACTCATGGCAGCAACATGGCAGCAAGTTCACAACATGCTTCAAAAATCAAAAGACTAAAGAAAACATCAATCGAATCCGGAACCACTCTTACCGCAGGTGAGTAAGCAACTTACCTTTGCTTTTGGGACTTACAACCGGAGAAAGGAACTTCTAGGGTTCGGAGAAGCTTCAAATCTCGGCGGCTTCTTTGTGTTTCCGAGCTCCCCTCGTCGAGGTGGTCACGCACGGGTGAAGACCGGCCGGAAAAAGCCTTTCGCCGGCGCCGGAGATCAAGCCCTAATGCTGCTGCGATTTCGCCCGAGAAAACGCCGTCGCCTGCGTGAGGAGGAAAAGAGAGAAGGTTTTTCGGAAAAAGAAAACCTAATTCTCTTCTTATAACTATGGTTTTCATTAAACCAACTACTACTTATATACAATTCGTTCTTTCCTTAATTAGCATAACCCACTTGCACACTTGGTCAGCCGGATTCGCTTAAGACATTGGTTCGGTCGGAGGTCTTGGGTTCGAATCTCGGTTTGGACATTTTTTGTCGAAACTTCTTTCGTTTAGTAAAAATACCAAACGACCTCCAAAAATTGCATAAAAATACTCTAAAAATCTCTAGAATTTTTCTATGGCATTTTTAAATTACTTTTGGGACTCAAAATGAGGAAATTTGGGTTGTTACAGGGCCGACCACCAAGGAAAAGAGAGGAGGAGCTAAGGTTGTATTCCAATTTCAAAGGCACCATCTACCTCTATTTTATAATCCTTGGTGAATGCAAAAAAGGAAAGTTTTCCTTTTAATTTCTATATGGCCGGCCATAGCTTTATCAAAAGAGGAAATTTTAACTACAATTAAAATCTCTCTCTTTTTAAATTTCCTATTCTCCATGGCTACAAAAGGAAAGTTTTAAAATTAATAACTCTCTTTTAAACATTGTACATAACTACAAAAAAGTAAAAAATAAAATTAAAACTTCTCTTTTAAATCATGGTTACAAAAAAGGAAAGTTTTATCAATCTTAAAATCTCTCTTTTAAATACTACAAATAAGGAAAGATTTTAGCAAAATTAAAATCTCTCTTTTAATCTTTTGTAGATAGCTATAAAAGGAAAGATTTTAAAATTTAAAACTCTCTTTTAAAACCATGTGGATGGCTATACAAAGAAATATTTTTTTAAAAAATAAAAACTCCCTTTTATACTTTATGTGGCCAGCTCCTTTCTTGGACGCCAAGCAAGGCTTGGTCGGCCACTACTTGGGCTCCAAGCTAATGCTTGGCCGACCCCCTTGCACCAAGTAAGGATGTGTCCGACCCATTACTATGGTAAGAAGTGGACTTGTGGATACAAGGCTTTATAGAGACTACAACAGGGACCGAGAGAAGGAATTGGTTTTGGTCTCCCGATGAGCTTGAGCTTCCTGTGTTTGACCCGAACACCCAACTCAAGTTTATCAATAATAACTCATACCACTAAAGAGTTATTATTGAACTACCGTACCAATCTCATATTACATTGTGGGCTCCTTCTTATCATGAGTGCGTTAATCTCCCTGTGTTTAAGATATCGAATGCCCATTAATTAAATGAGTTACTAACAACTCACTTAATTAACATCTAGCTCCAAGAATAGTATCACGCAATTTCATTATCATATCGGAACTAAGTCCACCTATATGGCTTACATGACAATCCTTATGAGCTCCTTAAGGGGACATCATCATCTTAATAAATAGGACACAGTTTCCTTCTATAATCAACAACACACCATATAAATAATATTATTTCCCAACTTATCGAGCCTATTGATTTAACGAATAAATCTCACCCTTTGATAAATTAAAGAAATAAATACTAAGTACATGTGCTTGTTATTATATCGGGATTAAGAGTACGCACATCCATAATAACAGAGGTTCTGTTCTTTTATGTAATCAGTATAAAAGGAACAACCTTAAATGGTCCTGCTCTATACACACATAGTGTACTAGTGTAATTTTATAGTCAAAATAAACTAATACCAAATTGTACTTCGACCATTCTAATGGTTTGTCCCCATCCATCTTGGCCGTGAGCTACTATTTATAATTTATAAGAAATTGATAACATGATCTTCTGTGTGACACTACACACCATGTTATCTACAATATAAATTAAATGGACAACTGCATTTAACTAAATGCAAACATTCGACCAATGTGATTCTTATTATAAAATAAATGTTCATTCAATAAATGTTCATACAAAAAGCTAGACTTTTAGTATACATCCTAACAACTTCTGGTAGGACAAGCAGGTGGCAACTGGCCAGGCGGCGTCCTCCTGGAGGGTTGGCCAAAAGTATCCAGCAAGTAAAATCTTCCTTGCCAATGATCGGCTGCCCGGGTGTCCTCCACAGGAGCCTTGGTGTATCTCCTGTAGTATGTAGTCGACGTCCTCCGACCCGACGCACTTAAGTAGGGGCCTCGGGAAAGCCTTCTTATAGAGCTGATCTCTAATCAGGGTAAACTGACCAGCCCTCTTTCTTATTAAGCGGGCTTCCTCTCGATCGGATGGTATAGTTCCCAATCGCAGAAACTCCGTCAGTGCCATCCTCCAGTCGGCTGGGAAAGTAAGTCCTTCCATCTGGTCAATGTGGGCCACTAAAGCCACCTGCTCGATCGGCTGCGATATGACGATCGGCGATAACGAGCTGGCTAGTTTGACCAATTCATCTGCGGCTTGGTTCTCCGCTCAAGGGATCTTCTATATTATGACCTCCAGAAAGTGGGCCTTCAGTTTTTTGAAAGCCTCAACGTAGAGCCTGAGCCGCGTGTTGCTTATCTCGAACGTCCCAGTTAGCTGCTGAGCAGCCAACTGTGAGTCCGAGTGGATGAGGACCTTGATGGCTCCGACATGTCGGGCAGCTTGCAAGCCAGCTATAAGTGCTTCATATTCGGCTTCATTGTTGGTTGCCTGATAGTCTAGCTGAATGGACAGCCGCATCCGCTCCTCTTGAGGGGAGATGAGTAGTAATCCGATCCCACTCCCTTGTTGAGTGGCCGAACCATCTACATATATTCTCCAAACGGCTTCTGGTTCAGGATTCTGTATTTCAGTGACGAAATCCGCCAAGGATTGCGTTTTGATGGATATTTGGGGTTGGTATTGGATATCGAACTCGCTGAGCTCCGTCGCCCATTTAATTAGCTGTCCGGATGCTTCTGGATTGAGAAGGACCCTCCCCAAAGGACTATTGGTTATCACGATGATGGAATGCGTGAGGAAGTAGGAGCGCAGCCTCCGAGTGGCGAGCACCAACGCAAAAGATAGTTTCTTGAGATCGGTGTAGCGAGATTCAGCATCTTTCAATATATGACTAAGGAAGTACACCGGTTGTTCCTCGCCGTTCGGCTTAACTAGTGTCTGTTGGTGCAATCGACCTCTAGGGTTTCGATGTTTGACAATATGACCAAGGGTTGACTGATAAGACGAATCTGTCACATCCGCTAATCAAATTGTACAAATGTATTTTCCCACTGAACCCCTTAATTAAACAATAATGCTGTAGTAACGAGCCCAGGATCGCTCTCGAGGAACCAACAATATGATGTAATCTTATGATCATATTTTTATTCTTATTTTTGGGGTTTTCGATATAAAAATGGAGTTGGGGGTTTTAAAGCTTTGAATATAAATCTACAAAGGAAAACACAGCAGTAAAGAAATTAATCTAAAGCATAACTAAAACCTACCTATGTGCCAACAATCAAACCTTAACGCATTGTCACTCCTACATTGAGATTAAATCATTGACACACTCTTAAACTAAGGAATGAAATACAAGACAGAAATAAAATTTAATCTAAAGCATGATTTAAACCCTAATTTGGAACTTAAACTCTAAACACTTAACCAAGCATCAAATTAACTTAAACTAAGCTTCACTTAAGTAATGAAATACTAAATTACTGTTAAAAACATAACAAACAATTAATGGATCCAATCTAAGCTATAAAACAGAAATGAAATGAACTGAAAAGGTAAACCAATTCAATCTCTCAACCAATCTAACAAGCTCACACTCTTGCCGTCACACAAGAGTGCCAAAGTCGAGACCACCCAACTTTGGACCTCAGTGGAGCATCTCTACAACGTATCAGTTCCAGGATTGCTCAAGAACGCCGACGGACCACCCCCGGCGAGCTAAGAAACAACCCGGAACCAATCAAATGCCGAAAATGCTGGAAATCTGCCATCCTTGACCTCTGAATCTGGAATGAAGATGTGGCCTGCGGATGGGCATTGGAAGAAGCTCAGTAACGCCGGAGGACCACCGCCGAGTGTTTCTGATAGGAATCGGAGCTCAGATTTGGAAGAACACCTCCAAATCTGAGGTGAACAGAGGTATCGCAGAAGTGGAGATTGCGCCGGAGAGAACACCCGCCTACGACACCAGATGATCGGGAAGAGCTGATGTAGAGACTATCCACCGAGGTTGAAGCTTGAGAGGATGATCGGAGAAAGGAAAGGAGCCGAAACTCGTTGAAGAAGAATGCGCGACGCAGCTGTGCGGAGGAGGAGATCGACCAAGGCACTGTAGCTACTGTAGCTTCTATTTAAATCAGATCTGGATCTGATCGGACGGCTGGGAGCAATTTGGAGCTAAATCAACGGTGAAAGCTTGCCCAAAATCTGATCCAAAAGTACTGATGTTGATCTAGGATCTGGATCTACCCTCCCGTAGGTTGGATCGATCAGATCATCACTGGATGGCCAGGATCTGCCCAGTCTTCAATGAACGGCCCAGATTGTTTCGGGCTGGATCAATGGCTAGATGAACTCAGATCTGGATCAAAACTTCTGGATCTTCATCAATGGCTAATATCTGCTCCCCATTAGGTTGGATCGGCCAGATCTTCAACGGATGGTCCAGATCTGTCCTATTCTTGATAAACGGCCCAAATCGACCCAAAGCTTGATCTTGTCTTTTGAACTCCGATTCGAGCCCAATTCCGGTCCAAATAGATCCAAATCTAAGATCCTTTGATACCTACAAAATAAGAATCAAATATTAGCATCAAATAACACCAAAAATAATATAATTTGCAATTAAGTCCAAAATCTATGCAATGCACAAAAATGTAATGTAACCATGATTTAAACTATGAAACCAACATCAAAACCATGCATAAATGAGTCAAAATAATGCAGTAAAATCATGGTTATCAAATCCCCCACACTTAGTCTTGAACGTCCCGTGCAAGTAAAGAAAACTCAAAATCATCTCCATAGAAAATTCCCTAGCAATATCTAAAAGATAGTAAAAAGAATTTAACTAAGATCATCTTAAGATCACAAACAATCATGAATACAATTCAAACAATAATCAGTAGGTATGGTAGTTTCAATCCAATTGAAAAATTAAGCAAGTTGCAATCACATGGAATTTACCTATTCTAGCTCTCACACTCAATAATGTGTATAAGTGGAGCTCTCTCAATGCAACTCACAACATTTCACTACCATAAGCTTGCTTATTTCCTACTTCTCCACCACTATAAACATAGCATACATGAATCAAAAGGATTATATCAACAAGAATTGAAATGGAAGCAAAAGGAGCAATTGAAATGAATGTTGTAGCAAAAGAAAATACATTAAAGAAGAAAATGAGAAGGTAAGAGTATTGGAGGAATATACTTGATGAGTTGACCAATTTGATGTTAAAAGAGTTGTATACCATTTGTCATTACCAATTCAAAGTATCAAGCTAACCTCTCCTTCAATTTGATGGCAAACAAACAATCTTGATACATTGTCTCCCTTTTGATACTCTCTTGAATGTGCCAATTTTCAAAAAAAATTCTTTCACTATTTTTCACTTCAATTTCAGCACTTGGAAACTAAAACCATCTCACAACAATTAATCAATAAGAATCCCCTCCCCCACACTTAAATTGTTGGCCGTCTCGGACAATTAAACTCATCATCAGAATTCAGAATTCAGTAACTTCTCCTTTAATTTGCAAGTTTTTGGCAATTCAGCTAGGCTCAGTTGCAAGCACTCCACTTTGCACCCAAAAATCAATTTCAGAACTAGCACTAAATTCTGCATTTCTGGTTTTACTGGACTGGTACTATTCAGAATTCAAGTGACCAAGCAATTTGATTCAAAACATCAATTCCAATAAGAGCTCAGATCATTACAGCAAAGTAGTTTAACAATCGAATTCATTCGGAACTAAACAGCTTGACAATTTCTACACTGTAGTTTCAGAAACCAACTCACTGGAGTAGTAAGCTCTGGACAATATCAGGCTTGCTGGATTCCCAACTTATCAACAGCTTCAACAGCAGATTCCAAATTGACTCATCAATTTCAGTATGTCAATTTGCTAATTTGTTTCTCCAGCAGCAACAAGGTAAAGAACAGAATTTCAGAAACTCAGCTTTCTGGATTTCCATTTCAGAAATCAGATTATCAATCACTTGCTGTCACTTGTTTCCTAAACCCTTTGAGAGGTGCATCAATTGAGTCTTTCACTGATAGCAAACTGCCACAAAAACTTGGCACATAAATGTTAAAGTTGACACATTCAGAACTGGCAGTGACACTTTTAAGAGTCAAAATTAGTGTTTCTCCAGCCAATACAACTTAAGTTGAGCAGTTTCAGAGGTAAAATTCATAGGAAAACTTGAAGAGGATTTGTACAAAACATGTATCAAACATGTTATCGAAGATACCTTCTTTCCATATTCTGGTTCACAATTCCAGCAATTCAACTTCTGCACTTGAATCTTTGTGCTCTGGTTTCTTCATACAAATCATTGCACATGATTGCAGAAATAAGAAACTAATTTAAGTTTCAAATTTAAAGCAATGACAAACTCCTCACAAATGCACCAAATCAGTAACTCCTAACAGTTACAAAATTCCAGCTCCTTAAACCTCCACAATTCAGAAATAAGAATTCCTTTCTGCATTCAATTTCAGCATTTCAAATTCTGTAACTTCTGCATTTCTGCACAGCAATCTTAAATTCCCTTCCTGCATTTTCTATATAATTTCAGCCAATTCCTCCTCAATCCTTTTCAGATATCAGCTGAAATTTCAGAGAATCATTTGGCACAAAAGGTGTCATTTCAGCTTTTCGGAAACTCATTTTGAAAAACTCAAAATCTGTGCAGATTTATTACTGTCCAGATTGTGTACCAGTGCAGATTTTTGATACACACATTACCAGATAATGCTGTCTTGGTTACTCCTTTCTAGGTACTGAACAATAATCTAGTCCTCATTAGCTTCTCTATTACTTCTTCTCTAATATTTCAGAAATAAGAAGCTGCCATATTCTTCAGTTCCAGAAATAACTTCAGAAATTGCATCAGGGATCATATTCAAAGAAATGATTTCAGAAATGAAATTTCCTTCGAATTATGATTTTAGATTTCAGTCTCATAGCTGGAATTCAAGGAACTGTTGAAGGTTATTAGATCTTCAAAAATCCGAGTTCTGAAACCTGCCAGAAGTGATCTTCAGATTTGAATCTGATATCGAACTTTTGGTTTTCAAACTCCAGCTGATCCTTATTGATACCATGATTTTCCAGTTGCATCTTGTATCAGAATTTCAGGAAAATTAATTCTGATCTAACAGAAGTTTTGATTTTCCAGTTTGTTCAGTGCAGAAGCAGTAAGTATTAATTCTCTGGATCTAACAGGTTTTGGAACAAAAAGGATTGAAGCATCAAGGATAGTGAGAAATTAAATGCTCTCTTAGAATCTCATTGATCAGGACCCTGGTACAAAACTAAGTGTGCCATCTCAACTTCCTTAATCTTCCAGAATTCAGTGAAGACTTCTCAAATTCTTTACTGTCATTAATCAGAATACAAATTCATAACTAGTTCAAAGTATCAAATTCAACTTTAATTCAAGAAAACTTCTATCAGATTTAAAGCAATAACTAAATCCAGAGCTACAATTCCCTAGCCTTCAGTATTTAAAGTCGCACCCATACTTCAAATTAGAGAAAAGATTCTTAAGCCATTCTTCTTGTTGTTCAAACCTCATAAACATTCCATATCATTACTGCACATTACAGATTTCAATTCAATTTCTGGTTCTGTGAATGAGTTTCAAACTCCAGATTTTGCATTATTCAATTTCTGCAATTCCATTTGTTCCTTTTCACTTAAACACTTAATCAGATCTTCTTCTTCAAATTCTTGATACTGCTTCTGAGTTTGTGATACACCATTATCACCACACTGGCTGAATTGTTTCCCTTTCTGTTTCTGCCATCTTCAATTTCCATTTGCTTCTACACCCTTGAATCTTGATACAACTTGATACACTACTAAACTGAATTCTGCTCACTGTATCCCTGCTCCTTCTTTCTCTTGAAACTGCTTCTCAGCTCTTATTCTGTCAATTTAATTTGGCTGAAATGTAGGTGAACTGATACATTCAATTGCAATGGTACACTTGAACTCTAAATCTACAGAATCTTCAAAAGTCAAGTAAGAGTTAATGCTGATTTCAGGGTCCTGATTTCAGTTTAGTTTTAGAATTTTTGAAATCCAAAGTCCTTGCAAATCACCACCCGACAATTTTGAAGCTGTTGAATATTGGATTTCCAGATTCATGAAGAGCTAAGCTTGATAAAAGACTTCATTTTGCACTGTAATGACTGGAGCTTCAATTTACAAAAATCTGATTAAAAACAAAATCAACACTTGGTAAAGAAGTTGAGTTCTCCAAATAATTCCCACTTCCTAGCATCCTGCTCTCCTCAAATTCTGCTGCTTCAGTTTCATTCTGCCAATTTCAGTTTCATTCTCATCTCTGCAGAATTAAGCACATCAACATATTCTTCCATTATGTGTCTCCTTAACTTGTGTAAGTTCTTCCCTAATTCAGTTAACTTCTCAACCTTCATTTGTTTGACTCAATTCCATAGACTCTTCGAGAGAATTCTTGCACTTCAGATTCAACTTCACTGGTTCGAGAGCATTAGTCAGCAACAAAATCTCTCTTGCCTTCAATTGCTTTTAAGTGTCACTGCCCTTGAAGTTCTCAAACTCCTTTTCAATAAAACAATTCAGAAACATTCATCTTGCTTCTTGCTCTTTGACATGCAATCTTGAGAACTTGAATTCAAAAACATACTATTCACAAACACATCACCAATTTGTACACTAATCGAATTCAAAATTGCAAATTTAAATCCTGCAAAGTTTCCTTCAACAAGGACAAAATTTTAAAACACATCCATTTGCAAACTCACACTCAACACCTCCCCCACACTTCAATCTTTGTTCATCTAGTCAATCCAACTCATCAAGAATTTTATCCAAACTCTCAATGAAATAATGACAAGCAAAGATAATCAAGGGATTTGAATGCTAGACAAGAATATTTTAAGAAAATTGTGGAGAAAGGAATTTGAAATTGTGAGAGAACAAGAATGACAAATATCCTTTATATTCACACATACATATGCTATTATGACTTTGAAAAGAAACTAAGCAAGTTCTAGAGTTTCAATTATTATGAGTGCATGTCACACAAAAGAAAATAATAGTGTATAGGCTTTAAGTAGACCTCACTAGGTAATATTATGCAATCAAGCTCAATTAATCAAATTGATATCCACCACCATTTTAACCAATATCATGTAAGTAGAGCACCCAATCATGTCAACTGACCTAAATTTGATGATCAAATTTAAGAGACTTTTACCATCTTAAAAGTATCACTAAACAATTCATGGAGACTTTTATTCAAATGACATGCTATGTATACCAAACTAAATACAAAGTATGGAAGCAAAATGCAAAATAAAATGCAAAATGTAAAAACAAAATGCAAGTGCAAAGTATGAAACCAAAGAAACGTATAACGAATTTATTAGAGAAAACTAAACACAAAGAATGACTCAAAATGCAAGAGAAAGCAAAATTGGAACTAACTCCCCTTTAATTCCCGGTGGTTGAAGAAGGTCTAAAAGAAGAAGCCACCCTGGAGGTGGAGTAATCATGGTTCCACTCAAATTCTCCTTATTACTCATTTTTCTCAAAATTCTTTCCGGAGGTCTTAATCGGTTCAGTTTTAGCACCCACTCCGGAAGCTCATGTTCTCCTACAACATCAATAAAAATAAACACCTCCCACACACATGTGGGGCAAAAAGAAAATAGGAGAATATTAGTGTGGGCAAAAGATATTTCAAAAAATGATTCACATCTAATAAAATCAACAATTGGTACCTCTATAAATTTTTTTGACAAATTATACAAAATATTTACCTTGTCATCTTGAAAGGTACCTGGAGTGGTGTTTGTTACCTCTATCTCATCAACTAATGGCTCATACTCTAATTCTGGTGTATGTACATCTTCATGTAGTGATTCTTGGGTGCTTGGCTCCATAGCACAAGTCCCTACACTTACATCTTCAACTCTTGGTGATTCTTGAGGTAATGCTTCCAGTAAGCATTCCCCTACACATAAATTAGCTTCAACATCAAAACCTGCATCTTCAACAACATCTAAAGCAACAGCATTAGTAGAATCAGAAATCTGAACAATTACATCATCACCACAAATAAAATTAGATAAATCTTGTGAATAAATGGGAATAGGGTCAGGCCTGACAAAATCACTACTCTCCATCTCTCCACTGGAGTTCTGTGCTTGTAACTGATTAATGGATGATGCAATCTGATCTAACTGACTTTGAATATTTTGTATCCTTGCAAATTGTTGCTCTTGATGCTCTCTCATTTGTTGTATAATATCATTGCATTTCCACATTGATTCTTCAATTTGTTCTTGTGCATCCTCATACCTATTCCGTTGCTCCATAGGTAGGTAGGACTGATATTCAAGCTGATAAAACTGAGTCTGAGGTTGATAGTAATCACTATCCCTCCAATCTCCAAAATACTGATGATATGGATCCATGGTCACATGAATTTCCTGTTCTTACACTGAAACACTAGCAAATAAAATCAGAAGACTCAGGAACAAATTAAATCAAACACATGGATATATAAGCATGAAAGCAATCAAAACAACAATCCTAAAATTACTAAACATTGCATATTACAATTTCCCCGGCAACGGCGCCAAAATTTGGTAAGGCGAATCTGTCACATCCGCTAATCAAATTGTACAAATGTATTTTCCCACTGAACCCCTTAATTAAACAATAATGCTGTAGTAACGAGCCCAGGATCGCTCTCGAGGAACCAACAATATGATGTAATCTTAGGATCGTATTTTTATTCTTATTTTTGGGGTTTTCGATATAAAAATGGAGTTGAGGGTTTTAAAGCTTTGAATATAAATCTACAAAGGAAAACACAGCAGTAAAGAAATTAATCTAAAGCATAACTAAAACCTACCTATGTGCCAACAATCAAACCTTAACGCATTGTCACTCCTACATTGAGATTAAATCATTGACACACTCTTAAACTAAGGAATGAAATACAAGACAGAAATAAAATTTAATCTAAAGCATGATTTAAACCCTAATTTGGAACTTAAACTCTAAACACTTAACCAAGCATCAAATTAACTTAAACTAAGCTTCACTTAAGTAATGAAATGCTAAATTACTGCTAAAAACATAACAAACAATTAATGGATCCAATCTAAGCTATAAAACAGAAATGAAATGAACTGAAAAGGTAAACCAATCCAATCTCTCAACCAATCTAACAAGCTCACACTCTTGCCGTCACACAAGAGTGCCAAAGTCGAGACCACCCAACTTTGGACCTCAGTGGAGCATCTCTACAACGTATCAGTTCCAGGATTGCTCAAGAACGCCGACGGACCACCCCCGGCGAGCTAAGAAACAACCCGGAACCAATCAAATGCCGAAAATGCTGGAAATTTGCCATCCTTGACCTCTGAATCTGGAATGAAGATGTGGACTGCGGATGGGCATTGGAAGAAGCTCAGTAACGTCGGAGGACCACCGCCGAGCGTTTCTGATAGGAATCGGAGCTCAGATTTGGAAGAACACCTCCAAATCTGAGGTGAACAGAGGTATCGCAGAAGTGGAGATTGCGCCGGAGAGAACACCCGCCTACGACACCAGATGATCGGGAAGAGCTGATGTAGAGACTATCCACCGAGGTTGAAGCTTGAGAGGATGATCGGAGAAAGGAAAGGGGCCGAAACTCGTTGAAGAAGAACGCGCGACGCAGCTGTGTGGAGGAGGAGATCGACCAAGGCACTGTAGCTACTGTAGCTTCTATTTAAATCAGATCTGGATCTGATCGGACGGCTGGGAGCAATTTGGAGCTAAATCAACGGTGAAAGCTTGCCCAAAATCTGATCCAAAAGTACTGATGTTGATCTAGGATCTGGATCTACCCTCCCGTAGGTCGGATCGATATCATCACTGGATGGCCCGGATCTGCCCAGTCTTCAATGAACGGCCCAGATTGTTTCGGGCTGGATCAATGGCTAGATGAACTCAGATCTGGATCAAAACTTCTGGATCTTCATCAATGGATAATATCTGCTCCCCATTAGGTTGGATCGGCCAGATCTTCAACGGATGGTCCAGATCTGTCCTATTCTTGATAAACGGCCCAAATCGACCCAAAGCTTGATCTTGTCTTTTGAACTCCGATTCGAGCCCAATTCCGGTCCAAATAGATTCAAATCTAAGATCCTTTGATGCCTACAAAATAAGAATCAAATATTAGCATCAAATAACACCAAAAATAATATAATTTACAATTGAGTCCAAAATCTATGCAATGCACAAAAATGTAATGTAACCATGATTTAAACTATGAAACCAACATCAAAATAATGCAGTAAAATCATGGTTATCATTGACCTAAACAGGACTTGATGTTTGAGAGAGAGAAGTCTAGTCAGGACTAGATGACTAGCAAAAGTAAGTTCTAACCAAAGGATAGGCAAAGTGGAATTCCCAGTGAGTGAAGCCGGGCCTAGTGAGTGAAGTTAAGTGGTGGAAGTCCTGGTGAGTGAAGTCGGACCCTAATGAGTGAAGCTAGGTGATGGAAGTCCCGGTTAGTGAAGTCGAGCCCTAGTGAGTGAAGCTAGGTGGAGAAGTCCTGGTGAGTGAAGCCAGGCAATAGAAGTCCTAGTGAGTGAAGCTAGGTAACCCTAGGAGGTAACCCTAGGTTATACTTGAATTTTGTTAATACTATGCTAACTCAGTGTTGTAGGGAAGCTCAGCTAGGTCGATGGGCTGACCAGGTAGCTAACACAAAATCCAGATGGGTCGACGGGTTGACTGGACGTTTGGCAGGTAAGTTAAGGTAAGTCACTGGAGGGGAGTGACTGTGAGGACGTGTTCCTGAGAAGGGAACATTAGGCGTCGATCTGACTTAGATCTATTTCGGAAATCTAAGTTGAGATCGTGACTAGATTTCGGTCTCGAGGAGAAGAAATCTAATTACTATTCCTTTTTATGACTATGCAGTGCTAACACTCGTTTTGCAGGATATATCATTTACACTTGCCTCCGAACTAACGTTTTCTTACAGGAAGGATATTGCTGAAAAACAAGGGTCCGAGCGCCCGGAGGTAAATTTTATCCCCAAACGCATGTCGACACGTGGAGCTTCATGGTTGCCTAGGCTATGTCACACTTCAGGCGCCCAGAAGGGATCAGGGTGCCCCGAGCCTCCTATATAAGGAGGGTGAGGCCTGGAGCAAAGTACAACGAACGATCTGCTCTACTGTGCTCCTGCGACGCTGCGAAGACTCTCCGACAAGTGCTATTTCTTTTTTTGTCTTTCTTTTCTCATTGTCGGGTTTTGTCTTCTCTAAATAATTCCTATACTTAATTTGTAATAAATGTTTGAATTATTAGTGATTGCGCAACGAAAACACTCGAAGAGTGCGGGCCTTGTAGTAGGAGTCATCGAAGGCTCCGAACCAAGTAAAAAAATACTTGTGTTAGCGTTGCTCTCTCTTTTCGCTTATTCCGTTGCGTGCTTACTCGATATTTTTTTAATCGCTATTAACCCCCCCTCTAGCGAATTCTCGATCCAACAAGTGGTATCAGAGCAGGTACTGCTCTGATTTGGTGCAACCACCAATCAGGCAAAGGGGGGAGGGGTCTTTTTAAAAGAAAAATTAGATATCATTTGTTCTTAAACTATTTTCCCTCCAAAAATATTTTTGAAAAATTCATTTCCATTTTTTCACCCTTGGTTAATATTAATAAAATATTGCATTTACCAAAATTTGAAATAATATTTTTTTTATTAATATTTTTTTATTTTTTTAATTAGTGAAATATTATGTTGTTTCTCCAGCACTACTAATCTAAGACCAAGTCTTGGGATTTTTTTTTTTGTTTTCTTGTGTGCAAGATAAATATCTCTTCTAGAAGGATGGAGCATCCATGAACCACCTCCATATCAGATGTATAAGAGACATGAATTCAATCTGTGAAGGATGAAGATGGAAACCCTTATTCTTATGAACGACCTCGATGGTGGCATGACACTGAGAAGACCAACACAAAACTCAGAAGCAAACCAAAAGGTAATAAAGTTAGTTTCAGATGTATTACCTAACGAAGTTACTTGCAGGATAGGGAAGGTCAAGGATGCCCACGAGTTTTGGACCTACTTGACCAAGCTTCACGAGGAGCTATTGGAGTTAGACGATCAAGTCGAAATTGAATCCAGACTCAAGTCAGATCCAACAGAAAAGCCTACTAAATTAGAGGATGCGCTTAATGTTTGTATAATTTATCAAAATACCCCTATCAGAAGTAGGTTAAATAATCTGCATGATGATTCAGATAAGTATGAAATTATTCCAAGTATGATGCATGATAATCTAGATCTATATGATTTAAATTCAATATCACAAAATAATCTAGATTCTGATCAAGTCAATCAAAACTCTGATCAATTTGATATCAACCTTGACTTGGTCAAACAGAACAATGACCAAATCAATTCAAATAATTTAGTTAATTCTAAAAATTTAAAATTAAGTCAACATTTAGATATAAGTAAGTCAAACATTAAAATAAATTCTAATTTAAGAATTAAAAATGAGAAAATGGATAAAACTAATAAATACCTTAATAAAGTATTTAATAATCTAGAAAAAATTAGTCTAGAAAATATTATCCAAAACCAAGATAATTTAAATAACAAAAAATTAAATTTTAAAGATAAGACCTATCTAATAAATTCCACTAACCATATCAACTTAAAAGGTTAAGAAAATATAAGGATAAAATCAAACACTTTGATAAAATAAAAATTAAATTTAACAAACTTAAAATTAAATGTTATAGATAACATATTAAACAAAGATAATCTAGAAAATTCAAAATTAACAATTAATAAAAGGTTAAAAGATAAACCTCTAAAGAAATCTAATTCAAACAATTTAATTAATTCAAATTTAAAAATTAATAAAAAATTAAACTTTAAAAATAAGCTATTAAAGAAAGATAATTCAATTAACTTAATAAAATTAAAATTGAATGAAAATTTAAATTTTAAATACACTTTTTCTTTAAAGGACAAGGACAATTTGACTCATTTAATTAATTCAAAATTAAAAACTTAAATTTAAATTACAAATTAAATAAAAATATAAAAAGAAAATCAATAATTTAGGGAGAGGCTTCAAACTATTTGGCACCTTCAAAAATAATCTACCCGATAGGGTAACCAAAAGTAATCTACCCGACAGGATAACCAAAAGTAATCTACCCGACAGGGTAACCAAAAGTAACTTACCCAGTAGGGCAATTATGATTAGAATAAAAAGGGACAAAATTTAACTTGACCTATGATACCGGTAAAGTTTTGGATGATAGTAGGTTAGGGAAGCTTAGTCTATGCATGTCTAGAAAGATATGCCTTCGACCTGGTGTATTTGACTAAGTGGAACTAACTGAAACTACCCCTTACGGATCCTAACTAGTTATACCAAGGTTTTGTACTAAGTTCAATGAATAGGACTATTTGGAAAACCTCGAAGGCATGGTTACTCTAATAATATCCAAGTGACTCACCATAGCCCAGAAGTTTATCCAAAGAATGCATGTTTGTTGAACTCAAAGCAAAACATGAATCTAACGCAAAGCTAAACCAAATCCCAAAAATTAAATCTAACTCATTTCACAAAATTATAAGATTCCGTGATTGAAAATTTAGAACGAATGAGATAACTAAGGATTTAAAATTAAAATTAAAATTAAATTAAAATTAAATTAAATTAAAAATAAATTAAACTAAAATTAAATCAAATTTAAATTAAATTAAAATTAAATTAAAATTAAATTAAAATTAAAATTAAAATTAATTTTTTTTAAAAAAATAAAAATTATCTTTAAATCTTTAAAAATCATTTTAAAAATTATTTAAAAACTTCTTCAAAAAATTATTCTAAATACTACTTTTAAAAATCATATTAAATACTTCTTCTAAAAATCATTTTAAAAATTCTTTAAAAATCATTTTAAAAATTCTTTTCAAATCATTTTAAAATTATCTAAAATTAAAAATATTTTAAAAATCATTATAAACAAACTCTTAAAAAATCATTTTAAAAATTCTTTTAAAATCATTTTAAAAATTATTTAAAATTAAAAATTATTTTAAAAATCATTATAAACAAACACTTAAAAAATCATTTTAAAAATTCTTTAAAAATCATTTTAAAAATTCTTTTAAAAATTCTTTTAAAAAATTCTTTTAAAATCACTTTTAAAACTTCTTTTAAAAATTATTTTAAATACTTCTTTTTAAAATCATTTTAAAAATTCTTTAAAAATCATTTTAAAAATTCTTTAAAAAAACATTTTAAAATTTCATTAAAAAAGTCATTTTAAAAATCATTCTCAAACAATTCTTTAAAAATCATTTTAAAAATTCTTTTAAAATCATTTAAAAAATTCTTTAAAAACCATTTTAAAAACTTCTTTTAAAAATTATTTTAAAAACTTCAATTAAAAATTATTTTAAATACTTCTTTTGAAAATTATTTAAAAAATTCTTTTAATAATTATTTAAAAAATTCTTTAAAAAATATATTAAAAATTATTTTAAAACATTCTAAAAATTTTTAAAAAACTTTTAAAAATTATTTAAAATTATTTTAAAATTTATTATAAAATCATTTCAAAAATTATTTAAAAATACTTTTAAAAATCTTTTAAAATTATATTAAATCATTTTAAAAATAATATAAAAATTCTATTAAAAATATTTTAAAAAATTATATAAAAAAATTTTAAAAATTCCTTTAAAAATATTTTAAAAATTATTTAAAAATTAATTTAAAATTATTTTTAAATTATTTAAAAATCATTTTAAAAATTATTTAAAAAATCATTAGAAAAGTTATTGAAAAATTATTTAAAAAATATTTTAAAAATTATTTAAAAATCTTTTTAAAAATTATTTAAAAATATTTTAAAAATTCTTTTAAAAATATTTTAAAAATCATTTTCTAAATTATTTAAAAATTCTTTTAAAAAACTTTTAAACATTTTTTAAATATCATTTTAAAATGCATTTTAAAAAACTTTGAAAATTATTTTAAAATTTCTTTTAAAAATTATTTTTTAAAAAAAAATTGTTTAACTTTAAAATTATTTGAAAATTATTTAAAAATTATTATTAAATTATTTTAAAAATTATTTTAACTTAAAAATTATTTTAAAAAATTATTTTAAACTTAAAAAGTATTTTAATTTTTTTTAATCTTAAAATTATTGTAAATCTTTTTAAACTTAAAAAGTATTTTAAATCTTTTTAAACTTGAAAATTATTTTTAATCTTTTTAAACTTACAAATTATTTTAAAACTTTTTAAATTGAAAATTATTGTAAAAAATATTTTATTTTTTTTAAATAAATTATTTTAAAATTTGTTTTAAAAAATTATCATTAAAATGTTTTAAAAAATTATCATTAAAATGTTTTAAAAAATTATCATTAAAATGTTTTCAAAAATTATTTTATGAAAACTAAAATCTAATTTAAAAATTATTTTAAACTAACTTAATCAAAACTAAAACTAAAATTTAAAATCAACTTAATTAAAAATTAAATTAAATTAATACTGATTAAATTAAATTTAAAATTTACTAAACTAAAGTAATTAAATTATGTTAAATTCAAAACTTAAATTATGTAAAAAATTAAACTTTAAACTTAAAATTTAAACATAAAATAAAACTTAAATTAAAATTTAAAATTGAAATTAAATTTTAAACTTTAATTAAGTAAAACTTAAACTAAACTCAAACTTAATGTTAAATTAAAATTAAATTAAAATTAAAATTATAATTTATTCTAAGTGTATGTTACTTAAATGTGATTTAACAACTTGAAATTAACTACTTATTTAATTTACTTAATTCCTAAGTTTATTTTAAAAAAAATTAACAGATTAATTATTCAACTTCGAATTAATACTGACTAGAAACTTAACTAATCCTACTTAAAACAAAAAATGAAATAAATATTTTAACTAAGATTGTCATTAAATTAATTCAATCTATTAATACAAAATTTAAGCTATTTTAAACAAATAAGTATTAAATTAGTAACAAATTATTTTATTACACCTAAATCTAAATCCCCTAGAACACTTAGGTACCTAAACCCTAGTGTTGACTTCAGGGGGAGTGTTGACTTCAAGTAGGTGTTGACTTCAGGGGGAGTGTTGACGTCAGGGGAGGTGTTCTTGAGAATTATGTTTGTAAAATCTTTTGAAAAATTATTTTTGTAAAAATATTTGAAAAATCCATAAATATGAAAATATTTTGAATAACCTTCTCACACTTTATTTGAAAAATATTCTTAAAATATTTTCAAAACTTTTTTAATCATTTTGAAAATTCACCTTCAAACTTTGTGTTCTTTTAACTTGGATTAACCCCCTTGACACATAAGAAAGTTTTACTTGTAAAGTCCTAAGAATGTGTCAAGTTAAGGGGAGCCCTGATTGAAAACTAAAAGTAATCTTTAAAAATTACTTTTGCAAATTTTTGATACTAAGTTTGAAAAATTATTTTCATAATCTTTTACAAAATCTCTCTTTACTTTACAATTGTTTGTGAAAACACATTGAAAAATATTTTGAAAAAAAAGTATATACTTAAACTTTCAAAAGTTATTAAATATGTTAAAATATACGTTGAAAGGTGTTTTTACAAACACTTTGGAAAGTTTTTTTTCGCACATTGTTGGTGTAAAACTTAATAGAAACTAACCTTAAGTTCATATTCTTTTGATGTGTGTCAAAGGGGGAGAGTGATATCTTAAGTTAGAAAAGTTAAAACATTCCTAACCTCTCTCAAACCTTCTCGAATTTCTCAAATCTTGAGAATTAACCCTTAAAAGACCCAAGTCTAACTTAAGAAAATTGTCAAACATCAAAAAGGGGGACATTGTTGGTACAATCAACCTCTAGGGTTTCGATGTTTGACAATATGACCAAGGGTTGACTCAAACAGGACTTGATGTTTGGGAGAGAGAAATCTATTCAGGACTAGATGACTAGCAAAGGTAAGTACTAACCAAAGGTTAGGCAAAGTGGAAGTCCTGGTGAGTGAAGTCTGGCCCTAGTGAGTGAAGCTAGGTGGTGGAAGTCCCGGTAAGTGAAGCCGGGCCCTAATGAGTGAAGCTAGGTGGTGGAAGTCTCGGTGAGTAAAGCCAGGCCCTAGTGAGTGAAGATAGGTGGAGGAAGTCCCGATGAGTGAAGCCAGGCAATGGAAGTCCTAGTGAGTGAAGTTAGGCAACTCTAGGAAGTAACCCTAGGTTATGCTTGAATTCTATTAATACTGTGCTAACTCAGTGTTGCAGGGAAGCTCAGTTAGGTCGACGGGCTGACCAGGTAGCTGACACAAAGTCCAGACGGGTCGACGGACTGACCAGACGTCTGGCAGGTAAGTTAAGGTAAGTCACTGGAGGGGAGTGACTGTGAGGACGTGTTCCCGGGAAGGGAACATTAGGCGTCGATCTGACTTAGATCTATTTCGGAAATCTAAGTTGAGATCGTAACTAGATTTCGGTCTCGAGCAGACGAAATCTAATTACTATTTCTTTTTATGACTATGCAGTGCTAACACTCGTTTTGCAGGATATATCATTTACACTTGCCTCCGAACTAACATTTTCTTGCAGGAAGGATATTGCTGGAAAACAAGAGTCCGAGCACCCGGAGGTAAATTTTATCCCTAAACGCATGTCGACACGTGGAGCTTCATGGTTGGCTAGGCTATGTCACACTCCAGGCGCCCAGAAGGGATCAGGGTGCCCCGAACCTCCTATATAAGGAGGGTGAGGCCTGGAGCAAAGTACAACGAACGATCTGCTCTACTGTGCTCCTGCGACGCTGCGAAGACTCTCCAACAAGTGCTATTTCTTTTTCTGTCTTTCTTTTCTCATTGTTGGGTTTTGTCTTCTCTAAATAATTTATGTACTTAATTTATAATAACTGTTCGAATTATTAGTGATTGCCCAACGAAAGCACTCGACGAGTGCGGGCCTTGTAGTAGGAGTCATCGAAGGCTCCGAACCAAGTAAAAAAATACTTGTGTTAGCGTTGCTTTCTCTTTTCGCTTATTCCGCTGCATGCTTACTCGATATTTTTTTAATCGCTATTCAACCCCCCCCCCCTCTAGCAAATTCTCGATCCAATAGTGCCGAGTCAATCACATGTTCGATTGAGGATAAATAAATTCTGAGTGACTCGTCGACAGTTGGCTTGGCCAGTACAGGCGACGAATTGAGATACTCCTTCAATTCTTCAAACGCCCGGTCGCATTCCTCGTCCCATTGCAATTTGGTGGCTCGGCGTAATATCTTGAAAAACGGCAAGCTCCGGTCGGCTGACTTGGAGATGAACCGAGATAATATTGTTATCGGACCGATGAGACGTTGGTCTTCCTTAAGATTCCTCAGCGGGGGCATATCTTGCAGTGCTTTCACTTTGTTAGGATTCGCCTCGATACCCCGCTCGATGACGATATAGCCCAGAAATCGTCCACTTTTTGCGCCGAACAGACACTTGTTTGGGTTCAGCTAGATTCCATATGCTCTAAGTGTTTGGCAGATCTCCTTGATATCTGCACATAGATCCGCAGCTCAGAGGGACTTAATTAGTATGTTGTCGACATATACCTCCAGGTTGCAGCCGATCTGCCGTCGGAGCACCTTATTCATTAACCTCTGATAAGTGGCGCCAGTGTTCTTCAGTCCGAACGACATAACATTGTAGCAGTAGGTCCCATCGGCCATGATGAAACTGACCTTGTCTTGATCTTCTCGGGCGAACGACACTTGGTGGTACCCTCGGTATGCATCTAGCATACATATCAGCTCACAACCGATAGTAGAGTCTACCATCTGATCAATCCGAGGTAGCGGGTAAAAGTCCTTCGGGCATGCCTTGTTGAGGTCCCGAAAGTCGATGCAGACCCACCACTTGTTACCTGGCTTGGAGACCAACACCACGTTTGCAAGCCAGCTCGGGAATTACACTTCACGTATGTGGCCGGCTTCCAAGAGCTTCTTTATTTCCGCTTGGATGATTAAATTTTGTTCAGCGCTGAAGTCCCTCTTTCTCTACTTCACTGGCCGAGCGTTTGGTGGACGTGAAGCTCGTGCTGTGCAACGCTCGGGGAGATCCCGGGGAGCTCATGCGTCGACCACGCGAATACATCGTGGTTTTGATGGAGATAGGCGACCAGCTCCGCCTTCTGCTCAGCTTTTAGGTCGGACGCGATGAATGTCGTTGCCTCAGTTCGGCAAGGGTGGATCTGCACTTCTTCCTTTTCTTCATAAACTAGAGTAGGAGGTTTTTCAGCGATGACTCTTACCTCTAGTCGGGGAGTCTTCCGAGCTGACCTAGCTTCAGTTTTGACTATCTCGACATAACAATGCCGAGCGGCCAGTTGGTCTCCTCTGACTTCCCCTACCCGGTCTTCCACTGGGAACTTGATCTTTTGGCAATAAGTTGAGACTACCGCTCAGAACTCATTGAGGGCCGGCCGGCCCAGGATGACGTTGTAGGCCGAGGGAGCGTCTACCACGATGAAGTTTGTGGTTCTGGTCCTCCGGAGCGGCTCCTCTCCAAGTGAAATGGTCAACTTAATTTGGCGAATTGGCAGAACCTCATTGCCAGTGAACCCGTACAGCAGGGTTGTCATCGGCAGCAGCTCGCCCCGGTCGATTTGGAGCTGGTTGAATGTCTTCTTGAAAATTATATTCACTGAGCTACATGTGTCAACGAAGATTCGGTGAATAGTATAGTTTGCAATTACCACTCGGACGATGAGGGCGTCGTCATGAGGGACTTCCACTCCCTCGAGATCTCAGGGTTCGAAGCTAATTTGGGGTCCACTCGCATTCTCTCGGCTACAACCTACAACATGGATCTCCAGTCGCCGGGCGTATGATTTTCTGGCTCGTTTGGAGTCTCCGTTGGTCGGTCCTCTGGCGATGATGTTAATTTCTCCCCGAGCGGCATTGCTTCGGTTCTCCTTTTCCCATGTAGATGACTGCTTTGCTCGCGAGAGGTTCAGGGAGGATCTGAACTTTCCCTTTGATGATGATGCTAATGCCGCTCGGGAGATCTCCTTGCTACTTTCCGCCGCTCTATGGCTTGATGTCCGTGTCGTTGGTCAGGAGAAGGGGACCGACGGTGATAGCCCCTCGGGGCTAGTCGGGCGACCGATGTGAACTCGCGACAGCCCCGGGTGTTATATGACGATGATTGGTGGAAGGAACAAAACATATGCGTCCATACCTTGCCCTTCGCTGTTTTCGGCTGATCAGAAGCCACATGTTGCACGACATGCACTCTTGTTTCTGGGTGCGGTCGACCTTCAGCTTTCGACCCCCGTGGTGGTTGGTGGCTGTTCGGCGGTCGCCGTTCTGTTGGCACTGCGGGCTCGGCTGGCGCCTCCTTCTTTTCTGGCTGCCTGGGCCTCCTCCACGTTTATATATTCGTTAGCCTTCTTGAGCATATGATCATAGTCACGGGACGACTTCCTGATGAGCAACCGGAAGAAATCTCCCTCTACGAGCCCCTAGGTGAAGGCATTCATCATAGTCTCAGATGAGACCGAGGGGATATCCATAGCTACCTGGTTGAAGTGTTGGATGTACGCTCGGAGGATTTCTCTCGGTCCTTGCTTTAAAGAGAACAGATTGACGGTTGTCTTTTGGTAGCACCAACTACTTGCAAAATGGAGGAAGGCCGTTCGGAAATCAGCTTTGTATTGATCCGTCCGGCAGCCTTCTAAACCATCGCTGAGCCGAGCCAGATAGCATTGTGAGAAAGACTCGGCACTTCATCATATCTGTGTATTGGTGAAGTGTAGTAGCATTGTCGAATTTGCCCAAATGATCATCCAGATCGGTCGATCCGTTGTATTCTCCGATTGTCAATGGAGCGTAGTGTCTGGGCAATGAGTCTTGAAGTATTGCTTCGGAGAACTGGCGGTTGATCCGCTCGGGAGACGCGTCAGCTCGGGGTGCCTTGCCCTTCCTTGCATCCCGAACGGGCGCTTTGTCTGAAGATCCTTTCTCCTGATTTGCTTGCGCAACCTCTGAGGGCGTTTGGAACATAGCCCGATGGAATGGAATAAGTGCGGGTGGGGCTTCTCCATGCGTGTCGGTCGGCAGTCTATTTTGCCCCCAAATAGAATATTGCTCCAGTTGGTCGTCGTGAGCTGCTCGACCTCCAGAGGCCGACGTTGCTTGTTGCGTCTGTCGGTTGGCTAGTGCCTTTTGCTGCTGTTGCTCGACTATCTTTACTGCTCGTGCTTATATTAGCACGTCGAGCTCCACTTGAATGAGCGTCACGGTGTGAAGTCATCCAGCGTCATCCATCTTCTAGGCTCGGATGTAGGTGCGTTCCCATAGACGACGCTAAATTTGATCCTGTCCGAGAGTCGAGGCGGTGGAGGCTGGGGATATGGCGCTCACATTGACTGGGCATAGACTCCGAATGATGTAGACCTGTAACCACAAAACGTCAGTGTTTGGCCAGGGAGGGGTTCCCCGCGTTGGCCTTCCGACGCTCAAGTAAGTCTCCGGCGAAGTGGAAACAAGGAAACAAAGTCAAGGAATGAGAGTGGCAGAATAACAGTGCTACAGTGAAGATTATGCATACCTCCGTCGAAGCTTGGGGGTCCTTATATATGACTCCCGGGGAGCGCGCCCACGTATCTCGAGGCGTGCACGCCCCTCAAAGCATACCCTAAAAAGACGTGTCAGGAAAGTGTCCCTGACATCATACCTTAACGACCCGAGCATATCTCTGGCAAGACAGTGGAAGCCTTCGTCGTACGATCCTCTGCATGTCCATGTCGCCAACCATGCCGTCTGTCGGTGGTGCAAATTCCCATGAGATATCGGCTAATCCTCCTTTTGTCTGTTAGTGGGCCGAGCGGGATAGCGGTTCGGCCAGCCTTTGGCCGTTCGGCGGGTTATGACTTCGGGCTGAGCGGCATGGCCGATCGGCCAACATCCCCCTGTTTGGGCTCTACTATTATGGCGAACGGAGAGGCTGTGTTTGAATGTAGTCCGCTCGGTCATTACTGTTTCGCCGATGTGAGTCCGAGCGGACTGGCCACTCGGCGCATACCTTGTCTGTTTGAGCGTCGGAAGCTCGGTGCATGACCGAGCTGTACTAACATCTGCTTCATGTAGGCTCGGTGATTCTTCCTCCCGATTGAGAAAGGGGAATGCTCGATCGGACGATAATACCAAGGGTGTTGACCAGCTTGACTTTGACCTCCACCATATTATTGACCCTAATGCTGGGCAGGCCACCTTACCACCAGATCACAAATAATTAATGATTATCGATTGATTAATCGATAAATAAGGTAAATCGGTAAACTAATTACGAGTAATTAGTATTAAATGATATTTTAACCAGTTGAATAAACCGATTAGTGGGATAACCAATGATTTATCTCCGGATAAATTTAAGATTAGTCGATGAATTGAAGTTTATTAATTAATTAAGATTGGTTTGATTCGATAATTAAATAAGTTAAATTAGAATAATCTAATTAATTAATTGATCTGATATAATTAGTTGAGTAACTAATTAAATGGTTGGTAAATGATTGTTAATATGTTAATTAACGTGTTGGTTCATATTACTTAAATAATGATTAATTAATTAAGTATTTGATTAACTAATAAATTATTGGTTGATTAATTGATTTACTAGATTAAGAAACTGATTTATTAATTTCATTAATTGCTAGATCCTTAAACAACCAATTAAGAATTTGCTACATCCCAATTAAGCAATACAGATGATTGCTAAACTAAAGGGGAAGAAATAAATGATCAACATATGTAGCTTATGTATGACTACTAGGGTTATTCTAGTACTTAGTTTGCTCTGTATCATGTACTTGTAGGATTCAATCTTGACGCAGACCTTAGACTTGAAGAGGGTTAGGGCAATCTACAATGAGATGGATATTTTTTACTTGCCTTCTTTAGATCTTTGATTATTTTAGTGTATGATTGTAACTGTTTATATATTGATTAGACAACATTTATTTGTTTATCTTGACTCTACTAATATTATCTCTTGAGTTTGACCTTAAAGATGATCCATTTTATATCTATGCAGCCTCATGATTTTTCATGCTTGATTTTTATATATGTATGATATCACCATACCATAGTGTATGATGTTGAGTATCCTGCTAGATCCTTGGTAGATGAATTGAGTTTGCGTGTATTATTAGTCAGATTATACTGTAGCATAAGATGTCAAGTATCCTACTAGACCCTTATTTGTTGTTTAGGTTCATGCTTATACACTAGCGAAGTTATATCGAGGGGTGATTATGGAGTGTTATATTGGATGTGAATATTCATTTTTTTTACTTATCGTTACATTGTTATATCATGATGACCATTGTCTCCTATTTATGGTTGAGAGAGTCGTTAGTGACCGTTGTATATCTCATTGACCATTATCTCCTATTCGTGGTTGAGAGAGTTATCAATGATCATGATACATACAACTACCCACGGGACCATCCATGGTAGTGTGTTGTTGCCCGTAGTTCGTAGCTACACTATAAGAAAATTAGGATTTTACAATTACAACACTTAAAAGACAACGATTCTTTAAAAAAGCGTTGTCCTTTTTTTTTTACAACACTTTTAGTGAAAAGTGTTGTCTATCTCTTTATTTGCTTACTAATAAACAATGATTTTTTAAAAAGCATTGTTTATTACTGATTTTTGTAGATCAAAGACAACGCTTTTTGAAAAACGTTATCTATTAGCATTTTTTTAGTGTCTACAACAACGATTTTAAAAAGCGTTGTCTATTATAAAATCCTCATCTAAATCTAGGATGATATAAACCGTTGGATCAAGTAAGTAGTAGAAAAACCCTATGTTTCACTTGACATCCAATTATCTCCGAATACCTCCCGAACCCTCTCACACATCTTCGATCTCCTCTCGAACCCCCTCCCCCGATCCCTCACCAAAGTCACCAAACCAAACCCTCTCTCGTCGAAATGAGGGAAGACAACGAAGCCACGAAGCCTTAAGGCGGTGAGATCGTCGCCAAAGAAGGCACAGATGAGTCTCAGAAATCGGAAGTTCCACCGTCTCCGTCGCCACCTTCGGCTATATCCCTCAATATATGGCCGCCATCACAGTGAGTTCAGGACGTCGTGATCCGTCACCGTCGTCGTCACCATGGAGACAATGGCGTGGCGGCGTCAAAGGCTTCTTGCCCAATGATGCCGCCACGGAGTTGGGACATATTTTAATGTGCAGTTCACAGTTCATGGATAAACAGTTGATTTTTAATTATATTAATTGAAGCCGATGATACAGTGCGTGATCGTGGGATCGGATAGATGATGTAGTTGGAAGTCAAGCTCATGGGGTGGTCAGAGGTCAAGCCCCTGTGGCGGTCCGAAGTCAAGCCCACGTGACGGTCAACAATCAGACCTAAGTAATTGTCAAACGTCTGCCTACGTGGTGGTCAAGAGTCTGGCCTACGTGACGGTCAAAGGTTCGGATTACAGGACGACCCAGGGGGGACATAAGCGGCATACAGGGGTCAGGCCTACATGATAAGTAAGAGTTCGGAAGGTAAGATGTGCAGGTCGGGATATACGAATCAAGACATATGGATGAAGGAACACGGGTCAGGATGTACAGGTCGGGATCAGGACGTACGAATGAAGGAACACGGGTCAGGACGTACAGGTCAGGATATACGAATCATGACGTACGGATGAAGGAACACGGGTCAGGACGTACAGGTCGGGATCAGGACGTACGGATGAAGGAACACGGGTCAGGACGTACAGGTCGGGATCAGGACGTACGGATGAAGGAACATGGGTCAGGACGTACATCATGACGTACGGATGAAGGAACACGGGTCAGGACGTACAGGTCGGGATCAGGACGTACGGATGAAGGAACACGGGTCAGGACGTACAGGTCGGGATCAGGACGTACGGATGAAGGAACATGGGTCAGGACGTACAGGTCGGGATATACGAATCAGGGCGTACGGATGAAGGAACACGGGTCAGGATGTACAGGTCGGGATATACGAATCAAGACGTATAGATGAAGGAACACGGGTCAGGACGTACAGGCCGAGATATACGAATCGGGACGTACAAATGGAGGTATATGGGTCAGGACGTATAGGTCGGGACATACGGATCGGGATGTACAGGTTAAGATAGGCGGCTTCAGGCTCGCCGGACAGGAGACACAGGTCAGGACAGGCGAAAGCGGACACGGACTGAGGCGTACAGGTTAGGACAGGCGAAAGGGACACGTACAAGCCAGGATAAGCAGAATCAGAATAAGGCGCACATGTCAGGATAAGCGTACACGGACTGAGGCATACAGGTTAGGACAGGAGAAAGCGGACACGTATAGGCCAGGATAAGCGAAATCAGAATAAGGTGCACAGGTCAGGATAAGCGGAGACGGACTGAGGCATACAGGTCGGGATAGGCGAAAGCTGACACGTACAGGCCAGGACAAGCGAAATCAGAATAAGGCGCACATGTCAGGATAAGCGGACACGGACTGAGACGTACAAGGCAGGATATACGGACCCGGACGCACAATGCAGGATAGGCGGACTAAGGCAAGGCATACAGAGCAGGACTTACAAAGTAGGCAGAGGTCAACTAAGACAGGACAAGACTGGATGTACAGATTTGGATTTATGAAGGAGCAAATACAGGTTAGGAATTGCAGGTCTGTGTCCCCAGGTCGGGGTCGGCGGGTATGAAGACCAAGCTTAGGGATAAGGAACTTAAGAGGGCGCACACTACACGACAAGCAAACAAGGGAATCGTAACCACCCGTCAGAGAATAATCAGGGTGTGTTAGGGAATATGCTAACGGTCCAGGGCTCGTTGCCCCTCGATCCCTCCTCCGACCTATAGGAGGATGCCACGTGTCACTCACCGCCAGACAAAGACTGACACCCGACATTTCCTGACACTCGCCAAACTCCAAAAACGCCCACAGCCATATAAAAAGGAAGGCTTCATTCCTACGCAGGTACACTCACTCGTCTTCACACACTCGTCCTTTACTTTTCGTCTTTTTTACTGTATTTCTGGGGAAAAAGTACCTGACTTGAGCGTCGGAGAGCCTGACTCAGGGACTTTTTCCCTGGTTTCTGGTCTCTAACGACCTATGTGCTTGTCTGAGTGTGTGCAGAGCCTTCGCCTGATCATCCCCGTTATCACCCTTCGTCATCCACCCGTGAGAACCTTTCACGCAAGTGCCAGATCGACCAGGCGTCTACGCGACTTTCCGTCAACACCGAAGATAGCGCACCCCGACCTCTGTCCGACTCAGCTTCCGGACGAGATCAGTCGGTATGGCAAAATCTCAGTTTAATCAGTTTTATCGAACTTGTTAATTTCATACTATCCACACTCATAATCTGATATGTTTTTTCCTATTAGATTACCCTTGAAATATTCATGAAGAAATTCTAAGGAAAGGACACTGCTTTTATTATGAATAAACCTTTTGCAAAGTTAATGATAAACTTGCTCGATTTGATTGTGCCTACTGCTGAGGAACATTTTGTCCTATTAATATTCTATTATCATGGTATTGTTGGAAACTTGAAATAAATGAGTTCTGAGTTCTCTTTTATTATCTCTTTATATCTCATCTTTGATTAACACTCTTTGATTGTGTATTCCCATTGCTTTATATCTGTCTAAAAGAAAGTCCATTTGTTTAATTATTAATGAGCTTGCTTTGTTAATGTCAACATGTATTTTTGCATCCTTTGTTTCTTAATGCATGCACAACTAGTATGTTCTGTTAAATGATTGTTATTGTTAATAGTTTAATACTTTCAACTTTTAAAATGGCCACACCATGTTCTTTTATTACCGGGCATTCACTTTAGATAAACATGGAAATTAGATGATGTGATCTGTGATTAGCTATTTCTGAAACCAGATAATCTAGACACCAACCTTCATGCTGATGGTTATGTTGCAGATATTCTCTAATTGGCCTAAGGGAGCATATTAAGAAACATCCCCCCTTGGCAACCACAGAGAAAGTGCAATAGTTTGTTAGGGTGAGTTGAAACTTGTGCATATCACCTGGTAGATTACCTATTATACTATTATTTTATGCATATCATATTATAGGGTTGGCATTATCAAATGGTCTAGTATAATTTGTTTATCACTCGTATTTCATTCATAACTCATGAATATATAAATATAGTTTTGTGTGATTGTTCTATATGTTATTAAATAAATATGCCATGCATTTTCCCCATTATTATAATAAGAAAATCTGACAAATTATTATTAGGTATGGAATTAGAAGCTTTCATGTAATACTAACATAGAACCGTTAATAAATTTTGGATCCCTGAGTTTGTTTGACCTTGTAAAATGCTTTGTTTCTGAATGCCCATTATACAATGAAAATCCTACTGCAGTACAAAATGATTTTCTGATAAATAATATAAAAAAAATAAAATGTTTTATAACTGTGCTTATTTAATTTCCTTTCTTTTAGTACATAAATTTAAGAGTAAGCACAATTTGGTGACCTTCTAGCATGAATTTTTCTCATTATTGTGGGCTTGAAAATTAATATTCATGTATAGCAAGTTAACCAGATATGTTTGTTTTGTTAGGCAAAGGGAAGAGAAGCTACTGTTGCTGGATTCTATCATGGAGGTTATGAAAATTCACTGTTGATGCTTATGAAGAGAAGGAGAGTACATTCGGGTTTGGTTATAAAGGTGGGCAGCTTCTCTTCCATTCAAAACTGACTTTAGGACTACAAATGCTGTTTATTGCTATGCTCTTTTACCAAGTGTGTGTGTGTGTGTGTGTGTGTGTGTGTGTGTGTGTGTGTGTGTGTGTGTGTGTGTGTGTGTGTGTGTGTGTGTGTGTGTGTGTGTGTGTGTGTGTGTGTGTGTGTGTGTGTGTGTGTGTGTGTGTGTGTGTGTGTGTGTGTGTGTGTGTGTGTGTGTGTTACCATAATATCAGTATATATTAGCCCGCATCATCAAGCAGGAAGCCTTCGACACCATCAACTCCAACAATGGTCGCGAATTCACTTCCATTAACGAGGGACTGGCAGTCCTCCAGATCTACTCCAAGGATATCAGCTAATGCATGATGGATTTCTTAAAGTCGAAGCCCTTGCCAGCCTCATCTCCACCCACCACCGAGGAAGCGGTTGACAAGGCCATTTCAGTGCAAGATGAATCTGCCACCACTACTGAACCTACCATCACTGTTGCTAGTGGTGACAAGAGTCCGCGTCCATTATCAAACAGGAGTTTGCGTCCGTTTGAGTCTTGTGTTCGACTTTGGCTAAGTCTAGCATGGTAACTTGTTTGTTTCGTGCACTCGTATTCCCGTACTTAATGTTTCTCTATGGATCTATTTACTGTGGTTTTTGTATGATAATTTAAGGATTGTGGTTATGGTGTTCATTTAACTACATGACTACTTTTACTTGAATAATTTGATGAATTGGATGGATCAATTTATATGCATACAATAATTATGATAGAAAAGGCCTTTTTTCCCACTGAATCAAATTTAAAACACATTTTTGTTTTGTAATTATATATATGATGTTTTTTAGTTGTATGGAAAGGCTATTTCATGCGGTGAAGAATCATTTAAATTGATTTCTTTTGTTCTCCATTATTTGATATTCTTTGTTTACCTAAACTTGTTTACCTAAACTTTTCTTAGAGATTGTAAGTGGATGTAGCATACTTTGTTAATATAATCTTGCATTTATGACCTATAGATTATTTTGAAAAAGCAATGTTCTTTTTCCTTCTTGAATCCTTGCTTTGTTGTTGTAAAGATTACCTGCTTATCATAGTGGCATTATCTCACTTATAATACTGGGGGTGTTAATGCTAGCAACTTGTTTCCCAAATAATCATTTGTTGATGACGCGCATTCGGAGTTGGCAGAATGTATACAAGATCATATTTATGAGTAGGTGCGTTCAAGTTTATGTAAATTCATTATCTTATTTTAGCTAAAGTGAACAAGATTTTTTAAGTGATTTTTTAATGAACTATTTGTTGTCGTTAAGTGTAGTATTTTGTCTTTAATTTTATTTTCTTCTAATGTCAATATTCCTGAAAACGAACAAGATTTCCAATGAACTTTTTATTTTCTTCAACACTTACTGATTTCTTACCGCCTTTTGTATTTCTAGGTCTAGCAATGATTTCTTAATTCCTCTTTCAAATAGCAACTATTAAGTAGTTTTGTACTATTTTATAGTTTTGTGCAACGTGTTGCCTAGAATCCAAATTTATCTCGTCTGTACCTCAATTTAGATTTTTTAATTGTTGTATGGTGTGAACTGTGACCTTTGTTTTTAGCTTTAAAAGTGAAAATTTCTTTTGCATAATACTGATGGTATTATTTTCTGTGGCAGATACACAGTGTAGATGTTTTGTCCTAGTCTCAAGCCGACAATCCTTTTTTAGTGTAGCTAGTAGAAGTAAGCATGCAAATTGTTGCCTTCGAGACCAACTAGTTATTTTATGCTATTTTGTTTTAAATTTGAATGTCACTATCTATATTGAAACAGAACTATTTAGTCTTTGAAATTAGCTAAATTCTACTTTGTAGCTGAATTCTTCTGTAAATACCAATATCTACTTTGTGGCTGAATTATATTATTTTGGTTGAATTATATTGTTTTGGTATGAGTTTGAAATCATTAGCCGAGCTAATTAACTGCTATTATATGTCAAATTTGAATCTGGACATGGTAAAAGAAAAATAATAGTTTTATAAATATAAAAACAATGATTTTGTAAATAGATTTTATTTATTTTTTTATTTTAAAAAGACAACGCTTTTAAAGTATGGTAAAAGTGTTGTCTTTGCAAAAAACAGCAATGCTTTTAAAGCGTTGTAATAATGTTGTTTTTTCAAAAAAATGACAATGCTTTTAAAGCGTTGTCTTTGTTACAAACGACAATGCTTTTAAAGAGTTGTCGTTGAGCTGACTTTTAACAACAGTGCTTTTAACAACGTTTTTTCAAGCACATAGACAATGCTTTTAAAGCGTTGTTTATTAGTTTTTTTCTTGTAGTGCTAGATACTACACGTCCTGTCTGTCCACTAGACTAGATAGTGGTAACGTGAGTTCGTCCGCAGATAGTGACATTTATACACTCTGACTGCCCACTAGACCAGATAGTGGTAGCATGATTCTGTCCGTAGTCAGTAGCTGAGGAGCTAGATAGCTATCTCATTCTGTCTGCCCACTAGACTAGATAGTGGTAGCATAAGTTTGCTCACAGACAGTGACCCTGACTGCTCACTAGACCAGATAGTGGTAGTATGAGTTTGCACGCAGTCAGGACTTGATATATGTGTTATATGTTTGTTATGTGTTTGCTTTATGCAAGTGATTTATTGGTTATACCTGGTGGAGTAGGTTAGTGATGTGTTATGGTTTGTTTAGTAGATGATTTTATATCAGTACTCTTACTTTTGTAGTAAGTATTTTACCTGAAACAACATCCTTTTATTTCCTTATAGTAGTATCATGTAATATTTTCTTATAACCACCAAGTGTTTTGTACTTACTACCTTTTATTTTTATTTGATCTCCAGGAAAGCATATAGAAGATATGTTGTGTCACTCAGATGTCCTGGCTGTCAATCCCACTCAAGTTGGATTCATCCTTTGCGAGTCGTTTGATTTATTACACACAGACACATCAATTGTTATGAGTTGTAATTTTATATTGCATTGATATTTATTTTACTTGACCTGAGTTCGATATCGTATTTTCTATATTGTCACTAAAGGGTACCGTCTGATTTGGTGGATAAGTACCCTCGAGGCGTAACACATGTTCGAATTCTTTGTGTTGTTTTCGTTTCTTTTTCTATTTTATTCCTCTATGCATTTTGATTTTAAAATGAAAAAGATAGATTTTTTTTAAACACATGTGATTCACCCCCTCTCATGTGTGCACCCATCCTACAAAAACCTTTAACTATATAACATGAGTTTAGCAACAGTTGAAAAATACATAATGGTTATCTAGGGATGTGAGATTCATTGTAATTTAGCCATTACTTTATTTATATGAGAAAAAGTATATCTTCACTTACTTAGGGCATCTCCAATGGAAGATTTTTAAAGAAGTTTATAAATAAAAAAACTAAAGAAAAAACTCTAACTACTATAGTTGTAGTTTAAAAGCAGTAGTGAAATATCAAGCATGCTCTTTTATCTTAAAATTAACAATATGAGTGAGACCAGTAATTATGATATAAAAAAATTGATAATGTAAGGGTCCACAAAAAAGTTATAAGGAATTTTTTTTATTATGGAAAGAGTGATATATATTTTTATATTTTTGATGTAGCATTGAAGTGACATATTGGAGAATACAAAAAACTCATATAGAGTATTAACTATTGAAGATACCCTTATTCTCGAAACTACATTGCTGCTTGACTTTTGAATATAGATATGCTAAAAAAAAAAATGAGCCAATGTCATAATTCAACAGTTAGATACAATATCTATTTATGAAAGAAATTAACTAGTTAATCAAAACTTATATCAAGTAGACAAATAAATACCTTTATCTAAGTAATAAGAGGATAGGACTAAGAGTCTTTGATGCAAAAACATCCTCAAATATTCAGAGTTGAGGAGTCATATATTTGTATATTGTCTTAATCCAATTATAACTTCATAGATTTTCAAAATTATTGACAATATCTATAAGACCTAAAGTTATCTTATATAACCCCCAAGAGTTTGGTGTGGTGGTAAGAGACAAGGTACATTTCCCAAGTAATCAGAGTTCAATTCCCACGCAGGGCACACTTACAACAATTGAACTACTGGTAAAGCTGGAGCTCAATGACAGGAGTCACGTCACTTTTAATTTATTTAGTGAGAATAATGTGAGGTCAAACTGTCTATCCTAGGATTAATAGGATCTAATTTTTGTATGTCTCTATTTGAGATTCCAAACAATAATGCTATATCTTTCATTGTGAAGGATAAATTCCAAACAATAATGCTATATCTTTCATTGTGAAGGATAAAGACATGTTGCAGAATTTAAATGTCTTTACTTTTGAATCTCAATTCTCAAAAATGTTAATTAGTAATCTCTTAAGTTGTGAAATTTTTGGTATAATGAGGAATGGCACAAAGGAGCTACTATTTATAACTTGAATGTGTTTTCATCGAGATATACTATTGAATAACCCTTTCCCTATGTGGAAGTTTTAGAAAGAAAATCCTATAAAATATCATAATTTGCTCATCAATGAAATTTTTTTCTCCAAAGTTGATAATTGTATCTTTCGTGTAGATACAATTTTTTGAATTTCCTATAATAGAATAAAACAATCAAACTTTGTAAAATTCAATCAAATTACTTTCGTAAAACTAAGTTAAACTAAGTTTAGTCATTACCACTATCAAAAACTTAACTAAACAATGAGACAATTATAAAAATGCAAAAATATGTATGGTGAAAAAATAAGTAACATAAACCTAAAAAACAATACCTTTGAAGATGATTGTAAGTTGAAATCTTTTAATCGACATTGTCCCAAAAAGTGAATTTATAGGTGAAAGAAAAGTCAAAAACTAGATTAAAGTTTAGTGAGAAGGAGTTTGGTTGGAGGGAGATTACAGTTTCAATTCTTATAGTGTAGAGGTCAGGATGAGGAGCTTTGGGTGAAGAAGAGAAGAGGGTTACAACTTCTCACTGGAGCTTCAAATTGCGTTGGGACAACACCGCACCTCAAAGTTGTCGGGAGTTGCTAAGGGAAAACAAGAGAGAAGGTGATTATTCAGAAGCTTTGATCGATCGATAATACATGATTTTAGGTCGGACATTGATCACAAAAACTCAATGGGATGGAGGGAAACTCATCGGGACAGAGATATTAGGGTTTTTAGAATAACTTGAAGCGAGAAATGGTTTCGGTGGCATCAAGAAATGGGGTTTTGGGAAAAGTAAAAGTGCCTCATGATTTTTTTGGTTTTGATGAGTACACGATATTGGTGCAATCAACCTCTAGGGTTTCGATGTTTGACAATATAATCAAGGGTTGATCCAAACAGGACTTGATGTTTGGTAGAGAGAAGTCTAGTCAGGACTAGATGACTAGTAAAGATAAGTCCTAACGAAAGGTTAGGCAAAGTAAAAGTCCCGATGAGTGAAATCGGACCTTAATAAGTGAAGCTATTAAACTCTTCATAACATAAAACTTATATCATTGTTAATATTTATCTTTTGTTTAAATTCATTCTTTTTCAGTCTCATTTATCATGGATTATGACTACAGCTAATCATTTTCGATTAGCAGTATTTTTATTTTATTACCTTATTATTAATGAAAAAATATTAAAAATTTTATCATTGAACTACTGCAAGTATTTTTTTTTTTCAATATTTGTTTTAACATTTTGTTGTTGAACTTTAATTATTAATTTTTTATTATTTTTTAAAAACTTACTATTTTTATAATAATTGAAGTTTTTGCAATTTTGTATTAAGTTTAATGAGTAAAATTATATTTTTGATGAAAACTTCACCTCTTTCTTCTCTTCTTTTTGATATTTGCAAAATCACTTTAGGTAATGTCCCTTACCCTTGTACCTTTAAAAATTGATTTAGTTTCTGCCTTATGTCATTATGTGGCCACCACATGGCTGTCATGTGGATCTGAAATTTAATTGACTTACTTTTACTTTAAGCTTGGGAGATAAACTGAAAATGCTTCATAAACTCTAGCTAGGAGGAAAATGACAATTTTGAAAAGTTGGAGGTCAATTTACAAAAACAGATCAAGCATGAGAGGAATGTGAAAATATATATCTGCTTTTCATTGTCTTCCTGCTCCATGATCACATTTTCCTTCTTTTTCTGTATTAGGGTATTACAATGATTATTTGGCTTGTGGTATTCAACAAGTGCTTAATCATATGACTGTCAATAACTCGGGCATTCTATGGTGTACAAGTGTACAGAGTTAGTTCACTGTTGGTGTGATTGACTTAGCATTTAATAAGGTGTGCCGGACACCATTTCTTTTCCATGCGAGTTCCATTGGATAAAGGATTTCTACCATATACTAAGACCTCATGTTAGTGGGAGTTTCGTGTGTTGGGCCTTATCTTTTTTTTTTCTTTGGAACAATGTTCTTCACAATTCCATTTCCTTAAATTGGATAAGCATGATCCTAGTTGATCCAGCATGATATGATTTGCAACTCCACAAGCTGCCAAATATTCACTGGAATTGTATCAAATAGTGAAACAAAGGAGCAAATTAATGCTTGGACCAGCACTCAGCATTTGTTGGACATTGCCTAATAGTTCATCGATGCAAATTACGAGCTGCTTCTCTTTCTATGACTCTTGACTCTTTGCGCTAAATATCATATTGTTTGAGAGACTTGCTTATATGTCTTGCATGCTTTCTTAGGAAATAGATTACACTAAAGAAGCAGCAAATGCTGAAAAATTTTCTAAAAACTTCAAGGACATGGATTACGTGAAGGTGCCTAATATATACTGGGAATACACCACGCCGCAGGTTCATATCGTACTTCCTAATTTCTTTGAGCACATTAAATTTCATAGAGGCCTATTAAGTTGGTTTTGTCAATCAAACAATATATGTAATTCTGTTGCAGGTACTCACAATGGAATATGTTCCAGGAATAAAGATAAACCGGATAAGGCAATTAGATCAGTTAGGTGTTGATAGGAAAAGGTACTGCAAACTGATTGTTTTCAGAAGTATAGAATCTTGTTTCAGTATTATCTTAGAATTCATTGGTGCATACTTGGGCATGAATTTAACAGTTGAGCTAATTACATGTTTACTTTCATAGGACATCAGGAAAAGATGGGACAGACAGTCAAGTGCATTCCCCAACTTGTTCAGACAAGCTGGTCGAGTGGAAAAATTGGCTCAAATAATTGAAAAATTGGTAACCATAATGTTTTGATATTGCATTTTTATATCTCGTTGCCTCATGTTAATTCTCATTTTTATATCTCGCTGTGTCTGGGCTTACACTGAAATCCCAATGTGCCAATGACAGGCTATTGCAGCGGGAAGCTTAGTAAACCTTGCGACAATGTTGCATTTCAATTGCCTTCGGGTATTAGCTTTGATCACTCCAACTTTTACAAGCGACTTTGCTGATTTATTTTCTTCCATCCTTCTAAACAAGTTTCTGAATGCAGATGCCTGCTACAGCAGCATACATTCTGCGTGCCTTCTTCGGATTGCAAGTCCTTGTAGGCGTTCTCAAAATAAAGAAACTGGACCAACAAGAGAGATTGATAACCGGCACGGCTTGACCTATGAGTTTCTTCCTTGTGGCAAGTTGTTGTCACACTCTCATCGATTCTCTTTTCAAATCTAATTTCCTCATCCATTTTGTATCATAGAAACTGCATCTTAGTAACAAGCAAATTTGTAAATGGTGCATTATAATTGTAAATATAACATTGTAGCTCTTATTCTTATAGAGTTGAAAGATTTGCTCGAGTCCTGTAGAATTGCCTAGGTTAGTTACTGTCACTCTTTTTTATCAATTGACTCGACCAAACAGATCATGAAGATTGATCATTGCTCAACTTCGACGCACAAAATAGTGCCATTCTCAGAGTCTTCAACATCCATTTTACCAGACGATCATCGGGGACCAATCCATCACAGTTCGTTCAGATGGCCCCATCAAACCATGTGAATGAGAGGACTTACCTTCTTGATTTGTGCTCACTTTTTCTTCCATTGATTGATCATAACTGACAAGAAGATCTTAACTTGTTGCAAAATAAACGATAATTACAAGCTAAGTTAATATCTAGTTGGCAAATAGAACAAAAAAAAAAAATCCTCAGCTGCTGCTTTCTGGAGTCATTGCGACCCTAAGGAAAGGAAGTTTGAATGACAGGGAACATCTAGAAGTCCAGATTGAGCCATTTATTGTAGTACACACATGTCTTGGGCGATATAACCCCATCAGGTGTGCATTCGCTTATTCTCGGGCACACTCCGCAAGGAACTGAAGCCAAGTAACCAGCTTCAGTTCCCACTTTTCCCCTTGAGATCCTATAGCAAGTCTTACCTGATGGCACACGCGCAAATTCTCCTGCTCCCTTGCTCCTAAATTCCTCAATCTCTTTGTCGAGAACCAATGTACGAACGATCTCAAGCAACTGCTGCATGCTACATGGCACGTTCAGCACTCTTGAGGCCTCTATGGACCTTGATATTTCTTCCATTGTTGTGACTTTGTGCTCCGCAATGTACCTCAAGCAAACTCTCTTCAAAGCATTGATGAGCTCCGTATCGAGTTTTCCATCGGTGTACCATGAACCACCAGATATTTCCCTTGATGGTTCAAACTCCACAGCCATGAACATCTTTTTAGCTCTGTTGTGAACATTGACGACATCTTTTATAAGGTTTTTGTTCTGCAGTGACTTGAGGGCCTTGGTGACAACAGTGTTAGGAAGACCTGTTTCTCTTTTGATGTCCGCTGTCCAAATCCCCATGCTTTGTTTGCTCTTGATCGATGTGTAGATTTTTTGTTCAGCTTCCGGGAGTGGTGGAGGTTTAGATTTGGAGTCAGGATGTGGCCTCTTCTGTGGTAACATTGGAAGCTGACTCTTCGAAACTAATCTACATTTACATTCACAAAAAAAAAAATCAGAGAATGCAAACAAGTAATAATTCTAGCAGAACAAAATGTAATTGTTTTTGTTATCTATTTGCCTACTGCATTCCATAATTAGTAACATTCAGTCGACTCAACGTTTCTCATTAGAGCCAAAACAAAATTCTTTAAAGTGAAAATATCGAACAGAATAAAATTGATGAGACCAAAAGTAAATAACCCTAGTGTTTTTCAAACTATATACCATAGAAAACTCTTTCTAATGATATTGAGAAAATCTTTGAAGCTATTCATAGAATAGATGGAGCACAAGTTGTACATGACGACAAAGTGGTTTTTTAGTCGGTCTTCAGGAAAAGAAATCCAGGGCAGAATTCGGTCTTACACAGTTAAGTAGAAGACACTGCAGTAAAGGTATATAACAAAGAGGAAGTCATCGGTACAATACAAGATGTGATTGAATGTTGAAATAAGCAATACAGTTAAGCCGTTTGTGTGAAGGATTAGGAGTTGTCTCAAAGGTACAATTTCTAGCAGGTATAGTCATGATTAAAAACATAGCCTAATTGTTTTATTACAATAAGAAAGTTATGTAACAATTTAAATGTGATTGTTGAATTAGGATACCAAATGATTCACTAAGTTGTAAGCTATAGTTTCATCTCCGTTAGAAAGGGAGAAAACAGAAAAATGCAATGAATGGTGCCTTGAAGAAGAGACAACCAGTTACGGACCTTGTCGTCCTCAATTTTCCAACAATTTCCAACAGAAAAAATTTAAGATCTTTTCATTTCTTAGTTGCACAAAAATTTCTCAGTTGCACAAAAAAGATTAAAGGGACATCTAACACCATCAGGAGGAATCAGAAACCGGGAGATCAAATGAAAAAAGGAATCGAAATTGTAGCAATAAATGAGAAAATTTTCAACCACGATTACCTAATTACACTGGTGAAATGGCAGAAGCAACAACCTAAAAGGTTCTCGCTTTCTTCCACACGGTGCCAGGGAGGGAGGCCGCTGGAGGTTGCTAGAGGTCGCGAGAGGGAGGTCGCGGGAGGGGGCTGCTGGAGATGTCGGGAGGAGGGAGGCCGCGGAGGGCGCGAGAGGGAGGTCGCGGGAGGGGGCCGCTGGAGATCGCGGGAGGAGGGAGGCCGCGGAGGTCGCTGGAGGGCGCTGGAGGGAGGTCGCAGGAGGGGGCCGCTGGAGGTCGTGGGAGGTCGCTGGAGGCCGCGGGAGGGAGGTCGCGGGAGGGGGCCGCTGGAGGTCGTGGGAAGGAGGTCGGGGGCGGACGCTGGAGGCCACGGGAGGGAGGCGATGCCGGCGGGAGGTCGCTGGAGGGAGATGACGTTGGAGGGAGGCCGCAGGCGACGCTGGAGGTTGGGGGAGAGGAGGTGACGCTAGGGCTTCTGTGCGTGGGCGCGTGCAAGCGTTTTGCACGTGAGAGGGATCGTATACTACATATGAACGTGAGAGGGATCGTATATAACATATGTGGTCCAGGGAGAGACCAGGATAAGTGGTCCAGAAGATCTGATCCCGGATGATTCGGTGGCGTGCATCAAGCAAGAACGACTAAAAACAGGAAAAAAAAGCCGTCCAGGTTCAGATCTGTCTTCCCATCGATGAACGAACGGATGTGAGTCTCGGGCAGCATCCGTTCCATCGCGTCCTCCTCCTGGGCCTCCGGCTTCTGCCTTCCGACAGCCCGTCCGTTCCCCAAGCTTCCACCGTCTGTGATTTCCTTCCGCTGCTTGCCGCTAAGGAACTCCCCGCTGCTGCCGCCATCGATTTTGTGTTCCTTAGTCAACCTCTCCCTTGCTGTTCGGGTGAACAAAATTTCCCTCTTTCTTCTCACTACTGATTTGCCAGAGTCGATTTTAGTACTTGATCTGATTTGATCTTTTCCCTTTGCTTGCTACTTACTAGGATGAAGTCGTTGGTGTCGAGGTTAGGTTTCTGGGTCGTAGTTTTGGCGATTCTCAGTGCTGTGAATTGCGGGCAATCCAAGACTGACGACGCTTATGTCACCCTCCTCTACGGGGACGAATTTCTCCTCGGAGTTCGTGTTCTTGGAAAGTCGATCAGGGATACAGGATCCACAAAAGACATGGTTGCTCTTGTCTCAGACGGCGTCTCCGACTATGCTGAGAAGCTACTCCGTGTAAGTTTTCCCTAATTTTCTTCCTTGCTGAGATGATTTAGGTTCAAATTTTGTAGCTACCGTCTCAAAGAGATTTGCGTTCTTCTCTGCTGCAAGTGATTTATCGGGAAGGCTTTGCAAGATGTACTTTTGACTATTGGAATGTGATAATTTTCGAAGATTCTGAGTGTATATATTATTATCATAATTAACATTAGGCAATTCTATATTAGTGTGTTTCATTCATGAACTAGATTAGTATGTCTCATTTGTCTAGTGGCAAAAGGTGAAGCCATCACCTTAGCGTCCCCGCAGCTCCTCCACGACGACCCCACACACCGGAAGGGGTAAATCATGGGGGCTTATTCAGCCTTAGACCTTCCTTTACTCATTATTTCCAAAACTCCTCTTCAAACTGGAGTGTTGATGTCTATCATGCTTAACTTGCCATATAATAACATAACTTACCAAGTGACTTTGTAAAATATCAAATTGGAGGGTAGGTGTCTATCATGCCTAACTTGTGATTTAATAACATAATTCAGGTCCTACTAAGTGACTTTGTAAAATATAATTAATCTATTCTTCAAAGAAGTGTATGACATGTTGATATACTTGGACATAGTAACCTTTCAAATGAAATGGCAATTAACAGCACCATATACTGGAGTGCTTGGAATGTGATTAATAGCTTGATTGTTGCTACACATATTTGTTTTTTAAGTATGTGAAAACTCAAGATGTGCTAATAAGGACGTGATCCACATCATCTCACAAGTTCTCATAGCTTTATAATTTTTTTTAGCATCAGAGTGGGCTACAATTCTTTGTTATTGCTCTTTTACATAAGTAAGTTATTTTCATCAGAATGTAAAACTATAAAGTGGACTCCTATAGTCCTATTAATTGTTGATCTGACATATCAAAATCATAGAATGTTTCAATATTGAAATGCAAGATGTCCATTTATCTTAGTGAGGAAATCTTGTTGAGGATCCTCAATATTATGAAGCTTCTCTATGCAAGAAAAAAATTGCTCCTTTATCCTGGGAAAATAATGAGCATAAAGTGCAAAGAGAAAAAGCGATCACAGTGAGAGAGAGGCATAAGAAGAAGAGTGCCTATGCCCATGACCACAACAAGTAGAATTGTATTGCTCAAAACATACACCAATTAGGCATGCACAATATGGTAGCACCCTCTCCTATTATAGACCAAGGAGTTAGTGATAGTTAGTGATGCTGTCAATCGAATCTGCAATTATTGTATCTGGTAGAAGTAACTTTAATCTACATCTTCCAAAAGTTGAAATCTCTATTGTCAAATTTATTTATTTTTAACCTTCTTTTACTGCCATTAGACCCACTGGGAGATACTTAGGCCATTAAAAGGAACTCCTAAATTGGATGATACTTGGTTCATAGAAGATGAACTTTGTTAGATAGTAACATAATATTCTTTGAAATCCAACAAAAATAAAAAAGCCAAAGTTAGCTTCCTTAAGTGTGCCTCTTGACCATCCACTCGTACACCTATACACGACATTGGAAGCTTGATCAAGATTTGAAGTCTTCTTAGTTGATGGAGTTAAGTTGAGATCTTTTTGGTGAGGGAGAATAATGCAATACTTAGTATTTTTTTTTTGTAATTAGATTTGAAGTGGTAAAATATTAATTTTGATTACTTTGGTTTTAAGAGAAAATTGTTGTAACAGTATAGGTTGTTTATTACTAAGTTCATCCAAGTTATTTTAGGAGAAGAATATTTAGTGTCCAGTTTTAGGTGAAGGGGCCATGGCTGGCATTTATAAAAGAAGACTTAATCTCTCTTACCCATTCATCTTTTGGTTTAATAAATTCTTTTTGTGACTTTTGATTGTCCCTTTTGCTGCATGACAACAATACTATATTTTCTGTTCCACCTAGCAAGTGAAATCATGGTTGATCAGTTCCTGCTGATTTCTGACGGTTTCACCGAATATGTACTGATAGGATGCTATTCTTTATCATTGTTAATGTGTTAACTTATGGAATATGAAAAAATGCATACATTGAGATATATACTAAATAGTATTGGTTAGAATTTAGTTAATTACAACACAGATGTCAGTTAAATCTTGGCAATGAGAAGATGGGTCCATGTTAAGTCTTAATTTACCTGTGCCATATTGCATACGCTACAAATCTAATTGGTGAAAACCAAAGATTTTTAATTAAAGTTTTTTGTCAAAGTTGCCAAGGGAACATAATGATTTTGCATGTGATCATGCTGAGAGCTTGAAAAAAATTTGTCACTATACATAGCTGGTCAAAATTCTCCTTCTGTGGTTGATATTGGTAATTTGTCAATGGTTAATTTTTTGTTGTTGAATTTGTATATCTTGTGGCCGGGATTCTTTATTATGATTCAATAATTACTATCATATATCTGCATCTTTTCTCCCTTTTAATTTGTTGGATTTGTGTTGGGTGCTCACTTATCATTTTTAGATTAAATGTAGGCTGATGGTTGGATTGTTCAGCATATAAGTTTATTGGCTAATCCAAATAGTGTGAGGCCGAAGAGGTTTTGGGGAGTGTACACAAAACTTAAGATATTCAATATGACAAACTATAGAAAAGGTAATTTTTTTAACTATCTTATAAACTGTTCGTTGCTTTTCATCCATTTCCCTTAAAGTGGATTTATTAAGCTAATCTTATTCTTTTCCAGTTGTTTATCTTGATGCTGATACAATTGTGATAAAGAGTATTGACGATCTATTCAAGTGTAGAAAGTTTTGTGCAAACTTGAAACATTCTGAAAGATTAAACTCTGGTGTGATGGTTGTGGAGCCTTCTGAATCCATTTTCACAGATATGATGAGCAAAGTAACTACTTTATATTCATATACTGGAGGTTAATTTCTACACTAATTTCTTTTACAACTTTTAAATTTTAGAGCGATGTTAACAATAAATGAATATTTAGCTTCTATAGAAGGTTTTTAACCATGTAATATTGCACGTTTTTGATTGAGCTTGAAAATATAAATTCAAGAATGACTAGAAATCTCAAGCATCTAGTTATATTTTTTTGGGCAAAAATCAAAAGGGCGCCCCTAATTATCAGAATCGTTAAAAGGGGCGCCACTTTTTTTTTTTTTAAATAATAATAAAGAAAATAAATAGAAAGGGTGCCCTACCATATTTCTCATATTGAAGTTACCCTTATTCACAACCACTATGTAGCTGCCACAACTTGTAAAATAAATTAATTCAACTTATTCAAAAAAATCTATACATAGATTTTATATATAAAAAAATACTAACTTGGTCAAAATTGCTCAAACTTGATCAAAATTGCTTCAACATGGTCAAATTCACCATAAATCTGTTGGAACAACGATTAATCAGCTAGTATTGTTGTAGTAGCCAAGTTGGTACAACATTTTTATAGTGAATTTGATCATATTCAAATGATTTTGATCAAGTTTGAGTATTTTTAACAAAGTTGGTAATAATTCTTGTTATCTAAAAGTGCTCTATGTATATATTTTTGATCAAGTAGCTATGTCATGGCTGCTACACATTGTAGCATCTACACCAAAGTTGCTACAACAATATGAATAAGGATAACTTTGGTATGTGAAATATGGTGGCATGCCCTTTTGTCTTTTTTTTTTTGAAAATGGGGCGCCCTTTTGACGATTTTGATAATAGGGGCATCCTTTTGATTTTTGCCCTATTTTTTTCTTCCGAATCTTGTCATCTCAATAATTTTTCTTAAATTTCTGCAGGAGATCAAGGTTTTCTGAATACATATTATTCTGACTTCCCCAATGCACATCTTTTTGAGCCAGATTTGTCAAATGATGCCATGAAAACTAGACCTGTACCTGAAATGGAAAGGTTATCAACCCTCTATAATGCAGATGTTGGTCTTTACATGCTGGCAAATAAGGTGAGTTACTAGTACAAATGAAACTAATTGTACAAATTTACATTCTTGCATGCTTTTATCACGGGTTCGAATCCTAGAAACAACCTCTTGCAAAAAACAGCGTAAGGCTACGTACAATGGATCCTTCCCCGGGACCCTGCATGGCGGGAGCTTCGTGCACCAGACTACCCCTTTTTTACATTCTTGCATGCTTTTATCACCACTACATTCCATAAAGTTGTCTTCTACTATTATTATCTTGAGAGAATGAAGAAAGGTTACTTGTTTTTCTTAGGTTACACACACTTGTAGTGATGTTTTTTCACTTCCTAATTAGTCTCCCCTTATCCTTATTGATTTAGGTATCTTTTGCTACCTTTATTACCTAGCATCAAGTAACTAATATCTCAACTGATGTGATAGCGATAAATATATTCCTACATGGTGTCTTTAGTTGGAAGGTTATAATATTAATGCCTTTTATATCTGGACATGCCCTTCTTTGACCATTGTCTTGAAGGTATTGAAGATTTCCTTGATGTTTCTTATTGATATGGTGAGCTTCGGTCACTCCTAGGTTACTTCCATGGTCCAAAATGATTTGGGGTCATTGCCAATCTTGTTGGTAATGCAACAATTGATGGTTTTGAATTCTCTGTGTTGGGTTCAACAATATATAGGATTGTGCAGAAATAAACTACATTCTCTTCTTAATTCATAGTCTTAAAGGTATTGAAGCTTTCCAAGATGCTTTCTAACAGATATGTTGTGCACCGAGCACACTTAGGTTACTTTCGTAGTCTAGGAGCCATTGCCAATCTTGTTGGTAATGAAGCAATTGATGGTTATGGATTTCCCATGTTGGGTCATGGTTGTGTCTAACATATCCAACTATTCCAAGTGTCAAACAAAATCTATTTTTGGACTTTTGAGTGGTTTTTAGCATGATTTTGCGTGGGGATAATTAAGTTTGCAAATTATCACCCTAATGGAGCATTTTGAAGAATAGGAGATACCTACGGTGTGTTTGGAGTTTGTGAGACCTTATTGTTTTAGAGAAGAGGGGGTTCTTCTCGTAGAGCCTTTTCATGCTTGGGGAAATCTAGGAGTGAGGTTTTCCACTTTACTATATTTCAATAGTTAAGGGAGGGTACGAAAGTTATTTTCATTTTTTAATTGCATTTTTTACTTATATATTATAGGCTTTGAATCTATTTGATAACTATGGGTTAACTTTGTTAAATGGCTCAACATCTTATTCCTTGCATTGGAAAAACTTTGTTAAATGGCTCTTGATTTTTTTTTGGTGCTTTTCTACTTCTAAAGACAAAGATTCCATTGGGCTTGTGTTTCATCATGTTATTTTGTATTCTAACATACAATGCTAGAGTGGTCCCCAACTGTATCTAGTGCTATTAAAGACAATTGTGATTCTAACAAGTGATATTAGAACTCAAATTATTAGATCTTGCACCGATGTTTCATAATGTATGGATTGACACTGGCGACAAGTTATTTGTAGATGATAATGAATTTAGTCAGCAAGGAAGATTTCTCTATCATAGTTTAGATGAAAAATCTACTTTCTCATGAAAGCAATTAAGGATATTAGGTTTATTGATTAAGCAGTGTCTATGGTATAGTGTGGTGTACTTTAATTGAGAAGGATGAGATATATTTATTAGAGAGAGGATTAGGAAATTATGGAAGGTGAGCTTACAATTAATGAGTTATACAAAAATTAAAGACATGTTATATTGTAATTAATATCAACAAACATGACAAGAGACGAACATTTGATGCAGCACATTCTAAGGCCTCGTGGATGAGATATCCATGGTAAGCAAGAATCAAAGTTGTACAGTTAATTATCTTTTTCTCTGGTCAAGATATCAAAGTAGTCTTTAAAGTCAAATTGGTAGGAACTTCTAGGTCTAAGTCAATAGAGGATTTTTCTATAATCAAATTATCATAGTGGTCTTCTAAGGTTGTATTTTATGATTCAATTGTAAGGCTCGTCAAGTTTATAAAAAGTAAATAGTTTGGATGATTTTTTAAAATTTAGTTTTATAATTGGATATTAGGGTTGAAGTTTGTGGTTTAATTATAAGTTTCTTTGAGTTAAGGAAAAGTAAATGTTTTCTTTAAATTTAGATTTATCATTGGATATTTTCCTCTTAAAGCTGGGTTCTTAATCTTTAAATTATGGAATTTTTTTTTAATGGATTTACTTTCTACAATTTTTCTGTGCGCAAGGAAGGAGGGATTTGACCATTAGCGTATTATAACTATTGTCTTACCTATAAATCAATTATTCTGTTGGCCTAAATTACCTAATAAATTAATGTCGAGTTCACTAAGGCTTTAGCTAAATCCAACGTGTTGTGAGATATTTTCATGCATCAGACACCTTCCCGTTTGTTAGGGGATGATTCATCCAGATGCACAACTGGACTTGGTTAATTTCAAGAGATGACGTTCTGCTATATCTTTCCTTAGTAGATATAATTTCATCATATAAGATGTACACAATGTCACAATTGACGTCAATCCAAAATCTTCTATTCTTCACAATAGCACAACCCACAGTAGTCAACTACAACAAAGAATTTACCATGCGATCCTAAAACACAAAACACGCAATACATGAATCTAACATTTGTGTCACAATATCAAATTACCATGCATTATAAAGTAGTAAATCAAGTACCAAGTCATACAACAAATCCATAATAACACAACTAAAATATTGAACATAAAGTTGTGAAATCCAATTTAAAGTAAGTCCAACAGCAAAAGCATCAAGTCCTATGGAGTTTGGTTCCTGGTCTTTATTGGCACCATGAGACCACCTCTGAGCAGAACTATGGACTTGCTACTCCTTGTCTGAGAATCTGAGGGCACAAAAATGGGTGTGACAACATAAATATACCACATTAGTCCCGTGGCCAAAATAAATACAATGCAAATACAGTAAGTATAGAATGAGGCAGCCATGCAGAGTATCAAATGACATGCAATTCAGATTTTCATATGTAACTAAATATAAGTATCACTCTAAAGAGAGCATAGATTAACAAATGTCAGCCAATAGGATGATATATGCCTTCCATATACTGCACCACATACTTGTGCTCCATCCAATACAACATGCACACAGTCAGCATCTACACCATGGTAGAATAAATATAACCTCCAATTACATGACCGAAGGTCTAAAAATGCATAAAGTTAAATTGTCGGAGCACACCATGCAGCATGAATCACACAAAGTTCCCTCTATCACAGGGACCACCTCAGAAAAATGGTTGGAGCTCACCAAGTAATGTAAGAGTTGCACAAAGTGCCCTTCATTGTAGGGACCATTTACTAAGAATGATGGCTGACATCTACCAGATAACGCGTGAGTCTTATATAGTGTCCTCCATCACAGGGACACTATCTCAGTAAAAACAATGATGCGAACATGCATCACACAACAAATGTTTGAGCCTTCCAATGAGCTTGGAACATCATAATTCTAACTATAGGTGGTCCAGTGACCTGTACAGTATCCCCCACCTTAGAAGTCTATTAGTTTTCCTTACACAAAAATTCCTTTATTTCACCTCCAAACATGTTTAGAGCAGCATTAGCAAGTTGGGAAAACACCCAATTAGAGACCCTGCGGATATGTTACAAGTCTGACATTCCAAAATGTAGTTACAAAGACTAATGCCCATCTTTTAAGTGTCTTAAAAAACTTGCTTAGACCTTGGCTCGGCCCAAAGTTTGCCCAAATTACCAAGTTGCAATTCTATCTCAGCAACATAACATAATCTCTTTAGTTGACTCTATGTTGAATTGAAACTTACTAGCGACAAGTATATTCCCTCTAGAAGCACCAAATTCCTCCTTTTGTAGTTGCCCTCGAATCAAAAGACCTTTTTAACCCCAATAAAACATATAGATCAGCCCCAAAAGTCCTTATTTACATGTTAGGATGCAAGGTCACCCTTGAAACTATCAACACAAAGAAAATAAGGACTAACAATGTCTTACGTATCCTTGAAGAGATGGGTCCTTCCTTTTAGTCATATCACTAGAAAGTGGCTGCTGAATCTTGAAGAGGGCAACTATCACAGAGTGGGTTAGGGATACAGCTAGATTTTGTAAAGAGAAGAATAATAAGTGGAACTCTAGTTTGAGGTTCATAATGGGAAAAAATGAATGAAGGAGGGAAGAAGAAGGTGTTTGTGTGTGGACGAGGAGGGGAAATCACATGGTATAGAAGGGGATCTGCTAACTCCAAGTACCTCAAACCAAGGTTTAACCTAATTCTTCCCTTGAATTGAACTGAAATTAACTTGGTTTAGCTTTGGTTCAACCATAACTTATTCAATCAAACTCTAAATCCAAGTAAAATTTGAGTAAAGCTATCTCAAAACTCTCATTCTGAATTTGACACAAGTTCAAAGTTCCATCTCTGAAGGCTCATTTTTAAATTTTAAAGTTCAAAACATATTTAATATTTATTAATAAATTCAAATAAATTATAGTAATTAAATATATGAAAAATGGGCATATCCTAGTTTCTTATTGTAATGTATTCCTTAGAGCCTTGGCAGAAGGGGAGCCTTGGCGCAACGGTAAAGTTGCTGCTTTGTAACCAAAAGGTCACGTGTTCAAATCCTAGAAACAGCCTCTTGCAAAAAGCAGGTAAGGTTGCGTACAATGGATCCTTCCCCGGGACCACGCATGGCGGAAGCTTGGTGCACCGGGCTGCCCTTTTATTTGAACTTAGTTAAATTTACTTCCAATTTGGGATATGTATACATTGGGCCTTCAGTTTTATATGTAATGAAACGAAAGGAAAAAGATAGTGTACTGGGTTCGGGGGTGTCGTGAGCAGCGACGGTGGCAGTGTGGTGTGCACAGTTCGTGAGACTTAGCTAGGGACTGCTATAGTGGGATTTCCTGCTTTGGTGCATGGGTTTGTGGATGGAAGCTTGGTGCAAAGCGCTGGGTCATGGAAAGGGCTGATCAATAAGTTGCTCTGTCACTAGTGGACGCTGATGCATCCACATAAGGCTCAATTGGCAATGAGGTTGCAAAAATGTGTTGCACGTATGATGTCAGTGAAGTCGAGAGGTTGGGAGAAGCAGTGGGGTGGCTTAACTTGTGGGGCACTACAAATAAGGGTGCAAGTGATGTGAATGTGAGGAGGGAGGTTGACCTTGAGCTTGAGGCCAATTAGTAGTGGGCATGCAGACGATTGGCAGAGGACTTTATTTGGCCAGGATGATGGTGCGAAGGGCTTTGAGAGGTAGGGAAGATAAATCTTTTCTCTACTCGACTTCTGTGGCTCAGGAACTTCTAATGAGGATGTGAGATCGATTGAGGGGTAGTATCCACACGAACTCAGCTTAGATGAAGAAATTGCAAGGAAATAAAACAAGTGCTAGAGGGAATTGGGAAACTCATATGGATACCAAATTAGGAATTCAATTTCGATACCAATTGATGCAACATAAAAGGTCACTTTGCAAAACTCATCAAAAAGGAAAAGATCATTAATCGAATAATAAATACATACATGAGATGCTAAACCTTTTTTTGAACTGAAAAATGACTTTAATTCTTTGTGGAAAGAAATATAATAAACTATAAATTTTTACTCAATTTAGACAACTTTGAAATTTTAAATGATTTTAAATATGAATTTCAACTGTGTAACATGTAATACGAATTTATCTATATACATACATATGCATATTATAAAAACCTTAGTGGTTTGATTTAGTTTTAGTGTTTTTATAGGCTTAAATAATTTTTTTTACCTACTTTACAAATTGAAACCAAATTGATAAACTAACAAATTGAATTTCAATGATCTTGGATTATTAGTTTTGGATTACTGCTAGAGTTAAGGGGTATCTTATACATAGTTGATTTGGAAGTCATTTTACCTCACCCATATGTGAGCTACATTTGCAACCCTCTACCCTTCCAACAAGTCCCCTTTTGCCCTTTGTCACTTGTGAGCCCTGTTGATCTTGTTCATGTGGCCTCCATCATCCATCCTTGTATGTGGGCATAGTTTTGCATTTTGCCCTTGTTGATGATCCCTCCTCCCTCCATATTGATTGGTGAACCCCTCCCTCTGTATTCAATGGTTTTTTTAAAATTTTTTTGCAAACAAAGAATGTATATTTGTATACATAAAATTTCTACTCAAATTCAACTATGTTGCAATCTTTGGAAAGATGAGAAAGCATTTATTGTAGGGAAGAGATGCAAATGTCTGATATTTGAATTGTTTTAAAGTACATACTTGGTAATGAGTTAAGGATTTTTGGTGCCGATTAATCCATTTTTGATGGAGCCCCTTTCTTGTTTAGGCATCTGAATTTGTCTGATCACGGTCACGATTCATCTTCTTTCCCGCAAATGAGGAATAGTACCTGACTAGTGAAACTAATATCCATAATTATTGCAGATGTTTTAGAAGTGAGTGTTTTATTGGAGTGGGCTTGGAAAGTGGGAGAGTGCGAAAACTTGGCAAAGGAATTAAGTTTCACCTAATAAAATTCTGATCATCAGTAGTGCAGTAAGTTTTATAAAGGTTCAGTATGGCAATATATGCTGCCTTGCTCTCCTAATTAACAGTCTTCTAGACGTTATCTACAAACAGATCTTGGAATTCCGAGTGCTCCATATTTGCTTGACTTTTGCTTTGTAATTCACACGTCACCAGATCAGACCCATATTTTACTTTAATGTACATAAGAACTGGTACGTTCTTCAAAACCTTGTGTTTAGCAAGCTTTTGATTGATAATTGGTGACCTTTAAAATTGCAATATATTGTCAACTTGCATTTCATGTTAGCTTCTAATTGGCATTTTTAAATGCACCCTGTTTTAGCATGAGATGACTTGTGCTTTCTGTGCAGTGGATGGTTGATGAAAAGGAACTCAAAGTAATTCATTACACCCTGGGGCCCCTGAAGCCCTGGGACTGGTGGACAGCTTGGCTTCTGAAACCAGTTGATGTGTGGCAGGTGATTGCCCTTATAGCTTTTTTTATTTTCTGTGAATTTCTTTGTAACTTTTCCCTTAGGATCAGAGTGCTTTCTATTGGACTTCATTTTCTGACATAATTGTGCGACTGGTTCATGCTAATTAGAAACCTAACTTACATTGTGTCACGCCCCGAGGAAGTCCCTGTTCGAAGAAATTTCGGCAGCACCTCCCCTGTACGGGTGACAATCTGAAGCATTCCTACAGACATAATATACATCAGCCACATGCGGCTGGAATATATACACAACCACGCAGTTAATAATCTCAGCCTACACGGCTGGACAAGTATAACAACAACCACGCAGTTATATATATTTTAAACAGCCCACTCGGCTGAAATCAAAACCAATACAGCTGAAAAACATAAAATACTAGCCCATACAAAACCAAATAAATCACTGCTAGCCGGCTAGGCTTACACCACACAACAATATAACAATTCCAGAAATAAAATCGGAACACAAAGCTAAATACACCAATTATAAATACCGAAGTAAAAGTACATAAACGCGTAGACATATCTTCTGATGTGATGTAGGGACCGGCAGCCAGGATGCTCCAAGCGACACCATAAATAACCTGGTACCTGAAAAAGATAGTGTCAACGGGGGTGAGTTCAACAACTCAGCGAATACCAATGGACATGAGTAGTAAGATATATCTAACAGCAACAAACATGGAATACAGCTTCCTAATCATATATAGGGAATATGTAAAACTGAAAAATAATTGAGGAAGCTGTACTCACCGGGAACTCCTATCCAGACAAAAGGGTCGTCAAACCGAAAGTGCCCTAAATCCTGTATGCATGTCAAACATATGCATCCAACCAAATGCAGCAAATAAATGCGACAAGCACAATCACAAGAAATAAATGCATCAATGCATATGATGCCAATGATGTGTCCTGGTCACCCCTGACGCCAGTCAACCATAGGGCTGTGACAACCGTGCACTCTGTCGTCGCTGCTCCTGATGAGTGACCGAGTGGACGGGATGCTGTCGGAGTACACCTATCCTCCTACCCCAAATCATAAATGGGGGAGCGCAATGCTCTCAACTCCCGGTACACGATGACGGGGAGGAATCCCTGCCGGCTAACACGTTTTGTCACACTACCCATGAGCGGACCAACGTAGCCAAACAAAGTCCCTGCTGCAACACACACTACCTGAATCGACCACTAACCCATGAGTGGTGGTGTGTGCAGATCCATGTAACTGGCGATGTGCTCAACAATAATGGAGTCGACTATCGCACAGCATGCAATCATGATGCATGACACTAAGCATGACAATATCCTTATCAGCATAGAAAAATCCATATATATATAATATGGATACCACAGTATCAGTAAGTCAAATCCACGGATCTAGGGTATACTGGTCCTCTATGGTATAACAACCTAGATCCTATACATATCCCCCTCCATAACATATGTACCAACAATATGCACAGATCAAAGAAAAATGTTCTAGGTACACAAATCAGATATGATATACAAATAGAGGTACACAAGCCAGGTATGGTATAAAAACCTAGGTATCAGATAATCTAGATACACATGCCAGAAAATAAAATCTAGAACCTAATCCTAACCTCAGTAAGGTATGGTATGTCACTTACTCTAGGAACTAAGGTACCCATGGCAATAATCATGAAACGTAAACATGGATACATAACAAACGGCCAACAGATCATGCTATGAGTATCAAACTGTGACATACCAAAGCAAACATGATCATTGCTTGCAGCTATAAAATACTATGCATATCCAATAGACAATATCATAAAGATAAGTCAAGAGGTACCCGCCTTCCGATGTAGATCGAGCTAATCAACCTCTATGTCGAAGTGCTCGTCCTGAATCCGAATCCTGTAATAAATCATATGGTTTAGCTAAGTTTTATTGTAAACCAAAATAGCTAAACCCAATTCTTCATTTACCCGGAACCCTAATTATTCCATCATTCGATATGATCTATATTAGTATCCGATTCAAGTCCAAATTCCCAGTAGCAAGACTTAGATCATAACATAATTTAGGTAATCAATGCTTACCCTATCCTCAAGTTTATCCAAAAATCTCCCACCATACTGCAACCACCCTATCAATAAGCACTTCTTGATCAATTTGGCAAGAATTCAAAATGCTAAAATACTATGAATCAGATCTAGGCCCCATATAGAGATCAAATGAATACCATCGTCAGAAATCAAATGGAAAACAGAACAGAGGCACAAATGCTCACCATGTTCTACTTATACTCGCATCCAAATCCTTGTCGATCTCCCTGCACGAACAATGTCGGGAGAAGAGGCACAAGCAAAACAGTGATCGGGTGATGTAGCAGAGTCCGGTAATAGGAGTTGCGACGTACATAAACGTTGTGACAGAAGATCAAGTCTAGGCTCGGGAAAAAGGAAACCTACAACCAGCCAGCACCTCTGTCAGCCTCCGATCATGTCCACCGTCAGAGGAGGAAGGGAGTCTTCGGCGTCGGTGATTGTGAACCCAATCTAGGGCACGGAAGTCGGCTGTGATGGTCGGCTCTGGCAGCACAGAGGGAAGAAGGGAGAGCGTCGGCGGTGGTGCTGTGCAGAGATGCAGTAAAGAGGAAAAAAAAAACCGGCATCGGCAACTAGGGCTTGGCGTGGAGAAGGCCGACGTCGCGAGAGATGAGGGAGGAAGGAGGGTTCGGCCGGTGGTGGCTCTCACGCGGAATGAAGAAAAGAAATGGACAAGGAACCGTCGCGTGAGAGGAGAAGAAGGAGACGGTGATTTTTCGGCGCAGAGGAGGTTAGGGCACGGGGTACTGTTCGGCGGGGGAGAAAAGGGAAGCACGCGGAAGAAAGACAAGGGAAAAGAAAAATAAAAGGAAAAGAAAAATAAAACTTTTCCTCTCTTAAATGGGTAGCCTAAACAGGCTTTCCCGGGCCCCGTTTTTTTATCCCCGTAAACTCATTCATACTGTCTATGAAAAATTCCGGAAAAATTCCCAGAAATTTCAGAAAATTCCCTTATCATTATTCGTCATTTTATTCTCCCCCACTAATAAAAATTTGGCCCCCAAATTTCGTCATCTACCATCAGCAAGTACTAATAACAGGTAAAGAGTATAAATGCTGAACGGTAAATTAAATCACATACCTCAAGTGAAAAGATGGGGGTATCGAGCTTGGATCGTATCCTCGAGCTCCCAAGTAGCCTTCTTATCGGAAATGATGATATCATCGAACTTTAACCAGTCAGATTGTCTTGTTCCGCAACTGACGCTCTTTCCGTTTCCAGAATCCGTACCGGAATCTCCTCATAAGTGACGTCAGGCTGAACGGAAACTGCGATATCTGTCAGCACATGTGTTGGGTCGGGTATGTATCTCCTCAGTATAGACACATGGAATACGTCATGAACTCCTGCCAGGAACGGTGGTGGTGCCAATCGGTAAGCTACCGCTCCAATTCTTTCCGAGATCTGGAAAGGTCCAATGTATCGCGTAGCTAGCTTACCTCTGAAGCCAAAATCTCTTCACTCCTTTCGTGGGTGAAACTCACAGAAATACATGTCGCTAATAGAGAACTCCAAGGGTCTGAGTCTCCGATCAACATAACACTTCTGGCGATCCTGCGCCTCTAACATTCTCCATCTGATAATACGGACCAACTCTTCGTTCTGCTGAGCTCTATGAGGTCCCAACAACTGGGCCTCCCCAACCTCAACTCAGAGGGTGGGTGTCCGACAATGCCTACCATACAACTATTCAACCGGTGCCCTTCGCATAATCGAATGAAAGCTGTTGTTGTAGGCCAACTCTACCACTGGCAAGTGGTCCTCCCAACTGCCTCCAAAATCCATAACACAAGATCTTCGCAAATCCTCTAGAGTCTGAATGGTCCGCTCCGACTGCCCATTTGTCTACAGATGGAAAACTGTATCGAATTGGAGCTGAGTGTCCAAGGCCTGCTACAGACTCTGCCAGAAACGAGACGTGAACCGGGGGTCTCTATTTGAAATAATACTCAAAGGAACACCATGTAATCCGATGATCTCTCGGCAATACAGATCTGTCAATCGATCTAGAGAATCAGTCTTCCGGATCGCTAAGAAGTGCGCAGATTTGGTTAATCGATCGACCATTATCCAAATCGCGTCATAGCCTCGTCGTGTCCCAAGCAAAACCACCACAAAGTCCATGGTGATATGTTCTCATTTCCACTCGGGAATAGGAATCCTCTGTAGAAATCCGACAGGTCTCTGATGCTCAGCCCTCGCCTGCTGACAGAAAAGACATCTAGCTACAAAATCCGCAATGTCTTCCTTCATATCGTTCCACCAATAGGAACACCTCAAATCTTGGTACATACGGGTACCGCCTGGGTGGATAGCAAATCATGAGCGATGAGCCTCCTGAAGTAACTCCTCCCTGACCGGGTGAAATGGAGGTACGCATAAGCGACCTCGGAAATATATATCCACCGCTTCATCTCGGGTAAACTCGTCTGCTGCCCGGAAACTATCCGACTGCAAATAAATTGCAAATACTGATCAGCAGCCTAGGGCTCTCGGATCCTCGTCCTGATCGACGACTAAGCAACCATGGTAACCAGAGTACCCTGCTCTGTCTGTCCTTACCCCTCAAGACCCAACTCGGAGAAACCTTGAATCAAGTCTGTGACCACAACTCGATGGCAAGCTAAAGTCCCTCTGGACTTCCTGCTAAGTGCATCGGCAACCACATTAGCTCCCCCTGGGTGATAGCTAATGGTACAATCATAATCCTTCAGGAACTCCATCCATCTCCTCTGTTGGAGATTAAGTTCCTTCCAAGTAAACAAATATTTGAGACTCTTATGGTCAGTGAGAATCTTAAATCTAACGCCATATAAATAATGTCGTCAAATCTTCATGGCAAAAATAATGGCGACTAGCTCCAAATCATGTACAGGGTAGTTCTTCTCATGCTCCTTCAACCGACGAAAAGCATAGGAGACTACTCTATCGTGCTGCATCAGAACAGCGTTCAAACCCTGAATAGATGCGTCGGTGTAGAGGACATATTCGTCCTCTCCTGAAGGTAAAACCAAAACTGAAGCGGATGCTCCTGGAAGCTGGTCTCGCAATTCTCAGTCCAAGTGAACTTCACGCCTTTCCCGGTCAAGCGTGTAAGTGGCATAGCAACGCGTGGAAAACCCCCAACGAGCCTCCGGTAATAACTAGCTCGACAAAAGTGAGTTGCGAGTTTCATTTATTGCCTATGACAACTCCCAATTGATAACAACCTCTATCTCCTGTGGAACCACGGTATACCCCTATTGGTGACCGCGTGTCTCAAACATCTCACAGGACACTACCAAAATACGCACTACTGATCTTCACATATAGATGTTTCCGTCAAAACATCTCTAGAACTATGCGAAGATGGTGTACGTGACTCACTTCAGATCCGGAATAGATCACAACATCGTCAACAAGACAATGGAAATCGATCCAAACATCCTAGGGATACCCAAATCATCGAGTCCATGCTAACATCTAGGGCACCGCAAGCCATAATGGTAAAACCAAGACACATAATGTCCGTATCACAGACATTCCTAACCATAAGATCCTCAACAATAAATAGATCTGGTCACCAACAACATAAATCACCAAAGAATAGATCCTCCAGTGTGAGAGCAATGCTCCATCACACGAAATACCACATATGTGGGAGCAACGCTCTATCACAAATAATCCAAAATATGTATCTACAATAAACATGGGAGCAATGCTCCGCTACAAGCAATCCGCAATATGTGGGAATTCAGAATATGTGGAAGCTACGCTCTACTACAAACGATCCATAACATGTGGGAGCTACGCTCTACCACAACAATACATAAGTGCCCAAAGTACCTAACTATCTAGCTAGGGACTGCACGAGATCTCTCTACCACAGATCACTGTGGGTAGCCTAGGGTATAATCCATCTAGTAAGCAAATCAAATCCATAGTCAACTCTATCATCCTCCTAGTGGGTCGGTCACCCACTAATGGGAGAATTAGTTGACAGGTTAAAACAATCAATATCATAATGTAGACATTTAACATTCTACATTTAACGTAGGTAGAATCATCATGATGCTACCAACCATACATCTGACACACGTGCACACATAACATATGTATGATCGACATAATCCTCCAATTAGTACACACCAAAAATACTCACACCATAGGTATAAATCACCGTGATACCTCCAACAATGTATACCGAACCCGTGTGCATATATCATCGTAGGTAAAATCAACAATACCTCTCAAACAACACTCATATGACAAATATACACATATGCCAAGAGTATAATCAACATATACTTCCAATAAGGCATACTAAACCCAGGTGCATTCACAAATCACACATAATCAACAAGATACCTCAGATACCACACCAACCACATATGTACATATCACAACACCGATGTAGTCGACAAGATACTTCCAACATGACATTCACACCCATGTGCACATACCACGACACAGATTTAAATCGATAAGATACCTCCAATATGTCAATCAGGCACGTACAGCTAACTAAATAGCTATAATCCTCAAGGAACCTACAATAACCATATCTAGATGGGAATACCCACACTATCTACAAATGAACTATCCATCATAGCACTCCTTCAACTCATAACAATCATATGTACACGAAACAAAGATAGGAATAATCAACATATTTGACCCAATCAACCTGACATTTCGAAACGGCAGGGTCACCTTCTAAGTTATCCAACTAGATCCATACCGTCTAAAATTAAAGTATCCATAGAATATGATACATCGATCCTCTATAGACTGACCAAAATCGACAATGATATACGATCAACTCAATCTTTTCCACGTCAGTACAAAACATATATTCAAATGTGCTCTAGATACCTTTCTAACCACAAACAACCCAAAGATTCAGATCGGACCAATAAAGCTAAATCGGTCATCTATTAACTAATCAAGAATACCTTAATCCTCCCTAAGCTACTAAGGTATATCAATCTACGACTACCCAAGTCGACAAGCGTAAGTCAGTATTCCACTGACCAATCTAACAAGAGTAAATCAGTTATCTACTGATGTAATTAATTAAAATAAAATGGTATACTACTGGCTAGGTCAACATGAAGTTATATATACTATCCACTACCCAGCTAATACTAACAGAGGCTGGTATATGCCTCAATATGCTAATCAACTAGTAGTAATAGAAGCTAATACTACTAATGGTATGATATGAAAAATCAGCAGAGACTATATTCCTTAATCTCTATTAAGGTTGATCAAGATCAGTGGCTAACCCATCACATATAATATGTACTACAACAACCAGACAGGTACTAAATAAAAAAAATGCTAATACATGTCATAACTATCATGGTCAACTTTGCATACACTAACTAAATAGTAGGATAACAGTATACCAACATACCTCCTATAGCTTGGAGATGTCCTGCTGCTGTCAGGTCCCAAAACCCGAAAAGTCACATCGAGAAGACCAAAATACAAAATCCGAAACACCGGGAAAAATAAGACTCGTAAGCCGATCTCTGATACCAAATAAATTGGTATCAGATAAATCTCGAAAATCCAGAACACATAGCAAGTATCGTAACCTTGCTCTGATACCACTAAATTTGTCACGCCCCGAGGAAGTCCCTGTCCGAAGAAATTTCGGCAGCACCTCCCCTGTACGGGTGACAATCTGAAGCATTCTTACCGACATAATATACATCAGCCACATGCGGCTGGAATATATACACAACCACGCAGTTAATAATCTCAGCCTACACGGCTGGACAAGTATAACAACAACCACGCAGTTATATATATTTTAAACAGCCCACTCGGCTGAAATCAAAACCAATACAGCTGAAAAACATAAAATACTAGCCCATACAAAACCAAATAAATCACTGCTAGCCGGCTAGGCTTACACCACACAACAATATAACAATTCCAGAAATAAAATCGGAACACAAAGCTAAATACACCAATTATAAATACCGAAGTAAAAGTACATAAACGCGTAGACATATCTTCTGATGTGATGTAGGGACCGGCAGCCAGGATGCTCCAAGCGACACCATAAATAACCTGGTACCTGAAAAAGATAGTGTCAACGGGGGTGAGTTCAACAACTCAGCGAATACCAATGGACATGAGTAGTAAGATATATCTAACAGCAACAAACATGGAATACAGCTTCCTAATCATATATAGGGAATATGTAAAACTGAAAAATAATTGAGGAAGCTGTACTCACCGGGAACTCCTATCCAGACAAAAGGGTCGTCAAACCGAAAGTGCCCTAAATCCTGTATGCATGTCAAACATATGCATCCAACCAAATGCAGCAAATAAATGCGACAAGCACAATCACAAGAAATAAATGCATCAATGCATATGATGCCAATGATGTGTCCTGGTCACCCCTGACGCCAGTCAGTCATCTCACACACAAATGGCGAGACCGAGTGGGTAGGGCTGTGACAACCGTGCACTCTGTCGTCGCTGCTCCTGATGAGTGACCGAGTGGACGGGATGCTGTCGGAGTACACCTATCCTCCTACCCCAAATCATAAATGGGGGAGCGCAATGCTCTCAACTCCCGGTACACGATGACGGGGAGGAATCCCTGCCGGCTAACACGTTTTGTCACACTACCCATGAGCGGACCAACGTAGCCAAACAAAGTCCCTGCTGCAACACACACTACCTGAATCGACCACTAACCCATGAGTGGTGGTGTGTGCAGATCCATGTAACTGGCGATGTGCTCAACAATAATGGAGTCGACTATCGCACAGCATGCAATCATGATGCATGACACTAAGCATGGCAATATCCTTATCAGCATAGAAAAATCCATATATATATAATATGGATACCACAGTATCAGTAAGTCAAATCCACGGATCTAGGGTATACTGGTCCTCTATGGTATAACAACCTAGATCCTATACATATCCCCCTCCATAACATATGTACCAACAATATGCACAGATCAAAGAAAAATGTTCTAGGTACACAAATCAGATATGATATACAAATAGAGGTACACAAGCCAGGTATGGTATAAAAACCTAGGTATCAGATAATCTAGATACACATGCCAGAAAATAAAATCTAGAACCTAATCCTAACCTCAGTAAGGTATGGTATGTCACTTACTCTAGGAACTAAGGTACCCATGGCAATAATCATGAAACGTAAACATGGATACATAACAAACGGCCAACAGATCATGCTATGAGTATCAAACTGTGACATACCAAAGCAAACATGATCATTGCTTGCAGCTATAAAATACTATGCATATCCAATAGACAATATCATAAAGATAAGTCAAGAGGTACCCGCCTTCCGATGTAGATCGAGCTAATCAACCTCTATGTCGAAGTGCTCGTCCTGAATCCGAATCCTGTAATAAATCATATGGTTTAGCTAAGTTTTATTGTAAACCAAAATAGCTAAACCCAATTCTTCATTTACCCGGAACCCTAATTATTCCATCATTCGATATGATCTATATTAGTATCCGATTCAAGTCCAAATTCCCAGTAGCAAGACTTAGATCATAACATAATTTAGGTAATCAATGCTTACCCTATCCTCAAGTTTATCCAAAAATCTCCCACCATACTGCAGCCACCCTATCAATAAGCACTTCTTGATCAATTTGGCAAGAATTCAAAATGCTAAAATACTATGAATCAGATCTAGGCCCCATATAGAGATCAAATGAATACCATCGTCAGAAATCAAATGGGAAACAGAACAGAGGCACAAATGCTCACCATGTTCTACTTATACTCGCATCCAAATCCTTGTCGATCTCCCTGCACGAACAATGTCGGGAGAAGAGGCACAAGCAAAACAGTGATCGGGTGATGTAGCAGAGTCCGGTAATAGGAGTTGCGACGTACATAAACGTTGTGACAGAAGATCAAGTCTAGGCTCGGGAAAAAGGAAACCTACAACCAGCCAGCACCTCTGTCAGCCTCCGATCAGGTCCACCGTCAGAGGAGGAAGGGAGTCTTCGGCGTCGGTGATTGTGAACCCAATCTAGGGCACGGAAGTCGGCTGTGATGGTCGGCTCTGGCAGCACAGAGGGAAGAAGGGAGAGCGTCGGCGGTGGTGCTGTGCAGAGATGCAGTAAAGAGGAAAAAAAAAACCGGCATCGGCAACTAGGGCTTGGCGTGGAGAAGGCCGACGTCGCGAGAGATGAGGGAGGAAGGAGGGTTCGGCCGGTGGTGGCTCTCACGCGGAATGAAGAAAAGAAATGGACAAGGAACCGTCGCGTGAGAGGAGAAGAAGGAGACGGTGATTTTTCGGCGCAGAGGAGGTTAGGGCACGGGGTACTGTTCGGCGGGGGAGAAAAGGGAAGCACGCGGAAGAAAGACAAGGGAAAAGAAAAATAAAAGGAAAAGAAAAATAAAACTTTTCCTCTCTTAAATGGGTAGCCTAAACAGGCTTTCCCGGGCCTCGTTTTTTTATCCCCGTAAACTCATCCATACGGTCTATGAAACATTCTGGAAAAATTCCTAGAAATTTCAGAAAATTCCCTTATCATTATTCGTTATTTTTCGGTATTTTACACATTGCTTATGTAGTTGACAATTAGAATATTTTTTTGGCATTGCTTGTACTGTATTACAGAATGTGCGAGTGAAACTTGAAGAATCGCTTCCTGGAACTGGTGGCGGAAGAAATCCACATGATCAGCTGTTGGTGCAAATTCTATTTGCATTTCCAGTTTGCTTGTTGTTTATATGTTATTATAGATCACTTCTTCTGGTTAGTAATTTTATTTCTTCTGCTACTTTGAATGACATTTTCTAAAATACCCTTTTTTAGTAGTTTGTTTCTGTTTCACAGGCGAGCAGAGATTTCACCACTAAATTTTCTCGAAGTTCTGTAATTGATTATGTAAGGCGTATATGCTTGCATTACAGATCAGGCACACTTCCTACATATTCTGGTGCTGGTGTTGCTTCATCTTCTTTTGTGAATACAAATCAACAGGTCAGTCTTCTAATATAAAAGTGATTAGGAAGTTGGTTTTTTATTTTGTTGATCAAGAAATAATGCATCATTGAACTTGGAAAACTAGAGGGTTTGATTGGACCGATTTTTTTTTTTTTTTTTGCATAGTCTATTTAATTGGCGCTGTCTAACCTTTTCTTGGTGTCTCCTGGTTTCGACCCATAGACGATATAATTCAGCAAGCAATCGGAGATAGAAAAGATTATTGGAAAACATTAACTTCTAGGTATTTTTATAATTCTACATTTGGTTGTTTATAAAACTTAATTATGATGCATTTAGTTCAAGAAATGAAATAGAGAAGGAACATAATGACAATTCTTAACGATGGTGGAAGGAAGAGATTCAAGGTGACAAAAATCTAGGATGGAAAGGAAAGAGAAAGGGGGGGGGGGTTGGGGCGGCAAAACGCGGTCGGCGTCTGCAGCTCACTGTTAGTCCAGAGTTCATGAGGCCGCAATGATTTGCAACCAGGTCGCAAACTTGCAACCGCAACTCATGGAAAGGCCAACGAGCTTGTGGCTTGATAAGAACGATTGGCAGCCCAATTGCTAGCTCGCAGTTGCTGCAATTGCAATTCGGAGCTCGTTGCTGTGACTCAGGTCTATGCTACGACCATGACTCATGGCCAAAATGCTAGAAGCCTAGAGCAACTCGTTATCTCGACTTGCGGGCAAAATGAAACTTGCTTCGTGATTTGTTTGTGATTGTTGGCTCATTAAGTCCCTCGCCAAATGGAGTTTTCTGTGACTTGGAGAGGGGGGATGGAAACTTCGTCTACTCAATTTAGTTGGATGACAAATTGTTCACTCGATTTTGGCTGTCCAAAAAATATCCAAAAATTGGTCCACAAACAAATTCTAAATCCATCAGATCATTTGTTTTGATTAAATAAATGGTGGATATTGTCACTCTCGCGCAATTCATCGTTTTTATTGTCCATGTTTTAGAGTAAATAGGCAAAAGAGGAGAATAGGAATATTTATCCCTTTGTTTTAAGGAATAAAAAATATTTTAGTTGATTTCTTATGTTTAATATGTAGGAATGTAATAAGTCATGTACGATGAATAATTTTGGCTTGTCTGACATGCACAATCCTTTTGGCTTGATCCAACCAATTTACCTGGCTTGAGATTTACCCAAGCTGTCCAATCTAGTTGGCTCAATTAATCTACCTAATTTAATTGCAGTAATTAGCTTGACCAACATGATTGACTTATCTAGCTTGTTTGATCCACTTCAATCCACTGATGTAGCCCATTTTATCCAATGGATTCTCTATTCTTGTTCATAACATATTTGCTTTGAAGGGCTCAATAGAGGAAAGACAAGTATTGTTTGGAGAATGGAATAGCGGAAGAATAACTGTTCCTTATTCCATAAATAGCTGAGGTATTCCTCATGATTAGGCAATCATAATTCCATGGAATTGATATTTTGAGTTCATTTTTGGAATCCTCACTTTTTGAGAATGATTTGGATGAAATCAATATATTCCTCATACTTTTGAGATCCAAATGTAAAGAAAACCTACCTTTGAGAGGAAGAAACTTGAGAAGTGGCTTGGGCCTCTACGAGGAGTGGTGTTAAGGCTTTGTTGCATGGGGAGACATAGAGGGTTGAGGTGCTTGGGCATAAGGGAGGACTGAGGAGGAAGTTGAAGCTTTCATATTTGTAGGTTAGTCAGTGTTGTTGAGGAGATGAGGACTCTTTAAACAAAGTGAAAGCTTGCGTTGAGAATCCTCTCGATGAAGTTTTTGGAGTTAGACTTATTAATTTAAACTAATTATTATATGCTTAATTTTTAATAATAAAATTAAATAAATAAATCATTATTATTAGTTTTGGATTGTTATTAGTTAACCATTAATTAGCTTAATTTAAATTAATTAAATTAATAATTTAACTAATTAAATTGAATTAAAATTAACTACATTAATTATAATTATTATATAATTCAAATTAATTTATTAGTTTAGGATTGTTATTAGTTAACCATTAATTAGCTTAATTTAAATTAATTAAATTAATAATTTAACTAATTAAATTGAATTAAAATTAACTACATTAATTATAATTATTATATAATTCAAATTAATTTATTTAATGGAATATAATCCTTTGCCAATAAATTTAATAATTTTAATAAATTAAATCATAGATTAAATTATTTAATTCAACATAAGTTTATTTAAATTGGAAAAATCATAGATTATGAATTAAAATTAAAATTAAAATCAAATTTAATAATCTAATTGCAATTAAGTAAATTTAAATTAAATTTTAAATTAATAAAATTAAATAAAATAGTGTAGCAGAAAGGGAAATAATTGTGACCTTTTTGAAGTTGCTAGAATCCACTAGTTCCAAAATATTTTAAAGTGAAGCCACTCTAACAACCACCTATCTCATAGATAGAATTTCTTTAGTCCTTCAGATTAATTTCTCAGTATCACTACTTTTACTAGCATATCCAAATCTTGAATCTCTCTCATATTCCTACGTCCTCCACTTAGGTTGTTTGGATGCACTTTTTTTTTTGCATATCCATCCTTGGAACCTCAAAAAACCTTATCCAAAATTAACCAAATGTGTCCATTGGGTATTCACCTACTCAACATGGGTACAAGTGCTATTCTCCATCACTTAGTTGTATACTTATGTTCATTGATTGATGCATGTTACCTTTCTTGAATACTGATTTTATTTTTTTCAAAAGACTTCTCGTCAAGGGGAGGCTTTGTGCGAGAGAAGACTTAGGAGAATCCAAAACCTGAACTATCACCTACCACTTCTTGGCTCTTAGTTTTTTCCCTTCACCACTTCTACCCATCCGCGCTACGCCTTGGGGGCTACTTTGATGCAAGGTTGGTTCTTTAGTGGACAAAAGGTCAACTTTAGGCAATTGTAGCTTTCTAGGATAATCTTATGATAGAGAAGTATGAAACAACTTGGGTTCCAACAGCCAATACGCAACTTGAATTTTGGGCATTGGCTCACCATATATGTGACGGAATATGGTTAAGGATGCTTAAATGCAACATCCTTTACAACAACCAAGGCTTTATTCTACTAAGTGGGGTCTAGATTCTCTTATGTCATTGGGCTCGATCCCCTACTATATTAGCATCTATATTTAAATAAATTTTATCTTGTTTAATCATCGCTAATCAAGTTTTCTTTGATCTCTTCCTCGATTAATATGCGTATTTATTATGGTCTCATGTTAGCTGAAGCATTTATTAGTTGCGTAATACATGTTCATACTATTCAAACATGTCCTCGGTTGCCCCCGAAGCAATAGTGTAGTGGTAGCGCGCCTTCTCAATTTCCCAAGCATCTAAGGATTGAGTCCCAACTTTGACGAATTAACACATGAATTTCCCTTAATGGGTGGTTGACCTAAGAACGCTGGGCTGATCGGTCGTCTACTGCAAGTGCTTCCCGATTTATCCTGGTGGCCAGTGAAAAACTTTTGTGGGGTTGGGCAGGTCACCCCATGATTAGTTGGTGTAAGCTGGATACCCGGTGTCAACTAAGAAAAAAAAGGTCTCTTAGAGTTTTTCCTCAATAAGCATAATCCTCATTTTCTCTTTAACGTTCACATTTCTTATTTGTCCATCTTTATATGTCCACACATCTACCTTAATATTCTCATCTTTACGACTCTCATCTTTTGCACGTGTACTCGATTCATAGCATAACATTCGACTTTATATAATATAACTGGTCTAATTGTCGTTTTGTAAAACTTATGAGGTTCCTTATGATCACAAAGAACACCTAATGCTTTTTTCTATTTCAACTATGTTGCTCGTATCCTATGTAAAATATTTCTATCAACCCTTCCATGCTTTTGCAAAAATGATCCGAATTACCCCTCTATCTTTTGCAAATTGATTCGAGATACTTAAAGCTCTCAGTTATAAGTCATCTCATGTTTTAACAATTGTCTGTTTCTCGACAACATTCAAGCTTAGCATTTACTCTTTTATATGCCTTATCAACCAAAATAATGTCAGCAAACAACATATAGATGTTGATTGCCATTTCATCAAGGGGAAAATCAATAATGGAATGCATTTACGACATGTTTTTCTGGTGGGGAGCAAACAATTAGCATTTTGACATATGCAGTCTTCATAAACCAAGTTTCAAAGATTTAGTGAGCAAGCTAGGAATGATAACATATGTAATCCAGCTTGAGGGGGTGAGTATATTAGAAATCCTTGCTTTTTATGAATGATGGGATAATGAGATAGTCTCAGTTGTTCTTTTAGAAGATATTTCAACATTCTATTTAGGAGACACTTGATTAGTAGGAGAGAATTGCTGGTTTCATTTCTATTTTTTAAAAATATTCTAATTTATTTTGTTTGTTTTCTGAGATGGATGATATTTTCTTTTTTAAGATATATGGTCTACATATTTTAGTTCCTTTTCTGTAATGACTGAAAAAAATGGTTCTTTAAAAACTAATTTCACTTGTGACCAAATGCAACATAGGGATGGAGAGGTAGAGTGCAGAATTACTTTATTCAAGCATAGCATCCTGATTCCAGGAGCATATAGAAGCTTAATCGACTTATTTAGACAGTCTGCTTGAAGTAGATCAATTTACCTTGTGGTGTTATGGGTGTTACAAAGAGCTTGCACATCCTTATGATTTTACCTCCAACTGTCTGTTCTTGTTGACAAAAATTATTATTTTCTTCTATGTGAAATCATTGTAATATTACATCTGGATACTATGTAATTGAATAGATATGTTCCCCTGTTTTTCCCTAAGTTTGGTTTTTTGACAGTTCTTCAGCGGCACACATTCCAAGCTACCTTGTTACTTAGGTCCAATATCTGTTGTTGTCTGTTTTATGGCCACTGCATTTTCCCTTGGGTTTGCATTTATATTAATTCCCCATCAAGTGACTCCATGGACTGGCCTACTTTTGATGTATGAGTGGACTTGTATGACCTTTTTAGTAACATTCGGAGGCTATCTAAATTTTATGTACCAATGGGGAAAGCGGACTTCAGATCATTCTAATTATGGTCGCAATGATTCTTCAGATCACGACTCAGACAAAGGTTTGGCGAGCAAAATGAATAATGTCAATGACCATTTCCTTGTTCTCCATTCTAACTACAAAATACATGCAGGCTTTCAGCGAAATGTATCTAGGTGTGACATAGTGACATGGTTTTATTGGTTAGGGATGACATCTCTAGCTATCGTTGTACCTTCATTACCATACCTGTTCGGAATCACTGCTCTCTTCGCAAGGTAAACTGCTGTGTTTTTTCTTACTAGTATTAGCACGGCGAAAATTTCTTCTTGTGCAGTCTTGTTGATATTATTCAAGCATCTATAGTTGTGTTTTCTTTCTTGTTTTTGGATTTACCTGCAGGTTCCTTTGCAATTTCAACTTCACAGTTAATAGAAAAACGTTTGAAATCTGTCCTGTAGTATAGTTTTGGCAATTTGCAATCTTAAGCGAGTATTCATATCTGACTAGAGAAATAATAAATAATAACTACACACTGTTTGCAAGATGATAACTGAGTAGTTTTGGTTTCCTGGAAATAAGAGCTTGATAAATGTCCATTTCGTAGGATTTCCTTATGAAATCTGACACATTACTTGTTAGTATAACATAATAGTTTTCTAGAGATGGATTTGATAATAATTATTGTTTGGTTGACTACTCAATACAACTGGGATTCCTAGCAATGTGCTGTTTTGTAGTTTATACATCTAAGTTGTTATAAGTTTGCTGCAGTGACTTGTCTGCTAAATCCGTCACAATGATGAAAATAAAGAATAGAGGTAGAGTTTCCCGTTTTTCTTAATTATCATTGCTTATCTGTCGTACCCATCCACAGGTTGGGTCTGATGGTTGGAGGTGGCCTTGTATTTTCTGCATTTTTGGCATTTGCCTCTGAACATCTCGCTATTAGAGCCTTCATCAAGGGATGTGAAGATTTTAATCAACGACTGAGCAGAAACATATGCTTGTGCTGATAGTCAGCATGTTGATCATTCTGCTTACAATTGATACTTCTCGTGTCCATGTATATTAGACTTGGTACTATATAGTTTGGAAGGTCCTGTGATTAATTCATTCAGAATTTTGAAACGATAAGCTTGTTAACCACTGATATGGTATTTTGACTTGGTGGAACCAATAACTCAGAAGTCTGGTCTTTGTTAGTTCTTCAATTGGCAGTTGACAAACTGTATGTACTATATTTTTTCCCCGTTCAAGCATAGTTCACAACGGCAGCCATAAATGTTCATCACAATTAGGATTGTGCAATCTGCAGCCATTTTTATCGTTGGTGTACAATAGGGTTCTAATAGCCCGTATGGAATTATAATGAAAACAGGGTTGCACAAGTGATGTTGGATGTATTGGTGCAGATGGTTTTGCAGGAGGTGAAATCTATCACCCTGGTGGTTTCTTTATATTTATTCCATATTATTGAGAGGGAGTAAATTAGAAAATTAAAGTATCTCATAATATGAGAGGATATTTCTATAAATTTTATTGGAAATCAATCCTCGTTCAATTATATAATTTTATTATGTGGTGATTAGCTATGTCCTATGGACGTGTTGACGCTATGGTGATAGTTGGAGTGGGGGCAAATAATATGCTTTAAAATAAACTTTACTTTTTAGTTTTTTTTCTAGGATATTAGCAATATCACTCAAATATGTTACCATTAGAAATAAAATTGCATGTATCACACCGAGACAAGCGATGTAGTGGTTAGGTAACTTCTAAACTCCTAGTCCAAGTTTTGACTCTTTATATGGATTACTTTTAGCATCTTTTATTTTTTGTTGTTGATAAATTATTAGAGGTGAAAAAAAATCTCTTATAGAATTGTCAAGTGAAGTTTAGGAGGCATACAAAGAGTTCTAAGGTTTTCTAAATAAGTTCAACAAAAATAATGAGAAAATAATATGGTAATCTCTTTGTTGTTTTTCTCTTCGTGGTCTTTAAATCCACTTTTAAAGTTTTCTTAACGCAATGAAATCTTAAAATAGTCTAATTGACGTGACCTTTATGTAGAAGTGTTTAACAGGGAGAATAGAGTTTTTAAAACTTTTAGTATAATTTTATTTTTCTAAAAAATATTTTAAAATCAGATACATACAACAATAACAATCAAATCTTATCCCATTAGATAAGATAGGGTCGGTTATATAGATCATTTAAAATTATTGAACTCTATCTCTTATTATATCATCATTTATACTTAAATAAATTTTATTTTATTATTGATAAGTCTTTTTTAGTCATTCTCTTTCTCATTTGATATTCGTGTTTGTCATAATTTCATATTACTTAACTAGAATATTTATTAGTTGTTTAAATATATATCTATACATCTTAAACTAAAATAAGATACATAACAAATAGAAATTTAATTTTCTAGTGTTAATTTGAATAAATATCTTTAATGTAAAATGAAATAAGAGTAATGAAAAGAGTAGCCAAACCCATGGATTTTAAATGGTTTAGAAATTCTCAAAGTCCCTAATCCATAACTTGGGATTTGTTAGCTGAATCATCTCTTTAAAAATTATTACTATACTTTAAAGCCAAGAAAATAATATAACAAGTAACTAATAATAATATGACAACCGTTGGAATATTAAAATAGAAATATCGAGCTATTTGAGAGATATGAATGTTGTGCTACTTATAGAGTGCTTCTAGACTTAAGGATTGAGAATTTCCGTATGCTTTGATGATATTGATATTGATTTTGAACCTATTTATATGATCTAGTCGATCAACTTGTCCTTTCTACTCGACCAACCCATGGGATTCGATTGTTATCCGCAAAAAAAAAAAAAAAATCTAGATTTTAATCAGCTAACTTAATTTTTCTAGCGGACCACTTTCTATGTCTTACCTTCTGTTTGGATGGGATGAGCGAATGTTTATTAACAGAAGGAGAAGGGAAGGGAAGGAAGGGAAAGGAAGGAGAAGTAAAGTATTTATATTATCCTTATTTAGAAGGGAGAGAAGGTTTATTAATGTAACATATGTTACCGTGTTTGTGAGGAAAGAGAGGGTAATGAAGCTTAAATATATAAAATTATCAAATTATCCTCACTTTTTAAAATATCATTTAAACTATAGAGGTCATTTTATAATTTTTAAAATCATCCAGCATTATTAAACCCTTGGCAGTTTAAGATCTGTTGTATTGATGCACTAATTTCTGTTGCTTCTAACTAATAGTAACTTTGTTGGACTGTAAAAGTGGTATATTTGGGCAATCAAATTTAAATTTGAGGAACAAATCGACATTTATTTATTTTCCTATGTTTGAATTGCTTACATCTGTACCATCTCTAAGCACAAAGTACATAACATCCATAAAAACACAAAAGGCACAAAGTATAGATAAATCATCCAAAATCAAATAACAAGTCTTACATTACATAATAATGATTCAACAAACATTCAAAATCTTCCAAGTACATAGCATCCAAATGCATAATACATAACATCCAAATATAATCATCCAAATTTATATCTCACATAACAAGCAAAAAAACTAATCATGTCGTAGATTTTCTCTATCCAACATTTGAAGTAACAAGTCTTTGCAATGTTCAAAAGGACATCCAAATAAAACTCTTAACATTTTCGGGCGTTGAATAAGAAACAAATAGCATGTAGAAGTTATATGTTGCTCGACGCCTAATTGATTCAACAAACTCCACACTTCACGCTCAGGAATAGGAAGTTCATTTGACTTAACTATTTCATGTGTCGAGCTCATAATGGCTTGAGCTACATGGTCAATTGCATTGCTTATATTTTCATCATCAACTTTACCTTTATTTGCACGTTTGTTCTTTGATGATAATCCAACAAAAGAGTCAGCTTGAGATTAGATGATTGAGTTGGAATTTGGGCATCCTTATTAACTACATATGAATTGTCCAAATGGATTTCCTATTGAGAAATCATAAATTCAACTTCATCAGTGGTTTCAAAATTATGTCCACCAACATTATTTTCTACTTCTATGCTAGCTCTTCTTTTTCGCATTTCTGATGCAGTTTCTGTTGGTGCAACCTTAGGTCAAAGTTGACCTGGTTGACCCGACTCGAGGTGACTTGACTCGAGTTGTATTTTGATGTTTGACTTGGGAAGATTGTCGGTGCAACCTTAGGTCAAGGTTGACCTAGTTGAGTTGCATGTTGATGTTTGACACTCGTGAGAGAGTTCTATTCTTGATGTGAGACAAGAATAGATGGTTGGGAGATTATTGGTGCAACCCTAAGTCAAGATTGACCTGGTTGACCTGAAAAGTCCAAGTATGGAGACTTGGCACTGGAAAAGTCCAAGCAGGGAGCTTGGCACGCAAAAAGTCCAAGTGTGGAGACTTGGCACTGGAGAAGTCCAAGCAGGGAGCTTGGCACGGGAAAAGTCCAAGCAGGGAGCTTGGCACGAGGGAAAGTCCTAACTGGGATGTTAGGCAGTTGGAAAGTCCTGGTGAGTGAAGCCAGGCAGTGGGAAAGTCCTAACTGGGATGTTAGGCAGTGTGGAAAGTTCTGGTGAGTGAAGCCAGGCAGTGGCAGTGAGAAAGTCCTAACTGGGATGTTAGGCAGTGTGGAAATCCTGGTGAGTGAAGCCAGGTGAAAGTCCGGGTGAGTGAAGCCAGGCAAGGGAAAATCCAGATGGATCAGGGATGATCGAACATCTGGTGTTGAGGAAAGTCCAAGTAGGTCAAAGGGATTGACCGGACACTTGGCGGGGAATTCTAGCAGGTCAAGGGAGTGACCAGATGCTAGGAATGAAGTACCAATAGGTCAAGGTTGACCGGATATTGGTTTGGAAGGTTTGGGACTTGATTTGGGCAAAAACCAAGGTCTGGATTGGTCTGCAGACCGATCCAGTGATACGTTTGTGTATCTGATCGGTCCGGTGACCGATCAGATAACAAACAGAAGGCGTTCTGTGGGCTTACTGATTGGTCTGGGGACCGATCAGCATGAAGCTTGATCGGTCCCCGGGACCGATCAGGGACGCTACCACCTGAGGTGGGATCGATCCGGGGACCGATCAGATTCCACACAGAGAGTTGGGCAATTCTCTGTGAAGTCTTCTGATCGGTCTGGGGACCGATCAGCACAGGGCCTGATCGGTCCCCACGACCGATCAGGAAAGCCCCAGACCGATCAGGGTTCTAGCCGTTGCGTTGCAACGGCTAGTTTCTTCGCTGTCTTCTTCGCAGGTATAAAGGGGTCGAGGACTGCTGCTGCATAAACAAATCTTCTTCTTCTTTCCTTCTAGAACTTCTGTTCTTCTGCTGCTGAAGCTTCTGCTTCAACAGAGCTTTGATTGAGCTCGCCTCCGAAGCTTCGCGTGAGCTTCCAGTTGTCGACCAGCTGCTGCGTTTGGGTTGTGAAGTTGCTGCTTCACCTCCAGTCGACAAGAAAGCAAGCAATTGGTAGAGTGCTATTGTATTCATATTGTATTGCTTTTCTTACTGTTCTTGTACTCTTTGTTTGCTGTTGCAAACGTTTGTGGCGAGGTTTCTCCACCCACAAGGAGTATATTGTATTAGCCGGTTCTCCGGGGACTCATCCACCGACGGATTGACTGGACTCGTCCACCTTACGGACACGCCGAGGAGTAGGAGCCCTAATATCCGAACCTCGTTACATCCTTGTGTTAAGGTTTGATTTTCTTCTCTTTCGTTTCTTTGTATTTTCCGCTGCGCTAACACGTTTTGTAGAAAGAAACGACGATTTGGGGTCGGCTATTCACACCCCCCCTCTCTAGCCGAGTACGAACGATCCTAACAAGTGGTATCAGAGCAAGGCCGCTCTTCGACGGATCAACACCCGGGGGAGCACGGGCTAGAGATGGATCTCTATGGAGAAGATGTCACGATTCAACCCTTCTACGAGTCTCACGACAACTTCACATATTGGAAGGTAAGGATGATGTATTTTCTTAGGACTAATATGTTAAATTGGTTTTGTGTACAAGAAGGGTTTTCCCCTCCGATGGATGAGGAAGGAAAACCTATCAAGAAGAAGGAGTGGACGAAAGAGCAAATCCGACAATCCGAAATCAATGACGAGGTAACAAAAATTATTGAATTTGTCTTACCTAATAATGTTTTGTGCAAGATAGATAGGTACAACAACGCCAAGGAATTGTGGAACAATTTGACAAAATTCCATGAAGAGGAGCCTAGTGAGCCAAGTAGCTCACATCATGGAGGAAACGAATTGGGAGTTGAGGGCTACTCAACATCCAAGGAAGAAGAGGAGGAGAGCTCTTGTTCAAGATCGGAGCAAGAAGAGGCATCTACCTCCGGAAGGGATGAAGAAGAAAGCTCATCTACATCCACAACCCTAGGTAACTCAAACACTGTGATTTCAAGCAAATTACACATAATGTGTTTTGAGTGTAGGAAGTTTGGGCACTACAAGAGTAAGTGTCCAAAGAGGGTTAGAAAGACTCCACCGGCACCAAAGGTCAAGGAAGCCGGAGTCCCGACATGCAAGAGCAAGAAGCACGTGGTGTGCTTCCAATGCAAGCAACGGGGACACTATAGGAGTCAATGTCCAAGGGGGAGGCAACCTCACAAGGACAAGAGGCCAAACACATGTAAAGGGGGAGCTAAGGCAAACCCTAAGGTAACATTTAAAGCTCATTCTTGCAATTCTAGTAGGAAGCATGCTAGTAGTCTTATTGCCATTGTCAATAATGATAAGCATGTTAACACTAGAAATCGATACATGTGCTTAGGAGCCAAGCATGCTAGCCTAGATAAGAACAATTCTAGAAATGCTAACCCTAGAATTAACTCATCTAAGGCTAAGGAAAATCTAGATAGAAATCCCAAATCATCTAGACACATGCCTAGGAATACCTCAAAGAAAAATGATAAATCAAAACTTGAGGTATTAGAGAAAGAAAATCAAGTCTTGAGGTCAAGACTTGACTCTCTAGAAAAGGCTCTTAAGGATTTGACTCTAGGGTCTAGGGGTCAAAAACCCAAGTCCAAGGATAAGAAAGGTTTGGGTCACAAACCTAAGTCCCAAATGGTCAAGCCCACCTATCATAATGTTCCATTCGACTATGGAACAAAACCTAGGGCTAGGAAGACCAACACCAAGGTCACAAGGGGAGTCACCCATAGAGTTGATCTTGATGAGTCCCAAATGGCCAAGGCTTTAAAGCCTAAGAGGGTCATTAGGAGGGTTGCTAGGGAAGTTATCCCTAGTGAATATTTAGTGAACCCAATGAGCTCAAATAGGTATTGGGTTCCTAGGAGCATCTTCTCTACCCCATAGATGGGTTAGAGAGTGTCAACTCCAATTGGAAGGGTAGTTAACCCAACTTTGAGGAAATTGACACTCAAGGAGCATTTTCAAGGTTTTGTGAACCTTTGAAAATGAAATGGAATAATCATTAATATTTACTCCTTGGAAGAGTAAAATGTGCCATCATGGAAAATGTTGATGATAATTTCAATTGGCACAAGTTGGGAAAATCTAGAGGACTCTTGAGGAAAAATGAAACATGCCAAGATTTGAGGATAAATTTGATCTTTAGGTGGCATGAATGAATCTAGAGTTCAAGAAGTGTCAAAATTAGGATTTTGGCATTTTAGGGCGATCAAGGGTTAAAGCTTAAGTATTAGCTAAGACTAAGAATACTTAGATAGGCAATCTAGGTATGTCTTATGTATGCTAAATCTTGCCATGATTGTTTGCCCTCACATGTCATGACATCATGTTTAGTTTTATTATCATTTGAAATGTCATGATAATGCTTAGGCTAGTTTTTATGTCATGTTTATTTAAGTTTCAAACTTTATGCCATGACATCATGACATTGACACATGTTTTCATTTATGATACCATTTTATGCCATGTCATCATCTCTTGCATTAATAATCAATTGAATTGATTTAAGGATGAAAAACACATTTTGATATTGAGATCAAATTTGTGTTTAGAAAATGCATGAGACCTTAGTCTAAGATACCTAAACCCATATCTCACATCAAAATTGCCATGGATGTGTTTGATACACTTTAGATGTGTGTGAGATATTAGGATCATGAATTAGGATCAAGGTGCATAGTTCTTGTACCTAGATGAGCCTAATTCAAGAAATGGAGGATCATAGGGAAAGCTTGTGTACAAGTCATGTACATTTAGCCCTAAGATTATGGTCCTAAATTAAAAGGTTTAAAATCATTTTGAAATTGATTTGAAAAACCTTGGTGAAGCCATTTTAGTGATAGCATTCATCATTGAACATTGTAATACAAAGTTGACTTAACTTTGAACTATTTCAAAGTTTTTGAACTTTGTATCAAGATTTGAAAATGGAAGTTATTTTCATCGAAAATTATTTTTCCATAATAGTGTATGGTATGAGGAATGTATCCTCAAAATTTTACAATTTTTGAAATTTTCTGTGATTTTCTAGAGGTTTCTGAATTTCGGGAGAAGAAATCAGAAATCTGATATCAGACTTGTGGACCGATCAGGAGGTTGCCTGATCGGTCCAGGGGATGCTGGATCGGTCACTGTGACCGATCCAGGGAATCCCTGATCGGTCTGGTGACCGATCAGGGGGTGCCAAATGCTGATTTCAGTCTGTTGTCTGAAAGTTCAGCTAGAAGTTGGGTTTTGTGGATTTCTAAAGGTTTGGAACTCACAAAGACATTGTTGGTGCAATGGTCAAGGGGGAGTTGACTTTTAGGGGGAGTTTTATCTAATTGTCAAGGGGGAGTTGACTTTTAGGGGGAGTTTTTACTCCTTAAGACTTTTGAGGATTAGTGATATGGGACTATCACTAAGTTGATTGTTGAGTTTAGTGTCAAGGGGGAGATTAAGAGTTTCAATGAAAGGTATGAGACTTTCATTAGGAAGAAACTCTTGACCTTGATACCCTCCTTTTTCTTTTTGATGTGTGTCAAAAAAGGGAGAGTGTTCATTGGAGAATTAATTGGAGAACCCAAGTTAGGTTATCGGGTTAACCTAAGCTAGGGGAAGAATGTCAAGGAATGTTCGAGGAAGAACATTGGAATTCTTTTTGATGTGTGTCAAAAAGGGGGAGAATTATTGGAGAACCCAAGTTAGGTTATCGGGTTAACCGAGAATGTTCAAGGAAAGAACATTGGACATTGGAAGATGGTTGGAAAACCTAAGTTAGGTTATCGGGTTAACTTAACTTGATTATGGGTTTTGTCAAACATCAAAAAGGGGGAGATTGTTGGTGCAACCTTAGGTCAAGGTTGACCTGGTTGACCCGACTCGAGTAGACTTGACTCGAGTTGTATTTTGATGTTTGACTTGGGAAGATTGTCGGTGCAACCTTAGGTCAAGGTTGACCTAGTTGAGTTGCATGTTGATGTTTGACACTCGTGAGAGAGTTCTATTCTTGATGTGAGACAAGAATAGATGGTTGGGAGATTATTGGTGCAACCCTAGGTCAAGGTTGACCTGGTTGACCTGAAAAGTCCAAGTATGGAGACTTGGCACTGGAAAAGTCCAAGCAGGGAGCTTGGCACGTAAAAAGTCCAAGTATGGAGACTTGGCACTGGAGAAGTCCAAGCAGGGAGCTTGGCACGGGAAAAGTCCAAGCAGGGAGCTTGGCACGAGGGAAAGTCCTAACTGGGATGTTAGGCAGTTGGAAAGTCCTGGTGAGTGAAGCCAGGCAGTGGGAAAGTCCTAACTGGGATGTTAGGCAGTGTGAAAAGTCCTGGTGAGTGAAGCCAGGCAGTTGGAAAGTCCTGGTGAGTGAAGTCAGGCAGTGAGAAAGTCCTAACTGGGATGTTAGGCAGTGTGGAAATCCTGGTGAGTGAAGCCAGGTGAAAGTCCGGGTGAGTGAAGCCAGACAAGGGAAAATCCAGATGGATCAGGGATGATCGAACATCTGGTGTTGAGGAAAGTCCAAGTAGGTCAAAGGGATTGACCGGACACTTGGCGGGGAATTCTAGCAGGTCAAGGGAGTGACCAGATGCTAGGGATGAAGTACCTGTTAGAGTGTATACTAAAAGCCTAGCTTTTGGTATAAACATTAATCTAGAAATAAGAATCGCATTGGTCAAATGTCTACATTTATGATAAATGTAGTTGCTCAATTAATTTATATTGTAGATAACATGGTGTGTGGTGTCACATACAGAAGATCATGTTATCGGTTCCTTATAAATTATAAACAGTAGCTCACGACCAAGATGGAAAGGAACAAACCATTGGAAGGTCGTAGTGTAATTAGGTATTAGTTTATCTTAATTATATGATTACACTAGTACACTTAGAGTGTATTGAGTAGGACCATTTGAGGTCGTTCCTTTTATACTGACTTTATAAAAGAATAAAGACCTCAGTTATTATGGAAGTGTGTGCTCTTAATCCTAATATAATAACAAGCACATATATTTGATATTTATTTCTTTAATTTATCAATGGGTGAGATTTAGTTCGATAAATCAATAAACCCGATAAGTTGGGAAATAGTATCACTTATAGTGTGTGTTGTTGATTATAGAAGGCCGTGTCCTAGAGATACTAGGTTGATAATGTCCTCAAGAGGAGCTCATAAGGATTGTCATGTTAAACCCTGCAGTGGACTTAGTCCGACATGATAATAAGGTTGAGTGGTACTACTCTTGGACTTAGATATTAATTAAATGAGTTGTCGTTAACTCACTTAATTAGTGGACATTCGATATCTTAAACACAGGGAGACTAACACGCTCATAATAAGAAGGAGCCCAAAATGTAATTTGGGATTGGTGCGGTAGTTCAATAATAGTTCTTTAGTGGAATGAATTATTATTGATGAAATTAAATTGTGTGTTCAGGGCGAACACGGGATGCTTAATTTCATCGGAGACCAAAACCAATTCCTCCTCTCGGTCCCTATCGTAGCCTCTAGTATATAGAGATTTATACCCACCGATACCCACCTTCTTACCCATCAATGGGGCCGGCCAAGCTAGCTTGGAACCCAAGCTAGGGCCGCCAAGATCAAGTGGATGAGTCATGTAGGTGGTGGCCAAAGCTTGGGTCCCAAGCTTTGGTGGCCACCACTAGAATATTTAAAAGGATTTTATTAAAATTATTTCTTATGCGGATATCATGATTTTAAAGAGAGTTTAAAATTAAAAATTTTCTTTTATAGCTTTCTACAAAGATTAAGAGAAGAGATTAATCTCTTTCCTTATTTGTAGTTTAAAAGGATGGTTTTAATTTTGGTAAAATTTTACTTATTTGTAAATCATCTACATGTTTAAAGAGAGTTTAAAATTTGAAATCTTTCCTTATTTGTTGATTAAAGGAGGATTTTAAATTTTAAGAAAACTTTCCTTTTAACCATGTTCATGATTTAAAGAAAGTTTAAAATTAATAATTCTCTTTTATTAGTTTCTACAAAAGATTGAGAAAAGATTTGATATCTTTCCTTATTTGTAGATTAAAAGAGATTTTAATTTTAGAGATAACTTTCTTTTATCCACATGTTTAAAAGAAAGATTTTAATTTATTAAATTTCCTTTTTAAACCAATCATGAAGGATTAAATTATTGGAGAAATTTTATAAATTTCGAGACAAATTAGGAAGTTTTAATTAATTAAAACTCTCCTTGTTTGTAACTTTGTGGCCGACCAAATAGAATTGAGAAAGAAAATTGTTTTAATTAAATAATTTTTCCTTTTCAATGGAAAAGAATTAAGGAAATTTTATTAAATTTTCCTTATTCGCCAAGACCAAGGATTATAAAGAGGGGTAGAGAAGGCTTCATGGTGAACAACCTCTATTATTTCTCTCCTCTTTTCCTTGGTGTTGTGGCCGCCAACCTCTCTTCCTCTTGGTGGTGGCCGAACCTTCTATTTGCTTGGAGCTCTTGTGGTGGCGGATACTACTTGGAGAAGAAGAAGAAGAAGGAGAGAAAGCTTGTATCCCTTGGAGCTTGGTTGGTGGAAAAGATCTTCATCTTTTGGAAGATTTGTGCTTGGCCGAAACTTGAAGAAAGGAGAAGGTGCTTTGGTGGATTCTCATCTCGGAAGATCGTTGCCCACACAACGTCCGAGGTTAGAAGAGGAATACTGTAGAAGATCAAGAGGTCTTTCTAAAAGGTATAACTAGTATTTTTCTTTCCGCATCATACTAGTTATTTTTGGAAATAATACCAAATACAAGAGGCTTACGATTCTAGTATTTCGAATATGTTTTTCGAAGTTGTGTTATTTTGTTTTATTTTTCCTTGTGATTTGATTGTTCTTTTCGGTTAACCTAAAGTTATTTTAGGAAATTAAATATTAGATTTCTATAAAAGGTTTTGTCTAGTCGGTGGTGGTTGCTCCCATATCCAAGAAGGCCATGTGCCTCGCCACGTCAGTACTGGGAACCAATTATGGAAATTAATATTTAATGGAATTAATAACTTAAGGTGATTTGGGTCGAACGTGTTAAGTTCCGCAGGAGATCCAAGTCAAAACCTAAAAGAACAAATAGATTAAGTTTTGGATCAAACGTGTTAAGTTCCGCAGGCGATCCAAAATTTAATTTAAAAGAACACATGGTAGCTAGGAAAAGGTTCAGACCTTTGTACAAAATTTTTGTACAATGGAACCTCTAGGCTTTCCGAGTAGCAACCAACAGTACCAATAGGTCAAGGTTGACCGGATATTGGTTTGGAAGGTTTGGGACTTGGTTTGGGCAAAAACCAAGCTCTGGATCGGTCTGCAGACCGATCCAGTGATACGTTTGTGTATCTGATCGGTCCGGTGACCGATCAGATAACAAACAGAAGGCGTTCTGTGGGCTTACTGATCGGTCTGGGGACCGATCAGCATGAAGCCTGATCGGTCCCCGGGACCGATCAGGGAGGTGGGATCGGTCCGGGGACCGATCAGATTCCACACAGAGAGTTGGGCAACTCTCTGTGAAGTCTTCTGATCGGTCTGGGGACCGATCAGCACAGGGCCTGATCGGTCCCCACGACCGATCAGGAAAGCCCCAGACCGATCAGGCTGAAGCCTGATCGGTCCAGGTCCTAGCCGTTGCAACGGCTAGTTTCTTCGCTGTCTTCTTCGCAGGTATAAAGGGGTCGAGGACTGCTGCTGCATAAACAGATCTTCTTCTTCTTTCCTTCTAGAACTTCTGTTCTTCTGCTGCTGAAGCTTCTGCTTCAACAGAGATTTGATTGAGCTCGCCTCCGAAGCTTCGCGTGAGCTTCCAGTTGTCGATCAGCTGCTGCGTTTGGGTTGTGAAGTTGCTGCTTCACCTCCAGTCGACAAGAAAGCAAGCAATTGGTAGAGTGCTATTGTATTCATATTGTATTGCTTTTCTTACTGTTCTTGTACTCTTTGTTTGCTGTTGCAAACGTTTGTGGCGAGGTTTCTCCATCCACAAGGAGTATATTGTATTAGCCGGTTCTCTGGGGACTCATCCACCGACGGATTGACTGGACTCGTCCACCTTACGGACACGCCGAGGAGTAGGAGCCCTAATCTCCGAACCTCGTTACATCCTTGTGTTAAGGTTTGGTTTTCTTCTCTTTCGTTTCTTTGTATTTTCCGCTGCGCTAACACGTTTTGTAGAAAGAAACGACGATTTGGGGTCAGCTATTCACACCCCCCTCTCTAGCCGAGTACGAACGATCCTAACAGTTTCGACATATTGTCCTGTAGCTCTATCTATTTCATATAATTGAACTAACTTCTCATAAATTCGAAGGCTTGGTCTTCCATTCAGCAGCTACTGGTTTTATCTACAAGTTACAATATAATTGCATTAAACATTCAGATATAGATAGTATCACAGAAGAAAATCAAATATAATTTTTAAATGCATATTATGAAACACACCTCAATTAGTTGTTGCCAAACTTCAGGTTTAACAATGGAGAATTCTGTGATGGGATCCCATCCAAAGCCACTTATACCATTCTTGAATATATCATAACATGAAAACCAGTATCTTTTAATATGTTTCATGTGATTTTGAATCCTGTCCTTATCGATAAGTTTGTCAAAAAGTTTTGCTTTCAATTCATTCACAATATTTTCAATACATGTGTAGTAAAGGTTCCACCAATCCTATTACTTATATTATGCTGATTCAAATACAATAAGAGCATCATCCATTACTTTATTTCAGACACACTGATTATTGACCTTGCTTGCACTAGCATTTTGTAAGTCCTTTTTTCGCATCGTTAAAAACAAAAATATATTAATAATCGAACACACAATCATACAAGTAGCTATTTGATATAAAATTCAAGTAACATAGTAAATTAAAATGTCAACATTCATAGTCATCCAATTACAAGAGAATTTAACCAAAACCACTAGATAAACAAATAAACATAAATATCACATATTATAATTTAACCACATAGTCATAGCTATGGAATCCCTAAGCAATTCTCCCCTTCTTGCATCGTCACTGTCATCTCTATTACTATGATTTTTCTTTTGATGTTCACTATTATTATTAAGTTCAATATCAACCTCAGCAAGCAAACCCTCATCTAGATCAACATTAATCGAGTAATTGTGTAAAATACAATAACAGAGAATAATTTATTTTTGTGTTTTAATTCCATAATATGGTTCCATTGAACTTCTTATGATAGCAAATCTTTTCTTAATGACTCCAAAAGCTCTTTCAATTGCATTGCACAAAGAAGAATGTCGAAGATTAAATAACTCCCGAGCATTTCATGGTGGATTATGACTATATTCTTTCAAATGATAATGTTCTCCTCGATGGTGTAATAAGACTGTTTTTTAACATGAATCCAGCATCAACAAGATAGTATTTCCTAACAAAAAAATTATGTGTTATTAAATTATAAAAGTATGAAAAGTATAATCACAATATATGTCATTTAATTTACTTTATGAAATTTTAAGACAATCTTGTCTGGTTAATGTATTTTTTATTATTCTCGAGTCGGATGTTGTTCCTTCCCACCCGACTAAGACATTAGTGAATTTCAAATCAAATGTGCATATTGCTAAAACATTTTGAGTTGGAAAATCCTTTCCACCACGAAACTTTGGGGCATCAATGGGAGAAATTTTAACACGAATATGTGTTCCATCTATTGCTCCAACACAATCCTGATATACCATATCTAAATTATTAATGATTTTGAATATATAGATATGCAGCTGTACTAGTCAAAAAATAAGAAAAATATTTTTACCTTAAAAAATGGGTAGAATCTATTGTTATTAAAGATTCCCGAAGGAATTTATGACCCATCCAGTTGATTGAGAAATTTATCTTCTAATTCCATTATAGCTTTTAAAACATTATGGAAATGATGACTCACTATTTCTCCTAATCGATAGAAAAAGAAGCCAATTGCACAATTTGTAACATTGTGACCTAGCAAATAGAGTGATTTTGCTACTTGTTCTTCCAAGTGATTCTTGTTGTAGATCATAAACCACCTTCTTTGACTGAAAGATTACACAATTCCACAAATGTATATTACGATATTGATCATTAGTTAGTACTTTTGTCATTAATTCATTTCATACACGTTCTCCTTCTAACTGTACAACATGAGGAATTTGACTATTTTGTTTGTGCCTATTTTGTGCATACCAAGTTGTAACTAAACAAACAACCTATGCCGATGTGAGTTGATGCATACGATGCAACTTAATGAAATCATTACGTTTACTATTTTCATCACCCATCTACAATCAAATAAATGAAAAAAATAAATAAATTATAAATAGGTAATATCTATGATTTAAACCATGACAACTTTAGTCTTACCTCAAAAACACATCAATATAAGCACACATACAAAATAGATAGAATAAGCACACATATTACCTTTGCTTGATTGTTGGATCAATAGTTTCATAACTCAGTTTAACATATGAAATTTAAAGATAAAGAATTTATGTTTACTGATGTCGTATTAAGTTTAGTGCGCAAAGATTCAATAACCACTCATGCCTAAGCTAAGATAAAAAATTTGAAGATCTATTTTGAAGGGAAGATGACATCTTGAGGTTTGTGGAAGAACAAATCCAACAAGTTTGAAGTTATGTCTTAGCCTTTACTTCAATTTCCTTGAGAGTCCACATGATGACCTCATTCTTGATTGTGTTGCTAGAATCAGGCTTTAGATAAACTAGATATTTTTTAGAACATACTATGTTCTATTAATGTGGGACTCTCACTGTTCCTTATTTTAGATTCTGTTGCTTGTTTTGATGTTTATTACTACCTCCTGTCACCCCCTCTTCTACTACTTTGTTACATTTGTATGTTAAGATCCCTTGTTAAACTGTATTGTATACCAAATCTATGTATCTTCTTCTTATTTGATTAAGATTTTAGAGGTAGGTCCACTTCCTCAAAAACATTCAAATTACTTTGAAATTTATAATGTGTTTCTGACGTTCCTCTTTGCTAAAGTTAAGCATGACTATTATACCTTCATAAATGTGAATCTTTCAAAATTTGACTTTTTGGATTAGGTTTGATACATCAACATCAAAATTGATAAAAATTTTCATGTTAAAGTTTTTGTATGTATAATTTGTAAGCAAATTTCATGACTATATGACATGATAACAATGTGAACTTATATCATCGAGCATTGACCACCAGTGAAAATAAGAAGAAGCAAAAAAGCAAAAAGTGCTACACAGTAGATAATAGAAGTAGAAGTAGAAGAAGAAGAAGAAGAAGAAAAGATTAGGGTTACCTGCCTTTGGAGAGATATGCCGCAAGGGCCGGCGCCGACATCAATGTCGTGGAGTGCAAGAAGTTGTGTAGTTGCCTAGTTGGGCGGTGGAACGAGGAAGATGAAGCAATGGTGCAACAAGAGGAATAAAAGAAACCTAAAATAACACTTGAAAATTAATATTAAAAATAAGGATAAAATTGGAATAAAAGTCTTCTTAATTCTCCTTACCCTTCCTTACACCCCAATATGGGGTGTAAGCAAATCTTCTATTTTATAGGTAAGAAAGGTTAAAGCTTACCCTTCCTTACTTTTTCTTTCTTTAGCTTACCCCCCCACCCCCCCCAAACAAGGTTAAAAAATTTTATCCCCTTTATTTCCCCTTCCCTCACCTGCTCTCAAACATAGGGTTAGTTGATTAAGCCAGCTACCACATCTGTTGCTTCATTTGGTTTGGCCGCCAATTGCATCATCTAATTGACCACTTTGCACGTTCGGATTGATTAAACCGGATAAGCTATGCAGTTCAAACTTTATCTCCTTGTTACATTGCTGGTTGACCAACTTGATTGGAGCTACAAGATCAATAAAATCTACATTGTGTAGAATTTTATTATTCACCAATCTTTTTAGTTTTTTTATATGTAACCCAAACACTTACGCCACAAGTAAGTTGTATTTTTATTAAGCACATTATGCTTAATTCTAATATTTTGGTACACAATAAGAAATCAACAAATTAATCATTAAGTTTCCACATACTCCATAACCAATAAGTCTAGAATATATAAACTGAAATAACCATTTCCAAAATCAAAATCAAAATCAAAACCATAAATATTAGGTTTTGAAAGGGAAATAAGGTTCAAGGTACATAAAAAGTCTCTAATAGATTTAAATGTCAACTATTAAGACCAAACGACAAGTTTCGATGCCTTTAAATGGAGCCTTCAAACAATTTTCCATAAATTTTTAGTTTGGTTTGTGACTTGAGTTGTAAAGATCCTCACATTGTATTGGATATATGAGTAGCGACACTAAAATGAAGGTACCAAGTATTGTGAGGAGTAACAATTAAGTTTCGTTCAAAACAAATATAAGTATTGAATATACCCTTTTTTTTTTTTTAACTAAATCTTGAGTTTAGGTCAATTCTTTTAATAGTGTCATTCTTTCTTATGTAAATGACATTTGTTATCATTGTGTTCTTTTTTTTATTAGCTCGAGAAGCATTAACAAGCCTTTTTTTTCTTAAAGTTTTTGACGTTTGCTTTCATTATTTACTAACTCCTTCAATAACGAGGTTGATGGAATCACTTCTCAAATTTTCAAGTCTATTCTCTCTTGAATAAGCTTATTGTCAATTCATTAACATTCCATTTTCCTTAATAATGTTATAGTTAATTTGAAAAATATCATATTCAAGAGGAAATTAGTTTAGTAGAAACCAAACTATTGTAGGATCAAAAGAAGTACTAGATTTTTTTTTTTTTTGAGGGGGGGAATACTATTGCCTTTTTTCGCTTTTCAGAAAACTAAAGAGATAACACAACGAAAATAAGATAGAACATAAACAATGCTAAGATAATTTCTTTTTTACTTTGTTCATATCCCGACGACTGGCTGTCCAACGCCTGCACTCGCTGAGTGTTTTCATTGGACAATTAACTAATAGCACAAAAGTTTACAAAAGATACTAAATTTAAAATACAATTAAATAAACTAAGTATACCAACAACTTAAAGTAGAAGCTTAAGCGTGCTCATCAGGGCAACATATCGGCATTGTAGTGGAATTTCAAAGTAGCATGAAAGTTGTTTGTGCGTAGAAAGTGATGTTTGAAGGTTGCTGGTCAACGCTGCCTATATAGCTTGATCTAGGCACCTCAATCCCCTTTGAGGTGCCTCTATTCAGAGTCAATATAATCTGATCCAATCTCGATGCAACTTATCCACATTGATGTGGTGATGTGTGTAGATTATACCTATTTTTAAGTATTGTTTAGCATATATCTTTTTTTTACATTTCATGAGCATGATTTGCATTCGCACACCCTATTTCTATGTGATTTCATTACTTTTACTCTTTTAATTTGAAGAACTACTCTTTGCTTATTTTTTGTTGGAACCTTGATCACTGGCTAGGAGGGGGGGGGGAGGGGGTAGGGGGGGGGGTGAATAGATAGTTACTAACTTTATTCACTTTCCTATACTTGTTAGCGTAGTGGAAATACAACCAATAAAATATGAAAGCTAACGCTAGAGATAAGAAGAAAGAAAACAAATCCTAACATGTTTCTTTACATAGTTCGGAAATGATGCTCCTACTCTACGGCTATTCGTAAGATGAATGATCCCTCAATTCGTCGGTGGATTAGTCTCCGGAACTTTAGCTAACTCAATCCTCCTTGTCGGAGGAGGAACTTCACCACAAACTTGATCAAGAACTCTTGGATTGCTCTGAGCTTTGGAGACTCTATTAGGGGTTAATCACCTCTAATTTTGTCACCAAAGCTAACCAATCCGAGTTCCATTATATAGAGCTTGAGAGAAAACACTCAAGTTGTATTTTCGCCACTAGTCGACTGCCATGCTTACTAGTCTACTGGTCTCTGTGGAATTTGACCGTTACAACCTAACGACTTGATTCTAGATGACTGCTCACCATAGATCACTCGACTGGTCTTCATGAGCTGAGCAAACAAAAATATTCTGTTCGCTCTCAGTCGACTATCCAGTTGACTGGACTAGACTAGTTGACTGGTAACTTTGCCAGTCGATTGGTAACCCTAGAACCAAAAACCCTGGAATTTCATTCTAGGTTTGCTGGTTCTTAACTACCAGTCGATTAATGAACCTTAACTTAGGGTTTTACCCTCGAGTACAATCACTCATGCACTCATCCTTGCTTGCACAACCTTGACCTTGCCTTCTAACCTCCTTCATCAGCCTTGCGTCCCTTGGATGCTTCCTCATTCTTCATGCCTTGCCTTCAAGAACTTCCTTCAGCCTTGTTCTTGTTATCTTGTCTTCTTGTCTTCCTTTGCCAAGTCACACTTGGACTTACATGACCAAGACTCAAGCTTGGACTTACACAAGACTTCCATGCTTGGACTTTACCTTTGCCAAGATCACACTTGGACTTTCCTTTGCACCTGTCACCTCCACACTCAATAGCGCATATCAAATACAGATGCAAACCCTAACTTAACCCTTTGCCTAAATATCAAAATCTAAGGATACACCAATTGTTCCAATAGTTTTCATTGATATAACGTATTTTTAGAGTAAAATAGAACAAAAAGCCTTAGAACATGAATTTAGAGGAAGGAGCATTCTCTTGCCTTTCAAAAGACTATCAAATTGGAGTTTTAATCAAGGAAGACGCTCTAGCCGTGTTCCTTGACATGTGCATGTTCTTATGGATGAAATTTTGCAAAAAATAGAGCTAAAATAGAATTTAGAGCCTTTAGAATATATCGACCATGCTTTTAGGCATGTCCTTATCAAAACTATAGCTTTTCACGAGTGAATCATGGCCTGGCTGTGCCTTTTAGTAATGGCCTTGTCAGCCTTCATCCAAACTATAAACCAAACTTCAAATTATCATAACTTTCGGTTCAATTGATTCATGGGGCATTCAACCTATCCAAACACAGATAATTTTAAGACCTATAAGTTTGGTTCAGAGTGTAAACTGAGAAAACTAGGTCCAAGGGACAAAAAAATTCATTTTAGCGGAGTCCTATAAATCTGGTATATATGGAAAACTGTAGACCAAACTTTGAACGACTATAACTTTTGGCTTTATTTGAGACACGGACCATGTGGCCTATTAAAATGTAGATAATTTCAAGATCTATACGTTCGGTTCAAATTCTAATCCAAGAAAATCGGGTATGGTGAAAAACCTATTTTAGTTGAGCCCTATAATTCTGGTAGATCATGACAGTTTGGGGAAGGAATAAAAGGGTCAAGGAAACCCTTGTTTGGACCATCTTGAACTAGGGGGCTCTGGCCCTTCCTTGGAGAGGGTTTTCCTCCTAGGGGAAATCCTAGAGCAGCCATCTTATTCCATCAAGATGACCCATCGACTATCGAAGCGAGGAATCCATTTAAAGACGTTGACATCACATTTATAAGTACTCTTTTCTATCTATTTCATGTATTGAGTTGTGGATTGCTATTTTCTTTGTCGCTGGGGTGTATTTCATTTGTTATGGATGTAGGAAGTAACTATGATGTGATGTTGATGTGTGAACTATGTATTTGGTCATTTCCTTATTCTATGATATGTTTATGCCTTGTTCTTATTTAAATAAATGTATGTGTAAATGTGATGGATGATGATGGATTGGTCACCTTGTAGAGGAGAAACTCTACATTGTATGATAGTGGATCCCTATGATAGAGGTATCCTTTAAGCAGACTTTCTAAAGTGATCCTCTTGAAAGGAGGCCAATTCACTACAAGGGGATTACTAGTTAGAAGTTAATGAGATTTTACCAATTTAATATTAGGAAGTAACTTGTGTAATCTAAACTGCATGATCGGAGGTCCCTCATGTGATAGGAGATATCCCTTTAATCGAACTTTCTAGTGTTAATTTTTTTTATTTAATACCATTGAAATTGGGGTCAGCACTCCGGTATCACCTTCACAAGTTCATATTGATAATTTGAATATATTCCCTACAAGTACATAATGTAGGATCGTTGCGCTTGAGGGAGAAGAGAGTGAATAGCGCTTGTAGATTTTTCACACATTTTTGAAAATGTTTGCGTAAGAGTTCATGCAATAGAAATATAGAAAGAAGGAAAAAGAAACCAAGCTAACACAATCAAATTTTACTTAGTTCAGAGGCTGTGATGACTCCTACTCCAAGGCCCGCGATCGTTGATCACTTTTGTTGGACAATCACTATATGTTTGAAAAATCTTTACAAATGGAGTACAAAAGTAACAAGAACAAGTATTGTAATAAAAACAAAGTTTATTGACAATAAGAGAATTTGTAGTTGGTGATCGATTGTCATAGCAATGTTTGGGCATTGTTGAATCATTCTAGAGTGGTGCGGAGCGAAAGTTGTTCTGGAAAATGATGTATCTGAGGCAGCTGGTCGAACCCTCTTTTTATAGCCGAGTTGAACATGATCCAGATCCACTAATCTCGGGATCACTGTTTGACTCAACGTTGATCGGTTGACCGATCCTCCCTGATTGGTCGACTAATCCTTCTGAATCTTCCTAGCTTTCGGTCCAGATGCTGCTGCTTCAGATAAAAGTCTTTGTTCAGTTGACTGATCCAGCCGTTCGATCTACCGAACCTTCGACAGTCCTCTGCTTATCTGGTCTGATCAACCCTATTCGATCAGCCTGTAGTCTATCCACTATTCTATCGATTGAACCTGAGGTTCAATCGACCGATCCCTTGGTCAAACCTTCACCGTGAGTCGATCTGATCTCTAGGGTTTGGTCGACTAATTTCGATGTTCGATCGATCGAACAAGGTAAAAATCTCAACCTGCATGATTTTTAATTGATGGATTATGTTGCTTTACCTTAAATCTACTCGTATTTATCCATGTTTAATACTTGCATGCATGATCTTAGAGATGATCTATTTATTTCTTATACAGTCTTGACTTTGGATATCTATACTCTATATAATATACATATGTAGAGCATGTACCATAAGAGATACTATGTTGATTGAGTTAACATGATGATTATGCATATGATGTTGAGTATACACATGTTTGGTATGTACTATTAAAGATACCATGTTAATTGAGTTAAGATGCAGATTATACATATGATATTGAGTGTACACATGTTTGGTATGTACTATAGGAGTTATCATGTTAACTGTCCATTTAAATGTTATGTGTGTACACGGGTCTGGTGTGTACTATTAGAGGAATAATGTTGATTATACCTATTATGTGTACACATGTGTCTGATATGTATTATTGGAGATAACATGATGATTATACCTATGATGTAGGGTGTATACATGTCTGATGTGTACTATAGGTGTTGCTACTTATTGTATTTTATTAGTTAGTAGTCACCTGTTGGATTTATTCATACCTATAGACTTAGGTGATAGATTGATCATGTACTGAATGTACCTATGATGATGTAGTTATTACATTGCTGATGACCGTATCTGTATCATGATTACTTATATCATATTCATTATTGCACTTCATGCTGACGACCATTGCTCCCTTATGGTATGAGCTAGTCGTCAGTCATTTTGCTGTCCATTATGCTACTCATGGGGAGTGGTAGCTTGGAATTGGGTTCAACTTGTCTTGTTGTGCTCACTCGACCACTCAGTCATATACACTATCCGCCTCGGCCACTTGAGTGTAGTGGTATTGACCGGTAGTATAGTTATTAGTGGTATCTAGAGATGCGAATAGGCAAAGACCCCATTGCTATGTAGTGAGAGGTAGCTACTTAGCGAATTGTGCACCTCGACTACTTAAGAGTAGTGATATTTAGAGGATAGTACAATTGTCGTTGTCCTACTTCTTGGCCATACAGGAGTCGTGATGTTTTGAGGGGTGGGCAGGAGTGACCATACGACATGCACGTGTATATACATATGATGCACGGTGCATCTTTCAGAGATGTTATTTGCATTTAATTAGTTAATTAGTATAAATTAAATAAATTGATTAATTAGGTTAAGTTAATTCTACAGATTAATTAGGTTAAGTTAATTAAATTTATTGAGTTAGATTAATTAAGTTATTTTGATTAATAAAGTTTTAATTTAATTAATTAATTGAGTTGTATTTAATTAAGTTAATTTGATTAATTAAATTTTAATTAAATTAATTTATTGAATTAGCGATTTAGATTAATTTAAATTAATTGATTAAAATTTAATTCAATTTCAGTTTTAATATAAGTTAATTAATTATTTTGTTTAGTATTAATTAATTAAATTTGATTAATTAAATGAATTCTGATTAATTAATTAAAGTAGCATTATTAAGTTTAGTTTAAATTAATTAAGTTAGTTTAATTTATTTTTAATTAATTAAGTTAGATTTAAATTAAGTTTGGATTAACTAAGTTAATTAAATAGTTTACGATTAATTAATTAAATTCTATTAGTTAAATTGTTTGATTAATTAATTATTAAGTTTAGTTTGAACTAATTAAATTAGATTAATTTATTTTTAATTAATTAAGTTAGGTTTTAAATCAAATTTGGATTACTTAAGTTAATTAATTAGTTTAGGGTTAACTAATTTGATTAATTAAGTAAATTTTATATTAATTAATTAAATAGTTATTAACTAATTTTTAATTAAATTAACTAGGTTGAATAAATTAGATTAATTAAGTAAGTTGATTTAATTAGATTAATTAGTTTGACTGGTTAATTAAATTTATTAATTTTGATTAAAAATTTCAATTAAATTAATTAAGTTTATTAAAAGTTTCAATTAAATTAATTTAGTTTGATTAAAAGTTTTAATTAGATTCAATTAATTAATTAAGTCGGATTAATTAATTTATTGAGTTTGATTAATTAGTAATTGATTTAAAATAATTAAGTTAAATTAATTGAATTTGATTAATTAAGTAGATTAATTAAATAGGTTAGATTAATTAAATGAATCTTGTTAATTAATTTTTAATTGAATTAATTAATTAAATTGGATTAATTAATTGTGTTTAATTAATTATTTAATGGATTAATTGAATTTGATTAATTAAGTAGATTAATTAAATAGGTTAGATTAATTAAATGAATCTTGTTAATTAATTTTTAATTGAATTAATTAATTAAATTGGATTAATTAATTGTGTTTAATTAATTATTTAATGGATTAATTATTTAAGTTGGTTCAATCAAACTGAATTTATTGAACTTAATATCTCACCTATTTATAGATTATCAATCAGTGCGTCTTATAGATTTTTGTAAGATATTTGTGAATTTTATCGAAGTAAATTTAGTTTGATTTCTAAAAATTATTTGACATTTGAGTTATATTCAAGTTTAATGGATTAATTTATATTCAAGTTTAACCATTGATTAGTTAAGTACTTATTTCAAGATTTAACTTCCAGGCCATGGCAAGGCTTAGGGGATTTCTTAATCGGATTAACGAACACTTTCTAAGATGAAGATGATTCAAGAGATTGAATCACTATAAAAAAATTCTTATTCAACAACACTTAAACAACGATATGTAAAATCGTTATTTTTTTTACCTTTTTAAAATGATTTTAATAAAAATCATTGTCTTTAAGCATTATTTTTAGTCAAAAACAACGATTTGTGAACTCTTTGAGTGGTTTTTTGAATTCCCTGCCCCCCTTCGCATTTTTCTTTCCCTCTCGTCGAAATTTTTAAGCCAAAACCCTAAACACCTTCCCTTCCCAAACCCAGCCCTCTCGACCTACAATCTCTTCACTCTTCACTCTGCCGAATCCCTAAGCATCTTCGTCCAAGCCCTTTCTAGCGAACCCCTCTCTGCATACCTGTCCTCCGAACTCCTCTCCACCTAACTCCTCTATGCCAAATTTTGGAGGACTGACAAGTCTTTGGGGAAGTGAATCTTGGAGGACTGGCAAGTCTCCGTAAACCTCTCTGCTTAACTCCTCTCCACAGCTCTCTGCTTGTTTTGAGTTTAGTGAATAGTGGTTTGATCTTTGTTGCTATATTAGTTTGTGGTGATCGAACAATATATAAGTTTTCAGCTTCAATATCCAATCTTGCAGAACTAGCAGGTCTTCATGTTACTTGCTTTCTGACTTGTTAGATTAGATGTAGAAGAATTCAAATTTTTATTTGTTTATTAAATTGTGATTAGCTATGTTAACTTGTGGTGACCGGACAATATATGACGTTTTAACTTCAATGTCCAACCTTATATATTTTTTTTTACAAGGTAAAATGGGTTTGCTTTTTAGACATAAGCAGACCTTGATCCTTTTGAGGTTAGAAAAGTTTTATCATGTTGCTTTGTTTGTCGTACATTTTTATTCTTGTACATTCACTTAAGGAAATATTCTTTTATTTGACTTTTAGAAATGTGATAGGGCCACAAGCTGATATCCTGAAACATGTATAAGAATCACGACACTCATATTTAATTACATAATCAAAGTGTAAACTCACATTTTGTCCATCGCATTTCTCATGTGTTCATGTTTTGATTTTAGTGAACAAAGGGTGTTGTTCGGCATTATAGATCTGTATATCACTAGAAGCAACCTCTAATTCTGATTGTTTTAGAATACATACAATGGTGTTGAAACAACCAAGGGCCACATATATCACTGGTTCAGTAAAATCCCATAGGATTGTTGAAAAAAAATTACATGCCTATTAAATTATGCTCTTTGCAATTGAATTCGTTAACTGTTTGCTGCCACCATATGGTAATGATTGTGGTACTATAATGAAGTCTAGTTGCATCATAATGCAGTAAGGGAGACTTTGAAGACCACAAAGAAGGAATTCAGTAAAACCGAAGATGATCTGAAGTCTCTCCAAAATGTTGGGCAAATAATTGGAGAGGTTCTTAGGCCACTTGATAACGAGCCTTGTGAGTATAAACCAATTACACTTTTTGTATCATATATTATATTGTTACAAACAATTTTCTTTTTCATTTATTTTCTGAAATACAAACCAGAGTGGACATCCTATTTATTGTTTGCATATCCTTAAATCTATTGTTTATGCATCTGTAGTTATAGCATGTATTACATGTGATTTAAATTGTAGAGATCTGGAAGATCAGTCAAGTCAATACCTTCTGTTTCTTAGTTCTCACCCCAAATGAGTGATAGCTAAGTATGAGGACACTAATTAAGTTTCTTATTCTTTCTTTTGCACCAATTGCGATTGCCTACGATTGATTGTAAATCCTTGTTAGTCTTTGTTTTATATTAATGAATGTTTAGTTGTTAGGATTTTTTTATGAAGGGTAAAAAAAAGTTGTTATTTAAAGTGCTTTGTTTGATCAGACAATCAAGCATTTAATCATTTAAGCCTACAATGAGTTATGTAATGGCTTGAAGAGAGGTTTGAGAAACTTAAGCTCTAGATCATTGATGTTCTTTTTATGTTGTAGTCATTGTTAAGGCAAGCAGTGGGCCTCGGTATGTTGCTGGCTGAAGGAGCAAAGTTGACAAGGAGAAGCTGACAGCTGAAATTAAGGTTAGTTTGGTAGTATAAAATTTAACTAAGTTTCTTCTTGTGTTATAACCGAATCTTGTGATTTCTCTCTCCATTTAATTGACCTTGTAAAGGGATAGAACTGTGTATATTTTACTATTATGTTATCTTATGGCCTCTTTTTAAGCTTATATTAGTAATGCAGGGAGTCCTACTATATGGTCCTCCGAGAACTGGGAAGACATTGCTGGCTAGAGCAATTGCTAGTAATATAGATGCAAACTTTTTGAAGGTTTGCTGCTGTTTATAACTTAAAATAATTTGGTAACTACTCTTTCCAAAATAGTAACCTTTTTCTATTCATAGGTTGTATCAAGTGCTATAATTGACAAATATATAGGTGAAAGTGCAACATTGATAAGGGAAATGTTTAGCTATGCACGTGAACAAATATACATCTTTCTCAGCCCCTTGTACATTCTATTCTTAGTTTAATATGTTTTGGCTAACTCGGTGAAATATTAATAAACCTCTTTCTTCCACATATGAAAGAATATTATCCTGCATTAGGACATTAGCAAGTCTTCTCATTGTAATATGATTCCATGGCTAACTTCTATGAAATGCAACAATTGTACTTGAGAATCATATATGTCACTAGTTATAATCTTCTTTGACTTGCTCTTGTAATCTTTCAACATGCTTCATGAAAACAATTTGTGTTTTCTGATCTTCACTTGGTCACACATGTCCTGATAACTTAGATACGGAGGCTCGCCGAGCAATTCCAAAAACAAACACCTCATGTTGCTCCTACTGCTAAAGGTGGAGAAGAAGATGATGATGTCCCAGAGCTTGTTCTTAGAGAGACATTTGAACAGACTGCAAAGGAGAAGTAAACTTCATAGATGGATATTCCAATAAGTTTGCACTCTGCTTTGTATGTCATAATTGCTATGTCTATTGAAATTTGTGATAGCAATCAGAACCAGTTACTTGGTTAGTGATGTGTACAAATAATTTTGTAAAGCTTAAGATTGCTCAAGGAGTATTGGGGTAAATTTCTTCCTACAGTTAATTTTGTAAATCTTAGTTGATATAATTTTATAAATCTTCTTCTTTTGTACAGTTAATTATGTTTAATAAAGAGACATCATTTTTTCTTATAAAGACAATAATTTTTAACTATTAAAAAAAATAATTAAAGACAACGATTTTGAAATATTATGAAAAAAACAACTAAAGACAACGATTTTTAAACGCTGCGAAATTATTGTCTTTGATATTAAAAAACAACAGTTTAAAATCGTTGCAAAACTGTTGTCTATCACGCTAAAAACTTTAGCGTACTTTTAACAATAGTGTCAATTGCAACATTTTTTAAAGGGCAAAGACAACAAATTTTATCTGTTGTCGCTTATCATTTCTGTTGTAGTGAATACTTAGTTAATCAATTGAGAAACTTTAGTCTAATTAGTTTAGGTTATGGCGAGATAGCTTCAGTTAGTTCCACTTAACTTAGCAAATCAAGTAAGATACTTCTTACCTTACCTTACCTGATTACTTAGACTAGGCTTCCCTAACATACTATTATTTCACCTTACCCTATTACTATGTTGGGCAAGTGTCAAGCAAACCTAAGTCCTTAACTAACCATTCTAACCTAAGCAAGAATGAAATTAAGCATGTAATAATAATAAAAGCAGTAAATCAATCAAGCAGCAAGTTTATCTAACAACAAAAATTATTTTTATATTGTTTACCCCTGAATCATACCTTGATAAGGTCTATCTAGATAGTGAATCTGATTCTTGGGGATCCAATATTGATTTGGTTCAGCTTGATTACTCAAGATTATTTTAGGAACTCATGCTTGGACTTGATTTCTAGTGTTTCGATTCACTAAAGATATATATGATTTGAATCGAGTCTTAACCTTGTATCCAAGTTTGTATTGATTGTATACAACCCTTTGAGTTCCAAGTACCATATCAAGGTAATTGGAGCCCGAAGTGAACAGTTCCAATGATCTTTTAAGGCCTTCAACTTGATTTTTCAAGGTAAATTTTTTTTCCTCAAGTTGTTAAACTTGAGTTGAAGTTCCACTTTGAACTTGTTCAGTTGAAGAACTTGGACTAGTAATTTCCTTAAGGATTGTTACCTCCTTTTGGAGTGACTTGATCCAGACATTTGACTTGGCTAATTTTGAGTTAAATACGATATCATATTATACAATGTCAACTAATTTAGGACTTACAGTGGGGTTTGAATATTATGATCCGAATACGGATCCGTGGCTTGATTCGAACTCGACTTCAAATTCGGTCTCGGACTCGAGTTCGAATTCAGTTTCGGCAATGTGAGCTTGTACTAATAGTGCCAATAAACTCGTTTGAGTTTGTTCTTCTTCGTCTAACTTTTCCGATGACTCAGGCCACGTTGCTTTTAGGGCCTTGCTTCTTCTTTGATTTTTGGTTTCCTTTATGTTCGGGCATTCCGGCTTGTAGTGTCATTTCTTATTACACCCATAGCAAGTCATTATCGTGGTTCAATTCGGACCCGATAGCTTGCTCTTTGATTGGATCAACTTCTTCTTTTTAAGCATTTTTAAACTAGATTGACTAGTTTGGAGGTTATTTCCTCACTGTCTTCTAAATCCGACACGTCTTCGGATTCAAGTTCGATTCTAGACTTGGGCTTTGAATTTTTCTGCAATCAAACCAATACCTTTTTTGGCCGGAGTAGCATTGGATTGTTCATGTAATTCAAATTTAGAAAATAACTCGTCTAATTTAATAATTGAAAGGTTATTGGAAACCTTATAAGCATCTACCATAGATGTTCACAGTGTATTCCTAGGAAAGACTTTTAAAACATACCCTTATAATGTCACGGTTTTCGATTTGTTGTCCAATTGTGTGGAGTCCATTTAGGAGGTCCTGGATCCGAGCATGTAATTGGCTTGCCGACTCTTTTTCCTATATTTTTATATTATACAATTTATTTAACAATAAATCACGATTACATACATTTGTATCGAAAGTGCCTTCGGATGACTCGATCAGCTTCTCCCATAGGTTCTTTGTGTTGATGAAGGGTTCGGCTCAGTTCAACTCCTCTTTGGTCAAGTAGCACTAGAGAGTTTGAGTCGTTTTTGCATCTACCTTAATATTCTTTCTTGTTGGCACGTCCCATTTCTCATAGGCGAGTGGTACTTTGTCTTGGGTGGGGAGAGTGAATCCAGTTTGGATTATAATTCACATTTCCACTTGAGTTTTCAAGTGAAACTCCATCCGACTCTTCCAATAGCTGAAATCTTCGTTGGAAAAGAGAGATAGTCAAATGGTATTGTAGCCATCTTAATGGGTCATTTAAAGTAACTCTTGTAAAAAAAAATGATATAGAATGTACCAAGACTTGATCTTGGATTAATAGTGAGGGAGAAGTATAACGAAAAAGAGAGAAAATTACTCGAGTGGTGTTGCACCAACTTCGAGAAACAAAAGAAACACATAAAAAAAAATTATTAGGAGTGATTACATCGATTCTAATTAACAATAAGAAAATTGAAAACGATAAAAATTGCTCGAATGGTGGTTGCACTAATTCAGAGCACTCCCTGCTTTGATATCAATTGTAGGATCGAAAGAAGCACTAGAGGAAGGGAGGGGGTGAATAGTGTTGGTCACTTTTTTACCTTTTTAGAAAACTAAAGAGATAATGTAGTGGAAATAAGATAGAACATAAACAATGCTAAGATAATTTCTTTTTACTTGGTTCGTAGCCCGACGACTACTAGTCCAAGGCTCGCACTCACTAAGTGTTTTCATTGGGCAATTCACTAATAACACGAAGATTTACAAAATATACTGAATTGAAAATACAATTAAATAAACCAAGGACGTAGCACAGACGGTGGGTGCATGACATCTCAAATAAACCAAGTGTACCGAGATGCCATGCGCCTAGGTCGTCAGTTTCTGAAAATCTATCCTTGGCCATTACGCCAGAGATGTCATGCGCTCACCATCAGCTCTACGCCCTGGGGGCGCAATTAAATAAACTAAGTATACTGATGACTTGAGTGTAGTCGTCATCGATGCCCCCAGGGTGTAGCACAGACAGTAGACGCATGCATCTCTAGCGTAATGGCCAGGGGTCGATTCTCAGGAACTGACAACCTGAGGTTTACCCCACCATGCGCTTGACGCTTGTGTACCTGCATGTACTTCTCTCCATATCCGTGGGGCCGACACTAGGGGTTCGTTAATGTAGCGAATCTACATTTGAGCGTAGTCGTCGGTTGTCTCCTTGTACAGTCTAGTGGCTAACGCATGAGGTACTACCAACTTGAGGTCTGGGGTTCGAATCTCGGCATAGCCTCTTTTCCTTCCAGGCCCCTCAGTCCCAGGCGCTTGGATCCCTTCCAGGTGTCTAGATCACCTTGGTCTAAAAACTTAAATCTGTATCACAGAGTTAGTACAAAAAACATAATAATAATAATTAGTACAAAAGGGTTAGTTCAATTTGGACTATGTAATCTTGACTTTTGGATTTCCAGTGAAACTTTGGGTTAGACGGACGCCAACTATTCCCTCTTGGGTTAGACGAATTTTTTGAACATGTGTCCAAAAAATTTAATTCGTGTTAAAAAAATCACAGTTCTCGATATATTAGGTCAAATTATATTTGAGAGTATGAATATAATTAGGAGAACTAGACGAATACACAAGACTTGATTCCATATCATTCCGAGTTCTATAGGTCCATTAGCCAGTTTCGACCAAAACCGACTAATAGACCTAAAAAGCTCGGAACGACATGAAACCAACTCTTATGTGTTTGTCTAATTCTCCTAATTATATCTATCCTTTCAAACATTAATTTGATAAATTATATTGAGAGTAGTGATTTTTTGAATATAAATTGATCATTTAAAAAACCTTATCGATTGCTACACTGTAGCAATTAATTCGGGACCTTACTGTGCTAATGAATAGTATCTCGAATTGATTGCTACACTATAGCAATCAATTTGGTATAGTAAAGAGGGGTAAAATTGGTATGGGATACATGATTTGATAATTTTGAAACTTGGATATATGATTTGGGTATTTCAAAACTTTAGATAGGCGGTTCGATAATTTATTGATAATTCTATATTTAAAATCATTCCATTCAAAATTTTTTGCTCTACCAAAGTGCCGGACTTCTAAATTTTCAGAGTTCGTTAGGAATTCCTTCTAGGGCTTGTTGAATTATTTTAATGGATTGCCTAAATTCACTCATTCGTAGTAAATAATAGGCTAATGAATGCTCCTTTTTGCGGACTTCCCAATTGAATTCATCGTATCACTCATAAGTAGCACAACACACCTCTAGGGCTTGGATTAGTGTCTATCTCATGTCCAAGTGTTTGTTCAATATAACCATGTTCCACTGAATGAGAGGCAAACTTGAGAACACTTCTTAACTGATTTCCCTTTTATTATGAGTGATCATTGTTATGTAAATTATTCATTCAACTCCATAAAACTAGCAAAATGTTCCTACTCATTCAATAAGTGTATATTTAACCCTTTCAAGGGTTCAATCAAGAAGTGTCAAAGCATGTTGATACTCATAAGATGACATTAGTAATATTAAGTAAAAGGATCAGGTGCAGCAAGCAACATGAGACACTCAGACATTTGGAACCAAATCAAATAAGTCCTCAGTCATGCCTAGTGTGATGTTTCTCCAACGACCCGTCTATGAATTTGTTAAAACATCACTATGTTTACGTGCGTAAGATTACCGATTACTATCACATTACATAGATATAAGATGTATTGGTCATTCATCGAAGTCAATATTTTCTCTCAGGATCACTATGAATAGGGAAACTTCAATAGCATCACTTCATGCTTTATGACCGTCTTACATCTTTACTCAATCTAGCATTAAAGCAAAAAAACCTTTTACTACAATCGTTGTTGTGCACAAGATCATGAATAAAAAAGTGATTTCATTGACTTATTATAATTATATTTTTCAATGACACTCTTTAAAATCTGCTTATCTCTAGAAGATTGAACTACTGGCCTTACGTACTGATAGAAGATTGAACTCTATAAGTCAAATTAAGGAAACAATTTGAACGCCTTATGAAAAGGATACAAATTATGGCTTCAAATCCCTCAAATTCAATTCTAGTAAAAAAGTACTCATAATAAACAAGAGGAAGGGGCGCCTTGCAACTAGGATTCATGTGCAGTGGCTCGCATGTTGAAAATGACAATGATGATTTGAACAAATCATCATTGTCATTGAAAAATAACTGAAAGTGGCTCGCATTTGTAGTGATTTGAACACTACAATGTGTAGCGTCGAACACAACTGAAAGGGGCGTGGCACTTGTAGCTAAGGGTGACAGCACCACTCCGTCACTGACAAGGTATACTTATCAGAATAATGTGTCACATGGTCAGGAAGAGGATCCCTAAAGGAAGGAACACTACATTGTCTAAGAAAAGGAGAGGACTGAGAGGTGGCAAAGGTGTGCAACACCAATAGGGAAAGGGGTTGGGTAGGGTTTTGCCAAGAAAGAGGTTCCTCCTATCTATATAGAAAAATCCCTAGATGCTGACTAAAATGAACATAATTTTAATTTTAGATTCAACTTGAGTATAATCCAAAAGTGATCAATTTGGATTCAAATGAACTTAATTTGAGTTCAAACAACTCTTTAACTAAATATCCTCTTTATTAGCTCAAAATTATCTCATAATCAACAACAAAAAAAATTCCCAACACATTTTGTTTAAATATAATTTTCTTGAGTAAATTTAGATTTCACATAATTTTTTTTATAATTTAGGAAACACAAATATGGAAACGTATGACGCACATAGTTTTATTATACCATTGAAATTGCTACTACCAGATAGTCACACTTTCTTCAATTTCCAAATTATTGCCAATGTCTCATCTCAACTAGTTATCAGTATAATCTATAAAAGCACATCTATTTATCTCACACATTAAAGTAATCCTTGAATTCGAGATTAGAAGGTCTCGAAGCACACTTTTTTTTAGCATTTAGTCTTTCCCTCTTCTTATACTACCAACATGTCCTCTCAATGTGATAATAGCCAATGAGTGTCATTCATGCATAATTAAAGTCATTTGAGAATATTTGGCTTCCATCTTTATCATCCTTTTCCTCTATTTTATATGCTTGAATTTTATTGAGTTTATTATCCATTATAAAAATCATCAAATCCTTAAATTGTTCCACAACCATCAATATCACTTTTGATTTTCATCCAGGATTACAAGCAAATTTATTGATGAAGGGCATGAGTCTCAAACTATACTAACTATATGTACTTTAATAATCTTCATCTCTTTTGACAGTGTCATGATCTTTAGATACACCATCATCTTGGTCATTCTAATCTTGAGAGTTTTAAACATATGGTTCTCAATTTGTCTAGTCTTTAATCTCTTGGAGCAAAAGGTGATAATGCTCACCCCGGACTTAGCATAGTGGTCCTTTACGTGGGGGAGGTCACGCACCCAACAAGGCATTTTGCACCTACTACGAATTGATCCTAAGACCTATTGGAGCCCTTTTATCCTCGCCTCTATGTTGTGTCAATTTGAAAAAAAAATGCTAAGTTTTCACTCGCTAATAGCATTCTATATGGTGAAAGTGTATCATTTACTTTAGCTCATTGTAATTTGAGTTGTGTTCCAATCTTATGTTTGATAATCAAAAACTCTTTTAGTTCATTCAAATGTTTGGATCCTAATTTACATTTATAACTATTTACTAGTGCATGATATTTCTTAATAAAAGAGTATTCTAAACTTTCTCCATAATTTTTCTTTTCTTTTTTCAAACTTTATCTCAATTAAACCTTTTTGAAGCAACAATTCTAAGGAGTACCATTTTTGAGATTAGGAATCCTTCACTAGTTTTCTTGTCCTCACTCCTAGAAAGATATTTAAAGCCACAAAGTCCATATTATCCTTCTTTATGTTTGATACCTTAAGGATGCTCTAAGAAAAAAAAAAGTTCTATCCCAGGATCCAATGATGTTAATTAGACAGGTTTTCCCTCATATATGATGCACATGGAATCTATCTACCTTATAGTTAGGTCAGAACACACTGAATAATAGAAACTAAAACTTTAGAAATAAGTTCTAAGTAGCCATAAATTTGAACTGTAAGCATCCAGCTATCCTGCACAAAATCTGTATTTCAGTCTTTTATTAGAGGGCAAATAAAACAAATAAGATTTTATTAGATTTATTGTCACTTCATCACAAAGAATATGCAATCTAATAAAATTACTACATTATTTATTAGCTCCAATGACCAACAACAGATTTGTTAACTCAATTCCTAATGACCTTAGAAATAAATATATTTGTAACAAGTTAATTTTTCATATGGTAGAGTTTGTAAACTGTAAAACTATAATATTAAATAAAGACACAAGTAGAGGAAGCTGCTTAGAAAACAAAACTTTTTTCCCCCCATTATTTGTAAAATGGATTTCATAAAAAAAGAAGACTTGGAACAATTCTTTTAGAGGAAGTATTCAAACACTGGAAGCTGGGATCTTATCTCAACAAATCTTCTATTGAGGCTTCTTAATGCATCAAAATGAGCTTCATCTTCTTCAACTGCTATTATTTTGGCAAATTCTCCCTCTCCGAGATAGTCCACCACTCTGTTTGCAACTTCAAGTCCCGTCACATAAGCTTTCTCCTGATATGTGTCACAGTATTATGTTAATAATTTCACTTGCAATTTCCATATTGTTTTCGATTTGTCCGAGTATGATGCTTGAGGATTACCTTAGACCATGATCCATGTCGGTTGAGTATCCAGTCTCCAGCCACAAACAAGTTAGGGAATGTAGTTGAGCTGCGCATCATATGTTTATAAGAACCTGCATATATATCACTTCTAGTTCATTCAATTTTTGAAATTATGATGTAAAAACAAGAAAAGCATAGCATTTAGTAACTCAGCCACGTGTATTTAAATAACAAATTTTCTGGAAGTTTATTGTTATCCGCTGCCTTGTGGAAAAAAACAAAACAAAAACCTCATTGCTATCAACGAGCTGTCATTCCCAAAAGGGACGTTTCCAAATTTATTTAAGAGCATCTGTTGAGATATTAAACATGTCATATCACCGATCTTAATCTATATATTTCCTTCAGGAAAAGGGAAAGATAACGAGGAAATTGCAGCAAGGAGAGTTCAAGATCACTGGTAAATAGATGCAAAAACAATAAGATTTTCCAAATGAAAGCTTTTGCGAACAAGAACGAAGATGATTGCTCTCTTCTAAAGAAATAATCTCCAAGAGGTATATGAAACAGATGTTCCCAATATTGTCAAAATTTTAGTCAGACACTAGTCAATTAAAGCATGATTGGTCATTGGTTGCCTGACATCGAACATAATAACCCGTTTGCATGTATCAAAATACAAATTTTAGTTGTCTAAACCAAGATTAGTCACCGAAAGATGTTCACTTCAATTAATTGACCAAATTTGATCAATCAGGTGTTGGGTTTGAACAAAATATATATTTAGTCGAATGACTAACTCATAGTCAACTAACCAACTATAGAAAGTCAGTTTTAGTCAATAAAACAAGTTTAATTCACCTAGATATATAAGCAACAGATAGAAACCAAGTTTTAGCAATCAAACTGAGCATTTGGAATAAAATTGATACAAACGTGAATGTTGGGTCGGTGAACCTTTGGTCTTATTGCAACTATGTTGCTAAACAATAATCTTTGGTAAACTACATGACCTGAAATACCCAATATGACATCTTCAATACTCTTAATTACATTTAGGATGTTTTAAGACCTGGCAGTGCATTTGTTCAAGTTCTTACCAACAATCCAGAACTTCCAACCTAAACAGAACAGAGGTAATCATGATACAAAGCATAAAAAACAATAAACTTGATACAAATAGCTTGTTACAAGCCTAAAAGCAATAGAAACAAGCTCTTTAGGTAAACTAGACTCACCCTAGATGCTTATCCTTTTATACAAATCAACTTTTAAATCCTAAAACAAATTGTTGGAGGTTAGATATATTCGCAATATGGTTTAAGTTAGATGTCTTTTTGTGTTTTGATGTGTGTATCATGTGGTTATAATAGAGATTGTAGGCTTGAGGGTTGGAGAACTAGATCAAGTGGAGCTTATGGATATGGTGGTCATGAAGATCGTGCGCTTGAAGGCTAGAGGCCTGGATTGAGTGGAGCAAGGAGCTCGATGAACTTGATGGAATTGAGTTATAGGCATGGTGATCTTGGAGATCATGTGCTCGAGAGATTGGTGCACTAAATCTTGGGGCAAAGCTCTGTGGACATGAAAGTTGAAAACTTAGATCGTCATGATGCTTGAATTGGGTTGCTGCACTGGAGCTTAGTGGACTCGAGAAGCTGAAGACTCTAAGTTATGAGAATCATGATAGATTATATTGAGTAATTGTAATCTTTGATTTTTTTTATCTTTGAGTTACACATTGGAACAATATTGTGGTTGCTTAAGTAGTGGTTGAGCTACTTATTGCTTGATGGTTGTGAAACCTTCAACTATGGGATAGTCTCCCAAGTTGTATCTTGTTGACCGACTCAAGTCTCAACCTTTGTGTAGGCTTGATGGACTGTTAGCCAAGTGAAAGGGGATTCCAAATGTTTTCAATCAACTAGAGGTGATTTTCAGTCAATTAGATTAATATGTTGACTAGATAGAGGCAAATAAATTGTTTGATTGAAGCAACAGGATGTATGGAGGCTGAGTACTAGACTAGAATATTTCAACTAACTAGAGATATAATCATTGTTCGCCAAGGCCACTTGTGAGCATCAATTTTTTCTAGTTGACTAGAGACAACCAGAGATACTCCATTAAAGGTTTTGTATAGTTCAAGACCTTATGGGCACTTAGAACATCCACACCAGCTTATGTAAAACAAGTTACTACCCTAAATTTTGCATTTTTTTTGTCAAAAAGCCACTTACATCATATTCCCTTTCAATTCTCTAAATTTAGATTTATGCTATAGTGCTTCTCCAATTATAGAAAATGAAACTCTCTACTCTAAAAATAAAATAATATTTCTTTTCGATCTCTCTCATTTCTTTTCAATCTCTTTCTCCAATTAAACTCTCTACTATATCAAATATAATAATAAAAAAAGTGGAAGAGAGAGAAGAAAACAATAAAAAAAATGAAGATAATAGAAATTTTAGGATAGCTAATGTAGTGTGTAATGAAAAGTGACCGTTTAAATTTAATAAAGTGGGTGGCTTACCTCAAATTTTAAAGATATTATAGAGAAACTGATGTGAATGCACTTAGAAGTTATTGTAAACGTCCAAAATCTTTAAGCTCATATTGAGCAAGTGCCTAAAAGCATCCAGCAAATTGCAGAAAGATTAAAAGGATTCAATCTTCCAACTATATGTTATTTTACTTGTTCCCATGATTTCATTCCATTATATAGGAAAGAGGTGATGTTTATTATCAATGAAATCTTTGTCACGGGTCAAACTTACGATATCTTGTGAAATCCCATTAATTGGGTCAAGGTTTATTTTACTTTGTAGAGGTTTACTGCATTATCACTTGTGAAGAGATGATTTAGTAGAAACTATTAAGGAGTGAAGCACCGAACACATCATAGAACATGGAGATGGAGAAAGAATAAGGTCTCTTAACTACATGAGATCTTATTAGCATTGTGTTGTAGTTTATTTCTTTTACTTCCATTGTGTATCTACCATTACTGGTAAGACTTGAACAAGGACAAAAGAGAGGAAGTACAAGAGAAAGTGAGAGAAAACACAAAGGTACAAGTTAAACGACGTGAGAAAGAGTTCCGAGAGTGAAAGTTAATTAGTTTAAACCAATTGGCTTCAAATTGTTGTCAAACATTAAAATCATGTAATCATTCTTGCCACAATGTTGGAACCAAGATTATCCAGCGCACTTTATTATTATCACCAAAATAGATTAGGTTGGTTCCAGTATGACTCCTTGGCCAGGAACATTTGAGTACTAGTAAAAAAACATAGGTTGGTTCTTGTCAATAGTGGAGAAGTTGAGCACATCAAGAAGGGACTTGCAATAACCTGAATAGTTACTAAAGGAAAGGAAGGTTGACTTTGAATTGTGTGCAGTATGGTTCTTGCCTTCTTGGTATAAATTTTAAACCATGGTTCATCATCTTCCCAAAGTAAGGGATTTAGACAATATTTGTTGCATCTTCGATATATGCAGTATCAAAAACTAACCTGGAAAGAAGTGAGTTGCAGATTTGGCATGTTTGACTATATTTTGCTGCACCACAATGGCCTCTTTGAAATCTTTGATGCAATCAGAGAGATATGCCACCACTTTTGCAACTATTTGCTCATCTTTTAATGCCAACAGCTGAGTGGCACAATACTGCAACAAAAAGGGATATAAGGTTAAATATATATATATATATATATATATATATATATATATTTTTTTTTTTTTTAAAAAAAAAAAAAGTATGAGGTAATCAAAACTAAGGTTGGAACTCACAATAAGGTCACTATCTATTCACCCCAAGTATGATTATTTTGTTAGAATACACATGCTTGGCGATGGTTGCGTATGAACACAAAAAAATTAGGTGCGCTATCTATTCACCCCTTACAAGTTTTAATGCAGTGGCCAAGCATGCATATTTTCACCAAGTAAAAATAATCAAAACTTGTAAGGTTGGAACTTACAATTTCGACTTCCAAAACTGTTGCTTGCTCATCTTGATATTCATCATATATTGAATTCAAATCTAGCAAAGTCCAGCTAATTAAATCATCAAAGCCAGAGCAAATGTTGGCTGCATTTGGAATTTTGACCTATTAAATGCACAAATAGTGCAAGTTCAACCACCATATATATTTGCACACAAACAAACAAAAAGTTTTTTGTTGTTCACCTTCCTATCAAACCATAATTTAACAGAGACCACATCCACAGTGGCAAGGTTAAGAACACCCAGGAATTCCTGTCGTGATTGTAGCACAGAACTACAGGATGAAATTTAGTGGTCATATGGCAAAAGAATGAGATTGGGTTTAATAATGTAAACTAATGGCAGAATCTAATAGCGTATCTAAGCCGGCAACAATTTGGTACATCCTAGGCTTAGAATATGATTCACATTTAGGAAGATAGCCCACTTCAGAAGAGCAATCAATCAATGCATAGGAAGAAATGAAGCAATCCCTTGTTTTACATTCCCCTTGTGACAAATAGAGATATCTTATCTTACCTGCTGCGTATAGTGGACTGAAGAGTGGAGATACCAACAGCTAGAATTATTGCATCAGCTTTATATATTTCTTCTCCACATACTAGTCCTGAAACACAACCAGTATCTTCATCTACAATAAACTCTGTCACGCTTTTGTTTTCACAAAATTTTAAGCCTTCTAATCTCATGGACTCGAGCCATGGCAAGAAAATCTTTTCTTGAATGGTTCCACGACACCATACTGCATCGAAATTTTGCTATATAATGGTACAGAGCAACATGTGTCAAAATCATCCAAGACAAAAACAGCATGTGTACAATGGAAGAAAAAAAATAACATTTGTTCATAGTTAGACAGCATGCACAATGCATGACTGAAAACCTTAAACCATGAAAAATAGAAACAACTCACCTGATGAGAAAGAATATAGTAATATAGCATTGCTAAGGTTGCTGCTGCACTACATTGCTCTGCTGGTGCAAATAAACCCACATGAAGCATGGGTTCAAAGACCTTTTGAAAAAGACTTTCTGAACACCCATATTGTTTAAAGAGTTCCCTTGAAGTCACTGTAATTTACAAAAATCCTTCATCAATCTCTTTAATGTCTGATCAAAGAATAATATCTCTTTATGCCACACATGATAAAGATAATTCCCTCACTTTTGTCATATTTTCTCCAAGCAGTATCAGTGTTGTCAAAATCGATAACTGAAAAAACCAAGAATTAGTTAGTCTACAATTGCTATCTCAAATTAAATTCAAAGTGTATCATCTAACACTGACTTTAATCAAAGATAAAAGGCTCAAAATGTACCTGCTGATATAAGAGGGACAGAAGCTAACCGATCTACCAATGGAAGATTGACAAACTGCATGGAAATATTAAGGACGAGAGGAACAATAATTATGGAACATCAATAATAACATAATGAAAATTTTGAAACAAATGTGAACCAGTTCTCAGACATACTTCTGGATATAAGAGTGCTCCAAGAGGCGTTGGCAATTGTGTAAGATCCTTAAATATAGGAAACTTGACCTGCACAATTTGACAAGAAACCAATTGTGTTTGTATGTTTCTCCAAAAGGCCAAAACTGATACTAATGCTGATATTTGGGGAATCCTTCGTTGACAAGAATAATAACAGTATAGAAGCACGAAAATGACCAAGTAAATAGTGGACATATAGATTAAAGAATAAGGTTTGACATATAGTCTATGTTGTGCTATCTCTGCACACTGATATAAAGAAAAAGCGTACCAAAGGATTGAACTTCAAATAATTACATAGTAGAATAAAATGAACACGGGACAGATATTATTAGTAAGACGATTGATGAGAAGTTTGATCATCAAGTTGTATTTGTCCAACTATTTGGAGTTGGCTACTTGCTCCCTCCATTGAACTTGATACAAAGTTATATCACTCAAACATTGGTAAGGGAGCGTTTTTTACTCATAATGACATGAAAATTACTTATCTTCTTCTTTTTCATGTTCATCAGATGTAGTCGCTTCTTATAGATCAAAAGTGATTGACACTAGACACTCCTAGTCCCAGCCTTCTAGGTGCAATCCAAAAAATGAATGAGAAAATATATAGAACCCTTGAAAGTAATACCTAATGAAACGTACCTCCATTCCTTCTTGAGAGTAAAGCGCTGAACTGGTCCACTTGGTAAAAGGCTGGAGTCCAAGTTCATCAATTGCAGAAAAAAGGTTACGATATGGACGCCAAAATCCTGAGTAAGAAAAAGTACCATTTAAAGGGAATGAAATGAAAAACAAAATGTCATAATTGAACATCGTCAAATGGATTTAAAGTCGCCAGTAGCTAAATATGACTATACAACTTCCGGCAATTCGAGGAAACAAGCAGCATCAAGATATAGCATACCTTTAACGCCGATTTCTTCAGCAGGGCTGTTCCCGGATTCGAGGAGGGTGACTTCGAAGCCCTGGAGTAATCAATAAAAGGATTTAACGAAACCTCATTTAGATTTTCATAGATTAAATGCTCCTCCGGTTCCATACATGAAGATCCACTCCAAACCTGCTTGCAGAGGTGATGGGCCGAGGCGAGACCGGCCCAACCGGCGCCGACAACGACCACCTTCTTCCGGCTGGCGGCGTGGATAGAATTGGAGGCAGATGAAGAGTCGGCACAGCAGCGGCAACAGCTCTCTCTTGGCCGTAGGAATCGCGTCGCAACGAGAGCAGCAGGAGCTGCAGAGGCCCACATCCTGTTCGAGGGTTGTTTCCCTCCTCTATCTCTTCTTGTCCTTCCAATTTATTTTACGGCAATTTACCAACAGTTTTGAGAAATGTATAATTCGCGCTGGCGTTTTGGAACGGTCCAAATCGTATAGGCTTCTTGGTGAAATTTCTATTTTACCGTTGACATTCTGACATGCTCCCTAGGCAGGTGATTTAAGTCTGGGATTCGAATTTTGATAAAGACGAGATAAATATTTTTTTTATATGTTAGTCATTATTTTAAAAGTTAGTAGTCGTTCATGATTTATTTTCTCCGTGTTAACCTTGGACGAATTGACGAGAGCACTAGAGGCGAATATATTCATCTTTTTACCATCATAAACAAGAATTAAACCGGAGTTTCAGATATATCATTGATCCATTTAGTTCCTTTTAAAAAAATTCTGACATCTCCTCGCTCCCACTTTATTAGTGAAATTAAAAATCCTAACATCCATAGATGAAAATGATGTAAAAGATAACCTTTACATCACCAGGGCGGATCTAGTTAGTGTTAACCAATGCTTTTACTAGGCGAGCTCAAACCTCATTGACAAAACTTTGAATGGTAGGTCTCAATGCTTCACTCACTAGTGACTGCATCATCCCTAGTTGGTGTTTGTCCACGGGAAGAAGTAGTTGCAGTATTAATAATATTTGAAATGTTGAAGAATTTATCATCTTCACAGGTGATTGAATAATTTTTCTTAAAAATATGTAAGCAAAATATGTATGTTGAGTTTAAGTTAGTTTTACAAAATTTATGTGATTAAATTGACAGAAGCAATATGATAATGAAAGGTAAACGATCTTAGTGAAAAAAACTAAAATATCTTAGTACCATCATCTACTAGAAATGATGTTACAAATGCTTTGATGTGTACAATTGTCTCATCATCAGTATTTAAGTTTGTTAAATTTATCCAAATGAAATGGCTAAAAAGTGGTACTTCGTTTGAATGCTATTTGTTTGTTCATTTACAAAGGTGGAATGTTTAATTTGGATATTGTAGAAAATTCAAACATTTACCTCAACAGATGAAAATATATACATATCGAGCATAAATTATATTGGATGAGTAAATTGAATCATTTTATAGATTTTTTTTTTTTTGAAAGACTTTCCAAAGGGTAATGGAAAGGGAAAAGATCAATTAGGAGTGAGACTCCACAAAAAAACACATTAGCATTATACACAATAGTCCCTTTGTATCTTTCCTTAACATACCTGAAATCCCGCTTAAGGATTATTAGATAACATTTGTGAGAACTGGGATTCAGAAGGTAAAATATTTAAATTTCACAATGTCAGTGTGATCTTCACAAACAAAGACATAGTATTATTGCTCAGAATCCCAAATAGAGGAATGACTATAAAGATGAATTTGAAGGTTCCTTTTAGAAAATTATATACTAAATAATTTACAAGGAAAGAGCTAGATCGATCAAGATTAGAAGACCTACTGAAAAAATATTATCTGTGCATTGATTCAGATAAAAATGTTAGATTGTTTTGTAAATTTTATATTTTGTATATCTTTTCTTCTGTTTTATTTGCTTCTTCTACTTATAAGCTATCTATAGAAATTATAGATATTGTCAATAATTTTTACAACATATGAAATTATAATTGGATTGAGGTAATATATATGGGTCCTCAACTCTTGATATTCAGAGAAGTGTTTGCGGCAAATACTCCTAGCTATATAGTCATGATGTCTTATATGAACAAATTTACTAGTCTACTTGTTGTAAGTCTTGAATATTTAGTTAGTTGTTTGCATAGATAATTAATATAATTCAATTATTTATTTTTGTCATGAGCTGGGTTTCTTGAGGATGTCCTTATTCAATGGCTAACCAACATGGTAGGACCTAGAATAAGCAAGTGGAGGACTGCTTATTCTCATATTAATAAAGTAACACATATGTTATAAGGACTCTCACTTCTCTAGGTAAATATAAATGTATATATTATAATGCTACAATCCTATTATCTATGTAAAGGTTTGTTAATTGATCATCTAATGTTGCTAATTAATTAGATTATTATTGATATTCTCCTTATTCCCAAAGAAGTCCATTTACTTGGGCCCCCTCACCATTCAATGTGAGGCAACACCATAAAGAGGCAAAACATCCATTGTAAAAATCGATGCAAACTCACTGGAGGCAATTGGATGTTTAGGGTGTATTTTAAAGGAAACAAAGATTAAACTTCTTGTTAGTACCCTGGGGTAGTTTTGATGTGATCAACTAAAGTTCAGTTATGTCTTGTTATGATTGATCCTTATGTCTAAGTGTGCAGGAGCTTAGGAACACAAGAAGTCGAGTGGAAGACACAGCTAGCGAGAAGGATGACACGGGAAAGGAGTTGACGGGCTCAATGCATCCGAAGGACGAGATGCTGCCAAAGAGTACACCGACGGACGAGAATGACGTGCATGGCGTTCGAGGGACAAGAAGGTAGGAAGGAAGCTTGCTCGAGGAAAAGGTTGGAGTTGTGTTCGGTGGCAATATGGGATGAATCATCGTCCACTGAATCCGAGATTGAGGCCTATGTTGGACTAGCTTTGATGGTAGACCACCAAAGAGACGTTGAAAGTTCCGCAGAGTTGAGCATCGACGAAGGGGGAGGATCCTCTGAAGAAAGAAATGACGAAGGAGGAGCATTAGAACACGAGAAAAGTGAGGTACGTGCACTATCCCCCAAGCAATATTTTGAATTTATCAAAATATTTTCTAAAAATATGTGCAAATTAGGAAAAGAAAATATTGATTTAAAAAGATAATTAGCCAATACATGTCTACTAGAATTATTTGATAATTTGAAATTAGAAAATAAAAAATTGAAAGCACAAATAGAAAAACTACAAAATGACAATAAATATTTGAATTCAAATATCTTTCAAAAATCAGTATTAAAAAATAATGGTAGAATTAATTGGTACATAAGAAATCACTAATGATAAATTAGGAAAATCTCTAAAAATTATGTATCTCTCAAATTCTTAGTAAATCTAATAGGCAGGAACCTATATTGGATTTCAAAATTTTTTTAGATTAAATTTTATTTTTTAAAAAAACTATTAGGATAGAAGTTGTCTCAATTAGAAAAATATTTTTTTAAAAAAAATTCTATTTATATTTCGAGTTGAAATTTTTTTTCTATACTATATAATGATTTAATCTACAAACAAATTTTTTTTCATATTATTACAAAAATAGTTTATTTACTGTTGAGTTATTTTTTAAAATTATTAACAAAAATCATCCTTTAAAATTTTAAATTATTTTACAGATTTAAAATTTGATTTTTCTATGATGAAACATTATTATAAATATTTTCAAATTTTTTTTAATGTCTGAATTATTACAAATTATTTTCCAAAAAGGTAATTGCTCTATAGAAAATAGAAATTTTGAAAATTTTATTTTTCTGCTGTTTAACAATGTGTATTACTCATCCAGGAAAAATAGTAGAATTTTTTAGATTGAAAAATACTAGTTTACTGGTAATCGTTGTAATCTACCTCTCGAAAAGTTTTCTCAAATTTCTAATAGTTTACTTTATTTTTTTAAATTTTTTTTGATTTTTTTTATATGATCAAAAGGGGAGATATAAGTAAAAATTAAGGGAGAGTTATGATAATTCCCATAATTTTTATCATTGTATTTCTTTTTGCAATTAGCTTGTTTAATTCTTTGCTTTACTATATTATTTCATTGCATTTTTAACCCTAACTTGAACTTGGGTTGATGCGCATCAAAAAAGGAAAGAATGTTAGTATCCCAAGGTAGTTTTGATGTGGTCAACTAAAGTTCAGTTAGATGTTGTTGTGTTTGATCCTTGTGTCTAAGTGTGCAGGTGTTTAAAAACATAAGAAGTTGAGCGGAAGACACAGCTAGTGAGAATGATGACACGGGAAGGGAGTTGACCGGCTCGGTGCATCCGAAGGACGAGATGCTGTAGAAGAGTACATCAGCAGATGAGAAGAGCATGCATGAACTTCGAGGGGCAAGAAGCTGGGAAGAAATCCTGCTTCAGGAAAAGGTTGGAGTTGGGCTTTGAGTGAGCTCAACTCCGGTTAGCTGGAGAATCACCTACGCAAAGAGATTAATTTTGAGCTGAGTTGCCCTGTGGAAGGCGCCTTCCATGGCTAAAAGGCACCTTTGATGAATAGCACGAAGGTGCCTTCTAGTCTTTGAAGGCACCTTCGCTGGCCGTTAGCTGAGAATAAAGTTTTATCCTCGGCGGATAAACTCTATCTGATGGAAGGAGCCTTGGACCTCTTTGGAGGTGTCTTCTTCAAACTGCGGATAACTTTTTCCAAGGGCTATAAAAAGACTCTTGGACCTAGAAAATAATCATAAACTCTTGTATTCATTTCCTAGCAACTTTTTGAGCATTCAACAAGTGTAAGAGATTTCTCTGCCTTCAATAAAGGAGACTTTTTAGTGCTTTTATTTACCTTGGATTAACAACCACCTAGGTTGTAACCAAGTAATTCTTTTATCTCTTATTTTTAGTTGTTAATTTAATTTAGTATAATTGTGCTAATAATTAGAGTTGAAAGATAGAAAGGTCTATTTTATTTGTGTAGATAATTCACCCTCTCTTGATGGTCCCATTGCACTAACACTTCTTATCCAACAAAATGTAGAATTACTTCCCTTTAATAAAGAATTAGTTGACATTTTGGAAAGGGAAGGATTATCATTTTCAAATAGGCACCCTACAGGACATCCTCCTCCTAAAGAATCATCTGACAATCAGATGAGAAGAGGATGAGATAGAAGGCTTTATGACCTATATGACACTCCTAAAAATAAACCTTCATTGGTACCAAGGATCCATGGTATGAAGAGGACAAATGAAGGAGGGTTGGTGTGGGTGTGGGGGGGGGGGGGGGGGGGAAAAAAAATCAGATGTAGAGGAAAAAAAATTTGAAAAATCAAAGAATACAAGATTATATAGGTCATCGATGAGATTGATGAAGAACAAGAGGTTGAAGGAATACAATGAAGGGAGAAGGCACTCAACAGAAGGAGGTTGGATGCTATTAAAGTAAGCAGAGAATTATTGAGTAATTCTTAAATAATAATTGCAATCATATTGATATGAGTTTCTATCATTGGTGTTAAATACATTGAGTCATTTTTATTTGCAGTATATTAAAGGTAAATTAAAGAAACAAAAAAAATGAGAAGGAAATGTGGCCTACCTCATAATAGTGTTAGATTGATGAGCACGTGAAGGGGGGGGGGGGATCACGTGATTTTTTTTTCTTTTATTTTGAAATCGAGTGTAACGACCCGCCTTCTGATCACTGGCTGTAAGGCCGATCGTCACAATAATGCTAAACTATACTGTGCGAAAAGCTGGGCTAATTAAAATTTTACTCTACTAATGACGGATACAACTGATAAGAAAGGTCTAAAGGCCTTCTTTGCTGGTGTACATATGCTAAGGAGGAGAAACTGAACATCCCAACTGAGCTAGGGGCTAGAAACTAACTTCCCAACTACTCACAGACCTGCCGATCGATCCACAGATCGATCAGAGCTGCGGTCGTTCTGTTCCCAACTGGATCGGTCGGCTGACCGATCCAGGTGTGGCTGGATCGGTCGGCAGACCGATCCAGGTATGTCTGGATCGGTCGGCTGAACGACTGAATCATGCTGGATCGGTCGGCTGACCGATCCAGGAGGATACAGTAGCATACTGTATCTGTCTAGATCGGTCGGCCGACCGATCCAGTGGCACTGCCCAGGCTCTGATCGGTCTGGAGACCGATCAGAGTTCTGATTTCACCTAAAACTCTGATTTCAGCACTTATTCGTGCCGAAGATCTCACATAACCACTAACTAATGCATAATAAACATTCCAATAACATATAGCTAACATTCCAACGTGACATGGAGCATGGTTCATCAACTCATAACCTTTAACTACTAGAAATGCATAAAAACCAAAGTATAAGAAAATGTCTTAAGGAAGAACTAGTTTCTAATTTGCTAAACTCTCCAAGGTCTTTTATTCCAGTTTCTGCCACACACACCATCCTTTGCATTGTCCTCCAGCTCTCTCTGCTAGTCCATCTTTCCTTTACCTTTATCTGCAGTATAAGGAAAAATAGTATCTGTAAGCTTAAAGCTTAGTAAGAAACCATCTACCTCACAAAAACATGCAAGCGATGCAAATATGCTTTGGAAATCATGTTATTTGAAAACATGCATTGAGCTTATTAAAGCATGGCATACTGAAACATGGTATAAACACTGAAACATGGCATGCATCATAAACTAAGCATATAATCATATCATAGCATCAACTAGAATAAACTATGCTGAAAACCGAACTGAAACTGAAACTATACTTGAGCTAAACTAGTGCTGTTCTGATGCTATAGTCACATATCTGAATAAACTTTGAAAGCTAATAGATATAAGTGAAAATACATAATCATGCTATTTGGGCCCGGCAACTGTACTTGCTGTGCGCGCATCCCTAACTAGACCCGGGTTTGCAAGTCCCGAATTTAGTAGGGTTAACTAGGTTATCTAAACCTAGGGACGACTGTGGGAGCCCAACCCAATGGATATCTGATCCAGTACAGTGCCACTGAAAATAAAATACTGAATATAGCTAACTGTTTTAACTTGCTGTTTCTAGGTTATCTGAACCTAGAGCTAGGTTATCTAAACCTAGAGGCGACTATGGGAGCCCACCCATTAGACCGTAGTCCCATATAAGCTAAAATAAACTGATTTGCTGTTTTAAACGCTTCTAATGCATTTAACTGAGCTATTAAAATGCCTAAGTTACATTTTTTTTCTAAGCTAGTTATTTAATCGACCACCTAGTGTGCTTTAACTCCCTTCTGTATTAGGGAGATTACCTTTAGGCACCCAACAGCATCTAAATCTCCAACTGAAGGAGAAAAGACGTGTCCGGCCCATCTAAAGGTACTCACTAAATCCCTAAACCTGCGAGGAAGGTTAAATACACCCTATATGTCGAAAACATACGCATATAACTAAACTAATGCACAGAAAATCAAACGGTAGCTATTATACTGCAGGTGAGGGGTTTCTTACCTCCTGTTCGTAATTTCTTACGATTCTATTCGCTAGAATTCCGGTGGAGATGACCTTCTCGACGATCCGCTCACATCTTTGCGTTCCTCTCGCGGAGAAGAACCTCTTTCGTGTTGGAGTCGTCGCCGGAAGATGATCCGAGAGCCCTTGGGGCTTGGGCGCCGAGAGGAAGAGGAGGAAGAAGAGGAGTGGCGGCGGTGAAGGTTTTTTTTTTGGGAGAGGGATAGGTCACGGTGAATTTGATGTTGCCGAACCAAGTTCTCAAAATAAACCAACCCCCAACTTAACCTTCCTATTTATACTAAGTAACTAATTCGGCCAACCCAATTATAAATATAATTGGTCCCCTTTTCTTTCAGCACGGCCCTGTTGGGTTCAACTGGTTCCCAACATTATCTCTAAGCCATAGGTCTCGGGTTCGATTCCCGCCTAAGCTATTTTGCGGTTCTAATTATTTTTGTTGCTTCCGCTACTCGGAAAATTCCGGAAAAATATCTAAAAATTCTAGAAAAATCATAGAATAATTCTAATGCAAGTTTGAGAATTTTTGGGCGTTACAATCCCCCATACCTTATAAAAAGTTCATCCTCGAACTTAGAACAATTCTGGGTATTTCTGTCTCATGCTGGCTTCTGTCTCCCAAGTTGCCTCTTCTGCTGTGTGACTGTGCCAAATGACTTTAACTAATGGTACTTCCTTGTTCCGTAATTTCTTAACTGCTCGGTCTATTATCTGAATAGGCCGACTATCATAGCTGAGGTCCTCGCGGATCTGTATCGACTGGGGCTTAATCACCTGGGTGGCATCTGGGGTATGCTTCTTCAGCATAGAAACATGAAATACGTTGTGGACAGCTGACATTTCCTGGGGTAGCTCTAGCTCATATGCTACCTTGCCCACTCTTCTGCTGATAAGGTATGGTCCCACATATCTGGGACTAAGCTTGCCCTTCTTCCCAAAACGCATCACTCCCTTCATGGGAGCTACTCTGAGGAACACTATGTCCCCAACTGAAAACTCTAAGGGTCTGTGCCGTGTATCAGCATAGCTTTTCTGGCGGCTCTGAGCTGTCTCTATCCTCTGGCGGATCTGCTGGATAGCTGCCGTGGTATCTGCTACTAGATCTATCTGAAGTTCTAGTTCTTTCTGTTCACCACTCTCATACCAGCAGATTGGAGATCTACACCTCCGCCCATAGAGAGCCTCGTAAGGTGCCATGCCGATAGTGGCCTGATAGCCGTTGTTGTATGCAAATTCTGCTAAGCTCAGATATTTGCACCAACTTCCCTTGAAGTCTAGGGCACACGCTCGGAGCATATCTTCGAGTACCTGGTTTACTCTCTCCGTCTGACCATCTGTCTGAGGATGGAATGCTGTGCTGAACTTGCTGACTGTACATACTCCCAGAAGTGTGATGTAAATATGCTGTCTCTGTCTGAAATGATGGTTCGTGGGACTCCATGAAGTCTGACGATCTCCTGAAGATACAACTGAGCTAACTTCTCCATGGAGTAGGATATCTTGATAGCTAAGAAGTGAGCTGATTTAGTCAACCTGTCGACTATTACCCAGATGGCGTCAAAACCATTCATGGTTCTGGGCAGTCCCACTATGAAATCCATAGAGATATCCTCCCACTTCCACTCTGGAATCTGTATAGGCTGCAGAACTCCCCCTGGTCGCTGATGTTCTGCGGTGCTAACATATCTGGCGATGTCTCGCTTCATTCCGGGCCACCAAAAATGTTTCTTCAGGTCTTGATACATTTTAGTGGAACTGGATGCATCGCATAGGGAGTCTTGTGAGCCTCATCTAAAATCTGTCTCCGTAGCTCCTCCTCGAGCAACAGGTCATCACAAATACAACACCCCGCTATCGGACACTCTGAATTCTCTACTTTCTGATTCTGCTAGCCCTTGCTTGATTTTCTGAATTCCAGGGTCCTGCTCCTGAGCTGACTGAATATCACCAAGCAAGGTAGACTCTAAGGTCATAGTAGAGAGCTGTCCCACGATGAGTTCAAGACCGAAATCTACGATCTCCTTCTGTAGGGGCGGTGACATGGCTGTAAGCGATAATAAGGTAGCACTGGATTTTCTGCTAAGTGCGTCGGCTACCTTATTGGCTTTCCCTGGATGGTAGAGGATGTCTATATCGTAGTCTTTGACCAGCTCAAGCCATCTGCGCTGTCGCATATTCAGATCCTTCTGAGTGAAGAAGTACTTCAAACTCTGATGATCTGTATACACTCTGCACTGAGCTCCATATAAGTAATGTCTCCAAATTTTGAGAGCGAACACTACTGCTGCAAGCTCAAGGTCATGAGTAGGGTAATTCTTCTCATAATCCTTGAGTTGTCTGGAGGCATAGGCGATCACCTTGCCATTTTGCATCAGCACTGCTCCTAGTCCCAACTTAGAGGCATCACTATAGATGTCAAAGCTGCTGGTGTTGTCTGGTAGAGCCAAAATGGGAGCACTGGTCAATCTCCTTTTTAGCTCGCTGAAGCTGTTCTCACAGTCCTCTGTCCACTGAAATTTCCTGTCAGTGGGGAGGCTACCCTGGAGAAGTCCTCTACAAACTTTCTGTAATATCCTGCTAATCCCAGAAAGCTCCTGATTTCGCTGGCGTTCTTAGGTCTCTTCTAGTTACTTACTGCTTCAATCTTGCTAGGATCTACCATAATACCATCCTTGGAGATGATGTGACCCAGGAAGGACACCTGATCTAGCCAAAATTCACATTTCGTGAACTTGGCATATAGCTGGTTCTGCTGAAGTGTCTGTAGTACTGTCTTCAGGTGCTCTGCATGTTCTTCCTGAGTTCCTGAGTAGATAAGAATGTCATCGATAAACACAATAACAAACTTATCTAAATACTCCCTGAATACTCTGTTCATGAGATCCATGAATGTAGCTGGAGCATTGGTCACGCCAAAGGGCATGACTACGAACTCGTAGTGTCTGTATCTGGTTCTGAATGCTGTCTTGGGTATATCACCCTCCTTAACTCTGACTTGGTGATATCCTGATCTGAGGTCAATCTTAGAGAACACTGCTGCTCCCTTTAACTGGTCGAACAGGTCATCTATTCTGGGAAGAGGATACCTGTTCTTGATCGTGACCTGATTCAGCGCTCTGTAGTCTATGCACAGTCGCATGCTTCCATCCTTCTTCTTCACGAACAACACAGGCGCTCCCCATGTTGAGTGACTAGGGCGTATGAAACCCTTGTCAAGCAGCTCCTGTAGTTGCTCCTGAAGTTCCTTCAGTTCTACTGGAGCCATGCGATATGGCGCTTTGGAAATAGGATTGGTGCCGGGGAAGAGCTCTATCTCAAATTCAATCTCCCTGACTGGTGCTAGGCCTGGTAACTGCTGGGTAGTCACATACAACTCGGACCCCTGCTAGCTGTTGGTCCTTGTCCTGGCTGGTATTGACTACATGTGCTAGGTACCCCGTACATCCCGAATCCATCAACTTCTGTGCCTTCATAGCTGAGAGAAATTTTCTGGCTTTTCTCTTCGGTTCTCCGATGTACTCGAACTGTTCAATACGACTCTCTGCTTACGGCACTCTATGGAAGCACCGTATTTGATCGAAAGTCCATTCCAAGGATGACGTCAGAGTGGTCATTTCAGCAGGATCGGATCGCAAAGAGTTCCCTGCTCGCTATAATGACCATCGCCCGAGCCGGCGTGGATGTCATGATCTCTCCAAGGTAGTGTCAAAATCGCCACCGAGTACCTCGAGGGTATTTCTAATTTTTGGAGAACACCGGCTATATATGAATGGGTTGCCCCAGTATCAAATAGAGAGCACTATATTGAAAAATGCCGATCGACTGTGACAACTGCCGAGGCATTGGCTACGTCCTCTCCGTGAGTGAGTAGATCCTCGCATTCGCCGTAGTGGAGGGGCTTCTAATCTGCCTGGCTGATAAGTGGACCTTCTAGAGCGGCTGCATCTGATATAACTGAGCTGCATACTGAATCTGCTGTGGCCGAGGAAGACCGGTCTTGTTCGGGCATTGCTTGGCCATGTGCCCTTCTTGTCCACATTCAGCATTCTCGTGTGCCCTTGCGACAAACCCCGGGGAATTTCCCACAAGTAGCACACTTTGGATAACCGGGTCGCTTGCTAGATGGTCCTCCTTTTGGGTCACTCCACGATTTGCGCTTCTGGAGTTCCTTTCGATTAGAGCCGTGGCCTTGATATTTTGAGTGTGAGAGTTTCCTTGGCCTTTGGATTCTGTGGAGACTTGCTTCTGCTGTTCTGGTAATGCTCGTGGTCAAGGCACCGCTCACTAACTCCTCCGTGGTTTGTGGCCTATGTATGCCACCAGCCATGTTCACCGCTATCTCGGCCTCAGATCTTGAGCATCAACCGGATTCGTTCCTTCTCGTCTTGACTAGCTCGGGCATAGACGAGCCAACCTGTTGAATCTCTTCACGGCTTCCTCAACCGAAAGGTTGCCCTGACGAAACCGTGAACTCGTCGTAGTGGCGGTTCGTGACCGATGTGAAAGAACTCCTCGAAGAATTCTTTCTCAAGTCGCCCATGACATCCGGTTCACCGGGCGCTTGTTCGATCCTTTCCACCACATGCGCGTCTCTGTCAGCGTAAGGAGGCACACTTCACCTTCTCGTGTTCGCCAGTCCAGAAGCTCCATCGTGCTCTCCAAGTTTTGAACCAGGCTTGTGCATCCCATGGTTCACTAGTGCCCGAGAAGTTCTCGCTTGACTCACGCCACCTTGGATCGATAGGCTTCCTTTCCGGCTCACCGCGCGACCATCTTGGTCAGGCCGGTGTCAGAGGTGGTGGAACCTCTAAGACTACCGAGTCGTCAAATTCGGTTCCGGGGTGACGGTATTCTGCCGATTAGCCTTTAAGGTGGCTATTTCCTGTTGTTGTTCAGCTAGCTGCTGCTGTAACTGAGCCACTAATGCTGTAAGGTCTGGAGGAGGCACTGAACTGCCTGCCTCTTGCTGGGGCTCAGTAGCTAGTGCCCTTCTAGCTGGGCGTCCTCGTGCCATTTCTAAAGACATGGAGAACATAACATAACTAAGGTAATCATAGTTATATAACTACTGATATCATGTTCAAAAACTATCACATACTAACAAGCAATAGGCATATAAACATGAACTGTAATAACAAACAAGGAGCATAAATAAAGTAGAGGTATTCTTACTTGGAAGCTATAGGTACAATGTTGATGTGTGTGTAGGAAGTATGGAACCCTGCTCTGATACCACTCTGTAATGACCCGCCTTCTGATCACTGGCTGTAAGGCCGATCGTCACAATAATGCTAAACTATACTGTGCGGAAAGCTGGGCTAATTAAAATTTTACTCTACTAATGACGGATACAACTGATAAGAAAGGTCTAAAGACCTTCTTTGCTGGTGTACATATGCTAAGGAGGAGAAACTGAACATCCCAACTGAGCTAGGGGCTAGAAACTAACTTCCCAACTACTCACAGACCTGCCGATCGATCCACAGATCGATCAGAGCTGCGGTCATTCTGTTCCCAACTAGATCGGTCGGCTGACCGATCCAGGTGTGGCTGGATCGGTCGGCAGACCGATCCAGGTATGTCTGGATCGGTCGGCTGACCGATCCAGGCACCTGAAGCTCTCTTGGAACGCTACTGTATCGTGCTGGATCGGTCGGCTGACCGATCCAGGAGGATACAGTAGCATACTGTATCTGTCTAGATCGGTCGGCCGACCGATCCAGTGGCACTGCCCAGGCTCTGATCGGTCTGGAGACCGATCAGAGTTCTGATTTCACCTAAAACTCTGATTTCAGCACTTATTCGTGCCGAAGATCTCACATAACCACTAACTAATGCATAATAAACATTCCAATAACATATAGCTAACATTCCAACGTGACATGGAGCATGGTTCATCAACTCATAACCTTTAACTACTAGAAATGCATAAAAACCAAAGTATAAGAAAATGTCTTAAGGAAGAACTAGTTTCTAATTTGCTAAACTCTCCAAGGTCTTTTATTCCAGTTCCTGCCACACACACCATCCTTTGCATTGTCCTCCAGCTCTCTCTGCTAGTCCATCTTTCCTTTACCTTTATCTGCAGTATAAGGAAAAATAGTATCTGTAAGCTTAAAGCTTAGTAAGAAACCATCTACCTCACAAAAACATGCAAGCGATGCAAATATGCTTTGGAAATCATGTTATTTGAAAACATGCATTGAGCTTATTAAAGCATGGCATACTGAAACATGGTATAAACACTGAAACATGGCATGCATCATAAACTAAGCATATAATCATATCATAGCATCAACTAGAATAAACTATGCTGAAAACCGAACTAAAACTGAAACTATACTTGAGCTAAACTAGTGCTGTTCTGATGCTATAGTCACATATCTGAATAAACTTTAAAAGTTAATAGATATAAGTGAAAATACATAATCATGCTGTTTGGGCCCGGCAACTGTACTTGCTGTACGCGCATCCCTAACTAGACCCGGGTTTACAAGTCCCGAGTTATCTAAACCTAAGGGCGACTGTGGGAGCCCAACCCAATGGATATCTGATCCAGTACAGTGCCACTGAAAATAAAATACTGAATATAGCTAGCTGTTTTAACTTGCTGTTTCTAGGTTATCTGAACCTAGAGCTAGGTTATCTAAACCTAGAGGCGACTATGGGAGCCCACCCATTGGACCGTAGTCCCATATAAGCTAAAATAAACTGATTTGCTGTTTTAAACGCTTCTAATGCATTTAACTGAGCTATTAAAATGCCTAAGTTGCATTTTTTTTTCTAAGCTAGTTATTTAATCGACCACCTAGTGTGCTTTAACTCCCCTCTCTATTAGGGAGATTACCTTTAGGCACCCAACAGCATCTAAATCTCCAACTGAAGGAGAAAAGACGTGTCCGGCCCATCTAAAGGTACTCACTAAATCCCTAAACCTGCGAGGAAGGTTAAATACACCCTATATGTCGAAAACATACGCATATAACTAAACTAATGCACAGAAAATCAAACGGTAGCTATTATACTGCAGGTGAGGGGTTTCTTACCTCCTGTTCGTAATTTCTTACGATTCTATTCGCTAGAATTCCGGTGGAGATGACCTTCTCGACGATCCGCTCACGTCTTTGCGTTCCTCTCGCGGAGAAGAACCTCTTTCGTGTTGGAGTTGTCGTCGGAAGATGATCCGAGAGCCCTTGGGGCTTGGGCGCCGAGAGGAAGAGGAGGAAGAAGAGGAGTGGCGGCGGTGAAGGTTTTTTTTTGGGAGAGGGATAGGTCACGGTGAATTTGATGTTGCCGAACCAAGTTCTCAAAATAAACCAACCCCCAACTTAACCTTCCTATTTATACTAAGTAACTAATTCGGCCAACCCAATTATAAATATAATTGGTCCCCTTTTCTTTCAGCACGGCCCTGCTGGGTTCAACTGGTTCCCAACATTATCTCTAAGCCATAGGTCTCGGGTTAGATTTCCGCCTAAGCTATTTTGCGGTTCTAATTATTTTTGTTGCTTCCGCTATTCGGAAAATTCCGGAAAAATATCTAAAAATTTCAGAAAAATCATAGAATAATTCTAATGCAAGTTTGAGAATTTTTGGGCGTTACATCAAGTGTGCAGCAGAAATGTAACTAAATGCGAAAAAGGAAGTGTGATGAAAAAGGAAATCAAGCGCTAACACAAGTTCGTTTTACTTGGTTCAGAGCCTTCGACAACTCCTACTCTAAGGCCCACCCTCGTTGAGTGCTTTCGTTGGGCAATAACTTTAAGCTTGAAATGATTACACAAATTTAAGTACAATGCAGGAAAATTAAAGTATACCGACAACAAAAAGAAGTAGGAGCTTGGTCATTGGTTATCGTAGCAACCTTTCGGTGTCGTAAGAGTCTTCTCGGAGCAGCAGGCGAGTACGAAAATCAGAGTGAATGATATCCTAAAGCTTCTAGTCGAAGTCCTTTTGATAGGTCTTTTCCATGTGCATGGACCACCTCCGAGCGCCTCTAATGAGGCCTATTTGATCCTAGGATTTTGCTAACTTATCTATGTTTAGGTGCCCGAACCGCTAATGTGTTCGTGCCTCGTCAAAGCTTTATCTTTAAAAAAATCATCCATCTCTTGGCTCCCAGACCAGTCCGAGTGCTTGGACTCTGACGTGTGCTGGCTATTTAGCGTGTGCCAACTCATCTGTGCAAGTGCTTGGGTTTCAGCCAATCCAGACGCTAGGACCTTCGGGCGCTTGGACCCGGTCTAGGTGCTCGGACCTCTGGGCACTTGGACCCTAGACCCTTCCCAAGCATCTGGACCCTATCCCAAGTGCTTGAACCCTTCCTGAGCACCTGGAGATCCTTTTTCCAATCAATTTGCAGCTTTGATTCCCTGCAAAATACATTAGTCCAAGCAACAAAAATTATCCCACAAAATAGAGTTAGCACATTAAAAATACAATTAATTTATGATTTAGATCTTGTCTTACCAAGGCCAAGATCTAGTCATGGTCTTAGCTTAGACTTCCAAAATGGCTCTAAGCTGGACCATACCCATAATCCCACTGGAACTCGTCCAGTTACTCACCTTTACTTACCATTTGTAGTCAATTGACTTGCCTCTTGACCCACTGGGTCTTCCTTCCAGTTGCCAGGTCCGCAGATTCAACTAGACTTTGGCCAACCGTCAAGTCTCGCAGACCCAATTAGGCCTCCTGCTAGATATCCGGTCACTCCTTGGCCTATCTAGACTTCGTGTTAGCTATCAAGTTCTCAAATCTAACTGGGCTTCAGCCTAGTGTCAGTTCCTCTAAATTCGTCAATTATTACACACTTGGTAAAAAAGTTAGATAAACATAACACCTAACTTTAATCTATTTATCATTCATCAAAATATGAGTCTGACCATTAGTGCTAACTGCACCAACAAATAGTACTTGAGAAATTAAGGTGGCTTAATTCTGACTTTGTATGAGAGGAAGACTACTATACATTGACAACAAATGACTTCCTTACATGTCTCGATGGCAGGATTTTTATGGACGGGGAAGTAATCAACACATATATTTCAATACTCTTTAGAGAAGCATCCTCATCTAGTACGACATATAACTGATCCATTTATTGCTCAACTAAATTTGGGGTAAAAATTTATTTTTATATGATAACATATTAATTTGTTTGTGATATTATTACACTATGAATATATTTTGAATTTTACAGTTATCATAGGAACACTTGTGAGGAACTAGTATATTACACATTATAAAAATAAATCTGGGTGATTGTGAAGTTAGGTATATTTTTATACCAATGAATACTAATCGTACTTACTATCATTTATTGGCCATAGACACTAAGATAAAAACATTCTACCTGTTGGTGCAAGCTGCACTAGAATCAAACCTGAGTTTTGATGTTGTCAAAGGTTCAAGTTAAGTCTTGTTATGATCTAACAAGTTGACTGAGTGTGCAGGATGTTTACTCAACCGAGAAAGCCCTAGCTGGAGGCTAGGCAGAAAAGTCTTAGCAGATTGTGGAACCCAGGTGCAAATCTAAGCAGGTCAAGGGAACTCAATGCTTGGTGGTATGATCAAGAGGTCTGGAGGGCCGAAGATCGAAGGAAAGTCCTGGGGAGCCAATCAAGGCTAAGTGAAAAGTCCAAACTAGATCTGAAGGATCAGAGTTTGGCAGATGGGTTGAGGTAAATAAACTGGAGGAGCGACAGTGAGGTCGGGTTCCCGAAGGGAACAACCTTAGGTCGCTGATCCAACTGAAGAAATCGGGAAGGTTTCCAAGTTGAGATCAAGACAGCTCTACTGTCTATATTACTCATGCATTATATTACTGTGCTAACACTTGTTTTGCAGGAATATTGTTTAAACTCTGTTTTGCATATTCGGCCTAATCGGTCGACCGAACAGGAGGATTGGTCGACCGAACCAGCTTAACTCAGACCAGAGATCAGTTCAGATCAAACTGAGTCAAAGTCAGATTAAAGCTTTATCGGTCGACCGAACCGTACGATCGGTCGACCGAACCATGATGACTCAGCCTAGCCAGTTTATCAGCACCGATCAGCAGCAAAGGAAAGAAGGGCTGATCGGTCGATCGAACTCAGGGATCGGTTGACCGATCCAATCAAAATTAATTGCACCATTAATGAAGATTTTTGCAGATTTCGACGAACAGGGAAATTGACTGTTCGGTCTACCGAAAAAGGGGTTCGGTCGACCGAACCATTAAAAATTAGTAAATGCAAAAGATTGAGCCAGCTTCGGACTTCAGCCAGAATGGAAGGGAGCAGGTTCGATCGACCGAAAAGAGGGATCGGTCGACCGAACGTCCAAAATTCTTATAAAACATGCTCGAAGCCAGAAGCGTAACACACAACTTTCTGATAAAAAATTCCTGCTCTGTGAACAACTCGTCTTCATCAGCTCAGCAAGCTACTGCATCCTAAAGCGCCGACCTAAGCTCCATCTACAATTTCGTTGTCGGTATATTTTAATTAAAGCTTGCATTGTAATTTCTTTTAAAGCAAGATAGTAGTGTGTTACTATCTTGCTCCATTGTACGATTCACTTCTTTCCGAGAATTTCGGAAAGAAGGATTATAGTGCCTTGCTCACCGGTGCGGTCAAGGACCGCGAGCCTTCGAGTAGAAGTCGAGCTAGACTCCGAACGAAGTAAATAACCTTGTCTCATTTATTATTTCCGCTGCACGACTTTGATATAAAAGAAAAGAAATAGTTTTAAAAAGGAGCGATATTCACCCCCCCTCTATCGCTTCAAACGATCTATCAATTGGTATCAGAGCTGGTTAGCTCTGAAATTTCTTAACCGTTTTTCAAAGCATTTTTAAAAAAATTTTCTCTTTTCTTCAATTTATTTTCTTTTAGAATATTTTTTTCTTCAAACACTACTAATCCCAAGATGAAAGTCTTGGAAATATTTTTGTTCTTTAACTTTTTTTTGCAAGGATGTCAAACTCATATCAAGAAGGCTATAGTACGGTTCGACCTCCACTATTCAAAGGAGAGAATTTCAGTTACTGGAAGAATAGGATGGAGTGCTACTTAAAGTCCGACATTGAGCTCTGGTTCACGGTCTTGAAAGGCTATACTCTTCCAATGAAGGACGAAACAATCCTAGAACCAGAAGAATGGCCACCTCAGATGATCAAGAAGGCACAACTGAACTACAAAGCAATCAATACCATTCAGTGCGGACTCACGATGGAGGAGTTGAATAGAGTTGGTCCCTACGACAACGCCAAAGAATTATGGGACTCGATAGTCAAACTACACGAAGGAACGAACGACTCGAAGGTAAACAAACGAGATCTACTTTTAAATAATTTATTAAATATAAAAATGTTTCCTGGAGAGACCGCCTCGCAACTACACGCTCGACTAAAGGACATCCTCAACGGTCTTCACCTGATCGGACACAATCTCGAAAATCACGACACAATAAGGTATGCTCTGAATGTCTTTCCAAGGAATACTTTGTGGGCATCAATTGTAGATGCTTACAAAGTTTCTAAGGATCTTTCAATTCTTAAGTTAGATGAGTTATTCTGTGAATTAGAACTACACGAGCAATCTAACATGAGCCATGGCGAGAAAGGTGTTGTTTTGTATGCAGGGCCGAGCAAGGAGACAAAATCAAAAACATAGATCGAGTTAGAAAGCGAATCAGACCCTGACTCAACCAATGAAGAAGAATTAGTCAACATGGTCCGAAGACTGTTGACTAAGAAGAAGTTTAGAAGAAGCTCCAAAAAGACTCCACCAAACCAGATCCAAAACAAATTAGAAATGATTTGTTATGGATGCAACAAGAAGGGGCATTTCAAAAATGAATGCCCAAATCGGAAAGAAGAAAGACCCAAATCGACAAGACGGAAGAAGGCTCTTCAAGCGACATGGGACGAAACTTCTTCCAACGAATCCGACGCGGAGCAAACGAAGCACTCGAGTCACCTTGCATTTATGGCAAGAAACGAAGATTCCGAGTCCGAGATCGACCTCAATTCCGAGAGAAGCCCCGGATCGGAAGATCCGAATATGGTAACGATTTATTCAAAGTCAAATTTACTTAAAGTAGTTAAATGTTTGTTTAAAAAATTAGCAAAATCAGAAAAACAAAATAACTTGTCAAGTTAACTTGAGTGACTCGACTAACCGAGTTCAAGTCGGAACTTCAACTCAAGTTGAAAAACTTGAGGAAGAAAATTCTGATTTGAAAGGTCAAGTCGAGCGACTCAAGAAAACGTTGAAAAAGTTTGAAATGAGATCCAAGTGTCTAAATATGGTACTTGGATCGCAATGAGCCGTGTACAACAAATCGGGACTCGGTTACAAACCAAAACAAACAAACAAATCATACTTATCCTTAATCAGTCAAAATACTAGAAGACAAGTCCAAGCATGGGTTCAAACAAAACAGTTAATCAAACCAATTAAACCAAATTTGTACTTGGTTCCCAAGAGTCAAGTCCATTACTTAGATAGACCTTATCTAAGCTATGACTCAGGGGGAGCAACTAGAAAAACAATCCAACCCAATTAAAACAAACTCAATACTTAGGATTAGGATTATTGGAACGGTTAGATGAAAAAGGTTTACCAAACCCTATAACATAGCACCGGAATGGATTGGGATGATAGTACGTCAAGGAAACTCTGTCGAAGGCATGTCTAGGTTGAATATGGAATTCTACCTGGTGCACTAGACTTAGTGGATCTGACCGAAGCTACTCCGGTCAAACATGGGCTAGTTAGACCAAAATTTAGTATTAAGTTTTTTGGGCAGGAACAATTTGGAAAGTCTTCAGCAAGTAGTCTAATGATATTCAAGTAGGCCATATGCCTCGCCACTGAACTGAAACTTATCCTTAGGACGCCTGCTTGATTAACCCAAAGCTAAGTTTGAATCTAACATGGGTTCAATAACCTCTTTCAATAAAATTAATTCTAATTCAAACTAAATTAATTTAATTTGAACTAAATTAATTCTAATTCAAATCTAATTCAAACTAATTCAATTCAAATCTGATTCAAACTAAATTAATTTAAATTTTCTTAAACTTATTTTAAAATTAATTTAAACTTAATTAAAAAATTATTTTAAACTTTATTAAAAAATTATTTTAAACTTATTAAAAATTATTTTAAACTTATTTTTAAAAAAAATTAATTTAAACTTAATTAAAAAATTATTTTAAACTTAATTAAAAAATATTTTAAACTTATTTTAAAAAAAAATTATTTAAAACTTATTAAAAAATTATTTTAAACTTATTAAAAAATTATTTTAAACTTATTAAAAAATTATTTTAAACTTATAAAAAAATTATTTTAAACTTATAAAAAAAATTATTTTAAACTTATTAAAAAATTATTTTAAACTTATTAAAAAATTACTTTAAACTTATTTTAAACTTATTAAAAAATTATTATTTTAAACCTATTAAAAATCATTTTAAACTTATTAAAAATCATTTTAAACTTATTAAAAATCATTTTAAACTTATTAAAAAATTATTGTAAAACTTATTAAAAATTATTTTAAACATATTAAAAATCATTTTAAACTTATTAAAAATTATTAAAAATTATTTTAAACTTATTAAAAATTATTTTAAACTAATTAAAAACTTAATTAAAATTAAAACTTTTAAAATTAATTTAAATTTAAAACTTAATCACTTTACTTGATTCGAACAATAAATAATACATATTAAATTCATGTAAATCAACTAAAGTTCAAAACTACTTACTTAATCCTTTAACCACACTTTGGTCTCATCCTACATTTTGTAGGATTCCAAAGCTCTGGATAAATGGATCTTGGATAGCGGGTGTTCCAGACACATGACTGGGGATCAACATAAATTTACCAACATTGAATTCAAAAATTTAGGGTTCGTTGCCTTTGGAAACAATGGCAAGTTAAAGGTAATCGGTACAGGTGAAATTCAATTACAGTCAAACATTTCAATTAAAAAGGTTTTACTTGTTGAACATTTTAATTATAATTTACTTAGTATAAGTCAACTTTGTGATTTAGGTTTTAAAGTTCAATTTTTGTCTTCTAAATGCTTAATAAGTTACAATGACTCAACTAATGTTTTACTGAAAGGTTTTAGAGACAAAAATATATACTCCATTCATCTACCTAAAACAATATCTAAATGTCTTCTAGCAAATAATGATGAAACTTGGTTATGACATAGGAGATTAGCTCATACTCACCTTAGAAATTTATTAAAATTAAGCAAAAATGGTTTAGTTAAAGGTTTGCCAAAATTAGGAAATCCTTTAAATAAATTTTGTAATTCCTGTCAACAAGGTAAATAAATTAAATCAACTCATAAACTTACAAATCAAAATAGAACAAATAAAATACTTGAACTAATACATTTGAATTTATTTGATTCTAATGGAATAAAATCTTTTAATGGAAATCTATATTTCTTAATAATCATTGATGACTACTCTAGATATACTTGGGTAAAATTTTTATCTAATAAAAATGAAACCTTTGAAATATTCAAGCATTTTTTGTAAACAAGTAGAAAATGATAGAGATATTAAAATAAAAAAGATAAGAAGTGATAATGGAGGAGAATTCAGAAATCATAATTTTAATAATTTTTGTTTAGAAAATGGTTATCACCATGAGTTTTCATGCCCTAAAACACCACAACAAAATGACTTAGTAGAACGTAAGAATAGAACCTTACAAGAAGCTGCCCGAACCATGTTAAATGAATACAATACACCAAAATACTTTTGGGCTGAAGCTGTTAACACAGCTTGTTATGTTCAAAATCGAATCATAATTAATAAAGGTTAACATATAGAGGTTAAGCATCACTTCATTAGAGATCATGTGTCTAAAGGGAATATTGAACTTAATTATATTGAATCCAAATCTAACTTGGCAGACATTTTTACTAAACCTTTACCTGAAGCAGAATTTAGTAATCTAATAAGACAATTAGGGTTATGTTTTGTAGAATAGGTTCTTTGATTTTGAAAATTACTACTTAGTTTATTTTTTCAAATGTATTTTTGTAAAAATCCCCATTTCAAATTTTTTCAAACTTCTTTGAAATTATTTTTCACTTTCTGGAATAGCCTAGGTCTTACCGTAGAATTGCATGATCCTATAGTTCTAGGAGCCAACATCTCACAAGCACAGTAGGATCCCTTGTTTGATAACTTAGAATGGGTGAGATGCTTAGGTCCTAGCCCTAGATTTCAGATGCTTATGTCAGTGCATCGCTATAAATCTGGGCTTTAAATAACAAACATTGATCAATTTGGGTTGACTAGTAAGTAAAAACCTTGCTAGTCATAAATGCTCAAATTGACTAACCTGAGTCAAATTGCTACTATCTTGTGATAGCTAGCCGTGGACAAGGGTTGGACATTTCATCATAAGGATAATTTTTCCTTAGTTTTTCTATACCCATGCTTGGACTTTAGGAATTTGTCAATTTTAGTGGGAGCTTCAAAACAAGATTTTTTTAAGCTTATATTATTTTTACTTAGTAATCATTTTCAAAATATTTTAAAATGTTCAAAATTCAAATTTTTTTAAAAATTCATTCTTTTTTCAAAATATTTTTTAAAAAAATCTTTATTTTTCAAAATGTTATTTTCAAAATGTTTTTTCTAAAAGTTTTTTTTATGTTTTTGATAATTCATTTTTCAATATATTTTAAATTGTTTTTCAAAATTCAAAGTATAATTTTTCATAATGTTTAACAATTTATTCTTTTCAAAATATAAAATGTTTTAATTTTAAATATCTTTCAAATTTAAAACATTAGTAAATGTTGTCAATTTCTTGACTTAGTATATTTTTAGTATTGTTTTTCAATATATTAGTAAATTCTTTGATAAGTTTATTCAAAATTTACTTGGTTTTTTGTTCTGCCCCAATTTTTGATGTGTGTCAAGGGGGGAGAGATAGTGAATTCAGGGGGAGTTAGTTAATTCAAAGGGTGATTTAAAAGTTAAATTGCTTGTTTATTTACTTGTTGCATACTTTTATAAATTATTTTAAACTTAACTTTGAACCTTGGTTGCCAAACATCAAAAAGGGGGAGATTGTTGGTGCAAGCTGCACCAGAATCAAACCTGAGTTTTGATGTTGTCAAAGGTTCAAGTTAAGTCTTGTTATGATCTAACAAGTTGACTGAGTGTGCAAGATGTTTACTCAACCGAGAAAGCCCTAGCTAGAGACTAGGCAGAAAAGTCTTAGCAGATTGTGGAACCCAGGTGTAAATCTAAGCAGGTCAAGGGGACTCAATGCTTGGTGGTATGATCAAGAGGTCTGGAGGGCCGAAGATCGAAGGAAAGTCCTGGGGAGCCAATCAAGGCTCAGTAAAAAGTTCAAACTAGATCTGGAGGATCAGAGTTTGGCAGGTGGGTTGAGGTAAACAAACTGGAGGACCGACAGTGAGGTCGGGTTCCCAAAGGGAACAACCTTAGGTCGCTGATCCAACTGAAGAAACCGGGAAGGTTTCCAAGTTGAGATCAAGACAGCTCTACTGTCTATATTACTCATGCATTATATTACTGTGCTAACACTTGTTTTGCAGGAATATTGTTTAAACTCTGTTTTACAGATTCGGCCTGATCGGTCGACCGAACAGGAGGATTGGTCGACCGAACCAGCTTAACTCAGACCAGAGATCAGTTCAGATCAAACTGAGTCAAAGTCAGATCAAAGCTTTATCGGTCGACCGAACCGTATGATCGGTCGACCAAACCATGATGACTCAGCCTAGCCAGTTCATCAGCACCGATCAGCAGCAAAGGAAAGAAGGGCTAATCGGTCGACCGAACTCAGGGATCGATCGACTGATCCAATCAAAATTAATTGCACCATTAATAAAGATTTCTGCAGATTTCTGCAGATTTCGACGAACAGGGAAATTGACTGTTCGGTCGACCGAAAAAGGGGTTCGGTCGACCGAACCATTAAAGATCAGTAAATGCAAAAGATCGACCCAGCTTCGGACTTCAGCCAGAATGGAAGGGAGCAGGTTCGGTCGACCGAAAAGAGAGATCGGTCGACCGAATTCTTATAAAACATGCTCGAAGCCAGAAGCGTAACACACAACTTTCTGATAAAAAATTTTTGCTCTGTGAACAACTCGTCTTCATCATCTTAGCAAGCTACTGCATCCTAAAGCGCCGACCTAAGCTCCATCTACAATTTCGTTGTCGGTATATTTTAATTAAATCTTGCATTGTAATTTCTTTTAAAGCAAGATAGTAGTGTGTTACTATCTTGCTCCATTGTACGATTCACTTCTTTCCGAGATTTTCAGAAAGAAGGATTATAGTGCCTTACTCACTGGTGCGGTCAAGGACCGCGAGCCTTCGAGTAGGAGTCGAGCTAGACTCCGAACGAAGTAAATAACCTTGTCTCATTTATTATTTCCGCTGCACGACTTTGATATAAAAGAAAAGAAATAGTTTTTAAAAGGAGCGATATTCACCCCCCCTCTATCGCTTCAAACGATCTATCACTACCATTATAATTCGTTGTTCTACAACAGAAAAAATAATCTACATTTTGTAGAGCTGGTTAGTAAATATTCTTCCAAATAATCTGTATTAGACTATGATAAAAATGGTCTACATTTTGTAGACCTTTCCATCAACTCCAAGTTTCCTCTTGTAAATCCATTTTGTAGACTATGAGAATGATTCCTTTAGGTGGATCCACTATTGACCAAACTTGGTTTGAGTACATAGAGTTTATTTCATATTTCATGACTTCTAGTCATTGCATTGAGTCGATATCAAATATCGCCTCCTTAAAGGATCTTGGATCACATCCATAATTAGAGTTATTCTAATTTTCTTCAAGGAGTAGACCATAGTTTACATGTAGTCTTTAGCATCCACAGACTCCTCAAATTGCCTTTGCAGTTCATTTGACATTGAAGCCAGCATATAATATCTTGCTTGAAGATTATGGTCCGACTATTTTTCAAGCTTTTCTAACTTATCAGGGGTGGCATTAACAGGAGCCTCTTTTCGAGGTGCCTTATCCAATTTATATGCAATCTTTTCATATGCTAGAACAATCTTTAAATTTCTTAGCCAGTCAGAATAGTTAGGTCTAGTTAATTTGTTTTGATCAAGTATCACATATAGTCGATTCCGAGATGCCATATCAAAAATATACTGAAAAGAAAAGAGATAATTAATATTATTGATTATTTTAAATAATTCATAAGACAAAATATTTGGACTTTTATATTTGGAATTACCTCCCACTATTTTTGACATTTCCATCACCCTCTAGTGGAAACGGGAAATTATATTTCCTTAGTGAGTACATAGAGCATAATTAGCCAATTGTGATCCCTGAATGATATCAGCCGATTATAATTCCCAAAAGGTAGAACTCAATGACATCATATGCAACCTCTATGTAATTCACCTCATGTTTGATAAGGGCCTAATAATATGATGCTGATTATCTTTACGTGTCAAGCCGATCCATCAATGTTAGATTGTAATGGACGGTCGCTATGCGTTCCTTTAATGATATGAGACGAAGTCATGGGAGTTCCACTGTCACGCCCCAGAGGAGTTCTGTCTGAGAAAATTTCGACAGCATCTCCCCTGTACGGTGGACAATCTGAAACTTTCTACATCCTCATATACCTCAGCCACAGGCGGCTGGAATAATAAAAACAATAAAATACAACCACACATACATCCACGTAGTTTATATATAAGTACACAGATCAGTAATATCATGACTCGAAAACAACCCTACTCCACTACACTCGTAAAGCTCAAAATCCGACAATAAAACCAACTTACCTCTTTTGCCATCTAAGCAGGCATGTAGTAAAAGCAAATCCAAAACCAAATCCATCGACATCACAAAATCCATACAATGTCCAAGTATCATCAAACAAGAACAGAATCTAAAACAAATTTAGCATAGTCTATGTAAGAAAAACCAAAAGTCCAATAATATCCTCGAGGTCTGCAGGGGACTAGCAACTGAAACTCTCTCCTGACAGCATCAACCTGAAAAATAACAACAATGGAGGCGGGGTGAGTCCAAAACTCAGCAGGTACAATTGATATGCAAAGTAAAAAATAACACCTAGTACTAATCATGCGTACAGTCTCCTGATAAAAATAAAGATAAATGCAAACCGAAGTAGACAGGAGAGAATCTGTACTAACCAGGACCCGGTATAAGGACAAACAGTCCGAAAGGTATAGAAGACCTGTATGCATGTCAAACATAGGTATCCAAATAATATGCAGCATATAAATGCAGCAAACACAATCACAAACAATAAATACATCATGCATATGATGTCAATGTCATGGTCACCCCTGACGCCAGTCAGCCAACTCATAACAAAAGGGGGACCGAGTGGGTAGAGCTGTGACAACCGTGCACTCTGCATCACTACCCCTGATGAGTGACCGAGTGGACTAGATGCTGTCGGAGTACACACGTACTCCTACCCCAAATCATAAATGGGGGAGTGAAATGCTCTCATCTCCCGGTACGCTATGACGGGGAGGGATCTCTAACGTGCTACACACTGCGTCACACTACCCATGGGCAGACCAACGGAGCACCGGAAGAGCCAAACTGGCATGCTACCATGCTGTGTCACGCTACCCATGAGTGTCACAACGGAGCACCGAATAGTGATGAAACTGGCAATGTGCTCAACAATAATGGAGCAATCTATCGCATAGCATGCGATCATGCAAATGGTGCATGTCACTAAGCATGGTAATATACTAAACCAACCTCTGGACATATAACAATGGGCACCATAGTGAATAAATCATATCAAGATATACTGATCAATAAGGTATCAAACCTAGGCCCTGAACATGTGAAACATGGTTATATCACTACCCATGAGCATGAAAAATCAGGTACGAGATCAATACGAGATGCAAACAAACAACCAATCAAACAGGTAACATGTATTGGGCAGTGATTAACCGAAACAAATAAGAAACACAATTAATGCAACATGTTAATTTCATTACTGAGCATATCAAAGACAATAAGTCAAAAGTACCCGCCTCCAAATAAGAAATGTCCAATCCGACGTCGAGATACCGTCTCGCGTCAAGGTCCTGTATTATCAAACAGATAATGTATTTAGCTATATAGCTAAATAAAAATCTCCAAACCTATTTAATAACCTTATCCATCCTTAGAAATGGAATTGATCCCATGTAACAAAACAAGCAATGGATTAAATTCAATACCAATCCAATACTATACATAAACCTAATTCATCATGTATCAAAATTTACACGATACCTCAATTCACAGCCCCTCTTGATGCTGGAACAAAGGGAACTGCTCACTGGAGTGCTGCTAGAACCAAACGAAGTCCCCACGAAACCAAATCCCCCTACTGAAATCCTTCCCACTGATGAGATCATGTTGAGTTCAATAAATGGGATCACACATCAAACCACAACCCACCTGACCACCTAATCTTTTACCTTGCTGTTAACAATTGGACCAAGCAGGAAGAACTAAAACTTGACCCCCCTTGCTCTTGGCCGGAAACCACCCAAGCAGAGATGTGCCGGTGAAAGACCTAGGGCACGATGGCTGGAGGCTAAGACACCGGTGGAAGTCGGCTATAGGGCGGAGGAAGGCCGGCGGCAACACTAGGTCGGTGGCGGCGAAGCAATCTCGGCGGCGGCACAACCCAATTAGGGCACGGCTGGCGCTGCTCCGGTTCAAAGAGGGCAGCGGCGTTGGCTAGGGCACGCGGTGGCCGGCGCTTGGGAGAAGAGAAGAAGATAAAGAAAAGATCCAGCAATTTGGGCGGCACCGTGAGTCGATCCCACGACCTCGAGGTCACGGGAACACCACCGGCTGAGGAGGACAACCCGACAACCGTACCCCTGGTCGGCGGCAAAGACGCGACAGTGTGGATCGGTGCCGGCGAGTCATTCGCAAGAGAATAGAGAGAGGAAGAAGGGAGGTCGCGTCGGGGAAGAGAGGAAGAAGAGTCGGGATCGACGTTTTGGGGGAAATAAAAAGAAAAGGAAAAGGTTTTATAAATAAAACATTTCCTTCATTAAACGGGTATACCAAACAGGCTTAATCCAAACCCGAAATTGATCCCCTCAAAATCCGTCTTACGAGCTCCGAAAAATTTCCAGAAAATTTCTAAAAATTCCGGAAAAATTCCTTATTAATATTCGCCTATTTTTCGGTATTTTATATTCTCCCCCACTAATAAAATTTGGTCTCCAAATTTCAGTATCTACCCTCAGCAAATACTAACAACAGGTAAAGCGTATAAATGCTGAACGGTAAATTAAATCACATACCTCCAGTGAAAAGATGGGGATATCGAGCTCGGATCGTATCCTCGAGCTCCCAAGTAGCCTCCTCGTCTGAATGATGCTGCCATCCGACTTTAACCAACCGGATAGTCTTGTTCCGCAACTGACGCTCTTTCCGGTCCAAAATCCGTACCGAAATCTCCTCATAAGTGACGTTAGGCTGAACTGGAACTAAGACATCTGTCAGCACATGTGTCGGGTCAGGTATATACCTCCTCAGCACAAACACATGAAATACGTCATGCACACCTGACAGGGACGGTGGTAGTGCCAGATAGTAAGCTACCACTCGAATCCTCTCCAAGATTTGGAAAGGTCCAACATAACGCACAGCTAGCTTGCATCTGAGGTCAAATCTCTTCACCCCTTTCGTGGGTGAAACTCGCAGAAATACATGGTTGCCAATAGAGAACGCTAGGGGTCTGTGTCTCCGATCAGCATAACTCTTTTGGCGGTCCTGCGCCTTTGACATCCTCCGTCTGATAGTACGGACCAACTCTGCCTCCTACTAAGCTCTATGAGGTCCCAACAGCTGGGTCTTCCCAACCTCATCCTAGAGAGTGGGTGTCCTACAAGGCCTACCATACAACGCTTCAAACGGTGCCATCTGGATAGCCGAAAGAAAGTTGTTGCCGAAAGAAAGCTGTTGTTGTAAGCGAACTCTACCAATGGCAGATGGTCCTCCCAACCGCCTCCGAAATCCAATACGCACGATCTTAGCAAATCCTCTAGAGTCTGATTGGTCCTCTCTGACTGTCCATCAGTTTGCGGATGGAAAGCTGTACTGAATCGGAGCGGGGTGCCCAAGGCCTGTAGACTCTGCCAGAAACGAGACGTAAACCGGGGTCTCTATCCGAAATAATAGTCAACGGAACACCACGTGATCTGATGATCTCCCGGCAAAATAGATCCGCCAATCGATCGAGGGGATCAGTCCTCTGAATCGCTAAAAAGTGCGCAGATTTGGTTAATCGATCAACGATTACCCAAATCGCGTCATGACCTCGTCGTGTCCTCGGCAACGCTACCACAAAGTCCATGGTAATGTGATCCCACTTCCACTCAGGAATAGGAATCCGCTGAAGTAATCCTACAGGTCTCTAGTGCTCAGCCTTCACCTGTTGACAAACAAGACATCTAGCTACGAAATCCGCGATGTCTTTCTTCATGCCGTTCCACCAGTAGGAACGCCTCAAGTCTCGATACATACGGGTCCCGCCTGGGTGGATCATAAATCGAGAGCGATGGGCCTCCTGAAGTAGCTCCTGTAAGACTGGATGAGACTGAGGTACACATAATCTACCTCGAAAGTATATAATACCCTCCTCGTCTCGTGTAAACTCGATCTGCTACCCAGAAGCTATCTAACTGCTAATGAACTGCAAATGCTGATCACTCGTCTGGGCCTCTCGGATCCTCGTCCTGATCGACGACTGAGCAACCATGGTAACCAGAATATCCTGCTCTGTCGGTCCCTACTCCTCAAGATCTAACTCAAAGAAACCCTGAACCAAGTCTGTAACTGAAATTCGGTGACAAGCCAAAGTCCCTCTGGACTTCCTGCTGAGTGCATCGGCAACCACATTAGCTTTCCCCGGGTGGTAGCTAATGGTACAATCGTAATCCTTCAGGAACTTCATCCATCTCCTCTGTCGGAGATTAAGCTCTTTCTGAGTGAAAATATATTTGAGACTCTTATGATCAGTGAGAATCTCAAATGTAATACCGTATAAATGATAACGCCAAAGCTTCAAAGCATATATGATGGCGGCTAACTCCAGGTCATGAACTGGGTAGTTTTTCTCATGCTCCTTCAGCTGACGAGAAGCATAAGAGACTACTCTGCCGTGCTGCATCAGAACAGCGCCCAAACCCTGAAGAGACGCGTCGGTGTAGAGTACAAATCCGTCCTCTCCAGAAGGTAAAACCAAAATCGGAACCGACACTAGTCTCCGCTTCAGCTCCTAGAAACTGGTCTTGTCATCCTCAGTCCAAGTGAACTTCACGCCTTTCCAGGTCAAGCGTGTCAGTGGCATAGCTATCCGAGAGAAACCCTCAACGTATCTCCAGAAATATCGAGCCAAACAAAGGAAGTTGCGAGCCTCTTCTATAGACTCCGTCTACTCCCAACGGTAACAACCTCGTTCTCCTGTGGAACCACGATATACTCCTACTGGTGACCGTGTGTCTCAAACATCTCACAGAAGACAACCAAAATACGCACTACTGATCTTCACATCTAGACGTTTCCACCGAAACATCTCTGGAACTATGCAAAGCTGATGTGCGTGACTCACCGTGAATCCGAAATAGATCACAACATTGTCAACAAAGACAATGGAAACCGATCCAAACATCCTGGGAATACCAAAATCATCAAGTCTCTGAAAACATCTAAGGCTTCCCAAACCCTAATGGTAAAATCATGACCCATAATGTCCGTATCACAGACATTTCTAACCATAAGATCCCTGACAACAAGTCTGAAATATAATCACCAACAATACAAATCACCAAGAATAGATCCACCCGTGTGAGAGCAACGCTCCATCACAGAAAACACCACATATGTGGGAGCAACGTTCTACCACAAGAAATCCTCAATATGTAGGAATAACACTCCACTATAAATAATCCATAACATGTATCTGCAATAGATATGGGAGCAATGCTCCGCTATAAGCAATCCGAAATATGTATATATAGGAGCTCCGCTCCACCACAAACGAACTATAAGTGTCCAAGGCACCTAACTATCCAACTAGAGGCTGCACGAGACCACTCAACCACATATCACTGTGGGCAGCCAAAGGTATAAACAACCTAGTAAACAAATCAAACTCATAGTCAACTCTATCATCATCCTAGTGGGTTGGTCACCCACTAATAGGAGAATTAGTTGACAGGGTTATACAACCAATAACATAATGTAGACACTCAGCATTCTACATTCAACATAGGTAGAATCATCATGATGCTACCAACAAGACACCTGGCACACGTGCACACACAACATAGGTATGATCGACATAATCATCCAATTAGTACATACCAAACACACTCATAGCACAGGTATAAATCAGTGTGATACCTCCAACAATACCTACCGAACCCGTGTACATATATCAACATAGGTATAATCGACAATACACCTCAAACAACCTCACCTGGCATATATACACCTATGCCAAGAGTATAATCAACGTAATACTTCCAACAAAGCCTAATAGACACTAGTGCATCCACAAATCAAATATAATAAACAAGATACCTCAAATATTACACCGAACGCATCTGTACATATCACAACTCAGATTAAATCGATAAAATACATCCAATGAAACACTCAAACATATGTGCACATTCCACAACATAGTTTTTAATTGACAAATACCTCCAATAAATAATCAGACATGTATGCATATCCACTCGGGTATAATCTACTAGAAACCCACAATAATCATATGTATAAATGTGTACGACCCAAAAGATAAAGTCAGAATTCAAGATCATCTAGACACTCTCATTTTTATCCTCAAAAATATCAGATGAATTAGTCTCTACTTCCCATGAGAACAAGTTAACATTCAAAACATCAAATCATTATTTATCCACATAGTCCAATATTAGAGGAAACAAATATCAATTTTATCATCCTGTTAACTAACCACAACTAACCAGACTTATTAAAATTCATAAGTACACTCAACCGTAAACTCTCTAGCACCCGATTTATAATCTGATCACCAACTATAATCATCAAACCTGTGAATATCATACATGACACTCACTATGTCACCATCAACGACAAGCCAAATAATAGATCATCAAAATAATTATCCACTAATAGATCATCAAAACAAATATCTAGTAATAGATCCTCAAACAACCACATAACATTTACTCTCATAAATCATTAGAAATCAACACATCACAATATCTGATCTCACAATATACCTCAACCTCAAATCATTCTCAACAATGATCAAACATGATAACTCCCCAAATAATCAATTTTCATCGTATAGGATACCCTAATATCCAAAAGATATGAGTATAAAAACTCTACTGGCTAAGTCAACAGGAATATGTAGGTATCATCCATTAGCCAGCTAACAATAGCAGAGGCTGGTATGTGCATCCATCTCCTACTAGTAGTAACAGAAGCTAAAACTACTAATGGTATGATATGAAAAATCACCAGAGACTATAATCCTTGATCTCTATTAAGGTCGACAATGCTCAATGGCTAACCTATCACATGTAATATGTGTTACAACAACTAGACAAGTACTAAATAAAGAATACTAATACATGTCATAAACTATAAAATTACACATCATACCTATATGCCGTCTGGAGATGTTCCATCGCTGTCGAGTCCCCAACTTCTGACCTCAAAATTCTGAACATGAAAATCACCAAAAATCCATATAAATCCGAAACGGAAATCCGAAACATAACTATAACGAAAATCCGAAAATGCCCAGTTTGACTCGCAAACTTGGGCTAACTCAAATATCCAGAATATCAAAAGCAGGTGTCATAACCCACTCTGATACCAATAAATTGGTATCAGTTAAATCCCAAAAATCCGTAACACGAACAACAACAAGTATCGCCAAACTTGGCGCTCTGATACCATGTAAATTGGTATCAGGTTATCCCAAATATCCAAAATACGAAAACAAAGATCGTAAAACTTAAGCTCTGATACCACTAAATTGTCACGCCCTAGAGGAGTCCTGTCCGAGAAAATTTCGACAGCATCTCCCCTGTACGGTGGACAATCTGAAACTTTCTACATCCTCATATACCTCAGCCACAGGCGGCTGGAATAATAAAAACAATAAAATACAACCACACATACATCCACGCAGTTTATATATAAGTACACAGATCAGTAATATCATGACTAGAAAACAATCCTACTCCACTACACTCGTAAAGCTCAAAATCCGACAATAAAACCAACTTACCTCTTTTGCCATCTAAGCAGGCATGTAGTAAAAGCAAATCCAAAACCAAATCCATCAACATCACAAAATCCATACAATGTCCAAGTATCATCAAACAAGAACAGAATCTAAAACAAATTTAGCATAGTTTATGTAAGAAAAACCAAAAGTCCAATAATATCCTCGAGGTCTGCAGGGGACTAGCAACTGAAACTCTCTCCTGACAGCATCAACCTGAAAAATAACAACAATGGAGGCGGGGTGAGTCCAAAACTTAGCAGGTACAATTGATATGCAAAGTAAAAAATAACACCTAGCACTAATCATGCGTACAGTCTCCTGATAAAAATAAAGATAAATGCAAACCGAAGTAGACAGGAGAGAATCTGTACTAACCAGGACCCGGTATAAGGACAAACAGTCCGAAAGGTATAGAAGACCTGTATGCATGTCAAACATAGGTATCCAAACAATATGCAGCATATAAATGCAGCAAACACAATCACAAACAATAAATGCATCATGCATATGATGCCAATGTCATGGTCACCCCTGACGCCAGTCAGCCAACTCATAACAAAAGTGGGACCGAGTGGGTAGAGCTGTGACAACCGTACACTCTGCATCACTACCCCTGATGAGTGACCGAGTGGATGGGATGCTGTCGGAGTACACACGTACTCCTACCCCAAATCATAAATGGGGGAGAGAAATGCTCTTATCTCCCGGTACACTATGACGGGGAGGGATCTCTAACGTGCTACACGCTGCATCACACTACCCATGAGCGGACCAACGGAGCACCGGAAGAGCCAAACTGACGTGCTACCACGCTGTGTCACGCTACCCATGAGCGTCACAACGGAGCACCGAACAGTGATGAAACTGGCAATGTGCTCAACAATAATGGAGCAATCTATCGCACAGCATGCGATCATGCAAATGGTGCATGTCACTAAGCATGGTAATATACTAAACCAACCTCTGGACATATAACAATGGGCACCATAGTGAATAAATCATATCAAGATATACTGATCAATAAGGTATCAAACCTAGGCCATGAACATGTGAAACATGGTTATATCACTACCCATGAGCATGAAAAATCAGGTACGAGATCAATACGAAATGCAAACAAACAACCAATCAAACATGTAACATGTATTGGGCAGTGATTAACCGAAACAAATAAGAAACATAATTAATGCAACATGTTAATTTCATTACTAAGCATATCAAAGACAATAAGTCAAAAGTACCCGCCTCCAAATAAGAAATGTCCAATCCGACGTCGAGATACCGTCTCGCATCAAGGTCCTGTATTATCAAATAGATAATGTATTTAGCTATATAGCTAAATAAAAATCTCCAAACCTATTTAATAACCTTATCCATCCTTAGAAATGGAATTGATCCCATGTAACAAAACAAGCAATGGATTAAATTCAATACCAATCCAATACTATACATAAACCTAATTCATCATGTATCAAAATTTACACGATACCTCAATTCACAGCCCCTCTTGATGCTGGAACAAAGGGAACTGCTCACTGGAGTGCTGCTAGTACCAAACGAAGTCCCCACGAAACCAAATCCCCCTGCTGAAATCCTTCCCACTGATGAGATCATGTTGAGTTCAATAAATGGGATCACACATCAAACCACAACCCACCTGACCACCTAATCTTTTACCTTGCTGTTAAAAATCGGACCAAGCAGGAAGAACTAAAACTTGACCCCCCTTGCTCCTGGCCGGAAACCACCCAAGCAGAGACGTGCCGGTGAAAGACCTAGGGCACGGTGGCTGGAGGCTAAGACACCGGTGGAAGTCGGCTGTAGGGCGGAGGAAGGCCGGCGGCAACACTAGGTCGGTGGCGGCGAAGCAATCTCGGCGGCGGCACAATCCAATTAGGGCACGGCTGGCGCTGCTCCGGTCCAAAGAGGGCAGCGGCGTTGGCTAGGGCACGCGGTGGCCGGCGCTTGGGAGAAGAGAAGAAGATAAAGAAAAGATCCAGCAATTTGGGCGGCACCGTGAGTCGATCCCACGACCTCGAGGTCACGGGAACACCACCGATTGAGGAGGACAACCCGGCAACCGTACACCTGGTCGGCGGCGAAGACGCGACAGTGTGGATCGGTGCCAGCGAGTCATCCGCAAGAGAATAGAGAGAGGAAGAAGGGAGGTCGCGTCGGGGAAGAGAGGAAGAAGAGTCGGGATCGGCGTTTTGGGGGAAATAAAAAGAAAAGGAAAAGGTTTTATAAATAAAACATTTCCTTCATTAAACGGGTATACCAAACAGGCTTAATCCAAACCCGAAATTGATCCCCTCAAAACCCGTCTTACGAGCTCCGAAAAATTCCCATAAAATTTCTAAAAATTTCGGAAAAATTCCTTATTAATATTCGCCTATTTTTCGGTATTTTACATCCATCCAATCTACATCATTTATGTTAGTGGAAGACACAACTTTCCGACATCTAGGCTTCCCTAATGATATGATCCAGACACTGATCGCGAGTAGCTTTCATCGTGCAACCACCGTTGACGGAAGGTAGCTAAAAATATACTCTTTTATTTTTCTCTTTATGGCTTAATATAAATTTTGAATCATATTCAAAATGAGAGATTTTAATTTAAATATTTATATCATCACTCAAAAGATATAATATGTTTTATATATGTTTGCCGGATTCAAGTAACTATCTTATAAAATAACGTACATACATATATCTAATACTATATATCAAATATATCATATTATAAGGATGAGTAATCAGTGAGAGCCATTTGATCATCCTTCTTGCATCATATGCATAATATCAAATATTTTATATTAATTAATTAATAATTAATTAATTGATCAATTAATGTTTCTTTAAATTTGATCGCAAGATTATCAACTAAATTGATAAATCAATTTATCTATAATCAATTTTGGTAAACCAATTATTATAAGTAAAATCAAGTTTCACCATAATATGTTATCAAATATTTTACGTGGTCAAACTAATTAACAAGAACATATATACTTTTGTCTTAAAGTTCATACGATAAACAATGATAACTTGGCTCTAATACCACTATTGGAACCAAATTCGAAATTCGGTGATCATGTTTCTACACTCCTATGCACAGCAAAAATTTAAAATTGTATTTGTGATTTAACAATTAAATTAAAGGAGTATTCGAAAACAAACATAAGCATGATCTTTATCTAAGCATGCATTACAATCTAACCTTATAAGTAAGATCCTAAAAGCATAACAAAAATAAACTATCATGTGATTGATTCATCTAATGCTCATTTAATCATTTTATTTAGACATGCTAAACTATCTAAAATAAACATATTAGATCATTTAAGCATAACCTAAATAAAACTATTAACATATGCATTAATAAACATATGAATCAAAGTACAAACATAAACATACCTTCCAAATAACCTGTGTTTAGGGATGACTCCAACTATTCCGGTTGTAGCGAAATAACTCCTCGTTATTGTCATGAGCTCGTACTTCCTTCGTCTAATTTGGTCCACGATCAGAGTGTTGGTGCGGTAAGCATCCGATGATCGAACCAAAGTTTTGATAATGGCAAAATGGTTCAAAGTTAAGGTCATTTGTGTTTTAACATGTTTAAATAAGTTTATAGAAAAGTCCTAAGTGTACTTAGGCAAAAGTCCTAGCTACGGTTAGGCAGGTGGAAAACCCTAGGAGGTGGTAACCCTAGGTCCTAGGGGGTGGTAACCCTAGGTCCTAAGGGGTGGTAACCCTAGGTCCTAAGGGGTGGTAACCCTAGGCAGAAAGTCTTGGCGGGTCGAGAGCTTCGGGCAAAAGTCCTAGAGTCGAGGACTCTAGGCGGAAAGTCCTGGTGTCTCGAACCAGGTGAAAGACGGGGCAAGTCGTTGAGCGGAAATCCTGCGGAAAGTCTTGGAGCCTCGGGCGCTGAGCAAAAGTCCAGTTGGTTTGGAGGATCAACTGAAAATAGGTAAACTCTCCTGAGTGGAGTAGGTGAGGACGCGTTCCCCGGTGAGGGAACAATAGGCGTCGGTTCGACCTAGGATTTTCGGTCGGGAATTCGAAGTCAGAATTGGGCAGTCCAGAGACTGTCAAATACTTATGTTTGATTTATTTTGTTGTGTTAAACTCTGTCTTGTAGGATATAGTTTGTATTTTGGACTAACTCATCTTGCAGGGGTGAAAAAGAAGTAAAAGGTTCAGATGAACAGTCCTGAGGCACCCTCCATGGAGCTTGGAGGTGCCTCTGGTCACTAGTTGATGACCTCCGTTCAGCAGGGCAGAGGGCGCCCTCATAGAGCTTGAGGGCACCCTAGACGCTGAGCAGAGGGCACCCTGGATGCAGGTCGAGGGCACCCTCCATGTAGTTGAAGGCACCCTCAGGCGTATAAGCTGCGAAGTGGTCAGAGCTCATCCACGCTGCAGATTCGGTGCAAATGAGGGCACCCTCCATGGTGTTGGAGGTGCCATCAATAGGCTATATAAGCCTATCTCGAGCAACAGCAAAAACAATAACACAATTTGACAACCCTTCTTCCGTGTGCTGCTCGAGGAACGATCCAGCGAAGCTGCAACAAGTCTCCGACAACCAGAAGCTTCAAGATTATTGTTTTAATTGTTGATATAATTTCATTACTATTTAATATTGTAAGTTTGAATTGTAACCTTTCCGAGCTTATAGTGATTGCCTAAAGTAAACGCTCAACGAGCGTGTGCCTTGGAGTGGGAGTCGCCCTAGGCTCCGAACCAAGTAAATCTTGGTGTTTATGTTTTCAATTGTTTTTAATTTTCCACTGCGTTTTACTCTTAGTTTTCCGAAATGTAAGTGAAAGTCACGAGCGCTATTCACCCCCCCCTCCCTCTAGTGCTTTCGATCCAACAATTGGTATTAGAGCGGGGTCGCTTCCAATTGGTGAAATCACCATTCAAGAAAATTTTTCGTGGTAGTTTTTCAATTTTTCAGAGTCGATCGGAATCAGTAAAATTGTCGCCTTCCGATCTATTTTTTCGTAATCAAATTTTTTCCTCGAAGTTGGTGCAACACCACTTGAGTTCGTGTTTTAATTTCTTAATCCTGCACTACTAATCCAAGACTGAGTCTTGGAATAATTTTTTATTTTTGTGTGTGTGCAAGATATTTTTTTCAACAATGGCCCATCAAGAAGGCTACAGCACAACCCTCCCCTCGCTCTTCTCCAGTGAATACTTCGGCTACTGGAAGGGCCGAATGAAGTCCTACCTCCAAACTCAGTTTGAAATGTGGATGATCATAAAGACTGGCATCATACTTCCACTCAACGGCTTAGGGAAACCACTATCATGCGAGAACTGGGACGCGAGCATAATCAAGAAGGTTGAGGCCAACACCAAAGCAACTTGCACCCTTCAATGCAGCCTAACCAAGGAGGAGCTGAACTGAGTTGGACCATTCTCAAATGCCAAAGACTTATGGGAGAAGCTGATTGAGCTGTATGAAGAGACTTTCGACACAAAAGTAAGTAAAAGGGATCTGATTTTTAATAAACTATATAACATCAACTTGTAGGAAGGCGAAACAGTAAGTCAATTACATGCACGCATCCAAGACCTCCTTAACGGTCTCCACACAATCGAACAGAAGGTGGAGAATCGAGACATAATCAGGTATGCGTTAAACGCTTTTCCGAGGAATACCTTATGGGCATCCATGGTAGATGCCTACAAGGTATCCAAGGATCTTTCTTTAATTAAGTTAGATGAATTTTTTTCGAAATTTGAATTACACGAACAGATTAATACACGCTCTGCCGAGAAGGATATTGCCTTGATTACAGGTACAAGCATAACCCGGGAAGCAAAAGCAAAGCATAAAACTGAACTAGAGTTCGAAGAAGAATTGGACTCAGAAGATGGTGACGACGAGATAGAAGTCGAACTCGTCAACCTAGTACACAAGCTCTTTAGAAAGATGAAGGGGTTCACAAAGAAGGATATCAAAAAGGTGGTTCAGTCCAAAAAGGTACAAACAAGTCCAAAGGTAAAATTCGAAGTAACCTACTATGGGTGCAACCAAAAGGTACACGTTAAGGCCAATTGATCAAACCTAAAAGAAGCAAAGAAGTAGAGGAAGAAGAAAGCACTGCAGGCAACATGGGATGAGCCCTGTTCAGAAAACTCCGACAAAGAGCTCGAAAAGATGAGCTTTCTTGCACTAACGACCCGGGAACTCATCAACAAATCGGAGACTGAAAGCGAATCAAAAGCCGAGTCTGAGCGAAGCCACAGATCCATATCCATTTCTGAAGGACCCAAACCCACTGTAAGTAATTCACTGCATAATTTAGTTAATTATTTAATGCGCAAGTTAGCTAAATCAAATGTCCGGGTCAAATCACTTCAAAAGGAGGTAACAACCCTTAAAGAAGTGACTAACCCTAGCTCCTTGACTGATTTCATTCAGATTGGAACCTCAACTCAAGTCCAAAAGCTTGAGGAAGAGAATTCTAGCCTAAAAAATCAAGTCAAGGAACTAAAGGACACGTTGGAACAGTTTACTTTGGGCTCCAAGAATCTTGATCTGATTCTTGGAAAACAACGAGTCGTTTACAACCGATCCGGACTTGGATTTAAGGCTAATAGAAAATACAAATCTTATTTATCCCTTGTTAATTGAAATAATAGAAATTAGTCCAAGCATGGGTCCCCAAGTCAAACTTGGTTAATTAAGTTGGACTTGGACACTATTGGGTCCCCAAGGATCAAATTCATTATCTTGATAGACCCTATCGAGACTATGATCCAGGGGGAGCCAATAAAAAGATCATTGTTATCAATAGATAGAATTGTTTGATGATTGTCTTTACTGCTTTTATTATACATGCTTAGATTATGCTAGATAAGGACCTAGGCGTAATTTACACTTAACTAGTTAGACCTAGGGATTTCAAAAAGAAAATTAAATATCCAATTTCTTTGAAAGACTTTGTCTATAAGTGGTGGATGATCCCATACCCAAGAAGGCATCGTGCCTCACCACAACCTGGAAGCCAATATTTGAAATATATATTTAATTGACTAGTTGAAAAACCTGAGTCTAACCCAAATGTAAATTAATCTTTAGACATAATTTAAATCAAACATTAAATTAACCATCTCACAAAATCCATAATGTTCCCTGATTGATAACTTAGAAGCAGATGAGATAGACCTAGGTAAAATTTAGAATTAATAAAATCAATTAACTTAATTAATAAAATCAATTAATAAATCAATTTTAACTAAATTAATAAATCAATTTTAACTTAATTAATAAATCAATTAACTTAATTAATAAAACCAATTAATAAATCAATTTTAACTTAATTAATAAATCAATTAACTTAATTAATAAAATAAAGTAATAAATCAATTTTAACTTAATTAATAAATTAATTTTAACTTAATTAATAAAATCAATTAACTTAATTATTAAAATAAATTAATAAATCAATTTTAACTTAATTAATAAATCAATTAACTTAATTAATAAATCAAGTTAACCTAATTAATAAATCAATTAGACTAATAAATCAATTAATCTAAATAATAAATAAATTAATTAATTAAAAAAATATTAATTAACCCACATAGGGCGCCTCACGAAGGCGCCTCCACAGTAAAAGGAGGCGCCCTCGTGAGTGCGGGAAAATTCCCGCTGAAACCTTGGAGGGCACCTCCCACCAGTCGGAGGCGCCCCCCATAACCAATTGAGGGTGCCCTCCATGTGTTTGAGGGCGCCCTCAACGTCGTTTTTTCTAGTGAACAGAGAGCAACTCGTATTTTTCACGAAACAAATCACACTGAGGCACCCTCCAAGACCAAATTTTCCTCCTTCCAACCCCAAAATGCCTCCTAAGTATACCCTATTTTATTATATTGCTTCAATATGTATTTTTCTATGTATTTTTTTTATATGTTTGCATGTATAAAACTAGGAAGAGAAGGAATGTAGATGCTGCTTCTGGTAGTACCCTATCCACTGATGCTAGGTTTCCTTCTGAGCGACATAGGATAGAGTTCCTTAGGCATAAATTTACTCCATTAAAATGTCGTTATTTAAGTAGATCCTTTTTTGCTAGATATTATCCATCTATCATCCAGATGTTTGAGCACTACTAGCTAGATAAGTTGATTTACTGCAGCCATGCAGTTAATCATGACCTGTGTGCCCAGTTTTATAATCATTTAGATAGAGTAGATGATTTGACTTGCTCCACCAGAGTTGGTGGAAGGGATTTTCAGTTTCTCCCACCCTTTTATGCACTAGTCTAGGACTTAGGTCATCCACATGTTCATTTTTGTGCTACCCTAGTAGGGACTTGCCATTTGGTGAGCCATATTCCCATATCACCCTATATGCTATCTATATGTATCTTTTTTGGGGAGGAGAGACCACCTGTAGTGATTGACTTCAGGTCACTCTCTCTTAGGGTCCAAGACTATATCATGTACCGAATCATGACTTCCTGCATTTTGCCGATCGCATCTCGGAACATTTCAAAGATGCACCCTTCTTATTCCTTCTTTTTATATGCCCTTTGTCAGCGTTTGGATATAGATATAGCGTTGCATATATTTCATAATATTATACGTGCATCTGGTCTCGTCACTAGGCTCAAGATCTATATGCCCTATTGTCATGTCTTGATATATATGTTTTCGACCTTAGAGATAGACACGACCCAGAGGAGGGTTACTTCCCTTAATCCTTACGATGAGTTCAGACAACGTCAGTTAGCCCTAGTGCATGTAGATATTACCGCTCAAGGGATTTTAACCTAGAGAGGTGGGCCACAGCCAGCTGCTCTAGCAGGAGATAATTTTTATGCCCCTGCCGAGGGAGAGGAGTGGTTAGAGTTTACAGAGGCAGATCTCTTTGAGGATCCTCCTCCGGCACAACCCTTGACCTCAACTTCGACCTAGCCCTCAACTTCACTGTCCATCGAGGATCTCCTCACTCGTTCAAGGAGTCCTCCGCGCATTTACAGTAAGTCTCAGATGGCTTTAGCACACTCCAGGGAGAGATGACTGCTCTCCAGGATGACATGAATTCTAGACTTGACTAGATTCTTCAGACTCTACGGGGCCCTGAGCGACCATTACCACCACCTACTGACGATGCTTCGACTTGATCTATCCTTATATTTCTCTATGCTTTGTATATATTTGATATACTATCTATAGACAGTTTGTTCTAATCTTTTTGATAAACATCATTTATAGACTTGGATTTGTTCTACTTTCTAAAATTGATATTTCAGTGTGTTACTCAGTTTTAAAATTGTAAGAAAAATATTTTCAAAATTCTAATTTTATTATTTTTTTCAAAATATTGGATTTAGCTTAGGTATTTACCCCCTAGAAAGCATATACCCCTAGTTTTTAGCCAGAGCATCTCACAAACACACTAGGTTTACCTTGCTTGTGTATGAAAAATACTTAGAATGATGTGAAATGCATAAGGTACTGCCTGGACTTTAGAATACTTATGTCTGTGCATCGACATAAGTCTGGGCAATAAATATAAACTTTATATCAATCAAATTAAGTGATTCATGGTTAGTCAAAACTAACTAGAACATTTACTTAATTTGACTAACCAAGTGAAAGCTACTACCTCTTGGTAAACAACTAGTAACTAAAGGTTAGACAATTGTTTGTAAGTAAATATTTTGGTTACTCATGCTTGGACTCATGGATTTTTTTTTATAACAAAATTACTTTGGCATTAATCAAGCGGGAGTGAACAAGGATTTTTTTTTTAAAAAAAAACCAAGTTGATTTTTGTTGACTTAATTTTTGAAATAATTATGTTACTTAGTGTTGAAAACTTTTTTCTACATTTTACTAAGTGTTGGATTTATTTCTGGTTTTTGAAATAAATATTTTTGACTCGACTTAAAAATATCTTTTTGCAAAATTATTTTGGAATTTTTACTACATCTTACAATTTTTTTTATTTTAAGATTCTTTAAACTAATTTTTGCTAAAATAAAAATTATGATCAAAATTTTTTATTATCAAAAATATTAATATCTAGCTAAGCTTTGAGTAGGGTACTTATTTGAACTTCTCTTTCACATCGTTTAAAAACTTAAGTACTTACTAAGTTTTAAGATTCTTTAAATGTATATAACTTTCTCTCTAAGTCATTTTCAAAAATTCAATTTTTTTTTAAAAAAAGTTTCTTTACTAATATTTCAAGTACGAGCTGCCCTTCAGGGGGAGCTAACTATTCTCTTCTATAATTAGTATTTTTGATCTATGGTAAAGGGGAGAGGAAAGTGAAAATTAAGTTAATAAATAAATAAAAAGTTAAGTTAAAGTTGAATAATTTGTTATTACTTGCTAGGTTTCTTATGCCATGTTGTATTAATCTTACTATCTTTTTATGCTATGATCTTGCTATGTTTTTACTATCTTCTTATGCTTGCTATGTTGTTACTTAACTTTGAATTTTGTTGCCATAATAAAAAAGGAGGAGATTCTTGATGCAGTAAGTATTCGACAATCGAACCTAAGTTTTGATAATGACAAAGGGTTCAAAGTTAAGGTCATTTGTGTTCTAACATGTTTAAATGAGTTTGCAGAAAAGTCCTAAGTATACTTAGGCAAAAGTCCTAGCTGCAGTTAGACAGGTGGAAAACCCTAGGGGGTGGTAACCCTAGGTCCTAGGGGTGGTAACCTTAGGTCCTAGGGGTGGTAACCCTATGAGGAAAGTCTTGGCGGGTCGAGAATTTCGGGCAAAAGTCCTAGAGTCCAGGACTCTAGGTGGAAAGTCCTGGTATCGCGAACTAGGTGAAAGACTGGGCGGGTCATGGAGTGGGCGTCCAACGAAAAGTCCTAGAGCCTCGGGCGCTGAGAAAAAGTCCAGTTGGTCTAGAGGATCAACTGGTAATAGGTAAACTCTCCTGAGTGGAGTAGGTGAGGATGCATTCCCCGGTGAGGGAATAGTAGATATCGGTTTGACCTAGGGTTTCCGGTCAGGAATCCGAAGTCAGAACTGGGCAGTCTAGAGACTATCAAATACTTATATTTGAGTTATTTTATTGTGCTAAACTTTATCTTGCAGGATATGAATTGTATTTTGTACTAACCCATCTTGCAAGGGTGAAAAAGAAGTAAAAGGCTCGGATGAACAGTCCTGAGGCGCCCTTCATGGAGCTTGGAGGCGCCTTGGGTCACTAGTTGATGACCTCCGCGTAGCAGGGTAGAGGGCGCCCTCATGGAGCTTGAGGGTGCCCTCTATGGAGCTGAGGCACCCTGGACGCAGGTGGAGGCACCCTCAAGCATATAAGCTGCGAAGTGGTCAGAGCTCATCCACGCTACGGATTTGGTGCGGATGAGGGCACCCTCCATGGTGTTGGAGGTGCCCTCAACAGGCTATATAAGCCTATCTTGAGCAGCAACAAAAAAATAACACAATTTGACAATCCTTCTTCCGTGTGCTTCTCAAAGAACGATCTAGCGAAGCTGTAATAAGTCTCCAGCAACCATAAGCTTCAAGATTACTGTTTTAATTATCGGTATACTTTCATTATTGTTTAATATTGTAAATCTAAATTGTAAACTTTCAGAGCTTATAGTGATTGTCCAAAGTAAACGCTCAACAAGCATGGGCATGCGAATTCGGAGCCTGGGGCGACTCCTACTTCAAGTAAATATGGTGTTTGTGTTTTCAATTGTTTTTAATTTTCTGATGTGTTTTACTCTTAGTTTTCCGAAACGTAAGTGAAAGCCCCGAGCGCTATTCACCCCGCCCCCTTCTAGCGCTTTCGATCTAACACGGACTCCTCTTTCCAACACTTGATCACACTTGAGATCAAGTGCCATTTTTTGTCAAGACAGTCGAAACATTTTCCTCGAAGATGAGGAAGGGGCTACTCAATTACCCCTTCACAAAGGGTTGTCTAATAACCCTCAACAAGGGGCTACACTTTCTAAAATTCTACAAGAAGGTGGGCAGCTACAATGCTTCTTGAAGAGGAGAAGCAACAACAAGGAGATGGATCCTTTTCGATGGAAGAGAGGGAGAAGATCTCTATCTTCTTTCTTTTAAAAGTGGTTGTCAAAAACTTCCTATCGAGTTCTTTCTTCAAAGAACTTGAGAGGTGAAGTGGCTGCTCAACTCCACTTCAAAGAGCTCAAGGAAGATCAAAATTTTTTGATGCCGAAGAATCAAAGAGGGTGCTATTGATGGAGTATCTTTTTCATCCCATAAACTCTATTCGTTGTTTTTCTTTTTGAGTGCTGCCATTTGTTTTGATTTGTTCTACTTGTGATTCATTCTACTTTTGATTTGTTCTGTAATTGAGAACTTCAACTACTGTAAGAGGCTTCTCCGCTTGAAGGAGATTGTTTACTGAGCTCCAACTTCCTTGGATTAATAACCTCCCCGGTTGTAACCAAGTAACCCTTTCGTGCCTCTTTTCTTTCAGTCATTTATTTAATTTAAGCAAGTGTTGGATTAATTAAGTCATAAATTCGAGAATTGTTCTTTTTATTTGTCAGGGCTATTCACTCCCTTCTAGCCGCCTGCCAACAGTCCTATAAGTGGTATCAGAGCCAAGACGCCTTAGAAGAACTAACCGCCGATTGAAGCAAACAAGAAATGGCCGGAGCTAGCATCTACCCACCTACGTTCAAGGGGGAGTTCACATTTTGGAAGAGATAAATGGAGGTATTTCTTAAAACAGATTTTAATATTTTATTAATAACGAAATATGGTTATGAAGCACCGAAGAACATGAATGGAGAAGAAGTCAAAAAACACCTCTAGACCAAAAAGCAACGCGATGATTTTACATCAAATGGTAAGGCTGAATTTTATCTTTTAAGCATACTACCGGTTGAAGATCTCGACAAAATTGGCGACTACCAAAGTGCAAAAGAACTTTGGGAAAAGTTCTTGAAGCTCCATGAAGAACCAAAAGAAGTCAAATCCAACTCGTCGATGGACACCAAGTCATCATCAGAAGAATATGAAATCAAGGAAATCGCCGAAACAACTCTAATAGCCGAGTACCTACCAGAAGACAAAGCAAGCTCAATCTCAATGAACAACGAAAGCATCAATAAAGAGGGAGCATCGTCAGAAGAAAGCATCACTACAGGGGGAGCATCAGAAATCGATATGATAAGTCAGGTAAGTAAACTTCCTCTAGAGCAATTATATAAATTTGTACAAATGCTAAGTAAATCATTGTATAAGAAGATAACAAAGTATATCAAATCAAAGCAAGAATTTGCATGTATAAAAGAAGAATTTGAGAAATTAATAGATGAAAATTCAAAATTAAAAGATAAAATAGAAATATTAGAAAAGGATAATTCATGCATAAATGTTTCTCTTACTCTAGAAAAAAAATTTCAAATATCATCGAAAGCTGAATTAGTATTATAAATTTCACAAGGGGTAAGTTATAAAATTATCTAGAAAACATGTTCCTAAAAGATTCTTGATTAACCCAGTTGGAAGGAACGTATATTGGGTTCCAAAATCGTATTTGAATTAGATATTTAAATTTAGGGCTTTCAGAGAGTACATTAAATGTTTGATTTCCTTAAGAGGCTTTGTCTAGAAAGTGGTTGTTACTCCAATAACTAAGAAGGCCTAGTATCTCGTCACAACCTGGAAGCTAATTAATGAAATAAAATGTTTAATTGACTAACTGATAAAGCATTTACTTGTGGTTAATATGCTTTAAATAGTTGTCAAAATTACTTAAACATTTTTTTCTTGCATTTTTTTTAACTCAGAAATTTTTTTTGCAAAACTCAAAGTTTTTAAAAGTTATCTATCTCAAAGTTTTTAAAAAAACTTTATCGACTCAAATTTTTTTCCCTTAGACTTTTGAGGTACCCTATTTTTTATGTGATTAAAGGGGGGAAGGAAAAATTAAGTCTAGGGGGAGGTACCTTAAATTTTTTTACTCTTAAATTTTTTACTTTTTGAACTTAATAGCAAATTTATTACTTTTACCTTATGTTGGTTTACCCTAACTTAACTTGGGGTGCTCACATCAAAAAGGAGAAGATTTTTAGAACCCAAGGTAGTTTTGATGTGATCAAATAAATTAGGTTAGGTCTTGTTGGATTTAACCTTGTGTCTAAATGTGCAGGAACTTAGGAGCACAGGAAGTTGAGCAAAAGACGCAGCTAGGGAGAAGGACGACACGAGAGAGAGCCGACGGGTTCAATGTGTCTGAGGGATGAGGTGCTGCGGAAGAGTACGCGGGCGGATGAGAATGAGGCGCGCAGCGTTTCTGAGGGACGAGAAGCCAGAGCGGAAGGTTGCTCGAGAAGGCTGAAAGTTAGGTTCGGGTGAACCCTACTTCAGATGGCCGAAATCACCTAAGCGAGTAGAGCCGGAGCGGAAGACTAGGACCGAGGTAAGCGGAATCGGAGCGGAAGACTAGGACTAAAAAGGTCAACTGTATTAACTTTTTGGTCCGGGCGCCCGGACCATCCGGGCACCCATAATCGAAACTTTACCCAAATCGACGTGGCGTTTAACCGTTGTATCGGGAATAGAATTATATCCTATTCCAGATGCCTGTAACCCTTGCAGGCATCTGGAACCCTTCCAGGCGCCCCGACTAGGGTTATAAATACAACTCTGGTCCAAGAGTTTCAGAACAACACTTATAATTCATTCTAGTTTTGATTTGTTCTGTAATTGAGTACTTCAACTGCTGTAAGAGGCTTCTCCACCTGAAGGAGATTGTTTACTGAGCTCCAACTTCTTTGGATTAATAACCTCCCCGGTTGTAACCAAGTAACCCTTTTGTGCCTCTTTTCTTTCAATCATTTATTTTATTTATGCAAGTGTTAGATTAATTAAGCCATAAATTCGAGATTGGTTCTTTTTATTTGTCAATGCTATTCATCCTCCTCTAGCCGGTCGCCAACGGTCCTACACTATCAAGTATCTTACACTTACAAACTTGACACAACTGGTTAGATCACAACTAACCTAACTTTAAACTTAATCATATATCAAAACTCTAAGTTAAATGTTTGTGCATTCAACACCAATACTTACAATCACCAAGTGTTTAATCAACTTGAACCCATTTGAGCATCTTTCCTATTAAGTATTTAGTCAACCTTAATTTATTCAACACATCACTCAACTATCAAACATATTGATTAAACATCAATGGTCGACCTTGACTATAGGCTGATTGCACTAATATTGATGTCCATCACAGTCATCTTTCAACCCCTAAATCCTTAATCCATTTATAGTATTGAGTTTTCTAGTCACAAGTTGATTGTTGTACATCAATAGTCAATTGCTGACTCTAACTATGATTAGTTCTAAGGTTGATTTGCCATGTTGAGTTCTATCCTTGTTCTCATAGATATAAGTCACTCAAAGTTAGCTCACTGAAGTCTTACCATTGCATTTTGATTTCATTCTCGACAATCTATGATTAGGCCTACCATACTTCATGCCTCATTCCTTCATAGTCTGTCTTCAATGCCTATCCTTGTTGCCTCGATGCTCCTTGTCATGCAGTCCCTTAGTTTGTCTCATGCAACCTTCTTCAATCTCTATGAACCCCGAGCCATCAAGTTCCCAACTAGACCTTGCCAACTCAATGCTCCAACATTGCTCCAACACCACTTCAGTGTTCCTCATCCTATTGTCCCTCAAATGTCTCATACTACCCTTTTCTAACCTCTTCAAATTTTCAAGCCATTTTATCACCTTGGCCATGCTAAGGAAAATAAATCCACTACCTTAACAATCCCCTAGTACCATATAGAGAGGTAAATACAGGTAGAGCCACAAACTCTTTAAGATCTATGTGTTCTTGCAGTCCCTACACACTAAAACACACACATTAAATATAATAGGATAAGACTTAACTTAAAATCTTTGTCCAAATAACAAAGTCAACGATTGTATCAACAACTCCAATGTGTCATCCTTTACCACTCAAACCCTTGGTACCCCAAATCCACTAAGCACTTGAAGCTTACAACAATGTGTCATCCTTCTTCATTCATCTATCGAGTTTGATTCGCTATAGACTATCAAGTCACCAAGAATAGTCTATCCAAATAACTCAACTTTAACAAGCTCTATGAGGTTGTATGTGCAATCCTATTAAGCCCCTACATACTTGATGCACACATCAACGATATAAATAAAATCTAAAATCCTATGTCAGATACATCAAAATCACTTGGTCAAGCCTGACCACTTAGTCAAACCTAAGCACTTGGAGCATTGTGGCACTAACATATACATTGCTCAAAGTCTTGGTACCTCAAATGTATCAAACTCCCCAAGCTTACTCTAATGTGTCATTATTCTTGACTCACCTAGAGAGTTAACCTCATTTCAGGATATCAAGCAATCAAACCAACAAGCATTCCATGTTTCTTGTCCTAAGTGCACTTTGCTAGGATTTGGTTCCCTAAAAATACTTTCCAATCTTGCTCCATTCTATCCTTTACCTCACTCCAAGTTCACCTCATTAAAGACCTCTAAGCCATCAAGCAGAACCGTACCCATCCAAAAAAAACTCAAATTTCTTCGAGTCAACCAACAAACCAACTTGAATTCGTTTGGTCATGCCAAGCTCTCTGATTTACATGTACACTCTACAAGTTTCTGCATATATACTTGATTAATACATAATTGAAATCCTTTGTTAACGCATCAACACCACTTATTTTGTATGATCAGTTAAAGTATCGTTGCCTCAATAATATATACAAAGAGAGTGTTATAATTTCTACTACAGACAGAAACTAATCCCAACATCCTCTTTATCATTCCAATATACTACAACAAAAGGTTTTCAAGCAACAACCAAATAGAGAGAGGATGGAAATGTTGATAAAACCCCAAGGAAAAAGAGTTGACTTTGTTGATCGAAAGAGATAGAGAGAATATGTTTCTATGAAGTTAATTATCTTATCTTTTTGATTTTTTTTTCATAGTCGCAATTTTTACGGAAAGAATTTTATAAAAGGATTTTTTTATTAACTTCCTACTATATCAATAACTATTGATGCTGTCCGAATATTGAATCAACGGACGCTGAGCACGTGGCGCTTCTCGCCTGCTGACATGGATCTTCGACTGGTAGCACGAACCTCCGGCGATCCTGCACAGAAGTCGGGCCGGGAAGGGGCTCCCGGCGGCGACCCTCCGACGCTCAAGTCAGGCAAGCAAATAGTGAAGGAGTGGCTCCCAAAATATCAGAATGCATACCTCCGACAAAGGATGAGGGCCTTTATATAGGGCAGCGGAGAAGCGAGTGTACACATACCAAGGTGTACACATGTCCGCGGCCCATACCCCAGTGAGGGCTTGTCAGTGAGCTTACCTGACCCATACTGCTACAGTCCAAGTATGTCCTCGATGGGACAGAGGAACCTCCTGTCATAAGATTCGGAGTATGGCCTACATGTGGAACATACCCGCTGTCAGGGAAAGATCTTTTCCCCTTTGCTCGCGATCTAGCGTCCGGCCGGCCAGCTTCCGCTACATCCGGCCGGACGTATGCGGTGGTTTACTCAAGGAGATTCTCAATCACACGATTTGTGGAGACTATTAGCAGTATGCTATCTTATGGCTTTGGCCAAGCGTGCAGTCCGCTTGGCCCTGCGATCTTGTCCACTGAGCGTCGGAACCCTGTTTTTCGACAGGGCGCCTTTAACCATCAACCAGACACCGGCCGGCCGACCGGCCGGTCGGACCCACCCCTCTCCGGCCGGCCTCCTGCCACTTTGACTTCCACGTGGCGTTGACTCCACTGGACGGGGGTCCCCTGTTCTTATAACCGGATCACTTGTCTCCCCTTCAAGTCTAGTTGAAGGAGGCGATTTGTCCGACTGACTGGACTGCGAATCTAGTCGGGCGGCTCCTTCGTGCTAGTATCCTTCGATCGGCCTACCGCAGAGATGGCCTTAAAAAGTGAATCAACCATGGCACTCACCGGATCCCCTCGTAACCTACGCCAATCCTTGACATTAAGGCTGAGCATGCGCTCATTAAATGCCTCGAATGGCTGGCTGCCACGTGGCGCACTGTCGTCATCGTACGGTGGAGGCGGCGTGGGGCTTTGATGGGATCGAGGTGGTTCGAAATGGATGGCGCGATGTGCACTTTGACTCCCGTGACCTGGATCCAACGGCGGAGGCCGCCCGGCCCCCGCCATATAAAATCTTCGCTCTCTCCCATTCCCCTTCACTTGCTTTCCCGATTTCAACCCCTGCCCCCAGCGCTTGGAGCTCCGGTGATACTGTTTCTGTTCTCCGATGCTTTCCGACGCTCTCCGGCGCCTCTTCCTTGATCACTTTCCTCTCTGTAAGGCTTTATAACTTTTCTTCCTCATTTCCGGTGTTCCCTCCGCATTTCTTTCTCCCGTTTTTGCTCCTGGGTACTGTTCCGGTGCTCTCTTCTTGTTTTCGTCTGTCATCTTTCCTGGTTTCATTCCGATCGGCCCATGGCTAGCTCTTCCCGTCCCGAAGAACAGTCGCTCGGCCCATGGTACACCACCATGCAGTCCTGATTCGACCAGCGCAATTTTGATATTCTGACCGACAATTTCGAAATCCCTGAAGATTTTGAACTTCTTTTAGCCGATCCTTCCGCTCGGCCGCACAGGCCGCCGCGCGGAGCGTTCTGTGTTTTCCGCGACCAGTTTACCGCTGGTCTGTGTTTCCCTGTACATCCCTTCATCCTAGACGTTTGTTATTTTTTCGGTGTGCCGCTTGGCAGTCTAGTACCCAACACCTTTCGTCTTCTCTGCGATGTTATTGTTTTGTTCAAGATTCACAACATCCCCCTCCGACCGGAGGTCTTCTTTTATTTCTATTACCCTAAGCAAGCCGAGCCGGGCACCTTCATGTTCCAAGCTCGGCCCGGCTTAGTCTTCTTCAACAAACTACCCACTTCCAATAAACATTGGAAAGATTATTTTTTCTACATCCGTATGCCCGATCAGGCCAACTTCCCGACCAAGTGGCAGGTCGGCTTGCCCCCCACTCCCGAGCTGAAGAAATTCAAGACTCGACCGGACTACCTCTATGCGGCAAATATGCTAGCCGGTTTGCGGCTTGACATCAATAAGCTTCTTCACGAAGGAGTGATGTACATCTTCGGCCTGAGTCCAATGCGGACTCCCCTTCCGAGCGGCTTTGGTAAGCATTTTACTTGGTCCTTTATTTTGATTGCTAACTGATTTCTCTCCTTTCCTTTGCAGCGGATATCGTCATGGAGTCGGTAATGGCCGGCATTCTGAAGAGAAAGGCGGCAGCGCTTGAAGCCGCAGCGGCCAAAGAAATGGAAACGTTGGGTATCCAGCCGGTCGGATCCCATGAAGGGGAAAGCGGGACTCAGGCTGAGTCGGCCGCTCCAGCTTCTCAACAAAACGTGGCCAGCGGGGCCACCCCCACTGGGGAACCAACTGTTCCCGAGGAAGGTTCCGCTCGGGAGGAGGAGCAACCTCTACCCAAGAGACGTCGAGTGGAGACTCCCCTGCGGTCGGCTACCTCCGCGGTCCAACCATCCGAGCGGGTCACTGCGACAGCTCGGGGCAAGGCGCCAGAGGTCAAAGCTATTTCGTCCGATCGGACGCCTTCCAAATGGGACGAGCCGGCTGTTCCAATTGAGGCTACTCCGGTTAGCACCCTTCCGCCCGCTCGTCACTCAGTCCAGCGCTCAACCATCCATTCCCAATTTTCTGCGCCGGCTTCTGATCCTCTTCCGACTGCCGGTCGGACGACCTCCGGTCATGGCCGCACGATTCGGGTCACTCTTCATCTCCCGACTGAAGAGCTGCTGCCAGAGGCCGACCGGCCAACCGCTCCCGAGCACACCATTACCTTGAAAGGGCCCCTAGCTGAGATGTGGGGCGATGCTCGGGCGCGCGTCGCGCTGATTCCTCTACGGAACTTGGCCAATAGCCATATGCAGGAGGTCACGGGGGTAAGTTCGCGTTCTTCGAAGTTTTGTACACATTGTTTCCGATCGGCCACCAATAATTATAATTTTCTGTTGCCAGAGATGGGTGGAGGAGATAGCGGTTTCCAACCGCCTGGCGATGGCGGATGAAGAGCTGAGACAATTGAAGGCGGCAGTTGGTCCGTCCGACCCTCAAGGCCCGTCGTATTCCAAGCTACAAAAGGAGCTGAAGAAAGCTCAATCTTTACTGGCGGCCGAGCAGAAGAAGACGGTCGATCAGGCTCACGCCTTGGCCGAGTCCGAGCGGCAAGTCAAGTCGCTTGACACCAAAATAACTCTGGCCACCACTCGAAAAAACACGTCCATCTCCGATCTGGAGAAGAAGAATGTTGAGGCTCGGGGATTGGAGCAGAAAATCAAAGGGTTGATGGAGCAGCTCGACCAAGAGAAGGAGGGTCGTGCAGTCGATGCAAGCAGGCATCAGGACGAGCTGAAGACTCTGCAGGAGTCCCTTGCCGCGTCTCAATTGGCCTTCAAAGAATACCAAGGGGCCGAGCCGAGCCGAGCCGAGTTACCGCTCTAAGACAGAATTACATCCGCTCGCCCGAATTCTCGGAGAAAGTTTACGAGCGGATGTACACGGCCTTCAACCTGGCTATGACCGCCACCACAAAGTATCTGAAGTCGAAGGGGCATCTTCCCGAGTCCGCTGTTATCCCGGCCGCAGATCAAACGACACTCCTCAACAACATCCCCTCGACGCTTTATGAATATCTAGAGTAGGAATCCCCATGTAACTGGGCCGCTCGGCCAAACAATGAATCTTTTTTGTATCCTTGCCGCTCGGCACAACTTATTTTTGCTGTAGTTTCCTTTATTTGCCCCGCGTTTGGCGTAAATAGATCATCTTTCTGTTCTTGCAACTTTGGATTTGGGCAAGAAATTTTCTCTTGTCATGTTCAAAGTGTTCTTTAAAACTCCTCCGATCGGCTTCATACTATAACATGAGCTTAAGCTGCTTGTTTTCAAAAAACGCCTTTCAGCATGCGACTGCATAGCCTCTCGGCGTGCGAACGTTATTCGCTCACGCGCTTCCATTTTTAATTCGTATTAACCGTCTTTTGCTTAGCACCTTACCTCAAAAGGGGTTTTTCATCTATTTTTGCTAAGCGAGCCACTCGGCCGTATGTTGGCCTTAAAGAACAGGCTCTGTCGTCGATCGGCTCTTACCGCCGGAATGTATCACGTGGACGGTCTTCCGCTCGGAGGGTTTATAGACGCCGACTCGTCTCTCGATATTTAACGTCGGAGCTCGACGGTCTTCCGCTCGGAGGGTTTATAGACGCCGGCTCGTCTCTCGATATTTGATATTTAACGTCGGAGCTCGACGGTCTTCCGCTCGGAGGGTTTATAGACGCCGACTCGTCTCTTGATATTTAACGTCGGAGCTCGACGGTCTTCCGCTCGGAGGGTTGATAGACGCCGGCTCATCTCTCGATATTTAACGTCGGAGCTCGACGACCTTCCGCTCGGAGGGTTTATAGACGCCGGCTCGTCTCTCGATATTTAACGTCGGAGCTCGACGGTCTTCCGCTCGGAGGGTTTATAGACGCCGGCTCGTCTCTCGATATTTAACGTCGGAGCTCGACGGTCTTCCGCTCGGAGGGTTTATAGACGCCGGCTCGTCTCTCGATATTTAACGTCGGAGCTCGACGGCCTTCCGCTCGGAGGGTTTATAGACGCCGGCTCGTCTCTCGATATTTAACGTCGGAGCTCGACGGACCCATTATCGATCCTTAAAATCATTCTTGCTTCCTGCATTATAAGGACATGGGCGACCAAAATATACACAAAAATGAATTATATCAATGCACCTTTCACCCAGCTCAATAAGGCTGGAGATGATTCGCGTTCCATGGTCTATCTAGCTGCCGACCGTCTTCATCCTCCAAATAATAAGCGCTCGAGCGGAGCTTTTCGATAACCTTGAAGGGGCCCGCCCAAGGAGCTTCCAGCTTGCCGACGCCGTCGACCGGCTTGACTTTCTTCCAGACAAGGTCGCCGACCTGGAATGATCGGGGAATGACGCGCTGGTTGTAGTTTTGCTTCATTCGTTGGCGGTACGGCATCAGCCGGACGGACGCCTTGGCTCTCTCTTCATCCACCAAATCCAGCTCCATGTTCCTCCGCTCGGCGTTGCCTTTATCGTAACTCTGGATCCGCACGGATTCGACACCAACTTCGACGGGGATCACCGCTTCGCCGCCATATACTAGATGAAAAGGCGTGACGCACGTTCCTTCCTTTGGAGTCGTTCGGATGGCCCATAGGACGCCCGACACTTCATCCACCCAACTTCCTCCCAAATGGTCGAGCCGAGCACGCAAAATACGAAGAATTTCCCGATTGGCTACTTCGGCTTGACCGTTGCTTTGGGGGTAGGCTACAGATGTGAAGTGTTGCTCAATGCCAAAGCTTTTGCACCAATCTTCAAGCAATTTTCCTGTGAACTGCCGCCCGTTGTCGGAAATAAGTCGACGGGGGATGTCGAACCGACAGATGATGTTCTGCCAAATAAATTTCTTGACCATCTGCTCGGTGATCTTAGCTAGCGGCTCGGCCTCCACCCACTTAGAAAAATAATCAACTGCCACAAGTAAAAATTTCCGCTGTCCGGTCGCCATAGGAAATGGACCCACAATATCCATTCCCCATTGGTCGAACGGACAAGAGACAGCAGCGGCCTTCATTTCCTCCGCCGGTCGATGAGAGACATTGTGATACTTCTGGCAGGATAGGCACGTCGACACGGTCCGAGCGGCGTCTGCTTGTAAGGTTGGCCAGAAGTATCCGGCCAACAGGATCTTTTTAGCTAGTGATCGTCCGCCCGGATGGCCACCACATGACCCTTGATGCACTTCTTGGAGGATGTAAGCCGAGTCTTCCGAGCTCATGCATTTCAGCAGTGGGCGAGAGAAAGCCTTCTTGTAGAGTTGATCCCCAATGAGTGCGAACCGACCGGCTCTCCTCCTTAACAGCTCGTCTTCATTCCAGTCGGACGGGGTGGCGCCCGAGCGCAAAAACTTCGTGATAGGTGTCCTCCAGTCGCTTGGCAACGTGAGGCCCTCCATCCGGTCGACGTGCGCCACCAAAGATACTTGTTCAACTGGTTGCTGTATGGCAATCGGCGTTATCGAGCTTGCAAGTTTGGCTAACTCATCAGCCGCTTGGTTCTCCGCTCGGGGTATCTTCTGGATAATAACCTCTCTGAAGTCAGCCTTGAGTTTCTCGAAGGCTTGAGCGTAAAGCTCGAGCGTTGTTGATTTCAAAAGTACCTGTGAGCTGCTGAGCGGCCAATTAGGAGTCTGAATGTAGCGTTACCCGTCTGGCCCCTACATGCCGGGCGGCCTGTAAGCCAGCTATAAGGGCTTCATATTCTGCCTCGTTATTCGTAGCTCTATAATCCAGCCGGACGGATAAGTGCACCCTCTCTTCTTGGGGAGACAGCAATAAAACACCAATACCGCTCCCGAGCCGAGTGGAGGATCCGTCTACAAATACCTTCCACATGGCTTCGGGCTCTGGCCTTTGTACCTCGGTGACGAAATCCGCCAAGGACTGCGCCTTTATCGCCGACCGGGGCTGGTATTGGATGTCGAACTCGCTTAACTCGGTTGTCCATTTGATGAGCCGTCCGGACGCTTCGGGATTCAACAACACTCTTCCCAATGGGCTATTCGTCCGAACGATGATAGTATGAGCCAAGAAATACGGACGGAGGTGCCGAGCGGCGAGGACCAAAGCGAAAGCAAGTTTCTCGAGCCCGGTGTAGCGAGATTCAGCATCTTTTAAAATATGGCTCAGAAAATACACTGGCTCTTCTCCGCTCGGCCTTACTAATGCTGAGCCGACGGCTTGTTCAGTAGAAGATAAGTAAATACAAAGTGGCTCACCCGCAGCTGGCTTGGCTAGTACCGGAAGAGAATTCAAATATGTCTTCAGCTCTTCGAACGTCTGATCGCATTCTTCGTCCCATTGAAACTTGGCGGCTTTGCGCAAAATTTTGAAGAAAGGCAGGCTCCGGTCGGCGGTTTTGGAGATGAACCTAGACAGGGCGGTTATCCGATCGGTCAAACGCTGCACTTCCCTCAGATTTCTTGGAGGTGGCATGTCTTGTAGAGCTTTCACCTTGCTGGGATTTGCTTCAATACCCCGCTCAGTCACTATGTAGCCTAAGAAGCGTCCTCCTTTTGGTCCGAATAGACACTTCTGGGGATTTAGTTTAACGCCATACCTCCTCAGCGTTCGGAAAGTCTCCTTCATGTCTTCCAAGAGGTCGTCCGCTCGGACGGACTTGATGAGAATGTCGTCCACATACACTTCCAGATTTCGCCCGATCTGCTCTCTGAATACTTTGTTCATCAAGCGCTGATATGTGGCCCCCGCATTCTTCAATCCGAACGGCATCACATTATAGCAATAGGTACCGTCGACCGTCACGAAGCTGACTTTTTCTTGATCTTCACGGGCGAGCGACACTTGATGATAGCCTTGGTAAGCGTCGAACATACATATTAATTCGCAGCCGGCCGTAGAATCCACCAGTTGATCGATTCGGGGCAAGGGGTAAAAGTCCTTTGGGCATGCCTTGTTAAGGTCCCGGAAATCGATGCACACTCTCCACTTGTTGCCGGGCTTGGAAACTAACACCACGTTCGCCAGCCAGCTCGGGAACTGAACCTCGCGTATATGGCCGGCCTCCAGAAGCTTCTCAACCTCCGACCGGATGATGGCATTCTGTTCGGCGCTGAAATCCTTTTTTCTCTGCTTTACTGGCCGAGCGTCCGGTCGGACATGTAGCTCGTGCTGCGCTATGCTTGGCGAAATTCCGGGCAGCTCGTGCGTCGACCAGACGAAGACATCACAATTTCTCTGGAGGCAAGTGATCACTTCCTGTTTCCGGCTTTCCTCCAGATCGGCCGCAACGAACGTTGTGGCCTCCGATCGGGTCGGGTGAATCTGCACTTCCTATTTTTCTTCATAAACTAAAGAGGGAGGCTTTTCAGTTATAGCGTTCACCTCGATCCGTGGCGACTTCCGAGCGGCATTTGCTTCTGCTCGGACCATCTCGATGTAGCATCGTCGAGCTGCTAGTTGATCTCCCCGTACTTCTCCCACTTTGTCATCGACGGGAAACTTGATCTTCTGATGGAAGGTGGAGACAGCCGCGCGGAACTCGCTGAGCGCCGGTCGTCCCAAAATGACGTTGTATGAAGAGGGAGAGTCGACCACCATGAAGTTTGCTGTCCGCGTCCTCCTGAGCGGCTCTTCTCCCAGCGAAATAGCCATTCGGATTTGTCCGACCGGCAAGACTTCATTACCCGTAAACCCATAGAAGGGGGTTGTCATGGGCAGCAGCTCGGCTCGATCAATTTGTAGTTGGTCAAATGCCTTCTTGAAGATAATGTTGACCGAGCTCCCTGTGTCAATAAAAATGCGGTGGATAGTATAATTTGCTATTACCGCTTTGATGAGGAGAGCGTCGTCATGTGGCACTTCGACTCCTTCCAAGTCTTTGGGCCCGAAGCTTATCTCGGGTCCGCTCGCCCTTTCCAGACTGCAGCCGACCGCATGGATCTGGAGTTGTCGGACGCTCGCCTTCCTCGCTCGGTTAGAGTCGCCTCCGGTCGGCCCGCCAGCAATAATGTTGATTTCACCTCGGGAAGTATTACTTCTATTTTCTTCTTCCCGAGCGAACGGCCGGGATCGTTCTCTGGACATTCGGCAATTCTCCCGCCTCGGAGAGCGATGCCGATCGGGCGTCTGTGGTTTCCGTCTGTCAGCTTGCGTCCGATCGGCTTCATGATTTCTCTGTCGCCTATCGAATGAGGGCGATCGTCGAACACCATTTCGGGGAACGGGATGAGTAATCAAGGGAAGACTTCGACAATCCCTTGTGTTGTGCATATCCGTCCGGTGGATGGAGCAGAACATGGGGGTCCACTTTTTTTTTGGCTTGGGCCTATCGGCTGCTACTTCTTGGACATGGGACCTAACATTGGGGGAGCGGACTGCTTCGGCCCTCGGCCCTCTCGGAGGCTGATGAGCGATGTGCGGCTTCCTCTCGATAGTAGGTGCCCGCTCGGTTGGAGTTTCTTTTTTCCGGGCGGCTTGGGCTTCCTCCACGTTGATGTATTCGTTGGCCCGATGCAGCATATTATCATAGTCTCGGGGCGGCTTCCGAACGAGCGAGCGGAAGAAGTCCCCGTCCACGAGGCCTTGTGTGAAGGCATTCATCATTGTCTCTGAGGTGACCGTAGGAATATCCATGGCCACGTTGTTGAACCGCTGGATATAAGCTCTGAGCGGCTCTCTTGGCTCTTGCTTGATGGCGAACAAGCTGACACTCGTCTTTTGATAGCGCCGACTGCTTGCAAAATGATGGAGGAAGGCCGTTCGGAAGTCCTTGAAGCTTGTGATGGACCCGTCCGGTAGTCTCCGAAACCACCGTTGAGCCGATCCAGCGAGGGTGGTTAGAAAAACTCGACACTTCACCCCATCCGTATATTGGTGAAGGGTGGCAGTGTTGTCGAACTTTCCCAAATGATCATCCAGATCGGTGGTCCCATTGTATTCGCTGATCGTCGGAGGCACGTAGTGCTTGGGCAGAGGGTCTCGTAGAATAGCCTCTGAAAATTGGCGATTGATCCGCTCGGGCGATGAGTCCACTCGAGGGGCTTTTCCTTTTGTCTTTTCTAGGCATTTCATCCGAAGAAGATCCCCGATCTCTATTGGTAGCTGCAGCTTCGGGGGTGCGGAATAGGGCCCGATGAAATGCAACGGTGGCCTGCGGTGCTTCCGCTCGGCCACCAGACGCGGACGTTGCTTGCTGCTCCGGCCGCTCGGCTGCTATTTTCTGTTTTTGCTCCACAAGCTTGGCGGCCCTCAACTCAATCAGAGCGTCGAGTTCCTTCGAGGAAAGCGTCATCGTGTGTTGTCGTCCAGCCTCGTCCATTGTTTCAGTTCGGATGCAGGAGCGTTCCCACAGACGGCGCCAAATTGATCCTGTCCGAATGCTGAATCAACGGACGCTGGGCACGTGGCGCTTCTCGGCTGCTGACGTGGATCTTCGACTGGTAGCACGAACCTCCGGCGATCCTGCACAGAAGTCGGGTCGGGAAGGGGCTCCCGGCGGCGACCCTCCGACGCTCAAGTCAGGCAAGCAAAAAGTGAAGGAGTGGCTCCCAAAATATCAGAATGCATACCTCCGACGAAGGATGAGGGCCTTTATATAGGGCAGCGGAGAAGCGAGTGTACACATACCAAGGTGTACACGTGTCCGCGGCCCATACCCCAGTGAGGGCTTGTCAGTGAGCTTACCTGACCCATACTGCTACAGTCCAAGTATGTCCTCGATGGGACAGATGAACCTCTTGTCATAAGATTCGGAGTATGGCCTACATGTGGAACATACCCGCTGTCAGGGAAAGATCTTTTCCCCTTTGCTCGCGATCTAGCATCCGGCCGGCCAGCTTCCGCTACATCCGGCCGGACGTATGCGGTGGTTTACTCGAGGAGATTCTCAATCACACGATTTGTGGAGACTATTAGCAGTATGCTATCTTATGGCTTTGGCCAAGCGTGCAGTTCGCTCGGCCCTGCGATCTTGTCCACTGAGCGCGGGAACCCTGTTTTTCGACAGGGCGCCTTTAACCATCAACCAGACACCGGCCGGCCGACCGGCCGGTCGGACCCACCCCTCTCCGGCCGGCCTCCTGTCACTTTGACTTCCACGTGGCGTTGACTCCACTGGACGGGGGTCCCCTGTTCTTACAACCGGATCAACTATTTTATAAATATATTCTTTAAATTAACTTTATTTATTTCTTAATTTTTTATTATTTCTATCTTTGGTAAAAATATTCAATACACTATTCTAAAAAAAGATAGATCTGCTACCTTAGCAGCCTCCTAGTGCCGACCCCAAGGATATGGAGGGAGGTTCATGCAAGTACACAGGTCATAGACGCATGACGGGATAAACCCTCAGGTCGTCAGTTCCTAAGAATCAACCTCTGACCATTACGTCAGAGATACTATACACCCACCGTCTACGCTACACCATGGGGCGCAATACACTATTCTAAAGCTCTCATAGAAATACTCCTATTCTAAAATTATTTCTATATTTGAGAGTTTAAATAACTCTTAACTTCAATTAGGACTCTCCTAGTTTAATTGAAAAGTTTGTCCTTCTTTCAAATAAAAAATAGCCTTTAAATTGCTTTAATTAGTTTCCCATTCAATAATGAATCAAGATATGAATCTTGTGCATCTAACTCCTTAGGATCCGAAACATATTAATAATATACCTAATGGATTAAAACATTTAAGCCCACATTACAATTTCTTTGATATACAAAACAAGATTTACCTTTAGCATTATAATTATCCAATATTAATTCTAGAAGGCGATATTGACTGAAATATGTAATTCAGTTCTCTTATTATGTTATATCATCGTCTGCTAAAGACCTATATACTATTTATCTGATTAATTGCACACTTACAGAATTCGATAAAAAAAATAAATTAACGACTCTTTCTCAAGTAACATTGATTTTGCAGAGATTTCTCATGTATATTGAAAAGTCTGAATGAGATACTATAAAGATCTCAACTCTAATTGTAGTTACTCTTATGCATTTACATCAGAGCAATTACCAAATGACTTTTCATTGTCTAATGATTTATCATATAATAATATCACCTAAGTTCTTTAATATCATCCTATATATTTGCCCTAACGGATTAATATAGTTGGTATAATATTTGTTCTAATAGATTATGAGATCAATTTTCAATGGGTATAAAATATTTCGTTGAATGTTTGACTTGACCTTCCCATGTAAAGGATCGTTATGCTAGGGTAAAATGCCCTCCGTCATTTACTTGTATAACTCTTATAGTGAGATTGATGATATTAAATCGTTTAAGATAAGTGATATCAATTTTGCTTCAATTTAATATCATAGAGATTTTTATAACTTGCTAATAGTGAAAATAGATAGAAAAAGATATAATTGACTATAAAATATGATATTATTTGGATATCTTTAATAATAATCCTAAAAATTAGGAAAGAATTAACTTTAAGTTCAAATTCTAACCATTTATAGTCAAATGTAGAAGTTGCAATGCTACTACGATCTAGTAGGCAAATAGTTTGTGTGACTTTTAGAAGAACAGAATGTTCAGATATATTGACAAACTCAAGAGGTCAATATTTGCATGTCTCAAATAGAGGATGCTAAAGGGCACATCACAAAGACTCGACTTCGTAGATTTCTCCTTACCAATAAAACATTAATTTATCCTGTGTTCTTCACAAAGCTCGGACAATTCCTGATATGCTTTCACTGAACTAGCTGCAAAATCCTTCATTATCTCCAACATCCTTTTCAGGCCTGAATCCACCCTGCTTTCTTCGTCAATATTGCAGAGAGCAGTATAGGTGGGCGGCAAAGCTAGTTTCTTATCAAGAAGGGAACTCACTTCCTTGTCTCTGTTTTTCTGCTTCTTCTTCAGGGTTCTAAGCCATTTATGCATATCTTTGATTTCCGCCATGCTTTCACGCTGTTCGACGTTTTGATGGACCCACTGGCGGTGAGTTGCAGCAGTAAGCGACTGCATTGACTCAAGAACCTCTGATCGAGAAGTTCTGTCCATGACCTGTGACCAGCAGCTGTAGATAATAAACACTGGGGGAGCTCCCATCCTTCCCGGTGAATAAGGTGGGACTCTGTCAATTGTCGCATCGAGTTTATATTCACAATTAAGATAAAGGACAAGCCAGGCATTCAAGGCCTTGACAAAGTTATTCTGAGCATTAATCCAAGAAGAAAAACTGCAAGTCCACTTTATCATCTCCAATTCTAACTGCATCATCTCGTCTGGATGATTGGTGCTGAGACCGCCAGCAGAAACCACCAAGCCCAGTCTTTTAGTTTCTGATATCTCCTTGCATTGCATCTGATGACATTTGAGCAAAATATTCCACATCCGTGCCAACCTGCCCAGATCAAAATGAAGATTACTCACCTTAATATATGCTTACATTACATGACAGTCATGGCATATAAACTAGCGTACCCTCGAACAAGTTCAGTTGTGCGCGGCTGAAGTTCTTCGTCCCTCAATCTATTTATCTTTTTTGAAATTGAATGAACAACCTGAATTGCTATTCTTATTTTGGTAGATAACTTCTTAATAACAGTTCGCGTAGAATCGACCTTGTGAGCCTCGGCGCCCTTATCAACTAAGCATCTTAACTCCTCGTGTCTCCTGCGAAGCAGTAGTCTCATCTTCTCCTCCGACTGAAAAAAGAAAGAAAGACAAGGAATTCTCAGTTGAAGAACAAAGATATGTTCATAAAGAATAACAAGAATTGGTAGGAATCACATGCATTCCAAAGCAAGAATTTTCGCTCCAAGAATTGTCAGAGATCAAGCATACAAGTCGAACAAACATGCCCGTGAGGCCATGACAAAAACAAAAAAAATACAAAAACATGCCTTTACTTCATGGTAAAGCTTCCTCTCCCAAATGTAGAGTTTCTGTAGTGTGGAAGCGAGGCTCCTGGAATCGGTTACCTTGTCGGCGTCGAAGTCCAAAACTCCGTAGCTCAATCGAGGGGGCGCCGCATTTATCGTTCTCGATGAAACTGTTTGGAGGAACAAGCCCACGGAAAATTACACAGATTTTATGAAATTCTTGTTTATGAGGATGAAGAAACCTTTTAACCTTTACCTTGATACAATGAATGCTTCGGGTGATACTGCTGCTTCCCCAACTCAAGCAATTTGGAGAGCTCTCCTGCGGACTGCCATGCCTTCTCGAATTGGGCCTTGATTTCTCCGGTAGTCTCATGAAAAATAACCATCTTCTCTGTTTCCATCTGCGACTTTTCAGGCCTATCCTCGATCACATTCTTATCGACCACCTCTTCCCTACAATTAGAGGTGGTCGCGGGCGAGCACTCAACATGCGAGAAAGCAACAGGATTTTGGCCATAAGCCTCCTCGACCACCTCCTGCACCTCCTCCTCTTCCAGATCGGGAATCCCTTCCTCTTCTCTCTCCCCTCTTGAGCTCCAGCTAGGAGTATAAAAATGTGACTTATAAGCTTCAGAGGTTTCGAAAGGATTCAAGAAGTCCAAGGCAGAGGTCGTGAGCGGCGGCGGAGGCGGAGGCACCGTTGAAGAAGAAGACCGGCCGACGGCCGATGCCTCCGTCGTGTCGGACGGAGGCATTGCCAAGATAGGCGAAGAGAGGCAGAAGAATTCGTTCACGGAATCGTAATTACGAGAGAAGCAACGAAAGGATTCCTCGTAAGATGGGTAAGCAGCGTCAAAGGAGGAAACTTGCACGGTCTCGTAGCGCTGCGACTGCTGCGAACCGGAGATGGAGGGAACAGGCGGTGGTTGGCTGCGGGCGCAAAAGACTGTTTCATAGTGGTGGTCGAGGCAGTGAAGAGGGGAAGAGCCGCCGGAGTGCAACGGGGAGTCGTCATCGTCGAAGTCATCGGAGTCGGAAGGAAGGAATTTGATGTGAGAGCTGGAATAGGAATGGCGGGGGGCGGAGGAGACGGGCTGCTGCAGGGGAGGGAAGGGTTCGGGTTTGGAGAGGGTGGGGAGGTGGATGGGAATGACAGGCGAAGAGGAAGGAGAGCGTAGGAGGCGATGGAGGGAGGAGGAGAAAGAAAACAGGGAGCGGGAGTAGTCGGCGTGGGCGGCAGCCAGGGCGTCGCGGTGTCGGATGGCGGCCGCGAGGAGGTCAGCGCGGCCGCGGCAGAGAGCCACGGCCTTCTGCTGCTTCACCTTCGACTCCGAGCAGCCCATCGCCTGATACTTCTTCAACTACCACAATTCCTTCTTCTACTGCGATAGGTGTTTACTATATTGGAGTGGCTTCAACTACTCGCAAGACAAACCAAATCCAATGCGGCGTAAATGAGTGAGTTGGAATAGAGAGAGAGACAGAGAGAGAGAGTGAAAAGAGTTTCAATAAATGATTCTCTTTCGATTCAAGTTGTAGCGTAGGAGGAAAACAAAAAGGAGGAGGATCGACTGTTGAATCTGGGAACGTAGGATTTTGGGAGAACAACGAACAGTTTCTCATTCTATTCGAAAGTCAATGAAATAAACATTGAGGATGTGGTATTCTCGTTGATCTTCGATAAACTTCACTCCCACCTATAATATAAGCAGTGTCAATGTCGAATTAAGAAAATGATTCCCGACAATGATCCTCCGACGTTCAAGTCAATCTCCGACGAAGCAAGAAGAAGAAGAAGCAACAAGAACTGTAGCGCGACAGTAAATATCGAATGTAACGCATACCTTCGTTGATGCTTGGACCCTCTTTATATAGAACCCCTGAAGTGTATGTGCACGTTTTCCAAGATGAGCATGCATCTCAAAGTTTTCCCTAAAATAACGTGTCAGTAAAGTGTCCCTGACACGATACTTTAACCGGTCGAGCATATCTCTGAAGTGATAGTAGAAGTTTCCGCTGTACAATCCTCTATCTGACCATGCCATTTGTCAGCAGCACTAGTTCCCAAAAGGATGTCAAAAGATATCCTGTTATGTCTGTTGCTTGGTCGAGCGGAATAGTCGCTCGGTCGGAATCCTGCTATCCATGTGCTATCTGTTGTCGCGCCGAGCGGGATAGTCACTCGGCTGAAAGTCCACCGTCCAAATGTCGTCCGTTGTCGGGCCGAGTGGGATAGCCGCTCAACAGGAAGCCCACTGTCCACATGCCCTATTGCTGGGCTGAGCGAGATAGTCGCTCAGCGGGAAGTTCACTGTCCGATTGTTCGGATGATGTCGAGTGTGCTGCTAGGCCGAGTGGGAGAGCCGCTCGACCGAAGTTGAACTTTGTCGGTGCCAAGTCTTGTTGTCTGGTCGAGCGGGGTAGCCGCTCAGCTCGACTTCTGCACATCGTCTCTTGAGCACCGTGTTTGAATGCTTCTCCCCGGTCGAGGCATGCTTCGCCCGACCGGCCGATGCCCTATAAGTGTTGACCTCCTTAACTTTGACCTCCTTTGACCTCCACCGTGGCAGCGGGGTGAGGCCCCTCATCATCACCGCATCACAAGCCTCCCCCTCAAGTTTAGTCAAAGGAGGTTATAAGTCCGACTGACTAGACAATTGTGTGAGTAGATTCCCTCCCGACCGGTCTTCGTCACTGTGTGGTCTCCGATCGGGATAAGATCGATCCTCGCCGATCGACCTGTTGCAGTTCGTCATTCGACTGTAGGTGAGCTCCCTTAAGCCGATCGACATGACAGACCTTCGTACTTGAGCTTATTTTCTGAGACTTCGCTAGGCGAGCGTGATTCGGCTGACGTCACACAAATTTCTTGAAAATCGTGCAAATCCCTACGCATTAAAGGCTAAGTGTTCTTTCATGCCGTCATTAAATGTCGACCCGTGGTGGTGCGCCACGTGTCACGCTCACTGCCGTCGCACGCCTAATGTGACATGCGTGATGTGACGTTTGGCGGTTTGAATTCAACGGTGAGATCTTTGCCTGGGTTTCCGCGACCTAGATCGGACGGCTCCAGTCGACCAAGACCGGGCCTTATAAGCCTGCTGCGTCGTTTCCTTCGCACATTTTGCGTTCGAGTTCCCCAGCATCTGAGTTCTTGTTTCCTTCGTTCTCCGATGATCCTCCGTGCTTCTTCTCCGGCAATCTCGGCTTTCCCAGTGGCCTTTCTCCCGTAAGCCTTCTTCCCCTAGCGTCTGCCTTCGATTTTTTTCGGCATTTGTTTTTGTTACGGCGACATTCCAGCGACCTTTTTCTTCCTTCGATCGTATTTCTTCCCCTTTTCGTCTGTTTTTGCGATGGTAGGCTCTTCTCAGCTGCTTGCTCCTGTCCTTGGACTCTGGTACACATTCATGGGGTCTAGGTTTGATGGGGGCGACGCTGAGAGCCTACACGATGCTTTTGACATTCCCTCCGATCATCAGATCATTTTGCCTTCTTCATCCGATCGCCCTAATTGCCCGTCGATCGGCTACCTTTGTTTCTTTCAAGACCAATTTATCGTCGGTCTGCAGTTTCCCCTTCATCCTTTTATTCCAGCAGTTTATAAATATTTTTGCATTTCCTTCCTCAACTTGTGCCGAACTCCTTTCGGCTACTGTGCAGAGTCATCATCCTATTCTGTCTGCACGACATTCCTCTTATCCCTCGGATCTTTTATTATTTTTATTACCCTAAGCTGTCCGATCTGGGGACCTTCCTCTTCCAGTTGCGAGTTAGTTTAGTATTCTTCGATAAGATGCCGACCTCCAACAAGTACTGGAAAGAGTATTTTTTCTTTATGCATCTTCCCGAGCGACCGGACTTCCCGACCAGTTGACAGCTAAAAGTGGTGCCTCAACCTTCTCTAAAAAGCTACAAGAGCCGATCAGATTACTTACACACAGCCTCCATGCTGGCAGGTCAAAAATACGACATCCATAGGCTGTTGCTGGAGGGTGTCCTGTACATCTTCGATCTGAGTCCGATCCGCACCCGACTGTCGACCAACCTAGATATGAAGCTCATTTAATTTTTCCTTTGATGCTAACTGATTTCTCTTTCTCTCTTGCAGCCGCAGTCATGATGCGAGCGCGTGTAGCCGGCAAGGCGAAGCTTAAGGACGTCGCGATCGATGAGGTGGCCGTTGAAGAATTGGCGAGCCACGGCCTGCAGCCGGTAGGCTTCCATGAAGATCCCCAGGATGAGAGTGATGCGACTCCCATCTTGGTGAGCGAAGGCGAGGCCAGCCATGCGCCGAGCGAAGAGGCGACCATGGGATCCCAGCCTCCATCCGAGCGACGCCTGATTATCTCGATTGAGGAGCCATCGGGCTCGGCCTCCTTCAATATGCCATTGAACAGGCGCAAGAGGCGTTGAGCAAAGCCCTCACCGCGCTCTGCCACCTCGGGGGCTCGGTCTACCGAGCGGGTCGAGACTTTGACCCTTACTCCCCTCCCAGAGATTGTGGTGGCTACATCATCCGATCGAACTCCCTCTCTAGCCGAGTTGTCGTAGGGGACTCTTGCTGCTCCGCCAGTGGATTTCATGCCACCGCTTTCGAAGCCGTCGAAGGTAAAAAAGTCTGGCATCCGTCCAACATCTGCCTCCCGACTGTCTAGCCGAGCGACCTCGGCTTAATCGGCCCCAAGCGGCCAGCGCCACATCACAGCGATCCTCCATCTACCGACCGAAGAATACAGCGAGCCGAGCACCATGTCTTGAGGCCTCGAGCACGAGATCATTATCCAGGGGTTGCTCGCTAAAATCTGGGAGGATGCTCGAGCTCGCGCAACCATGATGCCTCCGGGCGCGTTGGCAAACAACCACACCCAGATGTCTACTGGGGTAAGTGTTCCCTTTGTACTTTATTATCTTACCTCCGATCAGCGCTGACTTCTTCTTGCTTCACCGGAGACTGACTTGAGCGTCGAAGGGCCATCGTCGGGGACCCCTTCACTGCCTCGGCACTGACGCTGCTTGTGTTGCAGGCGGGAGCGAAGTCCACCGTGTTGGGACCGAAATGTAGCTAGAGGGGGGGTGAATAGCTCGGCGCGTGCTCGTGGTCGGCGTTGCTTGTTTCTTCAGAGATGTGCAGCGGAAATATACAAGAAACAACACACACAACGCTAACAAGTAGATTTACTTGGTATCCACCTCCAAAGGAGGTAACTAGTCCAAGGATCCACACACTCACACACCCTCCACTAATAAAACTCTCCTTTACGGTAACTACCGAAGGCGGAGAAGCCCTACAAGTTCACACTACAAGAAGAAAGGAAAGGATACAAAATACAAGCACAAAGCTTACAATGAGTACAAGAAAACCCTAACCCTAGCTTTCTTCCTCTTTGCAGTAGATCCGCCTCTTGACTTGGAAAACCTCCAAGAACTTCAAGAACTGGCGGTGAGAACCCTGTGGAGAAGCTTTGTGATCGCTGGTGAAGATAGGAAATGAATCGTAGGAGTTCTACCGAAGGAATCGAGCGCCTGCAGTTAAATATGACGCCAACGGTCGGATCCCAATCGATTGGATTGCTCCCAATCGATCGGGGAGGCTTTGGATCGATCAACTGATCGATCCAGCAGGCTTCTGTGCGCTCGCGACAGCCTCCTAATCCATCCACCGATCGATTGGGACGAAGGCTTCTCGCGGAGACTCCCCAATCGATCGGCTGATCGATTTGGCTCTAGCCAATCGATCGGCTAATCGATCCAGCTGTTGGTTTTTGCCCAAAACCAAGTCCCAAGCCCTCCAAACCAACATCCGGTCAACCTTGACCTGTTGGTACATAAAACCTAGCATCCGGTCACCCTTGACCAGCTAGGACTCTCTCACGAGGTGTCCGGTCAATCCCTTTGACCCACTTGGACTTTCCTTCTCGTGCCAAGTATCCAATCAATCCCTTTGACCTACTTGGACTTTCACCAAATGTATGGTCAACCTTGACCCATCTGGATTTCCCCGTGCCTGGCTTCACTCGCCAGGACTTCCCTTCTGCCTAGCTTCACTCACTAGGACTTCTCTTCTGCCTGACTTCACTCACCAGGTCTTTCACCTAGCTTCACTCACTAGGATTTCTCTTCTGCCTAGCTTCACTCACTAGGTCTTTCAATCTGCCTGGCTTCACTCACCAGGACTTTCACCTAGCTTCACTCACTAGGATTTCCTTCTGCCTAGCTTCACTCACTAGGTCTTTCCATCTGTCTGGCTTCACTCACCAGGACTTTCCAGTCTGCCTAACCTCCAAGTTAGGGCTTTCACCTGACTTCACTTACCAGGATTTCCTTCTGCCTAGCTTCACTCTCTAGGTCTTTCCATCTGCCTGGCTTCACTCACTAGGACTTTCCAGTCTGCCTAACCTCCAAGTTAGGACTTTCACCTGGCTTCACTTACCAGGATTTCCCAGTCAAGTATCCGGTCAACCTTGACCTACTTGACTCTCCATCACAATCTCCACACATGAACAATTGTACCTGCAATCTCCATGTGTTGTCTACATGTATCGTCAACATGTATTGTCAAACCATCAAAACATAAACACTAAGACTCGAGCTTGACCCAATTCAAGCTCAGTCAAACTAGGTCAACCTTGACCTAGGGAATATTGCACCAACAATCTCCCCCTTTTTGATGTTTGACAATACCTTCTTTAAGTTAGGCTAATCCCATAGCCTCAAACTTCTTCATGCCACTAGGTAATGAAGACGTAAGTTAAACCCTTCATTCTCCTCCTAAGAGGGTAAACTCCCTCTTAGATAATGAAGTCCTAACTTAAATCCTTCATTCTCCCCCTATTGGCACACATCAAAACGAAACTCTCCCCCTGAAGAGTTGCTCATCGTTGTTCACAACTCCACTCGTTGTGATCAACACGATAATGAAGGTCCCATACCCTTCATTATCCTTAACCCTACATTCTCCCCTAATATAGACAAATGCCCATCCTTGAGCATTTTTAACTTAAACAACGAAGATATCCAACCTCCATTGTAATCCAATGCTCAACCTTGAGCATCTTCACTACAGAATAATCCAAATGAAAGTCTCATACCCTTCATTTGTATCGAATGCTCATCCATGAGCAAACACAACTTGAACCACTTTAACAATGAGGATATCTACTCCCCATTAAAGTTCAAACGCTCAACCTTGAGCATGGTCTTAAAAGAAGGTTAACCACCTTCCAAAGTTCATGAAAAATAGTTTTCATGTCTTTAAAGAGTACCTCCCCCTAAAGACATGGTTCTGTCATTGCACCAACAATGACTTGGAATCCCTAAACCTTTAGGAAACCCAAATTTAGAAGTTTTGAGGTTCAAAAGTTCAAAATTTGAAGTAAACTTCAACTTAAACTTCAATTTAGTCTCCCTTAACCCATTCATCCTTATTTCCAACCAGAAAACACCCTTTTCATGTATACAAATGCATTTTGAGGGGTTAGAAATGGATTCCTAGACTAAAATAGGTTCAAAATGCTGAAAATAAGCTTTCCCAGCCAAAATCAACATCTTCGATCGATTGGAGTTGGGTTCCAATCGATTGAACCATCTTGAATCGATCCACTAATCGATTCAGAAGGGCTGGATCGATCGATGGATCGATCCAAACGGCTTATGTTCGCGAGAAGCCTACCCTCAATCGATGTCCCGATCGATTGAGATCCTTCAATCGATCGGGTGATCGATTGAAGTCTGATAGTTGCTGAAATTTCATTTCAGTGAACTTCAGAAACCCCTAGAAAATTCTACAAAATTCCAAAAATCATGAAAATTTGTGTAGACATTATTTAGGGTATATATTATCATGAAAAAATAGTTTTCTAAGAAAATACATCATATTTTCAAAGATTGACACAAACTTGAAAACTTGTAAAAACTTTAGTGTTTTCTTCAAGTTTGTGTCTAACTATTCAATGGTGACTACTATCAAAAGATAGCCTTTACCAAGGTTTTCCAAAAGTATTTTAAAATGATTTTCAAAACCAATATCCCACCATATTCCTTAGGCTTAATGCACATGACTTGTACATTAGCTTTTCCAATGATGGGAAAACACATAAATATGTGTTTTGATGAATTTAAAACTCAAAAGAATGCACTAAATCAACATCTTGAGTTTTGTTCATCATCCTAACATCTCACTTGTATCTAATGTGCACTAAAACACATACAAGTCACCTTATGGGTGTTTGTGAGATGGAAAGTTTGGTTTTGCCCTAATTTAGGGATCATGCATATTTATCTAGGCATTTTTGAATTATAGACATCCACCAAGGATGTTACTTGTTGATAAATGCCATTTGTCCTTAATTTTAAGGAAATAAACATAATGCATGATAATGTTATGGCATACATCCAAATGAAATAGCTTTCAAACGAAAGATTCCTATAACTACATGATGTATGTATGTCATGACATGGTATTTTTATATTTTTCATAATAAGTCATGAATGCAAAATACAAAACTAAATATGACGTCATGGTATATAGTGAGCAAACAAAGCATGACAAATTAGCATAAATACAATACCTAGATCACCTATCTAAGTACCCTTAAACCTTAGCTAACTTAGGATTTAACCTAGATTGCACACTAAACGCTCCAAGAAAATGCCAAAACCTAAATTGACATTTCTAGTTCTCTTGATTAATTTATGCCAATTGAAATTAAATATATTCCTCAAGTGTTGGCATATTTCATTTCTTAACAAGAGTAGTACTTTAAATTAAGGCTTAGATTTACCTTAAATTACTTAAGAAAATATCAAAATCCCAACTTGGTATTTCTTATGTTTTCCCAAATTGTGCCAATTAGGATTAAAATCAATATCTCTGGAATTAAGCACATTTTACTCTTCCAAAGAGTAAATGATAAATCTATTTCATTTTTAAAGGTTAATAATAACCTTGAAAATGCTCTTTGAGTGTCAATTTCTTCAAAGTTGAGTTAACTACCCTTCTTCTTAGAATTGACACTCTCTAACCCATCTATGGGGTAGAGAAAAATGCTCCAAGGAACCCAAAACCTATTGGTGCTCCTTGGATGCTCTAGGTATTCACTAGGAATAACTTCCCTAGATACCTTCCTAGTGACCTTATTTGGCTTCTTAGAAGCCTTGGTCACCTTTTCTAGGTCAACTCTATGAATTGCTTCCCTTGTGACCTTCTTTGTGACTTTCTTAGACTTCTTAGAAGTTTTAGTCACGTTTTTTGTTGCAAAGATACTTCTAGGGACAACTTCCCTTATATCTTTGACTTGACCTTTAGACTTAGGGTTTGTTCCATAACTATATGGAACCCTATGGTAAGTAGGCACATCCTTTTTGATCTTGGGTTTGTATTCCAAACCCCTATGGCCCTTGGATGAACCTTGTGTTCCTAGCCCTAAGTTATGCTCATTTTGCCCTTTTAGGATACTTTCCATCCTTTTTAGGGTCTTTTCCATTTTATCAAGTCTTGACCTCAAGACTTGATTTTCTATTATTAAATCATTAGATTTTGGTTTTTCATAAAGTCCTTGAGCTTTTTTGTTTCTAGGCTTGTAGTTATTGACCTTAGTGTTCTTGCCTAGATTTTTATCTACATTCCTAGCCCTAGGTGTAGTGGTTTTAGCATGAAAAGCTACATGATTTTCCTTAACTTTATCATGCCTCTTATTTTCATGGTAAATAGCATTAAAATGATATAAATTAGAACTATCATGCTTTTTACCATAATTTAGAGGGGTAGACTCAATAAAAGTTACCTTTCTTTTTACCTTGGAGGCTCCCCCTTGAAATGAGGTTCCTCCTTGAGCCTTGACCACCTTCTTCCCCTTAGGGCATTGGCTCCGGTAATGTCCCTTTTGATTGCAAGAGAAACACACAATGTGCTCCTTGCTCTTCTTTGTTGTGGGGATGGTCTCCTTGGGCTTCTCCTTGCCCTTGGGTGTCACTTGGCCTTTCTTCTTGGCCAATTTAGGGCATTTACTTTTGTAATGCCCTTTTCCCCTACACTCAAAGAAAATGATATGATGTTTATTATTAATTGAGATATTTATACCTTCATGTGTAGGGATGGCACATGATCCTCCATTTGATCCGGAGGTAGAAGCTTCCTCTTGATCCGCAAATGATTTTCCTCCCATTGATTTAGCTTGACTTGTGGAGGTGGAAGCTTCTTCCTCCACTTCTTCTCTTGACCCGGATGTAGAAGCTTCTCTTTCTTCTTGATCCGGCGTCACCAAAGATTGCTCCCCCTCAATCCTAGAGGTGGAGGCTTCTTCATATTTATCTTGTATATGGAACAAGGAGTATGCTCCCTCCTTGCCCTCTTCATTGCATTGCTCTGAAGATGAAGCTTCTTGGACTTCCTCTTCTTCAGAAGTTGAGCATCTCTCAACTTCGGAGTCCTCTTCCTCTTGATCTTGATCCAATGAGTCACCCTCTTTGGATTCTTCTTGGTTTGGTACAGTGGAGGGGATCTCATGAATCTTTGCCAATTTGCTCCATAGCTCCTTGGCATCTTCAAACTCACCAATTTGCTCCAAGATGTTGCTCGGAAATAAATTGACCAAAAGCTTGGTCACTTTGTCATTGGCCTCACATTTTTGGATTTGTTCTTGGCTCCACTTGCTCCTCTTGAGAACTTTGCCCTTTGAATTTCTTGGAGCTTCTAAACCTTCCATGAGAGCAAACCATTGCTCTATCTCCACCATTAAGAAATTTTTGATCCTTGATTTCCAAAGATCGAAGCTTGTTGAAACGTATGGTGGATCCACCCGTGTGTCAAATCCAAGTCCATCTTGGAATTGCATCTTGAAGTTGAGCTTCTTGAATTCTTTGACTTTGATAAATTTGCTCCAACTTCTTCACCCTCTAGCTTTGCTTGTTTTGTTTGCCCCTTCCGGCGATGATTCCGGTGAAGAGCAACCTTGCTCTGATACTAATTGTTGGGACCGAAATGTAGCTAGAGGGGGGGTGAATAGATCGGCGCGTGCTCGTGGTCGGCGTTGCTTGTTTCTTCAGAGATGTGCAGCGAAAATATACAAGAAACAACACACACAACGCTAACAAGTAGATTTACTTAGTATCCACCTCCAAAGGAGGTAACTAGTCCAAGGATCCACACACTCACACACCCTCCACTAATAAAACCCTCCTTTACGGTAACTACCGAAGGCGGAGAAGCCTTACAAGTTCACATTACAAGAAGAAAGGAAAGGATACAAAATACAAGCACAAAGCTTACAATGAGTACAAGAAAACCCTAACCCTAGATTTCTTCCTCTTTGCAGTAGATCCGCCTCTTGACTTGGAAAACCTCCAAGAACTTCAAGAACTGGCGGTGAGAACCTTGTGGAGAAGCTCTGTGATCGTTGGTGAAGATAGGAAATGAATCGTAGGAGTTCTACCGAAGGAATCGAGCGCCTGCAGCTAAATATGACGCCAACGATCGGATCCCGATCGATTGGATTGCTCCCAATCAATCGGGGAGGTTTTGGATCGATCAACTGATCGATCCAGCAGGCTTCTGTGCGCTTGCGACTGCCTCCCAATCGATCCACCGATCGATTGGGACGAAGGCTTCTCGCGGAGACTCCCCAATCGATCGGCCGATCGATTTGGCTCCAGCCAATCGATCGGCTGATCGATCCAGCTGCTGGTTTTTGCCCAAAACTAAGTCCCAATCCCCCCAAACCAACATCCGGTCAACCTTGACCTGTTGGTACATAAAACCTAGCATCCGGTCACCCTTGACCAGCTAGGACTCTCTCACGAGGTGTCCGGTCAATCCCTTTGACCAACTTGGACTTTCCTTCTCGTGCCAAGTATCCGGTCAATCCCTTTAACCTAGTTGGACTTTCACCAGATGTCTGGTCAACCTTGACCCATCTGGATTTCCCCGTGCCTGGCTTCACTCACCAGGACTTCCCTTCTGCCTAGCTTCACTCACTAGGACTTCTCTTCTGCCTGGCTTCACTCACCAGGTCTTTCACCTAGCTTCACTCACTAGGATTTCTCTTCTGCCTAGCTTCACTCACTAGGTCTTTCAATCTGCCTGGCTTCACTCACCAGGACTTTCACCTAGCTTCACTCACTAGGATTTCCTTCTGCCTAGCTTCACTCACTAGGTCTTTCCATCTGTCTGGCTTCACTCACCAGTACTTTCCAGTCTGCCTAACCTCCAAGTTAGGACTTTCACCTGGCTTCACTTACCAGGATTTCCTTCTGCCTAGATTCACTCACTAGGTCTTTCCATCTGCCTGTCTTCACTCACTAGGACTTTCCAGTCTGCCTAACCTCCAAGTTAGGACTTTCACCTGGCTTCACTTACCAGGATTTTCTAGTCAAGTATCTGGTCAATCTTGACCTACTTGACTCTCCATCACAATCTCCACACATGAACAATTGCATCTGCAATCTCCATGTGTTGTCTACATGTATCGTCAACATGTATTGTCAACATGTATTGTCAAACCATAAAAACATAAACACTAAGACTCGAGCTTGATCCAATTCAAGCTCAGTCAAATTAGGTCAACCTTGACCTGGGGAATATTGCACCAACACACCGGAGGTTAGCGGGAGCGTCACATCGCCAGCATCCATCTCATCGACTTTCGGACAAGATCATATTTGGCGTCGTCTTTGGGAACGTAGCCTTCATCCAAACTGAGAAGATGGAGGATGTTGGACGACTAACCACCATGATGCTCACTCAGGAGGAGCTGGAGATGCTCGTGCAGGCACGAGCAATGAAAATGATCGAGCAACAATAACAACAGGCGCTTGCCGATCGACCAGCGCTGTAGCCTGCAACATCAGCGGCCGATAGACGAGCGGGGCAAGAAGACCGAGCGGAACAATTCTCCATATGAGGGTAAAATCGAAGGTCGACCGGCACCCAGGGGGAAGCGCTGCCCGTACCAATCCCCTTCCATCGAGCTCTGTTCCAAACCCCCTCGGAGATATCCCAAGCGCATCAAGAGTGAGCATCATCTTCAGACGATGCTCCTATTTAGGATGCACGGAAAGGTAAAGCGGTCCGAGGCGCTACGTCTCCCGAACGTATCAACAGACAGTTCTCAGAGGAGATCTTATAAGACGCTCTGCCCTGACACTACACCCCGTTGGTGATCGGGATGTACAACGGGTCGACCGACCCAGATGATCATATAGATCGATTCAATAACAAGGCCACGTTGCACCAATACACGGATGGAGTTAAGTGCCGTGTCTTCCTCATGACTCTCTCCGGATCGACGCAGCGTTTGTTCAGAAGACTGTCGGACGGCTCGATACGGAGCTTCAAAGACTTCCGAGCCGCTTTCTAGCACCACTTCGCCAGCAGCCGACGCTACCAAAAGATGAGTGTCAGCCTCTTCGCCCTAAAGAAAGAGCCCAAGAAAGCGCTCCGAGCGTATATTTAGCACTTCAATCAAGTGGCCATGGACATCCTCTCGGTCTCGTCTGAGACTATGATGAACGCCTTCATTCAGGGCTCGCCGAGGGAGATTTTATCCGATCACTCATCAGGAAGCCACCCAGGGTCTTCAACCACATGCTCAAGAAGGCCAACGAGTATATCAATGTATAAGAAGCTCAGGCAGCCAGAAGAAAGGAGGCGTCGACCAAGCATATGACACCGATCGAATGCTGACCATCAAGTAGCCATCAGCCACCCAAGGGGCCGAGGGCTGAAGGAGCACGGCCGCACTAGGAGACTAGAGCATATGTCGTACAACATGTGGCATCTGGTCGGCATAAGGCGTCGAAGGGCAAGGTATGGACGCTTATGTTTTGTTCATTCCACCAGTCGACGACTCACAACATGCGGGATTGCCGTGGACTGACACCAATCGTCAGCCGACCGTCCCCAAAGAGGATACCGCCGCCGATCACCTTCTCTCGATCGGCGACAACGACACAGATCCGCTGAGCGATGGGAGGACGATAGGAGGGCGCCCGAACGCCATCACCATCAGCGGAGGGGAGACACTAAGTCTGCCCGAGTCTCAGCCGAGCGAAATTGGCCATCCACTCAGGAAGAGAAGAACAGGAACAACGCTTCTCGAGGAGAGATAAGCATGATCGCCGGAGGACCGACCGACGGTGACTTCAACCAAGTTTGGAAGTCATACGCTCGACGGTTGGAAATCCACGCCGTGGGGTGTAGCAAGGAGAAGACCGAAGGCTCCCAAATCAGATTTGTCCCTAGAGACTTGGAGGGAGTAGAGATCCCTCATGATGATGCTTTGATCATCCGAGTGATGATCGCCAACTACACCATTCACCAGGCTTTTGTTGACACGGGAAGTTCGGTGAACATCATCTTCAAGAAGGCATTCGATCAACTATAGATTAATCATAGCGAGTTGCTACCCATGACGACCCCGCTTTATGGATTTACGGGCAATGAAGTTTTGCTGATCGGCCAAGCAAGGTTGGCCATCTCGCTGGGGGAAGAGTCGTTGAGGAGGACCTGGACCACCAACTTCATAGTTGTGGACACCCCATCGGCATACAACGTCATCTTGGGCCAATCGACCCTCAACGAGTTCTGGGTAGTAGTGTCAACTTATTACCAGAAGATAAAATTCTCCATGGACGATCAGGTGGGCGAGGTCAAGGGCGACCAACTGGCCGCTCGGCGCTACTATGTTGAGATGGTCAAGACCGAGGCCAAAGCCGCACGGAAGACCCCACGACTAGAGGTAAACTCTATCACCGCATCAGTTATGTTGTTTAATTTCAATCCATTGACTAATTTGTAATCAATGGAAACATTCAAGCGAGGCGCCTCCCATTATCTTTTATTAAAAAAAATAATGTCCTATTATATTTTTATTTTTGATAATTTCTCAGATCGCGTAGTTTGTTATGCGATTTATCTAAACCACATAGATAGTTTTAGGATTGTCTAAATTACATAGATAAGGAACTTACTTTGATAACAGACTCTTCTTATTTAAAGCCGAATACAACTTCCTTCCTAAGCAGAGCTCAAGTTTTTTTTTGAATGCTCTGCAAAGGAGTGAGGTTACTCTTATATAGGAGAGGAAAGGAATGCCGGGTGCTCAAGGGGCCCCATTGTCACGTTCATTTGTCTCTGAAGATAAGAAGGAATCTCTTCTTTACAGCTAGTGCCTTATTATTGATCACTTTACATCTCGTGATCGTCCTTCCGATAAGAAGGAATCTTTTTACAACACACTATCTTGCTTTTTGACAGACACGTTTATAGACATATGTTAGTGGGTCGGGTTCTGGTGGGCCCACCACTCCCGTAAAAGTTACTTTAGAGCCTGAAGGAGTCCATCCTCCGTATAGCATCATGTAGTAGGTTAGTAGTGGTCTTGAGCTGTTGATCAACTTGTTCTATTACAGGATACCAATCGAACCACCAATTATCGGAGGTGCTCCTTTTCTTACATTCTTGTATTTTCAGGGAATGTAGCAGCCTGAGCTGTTGAAGGGTGTTTGCCGCTTGAACTGCTGCTTGTTGCTGCAGCTGATGGAGTTGTAAGTCATCTCTGGTGCTGTCCGCTAGTGAGATCGGGTATTGTCGGTGTAGAAGATTCTGGTATTGTTCAACGATTTGGAGAGGTTGTTGAGAACTAGTATCATTTGTGATTCGGCTTCCTTACTAGGCTTCCCCTGAAGCTCATGAAGGGCTGGTGTTACTAGTTCCAGGCTTCCAAGGATTGACTCCGACCATTCTGAAATAATAAGACAATTTATTAGTCTAGATAAAGTATCTGCTAATTGGTTGTCTTTGCCTTCAATGTGCTCAAAATAGATTGGGATGTTGGTTTCGGTGATATAATCTATAAAGGCTAACCAACGGATTTGATGGCTTATTGTTAGTCGTCTTACCAAAGAAACTGATAATCGCTTGACAATCAGTCCTGATAATCAATTCCTTTTTGTCTAAATAATAGATCTTCAGAGCCTCCAGTGAATTCATAACTGCGTGTATCTCAACATCTATAGTTGATTTGATAGGGTAGAACTTTCCATTAGCATATGCACATACTCTTTCAGTGGATCGAGGATCAAATTTGTTTTTCTTCCATTTACAAATGCCACCCCATCCTTCTAGGCAACCATCGACTTCTAGTATAACAAAGTAGTCTTCCGAAGGAATCTCAAGGTCTAGTAGTCTTTGGACTATTTCCTTTATTTGCATTACTAAGGACCAGTCTTGTGAATTCATTCTTCAATCTTTGATTGGGCTTGTCTTAGCGTATAATGGGCTTAATAGTCAACCAAGGTTCGGAATATAGTTACTCGCATAGTTTAAAAGCCCGAGCTAGGATTTGAGGCTTGTCTTAGTGAGAAGTTCCTCATCCTTGAAATCAATGATTTTTGTAATAATATGGGACTGCAACTTAATCCTGCGATTACCCAGAACTGCCCCTAGGAATTCTATTTCTGGAATAGCGATTTTCATTTTTGTTGGGCTCAGTATCAACCCATTTTGCTGACATATATTAAGCATAACCTTTAGATGCTTGACATATTCTTCTTGATTCTGGGAAAAGACTAAGATGTCGTCGATGTAAACAACAATGAAATCCTCTGTTCCCTGAAAGTAATTGTCCATTTTTCTTTGAAAAATGAAAGGTGCATTTTTGAGGCCGAATGACATTATTAGCCATTCATACAATCCGTTAGGAACCCAAAAAGTCGTCCATTCTACTGACTCAGGGTGCATTGCTACCTGGTGAAAGCCACTTTTTAAATAGAATTTTGAGTAAATGGAACTTGTACTCACCTTCTAGAGTATTGTGTTGATCCCAGGTAGGCTGTATTGGTCTTTGTTGGTTAAATCATTCAATCTCTTGTAGTTGAATATCATTCTCTCTTTTCCTTTTGTTTCCTTCACATTGTTGGGATCTATTGTTGTGCCTGAATTAACAATTATTGTTGTTGTTCTGTGTCGGCTCTTGCTTGGTCGAATTACTCCCAGTGCCAAGAGGGCTTGACATGTCGTGAAAAGGCTTCCTTCTAGCTTAGAGTTAGATGTGTTAGTGGTCGATCTTCAATAATAAAGTCTGGATTTTTGATATCCAGATGACGAGAATTTTATTTTTAGACCAGTGTAGGAGAGGATTCTCTCCTATGAATCCTTTTTCCTTGAGTTCTTGGATAAGTGGGCCAAACTTCTCTTTGAATTGTTGTGAGGATGGTCCAGCAGAATAATGTATCATTTCCTTGATTTGAATGTATTCATTTTCTTCGAGATCAAGCTCTTCAATGGCTACTGTGGTGGTCACAGAGGGCAAGGTATTGATAATAGTTAAGTTTTTGTAGAATGTGACCACATTGCCTTCTATGCGTACACCTCCGTGCATGGCTCGAATAAAGTTACACCCAATGATCATCTAGATTTTGTCACCTAGCACCATTGGAAAGCTGTAAGTATAAGGAATACGAAAAATATTCTCACCAATAAATATTTTTCCAGGTTTAAGCTTCTTCCTAGCTGTTTGTTGAGAATTTATTTTTCTGAAATGAACAATGAATGTATTGCCCTCCAGTGCTTCCTTAGGGACTGAATTTTGATCTATGCAACACATAGTTGCGCCAGTGTTGAGGATAGCTCTTACTGAGAACTTAGGAATACCAGAGATTTCTATTTCCACCTGAAGATTGTATAACATATTTTTTACTAATCTGGGCCCTTGAATTTCTTGGGTTGAAATCACCTTCTCCGTCTTCTCAGAATAAAGTACATTGGTAGCTTCTGCCCATTCTGTATAATCACTAATGACTTCCTTCCCTCTTTCTAGCGTTGCGAAGTCCGTTTCCAAATCTTTCTCCACTAGTAGCTGTTCATAAAGGGCTTTATAATATGCTACCTCCTTTTGCAGTCGATTAATTTCTCTATCACACCAGGAGATATAGTGTTGTTGTTCCTGTAAAAGTCTGTTAAGGAAGAAAGGAGCAAGGGTTGCAGGGGCGACGGGTACCTCCTTTTTGAAATAGTATGGGCCACAGAGATTGCACGCCGCCACTAAGCATCTTGGGCAATGGACTCTGGCCCTTTTTATTGTCTCTCGTTTGCAACATGTGCATTTTGTTGGTTGTGGTGGAAAGATGTCACCATTTAGGCACCATTCATGCTGGTAACAATATTGCTCATCGGTGACTCTAATCTGAGGTTGATAACCGCCATCAATCTGCCCAAGCATAAAGATGCTATTACTAGTAAGGGTTTGTATGGACCTGCATAGTTCTTCAATTCCTTCTTTGCCTTCAGAGATGCTAAAAATGACATCACTCTAGGCTTCCCTTTCCTGTATTGATAAAATGTCACAGTCGTCGGGATGTCGATTTGTTCAAATATGGCTACTCTTTTTGTGCTTCGCTTGTCATTTGGACATTCCCTCGCAAAATGTCCCTCTTGGCCGCATAAATAGCATTTGCATTTTTTGTTTTTGACTAAGTGCTTCCTCTTTTCTATTCTTGCGTGCGTGTCGTGAGGTTTTCCCTTGTAAGTTTTGCTTTTTCTAATTCCGTACTTCTTCTGTCCTTGACTCTTGTAGTACCCAGGTATTGGGATTTGGCTGCAGAAGGATAGATCCTTTAAGGATCTCTTGAAGGCTGTATCCTTAAATTCTTGCTCTAGGAATTTATACACAAACAAAACTCTGCGGATGACTCCTACTATTAATCTGGTATATTTTTCGTCAAAGACTGCTTTGATTCTGTTACCCATGTCTCCAGGCATTTTAAATCATAATTTTTTAGATAGTTCCGACCTTATGTATGTTCATGCAGCGGGGCCGGCAAGAGGGGGCGAATTGCCTACCCTCCTCAATGATATCAACTCAAATAGTGCAATTGTAATAAGATGATAAAACAAAAAGGACTTAGAAAGAAAGGACCAGGAATTGACTTGGTTGCAACCAAGAAGATTGTTAATCTAAGGTGATGAAAAGCGCACTAAGAAAGTCTCATTCTCTGAAGGCGGAGAAGCCTTTTACACACTAACTGCTCAAAACTATTGCTAGGAATGAATACAGAGTTGGATGCTTGAATTAATGAATATTTCCTAGCACCAGGGGCCTTTATATAGCTCCTGGAAAGTCTATCCCGAGGGTCCAAGGCGCCTCCAACAAAGTCCAAGGCGCCTCTAACCAAGTCACCGGATAAAACTTTATTCGTGCTCAAACGGTCACTTTTGACCAGATGAAGGCGCCTTCATCAAGTCTTGAAGGCGTCTTCAAGGTGAAGGCGCCTTTAAGGTGAAGGCGCCTTCAAGCTATGATGAAGGCACCTTGAGCAGTGTTTCCAGCACACTTGCTTCTTTGCTTCAACTTCCGAAGTTCCATCTTTTGGGTGATTCCGACCAATCGAAATAGGGCTCACTCGAACCCAATTTCCCGCCTTCTCCTCGAGCAGGCTTTCGTCCCGGCTTTACGTCCCTCGAACGTCGTGCATGTTCTTCTGGTCCACCGGTGTACTCTTCCACATCTCTCTCATCCTTCAGACGCACCAAGCCCGTCGGCTCCCTTCCCGTGTCATCCTTCTCGCTAGCTGCATCTTTCGCTTGACTTCCTGTGCTCCTAAGCTCCTGCACACTTAGACACAGGGATCAAATAATAAACAGGACCTAACTAACTTGGTTGATCACATCAAAACAACCACGGGGTCCAACAATCTCTCCCTTTTTGATGTGTATCAACCCAAGTTCAAGTTAGGGTAAAACAGACAAGTAGTAATTTTAAGAAAATTACTAAACTAACATTTTAAGCACTTAAATTGTAATAATAGAATAACAACAATTTAATTTTCCTAACTAATAGACTGTGCATAAGTTAGAATAAATTTAATTTTCCTAACTCCCCCTAAACTAACTCCCCCTAAACATGTTACCTAAACTCTCCCCCTTTGATCACAGCAAAAACGGGGGAGGGGGGATGTAAAATACCGGAAATAGGCGGATATAAATAAGGAAATTTTCCGGAATTTTTGGAAATTTTTTGGAGCTCGTATGGACGTGTTAACGGGGACAAGAACGGGGTCCGGAAAAGCCTATTTAGGCTACCTGATTTAAGTGAGGAAAAGATTATATTTATATATCCTTTTCCTTCTTATTTCTTTATTTCTTTTCCCTTGCTTTTGTCGCCGAACCCGAGCCGTCCCCGCACCCCTTCCTTCTTCTCCCCGATGCCGCCGCGCGGCTTCTCCTTCAGAGCCCTAACCGCCGAGCCGTTTTCCTTCTCCCTCCCTCGCGTATAAGCCTCGGCCATTACCTCTTTTTCCTTCCCGAGCGCGCACAACCTCTTCTTCTTCTTCTCCTCTGCCGACGCCGACTCTCTTTTGTTGTGCCCTAACGAGCCGCGAGCCATACTGCCGCTCTTCCTCGCCGCACACCGGGACCCCCTTCCTCCTCCCTGTCCAAGCGCCGGCCACCGCGACACCCATCTCCGGCCTGTGCCCTAGACTCAGCCCCTGACGCCACTGCCGGCACCGGTTTCTCAGCGTCGGCCACCGTCGCCGTGCCCTAGCACCGCCGCCGACACATCCCCTCACCTCTTGCCGCCGGCCACAGATCGAGCAGTGCCGACCATCACTGGAGACTGCTTGTTTCCGTGCCCTAACACTGCCTTGCTGCCCTCTTTTGTGCTCTGGATCAGCAATCGGCCACTGCAGCCTCCCTTGTACGCTGTTTGGTTGATCGCAGCCTAGCTCCTTACCCTAAATCTGCCGAGCCCTAATTTGTTCTTCACTGCCGTGCCCTAGGTTTTCCCCTTGCTGGTGAGTGAGGTAAGCAGCTTACCTTTGTTGTTTCTTTGTATTTGATCATTGGTTGGATGCAGAAATAACTCACAGATGTGGTTGATTGATATCTAGGTTTGGTGTCAACGGGATTAAGCTGTTGTTGGAGCTGAGAAATCTGATCATTATTCGTACACTTAGGTGAGCATGTTTAGTGAATTTGGTTGGGTTCCTATGGAGGATGTTCCATGCTGTATAAATTTTGTATAGGGTATTAGGTTATATCTGGGTTAGATTTAATTTTGGGGTAGGCAATTGGTTATGTTAATTAGGGTTTTCCCTAATTTAGTCTCGTGGATTTTATTTAGCTATTTAAATTCTTATGAATTTTAGCTAAATAAAAATATATATATTGATTGGTACAAGACATTGATTCGAGACGGTGTCTCGACGAGGGATCAATTTCGGATTTGGACCTTTTCTATTGGAGGCGGGTACTTTTGACTTATTATCTTTGATATGCTTAGTAATTAAATTAACAAGATGCATTAATTGTGTTTCTTACTTGTTTCGGTTAATCACTGCCCAATACATGCTACCTGTTGATTGATTGTTTGTTTACATCTTGTATGGATATATACCTGATTCCACATGCTCATGGGTAGTGATATAATCATATTTTACCATGTCAGGACCTAGGTTTGATACCTTATATGATCAGATACCTTGATATGATTCATTCGCTTTGGTGCACATTATGATATGTCCAGAGATTGGTTTAGTATATTACCATGTTTAGTGACATGCACCATTCGCATGATTGCATGCTGAGTGATTGATTGCTCCTTTATTGTCGAGCACTTTGCCAGTTTCATCACTGTTCGGTGCTCCGTTGTGACGCTCATGGGTAGCGGGACACAGCGTGGTAGCACGTCAGTTTGGCTCTTCCGGTGCTCCGTTGGTCCGCTCATGGGTAGTGTGACGCAGCGTGTAGCACGTTAGAGATCCCTCCCCGTCACAGCGTACCGGGAGATGAGAGCATTGCGCTCCCCCATTTATGATTTGGGGTAGGAGTACGTATGTACTCCGACAGCATCCCGTCCACTCGATCACTCATCAGGAGTAGTGTTGCAGAGTGCACGGTTGTCACAGCCCTACCCACTCGGTCCCACTGTTGTTGTGAGTCGGCTGACTGGCGTCAGGGGTGACCATGACATTGGCATCATATGCATGATGCATTTATTGTTTGTGTTTGTGTTTGTTGCACTTATATGCTGCACATTGCTTGGATACCTTGATTGACATGCATACAGGTCTTCTATACCTTTCGGACTGTTTGTCCTTTTACCGGGTCCTGGTTAGTACAGATTCTCTCCTGTCTTCTTCAGTTTGTAGTTACCTTTATCTTTATCAGGAGACTGTACGCATGATTAGTGCTAGGTGTTATTTCTTTACTTTGCATATCAACTGTACCTGCTGAGTGTTGGACTCACCCCGCCTCCATTGTTGATATTTTCAGGTTGATGCTGTCAGGAGAGAGTTCCAGTTGCTGGTCCCTGCAGACCTCGAGGATGTGATTGGTTTTTCGTTTGGTTTCCTTTTCTGTTCTAGACTATTTGAACATGTTATGTTCTGGATTTATTTACTTATGGACATGGTATAGATTTTGTTACATCGATGGATTTGGATTTGGTTTTATTCTACTACATGCCTGCCTGGACGGCAGAAGAGGTGAGTTCGTCGGATTTGAGCTTTACGAGTGTAGTGGAGTAGGGTGGATTTCGAGTCAGAGTATTATTTTTACTGTTTAATTATCTTAACTGCGTGGTTGTGACAGCCAGAGGCTGAATAGATTATTTATAACTGCGTGGTGATGTTTTATTTTGTTGTTATTATTCCAGCCGCCTGTGGCTGAGGTATTTGTGAGATGTAGAAAAGTTTCAGATTGTCCACCGTACAGGGGAGATGCTGCCGAAATTTTCTCGGACAGGGACTCCTTTGGGGCGTGACAGGGGAATTTCCTAAGTCATTTAATATAAATTTCTGAGAACTTTGAAAGAATTTTCTATGCTAAAACTTAGGCAAGAAAAAGAGATTTCTAATTTAGTTCTAATTTTAGAAGAAATTTTTAACTTAGGCAAAAAAAATATTATAGGGAATTTTCCTAAAACAAATTTTATGCAAGAAATATTTTTGTTTGAATTAAAAAGATGTTAAAAAAAACTTTCTAAAGAATTATTTAATTTCAATTTTAATGATTTACCAGAAAGTTAATTAAACATTTTATTTTAATATTTTGGTTTTCAGGTCGTGGCGAGGCACTAGGCTTTCTTGGTTATTGGAACAACAACCACTTCCTTAGACCAAACCTCATAAAGAAATTGTAATGTTTAATTTTCTCACTGTTAGCCCTAATTTAAGAAAAATTTAGTCTAGAAATGATTTTGGAACCTAGTAAAGGTTTCTTCCTACCGGGTTATTTAAACACTTAGGGGGTACATAGTTTCTAGGAACTTTCCTAAGTTGTCCCTGATGTTTTCTAATGTACCAATTTAATTTTTCATAAATTCTTAGTTTTGATTTTGGAAAGTTATTTAAGCATGCATGATTATTTTTCAATTTCTCAATTTCAATTTTTAATTTTTCATTTTCTAAATTTAAATTATCATACATTTCTAGTGGGCATGCTTTTGCTAAGTTCAATTTCAATTCAGTATTTTCTTTCTCTAATTTAGCTAGATCTTTCGTAAGTAATTTGATAAATTGAAAGGACTGATTAGGAGTGAGATCACGTACCTTACTTACCTTACTTACCTTACTTGGTGATGCTCCCCCTTCGTCGCAGCTTCTTCTCCTTCTGAGGTTCCTCCCCCTTCATCTATGCTCATCTCTGAGCTTGAGTCATCTTCGAAGAGATGGTTGGCCATCAGTGCTAATCCTGAGAAGGCTTCGACTTCTGATTTGGAGGATGTCGAATCGTCCTAAGTGGCCTTCAGGATTTTGTGCTTGGAGGAATTTGACTTGTACTTTACTTTCTCTTTGTCTTTTGTCTTTGGTTTTATCTTTGGGCAGTCATCCTTGATGTGCCCTTCTTTGTTGCAATTGTAGCACCTGACTGTCCTTCTATTGCGTTGATGCTTCTTCGACTGCGATTTAAATTTATTAGTTTTAAGAAATTTATTGAAACGTCTTACCAGTAGTGCTGCTTCGGTTTCATCGATCGACGCTTCGGAGTCGAGATCGTCCTTTTCGACTTGTAGGGAAATGTTGAGGTTCAACTTCTCTACTTGTTTAGGCTCTGCAAGTCTAGACTCGTGAAGTTCGAAGGTAGAAAATAAACTTTCTAAACTACTTACCTCAAAGTCCTTAAAGATGTAGTAAGCATCTACTAAGGACGCCCACTCTGGAATCCTTGGGAAGGTGTTTAGTGCATACCGGATGGAATCTCGGTTTGTTACCGTTTCGCCAAGATTTGTCAGTTGCGTTATCAGCTCCTTGATCCTTGCTTGGAGTTGCGCAACCTTCTCTCCGTTGTTCATCCGGAGATTTGTTAGTTATGTTTGGAGGACATCACGCCTTGCTAGCTTCGCTTCTGAGGTGCCCTCGTGGAGTTCCAGGAATTTATCCTAGAGGTCTTTGGCGAAGTCGTAGCTTCCGATCCGACTTACCTCCTGGGGCGGTAGAACACTGAGAGGTGAAATTCTGCCTTTTCGTTGGCCATGCAATCAGCCTGCTCCTTCTTCGTCCAGTTGCATTCTTCTTTGTCTTTTGGCATTGCATATCCATACTTCATTATTAAGAGTATATCAAATTCAGTTTTAAAAAATACCTCCATTTTTCGCTTCCATGTAGCGAAGTCTCCGTCGAACTTCGGGGGATGAATGTTAGCTCCGGCCATCGTCTTGATCTTTGTGCTTCAGTTGGCGGTTAGTCCTTTTGATGCGGTCGGGCTCTGATACCACTTATTGGTGCAGCGGGGCTGGCAAGAGGGGGTGAATTGTCTGAAAATATAAAGTATACCCTCCTCAATGATTTCAACCCAAATAGTGCAATAGTAATAATATGATAAAACAAAAAGGACTTAGAAATAAAAGACTAGGAATTGACTTGGTTACAACCAAGAAGATTGTTAATCCAAGGCGATGAAAAGCACACTAAGAAAGTCTCCTTCTCTGAAGCCGGAGAAGCCTTTTACACACTAACTGCGCAGAACTATTGCTAGGAATGAATACAGAGTTGGATGCTTGAATTAATGAATATTTCCTAGCTCCAGGGGCCTTTATATAGCTCATGAAAAGTCTATCCCGAGGGTCCAAAGCGCCTCCAACAAGGTCCAAGGCGCCTCTAACCAAGTCAGCGGATAAAACTTTATCCATGCTCAAACAGTCACTTTTGACCAGATGAAGGCGCCTTCATCAAGTCTTGAAGGTGCCTTCAAGGTGAAGGTGCCTTCAAGCTATGATGAAGGCGCCTTGAGTAGTGTTTCCAACACACTTGCTTCTTTGCTTAAACTTCCCAAGTTTCGTTCTTTTGGGTGATTCCGGCCAACCGAAATAGGGCTCACCCGAACCCAATTTTCGGCCTTCTCCTCGAGCAGACTTCCATCCCGGCTTTACGTCCCTCGAATGTCGCGCACATTCTTCTCACCCACCGGTGTACTCTTCCGCAGCTCTCTCGTCCTTTGGACGCACCGAGCCCGTCGGCTCCCTTCCCGTGTCGTCCTTCTCGCTAGCTGCATCTTCTGCTTGACTTCCTGCACTTCTAAACTCCTGCACACTTAGACACAGGGATCAAATAACAAATATGACCTAACTAACTTGGTTAATCACATCAAAACAACCACGGGGTCCAACAGTGTATAGGCAGCTAGTCTTTGAAGCCAATCTCATGTAGTCGTTCATGTATTAAACTATATTTTTGACATTGTCGCAGGATAATTTTTCCAAGTTCTTGTAAGCTTCATCTTGTATTCCTGTAGAGCCTTGTGATGGGTCTTCAGAGGAGAAGACTCTTCTCATCTGGGATATAATATTCTAAGTTCCTCTTCTTCCATCAGTCGCAATCACTAATGCTTCATATTCGGTTGGGTACGTCATTCTCCATTGTACCCATGTTAATTTCTCGATCTCGCTTAGCAGATTCTCCATATACTCTATTTTGTCATGCGGATCAGTCTTGGGCTGCTACGTGGTTAAGATTAATGGATTCTCATCTGGAGAAAATATCATGAAATAAGCACAGTTGTTCGGGAATAACAAATATGGCTCCTCCATGTTGTTGGGCCAAAGGAAGGCTCCACATTTCATTATTTGACCCTCCTCGAAATCTTGTATTTGCATTCCTTTTCTCGAAAGTGGGTTGTACAGGTTGTGAGGGCCCTAGGTCCCTTGTTGCTGGGGGATATCCAGGAGGACCCATTATAGTATCCTGAGGTGGTCGATAAGGAGATATCACCGTGCTAGTTGAATAAGCTTGTTGTTGCATTGCCGCTGGTGATTCTTCACAAAGTCGCCTTAGGCTGGGGTATTCCATTTCAAAATTGGTTGCCACAAGCATATTATTCATTTTCCATTTTATCCTTGCTTTCGTTGGCACAACAATCTCACGTGCATTCAAAGCAAAGACCATTTTGAACCATGCTTGCATCTTTTCAGAGAAAATAACCTTCATTCGTTCAAACCAAAGTCGGCGACCAACAAACTATGTAGCTTATTTTTTGATGAACAATGATCTTCTATTGCACTAAAAAATATAATGGAGAGAAGTTGACAAATGTCGGGTTGATGTCAAATATTTTTCAATTAGAGATATTACTTATTGTCAGAGAAAATGGGGAACAGAGCATAGATTAAAATCATCACTCTAGTGGAGTTTCATATTCGACAAACTTTTCAGCTTATTGTAGGAGGAAGAGGCAATCAGAGATAACTTAAGAAACGTAGCTCCAGTGCAGCTTCTTCTCTGACAAACAGTGTAGTTTATGTCTCCGACGATCTCGAAGAGGCAATTGCTCCCGACCATACACCTCCCTCTTGACCAGGAAGTTGAAATTGATGAAACTTTGCTCTAGGCAATAACTTTGCCAGTTCTTTGTTATTGTATTAGAGAAGGGTTTAAGCGAGTTGTTGGTCGCTCGGTGTAAGCAACTGTAACGCCAACTTGAAAATGTTCATGTACTCATTAAATTCTGTCAACTAGCATTCCAGATAATCTGTAAACCACGTAGGTGACAGTAACATCTCAAATTTCCCTTACCAATATTGTAGCTAGGGACATCTTCGAATATGACTTTACACACACACACACACACACACACACACACACACATGAAATTTTATGCACTAATCAATCTTGTGAACAACATGTAAGTTTTCTCCTACTAATCTATAAATGAATTAATATGATACATGGATAGCATTATATGAAACCTTGCCAACGTGATTTAGTAAAATGTCGATTATTTTGTGTTGTTAATATGCATCTGAACTTTATTGTTTGTCTTTTTTGTCTTTAAAGTTTTATTGACAATATCCTTAATCATTCGATAAATTGTGTGGTTACAATATTAGAGTTGTTTGTTTATGAAATGTTAAATTTTGAAATTTGTAACTGAAAATTTAGGAACATGTGATGTGATGATTTATTAACTTCCTTCACTTGGCTGATGTGTTATAGAAATATTCACATATTTAATAGAAGTGATTATTATTTGCGGTTGCATCAATATAGGGATTCATTTTTTGATGAAGTGTTCTCATGTAAGATGGAATCAATTGATTCACCAAAATAAAACAAACTCAGTGATGGTACATTAATCATAAATACCATTAGTAGTAAGATGCCATCTTTCAGTTCTACTAGTTGTGGTGACTATTGGAGAGATTACGAATTATGGATATAATTTGATAGATAAAGTTGTTAGTATTGAGGATGTCGTAGGCTAGAGTTTGGAACAAATATTTGAAGATACGTGGACTCAACCAAAATATTATGACATTAGAATATTAGTAGAAATTAAAAGGGATGCTCCACTAATAAATTTTTAGTAAATGATATAGACTATTCAATAGATCCTCCAGTGATCTTCAATGAGTATAGTGACTTTGAAGATGTGCTTTCATTAGCGGGAGATGTATATGTAATAAACTCAACACTTGTTGTGTTGCAAAGGAAAGAACTAGACGGGAATAATGAATTTAGTGTTGATAAGGTAATGTAAAGTTTAATATGTAATAAGTTTGAAAATTTTATTTGAATTAGTAGTTTAATGATTTTTTTTACGTTTCATAATTTAAGCTTCACTAATTGAAATAGTGATTTAATGTATATTTCTTTAACTTACATATTTTTTATTCCACTCAATGACTACTAGTAGTAACTTAAAAAGTATTGATTCTTGTGTAGGTATTCCCAATCCAAAATTTTTTTAAAGATGCACTTGATAAGTATGCTATGAAAAGTCAGTTCATATACAAAATAAAGGATGAGGAAAAGCGGAGTTAAAACAATGTGTGATGAAGAAAATTGTACATGAACAATAATTGTAAGGGAAAAATAGAGTTGATTGTTATAAAATATTAAGACGAACACCAATGTGGTCTTGGCTTAGGAATGATTGCTCATCTTGAATTTTTTTATAGCTTCTCAGATTGAAAGTCATTTTCAGTCTATAGATAAATATAAAACTAGAACAATTAGCGAGATATGAGAGCATGATTTATTATAAACATATCATATCAAAAGACATATAATGCACATTAAAAAGCTCTAACAAAGGTGATAGGTGATTTCGAAAAGGATTATGGTGATCTCCCTAGGCTTTTGTGAGTACTAAAATATAGAGACCCGGAAACATATGTTGCATTGAAAACAAACATTGATAAAATAAAATTCTACGTTGTTTCTGGGCCTCTGATGCATGTAGTAGAGTTTTCTAAACATAATTTTGTAAACTAATGGGAATTGATGCAACACACTTGAGCGACAAATATCTAGGTGTTTTATTGATAGCCACAGTTGTAGATGGTAATGCAAAACTTATGTCAATTGGATTTGCAATTGTTGAGGTTGAGTGTGGGCCATCTTAGAAGTGGTTTCTAAATCACCTAAAGACATTTATTGTAGTTGATCCATCAACTATGACCATAATATCTTATAGACATCGTGAACTATTATCTACAATGAGTAAAGTTTATCCTACTACTCACCATAGATTATGTCATCTGATAGACATCATGAAATACTAACCATGAATTATTCTGAAAGTTTGAATGCATTGTTCAAAGCCACTAAAGAACTCCCAATAACATGGCAGATAAAAAACACATGGAGCAAAGTTGAACAATGGTTTTATAATCATAGGGAGGAAGTGTCTAATTTTGGATGTTCTTTGACTCCATTTGCTATGAAGGAGATTGAAATTAGAAGACGAAGAATTGAGTACTCTGAAGTACATCTATATAGCAGAATAGAAATGGAGGTAGTGACTTCTGCATTCTCCTATATACTTAGCATGGAGAATTGTAGATGTGATTGTGATGAGTTTCAGATATCAGGGTTTCCTTGCTTACATGTTATTGTAGTGTGTGCGTTCAGAAAAATATTCTCATATTCATATTGTGAGTAATATTTTTTATTTGGAATATGAAAAAGTACTTACGTAGATCATATATATCTATGTAAAAGTAAAGAATCTTGTCTAGTAGGTGCACAAGATTATATTGTTTTACCACCTCATAGTGTTGTACAACCTGGTAGAAGGAAAAGAAGTGAGGATCAAATCGAATCATAGCGGAAAAGTAAAAAAAATGTATAGTATGTGTAAACAATTAGGTTATAATAAAAGGTCGTATAGAAACTCTCCTGATGAACAATCTAGTATGAAGAGGACCAAGAGAGAAATAAAGGAGGCTGAAAGGGGGGGTGGTAATAATTTTTGATATGTAACAAGAGAAGAATATAATAGTCACCAATGAGATGGAAGAAGAAGACGAGTCAAATAAAATACCGACAAGGGACAAGAAACTTTAGGTTTTCTTTTTGAATGCAATTAAAGTAAGTTGAGAGATCTATAGTAATTCATAAATAATAAATGCAATTTCATTAATTCCACTTTTTATTATGTTTGTTAAATACATTGCGTTGTGTTTATTTATTGGATCTTGAAGGTGAATTTAGAAAAATAAAGAAAAACAAAACAAGATATAATACTATATTAGTGATTGATGAGATTGATAAAGCAGAGGAGACCAAAAAAATATAGGCAAGGGAGAAGGAACTCAACATAATGAGGTTGAAGATTAATAAAGCAGGTTGAAATATCTACAACAATGCTTTAATACTACTTGAAAATTCATAGATTTCACTTAATCTTTTGTTTGTTAAATAATTCTAGTTGTATTTATTTGTAGTATATTGAAGATAAATTTATAGAAGCGAAAGAGAAAAAATGATACTAAGATGTGACCTACCTGATCATATCAGTACTTGAAAATTTGATATGACCTATTTCAACCTTTGCATGGGAGGAAGGCTATTACATATTAACAAGAAATGTCTTCATTACATGTGTCTTATGCAACATTTTTATGGACGAGGAAGTAATAGACACGTATATTTCAATACTCTTTATGGAAGCATCTTCGTCTAGTAGGGTATATAAATAATCTATTTATTGCTTAACCAAATTCAAGGTAAGAATTTTCATTCATATGATAACTTATATTGTGTTTGTCATATTAGAGCACAATATTATGAATATATCTTAAATTTGCAATCATCATATGGACACTTATGGGAAACAACTTTATACTAAATAATCAAAACTAGTCAGGCTAATAAGTAAGTTAGGTATATTTTTGATAACTTTGAATATTGATCATGCACATTTTTATTTAATGGTTATGAACATCGACACAAAAACCTTATACCATTTTAATTCGATGTCCTACATCCCAACATATGATGAATATTTTGTAGATCTATACATTTACCTTTTATCAATTGTTTTTTTTGCAGAGCTAGTTAGTATTAAAATTTGTGAATTAACATTATTGCATTATGATACATGATTACTCTACATCAATTAAGGTTTTCTATTTGATTTTCATAGGTAAGTAGACTCAAAACTTTTCCCAGTGATAAATTGAAAGAAATGCATGATGAATTAGAAGATTATCTACCTTTAGACAAATGAGCATGTATACAAGTTGATTTCCCTTAACAAAACTTTTCTTAAGTAAATTTAGTACATGATTAAATAGTCGTTTTGATATAACATTTACGTTACTACTTGAAACTTGTGATACTGTAAGTATGGTTGTGGTTTCTTCATAATGCAATATATTCGACATCTAATGTATGATATCAATATGGAATTCACGCAAAAAGACATTAGTAAATTTAGAATAAAGGTTACAGTCTCAATCATTAGTGACAAGTTTAGTAAATTAAAATTAGAATGAGTGAATCATCAATTATTGGTGTAAGAAGTGTCATACGATCAAACTTAAGTTTTGATATTGGGAAAGGATTAGAGTTAAGTCATGTGGTACTCTAATGTACTATTCAAGTTAACAGGAAAGTTCTAGTTGCGTCTAGACAAATAGAAGCCTTAGTTGAGGCTAACTGAGGAAGTCTTGGTCAGAGAGACCGGGCAAAAGTCTTGGTAGATTGATGACATTAGACAGGAAGCCTTGGGAACCTAGTACACTACATAGGAAGAGCTAGGGGTGGAGGACACCAAGTAGGAAGTCTAGACGGGTCGAGGACTGGAAGTCTAAAGAAAAGTCTCAAGGGTTGAGATCATGTTGAGTAAAAGTCCAAACAGGTTGGGTGAACCAAGGTTTGACACCAAGTAAACTTTCCTGAGTTGAGTAGTAAGGACGTGTACTCGGAAGGAGAGTAGTAGACATTGGTCCAATCTAAAGTTTCATGGGAGACTTGAAGTTGAGATTGGATAGTTGGAAAGATATCAATCATAATTTTATTATGCCTATGCTAACACTGTGATATAGGAAACTAAAAATGGGAGCTAACTGAAAACAGGGAACTCTGGGCACCCTGAGTGGATCCAAGCACCCAGATAGCCTGAAATCTAGCATGTGTTCAGATGAGGTGTCATGCTGTGATTGGGCGGTACACGTTAGCTTCCAAGTGCCCGGGAAGGGATAAAGCTGCGACGGAAGAGTTTCATCCTTATGGTGCCACATTAGTAGTCCAAGTACCTGGAAGGGATCCAGATGCTCAGAGTTGGCTAACTCACCAACGAAGATGGATCAGATAAGCCAAGATGGGTATGCTCGGGCTAGTCTAGGTGTCCGGAATCATCTTTAAAAGGAGCTTTGAACAACTTTAATCATCCTTTTTGTGACTCTCTGCTTCCATTCTGTGCCAAAGCTCTGATGACAACAACATCATTCGAAGAGCTATTCTGCACCTCTCTGACTTTGAAACTCTACTATGATTAATCTTCAACGATGCAACAACAATGTGACAGCACTATGAGCTCAAATGAGCCTAGTATTTGGTAACACTTAGTTAGTTGCATTCTGTTTTGATTTGCTATCATCTCCAGTCTCCTAGAATCCATCTCTAATTGCTTGAATGTCAAAGTCGCCTCACTCCTCTCTCTATTGGTTTGAAAGCTCTCTATTCTATCAGTCAAGACTTATCTCCAGTCAGTCGCTTGGAACCATTGAGTCACTCATCATACTATAAAAATTAATGAGTAAAATTGATAGTATTATGAGTAAGCTCACTTACCTTAGCTAGATTGTCAGCTCCCAGGTGACCCATCCAGATTTAGTTGCCCAGACATCAGCTTCAAATTGACTTACTTAGACTTATTGCCAAGACCTCAGCTTCTAGCTGACTCTATTGGACTTGTTGTCAAGACCTTAGCTTCTAGCTGACTCTCTTGGACATGCTTCACTGATTTTCCAGCTAGGTCTTCGTTGTTTGGTTCCCAACTAGGTCTTCCTTTGCCTAGTCCCATTATGTCTTCCTTATTTGATCTCTAATTAGGTATTTTTATTGTCTAGTTCTCAACTAGGATTTCTGTTGTCTAGTCCCATCAGGTCTTAGCCATTTACCTAGTTACCAACTAGGACTTTGGCTCATGTCAAGTTACCTGACCTGGACACGTGACAAAATCATCATATCATAAATAGAATAACTTTAAACTTAGTCATACATAGAAATATAAGTGCAATGTGGTTCTCTGAGCACCAACAACTAGGATTACAAGAATAAAGATTAAGTGGAATTACAAGGCTTTTAATAGGTTAACCAACACTATTGTGCTTACATTTGAAGCCTCCTCTACTCCTTTTATAGTGTTTGAAACCTTATTGTACCACCTATGATTCTACTACTTTGCAACATTAGTCAATTGCTTCATTGTGATCCGAACATTATTGTGTAGTAATATCTCCTTTTTTCTTTCCACATCATCAAACAACCAACTAGAAGCTTAACATAAATTAGTTGTTGCCATCAATTGGCTCATCCACAAGCAAGACCATTTTATTTGTTGGTTGCTCAGATCTAATTGACTACCCTAGTCGACTAATACAATAATTGACTCAATTCCACATTAGTTTACTACTCCAAACCATAAACTCTAGCTTTCCATAACTTTGGGGTTTTAGTTTATTCGTAGACTATCTGTTTCATTAATTGGCTCATATATAGTCAACTAAATTCCAATGTTAGTTAATTGGATAAACCCTAAACCTTGAATCACTTTGGGATATTGGGTATCCTAGTCACTAGTCAATTGAAGTCTATTATGTTGGTGCAATCGACCTCTAATATTTTAATATTTATTTGATAATATGTTTAATGGAGTCTAGTCAGGTTTGACCAAGGGTTATTCAAACAAAACTTGATGTTTGAAAGTCTAGTTAGGTTAAGGTTAATCGAATGACTAGCAAGGATGAGAAGTCTACCAAGTGACTGACAAGTTTATAAAGGTCAAGGTGACTAGATGTCTAGCAAGAGTTGGAAGTCTACACAATGACTACAAGTCTATGCAGGTTAAGGTGACCAAATGTTTAGCATGGGTGAGTAGTCTACCAAAGTGACTAAAAAGTCCAAGTAAATTGAGGGTTATAAGATTCTTGACAAGAAGAAAATCCTAAGCGAACCTTAGGTAGTGTATTGGAGGAGTGAATTCCAAACAAAGGGAAAATCTTAGGGGAGTGAATCCTAGGTAATGAGAAGTCTTAGAGGAGTAAACTCCAAAAAAAGGGAAACCCCTAGGGGAGTAAGCCCTATGTAGTCCTAAAAAACCCTAGGTAGTTAGAAGTCATGGAGTAGTGAACTCCAAGTAATTGTGATCGAAAGGTTTTTAGTTGACCGTGTGCAGTCGACTGGACCAACATATTTGATAAATTGAAATACAATGTTGCTATTATGTTTTGCATTATGTTAATTCAATTTTGAAGGAAAATATTAGTGGATCAAGTCGATTAGACAAAGCTCAAACAGGTCTGCAGGACTAGATATTTGGCGGGTAAGTTGAGATAATCTCTTAAAGTGGAATGGTTTTTCTAAGAAGAAGAATAATGAGGTCATGCCCCAATCAGAACAAACCTTAAGCATTGATCAAACTCAAGAAACCAAAGAAGGTTTCTAATATGAGATTATACAGTTCTAACTGTCTAACTTATTCATGCATAATATCTAATATCAACTCTATTTTGCAAGATCATTATTATTATGTTACCGTGCTAACTTTATTTTACAAAAAAGTAAAAACCTTATTAATCGAGGGGATCAATCGAGTGATCAAGAAGATCGGTCAACCGATCCAAGTGGATAAGCATAAGGATATTCAAATCGTTGTAAACTAGGAAAACTTGCTTTAGTCGAATAATTAGGGTGATTAGTCGACCAAACCCCATTTGGAAAGATACTACAAATATGATTGGATTGTCTCAGGAAAGAAAACCTCTGGGGATGAATCGACTGAGCAGGGTTCAGTCGATCGTAAACTCAGATTTTAAGGGATCGATCAGATTGGATATGAGTAAGCAAGGAAAGGAGTAGAGTCTAGTGGCCTGACAGAGATTCAGCAACTGATCGGTTTCAATATATTGAAACATTTCCAATCAACTAATACAGGCCTATAAAAGAAGCCTCAGGGTTCGAGGCTCAACAATTAATTCTCTCAATGTTCCATCTCACTTCTTTGCTTCCGTTCATGCAAGTTCTGTAACTATGACGCCATGAGGCTCTCTGGTAACCTACACTTAATCTGTATCTCTATGTTGTCAGTATAATCTTTCTACTTTCATTTACATTTAAGGAGATAGTGTTGGAAGTAATCTTGAGGGCTGGTATGACCATGAGTTTTGATGTTTCGGCGGACAAATGGTTTATCTTAGGTTTACCCTTATATTTGATATGTGTATTTGAGTTATACAGGTTTGCAGGATACACATATGACTTAGTTTGACGACTTTGGGTCCGGTGAAGGATGGAGCATCCGAGGGACCGTGGACAAGGCAGCAAGGATAAGATGAGGGAAGTGCACTTCGAGGCATACGTGAAGGATGGTATTGGGACAAGCTGTGAGCTTGAATGCATTCGAGGGATGAGAGTCAAAGGAAGAAGGCTTGAAGGCAAAGTTCAAGGTTGTGAGGAAGAGTCAAGTGAATCATGAGAGTTTTAGTGTGAGAGAAATGTACTCGGGAAGGAAAACCCTAGGTTTAGGATTTTACCAGTCGACAAGTGTCTGAACCAATCGACTGGGGTAATGCATAGAATGTCTCTGTGCCCAATGGCTGAGACATCAGTCAACTGGTAAAGAGTCATTGACAGAATCATGGATTTTGTAGAGTGTCATTGAGTGTGTCGAATGATAAACTAGTCGACTAATGGAAACACCAGTCGACTGGTAATGAAAAAAATCAACCTATGTGTTTTCCCCAGGCTTTATATAATGGAGCTTAGGGTGGTTGGCTTGGGTGACAAAATTAGACTTGGTTAAATCTTAATTAGAGTCTCCAAGTTCTCATATGATCCAAGCGTCTTGATCGAGTTGTAGTGAGTTTCTCCACCGATAAGGAGGCTTGATCTAGCCGGAGGTTCTGGGGACTAATCCACCGATGGATAGGAATCATCCACCTTATCGACAGTTGTGAAGCAGGAGCCCTAATCTTCGAACCACTTAAATGAACATATAGTGGTTTGCTCTGCTTGTCTTTGTAGTTTAGCTTTTGTATTCGTATTTGTTTGTTTGTTTTCTGTTGTGCACTAATGAATACGTAGGAAGCGAATAATTAGGGTAAACATCTATTCAGCCCCCCTTCTGTCCAGCCCAAGATCCTCAACAAGTGGTATCAGAGCAAAGACTCTCTCCATTGGACTAACTGCCGAGGAAGCTGAGGATGGATGACTTGATTGTTCCGTTGAAGTATGAAGGGGGAAGTCTATGAGATATCACTTTTTGTATGGTGAAAATGAAGGCTTTCTTTGAGGTAGATTGGGATACCATGATGGTTGTCGAGGAGCCATTTGAAGTTCCAAGAGACAAGAAAATAAAGAGACTCTGCCCACATTATTGGACCAATGAGTAAACTTGACGATAAAAGGTAAATGAAAAGGTAATGTCAATTTGATCGATATGTTGCCTAATGATGTTGTGAGTTGTGTAGGTGAATACGAGAACATCCACGATTTGTTAAGTAAAGTGAAGAAGATTCTAAGTGAAGAACCTATGCCTACACATGAAGAGGAGAAGTTCGAGGAAATGGATGTTGTGGCTCAAGTGGAGGTGGAGCAACCGGAAGTTGACTCATATTTAGCATCCAAGGATGAGAAGGATGAGGAAATGCCATCCACAAGTGTGGATGAGGAAATGTCATCTAAGGTTGAAGAAGAAGCCAAGACGGAAGAAGAAGTCATGGAAGTCAACCTTGCAAGCATCTCCACCGAAGTCAAGTCAAAGGACCACATCATTTGCTTCGGTTGCAATGAGAAGGGACACTACAAGAGTAGATGTCCAATGGGTAAGAAGAAGGTAAATTCTAAACTCATTCAAGTTATTTTAGATGCTAATGTGGGTTGTTGGAATGAAGAAACTAAGAGGAAGAGAATGCACATTGTGTGCTTCACGTGTGGGGAGAAAGGTCATTACGACACCAAGTGTCCTAAGAAGAGGGAAATCAAGAAGTAGCACATTTGGAGAAATGGGAGAAGAAGAAGAGCTCAAGTCAAGAGGGATCTTCGAGGGTAAGGGAGCTATATCCTAATTTGAATTGCAATTCAAATTGTTATTTTCCCATGCATGCTAGGACGGATAATAATTATCATTATGTAGCAATGAAAATTTTTAGCTTTAAGTATCATGATAGAAGTAGGATAAATTTTAGAATTAACCATAAGGTACTTATGCATAATAAACTTAGATAAATTAGATTCTCATTACCTATGGAGAAGAAGACAATGGAGAACTTAGGCAAAATCCCAAGATGGGAAGACATATGCCTAGAAAGATGGGTAGGTCTAAGAATGTCCAAGGTGGACAACAAGTGTCTAGAATTAAGAATCTATAAAAGGAAAATCAAGCTTGAAGGAAAAACTTGATAGTTTAAAGAAAACCCTAGAGAGATTTAATGTTGGATCTAAGGCGTTAGGTATGGTGTTGGGTAGTCAAAAATTTAACAATGATAGATCGGGTTTAGTTTACCGATCTAATTTCTCCAAGGCCAAAAGGAGATCATGCAAGGGTTATAGATGATAATGGCACGGGAGAGTAATCTAAGGCCAATGAGAAGAAATATGCAAGGGTTGTATATAATTATAGAAAAGATGAAGTGTCCAAGGTTAAGAAGATAAGGAAATCTTCTAAGGAGTATCATTGTGGTTTATCCACAATAGATGAGTCACCTAGGGTGGTGGCTAAGGTTAAGAGCTTTAGAAGGAGCTCAAAAATTTAATTTGGGACCCATGGTCAATGGATCTCAAATGGACATTGTTTGGGATTTTAGATGGGTCATGGAATGTTCCAACTGGTTTGGAGACAGACTTGAGTCTCAAATCCAAGGAATTAGTACAATTAAGATGAGTTTCATGCAAGAAATATGACATTAGATTCATATTACATAAAAATTAGTTTTGGATATATAGATGTCATATAAACTAATGCTAGAGATGCATTGTGATTTAGTATGGGCAAATACATCAAGAGAAAGTCAAAACTAAGATTTTTTTGTCAAGATTCAATTAAACCATTTGGATAAATTTGGGTTTTGTGTCAATCTTGGAATCCATGATAGATATATTTTTTAGTATATTTTTTTCCAAATAGACACAGGTAAAATAGACCTTTTCATAAAATTTAGAAATTTTTAGATCTCTGTGAAATTTCTAGTATATTTCTGAAGTTGGATCAAAAATACTATTTTTGGCTGAAAACAGGTGTCAGTCGACTCGCTCAGTTACCAGTCAACTAGTAACAGTGTTCATCGAGCATAGAATAGTTCTGTGAGGTTATTTCGATAAGGGCAGTCGACTGGGGTCTAAGGCAATCGACTGATACAAGTCTGAAGCTGTTTTCAGCACTAAGTTTGATTGGGACAACTCGTATAGATGTATGAGATCCTTAGGGGATAAATACACGAGTTTAGGATCAGTTTAGATGATCAAGTTTTGATAATTGGGATATTGTTGGAATCTTTTTGATATTCGGCAAAAGGGGAGAAGTAAGGTTTAAGTTGAAAACTTTAAATACCTTTGTGGTAAAATTCCTAGCTCAATGGGGAGCTTAGGTGTAGGGGGAGCCTTGTGATATGTTCCAATGCATGTTGTATGTTTCATTAGCATGGTTGATTGTTGTTATATTTTTCCTAACTTAAACGTATTTCCAAATATCAAAAAGGGGGAGATTGTTGGAAGCAATCTTGAGGGTCCGATATGACCATGAGTTTTGATATTTGGGCAAAGGGTTTATGTTAGATTTACCCTTATATTTTATATGTGTATTTGAATTATACAGGTTTGTAGGATACACATATGACTTAGCTTGATGGCTTTGGGTTCGGTGAAGGATCTAGCATCCGAGGGACCATGGACAAAGCAGCATGGATAAACCGAGAGAAGCACACTTCGAGGCAAACGCGAAGGATGACATTGGGATAAGCTGCGAGCTTGAATCCATCTAAGGGATGAGAGCCAAAGGAAGGAGACTTGAAGGCAAGAGGTTAAGACTATGAGGAAGAGTCAAGTGAGTCATGAGGGTCCGAGTGTGAGAGAAATGTACTCGGGAAGGGAAACATTAGGTTTAAGATTTTACCAATCGACTAGTGTCTGGAATAATTGACTGGGGCAGGGCACAGAATGTCTCTGTGCCCCACGACTAAGACATCAGTCGACTGGTGTAAGGACTAGTCGATTGGTAAAGAGTCATTGGTAGAATCACAGATTCAGTGAAGTGTCGTTGGATGTGTCCAACGACACACCAATCGACTGATTGAGACACCAGTCGACTGGTAACAAGAAAATTAGCCTATGTGTTTTCCTCACGTTCTATATAATGGAGCTTGGGGTGGTTGGCTTGGGTGATGAAGGGATCAATCCAGCTTGAGTGAACTGTTGAGAAGCTCCTTCAAAACCTTGCTTCAACCTCTTCAAAACCTGAGTGGCTAGCAGATCAAAATATTCTTCAGACCTCAAGAAATCTACCTTGAAAGCTGCTCGACACCCCTCTTGGGCTTTATAGCAGTCAATTTGGATTGACTCTCCTCAAACTATGTCACCGCCTTCATCTTGCTCTGAATAACGACAACTATCTACTCATGAAAGGTGGCAACCTCTCCCTCGGTCTGTGTGAATTGGCCTTGCAGATCCACAACTTGCTGATCCAGAGCGGTAAGGTAGATCTCCTATGTTGTGAGTCAGGAGGCAAGTTTGTTCCGAATGGCTTCTAGTAAGTTGACCTAGGACTGTGAGGATTTCTCTCTGTATGGCTTCGTTCAGCTCAGTCGGGATAAAGGATACTTGTGCCTCAGAGAGTTCTAATTCTTTATGCAAACTAGCCGCCAAGTTTGCTTGAAGGAGGCTTCCTCCTTAGCCAGATCAACTTCTACCTTAGCCTCTTCTTGTTGGTTGCTACTCGGAATATCGTCCTAATTCCCCTGTACAAAAATTTGTACAAGCATAGAACTATCCTAGCTACCCATGTGGTTAATGCCTAATTAGAGTCTCTAAGTTCCCGTGTGATCCAAGCCTCTTGATCGAGTTGTGGTGAGATTTCTCCACCGGCAAGGAGGCTTGAGCTAGCCGGATATTCTGAGGACTAATCCACCGAGGGATAAGGATCGTCCACCTTATGGATAGCCATGGAGTAGGAGCCTAATCTCTGAAACACGTAAACAAACGTGTAGTAGTTTGCTCTTCTTGTCTTTGTAATTTAGTTTTCATATTCGTATTTGTTTGTTTGTTTTCCACTATACACTAATGAATATGTAGGAAGTGAAGATTGGGGTAAACGTCTATTCAACCTCCCTTTTAGCTAGCCCAAGATCCTCAATAGATAGTAGTGTTGTTACTATCTTTCTCTTTCATTGCATGAGTTTACTTCTGTTGGTACCCCAAGGTAGTTTTGATATGATCAAACAAGCTAAGTTAGGTCCTGTTGTGTTTAATCCTGTGTCTAAGTATGCAGGAACTTAGGAGCACAAGATGTCGAGCAAAAGATGCAGCTAGCGAGAAGAACGACATGGTAGAGAGCCGACGAGCTTGGTGTGTCTGAGGGGTGAGGTGCTACGGAAGAGTACGCGGGCGGACGAGAAGGAGGCGCACGACGTTTCCGAGGGGTGAGAAGCTGAAGCGGAAGCTTGCTCGAGGAGAAGGCCGGAAGTTGGGTTCGGGTCAGCCCTATTTCGGATGGCCGAGATCACCCAAGTGAGTGGAGCCGGAGCAGAAGACCTGGACCAATGCAAGCGGAGCTGGAGCGGAAGACCCGAACCGATACGAGCGGACCCGGAGCAGGAGATCGGGACCAAAAATCAGCAAAAGCTGATTTTTGGTGCTCAGGGCGCTCGGACCGATCTGGGGCGCTAGGACCAGGTCGGGTTGCCCGGACTCCGAGTGCCCAAAATCCAAAACTTAGCCAATTCGACGTGGCATTTGAACATTACATCGGGGATAGAAATCTATTCCATTCCAGGCGCTTGGAACCCTTCCAGGCGCTCTGAGCAGGGTTATATAAGCAGCCCTGCTCCCTAAGCTAAAAAACAACAAGAAAGATCAATACAACACTTGTACGCATTTATTGTTCTGTTTTAGCTTTCTTTTTATGAGCTTTTATTGCTGTAAAGAGGCTTTTTCTCCTGAAGGAGAAATTAGTGTGACTTCATCTGCCTTGGATTAACAACCTCCCCGATTGTAACTAAGTAAATTCTAGGTGCCTCTTTCTTTTTAGTCTTTTATTTATTCTTATGAAAGTGTTTATTTTGTTTAAGTTATAAGCCAAGAAAGGTTGTTTTGGTTGATTTGTGTAGGGGCTATTCACTCCCTTCTAGCTAGCCGCCAAAGGTCCTAACAAGTGGTATCATAGCTAGGACGCTTCAGGAGGACTAACTGCTAAACGAAGCACACGAGATGACCGAACCAAGTATCTATCCACCAAAGTTCGAGGGGGAGTTCGCGAGCTGGAGGATGGAGGTATTCTTTAAAACTATTTTTGAATTACTTTTAATAATGAAATTCAGTTTTGTAGCACTCGAAGGTAAGGAAGAATATCAGTGGACAAAGAAGGAGCAGGCTGACTTCGTGTCAAACGGTAAAGAAGAGTTCCATCTGCTGAGTCTCCTATCGCCACAAGAAGTCAACCGGATCGGTGCCTACAACTTAGCAAAGGAGCTTTGGGAGAAGTTACTTGAGCTACATGAAGGGACGTGAGAACCCAAGCTCGTGAGACAGGATATACTAAGGAACCAACTGAGTAACATAAAATTGGAAGCAATAGAAACCATTGCACATCTTTACTTGAGAATGAAGGAACTAATCACTGGACTCACGAATCTCAGAGAAAAGGTAAGCAACCGAGATTCGTTATAGTACATGCTTAATGCATTTCCTACATCTACTGAGTGGGCATCATTAGTAGATGTTTACTATATATCTAAAGATTTAGAATCTGTTACATTAGAAGAAATATTTTCAACATTTGAAGTCCATGAAACGAGATGTGCAGATTCGAAGAAGGAGCTGAAGCACAACGTTGCCTTTAAGGCAAGGATGGACGAACAAGATTCAGAATCCTCTTTCGACGATGAAGAAACAACAATGATGGTAAGGAGATTTAAAAAATTAGTTAAATCTAGAAAAAATTAACCATCTACAGGGTAGAAAGAAAAGAACAATAAGATGCTACCATTACAACGAAGAAGGACACGCTAAAGACAACTGTCCTAAGTTAAAGATCAAGGACAAGGACAAAGGGAAGAACAAGAAGCCTGTCCAATCGAACAAATACAAGACTCTAAAGGTGACGTGGGACGAAACATTATCCGAATCAAAAATTGAAGCCATCGTCGGTTAGTGGCAAGTCATCAAGAAGATGAATACGAAGCAAGCTTATCCAAATGAGCATCGATGAAGAGGGAGCGACATTGGAAGAAAACAACAATTCAGGGGGAGCTGTGGATAACGAGATCGACAAGGTAAGTCAGGTACGATCTCTTCCTCCCGATAAGTTATTTAAATTTGTTAAATTATTATCTAAAGACTGTTGCAAACTAGAAAAAGAAAATAAAGAATTAAAGTTAATTCTAGCCAAATCTTGTCTATTAGAAGATTTTGAAAAATTAAAATTAGAAAATAATAAATTGAAATACAAGTAGAAGACTTGAAAAATCGTGCATGCTTAAATGTGAAAAATCAAAATATTAGAAAATATAATAATTTGAACTGGTATTTTAATTACTACAAGGGACAAATTAGAAAAATTTCTCAGAAATATATTCCTAAGAGATTTCTAATTAATCAAGTTGGAAGGAACCTCTATTGGGTTCTCAAATCTTGTATAAATAGAACTTTAATTAGACTTAGGGCTTTTAGTAAGAAAATTAAATGTTTGATTTCCTTAAGAGGCTTTGTCTAGAAAGTGGTTGTTACTCCAATAACCAAGAAGGCCTAATGGCTTGCCACAGCTTGGAAGCCGATTAATGAAATAAAATATTTAATTGACTAACTAATAAAGTATTTAATTGTAATTAATACTTTAAATAGTTACTCAAATATTTTTTTACTTAGAAATTTTTTTTATTTAGAAAATTGTTTTTGCAAAACTTAAAGTTTCTAAAAATATTTACTTTGTAATTTTTTTTAATATCAAAATTATTTTCAAATTTTGTCAAAAACTTCAAAATTATTTTCAAAATTTATCGAAAACTTGATAAGTTTTTCAAATTTTTTGGAAAATCAGAGTTTTTTTTTTTGAAAAAAAGTTATCCTTAGATTTTTTTTTTTTGTACCTTATTTTTTACGTGATTAAGTCTAGGGAAGAGGTAGATTAAATATTTTTTAATTTTTCACTTTAATTGTAAATTTATTGCTTTTACTTTATGTTAATTTACCCTAACTTAACTTGGATTACTCATATCAAAAAGAGGGAGATTGTTGGTACCCCAAGGTAGTTTTGATGTGATCAAACAAGCTAAGTTAGGTCATGTTATGTTTAATCCTGTGTCTAAGTGTGCAGGAACTTGGGAGCACGGTATGTCAAGCAAAATACGTAGTTAGCGAGTAGGACGGCACGAGAGAGAGCCGACGGACTCGGTGCGTCTAAGGGACGAGGTGTTGCGGAAGAGTATGCGGGCCGACGAGAAGGAGACGTGCGGCATTTCTGAGGGACCAGAAGCCGGAGCGGAAGCTTGCTAGAGGAGAAGACCGAAAGTTGGGTTCAGATAAGCCCTATTCCGGATGGCCAATATCACCCAAGCAAGCGGAGCTGGAGCAGAAGACCAGAACCAATACAAGCGGAGCTAGAGCGGAAGACCCGGACCGATACGAGCGTAATCGGAGCAGGAGATCGGGATCAAAAATCAGCAAAAGCTGATTTTTGGTGCTCGGGGCGCTTGGACCAAGTTGGGGTGCCTGGACTTTGGGCGCTCGGAACCCTTCCAAGCGCCCGAAATTCAAAACTTAGGCAATTCGACGTGGCGTTTGAATGTTACATCGGGGATAGAAATCTATCTCATTCCAGGTGCTTGGAACCTTTCCAGGCAACCCAAGCAGGGCTATATAAGCAACCCTGCTCCCAAAGCTAAAAAAACAACAAGAAAGATCAATACAACACTTGTATACATTCACTGTTATGTTTTAGCTTTCTGTTTCTAAGTTTTCATTGCTGTAAAGAGACTTCTCCACCTGAAGAAGAAATTAGTGTGACTTCATCTGTCTTGGATTAACAACCTCTCCAGTTGTAACCAAGTAAATTCTCAGTGCCTCTTTCTTTTTAGTCTTTTATTTATTCTTATGCAAGTGTTTATTTTGTTTAAGTTATAAGCTGAGAAAGGTTGTTTTTCTTGATTTGTGCAGGAACTATTCACCCTCCTCTAGCCAGCTGCCAAGGGTCCTAACAGCTTCTTCTTCGAAAGTTTTTGAAGAGAAGAATTTTAGTGGATCGCCCATTCAGAAACGATTAAGAATCACGGACCTTGGAGTAGTAGTCACTAGACTACAAACTAGGTAAAAAAACTAAACTGTGTTCTTATTTGCTTTTTTATATTCCACTGCTACTTTGATTCGATTTTATGAAAAGAAAAAGATAAGTTTTAAACGCATAAGATTCACCCCTCCTTTCACGTCTCTTTCGATCCAACACATGATCGTACCAGTCGATTATTGAGCTTAGCAATGGCTACTTCTAAGTTTGAGTTTGTGTATGTTGAATTTTACCCTTATCCCATGGGTACAAGTCACTCAACACTTAAAACTCACTAGAGTTTACCCTATATAGATTGAGTTTTCCCTCAGTCATCTACCGTCAGGTCATACATCTCTTAGATACACCCAAACCCTCATTTCCTCTACATGTCATCCTTCATTCCTCATTCTTACGTAGTTTGCCTCCAATGGTTGTCGATCTCTCCACCTTAATGCTCTTCATCCTATAAGCCCTAGGTCTTCATCATGCATTCTTCTGTGATATGTATGATCTCGAGTCATCTAGTTGCTAATCTAGTCATGCCATGTCATCAATCTAGAGCTACTCTACCACTATCTCAGCGCTCCTCAGTTTGTTGTCCCTCAGATGTCTATACCATCCTTCTCCAATCTTAATAGAGCTCCAATCCACTAAGCATACCACCTTGGTCACACCAAGCTAACATCTATATGTCACTCGACCTCATTGAGCTATGAACTCTCCAAGTTTCATGTGTATTCCTAAAAGATTCTACACATTTAAACACATATATCAAACACATAGACAACATCTAATTTAAACTCTTTGTCAAATATCAAAATGAAAAGTCACACTAGACCACTTGGGACACGATTACATCCAAACCCTAGAAATAAGGCTCACATGATTGCTGTTTTAGTCAATTGGAGAAGATTTGAGTCAATTGGAATTAACCAAACTAACTATGTGAAGATTATCCAGGCTTAGTTTGAAGATTATAAATAGAGGGGTGAGAGGAGCTTATCATTAACAACTCTACAACAATTCTATTGATCAAAATTCACTCTCTTATTTATTTATAATCTTTTAAACTCTTGTTAAAACTTTGAGTATTAAGATTTCTATCTTCGAGTTCTTTCAAGGTTTTATTTATCTTATTAGTTTTTTTTCTGCTTTATTGTTCTATATCTTGTATAAAGAAAAGATTTTTTTTGGTGAGATTTCTCCACCTCTTGAAGGTGAACAAATATAGTGATTTTTTGGATGACTCATCTAGCGAGCTAGTAAGCCATAGTGTAGGACCAAAAATCTAGACCACATTCAGTGTCGGACCTGTAATTTTGGGGCCCGAGGCGAGCACCAAAAATGGTGCCCTCAAACCTTGATATTCATAGATTTTTCAATTCAACGTAAATATAACTATATTTGTAACATGAATTCTAAAAATTAAAGATAAACAAAATATATCATCCAAAATAATTTGTCATAAACAAATGAAGATAAAGTCAAGATGATCCAAACAAAATATAAAATTCATATTAGGAACAAGTATATAATCACTTGAAAATTGCTCGCCTCGCAGTTCTAGAAGCAAAAGTATTAATTAAGTTTGCATAATCAACTTTCTCAACCACTTTTTTCTCGATAGATAACATAGCCAAGCCATTTAGTCTTTCTTGTGACATAGTTGATCGGAGATAAGTTTTGATCAATTTCAACTTGGAAAAACTCCTTTCGGCAGATGCAACTGTAACTGGTATAGTCAGCAAAATTCGATAAGCGATATAAGCATTTGGATAACAACCATCCATTTTCTTCAAATAATTTAGCACATCAATCGCTCTTTTTGAATCTCTTGGTAAAGAGTGTCTTAACAACTTTAGTTCTAGATATAAATCTGATCTATCAACATCGGAGTGACCATCATGTGTTAAAGAATCTTGAAGATTGACACATGAGTGCAAGAGACCATCATCATCAATAGACTTCAATTTCTCCAAACTAAATAAAAATCCAAATGTTTCTTCATATTTTTGAAATTGTTCAAACCGAGTTTGAAGTGAAGAAAGTGCTTGATCAATTATAAATAAGAAGTAATTAACTCGAAAAGATTCTTTAGGAGACTGGGCTACCTCTTCCCTGTTGATTTCATCAAATTGTCTCTTTCTTCGAATGATGCGTTTTTCACGAAAAATAGGTTCAATTCCCATTTCACTTGCAATATGTTCAGCTTCGATCAATGCTTGATCAAATCCAGATTCTCTAAATTCTTGGAGAGAAGAAATAAGTCCCTTTAATTGTCTAATAGCCATAACAATATCCATATTCTTTGCTTGGAGAAACTTACTAACAATGTTAATCTCATATAACAACTTGTACCAAATTACCATTCCAGACACAAATTCAAAATTCTCAAGTTCGAATGATGCCAAACCCTCAGCTTCGCTCTTTATTTTTGAGTCATCAGAAATGTTTGCTAAATCAATTAAAGCATCTGGTATTTTTGAAGTTTGATCTTTTATGGACTTCACACTTTCAACAAGGCTTTCCCATCGTGTTTGTGATAATGGCTTGACTGTAAGACCTTGCACATGATCTTTGAAGATTTGCCACCGCTTGGTAGAAGAAGAGAATAACGAATATATGCGTTGTATAACACCGAAAAAAGACATTGCTTTAGGACAACATTTCACCATATCACATAATGTGAGATTAAGACTATGACATCCACATGGAGTGTAGAAAGCTCTAGGATTAATTTCAAGTAATCTACTTTGTACACCCTTGTGCTTTCCTTTCATATTAGATCCGTTGTCATATCCTTGACCTCTTATATTATCAATGTCAAGTTCGAGATTGCTCAAAATATTTTTAAGCTCTGTAAAAAGCCCAAGCCCTGAAGTTTCATTAACTTTTAAAAATCCTATCCAAAATTCTTCAATCGCTATTGCATTTTCTGAATCATCCACACATCTAATTACAAGGGACATCTGCTCCTCGTGACTTGCATCTGGAGTACAATCAAGTATGACAGTGAAATACTTTGCATGTTTAATTTTTGCAACAATTGAATTTCTTACTTCAGCCGCCAACATCTGTATCAATTCATTTTGGATTTTGGGCCCAAGATAAGTGTAATGAATCTGTTTTTCTTGAACACGCCGAAGGTGTTCCTCCATTATTGGATCAAATTCAGCAATCATTTCAATTAGCTGCAAAAAGATTCCATTATTCTCAACATAAAGCTTCTCATCATCTCCCCGGAGTGCCAAATTATTTTTTGCAATTCTTTGCACAACTGCAATTATTCTTTTCAATACTTGTTTCCAATGTTCTCTCTCTTTGTTAATTGCTACTTGCATATTTTCATCAATTGTTTTTTTCTTTCGAAGTCTTGTTTCTAATTCGATCCAACTAGTCATGCAATCAATATGATCTCTACTAGTTTCATGAAGACTGAGACATCGACTGATATTCTTCCAATATTTGTATCCTTCATCAACTAGATGACCAAGTTTCATTGTGGTTCTTTGAGTCTTGAATAATTTGCAACAGAAACAGAAGACCTTGTCCATTGAAATAGAATACACTAACCATCTTCTATCACTTTTCTCACCATTTGACAACTGCCTCTTATAATGTGATGGATTGAAGTGTCTTCCGGTATTATCAAGAGGAAACAAAATACCATCATCTCTTTTAGGACCTCTTTCAACTAGAAAGTCCCTAATATTTGGAATTTTGTCCCAATTTCCTGGTTCATCAACATTTAAAGGAAACAAGATCTCTTGATTTATGTCTTCATCACTGTCATTTTTAGGCATACTGGCTTCACCTTTATCATTTTCAGATTCTTTTGGATCTTTATTGTGAAGTTCATTCAATTCACTATGTTCTTGATCATTCAACTTATTATCAGTGTCATCCTGATTCATTTGTTCTACTAATTCTATTTGCTCTGCTTTTTGGCTGCTAGTGAAATACTTATTAAGACTTCCTGCTTGGCTTTGAATTAAAGTTTCTTCCTTTTGTTTTTTCTTCCTTTTTTCTGCTCCAGACAATTGTTTTCTTATAGGAGGCATATTTGCTAGAAGCCTAAATATTAATCTGCACCGATAGTTCATAGATTAAAATAATTTCAACATCTAAATGCAGGAAAAATTCACTAAATCATAATACATGTAAATATCATCATGCTAAATCATATCATATTTTTATCTACTTAAAACTATTGCTGGCTTAAACGAAATGTTCATTAAGGGCTTGAACACCAAAAACATTCAACAAAAAAGTCAAAAATAATAAAAATCAGAGAAATTGGATGTTAATTAATATAGTTTTCCTTTAAGTTCAACTATCATTGGCATATTTAATATCAAGCCGCATTAACATTTCAATAGCGTTATCTTTAACAAGAGACGAAAGGTTACTGAATTAAATAAGAATTCATAAGATTAATGACAAGAAATGTGAGAGATAGAAAAAAAAAAAAAAGAAACAACAGTTGCGTGACATAAAAAAATAGAAAGAAAGTGACCTACTTACCTTTTTTAAAGGATTTTGTTCCTCTAAGAGAGGAAGAGATCAACAAAACTTTGATTGTTAAAGAGAATCAAGAGATCAACGTGACTTTCTTCTAGCGATAGAGATAAATGAAGATAGAGCGATAATTTTAGCGATCCTTTAACGCCTTGAGCAGCAGCGGCTGTACACTTCATATGGATATGTAGGGTTATATTTTGATAAGTATAATTTTTTTAATAAAAAAATGGGCCCCTTCAGCAGTTGGGCCCTGAGGCGGCTGCCTCACGGGCCTTATAGAAGGTCCGGCCCTGACCACATTAAGTAATTTATTAGAATTATTATTTTCACTTAATTTATATTTGTGTTTCATATCTAATTTGTTATTTTGGCAGTGTCCTCAAATTGTTTTTAATTTGTAGGTTTATGACTATTTTATCCCTAGTCGTGCCACTAAGAATGATTACATGTATAGAGAGATAGTACCTACTTAACTAAACAGAATCTGAAAATCACTAAAAATACAGACGGATGTATAGTTTTAAGGGGGGAAATATATAAAACTTGAATAACAGCCAGAATGTTATTTATTTTAACTAAAAGGAAAGAGCATTCAGGGTAAACTTATTACAGTATTGCAGCGTCATGTTTCCTTTACTTGTTTTTATATGATTTTCCCTTTCTTTAATTTGGTATCTGGAGATGAATCACTCTCATTTTGATCGTCAAAAGAAAGTTAAAAGGTTGATAGAAAAGGCACAGTACAGAGAACTTTGAAACCCTTGTTGTATTTGCATGTCAGCGCATTTTTTTCTTTAGTTTTTGTGCCCATAATTCCACATGCGCACACGAACATAAAGCTAACAATCCAATTGGGACCCCGGTTTGCCTTACTTTTGTGGTTTTTTTTCCTTTTTCTTTTTTTTTTTTTGTTTTTTTTACTTTATCTTTAATTTTATTTTCCCTCCAGATTAATTAAAGAGGGAAAAGCAAGGCGAGTCGAAACTAAAAATGGAAAAAGGATTCCCACTCAGGCGACTCCAGGTCTGCTATCTTTTATAAAGTTCTCTAAATCTTGCCTTTTGTTCTTGTTTTTTTTTTATATAAAATTGTGATCCTAGATTTGTATGAGCAGCTAAATAAGTATTCTATTTAAAATTTTAGGCCAATCAGTTTGAACTATTAGAGTGCATTTGGTACATAAGAATGGAATGAGAAGATGGAATAAAAATGATTTATTCTCATATCAATTTCAATTTAATATTTCGATGGCTAATTTGAGGAAGAACAATGCATTCCAAAAAAAATTCATGAATGAAGATGGAGCAAGCCAGCTGGGATCGATGAGCTAATCAAGTTGGGTGAGTAGGATAGGTTGACTGAGTTGGGTGGATTGCATGGGCTATACTACATCCATCGCTAATCGGTCCGCTAAAGAATTTAGTGACTGATTTAGCCATTCACTCTGATTTTAGTCGCGAACGGTTAGCTAAGTGATTGATTATGACAAATGGGTCGGTTGGGCATCGTGGATGATTAGGAAAGGCACATTGGATGTGTCAATTGGATTGGTTGGTCAGTTTGGCCAAGCAAGAAAAACTAGTGAGATAGGTAAGATTGATCGAACTAGTCGTGTGAAACATGTCATTTAGGCTAGCAAGCCCATGGCCCTTGGTTTGGCATGCAAGCAAGGTGGGCTAGATGTTATAGGTGAGTCGAATGGGTCATTATGTAGAGCAACTCAATTCAATTGAGTAGGTTGGTCAGGTTGAGTGAATCATAAGTCGTGCGAAAGATAGCTCGGTCAAGGTTTAGGCAAGTGGTTGGTATAATCAAGCGACATGATTAGTAGACTAACAAGACTAGGTGAGTGGCGAGCTGTGCTTACTTGATTGGGTTAGTCAGATTGAGTGGCTAGCCAAGTTAGTTAATTTTGGCTGGCTGAGATGGCTAGTAGGCTAGTGAGCGAGTCAAGTCAAACAACTTACATACCAAGTGGACCTGTCTAGACTAGCATGCGATTGGCTAGGTGGATTGGTTATATCTAGTAGGCAAAAGTCTGGGCGAGCTAGGTGAACTAATTGGGTTAGATAGCTCAGTAATATAATTCAATTTATTGTCGATTTTAATTTGAATCAACTAACCAATAATTTAGTCGACTAAAGTGAGCTGAGTCTATTAGGTGTAGTTGACTGACTAAAATAATTGACTTTCTATTTATTTTGAGTTGATTGAATACTTGACTCAATTTGAAATTCAAAGAATATAACAATCGAGTGGATTTCATCGATTTGAGCCAATTGACAAGAGTTTGGAGTTGATCCGGATGGAATTGAGTTTAATGGTATTGTTATTTAGTCATCTAAAATTGTGATTACCCTGATGATAAGTTTCATATTTGGGATATTCATCTTCCTCTCTATCCATCATGTGGAATCTTATGAGTCGAGTAGATCTGTTAGGCCATTGACTAAGCACTCACAATAGAATAATAGCTCATGTAATTAATAAAGAATTTAAGAAGCAAAAGAGTTAAACCTAAATTCAAGCATTTCATGTGTGATGTTATTAGATTATTGCAACTAAAGGAAGGAGGAAGATAGAATAAAAAAAATCCCTTTTTCATTGATTTCGTTTTCTTTTTTTAGTTGTTATAATGTATTTAATTTACGCTGACTAATTCTGTAGTTGATAAGCTCGACTCTTTAATTTATCAAAATTGGGACTTGATCCTTAGATAACTGATAAAGTGGTGCATCCTAATCCTTCTCTGGAAGAGGACTGCTTGACCTTTAACACTCGGAGATCTGACAAGCCACAATGCCAACGTTGTGCTCCAGGTTTGCAACAATTCAATTCATGTTCATGATCAGCAAACACTTGATTGTTTCTATCAGACCAGAGAATCCATATAGACTGCCAAATTTCCAGTGCAATCTCGCAATCAAATTTGTTCCTTTATATCAGCAGTATGCGTTGAAGGACCATTTCTTCAGATTCTGCACAGGCAACCCAGATATGTCGTATCTAGCAATATCTCAACGATGAAAAAGGTGGGCACAGGATGATTCCTCCTCATTTGTGCACAAAGGCCACAGGGTGGTACCAATGGTGTTAACTTTATTGTTCAGAGCTAACCGTGTAAAAGCTTTCACTTCATTGACACCAAGGAATTCCAACCATTGCTCGCGAAAAGGCTACAGACTCTTCAGTCTGTTTGCAGGCACTTTAGAAATAAGTTAACAATTAATGGTATTTCTAGACCTATTGATCTGTTTGGTATAACCCAATAACTCCCTTGGGAAAACCATTGAAGATCTTGAGTATATGATCAGAATCATCATGCTGTAACTCAAACTGTTCATTTAGCAAGTGCATATTCTTGTGAAGTTCAAGAAAATACGGAAAAAGAATCTATTTGTTTTCAAACCTGAGTATATACTTCTTCATAGGATAAATAATTGAACTGTAAAGTTTGTTTTCGAAAGTAGTAAAGTATCTCTACCTCGGAATGCTAAATCTTTCTCTTCCTTAATTAAGCTGGATGCTCGCATTAATGTACCAGATTTTATTGTTTGAAGCTCAGTAAATGCATGGGCTTCCACAGTACTGCAACATTTGTATACACATCATTAAATGAAGGCCAGAATTTTGGGGAACATTAATGCTCATTTATCAGCCTTAACTCATTCTTCGATTCGTGCGTGGTCCATCTTTCTTCTCAATATGATCCATAAAACTTCTAGTTTTATCAAGTATTGAAGGGAAAATATATGAAACTCGTAGAGTAAAAATGTTTGTTTTTTTTTCTTGTATTAGTTGCTGAGATAAGTGGAGAAATATTGATCAGATTTAATTTTCTTATGATTCAATTGATGCGAAGGGCTGCAAATGTTTAACAATTAATTAAGTTTTTTATTATTGATTTGATAAGTTCACGAGAAGTTGCCTCGAGAGCGATAGATTACTTTAGAGAATGGTCAATCAAAACTTTGGGTGTTTGTGTTGAAAATGGGTTGGGTAATCAAAAGCCTAATTCAAGCATTTGAAAGGTAAGATATATTTTCCAGTTTGCATATATTAATCCACATTTCTATTAAATTAAAGGTAAAAATTACTCATACTCAATGTAAGATTTGGATCACACGATGGCAAAAAGACGAATATGTTCGCTCCCAGCGCCCCCGTCAATCCGTCCCAAGGCCAACACGGAGGAAGTAAGATTTAGATCACACGCTGGATATATGCGTTGACAAATGTGTTCATTAATTTTCATGCAAAAAATCATGAATACACTGTTAGCATCGGGGACTCAAATAGAAGGGGTGAAGAGGTACAAACATCGAAATAGAAGTATTTTGATTGCTATTGCAAACACAATCCTTAAAACTTTGATCCTATTTTTGCATCTTGATGACTCATTAGATGATTCATTTCCTTAGTAATCCTCTTTTGAGAACTCAGGCTCTTTCCAGATCATCCAGAGCATTTCATAATATAAAACCTCAAGTAGAGAGTGGAGAATTGAAGTAGGAGAGTTGATTGTTTACAAGCCACCTTGCTATCCTATTTCTTCACTAAGCAATGGAAATAACAACAGATATACTTCGATCACTAATTTAGTGACTGAATTAATATTTCAGTCAATAGATAATGATAGAATTTATTTTGATAGCTATTTATTAACCAAAAAATATTTTGGTCACTACATCATCAATCGAATTATATTTCAGTCGCTAAATTAACAACTGAAGTATATTCTCGATCGCTAATTTAGCGATCGAAATATTATTTCGGTCGCTAAATTCGGATAGTGAATAATTGTAGGGTTTAATTCTTATAATTTTTTTTTGTGTAAAAAGAAATCTAGACTTTAGGGATAAATTAGAGATCGAAGTATATTCTAGTCGCTAATTTAGCGACCGAAATATTATTTTGGTTGCTAATTCGGATAATGAATAATTGTGTGGTTTAGTCCATGTAAAATTTTTTTGTGTAAAAATAAATATCTGATTATAGGGCTAAATTAGTGATCAAAATATAATTCGGTTACTAATTTAGCTCTAAATTCATAAAATCAACCCGACGAGTCCCTCCCTCACCTCGAACCCAAATACCTCCAAACCCTTTTGATCTTTGGTGTGATCCTCTCTAGAATGATCTCCTCTCCGGCTCCGGTAAGCTTCTCTGCCTCTCCTCTCCTCTCCCCTCTTGGCGTTGCAAGGAACAGCGAACCTTGCGGTCGTCGCCTTAACCATGGCCCAATCGCAGCCTCGTCGTGGGGTCGGGCGCGAGGTTGGCCATTGGATTGACATCGAGGCTAGCCGTGCGGTTCGTCGTGAGCTTGGCCCCGGTAGGTCAGCGTGAGGCTAGCCACGTGGCTCATCACGAACTCGGCCCTACTGGATGCGGGTCTGGCCACGTGGCAAGCTCAGCCTTGGTCGGTCACGACCTCACCTTTGGGATGCCATGGCATCAGCTCCAGACAGCTGCGACATCGACCCTAGATGGCTGCAACATTGACCGTGGACAAACGCGACTTCAAGCCTGGCTTGAGCTACACCGGCCGAAACTGAGCCATAGGCATAATGTGATGCAACAAGAATTATATATATATAATTAATTAATTAATTACTATAACCATTTCATAATTAGGGCTAACATAATAAGTAGTATATTGAAAGAATTTCATTGTTGTATTTAAGACATTATGTAATGATGCTAATTTTTTATTGTTTTTTTGTTATCTTCTAGTATATTGTATTTTCTGAGCACTTATATATCTCCAACTCGTTTGATAGATCAGATATTTCAGTGGTGCTATTTCTTTTGAGGTTCAAACTTCATATTTATTTAGTTTAAGTGTTATTGATAGTATTATATTTTAATGATTTAATTAAATTTATGTTATAACTATATGCATGTTTAGCTTTACACAATTAATAATGTTATAAATTTATTTCTCTTTAGGTTATAATGTGTATGAATAAAACTTAGATGTATAATAGGATAGAAAATGAGTTTATTATTGATGATTTTTTTTTATGAAATTGAAGAGTTCATGAACTTTACTAAACTTCATCCAAACTATATATATATGACAATAAGCTATATTGTCTATATATATAATCATTGCAAATGTTAAAATATAACTTTTCACAATGAGGATACTGTAAAAATATATTTATGTCAAAATAGATTTGTTCTAAATCATTACTGATGGATTGAAAAGAAGTGATAAAGGGGGGATATAGCTCGTTAAAACTTTTTCTTTGTATCTTAAAAACAATAAGAGTGCAGCGGAAAATAATAAAACTCGTTAAGTTACTTGGTTCGGAGCATATGTCGACTCTTACTAAAAAATACACGATTCTTAATCGTACCGACGGATAATTCACTATAACTCTTCTTTTCGAAACCTTCAGAATGAAGCAATTCATACAAATGAAAAGATAGTAACACGCTACTATCTTTTAGAGGGTAAAACAATGCAAGCTTAAATAAAAATTATTCCGATAATAGGTAGGAGATGAAGCTCTGTCGGCACTTCTTGATGAACCAGCTTGCTTGTGAAGATGAAGCACATAGTAAGAGCACGAACAACAGTTTTGTAAAATACCGAAAAATGGTGAATAATAATAAGGGAATTTTTTGAAATTTTTGAGAATTTTTCGGAGTTCGTATGGACGAGTTTAAGGGGATGAAAAATGGGCCCCGGAAAAGTCTGTTTAGGCTACCCCACTAAACGAGGAAAAGTTTTATTTTTCTTTTTCTATTTTCTTTTTCTTTTCTTTTTATTTCCTTTATTTCTTTCCTCCATTTCCTTTCCTCCCTGCGTGCCCCCACATGCCCGAGCCCCTCACTCGACGCCTACTCGCGCTAGCCGTCCCCGATGCAGATCTACCTTAACCGCCGCACGCGACGATTTCCTCGCGATTAAAGCTGCGGCCGAGGGTTTGTCGATCCCCTTCCTTCTCTTCTTCACACTCCCAATCCTTCCTCCCTCACTCTCTCGCGACGCCGGCCAAGCTCTTGCTTGCCCTTCCCCTCTTCGGATCTACGCGTCGACGCTGATCCACCTTCGCCGGCCACCGGGTCCGACCTAGCGCCTTGTCGCCTCAGCCCTAGTGCCGACCAAACTCCTCTGCCCTAGTTTGTTCCTCTTTGTTGCATCTCTGCACAGTGTCGCCGCCACCTGAGGTCGCGCCATCATGTGTCGATCGCCGGGCATCAACGCCGATCTTTACATCCCACCTCTCCGCCATGCCTAGCAGTGATCTTTAAGGTAGGCGATCTAACTAACTGTGGAATTAGGGATTTCGGTTGATTGATTGCTCTTGTTGTGATTTTCTTCCTGTTCTGGACTAGGAGGAAGATCTCGGATCAGTTCTTACTGTATTTCCAGGTCAGGGCGTGGATCTTCCCCTCTGTTCTTGATCATCCCTTCCTTGCGGTGGATTTAGGTCACGGTTGAGGTAAGTTTGGGTTGTTGGTTTTGGATCTTCTGTTCTTGATTCAAACAGTGTAATTTGTTCCCAGCCATGAGTTGTTTCGTTATGTGATCTGGATTCTGTGCTTACTTGTTTTCTAGCAGCAAAGCTTTAAACTCCATCAGGAAACATTCTTCTCTGTGGGGTTTTCTTGGTCCAGCAATTTAATCCAGTAGCTGCTCACATTAGGTCCAGCAGCAACGATCCTTGTTGTTGAGCAACAATGACTGTGGTTGAGGTATAGTGTAGGAATTGATCTTCATTGTAGATGATTGCTAGTTATGTTAGCAATAGTTGTTAACTTAGATTTAGAATTAATCTAATAGTATGGTTAGGGATAATGAAGCTAACCCTAATTGATTAATGGATTAGGATTTGGTTTAGTTAATGGATGCATGATAGAATTAGCTAAACTAAATATTGTGACACAGGACTTTGACGCGAGACGAGTATCTCGACTACCGGTTTGGACTTTTCGATTGGAGGCGGGTACTTTGACTTCATGTCATTTGATATGCATAGTAATGTTTTTAAGAAATAGCAATGATTATGTTTCTTATCTGCTTCGGTTGGTCACTACATGATTTGTTACATGCTTGTTTGTTTATTTGTTATGTACTTCATGTTAGTACCTACCTGATTATACATGCTTATAGGGGTAGTGACACAACCATGTTTTTATTATGTTCAGGACCTAAGTTTTATACCTTATCTGATTTGTGTACCTTTGATTTGGTTCATTGTCCTATGGTACACATTTTACATATATATGGATATTGCTATGTTGCTCAGGATTTTGCTATGCTTAGTGTCATGCACCATTCGCATGATTGCATGTTGCGCGATAGTCTGCTCCATTATTGTTGAGCACATCGCCAGTTTCATCTCTGTCGGTGCTCCGCTGGTCCGCTCATCGGTAGCGTGACATAGCATGGTAGCACGCCAGTTTGCTCGGTGGTGCTCCACTGGGACGCTCATGGGTAGTGTACTGCAGCGTGGTAGCACGCCGGGATCCCTCCCCGTTATCGTGTACCGAGAGATGAGAGCATTGAGCTCCCCCACTTATGATTTAGGGTAGGAGGATAGGTGTACTCCGATAGCATCCCGTCCACTCAGTCACTCATCAGGAGCAGTGATGGCAGAGTACACGATTGTCACAGCCCTACCCACTCGATCTCACCATCGTGTATGAGATGGCTGACTGACGTCAAGGGTGACCATGTCATTGGCATCATATGCATGATGCATTTATTGCTTGTGTTTGCTGCATTTATTTGCTATATTTGGATGGATGCATATGATTGACATGCATACAAGATTTATGACACTCTCTGTCTGACGACCTTGTTATACTTATTCCTAGGTCCTGGTTAGTATAGTTTTCTCCTGTTTATTCAGTTGCATCTTTATCTTTTTTATATCAGGAGACTGTATGCATAATTACTGCTAGATGTTATTTTCTTACTATGCATGTCGATATTACCCGCTGAGGAGTTGACTCACCCCGTTGATATTACCATTTCAGGTTGAGGTTGTACGGAGAAGTTCCAGTCGCTAGTCCCCTGCAGTCCACGAGGACGTTTGTTGGTCTTTTGGTTTTTCTTTATTTGCTTATGTTTAGACTTGTTCTGTTTTGATACTTTGGATCTTGTATGGATTTTTACTTATCGATGGATTTCTTTATTCGATATGATCTTCTACATGCCTGCCTGGACGACAGAAGAGGTAAATTGATTTTATTTGTGTCGTTGAGTTTTTGTGCTTTATGAGTGTAGTTGAATAGGATATCGATTTTGTGCTTTATGAGTGTTGTTGAGTAGGATGATTTGAGATGTTACTTATCATTTGTTTTAGTTCAATATTTAACTGCGTGGATGGTGTGATTGTTTGCTTATTTATTTGTTGTTATATACATATGTTCCGGCTGTGTTGGCCGTGTATGACTATGGATGTAGAAAAGTTTTAGATTGTCACCTGTACAGGGGAGAAACTGCCGAAATTTCTTCGGACAGGGACTCCCCCGGGGCGTGACAATTTATTGGTATCAGAGTGAGGTTTACGAGTCTTATTTCCTATGTTTCAGATTTCATGATTTGGTTTTTCTCGATGTGACTTTTCGTGTTTTGGGACCTGGCAGTAGCAGGACATCTCCAAGTTATAGGAGGTATGTTGGTATATTGTTATCCTACCTTTTTGTTAGTATATGCACTGTTGACTATTATAGTTATGACATGTATTAGCATTCTTTATTAGTACCTGTCTAGTTGATATAGCATATACTTTATGTATTAGGTAAACCACTGATCATGGTCGACCCTAATAGAGATCAAGGATTACAGTGTCTGGTGATTTTTCATATCATACCACCAGTAGTTTTAGCTTCTATTACTACTAGTTTGGTAGGAGATGGAGGCACATACCAACCTCTTCTATTATTAGCTGGGTAGTGGATAGTATCTACATATTCATGTTGACTTAGTAGTAGAATACCATGTTATCTTAGTTAATTTCATCAGTAGATAATTGATTTACTCTTGTTAGATCGGTCAGTAGAAGTCTGATTTACACTTGTTGATTTGGTAGTTGTGGATCGATTTACCTTAGTTGCTTGTAGAGGATTAAGGTATTCTTGATTAGTTAGTAGATGATCGATTTAGTTTTTGTTGGTCCGATCAGTAGGGGACCATCATACTCTATTTTTAGAGGTTACAATCTTTGGGTTATTTGTGCTTAGTTAGGTATCTGGAGCACATTTGAGTGCATGGGTTGTACTGACGTGGAAAAGACTGAATTAGCCGCATACCATTATTGGTTTGGTCAGTCTATAGAGGATTGATGTATCCTATTCCATGTGGACTTTAATTTTAGACTGTATGTACCTAGTTGGATAACATAGAAGGTAGCATAGGGAATGTCAGGTTGATTGTGTTATATATGCTGATTATTCATATCTATGTTGCATGTACATATGATTGTTATGTGTTGTAGGAGTCCTGTGGTAGACTGTCCATTTGCAAGTAGTATTTGTATACATGTTCCGATATGGTTATTGTAGGTTCCTTGTGGATTATAGCTATGTAGTTAGGTGTACGTGTCTGATTGTATTATTGAAGGTATCATGTCGATTAAATCTGTGTTATGGTATGTGTACATGTGTTTGGTGTATTATGGGAGGTATCTTGTTGATTATATTTGTGCTGTGGGTACACATACCTATTATGATTTGTTGGAAGTATTACGTTGATTTTACTCTGGGCATAGGTGTATATATGTTAGGTGAATGTAGTTTGAGGTGTATTGTCGATTATACCTACGTTGATTTATACACACGGGTTCGGTATGTATTGTGGGAGGTATCACGTTGATTTATACCTATGTTATGAGTGTGTTGGGTGTGTACTAATTGGAGGATTAATTATGTAGATCATACCTATGTGATGTGTGAACGTGTGCCAGGTGTATGGTTGGTAGCATCATGATAATTCTATCTATGTTGAATGTAGAATGTTGAGTGTCTACATTATGCTATTTGTTGTATTACTCTGTCAACTAATTCTCCTATTGGTGGATGACCCACTAGGATGTTGATAGAGTTAACGATGGATTTGATTTGCTTACTGAATTGTGATACCCTTGGTTGCTCACAGTGATATGTGGTAGAGTGATTTCGTGCAGTCACTAGTTGGATAGTTAGATGTCTTGCCCACATATTATGGATTATTTGTGGTGGAGCGTTGCTCCCACATATTATGGATTGTTTGTGGTGGAGCGTTGCTCCCACATATTATGGGTTGTTGTGGTGGAGCGTTGCTCCCACCTATTTTAGATTGTTTGTGGTGGAACGTTGCTCCCATATGTTTTGGATTATTGTGGTGGAGCGTTGCTTCCACATATTGTGGATTGATTGTGGTAGAGTGTTACTCCCACATATTTTAGATGATTGTGATGGAGCGTTGCTCCCACATATTATGGATTGTTGTGGTGGAGCGTTGCTCCACATATTATGGATTGTTTGTGGTGGAACGTTGCTCCCACATATTATGGATTGTTTGTGGTGGAACGTTGCTCCCACATATTATGGATTGTTGTGGTGGAGCGTTGCTCCCACATATTTGGATTGTTGTGTTAGAGCGTTGCTCCCATATAGGTTGCCTTGTTGGTGGTTGAGTGTTGCTCCCACATATGTAGTATTTTTTTTGATGGAGAGTTGCTCTCACATTAGATGATATATTCTTTGGTGATTTATAGTTAGTGATCAGATTTTAGACTTGTTATTGGGGATCTCTGGTTGAGATGTTTGTTGTGCAGACATTATGAGTTTTTAGTAATGCCATTTGGGCTTACCGATGCTCCAGCGGTATTTATGGATCCGATGAACCGCATCTTTATGGAGTATCTAGATCAGTTCGTTGTCGTTTTCATCGACATATTGATCTACTCATGTTCCGAGGAGGAACATGCACAGCATCTTCGCATAGTCTTGGAGACTCTTCAACGACATCAGCTATACGCGAAGTTCAGCAAGTGTGCCTTCTGGCTATCTTCAGTCGATTTTCTGGGTCATGTGGTTTCTAGCCGAGGTATTTCAGTAGACCCTCAGAAGATCGAGGCTATCACCAGTTGGGAGCAGCCGAAATTAGTTCAGGAGATCCACAGTTTTCTGGGACTAGTAGGATATTACAAACGGTTCATTGAGGGTTTCTCCCAGATTTCTATGCCACTGACACGCCTGACCAGGAAGGGCGTGAAGTTCTCATGGTCCGAGGATTGCGAAACCAACTTCCAGGAGCTAAAGCGGAGATTAGTGTCGGCTCTGATTTTGGTTTTACCTTCTGGAGAGGACGGATTCGTGCTCTATACCGACGCATCTCTTCAGGGTTTGGGCGCTGTTCTGATGCAGCACGGCAGGGTAGTCTCTTTTGCTTCTCGACAGTTAAAGGAGCATGAGAAGAACTACCCAGTACATGATTTGGAGCTAGCCGCCATCATCTTTGCTTTGAAGATTTGGCGACATCATCTGTACGACATTACCTTTGAGATTCTTACATATCATAAGAGTCTCAAATATATTTTCACCCAGAAGGAACTTAATCTCCGACAGAGGAGATGGATGGAGTTCCTGAAGGATTACGATTGTACCATTAGCTATCATCCGGGAAAAGCTAATGTGGTTGTCGATGCACTCAGCAGGAAGTCTAGAGGGATTTTGGCTTGCCACCGAGTTTTAGTCACGGACTTGATTCAGGGTTTCTCCGAGTTGGGCCTTGCGGAGCAGGGACAAACAGAGCAGGGTATTCTAGTTACCATGGTTGCTCAGTCGTCGATCAGGATGAGGATTTCAGGAGGCCCAGGCCGGTGATCTGGATTTGCCATTTATTGGCAGCCAGATAGCTTCTGGACAGCAGACCGAGTTCACACGAGATGAGGAGGGTATTATATAATTCCGAGGCAGATTATGCGTACCTCAGTGTCACCCGGTCTTACAGGAGCTACTTCAGGAGGCTCATCGCTCTCGATTTACGATCCACCCAGGCGGTACTCGCATGTATCGAGATTTGAGACGTTCCTACTGGTGGAACGATATGAAGAAAGACATCGCGGAATTTGTAGCGAGATGTCTTGTCTGTCAGCAGGTGAAGGCCGAGCACCAAAAACCTGTCGGCTTACTTCAGCGGATTCCTATTCCTGAGTGGAAATGGGAACATATTACCATGGACTTTGTGGTGGGTTTGCTGAGGACACGACGCGGCCATAACGCGATTTGGGTAATCGTTGATCGACTAACCAAATCCGCGTATTTCTTAGCGATCCGGAAGACTGATTCCCTGGATCGATTGGCAGATCTGTATTGCCGGGAGATCATTAGATTACATGGTGTCCCTTTGACTATTATTTCGGATAGAGACCCCCGGTTCACGTCTCATTTCTGGCAGAGTCTGCAGCAGGCCTTGGGCACTCAACTCCGATTCAGTACAGCTTTCCATCCGCAGATAGATGGACAGTCAAAGCGGATCATTCAGACTCTAGAGGACTTGCTGAGGTCATGTGTATTAGATTTTGGAGGCAGTTGGGAGGACCATTTTCCATTGGTAGAGTTCGCCTACAACGACAGCTTTCATTCGGCTATCCAGATAGCACAGTTTGAAACGTTGTATGGTAGGCCTTGTCGGACACCCACCCTCTGGGATGAGGTTGGGGAGGCCCAGCTGTTGGGACCTCATAGAGCTCAGCATGACGCAGAGTTGGTCCGTACTATCAAACGAAGGATGTCAGAGGCGCAGGACCGCCAGAAGAGCTATGCAGATCGGAGACGCAGGCCCCTGGAGTTCTCTATTGGTGACCATGTATTTCTGCGAGTTTCACCCACGAAAGGGGTGAAGAGTTTGGCCTCAGAGGTAAGCTAGCTCCGCGGTACATTGGCCCTTTCCAGATCCTGGAGAGGATTGGAGCAGTAGCTTATCGTCTGGCACTACCACTGTCCCTGGCAGACATTCACGACGTATTCCACGTATCTATGCTGAGGAGATACGTACCCGACCCGATACATGTGCTGACAGATATCTCAGTTCCCGTTCAGCCTGACGTCACTTATGAGGAGGTTCTAGTATGGATTTTGGACCGGAAAGAGCGTTAGTTGGGGAACAAGACTATCCGGCTGGTTAAAGTCGGATGGCAGCATCATTCGGACAAGGAGGCTACCTGGGAGCTCGAAGATACTATCCGAGCTCGATACCCTCATCTTTTCACTTGAGGTATGTAATTTTATTTGTCGTTCAACATTTATACTCTTTACATGTTGTTAGTATTTGCTGATGGTAGATAATTAAATTTGGGGGACCAAATTTCTATTAGTGGGGAGAATGTAAAATATCGAAAAATGGTGAATAATAATAAGGGAATTTTTCAAAATTTTTGGGAATTTTTCGGAGCTCGTATGGACGAGTTTAAGGGGATGAAAACTGGGCCCCGGAAAAACCTATTTAGGCTACCCCACTAAACGAAGAAAAGTTTTATTTTTCTTTTCCTATTTTCTTTTTATTTCCTTTATTTCTTTCCTTCGTTTCCTTTCCTCCCCGCGTGCCACCGCGTGCCCGAGCCCCTCACTCGACGCCTACTTGCACTGAGCAATCCCCGATGCAGATCTACCCTAACCGCCGCACGCGACGGTTTCCTCGCGATTAAAGCCGCAACCGAGGGTTTGTCGATCCCCTTCCTTCTCTTCTTCGCACTCCCGATCCTTCCTCCCTCACTCTCTCACGACGCCGGCCAAGCTCTTGCTTGCCCTTCCCCTCTTCGAATCTGCGCGCCGACGCCGATCCACCTCCGCCGGCCACCGGGTCCGACCTAGCGCCTTGTCGCCTCAGCCCTAGAGCCGGCCAAACTCCTCTTCCCTAGATTTGTTCCTCTTTGTTGCATCTCGGCACAGCGTCGCCGCCACCTGAGGCCGCGCCACCGTGTGTCGATCGCCGGGCATTGACGCCGATCTTTACATCCCACCTCTCCGCCGTGCCTAGCAGTGATCTTTAAGGTAGGCGATCTAACTAACTGTGGAATTAGGGATTTCGGTTGATTGATTGCTCTTGTTGTGATTTTCTTCCTGTTCTGGACTAGGAGGAAGATCTCGGATCAGTTCTTACTGTATTTCCAGGTCAGGGCGTGGATCTTCCCCTCTGTTCTTGATCATCCCTTCCTTGCGGTGGATTTAGGCCACGGTTGAGGTAAGTTTGGGTTGTTGGTTTTGGATCTTCTATTCTTGATCCGAACAGTGTAATTTGTTCCCAGCCATGAGTTGTTTCGTTATGTGATCTGGAATCTGTGCTTACTTGTTTTCTAGCAGCAAAGCTTTAAACTCCATCAGGAAACATTCTTCTCTGTGGAGTTTTCTTGGTCCAGCAATTTAATCCAGTAGCTGCTCACATTAGGTCCAGCAGTAACGATCCTTGCTGTTGAGCAACAATGACTATGGTTGAGGTATAGTGTAGGAATTGATCTTCGTTGTAGATGATTGCTAGTTATGTTAGCAATAGTTGTTAACTTAGATTTAGAATTAATCTAATAGTATGGTTAGGGATAATGAAGCTAACCCTAATTGATTAATGGATTAGGATTTAGTTTAGTTAATGGATGCATGATAGAATTAGCTAAACTAAATATTGTGACACATGACTTTGACGCGAGACGAGTATCTCGACTACCGGTTTGGACTTTTCGATTGGAGACGGGTACTTTGACTTTATGTCATTTGATATGCATAGTAATGTTTTTAACAAATAGCAATGATTGTGTTTCTTATCTGCTTCGGTTGGTCACTACCTGATTTGTTACATGCTTGTTTGTTTATTTGTTATGTACTTCATGTTAGTACCTACCTGATTATATATGCTTATAGGGGTAGTGACACAACCATGTTTTTATTATGTTCAGGACCTATGTTTTATATCTTATCTGATCTGTGTACCTTTGATTTGGTTCATTGTCCTATGGTACACATTTTACATATATATGGATATTGCTATGCTGCTCAGGATTTTGCTATGCTTAGTGTCATGCACCATTCGCATGATTGCATGCTGCGCGATAGTCTGCTCCATTATTGTTGAGAACATCGCCAGTTTCATCTCTGTCGGTGCTCCGCTGGTCCGCTGGTCCGCTCATGGGTAGCGTGACGTAGCATGGTAGCACGTCAGTTTGCTCGGTGGTGCTCCACTGGGACGCTCATGGGTAGTGTACTGCAGCGTGGTAGCACGCCGGGATCCCTCCCCGTCATCGTGTACCGGGAGATGAGAGCATTGAGCTCCCCCACTTATGATTTAGGGTAGGAGGATAGGTGTACTCCGATAGTTTCCCATCCACTCAGTCACTCATCAGGAGCAGTGATGACAGAGTGCACGATTGTCACAACCCTACCCACTCGATCTCACCATCGTGTATGAGATGGCTGACTGACGTCAGGGGTGACCATGTCATTGGCATTATATGCATGATGCATTTATTGCTTGTGTTTGCTGCATTTATTTGTTGCATTTGGATGGATGCATATAATTGACATGCATATAGGATTTATGACACTCTCGATATTACGACCTTGTTATACTTATTCCTAGGTCCTGGTTAGTACAGTTTTCTCCTGTTTATTCAGTTGCATCTTTATCTTTCTTATATCAGGAGACTGTATGCATGATTACTGCTAGATGTTATTTTCTTACTATGCATGTCGATATTACCCGCTGAGGAGTTGACTCACCCGTTGATATTACCATTTCAGGTTGAGGTTGTACGGAGAAGTTCCAGTCGCTAGTCCCCTGCAGTCCACGAGGACGTTTGTTGGTCTTTTGGTTTTTCTTTATTAGACTATGTTTAGACTTGTTCTGTTTTGATACTTTGGATCTTGTATGGATTTTTACTTGTCGATGGATTTCTTTATTCGATATGATCTTCTACATGCCTGCTTGGACGACAGAAGAGGTAAGTTGATTTTATTTGTGTCGTTGAGTTTTTGTTCTTTATGAGTGTAGTTGAATTGGATATCGATTTTGTACTTTATGAGTGTAGTTGAGTAGGATGATTTGAGATGTTTACTTATCATTTGTTTTAGTTCACTATTTAACTGCGTGGATGGTGTGATTGTTTGCTTATTTATTTGTTGTTATATACATATGTTCCGGTCGTGTTGGCCGTGTATGACTATGGATGTAGAAAAGTTTCAGATTGTCACCTGTACAGGGGAGATGCTGCCCAAATTTCTTCAGACAGGGACTCCCCCGGGGCGTGACAAGTTTTGCATAGAAGATGAGTAGAAAATCGATGCTGGAAAACCTTGTTTCGGCTTGGATCTCGAGTATCCCTTATATAAGCCTTGTTCGGTTGACCGATAAATTGTTCAGTCGACTGATCCTCCTATCGGCCGACTGAACCCCTTGCTTTCCTTCTTCATTGAGATTTAATATTTGTACATTTATGAGCATTTATTGTTTGGTCGATCGATCCCCTTGATCGGTTGATCGATCTGTGCAGTTTCCCTGTTCGCTAAGATCTCTTGCGTCCGATCGACTAATCAGCATGGCTTTTACATTTGCTTCTGTGTGATCTCATCTCTACCACATCATTCAGGTTCGATCGACCGATCAGATCGATTCCTACAAAATAGAGTTAAAAAAATACTCCTGTAAAATAAAATTAGTACAGTAATTTATAATGCATGAGTAGTAAAGTAAGATTCATTGGTAGTAATGGATAGTAAACTTGTCTTGATCTCAACTTGAAAACCTACTAGTTTATTTAGTTGGATCAGCGACCTATGGTTGTTCCTTTCTAGAACACAACCTCACCATCGCTCCACTTCAGTTGCTTACCTCAACCTACCAGCCAAATATTGGTCATCCCGACATGTTTGGACTTTACTGCTTAGCATCGAATCGGGTCACTAGGGATTTCTCTGGATATCAGGTCCTCCAAACCTATCGAGCTTCCCACCAAGTGTTGAGTCCTCTCGATCCACTTCGATTTCCTGCCTAGCTTCCACGATCTGCTAAGACTTTCCTGGTTGAATAAACATCCTGCACACTTAGTTAACTTGTCAAATCACAACAACACTTAACTTGAACATTTGACAATATCAAAACTTAGGTTCGATTCTGGTGCACCCTGCACCAACAATCTCTCTTTTTCATGTTTAGCAACCAAGGTTCATAGTTAAGTTTATAATATATGCAAAGATAGGTAAACAACTTAACTCTCCCTCTGAATTTAATAATTCCCCCTAAATTCACTATCTCTCCCCTTTTGACATGCATCGAAAATAAGAGAAATAACAAGTTTGAGGCAATCCAACATAAATTTTGGAGTTAATTTTGAAACCAAAGATTTCTAAGAAAGTATTGAAAATTTAAAAGAAAATAATGCCAAATGATTTAGTTTGAAATTTTTTCTCAAAAAATCTAATGAATAAATTTTGGAAATAAGAATTTTTAAACCGCTTAAAATATTCTACGAATTTAATATTTAAAAAGAAAATTCTTTAAAGTCCTTTCAAAAAAAAATTTAAAACAAAAAATTTTAAGGTAAAACAAATTTGAATGACAAAATTTTCTGAAAAAAATATTTTAAAAATTTTCTAAGATTAAAGAGAAATTTTTGAAGTAAGAATAAAAGTTTTAAAGTTTCTAAAGTATTTAAAAATAAAATTTAGTTATACAGTGAATAAATTTTTATAAAATATTTTTAAAATTTACTAAGTATTAAACATTTGAAAATCTTGAAAAACAATTTTAAAGGAAAAATAGAAAAATTTGGAAACCAATTTGATAATTTTCTAAGTTATAAAGTTTTAAAAATTTGCAAATTAAATAATTTTTTAAAGAGAGTTTTGGAAAATATCAAGTATTTAAAAAAAAATTAAGAGTGTTAATTTTTAATGGATTTGAAAATTCAAAGGAAAAACATATTGAAAGATTTTTTTTTAATTTAAAGTCTTTGATGGAATGCTTCCCCTTAAGTTGATAATTTCCTAAAAGTCCAAGTATGTTTTGAAAACTAAAAAAAATATCTTTATTTTGAAATGTCCAACCTTCATACTTATTTCACTACCATAAGATAGCAACTACTGAATCAGGTTGGTCAATGAGCTTTTAATTCTAACTAATTTGTTACTAATCATATTATTCAAATTGATCAATGTATGTTGTTTAAAGTCCCGATTTATAGTGATGTACTGACATAAGTATCTGAAATTTTAGGTTGAGTCCTAAGAATCTCACACCGTTCTACGTTTCATAATACACAAGTAAGGTATCCTAGTGTGCTTGTAAGATGTTGGCTACTAAAACTATAGGAGCATGCAATTTTACGGTAAGTCCTGGGCTACTTTATAAAGATAAAATTTTTAAAACTAATTTTGAAAACAACTTTTGAAAGGGGGAATTTGAAAATAGAATTTTGAAAAACTTAATAATACATTTTGAAAGGAATTGTAAAATCTATTCTATAAAAAACATGTAGAAAATAAAAGAAATAAAATACTGATTAAAAGTCAAAGCTATTAAGTATCAAATCAAAATATAACCTTAGTCATAATGTCCAACTAGTCCAATAGTAAATACAGAAGGTCAAGCATCAGATAAAGTGCCTCAATATATCTACTCGTTTAGTTATATCCTGACGGAACTCTGCTAGCTACCCCTAAAATATAGTCTGAAGCAAGTTGAAACAAGTTATAGATGATGTCCCCTGGGCCGCATCAAAATATGGAGTTTGGGGAAAATCTAAGGCCAACAGTGGAACAAAAGGCTCCTCAACAACTATAGGAACATCCTCAATATCAACCTCTTCCTCGACAAGCTGAACATAACATGAATGAGTATGTTTGTAAACCATACCTTGATAACTAGTCTTAATCCTAGCCAAGGATATTTGACGAAGGCCAACTAGGTCAAAATCAGACAGCTCTATCAATTCCCCACACCCGACCCCTGTTACGTCATCGTAAGTGTACGGTTACATCGTCAGTAATATAAAAAGATATCATATCCATAGGGACTGGTTATAATCACTAAAGATGTCTCAAAGCGAATTAGCTAAACAACCAAACAAGAATTACATGGACTAAGACAAAACTAGAAAATAGAAATAGAAAGGTAATGTAGGAAATTATGTCTTATGGAGGTTCTAGGAGATTTGGTTTCTTTGTGATACTCATCAATGTAATATGGTCAACCAACCCTATCCTCAATTGTCATGCGTTTATAAGAAGTTGTTGGTTATCTTCTGCAGAAAACACCGGCTAGGGACATTAATCTACACCTTAAGAAACTAAATAGAAATGAACCTATGAAGTCCGTTAACGGGACAGCCCTGTCATGACGCCTCTCGATCATACAACATAGAAATTCATCACTAATCAATTCACATCAAGACATAGGGTACAACCCATTCATCTATCCCCCTTCTTTGTAGATTCTTGCATCACCCTTCAAGGTGATCCCCTAAATGTCCGTTAACGGGGCATCCCTGCCGCGACGCCCCTCGGTCATACAATCTAAGGAATTCCTCTACAAGATCCACAAGAATTACAAACATTCAATCAAGAATGGTAATTAGATCCAAACATAACAATCCACACAAGATTGAATTGATACAAAACATAACAACATCATTGAAACAAGAAGTTAGCAAATCCTTGAATTCATACATCAATTCACATCACAAATACTCCCTCCATCCTAGAACAAGGAGATCTACTCCATGAAACAAGAGAAAAGAACCGAAGACAAGATGATCATAAACATTTCGATCTCAATCAAGAAGATAAAGAAGAAATGCTTATCTAAATACGACGAGTGATTTTCAGAATCAATCCGTGCTACCGGAGTCAAATCTTGGATGGAAACCCCTTGAAATCGTCGGATCAACGCCCAAAAGGTGAAGGAAAGCCTCAAGATTGGATCTCCCCAAAGGGAGAGCCTCCCTTATTTCAAAGGAGGAGAAACCCTTATACAGAGCAGGGAGTTTGGGAGCCACACGACCCGTGGCACGGCCGTGTGAATCTCACGTGGCCTTGCCTACTTCCCTCTCGGCCAGAGTCACATGACCTTGTGACTCTCACATGATCGTGCCATGCTTTGTCTTTGGCTAGCTTGCACAACCGTGCAGATCCACACGGCTTAGTCAATCCTTGTCTCTGGAAGTGTCACACGGTCGTGTGGCACACATGGCCTGCCAGTGCTTTAGCTTTGGAAAGGTTGCATGGTTGTGTAGATCTACACGGTCGTGTTCTAGAATTGCCTCAGGGATGATACGGTCGTGTGAATCCACACGGCCATGTCATGCTTCTCCTCTGTTGATGCTGCACGAACTGTCTGCTCCACACGACCAAGGTCATTTTCCCTTGGCATGGCCGTGTGGCTCACATGGCTAATGTTGTCTTCCTTCACTTGCTTGTAGAGTTGGCCACGAATATCAATTCTTCTCCAAATTTGACTCCTGTAGACAGAAAATGCACATGAGTAGATCTCCGAACAAAGAAGAGTAAATATGTTAAAACTAAAGCAAGGAGTATGAAAATGCATAGATAGAGCATGTGTAAAACATGTGAATGTGCGCCAAAACATACTAAACAAGTGTATACAATCTACGCACATCACACCCCCAGACTTAAACTTTTACTTGTCCTCAAGCAAAATGCCGCAATCTAGATTCATATGTTCTATAATGCATCATAATCCCTAATGCACTTTCCTATCTCTATCCAAAAGTTTCATTGATAAGCATGATCATGGAAATAACTCAAGTATGACTTAAGCATAAGTCTCTTTGTGCACAGTGTAAATAAGTGACATAAACCCTTCAAGTTTCAATCTTCATCCTTGTCAAGTTGTCATCCAATTGAGTTCCTAATGTTTCTGGTGATAGACACTTACCTACCACACACTTGGTTAATATTTCTCAATCAACCCAAGGTCTCAAAAGCGTGCTCGATATCAAGAGAATCATAGCAATTATTTCCCTAGTAACCTAACTCGGTCTCAAAGGGGTAACTTGCTAGTTTCAACTCACGACAACTGTTTTTTATATCCCTTATTCAACATTTTTTTTTCATTTCCTTTTTCCTTTTTTTTTTCATTTTTTTTCTAAGTGATTACAAGGTACAACACTTAAATACATATGTACATAAGCACAAATGTTGGGATATTTTGATTTTTCTAAATGAGCTTACATGATTCGAGCCTCATCCAATAACCAAAATGAAGTTTGAGAAATCACCATGGAAACCAAGTACTAAACAAATAGGATGAATCATGACTATTTCAATGATATCAACTATTCAAGCTCAAGTAATGTGAAAGTAAGATCCTTAAGGTTAAGCCAAATCTCAAACTTATCTCTATACGATACTTAGCTCATATCATGCTACTTAAGATAGAGAAAAGAGGTACACTAAACATACTAGCATCATTTACAACATCATGAATCAAGATAAAAAATGTGCTAACAATTTTTGCTTTTAGACAAGAAAGCATAAAAGTGAAGATTGATGTTCTCAATATGTATGCCACAATGTTTCAAAAGGCAATCAAATGAAAGTCAAAAACAAACTCAAGAAACCAAACAAACAAAACAAAATGCATAATGAAATAGAAAAACTAAAAAATGCATAGAAAAATCAGGTTGTTGCAAACACCCCCCAGACTTAAACTTTTCATCATCCTGATGAAATCAATATGGTGGTGGAGGAGGAGGTGGGGGTCTACGTGGATGATCAATAGGAAAACTAGGAAAACTCGGAGTCTCACTCAAGAACTTATGATATTCATAGAGGGCATCCACTTGTTGACTAGTAACACTCATGCCTTGCATGAATTCTCTCATCCTAGCTTGATCAATATCATAGTCCTAAACAAACTCGACCACTTGACATTGAAAATTCCTCGTAAACTGAGAATGATCTTGCACCTCTCTAAACTAATCATCTGATAAAGTAAAGTGACCCTCCAACATTACTCGTTGGGCCTCTTGCTTCTCATGAAGCGAGTCTAGAGATGCACGAAAATAAAAAAAATCAAATCAGGACTAACCCGTACTATAGGCGAAAGAATGCCTAGCAGGTTTTGGATGTCCAGAGGGTTGCGGGTGTCCAGATGACGAGGGCTCAAGGTGGGGCTTATTGTTCTCAAATAAAGATGGAACATTCTCAGGATCTACATCAGTGATTACCCAATTAGCAGGATTGCGAACAAAAGTCTGCTCGGGATAAGGAAGGGGTAGTGGAAAACCATCCCTCCTAGGACAAAGTCATTCTCATCCCGGTAAATCATTTTCATAGCAAGACATGCATCAATATCAATCATATTATTGACATGAATGATCTCTAGTTTATCTATATCACAACCCAAATTTATAGCTACTTGAGTAATCAAACCACCAAAAATAATCGATCCTGAGGATGCCTTCCCGGCTCTCACCAAGGTTTATAAAAAATGTAAAACGGAATCAAAATCAACCTTATGTAACATAGCCCACAAAGCATAAAGCTCCACTTTTCTAACAACTCCATTGCTTTCCCCTCTACCAAAAATAGTTTTATTCATAACTCGATGTAAGTACCTAAAAATGGGATTTTACATATGGGAAGCTTTAGCTCTAAAGGGCTCATAAGATTGATCCAAACTAGTAATCGAATTCCAAAAATGATTCCAATTGAATCTTGAGTCAAACCTTTGAGAGCTGCCAGTGGACAATCCAAAACAATTATTGAAGTCACTAAATGTCCACTGAAATTCTTTATTCATTAATCTAAAAGTTATTTTTTCCAATGTAATCATCTTCATTAGCAAAGTGAACATCTAGTGAACTAAAAAACTCTAGTATGATACGAGGATATGTAGGTAGATGTGTGTACATGATATCATTCCAATCAAGAGACCCAATCATCCAATCTACATCATCTCTAATTCCTAGAATATTCAAAATAGTTGGGTCCATATAACGCGTACACACAATCTTTCTATTGACATGAATATCAAATCTAGATTTATGATCTTCATCTCTAAAAATAATATTGAATTCATTGTCGTTACCTTCGTCACGTGAAATCCTCTTTCCTTTGCCCTTTGTGACCTTTTCCTTTCCTTTTTCCTTTGTTGGCTCCCTTCCTCCACTTGATCCACAGCTTCCTTTACGAAGTTTCTTCAAAAGATTAGACATGATATGAAGTTCAAAGTAGGGAAAGGCTTTGTGATTTGAGAAGTGAGATCTCAAGAGAATAAATCTTGATAAATGAGATATTAGGAATGGAGGTAATTAAATCTTGAAGATAGGAGAAGAAAATTACTATTTAGATCTAGATCTGAGATAGTCTGTGGAGAAAAAAATAGGGTAGAGATCTAGATCTGGGAGTTTGAAGAAGATAGGTTGATGATTAGAAAGTGTTGAGAGAGGAGGGTGTGTAGCCGACACGTCCCAGACACAGTCGTGTCTTATAGACACGGCCAAGGTAGGGTTGCTCCGCACGGCCCAAGGTGCCTCCTTCTCGAGTATGTCCACACGACCGTGCCAAATGGCACGGGCAATGCAGGCTCCCACTCAGCTTCTTTTGCATGGTCGTGTGTGATGCACGGCCGGATTCTTTTCCTTCTTGATTTAGCCTCACGCGGTCATGTTTGAGACACGGCCGAGTCCTTCTTCTTCTCGGGAATTCTTACATGACCGTGTATAAGACATGGGCAATGCAGCTTTCTTCACTGGAATCTTCACACGGTCGTGTCTGGTACACGACCGAGCATGACTCCTCCTCGGGTAAGTTCACACGGCCCGTGTATGGCGCACGGCCGTGTACTCTTCTGTAGACTTAACACGGTTGTGTTTGGTACACGGTCGAGCTCTGTTTAGCTCAACTTATATGATTTTCTCCATTTTCAACTTCTCCAATGCTTCCATGCCCATGAAGTAATCACGACCAACTTATGGAAGCAAAATACAACCTGAAAACAAACAACAACAATGAAATAAAAGCACTAACTGATGAAAAGAAAACTTTAATTGAAACTAACTAAAGAAACCCTTGGGTTGCCTCCCAAGAAGCATTTGTTTAAGGTCTTTAGCTCGACCGATCCCCGTTTTCTTTTCGTTTTCTTGCCCTTGGAGGGCAGATGTATTTTTTATTTTTATTGGGAGGCCTTCTCCCAACATCACTTGCTAGATCATGTACCTCATCCGGTGACCTCTCGTGAGGATGGAAATTCCAATCCTCTAGCTCGTAAGCGTTCGCCCCGCTGCAAACACTTACTAAAAGAGAAGAGACATGGTTAGAAGAATTTGATAAATCATATTCCAACCTTTCCTTACCAATTACCAATGAAAGCTTATGGTTTTTTATATCAATTATTGCTCCAGCTGTAGCAAGGAATGATCTTCCTAATATGATCAGAATCTTTGGGTCTTCAACCATGTCGAGTACCACAAAATCTGTGGGAATTATGATCCCACCAACTTCTATTGGCACATCCTCTATAATACCCATAGGATATCTGCAAGAATGGTCAGCTAATTATAGTGCCATGGTAGTAAGTTTAAAGTTTTTGAGATCTAATTTATTACAAATTGAATATGGAATGAGGCTAACACTTGCCCCCAAATCACAAAAAGCTCCCTGGATCTTTAAGCTTTGGGGAAGTATTCTTTTCAAACAAAGCACTACATTCCTTGATTAGAGCAATGGTCTCAATGTCTCCTGTTCTTCTTTATTTGACATGATGTCTTTCAGGAATTTGGAAAACTTTGACATTTGTAAGATTGCATCAATTAAAAGAACTTCAACATAAATCTCCTTAACTTTTTCCAAAAATCTGCCAAACTCTTCATCTTTTTTTAACATAACTAATCTTTGAGGGAAAATGACTACTTGATTTTGTAGGTTAAGTGGAAGAGTCTCTTTAACCTTATTGGTACTCTCCTCTTCATCTTGAATCTGAATAGGTTTAAGTGCTGGAGGAGAGAGCTTTTCTTCAGTTTTCATCTGTCACGCCCCAGGTAGTCCCTGCCAGAAGAAATTTGGGCAGCATCTCCCCTGTACGGGTGACAATCTGAAACATTCTACAACATATCCATACACGGCTAACACGGCCGGAAACATACAATAAAATAAAAGTGACAATCACGCAGTATAATAGTAAACAAACCAAACTAAAGCAACGATAAGGAAAATCATCCCAAATATCCTACTCCACTACACTCATAAAACTCAAATCTTATTCCTACTCAACTACACCCATAAAACTCAAATCACAACGACGTAAATAAAATCAACTCACCTCTTCTGCCGGCCAGGCAGTCATGTAGCAGAACATATCCAAATAAAACCCCATCGACAAATAAAGGAAAAACCATACAATATCCATAGAGCAAAACTAGAACAAGTCTAAAACATAGTCTGGATAGTATAATAAGAAAAACCAAAAGACCAAACAAACATCCTTGCGATCTGCAGGGGGACTAGTGACTGGAAATCCTCTGGACAGCCTCAACCTGAAATAGTAATATCAACGGGGTGAGTCAACTCCTCAGCGGGTAACTACTGACATGTATAATAAGAAATATCAACTAATAATAAATATGCGTACAGTCTCCTGGATATACATATCATATGAAAAATATCAAACTGTAAGGAACAGGAGTATCTGTACTAACTAGGACCTGGTATAAGGATAACAAGGTCGTCAGACCGAGAGTATCATAAATCCTGTATGCATGTCAAACATATGCACCCACTAAATATGCAACATATAAGTGTAGTAGACATAAGCAATAAATGCATCAATGCATATAATGCCAATGACATGTCCTGGTCACCACTACTGTAGTTAGCCGTCTCACACACGATGATGGGACTGAGTGGGTAGGGCTGTGACAACCGTGCACTCTGCCATCACTGCTCCTGAGTGACCGAGTGGACGGGATGCTGTCAGAGTACACCTATCCTCCTTACCCCAAATCATAAGTGGGGGATCTCAATGATCTCATCTCCCTGAGCCAGTCCAGAGGAGGGATCCCTGTCCTGCTACCACGCTGCGTCACACTACCCATGAGTGGACCAGCGGAGCTCTTGACAGAGCAACCTGCAGCAACACACTCTGCCTGATAAAAACCATTAACCCATGAGTGGTTGTGTGTGCAGATCCATGTAACTGGCGATGTGCTCAACAATAATGGAGTCAACAATCGCACAACATGCAATCATGCAAGATGATGCATGACACTAAGGATGGAAATATCCTGATCCTATCTATCTCTACAAAATGTGTACCATAGGACAAATGGATCAAATCAATGGTCTAGGTACACAGGTCAGACATGGTATAAAAACCTAGGTTCTGAACATATATAAGGCATGGTATGTCATTACCTTAAGGTCATATATAATCAAAGGAACATGAATGCAATAGCAGGAAATAAATACAACATGCTCAGGTAATAGATAATGACATACCGATGCAAAAATGAACATAAATATTACTACTTGTTAAATATTACTATGCATATCAACATGACATATCAAAATAGATAAGTCAAGGTACCCTCCTCCAATAAGAGGATCGTATCCGAAATAGATCCCTCGTTGAGACACCGTCTCGAATCAAAGTCCTGTGATATCAAACATAATGTAATTAGCTATATAGCTAAATAAAATCTCTAACCCTATTTAATAATCTTATCCTTCCTTTATATTTAAAATCCTTGAATTAAATAAATTCTAACTACACATGAGCAACCAACTATATAAAGAATCAAACCTATCTAAACAAACTCACCCAAATTGATATCCTAGCCTACGCTTCATAGCCGCAGAAATTCATCGCCAAAATCTGGTGGCCAAAATTACAATGAAGTTGTTGTCGGAACACAACGGAGTTGCTGGAATCCTGTAGCTTCTCTGACAGCAACATAGACAATTGCAAATCTTTAGAACAGCAAGCACCATAAACTAGGGCACGAGAGGAAGAAAGGTTACCTGAGGTAGGGCAAAAAGAAAGGTTGCTGTCGGCAATCTCTCTGTGGTGATCAGCGTTGAGGACAACTAGGGTTCGGCTGACCAGCGCTAGGGTAGAGAGATGGCAGCTAGCGGTGGGTGGCAATCAAGGGTAGAGGAAAGAGTTGGTGCTGGCTGCTCACGGCAAAGGATTTGCGTCAACAATATAGGAGAGTTCGGGTGAGAGAAGGTGCGGCAATGAGAGGAAGACCTAGGGCACGATGTCACTGGCAGTAGTGAGGATGAAGCTAGGCAGCTGCGGCAGTGGAAACTAGGGCATGGTGCGGCACTGCTCTGTGCGACGGCGACGGCTAGGGCACGACTCTTTGGGGAGATAGCGCCACCAAGGTCAGCAGAGACACAGTGGAGGAGAGGAAGAGCAGAAGCTCGGCGTCGAAGAGGAGTGTCTGCTCGTTCCTGATCTCCCCCGATTTAGGGCTCGACTGGCGACGTCGCTGTCGGTTGTGGAGACCCGAGGGCGACGCGAAAAAGAGGAGGAGAAGGCACGACTAGATCGTGAAGAGAAAGGGAATTGGGTGAGGAGAGGAAGAAGAAGAGAAGTGTCGGCTTCTCTTGGCCAACGTTTTATGCACGCGGGAGGAGAGAAAGAGGAAACTGTCGTTTGAGGCGCCGGTTAGGAAAGGAGCAGACAACGTGAGAGGAGAAGAAAAAACAGCGATAAAAGAAAGAAAAAGAAAAGAAAAATAAAAAGAAAATCAAACATTTCCTCGTTTAAATGGGGTAGCCTAAACAGGCTTTCCTGGGGCCCAATATTTGATCTCCTTAAATTCGTCATACAGGCTTCGAAAAATTCCCAGAAAATTTCTAAAATTCCAAAAAAATTCCCTTATGGTTATTAACCCTTTTTCGATATTTTACATCATCCCTTTTGGAGCAGTCACTTGAGGATCCCCCAAGGTCCGTCCACTCCTAAGTTCAATTCGATTGCATTGCTCCATTGGATTAACATCAGGTTTTCCAAGAAATTATCCCGGTGCTCTTGAGGATGATGAAGTTAACTGGGCAATTTGACTATCTAAAATCTTTTGATGCTTGTCAGAATTATCCATTCTCTGAGTTAACTTCAAGATATCTTGCTTCATTTCATTTTGACTGGAAATAATTTCCTCAAGCATTTTCTCAATTTTAGAAAATTGATAGCCTTGAGAAGGTAGTTATTGAAAATTTTATTGCTCAGGCTGGAAAGTTGGCCTTGCCCCCATAGATGGTCCTTGTTCTTGATTGTTCCTATAGGAAAAATTAGGATGATTCTTCCACCCAGGGTTGTATGTGTTTAAATATGGATTGTTCTGTCTCTGTTATAGCTCATGATAGCATCACATTGTTCTAATTGATTGATTTGTGTTGAGATAGCTCCTATAGGACATGAGTCTTGGGCATGATCAGAACTCCCACATGTTTCACAACAACATACAATGGCATTGACTGTACTAGTGCTTGTTCCCATATTTTCTAGCTTCTTTGTAAGAGCATCCAGTATTGCAGACATTATAGTGATTGTATCTACATCAAATTTCTCTGATGCCTTTGTTGGGTTTGAATAAGAATAGCCTCCACTTCTTTCAGTTGCCCATTGATGATGATTCTGTGCTACACTTTTAATGATATCTTCGGCCTCATCTAAACTCTTATTCATAAGTGCCCCTCTAGCAGCTGAATCTAGGGACACCTTAGTATAGCAGTTGACGTCGTTATAAAATGTGTGCAACACTAACCACTTCTCTAATCCGTGATGTGGGCATTGTCTGAGCATATTATTGTTGTTGGTTGCTACTCGGAAAACCTAATGGTTCCACTATACAAAAATTTTGTACAAAGATCTGAACCTTTTTCCTAGCAACCATGTGTTCTTTTAAATTAAACTTGGATCGCCTGCGGAACTTAACACGTTTGATCCAAAGTTTAATTTATTTGTTCTTTTAGGTTTAGACTTGGATCTCCTGCGGAACTTAACACTTTCGATCCAAATCACCTAGGTTATTAATTCTATTAAATATTAATTTCCAAAATTGGCTTCCAGTACTAACGTGGCGAGGCACATGGCCTTCTTGGATATGGGAGCAACCACCACCGACTAGACAAAGCCTTTTAAGGAAAACTAATATTTAATTTCCTTAAATAACTTTAGGTCAACCGAAAAGAACAATCAAATCACAAGGAAAAAAAACAAAACAAAAGAATACAACATCGAAAATAAATTCGAAATACTAGAATCGCATGCCTCTTGTATTTGGTATTATTTCCAAAAATAACTAGTATGATGCGGAAAGGAAAAATACTAGTTATACCTTTTAGAAAGACCTCTTGATCTTCTACCGTATTCCTCTTCTAACCTCGGACGTTGTGTGGGCAACGATCTTCCAAGATGAGAACCACCAAGCACCTTCTTCTTCCTTACAAGTTTCGACCATCAAAACTTCTCCTAGGATGAAGAGGTTCGGCCACCACCACCATGCTACAAGGGATGCTAGAAACAAAACTTTCTTTCTCTCATTCTTCTTCTTCTTCTCTAAACTTGATCCGACCACCATATGAATCTCCACACGAAGGATGAGGTTCGGCCATCAAAGAGAAGAGAGGAGGAGAGGATGGCCGGCCACACCAAGGAAGAAAAAGAGGGAGAAAATAGAAGAGAGTTGTTCACAATGAAGCCTTCTCTACCCCCTCTTTTATAATCCTTGGTCTTGGCAAATAAAGAAAATTTAATAAAAACTTCCTTAATTCTTTTGCCATTGAAAAAGAAAATTTATTTAATTAAAAACAATTTTTCTTTTCAATTTACAATGGCCGGCCACACCATAAAATTTCCAAGCAAATAAAATTTTAAACACAAATTAAAACTTCCTTATTTGCTTCCGGAAATTTATAAAAAATTTCTCCAATAATTTTTCCCTTCATGATTGGTTAATAAAAAGGAAATTTTATAAATTAAAATCTTTCTTTTAACATGTGGATAAAAAGAAAGTTATCTCTAAAAATTAAAATCTCTTTTAATTTACAAATAAGGAAAGATATTAAATCTTTTCTTAATCTTTTGTAGAAACTAATAAAAGAGAATTTTTTAATTTTTAAACTTTCTTTTAAATAATAAACATGATTAATAAGAAAGTTTTTACCAAAATTAAAATCAACCTTTTAATCTACAAATAAGAAAAGAGATTTAGTTCTTCTCTTAATCTTTTGTAGAATCTTATAAAAGGAAAGATTTAAATTTTTAAACTCTCTTTTAAATCATGTTATCCACATAAGAAAATTTTAAAAAATAAAAATCTTTTTATTTAAATTTTGGCCGGCCACACCAAGCTTGAACCCAAGCTAGGGCCGGCCACCTTGAAGCACCCATGAACCAAACTTTGGCCGGCCCTAGCTTGGTCTCCAAGCTAGCTTGGCCGGCCCCTATGGGATGGGTAAGACGGTGGGCATAGGTGGGTATAGTACTCTATAATTAAGAGGCTACGATAGGGACCGAGAGGAGGAATTGGTTTTGGTCTCCCGATAAAATTAAGCATCCCGTGTTCGCCCCAAACACACAACTTAATTTTATCAATAATAATTCATTCCACTAGAGAACTATTATTGAACTACTGCACCAATCCCAAATTACATTTTGGGCTCCTTCTTATTATGAGTGTGTTAGTCTCCCTGTGTTTAAGATGTCGAATGCCCACTAATTAAGTAAGTTACTTACAACTCACTTAATTAATATCTAGCTCCAAGAGTAGTACCACTCAACTTCATCGTCATGTCGGACTAAGTCCACCTGCAGGGTTTAATATGACAATCCTTATGAGCTCCTCTTGGGGACATTCTCAACCTAGATCACTAGGACACAGTTTCCTTCTATAATCAACAACACACACTATAAGTGATATCATTTCCCAACTTATCGGGCTTATTGATTTATCGAACTAAATCTCACCCATTGATAAATTAAAGAAATAAATATCAAATATATGTGCTTGTTATTATATTAGGATTAAGAGCACACACTTCCATAATAACTGAGGTTTTTGTTCCTTTATAAAGTCAGTATAAAAGAAACGACCTCAAATGGTCCTACTCAATACACTCTAAGTGTACTAGTGTAATTATATAGTTAAGATAAACTAATACCTAATTACACTACGACCTTCCAATGGTTTGTTCTTTTCCATCTTGGTCGTGAGCTACTGTTTATAATTTATAAGGAACCGATAACATGATCTTCTGTGTGTGACACCACACACCATGTTATCTACAATATAAATTAATTGAACAATTACATTTATCATAAATGTAGACATTTGACCAATGTGATTCTTATTTCTAGATAAATGTTTATACCAAAAGCTAGGCTTTTTGTATACATCCTAACAATCTCCCACTTATACTAAAAGACTAAGCTGCTATATCTGCTGCCATACATCTGATTCCCAACTCTTTAACATGCTCATCAAAAGCTCTTGCCTTAAAGGGCTTAGTGAAAAGATCTATAGGTCATCATCTAATATAATCTAGGTAGCAACAACTTCTCGTTTATACGATTTCTCGTATTGGGTGGTACTTGCGCTCTATTGTGTTTACCTGCCTTATAGACTTATGGTTTCTTCGAGTTTATTACTGCACCAATATCATTACAATGAATTGTAATAATCTTTTGACAAAGCAGAAATCATATCTAAGTCCATCTTGAGGTTATTGAGTCATTTAGCTTTTATGGCTACCTCAGAGGCTTGCCATATACTCAGCTTCTATGGTGGAGTCCAGAAAAACACCTATGCTTATCATTCTTCCATAGTTATGACTTTACCTCCTAAAGTAAACATAAATTCCCGAGGTTGACTTACTATTGTCCCTTTCCGATTGGATGTTAAAATCCATGCAACCCAAAGGGAACAAATTATCTGCCTTATAAGCTAGCATATAATCTCTAGTGCCTCTAAGGTACTTCAATATATGCTTTACCGCAGATCAATGTCCTTTTCCAGAGTTGCTTTGATATCTACTAACTATGCCCATGACAAAATAGATATCCAGTCTCGTACACAGCATTGCATACATTAGGCTTCCCATAGCCGAAGCATAAGGAACTGCCTTCATGTCCTTTATCTCCTTTGATGTCTACGGAGATATTTCTTTAGATAAAGTTACTCCATGCTAAAAAGGTAAGAAACCATTCTTGGAGTTTTGCATGCTTAAAACGAGCAAGGATTTTTTTTTTCGATATATGAAGCTTGGGATAATTAAAATATTCTTTTCTTGCAATCCCTTATTACTTTGATCCCAAGAATATATTCATTCTCCCAAGTCCTTCATATTGAATTGTTTGGACAACCATACCCTTACTTCTGACAACATTTTGATGTTGTTTCCAACTACCAAAAATGTTATCTACGTATAGTACAAGAAATATCACCACATTTCCATCACACCTTTTGTATACACAAGACTTATCCGGTTACTAAATAAATCCATAGGTCTGGATTCCTTTGATAAACCGGATGTTCCAAGACCTTGAAGCTTTGCCTCAGTCCATAGACTGATTGAGCTTGCACACAAAATGCTCTCTGCCCTTTGCAATGAACCCTTCTGGTAGCTTTGTATGGATGCTTTTTTCAAGACTTCCATTAAGGAATGCTGTCTTGACATCCACTTGCTAAATAGATAAAAGAATCCGGATAGACTTAAGCATGACTACCAGTGAAAAAGTTTCCTTTTTCATCAAGCCTTGCTTTGAAAGTTTCCACCTTCCTGTCTATCCATCTTTTCCTATTGTAGACATATTTTCACCCAATGGCTTTTACATCATCTGGTGGTTCTACAAGCTTCCAGATTTGATTAGAATACATATATTCTAATTTTGTATTCATTTCTCTTTGCCAAGATGCTGCATCTTTATTTTGGAGTGTTTCATCATATTTCCGGGATCAGACTCATGTTCATTTGGGATCAAGTCCAAAAACTCTCCCAAAACATGAATCCTTTTGGTTGTTTGACAACCCTCCCACTACGATGATGTACTGTCTATAATTGTGTATCAATTGTGATACGTGTTGCAGTTTCTTGTGATATTTCATCTTGTACAGTTGGTACTAGATTAGACATGTCCTTTATAATTTCTTTAAGAACAAATTTACTTATGGGCTTGTGGTTTATTACATAATCTTTTTCTAAAAATCGATCATTGATGCTAACAATGACCTTCTGATTTTTAAGACTATAAACCTACTTTCATTTCTCTAGGATAACTTACAAACAAGTGAATTCCTGTCCAACTTATCATTGTCTCTCTTCAGCATATGTGCTGGACTACCCGAATCCTAATATGCTTCAAAATAGGCTTATGCCTATTTATCAATTCTATATGAGTAGAGAGTTCTGACTTTGGAAGGTACTATGTTCACTTCCGTTTCCAGAGTATATCCTTAAAATGAATTTGGTAATTTTCCAAATAACTCATCATCAATCTACTTATTTCCATAAGAGTCCTATACCTTCCTTTTTCTACACCATTCTGTAGGGGTGTACCAGGTGCAGTTAGTTGGGATTGAATCCCTACTTTTGATAAGTGACTCCTAAATTCTCCCAAGAGGTACTTGCCACTACGATCTCACCGTAGTGTCTTAATACTTTTACTTTGACGTTTCTCCACATCAGCCTTGTACTCTTTGAACTAATCAAAGCACTTAGTCTTGCGGCACATTAAGTAAATGTATTTGTATCTTGAATAGTTGTCTATGAAATATTCGATACTACCTCTTGTCTGGATAGTCATAGGATCACACAAATCAGAATGAAACAATTTCAACATATCTTTGGCTCCATACCCCTTAGACTTAAAAGCTTCTTGGTTATTTTTCCTTCCAAGTAAGACTCGCAGGTTGGAAAGATTTCCACTACCAATGAACCCAAAAGTTCATCAGCTACCAATGAATCCTACTCAAGTTAATATAACCTAGCCTTAGATGCCAAAGATATAATTGGTTCATTTCCGAATGTTGCTTCCTCTTAAAGTTAGAAGATGTGTTATAATTTCCATTTATTGCATCGTGGGAGTTATTGGATTATAAATTGTCAACCAACATACCAGAATAGATAACTTCTTTATTTTTCTTGATAACAGCTTTGTTATCAAAATAGACACAATATCTATTCTATAATAGTTTAGAAACTGAAATCAGGTTCTTTCTAAACTTAGTACGTAAAGACAATTTCTAATAATCCATATTTTATTCCTATTAAAGGATAAACATCTCCCACTACAACAGCTGCCACTTTTACAGCAGTGCCCATGTGGACGGTGTTTTTATTTTCATTTAGTTGTCGGGTTTCCTGGAACCCTGCAATGAATTGCGGTCATGATTAATGACATCTGTATCTACACTCCAGGTTCTGGTAGATAACACCACTAAACATGTTTCAACTAATGAATTAAATACACCTATATTGTTCTTTAGTTCTAAAAGGACAGACTACCTTAATGTCCAAGTCCTATTTTCAATTATTACAATCGGGACTACTAAGTCTTTTCTATAGTATAACAACTAGGGAATTGACAAACATTTTAAATCCTAAGAATCACAAAAATATTTGGTCAAGATCAATTCCTTAAAATCCCCATGAATTTTGTATGCCACGATAGTGTGGACGTATACAAAATCAAAGAAGAGATTTTATCCATTAATTTTATTATCTCGTCAACTTTACTTTATGACGAATAAAATTAATAGTTGATCTTTCTTTGATCAAATATTTGGTCAAAACTTTTGAATTTAAAATAACATTGATTCCTCAAACAATATTATTTAAATTCACCAACACCTCAAACACCGTGAATTTTGCATGCCACGATAGTGTGGACGTATACAAAATTTAAACATTTGTAAGAGGAGGGGTTTACCCATTAATTATCTTGTCAATAAATCTTTATGACAAATAAAATTACCTCAAACACCGTGAATTTTATATGCCACGATAGTGTGGACGTATACAAAATCAAACATTTCTAAGAGGGGTTTTTAATTTTATTATCTTGTCAACTTATTTATTTGACAAATCAATAGTTGGTTTTCTTCAGTCACACAAATAATAGCAGTGACTCCGATGGGGAGGATACTATTAGACGTGCCTAAGTGTATACCATTACTTGACACTAAGTTCGTTAATAAGATTGTGTCCCTTCCGATGGGGAAGATCACACGCTCTTAATTAACTTCCTATAGTCATCCAAAATGGAAGTTTAAGCTAGTGATCCGCAAACAAGCTCATCTGATATGGAGGAAGGCACTCAGAGCCAACGCGCAAGTTTGTTGCATCACTTATAAACCAGTAATGGAGACCGTGGAATTTATTTAAAAATAAATCCCTCTCCCACTTAGTTATTTAAAGTGAGGAATTTTGACTATGCTAGCCTACTTAGCATGCATACTAACAAGCACACACAACACAGCATAAAAAGCAATAAATAGAAAAACTAATTTTAAACTATTATGACTTTTATCTATTGCTGTCCTCCGTGTGTCGCCAACCCTAGCTGCTGCCATCTTTGGCCACTGCCACCGGGTCTAGTTGTCGCATCCATCTTGCTCCTTGTTCCACTGCACCTCTGATCCTCAAAAGGTTCCATGCCTTGCAAGATTCGATCCGCGACATAAATAGAATTTTACATTTTTCGATCCTATATTCCTCGAAGGAATGTACATGTAAACTAGATCGAACATAAAATAAAATTTACATCCATCGATCTTATATTCCATAAAAGGAATGTACATGTAACTAGATCAAAAAATAAAATCCTAATAAAACTAAATACAGCTCCTGCTATATTTTATAATACAATCATGCACACAATAAAATGCCCTTGACATGTCCAAGGGTCCAATCACACACATAATAACTATAAGCCATAATAGTTGGATCCTGCATCCACAAAGTTAGCACATCCTACTATTAACCTGCCTAAATTATGTATGACATGTGCATAATTAAACTAATACCAAATACATAGAGGCAAAACCCTAGCTCTGATACCAATTGTTGGTTGTTACTCGGAAAACCTAATGGTTCCACTGTACAAAAATTTTGTACAAAGGTCTGAACCTTTTTCCTAGCTACCATGTGTTCTTTTAAATTAAACTTGGATCGCCTGCGGAACTTAACACGTTTGATCCAAAGTTTAATTTATTTGTTCTTTTAGGTTTAGACTTGGATCTCCTGCGGAACTTAACACTTTCGATCCAAATCACCTAGGTTATTAATTCTATTAAATATTAATTTCCAAAATTGGCTTCCAGTACTAACGTGGCGAGGCACATGACCTTCTTGGATATGGGAGCAACCACCACCGACTAGACAAAGCCTTTTAAGGAAAACTAATATTTAATTTCCTTAAATAACTTTAGGTCAACCGAAAAGAACAATCAAATCACAAGGGAAAAAAAAAACAAAACAAAAGAACACAACATCGAAAATAAATTCGAAATACTAGAATCGCATGCCTCTTGTATTTGGTATTATTTCCAAAAATAACTAGTATGATGCGGAAAGGAAAAATACTAGTTATACCTTTTAGAAAGACCTCTTGATCTTCTACCGTATTCCTCTTCTAACCTCAGACGTTGTGTGGGAAACGATCTTCCAAGATGAGAACCACCAAGCACCTTCTTCTTCCTTACAAGTTTCGGCCATCAAAACTTCTCCTAGGATGAAGAGGTTCGGCCACCACCACCATGCTCCAAGGGATGCTAGAAACAAAACTTTCTTTCTCTCCTTCTTCTTCTTCTTCTCTAAACTTGATCCGACCACCATATGAATCTCCACACGAAGGATGAGGTTCGGCCATAAAAGAGAAGAGAGGAGGAGAGGATGGCCGGCCACACCAAGGAAGAAAAAGAGGGAGAAAATAGAATAGAGTTGTTCACAATGAAGCCTTCTCTACCCCCTCTTTTATAATCCTTGGTCTTGGCAAATAAAGAAAATTTAATAAAAACTTCCTTAATTCTTTTTCCATTGAAAAGGAAAATTTATTTAATTAAAAACAATTTTTCTTTTCAATTTACAATGGCCGGCCACACCATAAAATTTCCAAGCAAATAAAATTTTAAACACAAATTAAAACTTCCTTATTTGCTTCCAGAAATTTATAAAAAATTTCTCCAATAATTTTTCCCTTCATGATTGGTTAATAAAAAGGAAATTTTATAAATTAAAATCTTTCTTTTAACATGTGGATAAAAAGAAAGTTATCTCTAAAAATTAAAATCTCTTTTAATCTACAAATAAGGAAAGATATTAAATCTTTTCTTAATATTTTGTAGAAACTAATAAAAGAGAATTTTTTAATTTTTAAACTTTCTTTTAAATAATAAACATAATTAATAGGAAAGTTTTTACCAAAATTAAAATCAACCTTTTAATCTACAAATAAGGAAAGAGATTTAGCTCTTCTCTTAATCTTTTGTAGAATCTTATAAAAGGAAAGATTTAAAATTTTAAACTCTCTTTTAAATCATGTTATCCACATAAGAAAATTTTAAAAAATAAAAATCCTTTTATTTAAATTTTGGCCGGCCACACCAAGCTTGAACCCAAGCTAGGGCCGGCCACCTTGAAGCACCCATGAACCAAACTTTGGCCGGCCCTAGCTTGGTCTCCAAGCTAGCTTGGCCGGCCCCTATGGGATGGGTAAGAAGGTGGGTATAGTACTCTATAATTAAGAGGCTACGATAGGGACCGAGAGGAGGAATTGGTTTTGGTCTCCCGATAAAATTAAGCATCCCGTGTTCGCCCCAAACACACAACTTAATTTTATCAATAATAATTCATTCCACTAGAGAACTATTATTGAACTACCGCACCAATCCCAAATTACATTTTAGGCTCCTTCTTATTATGAGTGTGTTAGTCTCCCTGTGTTTAAGATGTCGAATGTCCACTAATTAAGTAAGTTACTGACAACTCACTTAATTAATATCTAGCTCTAAGAGTAGTACCACTTAACTTCATCGTCATGTCGGACTAAGTCCACCTGCAGGGTTTAACATGACAATCCTTATGAGCTCCTCTTGGGGACATTCTCAACCTAGATCACTAGGACACAGTTTCCTTCTATAATCAACAACACACACTATAAGTGATATCATTTCCCAATTTATCGGGCTTATTGATTTATCGAACTAAATCTCACCCATTGATAAATTAAAGAAATAAATATCAAATATATGTGCTTGTTATTATATTAGGATTAAGAGCACACACTTCCATAATAACTGAGATCTTTGTTCCTTTATAAAGTCAGTATAAAAGAAACGACCTCAAATGGTCCTACTCAATACACTCTAAGTGTACTAGTGTAATTATATAGTTAAGATAAACTAATACCTAATTACACTACGACCTTCCAATGGTTTGTTCCTTTCCATCTTGGTCGTGAGCTACTGTTTATAATTTATAAGGAACCGATAACATGATCTTCTGTGTGTGACACCACACACCATGTTATCTACAATATAAATTAATTGAACAATTACATTTATCATAAATGTAGACATTTGACCAATGTGATTCTTATTTCTAGATAAATGTTTTTAATAAAAGCTAGGCTTTTAGTATACATCCTAACAATTGTATCTATCCCATGCTTCAAATAAGGATTCTGAGTCTGACTGTCTAAAGCTTACAAAAAGATTTCTCACATGAGCTGTCTTGTTTGGAGGATAGAACTTGTCTAAGAATTGCTGCTCACATTGCTCCCAAGTGGTAATGCTATTTGGAGCTAAAGAATTCAACCATTATTTATCTCTATCTCGTAAAGAAAACCCAAACAATAATAATCTAACTGCTTTTGAAGGAACATCATTCATCTTCATGGTATCGTATATTTCATAGAAAACTTCTAAGTGTTGATTTGGATCTTCATGCAGTCCTCCACCAAATTGATTTTGTTGCACCATAGTGATTATTGTAGGATTTATCTCAAAATTATTGATTTCAATAGATGGTCTAATAATACTTGAACGAAGTCCTCTAGCATATGGTGCTGCATAATCTTTAAGTGGTTTGTTCGCCATGTTTAAGTGTTCTTGTTCTTTTTGTTGTCTTTGCGAGGTTTTTCTTCTATGAAAGGTTCTATCAATTTCATAATCAAGAGGGAATAAATCTCCTGTAAAGTTAGATCTTCGCATACACAAGAACAAGATTGCAAAATTTGATTTACAAAGAAAAGAATAAAGAACAAAAAGAATATGATTCACAAACAAAAAGAATAAAAGAATGCAAAGAAGAATTAAAGAACAGAATTAGAAAACTAGTTACAAGTTAGATGTAAGAAAAATAAAGAAAATTTTAGTCTAACTCAAATGATAATCTCTAATGTTATAGACACAGTCCTCGGCAACGACACCAAAAAACTTGTTAAGTCACCGCAATTATACGGTTACGTCATCAGTAATATAAAAAGATATCGTATCCACAGGGACTGGTTTTAATCACTAAAGATGTCTCAAAGAGAATTAGCTAAACAACCAAACAAGATTTACACGAACTAAGACAAAACTAGAAAATAGAAATAGAAAGGTAATGTAGGAAACTAGGTCTTATGGAGGTTTTAGTAGATTTGGTTTCTTTGTGATATTCATCAATATAATATGGTCAACCAACCCTATCCTCTGTTGGTTAGTCCTAGGAAATTGTACCGACTCCACTGTACAAAAATTTTGTACAAGTGTCGAACATTTCCTTAAATAACCTATTGTGTTCTTTAGAAGTTAAATTAGGAATCGCAGACGGAACTTAACATCATTGATTCCAGATTTAACTTATCTGTTCTTAATGGTTTAGATTTGAATCGCAAGCGGAACTTAACACTATTGATTCAAATCCACCTATGTTATTAATTCCATTAAATATTAATTTCCAAAATTGGCTTCCAGGACTGCATGGCGAGGCACATGGCCTTCTTGGATATGGGAGCAACCACCACCGCCTAGATAAAGCCTTTTAAGGAAAGCTAATATTTAATTTCCTTAAATAACTCTAGGTTAACCAAAAAGAACAATCGAATCAAAAATTCAAAAACAAAGAAAACAAAAATTCGAAAAACTAATTCGAAATACTAGATCTAATGCCTCTTGTGTTTGGAATTCTTACAAAAAGAAATAACTAGCATGATGCGGAAAACAATTGCTAATTATACCTTCTCTTTGTATGCTAATGACCTTGAGATCTTCTGTCATATTCCTCGCCTCGCCTTGGACGTCGTGTGGGTGACGATCCTCCAAGATGAACATCACCCAAAAGCTTTCTTCCTCTTCCTCTAAAATCCGGCCACCACTACCACCAAGGAGAAGAGAGCAAAAGGGAAAAGAAGAGAAGAAAGAGGGAGGGTCGGCCACACCAAAATCTCCAAGCAAGAGAATAAGAATTGTGTCCCATGAAGCCTCCTCACCCCTTCTTTTATAATACTTACCCAAGGAAAATAAGGGAAGAATTTTTACAAAAATTAAAATCTTCCTCTAGTTTTTCCTTTTCCCTTTTAGTTTTCCTTTTCTTTCCTCTTGATTGAACCAATCACCAAATCAATGGTTGGATGGATCTTATCTTGGTCGGCCCCTTGCTTGGGCACCAAGCAAGGTGGCCAGCCACTTATAGGAAGAAAAGAAAATTTTTATAAAATTTTTACAAGAAGAAAACCTCTTATAAAATTTTACAAGCTCTCTTTCCTAAAGTGGATGTTAAAAAGGAAAGCTTTTAAAAATTAAAACCATGTTTTAAAATTTAAAAACTTCTCTTCAAAAATTTCCTTTTCTAACATGAATAGAAAATTTTAATTTTTAAACTTCTCTTCCTTTTTTTTTCTAAAACCATGAGGATGGTTAAAAAGGAAACTTTTAAAACTTTTAAAACTTTCTATTAAAACATGTGGCCTAATTCAAATAAAGAAAATTTTAAAAAATTAAAATCTCTCTTTTAAAACTTATAGTTTTCTACAAAGAGAAGATTTTAAAAATTTAAAACAACCCTCCTTGTTTGAATTATTGTGGCCGGCCCCTACTAGCTTGGTCACCAAGCAATAGGGCTGGCCCTTATAGAAGAGGATCTGGTCGGCCATTGCTTGGTCACCAAGCAATGAACCGACCCCCTTCTTATACACCAAGAAAGGCCTTACATTTGGATGGACTTGAGGCTATAATGAGGCTACGACAAGGACCTAGAGGAGAAATTGGTTTTGGCCTTCCGATGAGCTTGAGTATCCCGTGTTCGCCCCGAACACACAACTCAAGTTCATCGATAATAACTCATTCCACTAGAGAGTTATTATCACACTACCGCATCAATCCCAAATTACATTATGGGCTCCTTCTTATCATGAGTGTGTTAGTCTCCCTGTGTTTAAGATAACGAATGACCACTAATTAAGTAAGTTACTGACAACTCACTTAATTAATATCTAGCTCCAAGAGTAGTACCACTCAACTTCATTGTCATGTCGGACTAAGTCCACCTGCAAGGTTTAACATGACAATCCTTATGAGCTCCTCTTGGGGGCATTCTCAACCTAGATAACTAGGACACAGATTCCTTCTATAATCAACAACACACACTATAAGTAATATCATTTCCCAACTTATCGGGCATATTGATTTATCGAGCTAAACCTCACCCTTTGATAAGTTAAAGAAATAAATATTAAATATATGTGCTTGTTATTATATTAGAATTAAGAGCACACACTTCCACAATAACTAAGGTCTAGTTCTTTTATTTAGTCAGTACAAAAAGAACTTACCTAAAATGGTCCTACTCAATACACTTAGAGTGTATCAGTGTAATTTATTAATCAAGATAAACTAATACTTAATTACACTATGACTATTCCGATGGTTTGTTCCTTTCCATCTTAGTCGTGAGCAACTGTTTATAATTTATAAAGAACCGACAACATGATCTTCTGAGTGTGACACCACACACCATGTTATCTACTATATAAATTAAGAACAATTACATTTAACAAATAAATATAGATATTGACCAATGTGATTCTTTTATTTCAAAAATAAATGTTTACAAAAGCTAGGCTTTTAGTATACACTCTAACAATCTCCCACTTATACTAAAAGACTAAGCTGCCATATCTGCTGCCATACATCTGATTCCCATCTCCTCCACATGCCGATCAAAAGCTTTCACCGGAAGGGCCTTAGTGAAAGGATCTGCCAGGTTATCTGCTGATGCAATCTTGGTGACGACAACTTCTCCTCGCTTGATGATGTCTCGTATCAGGTGGTACTTGCGCTCTATATGTTTACTTGCCTTATGGGCTCGTGGTTCCTTCGAGTTTGCAACTGCACCGCTATTATCACAATAAATTATGATGATTTTGGGCAAATCAGGAATCACATCTAAGTCCATTAGAAAGTTCCAGAGCCATATAGCTTCTTTGGCTGCCTCAGAGGCTGCCACATACTCAGCTTCCATGGTTGAGTCTGAAACACATTTCTGCTTAACACTCCTCCATGCAATGGCTCCACCTCCTAAAGTAAACACATAGCCTGATGTAGACTTACTGTTGTCCCTATCTGATTGGAAATCCAAATCCGTGTAACCCACAGGGAGCAAATCATCTGCTTGGTAAACTAGCATATAATCTCTAGTCCTTCTCAGGTACTTCAATATATGCTTTACAGCAGTCCAATGTCCTTGTCCAGGGTTACTCTGATATCTGCTAACCATGCCCACGGAAAAATAGATATCAAGTCTCGTACACAGCATTGCATACATAAGGCTTCCTACAGCCGAAACATAAGGAACTGCCTTCAAATCCTCCATCTCCTTTGATGTCTTCGGAGACATCTCTTTAGATAAGGCTACTCCATGTCTAAAAGGTAAGAAACCTTTCTTGGAGTTCTACATGCTAAAACGAGCAAGGATTGTATCTATATATAAAGTTTGGGATAGACACAATATTCTTTTCTTGCGATCCCTTATAACTTTGATCCCAAGAATGTGTGCACATTCTCCTAAGTCCTTCATATCAAATTATTTGGACAACCATACCCTTACGTTCGATAATACCTTGACATTGTTGCCAATTAACAAAATATTATCTACATATATTACAAGAAATACCACCACGTTTCCGTTACACTTCTTGTATACACAAGACTCATCCAGACACTGAATAAATCCATATGACTGGATTACTTCATTAAACCGGATGTTCCAAGATCTTGAAGCTTACTTCAGTCCATAAATGGACCGATTGAGCTTGCACACTAGATGCTCTTTGCTCTTTTCAATGAACCCTTCTGGTTGCTTCATATGGATGTTTTCTTCAAGACTTCCATTAAGGAAAGCTGTCTTGGCATTGATTTGCCAAATCTCATAATCCATATGAGTGGAAATGGATAAGAGTATCCGGATAGACTTAAGCATAGCTACCGACGAAAAGGTCTCCTCATAATCGATTCCCTTTTTCTTAGTGTACCCTTTCGCAACAAGCCTTGCTTTGAAGGTTTTTACCTTCCCGTCTGTTCCTCTTTTCCTTTTGTAGATCCACTTGCATCCAACGGCTTTTATACCAACAAGTGGTTCTACAAGCTCCCAGACCTTATTAGAATACATAGATTCTATTTCTGAATTCATTGCCTTTTGCCAAGATACTGCATCTATATCTTGGAGTGCTTCGTCATATGTCCGGGGATCAGGTTCATGTTTACTGGGGATCAAGTCTGAAGACTCTCCCAAAAATATGAATCTCTCAGGTTGCCTTACAACCCTCCCACTACGATGAGACACTGTTAGTGGTTGTGTATCATGTGTGACACGTGTTGCATTCTCTTGTGGTACTTCATCTTGTACTGTTGGTACTAAAGTAGACGTGTCCTCTCTAAGTTCTTCTAGAATAATTTTACTACTGGGCTTGTGGTCTATTATATAGTCTTCTTATAAAAATTGGGCATTGGTGCTAACAATGACTTTCTGGTCTTTAGGACTATAAAATAAACCACCTTTCGTTCCTCTGGGATAACCCACAAACACGCACACTTCTGTACGAGATTTTAACTTATCAGCATCCGGATTTAGCACATGGGCTGAACTACCCCAAATCTGAATATGTCTTAGACTAGGCTTTTGCCCATTCCACAATTCTGTGGGAGTAGAAGATACTGATTTAGAAGGTACTAAGTTCAGAATGTGCTCTGCCGTTTCTAGAGCGTATCCCCAAAATAAATTTGGTAATTCTGAATAACTCATCATCAATCTAACTATCTCCATAAGAGTCCTATTCATTCATTCTGCCACACCATTCTGTTGGGGTGTACCAGGTACGGACAACTGGGATTAAATCCCGACCTCTGATAAGTAATTCCTAAACTCTCCTAAAAGGTATTCGCCACCACGATCAGACCGTAGTGTCTTGATACTTTTACCAAGACGTTTCTCCACATCAGCCTTGTACTCTTTGAATTTATCAAAGCACTCAGACTTGCGGCGCATTAGGTAAATGTATCCGTATCTTGAATAATCGTCTATAAAAGAGATAAAATATTCAAAACCACCTCTTGCCTGGATAGACATAGGACCACACAAATGAGAATGAACCAGTTCTAACGCTTTTTTGGCTCTATACCCCTTGGCCTTAAAAGGTCTCTTGGTCATCTTACCTTCCAAGCAAGATTCATAGGTTGGAAAATTTTCCAACTCCAATGGACCCAAGAGTCTATCAGCTATGAGTCTTTGAATCCTACTTAAGTTAATATGACCAAGCCTTAGATGCCAAAGATACGTTTGGTTCATCTCTGAAGGTTCTTTTCTCTTTTTAGAGTTAGAAGATGTGTTATTAATTTCCATATTTTGCTTTATGGGAGAAATTAGATTTAAAGTATATAAATTGTCAACCAATGCACCAGAACTAATAATCACCTTATTTCTCTTTATAACCACATTGTTACTAAAAGAAACAGAATATCCATCCATATACAGTTTAGAAACTAAAATTAAATTCTTTCTAAAACTGGGTACATAAAGATAATTTCTTAAAATCAAACTTCTATTCCTATCAAAAGATAAGTAGACGTCTCCCACTGCAATAGCCGCTACCTTAGTAGCATTGCCCATGTAGACGGTTATCTCTCCTTCAAATAGTCGTCGGATTTCCTGGAACCCCTGCAAAGAATTGCAAACATGATCAGTGGCTCCCGTATCTACACACCAGGTGCTGGTAGATAACACCGCTAAACATGTTTCAACTACTAGAGTATGAGATATACCTTTATTGTTCTGATTCCTACGAGGATAGTCCGCCTTCCAATGTCCTGATTGCTTGCAGATGAAGCACTTGCCCTTCGGCTTCTTCATTCCAGCTTTCTGTCCTATACCTTAAGGTTTATTCACCTTCTTTTCTAAAAAGACCTGTTTCTTCTTCTTCTTGCCTTTTGACTTAGAAGTAGAACCATTTTCAGCATAGTGAATCTGAGAACTATGACGAAATATTCCTTCTGCTGCCTGTAGTTCTGTCAAAAGTTCCGCCAACGTATACTCTCTTTTGTTCATGTTATAGTTCAGGCGGAACTGCTCAAAACTTCTGGGTAGCGTTTGGAGAATTATATCGACCTGGGTTTCCCCATCGATTTCTCCTCCAAGGACTTGTATTTCATTCAGATAAGCCATCATTTTGAGGATATGATCCCTTACAGGTGTCCCCTCAGACATGGTGGCTATCATTAGCTTTCTCATTGCCTCTAGCCTAGCAGTCTCTGGTGCCCAAAGAGTTCTTTGAGATTGTTCATTATATCATAAGCTATTGGTAAATCTTGATGCTGATGTTGCAATACATTTGACATTGAAGCTAAAATGTAACACCGCGCCATCTCATCTGCTTTTACCCATTTCCTATGATACTCAATCTCCTATGGGGTAGAGTCACCATTAGGTGCATCAGGGCAAACCTCAGTCAGTACAAACTTATAGCTCTCAGCAGTAAGAATAATGTCCAGGTTCCTTTTTCAATTTATATAGTTGGGTCCAGTAAGTTTATTCTCTTTCAGAATAATGGCTAGTGGGTTGAAAGTCATCCTAAGAATCACAAAAATAAACTTTGGTCAAGACTCTAAATTTAGAATAATATTGATTCCTCAAACAATACTATTTTAAATTAACCAACACCTCAAATCACCGTGAATTTTGCATGCCACGATAATGTGGACGTATACAAAATCAAATATTTGTAAGAGGAGGTTTTACCCATTAATTTTATTCTTGTCAACCTAACTTTATGACAAATAAAATTAATAGTTGGTTTTCCTTCGGTCACACAAATAATAGCAATGACTCTGATGGGGAGGATACTATTAGATGTGCCTAAGTGTATATCATTGCTTAACACTTAGTTCATTAATAAGATTGTGCCCCTTCCAATGGGGACGATCACACGCTCTTAATTAATTTCCTATAGTTATCCAAAATGGAAGTTTGTTCTAGTGATCCACAAACAAACTCATCCGATATGGAGGAAGGCACTCAGAGCCAATGCGCAAGTTTGTTTGCATCACTTATAAACCAGTAATGGAGACCGTGGAATTTATTAAAATCCCTCTCCCACTTAGTTATTTAAAAATAAGGATTTTAACCTATACTAGCACACATCACATGCTCATAAACATCACAGTAAATAAAAGCAATAAAATTTGGAAATTAATTTTCCAACTATTATGGCATTTTCCATCACTGTCTTCAGTATGCACCAACCCTAGCTGCTGCCATCTTTAGCCACCGCCATCGGGTCAAGTTGTCGCATCTATCTTGCTTCTTATTCCACTGCGCCTCTGGTCCTCCTTTAGCACCACGCCTCGCAAAGATACGATCCGCGACAAATATAGAATTTTACATATATCGATCTTATATTCCATAAAGGAATGTACATGTATTCTAGATCGAACAAAAAATAAAATTCTAAAAATAATACAACTCCTGCTATATTTAATACATACAATCATGCACACAAAATAATGCCCTTGACATGTCCAAGGGTCCAATCACACACAATATCTAAATACCATAATAGTTGGAGCATGCAACCACAAAGTTAGCACATCCTTCTATTATCCTGCCTAAATTATGTATGACATGTGCATAATTAATTTGAAAACCAAAACACACAGAGGCAAACCCTAGCTCTGATACTAATTGTTGTGACAAAAGATGTCCACATATCTCCACAATGGCATGATATTGTCCACTTTGGGCCTAGGCCCTCATGGCTTTGCTCTTGGGCTCTACCCAAAAGGCCTCATGCCAATGGAGATATCATGCATCCTTTTAACCCCATGATCTTTACCAAATCTTTCCAATGTGGGCCTTTGATTGAACCCCAACATCCTCAATTGTCATGCGTTTGCAAGAAGTTGTCGGTTATCTTCTGCAGAAAACACCGACTAGGGACATTAATCTATACCTTAAGAAACTAAATAGAAATTATCCCTATGAAGTCCGTTAACGGGGCAGCCCTGTCACGATGCCCCTCGGTCATACAACATAGAAAGTCATCACTAATCAATTCACATCAAGACATAGGGTACATCACATTCTGTAACGCCCGCCCCTTTACTACCACTCCTGCCTAGTGAGGGCGGGGTTACTTTCCTTATCCTTAGACTTAGTAACTTAAACATTCATACATACATACAGCGGAAGCATATCTATGTTTCTAAGCATAGAGTAACATAGTAAGCATATGTATAAGAAATAACATAGTTCAACTTAAATAGTCATAGTATTCATTTCTAACTCATGCATCGAGAATCATAAAAGACATCACATGACATAACATATTATTCTAAGTTCACTTAAGCAGGTTATTTTGTTTCTTTAGCCAAGTCACCATCACACATCTCTTGCCCCTTCCTGCTGCACCTCTAGTTTCTCCATTCTTTACCTTTATCTGTGGTATAAGGAAAAGTATCTGTAAGCACTCAAGGCTTAGTGAGATCCTTTCCTACTCACAAAAACCAACACATCATGCAACATCATCATATCATACATTATAGAGTAATTGATGCTCATATCATCATGTAACTAAAACATATCAAATCATGGCATGAATCTCAGTAATGACATAAGGTAAAGTAAACAACATATTATGGTCTAATTCTTATCATGGTACAAGTAACATCCTATCATAGCATAAATCACATCATAACATAAGAAATCATTATATCATGGTATAAATCATATCATAACATGGAGGTACTATCATGACATAAGAAAATCAGCGTATCATGGCATAGATCCTATCATAGCATGGAGGTACTATCATAACATAAGAAAATTATCATATCATGGTATAGATCATATCATAACATAAGTGTACATCATAGCATAAGTGAAAACATCATGACATTTCTTTTCATAACATCAAGGCATCATATCATAACATATCTTGTAAGCATTACTTTTCATCATATCATGAGCATGGATGCAAGATGTCCTTTAAAACATGGGAAATGTAAATGTCATGTGCAATATGCCTTTCAAAACATGATTTTATGTCATGTGTGAGATGTCTTAAAACAATATCATATAGTACTTGAAAATAATCTCAACATGAGAGGGGCCCAGCTTAGTACCACATACACACATAATGCGCGCATCCTTAGTAGACCCAAGGTAGCTAGTCTTGAACCTACTAGGAAACTAGGCCCGTAGCTCGACCTAGGGGCACGTAAGGAGCCCACCCTTTACTAGGCCCGTAATTCGACCTAGGGGTGCATGAGGAGCCCACCCTTTTGGTACAAGCCATTCAAAGTAAAATACATGTCATATCATATCTCTATCATTTCATAACATATTCATGTCGTTCATAGCATATCTTATTCATGTCAATCATAGCATATCATGTTCATGTCATTCATATCATATCATGTTCATGTCATTCATGGAAATTCATATTCATGTCATTCATAGCATATCGTATTCATGTCATTCATAGCATATTTCATTCATGTCATTCATGGCATATCATGTTCATATCATTCATGTCATTCATAAGGTATGCATAAATGGGCACATAGCCATGCATACTTGTCTTGGGCACATAGCCATCATATTTTGGCACATAGCCATTTTGATATCATTCTCATGCATGGTTTATAAACATATTCAAATGAGCAATATAACACAAAAAAAAAAAACATAATCATGCATGGATCACAAGTTAACTTCTTCCAATTCAAGTCATGGCAAGGAAAGTACATATTGAGTCATAACTTAGTCTAAATTCTCAACCCACTAATGGTGGCCGAAACATGCATAGGCTCCTTTAGGTTTCATGAAATCATACAAGCATATGAACCCACATTCATTTCTATACATCTAACATAAGGAACATCATAAGCATATGTGATTTAGGTTCTATGCTTCCTAGGGTTTTAAACCCACCTTGGCCGAAACATACAAGGTCCAAACTTGGTTACAATAGCATGTAAGCATGTGAATCTAAATAAATTTTTCCATGCATTTTTCCTAGGCATTCACATGAGCATATTAGGTTAAAGTTCAAGCTTCCTAATTTCACCAAGTGTAAGTGGCCGAATGCTACAAAGCATGGATTCTAAACATATGAGTACCCTATAAATTTCATAGCATATCATGGAGAGGAACATAAACATGTTAGGGTTAAATTTAGGGTTGCCTAAGCCCTACATTTCATAGTGGCCGAATGTTCAACATGTGAAAAAAAAAAAACATAACTCTAAGCAACATGAAATCTCAAGTGCATAATGTTATCTTCATATCTTTTCATAAGGTAAAACATAAGCAAGCTAGATTTGAGGTTGAGCCTCATTAAGGTATTGAATCCCTTAATGGCCGAAACCTTGTGATAGGGTCCTACTAGTTCTAAGCCACATACAAATATGAAACATCAAGAGAACATTCACAACATATAGTGGAAAACTTCATACTTGATACCTCTTCTAGAATTTACAAGCATGTGAGTACCTTATGAATTTCATAGCATATCATGGGGAGGAACTTAAACATGTTAGGGTTGAATTTAGGCTTGCCTAATCCCTACATTTCATGGTGGCAGAATGTTTACCATGTAAAAAAACTAACCCTAAGCAACATGAATCTCAAGTGCTTTATGTTATTTTTCATATCTTTTCATAAGGTAAAACATAAGCAAGCTAGATTTGAGGTTTATCCTCCTTAAGGTATTAAATCCCTTCATGGCCGAAACCTTGTGATAGGTTCCTACTAGTTATAAGCAACATACAAGTATAAACCTCAAGAAAAATATTCACATAACATCATAGAAGAGATCATAGACATGTTAGTTTTTAAATTGAGCTTCCCTAGGTTTTTAAGCCTCTTCATGGTCGAACCCTAAGGTAGAGTATTACCTAACTCTAAGCCTTATGCAAGAATGAAATATCAAAGTCATATTCCTAACATATCATCAGGAAAACTTAAACATATTGGTTTTGGTTTTTAAGCTTCCATAAACTTTACAAGTATCATAACCGAAATTTCTATGGGAAAACTCTAGGTTATAAATGTAGGACCGTTGGGCAGGCTAGAAGGGGGGGTTGAATAGCCCTGTAAAAAAAAACAAAAGCAACCCTTCTCGAACTCTTAAACTAACACTTGAATAAAATTAGCTAAGCAGAAATACAAGAAAGAAACGAGGCACCGTGTTTGACTTGGTTACAACCGGGGGGGTTGTTAATCCAAGGAAAGTGATCGCACTAAAAACTCCTTCAGGCGAAGAAGCCTCTTACACCGATGAAAGCACAAAAATAGAAGCTAAACTAGAGCAGTGAGTGCACAAGTGTTTGGAATGCTAATTACTGAGTTGATGTAAAAGCTTCTGGACCAAGGCTATATTTATAGCCTTGGTCGGGGCGCCTGGAAGGGTTCCGGGCGCCCTGGGGGGATAAAACTTTATCCCCCAACGTTCAGATCGCGTAAATCGTGATCCTGGTCAAAATCAGGGTCCGGGCGCCCAGAAGGGTTCCGGGCACCCCGGATGGCTCCGGGCGCCCCGGACTGTTCCGGGCGCCCCAGAGCCCAAAGTCAACAGCGTTGACTTTTTTGCCCGAGACCTCTTCTCTGTTTCAGTCCCTCCTCGGTCCAGTTCTTCTCCTCCGGATCCGCTCGCTTGGGTGATCTCTGCCATCCGGAAAAGGGCTCACCCGAACCCAACTTCCGGTCTTCTCGAGCGAGCTTCCCTCCGGCTTCTCGTCCCTCGGAATTGCTGCGTGTTTCCTTCTCGTCTGCCGGCATACTCATCCGCAGTCTTCGTCCCTCGGACGCACCGCGTGCCGTCCTTCTCGCTAGCTGCGTCTCTTGCTCCCCGAGCAATCTTCCGCTCCAGCTTTCGTCCCTCGGAACCACCGCACGCTTCCTTCTCGTCCGCCGGTGTACTCTTCCGCAGCACCTCATCCCTCGGATTGCCGTCCTTCTCGCTAGCTGCGTCTTCCGCTCGACTACCTGTGTTCCTAAGCTCCTGCACACTTAGACACAAGGTTAAAACAAGCAGGACCTACCTTAACTTGTTGATCACACCAAAACAACCTTGGGGTTCCAACAATAAATTCATATAAACTCAACAAAAATCATATAACCACTTGTACCACAGGTGAGGGGATACTCACATCCTCTTGCTTGGTCTTTTCCTAAGAGAAGGTACCCTTTCGTGAAAAGAAAGAAGAGAGCTCCTCCTCCTAGTGCTCCTTTGTGTTTTTCTTGCTTGTGAGAGGTAGATCTTGAGGGTTCCTTCTTGTGGTTTGGTTTTCTTAGGGAGAAAACCTTAGTTGGATTTTTTGGGGAAAGAAGAGAGGAGGCTCTAGGTCACGGCAAGATGAGGGAAGGGAAGAAAAAATGAAGTTCCTTCTTGATTTTCCCTCTTATGCTAGGTGGAAGTAAGAAGCAAAAAGAGGCTTTGCTTTCCCCTCTTCTTAACTCATCTTTTATTCTCTTAATGATGAAGAAATGTCTTCATTCATCCCCCTACTTCCTCTCCTCTCCTTCTCTCTTGTCATACACGAAAATGAAAAAGAGTGAGGAAGAAAAAAAAAAAACTTGTCTTACTTCTTAATCAAGAGAAGGAGGAAGAAAGCTACTTGATGTTTTCTTGCTTTCTTCTCTTAATCATGATTTTATCTTTATCTACAATATTCATTCTCTATTTAACAATAACTCATGATGGTCTAGTGGTAATTCTATAATTCTTAGCTTAAGAAGGTTCAAGGTTCAATCCTTGACCAATTCTTTATATATATATATATATATATATATATATATATATATTATCTTATCTTCTTTTATTCTAAAAGAAATCTTCACCTACTTAGTTTAAGAATTCGTGGGTGTTACACATTCATCTATCCCCCTTCTTTGTAGATTCTTGCATCACCCTTCAAGGGGATCCCCTAAATGTCCGTTAACGGGGCATCCCTGCCGCGACGCCCCTCGGTCATACAATCTAAGGAATTCCTCTACAAGATCCACAAGAATTACAAACATTCAATCAAGAATGATAATTAGATCCAAACATAACAATCCACACAAGATTGAATTGATACAAAACATAACAACATCATTGAAACAAGAAGTTGGCAAATCTTTGAATTCATACATCAATTCACATCACAAATACTCCCTCCATCCTAGAACAAGGAGATCTACTTCATGAAACAAGAGAAAAGAACCGAAGATAAGATGATCGTAAACATTTCGATCTCAATCAAGAAGATAAAGAAGAAATGCTTATCTAAAGATGATGAGTGATCTTCGGAAACAATCTATGCTACCAGAGTCGAATCTTGGATGGAAACCCCTTGAAATCGTCGGATCAATGCCCAAAAGGTGAAGGAAAGGCTCAAGATTGGATCTCCCCAAAGGGAGAGCCTCCTCTCTTTCAAAGGAGGAGAAACTCTTACATAGAGCAGGGGTTTGGGTGCCACACGACCCGTGGCACGACCATGTGAATCTCATACGGCCTTGCCTACTTCCTTGTCGGCAAGAGTCACACGGCCGTGTGACTGTCACACGACCGTGTGATGGTCGTGTGACTCTCACATGGTCGTGCCATGCTTTGTCTCTGTCACGCCCCGGAGGAGTCCCTGTCCGAAGAAATTTCGGCAGCATCTCCCCTGTACGGCGGACAATCTGAAACTTTCTACATCCCATATACCTCAGCCACATGCGGCTGGAATAATAACAGAAATAAAATAAACATATACATAATCATCACACACAGTTAATATAAATTTCAGCCTCTGGCTGACACCACCACACAGTATATATAAATATAAGCAAACAAAACAGTAATACCATGACTCGAAATCAACCCTACTCCACTACACCCATAAAACACAAATCTGACAAACTCACCTCTTCTGCCGTCCAGGCAGGCATGTAGTAAACCATAACGATTAAAAATCCATCGACAGGTGCAAACCATACAATATCTAAGTATCAAATCAACCAAGTCTAAAACATAGTCAAATGAGAAGCATAAACAAAACCAAAGATAACTATAGCTGGTGGTCTGCAGGGGACTAGCAACTGGAACTCTCTCGTGACAGCATCAACCTGAAAATGACAACAATGGAGGTGGGGTGAGTCCAACACTCAACAGGTACAACTGATATGCAAAGTAAGGAAATAACACCTAACACTAATCATGCGTACAGTTTCCTGATAAAAATAAAGGTAAATGCAAACCGAAGTAAACAGGAGAGAAACTGTACTAACCAGGACCTGGGTATAAGGACAAACAGTCCTAAAGGTATAGAAGACCTGTATGCATGTCAAACATAGGTATCCAAACAATATGCATCATATAAATGCAGCAAACACAAACACAAGCAATAAATGCATCATGCATATGATGCCAATGTCATGGTCACCCCTGACGCCAGTCAGCCAACTCACTACAGAAGTGGGACCGAGTGGGTAGGGCTGTGACGACCGTGCACTCTGCATCACTACTCCTGATGAGTGACCGAGTGGACGGGATGCTGTCGGAGTACACACATACTCCTACCCCAAATCATAAATGGGGGAGCGCAATGCTCTCATCTCCCAGTACACGATGACGGGGAGGGGTCTCTAACGTGCTACACGCTGCGTCACACTACCCATGAGCGGACTAACAGAGCACCGGAAGAGTAAACTGACGTGCTACCACGCTGCGTCACGCTACCCATGAGCGTCACAACGGAGCACCGAACAGTGATGAAACTGGCAATGTGCTCGACAATAATGGAGCAATCTATCACACAGCATGCAATCATGCGAATGATGCATGACACTAAGCATGGTAATATACTAAACCAAATCTATGGACATATAATGATGTGCACCATAGTGAACAAATCATAACAAAGTACATTGATCAAATAAGGTATCAAACCTAGGTCCTGAACATGGTGAAACATGGTTATATCACTACCCCTATGAGCATGTGTAATCAGGTACATAACAACACGAAATGCAAAACAAATAATCAATCAAGCAGGTAACAGGTAATCGGGTAGTGATTAAACGAAACAAATGAGGAACATAATTAATGCAACTTGTTAATTTCATTACTATGCATATCAAAGACAATAAGTCAAAAGTACCCGCCTCCAACAGAAATGTCCAAATCCGATATCGAGATACTCGTCTCGCGTGAAAGTCCTGTAATTCCATGACCAACAGATTCAGCTACTTACTTATAAATTAAATAGCTAAATCAATTTTTACGCACCTATTCAAGATAGCCACAGACAAAGATGATTATTAATTAACCATATAATTAAAGTTAAATCTGCTTAACCCTAATTAATCCATTATTCTCCTTAGATTATGTTTAAATCTTTTAACCCAATCTCCTTATGAGTTAATCAATTATATCATGGCAAACTTTCTAAAATCAATAAACCCTTATATGCACCAATTGGATTATAACTCCAACCCTAACAATTTACAACAGGAATCTAATAATCCTAATATCGATCATGAAACCATTACATCAATCAACACCAAATGATCATAATGTATCCACTCCAAAACTTACCCAACTCAAGTGGGTGGACAGTGGTGTCGGGCAGCAGGTGGTGGTCACCAAGATGTTGATCTCGGACTGTTTTGCCTCTGTCCACAACCCGGAGAGACAACTAAAGCACAAGGAAAACGAAGCAAGGATTAGGCAAGGGAGGCAGCGGCGCTAGGGCAGAGAAATACAACACAATGGTCGCCGGAGAGATCGAACCGTGGCCGTCAACTTCAAGCTAGGGCACGACTACGGCAGGGCTCGGCTAGGGCACGGCGTCGGCAGAGAGGCTCGGCCGTCGGTTGTGGTGGCACCGAAATCTCCACAGCGAGGGAAAAAGGGGAAGAGTCGGCGTTATGGCTCGGTTGCCGGCACAGAGGATCGGCCAAGGAGAGTGGGTCGGCTCTGTGAGTTGCGGCGGCGGCGCTGGGAACTCCACGGCAAGGGCTACGGCAGAGGAGGGCTTCGGCTCGGGTAGGAGAAAACGAGAAGCGGAAGTGGCCGAGGGGTTTAAGGCTTCGGCGAGGAAGAAACCGCCGGGCCGGCGGTTAGGGCACAGAGATCGCGCGTGGGGAAGAAAGGGGCGCGGCGAGGCTCGGGTGAAAACACGAGAAAAACAAAAGAATAAAGAAAATAAAAGAAAAATGAAATGTAAATATAAACATTTCCTCACATAAATGGGGTAGCCTAAACAGGTTTTTCCGGACCTCGTTTTTATCCCCGTAAACTCGTCCATACGAGCTAAAAAAAATTCTCGAAAAATTTCCAAAAATTCTGGAAAATTCGTTTATTAATATTCGCTTATTTCCGGTATTTTACATTCTCCCCCACTAATAAAAATTTGGTCCCCAAATTTTGTTATCTACCATCAGCAGTACTAACAACAGATATAGAAAGTATGAATGCTGAACGGTAAACTAAATCACATACCTCAAGTGAAAAGATGGGGATATCGAGCTCGGATAGTATCCTCAAGCTCCCAAGTAGCCTCCTCGTCCGAATGATGCTGCCATCCGACTTTAACCAGCCGTATAGTCTTGTTCCGCAACTGACGCTCTTTCCAGTCCAAAATCCGTACCGGAATCTCCTCATAAGTAATGTCAGGCTGAACTGGAACTGGAATATCTGCCAGCACATGCGTCGGGTCGGGCACGTATCTCCGCAACATAGATACATGGAATACATCGTGGACGCCTGCCAGGGACGGTGGTAGTGCTAACCGGTAAGCTACCGCTCCGATCCTATCCAAGATCTCGAAAGGGCCAATATACCGCGGAGCTAGCTTACCTCTGAGGCCAAATCTCTTCACCCCTTTCGTGGGTGAAACTCACAGAAATACATGGTCGCCAATAGAGAACTCTAGTGGTCTGCGTCTCCGATCAGCATAACTCTTCTGGCGGTCCTGCGCCTCTGACATCCTCCGTCTGATAGTACGGACCAACTCTGCATCCTGCTGAACTCTATGAGGTCCCAACAACTGGGCCTCTCCAACCTCATCCCAAAGGGCGGGTGTCCGACAAGGTCTACCATACAACGCCTCAAACGGTGCCATCTGAATAGCCGAATGAAAGTTGTTGTTGTAAGCAAACTCTACTAACGGCAAATGGTCCTCCCAACTGCCTCCAAAATCTATAACACATGACCTCAGCAGGTCCTCCAAAGTCTGAATGGTCCGCTCTGACTATCCATCTGTCTGTGGATGGAAGGTTGTACTGAAACGGAGCTGTGTGCCCAAGGCCTGCTGCAGACTCTGCCAGAAACGAGACGTGAACTGAGGATCTCTATCCGAAATGATACTTAACGGAACACCATGTAGTCTGATAATCTCTCGACAATACAGATCTGCCAATCGATACAGGGGATCAGTCCTTCGGATCGCTAAGAAGTGCGCGGATTTGGTTAATCGATCAACGATTACCCAAATCGCGTCATGGCCTCGTCGTGTCCTCGGCAACCCTACCACAAAGTCCATGGTAATGTGATCTCACTTCCACTCAGGAATAGGAATTCGCTGAAGTAACCCTGCAGGTCTCTGGTGCTCAGCCTTCACCTGCTGACAAACAAGACATCTAGCTACGAAATCCGCGATGTCTTTTTTCATGCCGTTCCAACAATAGGAACGCCTCAAGTCTCGATACATACGGGTCCCGCCTGGATGGATCGCAAATCGAGAGCGGCGTACCTCCTGGAGTAGCTCCTGTAAGACCGGATGAGACTGAGGTACGCATAATCTGCCTCGAAAGTATATAATACCCTCCTCGTCTCGTGTAAACTCGGTCTGCTGCCCGGAAGCTATCTGACTGCTAATGAACTGCAAATGTTGATCACCAGCCTGTGCCTCTCGGATCTTCGTCCTGATCGATGACTGAGCAACCATAGTAACAAGAATACACTGCTCTATAGATCCCTGCTCCTCAAGGTCTAACTCAGAAAAACTCTGAATCAAGTCTGTGACTGAAGTCCGGTGGCAAGCCAAAGTCCCTCTGGACTTCCTACTGAGTGCATCGGCAACCACATTAGCTTTCCCCGGGTGGTAGCTAATGGTACAATCGTAGTCCTTCAAGAACTCCATCCATCTCCTCTGTCGGAGATTAAGCTCCTTCTGAGTGAAAATATATTTGAGACTCTTATGATCAGTGAGAATCTCAAATGTAATACCGTATAAATGATGCCGCCAAAGCTTCAGAGCAAAGATGATGACAGCTAACTCCAAGTCATGAACTGGGTAGTTCTTCTCATGCTCCTTTAGCTGACGAGAAGCATAAGACACTACTCTGTCGTACTGCATCAGAACAGCGCTCAAACCCTGAAGAGACGCGTCGGTGTAGAGTACAAATCCGTCCTCTCCAGAAGGTAAAACCAAAAATGGAGCCGACACTAATCTCCGCTTCTGCTCCTGAAAGCTGGTCTCGCAATCCTCGAACCATGTGAACTTCACGCCTTTCCTGGTAAGGCGTGTCAGCGGCATAGCAATACGCGAGAAACCCTCAACAAAACGTCGGTAATATCCGGCTAGTCCCAGAAAACTGTGGATATCCTGAACTGACTTCGGCTGCTCCCAACTGGTGACAGCCTCGATCTTCTGAGGATCAACTGAAATACCTCTGCTCGAGACCACATGTCCAAGAAAATCGACTGAGGATAGCCAGAACGCACACTTGCTGAACTTCGCGTACAGCTGATGTCGTCGAAGAATCTCCAAAACTGTGCGAAGATGCTATACGTGCTCCTCCTCGGAACGAGAGTAGACCAATATTTCATCAATGAAGACGATAACAAACTGATCCAAATACTCCAGAAAGATGCGGTTCATCAAGTCCATAAACACCGCTGGAGCATTGGTAAGCCCAAATGGCATTACCAAAAACTCATAATGACCATATCTCGTACGGAAAGCTGTCTTCTGGATATCTGAGTCTCTGACCCTCAACTGATGATATCCGGATCGCAGATCAATCTTAGAATACACTGATGTACCTCTGAGCTGATCAAACAAATCCTCGATCCGTGGTAAAGGATATTTATTTCTGACGGTAACTGCATTCAACTGTCTGTAGTCAATACATAACCTCATGGTGCCATCTTTTTTCTTGACAAATAATACCGGAGAACCCCATGGAGAAACACTAGGGCGAATAAATCCCCTATCCAAAAGCTCCTGGAGTTGAACCTTCAGCTCGTTGAACTCTTTTGGTTCCATACGATACGGAGCTTTCGATGCCGGTGCGGTCCCTGGAATCAGCTCAATAGCGAACTCCACTTGCCTTCTGGGAGGCAGACCTGGTAGCTCCTCTGGAAATACATCCGAATACTCTCGGACTGCTGGAACGTCGGAGAGCTGCGAACTACTGCTGTCGTCTGTAGTAATCAAAGATAACAGAAAACCCTGACAGCCATGTGACAGCAGCTTCTGAGCCTGAATCGCCGAAATGATCGAGATGTCGTCATCTCTGATGCCAGTGAAATCCCACGAGGGTTGGTTCGGAGGCCGGAAGGTGACCACCCTCGTCTGGCAATCAACGGTAGCATGATATACTGACAGCCAATCCATGCCAAGAATGATATCAAACTCGACCATCTCCAATACTAGAAGATCTACCGTAAGTATCATGTTGCCAAAGTCTAACGGGCAACCTCTGACCTCTTGGGTGACGTCTAAAGTATCACCGGACGGTAGGGAGACGGTCAATCGCTGCAGTCTAAAAGTAGGTAATCTACCAATCTCACGCATAAAGGTACGGGATATAAAAGAGTGCGAGCTACCAGTATCAATCAATATATCAGCGGAAAATGCATAAATGGAAATCGTACCGTGGAAAATAGATCCGTCGACTCGCTGCGCATCCTCCCGGGTAATCGTATGAACACGTCCAGTCTCTGGCGGAGGAGGAGGTGGTAACGCTGCCAGCGGCTGGGCAGAAGCCTGCCACTGAGGTGGTGCTGGATAATGTGCCAGAGAAGATTGAGAGGACAGTGACTGATACTGTGCAGCTGGCTGGGACTGAGTCTGGTACTGGCCTAAAGACTGAGGCTACATCTGATACTGCCCCTGCATCGGATAATAAGGTTCCGGAACAGAACTCTGGGGTGCTATGGAAGCACTGGAGTACTCCTATCCTTGCATGCCAAATGCTGATGCAGGTGAAGCTGTCCCCTGCTGATGATGTGAGGGCTGGAATCTCCGCCCTCCTCGTCAAGACCTGACTGACTGTGCTATCCTCCCTGAGCAGTAACTCCGGGAGCAATATGCTGAGCCTTCAGCTGGCAATCTCGACTCTGGTGCCCAGGCAGTTTGCAATAAAAGCAAACTGGTTGTCCCATAGTACAGGCTGTGGTGATGTGATCTCGGGGCCTACATCTGAAACACCGAATGTCGCTGGCGGGTTGTTTCCGGTTTTGCTGTGGAGACTGGAAACGTCCTGCAGAAGACTGCCCTGATTTATAAGGTCTATGAGATACCCTAGAAGTACCCTGATTTGACTAACTGCGCCTGCTCTGCTGTGGTGTAGCCTGAGGCTGCTGGATCTGTCCAGATGTCTGACTCGGCTGCTTCCTTTTCCTATCCGGAAAAACTCTCTGCTGAGCTGACTCAATAATGAGGGCTCTGTCCAACATCTCCGCATAAGATGTGATACCAAGACCGACAAGTCTTAGTTGCAAATGTCCATCCAACCCCTGAATGAACTGCTGCATACGCGAACTATCCTCCGCAACAAGCTCTGGACAAAATCTGGCCAATCTATCAAACTCTGCATTATACTCAGTCACTGTCCGATTGTTCTATCGCAAACTCAAGAAATCCTGCCGGTGAGCTATCTGATAAGCTCGTGGAAAGAAACGACTCTCGAAAGCCTCTCTGAATCTGGCCCAAGTGATGTTCTGCTCACCAATGATGGAACGTTGGGTAAGCCACCAGGTGTCGGCCGCGTCCCGTAAATGAAAAGCAGCCAGCTCTGCCTTCTCCCACTCAGAGCAAGCCATATAGAAGAAAGTCCGCTCCATAGTCTCAATCCAAGACAGGGCCACACTCGGATCATGGTCTCCTCGGAAGAGTGTAAATCGACTCTTCATCGACTCTGCCAATACTGGAATCCTGGCTCGTGCCGCAAAAATGTCAGTGAGATGTGTAGGAACGGCTGTCGGGACTGGCGGAAACACTGGAGCTGGTGCTACAGGTGGTACCGGTGCATAAACTGGAGGAGGTACTCCCGGTGCTGCCGAGTAAACTGGAGCATATGCCATCGGTGGAACTGTAGGGTGAACATAGATGGCCGCGGCTGGATGTACGGTAGGCAATGGTACCGGATGTGGAGTAGCCGGTATCCCTAGTGCAGGTGTTGCTGGGTACACTGTATGTACTGGGGGCACAGGGGCTGCTGGTGCCGGATACACGGTGGGTCCAGGTGGCGGTGGTGCCGGGTACGCCGTAGGCTGCACTGGAGCAGGTGTCGGGTATGCCAATGGTACCCCTGGTGGTACCGGAAATACAGTAGGAGTAGGTACTGTCGGTGCAGCTGAGGTAGGTACCCCTAAAGGAGCCATCGGGGTCTGAGAGCCCGACGCACCCACAGTAGGCTGAGTCTGTCCCTGACTGACAGGCTCATCAACAGAAGGCATCTCTGGCGTATCCAGAGATCCCGCGGTCCTCGTACGTGGTCGTCCAGCACCACGTCTCGTAGCAATACGCGTAGATCGCCTCATATCTGTTAAATTATATTACAGATATTACTACCAGTATAACCAATTACCAAAATAACATCATACATAATTGTTGGCTGGAGATGTTCCGTCGCTGTCCAGTCCCCAAATTGACCTCGGAATTCCGTACGAGAAAATCATCAGAAACCCATAATAAAATCCGAAATGAAAGTCCAAAACATATACGTAATGGAAAATCCGTACAACCAAAAATAACTACCCAGTTTAACTCGCAAACTTGGGCTAGCACAATATATCCAGAATACTAAAAGCAGGTATCACACCCTGCTCTGATACCAATAAATTAGTATCAGATAAATCTCAAAAGCCAACACATGGAAACCAAACAAGTATCGCCAAACTTTGGCGCTCTGATACCAAATAAATTGGTATCAGGTTATCCCAAATATCCAAAATACGAAAACAACGATCGTAAAACTTAAGCTCTGATACCACTAAATTGTCACGCCCCGGAGGAGTCCCTATCCGAAGAAATTTCGGCAGCATCTCCCCTGTACGGCGGACAATCTGAAACTTTCTACATCCCATATACCTCAGCCACATGCGGCTGGAATAATAACAGAAATAAAACAAACATATACATAATCATCACACGCAGTTAATATAAATTTCTGCCTCTGGCTGACACCACCACGCAGTATATATTAATATAAGCAAACAAAACAGTAATACCATGACTCGAAATCAACCCTACTCCACTACACCCATAAAACACAAATCCGACAAACTTACCTCTTCTGTCGTCCAGGCAGGCATGTAGTAAAACATAACGATTAAAAATTCATCGACAGGTACAAACCATACAATATCCAAGTATCAAATCAACCAAGTCTAAAACATAGTCAAATGAGAAGCATAAACAAAACCAAAGATAACTATAGCTGGTGGTTTGCAGGGGACTAGCAACTGGAACTCTCTCGTGACAGCATCAACCTGAAAATGACAACAATGGAGGCGGGGTGAGTCCAACACTCAGCAGGTACAACTGATATGCAAAGTAAGGAAATAACACCTAGCACTAATCATGCGTACAGTTTCCTGATAAAAATAAAGGTAAATGCAAACCGAAGTAAACAGGAGAGAAACTGTACTAACCAGAACCTGGGTATAAGGACAAACAGTCCGAAAGGTATAGAAGACCTGTATGCATGTCAAACATAGGTATCCAAACAATATGTAGCATATAAATGCAGCAAACACAAACACAAGCAATAAATGCATCATGCATATGATGCCAATGTCATGGTCACCCCTGACGCCAGTCAGCCAACTCACAACAGAAGTGGGACCGAGTGGGTAGGGCTGTGACGACCGTGCACTCTGCATCACTACTCCTGATGAGTGACCAAGTGGACGGGATGCTGTCGGAGTACACACATACTCCTACCCCAAATCATCAATGGGGGAGCGCAATGCTCTCATCTCTCGGTACACGATGACGGGGAGGGGTCTCTAACATGCTACACGCTGCGTCACACTACCCATGAGCAGACCAACGGAGCACCGGAAGAGCAAACTGACATGCTACCACGCTGCGTCACGCTACCCATGAGCGTCACAATGGAGCACCGAACAGTGATGAAACTGGCAATGTGCTCGAAAATAATGGAGCAATCTATCACACAGCATGCAATCATGCGAATGGTGCATGACACTAAGCATGGTAATATACTAAACCAAATCTATGGACATATAATGATGTGCACCATAGTGAAAAAATCATAACAAAGTACACTGATCAAATAAGGTATCAAACCTAGGTCCTGAACATGGTGAAACATGGTTATATCACTACCCCTATGAGCATGTGTAATCAGGTACATAACAACATGAAATGCAAAACAAACAATCAATCAAGCAGGTAACAGGTAATCGGGTAGTGATTAACCGAAACAAATGAGGAACATAATTAATGTAACTTGTTAATTTCATTACTATGCATATCAAAGACAATAAGTCAAAAGTACCCGCCTCCAACAGGAATGTCCAAATCCGATATCGAGATACTCGTCTCGCGTCAAAGTCCTGTAATTCCATGACCAACAGATTCAGCTACTTACTTATAAATTAAATAGCTAAATCAATTTTTACGCACCTATTCAAGATAGCCACAGACAAAGATGATTATTAATTAACCATATAATTAAAGTTAAATCTGCTTAACCCTAATTAATCCATTATTCTCCTTAGATTATGTTTAAATCTTTTAACCCAATCTCCTTATGAGTTAATCAATTATATCATCACTACAACAAAAACTGCAAACGACAACGGATATTATCCGTTGTCGTAGGGTCAAAAAACTGTTATAACTGAGGGCGTTGTAGAATGTATTGCCCTACGACAACGGTTTTGAATCCATTGTCTTTGTAGACATTTGACAACGATTTTTATCCGTTGTTGTTTATATGCCCAAAACTTGGCTACGAAGGATACGACAACGTTTTAAAACCGTTGTGGTAGATAATTTCAACAACAGAAATAAACCGTTGTGGTAGACATTTTTTACAACAGATATAAACTGTTGTGGTAGATAATATTTGACACATTTTATTTTTTTTACAACAGTTTTAATATATTTTACAACGGATAAAACCGTTGTCTTTTATCACTTTTTACAAAAAAAAATCGTTGTGGTTTACCTAGTTTTTACAACATTTTTAACTGTTGTCTTTAATGTTCATTAATACCAAACAACCAATCTTATTTTACTATAAACAAACTACCAATACAAAACTAAATATTTACTACATTAAATTCAAAATAAACATCCATATATAATTCATCTTGTAGCCACATATACAAAAAATATACAAAATGAGTTGTTACTCATCAAAATACAAAAGTTTTCCATTACTGTTCTCCATATACATCAAATCACATGTTTTCCATTTGCTGTTCTCCATATGGCTGTTAATTTACAAATTAGCAAGGCAAGCTACATCCTAACAAAGCTTACTTCTTGTATAAAAAAAAACTCAAGCCTCACGAATTGCCCGACCTGTAAGAGAAAAATTTAACAAAACTTATCAAATTTCAGAATTCCAAAAGGAGAATGTAATTAACCAATCTGTAGTGCATAGAAGGCAAAAACAAACCAAATGAAGGAAACAAAAAGAGGTGTTTATTAGAGAATAATAGTACATGGAATCTACTAGGAGCAGTGATACCTAGCTTAGCATAGTTTACTAAATAATTAGCACTGCATGCATCTAACATTATTTAAGTGACCTATCATCTAAGATCAATAGAATCCATGCAAAGCGCATTACATCCATTAACATCTTGAAACAAAATATTCATGCAATTTTTTGTGTCATTTTCCAGACTGCATTACCTTTGAGTATTTGGTAGGCACAATATGTTTTTCCATTTTGCAAGTAACAAGTTGCCAGGAGCTGCAAATTGATCTGCAATAAACATACCCATCACAAAAGCATAAGTGAAAGTAAAAAACATGGCTTCAAAATCTTCCAATTAAAACTTGAACCAAAAGAATTGGATCATCATGATGAGTTATGTTAGGGTGAATTGTTTGTAGAGCTAAAACAACCAAAAATTCCTCAAAATAGAAATCACATACGCACAGCTTTAATAATTACATAGGACACCTAAAAGAACCAAAGTGCCAATCAAATAAGTGTAGATTAAGAGCTATAACATTCACTACATTCCAGCTGGAAAAAAAGATTTTTCATTCCCATTTCATCAATACAAAGAGAAAATCTAACAAATTTAGCTGCAATGCACGTGCAATTCACGGGTAATTTGCACTGCTCGTCCAAGCAAAAGTATATAGAGCAAACTATTAAGAAATCAAACTGCAGTATATAGATGTTTTGTATATCAATATACTATGGATCATACACAAAATGCCTTTACAAGCTCTTCATTTCATTATTCTCAAGCAATCACTAACATGCATATAGATTAACATAATTGTGCTTGATGAAGCATCATAATTGTCATTCACGATGATACTTGCAAGGTCCAACAAGATGGAAGTAGGAAATAAAAATTTGTCATCAACAATGAATTTCGAATGTACTTTTGCCACAGTAGAATTATGCTCAAGGAGTCATCAACAAAGTATGTAGTTCAACATAGTAAAAATTTAAATGCGATTGTAAAAAGAAAAAATAATAAATTATAGGATTAGACAAGGAAATTAAACTAGTAAATGAAACAAACACAGGTACAAAATTTAGGACATCCCAACAGATATTAGATATTCCTTGGACGGTAGAAAAATGCTAGGTAAAACGTTAAAGATGTATACATGGAGACTTTGAGATAGGAGGAAAAACAAGATTAAGTCATGGCATATAGATGAAAACCATAAGGAGAGTACAAACAAGAAATTTGTAGAGCAACTCATAAGATAAATAAGGGACCACAAAGAGAGGCAATAAATAAGAGAAATGTCAGCTAATTCTGCTCATGGTAGAAATGCAAGAATGAAGTATTGAGCAAAGGAGATAGCTAGTTGTGAACAAACAAATTATTGGCAGTAAGGAATCAAAATCAATAAGTCATGGAGTCACAAACAAAGTGATCAACCATCTTTTGAAATCTAGTAATTTATACCTAGTAATGAATATAGTCTAGTACGCAATCCACCCATTCGGATCGCACTTCGTCAATTTCTTCATTGAAGTAAATTGTTTTCTTGAACTGTTAACAAAAACAGATTAATTTAGTAAAAAAAATCAGTAATGAAGAAGCAAAGCCAAATAAAAGAAATTATTTGAGAAAATTGAGAATATGTCAAATATGCCAAGCAAATGAGAAAAAAAACCAGAAAAACATACACTGACCAAATCAGAAGCTGGAAATTTATGGTTGCTGAAACGAGTCCTCAAATATTCCCAATGAAGAATTAAATATGTACTCACAGTGTGGTGCCCGACTGAGTAGGAAATTTACCTCATTTTTCATCACTACCCAATGTGCAGGCCAAGCAACATGGGTCCCTATAGCGTCACCAATGGTGTTACATTCATTTGGAATGGGAAAGGGCAACCTTGCTGAATTCTCCACAACCTCATCAATCGAGACGCGCATGCAATTCATGGGTAATGGAACATCATGAAGTAATTTTCCATCCCCATTGACATGAACAACTGTACCATAGGCCACAATATTGGACTTTGATTCCAGTGACAGTGCAACTGGCATAACCTAGAAGACAATCAATCATGTCATACATTGATGCACTCATTATTGCAAATAATATTAAGTATCCACAATTAAATACATATATACCAACTATATATGTAAAGATGCGATTTTAAACTTGAAAGACACATTACCAGTGATGGAATGCATAGTCATCATCAAACCTTCCGCAATTCCAAATCTATCATGAATGACCTATCATATCAAAGAAATCAATCACCTATCACCAATTTCATCACAAAGCTAAAATGCTCTGTCTCAAGTTTAACAACCTTTGCAAGAGGGGCAAAGCAGTTGGTGGTGCAGCTAGCATTGGAGACAATATTGATGTCAGATGTGTATGCATGCTCATTCACTCCCACCACAAACATAGGTGCATCCTTGCTTGGAGCAGAAATGATGACATTCTTGGCACCACCCTGGTATTCAGAAAAATAGGGATTCTCATCCTTGTCTTCCAATGTCATTTATGCATGTCATCAACAGCAATAATGTCTAAACAATCTTCCAATATAACATAGGCTTGAATTTTATCAAAATCATCCAGCTGTCTTATAAAAATAATGAGACATTGAACAAGATTATTACTATAGACAGCAACATGTAGAATATCATTACAGGCAAAAAAATTTCTATGCAAGCTAACAAATATGAAGTCAATATTTAGATTTGTCACCTTTGAAAAGACAAAATCAACAACACCTTCATATGCTAGCACCAACATATGAACTTGTGCTTCAAACTGCTTCACAAAATCAGATTTATCAACACATACCTTCTTATGTCATAAATTTTTTTAGTCAATGCAATTCATATATTTTCATTCACAATTTTAAGGAACTTCAAGGCCAGTGAATCCACATGTAATGGTCAGCAGATTTGGGTCTCTAATCTGACCATGACTCAAGAATCAAGATAGGAACAAAAATGTGAAATGTTGGGAAGTAAAAAATTCTAGAATGAAGTTCCTAAAATCGAATGTATATTAGTTGCACGCAGTATGTATTTTTGTAACCAAAGTGACCCACCTGATCACTAATTACATTAAATCCACATGTACAAGCATCAGACACAAACAACATAAAACTAGTCCGTAACATTAATCTCATTCCTTGATTTGCAAAACTAGATTCCTCTTCATCAAAGCAAGAAATCCAGTGGAGAAATGCAACCTACGATGCAGTAATTCTCACCTACCTTTAAGTGAGCAGTAGCCTTGTCCTTGTCGGTGAAGACACCAGTCGACTCCACAACGAACTCAGCTCCAGTCTCGGCCCAAGGAATCTCCTCAGGGTTTCTAAGCACAAACCACAATCTTTGTAAACAACTTTCACCAAAATTGAAACATGGAAAGCAGCTTCTTCTATCAGTATGACACAGATAACATGAGTTTAAAGACCTAATGCCAAAGACAGTAACTTCGTTCTCTCCAAAAAGAAGGGTCTTGGAATCCTTCACTTTTATCTCATGATGCTTCCATTGTCCATGCACGGTATCATATTTAAACATGTATGTCTACAATTCATTAGCCACGGTATAGTGTCAGATTCAAGATTCAAGGAAAAACTAATCATATAGTTAATGATAATGTAGCAACAATAGGGCACGAACCCACTCTGCACGGATGCTTAAAAAATATCAAATCAAGCCACCAAAACCGAAACCAAAGAACTAAACTAATACGCACACTACAAGCAGAGTACCATGTAGTCGGTTGTGATGAACGGATCATTGACGGCGATGAGCTCCACATCATCGCTCTGAAGCGCGACTCTAGCGACCAACCTCCCAATTCTTCCGAAACCTAATAAGTGGTACCAAAACAAAAGTAAAGGCCTGCGGAACCTCGATCGAGGTCTTGACTCATAGGAAATCATACAGAAACTAAGGAGGAGGCCTACCGTTGATGCCGATCTTGATCTTAGTTGCAACAAAAACCACCAAACGAAAACAAAAGAGGAAACTAGGAGTCAAAATCGAGATCACAGAAACATGATAGAGATGAAGAGCAAAGGGGATCGAAGGCGTACCCATGGCAGCGAGACGAAAAGGGCTTGTGAAAAGGACACGAGACGGCAGTGTCAACGAGGGCTCTAGCACAAATCCAAAGACCTAGGTCATGAATCTACCTTGACTATATATGGCTCTAGCACAAATCCAAAGAAGATAAGACCTAGGTTATGAATCGACGAACTAGGAGTGCCACCTTTGCCGAAGAAATACACCTCGTCCGATGAAAATGTTCCACGAGCGAAAGAAGCAGCAATGGAAGGTCAAAGGACCTCGTCGAACTCAGAAACCCGCTCACCAAGAAACGAGAGGAACACTCCGTTGTGGAGGAAGATTCAGGGGAGGTGTGAAGAGATTGTATGAGGAGAGGGAAATAAAATTGCCTTAGGTTCAGGAGCGCGAAGGAAAAACACAGTGCCGAAAAGAAAGCAGCGAGGGAAAGGAAAATAGCGAGGGGGAAAATGACCAAATTCAATTACAATGGTTTTTTCAAAACTATTGTCGTAACCGCTAAAAACGCGGATAAAGACAACGGTTTATAAAACCGTTGTAAAAAGTGTTGTCGTTTTTAAAAAAATCGCTCAATGACAACAGTTTTACCAAAACGGTTGTCTTTTATATTTAATGGGGAGTTCAAAGACAACGGTTTTGGCAAAAACCGTTGTCTTTGAGCAAATACGCAACGCTTTCTCTAAAAACCGTTGTCGTAGGGGTGTTGTCGTTTGCAGTTTTTGTTGTAGTGCATGGCAAACTTTCTAAAATCAATAAACCCTTATATGCACCAATTGGATTATAACTCCAACCCTAACAATTTACAACAGAAATCTAATAATCCTAATATCGATCATGAAACCATTACATCAATCAACACCAAATGATCATAATGTATCCACTCCAAAACTTACCCAACTCAAGTGGGTGGACAGTGGTGTCGGGCAGCAGGTGGTGGTCACCAAGATGCTGATCTCGGACTGTTTTGCCTCTGTCCACAACCCGGAGAGACAACTAAAGCACAGGGAAAATGAAGCAAGGATTAGGCAAGGGAGGCAGCGGCGCTAGGGCAGAGAAATACAACACAATGGTCGCCGGAGAGATCGAACCGTGGCCGTCAACTTCAAGCTAGGGCACGACTACGGCAGGGCTCGGCTAGGGCACGGCGTCGGCAGAGAGGCTCGGCCGTCGGCTTTGGTGGCACCGAAATCTCCACAGCGAGGGAAAAAGGGGAAGAGTCGGCGCTATGGCTCGGTTGCCGGCACAGAGGATCGGCCAAGGAGAGTGGGTCGGCTCTGTGAGTTATGGCGGCGGCGCTGGGAACTCCACGGCAAGGGCTACGGCAGAGGAGGGCTTCGGCTCAGGTAGGAGAAAACGAGAAGAGGAAGTGGCCGAGGGGTTTAAGGCTTCGGCGAGGAAGAAACCGCCGGGCCGGCGGTTAGGGCACAGAGATCGCGCGTGGGGAAGAAGGGGGCGCGGCGAGGCTCGGCTCGGGTGAAAACACGAGAAAAAAAAAATAATAAAGAAAATAAAAGAAAAATGAAATGTAAATATAAACATTTTCTCACATAAATGGGGTAGCCTAAACAGGCTTTTCCGGGCCCCATTTTTATCCCCGTAAACTCGTCCATACGAGCTACGAAAAATTCTCGAAAAATTTCCAAAAATTTTGGAAAATTCCCTTATTAATATTCGCATATTCCCGGTATTTTATAGTCTCTGACTAGCTTACACGGCTGTGCAGATCCACACGGCTTAGTCAATCCTTATCTCTAGAAGTGTCACACGGCCCTGTGGCACACACGACCTACAGTGCTTTGGCTTTGGAAAGGTTGCACAGCCATGTAGATTTACACGACCGTGTTCTGGAATTGCTTCAGGGATGACACGACCATGTGAATCCACACAGCCATGTTATGCTTCTCCTCTTCCAATGTTGCACGGACTGTCTGCTCCACATGGCCAAGGTCATTTTCCCTTGGCATGGCCATGTAGCTCACATAGTTGATGTTGTCTTCCTTCACTTGCTTGTAGAGTTGGCCACGAACATCAATTCTTCTCCAAATTAGACTCCTGTAGATAGAAAATGCACATGAGCAGATCTCCTAACAAAGAAGAGTAAATATGCTAAAAGTAAAGCAAGGAGTATGAAAATGCATAGATAGAGCATGCGTAAAACATGTGAATGTGCGTCAAAACATGCTAAACAAGTGTATACAATCTACACACATCAACCCCCACCCCTAATGAAGTTATGAAAGCGGTAAGGGTGTGACAATGAATCATATGTACCTTAAACAAAGTACTATATCCAAAGTAGTAGATGATGGACTTAAAGACCCAATAACAAAAATTCAAATTGAGTTTATGCTTAAGTGCATACATCAGAAAGAGGTGTATTGGTCATAAGACTTCCTGATCTCTGATGAAAGAGGATGAATGCATGAAACAACCATTTTGTGGAGTGCGTTATCTTTTGGACTAAGTGAAACTGATGACATGTTCCTTGGTCGAGGACCTTAGAAGAAGTTGACATACATGATATTAAGAGTTAAATGAGAAAATGAATTAGGTAAAGTGTTAGGGTAAGAGGGATATGGAAAAATCCGGTTCAGCGAAGAGTGCATGCATAGGAAACGAGAAAATATGTTAAGATCAAACAAGATATCCCTCAATGTAACTCTAGTCTTAAAATGATGAGCATCAATCTCACACAAATTATGATAGAATTCAATACAAAGTGTGGGATTGTATGCATGTTTATAGAGAATTTGACTAAGGAGTAATGCTGCATGATATCTATTATATCAGGATAGTAGGTTTGATAGAAGTGAAGATCAAGGCACCAAGTTCCTACAACTAAAAAACTTTGTTACTAAAAGATTGATATAGGTCCTCTGTGGAAAACCTAAGGTCCTAGCTAAGATTAGAGGAGCTAGCCTCTTTTTGTGGAATTTTATGAAGTTTTTCACTTCAATAAAAAAAAGTATAAATAAACTTAGCATAAATGAAAAATAGAGATTTTTATATCATACTGAGGCATGATCCGAATTCGAGGAAGGCTATGGGCGGCGAGAGAGATGAAGGTGAAGAAAAGATTGGATGAGACAAATATTCTGCCCGAGTCTTGATTATATAGAGTACGATCAGTTGACCGATAATGAGATCAGTCGACTGATTCCTTAAAAATGCCGAATTATTGACCAATCGGAAGAAGGTGGATGATTTTCAGTCGATTGAAAAAGAGAATCGGTCGATCGATAAATTGATGATAGGTCAATTTTTGTGTATTCATTGAGAAAGAACTTAAGTTATTGGTCGATTGAACCGGGTGTTCAGTCGACCAAAAAAATTAATGATAGGTTGATTCGGTAAGAATGAACTTATGTTTTTAGTGACTAAACAAGGTTTTTTTTTTTTTTTTTTTGTTAAGTTTAAGTATTAAATTAAGTTTTAAGTTTTTAATTGATTTTGATAAAGTTTTAATTGAGTATTAATTTTAATTGAGTTTTAATTTTAATTTATTTATGTTTTAATTAATAATTTAGTTTTAAATTTAATTAAGTTTGAGTTTAATTTTAAGATAATCAAGTGTTAATTTAATTTTAATTTTAATTTTAGATTATTTATTTTTAAGTTTTAAGTTTTAAATTAATTTTAAAATAATTTAAATTTAAGTTTTAAGTTTTAAGTTTTAGTTAAGTTTAATTCTTGATTTTACTTTTAAATTAGTGTAGTTAAAATTAATTTAACTTTTAATTAACTGAGTTTAATTTTAAAATAATTAAGTTTTATTTTTAATTTTGAATTTTTTAAGTTTAAAACAATTTAAATTTTTAATTATTTTTTTATTTTTTTTTTTAATTAGTTTAGTTAAAATTAATTCAACTAAATTTAAATTAAGTTTTAATTTGGTTTAAATTTTTAAGAATTTTGAAAAGGTTGTTCAACTCATATTAGATTCAAACTTAGCTTTGCGTTAATCAAGCAAGTTGCCTAAGGATAAGTTTTCAATTAGTGGCGAGACATATGACCTTGTATTAACAGTGGACCACTTTCTGAATACTTTCTAAAATAGTCCATACTAGATTTTGGTCAAACTAGCTCATGTTTGTTCCGGGTAGCTTCGGCCTGATCCACTATGTCTACTGCACTAAGTAGAATACATATGATTCAGCTTAGACATGTCTTCAACAAAATTTTCTTGGCGTACTATCATCCCAATCCATTCCGATGCTATGTTATTAGGGTTTGTTAAACCTTTTTAACTAACCATTCTAAATTAAGCAGAAAAAGAAACCTAAACCTAAGCATGCATATTTAATCAATCAAGTTGGTTTAATAATCTTTCTATTTGCTCCCCCTAAGCCATAACTTAGATATGGTCTATCTAAGAAATGACTTTGACTCTTAGGGATCAAATATTGATTAGTTTTAATTGGTATTGTTAAGTGGGATTTAGGAACTCATGCTTGGAATTGATTTCTAATATTTTGACTAATTAATGACAGATATGGTTTGTTAGTTTTGTTTGGGTCATAGCCAAGTCCGAATTTATTGTACACGGCTCGTTGCGATTCAAGTACCATATTTAAACACTTAGATCCCAATTTTAACTTTTCCAACGTATTCTTGAGTCGCTCCACTTGATCTTTCAAGTTGGACTTTTCTTCCTCAAGTTTTGCAACTTGAGTTGAAGTTCTGACTTGAAATTGGTTAGTTGAGTGACTCAAGCTAACTTACTCCTTATGGTGGTCAATTTCCTTACGTAGTAAGTTATTTTATTCCTCGTACTTTGTCAATTTTTTAAACAAACATTTTACTACTTTAAGTATATTTTACTTGGAATAAAAAGTTATCATATCGGGACCTTCGGAAATGGATATGGATCGATGTCTTCTCTTGAACTCAATGTTAGTCTCGAACTCGTACTCTTCTTCGGACTTGGAGTTTTCATTTCTTTCCATAAAGGCAAAATAGCTTGAGTGCTTCGATTCTTTCGCATCGGATTCCTCGGAAGATGAAACATCTCACATCACTTGTGTTAGTTCCTCAAGATAGTTTTAATGTGATCAACCAATTTAGATTAGGTCCTGTTGGTGTTTAACCCCTATGTCTAAGTGTGCAGAAACTTAGGAGCACAGGAAGTCGAGCGAAAGATGTAGCTAGCAAGAAGGATGGTACGGGAAATCGCCGACAGGTTCGGTGCGTCCGAGGAACGAGGTGCTATGGAAGAGTACATGGGCAGACTAGAAGGAGGCGCACGGTGTTTTTGAGAGATGAGAAGCTGGAGCGGAAGGTTGCTCGAGAAGGCCAGAAAATAGGTTCGGGTGAGCCCTATTCTGGATGGTCAAAATCACCCAAGCAAGTGGAACTGGAGCGGAAGACCTAGACTAAGGCGAGCAGAACCGGAGCAGAAGACCTAAACTAAAAGGTCAACAGAATGCTGACCTTTTAGGTCTGAGCGTCTGGAATCAAATCTTCATCCAAAGGCGACATGACACGTTCTGTTACGATTGGGATAAAATTTTATCCCCCTCCAGGCGCCTGGAACCCTTCCAAGCACCCCGATCAGGGCTATAAATATAGTCTTGATCTCAGAAGATAAAAACAACACTTGTAATCATTTCTAATTCAGTTTAGCTTTGTAGTTGTGAGATTTGACTGTTGTAAGAGGCTTCTCCACCCAGAGGAGATTTTAGTGAGCTTTCAACTTCCTTGGATTAGCAATCCCCTGATTGTAAACCAAGTAACTCTTATTGTGCCTCGTCTTTCTCTAATTAGCTTTTTAATCCTTGTATGCAAGTGTTAGTTTAATCAAATTGTAAAGATCGAGAAAGGTGTTTTATTTTTACAGGGCTATTCATCCTCCTCTAGCTTACCGCCAAGAGACCAACAAGTGGTATTATAGCAAGGATGCTTATGAAGGACTAACCGCCAAACGAAGCACAAGAGATGGCCAAACTGAGCATCTATCCACCGAAGTTCGAGAGGGAATTCGTAACCTGGAAGAAAAAGATGGAGGTATTCTTTAAGACTGATTTTGATTTAGTACTAATCATGAAGTTTGGTTTTGTAGCACCAAAGGGCAAAGAAGAATACCAATGGATGAAAAAGGAGCAAGTCAACTTCATGGCAAATAAAAAAGTAGAGTTTCATCTGCTTAGAATTTTACCACCTCAAGAAGTCAACTAGATCGAAGCCCACGAGTCATCTAAGGAGCTCTGGGAGAAATTCCTGAAACTACACAAAGGGACCTCGGAGGCAAAACTCGTGAGACCGGATCTGCTCCGAAACGCGATCAACAACCTCAAATTAGAAGAAGGTAAAACTGTTGCACACCTTCACTCAAGGATCAGGAACTTATCACCGGACTCACGAATCTCGGAGAAAAGGTAACCAACTGAGATTCGCTAAGGTACGCACTTAACGCATTTCTTAGGACTACTAAATGGGCATCATTAGTAGATGCTTATTATATCTCCAAGGATCTAGAAGTAAGTACTTTAGAAGAGTTATTTTTAACTTTTGAAGTTCATGAAATGAGATATGCATATTTGAAGAAGGAGCCCAAGCATAACATTGCCTTAAAGGAAAAAATGGACAAACCAGATTCTGAAACCTCTCTCGGTGATGATGAAACATCATTTATAGTAAGGAAATTTAAAAAGTTATTAAAAACTAATAAATTCAATCAAGTGCAGGGTAAAAGAAGGAAAAGAAAGGTAAGATGCTACCACTACAATGAAGAAGGAGATGTGAAAGATAACTGTCCAAAATTGAAGAGCAAGGAGAAGAACAAGAAGCCAGCCCAGACCAAGTATAGAAGTCTAAAGGCGACATGGGACGAAACGTCATCCAAATCAGAGATCGATGCCCTTGCCGGACTTGTGTTAGTGGCAAGTCACCAAGAAGATGAAGACGAAGCAAACTCATTCGAAATGAGAATCGAGAGCATCGATAAAGGGGGAGTGACATCAGAAGGAAGCAACACTTCATGGGGAGCTTCTTGATAAGGTAAGTTAGGTATGGTCTCTACCTCCTAATAAATTATTTCAATTTATAAAAATATTATCAAAAAAATTCTGTAGGTTAGAAAAGAAAATGTTGAATTAAAAGGAATTCTAGCAACATCTTGTCGGTTACAAGATTTCAACAAGATGAAAATGGAAAATGAAAAATTGAAAGCAGAAATAGAAAAGTTAAAAAATCGTGCATGCTCACATATTCAACAAGATAGAAGATATAATGGAGTAAATTGGCATTTTAAATACCATAAGGATCAAATTAGAAAAATATTACAGAAATATGTTCCTAAGAAATTTTTGATTAATCCTGTAGGAAGGAATTTAATTTGGGTTCCAAAATCATATTTAGGTTAATTCTTTTTATGCCCTGTGTTTTTTTAATTTTTTAGACCAAGGGCTTTTAGAAATAAAATTAAATGTTTATTTCTTTAAAAGACTTTGTCGAGAAGTGGTTGTTGTTCCAATAACTAAGAAGACCTAGTCCTCAACACAGCATGGATGTCAATTACTGAAATGAATATTTAATTTACTAACTGTTAAAGTATTTAATTAAAAATTATCTAATGCTTTCAAACAAATTATTTGTCAAAATTTCTATTAGAAATTATTTAGAAATTAATTTTTTCAATAAGGAAAATTTCATCACTTAGCTGTACAAAAAAATTCAAAATATTTTCTGTTAATTTTTTTTTCCTGCAGAGTTATTTTCAAATTTTATTTTTCTATGAAAAATTATCCTCTTTCTATAAAATATTTTTTTTGTAAAAAATTTATGTCTGTTCAACCCTTATTAAAATTTTAGATTTATTTATCAAATTAAATATTTTTCAAAATTCATTATAAGAATCTAGATTTTTCAAAAAAAATTCATAATTTTCTGAAAAATAGGATTTTCCCTTAAACTTTGTTTTAGATTTTTTTAAGTTTTTTTAAAGTACCTCATTTTTAATGTGATCAAAGGGGGAGAAGTGAAGATTAAATTTATGGTGAGAGTATCATTAATTTTTGCACATTATTTGCAAAATTTACCTTGTTATTATTGGTTTATGTTTTTTGTCCCTAACTTAACTTGGGTTATTCACATCAAAAAGGGGGAATTGTTAGTACCTCAAGGTAATTTTTGTTAGTACCCCAAGGTAGTTTTGATGTGATTAACCAAGTCAGGTTAGATCCTATTGTCGTTTAACCCTTGTGTCTAAGTGTGCAAGAACTTAGGAGCACAGAAAGTCGGGAAGACGCAGCTAGAGAGAAGGATGACATGGGAGAGAGCCGATGGGCTCGGTGTGTCCGAGGGACAAGATGCTGCGAAAAAGTACGCGGGCGGACGAGAAGGAGGGGCGTGACATTTCTGAGAGATGAGAAGTCGGAGTGAAAGATTGCTCGAGAAGGCCGAAAAATGGGTTTGGATGAGCCCTATTCCGGATGGCTGAAATCACCCAAGTGAGCGGAACCAGAGCGAAAGACTCAGACCCAAGCGAGCAGAACTGGAGCAAAAGACCCAGACTAAAAAGTCAACTAAAAGTTGACTTTACTAGTCTGGGCACCCGGAATCAAAACTTCATCATTTCACAACATGACGTGATTCGTTACAACAGGAATGAAATTCTATCCCCTTCCAAGCACCTGGACCCCTTCCAGGCACCCCAACCAGGGATATAAATGTTGGGATCTTAGATGGCTAGAGGGGGGGTGAATAGCCTCTTAAAAACTTAAACAAAAATTTCTACAAAAAACTTGTTAGCACAGCGGAATTAGAAAACTAAAACAAGAAGGAAACAAGCACACTAACACACTGATTTACGAGGTTCGGGGATAACTTGCCCCTACTCCTCAGCGTGTCCGTAAGGTGGACGAGCCCTTGATCTTCGGTAGATCACACCCCGGATGACTCCGGCTAATGAAGCTCTCCTTCTCGGTGGAGTAACCTCTCCACAAAGTCTCAAGAAATATATATGTTAAAGCACAAGACTTACAGAGCTCGGTGGCAAAGAAGAATGAACTAAAGCTTACAACCACGCGAGGATCAGTGGAAACAGAGAATTTCAGCAGACAGCAGTTTCTCACCCGAGAGCTCAAGAACACCACAACGATCAACTGAACGTTTTTCTTTTTCTTTCTTTCTTGTTCTTTTCTCTCGCTTTTTACTTCTTCTTAAGCCCCTGTCTTCCGCTGTCACGGATCGTGGTCAAACTGCACAGAATCATCACTGCAGCTAATCCCTCTTCCTCCTTACCTGGTTCTCTAAACTCACACCAATGAAATCACAGTCTTCACTGGTGTCTTCTGAGCTCGAACCAATCACCAGGAGTCAAGCGGATCGCAGCCAGATCACACCAGTAGCCGTTGTTGCTTCAAATGCACCATGCGCCGCGAATCACAGCAGAAAGGCCATTTGTCGTATTCCTCTTATGGACTTAATTTGAAATTAGGCTTGGAACGATACCTGTGATCCTGCAAACTCAAAAGCTAATAGCACAGAGGGTTATATGAATCAGGTAGATCAAATGTAGTGGAGGAATCGTAGAAACAAAACTGATTGTGTGTGTGGATCGGTCACCAGACCGATCCATGGACCGATCAGGACATATCCTGATCGGTCCACCGCTTGTCTGATCGGTCATGGAGACCGATCAGGCTTCAGGTGGATCGGTCTCCACGACCGATCCATGCCTTCTTCTCTTCACAATATCATCTCCTGATCGGTCCGCAGACCGATCAGATTACACTCAGTGTGCTACTGAGTGTTTCCTGATCGGTCCGCAGACCGATCAGATTACACTCAGTGTGCTATTGAGTGTTTCCTGATCGGTCACCAGACCGATCCATGGAAACTCAATTTCACAGTTTCACTGGATCGGTTTGCCGACTGATCCACTGTCTTATGTATCACTCGATCGGTCTGCCGACCGATCCAATGTACCATGGAATGTCCACTTAGGTCCCTCTCTGACCTAATTCGGTCCAGATAACGAGCTCCCGAGCCCTCTCTGACCTAGTCCGGAGAACGAGCTGCCGAGCCCTCTCCGACTTCATCTAGTCCAGAGAACGAGCTACCGAGCCTTCTCTGACCTAGTCCGGAGAACGAGCTACCGAGCCCTCTCCGACTTCGTCAGGTCCAGAGAACGAGCTACCGAGCCCTCTCTGACCTAGTCCGGAGAACGAGCTACCGAGCCCTCTCCGACTTCGTCCGGTCCAGAGAACGAGCTACCGAGCCCTCTCTGACCTAGTCCGGAGAACGAGCTACCGAGCCCTCTCCGACTTCGTCAGGTCCAGAGAACGAGCTACCGAGCCCTCTCTGACCTAGTCCGGAGAACGAGCTATCGAGCCCTCTCCGACTTCGTCCGGTCCAGAGAACGAGCTACCGAGCCCTCTCTGACCTAGTCCGGAGAACGAGCTACCAAGCCCTCTCCCACTTCGCGTGCCAAGTTTCCAACTTGGACTTTTCCCTTCTACTTGATCAACCTTGATCATTAATCAAACCGAGTTTAATTAACATCTGATACAAACTTAAATCCGTGTCAACATCAAAACAACAGCCAGGTCAGACTGTATCAACAATCTCCCCCTTTTTGTTGTTTGACAACACGATTTAAGTTTAGATCAGAAATGTTCTTATTTTCATAATTTTAGGGGAATCAAGATCCTCCCCCTAAGATGGATACACCACTAAGTCAATAACGGGAATCAAGATCCTTCCCGTTATCTTCTCCCCTAAAATCAAGATCCTCCATACATCTCTAAACTTAGGTATCCTCTCCCCCTTTGTCAAACACCGAAAAGGTGCAAATGAGGTTACAAAACTCAAAAGGCTCCCCCTTAACCCATACTGTCTTGCACCTAGAGTTCTCTCTAAGTGTATAATATGACAGTAAGAAAGAGATAAGATACAATCAAGTCATGGCATAGGAACAGCATATTAATAGCCAATAGGAAATGACACATAAAGAAAAACAGGAAAATGAGCAGCATAAATAGATGAAATAAGCAAATATCCAGGTCATACAAAAATATCCAACAGAATAGCATCCAAAACACAGACAGTCAAACAAAATGTATCAATCAATGTCCTCAACATGAGGAGCATCATCATCATCTGCGGGAGGCACGTAATCTTGAGGCGGCATGCTGGAGCTCGAAGGTGGATGGCCCGAGAAACGCTGCGGAGGTGGGTAGTTGGCCATCCAGCCCAGAAGTAGCTGCTGCGTCACCAGCTGCTGACTGCGCAAGTCATCGTAGCGCTGGTCGATCCGAACACGCAGTCCATGGAGCTCAGCAGCCAGTAGCTCATCGTGTCGATCAAAGCGACTCTCCAGCTCGGCGATCTGCCAGCGCAGATCAGGATCGGCCTCTCCATCGTCAGCAGCAGGAGGAGCAGCAACATGAGCAACCTGTCGTGGAGGTCCCCGTGCTAACTCACCTAGTGCTCTCCCATCCTTCCACCGAACATCCCCATTTTGTCCTATGATTCCAGACTTGGAAAATGCCCGCTTCCCAAGTCTGCAATCCTGTCTGACCATCTTGACTATTCTACCCTTAGAGACATCAATCTGAAGGGTCTCGAGCCAATCTGTAATTATATGCCCATAAGGAATATAAACAGTGGAGCTGCTAGGCTGAGAATATGAGATGATCGAGGAATAGATGCTCGATATGATATCAAAATCGAGACGCCAACGTAAACCATAAAGCATAAGACAATGATATGATCGGATCTCAGATAATGGTTTAGATGTGATAGGTAGAAGGCAGTTCGTGACAATCTTAAAAAGAATGTAGTCTTGAGGAGATAATCTCAAGGCTGCAAAAGTAGGGAAGTCAACATCTAGCTCATCTAGTCCATCAGGTCTAAGGTGTCCAAAGAAATACTCATAGATAGTGTCAGGTGATACATCAAGTGGAGGAGGTAATGATTCTGGTAAATCAGGATAAATGGGAAAAGGATCTCCTGAACACATTCGGCAACCTAAATACCCAAAGAATTCTCTGATGGAGAAATCGATAGTTCTCTTAGCGACTCGGGTTTTATAAACACCATCACTGTTCTGATGAAGATTGTTGTAGAATTCAGATACTAGGTCATGGTTGATGTCCCTTTCTAGGTAGACTACCGAGTCAAGTTTATAATAGGCTAGGGTTTCGGATACAGAGGGACAAAATTCATCCATGTACTTTCGATCCACAGATCGACATGGAAGCAGCTTGAATGTCCTCTGTTGAAATGCTTGCTCAAACTGGCGGTTCGGGAATCTTGAAGAAGAGGAAGGTTGAGGTCGGGAGGGTGCCTGGGACTTGGATTTCTCAGGTGACTTAGATTTAGAGGTCCCTTCACCCACTACTTTCTTTCTAAGGGTTAACAAAGTGGTAAAATGGGGCAATGAGTGAGCACCGGAGCCACCAGCACCAAAAAAAACATATATGGTGAGAAATGAAACCGAACTGCCAAAGTTCTAGAGAAGTAGAGAGTTACCTTGGTGCCATTGAACTTTTGGCTAGGTTTCGGAGGGCTAGAGCTTCAGCTAGGGTTCGGCTAGAGGTCCGCGTGCAATGAGAAGAGAAGGAGTGAGGTGAGGGAAGGAGTCGGCTAGGGTTCCGCGTGAAAGAGGAAAAGAAGAGATCGGGAAGTTTTAATGGTTTACTGATGGGTATACAGTTGATGAAATGATCGGACGGCTGTCTGATCAGGAGAAATCCTGACCGATCAGGGAACGTCCTGATCGGTCAGGGAGTGTCTGATCGGTCGTGGAGACCGATCAGGGAGCCTCCTGATCGGTCCTTGGACCGATCAGAGGTGGATGCGTGCCAGAGCCTCCTGATCGGTCGTGGAGACCGATCAGGGAACCTCCTGATCGGTCCCCAGACCGATCAGAGGTCGATCAGTAACTAGTGATACGTGCCAGAACCCCTGATCGGTCTGCAGACCGATCAGATATAGATATAGGTGGAACTCACCTGATCGGTCGTAGAGACCGATCAGATATCATCCTGATCGGTCCCTGGACCGATCAGTGTCTGATAATCAGTGATTTCAACTTCTGAAATTCGTATCGAAAGCTCTGAAACGTGGTTCAACAACTTCCAAGTTTAGAACCTAGGATCTGAAAAGCCCACAGATTATATTCAGTGATACCAATGAATATTTCCTAATGATGAGCTCCAATGATTTGGAATTATTTAGGGCTCGAAAGTTTCAGACACTTCAAAACAAATGTGTTGAATCTCAAAGTTTCAAAACCAGAGAAGTTTGTTTTGTTTGTTTGCTGAAACTATGATCTATAGTGAACCAAGGTAATAAATTTGACTCAGGCTATCGGTTCAAAATATATCCTTGCTATGAGTAGTTACAAGTTTGTCAAAATATGTCAAAATTTCTTCACCAACTTGTCCTATTTTCAATCAAAATTAGGAAGGTATCAATCAAGGATATCAATCAACACATCAACAAGGTTAGATGATTTCTAGACACAGGTCCAACCAAGATTCCTTGGTTGGAATATATGAGTAAGATCTAGGAGCCAAATACACATGAATTATGTAATGGCCTTCCCCATACTCAATTTATGTCTCTTCAACCTAATTATTCAAGGGATGCATGATACATTTTGAATAATTTGGTTGATCCTAGCATCTCACCCCATATTTAGCAAACAAAAACAATTTGTTAAACCTTATAGTTTGTGTGAGATGTCCCCAAGTTGCCCAAATTAATTTCCCAATTTCTCTTGTCATTTTAATGGTCCTTATTGATCATGATGTGGTCAAAATGACTTATTGAGCCAAACACATTCCCAATTCCCTCCTTAAATGACTAAATTCATTTTCCGGAAGGGGTTTTGTGAAAATGTCGGCTAAGTTTGACTTTGACTCAACATATGTGAGTGCAATGTCTCCCCTAGCTACCTGATCTCTAATGAAGTGATGACGCACTTCAATGTGTTTGGTCCTTGAATGATGGACTGGATTTTTCGTTAGGTTTATTGTGCTAATGTTGTCACACAACACTTGCACTCCCTTATACGAAAGTCCATAATCTTCTAGAGTGTGAATCATCCACAACAATTGTGATACACTCTCTCCCATGGCAATGTATTCAGCCTCGGTCGTGGAGAGAGCAACACAATGTTGCTTCCGACTTGACCAACTAACTAATGATGAACCTAAAAATTGGCAACCCCCACTAGTGCTTTTCCGATCCAATTTGCATCCAGCATAATCGGAGTCGGTGTAACCTATCAAGTCAAAAGACTCAGTACGAGGGTACCAAAGACCTACTCTAATTGTGCCTTTAAGGTATCTCAGAATTCTCTTAACTGCAATTAAATGAGATTCCTTGGCACAGACTTGATATCTAGCGCACATGCCCACAGCAAAGAGTATGTCCGGTCGACTAGCTGTGAGATATAGAAGACTACTGATCATGCTTCTATATTGCGTTAGATCAACTGATTTTCCACTCTCATCATTGTCCAGACGAGTGTTTGTCGCCATTGGAGTGGACACTTCCTTAGAGTCACTCATGTTGAATTTTTTGAGCATCTCTTGAGTGTATTTCGTCTGATGGACATAAATTCCATCTCGAGTTTGTTTGATTTCAAGTCCAAGGAAGAATGTCAATTCTCCTACTAGACTCATCTCAAACTCACTTTCCATATGAGTGATAAATTCATTCAAATAGCCCTTGTTATTTGAGCCACAAATTATGTCATCGACATACACTTGGGCTACAAAAATGTTTTCACCATCTCTACGCAGAAATAGTGTTGGGTCTATTTGGCCTCTTACAAAACCCTTTTCTAGTAAATATGTTGACAACCTTTCGTACCAAGCTCGTGGTGCTTGTTTAAGCCCATAGAGAGCTTTCTTGAGCTTGTACACGTGATTTGGAGCTTCGGTATTCACAAACCCCGGTGGTTGTTCAACATAGACTTCTTCTTTAATAAAGCCATTTAAGAAGGCCGATTTAACGTCCATTTGATAGAGCTTGAAACCTCTATGTGCAGCAAAAGCTAGCATTAAACGAATGGACTCTAATCGGGCCACGGGAGCATAAGTCTCATCATAATCGAGACCTTCGACTTGACTATAGCCCTTGGCTACAAGTCTTGCCTTGTTTCTTACAACTTCTCCCTTTTGATTTAACTTATTTTTGAAGACCCATTTAGTTCCAATAATGGTGGTCTTCTTAGGTCTAGGAACTAAGTCCCACACTTGGCTCCTTTCAAATTGACCTAACTCATCTTGCATAGCTATGATCCAATCAGGATTGCGCAATGCCTCATCAACTAATTTTGGTTCAGTCTCTGAAATCAATGTGACTTCATTAGACTCATTTCTAAAGAATGACCTAGTCCTAACTCCTTGTTAGATGTCTCCCACAATTTGGTCTTGGGGATGACTAGTGACTATCCTAGATTGTCTTGGTGTTGATGGTGCCTCATGAATGGTCTCACTAGGCACAGACAAGGACTCAATATCGGGCAAAAGATCAGATTGAGTTCTTTGTTGCCTTTGCTCATCGTCATCAGAGTCAACCTCGACTCTTTCTTCATTTTGATCATTCAAACTTAGATTTCTAAGTTCAAGTTGAATTTCTCCTACATCCCTTGATTGATCATTTAAGTTAGGGATTTCTTCAAAAGCTACATCAGAGGACTCTTCAATCAATTTAGTCCTATTGTTGTAGACTCGATAGGCTTTGCTGGTGAACGAATACCTGACCAGTATCCCTTCATCAGCCTTGGCCGAAAATTTTCCAAGATGGTCCTTGGTGTTCAAAATAAACACCTTACAACCAAACACCCTAAGATATTTAATTGTAGGGGGTTTCCCAAACCAAAGTTCATGAGGAGTTTTTCCTAAAAACCTATGTATCAGGACTCGGTTTTGCACATAGCAAGCTGTATTTACAGCTTCAGCCCATAAGTAACTCGGTAGTGAGTACTCATTGAGCATACTTCGTGCAGCCTCTTGTAGGACTCGGTTCTTTCTCTCCACAACCCCATTTTGCTGTGGGGTCCTTGGAGTAGAGAACTCATGCCTATATCCCTTTTCTTGACAGAATTCTAAAAACCTATGATTTTGAAATTCCCCACCATGATCACTTCTAATGGTCTTAATTGTTGTTGATTTTTCATTTTCAGTTCTTCTACAAAAGGAAATAAAAATATCTATGGTTTGATCCTTAGTTTTCAAAAAGAAGGTCCATGTAAACCTAGTAAAGTCATCAATAATCACTAAACAGTATCTACTTCCATTTAATGAAATAACACTACTGCAATCAAACAAATCCATATGTAATAAGTCTAAGGCAGTAGTTGTACTTACAGCGCTTTTACCTTTATGAGGCGCTTTAGTTTGCTTACCCTTCTGACATGCATCACACAATTTGGTCTTTTGGTACTTGATGCTTGGTAAGCCTCGCACTAAACCTTTGTTGACCAGCTTCCGGATATTCTTCATGTTCACATGAGCCAACCTCCTATGCCAAAGCCACGATTCTTCTTCTTTTGACATGAAACACTTAGCAATAGCATTAGTAGCACTTTTAAAAGAAACTTGATAAATGTTATCTACCCTTGTGCCTACTAGTACCGTGTCAATTGTGTCAATGTTTTTGACTAGACATTGACTCGAATGAAACTCAATTGTGTAACCCGTATCACACAATTGACTGACACTTAGGAGATTAAAAGTCATCCCCTTGACTAGAAGGACATTCTTGATTTGGAGATATTCGGATATATGAATGTCTCCAACTCCTATAACCTTAAGACTACCATTGTTACCAAATGACACATTACCTCTATTTTGTTTTGTAAAAAGTAGCTAGACGGTGATGAATAGCTCGTCGCGTTCGCTCGATGCGCTTCCCCTTTACCAATGCCTACAAGACACGAAAGATAGATGTTTTAGGTACCCAAATCTTGGGACCTAATGCATCTACAATGAAAGACTTAGGCACCCATGCCTTTGTTACCTTCTTCCTAGTCTCATGAACCCTAGAAACATGCGATCTATGAAATTGGGTTCTTGACACTAAAGAAATAAAGCTAGACTCCTTAGGTTGGTATCCTAATCCAGCCTTGTTGTAGACCGCCCTTTGGGCATTTAGAATCATGTCTAGGGTCTTAGAGCTAGTTGAGAATTTCTCAAGCATTTTCTTGAGTTTCTCAACCTCACCCTTCAAGGCCTTGTTCTCATCCTCAAGGAGCTCTAGATGTAGGTCATCAACCTCATCTTCCCTAAGAGCTCTCAAGTTTTCTACTTCTTCTTTTAATGATTTATTTTCTGTTTTTGATTTTTTAAGCAAGGTAGACAAATGTGTAATAGTCTTATAGCATTTTTCTAAGTGAGAAGAGGTCACCTCTTCATCATCCGAAGATGATGAAGCCGCGGCTGAAGTGCTTGAGTCATCACTCTCGGACTCGGACTCCTCCCTTGCCATGAGTACCAATTGCCGAGTACTCTTCTCCTTCTTCTCTTCCTCCTCCGATGAGCTTGAGGAAGATTCATCCCAAGTGGCCTTGAGAGCTTTCTTCTTCTTGGCTCTTTCCTCCTTCTTTTTGGCCCGTTCCTCCTTCTTGAGTTTTGGACACTCACTCCGGTAGTGGCCTTTCTTGCTACACTCATAGCAAGTAATGTTAGACTTATCAATATTTTGATCTACAGTTTTACCTTTGTATCTCCTGCTTCTTCTCATGATCCTCCTCACAAAATTTGTCATCTCGCTTGATGATGATCCACCTTCATCATCGGACTCGGAGGAGGATGAAGATAAAGGAATCTCTTTCTCCTTCTTCTTTTCTTTCTTTCTTCTCCCATCCTTGCTCTTTTCTCTTGCAACCAAAGCTATACCTTTCTCCTTTTGACCTTTGTTAGCAAGTTCATGAAGTTCCATTTCACAAAAGAATTCATCTAACTTTACAATTGAAAGATCCTTAGAGACCTTGTAGGCATCTACCATAGATGACCACAAGGCACTCCTCGGAAAGGCTTTTAGAGCGTACCTCACAAGATCGCGATTCTCCACGCGTTCATCCACGGAATGGAGACCATTGATGATCTCTTTGAACCTCCCATGTAGTTCACTTACCGTTTCGTTTTCCTTCATGGTGAGATTTTTTAGTTGATTCAAGAATAGGTCCCTCTTGGCTATCCGAGAATCTTGAGTTCCTTCTTGGAGCTCGATAAGCTTGTTCCATAAATATTTTGCACTCGAGAATGGACCTACCTTGACGAGTTGGTCCTTGGCAATCCCACATTGTAAGGTGACTACCGCCTTGGCATCGGCTTGCCCTTTACGAGTTTGTTCAGTAGACCACCTTGATGAATCGAGTTCCTTACCTTCTTCGTCCTTCGGTGGTGTGAATCCTTCCTTGACCGAGAACCACATGGAGATATCAGTCTTGAGGTAATACTCCATGCGGCTCTTCCAATACTGGAAATCTGCTCCATCGAAGAAGGGTGGTCTGTTGGTGCTGAATCCTTCCTTCATGGCCATCTTGTTGCTCCTTGGAATGTTAGTCCAGATGAAGAGCACCAGGCTCTGATACCACTTGTTGGGATCTTAGATGGCTAGAGGGGGGGTGAATAGCCTCTTAAAAACTTAAACAAAAATTTCTACAAAAAACTTGTTAGCACAGCGGAATTAGAAAACTAAAACAAGAAGGAAACAAGCACACTAACACACTGATTTACGAGGTTCGGGGATAACTTGCCCCTACTCCTCGGCGTGTCCGTAAGGTGGACGAGCCCTTGATCTTCGGTAGATCACACCCCGGATGACTCCGGCTAATGAAGCTCTCCTTCTCGGTGGAGTAACCTCTCCACAAAGTCTCAAGAAATATATATGTTAAAGCATAAGACTTACAGAGCTCGGTGGCAAAGAAGAATGAACTAAAGCTTACAACCACGCGAGGATTAGTGGAAACAGAGAATTTCAGCAGACAACAGTTTCTCACCCGAGAGCTCAAGAACACCACAACGATCAACTGAACGTTTTTCTTTTTCTTTCTTTCTTGTTCTTTTCTCTCGCTTTTTACTTCTTCTTAAGCCCCTGTCTTCCGCTGTCACGGATCGTGGTCAAACTGCACAGAATCATCGCTGCAGCCAATCCCTCTTCCTCCTTACCTGGTTCTCTGAACTAACACAAATGAAATCACAGTCTTCACTGGTGTCTTCTGAGCTCGAACCAATCACCAGGAGTCAAGCGGATCGCAGCCAGATCACACCAGTAGCCGTTGTTGCTTCAAATGCACCATGCGCCGCGAATCACAGCAGAAAGGCCATTTGTCGTATTCCTCTTATGGACTTAATTTGAAATTAGGCTTGGAACGATACCTGTGATCCTGCAAACTCAAAAGCTAATAGCACAGAGGGTTATATGAATCAAGCAGATCAAATGTAGTGGAGGAATCGCAGAAACAAAATTGATTGTGTGTGTGGATCGGTCACCAGACCGATCCATGGACCGATCAGGACATATCCTGATCAGTCCACCGCTTGTCTGATCGGTCGTGGAGACCGATCAGGCTTCAGGTGGGTCGTGGAGACCGATCAGGCTTCAGGTGGATCGGTCTCCACGACCGATCCATGCCTTCTTCTCTTCGCAATATCATCTCCTGATCGGTCCGCAGACCGATCAGATTACACTCAGTATGCTACTGAGTGTTTCCTGATCGATCACCAGACCGAGCCATGGAAACTCAGTTTCACAGTTTCACTGGATCGGTCTGCCGACCGATCCACTGTCTTATGTATCACTGGATCGGTCTGCCGACCGATCCAATGTACCATGGAATGTTCACTTAGGTCCCTCTCTGACCTAATTCGGTCCAGATAACGAGCTCCTGAGCCCTCTCTGACCTAGTCCAGAGAACGAGCTGCCGAGCCCTCTCTGACTTCATCTGGTCCAGAGAACGAGCTACCGAGCCCTCTCTGACCTAGTCCGGAGAAGGAGCTACCGAGCCCTCTCCGACTTCGTCAGGTCCGGAGAACGAGCTACCGAGCCCTCTCCGACTTCGTCCTGTCCAGAGAACGAGCTACCGAGCCCTCTCTGACCTAGTACGGAGAACGAGCTACCGAGCCCTCTCCGACTTCGTCAGGTCCAGAGAACGAGCTACCGAGCCCTCTCTGACCTAGTCCGGAGAATGAGCTACCGAGCCCTCTCCGACTTCGTCCGGTCCAGAGAACGAGCTACCGAGCCCTCTCTGACCTAGTCTGGAGAACGAGCTACCAAGCCCTCTCCGACTTCGCGTGCCAAGTTTCCAACTTGGACTTTTCCCTTCCACTTGATCAACCTTGATCATTAATCAAACCGAGTTTAATTAACATCTGATACAAACTTAAATCCGTGTCAACATCAAAACAACAGCCAGGTCAGACTGTATCAACAATAAATACAACCCTAGTCTCAGAAGGTCAGAACAACACTTGTAATTGATTCCTCTTTAATTTTGTTTTGTAATTGAGTGCTTCAACTATTGTAAGAGGCTTCTCCTCTTGAAGGAGATTGTTTAGTGAGCTTCAACTTCCTTAGATTAGCAATCCCCTGGATGCAAATCAAGTAACCCTTTTGTGCCCCTTCTTTTTCAATCTCTTATTTTTTTTATGTAAGTGTTAGACTAATAAAACTGTAAAGTTTGAGAAGGGGTTTTGTTTATTTTTACTATGCAGGCTATTCACCCCCTCTAGCCAGTCGCCAAGGGATCAACAAGTAGTATCAGAGCCCAACAACTTCAGGAGGACTAACCGCCAAACGAAGCATAAGAGATGGCCAAATCGAGCATCAGCCCACCGAAGTTCGAGGAGGAATTCACAAGCTGGAAGAAAAAGATGGAGGTATTCTTTAAGACAGATTTGATTTACTTTTAATAATGAAATTTGGTTTTGTAGCACTTGAGGGTAAAGAAGAATACCAATGGACGAAGAAGGAGCAAGCCGACTTCGTAGCAAACAACAAAGTAGAGTTCCATCTGCTGAGCATCTTACCGCCACAAGAAGTCAATCAAATTGGAGCCTATGAGTCTGCTAAGGAGCTCTGGAGAAATTCCTAGAACTACACGAAGGAACCTCTGAGGCAAAATTCGCGAGACGGGATCTTCTCAAGAACCATATCAACAACATCAAATTAAAAGAAGGAGAAACCATTGCACACCTTCACTCAAGAATAAAGGAACTCACCACTAGACTCACGAATCTCGGAGAAAAGGTAAGCAACTGAGATTCGCTAAAGTACCCGCTTAACACATTTCCTACGACTACTAAATGAGCATCATTAGTAGATGCTTATTATATATCTAAGGATATATAATTAAGTACTTTAGAAGAATCATTTTCAATATTTTAAGTCTATGAAACAAGATGTGTAGATCTGAAGGAGGAGCTAAAGCACAACATTGTCTTAAAGGTAAAAATGGACGAATCAGATTCTGAATCTTCTCTCGATGACGATGAAACGTCACTCATGGTAAGAAAATTTAAAAAGTTATTTAAAACTAAAAAATTTAATCAAGTACAAGGTACAAGAAGAAAAAGAAAAGTAAGATGCTACCACTATAATAAAGAAGGGCACGTGAAAGATAACTGTCCAAAATTGAAGAGCAAGGACAAGGACAAGGATAAGGAAAAGAACAAGAAGCTAGCTCAAACCAACAAGTACAGAAATCTAAAAGCGACGTGGGATGAAACTGTTGGAACCCCAAGGTTGTTTTGGTGTGATCAACAAGTTAAGTTAGGTCCTGCGTTGTATTTAACCTTGTGTCTAAGTGTGCAGGAGCTTAGGAGCACAGGTACTCGAGCGGAAGACGCAGCTAGCGAGAAGGACGGCACGCTGTGCGTCCGAGGGACGAGGCGCTGCGGAAGAGTACACCGGCGGACGAGAAGGAAGCGCGCGGTGGTTCCGAGGGACGAAAGCCGGAGCGGAAGATTGCTCGGGGAGCAAGAGACGCAGCTAGCGAGAAGGTCGACGACCGAGGGACGAAGACTGCGGATGAGTACGCTGGCGGACGAGAAGGAAACACGCGGCAATTCCGAGGGACGAGAAGCCGGAGGGAAGCACGCTCGAGAAGACCGGAAGTTGGGTTCGGGTGAGCCCTTTTCCGGAAGGCAGAGATCACCCAAACGAGCGGATCCGGAGCGGAAGAACCGGACCGAAGCGGGACTGAACCAGAGAAGCGGTCCCGGATGAAAAAGTCAATTGTGTTGACTTTCGGGGTCCGGGGCGCCCGGAACTGACCGGGGCGCCCGGACCCCTTCCAGGCGCCGGAACAGTAATTTTGACCAGATCGAGAATTATCTCGATCTGAACGTTGGGGGATAAATTTTATCCCCCCCAGGGCGCCCGGAACCTTTCCAGGCGCCCCGACCAAGGCTATAAATATAGCCTTGGTCCAGAAGCTTTTCATCAGTTCAGAAATTGTAACAACACTTGTGTGCTTCCATTGCTTTGATTAGCTTCTTTCTTTTTATGCCTACACTGCTGTAAACGAGGCTTCTCCGCCTGAAGGAGTTTTTAGTGCAACCATCTTCCTTGGATTAACAACCTCCTCGGTTGTAACCAAGTCAAATCCGGTGCCTCATTTTTATGCTTTATTTTCTGCTTAATCTATTTTTCAAGTGTTAGCGTAATTGTCCGAGAAAGGGTTGTGTTTAATTCAGGGCTATTCAACCCCCCCCCCCTTTCTAGCCGGCCCAACGGTCCTACAAGTGGTATCAGAGCCGAGACGCTTCAGGAGGACTAACCGCCGAACGAAGCAACGAGATGACCGGATCTAACATCCACCCGCCAAAATTCGAGGGGGACTTTGCAAGCTGGAAGAAGCACATGGAGGTATTTTTCGGTACCGATTTTGATTTATTATTAATAATGGAACTCGGTTTTGAAGCTCCCGAGGGTAAAACAAAAAGTCAATGGACAAAGAAAGAGCAGGCCGAGTACGTGGCAAACAAGAAAGCAGAATTCCATCTGCTAACCGTACTTCCTCCACAAGAAGTCAACCGTGTCGGCACCTACAATTCGGCAAAGGAGCTTTGGGAGAAGTTCCTTGAATTACACGAAGGAACATCCGAAGCCAAGCTTGCGAGACGGGACTTACTTCGCAACCAGCTCACCAACCTCCGTCTTGAAGAAGGTGAAACAATTGCACATCTACACTCGAGGATACAGGAGCTCATCACCGGACTTTCGAATCTCGGAGAAGAGGTAAGTAACCGAGATTCGCTCAGGTACGCTTTAAATTCCTTCCCTAGAAATTCAAAATGGGCATCATTAGTAGATGCTTTTTACATTTCGAAGGACTTAGAAAAAATTTCATTAGAAGAATTTTTTTCAACATTTGAAGTGCATGAGTCAAGATGTGCAGGAATGAGAGAGCCAAAGAACAACGTCGCCCTCAAAGCTTCGAGAGATGAACCTGAATCGGAATCTTCTCTCGACGACGAGGAAATGGTAATGATGGTAAGACGATTTAAGAAGTTATATAATTCTAGAAAAACTAACCATCCACAGGGTAGAAAGAAAAGAACGATCCGCTGCTACCATTGCGACGAAGAAGGGCATGTCAAGGACAACTGCCCCAAGCTGAAGAGCAAAGACAAGGAAAAAGGTAAGAAGCTTATCCAAAAACGAAAGGCCCTGAAGGCGACGTGGGACGATACGTCGTCCAAATCGGAAGTCGAAGCATTCTCCGGACTCGCACTGATGGTGAGTCATCAAGACGACGACTGCGATTCAAGCTCTTCCGAAATGAGCATCGAGAGCATCGATGAAGGGGGAGACACGTCGGAAGAAAGCAGCAGCTCAGGGGGAGAAACGGACAACGAGATCGACAAGGTAAGTCAGGTACGATCTCTTCCTCCCGATAAAATGTTTAAGTCCGTTAAACTTTTAACAAAAGACTGCTGCAAATTAGAAAGTGAAAATAAAAATTTAAAAGTAATTCTAGCTAAGTCTTGTCCTTTAGAAGAATTTGATAAATTAAAATTAAAAAATGAAAAATTGGAATTAGAAAATCAAAATTTGAAAATTCAAATAGATAACTTAGAAAACTATGCATGTTCATCTAAAACTAATTTTAGAAGATTTAATAATTTAAATTGGTACTTTAAATATCACCCGGGACAAATTAGGAACATTTCAAGGAAAAATGTCCCTAAAACTTTTTAGTTAATCCAGTAGGTTGGAACCTATATTGGGTTCCTAAATCATGCTTAAATTGATTTTAAAATTAAAATTAGCGCTTTAAGTGAGAAAATTAAACAAAGAATTTTCTTATGAGGCTTTGTCTTAGGAAGTGGTTGTTGCTCCAATAACCAAGAAGGCCTAGTGCCTCGCCACGACCTGGAAGCCAAAATATTGAAATAAATGTTTAATTAACTTACTAATAAAGCATTAATACAAGAATTAATTAGTGCTAGAAAAAGGTTATTCAAAACATTTTATTTCAAATTAGAAATTGACTTACTTAGATTTTTTTTACTAAATCAATTTTTAAAAAATATATATATATATATTCTCAAGAATCATTTTTTTTTTCTAAGTTAAGAATTTCTTTGAAACTAGAAATCTCAGCTTAAATTACTTCCCCCAAAATTCACCTGGCAGCAGAAGAAGAAGTTTTTCTCAGATGTCAAACACTACATATGGGATGAACCATTGCTTTTTAGGAAATGCAGAGATACAATCTACCGAAGGTGTGAGCCAGAAGATGAGGTCAAGGATATTTTATTTCACTATCACTCATCATCTTATAGCGGACATTTGGGAGTGTCAAAAATAGTTGCAAAGATTTTACAAACAGGATTTTTTTGGCCAAGTCTATTTAAATACACGAAGAATTTTGTGCAGTCCTGCGACCAATGTCAAAAGACTGGGAATATCACTAGGAGAAATGAGATGCCATTGAATTGCATCCTCAAAGTGGAACTGTTTGATGTATGGGGAGTAGACTTCATGGGACCCTTTCCGTCATCATGTGGAAATAATTATATTTTAATGGCAGTGGACTATGTATCGAAATGGGTATAAGCCATAGCTTCTCCTGCTAGTGACGCCAAAACAGTAATTAAACTGTTTAAAAAGGTGATTTTTCCACGGTTCGGTGTACCTAGGGCGGTTATTAGCGACGGGGGTTCACACTTCATTCGAAGACAGTTTGAAAATTTGTTAAGAAAATACGGAGTAAGCCACAAGGTAGCGACACCCTACCATCCCCAGACTAATGGACAAGCTGAGATTTCCAACCGAGAGATCAAAGCAATATTAGAAAAGACAGTATCAAATTCCCGCAAAGACTGATCATTGAAATTGGATGATGCTTTATGGGCGTACCGTACTGCTTTCAAGACTCCGATCGGTATGACTCCATTCCGACTTGTGTATGGGAAGCTGTGTCATCTTCCAGTAAAATTAGAACACACGACTTACTGGGTGATAAAATAGCTTAACATGGACCTGAAGTTCGCAGGAGATAAAAGGAAACTTCAATTAAATGAGCTTGATGAGTTGAGGATGGATGCCTACGAACATGCCAAATCCTACAAAGAGAGAATAAAGAGATGACATGATCAACATATCATGCGAAGAGAATTCAAGGAAGGGGACTCAGTGTTGTTGTTTAATTCAAGATTAAAGCTTTTTCCTGGCAAGTTAAAATCGAGATGGACAGGACCATTCCAAGTCAAAAAGATTTACCCGTTTGGAGCTGTTAACATTTGGAGCGAGGAGCGTGGAGAATTTAAAGTAAACGGGCAATGTTTGAAAAAATACCTCCACGATGTGCCAGCAGAGGAAAATATGCTGATACACTTCTCGGATCCACGCCCACCTAAATGAGTTAAAATGGGGTCGAGCTAAAGACCTAAAACAAGCGCTTTTTGGGAGGTTACCCAAGGGTTTTTCATTCTAATTAATCATTCTGTTTATCATTTTATTCGAGTACTTTTATTATTTCTTTATTTTTGGGTCTTCATTTTTAGGATGTGCATAGCCTCCATGAGTTGGCTGTGAGCGTTTCACGGGCGTGGAGGCGTCAGAGGAACCAAAATGGAGAAAGGTGAGTCACCGTGCGCTTAAAGGAGTCGGTCGTGTGACCCCACACGGTCATGCAAAGCCAACAGAGGGACAAAGGTCACGAGTCGTGCAACCTTGCATGGTCGTGCGACCTATGCAGAGAAGAGGAGAACACGGGTCGTGCCAATTAGCACGGCCGTGCAATACTGCCAGCGAGGAAGAAGGCACAGGCCATGCCAATTGGCACGACCATGCGATCAATGCAGAAAAGAAGGAGGCAGGGACCGTGTCAAATAGCACGGCCATGCGACTTTGGCCGAAGGGAGAAGAGAGGGGGTTGTGCCAATTGGCACGGCCTTGCAGAATTAACAGAAGGAGGTCGTATAACCCTACATGTGTCACGCCCCAGAGGAGTCCCTGTCCGAAGAAATTTCGGCAGCATCTCCCCTGTACGGCGGACAATCTGAAACTTCTACATAACACATATACCTCAGCCACAGGCGGCTGGAATTATAACAATAAATAAAAAGAATCACCACGCAGTTTATATAGATATTCAGCCTCTGGCTGCCACAACAACGCAGTTAATAATAGTAATCACAAACAATAGTACTCTGACTCGAAATCCACCCTACTCAACTACACTCGTAAAGCTCAAATCCGACGAACTCACCTCTTCTGCCGTAGTAGAATAAAATCCAAATCATACCAAAAGTCCATCAAACGGAAGGATTCCATACAATATCCATATGTAAAATCCAAAACAAGACTAAAACAAAGTCTGATAGAGAAAAGCTAAAATAAAATAACAACTCAAAACCAGCAGATGGGGACCAGCGACTGGAACTGCTCCGGACAGCCTCAACCTGAAAATATATCAACAATGGAAATGGGGTGAGTCCAACACTCAGCAGGTACAACTGATATGCATAATAAAACAAATAACAGACAACACAAATCATGCGTACAGTCTCCTGAATACGAGAAGGATAAATGCAACTGAAACGAAATCAGGATATAACTGTACTAACCGGAATCAAAGTACAAAGGTAACAGGGTCGTCAGACCGGGGAAGTCATAATCCTGTATGCATGTCAATCATATGCATCCATATAAATGCAGCAAGTAAATACAGCAATCACAAACAATAAATGCAATAAATGCATATGGTGACCATGCACTCTGACATCACTGCTCCTGAAGAGCGACCGAGTGGACAGGATTTTGTCGGAGTACTCCTGTCCTCTGACTCCAAATCATAAATGGGGGAGCTCAATGCTCTCAACTCCCGGTACACGATGACGGGGAGGATATCTCAGTCGGCTACCACGCTGAGTCATCTGACCAACGGAGCCAAACAGAGTCCACCATCTGCCGGCTACCACGCTGCTACACTAAATGCCAACGGAGCCAAACAGAGCGGAACTGACTGCTGGCTACCACGCTGAGTCACCTGACCAACGGAGCCAAACAGCAGAACCGCCACACACCTGCTTGATATACCACTAATCCATGGTGGTGGTGTGTGCAGTACATGTAACTGGCGATGGGCTAAACCATAGTAGAGCCGACAATCGCACAGCATGCAATCATGATGCATGACACTAAGCATGACAATCTCATGAATAACATAGTAATGACCATATAAATAATACAAAGTGTGTACCACTGGAAGATGTATCGGATAGAAGGTACACAAATCAGATAGGGCATCAAATAAACCCTAGATCCAGAAGATAACATAGCATGTGGTTGGGTCACTACCTAAAGCATATATGATCAGGTAAATAATATGCAGTGCAGAATAAATAAATAAGCAACCATGTAACTATCATGTAGTGACCAACCGAAACAAAATGATTACACAATCACTGCTATATGTTAAACATATTATTATGCATATCAAAGACATAAGTCAAAGTACTCGCCTCCGATAAAATGGTGCAAAATCTGACTCCAAGATACTCGTCTCGCATTAAAGTCCTGTGTCACATATAAATAAATATATTTTATTTAGCTACGATTTACATAAATAGCTAAACAAAATTCCTAAAACTATTTAGGGCAAAACCCTAAACCAAAAAACACATAAACATAATCAATATACACATGATCGAAACCCACTGAAATTCTTCCTTCAATTCACAACCCTCACTTCTGTGGACTAAGTCTACTGTTGCTGATCAAATAACGCCACAGCCCCACTTCCTCACCAATTCCGTGACCTAAGTTAGTAGCAAAGAGAAGATCACGATCAAGATTGGAGATTCCTGCCATGAATTAACCTAATTCCAACTAACTTACCTCCCAAGATCGATTAGGGCACGTGAATTGAACACACGGTGCCGGCTCGATCAAACTGACAGAGAGATCAGTGAAGGGGGTGCTCTGTCGAGGCGCGTTCGTGCAGAGATGGCCGAAGAAGAGAGGAGACACGAGCGGTCAGCAATCGTCCGGTGCCGACAGTGAAGTCGGCAGTGTACAACAGGTGTGAGGCTCGGCGATGTGGCGGAGATGCTAGGGCTCGGCGGCAGGCCGACGCTAGATCTAGGGCACGCAAGTTCGGCGGCTGGTGAGAGAAACTCGGATGCCGGCGGTAGAAGAAATTCGGCTAGGGCAGAAGGGGGAAAGGCAGTGTCGACTTCCCCTGGTCCGGGGCTTATTCACGCGTGGGAGAGGAAGAGGGAACCGCTGAGTGGCCGGCGGTTAGGGCAAACAGAGGGCGCGGTGAGGACACGGGGGAGAAAGGCTCGGGTGCGCGAGGGAAAGAAGCGGAGACGACATCGGGGAAAGAAATAAGAGAAAAAGAAAATAAAAAGAAAAATAAAAAGGAAATAAAACTTTTCCTCATTAAAACAGGGTAGCCTAAACAGGCTTTCCCCGGGTCCCGTTTTATCCCCGTTAACTTGTTCGTACGAGCTCCGAAAAATTCCCGAAAAATTTCCAAAAATTTCAGAAAAATCCCTTATTAATATTCGCCTATTTTCCGGGCCTATTTTTCGATATTTTACATTCTCCCCCACTAACAAAAATTTGGTCCCCAAATTTCGTTATCTACCATCAGCAAGTACTAACAACAGATATAGAGTATAAATGCTGAACGGTAAATAAATCACATACCTCAAGTAAAAAGATGGGGATATCGAGCTCGGATAATATTCTCGAGCTCCCAAGTAGCCTCCTCGTCCGAATGATGCTACCATCCGACTTTAACCAGCCGGATAGTCTTGTTCCGCAACTGACGCTCTTTCCGGTCGAGAATCCGTACCGGAACCTCCTCATAAGTAATGTCAGGCTGAACTGGATCTGGGATATCTGCCAGCACATGCGTCGGGTCGGGCACGTATCTCATCAACATCGATACGTGGAATACATCGTGAACGCCTGACAGGGACGGTGGTAGTGCCAATCGGTAAGCTACCGCTCCGATCCTCTCCAAGATCTCGAAAGGGCCAATGTACCGCGGAGATAGCTTACCTCCGAGGCCAAATCTTTGCACCCCTTTCGTGGGTGAAACCCGCAAAAATACATGGTCGCCAACAGAGAACTCCAAGGGTCTGCGTCTCCGATCTGCATAACTCTTCTGGCGGTCCTGCGCCTCTGACATCCTCTGTCTGATAGTACGGACCAACTCTGCATCCTGCTGAACTCTATGAGGTCCCAACAATTGGGCCTCTCCAACCTCATCCCAGAGGACGGGTGTCCGACAAGGTCTACCATACAATGCCTCAAACGGTGCCATCTGGATAGCCGAATGAAAGTTGTTGTTGTAAGCAAACTCTACTAACGGCAGATGGTCCTCCCAACTGCCTCCGAAATCCATAACATATGACCTCAGCAGATCCTCTAGAGTCTGAATGGTCCGCTCTGACTGTCCATCTGTCTGTGGATGGAAGGCTGTACTGAAATGGAGCTGTGTGCCCAAGGCCTGCTGCAGACTCTGCCAGAAACGAGACGTGAACCGTGGATCTCTATCCGAAATGATACTCAACGGAACACCATGTAGTCTGATAATCTCCCGACAATACAGATCTGCCAATCGATCCAGAGGATCAATCCTCCGGATCGCTAAGAAATGCGCGGATTTGGTTAATCGATCCACGATTACCCAAATCACGGCATGGCCTCGTCGTGTCCTCGGCAACCCTACCAAAAAGTCCATGGTAATGTGATCCCACTTCCACTCAGGAATAGGAATCCGCTGAAGTAACCCTGCAGGTCTCTGGTGCTCAGCCTTCACCTGCTGACAAACAAGACATCTAGCTACGAAATCCGCGATGTCTTTCTTCATACCATTCCACCAATAGGAACGCCTCAAGTCCCGATACATACGGGTCCCGCCTGGATGGATCGCAAATCGAGAACGGTGAGCCTCCTGAAGTAGCTCCTGTAAGACTGGATGAGACTGAGGTACGCATAATCTGCCTCGGAAGTATATAACACCCTCCTCGTCTCGTGTAAACTCGGTCTGCTGCCCGGAAGCTATCTGACTGCTAATGAACTGCAAATGCTGATCACCAGCCTGTGCCTCTCGGATCTTCGTCCTGATCGACGACTGAGCAACCATAGTAACAAGAATACCCTGCTCTGTAGATCCCTGCTCCTCAAGGTCTAACTCAGAAAAACTCTGAATCAAGTCCGTGACTGAAGTCCGGTGGCAAGCCAAAGTCCCTCTGGACTTCCTGCTGAGTGCATCGGCAACCACATTAGCTTTTCCCGGGTGGTAGCTAATGGTACAATCGTAGTCCTTCAGGAACTCCATCCATCTCCTCTGTCGGAGATTAAGCTCCTTCTGAGTAAAAATGTATTTGAGACTCTTATGATCAGTGAGAATCTCAAATGTAATACCGTATAAATGATGCCGCCAAAGCTTCAGAGCAAAGATGATGGCAGCTAACTCCAAGTCATGAACTGGGTAGTTCTTCTCATACTCCTTCAGCTGACGAGAAGCATAAGAGACTACTCTGCCATGCTGCATCAGAACAGCGCCCAAACCCTAAAGAGACGCGTCGGTGTAGAGTACAAATTCGTCCTCTCCAGAAGGTAAAACCAAAACTGGAGCCGACACTAATCTCCGCTTCAGCTCCTGAAAGCTGGTCTCGCAATCCTCGGACCACGTGAACTTCACGCCTTTCCTGGTAAGGCGTGTTAGCGGCATAGCAATACGCGAGAAACCCTCGACAAAAGGTCGGTAATATACGGCCAATCCCAGAAAACTGCGGATCTCCTGAACTGACTTTGGTTGCTCCCAACTGGTGACAGCCTCGATCTTCTGAGGATCAACTGAAATACCTCTGCTAGAAACCACGTGTCCCAGAAAATCGACTGAGGATAGCCAGAACGCACACTTGCTGAACTTCGCGTACAGATGATGTCGTCGAAGAATCTCCAAAACTGTGCGAAGATGCTGTGCGTGCTCCTCCTCGGAACGAGAGTAGACCAATATGTCATCAATGAAGACGATATCAAACTGATCCAAATACTCCAGAAAGATGTGGTTCATCAAGTCCATAAACACCGCTGGAGCATTGGTAAGCCCAAATGGCATTACCAAAAACTCATAATGGCCGGAATGTGACAGCCTCTTCGGATATCCGAGTCTCGACCCTCAACCGATGATATCCGAATCGCAGATCAATCTTAGAATACACCGATGTACCTGAGCTGATCAAACAAGTCCTCGATCCGTGGTAAAGGATATTTATTTCGACGATCACTGCACTGCCCGTAGTCAATACATAACCTCATAGTACCATCCTTTTCTTGACAAATAATACCGAAGAACCCCATGGGGAAACACTAGGCGAATGAATCCCCTAACCTCAGAGTTGAACCTTCACTCGCTCAACTCTTTTGGTGCCATACGATAAGGAGCTGATGCGCAAGGTTCCCTAATCAACTCAATAGCGAACTCCACCGCCTTCGGGAGGCAAACCGCTCCTCCGAAATACATCCGGTACTCCCGCACAACAAGAACGCCGGAGAGTCATGAATCGTTGTCCTCAGATCGATCAAAGATAACAAAACCCCGACCATGTGACAAAGAACTCGAGCTCAGACACCGAAATGATCGATAAGTCGTCGTCTCTGATGCCAGTGAAATCCCACGAGGGTTGGTTCGGTGGCCAAAATGTGACCACCCTCGTCTGGCAATCAACTGTGGCATGATATGCTGACAAACAGTCCATGCCAAGAATAATATCAAAATCGACCATTTCTAATACTAAAAGATCCACTGTAAGTATTAGGTTGCCAAAATCTAACGGGCAATCTCTGACCTCCTGGGTGACGTCCAATGAATCACCGGATGGTAGGGAGACGGTCAATCACTGGGGTCTGAAAGTGGGTAATCTACCAACCTCCCGCATAAAAGTGCGAGATATAAATGAATGCGAGCTACCAGTATCTATCAATATATCTGCAGATAAAGCATAAATAGAAATCATACCGCGGAAAACGGATCCATCGGCTCGCGGCGCATCCTCTCTGGTCATCGCATGAACACGTCCAGTCTCTGGCGGAGGAGGAGGTAACGCTGCCAGCGGCTGCTGCGGCTGGGCAGAAGCCTGCCACTGAGGCGGTGCTGGATAATGTGCCAGAGAAGATTGAGAAGACGGTGATTGATACTGTGCAGCTAGCTGAGACTGAGTCTGGTACTGGCCTAAAGGCTGAGGCTGCATCTGATACTGCCCCTGCGTCGGATAATAAAGTCCTGGAACAGAACTCTGAGGTGCTATGGAAGCACTGGAGTACTCCTATCCAAGCATGCCAAATGTCGCTGCTGCAGGTGAAGTACTCCGCTGCTGGCCATACGAAGGTTGGGCTCTTCGCCCTCCTCGATAAGTTCCGGACTGACTGGACTGTCCTCCATGATCAGACCCTCCGGTAGTCATATACTGAGTCTTCTGCGGACAATCTCGACTTTGGTGCCCAGGCAGTTTGCAATGAAAGCAAACTGACTGTCCCAGAGCACAAGATGAAGTGACATGATCTCAGGACCCACATCTAAAACAGCGAATGTCACTGGCGGGTTGTTTCCGGCTCTACTGGGAAGACCGGAAACGTCCCGAAGAAGACTGCCCTGATTTCTGAGGTTTACGTGATACCCCAGATGTACCCTGATCTGATCGACTACGCCTGCTCTGCTGTGATGTAGCCTGAGGCTGCTGGATCTGTCCAGATGTCTGACTCGGCTGCTTCCTTTTCCTATCCGAAAAAACTCTCTACTGAGCTGACTCAATAATGAGGGCTCTGTCCAACATCTCCGCATAAGATGTGATACCAAGACCGACAAGTCTTAGTTGCAAATGTCCATCCAACCACTGAATGAACTGCTGCATACGTGAACTGTCCTCAGCAACTAGCTCTGGACAAAATCTGGCCAATCTGTCAAACTCTGCATTATACTCAGTCACTGTCCGATTATTCTGTCGTAAACTCAGGAAATCCTGCCGACGAGCCATCTGATAAGCTCGTGGAAAGAAACGGCTCTCAAAAGCCTCTCTAAATCTGGCCCAAGTGATGTTCTGCTCACCGATGATGGAACGCTGAGTAAGCCACCAAGTGTCGGTCGCGTCCCGTAAGTGAAAAGCAGTCAGCTCTGCTTTCTCCCACTCAGAGCAAGCAATATAAAAGAAAGTCCGCTCCATAGTCTCAATCCAAGACAAAGTCACACTCGGATCTCGGTCTCCTCGGAAGAGTGTGAATCGACTCTTCATCGACTCTGCCAACACTGTTATCCTGGCTCGTGCCACGACAAAGTCAGTGAGATGTGTCGGAACGGCTATCGGAACTGTCGGATCGAGACCGCGCTAGAGGGGGGGTGAATAGCGCTCGTGGCTAAAATCGTTCGATTATCGGAATCGTAAAACTTAAGAGTTAATGCAGCGGAAATTAAGTTAAGAGACACAGACACGAAGGAGTTACTTCGTTCGGAGCCTAAGGCGACTCCTACTCGAAGGCCCGCGATCCTTGATCGCTTTCGGTGGGCAACAACTATAAATCCGTTAAATAGTTACAGATTGTAAGTACAATAATAAAATATACCAACAACAATGTAGAATTGAAAAGACTGAGCTCCAGGTCGTCGGGGTGTACTTGCAGCACTTCAGGATGGTCGTATTCGCAGCACGTTGCAGAAGATCGCTTTTCAGAGTCATCTTTGAAGCTGCACCTCAACCCTCCTTTTATATGCAGTTCCGGGCGCCTGGATCCCTTCCAGGTGCCTGGAGTGTGATGTGGCCAACCAACCTGGATGCTCCACGTGGCGAAGTCGTGCAGGGGATAAACTTTGGTCCCGGGCGCCCGGACACCCTTTTTCCAGCAGGTTCCTCACCAGCAAACAAAGGTTAGTCCGAGCAAAATACCCTACAAGATAGTGTTAGAATATGATAAAATATAGTAAGGAATAAACGACAGTCTTCGGACTGTCCGAGTCTGACTTTAGATTTCCAGCCGGAAACCCTAGGTCGACCCGACGCCATCGCTCCTCTCGGGAACGCCCTCACCTACTCCACTGTGAGATTTATTGCCACCGATCCTCCGATCGATCGACTTTTGCTCAAGACCCGATGCTTCCGGACTTCTCTCCGGACATCCGCTTCCCCGGCTAGTCCAGTCTTTCACCTGGTTCGCGACACCAGGACTTTTCACCTAGGGTTACCACCCCCTAGGACTTTTTCCTGAAGCCCTCGACCTGCCAAGATTTTCCGCATAAGGTTACCACCCCCTATGACCTAGGGTTACCGCCCCCTAGGGTTTTCCCTTTGCCTAACCGCAGCTAGGACTTTCCTGAAATCCTCAAGTAGACTTGTTAGACTAACAAACATCTTAACTTTGAATTCTTTGCCGTTATCAAAACACGAGTTCGATCGTCGGATGCTTCCCGCACCAACAATCTCCCCCTTTTTGATTATGGCAACACAAATTCAAAGTTAAGTAAACAAGCGAATAGATAGTCATTTTAAACATAGACTAAATTTGCTAAGTATGGATGAACAAGGTAACTAAAGTAAATTTTGCCCTATATACTCCCCCTTAAGTTTTGGCTCACCCTTAACTTTTGCTCCCCCTTAATTTTTAATTTGAATTTTATATTTACTATATTTTTGCTACTCTCCCCCTTTGCCATAACTAAAAAAATGGGCAATGTGTAAGGGGTTGTACATGATTAAAGTTAGCAATATTCAACAGAGTTTGGAAGTTAAGGTCAATTGGAATTTAAGTTTTTAGGACCAGATTATTCATTTAAGTTCAGTTGGTCCTTAAGTCCAAGCACAAGTCATGTTTATATATTAGGTATCAGAGCCATAGAGAACAAAACATTCTTGAGAAAGAAATTGAGTATCTTTTGCCAACTGTCTAACCTTTAGTTACTTGCTGATTGTCTATAGGACAATAGCTTTTACTAGGTTAGTCAAGTTTAAGTTATTTAGGTCCAGATAGACTTGACTAGAGCTGGAGAACTTTAACTTGATTAATGTTTATTGCATATTTAACGCCCAGACTCATATTAATGCACAGATATAAGCATTCTTGAGTCCAGGCTATACCCTATGCATCTCACACCATTCTATGTTTTTCAATCACAATCAAGGTAAACCTAGGTGTTTTGTGAGATGCTCTGGCTTAATTCTAGGGGAACATGATATTTAGGGGGAAATCCTAGACTAAACCCAATTTTTGAAAGTCTAGTAAAATTGGAGTTTTGAAAACTGTTTTTCCTAGAATTTGAAAACAAAATAATAATAGTAAGATATCTATTCTACCCAACACATTCCTATTTGCCTTCTAAGTCCACTGAACTCAAGTTCAGGTAAGGGTTTTGTAAAAATGTCAGCTAGGTTTGATTTGGACTCAACGTGGTTGAGTGCAATTTCACCTTTAGCTACATGATCCCTTACAAAGTGGTGTTTTACCTCTATGTGTTTGGTCCTAGAGTGGTGTATAGGATTTTTGGTCAGATTAATTGAGCTGATATTATCAATATAGATTTTAGTATTTTTATAGTCTAGTTGATAGTCTTTTAGTGTATGCATCATCCATAACAATTGAGATGCACATTCTCCTAAAGCTATGTATTCAGCTTCTGTAGTGGATAGAGCAACACAATATTGCTTTCTGCTTGACCAACTTACTAGGCACTGACCTAGAATCTGGCAGCCACCACTTGTACTTTTTCTATCTAGCTTGCACCCGGCATAGTCTGAATCAGAATAGCCATAAAGGTCAAAAGTGCAAGTTCTTGGATACCAAAGTCCTACATTTAGAGTTCCTTTAATATACCTCAGTATTCTTTTAACATATGTTAGGTGTGATTCTTTTGCACAGGATTGGTATCTTGCACACATACCTACTGCAAATAATATGTCGGGTCGACTTGCAGTTAGATAGAGTAAGCTACCTATGGCACTTCTATATTATTTTGAGTCAACTGGTTTTCCTTCAGGGTCAGAGTCAATGTTTATGTTGGTTGCCATTGGAGTATTTATTATTTTTGAATTTTTCATACAGAATTTTTTAATTAACTCTTTAGCATATTTAGTTTGATAAATGTAGATTCCATCTTTAGTTTGTTTAATTTGTAAACCTAAGAAGAAATTAAGTTCTCTAACCATACTCATTTCAAATTCATTTTCCATTAATTTGACGAATTCTTTTAAGAATTTTGAATTGGTTGAACCAAAGATTATGTCGTCAACATAAATTTGGGCTATAAAGATGTCTTTTCCTATAGTTTTCACGAACAAAGTAGGATCGATTTGTCCTTGGTTAAATTCTTTTGATATTAAGTAATTAGATAATCTTTCATACCATGCTCTAGGGGCTTGTTTTAGTCCATATAGTGCCTTTTTTAATTTAAATACGTGATTAGGGCAGTCCATGTCTTCAAACCCTGGAGGTTGGCTTACGTAGACCTCTTCCTTGATAAAACCATTTAAAAAGGCTGACTTAACATCCATTTGGTACAATTTGAATCCTTTATTGGCTGCATAGGCTAATAACATCCTAATGGACTCGAGTCTAGCTACTGGAGCATAAGTTTCATCATAGTCTAAGCCTTCAACTTGACTAAACCCTTTGGCTACTAACCTTGCTTTGTTTCTTACTATATCACCGTGATCATCCAACTTGTTCCTAAAAACCCATTTAGTGTCTATTATTGATTTATCTATGGGTTTAGGTACAAGGTCCCAGACCTGGTTTCTCTCAAATTGGGCTAATTCTTCCTGCATCGCAATGATCCAGTCTGGATCAGGCAGGGCTTCTTCTATAGTTTTAGGTTCAATTTTAGAAATTAGAGCAATCTGACTAAGGTTTCTATAGGACGATCTAGTTCTGACTCCTAGGTTTGGGTCACCCAAAATTTGGTCAGGTGGGTGAGAGGAGCTTATTCTAGTTGGTCTTATTTGTGAGTCAGAAACTGGTTCTTCTGACTCATTAAGATTAGGTTGGATTTCATCATCGTCTGCTGCTCTAGGATTAGTGTCAATATTTTCATTTATATTAGGTAAATTATTTTCTTCATCAAATATTACATTAGTTGTTTCTTCAACTTTCAAGGTATTTTGATTAAATACTCTAAAGGCTCTACTGGTTGAGGAGTATCCTAAGAATATTCCTTGGTTAGATTTGGGTGTAAATTTTCCTAAGTAATCTTTAGTATTTAAAATGTGAACTTTACACCCAAATACTTTTAGATAGTTTAGATTGGGAATTTTATTATAGTAGAGTTCATATGCTGTTTTATTATGAAATTTATTAATTAAAATTCTGTTTTGAATGTAATTTGCAGTATTTATTGCTTCAGCCCAAAATTGATGATTTAAGTGATATTCATTTAACATAGTTCTAGCTGCTTCTTGTAAAGTTCTATTTTTACGTTCCACTAGTCCATTTTGTTGGGGGGTTCTAGGACATGAAAATTCATGTTGGTATCCATTTATTTTACAAAATTGGGTGAACTTATGATTTTCAAATTCCCCTCCGTGATCACTTCTTATTCTTTTAATTTTAGTATCTTTTTCATTTTCCGTTAAGTTGCAAAAATTACTAAATATTTCATAGGTTTCATCTTTTGTTTTTAGAAATTTCACCCAAGTGTACCTAGAGTAGTCATCAATTATCACTAAGCAATATTGGTTCTTGTTTAGTGATTTGGCTCCATGTGAATCAAATAGATCGAGGTGAAGAAGCTCAAGTATGGTGTTGGATCTTTCTAGGTTAGTTGACTTGTGAGTTGACTTGGTTTGTTTTCCTTTTTGACATGCATCACAGATTGAATTTTCAATAAATTTTAATTTGGGCAAACCTCTAACTAGACCATTTTGACTTATTTTTGAAATAAGTCTTGTGTGTGTGTGACCCAGCCTTCTGTGCCACAGTTGGGTTTCCTCTTGCTGTGTCAGGAGACACTTTGTTGAGGAAATTGATAAATCAATTGTGTAGATGTTATTTTTTCTATGTCCCTTAAGTTTAATTTCTGGATGTTCAATATTTTTAACTAGACATCCAGATTTATCGAAATTAACTAGGTATCCGCTGTCACACAATTGACTTATACTTAATAAATTAAAGTTAAAATTTTCAACCAATAAAACATTTCGAATAATGAAATCGGAACTAAGTTCAATATTACCTTTTCCGATTACTTTAAGTTTACCGTTGTTGCCGAATGCAACTGATCCTAGACTCTTGTACTTGAGTTTGGTAAACTTCAATTTATCTCCAGTCATATGTCTGGAGCATCCACTATCCAACATCCATTGATCCAATTCCTACACATGAAGTAGTTGAATTGGTTTCTTTAATGGAGATAGCGTGATTGAAGCAGACACTATGTTTATTGATTGAGATTTAAGGTCTTCAAATAATTTTGAATTTTAAGTTTTTGAAATTGATTTTTTGAAAAGATTTTTAAATAATTTTGAAATTAATTTTGAAAAGATTTTAAAGTAATTTTGAAATGATTTTTAAATAATTTTGAAATTAATTTTTGTAAAGATTTTTAATTAATTTTTAAATTAATTTTGAAAAGATTTTTAATTAATTTTGAAATTAATTTTGAAAAGTTTTTAAAGTAATTTTGAAATGATTTTTAAAAAGTTTAAATAATTTTGAAATGATTTTTAAATAATTCTGAAATTAATTTTGAAAAGATTTTAAAGTAATTTTGAAATGATTTTTAAAAATTTTAAATAATTTTGAAATTAATTTTGAAAAGATTTTTAAATAATTTTGAAATTAATTTTGAAAATATTTTTAAATAATTTTGAAATTAATTTTGAAAAGATTTTTAAAAAGATTTTTAAATAATTTTGAAATTAATTTTGAAAAGATTTTAAATAATTTTAAAAAGATTTTTTAAATAATTTTGAAATTAATTTTGAAAAGATTTTAAAGTAATTTTGAAATTCATTTTGAAAAGATTTTAAAGTAATTTTGAAATTAATTTTGAAAAGATTTTTAGATAATTTTGAAAAGATTTTTAAATAATTTTGAAATTAATTTTGAAAATATTTTTAAATAATTTTGAAATTAATTTTGAAATGATTTTTAAATAATTTTGAAATTAATTTTGAAATGATTTTTAAATAATTTTGAAATTAATTTTGAAAAGATTTTAAATAATTTTGAAATTAATTTTGAAAAGATTTTTAAATAATTTTGAAATTAATTTTGAAAAGATTTTTTTAAATAATTTTGAAATTAATTTTGAAAAGATTTTTAAATAATTTTGAAATTAATTTTGAAAAGATTTTATTCCTTAGTCATCTCACTCGATCTACATTGTCAATCAGGGAATCCTATAATTGATGTGAGATGAATTGAGGTTCAATTTACAGGTTTAGTTTAACTTTGTGTTAGATTCAGGTTTAGCTTTAGGTTTAACAAGTAGGCATTCTTTGGATAAACTTCTGGGCTATGGTGAGTCACAAGGAACTCATTAAAGTAACCATGCCTTCGAGGTTTCCCAAATAGTCCTACCCACTGAACTTAATACTAACCCTTGGTCTAACTAGTTAGGATCCATTTAAGGGTAGCTTCGGTCAGTTCCACTTGGCCAAATGCACCAGGTCGAAGCCATATCTTCCTAGACATGCGATGCCCAAGTTTCCCTAACGTACTATCATCCAAAAATTTCACCAGTACTGTCTTTCAAGTTAAATCCAACCCTTTTTAATCTATCCTTAATTACCCTACCGGGTAGTCTACTCTTGTTTTACCCATTCCGGGTAAATTAGGTTCAGTTACCCTGTCGGGTAGTTCAGTTGGAGGTGCCAGCTAGTTTGGATCCTCTATCTACCTTTCACAATTTCGATTTTTTAATTTTGAATTTGATTTTTAATTTTAGATTCGAATTTTGAATTTTGAATTTGATTTTTAATTTTAGATTTTTAATTTTGAATTCTGAATTTGATTTTTAATTTTAGATTTTTAATTTAATTTCGAATTTGATTTTTAATTTTAGATTTTTAATTTAATTTCGAATTTTGAATTTTGAATTTGATTTTTTTAATTTTAGATTTTTAATTTAATTTTGAATTTTTAAATTAAGATCGTTTTCATTTTAGCTTTCCCTGGATCACGGCCTCGATATGGTCTGTCGAGGTAGTATATTTGATCCTTCGGAACCCAGTATTGGCCAAGTCCAATTTGATTGATCAATTTGGACTTGGGGACCCATGCTTGGACTGATTTACTACTTTGTTTGTTTATTAAGGATAAATAGGATTTATATTTCTTTTTATATCCTAGCCCAGTTCTATTGTATACGGCTCTTTTTGTCCCAAGAATTAGATCCAAATTCTTGGAGCCCAGAGGAAATTTTTCTAAAGTAATTTTTAATTCTTTTAACTGATTTTTCAGATTTAAATTTTCTTTCTCAAGTTGTTGTACTTGAGTTGAATCTTCAGTTAGAGGTTTTGATTTAGTTACTTCTTTAAGAATGGTTACCTCTTTTAAAAGTGACTTAATTTTCAAATTTGACTTGGCTAATTTGCGAAGTAAATAATTGACTAAATTATTAAGCCTAGGAATACTTACAGTGGAGTCTGGCCCTTCGGAAACGGATGCGGATCCGTGGCTTTGTTCGGAGTCTGCTTCTGACTCGCTCTCGGATTCTCCGATGGTCCGGGCCATCAATGCGAGTAAACTCGTTTGGTCGAGTTCGTCTTCATCCTCCAAGAAGATTCGTCCCAGTTGCCTTTAGGACTTTCCTTCTTCTTTGCTTCTTGGCTTCCTTTTTGGCAGTTGGCTTTTATATGCCCTTTGGTTGCACCGTAGCAAGTGACTTGAACTTTGTCTTTGAGTTCTGTTGAGCCTCCTTGGATTGAATTCTTCAGATCTTTCTTGTTGAAGCCCTTCTTCTTCTTGTAGAGTTTCTTTACAAGATTCACAAATTCGCTGGCCAGTTCATCTTCTGAATCTTCTGAATCGGGTTCGTCTTCTGATTCCGATTCAACTTTTCGCCGTCCTCTTGATTCCCGTGCTCGACTCATTCCTGCAACCAAAGCAATCCCTTTCTCGGATGGCTGTGCATTAGTTTGTTCATGGAGTTCAAACTCACTAAATAATTCATCTAATTTTAATGAGGACAAATCCTTAGAGACTTTGTAGGCATCTACCATTGATGCCCACAATGTATTCCTTGGAAATGAGTTTAAAGCATACCTTATGACGTCCCGATTCTCTATCTTCTGCCCGATTCCGTGAAGAGAGTTGAGGATGTCTTGGATTCTCGCATGTACAGAACTCGCCGTCTCGCCTTCCTGCATCTTTAGATTATATAACTTATTAAGTAGAAGATCTCTTTTACTTACCTTGGTGTCGTCAGTGCCTTCGTGGAGTTCGATTAGCTTTTCCCAGAGCTCCTTTGCGGAAGAGAACGGGTCGACCCTGTTGAGTTCTTCTTTGGAAAGGCCTCACTGGATGGTGCAGGTAGCTTTGGCGTCGGCTTCCACCTTTTTGATTAGAGGGGCGTCCCACTTCTCGCAGGGAGTTGGTTTGCCGTCGTCATCGGAAGGTAGCTGAAGTCCCGTCTTAATGATCATCCATGTTTCGAACTGGATCTTCAGATACGTCTCCATTCTTCCCTTCCAGTAACCGAAATCATCTCCGGAGAACAGTGGGGGACGAACAGTACTGAACCCCTCTTGTTGAGCCATTTGTAATATGCAACAAGAACAACAAAAATATATGTTCCAAGACTAAGTCTTGGATTAGTAGTGCGGGAATAAAGAATAGTAATAATAACGAGCTCGAGTGGTGTTGTACCAACTTCGAGCAAAAGCCGATTCGATAAAAGAATTAGAATAAAGCTATAAGGCTAGATTCTAATTGACTCCGAAAAATATAAAATACCACGAAAAATTTGTTTTGAAAGGTGGTTGCACCAATTCAAAACGACCCCGCTCTGATACCAATTGTCGGATCGAGACCGCGCTAGAGGGGGGTAAATAGCGCTCGTGGCTAAAATCGTTCGATTATCGGAATCGTAAAACTTAAGAGTTAATGCAGCGGAAATTAAGTTAAGAGACACAGACACGAAGGAGTTACTTCGTTCGGAGCCTAAGGCGACTCCTACACGAAGGCCCGCGATCCTTGATCGCTTTCGGTGGGCAACAACTATAAATCCGTTAAATAGTTACAGATTGCAAGTACAATAATAAAATATACCAACAACAATGTAGAATCGAAAAGACTGAGCTCCGGGTCGTCGGGGTGTACTTGCAGCACTTCAGGATGGTCGTATTCGCAGCACGTTGCAGAAGATCGCTTTTCAGAGTCGTCTTTGAAGCTGCACCTCAACCCTCCTTTTATATGCGGTTCCGGGCGCCTGGATCCCTTCCAGGTGCCTGGAGTGTGACGTGGCCAACCAACCTGGATGCTCCACGTGGCGAAGTCGCGCAGGGGATAAACTTTGGTCCCGGGCGCCCGGACACCCTTTTTCCAGCAGGTTCCTCACCTGCAAACAAAGGTTAGTCCGAGCAAAATACCCTGCAAGACAGTGTTAGAATATGATAAAATATAGTAAGGAATAAACGACAGTCTTCGGACTGTCCGAGTCTGACTTTAGATTTCCAGCCGGAAACCCTAGGTCGACCCGACGCCTACTGTTCCCTCTGCGGGGAACGCGTCCTCACCTACTCCACTCAGGAGATTTACCTGTTGCCAGCTGATCCTCCAGATCGACTGGACTTTTGCTCAGCACCCGATGCTTCCGGACTTTCTGCTGGACATCCACTTCCCCGGCTAGTCCAGTCTTTCACCTGGTTCGCGACACCAGGACTTTTCACCTAGGGTTACCACCCCCTAGGACTTTTGCCTGAAGCCCTCGACCTGCCAAGACTTTCCGCATAGTGTTACCACCCCCTATGACCTAGGGTTACCACCCCCTAGGGTTTTCCCTTTGCCTAACCGCAGCTAGGACTTTCCTGAAATCCTCAAGTAGACTTGTTAGACTAACAAACATCTTAACTTTGAATTCTTTGCCGTTATCAAAACACGAGTTCGATCGTCGGATGCTTCCCGCACCAACAGGAACTAGCGAAAACACTGGAGCTGGTGCTACAGGTGGTACCGGTGCATAAACCGGAGGAGGTACTCCCGGTGCTGCCGAGTAAACTGGAGCATATGCCGTCGGTGGAACTGTAGGGTGAACATAGGTGGCCGCGGCTGGATGTACGGTAGGCAATGGTACCGGATGTGGAGTAGCTGGTATCCCTAGTGCAGGTGCTGCTGGGTACACTGTATGTACTGGGGGCACAGGGGCTGCTGGTGCCGGATAAACGGTGGGTCCAGGTGGCGGTGGTGCCAGGTACGCCGTAGGCTGCACTGGAGCAGGTGTCGGGTATGCCAATGGTACCCCTGGTGGTACCGGAAATACAGTAGGAGTAGGTACTGTCGGTGCAGCTGAGGTAGGTACCCCTAAAGGAGCCATCGGGGTTTGAGAGCCCGACGCACCCACAGTAGGCTGAGTCTGTCCATGACTGACAGGCTCATCAACACAAGGCATCTCTGGCGTATCCAGAGATCCCGCGGTCCTCGTACGTGGTCGTCCAGCACCACGTCTCGCAGCAATACGTGTAGATCACCTCATATCTGCTAAATTATATTACCGATATTACTACCAGTATAACCAACTACCAAAATGACATCATACCTAATTGCTGTCTGGAGATGTTCCGTCACTGTCCAGTCCCCAATTTGACCTCAAAATTCTGAACGAGAAAATTATCGGAAATCCTTAATAAAATCCGAAACGAAAGTCCAAAACATATACGTAATGGAAAATCCGTACAACCAAAAATAACTACCCAGTTTGACTCGCAAACTTGGGCTAGCACAACATATCCAGAATACTAAAAGCAGGTATCACACCCTGCTCTGATACCAATAAATTGGTATAAGATAAATCTCAAAATTCCAATACACGGAAACCCAACAAGTATCGCCAAACTTTGGCGCTCTGATACCATATCAACAGGTATCAGGTTATCTCAAATATCCAAAATACGAAAACAACGATCGTAAAACTTAACCTTTGATACCAAATAAATTGTCACGCCCCAGAGGAGTCCCTGTCCGAAGAAATTTTGGCAGCATCTCCCCTGTACGGCGGACAATCTGAAACTTCTACATAACACATATACCTCAGCCACAGGCGGCTGGAATTATAACAATAAATAAAAACAATCACCACGCAGTTTATATAGATATTCAGCCTCTGGCTGTCACAACCACGTAGTTAATAATAGTAATCACAAATAATAGTACTCTGACTCAAAATCCACCCTACTCAACTACACTCGTAAAGCTCAAATCCGACGAACTCACCTCTTCTGCCGTCCAGGCAGGCATGTAGTAGAATAAAATCCAAATCATACCAAAAGTCCATCAAACGGAAGGATTCCATACAATATCCATATGTAAAATCCAAAACAAGACTAAAACAAAGTCTGATAGAGAAAAGCTAAAATAAAATAACAACTCAAAACTAGCAGAGGACTAGCACTACGTGCTGTGGGAACCAGCGACTGGAACTGCTCCTAACAGCCTCAACCTGAAAATATATCAACAATGAAAGCGGGGTGAGTCCAACAACAGACAACACTAATCATGCATACAGTCTCCTGAGTACGAGAAGGATAAATGCAACTGAAACGAAATCAGGAGATAACTGTACTAACCGGAATCAAAGTACAAAGGTAACAGGGTCGTCAAACCGGGTAAGTCATAATCCTGTATGCATGTCAATCATATGCATCCATATAAATGCAGCAAGTAAATGCAGTAATCACAAACAATAAATGCATATGGTGACCGTGCACTCTGACATCACTGCTCCTGATGAGCGACCAAGTGGACGGGATGCTGTCGGAGTACTCCTGTCCTCTGACCCCAAATCATAAATGGGGGAGCTCAATGCTCTCATCTCCCGGTACACGATGATGGGGAGGATATCTCTGCCGGCTACCACGCTGAGTCATCTGACCAACGGAGCCAAACAGAGTCCACCATCTGCCGGCTACCACACTGCTACACTAAATGCCAACGGAGCCAAACAGAGCGGAACTGACTGCCGGCTACCACACTGAGTCACCTGACCAACGGAGCCAAACAGCAGAACTGCCACACACCTGCCTGATATACCACTAATCCATGGTGGTGGTGTGTGCAGTACATGTAATTGGCGATGGGCTCAACCATAGTGGAGCCGACAATCGCACAGCATGCAATCATGATGCATGACACTAAGCATGGCAATCTCATGAATAACATAGTAATGACCATATAAATAATACAAAGTGTGTACCACTGGAAGATGTATCAGATAGAAGGTACACAAATCAGATAGGGCATCAAATAAACCCTAGATCCAGAAGATAACATAGCATGTGGTTAGGTCACTACCTAAAACATATATGATCAGGTAAATAATATGCAGTGCAGAATAAATAAACAAGCAACCATGTAACTATCATGTAGTGACCAACCGAAACAAAATGATTACACAATCACTGCTATATGTTAAACATATTATTATGCATATCAAAGACATAAGTCAAAGTACCCGCCTCTGATAAAATGGTACAAAATCTGACTCCGAGATACTCGTCTCGCGTCAAAGTCATGTGTCACATATAAATAAATATATTTTATTTAGCTACGATTTACATAAATAGCTAAACAAAATTCCTAAAACTATTTAGGACAAAACCCTAAACCAAAAACACATAAACATAATCAATATACACATGATCGTCTAACTAAATCCTCCAATTCAGAACATGATCTATAACAGAACTCAAATACACCTAATCCTTACCCTAATTCACAATCCAAAAGATTACGGTGAAGGTTGCTTGCTGCTGAAATTTGAACAAGCAATTGTTTGTTGATCCACAGCACACAGAAACCCACTGAAATTCTTCCTTCAATTCACAACCCTCACTTCTGTGGACTAAGTCTACTGTTGTTGATCAAATAATGCCACAGCCCCACTTCCTCACCAATTCCGTGACCTATGTTAGTAGCAAAGAGAAGATCACGATCAAGATTGGAGATTCCTGCCAAGAATTAACCTAATTCCAACTAACTTACCTCCCAAGATCGATTAGGGCACGTGAACTGAACACACGGTGCCGGCTCGATCAAACTGAAAGAGAGATCAGTGAAGGGGGTGCTCTGCCGAGGCGCGTCCGTGCAGAGATGGCCGAAGAAGAGAGGAGACACGAGCGGTCAGCAATCGGCCGGCGCCAGCAGTGAAGTCGGCAGTGTACAACAGGTGTGAGGCTCGGCGATGTGGCGGAGATGCTAGGGCTCGGCGGCAGGCCGACGCTAGATCTAGGGCACACAAGTTCGGCGGCTGGTGAGAGAAACTCGGCTGCCGGAGGTAGAAGAAATTCGGCTAGGGCAGAAGGGGGAAAGGCAGTGTCGACTTCCCCTGGTCCGGGGCTTATTCACGCGTGGGAGAGGAAGAGGGAACCGTCTAGTGGCCGGCGGTTAGGGCAAACAGAGGGCGCGGTGAGGACACGGGGGAGAAAGGCTCGGGTGCGCGAGGGAAAGAAGCGGAGACGGCGTCGGGGAAAGAAATAAGAGAAAAAGAAAATAAAAAGAAAAAGAAAATAAAACTTTTCCTCATTAAAACAGGGTAGCCTAAACAGGCTTTCCCCGGGTCCCGTTTTATCCCTGTTAACTTGTCCGTACGAGCTCCAAAAAATTCCCGAAAAATTTCCAAAAATTTCGAAAAAATCCCTTATTAATATTCGCCTATTTTTCGGGCCTATTTTTCGGTATTTTACAACATGACCCGACCCAAATGTCATCTTTATTAGGTCACGAGTGTGCGGAGGCTTGCACGCCCGTGCCGTCACCTTCACCCCCTTCCTCATACCTCTTTCTTTTCCTTTCTTCCTCCAACTTCCCAAGGTGCTACCACCCCTTCCCCACATTCATCCCACTCAAGTCTATCTTTCTCGTCATCTGTGATGTCGAACCTCGTCGAAGGGAGCTCTCGTTAAAGAAAAGGAAAAGAAGTATTGGTTGTCTCAAGCGAGGAGAATGCACGCTTCAAAGGTATATCGAACAATTTTGGCATTACTTTCTCTAATGACGAACAATTACATCGTTATCATTCTTTATCTAAATGTTCCATTTTGAGCACTAGGTTTATGGATCGAGAAACCTTAGAAGTATTGGGGTTTGGGAATGATATTGATTGGTTGCTTGATAGAATAGGTTGGACTAGCGTAATGGCCCTGAAGTACCCAACTTATCCTCGTATCGTCTTGGAAATTTTAAGCTCCATCGCTGTTGATAATGTTCAAGGAGGAGAAAAATTAAAATTTTGCTTATTTAATGATGACTATGAATGGAGTCTTGAGGATTTTAATATATGCTATGATTTGCCTAGGGACATAACTTATATAATCTTACCTGCTTTTGAAAATTCAAATTTATGGGAGCAAATTGGTGGGCAGTCTTGCTTTAATCCACATGTTTCTAATGGTAGTAATATCATTAACCCAATTTTTGGATATGTCTATATGATGATGAGGAACACGATATTTGGAAGGGGCGGTAAAGATGGAATTGTGAGACTTTCAGAGTTGTATTGTTTATGGACAATGATAGAAAATGTGCCTATTAATTCTGGATATTTCTTTTTAAGACACTTGATAACATTAGGAAGGACTTCTTCCTCTGCCCCCATTGTTTTAGGAGGATTGCTTACTCATATTGCGGTGATACTAGGTTATAATCTAAGTGGTCTTGAAATGATTGAGGATGTTTATCGAATAGATTTGAATTTTTGTTTAACCAATCGTTTGATTCGTCGAGAGGAATATGGGTATAGTCTTGTGATTAAGGATAATTTTTCCCTTAGATTGCCCAACCCGGCTTTGACCATGATCCATGTTAAGGAGAATTGGTGTTTGACTTTAGCAAAGCAATAGATTAACCCACCTCCAACAGCCCTTCCTAGAAATATACCTTCAGTTAGTTGAGATATTTTGTGACTCGATTTCCAAGAATTTCGTCCTATCATTGACTCTCTTCATCATGATCTAGAACAAAATAATGGATTATTCACTAGTAATATTTGCATGGAGGATGAGCAATTTAAGTGTTTGCAGGAGTGTTTTAAAAGTGAGAGAGAGTTATGCACACGAATGCTTGAATTTATGGAGGCTCATAGAAAGAGAATGCTTTGGAACAAAGATTTTAGGTGGTATATGAGGAACTTTAAGAGTAATATTGATGAGTTGTTCGTGTATCATAAATGGGTAAGGGACTTGAGATGGGTATTTGACACTTATCTTGAGCTTCCAGATCTCCCTGACCTTTAGCCTCATCGACCATTTTGATTTCATCGGGGCGATGAAAAGTTTAAGTCTGGGGGGGTGTTGTGTCTGCACAATCTAAGTCGAGTCGAGTTTTCTTTTCTTTCTGCATATTTTATTTTTCTGTTTTGCATATTAGTTTGCTTGTTTATTCAATTCATATTTCTATTTGCATCTCATTTGCACTTTCTTAGATTTTGAGGCATATTTGAGAACATCAAACCTTCTACTTTTTCTGGTACTTGTCTGATAGCAAAATGATTAGCATTTTCTTAGTTTATGTGTTGTCAAGATAGTGTTAGTATGTTTGGTGTATCTCCTTTCTCTATCTTTAGTAGCATGAAATAAGCTAAGTATTGTATGGAGTTTAGTATTGTTAGGACCTTCGGATGGCTAGAGAGGAGGGGTGTGAATAGCCTCCACTAAAAACTCAATTAATTCCTCACAAAAGCTTGTTAGCACAGCGGAAATAAGCAAAAAGAAAACTGATGCAAGGAAAAGAAACAACCCACCACTAACACAACAAGGATGTACGAGGTTCAGGGATAACTTGCCCCTACTCCTTGGCGTGTCCGTAAGGTGGACGATCCCTTGATCTTTCGGTAGATCACACCCCGGATAAATTTCGGCTAAGTATTTCTCCTTCTCGGTGGAGTAACCTCTCCACAAAGTCACAGAAAAGATTTGAAGTGAAGCACAAAACTTACAAAGTTCAGTGGCCAAAAGGAATGAACAATAAAACTTACAGCCACGAAGCAAAACACAAAGAATGTCAGAAGGGATTCCTCAGCCAAGAGCTCAACAACACTGTACTCTTGCTTGATCGACAGAGAGTTTTTCAAAATGCTTACCAAACCTCTCTTCTGCCTTCTTCTTATTCTGCTTCTTTCTCACTGTCTTCAGCCAGAGCCGAATCACTATCACCTGTATCGAATCACTGCGACCAACACAGGCATCGCCAATCACTCTTCCTCCTCATCTGATTCTCTGAACTCACACCAATACCATCCATGGTCTTCACTGGTGTCTCTGAGCTCGAACCAAAAAGTAAGAGTCAAGCTGTTGCCAACTGATCGCAGCCAGTGAATGTTGACGCTCCAATTGCACCATTTGCAGTGAAACACAGCAGAAAGAGCACTTGGCCTTATTCTTCTGATGGAGCTTAATTTGAAATTAAGCATTGGCACGACACCTGCAACCTGTAACTCAAAAAGCTTGCAGCAGATGGTTAGATCAGGTGAATCAGAAATCGCAAAGAAACAGCAGAAGACAAACGACATCGTTGTGGATCGGTCAACAGACCGATCCATAGTCTTCCGGACCGATCAGGACACATCCTGATCGGTCTGGGATGATGCTGATCGGTCTGTGGACCGATCAGCCTATGGGTGGATCGGTCCACAGACCGATCCCCCCTATTGCTCTGAATCCTATCGCTACTTACTGATCGGTCCACAGACCGATCAGATAATCCACAGAATGTTCTGTGTGGTTACTGATCGGTCACGAGACCGATCAGATAATCCACAGAATGCTTCTGTGTGGTTACTGATCGGTCACGAGACCGATCAGATAACTAATGTATCACTGGATCGGTCGACAGACCGATCCAGTCAGCCAAAGTATCACTGGATCGGTCAACAGACCGATCCAATGCCTCTGTTGGTTTTAGAGCTTCCCAGCCCTAAACCCTAATGTCTTCCTGGTCCAGAGAACGAGCTACCGAGCCCTCTCTGACCTAGTCTGGAGAACAAGCTACCGAGCCCTCTCTGACTTCCACGTCCGGTCCAGAGACCGAGCTACCGAGCCCTCTCTGACCTAGTCCGGAGAACGAGCTGCCGAGCCCTCTCCGACTTCGTCCGGTCCAGAGAACGAGCTACCAAGCCCTCTCTGACCTAGTCCGGAGAACGAGCTACCGAGCACTCTCCGACTTCGCATGCCAAGTGTCCGTACTTGGACTTTTCCTCTCCACATGATCAACCTTGATCATTAATTAGTCTGAGATTAATTAATATCTGATACAAACTTAAATCAGTGTCAACATCAAAACAACAGCCAGGTCAAACTGTATCAACAATCTCCCCCTTTTTGTTGTTTGACAACACGATTTAAGTTTAGATCAGAAATGTTCATATTTCTCTAATTTTAGGAGAATAAAGATCGTCCCCCTAAGACAGATATAACACCATGTAAGGATAGGGGAATCAAGATCCTCCCCCTAAAACCAAACTTTCATTTATCTCTAAACTTAGTTATCTTCTCCCCCTTTGTCAAACACCGAAAAGGTGCGAATTAGGTAAGAAAACGTTAAAGGACTCCCCCTTAACCCATACTGTCTTTTTCTTAATCCACCTAGAATGCCCTCTAAGTGTATTATAAGACAGTAATAAACAAATAAGAGACATACAAGACATGGCATATGAACAGCATATTAATATCCAATAGGAAGTGAAACATAAAGAAAAAAAACCAGAAAATGAGCAGCATAAATATATGAAATCAGCAAGTATCCAGGTCAGACATAAGTATCCAACAAACAACATCCAAAACATAGATAATCAAAATGACAGCATAGAACAATGTGTATCAATCAGCCTCCTCATCATGAGGAGCATCAGCATCATCAGCTGGAGGAGTGGGTCCCCGAGGTGGCATGCCGCTGCTCGAGGATGGATAGCCCGGGAAATCCTGCGGAGGTGGGTATCTGGCCATCCATCCCATAATCGCCTGATGTGTCGCCAACTGCTGACTGCGTAGATCATCATAGCGCTGGTCAATCCGAACGCGCAGCCCGTGGAGCTCAGCAACCAGCAGCTCATCGTGCTGATCAATGCGGCTCTCCAGCTCGGCGATCTGCCAGCGCAGATCAGGATCTGCCTCTCCATCATCAGCAGCAGCAGCAGGAGGAGCAGCAATAGGAGCAGCCGCAACCTGTCGTGGAGGTGCCCGCGGTAACTCATCTAGTGCTCTCCCATCCTTCCACCGAACCTCCCCATTCTGTCCTATGATGCCAGACTTGGAAAATGTCCGTTTCCCAAGTCTGCAGTCCTGCCTGACCATCTTGACTATTCTACCCTTGGAGACATCAATCTGAAGGGTCTCGAGCCAATCTATAATTATATACCCATAAGGCATATAAACAGTGAACCTGTTTGGCTCACTATAGGAGATGATCGAAAAATAGATGCTGGACATGATGTCAAAGTCGAGACGCCGACGCAATCCATAAAGCATCAGGCAATGATATGGTCGGATCTCAGACAAGGGTTTAGATGTGATTGGCAGAAGGCAGTTTGTGACAATCTTAAAAAGAATGTAATCTGGGGCAGATAGTCATAGGGCTGCAAAGGTAGGAAAATCAACATCTAACTCATCTAGTCCACCTGGTCTAGGATGTCCGAAGAAATACTCATAGACGGAGTCAGATGAGATATCAAAAGGAGAAGGTAAGGGGTCTGGTAAATCAGGATATATAGAAAAGACATTCCCTGAACACCTCCGGCAAGCTAGATAATCAACGAAGGCTGAGAAACTGAAATCAAGAGTCTGCTTAGCAACTTTTGTTTTATAACCTGCATCATTAGTTTGATGAAGATTGTTATAAAACTCAGATACTAAGTCATAATTGATATCTCGTTCTAAATAGACAAGTGAATCAAGTTTGTAATAGGCAATGATTTCTGACACAGATGGACAAAATTCGTCCATGAATTTTCGATCCACAGACCTACAAGGGAGCAATTTGAAAGTCCGTTGTTTAAAGGCTTGTTCAAAATGGTGGTTTGGGAATCTCCCGGAGACAGATGGTTGAGGTCGGGAGGGAGCCTTAGTCTTAGACTTCTCAGGCGACTTAGAGGTTCCTTCACCCACTTGTTTCTTCCTAAGTTTTAACAATGTGATACAATAGGGCAAATAAGTGAGCACCGGAGCCACCAACAACCGAAAACCAAAACAAAATGCACAGCTATGGTGAGGAATGAAACTTAAAAGTTAAGGTAAGTAGTTCTAGGGAAGTATGGAGTTACCTTGGTCCCATTGAAGTATCTTTTGGCTAGGGCTTCGGCGAGCAAAGAGAAGAGAAGAGTTGAGGTGTAGGGAAGAGTCGGCTAGGGCTTCCGCGTGAAAGGGGAAAAGAAAAGATCGGGAAGATTTAAGGGAGATGGGTGTCCAGGTGTTGAAATGATCGGACGGCTGTCCGATCAGGAGATATCAGGAACCTCCTGATCGATCCCTGGACCGATCCAGGAACCTCCTGATCGGTCTGTAGACCGATCAGAAGACGATCAGTAGACTGCTGATCGGTCCCTGGACCGATCAGGGAACCTTCTGATCGGTCTGTAGACCGATCAGAAGGCGATCAGTAGCCCTCTGTGTTCCAGACTAACCTGATCGGTCCCCGGCCCGATCAGGGAACTCCTGATCGGTCTATAAACCGATCAGAAGATGATCAGTAGGCTTCCTAGCGTACAAAATGAACCTGATCGATCCCTGGACCGATCCAGGAAACTCCTGATCGGTCTGTAGACCGATCAGTATCTGATACTGAAATTTCTCCAGTAATTTCAGTAACTGAAATTCGTAGAGGTGTTCAATAATTCGTATAAGTTTCTCCAGTGAAACTTCCAAATCCAGTACCTAGACTCTGAAGAATCTACAAGCATAACTATTTCCTAAAGATCATGGTCTGAAATTGATTATAGCCCGAAGGTTTCAGACATTTAGAAAAACAGACAACTCAAGGCTTGAAACACTGAAATTTCCGTCCTTGTTATGTTTAGTTTCAAGTTTGTCAAAATATAACCAAATTGCTATCATTATTTCAAGTACTTGTCCTAGTTTCAATCAAAATCATGAAAAGTATCGGTCAAAGGTATCAAACAGTCCATCAACCATAGTTACATAATTTCTAGACAAAGGTCCAACCAAGTTTCCTTGGTTGGAATATATGAGCAAGATCTAGGAACCAAATACACATGAATTATGTAATGGTCTTCCCCATACTCAATTTATGTCTCGTCAAACTAATTATTCAAGGATGCATGATACATTTTGAATAATTCGGCTGATCCTAGCATCTCACCCCATTTCTAGCAAACAAAAATAATTTATTAAACCTTATAGTTTGTGTGAGATGTTCCCAAGTTGCCCAAATTAATTTCCCAATTCCTCTTGTTGTTTTAATTGTCCTTATTGATCATGATGGGGTCCTAATGGCTTATTGAGCCAAACACATTCCCAATTCTCTCCTCAAATGACTAAATTCATTTTCCGGAAGAGGTTTGGTGAAAATATCGGCTAGGTTCGATTTTGACTCAACATATGTGAGCGCAATGTCTCCCCTAGCTACATGATCTCTAATGAAGTGATGACGCACTTCAATGTGTTTGGTTCTTGAATGATGGACTGGATTTTTCGTTAGGTTTATTGTGCTGATGTTGTCACACAACACTTGCACTCCCTTATACGAAATCCCATAATCTTCTAGGGTGTGGATCATCCACAACAATTGTGATACACTCTCTCCCATGGCAATGTATTCAGCCTCTGTCGTGGAGAGGGCAACGCAATGTTGCTTCCGACTTGACCAACTAACTAATGATGAACCTACAAATTGGCAACCCCCACTAGTGCTTTTCTGATCCAATTTGCACCCAGCATAATCGGAGTCGGTATAACCTATCAAGTCAAAAGACTCAGTACGAGGGTACCAGAGACCTACTCTAATTGTGCCCTTAAGGTATCTCAGAATTCTCTTAACCGCAATTAAATGAGATTCCTTGGCACATACTTGGTATCTAGCGCACATGCCCACAGCAAAAAGTATGTCCGGTCGACTAGCTGTGAGATATAGAAGACTATCAATCATGCTTCTATATTGCGTTAGATCAACTGGTTTTCCATTCTCATCATTGTCAAGGCGAGTGTTCGTCGCCATTAGAGTGGATACTTCCTTAGAGTCACTCATTTTGAATTTCTTGAGCATCTCTTGAGTGTATTTCGTCTGATGGACATAGATGTCATCTCGAGTTTGTTTGATTTCAAGTCCAAGGAAGAATGTCAATTCTCCCACCAGACTCATCTCAAACTCACTTTCCATGTGAGTGATAAATTCATTCAAATAGTCCTTGTTATTTGAGCCACAAATTATGTCATCGACATACACCTGGGCTACAAATATGTTTTCACCATCTCTACGCAGAAATAGTGTTGGGTCTATTTGACCTCTTACAAAACCCTTTTCTAGTAAGTAAGTTGACAACCTTTCGTACCATGCTCGAGGTGCTTGTTTAAGCCCATAAAGAGCTTTCTTGAGCTTGTACACGTGGTTTGGAGCTTCGGTATTCACAAACCCCGGTGGTTGTTCAACATAGACCTCTTCTTTAATGAAACCATTTAAGAAAGACGATTTAACGTCCATTTGATAGAGTTTGAAACCTCTATGTGCAGCAAAAGCTAGCATTAAACGAATGGACTCTAATCGAGCCACGGGAGCATAAGTCTCATCATAATCGAGACCTTCGACTTGACTATAGCCCTTGGCTACAAGTCTTGCCTTATTTCTTACGACTTCTCCCTTTTGGTTTAACTTATTTTTGAAGACCCATTTGGTTCCAATAATGGTGGTCTTCTTAGGTCTAGGACTAAGTCCCACACTTGGCTCCTTTCAAATTGACCTAACTCATCTTGCATAGCTATAATCCAATCAGGATCGTGCAATGCCTCATCAACTAATTTTGGTTCGATTTCTGAGATCAAGGCGACCTCATTAGACTCATTTCTAAAGAATGACCTAGTCCTAACCCCTTGTTGAATGTCTCCCACAATCTGGTCTTGGGATGACTAGAGGCTATCCTAGATTGCCTTGGTGTTGGCGGTGCCTCATGAGTGGTCTCACTAGACACAGGCAAAGGATCAGACTGAGCCCTCTCTTGCCTTTTCTCATCATCATCGGAGTCAATTTCGACTCTTTCTATGTTTTGATCATTTAAACTTAGATTTCTAAGTTCAAATTGTATTTCTCCTACATCCCTTGATTGATCATTTGATTTAGGAATTTTTCAAATGCTACATCCGAGGACTCTTCAATCAATTTAGTCCTATTGTTGTAGACTCTATAGGCTTTGCTGATGAGAGAGTACCCGACTAGTATCCCTTCGTCATCCTTAGCCGTGAACTTTCCAAGATGATCCTTGGTGTTCAAGATAAACACCTTACAACCAAACACCCTAAGATGTTTAATTGTAGGGGTTCTCCCAAACCAAAGTTCATGGGGAGTCTTACCTAAAAACCTATGTATCAAGACTCGATTTTGCACATAGCAAGCGGTATTCACAGCTTCAGCCCATAAGTAGCTCGGTAGTGAGTACTCATTGAGCATGCTTTGTGCAGCCTCTTGCAAAACTCGGTTCTTTCTCTCCACAACCCCATTTTGTTGTGGGGTCCTTGGAGTAGAGAACTCATGCCTATATCCTTTTTCTTGACAAAATTCTAAAAATCTATGGTTTTGAAATTCTCCACCATGATCACTTCTAATTGTTTTAATTGTTGTTGATTTTTCATTTTCAGTTCTTCTACAAAAGGAAACAAAAACATCTATGGTTTGATCCTTATTTTTCAAAAAGAAAGTCCATGTATATCTAGTAAAATCATCAATGATCACTAAGCAGTATCTACTTCCATTCAATGAAATAACATTACTGAAATCAAACAAATCCATATGCAATAAATCTAAGGCAGTAGATGTACTTACAACGCTTTTACCTTTATGAGACGCTTTTGTTTGCTTACCCTTTTGACATGCATCACATAACTTTGTCTTTTGGTACTTGATGCTCAGTAAGTCTCGCACTAATCCTTTGTTGGCCAGTTTTCGAATATTCTTCATGTTTACGTGGGCCAACCTTCTATGCCACAGCCATGATTCTTCTTCTTTTGACATGAAACACTTAGCAGAGGCATTAGTAACACTTTTAAAAGATACTTGGTAAATGTTATCTACCCTTGTGCCTACTAGTACCGTGTCAAGTGTGTCAACGTGTTTGACCATACATTGACTTGAATGAAACTCAATTGTGTAACCCGTATCACACAATTGGCTGACACTTAGGAGATTAAAGGTCATCCCCTTGACTAGAAGGACATTCTTTATTTGGAGACATTCGGATATATGAATATCTCCAACTCCTATAACCTTAAGGCTACCATTATTACCAAAGGACACATTACCTCTATTTTTATTTTGAAGGGTAGTAAAAAGTGACTTGTCCCCGGTCATGTGCTTAGAGCATCCACTATCAACAAACCAAGTTGATAGATGCTCCCCCTTGACAAATGCCTACAAGACACGAAAGATAGATGTTTTAGGTACCCAAATCTTGGGACCTAATGCATCTACAATGAAGGACCTAGGAACCCATGCCTTGGTCACACCCTTTCTAGTCTCATGAACCCTAGAAGCATGTGATCTATGAAATTGGGTTCTAGACACTAGGGAAATGAAACTAGACTCCTTAGGTTGATATCCTAACCCAGCCTTGTTGTAGACCGCCCTTTGGGCATTTAGAATCATATCTAAGGTCTTAGAGCTAGTTGAGAATTTCTCAAGCATTTTCTTGAGTTTCTCAACTTCACTCTTTAAGGCTTTGTTTTCATCCTCAAGAAGCTCTTGATGTAGGTCTTCAACCTCATCTTCCCTAAGAGTCTTCAAGTGTTCTACTTCAGCTTTTAATGATTTGATTTCAGTTTTTGATTTCTTAAGAAAAGTAGATAAATGAGCAATAGTTCTATAGCATTTTTCTAAGTGAGGAGAAGTTACCTCTTCATCATCCGAAGATGATGAAGCCGCGGCTGATGTATCACTTCCGGAATCTGATTCCTCCCTTGCCATGAGCGCTAATTGACGAGTGCTTTTCTTCTTCTTCTCTTCCTTCGATGAGCTTGAGGAGGATTCATCCCAAGTAGCTTTGAGAGCTTTCTTCTTCTTGGCCCTTTCCTCCTTCTTCTTGAGTTTTGGACACTCGCTCCGATAGTGTCCTTTCTTGCTACACTCATAACATGTAACATTAGTCTTATCAACATTCTGATCAATAGACTTACCTTTCCCTTTGTATCTCCGGCTCCTTCTCATGATTCTCCTTACGAAGTTGGCCATCTCGCTTGATGATGATCCACCTTCATCATCGGACTCGGAGGAGGATGAAGATGTAGGAATCTCTTTCTCCTTCTTCTTTTCTTTCTTCCTTCTTCCATCCTTGCTCTTTTCTCCTGCAACTAAGGCAATACCTTTCTCTTTTTGACCCTTGTTAGCAAGTTCATGAAGTTCCATTTCACAAAAGAATTCATCTAATTTAACAATTGAAAGATCCTTGGAGACCTTGTAGGCATCTAACATAGATGACCACAAGGCATTCCTCGGAAAGGCTTTGAGAGCATACCTTACAAGATCACGATTCTCTACGCGTTCATCTACGGAATGAAGACCATTGATGATCTCTTTGAACCTTCCGTGCAGTTCACTTACCGTTTCGTTCTCCTTCATGGTGAGATTTTGTAGTTGGTTTAGGAACAAGTCTCTCTTGGCGATCCGAGAGTCTCGAGTTCCTTCTTGAAGCTCGATGAGCTTGTTCCACAAATCTTTTGCGCTCACAAATGGACCTACCTTGACAAGTTGATCTTTAGCTATCCCACATTGTAGAGTGACCACCGCCTTGGCATCGGCTTGTCCTTTGCGAGTTTGCTCGGCGGACCACCTTGACGACTCTAGTTCCTTACCTTCTTCGTCCTTCGAAGGTGTGAACCCTTCCTTGACCGAGAACCACATGGAGATGTCGGTCTTGAGATAATACTCCATACGGCTCTTCCAATATTGGAAGTCCGCTCCGTCGAAGTAGGGTGGACGATTGGTGTTAAAACCTTCCTTCATAGCCATCTTCTTGCTCTTTAGGGTGTTAATCCGGATGAAGAGCGCCTCACTCTGATACCACTTGTTAGGACCTTCGGATGGCTAGAGAGGGGGGGTATGAATAGCCTCCACTAAAAACTCAATTAATTCCTCACAAAAGCTTGTTAGCACAGCGGAAATAAGCAAAAAGAAAACTGATGCAAGGAAAAGAAACAACCCACCACTAACACAACAAGGATGTACGAGGTTCGGGGATAACTTGCCCCTACTCCTCGGCGTGTCCGTAAGGTGGACGATCCCTTGATCTTTCGGTAGATCACACCCCGGACAAATTCCGGCTAAGTATTTTTCCTTCTCGGTGGAGTAACCTCTCCACAAAGTCACAAAAAAGATTTGAAGTGAAGCACAAAACTTACTGAGTTCATTGGACAAAGGAATGAACAATAAAACTTACAGCCACGAAGCAAAATGCAAAGAAAGTCAGAAGGGATTCCTCAGCCAAGAGCTCAACAACACTGCACTCTTGCTTGATCGACAGAGAGTTTTTCAAAATGCTTACCAAACCTCTCTTCTACCTTCTTCTTATTCTGCTTCTTTCTCACTGTCTTCAGCCAAAGCCGAATCACTATCACCTGTATCGAATCACTGCGACCAACACAGGCATCGCCAATCACTCTTCCTCCTCATCTGGTTCTCTGAACTCACACCAATATCATCCATGGTCTTCACTGGTGTCTCTGAGCTCGAACCAAAAAGTAAGAGTCAAGATGTTGCCAACTGATCGCAGCCAGTGAACGTTGACGCTCCAATTGCACCATTTGCAGCGAAACACAGCAGAAAGAGCACTTGGCCTTATTCTTCTGATGGAGCTTAATTTGAAATTAAGCATTGGCACGACACCTGCAACCTGTAACTCAAAAATCTTGCAGCAGATGGTTAGATCAGGTGAATCAGAAATCGCAGAGAAACAACAGAAGACAAACAACATCGTTGTGGATCGGTCAACAGACCGATCCATAGCCTTCCGGACTGATCAGGACACATCCTGATCGGTCTGGGATGATTCTGATCGGTCTGTGGACCGATCAGACTATGGGTGGATCGGTCCACAGACCGATCCCCCCTATTGCTCTGAATCCTATCGCTACTTACTGATCGGTCCACAGACCGATCAGATAATCCACAGAATGTTCTGTGTGGTTACTGATCGGTCACGAGACCGATCAGATAATCCACAGAATGCTTCTGTGTGGTTACTGATCGGTCACGAGACCGATCAGATAACTAATGTATCACTGGATCGGTCGACAGACCGATCCAGTCAGCCAAAGTATCACTGGATCGGTCAACAGACCGATCCAATGCCTCTGTTGGTTTTAGAGCTTCCCAGCCCTAAACCCTAATGTCTTCCTGGTCCAGAGAACGAGCTACCGAGCCCTCTCTGACCTAGTCTGGAGAACAAGCTACCGAGCCCTCTCTGACTTCCACGTCCGGTCCAGAGACCGAGCTACCGAGCCCTCTCTGACCTAGTCCAGAGAACGAGCTGCCGAGCCCTCTCCGACTTCGTCCGGTCCAGAGAACGAGCTACCGAGCCCTCTCTGACTTCGTCCGGTCCAGAGAACGAGCTACCAAGCCCTCTCTGACCTAGTCCGGAGAACGAGCTACCGAGCCCTCTCCGACTTCGCGTGCCAAGTGTCCGTACTTGGACTTTTCCTCTCCACATGATCAACCTTGATCATTAATTAGTCTGAGATTAATTAATATCTGATACAAACTTAAATCAGTGTCAACATCAAAACAACAGCCAGGTCAGACTGTATCAACAGGTATAAGTCTTGGTCTAACCTTAAGGATCTTATTTTCACTATACTTAAGTACTTAAGCTTGAATAGTAGAAATATTTTTGGAATAGTTATGATTTATCCAAATTGTTTAATACTTTTGTTCCCATGGTGATTTCTTACTTACATTTTGGTTACTAGATGACCTCGGATCATGGAAGCTCATTTGGAAAAATCTAAATCCCAACATATGCGCATTTGTGACTAGTGCTACACTATAGCACCAAATAAAAAAAATATGAATAAGGGATAAAAAAACAGTTGTCGTGAGTGGAAACTAACAATTCCCCCCTTTGAGATCGAGTTAGGTTACTGAGGAAATGAATGTTATGTTTCTCTTGATTCCGAGTAGTATCCTTTGAGACCTTGTGTAATTTAAGGAAAACAAACCAAGTGTATGGCAGGTAAGTGTCTATCACCGGGAACATTAGGAACTTAATTGTATGATGACTTAACTAGGACAGAGAATTGAAACTTGAAGAATTTGAGTTACTTATTGCACCGAGCACAAAGAACTTATGATTAGGCCATACTTAGGTTATTCTACAATCGTGCTTATCAATGAAACTAGTTGATGGAGTTAGGCGAATGCACTAGGGATTATGAAACACTGGCAGGCTCTCATGAACATAGCTTGCAGCATTTTGCTTGAGGACAAGTTAAGGTTCAGGTCTGCGGGTGTGATGTGCGTAAATATTATGATCGTTTATGCACGTTTTAATGCACATTCACTTGCTTTATACGTATATATTCTTTGCATGATCGCCTCTTTTATCATGTACTCATCATATATACTCTTTTGTTCGGATATCTGCTCTTTGTTTGGTTTTGTGCTGACAGGGACAACTTTCGGAGCAAAAATAGTGATTGTCAACGCACCAGAATGAGCCAGAGAACACGGCCGTGCAACCTCGCATGACCATGCAACCTCGCACGGCCATGTGGCCAAACAGAAGAGGAGCAGTGAACGACCGTGCAACTCTTGCACGATCGTGCGGCCAACTAGAGGCAGATCAGAGCATGGCCGTGCAAACCTGCACGGCCGTGCCCCCTCCAACGACCAAAGCCAAGCAAGGAACGGTCATGCAACCCTGCACGACCGTGTCCCAGGAGCCGAGCCCGAAGTTCACACAGCCGTGCCAATTGGCATGGTTGTGCAGCGCGGCCAAAGACAAGAAAGGGCATAGCCATGCCATATTGGCACGGTCGTGCCGCCACAGTCATGCCCTAGCCTATAAAAGGGTTTTAGCCCTTCTCATCAAAAGGGGGGAGCCGGAAGCGAGCCGTCAAAGAGGGAATCACCTTGGTGCAGTTCCACATCGTCAAGGACCTTCGTCCAGCGATCCTTCATCACCACATCAACTCCAGAAGCAAAGGATTGGATCCAAAGATCACTCGTCATCATTGAATAAGCATCCTTTCTCTTTCTCTCTTCTTGTTTGAGATTGTATGTTTAATTACATCATGTCTTCGGGTTTTTCTCCGGTGTCTATGGAATAGATTCCTTGTTCTAGGATTAGGAAGTAGTTGTGGATCGGTTTGATGTAAGACTCTTACTTATGCTTATATTCATTGCATGATTTATCATGCTTTGTTTCAATTGTGTATTAATTGATTGTGTAGGAATTGCTAACCTCATAGAGAGATTATCTTAGATCGTACACCCGAGGGGCCCTAGTGATAGGGGTAACCCGTTCACGGACATCTAGGGTATTTCCTCGAAAGGAGAGGCAACTTCTCCGCAAGGAAATAAGAGACCAAACTGAACCCTTACTTCTATCCTTAATGACATCAATTAGAGTTGCGTTCTTATGATCTACCGAGGCGCTCTAGTGACAGGGGTTAACCGTAACAGGATTTCACAGGGATCTTCTTTATTTAGTGCTTAAGAATAGTAGCTTTAGCTTCCAGCGAATCAATGTTGATGGACAATGAGTAGAGGATAGAACGTGATACATCAATACCACCATAAGGAAACCAAATTCCTAGAACTCTTCATAAACCAAGTAAATTACTCTCTCCTCACTAGTTCTCGTTTCCACTTCTCATTCTCTTTTCTTTAGATAACTCATAATCATCGATAGTTTAGCTAATCTTAAGTGAACCATTGCTAGTTCTTATAACGAGCCCTCGTGGGATCGATAATCTTTATTACTGACGACGAATCCGTGCACTTACAGAATCGCAACAAATATCCCCTTTTCTTCTTTTGTTGGACATATGTCTTTCAGGAATTTGGCAAACTTTGACATTTGTTGAATCACATCAATCAAAGGTACCTCAACACAAATATCTTTAACTTTATCCAGAAATCTGCCGAACTCTTCATCTTTGTTCATCATGATTAATCTTTGGGGAAAAGGGATTACTTGACTTTGATGGTAAAGTGAAAGAGTCTCTTCAACCTTCTTGGTACTCTCCTCTTCATCTTGAATCTGAATTGGTTCAAGTGTTGGAGGAGAGAGCTCTTCTTGACTTTTCATCCCTTTTGGAGCAGTCACTTGATAATCTCCCAAGGTCCGTTCGCTCCTAAGTTCAATTCTGTTACAGTGTTCCATTGGGTTGACATCATAATTTCCTAGAAATTGTCCTGGTGCTCTTAAAGATGAGGAAGTTATCTGGGAAATTTGGCTATCTTATATTTTCTGGTGCTTCTCTGAATTGTCTATTCTTTGAGTGAGTAGCTTGATCTCTTGCTTCATTTCGTCCAATTTAGAAAATTGATACCCTTGAGAAGATTTTTGTTGATAGCTTTGTTGTCCAGGCTGATAGCTTGGTTTAATCCCCGTGGATGGTCCTTGTTCTTGATTATTTCTATAAGAGAAGTTTGGATGATTCTTCCAACCAGGGTTGTATGTGTTGGAGTATGGATTATTCTGTTTCTGATTATAACTCATGATAGCATCACACTGCTCTATTTGATTAATTTGTGTAGAAATAGCTCCTAAAGGACATGAGTCATGAGAATGATCTGAGCTTCCACAAGTTTCACAAACACATCCTACGACATTTACCGTGCTAGAATTTGTACCCATGTTTTCCATCTTTTTAGTGAGAGAATCCAGTTTTGAAGACATCAAAGTAATTGCATCTACGTCAAATTTTCCTGATACTTTAGCTGGGGTGTATAAGACTAGCCTCCACTTCTTTCTGTTGCCCATTGATTATGGTTTTGTGCTACTCTGAATTATAACCTCTGCCTCATCTAAACTTTTATTCATAAGTGTCCCTCCAGCTATAGAATCTAGAGACACCTTTGTATGATAGTTGATGTCATTATAAAAAGTATGTAAAACTAATCATTTTTCTAATCCATGATGTGAGCATTATCTGAGCATATTGTTGTATCTATCACATGCTTCAAATAAAGATTCTGGGTCTGATTGTCTGAAGCTTGCAATTAGATTTCTCATATGAGCGGTTTTACTTGGAGGATAGAATATATCAAGGAAATGTTGCTCGCATTGCTCCCAAGTGGTTATGTTGTTAGTTGGTAAAGAATTCAACCATTGTTTTCTCTATCTCTTAAAGAAAATCCAAATAATAATAATCTCACTGCTTCAGATGGAACATTGTTCATCTTCATTGTGCTACAAATTTCGTAGAAAATTTCAAGATGTTGATTAGGATCTTCGTGTGGTCCGCCTCCAAACTGATTTTGTTGCACCATAGTGATTATTGCAAGCTTGATCTCAAAATGTTTGGCTTCAATAGATGGTCTTGTGATACTAGAATGAAGCCCTCTGGCATAGGGTGTTGCATAATCTTTCAATGGTTTGTTTGCCATATTAGAGTGTTCTTGTTCTTCTTGATTTCTTTGCAAAATCTTCCTTCTATGAAAAGTTCTACCAATCTCTAGATCAAGAGGTAATAGATTTCCTGCAAAGTTAGATCTACGCATACAAGAACAAGATCTCAAGTTTTTTTTTTAGAATTTCTTTTTACTTAAAAAACAAAGTAGATCAAAATGCTGAAAATATAAAATGCAAAATTTGAATTGCAGCAAGTTAAATTGCAAGAAAAGTAAACAAAAATAAAAGGTAGGATTGTGAAAATAGAATTTCTAAGACTAGTTACAACTATGTAATAGAAAAGAAAAAAAAGGTCTACTCTAACTCAAATGATTATCTCTAATGTTATAGATGCAGTCCCCGGCAATGACGCCAAAAACTTGTTAATGCAACCGCAAATGCATGATTTTATCGTAAGTAATAAAAAGATATCGAATCTACAAGAACTGATTATAAGCACTAGAGATTTTTCACAACAAATTAGCTAAACAATCGACAAAGGAAGTGAACGTACTGAGTAGCAACTAGAAATAGAAATAGAAAAGCAAATGTAAGAACTTGGTTTTGTGAGAGTTCTAGGAGTCCAGTTTCATTGTGATATTTATCAATGTAAGGTGATCTATCAATTCTTATCCTCAATTGTCATGAATTTACAGGAAGTTAGCGGTTTCCTCCTGCAGAAGTCAACCGGCAAGGAACTTTTATCTATACCTCTAGTAATTTGATAGTAATGGTCTCCATGAAGTCCATTAGCTGGGCAACCTATCACTAACGCCCTCGGTCATACAACATAGAAGCACATCACCATTCAATCCACATAAAGGCATAGGGAATAAATGCACTCAACCAATCCATCTCCTTGTAAGACTAGCTTCACCCTTCAAGGTGATTCCCTAGATGTATGTTAACGGGGCAGCTTGTCACTAGCGCCCCTCAGTCGTACGATCTAGGGAATCCCTCTATGAGATCCACAAGTAGCGCAAGCATTCAATCAAGCATGAAAATCAGATCTAAACACAGCAATCCATACAAGATCAAATAGATTCAAAACATAACAACATCATCGATATATGAAATTGGCACATACATGAGATTCTTACATCAAATCATACCACAAATACTCCCTTAGTCCTAGAACAATGAATCTACTCCATAATGTAAAGATAGAGATCCGAAGACAAAGAGATCACAAACATTTCAACCCAAATCGAGAGAAGGGAATAGAAATGCTTATCTAGCGATGATGAGTGATCTTCGGAACCAATCCCTCACTTCTGGTGTTGAATATGAGATGGAAATGGCTTAGGAACGCTGGATCACTGCTGAAGATTGACCCCAAACTTGATCTCCCCAAAAGGGAGAGCCTCCTCCCTTTGAAAAGAGGGAGAAGCTCCTTATATAGTAGAGGGCAGGGGCACCACACGGCCCGTGCCACGACCGTGTGGTACACATGACCCCAATTGCTCTGCCCTCGGCCAAGGTCACACGGTCATGTGGCCTTCACACGACCGTGTGGCCTTCACACGATCGTGTACTATTCTTTCTTTGGTTGGCTCACACGGTTGTGTGGCACACACGACCGTGCCAATCTTTGCCTCTAGAAACCTCACATGATTGTGTGACACACAAGGCCTGGGCTTGCCTCTTCTCTAGAATGTTGCACGGCCATGTGGAGAAATTGCTTGGGCCATGTAGATCTACACGACCAGGTTCTAGTTGTGCTTGCTCGGATGACATGGCCATGTCAATCCACACGGTCGTGTCCTTCTCCTCCTCTGGTGAAGCTACACGGCCTATCTGCTCCACAGGGCCAAGGTCATTTTCCTCCCTGCTCCTTTAACACGGTCATGTTGCTCACATGGCTAATGTTGTCTTCCTTTGCTTGTTGCCTAGATCAGCCACGAATACCATTTCTTCTCCAAATTCGACTCCTAAAGACAGAAAATACACAAGAGCAGATCTCCAAACAAATAAAAGTATTTATGTTGAAAGTAAGTCAAAGAGTATGAAAGTGTATAGACAAAGCATGTGTAAAATATGTAAATGCGCGTTAAAACATACTAAACAAGTGTATACAATCTACGCACATCAGCAGCCTATCACCAGCGCCCCTCGGTCATACAACATAGAAGCACATCACCATTCAATCCACATAAAGGCATAGGGAATAAATGCACTTAACCAATCCACCTCCTTGTAAGACTAACTTCACCCTTCAAAGTGATTCCCTAGATGTCCGTTAGTGGAGCAGCCTTTCACTAGCGCTCCTCGGTCATACGATCTAGGAAATCCCTCTACGAGATCCACAAGTAGTACAAACATCCAATCAAGCATGGAAATCAGATCCAAACACAGCAATCTACACAAGATCAAATAGATACAAAACATAACAACATCATTGATATATGAAATTGGTACATCCATGAGATTCTTACATCAAATCACATCACAAATACTCCCTTAGTCCTAGAACAATGAATCTACTCCATAATGTAAAGATAGAGATCCAAATATATCACAAACATTTCGATCCAAATCGAGAGAAGAGAATAGAAATACTAATCTAGCGATGATGAGTGATCTTTGGAACCAATCCCTCGCTTCTGGAGTTGAATCTGAGATGGAAATGGCTTAGGAATCCTTTATCACAGCTGGAGAAGATGGAGATTGGCCCAAACTTAATCTCCCCAAAAGGAGAGCCTCCCCCCTTTCCAAAGAGGAAGAAGATCTTTATATTGTTAGGATCCTTCGTACGGCTAGAGAGGGGGGTGTGAATAGCCGCCCCAAATTCTCGCGTTCTTCCTACAGTTAGGGTTAGTCGCAGCGGAAATACAAGGAAGAAACTAAGGAGAAGAAAAACAAACCGATGTAACGAGGTTCGGAGATGAACTCCTACTCCTCGGCGTGTCCGTAAGGTGGACGAAGCCTACCAATCCGTCGGTGGATGAGTCCCCGGAGAACCGGCTAAATATGAGCTCCTTATGGGTGGAGAAACCTCGCCACAACTACTTCTTGCAACAGCAAGATAAGGAGTACAAATACAAGAGAAGCAAGAAGTAAATACACAGCAAATGTAAGCAACCCTTGCCTTCTTGTCGACTGTTGAAGAAGCAACAGCTTCTCAGACGCCAACCACAGCAGCAGCTCAGTCGGAGTCCCAGTAGAAGGAAGAAGCTCACGCGAAGCTTTGAAGAAGAGCTCAACAAAGCTCAAGCACCGAGCAGCGAAGAATAAGAGGAGAGGAAGAAGAAGCAATGCGGCCCTCGACCCCTTTATACTGCGAAGAAGATGAAAAACTAGCCGCGTCGGCTAGAACTCGATCGGTCTGCGCACCGATCAGCCTAAGCGCATGAACCTTCATTTGTTACCGATCGGTCCCCGACCGATCGGTGTCGCGATCGAAGCCCGATCGGTCCACGCATCGATCATCTGATCGGTCTTGACGACCGATCAGCCATGCGTGATCGGTCGAGACCGATCCACGGCTTTCGCGAGGTTGCGTTGCCTCGATCGGTCTCCGCATCGATCGATAACCGCGAGCCATCGATCGATTCGATCGGTCACCGACCGTCGGCAAACGCAGATATCCGGATCGGTCACGGACCGATCCAAACTTCTCAGCCCTAGACCTAAGGCTTCCATACCAACATTCGGTCAACCTTAACCTGTTGGTACATCATTCCTAGCATCCGGTCACTCCCTTGACCTGCTAGCACTTCTCCACACCAGATGTCCGATCACCCTTGATCCATCTGGATTTTTCCCTTGCCCGGCTTCACTCACCAGGACTTTCCACACTGCCCAACATCCCAGTTAGGACTTTCTCACTGCCTGGCTTCACTCACCAGGACTTTCCAACTGCCTAACATCCCAGTTAGGACTTTCTCACTGCCTGGCTTCACTCACCAGGACTTTCCAACTGCCTAACATCCCAGTTAGGACTTTCCCATTGCCTAACATCCCAGTTAGGACTTTTCCGTGCCAAGTCTCCATACTTGGACTTTTCCAGTGCCAAGTCTCCATACTTGGGCTTTTCGCGTGCCAAGCTCCCTGCTTGGACTTTTCCGTGCCAAGTCTTCATACTTTGACTTTTCCCGAATCAGGTCAACCAGGTCAACCTTGACCTACGGTTGCACCAAAAATCTCCCAAACATCTATTCTTGTCCCACATCAAGAATAGAACTCTCTCACGAGTGTCAAACATCAACATGCAACACAACTAGGTCAACCTTGACCTAAGGTTGTACCGACAATCTTCCCAAGTCAAACATCAAAATACAACTCGAGTCACGTCAACTCGAGTCGGGTCAACCAGGTCAACCTTGACCTAAGGTTGCACCAACATATATAGTGCAGGGCACGGGCACCACACGGCCCATGTCACGACCGTGTGGCACACACTGTCCCAGTTGCTCTGCCCTCGGCCAAGGTCACACGGTCGTGTGACCTTCTCATGGCCGTGTAACTCTCTGATTGAACATTTTGTAAATTTAGTTCTAGGTAAAGTTTGTTGGAGCAATTATGCCCTAGAGATTGCTCATTATTGATATTTGGTTAAGTAAGTTTAAGTTAGGCATTATGTGTGATCTAACATAATTATTGAGTACGCAGATATGAAGAAAAGACCAAGTATGAAGACTTGGCAAGGAAAGTCCCGGAGGTGTGGCCTCTTGGCAAAAGGAGACTTGGCATGACAAAGCCGAAGGTAGCACTTGAAGGCAAGTGCAAGGATGAGGAGTTGTGGAGACGAAAGCATCCTAAGGGCGCAAGGCTGATGGAAGATGCTTGGAGGCATAAAGTCGAAGCTAAGGAAATAATTTAAGTGTAAAAGTGATGTAAAACTCAAACTATAAAACTGCTGTAATTCTCAAAGCTATAAGGTACCAGTCGACTGGTACCCACACCAGTCGACTGGTACCAGGTAAACAAAACATACAGAAAGAAAACAGCAGGACTGCAACCGAGTACCAGTCGACTGGTACTCATACCAATCGATTGGTAAGTGACCGTTGCAGTGTGACGACAAAAAATCTTACAAAATCTTAAATGTCGTTGAAGCACATCAGTCGACTGATGTTAGGAAAACTATAAAAGTAATTCTTGGAGTTTGAAGAAAAGCAGAACTATTGTGCTAACAAAAGTGCTCGAAAAGTGACTCCTAAGCTGCCAGAATTTCAGTCTCCTCCTTCAAATCTTAGCTCTCATCTTGTGAAAGGAAGAGGCAATCGTGTAAAGGTTTCCCCACCTTCGCTCTTGTTTCAAAAAAGAGAAAGTCTTAGTGAAGCTTGATCGTGTGGGTGTGTGCCTTGAATTAGTCACCTCAAGGAGGTGGAGACCAAGTAAATCAAGGAGTTAGCATTATTTTCTTAGTATTTCATTATTTCTATTCTACTCTATTTGCTTCCACTAACAAATTGTAGGTGAAAATCAAAGAAAAGCTATTCACCCCCCCCCCCCTCTAGCCAAACGCAAAGGTCCTATCAATTGGTATCAGAGCTAGAATCACATCGGAAGAACTCACTGTCAACCAAAGTATCAAGATGACATTTCAAGAGGGATATAGTACCGCTAGACCACTCTTCTTTGATGGAAACGATTTCACATATTGGAAAGGTAGGATGGAATATTACTTAATGAATGATATTGAAAATTGATTTAGTGTTGTAGATGGATTTGAGAAGCCAAAAGATGGGTCGGGAGCACCTCTTCCAACTAAGGATTGGACAAAAGAAATGGAAAAAAAGGCCCAAGCAAATGCAAAGGCCACAACAACCCTACAATGTGGACTTTCAAAGGAATAATTAGCAAAGTAGGACCATTTAATTCTGCCAAAGAGCTTTGGGAAAAGCTCATTGAGTTAAATGAAGGATCAAGCGAATCAAGGAGGGCTAAGAGAGATCTTTTGTTGGGGCAACTTCAAACCTTCACCATGAAGACCAATGAGACTGTAAGTTAAATGCATGGTAGATTTAAGGAGATAGTCAATGGGCTTTATGTAATAGGTGAGAAAATTGATAATCGGGATCTAGTAAGGTATGTTCTTCAATCCTTTCCTAGAACCACCTTATGGGCATCAATGGTTGATGCATATAAGGTTTCTAGAGATCTTTTCTTAGTTAAGTTTGATGAATTATTTTACAAATTTGAACTTCATGAACAAGCTAATATGCCTTCAAAAGAGAAGGATATAGCTCTCATTGTAGAAAGGAAGGAGAAGAAAAAGAAGAAAGAAAAGAAAGTGAAATCCTCATCATCCAAATTCGAGCAAGAGTCATCGGATAGTGATGATGAAATGTCAGCAAGTGAAGTGGCTCATTATGTTAAGAAGATGATGGGAAGAACAAGAAGATTCACAAGGAAGGATGTGAAGATGTTTCAACCCTCAAAAGGTAAAAGTAGTCAAAGTTCAAGTTTTAACACTAATGTCATTTGTTATGGATGTAACAAGAAAGGACACATCAAGCCAAATTGCCTGAAATTGAAAAAGAAAGAAGAAAAGGAAAAGAAGAAGGAGAAAAAGAAAAGGGAAGCCATGGTGGCCCAAGCTACATGGGATACACCAAGCATTGACTCATTGGATGAAGATGAGCTATGCCACATTACCCGACATATGACATTTATGGCATTTGAAGATGATAAAGAAGGATCAAGTCAAGAGGAAGCATCAAGTGAAGAGGATTCGTCAAGTGAAGAGGAGTCAAGTGATGAATCATCAAGTGACAATGAGGTAAAAGAATCTCCCAAAGTAGAATTTCTTTATAAAACTATTGCTCATCTCAAGAATGCCTTTGTTAAATCACAATCTAAGGTGAAGACCTTAAAGGGAAAACTTAAGTCTATTAGAAATGATGCATGTGCATCTAGTGAGTCAAATATGCTCAAGGAAGAAAATGAAAGATTGAAAAATGACATGGTTAAACTAAGAGCATGTCTAGAGAAATTCACAAATTGATCCAAATATCTAGATATGTGTTGGGATTTTCGGGCCGTAAAAATCACTTTATGCGTTGCAGAAACCCCGAATTCCCATGCCACCGGATCCGTGCGAAGATAAAATTTTACATGTACAAGGTTTCTATCCTAGATCTACATTAGATCTACATGGTTAAGAGATTACCCTTGTAGTGAAGCCCTTCGTGAATCCCGCTCGTCCAAAAGTTATTGGATCTCGAGTGTGTTCAAATGGACACACCTCTATACGTATCCACACGAACAATAGAGATGGAGAAAACACTTAGAGTGTGCTAGCACTCTAATGGTGTTCGGCCAAGGAGGAGGAGAGGGAGAGAAAAAGAAGCAAGGAGGAATAATAATGATCGATAATGAAATAAGAGTAAAAAAAATGGCTTAAGTATTTTCATCTAATGAAAATACTTAATGTTCATTAACACCATTAATGAGCCTCATTAATGAGCCTTAATGAGTATTTAATGAATATTCTTCTTCATTAAATGGCCATTTTGAAACTCATTCAAAATTTGAATCTAAAATTCAAATTGAATTCCATTTATCATTGAATTCAAAATTCAATGAATATCATCATTAAGCCTCACTTGAGTCCAACTCAAGTCTAGCCTCACTTGAGTCTAACTCAATCGAGTCTTACTCAATTAATCTAATTTGGATTACTCTGAATCCAATTTGGTTCATCACATGAACCTAATCCTCTTGGTCCATCATATGAACCTAATCTCCATCTAATTGCCCTTTGTGTGTGACCCTATAGGTTCTTGTAACATTGGCAATGCTCCTAAACCCATTTAGAAGCATAAGTAATGAGCGGTATCTAGCAACACATCATTACTACCCAAGTTACAAGAATGTTGAGATCCAACATCACCTTGTGACTACTAATTGTGACTCTTCACAATATATGACAAGTGTCCTTCTATCCTTGACATCTAGATTGATCAATTTGAGGTATAGACCGTGTCATCCTCTAATCAATCTAAATCTTGAACTCCAAGTAGACTCACTATAATCAAATGAGCTCAATATCTCATATTGACTCATTTGGGCATGGCCATGCACTTAGTGGTCTCACTCTATCAAGAATAACGATGTCACTCCCGTTATATAGGAGGGATAGATCCCATCTACATACTCACATCCCTCCGCATAATTTATTACATACCCAGTAATCGCCTTTATAGTCCACCCATTTACGGGTGACGATTGACGAAGCCAAAGTGTGTAACTCCTTATGTAGGGAACCATGGTGACTTCAGGTCTAAGGACTAATAGTCATACTAATAGCCACATGAGAAAGTATATGACACTCATATAACGATCCATAATACTTTCTCATGGCGGGTCATTCAGTATACATTCTCCAATGCATACCCATGTGTCAACTTGATATCCCTATATCCATGACTTGTGAGATCAAGTCATCAAGTTGACCTACATGCTAGTCTCATCACATTAACATTGTCCCTGAATGTTAATACTTGACTAGGAATGATTAAGAGTAGTGTTCTCTATATCATCTCACTATCGATTCAACCAATCGATTGATATAGATAAGAACCTTCTACTCAAGGACGCTATTATACTTAGTTATTTTGCACCAATACAAGTAAGTATAATAACCAAAACAAATGTCTTTATATACATAAGAATATGATACAATGAGTCCATACAACAATCATCATATGATTGGCTCTAGGGCTCTAACTAACAATATGATCATTAGAGACCAAAGAGTCATTTACAATAAAGCCGGAATAGGATATATACCTAAGGAAAAGGAGGTTGCATACATGTCTCTAATCAATGGTACTAAAAATGATACACTTAGAAACAAAGTCAAGAAGAATCTTAAAGGCAAGGTAAAACAAGCTTGGGTACCTAAGAAATATTTGAATGACATTTCCAAATCAAGTGCATGGGTACGAAAGAGTTGTGTGTTTTATGATGCCTAGGTAGAGGATAAGAAGGATGCAAGTATGTGGATTGTGGATAGCGGTTGCTCAAGACACATGACTGGTGATGTGAGCAAGTTCTCCACAATAAATTATATAAAGAAAGGAACAGTATCATTTGGAAATAGTGGAAAGCTCAAGATTATAGGCAAAGGTACAATTGAGGTATCATCTACAATTATCATTCATAAAGTCCTATTGGTTAAAAATATGGAGTTCAATTTGCTTAGTGTTAGTCAATTATGTGATATCGGATACAATGTAGAGTTTCACCTCGATAAGTGTTTAGTTAAGCACAAGGGTCTTGAAGATGTTGTGTTAAAAGGATATAGAAAAACAAATCTCTATTATATTGATCTTTTATATGCCTCTAACCCTTCTATTAAGTGTTTGATATCAAAAGAAGAGAAAGGATGGCTATGACATAGAAGACTTGGACATATCAATATGAAGAACATAGCCAAGGTAGCCAAGTTGGAGCTAGTAAAGGGACTACCAAAAATCAAATACATCAAGGACAAATTGTGTGATGTATGCCAAGAGGGTAAGCAATCAAGGTCATCACATAAAGGTAAAACTTTAACTAGTACTTCATTACCATTAGAATTATTGCACTTGGATCTTTTTGATTGTCATAGAACACCTTCTTTGATAGGTAACAAATATTGTTTGGTGATAGTTAATGATTACTCTAGATATACTTGGGTTTATTTCTTGAAACATAAGGGAAAAACTTTAGAAACAATCATAGGATTTACCAAGAGGGTAGAAAATGAAAAGAACCTAAAAATTGATAAAATCCAGAGTGATCATGGTGGAGAGTTTGAGAATGTGAACTTCTCTAAGTTTTATTTAGAAAATGGCTATAAGCATGAATTTTCTTGTCCAAGAACACCTCAACAAAATGATGTAGTAGAAAGGAAAAATAGGGCTCTACAAGAGGCGGCTAGGACCATGCTTACTGCATACTCATTACATAGCTACTTGTGGGTCAAAGCGGTTAATACCGCTTGTTACATCCAAAATCATGTCTTGATTCATAAATTTTAAAGAAAAACACCCTTTGAACTATGGAATGGAACGATTCCTTCAATTCATTATTTCAAAGTCTTTAGTTGCAAGGTCTATATTCTTAATACTAAAGATGACTTGGGAAAATTTGAGGCCAAGTCAAATGAGGGAATTCTAGTTGGATACTCATTTACTAGTAGAGGATATAGAGTATACAATAAAAGAACTAAAACGATTGAGGAATCATCCAATATTAAATTTGATGAGTCTACTAGCACTTATCCTAGGAAATCATCTATTGATAAGGATATAATTGAACAACATCAAAATATTACTCAAGGAATACAAGACCTACACTTAGGGGGTATTGATAAAGGGGGAGGAAGAAATATTTCGGATGATGAAAAAAGTAATGAAAACAATAAACACCATGAAGATGATGATCCCATTATTTCTAGGACCTTAAGGCATCATCAAGATCACCCTATTGATCAAGCAGTTGGAGATATTGTACAAGGGGTAAGGACTAGATCCTATTTTACATATCATACTAGTCAAATTGCCCTAATATCACAATTTGAACCAAAAACAATTGATGAAGCCTTGGTTGATACGGATTGGATTCTAGCAATGCAAGAAGAGTTGAACCAATTTGAACGAAGTAATGTATGGGAGTTAGTTTCAAGACCTAATGGTAGTGCAATTGTTACAACAAAATGAGTTTTTAGAAATAAATTGGATGATCAAGGGAAAGTCACTAGAAATAAGGCTAGGTTGGTAACTAGGGGATTCAAGCAAGTAGAGGGACTTGATTATGATGAAACCTATGCTCCGGTAGCTCGGTTAGAGTCCATTCGAATCTTACTAGGATATGCTGCTTACATGGGTTTTAAACTTCACCAAATGGATATAAAATTGGCTTTTCTAAATGGATTTGTCAAGGAATAAGTTTATGTAGAGCAACCACCCGGATTTGAAAATATAGATTATCCGAATCATGTTTATAAACTTAAGAAAGCATTATATGGGTTAAAACAAGCTCCCCGGGCTTGGTATGAGAGACTCTCATCCTTCGTAACCTCTAAGGGCTTTAGAAGAGGAACAATTGACCCAACATTATTTCTAAAGTCTAAGGATGAAAACATTTTTGTTGCCCAAGTCTATGTTGGTGACATCATTTTTGGCTCCACAAATAATGACCTTCTTCATGATTTTATTCAACACATGGAAAGTGAGTTTGAAATGAGTCTAGTTGGAGAATTAAGTTTCTTTTTGGGATTACAAGTCAAGCAAACTAGTGAAGGAACCCATGTCTACCAAGCCAAATTTGCTAAAGAACTTATCAAAAAATTTGGGTTGGAAAATGCTAAAGGTGCATCTACTCCTATGGGGACTAATACCAAGATAGATAGTGATCAAGAAGGAAAATTAGTAGACCCAAAGCAATATAGGAGCATGATTGGTAGTTTATTATACCTAACCTCTAGTAGATCGAATATACTATCCGCAGTAGGTATGTGTGCAAGATACCAATCTTATGCCAAAGAGTCTCACTTAGTAGCGGTAAAGAGAATTTTGAAATATATCAAGAGCACTCTTAATATAGGTCTTTGGTATCCTAGGACACGGAATTTTAACTTAATTGGCTACACCGACTCTGATTATGTGGGTTGCAAATTAGATAGAAAAAGTACTAGTGGTGGATGTCAATTTCTTGAAATTTCCCTTGTAAGTTGGAGTAATAGAAAACAACCTTGTGTGACCTTGTCCACAACCGAAGCTGAGTATATGGCTATGGGTGGTTGTGTAGCTCAATTACTTTGGATGATGCATACCTTAGAGAATTATAAGCTACATTATTCCAAAGTCAAGGTATTGTGTGACAATGTGAGAACCATCAATTTGACCAAAAATCCGGTGCATCACTCTCGCACAAAGCACATTGAGATCAAATATCACTTCATTAGAGATCATGTGGAAAGAGGTGACATTGAACTAATTTATGTTGACTCTAAATCTAACCTTGCCGATATCTTTACCAAGGCTTTACCTAAAGCGGAGTTCACCTCCCTTAGGAGAGAACTTGGTATGTGCCTTGTAGAATAATGGATTTAGCTTTGCATGATCCCTTAAATTAACAAATAAGTTCATACTTCAATGTATCTCACAAAGGACATAGGATACCTTGATTGTACTTAAATATCATGTGAGATACTAGGAAGATGCATTTGGTTCATCATGTTCGTTATGATGCATTACTTTAAGCCACAATGATATCGAGAGACATTAATCCTTCATTGGACCAATCATTGGGAATAGAGCTGTCAGACGGGCCAACCCATGGCGGGGCGGGTCGGCCCGTGGCGGGCTAACAATTTGGCGGGGCGAGGCGGGCCAACCCGCCAATTTGGCGGGTTGGGAAATTTCCAACCCAACCCATTCTAAGGCGGGTTGCGGGTTTGGCGGGCCAACCCGCGGGCCCATCAAAATTTTTTTAAAAAATTAAAAAATATTTCATATCTTCAACATTTGACTTCGAAAAAGTTTTCTATAATTAAATGTATACATAAACTTGTATTTTAAATATAAATGAACACAAATGAGTACTTATGTTGGATGAAAAGTACTATTTTTATTTCAAAATTATAACAAAGAAAGATAATAAATTGGCCTAAAACTTAGTTTACATGTGTTTTTTAACCCGCGGGCCAACCCAAGCCCGAGCGGGCCGACCCGTGCGGGTCGCGGGCCTAGGCGGGTCGGCCCATGGCGGACTTGCGTTGATAAAATTCTAACCCAACCCGCTTAAATTGTTTGGCGGGGCGGCCCAACCCGACGGGCCCAACCCAAATTGACGGCTCTAATTGGGAAGGCTTGTGCAAAATTAATGTGTGCATAGCTCCTTGAACATGATTGGAAATTTACCTTAATGACACAAGTTTCATGCATGAGAATTAGGACGAGATACCATACCAACAAATGTAAGGACTATATTATACTCCGGTGTACATAGAGCTTTCATAAGGAGGTAAAGATTAGAACTTTAGCTCATGGATATACTACCTCACTTAGCTAAGTCTTAAATCTTGTGTCAATCTTGAGATCTGGGACATATATATTTTTATATATATTTTTCCCCAGAAGACACTGCTAAGACACACCTCTCCACAAATTTTCATGATTTTTAGAGGTCTGTAGATTTCTTGGTGAGTTTCTAAGACTGATTCCAGAATAAGGCTGACAAGCGTACCAGTCGACTGGTAACAGTAAGTTTTGTGAATAGAGAGCTTCTGTGAGTTTGTATTTTGGGCACCAGTCGACTGATATATACATTAGTCGATAGGTAATCGTGTTTTTATAACTTTCCGCGTGATAGGTGGCCCGACGGAAACCCTAGTTCCACCAATCGCCTGTCGTCGTCCGCATTCCAGAGGCATTCCTCACCGCCTCTAGTCACCTCCGGTCTCCTAAAACTCATCTCCTTCCTCGATCTACTCTCTCCATCCCTCATTGCCGACTTTGGCTTCCTTGGTTGCCTCTCGACGCCATCGGCGATCACTCAACTACTATTGTGCTTTCTTCGTTTCTCCTTTGATTTCAGTAGCTATGGAACGAAGATAACTCTTCTTCCACATATTTCTCAAGCTTAGTTGTGATTTACCCCTAATATTTCTTTGTTTGTGTCTCTTTTGTTGCACGTGTTGGTTGCTACTTAGAAAACCTAACGGTTCCACTGTACAAAAATTTTGTATATAGGTCTGAACATTTTCCTAGCTACCATGTATTCTTTTAAATTAAACTTAGATCACCTGTGGAACTTAACACGTTTGATTCTAAGTTTAATTTATTTGTTCTTTTAGGTTTAGACTTGGATCTCCTGTGGAACTTAACACGTTCGATCCAAATCACCTAGGTCATGAAGACAATTAAATATCTATTTCCAAAATCGGCTTCCAGTACTGCATGGCGAGGCACATGGCCTTCTTGGATATGGGAGCAACCACCACCGACTAGACAAAGCCTTTTAAGGAAATTAAATATTTAACCTTCCCATAGTAACCCTAGGTTAACCACTAAGAACAATCAAATCACAAGGAAAAGAAAAAAATAAAAGAACACAACTTCAAAAACTAATTCGAAAAACTAGAATTGCATGCCTCTTGTATTTGGCATTTTTTTACAAAGAAATAAAACTAGTATGATGCGGAAAACAATTACTAGTTATACCTTTCTTTGTGAACTTTTAATGACCTCTTGATCTTCTACCGTATTCCTCTTCTAACCTCGGACATTGTGTGGGCAATGATCTTCCGAGATGAGAACCACCAAGGCACCTTCTTCTTCCTTCCTTCAAGTTTCGGCCAAGCAAAAACTTCCAAAGGATGAAGAACTTTTTCCACCAACCAAGCTCCAAGGGATGCAAGAAACAAGCCTCCTTTCTCTCCTTTTTGTAGGATCGAAAAGAATTTAGATATCTCCACAATTGCATGATATTGTCCACTTTGGGCCTAAGCCCTCATGGTTTTGCTCTTGGGCTCTCCCCAAAATGCCTCATGCCAATGGAGATATCTTTTCTCTTATAAACCCATGATCTTTCCCATGTGTTTCCAATATGGGACTATGTTTGCAACCTTGCAACCCCAACAACCCCCCCCCCCCCCTCAAACAAAGGACCATAGGCTTCCCACGTCCGATCCTCGACCCACCAGGTCTTCCTGCCCCTCGGTCCACCCGACCTACTAGGACTTCCTTGCCTAGTCGCAACTAGGACTTCCTGCCTGGTGTCTGGTCCTCTTGATCCAAACATAGGAGCCCCCACTTTCTTTGTTCGAGGTCAATATTGTACCCACATGGCTCAATCAGACCATAGCTCTTGTGCACAGTCGGCGGTTAAACCTTCTGGCAGTCCGGGCTCTGATACCAAATGTAGGATCGAAAAGAATTTAGATATCTCCATAATTGCATGATATTGTCCACTTTGGGCCTAAGCCCTCATGGTTTTGCTCTTGGGCTCTCCCCAAAAGGCCTCATGCCAATGGAGATATCTTTTCTCTTATAAACCCATGATCTTTCCCATGTGTTTCCAATATGGGACTATGTTTGCAACCTTGCAACCCCAACACTTTTCTCCAAGCTAGATCCGGCCACTTCTATGTCTCCAAGAGGTGATGAAGTCTCGACCACAAGAAGGAGAAGAGAGAAGAGGAAGGGGAACCTCTAGGGGTCGGCCACACCTAGGAAGAAAAGAGAGGAAGAAAAATAATAGAGTCGTTCGCCATTAAGGCACCTCTAGCCCCTCTTTTATAATCCTTGGTCTTGGAAAATAAGGAAATTTTAATAAAAACTTCCTTAATTCTTTTGCCATGAAAAAGAAAAATTAAAAATCAATTTTTGCTTTCCAATTTTCTTGGCCGGCCACTTTCTCCCCAAAACAAGGAAAGTTTTAATTAAAACAAGAATTAAAACTTCCTAATTTGTTTCCAAAAATTTATAAAAATTTCTCCAATAATTTGTATCCCTTCATGATTGGTTAAAAAGGAAATTTTATAAATTAAAATCTTTCTTTTAAACATGTGGATAATTTCTAAAAAGGAAAGTTATCTCTAAAAATTAAAATCTCCTTTCAATCTACAAATAAGGAAAGATATTAAATCTTTTCTTAATCTTTTGTAGAAACTAATAAAAGAGAATTTTTAATTTTTAAACTTTCTTTTAAATCATGAGCATGATTAAAAGGAAAGTTTTTTCCAAAATTAAAATCAACCTTTTAATCTACAAATAAGGAAAGAGATTTAGCTCTTCTCTTAATCTTTTGTAAAATCTTATAAAAGGAAATATTTAAATTTTTAAACTCTCTTTTAAATCATGTTATCCACATAAGAAAATTTTTTAAAAATAAAATTCCTTTTTATTTTAATAGGGTCGGCCACCTAAGCTTAAGTTCAAGCTAGGGTCGGCCACATGAATTCACCCATGAACCTAGCCATGGCCGGCCCTAGCTTGGTCTCTAAGATAGCTTGGTCGGCCCCTATAGGATGGGTAAGAAGGTGGGTATAGGTGGGTATAGTACTCTATAATTAAGAGGCTACGATAGGGACCGAGAGGAGGAATTGGTTTTGGTCTCCCGATAAAATTAAGCATCCCGTGTTCGCCCCGAACACACAACTTAATTTTATCAATAATAATTCATTCCACTAGAGAACTATTATTGAACTACCGCACCAATCCCAAATTACATTTTGGGCTCCTTCTTATTATGAGTGTGTTAGTCTCCCTGTGTTTAAGATGTCGAATGTCCACTAATTAAGTGAGTTACTGACAACTCATTTAATTAATATCTTAGTCCAAGAGTAGTACCACTCAACCTTATCGTCATGTCGGACTAAGTCCACCTGCAAGGTTTAATATGACAATCCTTATGAGCTCCTCTTGGGGACATTCTCAACCTAGATTACTAGGACACAGTTTCCTTCTATAATCAACAACACACACTATAAGTGATATCATTTCCCAACTTATCGGGCTTATTGATTTATCGAACTAAATCTCACCCATTGATAAATTAAAGAAATAAATATCAAATATATGTGCTTGTTATTATATTAGGATTAAGAGCACACACTTCCATAATAACTGAGGTTTTTGTTCCTTTATAAAGTCAGTATAAAAGAAACGACCTCTAATGGTCCTACTCAATACACTCTAAGTGTACTAGTGTAATTATATAGTTAAGATAAACTAATACCTAATTACACTACGACCTTCCAATGGTTTGTTCCTTTCCATCTTGGTCGTGAGCTACTGTTTATAATTTATAAGGTACTGATAACATGATCCTCTGTGTGTGACACCACACACCATGTTATCTACAATATAAATTAATTGAACAACTACATTTATCATAAATGTAGACATTTGACCAATGTGATTCTTATTTCTAGATAAATATTTATACCAAAAGCTAGGCTTTTAGTATACATCCTAACAATCTCCCACTTATACTAAAAGACTAAGCTGCTATATCTGCTACCATACATCTAATTCTCAACCCTTCAACATGCCCATCAAAAGCTCTTGCCTTAAGGGCCTTAGTGAAAAGATCTATAAGTCATCATCTGATGCAATCTAGGCAGCAACAACTTCTCCTCGTTTATACGATTTCTCGTATTGGGTGGTACTTGCACTCTATTGTGTTTACTTGCCTTATAGACTCATGATTTCTTCGAGTTTGCTACTGCACCACTATTATTACAATAAATTGTAATAATCTTTGGACAAACCAGAAATCATATCTAAGTCTATCTTGAGGTTATTGAGTCATTCAGCTTTTATGACTACCTCAGAGGCTTGCCATATACTCATCTTCTATGGTGGAGTCCAGAAAAACACCTATGCTTATCACTCTTCCATAGTTATGACTTTACCTCCTAAAGTAAACACAAAACCCTGAGGTTGACTTACTATTGTCCCTATCCGATTGGAAGTCAAAATATGTGCATCCCATAGGGACCAAATTAACTACCTTGTAAGCTAGCATATAATCTCTAGTGCCTCTAAGGTACTTCAATATATGCTTTACTGCAGTCCAATGTCCTTGTCTAGGGTTACTTTGATATCTACTAACTATGCCCTTGGCAAAATAGATTTCTGATCTTGTGCATAGCATACATTAGGCTTCCGACAGCCGAAGCATAAAGAACTGCCTTCATTTCCTCTATCTACTTTGATGTCTACGGAGACACCTCTTTAGATAAAGTTACTCCATGCTAAAAAGGTAAGAAACCTTTCTTGGAGTTTTGCATGCTTAAAATGAGCAAGGATTTTTTTTTCGATATATGAAGCTTGGGTTAAGTAAAATATTCTTTTCTTGCTATCACTTATTACTTTGATCCCAAGAATATATACATTCTCCCAAGTCCTTCATATCGAATTGTTTGGACAACCATACCCTTACTTCTGACAACACTTTGATATTGTTTCCAACTACCAAAAATGTTATCTACGTATAGTACAAGAAATACCACCACGTTTCCATCACACTTTTTATATACACAAGACTTATCTGGTTACTAAATAAATCCATAGGTCGGATTACTTTGATAAACTGGATGTTCCAAGACCTTGAAGCTTTGCCTCAGTCCATAGACTGATTGAGCTTGCACACAAGATGTTCTTTGCCCTTTGCAATGAACCCTTATGGTTGCTTTATATGGATGTTTTCTTCAAGACTTCCATTAAAGAATGTTATCTTGACATCCACTTGCCAAATAGATAAAAGAATCTAGATAGACTTAAGCATGGCTACCAGTGAAAAAGTTTCCTTTTTCATCAAGCCTTGCTTTGAAAGTTTCCACCTTCCTGTCTATCCATCTTTTCCTATTGTAGACTTATTTTCACCCAATGGCTTTTACACCATCTGGTGGTTCTACAAGCTTCCAGATTTGATTAGAATACATATATTCTAATTCTGTATTCATTGCTCTTTGCCAAGATGCTGCATCTTTATCTTGGAGTGCTTCATCATATGTCCGGGATCAAGCTCATGTTCATTTGGGATCAAGTCCAAAGATTTTTCCAAAACATGAATCTTTTAGGTTGTTTGACAACCCTCCTACTACGATTAGGCATTGTCTATAATTGTGTATCAATTGTGATACGTGTTGCAGTTTCTTGTGATATTTCATCTTGTACAGTTGGTAATAGATTAGACGTGTCCTTTATTAAGAACAAATTTACTTATGGGCTTGTGGTTCATTATATAGTCCTCTTCTAAAAAGCAGTCATTGATGCTAACAATGATCTTTTGATTTTTAAGACTATAAACCTACTTTCATTTCTCTAGGATAACCCACAAACAAGTGAATTCCTATCCAACTTATCATTATCTCTCTTCAGCATATGTGTTGGACTACCCGAATCCGAATATGCTTCAAAATAGGCTTACGCCTATTCAGCAATTCTATATGAGTAGAGAGTTCTGACTTTGGAAGGTACTATGTTCACTTTCTTTTTCAGAGTATATCCTTAAAATGAACTTGGTAATTTTCTGAATAACTCATCATCAATCAAATTATTTCCATAAGAGTCATATACCTTCTTTCTACTACACCATTCTATTGAGGTGTACCAGGTGTAGTTAGTTGGGATTGAATCCCTACTTTTGATAAGTAACTCCTAAATTGTCCCAAGAGGTACTTGCCACTACGATCTTACCATAGTGACATGACACTTTTACCTTAACGTTTCTCCGCATCAGCCTTGTACTCTTTGAACTAATCAAAGCACTTAGTCTTGCGGCACATTAAGTAAATGTTTTTGTATCTTGAATAGTTGTCTATAAAATAGGCGAAATATTCGATACTACCTCTTGTCTGGATAATCATAGGATCACACAAATCAGAATGAACCAATTTCAACATATCTTTGGCTTCATACCCCTTAGACTTAAAAGCTTCTTGGTTATTTTTCCTTCCAAGTAAGACTCGCAGGTTGGAAAGATTTCCACTACTAATGAACCCAAAAGTTCATTAGCTACCAATAAATCCTACTCAAGTTAATATAACCTAGCCTTAGATGCCAAAGATATAATTGGTTTATTTCTGAAGGTTGTTTTCTCTTAAAGTTAGAAGATGTGTTACTAATTTTCATTTGTTGCATCATAGAAGTTATTGGATTTATAAATTGCCAACCAACGTACCAGAACAGATAACTTCCCTCTTTTTCTTAATAACAACTTTGTTATTAAAAGAGGCAGAATATCAAGTTCTTTGAATAGTTTAGAAACTAAAAAACTAGTTCTTTCTAAACTTTGTACGTAAAGACAATTACTTAAAATCCATATTTTATTCTTATCAAAGGATAAACATCTCCCACTGCAACAGCTGCCACTTTTACAGTAGTGCCCATGTGGACGGTGTTTTTATTTTCATTTAGTTGTCGGGTTTCCTGGAACCCTGCAATGAATTGCGGGCATGATTAATGGCATCTGTATCTACACTCGTAGATAACACCACTAAACATGTTTCAACTAATGAATTAAATACACCTATATTGTTCTTAGTTCTAAGAAGACAGTCTACCTTAATGTCCAAGTCCTATTTCCAATCATTACAATTGGGACTACTAAGTCTTTTCTATAGTATAACAACTAGGGAATTGACAAACATTTTAAATCCTAAGAATCACAAAAATATTTGGTCAAGATCAATTCTTTAAAATCCCCATGAATTTTGTATGCCACGATAGTGTGGACGTATACAAAATCAAAGAGGAGATTTTATCCATTAATTTTATTATCTCATCAACTTTACTTTATGACGAATAAAATTAATTATTGATCTGTCTTTGATCAAATATTTGATCAAAATTTTTTGAATTTAAAATAACATTGATTCCTTAAACAATATTATTTAAATTCACCAATACCTCAAACACCGTGAATTTTGCATGCCACGATAGTGTGAACGTATACAAAATTTAAACATTTGTAAGAGGAGGGTTTTACCCATTAATTATCTTGTCAATAAATCTTTATGACAAAATAAAATTACCTCAAACACCGTGAATTTTGTATGCCACGATAGTGTGGACGTATACAAAATCAAACATTTGTAAAAGGAGTTTTTAATTTTATTATCTTATCAACCTATTTATTTGACAAATTAATAGTTGGTTTTCTTCGGTCACACAAATAATAGCAGTGACTCCGATGGGGAGGATACTATTAGATGTGCCTAAGTGTATACCATTACTTGACACTAAGTCCATTAATAAGATTGTGCCCCTTCCGATGGGGAAGATCGCACGCTCTTAATTAACTTCCTATAGTCATCCAAAATGGAAGTTTAAGCTAGTGATCCGCAAACAAGCTCATCTGATATGGAGGAAGGCACTCAGAGCCAACGCGCAAGCTTGTTGCATCACTTATAAACCAGTAATGGAGACCGTGAAATTTATTTAAAAATAAATTCCTCTCCCACTTAGTTATTTAAAGTGAGGAATTTTGACTATGCTAGCCTACTTAGCATGCATACTAACAAGCACACACAGCACAGCATAAAAAGAAATAAATAGAAAAACTAATTTTCAACTATTATGGCTTTTATCTATTGCTGTCCTCCGTGTGTCGCCAACCCTAGCTGCTGCCATCTTTGGCCACCACTACCGGGTCTAGTTGTCGCATCCATCTTGCTCCTTGTTCCGCTGCGCCTCTGGTCCTCAAAAGGTTCCACGCCTTGCAAGATTCGATCCGTGACATAAATAGAATTTTATATTTTTCAATCCTATATTCCTCGAAGGAATGTAGATGTAAACTAGATCGAACATAAAATAAAATTTACATCCATCGATCCTATATTCCATAAAAGGAATGTACATGTAACTAGATCAAAAAATAAAATCCTAATAAAACTAAATACAGCTCTTGCTGTATTTTATAATACAATCATGCACACACAATAAAATGCCCTTGACATGTCCAAGGGTCCAATCACACACATAATATCTATAAGTCATAATAGTTTGATCCTGCATCCACAAAGTTAGCACATCCTACTATTATCCTGCCTAAATTATGTATGATATGTGCATAATTAAACTAATACCAAATACACAGAGGCAAAACCCTAGCTCTGATACCAATTGTTGGTTGCTACTCGGAAAACCTAACGGTTCCACTGTACAAAAATTTTGTAAATAGGTCTGAACCTTTTCCTAGCTACCATGTGTTCTTTTAAATTAAACTTGGATCGCCTGCGGAACTTAACACGTTTGATCCTAAGTTTAATTTATTTGTTCTTTTAGGTTTAGACTTGGATCTCCTGCGGAACTTAACACGTTCGATCCAAATCACCTAGGTCACGAAGACAATTAAATATCTATTTCCAAAATCGGCTTCCAGTACTGCATGGCGAGGCACATGACCTTCTTGGATATGGGAGCAACCACCACCGACTAGACAAAGCCTTTTAAGGAAATTAAATATTTAACCTTCCCATAGTAACCCTAGGTTAACCACTAAGAACAATCAAATCACAAGGAAAAGAAAAAATAAAAGAACACAACTTCAAAAACTAATTCGAAAAACTAGAATCGCATGCCTCTTGTATTTGGCATTTTTTTACAAAGAAATAAAACTAGTATGATGCGGAAAACAATTACTAGTTATACCTTTCTTTGTGAACTTTTAATGACCTCTTGATCTTCTACCGTATCCTCTTCTAACCTCGGACATTGTGCGGGCAATGATCTTCCGAGATGAGAATCACCAAGGCACCTTCTTCTTCCTTCCTTCAAGTTTCGGCCAAGCAAAAACATCCAAAGGATGAAGAACTTTTTCCACCAACCAAGCTCCAAGGGATGCAAGAAACAAGCCTCCTTTCTCTCCTTTTCTCCAAGCTAGATCCGGCCACTTCTATGTCTCCAAGAGGTGATGAAGTCTCGGCCACAAGAAGGAGAAGAGAGAAGAGGAAGGGGAACCTCTAGGGGTCGGCCACACCTAGGAAGAAAAGAGGGGAAGAAAAAGAATAGAGTCGTTCGCCATTAAGGCACCTCTACCCCCTCTTTTATAATCCTTGGTCTTGGCAAATAAGGAAATTTTAATAAAAACTTCCTTAATTCTTTTTCCATGAAAAAGAAAAATTAAAAATCAATTTTCTTTTTCCAATTTTCTTGGCCGGCCACTTTCTCCCCAAAACAAGGAAAGTTTTAATTAAAACAAGAATTAAAACTTCCTAATTTGTTTCCAAAAATTTATAAAAATTTCTCCAATAATTTTTATCCCTTCATGATTGGTTAAAAAGGAAATTTTATAAATTAAAATCTTTCTTTTAAACATGTGGATAATTTCTAAAAAGGAAAGTTATCTCTAAAAATTAAAATCTCCTTTCAATCTACAAATAAGGAAAGATATTAAATCTTTTCTTAATCTTTTGTAGAAACTAATAAAAGAGAATTTTTAATTTTTAAACTTTCTTTTAAATCATGAGCATGATTAAAAGGAAAGTTTTTTCCAAAATTAAAATCAACCTTTTAATCTACAAATAAGGAAAGAGATTTAGCTCTTCTCTTAATATTTTGTAGAATCTTATAAAAGGAAAGATTTAAATTTTTAAACTCTCTTTTAAATCATGTTATCCACATAAGAAAGAATTTTAAAAATAAAATTCCTTTTTATTTTAATAGGGTCAGCCACCTAAGCTTGAGTTCAAGCTAGGGCCAGCCACATGAATTCACCCATGAACCTAGCCATGGCCAGCCCTAGCTTGGTCTCCAAGCTAGCTTGGTCGGCCCCTATAGGATGGGTAAGAAGGTGGGTATAGGTGGGTATAGTACTCTATAATTAAGAGGCTACGATAGGGACCAAGAGGAGGAATTGGTTTTGGTCTCCTGATAAAATTAAGCATCCCGTGTTCGCCCCGAACACACAACTTAATTTTATCAATAATAATTCATTCCACTAGAGAACTATTATTGAACTACCGCATCAATCCCAAATTACATTTTGGGCTCCTTCTTATTATGAGTGTGTTAGTCTCCCTGTGTTTAAGATGTCGAATGTCCACTAATTAAGTGAGTTACTGACAACTCATTTAATTAATATATTAGTCCAAGAGTAGTACCACTCAACCCTAACGTCATGTCGGACTAAGTCCACCTGCAAGGTTTAATATGACAATCCTTATGAGCTCCTCTTGGGGACATTCTCAACCTAGATTACTAGGACACAGTTTCCTTCTATAATCAACAACACACACTATAAGTGATATCATTTCCCAACTTATCGGGCTTATTAATTTATCGAACTAAATCTCACCCATTGATAAATTAAAGAAACAAATATCAAATATATGTGCTTGTTATTATATTAGGATTAAGAGCACACACTTCCATAATAACTGAGGTTTTTGTTCCTTTATAAAGTCAGTATAAAAGAAACGACCTCTAATGGTCCTACTCAATACACTCTAAGTGTACTAGTGTAATTATATAGTTAAGATAAACTAATACCTAATTACACTACGACCTTCCAATGGTTTGTTCCTTTCCATCTTGGTCGTGAGCTACTGTTTATAATTTATAAGGTACTGATAACATGATCCTCTGTGTGTGACACCACACACCATGTTATCTACAATATAAATTAATTGAACAACTACATTTATCATAAATGTAGACATTTGACCAATGTGATTCTTATTTCTAGATAAATGTTTATACCAAAAGCTAGGCTTTTAGTATACATCCTAACAGCACGTCCCTGCTTGGCTGCCTATTTCCCACATATGCATTGCATTTCCATGATTAGGGTTAGGCAAAAACGTAGAGTTGGCGAGGGAACTTCCCGGCAGTCCACCCTGATTCCTTCAATGGATCGGTTTCGTTCCGAATCCGAACGGCAACGTTTCACCAATACTGACTTTTCTATGATGAATTGTCGATATCTTAACCAAACCTATTTTAATGAAATTGTTCCCGATATCATGGAGACCATTATGTACTTTGGTTTAGATAGGTTGGTTTATTGCATGCATACCATAAATTTGGATATGTGCAGGGAATTCTACAATAACCTGCATCCCAGTGTCAGAACAGGTCATGCATGGGTGTCTCGCGTTGGTGGGGTGGACATTGAGTTTACTCCTAGCATCCTTCAGTCGTTCTTAGGATGTAGGGGTTCCAATAGCATATTTACATGCTTTCCTACTATCGTTGAGCCTTTTACTGATTCATTTTCTCATCTGTTTGTCGAGATGATCCATCAGTATTACTTTAATGCTCCTAGGGCTCCTCTGAGGCATATCTTTGATGCCACACGTATGTCTACCCACAGTAACATCCTATACAAAATTGTTATTGCATGTATCCTCCCTATTGTCACTAGAGGGCAAGCCAAGATTTGGCTACCTCATCTGGTCATGATGTATGCTTTAGAGCACCGAGTCGATATTGACATTGCTCTCCAGATATTTGAGTCCATCTTACATTTCTCTAACCCTATCCAGGGCCATTCTATCACATCTTGACTTCATTCTTTGCATCTAGAGGTATAGATGTCACTAGAGGCCTGCAACATCAGTTGTTTAAGGATTATGATCAGATTGGGTCTCGACAGCTATCTCTAGCAGGGATTGAGAGACGCTAAGGAGTGATGGTCTGGTGCGGTCAGGCTGCAGAGGACTCTGATGATGAGGAGAAGACGGACGTTCCTGCTCCAGCTCTGGCACCAGCTCCTACTCCTATGACTGTTGAGGATCGGTTGACGTGGTTGGAGGAGACAGTACGTCAGGGCTTTCAGGAGTTTCATGGTTTTCGACAGGATTGGGCCACCTCTCAGCAGCGTCAGATAGAGATGTACGAGATGATACAGCGCTGGGATCTGGCTTACCAGGCTCCTCCACCTCCTCCTTCTAGTGATGATCTTTAGGCACACTGCCTCAGTTCCAGTTTGTGTTGAGATTTGTTTAGCTATTAGCTCTCTCCTAGTTATCTCGAACACTATTGCTACTATTCTAGTCTACTATATTTCATGACTCAGCTAGTTGTATGATTGTTGTATGCTTCATATGACATTGTGTGGCTTCTATGCACTGTTGTGGTGCTTTTCATTTGTCTATGGTTATATTTGTCTTTCCTTCTTGATTGTTTTTGTTCGGTTCCTCTATTTCAGGATATGCCTTATTTGTTTGTTTTGAAATTGTTTGCTTTCTATACCTTTGGCTCTTGGAGGATATTTTGGTTTAAGGGGGAGTTTAGATTCTTATTGGCGTATACTTTCTCTATCTTTTTGTTCTGTGTCAAAGGGGGAGCATTATGTGGATGGTTTAAGTTAGATATATCATTATGCCTATACTTCATGGATATTATCATATTACTATGATTTATGGTTGTTGCATATTTTAAGACCTAACTTAAATAAATTTGCCAAACATCAAAAAGGGAGAGATTGTTGGAGCAATAATGCTCTAGACATTGCTCATTATTGATGTTTGGTTAAGTAAGTTTAAGTTAGACATTATGTGTGATCTAACATAATTATTGAGTATGCATATATGAAGAAAAGACCAAGTATGAAGACTTGGCAAGGAAAGTCCCGGAGGTGCGGCCTCTTGGCAAAAGGAGACTTAGCATGACAAAGACGAAGGTAGCACTTGAAGGCAAGTGCAAGGATGAGGAGTTGTGGAGACGAAAGCATCCTAAGGGCGCAAGGCTGATGGAAGATGCTTGGAGGCATAAAGTCTAAGCTAAGGAAATAATTTTAAGTGTAAAAGTGATGTAAAACTCAAACTATAAAACTGTTGTAATTCTCAAAGCTATAAGGTACTAGTCGACTAGTACCCACACCAGTCAACTGATACCAGGTAAACAAAACATACAAAAATAAAACAGCAGAACTACAACCGAGTACCAGTTGACTGGTACCCGTACCAGTCGACTGGTAAGTGACCGTTGCAGTGTGACGGCAGAAAATCTTACAAAATCGTAAGTGTCGTTGAAGCACATCAGTCGACTGAAGTGCACATCAGTCGACTGATGCCAAGAAAACTATAAAAGCAATTCTTGGAGCTTGAAGAAAAGAAAAACTACTATGCTAACAAAAGTGCTCGAAAAATGACTCCTAAGTTGCCAGAATTTTAGCCTCCTCCTTCAAAGCTTAGCTCTCATCTTGTAAAAGGAAGAGACAATCGTGTAAAGATTTCTTCACCTTCGCTCTTGTTTTGAAAAGGAGAAAGTCTTAGTGAATCTTGATCGTGTGGGTGTGTTCCTTGGATTAGTCACCTCAAGGAGGTGGAGACCAAGTAAATCAAGGAGTTAGCATTGTTTTCTTAGTATTTCATTATTTCTATTCTACTCTATTTGCTTCCACTAACAAATTGTAGGTGAAAATCAAAGAAAAGCTATTCACCCCCCCCCCTTTAGCCAAACGCAAAGGTCCTATCAAAGTTGTGGTGTCCTTATAATTTTGTTTTTGTTTTGTCTATTAAACTTTGCCTCTGGGAAATAAGCTCGTCGTATAGTGATTCGGCTGAGTTAGTAGATGGAGTCTGTTGCATGTTGACTGGAATTATGAGCATGTTTTGTATATAAAGACATTTTCCAGGAACAAAACATATCTCAAATTCCTTGTCTGTTTTCCACATTTGTCTAGACAAGTTCTTGTCATTTTATTAATCCTGCCTATAACTCAGCAAGTCCACATCCTAAATCGATATTTGAATAACTGATTTGTTATGACCTCCTACAGGCTCCAGGTTTAGATGCATTTTTTGTAGGTTTCGATGATTTCTTATTGTCGCCACGAGTATCTTTTAAGAATGTTCTTGACTTATTATTTATAAACTCAATGGAAAGGTCAATGAAATTCATTGATTGAATATAAACTTATTCTGCGAATTTAAAGCTACGTGCATAAGTTTTCCAATGGAAGTTACCAATGTTGGTACGGTTAGCACTAACGTTCTAACTCAAGTTTTGATGAAATTCGATATTCACCCCCCCCCTCTATCGAACGCTTACGATCCAACAACCAAGACAACTCTAAGTTGGTTAAATTACTTGTATTGCATAAGTTTGTATTGAATAAGTTTTTTCTCTTCCGTTTTGCAGACATTGAGTGTTGTCCTGGAATTCTGAAAATCCTTCTCTCATGTCCAAATATTAGAGCTATGCGAAATATTTATTCTCTGGTTACAGTTCATGTAGTACTTACTACAATTCTCTTTTTTTCTTATATTTTATATTTTTCTTTGATAAGTTTTGTTTAATTTTTCTCTTGCAGGTACGTAACTTGGGCAATTCGTGAGGCTTGAGATTTTTTATGCAAGGAGTGAGCTTTGTTAGGTTCTAGATTGCCTTGCTAATGTGTAAAAGTCATATGGAGAACAGTAATGGAAAATATGTGATTTATGGTTTGATACTACTAAGTTTGATGAGTACAACTCATTTTGTATATTTTAGCTGCCATATTTTGGATTGAATGTAGTAAAGATTTAGTTTTGTATTGATGGTTTGCTTATATTAAAAAAAGATTGGTTGTTTGTTATTATCATGTTACAACATGAACATTAAAGAAAACGGTTAGTAACGTTGTAAAAAGTATGTAATCACAACGGAATTTTTTTGTGAAAAGTGATAAAAGAGAACGATTTTATCCATCGTAAAACATATTAAAATTATATACCACAATGGTTTATAACTGTTGTAAAATTTAAAATTACAACATTTTTAATTATCTACCACAATGATTTATATCTGTTGTAAAAAAAGTCTACCACAACGGTTTATATCTATTGTCGAAATTATCTACCACAATGATTTTAAAGCGTTGTCATATCGGGTAAAAAAATTTTGAGCATATAAACAACAACGAATAAAAACCGTTGTTAAATGTCTATAAAGACAACGGATTCAAATTGTTGTCGTAGGGCAATACATTTTATAACGCTGCCAGTTACAATGGTTTTTTGACCCTATAACAATGGATAATATTCGTTGTCGTTTGTAATTTTTGTTGTAGTGTATAAAATTCACTCCTCTAGGTTTTCCAACCTTACCTAGCATCTTGACACCCTTGACATGCCAAGTCATTCTTTGTTAAGTATTTAATCCCTCGTGACCTACTTGGACTTCATCTCTTACCAAGTATTCAATATTCTTTGACCTACCTAAACCCTATCAAGACATCCCTTCAAATGTTTGACATTCGTGATCTATAAGGACATTACTTCACATACCCAACATATTCTCTATGACTTATCAAGACTTCCCTTCACATGTCTGGCATATGGTCCATCGTGATCTATCAGGATTTCGTTCAAATGTTCGACATCCGGTCCTCCTCCAAACTTCCACCTATAATGTTGCTTGAACTTCAATTGCTAGATGTATGTCAGTTGTGACTCATTTAGACTTCTTCCTTGTCAACTCCCTATTGTACTCCCAACTATCAAGTATGAAGTCAATCGTGACCCACTTGATCTTTTCTACTATCAAGTAGGTCAATCAACATTGACCTACTTGATATCTCGCTCATCTATCAAATATATTGATCAAATATCAAAATCTAATTTGCATTTGATCAACCTTGATCAAAATTCAATTTCACCAACACACTCATAGCGCGATTGCACTAACACAACCTTATTCCTCCAAGCAACCAAGCTCTTATTCCTCCAAGCATCAAATTCCCCACTCTATTAAGCCAATTTTGATTACATTGCTTTCTAGTTAGGTGAATCAAAGGCTCTTCTTGATGCAGGATCAACATCGGAGTACCCAATCTTCAATGAATCATAACTTTTGATTCAAGACTCCAAATCAAGCTCTGTCAATGCTCACTTGTGCAGAATTCAAAGATCTATAAATACTACCGAGGAACCTATAATGCCAAATTTGGGGCCCAAAAAGCACCGTTTAAACCTTTTTCGGAGCCTCCAAATATATTTTTTACTATTTTTTAGTAATTTTTATTTTTATGATATATAGTGTATTCTTGATATGTCAGGCATTATGGGTTAAGGTTTGACTATGTAAGTGTCATGTTTTGATAATTTTTTTTCAACTTCTTTACAAGATAGGAATTGAGGTCTATATATTAAGATTTTTTTTTTAGCCTTCCAATCTAGAGTTTATATAAGCACATGTTTATCTATTTGAAAAATCATGCTCTATTATCAACAAAGTTTTTTTTGGGGAGCAAACGACGAATTTCTCTATTTTTAGTAATTTTTCTTCTTAACTTCTCCTCAATTCCGTCTTCTCAGCAGCCCACAGGATAATCATTATCTTACATAATATCACTTCTTAAGTTATATAAGTCACGGAAAGATGGTCAATCTGAATATCTAAAAAAAAAATTTGTTAGGCCACGATTTGCGCACCAATTTTTCGGATAAATTAAGTGACAAGTTACAAACACTTAGATATTAGTTATTGCTCTGAGTTTTTGAAGTCATCATCATTCACCCACTGATAATAAATTTCCAACAAAATTAACTATCCGAAACATAATTTTTCTAATAAAAAAAGAATTGATAGAATAATAGAAACGAATAGATATAAAATTTGTATAAGATTTACCCATTATCGATTTTCAACAAGAAAAAGATATTTTTTAAAATATTATTAATTATATACTCCCCAAACATAATACAGTAGAAGAGATATTGACAACACTTGTACTGAAGGCATGCATTTCTTCCTCAGCACCTTATTGATTGTTTACAAGCAGAAAAAACTGACTTGTGCCAACTAGTAAACACGCATGATTCACAATTACAAGCTTTATCCTCAACCATCTTGGTAACACCACCCAATTTCCCACATATTTACCAATAAAATTGTCAAACAAGCAACTATAAACAAAATGTCCCAACTTTAAATCAGATCTGCGGAACAAACAAAAAGAATGTACAAGTAGCTCTGACAATCTGGACAGCTGCAACCACTGTTGTGATTGATCAAGTAGATGAATGGAGTTGTGTAATTCAGACTATCCCAAGCCTTTATGTACAATCAAAATTTTTGTTGCATCTCCTGATAACAAATCATAAAGAACTTGTGTTTAACAAGACATTAAACAATGAGAAACCATGAAAAGGAAATTTAATAAATACAAATTCTAGGCTTCAAGATTTTAAATTCTACTGACCTTTTGTCTATCATGAACTCCTTCAACAAGTATGATAAGTGAAATCTTAAAGCATTGCCACTGCAAAATTCTGATCAGAGAGCAAGAGTTAGGAGCAAAGAGAACTTGATAAAAAAGATGTTTCACTTTTGAGCTTCTGGAACCAATTCTAATCTGAAAGTATTTCTTCCAACTCTAGGTCCTCTTGCTTGATCATGGCATCATACTCAGATTCAATTTCGATGGGGGAAACTCTACCTAGAGGTGCATTTTCACCATAGTCAAAGTCTATCCAGTCTAAGTCCTCACTGGTGCTTCTGTTCACAGTTCCCTTCCCGCTATAGCTCCCAGCCTCATTCTGAATATCAGAATTAGAATATGTTATTCTCTTGGATCTTTCACAAATGCATGCTGAAGGATACTCATGAAATTCGCCTCTGCCAGGTCTAAGCTCATCTGGCTCTCCCATGAATCCTTTCTGAAATGTGTGTACATTTGAAGAGAATGTCTCCCAAGTCATTCCGGTTCTGTTTAGAAAGAGGGAATAGAGTTTCTTGGCATTTGGTCTAATGGTCCTCTTGTGACCAAAATATCTCCTGTTGTAAGATGGACATCGAATGTGATTACAAAGTCTAAAGTGTCCTTTCTGATCAAACCATACGACATAGAGAAATTTACCTTCTACCAGCCAATATCCTGGCCATGTTTCCATTGTTGTTGGTCACAAATACATCACTTCCATCACAGACGATAAAATCAAGTGCAGCCATACGTGATGAATATGATGAGAAAGGTGCTAATTCATCCTTGGTTGCCAAAGTTTCCTTTGAATGAAAATTAGGAAAGAGTGCCTTCAGAGGTGCTAATCTCTCTTCTCCTCCATATATCTCTCCAGAAGCCACATAAATATGCACATCTTTGCCAAAACCTAATGCCCTCAGCATAAGACCTATTTCTTCAGGTGTAAGGGGGCATTTACCATGTCGACGCTCCTTTTCTGGATTGCTTGTCTGCATCACATTTAGGGTGGAACAAGCTTGTACATGAGAATGAAGTAGAGGAATAAAAATTCTTGATAGTCACTATGCCAAAAACAATCACCAACATGTAAGGTTTTCCACCGTTTGCGAATTGCTCCTAACTCTGTTCTTTCCTTTTCTCCTCCACCATAATAACAACCAGAGAAAGCTAGCATATCAGTTTCAAACCTGTAGATCATATGCATGAGATGTGTCATATAATGTTTACATTTAATTTTCTGACACACTTAACGAAATGATCATGTCACTAGCTCCAGAGTTCAATAACATCCAAGAACAAAATGGAAGGATTAATGCCAAGGTAATAATCAAAAATCATATCAACAGGTTCAGTTTTACCTTAAGTGAAGGGCAATAAAGTGGTTGCTTTTTGCCTTCATTCTTTGAATTAGTGAATCACCCATCATTTGTATTTGATCTGTGAATTTTAGTCCGTGATAGTTTACTCTGCATCTCAATTTCTGAAGATCAGTCTCCAACTTGTTTGAGAGCCTGTAGTCGAACTTTGTAAGCCTAACAACCTGCATTTCACAAAAAAGAAGTTAGGCCAGAAAATATAGAAAAACCAAGTAATTACCAAGTTAATATTTAGTCCTGCATTTACTTCTGGGTTTATGTTTTTAACATGACAATATATATATATATATATATGAGAGAGAGAGAGAGAGAGAGTAAAGATATGTTGATCACTCCCCCAAGGAAGCTGCCTACATGGCAAGCACCGGTCAACGATACCACGTGGGCAACTGCCCTTAGGCGCGCACACCCAAAGGTGAGCAGCGTATCAAAACTATATATACACACACACACACACTCAAGTACACTTATATGTATGCTTATTTTATTATATAGGCAAATAGAACATTTAACTTCCACAAATTCCATATGGTATTGAGATCCTCTTTCAGAGTTAAAGTTTTCTAAAAGAGGCACTCCCCTTTGAGGAGACCACTAGCCTCTCCTCATAGCTTGATTCTCTCTCTCTGACTTTCTTATACTTCTCTTCCACTCCAATCAAAGTTGTGATCATCTGCTCTCCTAGCCATAGCCGGCATGGGTCACATGCATAGTCATTGAAATGGCATCACCTTATCAACAATACCATATAAGAGGCTAGTATATCTTTCCTCCATCTGAATAGCATGACCCCTATGTCTAGTGATGCCAAGGCTGTGTGGTCGATGCCACCCTTTTAAAGAAAAAACTCCTAAGGAGATCTTGTGGTCAATAATCAAAGTGCCTGTCCTCTCCCCAAATTTGCAATCCCCACTACACATAGCTCAATTTGATCACAACACAAGGGTCATCCTTTGCAAGCCCACGACCAATGTTAGTCCTCCACCACATGGAGAGGCAAGCTAATCCAACATTAGTCTCCAATGTTTTTACAATGTTGCAAACATGCCATTATACAATTATTGCTCCTTGCAGAAGACCAGCGCCAACTACCAATGGAAGAGGGGCTCCAAAATGAAACTATGGTCATTCTCCCTCTACTGCAGTAACCTCCACTAGGTTTCCAAAGCCTTGTGGAGATGACAAGCAATGCAGAACATCTTTTGACAATCCAAACTTCTGATCCAAAATCACTACATTGAATATTGCACTAAGTATTTTAATTTAGATAATTTTATTTTCCTAAATGGAATAGATTGTCTAAATTATTATCCTCATGGTTAGCTTCATGTGTAGGACACTTAGTATGGCACAGTCCTTGGCAAATGGGGGGGGAATTATGATGATGTGCCTAGGTTCTTGTTTTCCAGAATACTCAAGCCAACTACCCAAGTTTGCACTATCATAGTGAATTAGATAAGGAGGATACTTATAATGCATCGTGATCTCTGCTTGAAGGAGAGATTGTAATGATGCACCTACATCCTTCCTATTGTAATCGCCGGCCCACCTAGTGGGATAAGGCTTGTTTGTTGTTGTTGGTAGTATTTATTTCTTTATTACCCATAATATAGATTTGGTAGGAACCATTAAGTTGTTTATATCACAATAATCAAGCTACTATAAAACTTCTGACCACTAATGTACATAAAAGATGGAAAGAGAAATTTAATTTTTCCTTTAAGATAATCTAAGCCAACCAAAATACTATTCATCTCTCTTAGAAGCCTAGGAATTATATGAAACAGGAAGTCAAATCGGTTCAGTCTCTATACTATTAGAAGGTTCCATACTTGAGCATATGCCTAAATGGATTCCTCTACTTTATTGTATAGATCTTTTATTGCATTGTAAAGACCATATTTATGTTTTCTAAGTTTGAGGTTGTTAACTTTATGTATGGATTAACCAAAAAAAATGTGATGATATGAGTAGTACAAGGGTTTTTATTGAAAAAATGGCCTCCATTCAGTCTAAACTCAATTTCCAAGGAACCCATATCTATTAGCATGTCTAGAGTACATAATTAGAAATAGAAAAGAGTAGGAGTTTCCTTTATTTCTCAAAGTTTATTATTCTATAATCAAACCTTTTTTTTTTTTTTGAAATACCTATATCTCAAGGACAAAGGGCAACAAACATAATCTTCATAGTCACACTGACAAGACAAAGGTCCTAATGGTGGTATAAGAAATATCATAAATTGATTATTTTTCCTATAGATATATGCTAAATAGTACCACCATAAACATAAGTCTTGGATAGCCACGGAGTATAGTGATTCAAGTAATAGACTTGCTCTTGTCTATTATATTCAATTTGGCTAATGCCATACCTAACATGTGGATGCTTGATAGTGGTGCAACTGCCAATGTTTCTAAAGCATTACAACAATTCATTATCAATAGAAAGCCAAGTTTTGAAACTTGAGTTGATTACATTAGAGGTTATTTAACAAAGAAAACACCTAAAGATGAGAAGTAATGACCTTCTAGAAATCATCAACCAAAATATTTGCGCTTTTAACATCTACTCATGATGCAACAAATATTTTATTTTATCCCTTAATGATTTTTTCTATGTGATTATCTTAATCCAAATATAAATAAATAAATATTCTCTAAAGAACTTAGTGTTTTCAAACCAACCCCGGGCTACGGTGCAACAGAAGAGTACTAAGTTGTCACCCAGGCACCCGCGGTTTAATTACCAACTACGACGCATTTGTAAGGATTTTTCCTCCAAATGAGGTGCACAACCACGAGATATTGGGCTTCTGGCCACCCACCACGAGTGCTTCCCGATTTACCCTATCGGCCGGTGGGAAACTTCCATAGGGATGGGTCGATCGCCCCAAGTTCGGTGTTACCTAGTTCAACATTTTTTAATGTTTTCAAACCAAAGTACAAAGACGCTAAGAAAGTCATTAGAATTGGACAATCTAATCATCGTGATGACTATTATGATAGAAATTATATAGTTGGGCCATAAATGGCCACTTTGCTAAGCAATACTATTGCCCACTATATTATATTTGATAGTCTAACACAGGCATATGACAAAAATGAAAATGAAAAATTGCATACTTAAAATGAAAATGAAAAATTGCATACTTAAGGATATCATAAGAACCATTATAAATCAAATCTTCCTCGTTTCCTTTGGGGTGATGCTTCAAATGCACATTCAAGATTGTTTTCCCATAAATTTGTACCGCAAACCCCTTTTGAGTTATGAATGGCAAAAAATAAAATTGAGTAGTTTGGGGGTTCAAGGTTGTCTAATGAAGGATAAGATGTCATCTATGTCTCAAAGTGCTATGTATGACCTTGTTTACACTTTTGGTCTAGAGCTTCATAGATGAATTCAGTTGAGGTAGTGTTTATGGTACAACTGAAGACCTTTAGATACCTGAAAGGGAATATCTAATTTGTAAATGAAATCCATCTATATAGATTTTAGCAGGAGCCAATGTTCCAAATAATGGCATACAAATCTTGATCCAAATATAACCATTATTGGTTTTGAAGATAAAACTAATCAATATTTCATGATATAAGTAAATGTGCAGATTTATCTTTCTTGTGTTTGTATGTTGATAATTTTTTATAGCAACGGTATGCAACTCTACATGATTGCAAACTTTTTATTAACACTTGACTCAAAAGATTTGATTACACCTTTTTTTAGGAATTGAGAATCATAAAGATATTATGAGACACTAGGCCTCTTTGTAAAACTTACATTAAGGGTATTATCGAACAGATAAACATGAAAAATATAAGGTTGGTTATGCATTTCCTATGAAATGCAGTAACTTTAGTCTAAGTCAATGTCCTAGTAATGACTTTGAAAATACTCTTATGAAAACATCCCATATTTCAGTGAGGTTGGAAGTTTAAGACCTAATATTACTTATGTTGTAAGTTAACTTGGAGGACAAATGCCCACTCATAATATGGAGTTTTGGACTATAACAAATATAGAGTCCAAGTGTCTGAAGAAACTAAAGCTTTTTCATTCTAATTATAGAAAGGTAGAGCTTCAAGAAATGATTGGATACTCATATTCAAATGTCATGATAACATATATTATTCTTTAGATTATGCATATTTGTTAATAGGAGATCAAGTTTTATCAGAAAATGCATGGGAAGAACACAAGCCAAAATGGCTCAACAATATTGTTCCAAGGTTACCTTGTGAATGATTCCAACTCTAAACTACCAAAGCTTTATTGTCACAACAACTTTGTTGTCTTATTGAAAAAGAATATAGGAGATCAAATGGATCCAAATATATTAAAAGTCTTTTATACTTGGAGATTAGTAAAGAAAGAGAAAGAAGTTATTGATGATATAAATTGGTTGCCCAAATAACCAAAGACTGCCAAATGTTTTCTTGTGAGATATGTTTCGAATACAAGCATCAAGGAATGTACTAATTTAGATACCTAGCGGGAGTTTATTTTAATAAAGCAATCAGTAAGTTTTTTAGGGTTTAGGAGAGTCTTGGCGCAATGGTAAAGTTGATGTCGTGTGACCTGGTGGTGACAGGTTCGAGTCACAGAACAACCTTTTGCAATGTAGGTAAGACTACGTATAATAGACCCTTCTTTAGGATCTTGTATTGGCGAGAACTTCATACACCAGACTCCCTTTTAATTAGTAAGTTTCTTGGAACCATTCTATGTAATTGTGATGATAATCTTTATATTTCTATAGGTGTATGTTAATATTTAACAACCATTAGAAATCCTAAGATTAAGAAATTTCACTTAAGCATAATTGGGAATGGCACCTTAGTTTTTAAAGATTCTCCATAAGGTTGTAGATAAATCATAAAGATGACTTTTCATACAAGCTTAGAGAGTTGAAGTTTTCTTTGAAAGTTCTACAGAAAAAAATATGGTTGACTTTTAATTTGTTTATAGAAAAGTCATAAAGGTAAATTTGTCATATGTCTCATATACATGGTTTGAAATCTCATACCCAGCCAAGTGGCACGGTTGAAACATATCCTTCTACTAAATTATCAAAAACCAATACTACTCGTAATGTCTCTTGTGTCATTGTATCAATTATGTCGATAAATATCATGTTATGCCAACACTCAACACCCCTTAGCATGTTATAACATAGGTCAAATAAATTAAGATTGTGTTGTTATATTTTTCTTATCTCCTTCCACCTTCAATTCGCCACTAGCACTACATTGAAATGTTAGCACAATCCCAAAATAATATGCTTCCCTACACATTAAGATTTTAAACCTTGCTCATATAGTTAAAAAGGTCTACAATTTTTTAATAAGATTTTAGAGAAAACAAAGAAAAGTCATGAAAGAATCTCTTAAATAGTTGTAGAGAGATATCTAAACTTCTCAAAAAGTTCTACATAGATTATAAAGTTGATTTTCAAAATAATTAATAAAAAGGCATAAAGATAAATCTATCATATTAGACTAAATTGTTAAGATGTTTCATATTAGTTATACATGTCTTTTTGATCACATAAGGTTTGTTTTTCAAACTAGCATGAGTATTCACTTATGTATGAGGTTATTAAGTAATATTGCACAAGTGGAAGAATGTTGAAAATTTTCCAACATTGTGTCTAATATTAGTTAATAATTGACTTTTGTTTTAACTAAAACAAAGCTGATAAATTGACCCCAAAGTGTTAAGGAATATATCATTGTGTACGCAGCAACTTATAACCCTTTATCCAGGGAGTTGTTTAGGATTTTGTATGTACATGAAGGCTTGGTCCTCTCCCTCTCAATATGTTGTGTACTTGATCCATAAAAGGCAATCAAAGGAGAAAGGAGGAAGAAGAAAACCAAGATATGACGAAAAAGGTAAGGTATGCTTGTAGCTTTCATAAATTAATTCTTAGTCTAGATCTTATATGGTGATCTTTAGGAGAGAAATTTTTCCCTATAATTAGTTCCTAAGATCTACCTCAATCATTCCTCTTTTTCTCCTCTCTCTTTTTACCATGGTGTCGATTTGATGATTGTGTGTTGATCTAAGGTTCAAGGGAAGAACACTTGTTTTATCCATCAACGTTTTCTAGAGTTTTTCTTATTTATGGTCAAAGGAATTGTTGGTTGCACACTCAATGAACTCAAGTTTTTTTTACTTACTTGTTAGTGTTCTTTTCTCTTCCATTAATATCATGTCTAATCCATGGTTTGAGCTGTATGAGAGCTTTGATTGATGACTAGAACAATACAATTTTGATACTGTATCGTGTATATGATTTTGATTTTTTTTAAAAATATAAATTATATTAATTAAAAATATATTTTAAAATAAAAAATTTAACCTAAATATTAAAAAAACAAAAATAAAATATTATTTAAAAAAAAAAATAACTATGGGATCGTGGTGCCCTCACGACCCCATGGAAATCTCAACAGGATTCCGATAGTCCCCACGACTTAGCGAAGGTCTTCATGGGATTACTGCACCTCCGCGACCCCATAGAGGTTGTCGTGGATTTGCGGCTACTTGTGGTATCAATGCTAGTACCAAGCGGCAAACAGAATGACAAATTCCCTCTGTACCGCCCAGAACAATATGAAATTTTAAAGCATGGTCTAATCTATATTTTCTTTATCAAAGTCGATATTTCTAGTGTATGTAATGAGATACACATAAATAATACCTATCTTCTTATTTGAAGGGAAGTGTTGGAATGTTGGTGGTATTAGATTAATAGGGATATTGGTCTACTGGGTTTAGTTTCACATTAGTACTTCTAACTTATTATTTTATCATAAGTGTATGACTTTATATATACCCATATCATAGTTATTTCATTATGAAGGCAATACAATAATTCCTTTCTCCAAATCCTATAATGATAAAAGCATTGATTAAATAATGCTTGTGTCAATATTAGTAAATCCATTTCTAATGTTGTACTTGTATCACATCCTCCTGCTCAAATAATCAATAACAAGAGTCATGCGATAGCACAGCTAATAATCTATGTGGTCCTGCATAGACTATATGATATTCCAAGTTCAACAAAACTAAAAGAAGAAATAAGTTCTTGAAACCTAGGTAAATTGCATTCTAACTTAAGTTTCCTTCACACAACAATTCTGGTCTTTAAATCTACTAGAATCCATGAAAATTAGAGTGGTTGTCAAAGTTTCTTAGTTCTATAATAAACATTGGGATGATAGCGTACCAGCATACTTCCTTTTTACATATATGCTCACTATTGTTTTAAATATTCTTAACAAGTTCTAATTGAAATTAAAGTGGTGTTATCTTGATGAATATAACTGTTATTCAACTTTTCGTGCCTGGGAGGTCATATATGAGCGTCTTCCAATTAGCAATTCAATTAACAAGTTAAGAAAAGAGAATTGTAAAGTATAAATAAGACTTTATGTGTGAACACATCAATCTAGTTTAGTTTTGAGAATTTTGACTAGGAATCCTTCTAATTAATGTGAAGTTACCTTTCTAAGATCATAGTTATGTACCTGCTTTTGTTTCTAAAAATTGATCATAGGTGAATGGTTAATTTAACAAAAAGGTAAATGAAATGAATGCATCAGTTCTTTAAAAAAACAAAAGGGGGAAACTCTAACCAAAATTAACTCACATGCTTCTTAATAAGAACAGGCAGCACTCGATTCTCATAGCATCTTGCATTGCATTTTCTCGGAACACGCATGATCTGGGGTCGAGTGACTTTACCACCAATTTCAGGGAGTTCCTTGATGATCTTGACATCCTTGTCCAGAGACGCAATGAACCATTCAACATTAAAGATGTTACTAAAGTCACTGTAACATGAGATCACAGGAGAAAAAAATGTTTTAACATTTGGTTTCAAGGCACTTGATTGATTCATTTAATTAATATCTTGTGATCCTTAATTTATTAATAGCTAACCCCATGTAGAATAAAAGAGATAACATTTCCTTTTGGCAAAGAGATTATTTGATTCAAACCTAGCATCTTTCCAGAAAGATTTCTGATCAAGTACAGGAACAACAAGAGTAGCATTCAAAATTCGAGCTGCAACTACAGCATCAGTTATCTGCAAAAAGAACCACAGAAAATATCAACAATAATCTTATGCAATGATTTCACTATTGTGCATTGGAAACTAGAAAATCTAAGTCCATAGGAAAACTAGCAATCTAGGGACAAGAAAAGTATAACTAGAAACATTATAACTAGAACATCACATTTATCACACAATGGCAGTTGACAATCATTTATACCTACAACAACAACTAAGCTTTATCCTACTAAGTGAGGTTGGATAATTGTCAATTATACCTACCTGAATAAAATTCTGAAAAAGACACCTATTTCAGATTTTGCTCTAAAAAGACCCCTTTTCAAAAATTACCACCTAGACCGCTTATTTCTAAAATGCCCTCCACCCTCCAACCCTTATACAAAACCAAGTTTTGACCAAAATTTGGTAGAATGCCAAAAAAAGGTAAAAAGATTTTTTAATAAAAAAATGATGCATCTTATAATGATTTAGAAACCTAATGTGATTTCCTAGAATTATACACTATGTTTTGGCATTCAAGAATTGATTAAAACTTGGTTAATGTCAAAATAGAGCTGCATATCGAAAAGTCGAGTAATTGTTCTTTTGAGATGATATTATTATAGCATTTGGCAAATATTTTGTCAAATGTAGAAAGAAAACCATACAAAAAACAATGCATTTAAAAAAATAATATAATTGGTACAACAGATGCTGAATTTACAAGTGCAAAGGGGAAAATCTTGCATCCATCGAAAATCATTATTAGAGAGAAGGTAGAAAGTTTTGATATGCATCTAGAGCATAATTTCCTCTCATGAAATATAAGAATCATATGGATATAGCTGCTTCCTAGGAAACAATTATTCAACTGGAAGGACTCATATTGATAAACAAACAGAAAGGGGATTCTGAAACAGGCTAGTTACTAAGTAAATACCAGTTAGCATATGCATTAGATTATGTGAGATAGAGAAAGGTGGAGATTTAAGCCGGTCTAATTACATTCAATTTTATATACATTATTATTTGATTAGATATGAAAATAGACAATATCCTCAATAAAGCATTAAAAAAGATGATTAAGAGAGGGCACCAAACTTCAACATTAATGTGACAGGAGATCTTTCAAACCACACAGTAGAATATAGCCATCTCCAATATAAAATAAGTCAATATGATCATCCATTTCCTTCCACTTCAGTGTGATTGACTATTCAATCTCCTCATGAAGTTGTCCAGGGTTTCATAGATAATAGAGCTCAATTTGTTGTTAGTGAAGCTTTCCAATTTCCAATTTCTTTGACCCAAACAAAACATCATTTCTGCTAATATTTATGGATTCACAGCATTAAACTTCATCGGTACTAATAATAAACAACTCTACTAATGTAAAATGTACAGAAAAGATGAACCAATCAATAAAGACACGAGAGCTGCTATAAAGAAAAGAGGTAATATTAGCTCACCCCAGTTCTTTGTTGATTTAACCCTCCGCTTGTTGCTATCATCAAATATCTATTTGGAACAGTATTGGCCTCAGCCGCTGCAGAAGTGGAGGGGGGAAATATTACAACTCCAGATTCAATTCATCAAGCTTATAGAAGTCAAAAAGGAATAATGAAAAAAAAAACCAAATCATACTTGCAAACCCACTGCTCGCATGGCTGCATCCATAGAAATCTTTAGACAGCTTTGAACCCCAAAGATTGCCCACCGGGCTCTCTCCTCCACTCTAAAAATCCACATCATTCAAACAAGTAAAAAAAAAATAGTATCTTGGGAGAAAACCAGTCATCCAATTCTCAATCAATAATCTTCAAGTTCAGGATAAGAAATACAAGAGAGACGCACTGGAATAAGAAAGACATCGACATCGCCGGCGTCGGTCCCTAGCATCTCCATCTTATCCTTTAGCTGCTGATCAATAAATAATCAGGAATACCAACGAGAAAGCCAACAAAATGACATCTTTAGACAGCGTTACCAAAATGGAGGAGGGCTTCCGGCGAGGCAGGAGGTGGCGGATGGGCACCGGGTCCGGCGAAGTTCGGTCGGCGAGGGGAGCCGACGAGAGGAAGGAGTGGAAGGAAAGGACGACGAGTAGCAGGAGAACCGCAGCGGAGAGCGCCGCCTGCACAGGCACCGCCGGCACAACCCGCCGCTCCTGCCGTCGCCGCCTTTGCAATCCCATTAGCTCTATTCTCTTCCTCTCTTTCCGATCACTCAATTCTGCCTCTTCTTCCACAAAAGTCTCTTTCCATTCTCATCACGCAAGAGCATCGGACAATGCTTGGAAGAACGACGAAGCCAATAGAAAAAGGAGAAGGTAGAGGTGCTAAAACACTTAAAATTGAATTTTGAAATGTATTCGAGAATAAAAAAACGAATTTCCAAGCGGAGATTAGAATACTACTGCTTGCGAGCAAACTTTGAAGAAGACAAAAGAATATTTAAAACGAAGAAGAAGACGTGAGCAAGTACATTTCAAAGGTGCCATTTGTTTTTGTATTTATCAATTAGATGAGCTACTTAATTTATTTTTTTTTTAGAACAGAAACAGTTACTTTGCTACTTAATTTTTTTGTATTTATCAATTAGATGAGCTATTTCTTTTTGGGTGGCGAATTAAGGCTTTTCTTTTTTTTCTGTTATTGATTTGGTTTTGAAAACTAATCTTCTGGCGTTAAGCAAAGATCATTTGTTAATGTTGTCTTTGTTTAATTAGATTAGTTGGGAAGGATAAGATTAGGTGGGGAATTCATGTGGTCTTTATATCCCCTTGCTTATAATTAGGGAAAGAAATAAGAAAATGATAATTTACCATGATACCTCTCTTTTCTTCCCTTCTTCTAAAAAATGATTATATTCATCCTAAATATTCCTAGGGTCTATCTTAATATTATATAAATATAAATAAATTACGAGATCAACTTATAACCAATAGTTAAATAACTAGCCATTATAAAAAAATTTCCCGACAACATATACTCGAATTACTAGTGCTTTTTTTCTCCTAGTTTCTTGATTATAAGACTTAAATTATTTCACTAAACAGTAGCTTCCAATTATATTTTTATTAATATGAAGGTCAACATCTTTGCTTCGATAGTCGCTGATTTGCAAATGAATATGTATTTTAAATATCAACATCAAATAGGTGTAAGTTGATTTATGAGATAGTTTGAGGCCAAATATTTTATTAAAATATTTTTTTTACTCAAGAAAGTAATAATATTTTACTTAGAAAAAAATATTGAAATAGATAATATCGAATCTAAGTAAGCAACCTGTTTAGTCTCATAAAAATTTTCCATAAATTATCAGGATAAATCAGAAAGTAGAAATTCAATATCATCATAAATAGAAATCAAATTACGGATGTATAAATGACAACTTAACCCTCTTTCTACTACAAGATAGCATCGGGAGCAATAGTATTTTACTTAATGAACTTATAAGCATATGGTTAAAATCTTTAATTTTAAAGTTGCAAGATGATTTAAAATAAGTTTCCACTTTGAAATTTAACACAGAAAAAATTAGATACAAGATCATTTTTAAAAATGTTTTGGCCAAATTTTTCATGGTAACGAACTATTTTATATAAGAAAAAACAATGAATCTCCAATGCTTACAAGCTTACAATAATCAAAATTCTTGGACTTTAAAAAATGTAAATTTATCATTCAATATGATTTTTTTTATTAAAATAAACCTTTTAGGCAGTCTAATAAGTTCAATAATGTAAAAATTTCTTTCTTATCAATTTGCCTAATTAGTACCCTCTCCACATAATAATGTATGCGAGCGTGTCCACAGTCCATATATTTTAGAAATTAAAACAAAAGTAAATATAATAATGACAAGAGACCACATTTCCCTGTAACTTTATGTTTATTCCGTAAAGTTTCAGCAAACTTTGTTATTTCTCAACACGGTCCTTCGACTTCAGATATTGTAAGTCTTACTCCCCTCAGAGGACGTTAAGAATTTCATTTTTCAACATAATGTTTTGTTAAGAAAAATCAATGACTCACTTAAATTGGAATATCAAAAGTCTGAGGGTTAAACAGAGATTTATTTGAAAAGTCGTGGGCATGAAATCATAAACATCTACCTCTTCGCTGTCAGCATCATTTGCTCAATAATGCTCCCTTCTAAGTAAACGTGATGATGTGATTATGATGATAGATATTTTTAATATATATATATATATATATATATATATATATATATATATATAATTGTATTATATTGATATTGTAGTTAGCACATGGCCATGCCCGATTCCCTAAATTTGTAGCGGTTTGGTCTGAGGGAGGCCTGGGATTGGGGTTTGAGTTAGTATTAATTAATTAATTAATTAAATTAATGGTTTTGGGCAGAAAAGTAGAAAGCCACAGGTGAATGGATCGGATGTGACCTAGAGATTTGTTGGGAAGTCCTTTTTCTATCTAAAGTAAATATTTTAAGCATGAGTTGGTGTGGGTATCAGATGCATGGGGCCCATGCTTGACCTAGACGTTAAGTTAGGAATCCAGACGGAAAAAGCAGTGATCAATTATATATTTCATTATTATAAAAATTAAAATCATTTCTTTTTTATTTTTTATAATACTTTTAATCAAATTTATTATAGGAATATAAAATAATCTGGATGCTTAATAAATCATTACATTGTTGTTACACGACATCACGTAACGAGTCAGCATGTTGATTCCGTCAAAGACAATCAATGGAGAAATTAAAAGGAAAGTTACCTTTTAATATTTATTTGAATATACAGTGTGCTTTTAAGGATAATATTTTTTTTTTATCATATTCGATAAATACGTAAATTTGTCAAATTTTTTACTGAATCATAAGTTTCTAAAATTATTAAATATAATTTTAAAATTATTAAATTATATATTTATTTTTTATTTTACCTTCATCAATCAACTGATATTTTAGAATAGTCAAATCGATTTAATTATGTGTCAAAATATCATAATTTTAATTAAATCAGTTGATTGATTTTTTTTTCAAAGTCGATTTTAAATAAAATCGATTGATAGACTAAATGATTTCAGATTGACATGAAAGTAGTTCTTATGTGTTCGACTATCTCTCCTGATTATATTCATGTACTCAAACGTAAATTTGAAATTTGGTACATCAACCGATTTTACCTAAAATCGGTTGATTGACTAAATAACCTCGGATTGGCATGAAATAAGTCTCTATGTGTTCATCTACCTCTCTTTATTATATTCATATCTTTAAACGTCAATTTGACCTAATATTGAGAGCAATGCTTTTTTTTTACACGAATATATTTAAAAAATTCAATTCATGTTTAAAAAAATAATTGTTCTCAATATATTTGGTCAAATTGATGTCTAAGGGTATGGATATAATCAAGAGAAATAGCCGAATACATAGAATCTAGTTTTATGTTAATTCAAGATTGTTTGATCCATTAGCCAATTTTACCCAAAATCGGCTGATGGACTAACTTTAAATTGACATAAAACTAGTTTCTAGGTGTTCGTCTACCTCTCATAATTATATTCATACTCTCAAACCTTAATTTGACTCAATATATTAAGAACAATGATTTTTTGAACATAAAAATATTTTAAAAATTCTATTCATATTTAAAAAAATCTAGCTGATGGACAAAATGGCCTCAGATTGACATGAAACTAGCTCCTATGAGTTCAACTAGTTCTCGTGATTATATCTATACCCTCAAATATCAATTTGACCTAATATATTGAGAGCAATGATTTTTTAAACATGAATTAAATTTTTAATCATATTCACGTTCAAAAAAAATATTGTTCTCAATATATTGAGTCAAATTAATATTTAAGAGCAAGTATATAATAAAGAGAACTAGCCGAATACATAGAATCTAGTTTCATGTCAATCTGAGGTCATTTGGTCTATCAACCGATTTTGTTCAAAATCGATTGATGGATCAAATGACCTTGAATTGACATGAAACTAGTTCCTATATATTCATTTACCTCTCCTAATTATATTCATGCCCTCAAACCTTAATTTAACTCAATATATTGAGAGCAATACTTTTTTTGAACACAAATTAAATTTTTTAAATACAATCATGTTCAAAAAATTATTGCTCTCAATATATTAAATCAAATTGATGTTTAAGGGCATGGATATAATCAAGAGAACTAGCCGAATACATAAAATCTAGTTTCTTGTCAATTCGAGGTCGTTTGGTCCATCAGCCATTTTTTTTTATCAAAGTTAATTTTAGGTAAAACTGGCTGATATATCAAACGACCTCAGATTAATATGAAACTAGATTCTATGTGTTCGACTAGTTATTCTGATTATATTCATGCCCTCAAATATCAATTTGATCTAATATATTGAGAGCGATGACTTTTTAAATACAAATTGAATTTTTTAAATATAGTCATGTTTAAAAATCATTGCTCTCAATATATTAGGTTAACTTGACATTTGAGGGCATAGATATAATCAAAATAACTAGCTGAACACATAGAATCTAGTTTCATGTTAATCTGAGGGCATTTGATCTATTAGTCGATTTTGGACAAAATCGGTTGATGGATCAAACAACCTTGGATTGATATGAAACTAGATCCTATAATTTTGGCTAATTCTCCTTATTATATCAATATTCTTAAATATTAATTTAATCCAATATATTGAGAGCAATGATTTTTTAAACATGAATATATTTAAAAATTTTAGTTTGTATTCAAAAAATTATTGCTCTTAATATATTGGGTCAAATTGATATTTAAGGGCATGAATATAATTAGGAGAACTAGTCGAACATATAAAATCTAGTTTCATGTCAAACTGAGGTTCTTTAGTCCATCAGCTAGATTTTTTGAACATGAATTAAATTTATTCAAACATATTCGTGTTTAAAAAATCATTGCTCTCAATTTATTGAGTCAAATTGATGTTTAAGGACATGGATATAATCAAGAGAGGTAGAGGAACACATTAGAATTAGTTTCATGTCAATCCGAGGTTATTTGGTCAATCAGCTAGTTTTAGGCAAAACTGGCTAATGTACCAAACGTCAAATTGATGTTTTAGGGTATGGATATAATCAAGAAAGATAAACGAATATATAGAAACTAGTTTCATGTCAATATGAGATTATTTGGTCTATTAATAAATTTTACCTAAAATTGAATTTGATTAAAACAAAAAGTAGCAAATCAATTGACTGATTTTAAAAATTAGTTGACTAAGTTGCTTAAAATTATGACATTTCGACATAGAGCTAAATTGATTTGATTGCTCCAAAACATTAGTTGACTAATAAGGGTAAAATAAGAAATAAGTACGTGATTTGACAATTTTAAAATTATCCTATACGATTTGGTAATTTTGGAAACTTACCTACATGGTTCGATAAAAAGCTATTTTTAATTTAGCTTGATTTCCTTTTTATGAACTTGAACTTGAGCTTGAGTCATGTATAGGGATGACAATTTCCTCCTAACCTGACGGAGGATCCAATATCTGATCCTAATGGAGGAGGGTAAGGAGGGACTATCGATATCCAATATTCGACACGAATATTTAATTAAATAATATATATATAAATGATACCCTGCACACTCTTATCATGCACACTCCTGGGCGGCCCTTACAAGTCTGGGCGCCTGGATGCCCCGTCGGGGTGCCCTGATTCATTTTTGAAGGTCTGGGCACCCGAACACCCAAACCTATGAGGGTCACCCAAGAGTATGCAAGGTAACATTTTCTTTATATATATATATATGCTAAGTGACGCTTTTTGCGTGACTGTGAGCGAAATCCGACGTGGGCTATCTGACGGGACTAAAATCAATTTTTTTTTAATCTCTCTCATCTGCATGCAACAACTTTTCTCTCTTTCTTTTTAAATTAAAATGAAATTTTATCTTCTCTCTCCTATTTTTACATGCAAAAAATTATTATGGTAATGATGATACAACGTTGTAGCAGCTACTATACAGTAGCTGCTACAACTTGTAGCAGTTAGTATGCAGTAGCTGCTACAACGGTGCAGTAGTTGCTATAATGGTGTAGTAAATGCGACAATGGTGCATAAGCTGCTACAACGATGCAGAACTTGCTACAACGGTGCAGAAGCTGCTACAACGGTGCAGTAGCTGTTACAACTGTGCAGTAGCTGCTACAACGGTGCAGAAACTGCTACAACGGTACAGTAGTTGCTACAAAGGTGCAGAAGCTGCTACAACGGTGCAGTAACTGTTACAACAGTGCAGTAGCTGTTACAACGGTGCAGTAGCTACTACAACAGTGTAGTAGCTGCTACAACGATATAGAAGCTGCTACAATTGTGCAGTAGATGCTACAACGGTGCAGTAGATGCTACAATGGTGTAGAAGTTGCTACAATAGTGTAGTAGCCGCTACAACGGTATAGTAGCTGCTATAACGTTACAAAAGTTGCTACAACGATGTAGTAGCTGCTACAACGATGAAGAAGTTGTTACAACGATGCAGTAGTTACTACAACGGTGCAGTAGCTGCTATAACGGTGTAGTAGCTGCTACAACGATTCTGTAGCTGCTCCAATGGTGCAGCAGATGCTACAACATAATAGCTACACAATAACACTTCTACACGTTATAGCAGCTACTATACAGAAGCTGCTACAACGTGTAGCAGCTATTGTGTAGTAGGTGCTACAATGTTGTAGCAGCTACATCACCTTTTAAAATTAGCAGTATAGTGATTGTTGCATGCAATCAGATAAGAGAGAAATGAGAATTTTATAGTTGTTGCATGCAAATGTGAGAGAAAAGTTGTTGCATGCAGATGAAAGAGAGATTAAAAAAAATAGATTTTAGTCATGTCAGATAGCCCACGTCGGATTTAGCTCACGGTCGCGCACAAAGCGTCGCTTATCATATCAAATCTCTCTCTCTCTCATATGCATGCAACAACTTTTCTCTCTTTCTTTTTAAATTAAAATGAAATTTTATCTTCTCTCTCCTATTTTTACATGTAAAAAATTATTGTGGTAATGATGATACAACATTGTAGCAGCTACTATACAGTAGCTGCTACAACGGTGCAATAGCTACTACAACGGTGTAGAAGCTGCTACAACGGTGCAAAAGCTGCTACAACGTTGCAGAAGCTGCTACAACGTTGCAGAAGCTGCTACAACGGTGTAAAAGCTGCTACAACGGTACAGAAGCTACTACAACAGTGCAGAAGCTGATACAACGGTGCAGTAACAGCTACAATAGTATTATAGCTACTACAACAGTACAGCACCTGCTACAACAGTACAGTAGCTACTACAACGATGCAGTATCTATTACAAAGGTGCAGAAGCTGCTACAACGGTACAGTAGCTGCTACAAGGGTGCAGTAGCTGCTACAACGGTGCAGAAGCAGCTGCAATGGTGCAGTAGCAGCTACAACAGTGCAGAAGCTGCTATAGCGGTGTAGTAGCTGCTACAGCGGTGCAGTAGCTGCTACAGCGGTGTAGAAGCTGCTACAACGATGCAGTAGCTGCTACAACGGTGCAGTAGCTGCTACAACGGTGCAGAAGCTGCTATAACGATGTTGTAGCTGCTACAACGGTATTATAGCTGCTACAACGGTGCTGCAGCTGCTAAGACATAGTAGCTACACAATAACACTATTACACATTATTGCAGCTACTATATAGAAGCTGCTACAACGTGTAACAACTATTGTGTAGTAACTGCTACAACGCTGTAGTAGCTACATCATTTTTTAAAATTAGTAGTACAGTGATTGTTGCATGCAATCAGATGAGAGAGAAATGAAAATTTTATAGTTGTTGCATGCAAATGTGAGAGAAAAGTTGTTACATGCAGATGAGAGAGAGATTAAAAAAATTAGATTTTAGCAGCGTCAGATAGCCCACGTCGAATTTCGCTCACGGTCGTGCACAAAGTGTTGCTTAGCATATCAAATCTATATATATATATATATATATATATATATATATATATATATATATATATATATATATATATATATATGAAAATTTTATTTTCCCAAAACTTATTAACTATTTTTTTATACGTTAAGAGTAGGCTATATAGATGTTAATTTATTTTTTTAATTAAATATATATTTTTTAATATGATGTTAATTCTAATATGCTTTTGTTAAATGATGATAGTTGAATGGAAATAAAAAAATTATTAGTATGGAAAATATCCGATCATTTTATTGGTATGAGTATGAGGATGAATATATTTGATACTCGATACATATGGGGACGAAGGATATGAAATCCTATATGAACTCGACCCATTGTCATTCCTATTCATTTATAAGTTAATTATCGAGCTTTCAATTCAAATTTGTTCAATTATTTGAAATGTTTACAATGTAAGTTTGTTTGATTGGTTATTGAACTTGATAATACAATTTTTTTTTGTTCATTATTTTAAAAGTTTCTTTGTTTATTTAGCATGTTGACAAGAGTTTTATTGATGAACATGATTCACAAATAGTATTTATGAATGTTGTTCATGAATATTATTTAAAAATATTATTCACAAATGTTATTCACAAACATTAACGAGTTGAACACATAGGTGTTCAAACTTGTTTATTTTTTAATAAGTTGTTCAAGTTTATTTATTTAATTAATCTTGTGTATATTGAATTAACATAAATAAGCTCTTACCAAGCTGAACATTAAGTTTGTTCATGAATGTTCAGTTCATTTACAACCCCATATATTATGGTTATATTTGATGGTGCAATTGTCTCTAGGGTTTTAATGGTTTAGTTTGAACAATATGTTTAAGGTAATTTGGCCAGGGGTGATCAAATAACTTGATCATTGTTGATCAAGTCAAGTGAAGAGTGTAAGATCATTGTGCTAGGGGGGGTGAATAACACTCATAGCTTTTCATGTTCGTTTAATTAAGTAAGCTTTGGGTTAATTAAGCAAGCTTCCTAAGGATAAGTTTTCAGTCAGTGGTGAGGCATATGACCTTCTTATGTATTAACAGTGGACCACTTTATGAATACTTTCCAAATTAGTCCTACCTAAAAAGCTTAATACTAGGTTTGTTGGTTTTGTTTGGTTTATAGCAAAGTCCCGATTTATTGTACATGACTCATTATGACCCAAGTACCATATTTAAACATTTGGATCTCAGTTTAAACTTTTTCAATGTTTTCTTGAATTGCTCGACTTGACATTTCAAGTTAGAATTTTTTTTCCTCAAGTTTTTCAACTTGAGTTGAAGTTTCGACTTGAACTTGGTTAGTCGAGTTACTCAAGTTATTCAAGTTAACTTGCACCTTAAGGTGGTTTATTTCCTTACGTAGTAAGTTATTTTATTTTTTGGATTTTGTTAATTTTTTAAACAAGCATTTAACTACTTTAAGTAAGTTTGACTTGAAATAAAAAATTGTCATATCTGGACCTTCGAAAATGGATACAGAACTGTGGCTTCTCTTGGACTTGGTGTCGGTCTTAGACTCGTACTCTTCCTCGGACTTGGAATCTTCGTTTCTTGCCATAAGGGAAAGATGGCTTGAATGCTTCTGTTCTTTCGCATCGAACTCCTCGGAAGATGATTCGTTCCACGTTGCTTGGAGGGCCTTCTTCCTTCTTACCGATTTTGGTTTTTCCTCCTTCCGGTTAGGGCATTCGTTTTTAAAATACCCCTTCTTATTACAACTATAACAAATTAGAAAATGATTTGTTTACCGTCTAGTTGATTGATGCCTTCTTGGTGCTCCTTTTGAACTTCTTTCTTGTTAATAGTTTTCAGACCATGTTGACCAACTCTTTTTCATTTGTTGAGTCTGACTCACTTTCTGGTTCCTTTTTGATTCTAGTATTGGTTTCTTTACTCGATCCTGCATACAAAGCAATCCCTTTCTCAGCTTGACTCGCGTTAGACTGTTCATGTAATTCTAATTCACAAAAAAATTCATCTAATTTATGAATTGAAAGATCCCTAGAAACTTTGTATGCATCTATTATTGATGCCCATAAAACATATCTCGAAAAGACGTTTAGTGCGTACCTTATCGTGTCACAATTCTATAGGTTGTGTCCGATCAGATGTAGGTCGTTGGGTATGTCCTTTAGTCAAGCGTGTAGTTGCATGGCCGTCTCTCTGAGAAGCATTTTAATATTAAATAAATTATTTAATAGTAAATCTCTCTTATTTACCTTAGATTCATCGGTTCATTCATGTAACTTTATCAAATGGTCCCATAGTTCTTTTGCATTTTCGTACGGCTCGGTTTAGTTCTTCTATGGTTAGCCAGCATTGAATGGTGTTAATTGCCTCGTAATTTAGTTGTGCCTTCTTGATCATTGGGAGAGTCTAGTCTTCTGATTCTATTGGTTTTCCATTAACTATCGGAGGAGTATATCCTTTGAGTATGGTGAACCAGAGCTCGATGTTGGACTTGAGGTAGCACTCTATTCTGTTCTTCCCGTAGCTAAAATTTTCCCCTTTGAATAATGGAGGGTGGACGGTATTGTATCCTTTTTGGTAAGAGTTCAATATTCTTGCAATCAAAGAGTTAAGAAAAGAAAAAATTTCCAAGACTCTCATCTTGGGATTAATAGTGCGGGATAAAAAGAGATAATCATATAAGAAGAATCTTTTTGAAAGAAAAGAAAAAGTTTTTGAAATTTGCTCAAAAAATGATTAAGTAAATTCAGAACTACCAGACTTTGATACCAATAGAAGGATTGAAAGATGTGATAGAAGGGGGGTGAATATTGTACGATAAAATTTTTTCTTTTACTTGTAAAATAAATCAAAATAAGCAGCGAAAATCAAAACGAAAACAATACAAATGACGCAAGTTGGTTACTTGATTTGGAGCTTAGGTCGACTCCTACTCCAAAACTCGCGATCCTTAATCGCACCATTGGCAACCCACTAAAACTCTTTTTTCCGAAATCTTTGGAAAGAAGCAGTGCGTACAATATGGAGAATGTAAAATAGTAACAAACTACTATCTTTTAGAAATTAAAACAATACAAGCATAAACAAAAATTATACCGACACTAGATAGAAGATGAAGCTCGATTGGTACTTCTAGATGGAGCAGCTTGCTTGGGAAAGTGAAGCGCAAAGTAGCAGAACAAACAGGAGATTTTTACAACGTTGACTTCAAAATTGATTGCTCACCTCAGACCTCAAGCTCTACTTATATAAGCCTTGATTGGTCGACTGATAAACCGTTTGATCTGTAGGTGATCGGACGGCCGGCTTGAAGGGGGGTTGGATAGACGACACCGCTAAATCGATTGATCTTCCTACACTTGTTAGTATGCGCAGCGGAATATACAAAACAAACAAGCTAAAGGAAATTAAACTACAAACAAGAAAGAATGCAAACCAAGCTACACGATCATTTACGTGGTTCGAAGATAAAGCTCCTACTCCACGGCGTGTCCTTGAGGTGGACGATCCTTATCCGTCGGTGGATTACTCCCCGGAAGACCTCCGACTAGCTCACGTAACTCCTTGTGGGTGGAGAAACCTCGCCACAACCCTCACCAAGGGCTCTTTACAAGCTAGGGCACAGGTAGACTACTAATAGAGATTAACCACCTTTATTTCGTCAACTACAACTAAGCTCCCAAGCTTTGGTTATATAGGTCGCGGGTTGAAAACCCCGCCTACCAGTCGACTGCCAAAATATGCAGTCAACTGCCCTCTGTGGAAATTCGACCGTTACATCCCAACGGCTCGATACCAGTCGACTGCTAAAACTTGCAGTCGACTGGTGCAGTCGACTGCCAAAACATGCATTCGACTGATCCACACTGACCGAACGAACAGTACCATTCTGTTAGCACCTAGTCGACTGCACCAGTCGACTACTAAAACATGCAGGCGACTGCTACAGTAGCGCTACAATACTGCTACAGTACGCTACGGTAAAACCCTAAAGCTAGGATTTTACTCCGAGTACAATCTCTTGTGCACTCATACCCTCACCCTTATGACCCACTTGATGCTTCTTTGCAACCTTGACCTCTTGCCTTCAAGCCTACTTCCTTTGGCTCTCGTCCCTCGGATGCATTCAAGCCCGCGGCTCATCCCAATGTAATTCTTTGCGTATGCCTCGAAGTCGCTTCCCTCGGCCCTTTTCCTCGCTACCTTGTCCACGGTCCCTCGAATGCTTCATCCTTCACCGAACCTGAAGCCATCAACCTGAGTCACATGTGTATTCTGTAAACCTGCACAACTCAAATACACATATCAAATACAAGGGTGAACCTAACTTAAACCCTTTGCTCAAACACCAAAACACATGGTCGCACGAACCATTGGGATTGCTCCAATAATCTCTCCCTTTTTGATGTTTTGGCAATACGTTTAAGTTAGGGAAAACAATAGCAAATAAATATACTAAAACAAATGGACTTACGTTGCCAAAACTACACACTTGGACTTACACCGCCGAATGGACTTACGATGCCAAGGCTACACGTTTGGACTTACACTGCTGAATCAAAAACAATGCAACATGCATTTGAACCTATCACAAGGCTCCCCCTACACCTAAGCTCCCCATTGAGTTAGAAATTTTACCACAAGGCTATTTAAAACCTATCACAAGGCTCCCCCTACACCTATGCTCCCGAGCTATGATTTTTACCATTGCAAAGGTATTTTCAGGGTTTCCCAACTAAACCTTACTTCTCCCCCTTTGTCTAACATCCAAAAAGTTCTCCAACAATATCCTAATTGTTGAAAACTTATCATCCAAATTGACCCTAAACTCATATATTAATCCCCCATAGATTTCATATACCTATACGAGCTAACTCGGTTACAAACAGCGCTGAAAGATAGTTTCAGGATGGTATCAGTCGACTGGTCGCTACTAGCTGAGTGAATAAAATGCTTCTATTCGCTGCCAGTCGACTGCTAAAACATGCAGTCGATTGACACACTTTTTCAGCCTTTTTCAATATTTCTGACCCAATTTCATAAATGCACCAATAATTCCACAGACCTCCAAAAATCCTCAAATTTTATGGAGAGGTCTGTTTTACCCATGTCTACTTGGGAAAAATATATTCAAAAATGTATCTATCACCAATCCCAAGATTGACACAAAATCCAAAACTAGCTTAAATGATTCAATATAACCTTGACCTAAAGTCCTAGTTTTGGCTTCCTCTTGATGTATTTGCCCATGCCAACCCACAATGCATCCCTAGTATTGGTTTATATGGCATCTATACATCCAAAACTAAATGTCATGCATTATGACCCCAATGTCATATTTCTAAGCATGAAACACAACCCAATTGTGTCCCAGTTCCCTTGGTTGAGACTCAAGTCCGTCTCCAAACCACTTGGCACAATCCATGACACAACCTAGACTCCCAAGTAAAACCCACTTGAGATCCATTGGCCATGGGTCCCAAATTGACTCTTTGAGCTCCCCCTAGAGCTCTTAACCTTAGTCACCTACCTAGGTGACTCATCCACAATGGCTAGGTCACATTGGTGCACTTCCGGTGACACTTGGCCTACAAACCTTACCTTTTTAACCTTGGACACCTTGTCCTTGGTTAATTTTTCCTTACCTTTAAATGACTTTCCCTTACCATTTATTGGCTTCTCCTTGCTATAGTCATATGCAACCCTAGTATATGACTTTCCCTTAGCCTTGGAGACACTAGATCGGTATCCTAGACCCGATCTATCATTGTTGTGTCTTTGGCTATCCAACACCATACTTAACCCTCTAGATCTAACATTGAATCTTTCTAGGATTTTCTCCAACTTATCAAGCTTTGCCTTCAAAACTTGATTTTCCCTTTCTAGGTTCCTAAACCTATAATCAACATGTCTACATTGGACATTCCTAGTCCTACCCATTTTTCTAGGCATGTGTCTCCCCTTCTTAGGATTAATGCCTTGGGTCTCCTTAGGTCTACCATTTCTATAATTATCATGCATTGGTCTTCTAGGGTTTTGATCTAAAATTACCCTATTTCTATCATGATATTTAAATCCAAAATTTTGCATGGGTAAATAATAACAAGTATTCCTAGCATGCATGGAGGAATTTAAATTTGACTTCAAATTTAAACTAGGGTTTACCTTACCCTTTACCTTTGGAGTTCCCCCTTGACATGAGCCTCCATTCTTCCTCCACTTCTTCTCCTCCTTCTTCAAATGCCCCAACTTCTTGATTTCTTTCTTCTTTGGGCATTTGGTGTGGTAATGACCCCTCACCACACGTGAAGCACACTATGTGCTTTTTCTCCTTCTTCTTCCTACAACTCAAATTAGATTCAAAATGAATTGAATTGAGTTTAGGAGATACCTTCTTCTTACCCATAGGACATCTATTTTTGTAGTGCCCCCTTCATTGCACCCGAAGCACACAATGTGATCTTTTGATTTTACTTTGGTGGAGGTGCTCACTAGGTTGATTTCCAAAACTTCTTCTTCTTCTTCACTTGTCTTGGATTCTTCTTCAACCTTTGAGGATGTATCCTCATCCACACTAGTGGATGACATTTCTTTATCCTTCTCCTCTTCGAAAGTTGAGTGCTCGTCACCTTCCGGTTGCTCCTCCTCATCTTGAGCCATTAAGCCCATCTCCTTGGGCTCTTCTTCTTCTTGTGTAGGCATAGGTTCTTCCCATTGAACCTTCTTTATCTTGTTCCATAAATCGTGGGCGTTCTTATAGTCACCTACACGACTCATCAAGTTATTAGGCAAAATATCAATTAAAATCGATATTACCTTTGAATTTGCCTTTGACCGTGAGGTTTGCTCTTCCGTCCAATATCGCGGTCGGAGTTTCTTCCCTTTCTTATCCTTCGGGACTTTGAACGGTTCATTTACCACCATCATGGTGTCCCAATCCGTGTCGAAGAAGATCTCTATCTTCATCATCCAATAGGTGATGTCCCCAAGGCTTCCTCCTTCAAACTTTGGAGGTTCAATCAAGCCGGTCATCTTCTTGTATTTGCTCTTCTCGGCGATTAGTCCGGTGAAGTGCGATCTTCGCTCTCATACCACTTGTAGGTGATCGGACGGCTGGCTTGAAGGGGGGTTGGATAGACGGCACCCCCAAATCGATTGATCTTCCTACACTTGTTAGTATGCGCAGCGGAATATACAAAACAAACAAGCTAAAGGAAATTAAACTACAAACAAGAAAGAAGGCAAACCAAGCTACACGATCATTTACGTGGTTCGAAGATAAAGCTCCTACTCCACGGCGTGTCCTTGAGGTGGACGATCCCTATCCGTCGGTGGATTACTCCCCGGAAGACCTCCGGCTAGCTCACGTAACTCCTTGTGGGTGGAGAACCCTCACCAAGGACTCTTTACAAGTTAGGGCACAGGTAGACTACTAATAGAGATTAATCACCTCTATTTCGTCAACTATAACCAAGCTCCCAAGTTTTGGTTATATAGGTCGCGGGTTGAAAATTCCACCTACCAATGACTGCCCTCTATTGAAATTCGACCGTTACATCCCAACGGCTCGATACCAGTCGACTGCTAAAACTTGCAGTCGACTGGTACAGTCGACTGCCAAAACATGCAGTCGACTGATCCACACTGACCGAACAAACAGAGCCATTCTGTTAACACCCAGTCGACTACGCGGTCGACTACACCAGTCGACTGCTAAAACATGCAGGCGTCTGCTACAGTAGCGCTACAGTACTGCTATAGTACTGCTGCAGTACGCTACAGTAAAATCCTAAAACTAGGATTTTATTCCAAGTACAATCTCTCGTGCACTCATACCCTCACCCTTATGACTCACTTGATGCTTCTTTGCAGCCTTGACCTCTTGCATTCAAGCATACTTCCTTTGGCTCTTGTCCCTCGGATGCATTCAAGCCCGCGGCTCGTCCCAATTCCATCCTTCGCGTATGCCTCGAAGTCGCTTCCCTCGGCCCTTGTCCTCGCTGCCTTGTCCACGGTCCCTCGGATGCTCCATCCTTCACCGGACCCGAAGCCATCAACCTGAGTCACATGTGTATCCTGTAAACCTGCACAACTCAAATATACATATCAAATACAAGGGTAAACCTAACTTAAACCCTTTGCCCAAACACCAAAACACATGGTCGCACGGACCATTGGGATTGCTCCAACATGATCGACTAATCAGTTTGGTCGACCTAACCTCCTATCGGTCAACTGAATCCTGTGCTTTCCTTCTATGTTGAGATATGATCTTTGTGCATTTATGAGCTTTAATGGTTTGGTCGATCGATCACCATGTTTGATTGACCGATCAGTCTTGTTTTCTTGTTCGTCAAGATCCTCTATTAATGAGCTTTAATTGCATTTAATGTTCGATCAACCGATCCCTGAGTTCAGTCAACCGATCAGGTTGTCTTCCAAATTTGCTTCTAATCGATCTGATCTGTGCCACATCAACTAGGTTCGGTCGACCAATCTGTTGGTTCGGTCGATTGATCAGGCTTTGATCAGACCTTCGCTTTGCTTTGGTCTGATATCTGGTTTGAGTAAAACTGTTTCGATCAACCAATCCTTGGGTTCGGTTAACCGATCAGGTCGGTTCTTACAAAACAGAGTTAAACATAATATATCTCTGCAAAACAAAGGTTAGCACAATATAGTATGATGCATGAGTAGTAATTGACAGTAACACTGTCTTAATCTCAACTTGGAAACTTTCCCAGTTTCTTTAGTTGGATCGGTAATCTAGGGTTTGTTCCTTCTCGAAACATGACCTTATTGTCGCTCCTATCCAGTTTGCTTACCTTAACCTACCTGCCAAACATTTGTCCTCCAGACATGATTGGACTTTGCCACTTAGCATCGAATCGGCTCACCAGGACGTTCCCTTGATCTACGGTCCTCCAAACTTATCAAACTTCCCTGCCAAGTGTTGGGTCCTCTCGACCCACTTGGGATTCTTGCCTAGCTTCCACGATCTTCTAAGACATCCCCAGTTGAGTAAATATCTTGTATACTTAGTTAACTTGTTAGATCACAATATGATTTAACTTGAAACTTTGACAACATCAAAACTCAGATTCGATTTTGGTGCACCTTGCACCAACAGATTGAAGAGATGAAAACTCTAGATGACAATGATACTTGACAGCTAGTCAAATTGCCTGTATAGAAGAAGATAATTGGATGTAAATGAGAGTATACAGTTAAAGTTAATCTTGATGAGTCTACTGCTTGATTGAAATACCATCTTATTACTAAAGGTTATGTCCAAACTTATGGAGTGAATTATTCTAATAGTTTTTCTCAGGTTTCTAAACTTACTTCCTTCCAATTATTTATTTCCATGGAGGTCATCCATAATTTGCTCTTATAGACATCAAAAATGCTTTTCTCCATGGTGACCTTTAGGAGGAAGTCTATATGGAATAATCGTTAGGCTTTAATGCTTAGGGGGACTATGGAAAAGTTTTGTCATCTTCATAAGTCCCCGTATCTAGTTTGGAAAATTTAGTCAAACTATTGAGAAGTTTGGAACGAAAAAATGTAAGTCGAATCATTTTGTATTCTACAAATAGTTTAAAGTGGGTATCATCTTGTTGGTTGTATATGTAGATGATATTGTCATTATTATAAATTATATTGCAAGCATTTCGTCTCTTATATCCTTTATTCGTAGTTAGTTTTATTTAATAGATTTACGAATTTTAAAATACTTCTTGGAGGTTGAGGTAACTAGAAGTAAGAAAGGAATCTTCTTATAAATATGTACTTGACTTATTGTCTGAGAAAAATTAGATGTTAAATCATATAGTAGTCCAATGGATTTAATCTACAACAAAAGATGGTGAATTATTTGAGAATCCTAAGAGATATAAAAGATTGGTTAGATTGTTTATTGTGACTATTCTAGATATTGCATGTTTAATTAGTATTGTAAGTCAGTATATGAATTTCTAGCAATTAATCAATGGGTTGCTATAGAACAAATTTTATACTATTTGAAAGGAGCAGCTGGATGAGGTATCTTGTATAACAATCATGAACATATTAACATTGAGTGTTTTTCAAATGTTGATAAGGTAAGATCCAAGGGTGATCGAAGATCCACATTTGGTTATTACGTCTTTGTTAGAGAAAATCTAGTTTTTTGAAAAATTAAGAATATTATCTTACATTCGAGTGCAAAATCAAAATATAAAGCTATAACAAAAGTTGTGTGAGATAATGTGGATATGTCAACTTTTAACTAAAATAAGTCTTAAAACTTCACTACTAACCAAATTATGGTGTGATAGCCAAGTGATTCGGCATATTTCTTCCAACCTCATATTTCATGAGTGAACTAAGCATATTGAAATTGATTATCATTTTGTTTGTGAAAAGTTTCAAGAAAATTTGATCTCTATAGGGTATGTGAAAAATAGGAGAATAGTGGGGAGATATTTTCATAAAAGCTTTAAATGACGTTAGGGTCAATTATCTTTGTAATAAGTTGAACATGAGTAATATCTATGCTCTAGCTTGAGGGTGAGTGTTACACATTATATAAATAGAAAATAGAAAAATATAGGGGTATATTTTACCTTGATTGAAGGATATGATTTACCTTGATCATAGGGATTTGATTAAGTCTAGATACTTTATATATATGTATGAAATTGATGAATAAAAAATAATATAATATATTTAATTACTCTAAAATTTCTTAATAGGGGAGAATGGAAGGTAGAAAACCTTCACTCAGAGTTTAACATAAATTTAGAGAATCTTTTTGATATATGATAAAGGGAAAGAATGAAGGTATTAAGTTAGATTACCTTTGTTTATGCTGACATATGATATAAAGTAGTTGGGCTAATGAATACTCTTGATTTAAATATATTGTCAAAAATAAAAAAGAAGAGATTATTTGTGCAATCGACCTCTTATCATGGTTGATCAAATTTGGATTGGTTTCAAGGTTTCATCAATATTTTTGATGGTTGAGTGATATGCCATTAAGCTTGATCGGACATTTGACAATTGAAAGTCTAATAGAAAGTTATCAAGAAAGAAGTTCAAATAAGTCATAGTTGACTAAAAATATGAAAATCAAAGTCGAGCTAGTGTTGGTCATAGAAGTTCTAATAAGTCATGGAGGATCAAATATTAGATTCATGATAGAAAGTTTTAGCTTGTCATGGAGGAATGGATGTCAAGTAGGTTATGAGAAGTCCTAATAAGTCGTTAAAAATTGGATGTTAGACAGTCGATGGGAAGTCTTAATAGATCATGAAGAACTAGATATCAAATAGTTGATGGTCAACTTAGGTAAATCACCAAGGACTAAAGGTTGGGTAAGGGGAGGTTCTAATAAGTTGATGACGGTTGAATACTAGACAATGGGTGAAGTGCTAGACAGTAGGAGTCTCTAGGTAAGGGAAATCTTAGTAAGTTTAGGACACTAGGTAAGCATAAAGTTTTGGTAAGTCAAGGTTGACTTTTACTAGGCAAACTAGTAAGTCCTAGAGACAAAGAGTCTCTTAGCATGACATGGATCCAACCTTGTGTGGTTGGAACCAAAATATTAGTCAAGTGATGAACTCAAATCTATGAAGTTGTGGTATGGTCGAGTTTAGGGCTACAATAGTTGATGGGAATTGAGTAATAGTCAATTGATAGAGTAGTCAATCAATACATTTGTAGTAGTTGATTAATGAATCCGAAAGAAAAAGTTGTAGTTTGGACAAATTCATGATTTGTGCAATCAACTAGTGTTGATATAGTCAATTGACGGTTGACTCTACCAGCAGTCTACTTAAGTTTAAATGAAAATGAACAGAAGATTTTGTAGTCTACTGAAATAGTCAACTGTGCATTGCATTCAACTGAGTCAATCAACTAATGTTCAATAGGAATCTGCTGATAACTTGGGGTACAAATAAAGCTTCAACATTGGTTAAATTTTAGTATGCTACAGAGGGAGTAGTTGACTAGAAGGAAGATATCAACTAACTGATCAGCAAAAAGTTGGAGGACAACAAGGAGTGAACAAATCAGTGGATTCAAACTCTATAAAGAGTGTTTTGTGTAGTTTTCATGATTAAGTTTCTAAGATTTGTTCAAGAGGGATCTTGGGTGCGTACTGCTCAATTCTAGATCCTTCCAAGAGCAAACTAAAGCAAGTAGAGCAAAGATGTTTGTGTTGTAATTCTTTATTGTACTTTTGTAAATATTGCTTGTATTTATGTATTATTTGTGTGTTGTAAGAACAGGATTCATAAGAGATTTCTCTGCTTCCGAAAGACATTCGAAGAAGAGAAAGATAATAGTGTTATTGGGGGTTATCCACTAACGGATCAGGAGCCATGAAGTATGAATTAAGGTTTCAAACCATGTGAATGACTATAATTTGTATGTTTGTATATTCTATTTAAGGTTGATTTATATTTTCACTGCGTATTAACATATTATCGAGACGAGCACAATCAATCAAAATAATGAAAAAGCATATGCAACTCTTTACCTCCCCCTCGAACTACCACAATCCAATCCAACATTAGATATATGTCTGTTAACTCACCTCCCCCTCTAAACCTTTGTGACTCCTTCACCACAAAGTTGTCTCTGTCAGACTTCTCATCACTTAAATACACTTGAGCAGGTGACTCACTTCATGTGTCATCCTCCATGCTCCTCCAATGTAGTTCACTACCTAGACACAACTACAATCCAATGATCCTTGTCTTGAATTCGTCGAATGCCCCATGTTATCCTTCTCTCATCTCCATGGGTCTCAAGTCACCAAGAATCCACTAATTAACCTTAGCTGCGTCAAGTGATCTCCATGTGTATTGCTTTTAAATTTACACAACTCAAATATACATATCCAATCTAATATATATCTTAACTTAAACTCTTTACCACCACATCAAAACCTATGATTTATCTCAATCACTTATGATCATATTATACTAACAATCTTTTTTTTTTTTATGTTTGGTAATGTCTTTAAGTTAGGTAAATCAGGAAATGGAATTTGGAAGCTAAACTAAGCTTCCCCCTACACCTCTACTTCCATGAAGCTAGAAATTTTACATTTGTCAACAAGAGGACAAATTAAGATTTCTAACTTAATTGTTTATCCGAGATTGCACTAAGTGATTCCTATTCATGAAGTCCATCCAAATCATGAATTTTACACCAACATGATGTTCTAAATCCCTTACATGGATCTAAATGACATCTAAAATTTATTCCAACAAAATCAAGTTGAAAGTTTCAGTCGGAAACTTCTTGTCTTAATATAATTGACTTATCAAATATGTCAACCGTTCATTTGACTTTGTGAACTATAAATCTATATCAAATTTAGAAATATAATAACAAATAATAACCAAACCTTATCCCACTATATATATCAAATTTAGAAATATATAAAAAAAATTCACAAAGTTCAATTTTTTAAAATGATATAAATACATCTGTTTAAAGCGAACTTATCATTGAAAATTTTATTTTCTTAAAATTTATCTTAATTTTTGAAATTGATCCAAATTTTAAAAACTTCAAAAACCGTTGATCAATCATTCTCTATCAACTTTAAAGCAAAATTGTTTTGAATTCTTACAAAATAGTGGTTGGAGGATGAGTTGGTGAGTCGTGATCATAGAAACAAGGATAGCGAGTTAAGAACAACCATCAAATTAAATGCCCACCATTATTGTCTTTTGCATGACACATGTAAAATTACATATAACACATGCTTTATTACTACGTTTTTTTTTAAATTATTTTTAACCATCAAATTAAATGCCAATTATCTTCTTCTCCAGATCACATAGTAAAAATACAAATAACACATATTTTTAATTATTTATTTGTAACCATCGTAATGCTAAATACAAAGTGGGTACCAATATGGACATGCACGTACTGCTCTCAATCGAACATCAAAGTAGATGACTAATGCTCCTGTCCATATATATATCTTAAGAGATATTACATATATTGTATGAAGAATCTTTTTCAATTACGAGAAATCCATCATTCTGGAAAACAAAATTAGTCAGAGAGATTAATTACTCAGTCTTGGCTAAGATTTGACTAAATCTGTTATATGATAATTAAACAAGTACTTTATATTGTGTGGTTATTTTCATATTACTTTTATACTTATTAAAAAAAAACATTTTACTCATAATTTGTCACTTCTCAAATTGCCCCATACTTTCATGCTTATCATTTGATCCAGGTAACATTGTAATCTTTTGTAGTGTGCATTGATAGTCATGAACCATCTAGCTAACAAACTATAATCTAAGCTTAGCAGTAGGATGGCCATCCAATCTCCCAAATATTTATAGTTCAATTCCTATGCCTAGTATATTCTAGGATATTTTTCTTCTATGGAATAATAAATTTATGTGAATTTTATTGATATATTTACTGATCCGGTGGTAAAGACGGGAGACCCGCCCAGGAGAAGGTCAGTGACACGTAGGAGCCAAAGGTCAAGAGGGAGGACCCTAAGGTCCTGCCGAGCGGAATCTCCCAGGCTGAACGAAAGACAGCTCGACCACAGGTCGAGTTTCCGACGCAAGGAAAAGAGTTTCTGTGCCGAGCGGCCAAGCCGCTCGGCTAGGTGGCGCAATCTCATCCGAGCACATGACCGAGGGCCTTCCCATTCGGTCCGATACATTCACATCCTCGCGCGCCTAGGAGCGCCGGGCAGCCGGCCCGCCTGGTCCATGAATAGACGAAAGACAGAAAAGGACAAAAGGGACAGCTAGGGAGATCAGCCTAGAGACAGCTGCCGCCGACAATCAGCGTGGTCGACGGTCAGGCCGTACACAGAATCGTACGATGGAAGTTTCCACTGTCCCGTCAGGGATATGCTCGAACGGTTGCGGAATGGCGTCAGACATACTTTTTCTGACATCCATATTTGAGGTATGTTTGGGGAAGAGTGCATGCACCGAGGTCCTATATAAGGACCCCTAAGCTTCAGCGGAGGTATGCAATCATCCACACTGTAGCTACAGTTCTCATTATCTTGCTCCAGCTTTCTTCTCGCCTGACTTGAGCGTCGGAGGGTCATCACCGGGAACCCCTTCCCGGCCCAACTTTGTTGCAGATTCGTCGGAGGTCCACCTCATCCCGACGTCCACACGAAACCAGCAGAGAGTGTCACATCCCCAATTTTCATCAACTCATAGTTCGGACAAGATCATTTACTATGATTATTAATTATGGATTAATATATGATAATCAATTTTGATTATAAAACTGACAAAATAAATAATATTTTAGATTTTATATATTACTTTATTTCTATTTTTAAATGACATTATATTTTATAATCTTTATTCGATGAAATAATAAATAATAAAATAAAATATATAATTTTTAAGTACGGTTTGGTTTAATTTGTTAAGACACTTTTATCCCTTCGCTGTGTTCACTCAATAAAAACGAAATAACTTATCCCTATTTTATTAAAACCCCAGGTGGAGGCTCGAGCTGATGTAGTGGTCGAGGCGGAGTCAGCGCATTCTTCGTTTCGATTAAGCTTCGACATTCTTCATTTCGGCTAAGCTTCGGATCACATACGGATGAGGAGGAGGTGATCGAAACATGTTCAGATCTGTACGTAAGGTACAATTTAAGCACGAGAAAAATGATAGTATATTATCATTTTGGTGAAGTCGAGGTTAGAGTTAGACTTTATTTTTTTAAGATAAATTTGTCCACATACAGTGTTTACAGAATACGATAATCGTCTCCCAAGATACAACGACTTTATCTTGCGATAGTAGCAATGCAAATCGTAAGACCTCTGAACCGAAGAAACTTCTCGAACTCTCCAATGCAAGTGTGGAATGCAATGTTTATTTTGCTTGGAAGGAATTAAATGAAGGGGCAAAAGAACTTCTTGGTTCAATTATATCTCATCCGTCCATTTTAAATTGGATGATGTATATATCGCATCTTTTCCTAAGAGACACAATATCTCTTCATTAGATGTCATCCTTTAGAAATCAATGAATGAGATTAAGTTATCCAAAGGGCACTTAGACCTTTCAAGTTGGATGAACAAGATTTGTCAATCTTGATCCAACGATATATTTAGATTTAATTTCTCATTCAATTTAAATTTCCAACAATCCCCCATATGAATGGAATTTAATGCATGCATGTTATTACCTAAGGAGAGTTCAATCAAAAAATTATTGCATCGGAAGAGGTAGCTTGTGGCTTTGAAACTTCCGTAGTAGAGTACCATCGGATTTACTAGGCTGCTTAGTGAATATGATGTCTTGAACTACTCAGCCGTTCATGTAAACCAAGACAATGATACCTACACAATAACATTTCTCACTTCTTTATAGTTCTCATTATTTTGTCCATTTTGGTCATGGACAACATCTTGGATTCATAAGTATTTCATTGAAGTAGTCTATCTTCATACTTATATAGGTGACCTCCTATAAAGAGTATCCTACCATACTCTACTTTTTCAAGTATAGGAGTTATTAAAAGTTCATAACTTAACCTCACTACATATCATAGTTAGCACTTTTCCATCCTAGGAATGAGAGGGGAACTAGTCCAAGTGCTCACACGAACTTTCATAATTTCATTGTCCCATTGAACCAAGATCTTGGGATCTCTAGTCAACAAGGTTGGGTTATCACTATGAATGTTCTTGTTTGTAGATTTTTAATCTCATTCCTCTTGATGTGTGGTATATTTGATCTCTATTTAACCTTTTTGTAAATGGATCCATCAAGTTATCTTTTGATTTGATATAATCAACAAAGATAACTCCGCTAGAGATCAACTGCCTAATGATATTTTGTCGTCGACAAATATATCGTGACTTACCATTATACAAGTTATTTTGTGCCCTTGCAATTGTCAATTGATTATCGCAATGTATCATCACAGCAGGTGTTGGTTTTTCCCAACATGAGATATCTTCTAAGAGGTTCGAAGCCATTCAGCATCCTCTGTGGCTTTATCTAAGGCTATCAACTCAGATTCCATAGTTGATCGAGTTATGCAGGTTTGTTTCGTGGATTTCCACGACACTGCTCCACCACCAATGGTAAATATATATCCACTGATAAATTTAGAGTCTTTTGTATCAAATATCCAATTTGCATCATAATAGCTTTCTAGTATCACGGGGTATCTTATATAATGTAATACATACTTTAAGGTATATCTTAAATATTTAAGAACCCTTATTAATGTCTTCCAATGGTCATCATTTTGATTACTTGTAAATCTACTTAATTTGTTGACCACATATACAATATCCGGACGTGTGCAGTTAGTGATATACATCAAACTGTCAATTATATCCTCGAATATTCCAATTGGGATACAGGTTCACCATGGTTCTTAACCAAATGCAAGCTTAAGTCCATCGGTATTTTCATAAGGGAAAGATTATATACATTAAATTTCCTTAGCACTGCCTCAATATAATAAGACTGTGAAAAGATAATTTCATCTAATGTATTATTGATCTTAATCTCGAGTATAACATCTGATATATCCATGTCTTTCATATCAAAAGTTTTGGTCAACATCTTCTTAATAGTCATGATTATATCATGATTACTACCCATGATAAGCATATCGTCTACATATAGGTAGATAATGACAAACGAGTCAGGTGTGCTTTTGATATATATGCATTTATCACACTCGTTTATTTTAAATTTATTTGACAATATAGTTTTGTCAAATTTCTCATGCCACTATTTCGGTGCTTGTTTTAGCCCATATAGTGACTTCACAAGTCTACACATCTTATTTTCTTGTCTTGGAGCCATAAACCCTTCAATTGTCCACTAAGTTGGCTTCAAATACAATGGAAGTCAGGTCTAATTCTGGCATATTTATTGACACTGATTTATCTTCAGTCATGTGCACTTGAGTGGCTTTCTTTTGACGTCAGCAATTTTTGGCCTTGTGATTCGGTTTGCTATAGTTGTGGCATGTTCCTTGGAACCTCTTAGCCTTCCCTTGGCTCTGTCCTTTGCTAGGATACTTTCTTTTTTGCCAGTGTTTGGTTCAAGTAGCTTCGCTTTTACAAATATATGTATTTTTTATTGATTCTGATTGCTTGCGATTGTCTTATTCAATCCGCAATCTTACAACTCGAGTCCCATCGGCTTTCGTTTGTGCTTTAGATAATTTTGGAATTCCCTCCACGAAGGTGGGAGTTTCTCGATTATCGCGGCAACTTGAAAGGACTCATTCATTGTCATGCCCTCGGTATGTAAATTATGTAGGATCAACTGCAACTCTTGAACTTGAGTTGTCACAGTTTTGGAATCAATCATCTTAAAGTCTAAGAATTTGTCGACGATAAATTTCTTTAATCCGACATCTTCTGTTTTGTACTTCCTTTCAAGAAATTCCCATAACTCCTTTGCAGTTGTCATTGAAATATACACGTTGTATAAAGTGTTATCCAATCCATTGAGGATATAGTTTTGACATAAGAAGTCACTATGTCCCTAGACATCATATGCATCGCTCTTTCCTTTATCATCTCGTCTTGAGATATAGAGGGGGCATCTTCATGTAAGAACCTAACAACGTTCAACGTGGTTAGGTAAAACAACATCTTTTGTTGTCACCTCTTAAAATCCATACCTGTAAACTTCTCTGGCTTCTCACCATGCGCCGGTGGAACAGGAGACGTCGATGATGAATCCATTAATTGCACAAATAAATTCGTCTTAAACTTGTTGAGATCTTCACGTAAGATGCAATCTGAGCACGGACAGAATGATGGTATACCACCATTTTGGCGAAGTCGAGACAAGAGTTAGACTCTATCTCTTTAAGACGAATTTGCCCCGCACATAGTGCTAACGGAACACGACAATCGTCTCCTAAGATACAACGACTTTATATTGCGATAGCAGCACTGTAAATCGCAAGACCTCCTAACCGAAGAAGTTTCTCGACCTCTTCCATGCAAGTATGGAATGCAATGCTTGCTTTGTTGGGAAGGAATTGAGTGAGTGAAATGAGGATGTGAGAGACTTTATTTATACTAAATGAAAGGGTATAAGATCTCTTGGTTCAATTAGATCTCATCTATCCACTTTAAATTGGATGATGTAGATCGCATCATTTCCTAAGAGACACAATATCTTTTCATTAGATGTCACCCTTTAGAAATCAATGAATGAGATTAAGCCATCTAAAGGGCACTTAAACCTTTTAAATTGGATAAATAAGATTTATCAATCTTGATCCAACAATCTAGATTTAATTTCTCATTCAATTTAAATTTCCAACAAAAAAAAAATCTGTCACTCCGGCGGCCACAATTTGGAGGATGAGAAGGAGGGATAAGGAAGGGGGAGAACGCTCATTCGTTACAGCTTAGGGAGCGACAAAGGCTGGAGGTTCTAGAGTACTGGACCATATCATCTGCTACGTGGGCCTACAAGGAGGACGAGAGCGTATTGGGCTTGTTCCGCTCCAACTACGTTGTATGTCTCTCTGAGTTCCAAGACGGGGAGCTTCTACGCCTCCTCACTAACGGTTTGTTTAGGAGGAGGTGAGGGAAGGGGAAGGAAGGGGAAATAAGGGGAATGGGAACTTTGAACCTTGTTTGGGAAGGAGTGAGGAAAGGTAAGGAAGGGTAAGCTTTAACCTTCATTACCCATGGAAAGAGAGATTTTCTTACACCCCGAATTGGGGTGTAAGGAAGGGGAAGGGAAAATAAAAGATTTTTTATTCCAATTTTATCCCTGTTCTTAATAGTTTAAGAAATGTTCCAATTTCTAATTTTGCTATGTCGCCGAAGTCCAATTTCCTCGCCTTCTTCACAGCTCGCTTGCTGGCAGATTATTAGAGAAGGAGATCTGACACGTCTTCTAACTGAATTGAAGGGAGAAACCATTTTTGTCCTCAAAATTTAAGAGGATATCTACTATTTTTTAATTTTTCCATCAAAATTTAATAAGTTTTTAAAGAATAGGAATTTTCGTTATCAGTGTTATCTTTCAAATTTTTTTATTTAAGGTTTCTAAAATCATTATTTTCATTATTTCTCATTTAATTACTTGATTATCGATAATTCATTGTTTTGTTATGAATAGTATAAAAAGATTAATTTTTATTAAAAAGAATAACTAATTTAAATGATAATAAAAAATTTTAATTTTATTATTAAAATATCTAATTTATATTTATAAAATAAATATTAATATTATGAAAAATGTCTAATTTTAAAAGTAAGGGTATTTTTGTAACTTTATCTATTTAACCTTCATTCCACTTCCTTTCCTCCCAAACAAAGTAACACATGTTACGTTAATGAACCTTCTCTCCCTCCCAAACAAGGAGAAGTTAAATATTTTACTTTCCCTTCCTTCCCCTCCCTTCCCCTTTCGTTAATGAACATTCCCTCACTCCATCCAAACAGAGGGTAAGTGTGACTACACCTTCCACACAGGGTGTGTTGATACTTGGCTCCGACCCCATGTCAATTGCCCTCTTTGTCGTGCGCCCGTCATGGCCCTAGTCTCAAGCACCAGTGACGGCGTTCATGGAACAAGACTTCTTTTCCCTCTACTTTATCCTCCCTTTGTTCGATCACGGATCAAGCAGAATCCAGTTTAGACCCCTCTGGCCTAGTGGATCACAATCAGCAAGATGGTCGGACATCGGAGACTGATCAAGTTGCCTTGGAAGTGGAACCGACGCTTGAAAGATCGGGACTTGGAGCTGTTCCTGAAGACCCAAACATGACTAACCGATTTCCATCGAAATGACTAGCGATGTCAGAGGACAAGGGTTTCAACCTATTTGGCAGTCATTTTCTATGAGTTCTTTCCCTTGTGCTCCTCGGCCGAACAAGTTAAAGTTGGAAGAGAGCACGTTGGATGCCAACCTGAGGGCGGAGTTGGTTAGTAGAACCTGGAGAAAGCAAGGCAACACTTCAAATGGAACTACCTTGCTCCATCCGGTATAATTGAGGAATGGAACATAGAGTCTTAGGGTGATTTTGCAGAAGAAATAATGGATGGATGGCAGGTGTGGTAAGTTGAGCCTTGCTTGTTTTTTGAGTGTCCATAATTGTAAATATATGGATATATTTAAAGTTTATACAGGATTTACATGGTGCAAAGTAATGAGATAACTTTAATGGCCTGGTTTTACTTCTTGTGTATTTAATTCTGAATCTCTGTTATTCAAGCTCATGTACGAGAAACAGGATTCTATAGCATATGTTCATCAAGAACTTCATGTCTTGATTCAGTTTGTCACAGTTTACAGGTTTCAACTTCTCTTTTCTTTGATATTGAGTAGTGTGTCTTGATTATTTTTATGGAAGAGCAAATTTCATTACTAAGCTTTCTATGTATGATCTATACAATGTTCTTCATGATTCTATCCTTAAATTATAAGAACAGTGTTGCATTATAGCATGTTGTGTCATATGTTACATAATGAAACTTAAAGTCTGAATCTTGTCAATTGTTCTGTTTTCATGGAGGTGTCCTTTTCAACTGTAGATATTTATTTCATGATTTAACCGTTTTGTGATATACAAGGTTGGTTAGATTGATGCTCAAACCAATGATACTCAAACATGAACTAGTGTGTCCCATGTCTTGCATTTCTACTCTTTTTCTTTGTGAATTGTGGACTTGTCAAGCCAATACAAACCAAACCAAACCAAACTGTATTTGGTTTGCTAGAAAATACCACAAAATATGATAATGACTACTGGCAGGTAGTTTTTTTTTTTTTTTTGACTTGGGTATCTCTAATTTAGCTCTTGTTCTTCGACAATTTACCAAAGGGTGCATGTAAAGATCTAAATTTACCAAAAGGCATATGTTACTTTGATATTTACCAAAGAACGCACATTTTTAAGTAGATTTCCTATTTTATCCTTCTGACAAATCTGACTTTTTTCTTTTTACTATCGTTTCTCACTCTCTCTTCTATTTGCTTTCTCCTATGCCTGCAACTAATCTAATTTTTCCTCTCCGCTCTTCTCTTTCCTCATAATGGATCTTGCCTTCAAGAGGCATGCCCCACCATCGATTCTGGTGCGACAAATATCTTTCATATTTGCCCCTCGCCTTTCCTACTAGACTTAGTCTTTCTCAATCTAAGAATCCAATTCTCAAACTTGTTTTAATTTTTTCGGATATACTCATAGTGTATGTGAACTAATAGGTTCTCAATTTATATTGGTCATTCATAATTAACCATTAATTATGAATCGATCATGAGTGTCATCAAATAGTACATTATGACTCCCAATTAACCAAAAAATCATAGTTAATCGTAGAACTAAATCTAAACCCTTCAACATCTACAGTTATCAGTGTGTCTATTCCTTTCACTCATATCATATCCATTTGATTCAGGACATGATCTATATGTTAGTTCCCACTAATATGACTATGTCACATCTAGCACAAGTACTAGTTCCTTGTTCTACAAATTCAAATTACTCAAACACGTGTCCAAGAAGATCATTCTCTTAACGTGTAATACTTTGACCAAAGACTACTTACGAGTAATAATCCTGACAAAAGACCAAAAGGTATATGTCTCCTTATAAAAGAAGTGGTAAATTCTCTATGAGCTATTCACACACCTTCGATCATATGACTTATACCTAACTATTTCAAAATTACACCTCCTAGGAGATGATTGACAATATGTCAAAGTATAAGTCTTCATAAGTAAGATGACTTGAATACCTCAAGTCTAAGGAAACCTACACTTGAGCTATAATGAGATCTTCATTGACATATAGAGAATCACATGAAGTCTCATAGCAGGTTATATCCAATGAACTAGTTACCCGTAACCAGCATCTAGATGCTAAATCTTAATATCCCAATGTTTCCAGCCAATGAGGATCGACTGCTTGAATAACCCAAGAAGCATAACATATGCTAGTATTACAGAATTGATTATATCTAATCTCAAGGAATATTTCAATACATATAATTACACATGGAGAGATATTCATTGTAATATAATCATGATTTCTCTTATGTTATGCATTGTATTATAGACTTCATTAATTGAGTTTAAGATCAATATCATATATATAAAGAATGTATACTCAAATAGTAAATTTATTTGTCCAATAAATAATATAATATCTAAGGTAATTGTGTTAGAACACCTCTCAAATATAATAGTAATGACTATGAGTGTTATAGGAGTTATTGGGATCTGTCTTTGACATGACATTTGACTTCCTTGTGTTATGAAATCATTTTCATCCACGGTTGGATTCCAAGTTATCATTCACCTTCCTCTATCTCTTCAACACCCAAAGTAGACATGCATTTGTTGCAGCATTGTATCTGGCATAGATTCAGATTCAGGTTATCAATAAGAAGTGTATCGGTCTGTTAGTGCCTCCTTGGGATCCTGGGGTTGTGGCACTTAATCATGGGGGTCTGTATTTTTTTCCCTATTTTCAATAGGTGGTTGGGATAGTACTAAGTTGAGCATAGGCTTCACAGTATATGGTTGAGTGGGCTCCCGAGACAATTGTGATACTATGCAATGTTCATGATGGTACCCAGTTGCTTGTAGCTGGTCCACAATTTTAAAACTATCTCAAAACTCATGTCCAACTCAATCTCGCATTTATTAGGGGGTGTTATTGGTATGCTGGCAGACAGTGGTTTGGCAATGTCACCTTAAATCAGGACCCATGCATAATTGATCCTCTCTTTCATATGAGTGACCCGATTTGTGGATAGGGGGTTTCTAACCATTGATGCAAGTTTGCTTAGCCTTGTCATTGTTCGACAATCTACTAGTAAGCTACAAATTGGCATCGAGAGTGGGATTTGGCTCTGAGCTTCCGGCTAAAAGAAAAAACACTGAGGCATGACTTGAGGTAGAATGGGCATCCATAAGAAATGTAAGGGCCTCCCTTTAGAACTCAATCATGTAGCTTCTTTGTGTCAAATCAAAATACCAGTCATAAAGAGTGATGTCTGAACATCTTATGTGGTGTGTTCCAATGTTTGCTTAGGTCCTTCAGTGCCTTCCCTGAGAAACGACCAAGAAATCTTCCAACCCAGCAATGCCCCATTGCTTTGTCAATTGGTTCAAGATCCTCTTCATTATGCACTGCTCAATTCCCTTGTTGCTCAATGTTGGATATAAGTGATGTGAATGGAGAAGAGGTGGAAGAGGAAAGAGACTCTATTATGAATGGGACTTTAGTCCCACATTGGGAGTTTCATGGCATGTTAGTTGGTTTATATTGATTCACATACATTGATGATTTGAATAAATACATGGGGAGAGGCTCTCTCTCACGTGTGGATCCACAAGGGGTGCAAATCTAGGGTTCGAATTATACTGAATCATGTTGACTCGTGTGCAGACACGACCTATGTGTGTCTAATGTCGGACCGATAGGGGCAAAATTTATCCAAGTGGAACAACCAACATATAACCCTTTTGCTGTTATGTAACAGATGTATTAAATTAGAGATTAATGCAGAATCAAAACAGACGAGTGAAACAATGGGTGTTTCACTGCTTGGCAAATAATGACCATTAATGTGTCGTGCAACTCCTGCTCGACAAAGTGCCAGTGATAACAACCATTGTATCCTGAGAAACATATGACCTTAGTACTTGGTGGGAATCATGGTCAACCATTATATCCTGGGAAACAGATGACCCTAGTAAGCCTTGAAGCACAGCCGGAAGTGGGGTGAATCTGTTCAAGAAAATTGCGACTCTCACAAGCCTCGGTCCTTTTTCCTGCTCGGGCAATATTGTTTACGAACTGAGTTTCCCAGTCAGTTGTTCGCCCGCTCGGGCTCCTCTGCTTATCTAGCCGCTTGGTCGCTCTACGTTATGCTAGACCAGCCACTTTCCAATTCGACCGCTACGCCTGCTCAAGCTGCTCTGTTTGATCGGCTGCACTACCTGGTCGGTCCACTCAGTCTCTCGCTCGGACTTCTCGAACAGTCACCCGCTCGGGCAGCCTCTCTCTTAGTCCGCTCTGCTGCTTGGCCAATCTGCCTGCCCGGCAATACAAACCTATTGCTCGGCTGATCTGTCCACTCGACGATTCAATCTGCACTACTACTTGGACGATATGCCTACTCGGCAACACAGACCTGTTGCTCAGCCGATCTGCATACTCGGCAACACAGACCTGTTACTCAGCCGATCTGCCCGCTCGGTCGCTCTTCGACACATAGCAGAAACCAGCCCTTGCTGGCAACCTGAGATTATCAGCTCAGGTCAATTCAACAGATAAGTGAATTTAATTCGGTGTATTTAAATTCAGCTAATACCTCATAAATCTCCAGCAATAAATTATTTCTTCCAACACTTAATCTATTTCAGTGTCATATCCCCTGCTTGAGGCAATTTTTTGTGAAAATGTCGGACCATCTCTTGGTTTGTGTTCTATTACTAGGCTAGTTATTTTCTCTCTCCCCCTCTTGGGGTGGAACCAACCCAGGACTAGTGTGGGTACCCACATTGGGCCCAGGCCAAAAAAAGTACTATACATAAAATAATACAATCTTTGGGTGTTTGAAAAAATGCCAAGGAGAGGGAGGGAGAAGGATGCTCACCGCTATTCATGCTCCACCTTCATAGTTTTTGGTTCTAGTCCTAAGACCATAGCGAATTCAAGGTACATGTCACATCATCCCTCTCTTTCCCAGTACTATAGCAATGAATAAATCAGAAAATCTACTGAAGTTATTGAATTTTAGGAGGGAAGAATATGAAAAAAAAAATAAGTTATTCAAATTATGTTGTTGATAGTCTAAACTATTGTAATGTTCTAGCTAGATTGGCCTTATGTGGGTATAATAACTAATCAATGAGAATAGTGTCCTGGTTGCCTTGTGCAGGATTCCTGCTAAAGTCATGAGTGCCACATGATCTCAATGTATGATTTTATGTTAACTCTACTACATATGTATGATTTTCACATTTTAAAAGTAGTGTCTCTGAAATAATACAATGTATAATTTTGACCCTACTAACTCCATATTATATAAGCGGCTTGTAAAGCGGAGAGCTTTAGCTGCTACACTACTATCGAGTTTGTCATCAAAATTGGACTGAGGGAGGCGTCCTGTGCAACGTGTTTGTCGGAGGTAGTTGTAATTTGCCTACACTAAACCAATAACTTAGCTCCGCCCCTGTCCCCTTCCGACATAGAGTGTGGGTGAGTGTTGCTAATGTTTTGCACATTCGTTTGGCGTTGCATTTGTAGCTGCCCCGTGGTGTCCAGTTTGTCCCTTGCTTCTCCACTATTGTTTCTCAACTGTAGTAGCCTCTAGCCTCGTCGGGCGGCCATCGTCCGGCAACGCATAACAATCTAGCAGTAAGGATGCTTAGCGGGCACAATGATGCATGATCCATTAACCCGATCCGTGTGTTTTAAATTCAAGTTACAATGGTTCAACTACCATTTTTTGGAGTGTGTGCAGTCAGGCTTGCGATGAATTTAGATGCTACCCAAGGTCCACGTCACACCCTAATGCATCGCCACCTAGTTGTCTAGCTCAATCAACCATTGTGCAAGCCTGAGACCTTCTGCTTGTTCCTCTTCTTCTTCCTCGTCTGCCTCTAGTAGTGCCGCCGTCGACCTAAAACGTCAATACAAGTGGGTGTAGGCCATTTGTTACCCTCTAACATTTATCTGGTCACTCGAGCATCAGTCAGAGATGTTCCGTTCGACCCGTTTACCCTTTCTTAAAAACCTCTGTTTGAATACTAAAAATGGAGCCAAAATAGGGGAATTGGGAACTTGGAAATCAGTATATTTTTTACCACCTCCGACTGCTTGCAATTGTCGAGGAGTTAGCTCTGGGGGAGGGCTTTCTAAGTGTTAGGTTGAGAGGAATGGATTTCTCCTTGTTTATTGCTATTTTGGACTTCAGAGACAGATTATCAACTGTCGCCACAGTCAGTAAGACCATCGCCGGTGCCGGTGAGTGGGAGGGTGTTCTCCCATAACAATGGGTGAACAAGGAGGTTGTCATGGATCAATTCATTGTTGTTTCAGTTCTTCCCAATGGACCAGTGATTGTCGCCTTCTCTAGAGAGAAAGGAGAGTGTCTCTCTCTCAACAGAACTCTAGTGAAAGGAGAGTGTCTCTCTCTCAACAGAACCCGTTGGAGATTTTTTCATGCCTATCAACATTTGATCAGATCTTACACATGGTATATAAAGACCAATTTAGTAAAAATTAACGGGGGAAGCAAATTCAAGGAACATTGTCAATGTTTAAACAATTGGTATCAATTCTAAACTGATATCCTTATTTACAAGCTAACCAAATATTTCTATATGGGATGGGATTGATTAGGCGATCTATCTTGGCAAAATTAATTAACTAAGTAGTCGACTAGTTATTGATTGACTACCTAGTTATTGATAGAGCAAGACTACAGTCATGAGATGGCTAGTGTGATACAATTTGGTCAACCAACTATTAGTAGATTCAGTTAATTAATGTGTTTGTTATTTTTTAGTTAGTATTATTTATTCAATTTACATCAATTAATTATAGGATAATTGATTCGGTCCTATATAAATTTTTCATCAACCACCAAAATAAATCGAGAAGTAGTCACAGAGTATGATTCATCAGTTCAATATTCTTAGATCAATTATGATTCATCAGTTCAATATTCTTAGATCAATCATCCATTAAATAAAATTCATTGGTTAATTCATCAAAATTGAAATTTAATCCTTAAATACTTAATAAATTAAGAAGGCGCTTTGTCATTGCTTCATTACCTCAGAGGCAACTAATGTGTTTGTTATTGTGCAGATGGTTGATACAACATTGACTTCAATTGGCTAATTAAAGCAAGTCCATTGTTTTCATGCACAACAGATATTTTGAGACTAAAGTGAAAGTTACTTAGGGAGTATAAATATAAGATGAAGGAACTAATGAAATTACTCATTATCAACGTCTTAAGCCCTTGTCTTGTTTTGTATAATTATGTTTTTATCAAATGTAAGGTTACCTTCATGCTTTAGATCAAGTCTTTTCTTCTAGTACTCATTATCTTATAAGACTTGTAAAAGATAGTAAAGTAGAAAATATAGTGAGATCCAAAATTCACAATCATATAAAATTGATGTATTGTCAATTGTTATTGCTTATTATTATTCTTTTTATATTTCCACTATGTTTATAATTATCCACCCCTTTGGCCACTAGATATTTGACATTTAATTTCTAATCTCATAGAGGTAATATCCATAATTTTTTTATTGAGGGAGTGATTGTTTGGCATCCAAAAGATTTGACAAATTGATCACTTTAGTGTCGTCGGGCTTCAGCAGTGGACTTATGTTGGCTACTCCCTGTTGCGTTTGACCCACAAAATAATTATTAAAAGCAAAAAAACTTATGTACAACATTAATACCAATGAAATTATTGTGCCCTCATCATTTTTTGCAATTATTTTTACATCACTCCTAAAAACACATACGCCAAGCCAACTATACAATATTCTTATATCCTAGCAGTTAGAAACATCAAAGAGAAAGTAAGCAAGAGAGACAAAATGACGAGTTGACTGAATGCCTTGAATGGAAGAACCAAAGGTGCAAGCGGTCTGGATAGGTAGAAGAGCACTCGGCCAAACAGATTTTCCAAGCTGAATAGACTGAACAGACGAGAACCTCAATAAGACGACAAGTTTTGAGTATATCACCATGCAGATTGATGAACTGAATACAATGGCCAGATAAATTTAGCAAACTGGTGAATCAACTGAGCCAAACAAACTGGGTAAGTCAGGATAGTAAAAGTGACCAAGAAAATCTAAAAAAAAAAAAAGTCTAGAGGACCATACTTGACAAGTGAACCAAGCGAATTGAGGTGAACCAAGCCCTGTGAGAGTCAAGTGAACTAAACTATTGGGTATGCCAGCACGGCAAAGCACTCATGCCAAGCAAACTAAGTAGATCAAGACAGCCAAACAGATTGGGTAAACTAAATGAAATATTACTTGTGAACTTATATAGTCAACACATTTATTTCGTGAAACATTCTATGAATCGAATATAGGCATTAGAATAAATCACATATTCCGAACAAAGAAACACATTCACATATTCCTATTCTATTTCATAAAAATTACTATATTCAAATTCATTCCATGAACCACGAGAATTACTTCAGGCTAATTCTATTCGCAACAAACGTTGTGCGGAAAGCCTAATAAAACAAGTGTACAAGAAAGGATGATCAAAGCCCAGAGATTCACATATTTGATTTATTATGTAACTCACGCACTAGAGTTTTAATATAAATAAATAAAGTAGAAAAAACAAAAAACTGCAGCATATATAAAACAAGCTTGCTTGTTTTCCGTTAGTTGAGAATCCTTAGTTTTGCTTTCCAACATCTTTTCAACAGTTCGTCTCTACTGTGTTCGTTTGAATAGTCCTGGAATCTGCATAATAGCAAACGCAACAAATTCTGAAACATCAAAAAATAAGACAGAAAAGACTAGATGACAGATATCAGTTGCATAAAATTGATATTAAAGTTGCAACAATAACTCCAATTATCAAACGTACCAGAGTGCACTGAGAGCATTATATAACTTTCTACCTTATAGGCACATTGAAGAAACAGAAATGCTTTTTGACTCTAGGGCTGCGTTTACTTAAGAATATATGCAGAGGAAAGGAGGTGGGGGAAGAGAACAGGAGAATGAGGAGGAAGAATTTGCAGTGCTACTTGGCATACGATGAATGCATGGACAGGAAGAAGGCAACCATTTCATGGAAAAGAAGTGGGCCAAATCATTTTTTTTTTCACAATCTCTCTTCTTGTCCACCCAATTTTGGGCAGAATGATTCACGAGAAAGGAACAAGTCAGATTTTTATACAGTTTTCATCCTTCCCTTAATCAATCAAGTAAAATATTGACGCCGCTTAAATAAACAAATCCCAAGACAAAGCTTCCAATTTATAAAAGAAATGTTGGAGTCAAGTTTAGAAATCCTTTGACTGAAACGATACTATTTTGGTATCATGTCGCCATTTTGATACATGATGATAGTGATGGATTGGAGGTTGGAGGAAGAACATAAAGAAGAGGAACGATTGGTATCAAGTTTCAGTAATTTACTATTGTCTGTGTCAAGTGGTATCAAATATTGGTAATTTACTATTGTTTATGTCGAGTGGTAAAGTTTTGGTAATTTACTATGTTTCAATAATTTACTATTGTCTGTGCCGAGTGGTATCAAGTTTCGGTAATAATACATTTTAACCATTTCGCTCAACATGGTATGAGATTTCAAAGCATGGTTGAAGTACAAAATAACTCAATTCAAGAAACAACCATATTCGAAAAAACAAATCATGAACACATAACAAAAGCAATTGTCAAAACAAAAACAAAAACAAAAACAAAAATAAAGCACAAACCAAGGTCTTTTATTTCTCATCAGCCTCACATATTTGAACCTTCATTTCATTTCTTATTGCCCTAATATACTGGAGTAGGTATTGCATTGTATCAACTCATACAACTTTGGAAATTGGAGTGGCAACTAATGATAAAATAACCAATTTTTATGCATAGTTCAGATGTGAAAACTATTGTGTTAGTTCAATGTCTTTTTACTGTCTTTACCTTTATGCTGTGACAGATATAACCTAAATTTCACTCAATGTTAAACAAAACAATTACCAAGGTCCTTACAAAACATATTTAATTTGATGTGATGTCATGACTACTAACCTCAACACCATTTGGCCCAATTCGGTTACGAGATATAAAATTAATTATAAGTGATGCAAATTCATCTGGTACATCTTCCTGCAATTATATACCAATATTGTAAGACAAATTTAATGAAATTAATTATTAAAAAATGGCCAACAGATGTATATAACCAATGAGAAGCCTCCAAACATGTCAAAGCAGTAACAGATAAAAATAAATTCCACATATGTGCAATTCATGCATATATTGAGAGATTGAGTTGGAGATCTCATAACCTGTATTGCATGTCCAGTGTGTCGCACGACAACCATTTGAAACTTGCCTTGCATTTGCCCAATAGTAAGAGATCTGTTGCATTAAAGATAATTCTCAAAGTCATAATTGTGTCTCAAATTCATAAGTGTGCCAATCTTCAAAAATTCTACAAAGGCAGAACACATCAAATTTAGGAGGATAACTTCCAAACAAGTATATAAGCAACAGGACAGAATAATAGAAATGTTAATTCTGCATGCTTGAGAAATAATATTGACATTTTGAGTCCTAAAAGTTAGCAAGAATATCAGTTCATCCGAATAATTGATGAAATAATATGTCACAGTTGCATAAAACATATACACCATGACGACCAACAAAGATACCGCAAAACGAAAAGGTTTACCACAGTCCATTAAAAGATTAAAGATGGACTAACATAAATAAACTTTGGACAAATTTGATTTCAACTTAGTGTCCTCTGTTAAATTGATCAAATCAATATTAGTTATGTAAAATTAACTAGTAAAATGTTAAGTGTTGTTGCAGTGGACTTCAATGTCTTCAAACAGTATTCCAGTATATTCTGAAGAGGTTGAATCCATAGAAGAAACTAGCCATGGAAGAAACTGGCAACAATTTAGAAAATATATCACTTTAATAAGGAACAAATATGTAGATTCTGCTCAATATAGCTGACGAAATCTGTATTTACAACAGTTGCACTACATTTTTAGCAAAAGAATATATGCTTGAGGAGACCTGTCTAATCTGTCTGTTCCAGCTAACAGCAACAACTTTGGTACTGGACATGATAAGAACATTTCTGAGAGGCCCTCATACCTGGAATAGATCTAATGTAAAATAAATCATTGTGACAGACCAAATTAACACCAGAACTATTCAAGATATAAATTGTAGAATATTTGAACTTATCTACCATATGTAAGGTTTTCCAATAATTTCTTAAAAGATGTACCAAAATTTGCATAAATGTTCAGAAAATTCTAATGACAGTTGGAAACCAAGAATATAATATGGAAAAAGAAAAACTTCATTGACTTACCAGCCTTTCCAATATTTCTCTGTTTTCTCAAGCGGAGTTCGGTATGCATAACTGCAAAGCATCTTTAGATTACAGGACTAGAAATATGTCATTCAAAAAACATGAATTGAGAAAATTGCTAACGGCAATTGACTTATAATATAGTTAGTATTGTGTGGATGGAATAGAAAAAAAAGGGCAGCCCGGTGCACGAAGCTCCCGCCATGCGGGGTCCCGGGGAAGGATCCATTGTATGCAACCTTACCCTGTTTTTTGCAAGAGGTTGTTTCTAGGATTCGAACCCGTGACCTTTTGGTCACATAGCAATAACTTTACCGTTGCACCAAGGCTCCTCTTCATTTTGTGGATGGAATAGATATCCAAAAAATTATATTTGAGAAATTGCTAAATACAATGGATCTGCAATATAATTATAGCGTTATCTATATTCACCATTTCTTTGAATTGTCATATTCAAGTGTTGATGGAATAGATACGCGAGCAGATTCAACATTTCTCAAGGGTCCTCCTTTAACACTCCATTCAATCTACAAAATTTTGATACAGTAAACCAAAGACAAGTCAAGTATAAATAGGATATGATGCAGATAATCAAATATGAAACTACATTTAATTTCATTGATCTCAAAAACAATTTCATTTGTCAAGTAAGAAAAAGTAAACCTTTAAATTATGTCAGTTATGGGCCTTTCCAACAGAAAAAAAATAAAACGTATTCCTGCTGTAATGGAGATGCAATAGCTTGTCCGCAAAAAGAATTTCGAATGAAGATGAATTTGGTCTACAAGAGCAAAAACTAAGTCAATTCTGCATAAGTTAATAATTTCATTCTTACTATTGTTGCTTCTTCAAATCTATATCTTTCATTACTTGACAATGTATTTTCAGATAGTTGAATATACAGTCTTAAATACTGCTGCATGATGGCTATCATTTGCTGTCCAAACGGCATGTGAAACAAGATAGCCTTCTTTCTAGGTTCTTCTATGATCCATGAGCTATAAGCAGCAAGCTTCTTCACATAAGGAAGATGCTTCCTCTTTTTTCCCAGACATGAACAATGCTTCAAACCTTGGTTTAATCCATCTCACATGCTTGAATACCATAAATTGGTGATCTAGTGGAGGGTTGGAATTTTGATGTTGCAAATTCAGTTTCATATCATTATTTTAAGATCTAGGCAAATGTTAACCAAGGTCTAAATCTCCTTCCACGGCGGATTTCAATCTTGGCAGAAAAAAGATAGTTTATGTGTTGTTTCAGCCATGCCAGCAGTAGTGTTGGTCGCTTCAATAAGGACAAGCAAAAAGAACGTACAAAAAAGATGAGGAGGACCTTACATAAAGGTTTTTGTCAGAACGTGAGATCATGGTGCAAGCTGCCTGAGAAGGGCAAGCCATGGTGAGTGGTGATCTGGCATTTGTGCAATGAGGTGAAAGAGCTATGTGCTAGTTCTAGCTATTGAACCAAAGAGGGATCCTCAGTCATTGCCTAAGGTGAGACAATGGGGGATCCTCAATCACAGCATGAGGTGAAGAGACGAGGGACCTTCAACCACCACATGAGGTGAGATGGCAAATGAAGAAAGTAGTTATCATGTGTACCATAATTAGGATTGAGGAATGAAGGACATTAAAGCAACTTGCATAAAATCACAAGGAGATTGTAATGTCGACAGTGATTTAGGATAGCAATTCTCCTAGTGAGGGGAATCATGGTCCAAAATCGTGAAGAGATCTCACTAACATGAGGATGGATCACGAGTTGGTGCCAACAGTGTTCCACATCTCAGTGTAGGAGAGGAATAGAAAATTTTGATCGTGCAACCTGGTGTGGCTCCAGATTCTATTCCATGATTAACCAATGATCAAACTCATATGGGTCACAAGGAGGAAAATCTATTTGAAACAAAGTAGCATGTGAGAATGTGAACTCCATGTAGCTATTTGGCGTGAGGCAACACCATATGTTTTGTATTGGTATATTAGAGAACAAGTATAAAGCATGTGACTCAAGTAGCATCACAACATTGCAACCTTAAGGGCATGTCTCCTATGAGGGAAAGAACACTAGAAGGAAATAAGATGATAGAAAATTTTCACAACAATACTTATCCTCCATTTACAAACACGCATATTAAACGAGGAAGAGGAAAATAAAAAAAAACTTGGTTAGCAACAATAAAACAAGATTAAATTTATTCAAGTATAGATGATGATATAGTAAGAGATAGAGTTCAATGGCGTAAAAAGATCTATATAGCCGACCCCACCTAGTGAGATAAGACTTGGTTGTTGTTGTTGTGTGCTACTTATCCTCCATTTCCTTTGGTAGAAGAAAAGGGAAAGAACAAAAAAAAAAAAAGAGAAGACTATTCCCCCATTTTTCCTCTATAATATTTTATTAAATTTGAGTGTAAAACTCAATTTTGCATGCAATATAATGGAAACAAATCTAACCTTAAAAAGTTTTTAATTATTTTTTCTTTTCAAATGTATTTTATTAATGTTTTTGTTTTTTTTTTAACAAATAAAGTTTCAGAACATCTTCCCTTCCTTCAAGATAAACAGTGAGTTTTTCTGCCTATTCTCTTTTTTTCCTTAGCTATTTATTTCCTTTGTAGGAGACAAGGCTAATATTTTTACCACATGGATCATGTAGTTTTCCAAGTGATTTCATAATTCATGTCCAAAAATCTAGCATGACAAGTCCAGTATGATTGTTTTTCCAGAAATAAGGGAAGTGTTCAAATTTGCTGGCTATTAAATAAGATAACAACTGATGCAATTTCTACAAATATACCAAATTTGAAGGGGAAAAAAACACAAATGGAAAAATAAAAAATAGATGCAACTAGACTCAACAAAACTTTGATTAAAATGTGAGGTTTCAAAAATCAACAAAAAGATAATATAAGACAAGAACCAACACAAGACAGGCTTTTCAATCAATTAAAACTTAAGAATCAAACCTGCCAGGGTTAGGTCATCTTCACCAAGTCAAATCAAATCTTGGGTTTCAGTCAAAAACTTTGGCTCGAAAAAAGATTCAGTTGGATTTGAAAAAGACCGACAAACCCCAACTTGTTCAGCTCTTAATAATAATAGTTTGTAAAATCAAGAGAAAAACAACAGAGGTAAAGAGCTCAATTTGATACTACATACTGCTTTTTCTACTGATGGGAAGTATTGCATTCTGCTCGAAAGGATTTTTTGCATATGGACCAAAGATGCCATGGCTGTTCCCTATTTCAAGATGAAAATGATAGAAATTAAAATACAGAAACATACAACTCTTGTGGAGAAGATTATATGAAAACGCAGATCATATAGATGAAATTCTGAAGCACACCTCAACAACGTCGATGACAACAAGACCACATAGATTAGGCAGAACTTTCTTTGCAGCTACATGCACAGCCACTGAACCTCCCATGCTATAGAAGTGCACATAGAAGAGATATTACTTATAGGATCTCTAGTGAACTATAAGCCAAATTAGATGTGAAAAATGATTGCAAGGATGTTGCATTTGTTTATATTAAGCATACCAATTATGGATTCACTGGGTAATGCAGGTACATAACAAAAGCAATCAGTAGTGATTTTCAGAATGCTCAAGTATTTCACATTGGTTTCTGTTTACTTTGGTAGCGTTCATTAGGTCAGCTGATTTAATCTTATAGTAAGAAAGCCAAGCATAAGATGATGCTGCAATAATGCTTCATTTGGTTTTGAAACAGTATATAAATGTGTATGGATAGAGATGCTTAGCTCAAAGATGATGCCATTAAGTATATATAAAAGCTACTTTTGGTCTTAGGAAGCCCTAACCAGCTCTGGGAGAATATCTTGATGGAAAAAGATCCCAGTATCTTGTTTCCTTTTGCCATTCCCCGAATGACTTATTATTTCTAGATTAAAGAAATAGGATCAGATTTATTTGCAAATAAAATAAATATAAAACAATTGATGCAGCCATGTCTAGGGTAACATAGACTTGGTGCCTATGAAAGGAGACCTTGTCTTTCCATGTTAAAGCTTTAAAGTTGCATTGAATGTCAGCAGAGCAATACAATGCTGTTATGGTTTGAACCTTATAGCATAATTATCAAATCCATTAAATAACTAAGTATACATTTGTAGTTAGGTTATTCCAATCAGAAGATAAAATAAATGATCACAAATTAATTTCATATAAATAAAAAGTATTAGAGAGAAAGAACCCTGAGGCAGACCATTGCTCACAGCCCTAAGGTAAAGATCCATCACTTTAATACGGGTTTAATTCTAATCTTCTACCCCAAGGATACAATCAGTGTAACCACTAGTGCTATTGGCATGTTGGTGTGGAAGAATGTCGTAGATGTTAGGACTCTTGGTGGCTGGCCAGAGGAGGGTGAATAGCCCATAAAAACAAAACAAAAAGACCTTTCTCGGATTTATAGCTTTATAAATCTAACACTTGCATAAGTATAACAAAGAAACTAAAAAACAGAGTCACCGAGAATTTACTTGGTTACAACCGGGGAGGTTGTTAATCCAAGGAAGTAAAGCGCACTAATTTCTCCTTCAGGCGAAGAAGCCTCTTTACAGCAAAGACAGCATAGAATCAGAGAGTTAAACAGAAAACTAAAAGCGTATAAGTGTTGTTTCACAGTTTCTTGTTCTTTTAGCTTTTGGGTGCAGGACTATTTATATAGCCCTACTCGGGGCGCCATCAGAAGTTAGCCCTTTTGCTGACTTTTTGGTTAGGCCTCCTTCGGTTCCGCTCGCCTCGGTCCGAGTCTTCCACTCACCTGTGTGATTTTGGCCATCCAGAATAGGGCTCACCCGAACCCAACTTCCGGCCTTCTCGAGCAAACTTCCGCTCCGGCTTCTCGTCCCTCGGAATCGCTGCTTGCTTCCTTCTCGTCTGCCAGCATACTCTTCCATAGCTTTTCATCCCTTGGACAGCTGCGTCTTTTGCTCCTCGAGCAATCTTTCGCTCCGACTTCTCGTCCCTCGGAAACACCGCACGTTACCTTCTCATCCGCCGGTGTACTCTTCTGCAGCATCTCGTCCCTCAGACGCACCGAGCCCATAGGCTCTCTCCCGTGTCGTCCTTCTCGCTAGCTGCGTCTTTCGCTCGACTTCCTGTGCTCCTAAGTTCCTACACACTTAGATACAGGTTAAACACAACAGGACCTAACTTAACTTGCTTGATCACATCAAAACTACATTGGGGTACCAACAATCTCTCCCTTTTTTATGTGAGCAACCCAAGTTAAGTTAGGGTAAACCAACATAAAGTAAAAGAAGTAAATTTTGCAATAAAGTGCAAAAGTTGAAAAAAAAAAAAGTTAAGTTACCTCTCCTACAGTTAATCTTCTCTTCTCCCCCTTTGATCACATAAAAAAGTGGGGTACTTCAAAAGTCTAAGGGTAACTTGTCAAGAATTTTAAATCGTTTAACAAACAAAATTTTGAATTTAAAAAATTTGGTGAATCTTAAACAAAAGTCTAAGAGAAAAAAAAACAAAATTGAAAGCCTTAAAACAATTTTGGAAATCTTGAAATATTTTCTTAAAAATGTATAAAGCATGCATTTCGACAAAAGAAAATCCATTTTCAAGATTTATAATTTAAAAATTCTTTAAAAAAAATTGTATTTAGATAAATAACTCAAAAACTTTTCAAAAAAGTTTTCTTAGTTAGCAGGGATAATTATTGAAAATTTTGAATAACAAAATTCAAATATTGAGATTTTTCTATAGATGAATATTGAATTCCTCTTTCTCAAAAAAAATTGGGATCAAATTAATTTTGAATGATAATTAAATTCAAAAGGAATTTTGTAGTTTAAAAAAAAATTCAATTGCAAAAAATGCACGCATGATCTAATCCAAAATAGATTCCTTTCTACCAGATTAACAAGAAATTTTTTATTTTCCCATTTAAATTTTCATTTTAGTCTATAATAATTTCTAAAATTCGAAGCAGAGAATTTTGAACATGCAGAAATTTTTAAAGTTTGTGTATGTTCTTTTAACATTTCATTTTCTGTTTTAGTTTGTCGAAATCCTCTAATCGACAAGTCGTTGCTAGAGTTCCTTTTAACTCATTATTCTCTATTAATAATTTTTTATTTTCTGTTACTGATTTACAAGAATCTTTCGACAACATTTTTATCAAATTAAACAATTGGTCAGGAGGTAGAGAGACCCTACCTGACTTATCTTGTCGACTTCTGATACTCCCCCTGTAGGGCTGCTTTCCTCCGACGTTGCTCCCCCTTTATTGATGCTCTTAAAGTTCATTACTGAAGAACTTTCTTTATCTTCCGGTAGGTACTCAGCTATGAGAGCAGTAACGGCAATTTCCTCGTTTTCTGCTTCTTATAACGACTCGGAGTTCATCGAGGAGTTAGATTCGACTACTTTTGGTTTTTCGTAGAGCTTTAAGAACTTTTTCCAAAGTTCTTTTGCATTCTCGTAATTGTCGATTCTGTCAACATCTTGAGCAGGCAGAACGCTCAGAAGGTGGAACTCAGCCTTACCGTTAGCCATGAAGTTGTTGCGTTGCTTTTCAGTCCATCGATGCTTCTCAATTTCTTTTCCTTCTTTGCTTTTGGGCATATCAAAACCATACTTGATTGCTAGTAAAATATCAAAATCGATTTTAAAATATACCTCCATCCGACGTTTTCAAAAAGCGAACTCCCCCTTAAATACTGGTGGGTAGATGTTCGATCTGGCCATCTCATGTGCTTCGTTCAGCGGTTAGTCCTCCTGAAGCGAACTCACTCTGATACCACTTGTTAGGACTCTTGGCGACCGGCTAAAGGGGGGTGAATAGCCCCTGCACAAAAAAAAAACAAAAAGACCTTTCTCGGATTTACAGCTTTATAAATCTAACACTTGCATAAGTATAATAAAAAAACTAAAAGACAGAGGCACCGAGAATTTACTTGGATACAACCGGGGAGGTTGTTAATCCAAGGAAGTAAAGCGCACTAATTTCTCCTTCGGGCAGAGAAGCCTCTTTACAGCAATGACATCACAGAATCAGAGAGCTAAACAGAAAACTAAAAGCGTACAAGTGTTGTTTCACAGTTTCTTGTTCTTTTAGCTTCTGGAAGTAGGGTTGTTTATATAGCCCTGCTCGGGGCGCCTGGAAGTGTTCCAGGCATTTGGAATGGAATAGAAATCTCTCCCCGAAGCAACGATCAAAAGTCACGTCAATCTGGATAAAAGTTGAGTTCCGGGCGCCCTGGGCATCAGAAGTCAGCCCTTTTGCTGACTTTTTGGTCTGAGCCTCCTTCGGTTCAGCTCGCCTCGGTCCGGGTCTTCCGCTCGCTTAGGTGATTTCGGTCATCCGGAATAGAGCTCACCCGAACTCAACTTCCGGCCTGCTCGAGCAAACTTCTGCTCCGGCTTCTCGTCCCTCGGAATCACTGCTTGCTTCCTTCTCATCCGCCAACGTACTCTTCCACAGCTTTTCGTCCCTTGGATAGCTGTGTCTTTTACTTCTCGAGCAATCTTCCACTCCGGCTTCTCGTCCCTCGGAAACACCGCACGCTCCTTTCTCATCTACCGGTGTACTCTTCCGCAGCACCTCATCCCTCATACACACCGAGCCCGTCGGCTCTCTCCCGTGCCGTCCTTCTCACTAACTGCGTCTTTCACTCGACTTCCTGTGCTCTTAAATTCCTACACAACTAAACATAGGTTAAACACAACAGGACATAACTTAACTTATTTGGTCACATCAAAACTACCTTGGGGTACCAACAGTAGATGCTCTCAATGTTTGATTAGCATGATAAACTTTAAAAAATTGAAGAATAGTCAAAAACTAGAGAGGTCTATGTTCTTGATTAGGACTCTCCCATGATGCATCATGGCAATGGATTTTCCCTTCTTTCATAGAGAACAAATGCCTCTTTAATAAACCCATTAATTAAGATTTATGTCCATATCAAGAGTTGTCTTTATTTAAAAAAATGAATTTATGATTATATAAAAAATAAATGCTAATTATATTTTGAATTTTCCAGAACAAAACACAGCATAGATGTTTTTGTCATCAAATAAAAGTATCAACTGTGAGTGTGAGAAGTTATTATTTGAACTGTGAAGAAAATGACTGAATTTAAACAATACTAGAAATATGACTTTTTCTATTGTGTATTAGTTTAACCTTGCTTGATTCTGAGATGAAATTTATCTTGGTCAAGGTTCTAAAATTCGCTAGGCGCTAGTCGGCCTCTAGACCAGTGCCTAGCACCAGACCACCTAGGCGGGGACTAGGCGCCGCTAGGAGAATTCCACAATATCAACATGAATTACATAATAATTAAAACAAATTATCTTTCAATTTGCAAGTATCAAAAATAAAACAAATTACCTTTCAACTTTAATGAATATTGCAAGTGTTTGATGAAATTGCATTTTCAAAAGATGAGACTTTAGCCAACCTTCAATTCAATCCCTTTCAAATCACTCAGTTGAGGAAAAAGTAGACAACAAATTTTTCTTCAAATTGATTTCTCCCGCCTTTTAACTCTCTGATTTCTCCAAAATATAGGCTTCTTCATTCACTCTGAAGATGAAGTTTGGTGCTAGCTGCTAGGGCAAGCCAATCGATTTTCTTGTTGGACCAAAGTTTAGAGCTTATAAAACTTAAGCCCAACAAAAAAAAAAATAGGTTACATTTCAAATTTTTTTTAATTGGGCTTTAAATTTAAAATCTCAAACTAAAAAAAATCATAAAAACCTTGCACTATTTCTGCGGTGCCTAGACGATTCAACCGATTAGTAGGTGCCTAGGGCCGCCTAATCCCGCCTAGCTGCCAAGTGTAGGATCGAAAAGAATTTAGAACACCAAGGACGCATAGGCTGACCGACTAGCATGTTTTTGGTGTGGTTGGCTGGTGCCTACCGCCTAGGTGACCACATAGGCCTATTTTTAGAACACTGATCTTGGTGGATAAATTCATGTAAAACTAAATAGATAATGCAAGAGCAATGAAAGAGAAGGACTAAGAATTATATGATAAATTGTATGGAAAGAAAATAATTCTAGAGTGGAGCCCGGCAAGTAAATGCTCATATGAAACTGTTACCAATATTATGTAACAAACTTTTACGTTCCGCTAACTTAAATGGGAGCACATGATCAAAACCCTGCTAGTGACATGGGAAACACTGTATAAGTTGTTGTAATTTATATTGTATGTATGCCCTCATAAAATTATGCAGGACAAATGGCAATAGCTCTTCTTGCCAAAAGGCAACTTGATCATCACTGACTGATTAATTTTATATACCAAAGACAGGAAATTGAACTAGAGAACTAATTGAGAAGTGACTACATGATATGGTTGATTTGAATGCAGATGGAATTTGATTAAATAATGCTGGAGGTACAAAAAAGCAACTGCAATTAATGATATGGCCATAAAGATCTCAATATTTTGATATGCTCTAATGAGAGAACCTGTGACCAACAAGTATAACTGCTGGGGGAGAGTCTCCATACAATGTCTTCAAAACAGCCAATACATCATTGCATAAAGTCTGCAAGTGTGAATTTGTCACTTTCTATTTAAAAAATAAATAAATTATTGGTACAAGCGAACTGACAACTGGTCAAAAATAGAATCCTAGAAAGACAATATCAGAGTTGTTAAGATATGTGTAACTAACTCAAACAAAAATGTTGTGAGCTGTGCTAATAAAAAAGAAGTGCCAAATTGTAAAGTGCATACTTCAATAGATAAGTCTAGATCATCGTCAGTAACTGATTTTCCATGTCCTCGAAAGTCCATAGCTAGCACCCTTGATTTGTCCTTTATCTTTCCCGCTGACAAGGCAAAAGAAAGCCTAACCACAAGTGATGATCATATATTATTAGGCTAATGTATAAACGACAACACAGTCTCATGATCAAATCAAAGGCAATTTGATGCATGAAAATGAAAAGTTGATTTTAATAAAAAAGGAAGACAATCAATAAAATCAGAGGAAAGCATTATTTGCATACTTTTTAAACTGGTTCATCAAAATCATGAGCAGGCCATAGGATCATCCAATCAATCAAAATATACAGATAGAACTTGGCCAATATCAAGAGCTTCAAATTGAAATCGAGTACACAGGCAACAAACAATTGTTGCAGAATCTCGACAAGATACATTTGTGATTTCCTCTATAGTTTGTCAATTGGTATCTGAAACAGCAATAAAATCAGCGAGAAAATTTCTTTGAATGTTTTTAACAGGTTTATCAAAATTGTGAGTGGCCATAGAATCATTTGATCAGCCAAATATAAGGATAGAACTTGGCTAAAGTCAAGAACTTGAGAATGAGGTTGAGTATATAAATTGGTTGGCCAAAAATCATGTTGTGATTTTATTTTATATTTTTAAAAAAAAATAGAATAGTATATGTCAAAAAGTACATTAAATGGACATCTTTTTAGTTAGCAATTAGAATCTTGATAGTTTTATGTAATCATTTTCCTGAGTTGTTTATGAGATAACTACACAACCATTGACCAACAAATGGAACTACATTGGTCATCCTTTCAAATAGTCATATGAGAGTTTGACTTCTAGATGATTTAGTATGTAAAGCTTGAAATAAATTAACATGTACAAAGCATAGAAAAAATTGAGATTATTACATAGAACAAAGATGCATTATAGTAGCTTATATGTCAGGATTGAGGAAGTGCAAATATACCCAGAATAGCCACCCCCATGTAGGCAAAACACAACTGGCCCACCAGACCCAGCCATATAGACATGAAATATCTGTCAATAAGCAAAATATGTAAGAGAAATGGAAAATTGACTATAATATTAACTGATACATAACATCACAAAGATTACTTACGTTGTCTGAACCAGGAACTCTCACATCATCTTCTTTATCAAAATAATCTGACCATTGCAATGGTGCATACTTTTTCAGAAAACTCCTGTATGTAGATTCTAATATATGGTTATATGTTGTACGTGTATGCTTAACTTGAAGTACAATTAGTATAAAATCAACATGTTTGAGAAAATTCATCAAGAAATCGTATATATTGTCACTCTGAAAAGCATCTTAGAACAGCCTAGAAGAATTACTATCTCACCCCTAAAGAAAGAAATTGGTAGAAGGGTAATGAAAACAGAAATGGGGAACTTGTCCAAGCTACCTTTGTTGGGTGATGGTTAATGAAACTGTTTGTGATACAAGTTCAAGATCATGTTTTGTCAAAAACATGGACATAATATGCCAGCAAAACTACTACAAATCAATTATAAGGTAATAAGAGAGTAGTACAGTTTTTCTTCTCATCGTATTCATTCTTTTGTGATTCAAGGATAGATCTGCGCCAGGTATTTTGTCGAACAATAAAAGGTTAGATAGACGGCAACTGAATTATACCAATGAGAAAATGCAACCCTAGAAGGCATCTTAAAATCGTCTTTCAATGCGTTAACCACCATGGAAATACGTGTCAGACTATACCATTGATCTTGAGCCTTATGTGCCAAGAAATTTTATTCACCTAAACAAATGAAAACCTAGGAAACGAAGATCACGCGAGGATTTAAGCCTATAAAGAATTCGAAGAAATGACCGAGTCCGGAAGGTTCAAGATTGTCATTTGATCTACTGATGGCGCTAGTGATAAAATCAAATAATGAATATGGTAAAATGGGTCGGTGATCTCACTGCGATGCAGGACGAGGAGGGATCGACGCGGGAGAAAAAACGGATTGGCCTCCGAGTTTGTCTTCTCCTTCTCTACCATCGTCGGTCTCCACTTCCTCTGTTTCTTCTTCCAGGGCGGAGAGGTTTGAAGGAGATTCCATGATTGTCCCAAGCTCGACGCCGGTGGCGACGATATACCGATACAGACCGTGTTTTGGAGGAAAAAGAAAAGGAAAACGTCGACAACGATGTCAAAGGTTTGGCGATGACATGGACCGTAACGTGTCAGGATTGATTGAACCGAAAATATATATTAAATAATTAGTTTGGCCGATCGAATCATATAATAATAAAATAATAATATATATTTTATATTTGTAAAATAGTTTGTGTGCATTTAGTAAATAAATCAATTATATATTATATGATAAATAATCTGCACATTAATAATTGTAATATATAGGATAAACATAAATGGATGTCCTTATTTTAAAGGGCTATATTGAAAACATATTAAAAGAACATTCTATCTTAAATTTTCTTTGACACTATTATATTAGTTTCGGTCTCAAATGAAGAGTAGTTTTGATTAAAATTATTTAAGATAATTTTAATTAGTATAATTTTAATTTATTAGTGAGGTTTGGTGGGGATTATTGAGGTGCTGTCATCCTAAGGTTTGGGATTTGAATTTTAGTATAGCTGAGGTAAATACCTTCCTTATGCGTCAGTCACTATTTTAAAGACTAGTAGCTACTCATGATTTATTTCTTTCGTGTTAGTCTGGGATGAGTTGGCAGGAGCGCAAGGGGCGAGCGTAGTCATTTTTTACCACCATAATTATGGTACCATGAGATGTTGTCACCATTAGGTCTGGGGTTCGAATCTCGACATGGCCGAGATAAATGTCTCTCTTATGTGTTAGTCACTATTCCAAAGGCTAGTAGTCACCCGTGATTTACCTCCTCCGTGTTGGTCCTGGGACAAGTTGGCGGGGGTGCTGGGGGCGAGCATAGTCACTTTTTGCCACTAATATAGAGAAAAAGGTTGTCCCTCAGGAAGAACAATTGACTAGCACATGGTGATGTTGTCACCATGAGGTATGAGGATCAAATTTTGACTAGTAGCTAGGTGTCTGCCCTCCCCCATGTGTTATTCAACTGCCCAAGGCTAGTAGTCACCTGTGATTTACTTCTTTCGTGTTGGCCTAAGGACAAGCTGGCGGAGGCGCTAGGGATGAGTGAATCACCTTTTGCCACCAATATAAAAGAAAAAGGTTTCCAAAAATATTCTGAATTGATTACATGTATTCTCGTGGCTGAGCAAAATAATGAACTTTTGATGAAAAATCATTAGACTTGCCAAACTGGTGCTAGTCCATTCCTTGAAGTGAATGAGATAACATGTAAAAATGATAAACAACAGCACATGAAAAAAAATTAATCTTGGTAGTGGTTGTGGTCGTAGTCACATAAAAATGATCAATTTCAAGAAAAGTATGATGGTTATTGATCCTGTCCGAATGCTGAATCAACGGACGCTGGGCACGTGGCGCTCCCGGCTACTGACGTGGATCTTCGACTGGTTGGTCGAACCTCCGGCGAACCTGCACAGAAGTCGGGCCGGGAAGGAGTTCCCGGCGGGGACCCTCCGACGCTCAAGTCAGGCAAGCAAACAGTGAAGAAAGTGGCTCCAGAGGTCTTGAACGCGTACCTCCGGCGAAGTATGCGACTCTTTATATAGAGCGGTGAAAGAGCTCTTGCACGTCCACCAAGGTGCATACGTGTCCGCAACTCATACCTCGGTATGTGTCTGTCAGAAAGCTTACCTGACGTCATACTGCTACAGTCCGAGTATGTCCTTGATGGGACAACATAACACCTCGTTGTCAGACTTGGAGTATGGCCTAGCCATAGGACTTGACGGCTGTCAGAAGGTGTTATTGTCTATCTCTACCCACCACAGGTCGGGACGTCCATCCGTCCGGCTAGACGGGGAGTTCACGCACCGGCCGGACGGACCTCATCTCACGCCCTGGCCGGACGGAACTCCCCTCCCGTCCGGACTGCCATTTACTTCGATATGCTGGGGAGAATTTCGGTAGGGTGCTATGTAAGGACTGTTAACAGTATATCACCTTCTCTTAGGCCTTCCGCTCGGCTCCTTGCTACCGTTGCACTGAGCGTCTGAACCCCGACTCCCGCCGGGGTGCCTCTTACCGTCAGATATTCCTCGGTCGGCCGGCCGGGAGGTTCCGACCGGCTCAAAAAACGTCTCCGGTCGGCCACCTGGCCCTTTGACTTCCGCGGGGCGTTGACCCCTCAAAATAGAGGTCCCCGGTTCTAACCGCCGGATCAGTTATAATAAAAAGAAACACAGCAACAACCACCAAAAGTGGGTTAATAATGATGCCCACCATAAGTGGATAAATGAAAATGGTAAAAGGATTCAAATAGGGCAAGACAATGATGAAAATAAATCAAAAAATTCATATAATAGAGGTAGCATGAAAGGGCATTTGTCACGTACTTGTTGTATGCCAAAATACCTTGTTGATCTCTACCAAGACTCTTTAAAGGGCACAGTAAAAGATATAGAGACAAATAATTATCTTTTAAGTCAATAATACAAATTATGGTCCTTCTATGACAACACATTTGGATGTTTCCGATTTCTTACAGATCATAGTGGAAGAATAGATAATTTGATTGGAAACGTAGATATTTATCGAAATGTCTAAGATGGTCAAATATTTTAAAATAAATTAGTTCGTTTGCTATTATGTTTCTTTAATAATCTTATAATTATTTCTCATTATGTATTCCTTTTGTTTTAATGAAGAATATTATGGCTTTCGGATATAATAATAAAGATTTATGCTTTGTTGATAGTACAACGACACATTCTATACTAAAAAAGAAAAAAAATATTTGGAGCAAGATAGTGACAAAGGTTCATCATTTAGCTTTATCATAGCTAATACATTATATGTGGAGTGTATGAAATCATAGTTTTTTTTTGTGAAGGTCATTTAGATATAGAAAGGATATTCAGGAGCGTGCAAATACATATATACATGTCTTAGGTATCTATTCAGATTTGATACTACATCAGACATGAATAGACCCTAAAACCTCATTTTATACATTTTGGATACATAATATATCACTTTTACTTTTCCAAAAAAATCTTATTTAGAAATGGGTGAAAGTAATATTAATTCAATATCTTATAGTACAAATATTATTGAAGGTTTCGAAAAAACTAATATATCATTATTTAGAGAAACGAAATTTGTTATTGTCAATGCATTATTCTCTCCTAAGACTCAAAGAAATTTACTATGTTTTAAAGATATTCTCCATATCATATTGAGACACATGATGAGAATATTGAATATCTTGATATTATAAAAGTAGAATTGGGTAAGAAATGTTAGTGCGGGTAGCACTAACGGTCTAACCTAGGTTTTGATGAATGACAAATAGGTTAAGTTAGGTTTATTGTTGATCTAACACTCTGATCGAGTGTGCAGGATAAGTCCAGACAGGTCGACGAGCTGACCGGATGTCTGGCACGAAGCTCAGCTAGGTCGACGGGCTGACCGGATAGTTGGCACGAAGTCCAAGCGGGTTGACGGGCTGACCAGACGCTTAGGCACGAAGCCCAGCTAGGTCGACGGGCTGACCAGATAGCTGGCACGAAGTCCAGACGGGCCGACGGGCTGACCGGACGTCTGGCAGGTAAGTGAGGTAAGTCACTGGAGGGGAGTGACTGCGAGGACGCGTTCCCAGGAAGGGAACATTAGGCGTCGATCCAGCTTAGATCCATTTCGGATATCTAAGTCGAGATCGTGACTAGATTCCGGTCTCGGAAAGATGGAATCTAAATCATACTTTTTCTATTAATTCATACTTTATAAATTGTGCTAACAATCTGTGTTGCAGGATATATTTTGCCTCGGACTAACCTTGTTTTGCAGGAGAAGGAATCTCTGGAAAAAGGTGGTCCGGGCGCCCGGAGGCAATTTTTATCCTCTGCGTCGCCTCGTCACGTGGAGCATCCTGACTGGACTTGCAACGTCGCACCAGGGCGCCCGGAAGAGATCCAGGCGCCCGGAGCAGCATATAAAAGAAGCCTCAGGGGTGGAGCTTCAATATCATCTCAGAATTCCCAGATTGCTTTGCTGCTCTGTGCTCCAGCTGTTGGGTTCTTCGGGCCACGAAAACCGCTTTTTCGCGTCGCGAAAACCCCGAAGGACCCAAAGCCGTAGATCCGTGCAAAGATTCGTATAAAAATTCGAAAAACTATTTCTTGTACGAGTTCAAAAACTGATCTACTACTTAGATCTACGAGAAAAATGTTTACCCTTGTAGCGATGCCCTTCGCGTTCCCGCTCGTCCAAATGATGCCGGATCTCAAGACCGTCAAGCGCCGGTCCTCTAGAAGTATCCACACGGACACACTAGATGGAGATGACCAAAAACCAAGGTGTGCTAGCACCTATGTGGTTCGGCCAAGGGAGGAGGAGAGGGAGAGATTGAGAGGAAGAACACAAGGAAGAAGAAGGAGTTACACCACTTCAATGGGAAAATATGAAATTCACACCCAAAAACCAAGTGGCCGGCCACTTTCAAAAACTCACCAATTAATTGCATTAATTGCAATTAATATGAAACCATTACCAATTAATTGCATTAATTGCAATTAATATGAAACCATTACCAATTAATTGCATTAATTGCAATTAATATGAAACCATTAAGAGAGTGGCTTTGTAACTTCCATGAGGTGACACCCATGATGATGTGGAACATCATTATTGGTCCACCTAATGCCAACTCACCAATGAGGTGGCAAAAGGTCAAGTCAAAATTGACCTTTGGTCTTCCTTCTCAAGTCAAGTCAAACTTGACTCAATCTCTACCATGGTGGATCTAATCCAACCATTTGATTCGAGCCAACTTAATATAATGAATCTAATTCATTAAATTGAATTGATTCAATGAGTCAAAATCTAAATTAGACTCATTTAACACATGAATCAACTTGAGTCGAACTCAAGTTAGCCCAATTAGGATTACTCTTAATCCAATTTGATTCATCAAATGAATCTAATCCTCTTGGTTCATCAAATGAACCTAATCTCCACCTAATTGTCCTAAGTGTGTGACCCTATAGGTTCTTGTAACGTTGGCAATGCCCTAAACCCATTTAGGAGCATAAGTAATGAGCGGTATCTAGCAACACATCATTACTACCCAAGTTACAAGAATGTCGAGATCCGACATCACCTTGTGACTACCAATTGTGACTACTCACAAAATAATGACAAGTGTCCTTCTATCCTAGACATCTAGATTGATCAATGTGAGGCATAGACCGTGTCATCCTCTAATCAATCTAAATCTTGAATCCCAAGTAGACTCACTCAATCAAATGAGCTCAACATCTCATATTGACTCATTTGGGCATGACCATGCACTTAGTGGTCTCACTCTATCAAGAATACCGATGTCGCTCCCGTCATATGGGAGGATAGATCCCATCTACATCACTCACATCCCTCTACATAATTCGTTATATGCCCAGTAATCGCCTTTATAGTCCACCCAATTACGGGTGACGTTTGACGAAACTAAAGTACATAACTCCTTATGTAGGGATCCATGGTGACTTCAGGTCTAAGGACTAATAGTCATACTAATAGTCACATGAGAAAGTATATGACATTCATATAATGATCCATGATACTTTCTCTTGCCAGGTCATTCAGTATACATTCTCCAATGCATGCCCATGTGTCAACTTGATATCTCCATATCCATGACTTGTGAGATCAAGTCATCGAGTTGACCTACATGCTAGTCTCGTCGCATTAACATTGTCCCTGAATGCTAATACTTGACTAGGAATGATTAAGATTAATGTTCCCTATATCATCTCACTATCGATTCAACTAATCGATTGATATAGGTAAGAACCTTCTACTCAAGGATGTTATTATACTTAGTTATTTGGCACAAATACAAGTAAGTATAATAACCATAAACAAATGCCTTTATATACATAAGAAATATGATACAATGAGTCCATAAAACAATAATCAAATGATTGGCTCTAGGACTCTAACTAACAATCTCCCACTAGCACTAGTGCCAATCAGTATAGGCTCTAAGGCCTAATGACCTAGTGTGACCATCATGCTTTCTCTGTGCCAAAGCCTTGGTCAAGGGATCTGCGATGTTAACCTCAGTGGGTACTCGCAAATCTTCACATCTCCTCTATCGATAATCTCTCGAATGAGATGGAGGCGCCGTAGTATGTGCTTGGTCCGCTGGTGTGAGCGAGGTTCCTTCGCCTATGCTATAGCTCCATTGTTGTCACAATAGAGCTCAACGGTAAGCAATGCTAGGAACCACCCCAAGTTCGATGATGAACTTGCGGATCAGCGCCTCCTTTCGCCTCGATGCGGAATATACTCATTGTAGAATCAACTCGTATCTCCTTGAACTCTTCCGGTGTGACACCACCATTAATGCAAAATCGAACCACATTGCGATCGGTAATCATCCGATCGGTGCGAAAGGCATCACGTAACCCTTTACGGTTAGCTCATCATTGCCTCCATATATCAAGAAATATTCTTTAGTTCTTCGTAAGTACTTAAGAATATTCTTGACCGTTATCCATGACTTTCACCGGATCGACTGATATCTGCTCGTCATGCTCAAAGCATACGAGACATCGGGTCGAGTAACATGGCGTACATGATCGATCCTATGGCCGAGGCATAAGGGATCGATCCATGCGGTCTCTCCTCTCTAGAAGAGGGACCTTGAGTCTTGAAGACTCACGCCATGTGACATCGGAAATCCCTTCTTGGAGTTCTGCATGGCAAACAAGGAGTACCAGTCAATATATGTACTCGACTTAGGCAAGCAATCTCTTAGATCTATCTCTATAGATCTGTATCCTAGAATGCGGGATGCCTCACCTAAGTCCTTCATTGAGAAGCAACTCCCTAGCCAGGTCAGACTGAAGCATAGGGATGTCCTTCCCAATGAGTAGTATGTCATCCACATATAATATGAGGAAGACAACTATGTCCCCTACAACCTTCTTGTAGACACAAGGCTCATCTTCGTTCTTGATGAAACCAAACTGTTTGATCGCATAATCAAATCGAAGATTCCAGCTCCGAGAAGCTTGCTTTAGTCCATAAATGGACCTATGCAGCTTGCATACTCTGCTAGTATGCTGTAGATCTACAAAACCCTCAGGTTGTGTCATGTACACATTCTCGAGTAGGTTTCCATTCAGAAACACGGTTTTGACATCCATCTGCCATATCTCATAGTCATGGTAGGCTGCAATAGCAAGCATGATCCGAATGGACTTAAACATCGCCACTGGAGAAAAGGTTTCATCATAGTCAATACCATGAATCTGCTTGAAACCTTTAGCTACCAAGCGACCCTTATAGATAAGTCCATCTATGTCAGTCTTTCTCTTAAAGAACCACTTGCACCCAATGGGTTTTACCCCTTCACGTGGATCAACCAAAGTCCATACTTGGTTGGTGTACATGGATTCTATTTCGGATCTCATGGCTTCTAGCCATTTCTCAGAATCTGGTCTCATCACAGCTTCTTGATAGGTGGTAGGCTCATCCTCTATGAGCACAACGTCATCATGGTCAGACAAGAGAAATGAGTATCTCTCAGGCTGACGACGTACCCTATCAGACCTGCGAAGAGGTATGTCTACTTGAACTGGTTGTTGTTCCTCAACTCTTTGTGGAACAACATCATCCACAACACTTTGTGGTTCCAATTCAACTTCCATCGAGGCATCAGTGCTATTGTTCGCATCTTGAACTTCTTCAAGATCGAGCATCTCTAGTCTTTCTAGAAACAAAGTCCCTTTCTAGAAAGACCCGAGTCTTTGTGCTGTTGGGAATGTAGAATAATATCCCTTAGTTTTCTTGGATATCCGATGAAATAACACTTGTCGGATTTAGGTCCTAATTTGTGCGAGACTTGATGTCGAACGTAAGCCTCACAACCCCAAATCCTCATGAAAGACACCTGGGCATCTCTCCCAGTCCATATCCTATATGGTGTCTTTATCACGGCCTTGGATGGAACTCGGTTGAGAATGAAAGCTGCCGTGTCTAGAGCATATCCCCATAGATATGTCGGAAGATCTGTGTGACTCATCATAGATCGTACCATATCTAATAGGGTACGATTCCTCCTTTCGGATACACCATTCCACTGTGGTGTTCCAGGAGGAGTGAGTTGGGATAGAATCCCACACTCAGCTAAATAGTCACGAAACTCAAGGCTTAAGTATTCTCCACCTCGATCGGATCGAAGTATTTTAATATTCTTGCCAAGCTGGTTCTGTACTTCATTCTTGAATTCTTTGAACTTTTCAAAGGATTCAGATTTATGTGTCATCAGGTACACATAACCGTATCTACTGAAGTCATCAGTAAATGTGATGAAGTATCTATAACCGCCTCTAGCAGCGACATTGAAAGGGCCACATACATCACTATGTATGAGTCCTAACAAATCAGTTGCTCTCTCGCCGTGCCCACTAAAGGGAGTCTTGGTCATCTTGCCTCGTAGGCATGACTCGCATATCTCATATGATTCAAAATCAAATGAGTCCAGCAAACCATCCTTATGGAGCTGGGATAAGCGCTTGTCATTTATATGACCTAAGCGACAGTGCCAGAGGTAAGTTTGGTTCAAGTCATTCGACTTGATCCTCTTGGTATTTATGTTATAGACAGGGCTCTCTAGGTCTAGAATGTAGAGTCCGTTTATCATAAGTGCAATACAATAGAACATATCGTTTAAAAAGACGGAACAACATTTGTTCTTTATTATAAACGAGTATCCTCTCTTGCAAACAAGAAACTGATATTATGTTCTTTGTCAAGGCACATAACAACAATCGTCTAATTCTAGTACTAGCCCAGAGGGCGAGATAGATGATAAGTTCCTACAGCAATAGCAGTAACTCGTGCTCCATTGCCTACTCGTGAGGTCTATCTCACCCTTCGTCGATGCTCTGCTATTCCTCAGGCTTGTACATTAGTACAAATGTGCGAAGCACATCCGGTATCTAATACCCACGATGAAGAAATAGAGAGGTTGACTTCTATAACATTTATACGAAGTAGAAATCTTATTTCTCTTCTTCTTAAGATCTTCCAGTATTCTTTGGAGTTCCTCTTCCGATGCCTTGCTTGTCCTTGATATAGGTGACAAAGATGTTCAACCATATCGTAGCGCTCATAAACTCATGTTGCTTCGAGCTCAAAGTTCATGGTTGCGAGCATAAGACAAGACACATCTAATCGTCATCTCGATGCTTCTTGTAAGCATCTCGATGCCTTCGCGTGGCGATGGCGGGAGGGCCTCCGGAATGGGTGCTCCGAGCGTCATTTCGTTCTTGGGTGAGAACTATTCTCGATTCCAGTCCAGGAAATTTGCTCCGTTGAGCTTGTCCTTCTTAAGGACAGATCGCAGAGAGAAAATGTTCGTATTTGACGTCATGGTTATTTACAACAGAAAAAATTTGCAGAAATAAATATCATATTCTTTTAAAATCATTTAATTAGGCCTTTAACTAAATGATGCTCCCACTGAATACCTTAATTTTTGTGGGACAAGATCCACATCATACTAACCCTTGAGTTAGCTTTGGCTAATACGCCCAAGGCTTAGTATGATCGGTAGGTAACGATTACCAATTACATCTCTATGCAACTCTTGTTTATAGAATCAATATCCGCATTTATATTAAAACTCGAGTTAGCTTTGGCTAATACGCCCGAGAGTTAATATAGATGTGATTTTGACCTATCTTTTCCAACCGTTGGAATAATGCCTATAGTTGACTCGATCCAACCGAGTAACTAGGAATACTCAATCTAATTGAGTTTGTATTCACCCATGCGTTGATAGGCGGGACCAAGATTGTCCCTCCGTACCCTACCAAGATAATATGTATTGCTCTGCTTTGGCAGATTCAACAATACATGTGATCGAGGTAGTGATAGGTATCACGACACGGTTAGGCATTTTAGAGTTGGTTCGATCTAGATCTAATCTAATCGAGAATGATGCATCTTGTGCACGACTTAGATCTAATCTAATCGCAAGGGTGCATCATGTGCACGACTTAGATCTAATCTAATCGTTAAGGTACTAATTAATTAATTAACTATTAAACATGCATCAGATACATAATAATTAATTAATTAATCTATTTGTGATTTAGTCATGGCCCTACTACGATCTTCTCAAGCCAATGAGAAGATCGAATGGTCAACCTAGGGTCAACAGCTTCTCCAAGCTCCTCCCTTTGACCACCTTGTGTTGCTCGTGCCCGCCTCGGAACTCCGTCTCGTGTGGACCCTCCACCGCTCCAATTTGTACATTACAATTTGAAACTCGAGTTACATTCGAGTCTAAATCTAATTTACAACAAGAATAAAAGACGAGGCACGACGCGCAGGTCGCGAATAATAAAATAAATACAACACGCGAAAACACATCACGGCACGCAGGCCGTATTATGAATTACAACACAACCAATCATATTGGGTTTTGGGCCATGACTATCACAAAATTAATATATAATTCAAAATTATATATTTTCTTATTTTCTGTAATTTTAAAAATAATTTTTATCAATTTTACAAGTAAAATTTCCCGGCGGTCCCGGTTAGCGGTTTCGGGCGCAATCGCGGAACGGATCCCCTTGCGGGGCCAGGGGCAGCGCCCCTACCCGCGATCTACCCATCGCGAGGGTTCAGCGCCCAAACCCGCTGTCCTAAAACGATTTGGGCCGAGACATTACCGTTTCGGAAAAATCTTCCCGACGGGTTCGTTTTTAGCGATTTCGGGTGCGATCGCGGAGCAAATCCCCTTGCGGAGTTAGGGGCAACGCCCCTACCCACGATCTAACCATTGTGAGTTGCTCCGTTGCGATCTAAAGGCACCCGAGTTCGCTGTCCCAAAAGATTTTGGGTCGAAACGAAGCCGTTTGGGAAAATTCTTCCCGATAGCCGAAGCCTACAAGTGCCGAGACACTTGTGCTTCGCCTATAAGGAAAAATTACCCATAAAAATATAAAAATTGAATTTTTACAGAAAATCACAGAAGTTTTGTTTTCCAAAAACCAAAAACTAACTCGTACAAGTCTTTGCACGTGGCTCTGATACCACTGTTGGGTTCTTCGGGCCACGAAAATCGCTTTTTCGCGTCGCGGAAACCCCGAAGGACCCAAAGCCGTAGATCCGTGCAAAGATTCGTATAAAAATTCGAAAAACTATTTCTTGTACGAGTTCAAAAACTGATCTACTACTTAGATCTACGAGAAAAATGTTTACCCTTGTAGCGATGCCCTTCGCGTTCCCGCTCGTCCAAATGATGCCGGATCTCAAGACTGTCAAGCGCCGGTCCTCTAGAAGTATCCACACGGACACACTAGATGGAGATGACCAAAAACCAAGGTGTGCTAGCACCTATGTGGTTCGGCCAAGGGAGGAGGAGAGGGAGAGATTGAGAGGAAGAACACAAGGAAGAAGAAGGAGTTACACCACTTCAATGGGAAAATATGAAATTCACACCCAAAAACCAAGTGGCCGGCCACTTTCAAAAACTCACCAATTAATTGCATTAATTGCAATTAATATGAAACCATTACCAATTAATTGCATTAATTGTAATTAATATGAAACCATTAAGAGAGTGACTTTGTAACTTCCATGAGGTGGCACCCATGATGATGTGGAACATCATTATTGGTCCACCTAATGCCAACTCACCAATGAGGTGGCAAAAGGTCAAGTCAAAATTGACCTTTGGTCTTCCTTCTCAAGTCAAGTCAAACTTGACTCAATCTCTACCATGGTGGATCTAATCCAACCATTTGATTCGAGCCAACTTAATATAATGAATCTAATTCATTAAATTGAATTGATTCAATGAGTCAAAATCTAAATTAGACTCATTTAACACATGAATCAACTTGAGTCGAACTCAAGTTAGCCCAATTAGGATTACTCTTAATCCAATTTGATTCATCAAATGAATCTAATCCTCTTGGTTCATCAAATGAACCTAATCTCCACCTAATTGTCCTAAGTGTGTGACCCTATAGGTTCTTGTAACGTTGGCAATGCCCTAAACCCATTTAGGAGCATAAGTAATGAGCGGTATCTAGCAACACATCATTACTACCCAAGTTACAAGAATGTCGAGATCCGACATCACCTTGTGACTACCAATTGTGACTACTCACAAAATAATGACAAGTGTCCTTCTATCCTAGACATCTAGATTGATCAATGTGAGGCATAGACCGTGTCATCCTCTAATCAATCTAAATCTTGAACTCCAAGTAGACTCACTCGATCAAATGAGCTCAACATCTAATGTTGACTCATTTGGGCATGACCATGCACTTAGTGGTCTCACTCTATCAAGAATACCGATGTCGCTCCCGTCATATGGGAGGGATAGATCCCATCTACATCACTCACATCCCTCTGCATAATTTGTTACATACCCAGTAATCGCCTTTATAGTCCACCCAGTTACGGGTGACGTTTGACGAAACTAAAGTACATAACTCCTTATGTAGGGATCCATGGTGACTTCAGGTCTAAGGACTAATAGTCATACTAATAGCCACATGAGAAAGTATATGACACTCATATAACGATCCATGATACTTTCTCATGGCGGGTCATTCAGTATACATTCTCTAATGCATACCCATGTGTCAGCTTGATATCTCTATATCCATGACTTGTGAGATCAAGTCATCGAGCTGACCTACATGCTAGTCTTATTGTATTAACATTGTCCCTGAATGCTAATACTCGACTAGGAATGATTTAGAGTAGTGTTCCCTATATCATCTCACTATCGATTCAACTAATCGATTGATATAGGTATGAACCTTCTACTCAAGGACGCTATTATACTTAGTCTATTTGGCACTAATATAAATAAGTATAATAACCAAACAAATGCCTTTATTAATATACAAGAATATGATATACATGAGTCCATACAATCATCAAATAATTGGCTCTAGGGCTCTAACTAACACCAGCGATGCTAACAAAGCTCCGACAACGCGCCCTTGCTCTTTAAGCTTTCTCTTCTGTCGGTATAGCTTTGTGTTTTGTTTCATTAGCATTTCTTATACTCTTTTTGTAATCACATTCGAATTGCTAGTGATTGCCCAACGAAAGTGGTCAAGGACCACGGGCCTTCGAGTAGGAGTCGTCACAGGCTCCGAACGAAGTAAAATCAATTGTGTTCATTTACTTTTCCGCTGCGTACTTTTACACTCGAGTTTTCGAATCGATATTCACCCCCCTCTATCGAACGATCACGGTCCTACAAGTGGTATCAGAGCAGGTACCGCTCTGATTTGGTGCAACCACCAATCAGACAGGGGGTGAAAAATTAATTTTTTTCCAGTTTTCAGTTTTACGTTTAATTTCAAACTGGTATTATTACCTGTTTTGAATTTTTTTTGCAATTAAATCTAAATTGGTGCAACACCAATTTAGATACTTCTATTATTTTTTCTTCCGCACTACTAATCCAAGACCAAGTCTTGGGATTTTTTTTCTTTTCTTTCTTCTGTGCGCAAGAAGGATTCAACACGGTACGACCTCCACTCTTCAATGGGGACGATTTTCCGTACTGGAAGAAGCGCATGGAGGTTTACCTCAAAACAGACTTCGACCAGTGGATGAGCGTTACGAGATCCTATAAAATTCCAGCGGACACCTCCGGGAATATACTAGATCCTGAAGACTGGACAGCAGATTTGAAGAAAAAGGCGTCAACAGAAAATAAAGCGATCAACACTCTACAGTGAAGAACTGAACAGAGTCGGTCCACACAAAAACGCTAAAGAGCTGTGGGACAAATTGATTGAGCTGCACGAGGGAACGAGCGACGCCAAGGTAACAAAACGAGACCTGCTTTTAAATAAAATTTTTAATATAAAAATGCAGGAAGGTGAAACGGCGAATCAGCTCCACGCAAGGATCAAGGACATCCTCAACGGGCTTCATGCGATAGGCCACCAGATGGAAAATAGAGACTTAATAAGGTACGCATTAAATGTTTTTCCACGTAATAGTTTGTGGGCATCAATCGTAGATGTCTACAAAATTTCTAAAAATCTTTCCAAGTTAAAATTAGACGAGCTTTTCTGTGAATTAGAATTACATGAACAAACTAATGCTGGAGCCAAGAAAGGTATAACTTTATTTGCAGGTTCCTCCAAAGAAAAGAAGGGCAAGCCTGAATATGAAGAAGATTCCAACCAAGACTCCGAAGACGAAGAACACCTGGTGAACTTGGTAAGAAAAATGTTCACCAGGAGAAAAAGGAGCTTCAGCAAAAAGGACCTTCAAAAGATCAGTTCTCCCTCAGAACAAAAGAACGTGACTTGCTTCGGCTGCAATAAAAAGGGACACTACAAGAACGAATGCCCAAAACTGAAGTTCGACAAACCGAAGCCAACCAAAAAGAAGGCCCTCAAAGCAACGTGGGATGACTCCTCGGACGAATCGGAGGAAGAAGAGTAGAAACATCAGAGCCACCTCGCACTGATGGCCCGCGAAGCTGAAACAGAAGACGAGTCGGAAGATGAAGACGAGTCTGAACCCGAAACAATCCACGAGTCCGTACTCGTTTCAGAAGGCCCAAATGAGGTAGATTTTAATTTAAACAAAAAAATTTTTAGAATTATTTCCTGTTTAAATAGTAAATTAATTAAAATAGAAAATGAAAATAAATCACTTCTTGAGGAAAATCAAAATCTCAAGGAACAAATCAAAAATTCAAATCCAACTCAAGATCTAACACTTGAGGAGGAGAATTTATCATTAAAAAATGAGATTAACAATTTAAAAGAAATGTTAGAAAAATTCACAACAAGATCAAAAAATCTTGACTTAATCCTAAATAATCAAAAAGCATGCTATAATAAAACCGGACTAGGATATAAGTCGAATTCAAATAAAACCTTCAAATCATTAATAACCCAATATAAATCAACCAATCTAGCTTGGGTTCCGAAAGCGTGCTTAACCACGCAAATAGGACTTAATCAATATTATATACATAAAGAAAAAATACATTATATAAAATCGAATAAACCAAACCAAAATCCAAAATCTAAACACTTTAAAAATCAACAAAATTATCACCAAGTTAACTATAACTATAAAAGGAATCGACACAAACCTAAAACCAAAATTTAAATTAATGGCCAATAATTCAGGGGGAGGCTCCAGAATAGCTGGCACCTCCAAAACTAACTTACCCGACAGGGTAACCTAAAACAAACTAACCCGGCAGGGTAATTAGGATTAGAGACCAAGTTTAACTTGAATCATGGTACTGGTGAAGTTTTTGGATGATAGTACGTTAGGGAAATTTGGGCATCGCATGTCTAGAAAGATATGGTTTCGATCTGGTGCATTTGGCCAAGTGGAACTGACCGAAGCTACCCTTAAATGAATCCTAACCAGTTAAACCAAGGTTTAGTACTAAGCTCCGTGGATAGGACTATTCGGAAAACCTCGAAAGGTTGGTTACTTCTAATGACGTCCATGTGACTCACCAAGCTTAGAAGTTTATCCGAAGAATGTCTGTCTGTAGAGACCAAAGCTAAACCTAAATCTAATACAAGTTAAACCAAGATTCCATAATTAAAATCCAATTTCATCTCACAAAATCGTAGGATTCCCTGATTGATAATATAGATCGGGTGAGATGAATAAGGCTTAAATTTGCTTAATTAAAATTTTAATTTTAAACTTAAAAATTAATTTCAAAATTTTAATTTTAAACTTAAAAATTAATTTCAAAATTTTAATTTCAAACTTAAAAATTAATTTCAAAATCTTAATTTTAAACTTAAAAATTAATTTCAAAATTTTAATTTTAAACTTAATTTCAAATTTTTAATTTCAAACTTAAAAATTAATTTCAAAATTTTAATTTCAAACTTAAAAATTAATTTTAAAATTTTAATTTTAAACTTAATTTCAAAATTTTAATTTTAAACTTAAAAATTAATTTCAAAATTTTAATTTCAAACTTAAAAATTAATTTCAAAATTTTAATTTTAAACTTAAAAATTAATTTCAAAATTTTAATTTTAAACTTAAAAATTAATTTCAAAATTTTTATGTTAAACTCAAAAATTAATTTCAAAATTTTAATTTTAAACTTAAAAATTTAATTTCAAAATTTTAATGTTAAACTTAAAAATTAGTTTCAAAATTTTAATTTTAAAACTTAAAAATTAATTTCAAAATTTTAACTTTAAACTTAAAAATTAGTTTCAAAATTTTAATTTAAAACTTAAAACTTAATTAATTTGAAAAAAAAAACAAAAAACAGGCGCCCCTGGTATTCACTTCCGGGGCGCTCGGAAGGGAATCCGGGCGCCCCGCCTAAAATCAACTCCGGGCGCCCGGAGCTCCCTATAAATAAGGGGCAGCGGGCGCCCCCAACCCTTGCCCCACAAAATCTTCACTTTTGCCAAGGTTCACTCCGAACCTCAGTGCGAGAGTATTTTAAATCAAATTTTTCTTGCGGTGAAGACGCTGCTGCGATTCAACCGAGGTCGTCAGATCTATATTTGTCGATGGCTCCTCGGTAAAACTTCTTCCCCTATCTGAAAATTTATTAGAATTTGTCTTCTCATTTTTTCTTAGAATATCTTTTTTATATACAGTAGGAAACGAACAAATACTGGTGTTGGACCCTCTAATGCTAGCACTGACCCTAGGTTTCCCACAGATGAACTAAGGCTTAAGTTTGAGTCAACCATTTATAAGGCCATTAGGACTAAATGTATAAATAGATCGTTCTTTCTAGGTTCGTGTGCCCCCGTTATAGAGGTTATAAACCACTATAACTTAAAGAACCTTGTCGAATGTACCAGTCCAGTAAACATAAGTTTGTGTGCTGAATTTTGCAATAACCTAGTGAAAGTAGACGACCTCACCTATACCACTAGGGCAGCGGGTACTGATATCACGTTTTCCCCTACGACTATCCGAGAGTTTTTAGAGTTACGTCCATCTACTTGTTCTTTCTTGTGCTATCCTCCCAGGGATCTACCATTCGGAGATCCCTACTCACATATTACTCTCGATACGATTTACTCGTATTTTTTTTGGGGAGAGCGAGATCCCACTGTAACCCAGTTTAGGTCGGTAGAACTTCGAGTCCAGGACTACGCTCTTTATAGGGTCTTAGTCTGTTGCATTTTACCACTGACTACTCGGGACATCGCTGTGATGTGCCCATTCCATTCATTTTTACTCTATGCCCTGAGTCATCGGTTAGATATTGACATCAGCCTACATATCTTCTCCACCATTATCTACTCGGCTGGATACGTGACTGATAGACGAGTCCACATGCCATTCTGTCACATTCTGACAGCATATATGTCCTCGTTGCACATTGATGTCACTAGAGGAGACATTGCCTATATGACCGAGTTTGATGTTATAGCAGCTAGGAACTTCTCCTTAGCTGGTATCCAAGTAGATAGGGATGACGGGACTATGTCTTGGCGGAGGGGGGCACAGCACCAGCCCGATCCAGACGTAGAGGGGGACATGTTCATGCTTGCACTGTTTCCAGAGGAAGCCGCACCGGCGCCACCACCGCCCCCAGCTCGAGCACCACGTCACGCTCCCCGCACTCTAGCCGACCGTATGACCGGACTAGAGAGAGCTATGACGAGTCTCCAGCAGGAGAACTCTGATTTTCATCAGGACATACGACGAGAGGTTGCCGAGTTACGAGCTGCCGGACAGACTCGACACACGGAGCTGATGACACTACTCCATTCCTGGGGATCTAGACCACCCCCTTCCTCATCTCAGTAGCTCTAGTTGTGACATTTCAGACATTTACATCACTTGTAGTATACTTATTGATCTACCTAGTGTTCCTTCTGTTATGAATTGATCATGTTCAATCTTAATAGACTAGGGGTTTCATAGTTCAAAAATATTTTCAAAAATGGTTCTCTCAAATTATAAGTTAAACTTGTTTGTTTTCAAAACTTTCCATTTTTAGATTTTCAAAAACAGTTTTGGCCTTAGACTAGTTTTGAATCCTTAGAAAGCATGTACCCATAGGACTAGTTTTTGAGCATCTCACCACACCTTAGGTTTACCTTGCTTGTGTTTGACAAACATAGAAAGGGTGAGATGCATAGGCCACCTGTCTGGACTTAAGATGCTTATTTCAGTGCATCAGCATAAGTCTAGACGTTAAATACAAATCAGACATTAATCAGATTAAGTTCATCAGTCAAGTCAAACACTGACTGCTTATAATCAACTTACTCTGACTAACCAAGTGAAAGCTATTATCTTCTGATAGTTAGTTAGTACCTAATTGGTTAGACAGCTGTTTAATTTTAAGTGTCAAGTTCAGGGGGAGAAATTAATTAAAATTTTGTATGTTTTTGTACATCTATTTTAAAACTAACTCATTTTTGAACACCAGTCTTCAAAACATTAAATTTAACTGAGTGTTTAAAAAATTGGAAGTTTAAAAATCCCACCTAATTTCTAAACTTGATTTTAAAGTTGAAAATTATTACAAATTTAAACTTATTCAGTTTTGTAACATATGCTTGAAAATTAAACTTTCCAAACTTAGCTTTTATAAAATTAGCCTTAACAAATTTACTTTGGCTAAAATTTTACTTGTTTTTTGAAAAATTTAAAAATTTGCTTTGTTTTGAAAAATCAAATTTAAAAACTGGATTCAACTTAGTGTTTGAAAATTGGAATTTGAAAATTAGAATTTACCTTTTGAAAAGTAAATGTTACTTAAAATCTAAAGTTGAAAAACCTGATTTGAAAATTTTTACACGTTTGAAAAGTTAAACTTGATTCACTTTAAACTTATACTTTTTTCAACTTGACTCCCCCAAGTCAACTTGACTATCTTTTTAAAAATTGTACTTTTATCAGTATCTTTGAATTTTGAATCACACTTAGATATTTTCCAAAATTAGCTGTTTCTTAATGAATTTTTACAGTAACTCTACACTATGCTTGTTTACCCTTGCTTATTTTTGATGAATGCCAAAGGGGGAGGGTTAGGTGGTTAAAGTTAGCTAAACCAAATTGAAAACACTAAAAACTAACTTTAAAAACCATGTACCTGTTTTAATTATTTTTGCGTCTTTTCACTAACTTAACCAGGTTGTCATTCTATCAAAAAGGGGGAGATTGTTGGTGCGGGTAGCACTAACGGTCTAACCTAGGTTTTGATGAATGACAAATAGGTTAAGTTAGGTTTATTGTTGATCTAACACTCTGATCGAGTGTGTAGGATAAGTCCAGACAGGTCGACGGGCTGACCGGATGTCTGGCACGAAGCCCAGCTAGGTCGACGGGCTGACCGGATAGCTGGCGAGAAGTCCAAGCGGGTCGACTGGCTGACCGGATGCTTGGCGAGAAGTCCAGCTAGGTCGATGGGCTGACTGGATAGCTGGCGAGAAGTCCAGACGGGTCGAAGGGCTGACCGGACGTCTGGCAGGTAAGTGAGGTAAGTCACTGGAGGGGAGTGACTATGAGGACGCGTTCCCAGGAAGGGAACATTAGGCGTCGATCCAGCTTAGATCCATTTCGGATATCTAAGTCGAGATCGTGACTAGATTCCGGTCTTGGAAAGACGGAATCTAAGTCATACTTTTTCTGTTAATTCATTGTGCTAACAATCTGTGTTGCAGGATATATTTTGCCTCGGACTAACCTTGTTTTGCAGGAGAAGGAATCTCGGAAAAAGGTGGTCCGGGCGCCCGGAAGGTATCCGGGCGCCCGGAGGTGAATTTTATCCAGGCCGAGTCGTCGCCACGTGGCCGGAGCAGCATATAAAAGAAGCCCCAGGGGTGGAGCTTCAATATCATCTCAGAATTCCCAGATTGCTTTGCTGCTCTGTGCTCCAGCGACGCTAACAAAGCTCCGACAACGCGCCCTTGCTCTTTAAGCTTTCTCTTCTGTCGGTATAGCTTTGTGTTTTGTTTCATTAGCATTTCTTGTACTCTTTTTGTAATCACATTCGAATTGCTTGTGATTTCCCAACGAAAGTGGTCAAGCACCACGGGCCTTCGAGTAGGAGTCGTCACAGGCTCCGAACGAAGTAAAATCAATTGTGTTCATTTACTTTTCCGCTGCGTACTTTTACACTCGAGTTTTCGAATCGATATTCACCCCCCCTCTATCGAACGATCACGGTCCTACAAGAAACACGTATATAAAAGATTACCCACTTTCTCATTTGGTTTGTATTACACAATAATTTATGTAGTAGAAACAAATGCAATAGTAAATTCTAAGTTTACTGACTCAAATGATTTTATACTTTGACATAACTAGTTGGGATATCTTGGTTCCATAATATTTTAAAAGCTTATCAAGAATTCACATGAACATCCATTAAAAAGCTAGAAGATTCTTAAATTTAATGAATTCTCATGTGTTGCTTGTTCTCAAGGAAAACTTATTATGCAACCTTCACTATTTAAAGTTGTAATTGAATCCAATGCCTTTTTAGAACATATACAAGACAATATATGTGGGTTTATTCACCCATCATGTGGACCATTTAAATATTTTATGGTTCTAATTAATGCATCTATAAGATGGTCACATGTATATTTATTATCAACTCACAACTTGGCATTTGTAAGATTGCTCACCCAAATAATTTGATTGAGAGCACAATTTCCAGAATATTCTATCAAGAAAATACATCTTGATAATGTTGGCGAATTTACATCTCAGGTATTTAACGACTATTGTATGTCTATTGAGATAACTGTTTAGCATCCTATTACTCATTGTAGTAAAAGGTGGAATCCGCCATCCCAACAGCCCCACACAGTTGACCTCACGACCATCTGTGAGGAGGTAAATCGGGAAGTTGTAGTTGACTAGTGTGGGGGAGGACTTTTTCCTCAATTTTACCAAGATTCGAACCCTTGCCCTATTATAGCAACTCTACCTTGCACTAGCCAACTCAACCTTGCTCCAGGGCAGTGTAAAATACCGCACCTAAATAATAATTAAATAATAAAGTTTAATAGGCGAAAAACCTTAATGGAACTTTTAGAAAATTTTAAATTTTTTTTGAAAATTAATTGGAGTTCGTATGATAAATTTAAGAGGATAAATCTATAAGTTTGATAAATAGTTGTTTAGATTTCTCAAAATTAGGAGTTGATTGATTAAATTACGCTAAAGTTAGTTAATTAAAGTGTAGCTGTTTTTCCCAATCACGCCAACTTCCTCAACCCTCCCGAACTTTCCATCTCGCGCCGCTGCCCTCTCCCCTCTCGCCCGATCGCTGCAAATCTTCGACCCCGAGACATTGGCGCCGTGCCACCAGTCGCTATCGTTCGCCACCGCCGCACCCTAGCCACTGGTCTTCGCCCTCACCTCGCGACGCCGCACCTCCGTCGGTCACGACGAGCCCCAGCCGCCGGCCTTGCCTCCTTCCCTTACCACAGCGGCGATCTCTCTTCCTCGCACGAGCATCCTCGGATGCTGCCGACCCCTCCTCCTCACGCCAGCACCAGAGACGCCACGCCACCGCCGGTCACGACGAACCCTAGCCGCTGGCCTCTCCTCCCTCACGCGAGCGTCGCAACCGATGATCTTCCTTCCCTTCTCCGCTGAGTCACAGCCGTGCCGTCTCTTCTCCTCACGCGAGCACCAGAGACTTCCTGCCGTGCCCTAATTTCGTTGAAGTGGGTTCCAGCCGGAGAGGAAGCGGTAGACAAAATCTTGGTAAGGCATTTCAGTTTTGGGGATTTAGTTGTGGTTGACGATGCTTGATTCTTTCAATTGATTTCGGAAGCTTGAGATCGATTGGGGATAGTTTTGGGTTTGAACAGCCATACTCTACATTTAAGCTTCTGGGTTTTTGGACAGACAGTAGCTGTTGTTTGAGTTAAGGATTCATTTGGCTACATATTATGTTTGTGGACGGTGGATAAAATTGGCTAGGGTTGAATAGGTTGTGAGTTAACCTCGGGAGATGTTCCTGCTATGGTTTGTTTCATGAAGATTGTCGTTGAAACATTGGTAAAATTTTTGGTGGATTTGAATGGTGTCATTTTTTTGCTATTCTCCCTGTTCTTCTTGTAAATCCTGGGCAGAATTGCCATAGTGGAGGTTTAAGGGTGAAAATGTAATCTAAAATTTTTTTGGGATGTTTAGGTTGCTTTGTTCCAGGTGATCATGGAAGGATTTGGGTGAATCGAGGTTCATAGTTGGATTAGGGTTTTTCCCTAATTAGGTTGGGTTGAGTTTAGCTAGTTGTTGTTTATGAAATTAGCTAAATTGTACAGTATATGACTTGCAGGACGTTATTTCGAGAAGAGCACGTCAGATTATTTGACATGATCTTCTATTAAAGGCGGGTACTTCTTACTTTGTCTCTTTAATTCTCTGGACTTAGTGCATGAGCTATTTTTGGATAAGAACTGTTTTACCTTGACTCCACTCTTATTTACTTACGCTTGATACTTCCACTCTAACCTTTGAGTTATTCGTTTTTATATCCATACAGTTTTTTGTTGTCATCTATGATATTTAGCATATACTAGATACCATGTTTGCATATTTTGATTGTTGTTAGTTATGTTTTGTATTGAGCATGCTGGCTTCCTGTAGCATACCTGATTCTTGTTTATATAGATATATATGATGACTGTTGCATTTGGTGCATCATATCATGGCAGACATGTCAACGACCAATTCTCCCTTGCGGTCGAGAGAGTCGTTGACCAGGGTCGCATCCTCGGCCACTCGATAGAGTGGTAGCTGGAGTTGATGCCGCTTGTCCTGTCGTGCCACACTCGGCCACTTGTAGTTGGTGGTAGCTGGAGTTGCGAGCAGCAGGGACCCCCTTCGCTGTGTAGCTAGTTAACTACTTAGCACCTGCCCACTCGGTCACTTGATAGGAGTGACGACCTTTGAGTGGTACAGTTGTCATCGATCCGACCTCTCGACCATACAGGGGTCCTGGTGCAGTGAGGTGGGCGGGGTGACCATCCGTGCATATGCTGTTATTATATTTGCTTTGGCTGCTGTTGTTTACATATGCTGTTATTGCTTACTTATGTTGCCGTTGCTTCTTGCTGTTGTTCACTTATGCTAATATGCTGCCTTATGTTGAGGTATACTCATTGTAGGTGGTTAGACCTTGGGTTATTTATTGGAAATGTTTATATATCTTACGCATTAGTTATGAGCAGTACTGTAGCAGATTAGTTCTACTCCCGACCTTTTATTACCTAGCCTAGGATATGGTTTCAGGTATGAGCATTGATTATGATTTTATTTTGTATCTGCTACTTCCCTTATGAGACTGTATTCTTTTTGACATTCTCTATTTGTTTATATATGTTCATGCACTATCTTTCCTTACCCGCTGAGTTCCAATACTCATCACCTCGCAAACTGGTTTTCTTTCGCCAGGTAGCAGTAGATGATTCATGGATGCTTGGAGAGATGTCGACTGTCAGTCTTGGGTCCTGCGTTATATCGGTTTTACTTCCGCTCTACTTGTATTTTTAGTATATTGGTCTGTGTTTGGAGTTTGATTCGTAGTGTTTTGTTTTCGTGATCTTGTGGTTGTATAAGCCTAATTGGCTCGTAAACTTTAGTTGTGGATTGTGGGTTTTCTCTTCGTTTTTTTTTCTACTGTGCTTATTTCCAGCCGTGTGGGCTGTTATTTAAATGCGTGGTTGTGTTTACTTCATTGTTGTCCAGCCGGGTAGGCTTAATATATTAAATTGCGTGGTTATGTTGTTTCTATTGTGTATATATTTCAGCCAAGTGTGGCTGATGTATATTTTGTATGTAGTAATGCTTTAGATTGTCACCCGTACAGGGGAGATGTTGTCGGATTTTTGTCTGGTGAGGACTCCTCTGGACGTGATAGGCTGCATCCTGTTACGTATGTTCGTACAATAAATGGTTTAGCTGAATCATTTATTAAACGCCTCCAGTTAATAGTTAGACTATTGATTATAAGAATTAAAATTCTTATATCCATTTGGGGGCATGCTATTTTGCATGCAACAACAATTATATGTATCAGGCCAACTAGTTATCACATATTCTCCCCTTTACAATTGACTTTTGGTCAAGAACCTAATGTTGATGTAGTTTGTACTAACGGTCCAACTCAGGTTTTGATGAATGACAAGTAAGTTTAGTTAGATTTTGTTGTGATCTAATCACTTGATTAAGTGTACAGGAGAAGTCTAGATAGGTCGACGGACTGACTGAATATCTGGCAAGAAATTCGATTAGGTCAACAGATTGATCGGATAGCTGGTACGAAGTCCAAATAGGTCAACAAGCTGACTAGATATTTGGTGAGAAGTCCAGCTAGATCAACGGGCCGACTGGATAGCTGGCATGAAGTCCAGACAGGTTGACGGGTTGACCGAATGTTTGATAAAGTGGAAAGTAAAGGTAAGTCCCTGGAGGAGAGTGACTAAGTGAGGACGTTGTTGGTGTAGCGGGGCCGGCAAGAAGGGAGGGGTGAATTGCCTGCAAAATAAGAACTACCCTCCTCGTACTTTCAACTCTAAAATAGCAAAAAAAAAAAATAATAGAAAGGAAAGAAAGAAGTTTCAGGGATTTGAATTGGTTACAACTTAGGTGATTGTTAATCCAAGGCGGTTGAACAACTCTATTAGAAACGTCTCCTTCACTGTAGGCGGAGAAGTCTTTTTACACACTAAGAAAATTTAGATGTTGGTAGGATTTGAATACAGAGTTGAATTAATAATTTCCTAACTCTAGGGGTCTTTATATAGCTCCTAGAAATCCTATCTCGAGTCTTGAGGGTGCCTCCAAAGTGGTTGCACGACCGGTGTCAAGTGGTCTTCTGCTTTTGCTCCGATGCGTCGACAATCATCATTTTCGCTCCAAAAGTTATTCCCTGTCAACACAAAATCAAACAAAGAGCATATCTCCGACAAAAGAGTAATTAATACTGAATAAACAATAGGAGAGATGATCGTGCGAAGAATATATACAAATAAAGCAAGTGAATGCGCGTTAAAACATACATAAACGATCATAATATCTATGCACATCACCAAGTAAATGCTATGTCGATCGGAGCGCATATACGGTTGTGCGAGAAATAATCTATTGAGCCGAGGGACGGCGAAGAAGAGCAATTGAGATCGACTGGGCGGGGAATCCCGACCGAGCGACTCCCCTGCTTTGCCAAATAGTGAGACCCCTCCTATATCCCGTAATACCCCTCTAGGAGATGATGCCGCTGACAATAGGGCATGACTAACAGGTAAATTATACGATAGAAGCTTCTACTGCCATGTCAGAGATTTGCATGCCTTATTAAGGTATGGTGTCAGAGATATTTTTTTGACATATTTTTTCATAAGACAGTTGGGAAAACGTGCCCGCGCCTTGTGAAGCATGCGTGTCGCCCACTGGAGCACTATATAAAGGGGGTATATGCACCGGTAGAGGTATGTGTTATATGTTATAAGTGCTTGTGCTCTCATTGCTGCTACGTTGTTCTATCGTCCTCATATTATTCTGGTGACTGATTTAAGTGTCGGAGGACCAACGTCGGGACCTCTTCCCTGACCCAGCACTGACGAACAGAGTCTTCACACGGTCAACCGAGGAGTCACATCCCCAGTCAACCGTCTTCATTGTTTTTGGGTAGGATCACTAAAGTATTGTTAATTTTAATCAAAAATCAACAACATTCAAAGCAAAAGAACCCAACTCTATTTTATTAAAAAGTGGTTACATTCATTTCTGACGTCCCTCACAGTCCATTCTCAGTTTATATAAAGAACGGTAAATCATGAGTTCAACTTGAGTTGATTAGGAGGTAGAAGGAGTTTTTTTATCCGAGAGCATATGCTCATCGGAAATTGATCTCTTATCCCATTGTAATAAGTGCTACTGTCTAGTCAACTGGCATCCATGGGGACTAAAAAAACCCAACTCCAAACTAAATAAAAGTGAGAGTGATGTACACCTTAAACTGCCATTGAAACATAGATGAAAGATACTTAATGTTTGTTTAAGCTTTCTTACCTCTTCTGGTTTGCAAATTGCAATTAAGCACAGGTCATTTATCATTAAAAAAGGAACAAGTCAACAGACCTATGAAACAAAGATATGGATTGTTTTTTGTAATCTCATTTGGTATTTTCTATTAATTTTTCACGGACTACATCAACTGAGATGAAATAATTCTAGTTTATTTGTTCAATCCAGTATAATATTAAGTACACCAACCTGATGTCACGAATGACACAAATGTGTTGCTTGCATTTTCTTTATGGTTTTTTCTAGCCTGCCATGAAACTTCACGGTTGACTTGACTTCATCCAATTGGAGCACTAGTCAATCTTCTTCCATTCCTCTGTGACATTAAACCAATTGACTGAGATCCCATAAACCTTAAAAGAATCAAAACTTCCAAGTTTTTCATCAGAAGCTGAGTAAATGGATTTCTTTCTGGAAGAAACCACTGGTATGCCATCCAACTTCACAGGCAATCATCTGCTAATCTTCCATGGTATCTCTGCTTTATCCCACCTCTGTTTCTTGCTTGGCCTATCTGTTGTGTGGTATTTGGGGCATTTTATGAGTAGCAGAGATTCTGAGAGACAGTTGGAGGCCAGTGGATTCTTGTTCTATAGATTAAGCATTTTCACTTCTATGAGCTTGGGTTTGCTTCATCTGCCTTTGAGTGTTTTAATATACTTATGGTATCGGCATGATTACATACTTTTCACCATCGAAGCGAGTTTGACAATCAGATCACTTGCATGGTTTGCTGCAACTGCCTACTTACTTGTTGAATTTGGTATCTCAAATGAGGAACGCTTTCCAACCTTCCTTAGGATTTGGTGGGGTCTCTTCTTACCAATGTCGTGTTCTTGTCTTGTGGTAGACATGCTTTATTTGAAGAGGCACGAAGCCATAAGGGCTTATCAATTGGTTTTTGATTCTAGTTCAATTATTGCTGGATTGATCCTTAATTATTCTGGATTCTTTGGTCAGAGGGTTTGGAGGACCAATCATGGAGAACCTCTTTTGGATGGAAGTAATAGAAATAGATCATCCACTGAGATTGGTTCTGGCCATTCTGCCAACTCACTATTTGAAAATGCTAGTATACTAAGCATTCTCTCTTTCTCTTGGATTGGCCCCTTGCTTTCTGTTGGTCATAAGAAGACATTAGAGCTTAAGGACGTTCCACAATTGGCTAGTAATGACAGTGTCCATACTGTTTTCCCAATTTTCAAAAGCATCCTTCAGTCTTATGCTCGTGCCACTGCACATTGCAGAATTACCTCATTCATGTTGGTTAAAGCATTAATCTGAACAGTTTGGGCCCAATACTTATTGGTAATATTCTATGCACTTTTATCTTCTGTGGCTTCATTCGTCGGTCCCTATCTACTAGATTACCTTGTTAGATATCTTAGTAGTGATCACAAATTGGCAAATCAAGGCTACATTATGGTTATGACATTCATTATGTCGAAGATCGTTGAGAGTCTTTGTGATAGGCATTTCTATTTCAGAATACTACAAATGAGAATCAGGGTCAGGAGCTCCCTTGTAGCTTTGATCTACCAAAAGGGTCTTATGCTTTCCAGTCACTCAAGACAGAGCGTTACTAGCGGGGAAATCTTAACCTACATGAGTACTGATGCTTCAAGGGTCGGTGATCTTAGTTGGTTCATTCTACATCTGTTGTCAGTGCCAGTGCAAATTTTTCTATCATTGTTAATTTTGTATCCTAGAATTGGCGTTGCTTCACTAGTTTCCTTAATGGCCACCTTCTTGGTAATGTTACTTAATATTCCCTTAACTAAGTGCGAACAGAATTACACAGAAAAGCTTATGAAGTCCAAAGATAATAGAATAAAAGCTACTACGGAGATCTTAAAGAATATGAGGATTCTAAAACTTCAAGCTTGGGAAATGAAGTTCTTATCCAAAGTAATGGAGCTGAGGAAAACTGAAACTAAATGGTTATGGAAATATGCGTGCACATCCGCTGCTGCAACATTTCTCTTCTCCTGCTCATCCATTTTTGTTGCAGTGGTGGCATTCGGGACTTGCATGCTTATGGGAATACCACTGGAGACAGGAAAAGTACTATCGGCACTAGCAACATTTAGATTGCTGCAAGACCCCATTTTTTCACTTCCAGATGTCATTTCAGGGCTAGTTCAGACCAAAGTTTCTGCCGACAGAATATCAACATTTCTCAATCTCGAGGACTTGCAGCACGTCGTGCAGAAACTACCAAGAGATAGCTGTGAAGTTTCTATCGAAGTTAGTAATGGAAACTTCGCCTGGGATCCGTCCTCTCAAAATCTTACGCTCAAAGAAGTAAATTTGCAAGTGCTGAAAGGAAGGAAAGTTGCAGTTTGCGGTAGTGTCGGTTCTGGTAAGACCAGCTTACTCCATTGCATATTAGGAGAGGTACCAAAAATTTCTGGAGATGTTAAGTTGTATGGAACGACGTCTTATGTTTCTCAATCACCCTGGATACTGAGTGGTAGCATTCAGGACAACATACTATTCGGCAAGCAAATGGATAATGTCATTAAGTATGAAAGAGTGCTGGAAGCATGTTCTCTGAAGAAGGATTTGGAAATCATGCCTTTGGGTGATCAAACCATCATAGGAGAGAGAGGCATCAATTTGAGCGGAGGACAGAAACAGCGGGTCCAAATTGCGCGCGCATTATACCATGATGCTGACATATATCTGTTTGATGACCCATTCAGTGCTGTTGATGCTCACACTGCATCCCATCTCTTCAAGGTAATACCTTCCTTCCACTTTGTTTATGAAAACAAACTACGGATGACTCATCGCTACTATTAAATATTAAATTAGAAGACACACTGTTCATCGGGTCGCAATTCAGATCATCCAAATGCATAAATAGAGGTGTAAATAACAATATAACAAAGAAAACTATTAATTAATTAATAGTTGTAATTTAGTTAATTAGGATACCATCTTGCCAAACAATGCATACACAATCTTTTTTTATCTCACCTATACCACAAAAGCTTCTTCTCAGCTCAACATTTGCATGAATAACCCAACATGGAGGGTGGTATTCTTGGCCTTAAACAAAATTAGTGTCTCTGGGTGTGATGCAGTAATAAAACATTTAGAGAGTAATCAAGAGGACCATGATTCAAATTTCAAATGCATAAGTTGTACTCTAAATTTATTCGGCAGACAAACTAGAGAAAAGAAGGCCTACCTATAACAATAATCGGGCACTTACATTATAAAGAAAAAAAAGCTAAGTGACTTAGTACACTATTGATTTAGGTCAGTTTACCTCCAATAGAAAGGAAATTCTTTTGCCAAGGTCCTCATTTTGTAGCAATTATTTGGAAGACAGACCGCCTTCAATATTCCCGGTCAGGTTTCGTGACAACTCTCAAGTTGAATCCAAGGCCTTTTAGTGGTAGTTCTTGGAACGTACACCCAAATTCAGCCGCAAGCTTCTCCCCATTTTTATCTCTTCAGCCAATTAGTAAAGTCGATTCTCAGACAACTCAAGTGAGAAAAACAAGCCAGTCCAATCATTGCATGTAGCAGCTGTTAAGTGCTTGCCTCTACAAGGATTAGGGTATCTTCAGCATATTGTGCTATTTCCTCACTTTTTTCACATGCCTCAAATTAATATGAGCTTTGTTTAGCTTCTGTGAAGTTTCTGTGCAAGAGGTCACTGAGGAGAATGAACAACAGTAGGGAGAGTAGATTTTCTTGCCTCAGTCCACATATATTTGGACCAAGCACTTGGAGTACCATTCAATAAGATTGTTTTTTTGCCACTTTGATAATGAGTTCTACCCGTCTAATCCATCTCGGAGGAAAACCATGAAATTTGAGCACCCAAACCGAGCTAGTCCAGTTGACTTTGCCCAAAACTTTCTCAAAATCCAGTTTGATCATACTGATTTCCTTTATCCTTTTATGGAATCAGTTAAAAATTTGCTTCAGAAATACAAACTGATTTTGAGCTTGATTTTGGTACTTTCTTACATAGTGGTTACAATGTCAAGTTTAACCAAAACAGTTAAACTTTCTTAACATGAATAGGGTTAAACCTTGTTCTCCATTTTAGCTTATTCAAAAAATTAAATTAATAAAAAAAATCACAAACCAAAGTGATGATTAATTGATTGTCATCTTGCACGCTTTGGATAGGGTGATTTTGCATTACTTGATGCCATCATTTTTGAAGCAGGAATGTTTGCTTGGACTCTTATCTTCAAAAACAGTGGTCTATGTCACTCACCAGGTGGAGTTTTTGCCTTCAGCTGACCTTATTTTGGTGAGCACTGCCTCATTTTCTCCTTTTCCCACCTGCTTTATCCTATCAAGTCTCAAATTACTTCTCAAACAGGTCATAAGAGATGGAAGAGTTGCAGAAGCAGGCACATACACTGAGTTAGTTGACTCAGGGACAGAGTTCATGCAACTTGTTAATGCTCATAACCATGCACTGGTGTCAAATGACTTGCTTGATCTTGATCCTCAGGCTTCCAGTAACTCTACTCAAGTTGGTCATTCAGATTCTATGGTCCCTAAAGAGAAGGAATCAGTATGTGAAGAGACCAATAGTACGTCCAATGAAGATAGTAAGAAGGGACAACTTGTCCAAGAAGAAGAGAGGGAGAAAGGGAAAGTCGGGTTTCAGGTCTATTGGAGGTATATTACGATGGCATATAAGGGAACTCTTGTTCCATTCATAATATTGTCCCTAATTTTCTATCAAGTCCTTGAGATTTGTGGCAATTACTGGATGGCTTTGGAAGTTCCTCTATCAGACGACACAGAGCCTCGTGTCAGTGGCTCGACACTTATATCTGTTTATGTAGCATTAGCAGTTGGGAGCTCTGCTTGTATCCTTGTGAGAACTATGCTCACTATGACTGCTGGATTGAAGACAGCAACACTGCTATTTAATAGCATGCATACATGCATTTTTCGTGCACCCATCTCGTTCTTTGATTCCACCCCAACTGGGCGTATACTGAGTAGAGTATGATCTCATGATATTGATTGATCTAACTAGTTAAATATTTTCTTGTAGTACTGTCTAATTTTCCTTTTTTTCCGTTGTAGGTATCATCTGAACAAGGTGGAGTAGATATGCAAATACCTTTTCTATTTTCATCATTTGCATTCCTAATCATACGATGCCTGGGGACTATTACAGTTATGTCACAGGTTGCATGGCCTGTTTTCATCGTCTTTATACCTGTGTTTTTTACCAGCTTTTGGTATCAGGTAAATGTCCTTAAACATTTCTACTCTAACAATGCTATATTTCATAAGTCAATAAGTTTGCCCCGCAATTACTTAGATTTGTGTTCATTCCCATCTGGAGATGAAAATTCTGAAGTCGGCAAGTTCTTATTTATTTCTGATCATTCATACATGATTTATCTTATTTTGATTATTTTAAAAAATGAAAAAGAAAGCAGTGCTCTAGTATGTTAATGTTCATAGGAACAGGATAAAGGAGAAGAGAAACAGAGAGGGCATAATTATTTTTTATTAAACTTTAATATTCTTGAAGTAAACACTGCAGTATATAGTTCATTCTTTTAATTTTGATAGAGCGGCAAAACTCTAAATCATTCAAAGATATGTTATTAATAAAAAGAGGGATAACACTAGAGGATTGAGTCCCTTTTGAAGATTTCCAACTAGACAAATTTGCATAAACTGGAATAAATTTGTAACCTAAAACTCGAAATCACCTACAAAAATGTTTTTAGTAAGAAGATGAGTTTACAATGAAGGCCCTTTTAAAGATTTCTAACTAAATAAATTTGCATAAACTAAAATAAAATCATAAACTAAAACTCAAAGTCACCTAGAAAAATGTTATTAATAAGAAGATGAGCAATGGAGGATTGAGTCCCTTTTAAAAATTTCTAACTACACAAATTTGCATACTATGAAGATGAACAACAGAGGATTGATATCTAATAAATGGATGACCACTTCTTATTCTATGATAATAGTTTTGGAATTAGGATTTTCAACGCTTGATCATTATTATATATAAAATTCAGAAAAAATAAGACAATTAAAATAAAGAAAAATTATATAAATTTAATGATATATTGGCCTGCCCGAGTGAGATCTGTCCTAGAACATGGCTTGCACAAGTGAGATGCCTTGAAGAAAGGTACGTTGAGGATTACACAAGACTCCAACCGTGTACTCACTTTGAGAATATCCCCGATTGGAAACATCCCTATAACCAATTACACAAGACTCCGACCGTGCACTACTTTGAGAACATCCTCGATCGGGAACATCCCTATAATAGGTTATATAAGACTCTGTGCACTCAATTTGGGAACATTTCGACCGAGAACATCCTCGTAATAGATTATACATGACTCCAGACGTGCACTCACTTTGGGAACATCCCCGACCAAAAACATCCCGTAACATTATAGGGCTCCAACCATGCACTCCCTTTGAGAATATTCTCAACCGGGAACATTCTCGTAATAGGTTATACTCTAGGAGCATCCCCAACCCAGAAGATCCCCATAACAAGTTATACACCGAGAGCATCCTCGATCGGGAATGCCCCCTTAACATGTTATACTTTGGGAGTATTCCCGATTGAGAATATCCCCACTATAGTTCACTCACATCATGGGAATATGTCGACCTATCGTTGTCGAGTTGAACCCCTCCGATATGGATCCTTGACCATTCTTGATAACTATGTCTCTGACACAAAGTTGTCAGTAACTACCACTAACAAGATAGACGGTAATATATGGGACTTACAGCGATCGTCCGAACATTGTCAGACGTATAGTGTCAGCGCTATGCCTCTAACACAACTTCATCCCATGGACTGGTCATAGGCTAATGTGGTGGTCCACGTGGATAGTCATTAGTATAAAAGGGTAGGTGAAGGTGGGTGAAGGTAAGCGGAGATGCGCACACAAAAACGCTTTTTCTCTCTCATTCTCATCTTGTAGCCTAGCGCTGACTTGACCATCAGAGGGGTCATATTGATCATCACCGATGCCCGCTAACTTGTGTTTACACACAGATTCCGGACCAGCTCGAGTAAGGGGAGGTGAAGGCTCTATTGGTCCAAACCCATGTGGAGGGGCGACATCATTTTTGGTGTCGTCTATGGGAAGGAGAGTGAGGATGAGGATGGTGAGTACGAGTTTAAGTTTTGATGTTTGGATAAAGAGTTTAAGTTGGAATTTGATAGAATCATGTTGGACTTAGTGGATATACACATGCAGATGACTTGACGTAACTAAGGTCAATGGTTACCCAATAGATCAAGGTCTAAAGAGAATGGAGAAGCATGACATGGGATATTTGAGGGATTCCACATGGCCAAGTGTGTAGTACGCCTCCATTCGATGGCTCAGTGGAGGCACACTACATAGGTGAAGCATGAAGGAAGGTACATGGAGCAAGCTAAAGGCTCAGTGTATCTGAGGCAAGTAATTTGATGGGAGACAACCTAGTGGAAAAATGATGGTAAGCTTTTCTAAGTTGTGAGTGTTGAGAGACTTATTCTTTGGGCAAGGGTCAACTTAGGTGATACTTGATCATTAGAATGATCATAATCAGGTTCCAATCAACTGGAACTAAATTTAATCAAATGGAGAGTTAAGTTGACTAAAAAATTGACTCAGATTGAGCAACCAATGAACATAATGATTTTATTCATGGTTGGGCAATCAACTGAGCTAGAGTTCTTCAACTGATGCTATAATAGGAAATTAGCTGAAAGGAGTTGTTGATTTGACAAACATGAGTTGAAATGGTCGGTGGTGTGTGCAAATTGCAAGTGCATTATTGTCGTCAAGTAATAAACTACCATCACTAGGACTATTAAATCGAATACTAATCCAAATTGAGAAGCAGGCTATCTAAATTAGTCGAAATCGAGAAAATCGTATGAGAAAGAAAATGAACTAAGAAAGCAAAAAGAATTTGTGGGGAGAATCGATTTGAGAAAGCAATTCTAAGATTTCAATTTCATTACGATGGTCGTTGACACCCTAATTATTTTTTCATTCTTTTACCTCTATGTTCTATAGTATGAAGGTGGTCTATCCCAGATACTCATATCTCATTTCGAATAATATTAGTGTATTTATCCAAACGCGGTGCATAATTTAAGGGTAACCTTACTAGAACGGCTGCTTTATTAGAGAAGCTCCTGTCACGATGCCTCATGGTCCCCTAGATGTTATCTCGTACTTTGTGACGTCAAATCGGAGTAGACCCATTAAGTTCTATGATAGTCAATAGTGCCCTCATGAGGTTTTGAAATACTTCATGAACAACCCCTTAAGTCTCAAACTTTAGGGGTCTAAGAATTGAATTCACCTTTCGGTCCTTCCTCGCATCCCGTGGGATATGAAAATTCATTCTAGTGTCATAGTCATATATGCATGCTAAAGTCGGATCATAAATTAAATACGTTATGCGATAAAAAGAGTTGAATTAAACAAAACAAGTGTCAAGCATTACATTGAGCCACTCCCTAATTCTAGAATTAAGAGATTACTCCATGGAAATGGAGGTACAAAAACAACATGAAGAAAAGTGTTTTACAACTCAAATCAAGGAAAAAAGAGAGAGAAAACTTAGTCGTGGTTGTCTTCGACATGATCTTCCAGCTCCTTGATGGACAGAATCTGGATGGCTCCTTGGAAAAGGCTCTCTCCTAGGGTTCCTTGTCACAAGGAAACCCTTGATAGGGAAGGGGAGAACCCCTTGATCCCTAGATGCCTCCAATAGATGCACCCTTGGTTCTTTTATAGCCTCCAAAGATACCAAGAATTAACAAACTTTCCTTAAAAATTAAAGGTACTTCCTAAAATACCAAATTTCCTTAAAAAAAGGGGGTTGCCGCCACATGGTCCATGACCGTGTTGGGATGCATGGCCTGGCCGCGTGCTATGCTGGATGTCTCCTCAGTGGGTAACAGAGAAAAGCATTCTGGAAGTCCTTTTGCTGCTTTGTTTGCTTGTCTTACTTCATAGGTGGTGCACAGTCATGTCAGGGGATGACTGCACCATGCTAGAATGCACGCTCTGAGGCTATTTTGACTTCAATTAAGCCCTGAATTCACTTCCTATCAATAAAAATGCACAAAAAATAGTACTTCGAACTAAAAGAGTAAAAACAATGCCAAAGAGATGAAAACATGAAAAATATGCTCATGTGATGAAACAAAATGCATGCAAAATAATATCGACAACTATGCACGAAACACACACACATTAGTGGGATAACTAAGGGTTACATAGCTCATTCGACTGATGGTGGATTCTAGTTGACTCAGGTAGTGATTGTTAGACTTAGGTTGAAGCAATCATAGGTACCATTGTGGATCAAGTCGATTGATCGATAATAGATCAGCTAACAATAATCGAAAAATGAAGAGGTGATGAAGGCTATAAAAGGGACCAAAGCAGAGGCTTGAAGGTTGGCAAAATACAATTGGTTAAATTCTATTAGAGCTTCTCCCATGCACTCATAAGCTTTCTCTGGGAATTCATCTTGTAAACTTGAATGTTGCAAGAGGTTTCTCCACCTCCGGTACTTCACCATGAAAAAAAAATGATAGTGACTTTTCGAGAGTGACTCGTCGATGATTCATAGGTTGTGGAGTATGAACAAGGGTTTTGAATCATGTAAAGGTTCGTGTTAGCGATTACGATATGATTACATTTATGTTTTTTTTTTTAATTCCATTGCCTAACTCATGTGTGACCTTCCCAAGCATTAGCAATAGTAGTAAGAATTTGTATTTGCCGGTGCAATCACTATTCAGCCCTCAAGTGTATTTATCCATTCAACATAACTAATTCCAATAACATTTCCTTCACTAATTTGCAATGTACCAATGACTAGTCTTTTTAGACAACTCAATAGTTATTCATTTGACTAAATCCATATTAGTCAATTGAATTGGATAAGACATATCTACGTTAGTTATGACAATAAATTCATTCACCAACAAATACTTTTTGAAGCAACTCAAGTCGTCTTTAGTTGACTCAAATAAAATAAAAGCAAATTTTTTCTAGAAGTCAACTATCTAGTCGGCACAAGTCACTTAAGTTGATTGACATTGCTTTCTCTCAAATTAAGCTAAAATAGAACCTTTCTATCTATTAGCGGAATGCTTGCAGCCAAGTACCTAGTTGATGCAATTGTTTAGTAGACAGAATCATACTTTAATCGATTGAATCTACTTGAGTATCTCAACTTTACTTAAGATATAGTTGATATACGAAATCCGCAAGTGTACAACCATCGTCCAGTAATAAAATATCGTCTACTAAGACTATAGATTGAGTACTTATGTGAATCGCGAAACATGTTATCTAAATTAATCAAGATTGAGAAAATCGAGTAAAAAATAAATCGAACTAAGAAAGCAAGAAGAATTCGTGGGGAAAATCGATTTGAGGAAGTAATTTTAGAACTTCAGTTTCGCCACGATAATCATTGAGACCCTAAATGTTATTCACTCTTTTACCTCTGTGTTTGATAATTATAAAGGTGGCCTATCCCGAGGTACCCTCTATCTTCTTTTGGAATACTATTGGTGTGCCTACCCAAACGCGATGCCTACTTTCAAAGTAATCTTAATAAAACGACTGCTTTCTTAAAGAGGCTTCTATCACGATGCTCCATGGTCCTTTAGGTGATGTCTCCTACTTCATGACATCGAATTAGGGTAAACTCATTATGCTATGTGATAGCCAACGATCCCCTCGTGAGGTTTTGAACTACTTTTATGAACAACCCCTCAAATCTCAGTCTCTATGGGTCGGAGAATTAGGTTCATCTCTCAGTCCTCCCTCTGGTATGAAAATGCACGCTAGTGTTGTAGGCATGTATACATAATAAAGCTAGATCATAAATCAAACAAGTCATGTGATAAGAAGACATGAATAAATATAAAATAAGTGTCAACGATTCATCGGGCTACTCCCTCTTCTTAGAATTAATTAAGAAAACTACTCTATGGAGATGATGAAGTTACAACCAAAAGACATAATAGAAAGCATTATACAACTCAAATCAAAGAGAAAGAGATAGAAAACTTAGTTTTTGATGTTTTAGTTGTTTGGAAAAACTCCAAACTCTTGGGATGATGAAATTTTAATGGCTCCTTGGAAATAACTCTCTCCTAGGGTTCCTTGTCACAAGGAAACCCCTCTGATCCATCAACATGAGCCCCTTGGATTCTTTTAAAGCCTCCAAAACCTTTCAAATTTGTTGAAGCCTTTTAAAAATACCGGGGTTCTGCCACTGTACCACGACCATGTGGAAAACACTACGGAGTCATGTCAGCTGCGAGAAGTCTCCTTGACGAGCAATAGTGAGCCTGACATGGCATGCCTGTGTTTTCCTCTAGAAGTCTGATCGTTAATCTATTTTGTGCCTAATTTTTCAAATGATGCACAGTTGTGTTAGGGGACATGGTCAGACCCTGCAACATGCTGGAAAATCATGTTCTAAGGCTCTTTGTCTCTATTTTAGCTTTGAATTCACGTTCTATTAATAAAAACATGTAAAGAGTTGATCTTCGAACAAAAGGATGCAAACAATGCAAAAGTAATTAATGTACGTCAAATATGCTCGTGCAATGGAACAAATGCATGTAAAATAGTATCAAAACATATGTATAAAACACACACATCAAATACCTCCAGACTTAAACTTTTGTTTATCCTCAAACAAAGCCTGCAATCTAAACTTGTGTATAAATGATACATCAAAATCCCTAGCGAATTTATCAAATCCTATCAAATAGTTTCATTAATGAGCAGAAGCATACAAACCATTTTAATGTGGCCTAACATGTGTTCTATGTGCGCAGCACAATGTGACTTGACTTTCAAATATCTATAAGTACCCTGGATTAGTTTTGATGTGATCAACCGGATTAAGTTAGGTCCTACGATTTTAATACCTTGTGTCTGAGTGTGCAGGAACTTAGGAACACAAGAAATTAAGCGGAAGACGTAGCTAGCAAGAAGGATGGTACGAGAAGCGAGTCGACGGGCTCGGTGCATCCGCTAGTGGACGAGAAGGATGTGTGCGACGTTTGAGGGACGAGAAGTCGGGGAGGAAGCCTGCTCGAGGAGAAGACCGGAGTTGGGTTTGAGAGAGCTCAATTACGGATGACTGGAGTGAGAAGGATCAAAGAAGATCAACTTTAAAGTTGATCTTGAAGATTGGAGGTGCCCCACTTATATGGAGGCATCTCCTGCAAAGGTGCCTTAGGTTCATGTGTAGGCGCCTCGAATGAAAAGGTGCGAAGACGCCTCGAGCTAGCTTGGAGGTGCCTCAAGCAGAGGCACAGAGGTGCCTCCAATGACATTGAAGGCGCCTATGATCAATCAGAGTCATTGGCTAATCGTTGGAACGTGGATAAAACTTTATCCATGTTCGAGGCACCCTGGATGGCTTTGGAGGCGCCTCCAAGTAATGGTAACTTTTTTCAAGAGGCTATAAAAAGTCCCCTGGAGCTAGGAATTATTTAACAATCACTGTATCCATCTTTCTAGTAATTCCTGAGTTTTTAAAGTGTGTAAGAGGCTTCTCCGCCTTCAATGAAGAAGATTTTTATTGAGCTTTCAACCGCCTTGGATTAACAACCTTTCTGATTGTAAACCAAGTAAAATTCCTGTGCCTCTTTATTTTATGTTATTTATTTTAATTATTTAATTAATTTGATTATCCTTGCTAAGCAAAAGAAAGAGATTTGGCTAAATTTTTTTCAGGCTATTCACCTCCCTCTAGCCAGCTAAACGCGGTCTAACAATATCAACTACTAATCCTAGTCATTTCATCATGTCACTGTGTTCTCAAAGTCTCCAGTGCAAAGTTGTTACCTTCCTCAAGGACTGTCCCCCCCCCCCCCCAAAAAAAAAAAACGGTTTGTATTCTCTATACAAGGTCTCAAAGGAGCCCTCGACGTTGAGAGAAACTGACCATTATTTTTCCATTAACTCGGGATCCTAAAGGGTCACCTAACTTGATTTTTCCCAAATCACTGTGTCTCAAAGGGGTACCATGTTGTTTCCACTCATGAACAAACTCAAGTCTTTTCACCAATATTCTCTTTTTTTCCATCACACTTTAAAAGCATAAATATCTCTTTTTTATCAACTCTGTTTTTTAATGAGATCATGACTCGAGTATTTCTCCAGTGGCCAAATGTAGTGGGGTCCTTTAGGAAACCAAGGTACTAGTCCAATTGTATAATTCATACTATTTTTAGATAAACAACTATCAAAATCAAGTATAAGTGAAAATAAGATGCTAGTAAGTAGACCAACACCAAAATTATCCGACTCAACAATACTCATGTCATGCTACCATGGATAGGAAAAAACATAAATCGCTAAAGATACGAGCATGCTTTTCACAAAAACATAGAGTTAATCATGTTAATGTTGTACTGTAAAGAACAAACAAATAATGAATGATGGCATGGTACATGTGACAATGTAACAAACAAACATGATGATGAGATGAAAACATGATGAAATAAGCAAACAAAACACACTAACAAAACCCTAATCCTAACTAAACTAACTAAACCCCCAGACTTGAATAAAGCATTGCCCTCAATGATAACAAAATCTATTGTTAAGGAAATGGAAAAAGAGGGAATTTAGAGAGGTTACAAATGATGAGTGTTAGGTGTACAAGTCATTCATCTGTTGGCTTTGATCTTCTTCCTGTTGATAATGATGTCAAGGGATGTGCAGATCTCTGAAAAGGTGTCCCCTTCTAGATGATGTACTCTTCCCCTTCGGTCACAAGCTTGAGCCTTTTCTACGTTGTTGCTTTGAAAACATTATACCTTGATTATAAAGTATGATCCTTCAAAAAATTTTAAATGATGTTTTTTAGGCATAAGACTCGGTCGTTATGAGTTCCACATTGTAGATCTCTAAACGAGCTTCTATTTGATAGGTTGTAAGCCCTGGGGTTTATCCCCAGTCAAAAGTTATGACCTCTTAAAGTTGACCTCATCAAGTCAACACGGGTGTGCTTTTCCACACGACCGTACTTTTTCACATGACTAGGCTATGTTTCTTGCCAAAGCCTTTGAATTGCCATGATTGTTATGGGGTACAGCCGTACTTTTCCACACGACTAGGCTGTGTTTCATTTTGGAATTCCTGCCAAGCTCGTAGTAGTTGCCACAACCCTGAAAAAAATCAAAACAAAAAATAAGATGAAGAAATAAATGAAAAAGAGCTTGGGTTGCTTCTGAAGAAACGCTTGTTTTAGGTCATTATCTCGAACTTTGTCAGTTTTAACTTGGAGCTTTTGGCTTGAGGGGCTGTGTACGCCCCTCCCTTATGGAAATCTTCATCTAGAAGCCCAAGTTTCATCCTTGCTCGTGCCGGAATGATGTACTTGTTCATTTTTCTCATATCATCATTTGGTTTTTTTCACATGATCGCTTAACTTCAAAAGATCATCTAACGGTCATCCATAGGTTTCTTTGTCCACCTTCAACAAACTATCAACCCTGTAATAGATATTCTCAACATACGATCGATTAATGACCTTAAATAAATCGACTTGGTGGTACGGGTAAATAAATCGACTTGGTGGTACGGGTACAATCAGAAATGTCACTACAAGGCTGAGTGCCCAAACACAAAGGAGGTTAAAAAACAAAGAAAGAAGAAAGCCCTAAAGGCGACATGGGATGAGTTTTCATTAGAAGAAGCGGATGAGGAGGAACAAGCTCAAGCAAGCTTCTTGGCGCTAATGGAAAAAGAACAAATGGGCGAATCCGAGTCCTAGCCCGAGTTTGAGTTAAGCCATGAATCTGTATCCGATCCAAACGAACCAAACCACAAGGTAAACTCTACCTTAGATGAAAAATTGTATGCCATGCATGATTTCTTGTTTAACTAGAAAATTAGCTAAGTCGAAATTATGGGCCAAGTCACTCCTTAAGGAGATAAAAGTCCTTGAGGAGAAGACTAATCCTAGTCCTTCAAATGACCAAGTTTAGGATGGAACCTCAACTCAAGTTCAAAAATTTGAGAAAGAATTCCCTTTTGAAAAGTAAGTTGAAGAACTTAAGGGATCGTTAGAACAATTCACATCAGGTTCCAAGTACAGGAACATGATACTTAGAACTTAAAGAGTCGTATACAACATATCTGGACTTGGATTCAAAGCTAAGACTCTATACAAGTCATATATGCCTTTACTTAATCGAAATGCTAGAAAACGAGTCTAATCATGAGTTCCAAAATAGTTTAATTAATCAAGTATGCCAAAATCAATATTGAATCCTCAAGGATCAAATTCATTATTTGGATAGACCTTATCAAAGTTGTGATTCAAGGGAGCCAATAGAAAAACCTAGCCAATAGAAAAACCTGTTTTCTCTATTATATAAATTGCATGCTTGATTGAATTAATTAGTTTTTCTGTTCTATGCATGTTAATGCTTAATCTAGGAAGACTAGATAGGAAAAATGATTACTTGATTTTTGACAACGTAATATCAAGTCACAGTGAGATGATAGTACATTAGGGAGACTTAGTCTAAGTGTGTCCGGGTTAGATAAGGAGCATCTAACTTAGTTCACTCAGTTAAGAGAAACTAATTGAAGCTACCTCACTACATTCTTAACTAGTTAAACCAGAGTTTTTCATTAAATTGGCTAAGTGTACAATTCTGGAGCTGACTTTGTCTTAAGAAGTGGTCGTTGATCCAATTAAGAAGACCTCTGTGACTCGCCACGACCTGGAAGCCAACTTTAAAAATGTTCACTTAATTGACTTAAGGTTAAACTTGAATCTAACCCAAGATCAAATAATCTTCAAAATTCAAATTAATTTTAAATCAAGTAAAATTGAAAACCATCTCATAGAACTCATAGGACTAACTTGTTTGATAATTTAGAATGAGTGAGATGTTAAGTTAAAATCAACAAACTATTCATTACTTGCATGTGATTACTCAATTTTTAGGAATAAGGATCTGGCTAGATAGATAGAATAGAAATATTTTATACTGTTATATTATTTTCATTTTTTTTGGGAGGTCTTACCTTAGAAATCATGAACTTATAAACTTAAGCAACCATCATCATCTCCCAAACACCTTAGGTTAGCTTGTTTGTGTACTAAGTCATATAGATCGGTGTGAGATGCATAGGTCCAAGTCCAGATTTCAGATGCTTATGTTAGTGCATCAATATAAATCATGGCTAAAAATATCAAATTGATCAAGTTAAGTGATCCCTCAAATTCACAATGGATATTTTAGTACTTAACTTGACTAACCTATTAAAGGTTTCTATCTTATGGATGGCCAAGCTAGAAACAAGAGGTTAGACATTCTTTTTAGGACAACTTTTAGATGAAATAATACTTTATTAGATTAAAATTTATTAACTTTTGGTCCACCAAAAAGTCATTTCGGGCTACCTATTAACCATATGAAGACCACCTAAAGACCACATGTCACAAAAGACAAAACAAGACCTATCGGTAGACTGATAACCCTTATCAGTAAACCGAACCTAGTTAAAAAGTTGACTGTCAAATTGCCAATTTGACCATTTGATTTAACCTATCGGTAAACTAATAACCTATAATTGGTAGACTGAACTGCATCGGTACCCTAAAAAGCTACAAGATGACCTTGACCATTCACCCATAGGTAGTCCAATCTACACGAATCGGTCGACCTAATGACCTCAAGAATCCAAAAAGTTTCATTGGAAATTGATCAGTTGACTAAACATTTATGCGTTCGATCTACTAAACCTCTCATCGGTAGACCGATCCCGCCCTATAAAAATAGTGGTCGGTTAAGGTCGACCTCATCCCAAAAACTCTTTCTTTCCTCGTTTCTTAAGTTGTCGACCCAAAACCTCAAGCCTCAAAGCTTCCGAATCTTCTGAATTTTTCACCTTGGTAACGATCCCTATACCTTCTCTTTCCAAGTTCAAGCGTATTTATTTCATTTAATATCTTATTGTAGCCAAAAATGCCGAGTTGACCAAGGTCCCGCTTACCCTAGCCAAGACCCCAAGTTTCTGTTTGAAGAACTTAGGTTGTCCTTCGAGTCTAGAACCCATACTGTCATTAACACATGGTACTTAGATAGTGCCTTTTTCCATGCATATTGCCTCGACATAGATGAGATAATCAACTATTACGCCCTCACACAATTGGTTTGCTATAGCCATCATATCAACCTTGATGTGTGTGGAGTTTTACCACAACCTTGCTTCTATAGATGATCTGCACTATAGGACTAGGGTTGTTACCCAGGACATCTTTATTGATGTTGAGACCATTAGAAACTTTTTGAACCTTAGAGGGTACAACAACATGTTTCACTGTTTCCCCAACTACTCTAACCCTTCACCTGAACCATACTCATGTATCACGTTAGACATGATGCATCAGGAGTTCTTCCATGCCTCCTATCATAAACATGTATATGCAGTCAAGCTAAACATTCAGGACAACTTACTATACAAGTTTATTGTAAATTATGTCCTACCATTATCCACTAGAGACCCGTCAGTGATTCGACTCTTCCATTTGTTTCTTATGTATGCATTTAGAGCCATCATATATTACTCCGGATATAGCACCTTCAGAAGGGTGCATATGGCATCTTGACACATCATCATTAGGCTCATAGCATCCTTAGGAGTAAACACTGCATTAGGAAGAGTCAAGTATTTATCTGAAGACTTTGACAAAGTATGACTTAGGCAACTCTCCCTAGCTGGCATAGGACAAAGGAGTGATGAGACCTTCTATTATAAACCTTGACATCGACCTAGACAGCTAGAGGAGCTTGAGGAGGACAAGTTTGAAGGAGTTGAGCCAGATAGTTCCTTACTAGTGTTGCCTCCACCTGACTACACCAAGCTAGAGCCTTCATTTACTCATGCAGGCCCCTTAGCCCGACGATCCATATGCTTGCTTCCGAGAGGATGTCTATGTGGTTTTGATTCATTGAAGTAACAAATTGATCAACGAACCAACCAACGATCACCCTCACTTGCTCACACTGCAGCGTCAGCAGTAGCACGAGTAGATGATGGATATGATGCGAGCCTGACATTTCAGCCAGCAACCTCCTCCTTTTTCCGATTAGAGTTAGCTTAGTTGACTAGGTCTATTTTGTGATCATGCTTGACTTAATTAAATCTAAACTTACTTAGTAGTGTTGCTTAACTTAAGCTAGTACATGGCTTGTAGAACCTATGTTTGATTTCAAATTATCAGCATTTCACGTATCTTTTTAAATATGTTTGGTCAAAATGGGATGCATACTTGGACTCTAAGGACCCACTCAACCTTGCTTAGCTTAATTCTGTTCGTTTAATTGCTTAATTTCAATTACGTTTAGCTTGAAAGCACTGATATTTTTTATAAGTATTCAAGTTTCATGAGCTTTAATATTGTTTAGAATTTCAAAATATTTTTTAAAATCTTATTACTTGAAAAATCTTGTTTGGATTTGAAAATATTTTTTTTGAAAATCTTCTTACTTGAAAAATATTGTTTATAATTTCAAAATATTTTTTGAAAAATCTTTTTATTTGAAAAATCATGTTAAGAATTTCAAAATATTTTTGAAAATATTGTTTAGAATTTGAAAAATTTTGTTTTGGAATTTAAAATATTTTTGAAAAACTTATTTTCTAAACTTCAAAATATTTTTGTAAATCTTTTTGAAAAATTTATTTTTAAAACTTCAAATATTTTTGAAAAACTTATTTTCTAAAACTTCAAAATATTTTTGAAAATCTTTTTTGAAAAACTTATTTTCTAAACTTCAAAATAGTTTTGAAAAATAGCATCTTTGTTAAAATCTTTAAGAACTTAGCAGAATTTTGAAAAATCTTTTGAGTACTTGAATAATACCAATTATTAAAACTTAATTGTGAAAATTTAAAAACATTTTGGAAACACTTTTCATGCCTTAAAAATATTCTAAATGTTTCCAAAGTTTTCTTTTAAGTATTAATTGCTTTAAAAAACTATTGCATAATGTGTCTTAAATCTTTCTTTCAAAAATTTTCATACACTTTATTGGTTATTTAATGAGGAATATATTTTTGAAATTTTTAAAAAAGTATTGATTTTTTAAGTCTATATAGTCTCACAATTATCTTTTATGTATGTCAAAGATAGAGAAAATGAGGTTAAAATTTAAAAAGTTTTTTAAGTGTTGAAAAAATTTAAGTATTTTCAAAATCTTAGGGATGTTAAATTCAAGGGGAGAGTTTAATTTGAGATGGAGTTTTTTGAAAATTAAGTTGAATTTTCATAACTTAGAATCAGATTGTCATAAATCAAAATGGGAAGATTGTTAGTGCAGGAAGCACCATATAATCGAACCTGAGTTTTGATGTTGACAAAAGTTTAAAGTTAAGTGTTATTGTAATCTCATGGCTATGCTAAGTGTGCAAGTAGCTTAATAAGAAAAGTACTAGTAGGTCAAATTGACTGAATATTAGGCAAGTGAAAGTCCTAGTAGGTCAGGTGGACCTAATACTAGGCAGTGAAAGTCTTAGCAGATCAAAAACACTAGGCACGGAAGTCTAGATGGGTTAGACCGGACATCTAGCAAGATGGACTTGATGGGACAACGAGGATCGAACATCAAGTTAGAAGAAAGTCTTGACGGGTCAAGTGATTGGATGTTGAGCAAAGGAAGCTCAAACAAGTCTAGAGGAAGTTCAAAGTTACCAGCAGTGTTAATCGAAGGTTTTGCGATGCTTGATATTAGTCCTTTTACACTCGGTGCGATAGTCTTTTAGAGGTGTATTCTTAGTGTTGACTATGATTGAGGTTGATTGGTCTTGCTCTGCCACTATTTACCTTTGTAGGTTTATTCTTTTATGGTAAGTCCTTTCAATTTCGGAATCTGCTAGAAGAAGAATCTATGCCTTATTAGACTTGTGAATAAAAGAAACCTGTTCACCTAGAAAAGGAAAGGTCAGAAAAGGCAATAAAGGAGAGAAAAAGGAAAAATAGCAAATAAAGAAAGAAATCTAGATTAACAAATCGCAATCGCACTAATATTGATTTGAAACCGTTCTCGACAACGACGCCAAAAACTTGATGTGCAAAATGCGTAAGTGTATGATTTTCGTCAAGTAATAAAATATCATCCACTGGCACCGTAAATCAAGTAATAATGTGAATTGCGAAGCATGCTATCTAAATAGATTGAGAAAATTGAGTGAGAAAGAAATCAAACTAAGAAAGCAAGAAGAATTCGTGGGGAAAATCGATTTGAGGAAGTAATCATAGGACTTCGGCTTTGCCATGATGATCATTAACACCTTAAATGCTCTTTTACCTCTATGTTTGATAATTATAAAGGTGATCTATCCCGAGGTACCCAATATCTTCTTTTGGAATAATACCGGTGTGCCTAGCCAAACACGACTTCTACTTTCAAGGTAACCTTACTAATGCAACCACTTTCTCTAGGAGGCTCCTGTCACGATGTCCCACAGTCCTCTAGGTGCTATCCTTTACTTCATGAATTCAAATTGAGGTAAACCTATTAAGCTCTGTGGTAGCCAATGGTGCCATCTTGGGGTTTTGAACTACTTTCGTGAACCACTCAAGTCTCAGCCTTTATGGGTCCAAGAATTAGGTTCACCTCTCGGTTCTTCCTCACATCCCTGTGGTATGAAAACACACACTAGTGTTGTAGTCATTATGCATAATAAAGTCAGATCATAAATCAAACATGTCATGCAATAAAAAGACATGAATAAATATAAAACAAGTGTCAACAATTCATCGGGATACTCCCTCATCCTAGAATTACGAGAACTACTCCATTGAGATGGAATTACAACCAAAAGATATAATAGAAAGCATTCTACAAATCAAATCAAGGAGAAAAAAGAGATAAAGATTAGTCTTCGATGTCGTAGTTATCTTTGGAAAAGCTCCAAGCACTTGGGAGGACGAGAAACAACTCCCTCCTAGAGTTCTTTGTCACAAGGAAACCTCTTTGATCCTTTAACATGAGCCCCTTGGTCCTTTTAAAGTCTCCAAAGCCTTCCAAATTCGTTGAAGCCTTTCAAAAATATCGGGGCACCACCATCATACTACAGTCGTGTGGAAAAACATGGTCGGGCTGTGTCGGTTGCTAGAAGTCTCCTCAGCGAGCAACAGTGAGGAACATAGTCGTGCCCTCGGCACAGCTTGGCCATGTTTTCCTCCAGAAGTCTTATCGTTGATCTTTCATGTATAACTCTTCAAATGATGCACGACCGTGTCAACGGACATGGCCAGATCGTACCAGGGGACATGGCTAGACTGTGCATCATGTTAAAAAATCACATTCCAAGGCTCATTGTCCCCATTTTAGCTCTAAATTTGTGTCCTGTCAATAAAAACGTGCAAAGAGTATATCTCCAAACAAAAAAGATAAAAAAAAAATACAAAGGTAATGAATGTATACCAAATATGGTCATGCAATGGAACAAATGCATGCAAAATAGTATCGAAAACATATGCATGAAACACACATCAATAGCTGATTTGTCAAGTACCATCCAATACACTTGTTTCTTGGTTGAATGCAAGCGTTGGTAGACTTCCATCCAAAAATAAATCCAAATTACATTCCCTTATAAACTCTCATGCTTATGTTTCTTCAAGTCTTCAAAGTTGTTTCTTTGAGTCTTCAATGCCATTAATGCTTCTTGCCCTCAAGTCCACCTTGCTCTGAGCCTCTAAACTATTGAACAACATCTTACTTGTCTTAGTGAGCACAACTCAACACCTATTGAGTCAAGAGCTTTCCATCTCCACAACACAACACTTGACAAGCCCCTGGTCAACCTTGACCTTACAAGCAACTGATATGGTCCCGAGTATAGGATCGAGTCACAGGTCGAAATCCAGATCCGTACTTGGTCATGCAACACGTAAGGGGGGAAGGGAGGAGGAAAAAGACTCGTTCTAGACAGAGTCCAAATCACTCAAGGGGGAAGACTCGTCCTAGACAGAGTCCTAATTGCTCAATTTTTTCTCCCCTCCTTTATTAATAATGACACTCCTTATATAAGGAGTCAAACATGACAAGATTAGGAAAGACCAACCATAAAGGAAAACAAGGAATCAAAAATAGAAAAGCTAGTTAGGCCATTATTTGTTTTCTACTATAGCAGTAGTTAAATTAGGCCATTATTTATTTTCAACTAATTAGGCAATAGCTAATTTATTTCTAATAGCTAATTAGGTAGTAATTAATTTGCTTCCAACTATAGCGATGTTCAACAAAGGCGTCCACCTCGGCGTCCACATCATCACTCCCCTCCTCGATACTGAGCTTGTCCTCAAGCTCGAAAGCGGGGTATAACGCCACTAATAGCATGAAGGGAAATTTCTGAATTCACTTCCCCCTCTTCCTCACCTTCCCTGTCATCATCAGACACTTCAATCCAAAACAAGCGTTTACACTTGTGACCCGTGGAGTAGGATTCATCACAGTTAAAACAAAGGCCCTTGGCTCTCCGTTCTGCCATCTCGGCGCGAGTCAGATGCTTGAAAAATGAAATTGGTGGAGTCTCCTTGCTGATGTCTGGGTCCTGGTCTTCGCCAAAGGAGGGCCTCCACTGCTGGTGTTGAGCTTGGTTGTGGTCTCGTCCCAATTCGTGCGTAGCAGCCCCCCACCTTGATGGAAGCACTGCTTCCGTTCTAGTGCCCTCGCCATATTCATTGCAATGCCTAGGTTTTCAGGCTTCTGTAGTTCGATGTTGATACGGAGATCTTCGACTAGCCCTGCAATGAATAAGTCAACTTCTTGTTGTGGTCGGAGGTCCGAGGTTTGAGCGAGGTGAGATTGAAATTGGCGCTGGTTGTCTTCTATAGAGCTTGTCTGCTTCAGATTTGATAGCTCTCCCAAAGGGTTGTTGCTTAGGGGCGGGCCAAAGTGGATATGACAGTGGCCTCTGAACTGCTTCCAAGTCATCTCTAGCTCTTCTTGCTTTACTTGATCAAACCAAAGTTGGGTTTCCCCTACCAAGTGGAAGGCAGCAAGGCCAACCTTGTTAGCCTTTGTAGTTCTTTGGTTGGTAAAGAATTTGTCGCACCTTTTAACCCAGCTCAGCGGATCCCCTTCTCCAGAATAGGTGCGGAACTCCATCTTTGAGTATCGCGGAGCCATGGTGCCGCTGGTTGGCAGTTCAGGTCTGACCTCTGAGCCTCTAGAAGGGTCATACTCTGCGCTGGTAGGGATGCCTGTAGTGTGCAAAGGTCGTCGTCTAGCATCTTTAACAGTACGGGAAATCTCGACAATATGCTCCTCTAGTCCTTGTTGGCGGGAAGTGATCTACTCCATGAAAGCTTGTTGTTGTGACATCAATCTTTCTATGCAGGCCTCGAGTTTGGACGTGATAGGATCTGTGTCACCCATAACCGGCTCTGATACCAAGTTGATATGGTCCCTAGTATAGGATCGAGCCACAGGTCGAGATCCGGATCCGTACTTGGTCATGCAACACGTAAAGGGGGAAAGGAGGAGGAAAAAAACTCGTCCTAGACAGAGTTCAAATCACTCAAGGGGGAAGACTCGTCCTAGACAGAGTCCTAATTGCTCAATTTTTTCTCTCCTTTATTAATAATGACACTCCTTATATAAGGAGTCAAACATGACAAGATTAGGAAAGACCAACCATAAAGGAAAATAAGGAATCAAAAATAGAAAAGCTAATTAGGCCATTATTTGTTTTCTACTATAGCAGTAGTTAAATTAGACCATTATTTATTTTCTACTAATTAGGCAATAGCTAATTTATTTCTAATAGCTAATTAGGTAGTAATTAATTTGCTTCCAACTATAGCGATGTTCAACAAAGGCGTCCACCTCGGCGTCCACATCAGCAACCTGCCAAGCATTTGATCAAGTTTGGCCTCCTTAGACTTCTACTAAGACCTCTTGTACTTCCCTATCTTCCTAGCATCTTGTAACCTTGGCCTCCTTTCACTTCTACCAAGATCTCTTGAACTTTTCCATCCACCAAGGCCTTTTGAATTTTTCTTTTCATCAACCAAGTCAACACTTATTGAGTCATCAATCTCCTACTACTAGTCAACCTCGACCTTTTGGTTCATCATTGCACTTGCAATTATATGTTATGCTCTGCACCTGCACATTAGACATATCCATCAGAATCATAAATAAATCCTAACTTAAATACTTTATCAACCACATTAAAAGAAGTTGGTTGGACTCAATCATTGGGGCATGATTGTACCAAAAGTATAATGATAATGACAGAAAAGACATAAACAAGAAATGGAGTTACGCCTTGGTAGTAAAACTTTACTTTATTGCATTGATTAATTCCTTTTTTTTAGTTGGACACTCCACTCTATGCATCATAAACCATTCAAGAATCCTAGAGAACACAAATGGACTCAGTAAATTTTTATATTTTACAAGGCATTACTTAAGAAAATATACATAGGCCTAATGGTTGCTATGGTTAAAATAACCATTGATTTGATATCCGTAGTAGTTTCATGGGTTGCTTTGGTTTAAATAACCATTATCTCTTTGGTAATTACATGTGCTACTTTGTCTAAGCAACGAATTATTGAATAAAATGTATTGCAAATTACTCTTGTGAATGTACTCTTTTTGCTCTGAACTTTGGTAGTCTAGATCTTTTCCATCTCGATCAGGCAAAAACAAGAAAAGAAGATCAATTAAGAAGTCATCAGAGTTACAAATTTAAAATATTTTGATGGTCTCACTTGGGAATGATTCATTACTTTGTTGTCTTATTGGTGCTATAATTCTTGTGTCTCAGCAATACTACATATCCACTTCTAGAGAACTATCAAGGTTGCTTGGGGTATGTAGGGCTCCTGTAATCCAGCATTTTGCAGAATCACTGTCAGGATCAGTGTCAGTTCGGAGCTTTGACCAAGAAAAAGAGTTTGTTAACACTAACTATAACCTGTCAAATGATTTCTCTCGAATACAGTTCCATATTGCAGGGGCAATGGAATGGCTTTCTTTTCGTCTTGATATTCTGTCAATACTTACATTTGCCTTTTCTCTGATATTTCTAATCTGCATGCCATATGGCATAATAAATCCTGGTACTTTCTTTGCATAAGTTCCTATTAATTTGGTTTTATGGAAACCAAAGGAGTCAGTTTAACTGTCACTTCTCACTTTGTTTGTCCTTTTTATCTAGGTATTGCTGGTCTTGCAGTGACATATGGGCTTAAGTTCGATGGCATACAAACTTCATTTATCTGGATTCTCTGTAATCTCGAGAATAAAATTATCTCTGTGGAAAGAATTCTACAGTATAGTAGCATTCCAAGTGAGCCACCTCTGATAGTAGAAGATAACAGACCTGATCATAGCTGGCCATCAAAGGGTGAAATAGACATTGTCAATATACAGGTACTTTTTTCTGAGCATATACTTATCATTCTGATAAGGTCCAAAATTGGAATGATGTTTATATCTTTGCAGGTTCGCTATGGCCTCACCATGCCTTTTATCTTAAGGGGACTCACTTGCACTTTTCCTGGAGGAAAGAAGACTGGAATTGTTGGCAGAACAGGAAGTGGCAAATCCACCCTTATTCAGACTATATTTCGCATCATTGATCCTGCTGTTGGTCATATTTTTATTGATGGCACTGATATTTCAACGATTGGGCTGCATGACCTCAGGTCCCGATTAGGCATTATCCCACAAGAACCAATTATGTTCCAAGGAACTCTGCGCAACAATTTAGACCCGCTCGATGAACACACCGATGAAGAGATATGGGAGGTACTTCACCTTACCAATCCATCCTCGGACTCAGTTACTTTTTTCATAGTATTAAAGGAATATTTCATTGATTAATTCATGCAATAATATCCTCAATTTCTTTCTTTGTATCTATGTAAATCAATTATATTGGAATCAATTAGTCTTAATTTTCCATAGATAGAATCAATTATAATCATAGGATGATTGCTTTGTAATAGGTCTATATATATATACTTTGAAAACTCTCGATTATAGAGATATATACAATTCTCAAAGCTCCCTTATATTTAAGAATTTTACATGGTATTAGAGCATCATAGGTTCTGAGAAATTATTTCCACTGCAATGGCAGATGAAAGCAAGAAATTGGAGAATGGAACAAACCAATCGGATGCACTCACTTTACAACAATCCGATCATTCTGGTTTGGTTCTTGTCTCCAAATTACTCAATGGGAATAACTATGGGAAATGGAGTCGTGCAATGCGAATAGCATTGAAAAATAAAACTGGATTCGTCAATGGGACAATCGAAGCACCGACAGCAAAAGACAGCAAGTTTCTAGCATGGGAACGTTGCAATCATATGGTATTGCCATGGATCCTCAACGTTGTTCAGCCCGATATTGCCGAGAGTATTATTTATGCGGAATTTGCATTCGATGTTTGGAATGATCTACATGATAGATTTTCACAAGAGAATGATGCCTGTATTTTGAAATTCATCACGAATTGTGGAGCACCGACAAGGACATCAACTTGTGTCTATTTACTACACCAAATTGAAGGCTCTATGCGATGAGTTAGCTTCTTATCATGATCCAGTTGCTTGTAGTCGAAGGTGTTAAGGGCCTTGCCAGAAGAGAAGAGGAGAAGGAAAGAGTCATGCAATTCCTCATGGGATTAAATGATTCTTTTTCCATCATCCATGGTTCAATACTCTTGATGAATCCCCTACCTGACACTCGTAAGGTCCATGCCCTTGTACAGCAACACGAGAGACAAAATGAGGTTGCCGCTAATTGATTATAAATTTTTCCTAGCAAAAGGTGCATAATCGGAGTTGACAAGTCAAAGAAGTTGAGCCCCATCAATCGATCATTAGCAACAAACAACTTCAATGTTCTCACTGTGATAAGGATGGCCACACTATTGATCGATGTTTCTACATTCATGGGTTCCCTCCCGGACACTGCTATCATGGCAAAGATGTCGAACCGAAGGTAAAGAAAGATATCAACTCCCCATCCACCTCCAACATGGAAACCAAACAACTCACTGCCAAGTAGTATGATCAAATCATGACACTTCTTCGCAAAGAAGATGGTAACAATGAAGCCACTATCAACACCTCAGGTAACGACTCCATCTTGACCAATAGCATATGGATACTAGACCGTGGCACCATTGACCATGCGTCAAAGAATCGGCCAATTGCAAATGAAATGGCTACTAAATATCCCACTGTGCAATTACCAAATGGAGGACATGCACAAATCAAATCTATTGGATCTATGGAATTATGCAATAATTTAACTATTGACAATGTGATTTATGTCCCGAATTTCAAAATTAATTTGCTTTTCCATCAACAAACTCACACAATCCTTAGATTGTAGTATGCCATTTTATCCTGATTTTTGTGTGTTGCAAGATTCAACTATGAAGAAGACAATTGGACTGGGCAAGTAGAGTACTGGCCTCTATCATCTTACCCTAGATCGGAGCCCACACTTATCAAATGCAGTCCACCACACAACTGACCTTTGGCATAGATGACTCGGGCACCCTTCTCAAACTATTCCAAAAATTTCCTTTGATACCAATAATATTTGTGATGTTTGCCACCTAGCAAAACAATCATGTTTACCATTTTCTTGTAGTAGTATTTCTACAAGTAAGCCTTTTGATTTAATACATTATGACATTTGAGGACCACATACGATTTATTCTTATTCTGGTGCACGTTATTTTTTAACTATTGTGGCTGATTTTTCTCGTTACACTCGGGTTTATCTTATGTGTCATAAATCTGAAACCCAATCTCTCATCAAAAATTTCTTTTCCAACACAATTGTTCAATTAAAGGCATAAGGTCTGACAATGGACAAGAATTTCTCTCTTTGGAAACCTTTTCTAATGAATGTGGTACAAATTTTCACCAATCTTGTATTTATATGCCACAACAAAATGGGGTAGTTGAACACAAGCACCGTCATATTTTAACTGTTGCTTGTGCTTTACACTTTCAAGCAAACCTTCCCTTAAAATTTTGGGGAGAACAAGTAGAGACGGCTTGTTATCTCATTAATCGCTTGTCTACACCACTTTTATCCAACAAAACACTATATGAGCAACTATACAAAAAGATTCCCTTTTACTTTCATTTGCGTACCTATGGGTGCCTATCGTTTTGCCACAAATCTCCAACCTACTCACAAATTTGATGCTCGATCACGACGATGTGCTTTTCTTGGGTATCCATCGGGGAATAGGGGTATCTTGTCTATGATTTGGGAGATAGGAAATTAATCACCTCACGAGATGGTATTTTTCATGAAAGCATCTTTCCATACTCCACCATACCTAATGACGGCCAAAACAACACATTAATCTGGCCAAAATCAATAGAAATAAACCAAGAGACTGCCTTAACTACTCTAGCCACACAAAATAACCATACCCCTCCTAATAACACCCTTATTTTCAAACCTAACCCAACCCCAATGCACCATCTCAAACCACAATATCAACCACAGCTAGCAACAGAAACTTATTGAGCTATCAAACACAAAACAACCCGAGAATCAACACTTCGACAATCCACCCGTCTAAGTCGTGCACCAGCTCACCTCTAGGACTATTAGATAAATCATACTCTTCCTGCTACATACTCGTCTCTTCCCGTTGCATCTAGCACCAAACACCCAATCTCAAGGTATGTGTCATATTCCAATCTTTCTCATGCTCATCGTGTTTTAACCCATAATGTTTCGCGCATATTGGAACTAGAAACATATGAGCAGGCTTGTAAGGATCCAAAGTGGATTAAAGCAATGAAGGGCACTAGAGGCAAACAAGACCTAGTCTCTCGTCCCTCTTCCCTCAGGGCACCATCCCATTGGATGAAAATGGGTGTTCAAGATCAAATATAATTCCAATGGCACCATCAAACAATACAAAGCTCATCTTATTGCTGAAGGATTCACTCAACGAGAATGTATTGATTACAATGAAACCTTTGCTCATGTTGCAAAACTCACCACATTTCGTTGTTTCCTCGCTCTTGCCTCGATTCATGGTTGGAAACTCCACTAGACGGATCTGTCCAAACTGCTTGTTTACATGGAGATCTCACCAAGGAAGTCTACATGCATCCTCCTCCGGGTTTTCGTTGACAGGGGGAGTCACTCGTATGCCGACTTCATAAATCCTTATATGGCTTAAAACAAGCCTCACGATCGTGGTTTCATAGGTTTTTGTCTGCCATCACAAATTTTGGCTTCCAACAATCACAAGATGATCAGTCACTTTTCACCAAGGTGCATGGAGGCTCGTTTATAGCCATTTTATTTTATGTTATGATATGGTTATAACAGGAACAATAAAAGACTATCAATAATGTGAAATCCTTTCTTGCGTCCTGTTTCAAGCTTAAAGACCTTGGTTTGCTAAATTATTTTCTTGGGGTTAAAATAACTTGTTCTAAGATGGGAATTTCGATCCAGGGTTACTTGGTGCAAAACCAGCAAACTTTCCCATGGAACAATCCTTGAAGCTCACCCCCATCGAGGGTGATTTACTCAAAAATCTGATGCATTATCAATGACTCATGGGGAAGCTAATTTATTTGACAATCACAAGGCCAGAAATGTTTCAGTTAACACACTTAGCCAATTTATGCAACAACCTAGACGACCCCATCTTGATGCAGTTCATCGATACTTAGAGAGTTCACATGGACAAGGACTATCTTTTCCTTATAAAAATGACTTGAATTTAGTTGGCTTTTGTGACGCAGATTGGGCCGGAGACGTTACTACACGTCGATCGATGACTGCTTATTATGTTTTTCTTGGAAAATCCCTTATTTTTTGGAAAAGTAAGAAGCAAACAACAGTATCTAGATCTTCAGCCGAAGCAGAGTATAGATCTATGGCATCTGTTGCTTGTGAGATAACTTGGCTAAAATATTTATTACGAGATTTGCATATTATTCATCCTCAGCCAATGACTCTATACTGTGGCAATCAGGCAGCCATGCAATTATGAAAGAACAAAGCATATCGAGATTGACTGTCATTTAATCTGCGAACATATTGACAAAGGAGAGATCAAAACGGCTAACATATCAAGTGAACATCAAGTTGCGGATATATTTAACAAGGGATTGTGGCAAGTTACGTTTCACACATTTATTCGCAAGTTAGGCATTCTTGACATTCACTTTCTAACTTGAGGGGGAGTATTAAAGGAATATTTCATTGATTGATTCATGCAATAATATCCTTGATTTCTTTCTTTGTATCTATGTAAATCAATTATATTGGAATCAATTAGTCTTAATTTTCCATAGAATCAATTATAATCATAAGATGATTGTTTTGTAATAGGTCTATATATATACTTTGTAAACTCTCGATTATAGAGATATATAAAATTCTCAGAGCTTTTCTCCCTTATATTTAAAAATTTTACACATAGCAAGTCTACTTATTACCCAAAGTATGCACTTTTTTTTTTCTTCCTGTTTTAGACACTGGATTGCTGTCAACTTGGAGAAGAGATAAGAAAAAAAGAACTGAAGCTGGACTCTGGAGGTATTATAACTTACAATGTGCTGAAAACAGAAGTTTTCCTCACTAAAAGTTTCTGTGATAGGATTTTCCTGATTTATTTGAGTTGCAGTGGCAGAAAATGGTGAGAACTGGAGTGTTGGACAGCGCCAGCTTGTGTGTTTAGGTAGGGTGATTTTGAAAAAAAGCAAGATACTGGTTCTTGATGAAGCAACTGCCTCAGTGGATACTTCTACAGACATTATAATTCAGAATACCTTGAGGCAGCAGTTCTCTGAGTCAACTGTTATTACCGTAGCCCACCGGATAACTTCTGTTATTGGTAGTGATCTTGTCTTGGTACTTGAGAATGGTTAGTAAGATTAAAAAAGGTTGAACTTTCTTTTATTTTCTCTCTCCCTTTAGTTACTATATTTCAGTTGAATTTGTGCTGAGCAGGAGTTATAGTTGAACTTGGCAGTCCTAAAAATTTATTGGCGAACAAGTCGTCCTTATTTGCGAAGCTTGTATCTGAATACACTACGAGGTCCGTTTCAGTTTTATACAAAACTAAAGAAGTTGTAAATTGTCTTAGTAAGATAACTTATATTAATATGATCATTTGCAGATTTTATGATGCATCTAAATAATGTGGTCATGAAGTTTCTTTCTCAAGGTTTTATTTTCTCATCTCTCTTCTTCCCATCTGAACAAAATTGGAGGTATTGTGGCCATGTTACTTCTTTTGATTTATGAATTCAGGGTTTAAATCAATGCTAAGAGGCAAACCATCTTCAAATTCAGTGATTTGAATAATCCATGGAACAGGAGGAATCATCAGTAGCTGATTAGATTTGAATAATATTTGACTGTATATGAATGATGGTCCTGTAGAATCTTTTCATTTGTCTATCTGGTACGAGTTCAAGACATACAAACATATGCTCAAAAGATTTATTGAATGCATATCCTGCTACAATGTTATTTAAAAAATATGCAACTCAAAGCTTATAATGTTATTGATAGAGGTGATTTATTACTGAAATAAGTATTCCCAATGTTGAATGATTTGAGGTTTCTCTAAATCATATGTAAACATATAATGTTGAGCAATCTAATATGCTCATAATTTATCTACATCTGTTATTTCAAACGTTATGAAAGATATGTCTAACGGGCATTTTGGAAAATTACTGTGCTCGACTTCTCTAGTGATTTATTTAGTGAACTAAAATAGATGCTTTCTTAACTAGTAGGGCATGCTTTTACTAAGCAGTTTACTCTTGGAATTGGATTTTTATTGTAAATTTAGCTTGTAGATGTGCTGTATTGCTATGTTAATCTTAATTTTCAACTTTGGTTTGATTCTAATTATCTTTTAGGGTTGCATTCTAGCAAGAGATTTAATGACTTTCATTAAATTTTTTTTTAATGATAGATTTTTATGCAGTTGATGGATTTTTATTAATTTTTATAGAATTGTACAGAGTTGTGAAAAGAATTCTATGGAATTTTATAAATTTTTTACAAGATTTTTATAGACACTTATAAACTTTTTCATAGAAATTTATGAATTTCATAATTTAATAATAAATTATAAGCCATTATTTAACATTCCCGTCAAATATGACTACAACAAAGAAAAAGATTATTCTCATATTTTTGTTAATTTAAAAATTATAAAACAATATTTGGTAAAAAAAATAAAAGTAGAATTTCTCCATCATCGTTTTTGTCTTTTTTTTTTTATTTCACATATTTTAATATTTTTTTGGTGACATAAATAAATATAAATGAGTCATATTTAATGAAACAAATGAGTTTACTGGGATAAACGCTGCATCAACATATTCAAATATTTTGGACATATAAAGGCTAAAAAAGCCTTTATTAAGGCGTGTAGCAGTGAGTTAAAACATATGTTGTCAACTTTAACAACGTAAACAACCACATTACCAATAATAAAGTGCAATGAGTAATTTTTACAAGAAGGTAATAAACCACTTTTACAGGACTTTTACGCCAACTAAATAACGACTTGTGGTTATATCTACTATATGGCTTGAAGAAAAATCGGGTATCCCATATAGCACGTCAAAAATTCATCCAATTGATGAAAAAAGAAAACACAAGAAAAAATTAATTTTTATCATAACACATACAAACAAAATATGTATATACAAATCGATGATCACATAATAATCAAGGTAATTGATGCTCAGATAAGAGTGGATGTTTCCAGTAGCAGATTAAAAAAAATACAAAGTGCCACAATTTCTTCCGGATGATCCAAAATAATAAAGCCAAGTGGTGTAATCCCAATAAATGTTCACCTATTTATGAGAGAGATCGATGAAGAGCGGAGGAAATGGAAAGAGAGCACGTGATTAGCAGATGGAGCTCGAATTCAATGGTGGATGAGGTCGATCTAGGAGAAAAGATGAGGTAGAACCGTGGAGAAAGGGAAAAAAGAAAAAACAGTGGTCAAAGAGAGAGATGTATTGGGTTAAAAGATTTTCATAGAATTTTTTAGAAGTCATATTTTAATACCACGTAATTTTTTAAAACTCTATAAAAATCTAATTTGATGTCACTAAATTTTTATGAAATTTATAAAAATTTAAATTGAATTTACTAAGACTTTTAAAATCTATAAAAAACATTGAAAGTAATTAAAAAATTAAATCAAATCTAAGATTTAAATTTCCACACCAGAATAATTATGTTAAACGAGCTCTGATATTGAGCAATTCTATATGTAACTTCTTAGTTTTATTTTTATATTTTTATTGAAATTATTTACAGAAAATTAACATTGTGGTTGGCGTTATTTGACAAGCCTTGTTCTTTGGTCACTGAATAAAAACGCTACACTACTTTTGTTATTTTCTTTTTTCACTTTTAAAACGAAATACAGGAGTTCGGCACAAAACTTGCATTATATTTATAATACTCTTCAGTGACTTGCGACACTTCTAGCTTAGTACGTATCGTATTGTCTTCGTGAGGCTCTTCTATAACTTGTTTGTTTGAATTTGTAATTACAAGAATTTATGTTAAACAATCTGATGGAGATATTGAGGAATTTTAATTGAATTGAAATTATATAAAATCAATTTTAGTTTAAATAATCTCCGTTTGTCAATCTTAAAAGTTACGTTGAACTGTTAGGTTGTTATATTATTTTGTATCGCTGAGTCTGAGTCCCAATCGAGTTTGAGTTGCAAGTCAAGTCGAGATGCAAGTCATCCGAGTGGATGTGGAGTGCAGTCGAGTCAAGAAAGGAAGCCACCAAGTGGTTTGTTCAGTTGGGAAGTGAGGAAGTCGAATGCTCCTCTCAGTCGGGAAGCAGAGTCATCAAGTCAGGAAAGGAAGAGTCGTCGTTTCGCGAGTCGAGACTAGAAAGGAAGAGTCACCGAGTCTAGAAAGGAAGAGTCACTGAGTCGAGTCTAGAAAGGAAGAGTCGCCGAGTCTAGAAAGGAAGAGTCATTGAGGCCTATGCTTAATGCAGTTTCATTGAAGCAGATTCGCCTCACCTCCAACTGTATTTCTAGGTTGTCTCGGGTCGTATATTTTCCAAGATACAATAACAGACTTGTTGGCGCTACTTGAAATTCCGTTCTGTTTTCCCTGTACAAAAATTTGTACAAGCACAGAACTTTTCCTAGCAACTCATGTACTTTTCAGAAGTTAAACTTGGATTGCAAATGAAACTTAACATTATTAATCCAAGTTCAACCCATGTGTTCATTAGAAGTTAAACCATATTACAGAAGTTGATTAAATATCTATTCAAGGATTGACTTCCAGGTCGTTGGCGAGACACTCGACCTTCTTAGGTATGGGACCATCCACCACTTCCTAGTCAAAACCTTTCAAAGAAATTGAATATTTAAACTCCTTACAGTAAACCCTAGGTTAAACTACAGAGACCTCAATCAAAGAACAAGATCGCTAGCCTCTTGTGTTGGTATTTCAGGATCCATACAAAGGAAAAATAAACTAGTACACAGCGGAAACAATTAACTAGTTATACCTTTCTTTGTACCTTAAAGACCTCTTGATCTTCTGTTGTATTCCTCTCCTCCTCTTGGGCGTCGTATGGGTGACGATCTACCAAGATGCAAAAACCACCCAAGTCCTTCTTTCTTCCAAGACTTTCGGGCACCAAGGGATCAAAGCTAGGAACACCACCTCTTGTTCTTCTTTCATCCTTGCAACACGCCGGCCACAAAATGGTTGAAGCCTCTTGATGCCGCTGGCCTTAGGTGAGAAAGCAAGGGGAGAATAAGAATATGAGGGGGCCAACCACAAGGAGAATAGAAGAGGGATAGAAATTATGTAGATGATTATTTTCTGTAAGGCACCATCTATCCTCTTTTATAATCCTTGGTAATGGCTAAAAAGGAAAGATTTCAACAACAATTAAAATCTCTCTTTTAAATTTCCTATTGTGAATGACTACAAAAGGAAAGTTTTAAAATTAAAAATCCCTCTTTTAAACATTGTAGATGGCTAAAAAAGAAAAGATTTTAAAATTAAAACTTCTCTTTTAAATCATGGTTACAAAAAAGGAAAGTTTTAACAAAAATAAAATCTCTCTTTTAAACTATTGTAGATGGTTACAAAAGGAAAGATTTTTTAAATTTAAAACTCTCTTTTAAAACCATGTGGATGACTTCAAAAAAGGAAAGTTTTTAAAATTTAAAATCTCTCTTTTAAAACATTGTAGATGGCTAAAAAAAAAATTTTAAAAATTAAAAACCACTTTTAAACCCATCTTGGCCGACCCCTTGCTTGGGCATCAAGCAAGGATGTGGCCGACTATAAGGATGACTTGGGTAGATGCGAGGCTTTATACATAGAGGCTACAACAGGGACCTAGAGGAGGAATTGGTTTTGGCCTCCTGATGAGCTTGAGCTTCCTGTGTTCGACCCGAACACCCAACCCAAGTTCATCAATAATAACTCATATCACTAAAGAGTTATTATTGAACTACCGCACCAATCCCATATTACATTATGGGCTCGTTCTTATCATGAGTGTGTTAATCTCCCTATGTTTAAGATATCGAATGTCTATTAATTAAATGAGTTACTGACAACTCACTTAATTAACATCTAGCTCCAATAGTAGTACCACTCAACTTCATTGTCATGTCGGAACTAAGTCCACCTGCAGGGTTTACATGACAATCCTTATAAGCTCCTCAAGGAGACATCATCATCCTAATAAATAGGACACAGTTTCCTTCTATAATCAACAACACACCATACAAATAATATTATTTCCTAACTTATCAGGCCTATTGATTTAACGAATAAATCTCACCCTTTGATAAATTAAAAAAATAAATACTAAATACATGTGCTTGTTATTATATCGGGATTAAGAGTGCGCACATCCATAATAATAGAGGTTCTATTTTTTTATGCAGTCAGTATAAAAGAAACAACCTCAAATGATCCTGCTCTATACACACATAGTGTACTAGTGTAATTTTATAGTCAAGATAAACTAATACCAAATTACACTACAACCATTCTAATGGTTTGTCCCAATCCATCTTAGTTGTGAGCTTCTATTTATAATTTATAAGGAACTGAAAACATGATCTTTTGTGTGACACCACACACCATGTTATCTACAATATAAATTAAATGGACAACTGCATTTAACTAAATACAGACATTTGACCAATGTGATTCTCATTTCAAAATAAATATTTATACAAAAAGCTAGACTTTTAGTATACATTCTAACAAGACCGTGATCGCCACCAAAAGTTGGTGGATCATGACAAACTGAGATTGCCCCCAACTACTATCATGAGCAAATCTGTCGAGCGATGCACGGTAGAGAGGAAGAACAGGGAATGAAGTCGATGAAGTTTCTTGCTTTTTTTTACGTCTCTCCTTTGCTCAAGACCATGGTCTCCTTATATAGGAGCATCATCCATTATCTGCATTAAATACCGAGTAAAGGTCATTAAATGTCCAAGGCTTAATGATAGTTGTCAGTCATCCATGGTCGACCATTACTATCCAAGAGATTACGAAATAGCTATTAACAATAGTTAATGTTTCTGTTATACTCTTAAGCAACAAGAAAAAAGAATATGATATTCTCTGACATATGATTATTACTCTAATAGGTTGTTATGATTCCCTGACAAAGTTGCCTACTGAGTGTATTTCGATCGAGTCTTTAGACCGACTGACTATATAGCCGTCTTTCTCTTAAGCTGTTCGGTTATGCACTGGGTGATGCTGGAGATTTGCTCTGGAAGTAATATGAAGCTAAATTCCCTCGGTTCAGTCGGTTCTATGACCGACTGGCCATATACCGGGATACTTGTCTCTGAGAAATGGGGAACTAAGTTTCAAGAGATTCGATCGGTACTTTAATTGATCGCCCATATGATAAGAGACTTGCTTTTGAAGTGAGGACTTGAGATTTGGAATTTCAGCCGGGCTTATAAGGAGAATTACTTTACACTTTTATCTTTTATATAAAAAGAGACACGTCTGCTGAGCTGTGTAAATCTGACCGGAGTTATTACTGATCGACTATATGAAGGAGGACTAACATATGTGAAAACCCATAAGGCACGTTTGGTTCGAGTTATCATGTATAACCTTGGTTATGTGATTACCAAGTAATCACATAACCAAGGTTATGGGAGAATACAATATAATCTTAATCTTGTTTGGTTCAACTAGGTAATGGTATAATCTAACTTGACATTTCCTATATTACCCCTTGTTTAATTATATGATTAATTTTGTAGAATAAATTAAATTAAATTAATAATAATAATTATTATTATAATAATATTAATGAATAAGTTGATAATATATATAATAAATAAATAAAATTGATTTATAAATTTTAAAGTAAATTTATATATTTGTAAAATATAATTAGATATGTAATTAACTTATTATATATATTTTAAATTTATATACATTTGGATATGTGATTAAATTTTTTAATTATTTTAATATATTTTATTTTCCTTTTAATCCTCCTCAATTTTTTTACGCATCTTCTCCCCGCTTCTCCTGGCAGCAACGCTGCCTCCTCCGCAAGCCGCTGGCGCCGCCTCCTCCGCAAGCCGCCGGCGCCGCCTCCTCCGCAAGCAACCGCGCCGCCTCCTCCGCAAGCCGCCGACGCCGCCTCCTTCGCAAGCAACCGACACCGCGCGCCGCCTCCTCTGCAAGCCGCCGGCGCCGCCTCCTCCGCAAGCAACCGACGCCGCCTCCTCCGCAAGCAACCGGCGCCGCCTCCTCCGCAAGCCGCCGGTGCGCCATCTCCACGAAGAACGAACAGGTACAGAGCCTCTTCTTGTAGATGATCACTGCTATGAGGAGCCATCTCCCACATTCATTCGACGAAATCCCTAGGGAACCTCTTCTTGTAGGTGAGGAGCCATCCGCTGCCGTGATCAGAGCTTGCGATCGGAGCTTCAGCGCACACGAGAAACTCCGGGAGGGTGAGGCGGAAGATCTCATGGACATCCCTGCTCATCTCCTGCTCTTTGAAGGGTAATTTTGGAAAAATATATTGATAACCCCGGAATCGTAGAAAACCTAAGATTTCCAGGGTTTTCTGATTCTTGGATCTATTCCCTAATTGCTGACGTGGCGGGAATATTGCATTACCAGGAATCATCAATTACTTAAACCAAACAAGATTATCGTTGATAACCAACTAAGGTTATCAACGATAAACCCGAACCAAACACGCCCATAGAGTTACCCAATAGTTCGGTCGACCGGTCATATGCTAAAAGACTAGTACTGAGAGTGAGAAGCATGATCCCCTTAATCCGGCCACAAAAATGATCAACCAGTTCTATGGTAGGTCAGACATCATTTAAACTCGGTCGATTATAGGATGATCGAATATATAATGGATGTCTTAGTACAAGAATAAAGCACTAGGTCTTTGTGTTCGACAGGCTTCTAGGTCGGCCATCCTCGTAATGAAAGCCTTAGCACTGGACGAAGAACTAAAGTTTTGTTGAGAGTGACACGCTAGACTTTGACGACTGCGTTCTCTTGATTTTAACTGTCGTATCCCCTTGACTTTGACTATCATATCAATGTCATACCTGTATATTCTTAAATTTCATGTGAAGTTCTTTTTATTAGGTCTAGCGAACTTAAGAAGATCTATATCAATAATTAATATTGAAATCATTGCTCTAATAAGAGTTTATTATTAGTGATATAGTTGCATTGAGTTTAATGAAGGGATGAGACTTACCTCAATAATTGCGATAAATATGGTTTTTGATGAGGGATGACAACGGTTTGGAGCGGGTGATTACAGGCCTGACGATTGCAGGTTGGAAGAAGGTAATGGGAATCGTTGGAGCAAACAATGCCCTTGGCGGAGGCCATATTATGAGTGGCAAAGAAGGGGGTTGTTGTAGGGAGCAACAAGTGTTAAGTGGAGTTAGAGAGTGCTGTGAAGACGGGTGTGCAGAGAATCAGTCAGTGAAGGGGTTCAATTGGTCGTGAGCATAGGCCATTGCGATAGGCAACAACTGAGAATAATGGACCATTGAAGTAGCTATCATGGAGTAGCAACAGGACGGGAGAGTCAATGTGGGGGCTCTCTACAATTAAAGGGACAATGACAAATACAATAAGTGGATAAGCTTCATAGATCATGAGTCGGTAACACTGACTAGAACAACGAATGATAGAAGATGGAAGATGAAGAGGTAGGAAAAGGAACAGAAAGGAATAAAGACAAAGGGGTGACTGGTTGATAGGTGGATGTGTAAGGATATTGTAGGTGATTGGACGGAAGGAAAGTTAGATGGGATTTTGAATGAAGTGGTAGCAACATTGAATGAGAAATTTAAGTGTGAAAATAATTGTGCAACGCTAAAATCAAATCCTCAAATTACATAGAAATTTGGGAAGAAATTGATGAAAGAAAGGATAACTTATTAGGACAAGTGCGTATAGATCATTGGGAGCAAGAGGGAGATGAATAGTGATTGTTCTTACAAATATAAAATTTTCTATTCTTGTTGAACATTCAGTAAGGTCACACAAATAGCACTAGCAAGGGAAATAAAAACAATACACAAATTGCACATATCAATTGCTAACAAAATGATGTAATGTGGTTCATAATTCTCGTTCTTACTTCACGGCTTATGATTCATTCGTGAGTCACTCCAGGAAGTTCACAATCTTTCTCTTCCATAGATAATCGTGAAAGGTGGAGAAATCTCTATTACATGATGAACTTTACAATGAGAGCTCAAGAAAGGCTGAAGAATGTAACAAAAAAAAGCTCAAAATATCTGAATAACCAATGTTTCGCTGACCTTCAAATAATGTCTTGCTTGGTTCTCTTTTTATAATATTCAAACACTTTCAACTTCACTTATTGTTTTGTTATTATGTCATTGACCAATTGACATGATCCACCTTAAGTCGACTAAATTTCTAATCACTTTCATCTATAATCTGTCAATGGCTATCTGAGTTGACTCATCCATTGAAGCCTCTGTCATCAGATCGTTGCAATGCAATAGCACAACCATTGGAAATTACTATTAGTCATCTAACCATAGTTCAATCAATTGACTAGTCAACTTAGCCAGGAATATAAATATTTTATTTGTTGTCTCATCAGCTTGGGTCGACTCCTTAGCCGACCCAACTGATCACCTATCTATTAGAATCACCTCTAGTTGTCTAGAACCTAAACTATGATAGATCTATCCTCTCTCAAGGATACACGCCCAACAACTCAAGCACGAACTTACCTTCCACAGGTTGACTTTGCCACCAAGTTGTCTCTTGCTAGATTGCTCATTCGTCAGATGCATCGATCCGGTCACTTGCTCCACATGTCATACTTCACGCTTCAATGATCACGTTGTTTATATTCTTCTTCTAGCTACCATCAATGTTTCTCTTTCATACTCCTACAACCCCTTAGATGTTTTAAACAATTCTGTTAGATTATATAATTTAGATTATATAATCTATTAAAATTATTTGTTATAGTCTTAGGATAATTTAATCTTTTACCTTTTCAATTTAGAATTTAGTTATAGTCTTTTACATTTTCAGTTTATGGTTTAGATTTTTTTCTTGTAATTAACTATATAAGGTCTTGTACTCTTTATTTCTCAATTTAATTTGGATTCAATAATATGGTTAGTTTTTCCCTTCTCTTATTTTTTACATGGTATCAGAGCGATTTTTTTTTGATCTAATTTTTTCTGCCGCCCCCTGTTATTGCTTCATGTTGCCGTTGCCGTCTCCTATTGCTGCTATTGATTTCTGCGCCAACATCTATTTTCTGTCCTGCTGCTGTTGATTTCGGCGTCGACATCTATTTTCTATCGATTGCGCCGACGTCCTATGTTACCGATTTCTACATTTGACATCCTTTTCTGTCTCAGATTCTTTGTGTGACCATGGGTCGTCTTGATATCAGTTTTTGCAGATCATACAAATGTATATCCTTACAGTTTGGTTATTCTGAGAATTATTTGCTCTGTCATCATGTCTGGTTGTGCAGATGCTTCATGGAAATCTGATTCATATTTATTTGAGCAGTTTCAACAGTTCCTTGCTTCACAGCCCTTTGCCAAATCAGCTTCCTCTCATATAGGTTTGTCGTCGTCTGGTATTTCAGGTATATCTTCATCCTTATGGATTTTGGATTCTGGTGTCTCTCATCATATGTCATCCAATTTGTCATCTTTTGTTTCTTTTTCTCCCACTTCATCTATATCTATTGTGACTGCTGATGGTACTCCTATGTCATTAGTAGGTGTTGGTTCAATTGTTACATCTTCTTTATCTCTTACTAATGTTTATTATATTCCGAATCTTACTTTAAATCTTGTTTCTGTTAGTCAATTATGTGAGTCTGGATATCTAGTCTCTTTTTCTTCATCCAATTGTTATGTACAGAACCCGCAATTTTAGAGGCTAATTGGGACATGTCATAGGCAAGGAGGACTCTATATTTTAGATCAACTCAAATTACCAGAAGTTGTAGCTTCGAGTGTGGATTTATCGTCTTTTCATCTAAATCATTAATCTTCTGATTTTTATTTGTAGCACTCTCGCTTAGGTCATGTTTCAGCGCCTCGTTTGCAGTTTTTAGTCTCTACAGGAGCATTAGGACCTTTAAAAAGTTCTGATATTTCTGATTGTAGTAGTTGTAAACTGGCCAAATTTTCTGCCTTACCATTTTCTAAAAGTTTTTCTTTTTCTTCTGCTTCATTTGATCTTATCCATTCTGATGTGTGGGGACCCTCTCCTATTCCTACAAAAGGGGGGGGGGGGTCAAGGTATTATGTTTCATTTATTGATGATTGCACTCGTTACTCTTGGGTCTATCTTATGAAACACAGGTCTGATTATCTTACAATTTTCAACAACTTTAGAGCTCTTGTGAAAATTCAACATTCTAGTATCATAAAGTGTTTTCGTTGTGATTGGGGGGTGAATACACTTCGAATCAATTTTCACATTTACTTGCTTCTAATGGTACTATTCATCAAACCTTGTATACAGATACTTCTGAACAAAATGACGTGGTTGAACGAAAACATAGACATCTTGTTGAAACAACCCGTTCATTTTTATTGTCTGCCAATGTTCCTAGTGCCTTTTGGGGGGAAGCAATCCTTACTGCTACTCATGTCATTAATAGAATTCCAACATCACACAATTCAGGTTTGTCACCTTTTGAAAAATTGTATGGGTATGCTCCTGTCTATTCTTCTTTGCGTGTTTTTTGTTGTACTTGCTTTGTCCTTCGTCCACATGCAGAGCGTAATAAGTTAGCCTCTCGGTCTGCTCTTTGTGTCTTTCTGGATTACGGTGTTAGTCAAAAAGGATATCGTTGCTTTGATCTCGGTAGTCAAAAATTGTATGTCTCTCGTCATGTTGTGTTTCTTGAGCATATTCCATTCTTTTCTATTCCGGCTAGTTCGCATAATATGACAAAGTCAGATCTGCTTTACATTGATCCTTTCAATACTGATACTGAGGAAGATTCACCCACAAATCCTACTAGTAGTTCAACTGAATCTGGTACTTTGGTTCTCGAGATATCCGCTCCACATGTTCCTCCTTCTGCCACTACCCAATTATCTCCTGAGGTTGCGGATGATCCTTCTCTCCACCGTCGTCAATCCACTTATGTTCGTAAGTCTACTAAACTACCGGATTTTGCTTACTCTTGTTATTCTCATTCTTTTGCTTCATTTGTTGCATCTATTCATTGTCTTTCTGAGCTTGAGTCCTATAGAGAAGTTGTTTGTAATCCACTTTGGCAGAGTGCTATGGCTGAGGAACTAATTGCTTTGCATCAGAGTCATACATGGGATATGGTTCCATTGCCACCAGGAAAACATACTATTGGTTCTCGTTGGGTATATAAGATCAAAACTAAATCTGATGGATCTATCGAATGATACAAAGCTTGTCTTGTTGCTAAAGGATATTCTCAGGAGTATGGCATGGATTATGAAGAAACATTTGCTCCCGTTGCAAAAATGACAACTGTTCGTACTCTGATTGCTGTTGCTTCTGTTTGTCGATGAAGAATATCTTAGATGGATGTCAAGAATGCATTTCTAAATGGTGATCTTCATGAAGAAGCTTATATGACACCTCCTCTTGGTATTTCACACAAACCTGGTGAAGTTTGCAGGCTTTGTAAAGCGCTTTATGGTCTCAAACAAGCACCTCGTTCTTGGTTTGAAAAGTTCTCTACAGTGATTACTTCGTTTGGTTTTCATCCTAGTAATCATGATTCAACATTGTTTATCAGATGTACGAGTGCAGGTCGTATTCTTTTATCATTATATGTTGATGACATGATTATTACTGGTGATGATTCAGATGGAATTGCTTCCTTGAAGTCTAAGTTGGCTCATTGTTTTGCTATGAAAGACTTGGGTATACTACGCTACTTTCTGGGCATTGAGGTTGCTTATTCCCCAAAAGGTTATCTTTTATCTCAGTCAAAGTATATATCTGACATGTTTGAGCGTGCTCGTCTTACTGATAATAGAGTTGTTGATACTCCTATTGAGACTAATGCTCGATATTCTCCATCTGATGGCTCACCTTTGTCGGATCCTAGTTTGTACAGAACTATTATTGGAAGCTTAGTTTATCTCACCGTGACTCGTCCAGATATTGCGTATGTTGTTCATGTGGTTAGTCAATTTGTTGCTGCACCAACTACAGTTCATTGGGCTGCTGTTCTTCGTATTCTCAGATATCTTCGGGGCACTCAATTTCAAAGCCTTTGTTTCCTTCTACGTCATCTCTTGAGCTGCGTGCATACTCTGATGCGGATTGGACTGGTGATCCTACGGATCGCAAATCTACCACTGGCTTCTGCGTTTTTCTTGGTGATTCCCTCATTTCTTGGAAGAGTAAAAAGCAAGATGTTATTTCTAGATCTTCCACAGAAGCTGAGTATCGTGTCATGACGTCAACTACTTGTGAGATAGTTTGGTTACGTTGGTTGCTTGCGGATATGGGTATCTCTCTTCATCAACCTACTCCGTTATATTGTGATAATCAGAGCGCTATTCAAATTACGCGCAATTTAATTTTTCATGAGTGAACGAAACATATTGAAATTGATTGTCACATTACTCGTCACCATCTTCAGATTGGCACCATCACATTGCCTTTTGTTCCTTCAAAGCTGCAGATTGCTGATATGTTTACCAAGGCTCATTCCGCTTTGCGCTTCCGATTTTTATCTGACAAACTCTCAATGCTTCTGGGTGTAGCATCGTGAGTTTGAGGGGGATGTTAGATTATATAATCTATTAGAATTATTTGTTATAGCCTTGAGGGCAATTTGGTCTTTTACCTTTTCAGTTTAGGATTTAGATATAGTTTTTTACCTTTTCAGTTTATGGTTTAGATTTTTTCTTGTAATTAACTATATAAGGCCTTATATTCTTTATTTCTTAATTTAATTTGGATTCAATAATATGATTAGTTCTTCCCTTCTCTTATTTTTTACAAATTCTTCTCAGATCTCTAGTAGACTTCAAGCCACAAAGCCAATCAATTTTGTCGTGTCAACTGTCAAGTCATGCTCCATGAGCTACTCCAACATCGTCCCCTCGGATGGGTCTAGTGGCTAGCGCATGAGGTGTTGTCACAATGAGGTCTGGGGTTCGAATCTCGGCAAAGCCGAGGTAAATACCTCCCTTATGTGCTAGTCACTATTCCAAAAGCTAGTAACCGTCCGTGATTTACCTCCTCCGTATTGACATTGGGATGGATTGACAGGAACACGGGAGACGAACATATTCATATTTTACCACAATGAACTACTCCAACATCACTTGAATGTTTCTCATTATACAATTCCTTGGATTTCTCATGCAACCTTTTTCAAACTCTATTGAACATATCCAAACCATCAAGTATGTTGCCTTGATCACACCAAACCATTAATAACATTCACAAGTTTTGCGAGCTCCACGATTGTCCTGCCAAGTTCCCTGCATAATTTGGCATATATATAAAATACAAATATAAGGTTTAACGGAAACTCTTCACACAAATATCAAAATTTAAAGTTGAACCTAATCACTTAACACACGATGACACTAATATTTTTTATTTATTTTTGATAATCTATTTATAAGGAAACTAATAAAATAAATGAGACCTAAACCTAAATTAGACTCCCCGTACCTAAACTCCTTTTAGAGTGAAGATTTTTTTTTAATTTCCACTATAGGAGAATAAGGTTTTCTTATTCCCTCTTATTGAATCTCATATTATTTTTTTAAAAATTTTTTTTTAGTTGACACCAAATATCTATTTGCCGTTGACTAATTTTAGATGATCGGTCCGATTTCATAAAAGTTTCCACTAGTCATCAGGATGAATCGGAAACCATTAACAGTTGATGACCCATCAACTCAATATTTTTAGGTCAACTGTTTATTATGATAAATTCATCCGTTAATTCATTGAATCTAAGGCTCGATCCTTATATGTTTAAAAAACTAAGAATGTATCCGGTCGTTACTGTTAGTTAGAGTCCTAAAGTTAATCATTTGATGATTATTGTATGGACTCGTTGTATCATATTCTTATATATAAATAAAGACATTTGTTTTGGTTATTATACTTAGTTGTATTGGTGTCAAATAACTAAGTATAATAGCGTCCTTGAGCAGAAATTTCTTACCTATATCAATCGATTGGTTGAATCGATAGTGAGATGATATAGGGAACACTACTCTTAATCATTCCTAGTCAAGTATTAACATTTAGGGACAATGTTAATGCGACGAGGCTAGCATGTAGGTCAACTCGATGACTTGATCTCACAAGTCATGGATATGGAGATATCAAGTTGACACATGAGTATGCATTGGAGAATGTATACTGAATGACCCATCATGAGAAAGTATCATGGATCATTATATGAGTGTCATATACTTTCTCATGTGGCTATTAGTATGACTATTAGTCCTTGGACCTGAAGTCACCATGGTTCCCTATATAAGGAGTTACATACTTTGGCTTCGTCAAACGTCACTCGTAACTGGGTGGACTATTAAGGCGATTACTAGGTATGTAACAAATTATGCGGAGGGATGTGAGTGATGTAGATGAGATCTATCCCTCCTATATGACGGGAGAGACATCGATATTCTTGATAGAGTGAGACCACTAAGTGCATGGCCATGCCCAAATGAGTTAATATGAGATGTTGAGCTCATTTGATTGAGTGAGTCTACTTGGGATTCAAGATTTAGATTGATTAGAGGATGACACAGTCCATGTCTCACATTGATCAATCTAGATGTCAAGTATAGAAGGACACTTGTCATATATTGTGAAGAGTCTCAATTAGTAGTCACAAGGTGACGTTGGATCTCAACATTCTTATAACTTGGGTAGTAATGATGTGTTGCTAGATACCGCTCATTACTTATGCTTCTAAATGGGTTTAGGAGCATTGCCAACGTTATAAGAACATATAGGGTCACACACAAAGGGCAATTAGATGGAGATTAGGTTCATTTGATGAACCTAAAGGATTAGGTTCATGTGATGAACCAAATTGGATTAAGAGTAATCCAAATTAGGCTAATTGAGTTAGACTCAATTTGGTTCATGTGTTAGATGAGTCTAATTTGGACTTAAATTCATTGAATCAATTTAATTCAATGAATAAAGATTCATTAAATTAAAATTGACTTGAACCAATGGTTAGATTTGATCAACCATGGGAGAGAAGTGGTCAAGTTTGACTTGACTTGAGAGGAAGATAAAGGGTCAAGTTTGACTTGACCATTTGCCACGTCATTGGTGAGTTGGCAAAGAGTGGACCAATGATGATGCTCCATATCATCATGGTTGCTTATGTGTGTGCCACCTCATGAGGGAGATCAAGAGTTGTGACTCTTGATATCCCATGGAGTATAAAAACTCCTCCTTTAGTGGCCGACCACATTCAAGGGTGTTGAATATGTTTGTGTGCTTAGAGTAACTCTCATCTTCTTCCTCAAGCTCTCTCTTCTCTCCCTCTCCTCCACCTTGGCCGAACCATTCAAAAGTGCTAGCACACCTTTTTGTTTGGTTTCTCCATCTCTTTCTTGTGTGGATACACATAGAGGAGTATCTACTTTGATACTCTTGAAATCTAGCGAACCTTGGACGAGCAGGATTAAGCGAAGGGCTTCGCATCAAGGGTAAATTCTTATCTTGTAGATCTAAAGTAGATCTAGGCTTAGAAAACTCATACGTGAAAGGTTTTATGAAATTTTATTTCTTCGCACGGATCCGGTGGCGGGGTTTCGGGGTTTCCGCAACGCAAAAAGCGGTTTTTGCGGCCCGAAAATCCCAACAGTGGTATCAGAGCCACGTGTGAAGCGCGTACGAGTTTTAATTTGTATTTGTATGAAAATTACAGATCTGTGAATTTCTGTAAGTTTGTGTTTTTATAGATTTTTATGGGTATTTTTCTCGTAGAAGCAAAGCACAAGAGTTTAGACACTTGTAGGCTTCGACTACCGAGAAAATTTTTCCGAAACGGCAAGGTTTTGTCCCAAATTATTTTGGGACAGCAGGCTAAGGCGCTGTAGGATCGCTTAGGAACACTCGCGATGGTTATATCGCGGGTAGGGGTGCTTCCCCTAACCCCGCAAGGGGCTTTGTTCCGCGATTGCGCCCGAAAAACGCTAAATGGGACCGCTGGGAATTTTTACTCATAAAAATTGAAAAAAAATTGTAGAAAATTTACAGAAATTTATAGAAATTACATAATTTAGAATTATGTATCATTTTATGATGGTCATGGCCCAAAGACCCCAATTTGATTGGAAATTGTGTTCTAATTCATATTATGGTTTGCGCGCCATTTTCTGTGATGTGCGTGTTGTACTTGATTCGCGACCTGCGCGTCGTGCCCTTCTATTTATTTATTCCTATTGTAAATAGTTTAGACTCGAATGTAACTCGAGTTTCACCTTTTATAATGTACAAAATTGAGGCGGTGGAAGGTCCACTCGAAACGGAGTTACGAAGAGGGTGCGAGCAATACGAGGTGATCAAAGGAAGGAGCTTGAGAAGTTGTTGACCTTAGGTTGACCATCCGATCTTCTCATTAGCTTGAGAAGATCGTAGTAGGGCCATGATTAATCACAAAAGGTTTAATTAATTGCTTTTGTGTGTATATGTGATGCATGTTAGATTAGTAATTAATTCGTGCCTTAACGATTAGATTAGATCTACGTCGCGCACATGATGCACCTCCACGATTAGATTAGATCTAAATCGAGTATATGATACGCATCGTCAATTAGATTAGATCTCAATCGCGTCAACTCGAAATGCCTACCATGCCGTGATACCCATCACTACCTCGATCGCATGTTGTTGTTGAATCTGCCAAAGCAGAGCAACGCATACTATCTTGGTAGGGTGCGGAGGGACAATCTTGGTCCCGCCTATCAACGCATGAGTGAGTACAACTCAATTAGATTGAGTAACTAGTTAACTCAATTGGATCGAGTTTAACTATAGGCATTTTTCAATTGTTGGTAGATAGGACAAAATCACGTTTATATTAACTCTTGGGCGTATTAGCCAAAGCTAACTCGAGTTTTAATATAAATGCGGATTTTGATCCTATAAACAAGAGTTGCATAGAGATGTAATTGGTAAATTAGTTACCTACCGATCATACTAAGTGTTGGGCGTTTTAGCCAAAGCTAACTCAGGGCATAGTATGATGTGGATCTTGTCCCACATGAATTATAAAATTCAGTGGGAGCATCATTTAATTAAAGGCCTAATTAGATGATTAATAGAATATGATATTTATTTTTCTGCATTTTCTGTTGTAGATAACCATGACTCAAATACGAACTCTTTCTCCCTGCGTTCCGTCCTTGAGAAGGACAAGCTCAACGGAGCTAATTTCCTGGACTGGTACAGAAATATGAGAATAGTTCTCACTCAAGAAAGAAAACTGTACGTCCTGGAGCAGCCCATTCCCGAGGCACCTCCTGCCACTGCCACACGAGCTGATCGTGATGCTTACAAGAAGCATCAAGATGACGCATTAGATGTGTCCTGTCTCATGCTCGCGACCATGAACTCTGAGCTTCAGAAGCAACATGAGTTGATGGACGCTTATGATATGGTTGAGCATCTTTGTCAACTATATCAAGGACAAGCGAGGCACGAGAGATTCGAGATCTCTAAGGCACTGTTTCAGTGCAAGATGCAAGATGGGACTCCCGTAGGCCAATATGTACTCAAAATGATTGGGTATATAGAAAACCTACAGAGGTTGGGATTCTCGCTTGGCCAAGAGCTGACCACTGACCTAATCTTGCAATCCTTGCCAGATAGCTATAGTCAATTCGTTCTAAATTATAACATGAACGAAATTGACAAGCCACTGCCTGAGCTGCTTAGCATGTTAAGAACTGCTGAGCTCAAGCTTAAGAAGGTTTAGCCCAACTCCATTTTGATGGTGCAAAAGGGCAAAGGCAAGGGCAAGCCTAAAGGTAAGGGAAAGTCCCAAGCCAAGGGCAAAGGCAAGACACTGAAACCCAAAGGAGGGGTTGCCAAGGATGCTACCTGCTTCCACTGTGGTCAGACCGGACATTGGAAGAGGAACTGCAAAATCTACCTGGAAGATCTTAAGAAGAAGAGAAGTGAGACTTCCACTTCAGGTATATATGTTATAGAAGTCAATCTATCTATTTCTTCATCATGGGTATTAGATATCGGATGTGCTTCTCACATTTGTACTAATGTGCATGCGCTGAGAAATAGCAGGGCATTAACGAAGGGCGAGGTGGACCTACGCATAGGCAATGGAGCACGGGTTGCTGCTGTTGCTGTAGGAACTTATTCTCTATCTCTGTCCTCTGGGCTTGTACTAGAATTGGATGATTGTTGTTATGTGCCTGCTTTGACTAAGAACATTATATCAGTTTCTTGATTAGACAAGAAAGACTTTTCATTTATAATAAAGAACAAATGTTATTCAGTTTATTTAAATGATATGTTCTATTGTAGTGCACCTCTGATGAACGGACTCTACATTCTAGACCTTGAAAACCCTATCTATAACATAAGTACCAAAAGGTTCAAGTCAAATGACATGAACCAAACCTATATTTGGCACTGTCGCTTAGGTCATATAAATGACAAACGCTTATCCCAGCTCCATAAGGATGGTTTGCTGGACTCATTTGATTTTGAATCATATGAGACATGCGAGTCATGCCTTCTAGGCAAGATGACCAAGACTCCCTTTAGTGGACACAGTGAGAGAGCGACTGACTTATCAGGTCTTATACATAGTGATGTATGTGGCCCTTTCAATGTCACTGCTAGAGGTGGTTATAGGTACTTCATTACATTTACTGATGCCTTCAGTAGATATGGTTATGTGTACCTGATGACACATAAGTCAGAATCCTTTGAAAAGTTCAAAGAATTCAAGAATGAAGTACAAAACCAGCTTGGTAAGAGTATTAAGATACTTCGATCAGATCGAGATGGAGAAGTTGGAGGATCGGTGGCCGGCTAGAAGGGGAGTTGGATAGCTAGGTCACTCCCAACTTCGATTTCTTCTCTACACGGTTAGTTTGCGCAAGCGGAAATGAAACTAAAACAAGAAAGCAATGAGTAAGAACACAAACGCTAACATGATTCTTTTACGTGGTTCGGAGATTGCTTGCTCCTACTCCACGGCGTGTCCTTGAGGTGGACGAGCCCTTGATCCTTCGGTGGATCAGTCCCCGGCAATCTCCGGCTAGAGCTTTCTCCTTCTCGGTGGAGCAAACCTCTCACAAAGGATCTCTTCCTCTTTACAATGATGAACTTAGGTTTAGGAGGAAGAGAGTAGGCTTGGAAGCTTTTGGGCAATGACAAGGAGTTATTCAATAAGCATGAGTAACCTCCTTCAAGCCCCACAGCTTCCCTATAAATAAGAGAGAGTTGATCATCATATCAACTCATCTCGGCACCAATCGACTGCAAAACATGCAGTCGATGGTGTTACCGTTGGAGGTAGCCAACGGCTACTTTCCAGCACCAACGGTCATTTACCAGTCGACTGCTAAAACTAGCAGTCGACTGGTAGCTATTTGCTGAGCAGAACGCTTATGTTCACTGCCAGTCTACTGCACCAGTCGACTGCTAAAACATGCAGTCGACTGCTACAGTACTGCTACAGTACTGCTACAGTAAACCCTAAAATTTATGCTTTTAATCCGAGTACAATCTCTCGTGCACTCGTACCCTCACCCTTACAACTCTTTTGACGCTTCCTTTGTAGCTTTAACAGAACCTTCAAGCATACTTTCTTTGGCTCTCGTTCCTCGGATGCATTCAAGCCTGCGGCTCGTCCCCAATGCCATCCTTCGCGTATGCCTCGAAATTGCTTCCCTCGGCCCTTGTCCTCGCTGCCTTGTCCACGTCCCTCGGATGCTTTATCCTTCACCGGACCTGAAGCCATCAACCTGAGTCGTATGTGTATCTTGCGAACCTGCACAACTCAAATACACATATCAAATACAAGGATGAACCTAACTTAAACTCTTTGACACACACATCAAAACTATGATCGTACCGATCAAAATCTAGGTCGATTGCACCAACAATCTCCCCCTTTTTGATGTGTGGCAATATGTTTAAGTTAGGCATAAATATCAACATGAAAATTAGAAGCAAAGCATAATACCCAAGCTCCCCCTTAACATATGTTCTCAACCATAATTTTCAAGTTTTGCACATAGTTAGGTTTTTAGCTTAAACCTTTGCATTTCTCCCCCTTGACACCATCAAAAATTGTACCAAACATGTATACATATTATGGTATCAATGTGGACTTAAAAATACCCAAAACCAGCTCTTGAATGTGCTGGGAAACAGCTACCAGTCGACTGCTAACTGTCGCAGTCGACTGGCACATACCAAAACCAAATTTCAGCATTCTGAAGCCAACTTCAGAAATGCATAAAAAATTCTAGAAAATTCGAAAAATCATGAAATTTTGAACACATATTTCTTATAATGTTATTTAACAAGGAAAAATATGTTTCCATGAAAATTCATCATATTTTTGAAGTTTTGATAAAAACTCAAACACTTTAAAAATCAATCAAGTTTGTATCCATTTGAAACCTTGTTTTGCAATCATATGTTTCAAAATAGCTAAACCACAGTAAATAAAACATAGAATTGTTTTCAAAACATTTGAAATGTCCAACTATGATCTATGGGCAAGATGTCCATTAATTAAACATTTGCTTTCCCCATAGTTGGCTTATGATCACTAAAAATTGATACATTTCATAACTCATCAAAATGCAATAAGCATAAGTGAATTATTTGTATCATCCTAGTATCTCACATTTATGGTTAGAATATAATTCAAGTCATTGTGAGATAAAGGTAACCTCCTATTGATCATGAATTTCTATCAAGGCTAAGTGCTCCCCCTTAAGGTCTCAAGTCAACCATTTTTCAAGGATTTGAACTATGATTTCATTGGTTGACTAAACCCAAAATCCTCTAACCCTTGAGGATTGATTTTGGCACCCAATAGAAATTCTTTCTAATTGGGTTAACCAAATATTCCTTGGGGATCCATTTTCGTTCTATGGTCTTGGTTTTTGATTGCCCCCTTGCAAGTAGACAATGATAGGTCTTGTCATTATTTGGTTCATTGTATCCTATCCCATTTTTCTTAAAACTTACCCTTTGGCTCCCAATGATCATATTTAGGGTTTTAGAGCCAATTTCAAATTTCCTAAGGGCATTGGTAAGGTATTCTACCTTTTCCCTTAATTCCTTATTTTCTTCTTCTAAACATGATACATTTGAACTTGAAGAAGAAGAAGCATGCATATCATTGTCCTTAGAAGACATGGATTCTAATTTTTCTTCAAGACACATAATCTCATGTTTCAAGGATTTATTTCTCCTTTTTGCATTGAACAAATCATCATTTGTGCTTGAAATAATTTTAATTAAAATATGGGGAGGAAGATTATGTACCTCACTTACCGAGAAGTCCGAATCCGAAGTTTAACCTCCCCCTTCACTTGAGCTCCCCTCTTCATCTTCACTTGAGCTCCTTCCTTCTTCTTGCTCGGATGAGGTAGAGGCTACATCATCAATTCCCATTAAAGCAAAATTTACTACATGGTGCTCTTCTTCCTCCGATGATTATGAAGGATCATCCCATGTTGCTTTTAGGTTTTGAGCCTTCTTCCCCTTTTCTTTTGTCTTCTTCTCCTCCTTCTTCTTCCCTTCCTTCTTCTTCAAGAGAGGGCAATCATCTCTCATATGTCCCTCTCCTTGACAATTGTAGCATATGATCTTTCTTCTTCTACTCTTGCCCCTTGAACTTCTCCTAGCATGTGATTTGTTAAAAGAAAAAGATTTAAATGCTTTTCTCATCTTCCTTACCATATATGCCTCTTGATCACTATCCATTGAGGCACTTGATTCTTCGAAGTCGGAGGATGGTGGGGATGAAGACTTCTTCTTCTTACCCTTTCTCTTGTTTGCCACAAGGGCTACTCCTCTTGATCTATTTGCTTCTCCTTCTAATCCTTCAACCCTTGTTTCGTGAAGCTCCATTGTTGAGAATAATTTATCTAGAGAGCTCTTCTCTAGATCCTTTGAAATGTAGAATGAATCTACAATAGAGCTCCATGTCGAGTTTCTTGGGAAGGCATTGATGGCTTTCATTATGATGTCTCGGTTGGAGAGTTTCTCACCTACACTTGTTAGTCCACTTAAAATTTCTTTAATTTTAGCATGAAGTGTAGATACCTTATCTCCCTTCTCAAGCTTTACATTGTTGAGTTGAGTTCGGAGAAGATCTCTTCTTGCCAATTTTGCCTCCGATATGCCTTCATGAAGCTCCACTAGCTTTTCCCATAACTCCTTGGCGCTTGAGTAGGTTCCCACCCTTGTTACTTCTTGTTGGGGAAGAACATTTAGTAGATGATGGATGGCTTTTGAATTTGCTAAATGTTCTTCCCTTTGCTTCTTGCTCCACCTTGTTTTCTCAAGTATCTTATTGTCTTGATCCCTAGGCACTTTGAAACCATTTTCCATGATTAGCATTATGTCAAAATCGGTTTCGAAAAATACCTCCATCCTCTTCTTCCACCAAGAGAAGTCCCCTTCGAATTTGGGTGGATGAATGTTTGAGCCGGCCATTTTGATGAAGTGCTCTTCTTGGCGATTAGTCCGTTGAAGGGCGTCCTTGCTCTGATACCACTTGTTGGAGGATCGATGGCCGGCTAGAAGGGGGGTTGGATAGCTAGGTCACCCCCAACTTTGATTTCTTCTCTACACGGTTAGCTTGTGCAAGCGGAAATGAAACTAAAACAAGAAAGCAATGAGTAAGAACACAAACGCTAACACGATTCTTTTACGTGGTTCGGAGATTGCTTGCTCCTACTCCACGGCATGTCCTTGAGGTGGACGAGCCCTTGATCCTTCGGTGGATCAGTCCCCGGCAATCTCCGGCTAGAGCTTTCTCCTTCTCGGTGGAGCAAACCTCTCATAAAGGATCTCTTCCTCTTTACAATGATGAACTTAGGTTTAGGAGGAAGAGAGTAGGCTTGGAAGCTTTTGGGCAATGACAAGGAGTTATTCAATAAGCATGAGTAACCTCCTTCAAGCCCCAAAGCTTCCTATAAATAAGAGGAGAGAGTTGATCATCATATCAACTCATCTCGGCATCAGTCGACTGCTAAAACATGCAGTCGACTGGTGTTACCGTTGGAGGTAGCCAACGGCTACTTTCCAGCACCAACGGTCATTTACCAGTCGACTGCTAAAACTAGCAGTCGATTGCTAAAACTTGCAGTCGACTGATCTACACCGACCGAACGAACAGAACCATTCTGTTCGCGCCCAGTCGACTGCGCAGTCGACTGCACCAGTCGACTGCTAAAACATGCAGTCGACTGCTACAGTACTGCTACAGTACTGCTACAGTGAACCCCTAAAATTTATGCTTTTACTCCGAGTACAATCTCTCGTGCACTCGTACCCTCACCCTTACGACTCTTTTGACGCTTCCTTTGTAGCTTTAACAGAACCTTCAAGCATACTTTCTTTGGCTCTCGTTCCTCGGATGCATTCAAGCCTGCGGCTCGTCCCCAATGCCATCCTTCGCGTATGCCTCGAAATTGCTTCCCTCGGCCCTTGTCCTCGCTGCCTTGTCCACGTCCCTCGGATGCTTTATCCTTCACCGGACCTGAAGCCATCAACCTGAGTCGTATGTGTATCTTGCGAACCTGCACAACTCAAATACACATATCAACCTGAGTCGCATGTTTATCTCTTCGGTGTGGCCTCCTAGAACACCACAGTGGAATGGTGTATCCGAAAGGAGGAATCGAACCTTATTAGATATGGTACGGTCTATGATGAGTCACACAGATCTTCCTATGTATCTTTAGAGCTATGCTCTAGACACAGTAACCTTCATTCTCAATCGAGTTCCATCTAAGGTTGTAATAAAGACACCATATAAGATATGGACTAGGAGAGATGCCCAGGTATCTTTTATGAGGATTTGGTGTTGTGAGGCTTACGTTCGACGTCAAGTCTCGGACAAATTGGGACCCAAATCCGATAAGTGCTATTTTATTGGATATCCCAAGGAAACAAAGGGATATTACTTCTACATTCCCAGTCAACACAAGATAGTTGTGGCTAAGACTGGGGTATTTCTAGAAAGGGATTTTGTTTCTAGAAAGACTAGTGGGAGTACGTTCGATCTTGAAGAAGTTCAAGATGTGGACCATAGCACTGAAGCCTTGATGGAAGTTGAAAGTATTGTGGATGATGGAGTACGTTCAAAGTATTGTGGATGATGTTGTTCCATAAGGAGTTGAGGAACAACAACCAGTTCAAGTAGACCTACCTCTTCACAGGGCTGATAGGGTGCGTCGTCAGCCTGAGAGATATTCATTTCTCTTGTCTGACCGTGATGACGTTGTGCTCATTGAGGATGAGCCTGCCTCCTATCAGGAAGCTGTGATGAGACCAGATTCCGAGAAATGGCTAGAGGCCATGAGATCCGAGATGGAATCCATGTACACTAACCAAGTATGGACTTTGGTTGATCCACCTGAAGGGGTCAAACCCATTGGGTGTAAGTGAGTCTTTAAGAGAAAGACTGACATGGATGAACTTATTTATAAGGGTCGCTTGGTAGCTAAAGTTTTCAAGCAAATTCATGGTATTGACTATGATGAAACTTTTTCTCCAGTAGCGATGTTTAAATCCATTCGGATCATGCTTGCTATTGCATCGTACCACGATTATGAGATCTGACATATGGATGTCAAAACTGCGTTTTTGAATGGAAACATGCTCGAGGATGTGTACATGACACAACCTGAGAGTTTTGTAGATCCACAGCATACTGGCAGAGTATGCAAGCTGCATAGGTCCATTTATGGACTAAAGCAAGCTTCTCGGAGCTGGAATCTTTGATTCGATAATACGATCAAACAGTTTGGTTTCATCAAGAATGAAGATAAACCTTGTGTCTACAAGAAAGTTGTAGGGAACACAGTTGTCTTCCTTATATTGTATGTGGATGACATACTACTCATTGGGAAAGACATCCTTTTACTGTAGTCTGTCAAGACTTGGCTAGGGACTTGTTTCTCAATGAAGGACTTAGGTGAAACATCCCGCATTCTAGGCATACAAATCTATAGAGATAGATCTACGAGATTGCTTGGCCTAAGTCAGAGTACATACATTGACAATGTATTACTTCGGTTTGCCATGCAGAACTCCAAGAAGGGTTTTCTGTCGATGTCACATGGTGTGAGTCTTTTGAAGACTCAAAGTCCCTCTTCTAGAGAGGAGAGAGACCGCATGGATCAGATCCCTTATGCTTCAGCCATAGGATCTATCATGTACGCCATGCTATGTACTCGTCCTGATGTCTCGTATGCTTTGAGCATGACGAGCAGATACCAGTCAAATCCAGGTGAAAGTCACTGGATAGCGGTCAAGAATATTCTTAAGTACTTGAGAAGGACTAAAGAATATTTCTTGATATATGGAGGCGATGACGAGCTAGCTGTAAAGGGTTACAGTGATGGTAGCTTCCAAATTGATCAGGATGATTATCGATCCCAGTCGGGATTCGTGTTTTGCATAAATGGTGGTGCTGTGAGCTGGAAGAGTTCGAAGCAGGACACAGTTGCTGATTCTACAACAGAGGCCGAGTATATTGCTGCATCAGAAGCAGCAAAGGAGGTAGTTTGGATCCGCAAGTTCATCACTGAACTTGGGGTGGTTCCTAGCATCGCTGACCCCATAGAGCTCTATTGTGACAACAATGGAGCAATAGCACAGGCTAAGGAACCTCGCTCACACCAGTGGACCAAACACATACTACGGCGCTTCCATCTCATTCGAGAGATTATCGAGAGAGGAGATGTGAAGATTTGAAGAGTACCCACAGAGGCTAACATCGCAGATCCCTTGACCAAGGCTTTGGCACAGAGAAAGAATGATGGTCACACTAGGTCATTAGGCCTTAGAGCCTACACTGATTGACACTAATGCTAGTGGGAGATTGTTAGTTAGAGCCCTAGAGCCAATCATTTGATGATTGTTGTATGGACTCGTTGTATCATATTCTTGTATATAAATAAAGACATTTGTTTTGGTTATTATACTTACTTGTATTGGTGCCAAATAACTAAGTATAATAGCGTCCTTGAGTAGAAAGTTCTTACCTATATCAATCGATTGGTTGAATCGATAGTGAGATGATATAGGGAACACTACTCTTAATCATTCCTAGTCAAGTATTAACATTCAGGGACAATGTTAATGCGACGAGACTAGCATGTAGGTCAACTCGATGACTTGATCTCACAAGTCATGGATATGGAGATATCAAGTTGACACATGGGTATGCATTGGAGAATGTATACTGAATGACCCGTCATGAGAAAGTATGATGGGTCGTTATATGAGTGTCATATACTTTCTCATGTGGCTATTAGTATGACTATTAATCCTTGGACCTGAAGTCACCATGGTTCCCTACATAAGGAGTTACATACTTTGGCTTCGTCAAACGTCACCCGTAACTGGGTGGACTATAAAGGCGATTACTGGGTATGTAACAAATTATACGGAGGGATGTGAGTGATGTAGATGGGATCTATCCCTCCTATATGACGGGAGAGACATCAATATTCTTGATAGAGTGAGACCACTAAGTGCATGGCCATGCCCAAATGAGTCAATATGAGATGTTGAGCTCATTTGATTGAGTGAGTCTACTTGGGATTCAAGATTTAGATTGATTAGAGGATGACACGGTCTATGCCTCACATTGATCAATCTAGATGTCAAGTATAGAAGGACACTTGTCATATATTGTGAAAAGTCACAATTAGTAGTCACAAGGTGATGTTGGATCTCAACATTCTTATAACGTGGGTAGTAATGATGTGTTGCTAGATACCGCTCATTACTTATGCTTCTAAATGAGTTTAGGAGCATTGCCAACGTTATAAGAATCTATAGGGTCACACACAAAGGGCAATTAGATAGAGATTAGGTTCATTTGATGAACCTAAAGGATTAGGTTCATGTGATGAACCAAATTGGATTAAGAGTAATCCAAATTAGGCTAAGTTGGACTCAATTTGGTTCATGTGTTAGATGAGTTTAATTTGGACTTAGACTCATTGAATCAATTTAATTCAATGAATAGAGATTCATTAAATTAAAATTGACTTAAACCAATGGTTAGATTTGATCAACCATGGGAGAGAAGTGGTCAAGTTTGACTTGACTTGAGAGGAAGATGAAGGGTCAAGTTTGACTTGACCATTTGCCACGTCATTGGTGAGTTGGCAAAGAGTGGACCAATGATGATGCTCCATATCATCATGGTTTCTTATGTGTGTGCCACCTCATGAGGGAGATCAAGAGTTGTGACTCTTGATATCCCATGGAGTATAAAAACTCCTCCTTTAGTGGCCGGCCACATTCAAGGATGTTGAATGTGTTTGTGTGCTTAGAGTAACTCTCATCTTCTTCCTCAAGCTCTCTCTTCTCTCCCTCTCCTCCACCTTGGCCGAACCATTCAAAGGTGCTAGCACATCTTTTTGTTTGGTTTCTCCATCTCTTGCTTGTGTGGATACACATAGAGGAGTATCTACTTTGATACTCTCGAGATCCGGCGAACCTTGGACGAGTGGGATTAAGAGAAGGGCTTCGCATCAAGGGTAAATTCTTATCTTGTAGATCTAAAGTAGATCTAGGCTTAGAAAACTCGTACGCGAAAGGTTTTACGAAATTTTATTTCTCGCACGGATACGATGGCGGGGTTTCGGGGGTTCCGCAATGCAAAAAGTAATTTTTGCGACCCGAAAATCCTAACAATTGCCCCATTATCCTGAGGAGAAATCCAATACTAGTTCACTCTACTCCTAAACAACACAATTGTACCAATTTTTAAAATTTACAAGAAATTTTACAAACCTTTAAAAACTTTTAAATTTTGAGAGGTGTATTTCACCTATATTTAACTACAAGAATTAGATTCCTCCAAAAATTATCACATTTTCCAAGCCTGATAAAATTCTCAGAATAAGTTAAAAAGTTCAACCTTAATCCAATAGTCCTAATTTTGACCCGCCCCATTATTCATGTTAAATACATACTGAATTATTTCTATACATTAATTTATTTAATCACCAATACACTTTTAAAAAACCCCAGAACCCGATATTCCAGTGCATGAAATTATCTCGATGTGCCAATTATTTAGGATTTGAGCTTGTCATTTCCAAATTAATTGACATACCCCAGAACCCGATAATATGTTACGCATTCTTTCTTTGGGATCTAAAACCTATTGGCCCTAATTGGGTTCACAAGATTTTCACTAGGGATACCCTCTTTAGTCATCCTTTTGAATTTGAATGTCTAGTTGATATTTTTATGATAGTTATTGTCAAACCTAAGCTATATGAATTCTAGACAATTAAAATAAGAATTTGAATAGGAAAAATAAGAACATGTAAGCATGAATCTTCGTTTCATTGAAAAAATAATCCTTATGGAGGAAGATACAGCGAAAAGAAAAGGAAGGTCTTCCAAAGGGCTTAGGGATGACAGCGTCAAAAAAACTTTAGGTCAATAGAAAACCAAAAGCTCTGTCAAGATTCTACATTAAACCCTTGGGGATCAACCTTATATATAGTGAACATCTATTATCAGCTTATAGATAATAATAGATATGAGACTATAAATCTATATATATACTGAATAGCTATTATCAACATATAGATAATAATATATGTGAGACTATAGATTCTATACATATAAGGTTTACATCTAACAATCGAAACCCAATAAACCTAAGTTAGATCACTTTAATGGGTTCAGTTTGTACTCATATGCACAATTTATAATTAAACCCACCAATTAGAGATAATAAACAGCAATCTCCCACTTTGGCTATTTGTGAGTTTTATATAAAATACAATTAAAACTTTAATTGATATCAAAATTTATGGGTATAGAATACCCCTGTAAACAATCTGGTTCATTAACTTCATTGGTATAGGACTAAAGAGGTCACAAATACTGTATATGATTTTAACAAACTCCAACAATAATCATAATATCAATGTCATTAATAACATAGATCAAGATGTAGATGTGTAGAGTGAAAATTACATGAAATGTGATCAGTACATGTCAATTTTCAACTGGTCTTAAGATGACCTCAAAAGAGGTCAAATCATATTTGCGAAATATTTTATGCTAAACTGCAATAGCAAATCATGATCAACTTTATGATTCCAAAAGGAATCTGTATCATATTTACAAATATCAAATGCTAAACAGTAGTAGTAAATGATGATATGACAATCAGAGTGTCAAATAAACATATAAATTTTCATTAATGTTTTGAACTTTAAATATGTACAATAATCAAAACAAAATATTTGTATTTATTATCAAATATAGAGAAATAAGATAAATACAAAGCCTACTAGATGAGTTCTTCTTCCATAAGAAGGACTCCTATATCCACAACATGCGCATGAAACACCTTAGTTACTAAGCCTTTGGTGAGTGGATTGACCAATATGGAATCTGTGCTGATGTGCTCTACCATAATCTGACTACTCTGAACTCTTTTTTTAACCGCTAGAAACTTGATGTCGATGTGCTTGGAGTTCGATGAGCTACGATTATTCTTGGCATAAAGTTATGTGACTTTATTATCACAGTAGATCCTCAATGGTCTGTCAATGTCATCGATGATTTATAATGTTGTGATGAAGTTCCATAGTCAAATCCCCTAATCGGATGCTTCGTAGTATGCTACCAATTCTGCCTCCATAATAGAAGTGGCGACTAGCGTCTGTTTGACGCTCTTCCAAGATATAGCCCCTCCAGCAAGCATGAGATATAGCCGGAAGTAGATCTCCTGCTATCCAAGCATCTAGAAAAATCAGAGTCTGAATATCCAATCAACTCCAAATGATCTGATCTCCGATACTGAGCATATATCCTTTAGTTCTTTGCAAATACTTCATCACTCTCTTTACCGCTTTCCATTGCGATGGTCCTAGGTTACTGACATATCTGTCTAACATCCCCACTATAAATGTTATATCTGGTCGAGTACATACTTGTGCATACATGAGATTTCCCACTACTGGATGAATATGAGAATTGTTACATCTCCTTTATTTCAAGTTCAAGTCGTGGACACTACTACAGGCTAAACTTGTCACCTTTTGACATAGGTGTGTCACCAGGTGTATAGTTCTACATACTATACCTTATAAGGACCTTTTCAATATAGACCTGTTGTGAAAGCCCAATAATGTTTCTTGAACGATCACGATAGATCTGTATGCCTAAAATAAAGGATGCTTCACTAAGATCTTTCATTTCAAAATTACCAGATAGAAATGACTTAGTTTTATGCAACATACCATTATTATTGCTCGCAAGCATTATATCGTCCACATACACAATAAGTAAAACAAACTTGCTCCTACTGAACTTGACATATATGGATTGATCAATGGGGTTCTCTTTAAATCCAAATGAGGTAACCACTTGATCAAATTTCCGATACCACTGACGGGACATCTTCTTTAAACCCTAAATAGACTTCTATAATCTACATACTAGGTGCTTTGAGTCTTTAGACTCAAAGTTCTCTGGTTGCACCATATATATAGACTCCTCTATGTCTCCATTGAGGAATGAAGTCTTTACATCCATTTGATATAGCTCTAAATCATAATGAGCTACAAGTGCAATGACTACCCTAAGGGAGTCTTTCGTTGACACGAGAAAGTCTCCTTGTAATCAATATTTTCTTTCTAAGTGAATCCCTTGGCAACAAAATAAACCTTATACTTTTCGACATTGCCCCTTGAATCTCGCTTGATTTTAAATATCCATTTACAACCAATGAGCTTCTTTCCTTTAGACAATTCGACAAGTTCCCAAACGTCATTATCTGCTATAGACTTCAACTCTTCTTGCATGGCGTTAATCCACCTTTCTGGATTAGAACATTGTTTGACTTCTTGGAAAGATGTAGGATCACTTTCCAACCCTATGTCAAAGTCATGCTATTGGAGATAAACATAATCACGAGAATTCATGGTTCTCCGCTCCCTTGTGGATCGCCTTAAAGGCACTTGTGTTTGAGGTGGTTGAGGTACTTGCTCATCAATGTTAGGCAATACTTCAATTTCAGTGGTAGACTCCTCTAATTGTATTGAAGATGTCATCGAAATATCATGGTTCACTATGCTCACAGGATGTGTAATGCCCATAATGTGTGGTATGGTAACAACGCCACTACTGATCGCCCTAGTAGTGACCATAGGAGGATTGCCAATGCATTCCTCAAAAGATATTTTCCTTACCTTATCACTCCCACTGTCCTCAATGAACTTGGTATTTTTCGTTTCGAAGAAGGATCTATTAGAGGGATCATAAAATTTATACCCTCTTGACTTCTCATAATAACCTATAAAATTGCTGCTAACTGATCTTGAGTCCAATTTTCTTTTATTAGGTATGTAAGGCCTAACTTCAGTTGGACAATCCCAAACATGTAAATACCTAATGCTAGGCTTTCTACCTGTCCACATCTCAAATAGGGTTTTAGTTACTGCCTTACTAGGTATTCTATTGAGTAGGTAAACTGCAATTTTAAGTGCTTCACCCGACAAAGACTCTGGTAAAGAAGTGAAAACCATTATACTTTTTACCATCTCTTTTAGGATTCGATTGCGATGCTCAGCTACACCATTTCGACATGGGTGTATCAGGCATGGTATATTGAGGCACAATTTCATACTCAGCAAGGTAGTTCACAAAAGGTCCTGGACGTTGTTCACCTGATCCATCATATCGATCGTAATATTCACCTCCACAGTCGGATCGGACAGTTTTAGTTTTCTTACTTAGTTAAAGTTCAACTTCAACTTTGAAAATTTTAAACATGTCCAAAGATTGCTATTTCTTATGAATAAGGTACAGATAGCTAAATCTGGAATAGTCGTCTATGAAGCTAATAAAGTATGTGTCCATTTCAAGATGCCTTAAAGAATGGTCCACAAATGTCTGTATGTATTAAATACAAAATGTCACTACAACGGCTAGCCCCCTTGTTCCTTTTGTTAGTGGTCTTCCCCTTAACACACTTTATGTAGATACAAAGTCTGACATGTCAAGATAATCGAGAATTCCATGTGACATTAACCTTTCTAGGCGTTGTTTGGATATATGTCCTAAACACCTATGCCACAACATGGAAGAATTCTCGTCAGTCAATTTACATTTCGTACCTATACTATGCATTATTACGTTGTCAACCATAGAAGTAAAGGTATTTAATTTATAAAGCTTATCAATCAAGGAAAAATTGCCAACCAACACTAAATTAAAGAAAATACTAAAAATTTTATTTCTAAATGAACAAAAATAATCTGATTTGTCCAAACAAGAAATTGAAATTAAATTCCGTCGAAAAAAATGGTACAATAAATGTATTTTATAAATCTAGAAAAATATTGGTTTCTAAACAAAGTCTAAAAATATCAATCGACTCGACTTTAGCTTTCTTTCCATTTCCTGTATAGATATATCTTTCACCATCAAGAGGAAGTCAGCTCCTGAGATAACCCTGCATATTGACACTCATGTGAGTAGTAGCACCGGTATCTATCCACCAAGTGGCAGTGGGTACAATAGCTAGATTGACTTCCGAACTAACAAAGTTGATGATCCTGTCCGAACGCTGAGTCGATGGACGCTGGGCAAGTGGCGCTCTCCGCTGTCTCCGGCTGGTGATGTGTATCTCCGCCGCTACCTGCAAGGAAGTCGGGCCGGGAAGGGGTTCCCGGCGACGACCCTCCGACGCTCAAGTCAGGTAAGGGGAAAACGAAGAAGTGACTCCAAAAATCAGAGATCGCGTACCTCCGGTGAAGTCTGTGGGCTCTTATATAGAGCTCTAAGGAGGCTTGTGCACACCTATCGAGGTGTACACGTGTCCTTTACCATACCCTAGTATGGGCTTACCAGAGAAACATGTCTGACACCATACTGCTACAGTCCGAGCACCTCTCTGATGGGACAGCAGAACCTTCTGCCGTAAGATTCTACGTATGGCTTGGTCGTCGCACATGCCTATTGTCAGAAGATGTTCCCCACTATCCCCTTGTCCTTGTGTCCTTTGTCCCTGAGCCGAGCGTCCATCCGCTCGGCAGGCACATTACTTTCGACCGGGCATAGGTATCGGTCCGACCGGAAGATTCCCGATCGCGTGCTCGGCTGAAACAGTTCCTTCTCAGTATTACCGCTTTATGCCTCGGCCGAGCGGGCCACCCGCTCGGCTAGGCGACCCTGTTCACCATGAGCGTCAGAAACCCGACTCCCCGTCGGGTTGTCTTTGATTCTGCCCGGATCTGTTCGGCCGGTCGACCCATCCCTTCTCCGATCGGCCGGACCTCATGCTGACCCCTTTGACTTGTGACCTCCACGTGTCATTGGCTCCCCACAAAGGGGGGCCCCCGACTTTACTGTCGGATCACTTGCCTCCCCTTCAAGTCTAGTCAAAGGAGGCAATTAGTCCGACTGACTGGACCGCCAGTCACGCCGAGCGGCGTCTCTGTGCAACTATCCTTCGCTCGGCCCCCCACCGGGGTAGCTATAACGTCAGTCAACGCCAACATTCCTCGGATCTCTTCGAAATTTGTGCCAATCTTCGACATTAAGGCCGGGCATGCGCTCTGTGCCTCGTGAAGCCGCTCATTAAATGCACTCCAGTGGCCTAATACCATGTGGCACTGCTGTCGTCATCGTACGGCGGTGGCGTCGCGGGCGACGAGACCGAGGCAGTTTAAAATGGACGGCCCGATGCGTGCTTCGTTTTCCGTGACCTACATCCGACGGTGGAGGCCGCTCGGGCTCAACTCTATAAAGCCTTCGCCTTCTTCCTTCGCCGCATTTCTGCTTTCGCGTGCCCAGAAGCTTCCTTCGGCGTTTCAGTGCTCCGGCAGTTTCGGATCTCCTTTTTCCGGCGATTCCGTGTTCCTCATCGATCCTCATTCTTCTCTATAAGGTTTTTCTTCTTTTCTTTGGTTCTTGTGTTTTCTCTGCGTTTCTTTCCCGAGTTTTGGTCCTCTGGGCACTGTTTCGTTTGTCATCTTCTTCCTTCTATCATCTGCCTTTCTTCGCCTTTTGTGATTTCATCCATTCCAACAATGGCTAGTTCTTCTCAGCCACAAGACCCAGCCCTCGGCCCGTGGTATACCACCATGGAGTCACACTTCGATCGGTGTGACGTCGATATTCTGATGGACAATTTTGACATCCCATCTGACTTTCAAATTATCTTACCCTCACCTTCCACTCGGCCGCACAAACCACCGCGCGGAGCTTTCTGTGTTTTCCACGACCAGTTCATAGCCGGTCTGCGCTTTCCAATCCATCCCTTTATCGTAGAAGTTTGTAATTTTTTTGGCATTCCGCTCGGAAGTTTAGTCCCTAACACCTTCCGCCTTCTATGCGGCGTTGTTGTCTTGTTCAAAATCCACAACATTCCCCTCCGACCGGATGTCTTCTTCTATTTTTATTACCCTAAACAATCTGAGCTGGGTACTTACATGTTCCAGGCTCGGCCCGGTTTAGTCTTCTTTAATAAACTACCCTCTTCCAATAAACATTGGAAAGAGTACTATTTCTATCTTCGACTTCCCGAGCGGGCCTCCTTCCGAACCCAGTGGCAGATCGGATCGCCAATCTCCCCTGAGCTAAAGAGGTTCAAGACCCGACCGGACTATCTTCACGCTGCCAACATGCTAGCCGGTCTGAGGCTCGACATCAACAAATTCTTGCCCGAAGGGGTGATGTACATATTTGGCCTGAGTCAGATCCGGACTCCCCTCCTGAGCAGCTTCGGTAAGAATTTTACTTGTGCATTCGCCTTGATTGCTAACTAATTTTTTCCTTTTCTCATTTGCAACGAACATTGTCATGGAGTCCGTGATGGCTGGAATTTTGAAGAGGAAAGCGGCGACGCTCGAGGCCGCAGCTGCCAAAGAGATGGAGCAACTGGGCATTGCTCCGGTCGGCTCTCACGAAGGAGAGAGCGACACGAATGCGGGGGAGTCGGCCGCTTAGGCTTCTCCCCCTGAGCCGGCGGTTGGCATAACTTCTAGCCGAGGTCCTTCCATCCGGGAGGAAGGCTCCGCTCCGGAGGAAGAGCGCCCTCTTCGACAAAAGAGGCGCCGAGTGGAGACACCACTCCGATCGGCCACTTCCGCGATCCATCCGCCAGAACGGACCACAGTCGATTCTCGCGGCAAAGCACCAGTGGAGGCGATCTCATCCGATTGGACCCCATCCCAATTGGACGCGTCCGCGGACCCCCTCGAGGCCGTACCTGTCAACACCCTTCCGCCTGCTCCCCGCCGAGTCCAACGCTCGGCCATTTTGTCCCAGTTTTCTGCACCGGCCTCCGACCCTTCCCCAGCTTCCGCTCAGACGACTCCCGGTCGGCACCGTACCATCAGGGTCTCCCTGCATCTCCCCACCGAAGAGCTGATGCACGAGTCCGATCGGCCAAACGCGCCCGAGGACATGATCACCCTGAAGGGGCCCCTAGCCGAAATGTGGGCCGACGCTCGGGCACGTGTCGCAATGATTCCACTCAGCAATCTGGCCAATAGCCATATGCAGCAGGCCACTGGGGTAAGTATGTTTTCTTTGAAGTCTTTTACGCATTCTTTCCGATCGGCCATTAACAACCTTGCTTATGTCAGAGATGGGTGGAGGAGATCGCTGTCTCCAATCGTCTGGCCATGGTGGACGAGGAGCTAAAGAGGCTGAAGGCTTCGGGCGGCGCGCCCTCCCAAGGTCTTTCATACGCCGAGCTGCAGAAAGAGCTCAAGAAGACCTAAGATCTGCTGGCGGCTGAGCGAAAGAAGACGGCCGATCAGGCCTATACTCTGGGAGAATTTGAAAGACAAGTGAAGACGCTCGATCGGAAGATAAGTCTTGCCACCGACCGGAAGAAGACGACCATCGCCGACCTGGAGAAGAAGAATGTCGAGGCGCGGGGCCTGAGCAACGGGTCAAGGAGCTAATGGATCAGCTGGCCGGCGAGAAGGCGGCCCGATCGGACGAGGTGATGAAGCTGGAAGCTGCCTTGCAAGAACACCAGGCTGCCGTCGACGCCTCCCGAGCGGCTCTCAAAGAATATCAGGAGGCTGAGCCAGGCCGGGTCACCGCTCTGAGGCTAAATTACATCCGTTCGGTCGAATTCTCAGAAAAAGTATGCGAGCGGATGTATAATGATTTTGAGCTTGCCATCACCGCCACAACGGACTACCTGAAGTCCAAGACTCAGCTTCCCGACTCCACAACTATCCCGGCCGAAGACTATGTGGCGCTTCTCTCCTCCATCCCGAAGACCGTTTATGATTTTCTCGAGTAGTGCTCCTTGTAACCCTTTCGATCGGCCATAAGGGCCTAAATTGTAATGAAGATATGCCGTATTTTCAGCAACTTAATCTTTTTCTTGTGTCTTCTGATCGGTTTGCAAATTACTATTGTTCACGTCTCCCTCTTCTTTCTTCTTCGTTAATCGTTTCACGAAGTATTCTACATGACCGGGCCGCTCGTCTGAACGCCCCCACTTTAAATGGGATTCCCGATAAATGTTCATGAAGTACCTTTGGTTATTTGGCCGATCGGCCAAACGACTTATAAGCCGATCGGCCAAACGACTTATAAGCCGACCTCTTTATTATTTTTGTCCGTCCGGAGGGTTTATAGTCGCCGGTCCGACTCTAGATATTTAACGTCAGAGCTCGACGGTCTTCCGGCCGGAGGGTTTATAGTCGCCGGTCCGACTCTAGATATTTAACGTCGGAGCTCGACGGTCTTCCGGCCGGAGGGTTTATAGTCGCCGGTCCGACTCTAGATTTTTAACGTCGGAGCTCGACGGTCTTCCGACCGGGGGGTTTATAGTCGCCGGTCCGACTCTCGATATTTAATGTCGGAGCTCGACGGTCTTCCGGCCGGAGGGTTTATAGTCACCGGCGCGACTCGATTTTTAACGTCGGAGCTCGACGGTCTTCCGGTCGGAGGGTTTATAGTCGCCGGCGCGACTCTCGATCTTTAACGTCGGAGCTCAACGGTCTTCCAGCCAGAGGGATTATAGTCGCCGGCGCGACTCTCGATATTTAACGTCGGAGCTCGACAGTCTTCCGGCCGGAGGGTTTATAGTCACCGGTCTGACTCTCAATTTTTAACGTCGGAGCTCGACGGTATTCCGGCCGGAGGGTTTATAGTCGCCGGTCTGACTCTAGGGTTTAACGTCGCCGCTCGACGGTCTTCCGACCGGGGGGTTTATAGTCGCCGGTCCGACTCTAGGGTTTAATGTCACCGCTCGACGGTCTTCAAGCCGGGGGGTTTATAGTCGCCGGTCCGACTCTAGGGTTTAACGCTGCCGCTCGATGGTCTTTAAGCCGGGGGGTTTATAGCCGCCGGTCCGACTCTCGATATTTAACGTCGGAGCTCGATGGTCTTCAAGCCGGGGGGTTTATAGTCGCTGGTCCGACTCTCGATATTTAACGTCGGAGCTCGACGGTCTTCAAGCAGGGATTTTTATAGTCGCCGGTCCAACTCTAGGGTTTAACGTCGCCGCTCGACGGTCTTCAAGCCGGAGTTTTTATAGTCGTCGGTTCGACTCTAGGGTTTAACGTCGCCGCTCGACGGTCTTCAAGCCGGGGGGTTTATAGTCGCCAGTCTGACTCTAGGGTTTAACGTCGCCGCTCGACGGTCTTCAAGCCGGGGGGTTTATAGTCACCGGTTCGACTCTAGGGTTTAACGTTGCCGCTCGATGGTCTTCAAGCCGGGGTTTTTATCGTCGCCAGTTCGACTCTAGGGTTTAACGTCGCCGCTCGACGGTCTTCAAGCCGGGGGGTTTATAGTCGCTGGTCCGACTCTAGGGTTTAACGTCGTCGCTTGACGGTCTTCAAGCCGGGGGGTTTATAGTCGCCGGTCCGACTCTCGATATTTAACATCGGAGCTCGACGGTCTTCAATAATGAGCCCGGCCGAACGGCACGGGGTCTTCACCATCGAGCATTTGGCTCGGATAATCTACGCCCGGTCAAACGGCACGGGGTCTTCACAATCGAGCATTTGGCTCGGATAATACACGCCCGGCTGAATGGCATGGGGTCTTTGACATTGCCTTCATGCAGCTACCCGCTCGGTCGCACAATGCTCATGCCTTTGCTTCATTCTTATAACTTTCATTCCTACAGCCAAAGGGTACATCCGAACGGAATATTCATGAAATATATTACATCGGCGCACCTTTCATCCGGCCCGATAGGGCTGGAGGTGGTTTGCGCTCAATGGCCTCTCTAGCCGTCGTCCGTCCTCTATCCTTCCAGTAGTAAGCCCCCGATCGAAGCTTCTCGACGCCTTTGAAGGGTCCTTTATGCCCTCTTTCTGATCGGCGTGATGGACTCGACTCGCGACACTTTCCGAGCGGACTTGGCTTCGGCTCGGACCATCACCACATAGCACCTCCGAGCTGCTAGCTGGTCTCCCCGCACCTCCCCTACTTGATCTTCCACCGGGAACTTGATCTTCTGGCAGAAAGTAGAGACGACCGCCCGGAACTCGTTGAGAGCCGGTCGCCCCAAGATGACGTTGTACGCAGAAGGAGCATCGACCACAATGAAGCTGATGGTTCTTGTCCTTCTGAGCGGATCCTCGCCCAACGAGATAGCCAGCCGGACCTGGCCGATCGGCAAGACTTAGTTCCCAGTGAACCCGTAGAGGGGAGTCGTCATTGGCAGTAGCTCGGCCCGGTCGATTTTCAGTTGGTCGAAGGCCTTCTTGAATATTATGTTGACCGAGCTGCCTGTGTCAATAAAAATGTGATGAATAGTGTAGTTGGCTATTACCGCTCGAATAATCAGGGCGTCATCATGGGGGACTTCGACTCCTTCGAGGTCCCTAGGCCCGAAGTTGATCTTGGGTCCGCTCGCCCTCTTCTGGCTGCAACCGACCGCTGGATCCTCAGCTGCCTTGCATGTGTTGGATCGAGACCGCACTAGAGGGGGGGGTGAATAGCGCTCGTGGCTATTTTGTTCGATTATCGGAATTGTAAGAATTATCGGAGTAATTAAGCAGCGGAATAAAGCAAAAACAAGCACACAGAGACAGGAGGATTTTTACTTCGTTCGGAGCCTTGATCGACTCCTACTCGAAGGCCCGCGATCCTTGATCGCTTCCGGTGGGCAACAACTATAAGCTCGGAAAAAGGATTACAAGATGAAGTACAAGTAAATGGAAAAACTAGTTATACCGATGACAAGAGTAGAATTTTGAAGCTTCGGGTCGTCGGAGACTTGTGGCAGCACTTCCGGGCGTCTTTCGGAGCAGCACGTTGAAGAGAGCAGACTTAGAATGCGTTCATCTGAAGTGCTGGTCGAATCCCCCTTATAAAGGGTGTTCAAGGCGCCTTGAGAGCAGTTCAAGGCGCCTCCATGCTGCCTGGTCTTCCGCGTGGATCAAAACTGACCTGGTCGAATTTCATCCATTCAAGGTGCCTTGTATCCCTCTCAAGGCGCCTTCCAAGGCGCCTTCTGCCTGCTTCAAGGCGCCTCTAGTGGTGCTTCGAAGCCAGCTCAGCTTTTGCACCCGAGGCGCCTCCAAGTTCCATGGAGGCACCTCGGACACTGTTCATCCGAGGCTTTAGGTTGCTCTTTTGCACCTGCAAGATACGTTAGTCCCAAACACTATCTTGCAGCACAAAGTTAGCACACTAAACATGATAAATAAAGTATAGACAGTCTCCGGACTGTCCGAGTCTGACTTTGGATTTCCATCCGGAAACCCTAGGTCGACCCGACGCCTACTGTTCCCTCTACGGGGAACGCGTCCTCACCTACTCCACTCAGGAGATTTACCTGTTGCCAGTCAATCCTCCAGATCGACTGGACTTTTGCTCAGCATTCGATGCTTCCGGACTTTCTGCTGGACATCCGCTTCCCCGACTAGTCCAGTCTTTCACCTGGTTCGTGACACCAGGACTTTCCACCTAGGGTTACCACCCCCTAGGACTTTTGCCTGAAGCCATCGACCTGCCAAGACTTTCCGCATAGGGTTACCACCCCCTATGACCTAGGGTTACCGCCCCCTAGGGTTTTTCCCTTTGCCTAACCGCAGCTAGGACTTTCCTGAAATCCTCAAGTAGACTTGTTAGACTACAAAACATCTTAACTTTGAATTCTTTGCCATTATCAAAACACAAGTTCGATCGTCGGATGCTTCCCGCACCAACAATCTCCCCCTTTTTGATTATGGCAACTCAAATTCAAAGTTAAGTAAAACAACCGAATCGATAAACGTTTTTAACACAGGCAAATTTGCTAAGTTTAGATGAACACAGTAACTAAAGCAAATTTGCCCTATATGCTCCCCCTTAACTTTTGCTCCCCCTTAACTTTTGCTCCCCCTTAACTTGAATTTTATATTTACATTTTTGCTACTCTCCCCCTTTGCCATATATCAAAAATGGGCAAAAATAGAATTTGAATTGTACAGGAATTTACTGAGGTCAACAGGTTAGCTATGTTCAACAGGGTATGAAAGTTAAGGTCAATTGGAACTTAGTTTCAATAATATTTTAAGTTTTAGGACAAGGTTATTCATTTAAGTTCAGTTGGTCCTTAAGTCCAAGCACAAGTCATGTTCACTAGATTGATTTACTAGGTATCAGAGCTATAAAGAACAAAACATTCTTAAAAAAATGAGTATCCTTTACCAACTGTCTAACCTTTAGTTACTTGCTGATTGTCTACAGGACAATAACTTTCACTAGGTTAGTCAAGTTAAGTTATTTTGGTCCAGATAGACTTGACTAGAGCTGGAGAACTTAACTTGATTAATGTTTATTGCATATTTAATGCCCAGACTCATATTGATGCACAGATATAAGCATTCTTGAGTCCAGGCTATACCCTATGCATCTCACGCTGTTCTATATTTTTCAATCACAATCAAGGTAAACCTAGATGTTTGTGAGATGCTCTGGCTTAATTCTAGGGGAACATGATATCTAGGGGAAACCCTAGGCTAATTCCAGAAAATTTTAAGAATCTAGCAAAATTGGAGTTTTGAAAATTGTTTTTCCTAGAATTTGAAAACACAATAATAGAAATAATAGTAAGATGTCTACTCTACCCAACACATTCCTATTTGCCTTCTAAGTCCACTGAACTCAAGTTCAGGTAAGGGTTTTGTAAAGATGTCAGCTAGGTTTGATTTGGACTCAACGTGGTTGAGTGCAATTTCACCTTTAGCTACATGATCCCTTACAAAGTGGTGTTTTACCTCTATGTGTTTGGTTCTAGAATGGTGTATAGGATTTTTGGTCAGATTAATTGAGCTGATATTATCAATAAAGATTTTAGTATTTTTATAGTCTAGTTGATAGTCTTTTAGTGTATGCATCATCCATAACAATTGAGATGCACATTCTCCTAGAGCTATGTATTCAGCTTCTGTAGTGGATAGAGCAACACATTGTTGTTTTCTGCTTGACCAACTTACTAGGCACTGACCTAGAATTTGGCAGCTACCACTTGTACTTTTCCTATCTAACTTGCACCCAACATAGTCTGAATCAGAATAGCCATAAAGGTCAAAAGTGCAAGTTCTTGGATACCAAAGTCCTACATTTAGAGTTCCTTTAATATACCTCAGTATTCTTTTAACATATGTTAGGTGTGACTCTTTTGCACAGGATTGGTATCTTGCACACATACCTACTGCAAACAGTATGTCAGGTCGACTTGCAGTTAGATAAAGTAAACTACCTATGACACTCCTATAGTATTTTGGGTCTACATGTTTTCCTTCAGGGTCAGAGTCAATGTTTATGTTGGTTGCCATTGGAGTATTTATAATTTTTGAATTTTCCATGCTGAATTTTTTGATTAACTCCTTAGCATACTTAGTTTGATAAATGTAGATTCCATCTTTGGTTTGTTTTATTTGTAAGCCTCAGAAAAAGTTGAGTTCCCCAACCATGCTCATTTCAAATTCACTTTCCATTAACTTAATAAATTCTTTTAGAAATTTTGAGTTAGTTGAGCCAAAAATTATGTCGTCAACATAGATTTGGGCTATAAAGATGTCTGTTTCTACAGTTTTCACGAACAAGGTCGGATCGATTTGACCTTGGTTAAAGTCTTTGGATATTAGGTAATTAGATAATCTTTCATACCATGCTCTAGGAGCTTGTTTTAATCCATATAATGCCTTTTTTAACTTAAATACATGGTTAGGATAGTCTATGTCTTCAAACCCTGGAGGTTGGCTTACGTAGACCTCTTCCTTGATAAAACCATTTAAGAAGGCTGACTTAACGTCCATTTGGTACAACTTGAACCCTTTATTTGCTGCATAGGCTAGTAACATCCTAATGGACTCGAGTCTAGCTACCGGAGCATAGGTTTCATCATAGTCTAAGCCTTCGACTTGACTAAAACCTTTGGCTACTAGCCTAGCTTTGTTTCTTATTATTTCACCGTGATCATCCAACTTGTTCCTAAAAACCCATTTGGTGTCTATTATTGATTTATCTATGGGTTTAGGTACGAGGTCCCAGACTTGGTTTCTCTCAAATTGTGCTAATTCTTCTTGCATTGCAATGATCCAGTCTGGGTCAGGAAGAGCTTCTTCTATAGTTTTAGGTTCAATTTTGGAAATGAGGGCAATCTGACTAAGGTTTCTATGGGATGACCTAGTTCTGACTCCTAGGTTTGGGTCACCCAGAATCTGGTCAGGTGGGTGAGAAGTACTTATTCTAGTTGGTCTTGGCTGTGGTTCAAGTACTGGTTCTTCTGTCTCATTAAGATTAGGTTGGATTTCATCATCTTCTGTATCTCTTGGATGAATGTCAGCATTGTTAGTTATATTAGGTAAATTATTTTCTTCAAAAAATATTACATTAGTTGTTTCTTCAACTTTCAAGGTGTTTTGATTATATACTCGAAAGGCTCTACTGGTTGAGGAGTACCCTAAAAATATTCCTTGGTTAGATTTGGGTGTAAATTTTCCTAGGTAGTCTTTAGTATTTAAAATATGAACTTTACAACCAAATACTTTTAAATAGTTTAGGTTGGGAATTTTATGATAGTAGAGTTCATACTGTGTTTTGTTGTGATATTTGTTTATTAAAATTCTGTTTTGAATATAATTTGTCGTATTTATTGCTTCAGCCCAAAATTGGTGACTTAACTCATATTCGTTTAACATTGTCCTAGCGGCTTCTTGTAGTGTTCTATTTTTACGTTCTACTAGTCCATTTTGTCGGGGGGTTCTAGGACATGAAAATTCATGTTGGTATCCATTTATTTTACAAAATTCGGTAAACCTATGATTTTCAAATTCTCCCCCGTGATCACTTCTTATTCTTTTAATTTTAGTATCTTTTTCATTTTCCGTTAATTTGCAAAAGTTACTAAATATTTCATAGGTTTCATCTTTTGTTTTTAGGAATTTTACCCATGCATACCTGGAGTAGTCATCAATTATTACTAGGCAATATTGGTTCTTGCTTAGTGACTTGGCTCCATGTGAGTCAAATAGGTCAATATGAAGAAGTTCGAGTATTGTGTTGGTTCTTTCTAGATTGGTTGATTTGTGGATTGACTTGGTTTGTTTTCCTTTTTGACACGCATCACAGATTGAATTTTCAATGAATTTTAATTTGGGCAAACCTCTAACTAGACCATTGTGACTCATTTTTGAAATGAGTCTAGTGTGGGTGTGACCTAGCCTTCTGTGCCACAGTTGGGTTTCCTCTTGTTGTGTCAAGAGACACTTTATTGAGGATATTGATAAGTCAATCGTGTAGATGTTATTCTTCCTAAGTCCCTTAAGTCTAATTTCAGGGTTTTCTATGTTTTTAACTAAACATCCAGATCTGTCAAAATTGACTAGATATCCACAGTCACATAATTGACTTATACTTAGTAAATTAAAGTTAAAATTTTCAACCAATAAGACATTTCGAATAATGAAATCGGAACTTAGTTCAATATTACCTTTTCCGATTACTTTAAGTTTACCGTTGTTGCCGAATGCAACCGATCCTAACTTTTTGTACTTCAGTTTCGTAAACTTCAACTTATCTCCAGTCATATGTCTAGAGCATCCACTATCCAACATCCATTGATCTAACTCCTACACATGAAGGAGTTTGAGTTGGATTTAAATGGATTTAAAGATGGCTTACTTGAAGTAGACTCCTTAGATTTTCTTTTTTACTCAATTATATTTGAAGTAATTCAGCAAATACTTAAACCTATTTTGAAGTTTTGAATTGATATAATTAAATTTTGACAAGAATAATAATGTTCGTTAACTTTGGAATAATATTAAAGATAGTTTTAAATTTGGAATTTGAGTTTAAAATAATTTTGAAATTTAAGTTTTTTTTTTAAAAATAATTTTGAAATTTAAGTTTTTAAAATAATTTTGAAATTTAAGTTTTTTAAAATGATTTTGAAATTTAAGTTTTTAAAATGATTTTGAAATTTAAGTTTTTAAAATAATTTTGAAATTTAAGTTTTTAAAATAATTTTGAATTTTAAGTTTTTAAAATAATTTTGAAATTTAAGTTTTTAAAATAATTTTGAAATTTAAGTTTTTTTTAAAATAATTTTGAAATTTAAGTTTTTTAAAATAATTTTGAAATTTAAATTTTGAATTAATTATTAGTTTGATTTTAATTACTTAGTCATTCACCCGATCTAAATTTTCAATCAGGGAATCCTATAATTTTTGTGAGATGAATTATGGTTGAATTTTTAGGGTAATGTTTAACTTTGTGTTAAATTCAGGTTTAGCTTTGGGTTCAACAAGTAGGCATTCTTTGGATAAACTTCTGGGCTATGGTGAGTCACAAGGAACTCATTAAAGTAACCATGCCTTCAAGGTTTTCCAAATAGTCCTACCCATTGAACTTAATACTAATCCTTGGTCTAACTAGTTAGGATCCATTTAAGGGTAGCTTCGGTCAGTTCCACTTGGCCAAATGCACTAGGTCGAAGTCATATCTTCCTAGACATGCGATGCCCAAGTTTCCCTAACGTACTATCATCCAAAAACTTCACCAGTACTGTGGTTCAAGTTAAACTTAACCCGTTTTAATCTGACCTTAATTACCCTGCCGGGTAATCTATTCTTGTTTTACCCATTCCGGGTAAATTAGGTTCAGTTACCTTGTCGGGTAGTTCAATTGGAGGTGCCAGCTAGTTTGGATCCTCCATTTATTTTCCAATTTCGAATTTTTGATTTTGAATTAAAATTTAATTTTGAATTTTTAATTTTGATTTTAATTTTGAATTTTTTTTTAATTTTTGATTTTTTTTAATTTTGAATTTTTGAATTTTTTAATTTTTAATTTTTGAATTTTTAATTTTTAATTTTTAATTTTTAATTTTTTAATTTTTAATTTTAAATTTTTAAGATTGTTTTTCTTTTAGCTTTCCCTGGATCATAGCCTCGATTTGGTCTATCGAGGTAGTGTATTTGATCCTTCGGAACCCAGTATTGGCCAAGTCCAACTTGATTGATCAATTTGGACTTGGGGACCCATGTTTGGACTAGTTTACTACCTTGTTTGTTTATTAGGGATAAATAAGATTTATATTTATTTTTACTTTTATATCCCAGTCCAGTTTTGTTGTAGACGGCTCTTTGTGTTCCAAGAAATAGATCCAAATTCTTGGAGCCCAGAGAGAACTTTTCTAAAGTAATTTTTAAATCTTTTAACTGATTTTTCAGACTTGAATTTTCTTCCTCAAGTTGTTGTACTTGAGTGGAATCTTCAGTTTGAACTTGATCAGGTAAAGATTTAGTGTTTTCCACTTCCTTAAGGACAGCTACTTTCTTTAGAAGTGATTTAATCCTAAGGTTTGATTTAGCTAGTTTGCGAAGTAAGTAATTAACTAAATTGTTAAGCCTTGGAATACTTACATTGGATTCTGGTCCTTCTGAAACGGATGCGGATCCGTGGCTTTGCTCGGACTCGGCTTCTGACTCGCTCTCGGATTCGATGATCTGGTCCCGGGCCATCAATGCAAGTAAACTCGTTTGGTTGAGTTCGTCGTCTTCGTCCTCTGAAGAAGATTCGTCCCAGGTTGCCTTTAGGGCCTTCTTTCTTCTTTGCTTCTTGGCTTCTTTTTGGTTGGGGTAGTTGGCTTTTATATGCCCCTTCTGGTTGCACCCGTAGTGATCCTGTCCGAGTCGCTGAATCGACGGACGCTGGGCACGTGGCGCTCTCCTCTATCTCCGACCAGCTGCACCGACCTCCGGCGAACCTGCACAGAAGTCGGGCCGGGGAGGGGTCCCCGGCGATGACCCTCCGACGCTCAAGTCAAGCAAGAAGAAGACGATGAAATAGCTCCGAAGATCAGAGTTTTCATACCTCCGGCGAAGTCTGCGGGCTCTTATATAGAGCTCTGAGGAGGCTGATGCACATACACCGAGGCACACACGTGTCCTCAGCCCATACCCAGTATGGGCTTGTTAGAGGAGCTTGCTTGACCCCTTACTGCTACAGTCCGAGCACGTCTCTGATGGGACAACATAATCTTCTGATGAGATAGCATAATCTTCTGTCTTGTCATTCTAGCTCTTCTGTTTCCGCACCGAGCGGCATGCCGCTCGGCAGTCCCATCACGTCCGACCGGACTAAGGTATACGTCCGTTCGGGGTATTTCTGGTCATGTGCTCTGGACTGTTCGCAGTGTTGATACTTTATTCCTTCGGCCGAGCGGGCCATCCGCTCGGCACTACTATACTGTTCATCATGAGCGTCGGAACCCCGACTTCCCGCCGGGGTGTATTGCTTCCGCTCGGAAGCTTCAGCCGGTCATCACCATCATTATCCGCTCGGCCAAGCTTCTGGTTGGCCTTTTACCTTTCGACCTCCACGTGGCGTTGACTCTGCTAAATGGGGACTCCCATTCTTACTGCCGGATCACTTGCCTCCCCTTCAAGTCTAGTCGAAGGAGGCGATTAGTCCGACTGACTGGACTATTGTTTCGCCGAACGACTCTTCCAGGAAATCATTATCCGCTCGGCCGATGAGGCGGTAATTACGGCCTCCGTCAACGCCATCGTCCCTCCTTTCTTGTGCTCGAAAGGGGATTTCTGTCGAAGTATTTTTGATAAGCGAGTCGAACGACCGTACGTTGCCTTATCCTTCCGCTCGGACGTTTATAGACGTCGGCTCGTCTCTCGATATTTAACGTCGGAGCTCGACGGCGCGGATATTTATAGCCGGTCGGCGTGACTCTCGATCTTTAACGACGGAGCTCGTCGGCTCCGCTTCGAGCGTATATAGACGCGCTCGTCTCGATTTTTAGCGTCGGAGCTCGGCGGCGCGGATATTTATAGCGGTCGGCGCGGCTCTCGATCTTTGACGGAGCTCGTCGGTCTTCGCTTCGGACGTTTATAGACGCCGGCTCCTCTCTCGATATTTAACGTCGGAGCTCGACGGCGCGGATATTTATAGCCGGTCGGCGCGGCTCTCGATCTTTAACGACGGGGCTCGTCGGTCTTCCGCTCGGACGTTTATAGACGCCGGCTCGTCTCCCGGTTTCCCGGCCGGAGGGTTTATAGACGCCGGACCGTCTCTCGATTTTTAACGACGGAGCTCGTCGGCGCGGATATTTATAGCCGGTCGGCGCGGCTCTCGATCTTTAACGACGGAGCTCGTCGGTCTTCCGCTCGGACGTTTATAGACGCCGGCTTGTCTCCCGGTTTCCCGGCCGGAGGGTTTATAGACGCCGGACCGTCTCTTGATTTTTAACGACGGAGCTCGTCGGCACGGATATTTATAGCCGGTCGGCGCGGCTCTCGATCTTTAACGACGGACTCTGTCGGCACGGATATTTATAGCCGGACGGCGCGACTCTCAATCTTTAACGACGGAGCTCGTCGGCACGGATATTTATAGCCGGACGGCGCGGCTCTCGATCTTTAGCGACGGAGCTCGTCGGCACGGATATTTATAGCCGGACGGCGCGGCTCTCGATCTTTAACGACGGAGCTCGTTGGCACGGATATTTATAGCCGGACGGCGCGGCTCTCGATCTTTAACGACGGAGCTCATCGGCACGGATATTTATAGCCGGATGGCGCGGCTCTCGATCTTTAACGACGGAGCTCGTCGGCACGGATATTTATAGCCGGACGGCGCGACTCTCGATCTTTAGCGACGGAGCTCGTCGCACGGATATTTATAGCCGGACGGCGCGGCTCTCGATCTTTAACGACGGAGCTCGTCGGCACGGATATTTATAGCCGGACGGCGTGGCTCTCGATCTTTAACAACGGGGCTCGTCGGCACGGATATTTATAGCCGGACGGCGCGGCTCTCGATCTTTAACGACGGAGCTCGTCGGCACGGATATTTATAGCCGGACGGCGCGGCTCTCGATCTTTAGCGACGGAGCTCGTCGGCATGGATATTTATAGCCGGACGGCGTGGCTCTCTATCTTTAACGACGGAGCTCGTCGGCACGGATATTTATAGCCGGACGGCGCGGCTCTCGATCTTTAACGACGGAGCTCGTCGGCACGGATATTTATAGCCGGACGGCGCGGCTCTCGATCTTTAACGACGGAGCTCGTCGGCACGGATATTTATAGCCGGACGGCGCGGCTCTCGATCTTTAATGACGGAGCTCGTCGGCACGGATATTTATAACCGGACGCGCGGCTCTCGATCTTTAACGAGCGGGCTCGTCGGCACGGATATTTATAGCGGACGGCGTGGCTCTCGATCTTTAAGGAGCTCGTCGGCACGGATATTTATAGCCGGACGGCTCCTGATCTTTAACGACGGAGCTCGTCGGCACGGATATTTATAGCCGGACGGCGCGGCTCTCGATCATTAACGACGGAGCTCGTCGGCACGGATATTTATAGCCGGACGGTGTGGCTCTTGATCTTTAACGAAGGGGCTTGTCGGTCTTCCGCTCGGACGTTTATAGACGTCGGCTCGTCTCTCGATTTTTAACGTCGGAGCTCGACGGCACGGATATTTATAGCCGGTCGGCGCGGCTCTCGATCTTTAACGACGGAGCTCGTCGGTCTTCCGCTCGGACGTTTATAGACGCCGGCTCGTCTCTCGATTTTTAACGTCGGAGCTCGATGGCGCGGATATTTATAGCCGGTCGACGCGGCTCTCGATCTTTAGCGACGGGGCTCGTCGTTCTTTCGCTCGGACGTTTATAGACGCCGGCTCGTCTCTCAATTTTTAACGTCGGAGCTCGACAGCGCGGATATTTATAGCCGGTCGGCGCGGCTCTCGATCTTTAGCGACGGGGCTCATCGTTCTTCCGCTCGGACGTTTATAGACGCCGGCTCGTCTCTCGATTTTTAACGTCGGAGCTCGACGGCCTTTGAGGCTAATTTGGACTCTGCCGTCCGGCGAAGCTGTTTGCCATCCTTCATCATTTTTGCTTCCTCCGTCCGAACGATATGGGGCCTTCGGTTTTTTATGCCGATGCAAGGATATCGCACGCCCGGCCGAACGGCTTGGGCCTTCGTCCTTGAGCATTTTGCTCGAATAATTTACCTCCGGCCGAACGGCTCGGGGCCTTCGCTTTCGAGCGCTTGGCTCGGATAATTTACCTCCGGCCGAACGGTCCGGGGCCTTCGATCCTCGAGCCTTTGGCTCGGCTAATATACCTCCGTCCGAATGGTACGGGGCCTTCGCTTTCGAGCGCTTGGCTCGGATAATTTACCTCCGGCCGAACGGTCCGGGGCCTTCGATCCTCGAGCCTTTGGCTCGGCTAATATACCTCCGTCGGAATGGTACGGGGCCTTCGGTTTCAAGCGCTTGGCTCGGATAATTTTCCTCCGGCCGAACGGTCCGGGGCCTTCGATCCTTGAGCCTTTGGCTCGGCTAATATACCTCCGTCCGAATGGTACGGGGCCTTCGATCCTCGAGCCTTTGGCTCGGCTAATATACCTCCGTCCGAATGGTACGGGGCCTTCGATCCTCGAGCGTGCGGCTCGATCAATATACCTCCGGCCGAATGGTCCGGGGCCTTCGATCCTCGAGCCTTTGGCTCGGCTAATATACCTCCGTCCGAATGGTACGGGGCCTTCGATCCTCGAGCGTGCGGCTCGATGAATATACCTCCGGCCGAATGGTACGGGGCCTTCGATCCTCGAGCGTGCGGCTCGATCAATATACCTTCGGCCGAATGGTCCGGGGCCTTCGGTTTCGAGCGCTTGGCTCGGATAATTTACCTCCGGCTGAACGGTCCGGGGCCTTCGGATACTATACCTCCGGCTGAGCAGCTCGGGGCCTTCATCGTTGAGCGCTTGGCTCGGATAATTTACCTCCGGCCGAGCGGCACGGGGCCTTCGGAATTGAGCCTTTGGCTCGTACAATATACCTCCGGCTGAGCAGCTCGGGGCCTTCGTCGTCGAGCGCTTGGCTCCGATAATTTACCTCCGGCCGAGCGGCACGGGGTCTTCCCATCGAGCTCGGGGCTCGGTTAATATGATCCTGGCCGAGCGGCACAGGGTTTTCCTATCGAGCCTCGGGCTCGACTAACATACTCCCGGCTGAGCGGCACAGGCTTCCCATCGAGCCTTTGGCTCGGCTAATACACTCCCGGCCGAGCGGCACGGGCTTCCCATCGAGCCTTTGGCTCGGCTAATACACTCCCGGCCGAGCGGCACGGGGTCTTCCCATCGAGCCTTTGGCTCGGCTAATACACTCCCGGCCGAGCGGCACGGGGTTTTCCTATCGAGCCTTGGGCTCGACTAACATACTCCCGGCCAAGCGGCACGGGCTTCCCATAGAGCTCTTGGCTCGGCTAATACACTCCCGGCCGAGCGGCATGGGGTCTTCCCATCGAGCTCTTGGCTTGGCTAATACACTCCCGGCCGAGCGGCACGGGGTCTTCCCATCGAGCTCGGGGCTCGGTTAATATGCTCCCGGCCGAGCGGCACGGGGTTTTCCTATCGAGCTCGGGGCTCGGTTAATATACTCTCGGCCGAGCGGCACGGGGTCTTCCCATCGAGCCTTTGGCTCGGTTTATTTACTCCCGGCCGAGCGGCACGGGGTCTTCCCATCGAGCCTTTGGCTCGGTTTATTTACTCCCGGCCGAGCGGCACGGGATTTATCCCATCGAGCCTTTGGCTCGGTTTATTTACTCCCGGCCGAGCGGCACGGGGCTTTTAGCTCGAGGAACTATAATAAATCTTACAACGGAAAAAGGATAACTGAAGAACTGACCTGCCGACCAGCGAGGGTTCTGACCCAATTTCTCAACTCCCGAATACCCGTGGAGTGATGAAAATACGATATATTTTGCCGAAACTCATCAAGGCTTCCTCGTCGGACCGATATCGGGGCAGGAGTTACTCCCACTTGAGTGCTGGTCGGACCCTTATTTTGCCCCCATTTCTAATGCTTCTCCGGTCGTTCCTCCTGGGCCGCTCAGATATCCGCTCAGCTTGAGCCTTCTGTTTCTGTTGCTCCACGAGCTTAGCTGCTCTTGCCTCAATTAGAGCGTCGAGTTTCTCCTGGGAGAGCGTCATGGTGAGGTCGTCCAGCTTCATCCATTGTTTCCGATCGGAAGCAGGAGCGTTCCCACAGACGGCGCCAATTTGATCCTGTCCGAGTCGCTGAATCGACGGGCGCTCCCTCTATCTCCGAGTGCTCCGACGAACCTGCACAGAAGTCGGGCCGGGGAGGGGTCCCCGGCGACGACCCTCCGACGCTCAAGTCAGGCAAGAAGAAGACGATGAAATAGCTCCGAAGATCAGAGTTTTCATACCTCCGGCGAAGTCTGCGGGCTCTTATATAGAGCTCTGAGGAGGCTGATGCACATACACCGAGGCACACACGTGTCCTCAGCCCATACCCAGTATGGGCTTGTCAGAGGAGCTTGCTTGACCCCTTACTACTACAGTCCGAGCACGTCTCTGATGGGACATCATAATCTTCTGATGAGATAGCATAATCTTCTGTCTTGTCATTCTAGCTCTGCTGTTTCCCCACCGAGCGGTATGCCGCTCGGCAGTCCCATCACGTCCGACCGGACTAAGGTATACGTCCGTTCGGGGTATTTCTGGTCATGTGCTCTGGACTGTTCGCAGTGTTGATACTTTATTCCTTCGGCCGAGCGGGCCATCCGCTCGGCACTACTATACTGTTCATCATGAGCGTCGGAACCCCGACTTCCCGCCGGGGTGTATTGCTTCCGCTCGGAAGCTTCAGCCGGTCGTCACCATCATTATCCGCTTAGCCAAGCTTCTGGTTGTCCTTTTACCTTTCGACCTCCACGTGGCGTTGACTCTGCTAAATGGGGACTCCCATTCTTACTGCCGGATCACGTAGCAAGTGACTTCGAACTTTGCCTTTGAGTTCTGTTGAGCCTCCTTGGATTGAACTGCCTTCTTTAGATCTTTCTTGTTGAATCCCTTCTTCTTCTTGTAGAGCTTCTTCACGAGATTCACTAGTTCGCTGGTCAGTTCATCCTCTGAATCTTCTGAGTCGGGTTCGTCTTCTGATTCCGATTCCGATTCAATCTTTCGCCGTACTCTTGATTCCCTTGTTCGACTTGTACCTGCAACCAAAGCAATGCCCTTCTCGGATGGCTGTGCATTAGTTTGTTCATGGAGTTCAAATTCACTAAATAATTCGTCTAATTTTAAGGAAGACAAATCCTTAGAGACTTTGTAGGCATCTACCATTGATGCCCACAATGAGCTCCTAGGAAATGAGTTAAGAGCATACCTTATTATATCTCTGTTTTCTACCTTTTGCCCGATTCCATGAAGGGAATTCAGAATATCTTGAATTCGAGCGTGTAAAGAACTTGTCGTCTCGCCTTCCTGCATTTTCAAATTGTATAGTTTATTAAGTAACAAATCACGCTTACTTACCTTGGTTTCCGAGGTGCCCTCGTGAAGTTCGATCAGTTTCTCTCATAGCTCTTTTGCGGAGGAGAATGGACCAACTCTGTTGAGCTCTTCTTTGGTAAGACCGCACTGGATGGTAAAGGTGGCTTTGGCGTCGGCTTCCACCTTTTTGATAAACACTGGCTCCCAGTTCTCACAGGATGTAGGCTTACCATCTGTACCAGTTGGTAGTTGTAGTCATGTTTTGACTATCATCCAGGTGTCGAACTGGATCTTCAGATATATTTCCATTCGCCCCTTCCAATATCCGAAGTCTTCTCCGGAAAATAGTGGGGGACGAACGGTGCTATATCCTTCTTGTTGGGCCATTTAGATCTAAAAAACAGAAACAACAAGATCTATTCCAAGACTAAGTCTTGGATTAGTAGTGCTGGAAGAAAAGAAAAAAATGAGCCCAAGTGGTATTGACCAACTTTGAGCAAAACCGATTTGAAAAGAATTAGAATATAGCTATGAGGCTAAATTCTAATCGACTCCGAACAAAACCACGTAGAAAATTATCTCGAATAGTGGTTGCACTGATTCAAGACGACCCCGCTCTGATACCAATTGTTGGATCGAGACCGCGCTAGAGGGGGGGTGAATAGCACTCGTGGCTATTTTGTTCGATTATCGGAATCGTAAGAATTATCAGAGTAATTAAGCAGCGGAATAAAGCAAAAACAAGCACACAGAGATAGGAGGATTTTTACTTCGTTCGGAGCCTTGATCGACTCCTACTCGAAGGCCCGCGATCCTTGATCGCTTCCGGTGGGCAACAACTATAAGCTCGGAAAAAGGATTACAAGATGAAGTACAAGTAAATGGAAAAACTAGTTATACCGACGACAAGAGTAGAACTTTGAAGCTTCGGGTCGTCGGAGACTTGTGGCAGCACTTCCGGGCGTCTTTCAGAGCAGCAGGTTGAAGAGAGCAGACTTAGAATGCATTCATCTGAAGTGCTGGTCGAATCCCCCTTATAAAGGGTGTTCAAGGCGCCTTGAGAGCAGTTCAAGGCGCCTCCATGCTGCCTGGTCTTCCGCGTGGATCAAAACTGATCTGGTCGAATTTCATCCATTCAAGGCGCCTTATATCCCTCTCAAGGCGCCTTCCAAGGCGCCTTCTGCCTGCTTTGAAGCCAGCTCAGCTTTTGCACTCGAGGCGCCTCCAAGCTCCATGGAGGCGCCTCGGACACTGTTCATCCGAGGCTTTAGGTTGCTCTTTTGCACCTGCAAGATACGTTAGTCCCAAACACTATCCTGCAGCATAAAGTTAGCACACTAAACATGATAAATAAAGTATAGACAGTCTCCGGACTGTCCGAGTCTGACTTTGGATTTCCATCCGGAAACCCTAGGTCGACCCGACGCCTACTGTTCCCTCTACGGGGAACACGTCCTCACCTACTCCACTCAGGAGATTTACCTATTGTCAGTCGATCCTCCAGATCGACTGGACTTTTGCTCAGCATTCGATGCTTCCGGACTTTCTGCTGGACATCCGCTTCCTCGGCTAGTCCAGTCTTTCACCTGGTTCGCGACACCAGGACTTTCCACCTAGGGTTACCACCCCCTAGGACTTTTGCCTGAAGCCATCGACCTGCCAAGACTTTCCACATAGGGTTACCACCCCCTATGACCTAGGGTTACCGCCCCCTAGGGTTTTTCCCTTTGCCTAACCGCAGCTAGGACTTTCCTGAAATCCTCAAGTAGACTTGTTAGACTACAAAATATCTTAACTTTGAATTCTTTGCCATTATCAAAACACAAGTTCGATCGTCAGATGCTTCCCGCACCAACAGCATGTGCCTTTCTGGCTCTATTTGAATCTCCACCGGTCGGGCCTCCGGCGATGATGTTGATCTCGCCCCGAGATGCGTTGCCCCTATTTTCCTCCTCCTGAGCAGATTGTCGAGCACGTTCATGTGAAGCCCGATGATGGGCTTCGGGTTGCTGACGATGCTGCCGCTTGGAGGATCTCCTTTCTATCATTTGAACGAGGCTTCGTTGTCGATGTTGCCGGGCGGGTGAAGGTGACCGGCGGTGGTAGCTCCTTGACGCGGGATGAGTGATGGGGGGGGAGGCTCCGACAGTCGCGGGTGTTGTGCGTGTCAGTCCAGTGGTACGAGCAAAACATGGGGGTCCAAACCTTCTTTTTTGGTTTGGGCCGCTTGGCGGCTACCTCTTGGATGGCGTGGGACCTTGCATGGTGAGGGCGGACTACTTCGGCTCGCGGTCCTCTGGGCGGCTGGTGGCCAGTGAGCGGCTTCCGCTCGGCAGGGGCTAGCCGCTCAGTTGGAGCTTCTTTTCTTCGGGCCGCCTGTGCTTCCTCCACATTAATGTACTCATTAGCCCGATGTAACATATGATCATAATCTCGGGGCGGCTTTCGAATAAGTGAACGGAAGAAGTCATCATCCACAAGACCTTGCGTGAACGCATTCATCATTGTTTCTGAGGTGGCCGTTGGAATATCCATGGCCACTCGATTGAATCGTTGGATGTAAGCTCGGAGCGGCTCCTTGGGCTCTTGCTTGAGGGCAAATAGACTGACACTGGTCTTCCGGTAACGCCGACTACTCGCAAAATGATGGAGAAAAGCTATGCGGAACTCTTTAAAGCTGGTGATGGATCCGTCCGGCAGCCTCCGGAACCATCGTTGCGCCGATCCCGAGAGGATGGTAAGGAACACCCGACATTTCACTCCATCTGTGTATTGATGTAGGGTAGCTGTGTTGTCGAACTTACCCAGATGGTCGTCCGGGTCGATGGTTCCGTTGTATTCCCCGATCGCCGAGGGCATATAATACTTTAGCAGAGGGTCCCGCAGGATGACCTCTGAAAACTGCCGATTGATCCGCTCGGGGGAGGCGTCCGTTCGGGGAGCCTTGCCTTTTCTGTTGTCTCGCCTGGGCGCCTCGTCGGATGAAGATCCTCGATCACGGTTAACTGTTGCGACTTCAGGAGGCGTACGGAATAGGGCCTGATGAAATGAAACTGTGGCAGGCGGTGCTTCCGCTCGGCCTCCTGACGCCGACGTCGCTTGTTGCTCCTGCCGCTAGGCTTGCGCCTTCTGTTTCTGTTGCTCTACGAGCTTAGCTGCTCTTACCTCGATTAGAGCATCGAGCTCCTCCTGGGAGAGCATCACGGTGTGCGGTCATCCAGCTTCGTCCATATCTTCTGCTCGGATGCAGGTGCGTTCCCACAGACGACGCCAATTTGATCCTGTCCGAACGCTGAGTCGATGGACGCTGGGCACGTGGCGCTCTCCGCTGTCTCTGGCTGGTGATGTGTATCTCCGCCGCTACGTGCAAGGAAGTCAGGCCGGGAAGGGGTTCCCGGCGACGACCCTCCGACGCTCAAGTCAGGCAAGGGGAAAACGAAGAAGTGGCTCCAAAAATCAGAGATCGCGTACCTCCGGTGAAATCTGTGGGCTCTTATATAGAGCTCTATGGAGGCTTGTGCACACCTATCGAGGCGTACACGTGTCCTTTACCATACCCTAGTATGGGCTTACTAGAGAAACATGCCTGACACCATACTGCTACAGTCCGAGCACCTCTCTGATGGGACAGCAGAACCTTCTGCCGTAAGATTCTGCATATGGCTTGGTCATCGCACATGCCTGTTGTCAGAAGATGTTCCCCATTGTCCCCTTGTCCTTGTGTCCTTTGTCCCTGAGCCGAGCGTCCATCCGCTCGGCAGACACATTACTTCCGACCGGGCATAGGTATCGGTCTGACCGGAAGATTCCCGGTCGTGTGCTCGGCTGAAATAGTTCCTTCTCAGTATTACCGCTTTATGCCTCGGCCGAGCGGGCCACCCGCTCGGCCCGGCGACCCTGTTCACCATGAGCGTCAGAAACCCGACTCCCGTCGGGTTGTCTTTGATTCCGCCCGGATCCGTTCGACCGGTCGACCCATCCCTTCTCCGATCGGCCGGACCTCAGGCTGACCCCTTTGACTTATGACCTCCATGTGTCATTGGCTCCCCACAAAGCGGGTCCCCCGACCTTACTACCGGATCAGTTGAGAAGTTTACCTTTCTTTACATGCAGTGGCGTACTTGAAGCCGTCTGTCTTCATATGACCTTTCTTCTTGCAAAATAAACAAGTGGATTCCTTATCTTACTTCTTGTATTACTTATGACCATTACCTCCAAAATCTACAATTTGTTTTTTTTTTCCTTTGTTATTGATCCTCTTTCATTTCTTGCTCGCACTTTGAGAACTAGATGCTAAGTGAGCACTCTCAGATGTCTCAATCTTTAGTCTCCCTTTCACTTGCACGTATTGAGTAATGAGTTCATTCAATGTATACTTTTCCTTTTGAGTATTATACGATATCTTAAAAGGAATGAACCATGCAGGCAGAGACATCAAGACGAAATGCACTAACATACATTCAGACATATCAAGTTTTAATACTTTTAGACTTGTCGCTATATTAGACATCTCCATAATGTACTCCCTTATGTTTCCTTTACCATTGTACCGCATGGTTACCAACTTCGTAAGAAGTGTGGTAGTCTCGACCTTTTCATTTGAGGCGAATCGGCCTGCTAATTAGTTCAGGAAACTCCTAGCATCTCCTCCCTCTGTTATTGAGCCTTTTATTGGTGTCGGTATGGAAAACTTCATAATACTCAAACACATGCGATTTGATTTCTCCCACAGTTGAAATTCAACCCTCTACTCTATAGTGCTAGCACTGGTCAGAGGTGCGGGACGATCATTCCTTAATGCATAGTCTAAGTCCATGCAACCTAAGATTACTGTAACGTATTCTTTGTATTCAGCAAAATTCGAACCAATTAGTGTTGGGATGTTATTAATGCTAGCAGTTACAGATTGCACTGAAATTTAAAGAGAGAAATTTATTTAAGCTCATGATTTAACTAAAGTCAAGAATATATAAGTAATATAAAATTATGTAAATAAAATAAAATTTTAAATGCACATAAATGAGCTCTTTATGAGATACCAAGTACAACATAAAGTGTCTTCCTTTGGGTCGCCACATTATTTGTTAGCGATACTTTCTAATATAACTTAAACTTTAATTGGTCACACAATGTGTCTTCCTTTGGACCGACTCATTGTGCACATAATATTGACTCATTGTGCACATAATATTATACTTTATATGAGTTATATTTTAGTCTATAGCTCATAACAACCTTAATCGGTCACATAATATGTCTTCCTTTGGGCTGATATATTTTGTGCATGATCTGAACAAAATAATATTTTGTTCCATAGTTGTAAGCTACCTTGTGCATATATCTGGCATAAAGTACCCTTCCTTTGGCCCGATTCCTTTTAGCATAGATATACGTCTACCAACATAAAATGCACTACATCTACCTAAGGTGTCTTCTTTTGGGCCGACACATTAGTTCAACTTAGTAGCATAGTATGTAGATAAACCCAAGAAAACACTAGGAACTTAATTCGAACAGAAATGACTTAATTAGCCTCAACAATATAAAATTAGACTTATTAATTGATTGATAATTTATGATAGTTGATCAGTATGATCCAATCGATTTGAAAGTCTACTATATATAACTATATGATTACATATAGAACCCTCTTTTAAGAAGTTAAAGTTACTTTAATCTCTATAATTAAATAGTATTATTTAATACTATTTAATTATTTAATTATTCATGCATTAAAAGAATAACAAATAAAAATTTAATATATTTTTTTAATAATAAGCACTATTTTTTTTTTAAAAAAAAGAAGATTTAATAGGACCCCCAAAAACGTGTAATACGGTTTAAAAATGAGAGTCATTGTTTTAATGAAACAATTTTTTTAACTGTTTCACAAAAATAATAATAATAATTTTTTTTATACTATTTCACATTGAAACAGTAAAGTTAATAATAATAATAATAATAATCGATTAAAAATAATTCTAATCGATTGATACTTAATGTAGTCGTAAGTTTAAGACTATTTATCGATTGAAATTTTCAATCGTTTTTGTTCAAAATTTTAGACTCGATAATCAATTGCTCGACCAAAGTAATTGATTGAATCATCATAATTTTACCTAAAATTAGACTAAATAGTAACGATTTTTGCCGTTCTTCATATTCTTTTCATAAACACGGAAACTTTGAAAAATAAATTTATTTTAGTTTTCTCTTGTATGATGTTCAACAATTAAAAATTTTATATTAATTAGGAAAAACTTGATCTAGCATACAAAAATAAATTGATGAAAAACTTAAACTTTATTGTTAATGAAAATGACGAAACAGAACCTGTGGCTCTAATACCAATTGATAGTTCTTGTAAAACCTAAGCCGCATGAATTCTAGACAATCAAAATAAGAATTTGAATAGGAAAAACAAGAACATGTGAGTATGGATCTTTGTTTCATCGAATACATGGTATAAGAAAAATAAATACATAAACAAATATGACAAGGAACCTAATTGAAGAGTCATTTTTGTTTTTAACGTCGTCCAAAAATAATCCCTGTGAAAGAAGATGCAGAAGAAAGAAAAGGAAGGTTTGCCAAGGGGCTTAGGGATGACGACGCCGAAAAGTTTTAGGTCAATGGGGAACCAAAGGTCTGTCATGATTCCACACTAAACTCTTGATCAGTGGCAGCAGAAAGATTTAAACATGAGACAACGTAGGTGGCTAGAGTTGGTTAAAGATTATGACTGTGAAATCATCTACCACCCAGGTAAAGCTAACAAAGTGGCGGATGCACTAAGCCGAAAATCCAGTGCACCCCTGATGTCCTTGTCGTCATTAGCATTGCCACTGCAGAAGGAATTGTCAGACTTTAGAGTTGAAGTTATTTATGGGCAACTCTCTGTTAGGATGTATACTAAAAGTCTAGTTTTTGGTATAAATATTTATCTAGAAATAAGAATCACATTGGTCAAATGTCTACATTTATGATAAATGTAGTTGTTCAATTAATTTATATTGTAGATAACATGGTGTGTGGAGTCACACACAGAGGATCATGTTATCAGTACCTTATAAATTATAAACAGTAGCTCACGACCAAGATGGAAAGGAACAAACCATTGGAAGGTCATAGTGTAATTAGGTATTAGTTTATCTTAACTATATAATTACACTAGTACACTTAGAGTGTATTGAGTAGGACCATTAGAGGTCGTTTCTCTTTATACTGACTTTATAAAGGAACAAAGACCTCAGTTATTATGGAAGTGTGTGCTCTTAATCCTAATATAATAACAAGCACATATATTTGATATTTATTCCTTTAATTTATCAATGGGTGAGATTTAGTTCGATAAATCAATAAGCCCGATAAGTTGGGAAATGATATTACTTATAGTGTGTGTTGTTGATTATAAAAGGAAACTATGTCCTAGTAATCTAGGTTGAGAATAACCCCAAGAGGAGCTCATAAGGATTGTCATGTTAAACCCTGCAGGTGAATTTAGTCTGACATGATGATAAGGTTGAGTGGTACTACTCTTGGACTAAGATATTAATTAAGTGAGTTGTCAGTAACTCATTTAATTAGTGATCATTTGACATCTTAAACACAGGGAGACTAACACACTCATAATAAGAAGGAGCCCAAAATATAATTTGGGATTGGTGCGGTAGTTCAATAATAGTTCTTTAGTGGAATGAATTATTATTGATGAAATTAAGTTGTGTGTTCGGGGCGAACACGGGAAGCTTAATTTCATCGGGAGACCAAAACCAATTCTTCCTCTCGGTCCCTATCGTAGCCTCTTGTATATAGAAATTTATACCCACCACATACCCACCTCTTACCCAACCTATAGGGGTCGGCCAAGCCAAGCTTGAAGCTCAAGCTTAGGGTCGGCCAAGCCTAAAGGTTGAGCCTTAAGGTGGCCAAAAAATTGCTTGGAGCTCAAGCTTAGGTGGCCGGCCACATCATATTAAAAAGGGATTTTTATTAAAATTATTTCTTATGTGGATATCATGGTTTTAAAAGAGAATTTGAAATTTAAATCTTTCCTTTTATAGCTTTCTACAAAAGATTAAGAAAAGATTTGAAAATCTTTCCTTATTTGTAGATTGAAAGGTAGATTTTAATTTTGAGAAAACTTTTCTTTTTTAATCATGTTCATGATTTAAAAGAGAGTTTAAAAATTAAATATTTCTTTTATAAAGCTTCTACAAAAGATTAAGAAAAGATTTGATATCTTTCCTTATTTGTACATTAAAAGAAATTTTAATTTTTAGAGATAACTTTCTTTTTATCCACATGTTTAAAAGAAAGATTTTAATTTATAAAATTTCCTTTTTACAAACCACCATGAAGGGAAAAATTATTGGAGAAATTTTTTAAATTTCCGGAGACAAATTAGAAAGTTTTAATTAATTAAAACTCTCCTTGTTTATAGCTTTAATGTGGTCGGCCATGTAATGTGAAAAGAAAATTATTTTTAATTAAATAAATTTTCCTTTTCATGGCAAAAGAATTAAGGAAGTTTTTTATTTAAATTTCCTTATTTGTTAAGACCAAGGATTATAAAAGAGGGGGTAGAGCTGCCTTCATGGCGAACGACTCTATTTTATTCTTCCTCTCTTTTCCTTCTTGGTGGCCGACCCTAGCTTCTCCCTCTTCTCTTCTTCTTGTGGCGGCAGCAACTTCTCTAGGAGCTAGGTTGGTGGCCGGATTTTACTTGAGGAAGAAGAAGAAGGAGGAGGTTTTGTTTCCTAGCATCCCTTGGAGATTGGTTGGAGGTCTAAGTTCTTCATCTCTTGAAGAAAAGAAGGTGGCCGAAACTTGGAAGAAAGGAGAAGGGCTTGGGTGGTTCTCATCTCGGTAGATCATTGCCCACACAACGTCCGGGATAAGAAGAGGAATACGGTAGAAGATCAAGAGGTTATTTGCTTACAAAGAAAGGTATATCTAGTATTTATTTCCCGCATCATACTAGTTTTCTTTGTATAGTTATTTTTGGAAATACCAAACACAAGAGGCATATGATTCTAGAGTTTTCGGATTTGTTTCAAATTTGTGTTTCTTTTGTTTTATTTTTCAAATTTGTGATTCGATTGTTCTTTTTGGTTAACCTAGAGTTATTTAAGGAAATTAAATATTAGCTTTCCTTAAAAGGCTTTGTCTAGGCGGTGGTGGTTGCTCCCATATCCAAGAAGGCCATGTGCCTCGCCATGCAGTCCTGGAAGCCAATTTTAGAAATTAATATTTAATGAAATTAATAACATCGGTGGATTTGAATCAATAGTGTTAAGTTCCGCTTGCGATTCAAATCTAAACCATTAAGAACATATAAGTTAAATTTGGAATCAATGATGTTAAGTTCCGTCTGCGATTCCTAATTTAACTTCTAAAGAACACAATAGATTATTTAAGGAAAGGTTCGACACTTGTACAAAAAAATTTTGTACAGTGGAACCGGTACGTTTTCCTAGGACTAACCAACACTCTCTGCATTGACCTTAGAGTCAACCCTGCTTGAGGATATACAGAGAAAGCAAAGTGAGGATCCAGATATCCAAAAGATCAAGCAAGGGATATAAAAAGAAGAAAATTCAGAGTTTTGAGTATCAGACAGTGGAATCCTCTATCTGGGAAGCCGCCTTTGTGTCCCCAATGATGAGGAACTGAGAAAGAAGATTCTAGAAGAGGCTCATAGTACACCTTACTCCATGCATCCTGGTTCCACCAAGATGTATCAAGATTTGAAACAGAGGTTCTGGTGGTCTAGACTCAAGAGAGATGTTGCTAAATATGTCAATACCTGCCTGACATGTCAGAGAGTCAAAGCGGAGCACCAGAGACCAGGAGGAGTCCTACAACCCCTTCTAATACCGGAGTGGAAGTGGGAGGAAATATCCATGGATTTTATAACAGGTCTTCCAAGAACCACTAATGGATATGATGCGATATGGGTGATAGTGGACAGATTGACTAAGTCTACCCATTTTCTAGCCATCAAAGTGTCCTACTCTATAGAGCAGTTGACATATCTATATGTTAAGGAAGTGATCAGACTTCATGGAGTTTCGAAATCCATCATTTCTGATAGAGATGGGCGCTTCACCTCTCATTTTTGGGAGTGTGTTCAAAATGCACTAGGCACCAAACTCAAGTTCAGCACAACCTTCCATCCTCAGACTGATGGACAAACAGAACGAGTAAATCAGATTTTAGAGGATATGCTCAGGGCTTGTGCATTTAGATTTTAAGGGCAGTTGGTGCAAGTATCTGTACTTAGCTGAATTCGCCTACAACAATAGCTATCAAACCTCTATTAAGATGGCACCGTATGAAGCGTTGTATGGTAGGAAGTGCAGATCACCCATCTGCTGGCAGAAGCAGGTGAAAGGAAAGAAATGGAAGTAGAGTTGGGCATTCAGACTGAGATGATAGATGAGACCACTCAAGCTATCCAAAAGATCAGACAGAGAATCGAGACTGCCCAGAGTAGGCAGAAAAGCTATGCTGACACACGTCATAGGCCACTTAAATTCCAAGTAGGGGATTCAGTTTTTCTCAAGGTCGCTCCAATGAAGGGAGTGATGAGATTTGGCAAAAAGGGCAAGTTAAGTCCTCGCTATGTAGGACCCTACCTGATTACAGAGAGGATTAGGAAAGTAGCTTACAAGCTGGACTTACCACAAGACATGTCAGCAATACACAATGTATTTCATGTCTCCACGCTAAAGAAGTGTGTCCACGACCCCAGCCAAGTGATTTAGCCTTAGTCAGTACAGATCCAGGAGGATCTTAGCTATGAGAGCTGACATACACAAATAGTGGACAGAGAAGTTAAGAGACTAAGAAATAAAGAAGTACCACTAGTGAAGGTCATTTGGCAAAATCAGAAGCATGAGGAAGCTACTTGGGAGCGTGAGGACAGTATGAGACAAAAATATCCAGGATTATTCTAAGTTCGAGGATGAACTTTTTATAAGGTATGTGGAATTATAACACTCCAAATTTTCTTGTTTTGAGTTCTAAAAGTGTTTATAAATATTTATAAATGCTTTAGAAATATTCTAGAGATTTTTAGACATTTTAAGAGTATTTTTATAGAATTTTCGGAGGTCGTTTGGAATTTTTACCGAAAGAAATAAAGTTCAGACAAAAAGTTGTCAAGCCGAGGTTCGACCCCGAAACCATTTAGTAAGCAAAGTCTTAAAAATATTTAGGATGACCAAGTGCCCCAGCAAGGGTGTGCTGAAAGAAAAGAGAGCAAATTTTATGTAGAAATAAATACGTCCCTAGGCATCAATAGAAGAACTTAAGTGAAATAATGGGATTTCCTCGACCTAATCTTTCCTCTTCCTCCCGTGTGCTGACTCCTCCTTGGATTGGGCGAAAAAAAAAACAAAAGAAGCCTAGGACTTCCTGTGGTGGTCGGCTGGGACAAGCTTCGAGGGAGCTTTTGATATTTTCCGACTCGTCTTGACGAGAGGAACGCGTGGATGTGAGCAAACCGCGAGGATCTCAAGTTTCACCGGAATCCTAGAGGGGTTTCGCGTTAGTAAGTTCAAGATAACACTGTAAGTACTGCTCACCTGCAGTAAGAGGTGTTTTCCATTGATTTCTCATCGTAGAAATATTATATGTGCAGATTTCTTTTGTGTTCTATGCATGATTGTGTGTTACCTAGTTGATTTCACTTGTAGATGCATATGGAAGAATACCCAATCAGTATTGTGGGCTTAGGAGAAGTATAAGAAAGATAAAAAAAAAAGTCAAGGCCTTAAGTAGATCCCAAAGTCAAGACTTTAGGGATTCTGGCACACAAGGTGCTTGTTAAAATGCCAAGACATTTAAAGAAGAAGTAATTAAGATATTTTACTTTGAAAGGCCAGTACCCGACTTCCAAGGTTGTTGTAAATAAATCCAGGTGTCCAATTCCAAGGTCTCAGCCCTGGTAGACCAAGGTCTGCTCTTTTAGGATTGGTGGCTCGCTACCCCCAACCTATTAGGGAACGCGCATAAGATGGTACTTACGCCTTAGGGATCCCAAGTGAAGCTATTTATTTTCAAGTATATGCTTTAGTAAAGTTTTCAAGTTGAAGAATTTCCAAGTTTCAAGTTAAGTTAAGAAAAAGCGAGTTTAAGGAAGTTAAATGCTTGTATATGTTTAAGAAAGTTAAATGCTTGTATATGCATGTTTCCTTAAGTTAAACCTATTTTAGTTCCTCTATTAGTACGAAAGTATTTATGCATGTTTACATGTACCATCAGTGTAAGTAGTAGTAAAGATTCTGGCATGAAAAGTATTTTTAAAAACATGCTTGCACATCTCGAGATTTTTGTGTGCTAGGTTACTAAGCCTTGTTGCTTACTAGTTGCATTTCCTCTTACTGCAGACAAAGGAAAAGGAAAACAAATTTGAAGGAAGGTGACAAGGGGATGCGTGATGGTGTGTGTGATGCTTGGACTATGGAAAGACTTGGGAATTTGCTAAGAACATATTAAGATTTTTCTTTAAATTACTAAGAAAATTTAGAGAGTTTACTTTCTATTCATTGTTAAGAAGATTTTATAAATTGTTAATTTTGCATATGTTGGATATTGTTTAGTATTTCTGTTGCTAGTGATGAAATAGATTAGTTTTAGTTAATGTTTGTTGGATATTATGATTCCATGTCTTTAAAGAATATGCATGAGATTCTAAAGTAATAAAATGAAGAAATGCTTAATTAGTTTTTATAGATTGATACTTTTAGCACGTGAGGTGCTAATTGATGCATTGTATGTGGATTCATTTTAAAGAGTAAAAGAAATTCATTTAATTATTGCCAAGTAGAGTAGCGCTTAAATTAAAGAAGAAGTAAAAGTGAAAGAAAGTAACCCAACTCTTAGAGAGTAGGGAGGATGGGTTTTACACCTTAGGCCCTTGCTTAAGAGCAAATAGGTTTAAGTTAGTTTTGTGGTACCTTTGGCTGTTGGCAAAGTATTGAAGGAAAAGTCTTTTTGAAGTTCTTGAAGCATGTGATGGAGCCAGCAGGGAGCCGATCGAACCATCTCTAGGTCAAGCTAAAAAGAGTGGTTAAAAACACTCGGTATTTAAATCCATCAGTGTACTAGTGCGGCAGGGTGACATTCTCAAACTTGAGTAGATGATCTTCTGGATTAGTAGAACCCTCGTACTCTTCGATCGATTAAGGCTTGAATCACCGGAGCAATTTATCCTCAAGAATTTCTCACAAAAATGGAACATCCAACCACTCAAGCAAGGCACTGGCGGTGGGAGCTTTGTCGCACTTTGGATCCCGTGACAGCGAGTCCTTAGTAAAGGACCCTTAAGATTGCTTAGCTCTAGTGCAATCTTCTTTGGGTGCTCGAATTAAGGCCTTGGGAAACTCCACAAGGTGTTTAAGTTTGGATGGCCCACCCGTCGTTGGTGGTCCTTCGGATGAAGCGGCAGGCACAGTAGGTGCTTTCGAAGGGGAAGAATTTGTTGCTTGCTATTTTTACGCTAGTGCCTGTGGTTTGGCCAACATAAGCAAGTTGAGGTCTTCTTGCGACAAAGTGATGGTTATTTTTTTGGTGTCATCTATCTTCATGTTTCAGATCAGGCTAAGAGGTTTCCACATACGACTCCCAATTTGATCTCATCTGGAAGCGATGGAGAGTGGGTCACCGGTGATGTGGCATGAAAGTTGACTCGAGAGAAGAACTCCGAGAATTGCTTGGCTGAGGAACTCCAAGAATCTCCTGTGGACAGCAACAAAGATGAGGGAAAGAAATCATCAGTAAGCAGGCCAAGGGGTCTCTGGCACAGCTACTCCAACAATCAAGTCAGAAAGCAATAGTGGTGCAAAAATAGAAGAAAATGAGAGCAATTATGTGGATGGATGTGCACGCATACCTACACTAGAGGAGAAGGACTCCTTTTATAATGTCTCTCACAATCCTTGCATTTAATGAGACATTATCTTGTTGTTAGACAATGTGTCTCATCACCATACTTACAATCTATCCAATAGTCACATTGCATGTATGGGGAGGATATGTTGTCTATCTATACACGGATACCATCCTCTACTTTTTTGACAAGCCCAAATGATGTATTAATGGTAAGGTTGGCTCACCCAAGAGCTACTATGAAAATATGTAAGGGAAAGAATCTCATCGAGGTGTATGCTTAAGGTGGACTTGCAGAAGGCATTTGATACGGTTGATTGGGAGTTTCTAATGATGTCCCTTGTTGGTTTTGGATTTCCCCAACAATATTGTGGATGAATATGAGAGTGTGTCACCATAGCTTCTTACTCCATATCTCTCAATGGTGGCATTCATGGCTTCTTTAGTGGGCATCACGGACTAAGGTAAGGTGATCCCGTATCACCCTTGCTCTTTGATTTATGTATTGAAATCTTGTCAAGAAGATTGCAAGTGGCCTCTTTGAAGTCTTCTTTTCACTTCCATCTCATGTGCAAAGAGGTTGATATCACACACTTAGCATACGTCGATGACTTGATGATGTTTGCTTGGGCGGATGGGTCATCCATTAAGGTGCTAATGGGCCATTTGGAGCATTTTGGTGAGGACTCTGGGCTGAAGGCAAACCCATAGAAATCATGAATATATATGGCAAGGGTTGATGATAATATGAAGGCCTAGTTGCTTCAAATTATTGGGTTCCAAGAGGGTATGTTCCCCTTTCTGTATTTAGGTATTCCACTTGCGGCGAAGAAGTTGAAAATAGCTAACTATGGTCCTTTATTTGATGCCATTGCGAGAAGGATAAGTGATTGGCCAAAGTACTCCCTATCCTATGCGGGCCGGTTGGAGTTCGTAAGATAAGTGCTTCAAGGAATAAAGTGCTGTTGGCTTACTATACTTCATATTCCTAGTGGAGTTATTGAGAAGATAAAGGCTATGTGTCGAACATTTATGTGAACTTCGAAGCTTCCCTCGATATCATGGGTTACCATGTGCTTTTCTAAAGAAGACGATGGATATGGACTTCGAAATCTTCATTCATGGAATGAAGCCTTGCTAAGCAAAACATTATGAGAGATTCAATCAAAGAAGGACTCAATCTTGGACCCTTGGACGATCGGCTAGAGGGGGTTGAATAGCCCTACAATAAAAAACTGTACCTTCCTCAAACTTTTATAGCTTAATTAAAATGAATACTTGCATAAATAAAAATAAGAGATCAAAAGAAGAGGCACGAGCGATTTACTTGGTTATAATCGGGGAGGTTGTTAATTCAAGAAAGTTGAAAGTGCATTAATCTCTCTTTCAAGCGAAGAAGCCTCTTTACAGCAGTTAACACACTCAATTACAGAACATAACTCAAGAGGATTCAATTACAAGTGTTGTGTTTCATTTCCTATGTCTAGGGGTCTTTTTATAGCCCCTGGAAAATCTTATTCTGGGTTGGAAGTGCCTCCAACATGCTGGAAGGCGCCTCCAGCGAGGCAACAAGGGATAAAGTTTTATCCTTTGCCAATGGTAAAATTTGTCCAGTCGAAGGTTCCTTCAAGTAACTAACGGTGCCTTCCATGAAGGGTTGAAGGTGCCTCTAAGTGCTTGAAGGCGCCTTCCACTAGAAGGTTGTGAGGGCGCCTTAAATCCATTGAAGGCACCTCGAGCAGCTACTACCAAGCTCCAAACTTCTCCTTTGGTTCTTCCGCTGCTCCGCTCGCTTGGGTGATTTTGGCCAGCAAGAATAGGGCTCACCTGAACTCATTTTCCGACCTTCTCCTCGAACAGTCTTCCTCCCGGCTTCTCGTCCATTGGACTGCCACGCACGTCCTTCTTGTCTGTCGATGTACTCTTCTGTAGCACATTGTCCCTCGGACGCACCGAGCCCGTTGGTTATCTCCCGTGTCGTCCTTCTCGTTAACTGCGTCTCTCACTCGACTTCCTATGCTCCTAAGCTCCTGAACACTTAGACACAGAGATTAAATATTAACATGACCTAACCTGACTTAGTTGATCACATCAAAATTACCACGGGGTATCAACAATCTCTCCCTTTTTGATGTGATCAAATCCAAGTTAAGTTAGGGTAAACTACAAATAGATAATAGTTATAAAAAAATTTTCAAGAAAAAAAAATTACAAGTACACAAAAATTTGTAAAAATTTGTTGTACTACCCTCCCCTAGACTTACTCCCTCTTTTGATTTAAAAATAGGGTACTTAAAAAAAATTTGAAAAAATTCTAAATTGAAAGTCTAAGGGAATTACAAAAAAAAATGAAAGTGTAAACTTAAAAAATTCTAGTTTTATAAACAAATTTGTAAAATTAATTCTGAAAAAAATGAAAGTCTAAGTTTTTTTTTAAAAAAAAACTTTGAATTTTTTTTTAAAAAAATTAACACTGACTTGAAACATTTTTAAAAAAAATCTACGAGATACACAATTCATCATAAAAATAGTCTTTAAATTTTATAGATCAGTGATCGAAAAAAAAAAATTCTTAGTTATTTCTAGTAGCATTTTGACAAACAATGAAAGCATTATAATTAAATACTTAATAGTTAGTTAATTAAATATTCATTTCAGTAATTGACTTTCAAGCTGTGATGAGGCACTAAGCCTCTTGGTTATTGGAACAACAACCACTTTCTAAACAAAGCTTCTTAAAGAAATTAAACATTTAATTTTCTCTCTGAAAGTCCTGATTTTAAAATTTAATCCAAATATGATTTTGGCACCCAATATAGGTTCCTTCCTACTGGGTTAAATAAAATTTCTTAGGTATATATTTATTTGATAATTTTCTAATTTGAACCTTATGATATCTAAAGTGTCAATTTAAACTATTATATCTTGTAATATGTAAACATGCACGATTTTTCAAATTTTCTATTTCTATTTTCAATTTATCATTTTTCAAATTCATTTATCAAAATCTTCTAATCGACAAGATTTAGCTAAGTTTGGTTTCAATTCCTTATTTTATTTTTTAACTTACAACAACTTTTCGATAATATTTTTATAAATTTAAACATTTTATCCAGAGGTAGAGATCATATTTGACTTACCTTTTCAATCCTGTCATCTGAAGCTCCCCCTGAAGTACTACTTTCTTGTAATGTCGCTCCCCCTTTATCGATGCTCTCGATGCTCATTTCGGACAAGCTTGTTTTGTCTTTATCTTCTTAATGACTTGCCACTAGCGCAAGTCCGGCGAGGGCTTCCATTTCTGATTCAGACGACGTTTTGTCTCACATCGCCTTTAGATTATACTTGGGCTGAGCTGACTTCTTGTTATTTTCCTTGTTCTTGTCTTTACTCTTTAATTTAGGGCGGTTATCTTTCACATGTCCTTCTTCATCGTAGTGGTAGCACCTTATTTTTCTTCTTCTTCTTTTATCCTTCACTTGATTAAATCTATTAGATTTAAATAATTTTTTAAATTTTCTTACCATGAGCGTTGTTTCGTCATCGTCGAGAGAAGATTTAGTGTCTCGTTCATCCATTTTTGCCTTTAAGGCAATGTTATGGTTTGGTTTCTTCTTCAGATCTGCACATCTCATTTCATGGACTTCAAAAGTTGAAAATAATTCTTCTAAAGTAGTTAATTTTAGATCCTAAGATATATAATAAGCATCTACTAATGATGCTCATTCAGTATTTCTAGGGAATACATTAAGCACATACCTTAGCGAATCTCGGTTGCTTACTTTTTCTCCGAGATTCGTGAGTCCAGTGATGAGCTCCTTGATTTTTGAGTGAAGGTGTGCAACGGTTTCACCTTCTTCTAGTTTGATGTTGTTGATCTAGTTTCTGGGAAGATCCTGTCTCGCGAGTTTCGCCTCCGAGGTTCCTTCGTGTAGTTCCAAGAATTTCTCCCAAAGCTTCTTGGCAGACTCATAGGCTCCGATCCGGTTGACTTCTTGTGACGGTAAGACCCTCAGCAAATGGAACTCTGCTTTGTCATTTGCCATGAAGTCAGTATACTCCTTCTTCGTTCATTAGTATTTTTCTTTGCCCTCAGGTGCGACAAAACTGAATTTCATTATTAAAAGCAAATCAAAATCAGTTTTAAAGAATATCATCATACTACAAGAAAAAAGCCTAACAACAACGGTTTTTCACCGTTGTCGTAGCCCCTTTAGAACTGTTGTTAAATGCCATGTTGTTAAAAGGGGTGCCCAAAGACAATAGTTTTTAACCGTTGTCTTTGAAGGCAAAGACAACATTTTTACAACGGTGAAAAACTGTTGTCTTTTCCTTTAAAGACAACAGTTTTTCACCGTTGTCTTTGAGCGTCTACCTTTAATAACAGGGTCTTCAACAACGGTTTTAAACTATCTACGACAACGGTGAAAAACTGTTGTCTTTTTTAGATAAAAAATAAAAAAAATTAATACATAATTTTCCAATATTATAAATCATTCAAAATACTAAATTTTAAAATAAAATTTAATATACAATTTTCTAACATTCAAAAATAATATCTATAACATTCTGAAGAAATTTCATAAGCAACCAACAAAATTTCATAAGCAACCAACAAAATGATAACACTATTAAAACAAAGGTAGAACAATATAACATGAGATTTTCTACTTAGATATCGGTGAAGAGGAGGGATTGCAGCTCCTAGTGCTCCTTAATTTGTTAAAATCTCTCCATTTTTTTAGCTTGTCGGCATTCTTCTCAATACTCTTGAGGACACCTATTAGAATAAAGATATATATTACAAATTAGAAACTAAACTGTACGTGTGATTCTAATTGAACTGCATAAATGCTACATAACCATAAAAATCATTTGATATAGTCATCTAACAGAAGTGTAAAAAGTGTTATCTATGTAACATAAATGGTAACCTCTTGAAACAATATGGTGGCTCTTAAATTTCTTATTAAGCAGAATTTTCATTCTATGTCATTGCATATAAAGCTTCTATTATAAACCATGCAAACATTATTTTTCCCAGTGATCAAGCAGCATTAATTCTAAAAGGTACAATCTAATGCAAACGTTCCCACACACTCCATATGATGCTAAGGAGTAAGTCATACATTAAATTCTAAAAGGGACCATTAAAGGAAAGAATGCCTTAAATAAAAATGAATCCAAAAAGTTACCATAGGCTTTGGATTAATACTTTAAGTTTACATTGATCATGAGCTAAATCATAAAAAGAGAAGTGGAGTGGCATGTTACATCAGTTGACTTTCTAATCTGTAATTTAAGTTTCACCATTTAAAGAAACAAGTCTATTTCTTCCTCTTGGAATCTCAAGATCTATTACATCATCAAGTTGATGCATAGGATACCAATTTAGATGTTAACATCTTATAAAGTATATTTCTCATTAAATTTGTGTCCTCACCTTAAGAAAATCTGGAATATACTATTTTAAAGTCATGAACATGTTAAGGTTTTCACCAACTATAGTAGGAATGGCTGTAGTAATTACCTGAAACAACATAAATCGTTAGTTTTGAAGGCAGAGTAGAGAGATGTCATGCATCTTTTAGAAATCAATGCAACATAATCTTAAAGAATAACATTATAGCAGGATAAAGATGCTAAAAAGAGCAGTAGATTGAAACTAAAAAAACCACCAAAGAGTCTTTAATATGTACAAAACACCTTTTAGCTTCATGTTGAATACAAAGTGAACATAATCGAATGAATCGAGATCCAAATATTGCAAATGTAAGTTAAGAAAAAAAACTAAGAAATGATAAAGTAACTGTAATTTAATCTAACTTACGATTTAATTCTAGATTTGGAGAAGTAAGAAGTGTAAGCTTTTCTAGATCACCATGTACAGAAACTGAAATATTAATAGGGTCATTACTTGTCAACACATGATGTTCCTAAGAGGAAGAAATGGACTTTAGAAATAAGACCAAAGAACAAATACATTAACTGCAAGCATAGAATATGCGTGGGTGATTAAACCAGCCTGCGGAGTTGTGACAGAAGCAGGCACCCAACTATTGAAGTGAGTGACTTTGGCTAATAGCTTTTGTCTAACCTTCCAATTATGCAATGAGTTTGAAAAGTCATGACATGGCTAACGCTGCCCAAGAAGAAAAATATATTTCTCATTTGTCATGTACTCTTGCGAACAAATTAAATTAGTGAAATTACCAATAACTTTTCTTGCACAATAGTATTCATTTTTAGCTATTGTATTATGAAGTTTCAATCCATTAAATGTATCGACAAATTTAGCTAAACACATCTACATTATATTTTTAAAAAGAACTATTCCTACGTGCCTAATAAAGGAGTTTTTACACAGAATGAAAACAAATTAAAAACAAACAGGACTAAGTAGAGGAGAAGAAGAATAGTTTAAGAGACATGAATATTTATGTGGTTAAGTAAGATGCCTCTTATGCAGAATATTTGTGAATCAAAGCACACATAGACATTTACTTCAAACTTAAGTAGGAAAGGGTGTTTAACAGGATTGATTGGATTCAATTCAAAGTAAAAATAATAATAATAGTATTACAAAACTCATTTGACATGTATATATTGTGAAATTTTTTTGGAGACTAGAATAATACCTGGCTTAGTTTGGGACAAGCTTCAACAATCAGATTTCTCAGTCGCCCCTCGACTTTTAATCCCTCCGGAATGGATGACAACGCAGGGCAACCAGATATCCATAAGGACTCCAAACTTAATTTCTGTACGAGCCAAATTGGCAAAGCCTCCAATTTATTGCAATTTATTATTGCTAACGCCCGTAGGTAGTGGATCTCCCTTATATCATCTGGTAGACTCCTCAATTCTTGGTTACGGCTAGCCTCTTGTGACATGTCCTGATTCATCTCTTTATGCCACATAATTCAACAAGGATGGGAAGCCATGCCCAACAGACATTATTCCATGATATAAGATGCTAGTATATATTCATCATTTATCCAAGTTTACATTGGTTCCAACAAAAATTATAGTTTGTAAGCAATGATAAACTGAGATTATGGGAAGAAATAATAGTTCTGCTTTAAGAGTTTATTTTAGACACCCATTCAATCAAATGCAAGATAATTAACATCTAAACTAAAGAGAAAAAACATAGTTATATTTAACAACCGACTGAAATGCAACCATCATATACAATGGATTTATAGATGGTAAGGTATAGATCAAGTTATGAACATCAAAGTAGGCAGGTCTACAGGATCAATGCATTACCACATTCAAGTCTAGACAAAGGTCATTCTCTTTTTGGAAGTACATCTGTATACAAGTAATCTGATGAAATCTGTTGAACAAAAATTTGGTATCGATCAGGATCAACATGAGAAACTCTTTTAACATTCAATTTTATATATGTTATATAGGTTCTTCATGTTGCCAACATTGGAGATTCTGGATTCATTTTGATAAGAAATGACACTGTTTTCAAAAAATCCACTCTAATGGTTTATGGTTTCAACTTCCCTTTGTAGATTGAGAGGGGAGAAGATCCTTCAAAGTACATCGAGGTAATAATTTCTTTCTTCCCCTTTCAACTACCATCAACCATGAATCCTAAATCCTAATCCATTGGTTTCATCTTCTTGACTTATAGACCTACAAAATTGGCTTGTGTGAAGGCGATGTTATTGTGACTGCAACCGATGGCCTATTCGACAATCTATATGACCAAGAAATAGTAGTCATTGTGTCCAAATCTCTGCAAGCAAGTCTGAAGCCAAGGGTCAGATCCTAACAATTAATGAACTTACAAAAATAAGAAACTTTTCGTGTTTAACTTTTCATATATTTATGATGATATATGCTTTTTGATATTTTCAGGAGATTGCAAAATACCTGGCGATGAGGGCACAGGAAGTAGGGAGATCAGCATCGGCCAGGAGTCCATTTGCAGATGCAGCTCTTGTATCTGGATATCCTACGTTCACAGGAGCCAAAAAATTGGCGGGGGCTGGCCATGGATCGATCAGCTAGGGAGAGGTGAAGCTTGCTCTCCCACGGACAGCAGCTGGATCGAAAGAGAGGAGCTTGACGTCGGCAAGATCGGGAGAGGAACTCGGCGTTGGCTTGCAGAGGAATGCGGCGACACTGCCAGGCTGGGCTCGACACTGTTAACAGATGGAGATGCCCTAGCGTGAGGAGGCGGCGGTAGTCGAGTGGTGCCAGCGTGATCTGCGATGGCGGCGGTGCGACTGCAATAGGAAACTAGGGCACGGGAGAGGGGAAAGGGCAACGGTGATTGGGAGTAACCGGCAGCACCCTCGACGGCTGGTGATGGCTGTGGCTTCGGGAATGTGAGGGCAGCGGCTGCTGCGTCGGAGGTCAGCAATGAAGAGGAGATCGCGGTGACGATGAGATCGGCAGGAGAATAGGAGGAATGGGGAAAAAAAATGAGATTGTTTAGATTTATAGATGTAGGTTATTAAATAAATAAACTCCCACTTTATTGGTACTCAAAATAGGCTTTCTCTAAGTTTAATCGATTTACCCTATTAAATGTGTCATACCGACTCCGTTTATATTCTAAAAAATTTCTAAAAATTTTCAGAAAATTCTACCTCCCAAGGAAGCGCCGAAAAGTCGATGCGCTAACACTTTAAAGGCAAAACAGCGAGAGCGACGAGGAGCGTCTTTCGCGGAGGAGTCGGAAGGAGGAGTCGGAGATAGGTTTTTGTTCGTTTGAAGAGTCACAGAGAAGTGGGTTTTAGGTTTTTTTTCATGAAGTTAAAAAAACTGTTGTGTTTTTAGGATTCAACAACATTCAATAGACAACAGTTTAATAAAACTGTTGTATATTATCACATAAGCAACACTAAAAGATAATAGTTTTTTAAAACCGTTGTCTTTGACACACATTAGACAACAGTGTTTTGAAAAACTGTTGTTATTTAAAAAATATTATGGCGAACAACAACAGTTTTCAATAAAATTGTTGTTAAATGGAAAAAAGACAACAATTTCTTGAAAACTGTTGTCTATTAGGTGTGGTTAAATCCAAAAATTCTTGTAGTGCCATCTTTTTCTTCCAGCTCGAGAACTCCCCCTAGATGCTCGGTTCGACCATCTCGTGTGCTTCGTTCGACGGTTAGTCCTCTTAAAGTGAACTTGGCTCTGATATCAATTGTTAGACCCTTGGGTGGTCGACTAGAGGGGGGTGAATATCCCTGCAATCAAAAACTGAATCTTCCTCAAACTTTTATAGCTTAATTAAAATAAACACTTGCATAAATAAAAATAAGAGATTAAAAGAAGAGGCACGAGGGATTTACTTGGTTACAACCGGAGAGGTTGTTAATCCAAGGAAGTTAAAAGCGCACTAATCTCTCCTTCAGGCGAAGAAGCCTCTTTACAGCAATTAACACTAGGGATGGCAATGGGGCGGGGCGGAGGTGGGTTTGCCATCCCCACCCCGTTCTCATTTTTTCGGGTTCGGGGATTCCCCTAACCCGAACCCACGGAGATCAAATCCCCATCCCCGCCCCGTTCTTATTTTTTCGGGTTCGGGGATTCCCCGAATTATTATTATTATTTTATCATTATTATTAATGATAATATTAATATTAATATTATTAATAATATTATTATTATTTATTAATATTATTAATAATAATATTCGGGGTAGGTTCGGGGATGGGGATAATATTCCCATACCCGCCCCAAACCCGCCCCATCCCCGAAAAATTGGGGATCCCCATTTCGAGTTTTCCCCGCGGGGCCCTGAACCAACGGGGAAAATTGTCATCCCTAATTAACACGCTCAATTACAGAACATAACTCAAGAGGATTCAATTACAAGTGTTGTGTTTCATTTCCTAAATCCAGGGATCTTTTTATAGCGCCTGGAAAATCTTATCCTGGGCTGGAAGCGCCTCCAACATACTGGAAGGCACCTCCAGTGAGACAACAAGGGATAAAGTTTTATCCTTGGCCAACGACAAAATTTGCCCAGTTGAAGGCGCCTTCAAGCGATTGACAGCGCCTTCCATGAAGGCTTGAAGGCGCCTCCAAGTGCTTGAAGGCGTCTTCCACCAGAAGGTTGCGAAGGCACCTTCAATCCATTGAAGACGCCTCCAGCAGCTACTACCAAGCTCCAAACTTCTCCTTTGGCCCTTCCGCTGCTCCATTTGCTTGGGTGATTTCGGCCAACCAGAATAGAGCTCACCCGAACTCATTTTTCGGCCTTCTCCTCGAGCAGTCTTCCTCCCGGCTTCTCGTCCCTCGGACCGCCGCACGCGTGCTTCTCTTCCGCCAGTGTACTCTTCCGTAGTACCTCGTCCCTCGGACGCACCGAGCCCGTCGGCTCTCTCCAGTGTCGTCCTTCTCATTATCTGCATCTCTCGCTCGACTTCTTGTGCTCCTAAGCTCCTGCCCACTTAGACACAGAGATTAAATACTAACATGACCTAATCTGACTTGGTTGATTACATCAAAACTATAGGACCGATGTGGCCGGCTAGAAGGGGGGTTGAATAGCCCTGAAAAATCAAACACAACCCTTTCTCGTACGATTAAGCTAACACATAAAAAATAGATTAAACAGAAAATAAAGCATAAAAACGAGGCACCGAATTTGACTTGGTTACAACCGGGGAGGTTGTTAATCCAAGGATGAAGATCGCACTAAGAGCTCCTTCAGGCGGAGAAGCCTCGTTTACAGCAGTGTAAGCACAGAAAGACAGAAACTAATCTAAACAGTGGAAGCACACAAGTGTTGTTTACAATTTCTGAACTGATGAAGAGCTTCTGGACCAAGGCTATATTTATAGCCTTGGTCGGGGCGCCTGGAAGGGTTCCGGGCGCCCTGGGGGGGATAAAGTTTTATCCCCCAACGTTCAGATCGCGTAAATCGCGATCTTGGTCAAAATCAGGGTCCGGGCGCCCCGGAGCAAAAAGTCAACTGCGGTTGACTTTTTGTCCGGGACCACTTCTCCGTTAAGTCCCCGTTTCGGTCCGGGTCTTCTGCTCCGGATCCGCTTGATTGGGTGATCTCTGACATCCGGAATAGGGCTCACCCGTACCTATCTTCCGGTCTTCTCGAGCGTGCTTCCCTCCGGCTTCTCGTCCCTCGGAATTGCCGCGTGTCCCTTCTCGTCCACCAGCGTACTCATCCGCAGACTTCGTCCCTAGCTGCGTCTCTTGCTCCCCGAGCAATCTTCCGCTCCGGCTTTCGTACCTCGAAACCATCGCGCGCACTTCCTTCTCGTCCGCCGGTGTACTCTTCCGCAGCGCCTCGTCCCTCGGACGCACCGCGTGCCGTCCTTCTTGCTAGCTGCGTCTTCCGCTCGAGTACCTGTGCTCCTAAGCTCCTGCACACTTAGACACAAGGTTAGAAAACAACAGAACCTAACTTAACTTGTTGATCACACCAAAACCAACCTTGGGGTTCCAACAAAAACTACCACGGGGTACCAACACTCAGTATAGGTGAGATGGATTCACCAACACTACATCAAAGGTATGGATTTTTAGCAATGGGAGGTAAGGCCTTCAGACTCGCCTCTCATTAAAAGACTTGTGGATATTCAACGTAAACTTCAAAGGGGGTCACAAGGTATTAGGGAGGTAAACATGAAGATGATTGAATGGTTTGTGGGTGACAAGAAAGGGGTTGCTAATCCCTATGACTTCTTTAAACCAAAGGGATCGGCGGTAACTTGGACCTCTATGGTATAGAGGCCGGAGATTATGCCAAAGCACCAATTCTTTATGTGGCTACTAGTGCATGAAAAGTTACGGGCGACGAATAGATTGTACATTATGTTGAATAAGTGTGAATGGAGAAGAGGTGGAAGAGAAGAAGCTCCATTGTGAATGGGACTTTAGTCCCACATTGAAAATTTCAAGGCAAGTTTGTTAGTTTATATTGATTCACATGCATTGAGGATGCGAATAAATGCATGGGGAGAGGCTCTCTCTCACGCGTGGGTGCGCAGGGGGGGTGCAAATACAGGGCTCGGATTGAACTGAACAAAGTTGACTCGTGCGCGAGTGCGACCTGCGCACACGAATGCCGGACCGGTCGGGGCAAAATTTGCCCAAGAAGAACAACCAACATTTTGTCCTTTGGCCTTGAGCTCCTATCTAAGGAGGTTGCGACCACAGGCAAAAGGTTACGCAGATAACACAGCGAAAGCAAGCAGAAGCTCTCCTCCCCTCCTCATTCCCCTTCTCTGTCGTGCAACTCCTGCTCGGCAGATTGCCCGCAGTAGCATTCGGGTACCACTCAGTTCGCCGTGACCACCGGTGCTTGGTCGAGTTCACGGTCAGACCGTTGTATCCTGGGAAACAGACCACCCAAATAAGCCTCGAAGCACAGCCGGAGGTGGGGGCGAATCTGTTTCAAGGAAACTGCTCTGTCCAGACCTAGTCTTCTGTTCTGCAGATCTACTCTAAACAGACCTGGTCATCCTTTCTGTCAAGACCTGCTCTGCTGACCGACCGACCTGCAGTCCGACCGACCGACCCGACCCGACCTACCGATCCGACCTCCACTCGGCCGACAGACCCGACCGACCGACCGGTGGACCGACCAACCTCATCTCGGCAACACAGACTAGTGGCTCAGCCGATCTTCTTGCTCGGTAATTCTTCGGCTCGGATCAGAAACCAGCCCCTGCTGGCAGCCTGAGATTATCCGCTCAGGTCATCTATATTATAAGTTGAATTTAAATTCAGCTAATACCCCGTAAAATCTCCGGCATCAGATTGTACTGTCTAACAATATAATTAAGAAGAACAAGACTTGTATGTTTTGCTAATGTCGATAAGTTGAATGGTCACTTGTTCTCTGAGTGTCCTATCACATGTACTCTTTGGAACAAGGTGAAGAGATGGTTAGAGATAAGTTATGAAGTTAACTCAGTGGCAGAGCTATTTCAGATTCTTGGCCAACACTATAAAGGTGCAAGCCGGCGAATGAAGGCCCGACATCTTGGAGTCTCTAGTATGATATATGTTTTGTGGGAAGCCCGCAACAGGTACCGCTATGAAGGAATGATTCCAGATGTTGACAGGATGTAACATAAGATTCAAATTCATGTGTACTATTTTATGGACTTGTGTAGATCATAGTGGCTTTAATGTACAGAAATTGGAGAGTTTATCGTCAACGCTGGGTGGTCTGTTGGTGGCGATGGCATGGCTTAAGCAATATGGCGTGGATGGTTGTGGAGAGAAGAAATTGGAGAGTTCCTGTATGAACTGCCTGGGGTGTGGCGCGTAGGGATGTAAATGAACTAAGTCGCTCATAAGTTATTCGAAGCTTGATTTGATAAAAGTTCATTTGAGCTCATTTAATAAAGCTCGTTAAGATAAACAAATCAAACTCAAGGTTCACAATACTCAGCTCATTAGTTCATAAACATGTTCGTTAGTAAGCTCATGAATCAACATTTAAATGAAAAAAATAATAGTTTTGATATAGAATTTATAGATTTTAAACTCTAAAAATATAGATAAATATATTAAATTTATTTAATTTTAATAAGAATATTATATTTTTTTTCTAAATATATAATTTAGTTTTTAATGAATATTTAAATTTATAATTTATATTTATTAAGTTTGTTTAGGTTCAATAAAATTTTAAATAAACTCGTGAATCATAAATATATTTATTAAATAATATTTGATCATAAATAAATTAAATTTAAATATTTAAGAGTTTGATTTAACTCAGCTGAATTATATTCCTTACGTGGTGTATTTGAATAGAATGGTCTGGATGGTGATTGTGCTTGTCTTTCTTGCATGTCATTTGATTGGTTGGGAGGGAGGCCTGTGTTTGGAGATTGTTCATAGACGTGTGGAGCTTGTACATGGGGTGTGGTTGGTGTATGTGTTTATAATGTCTATGCACTTGGGAGTGCATATTTATGTGATTATTGTAGGAGATGTGATATGTACGTGAAGTACATGTGATGTGCATGGACCTTGAGAGTGTATGCATGTGTACGGGGTTGGGGCTGTGATGTGATTGTAATGTTTGTGTGGTGATTGGGTTGATGTAGCCTACCTCACTTGTAGAGGGAAACAACTCTCCGTGTTATGATTATATATATCTTACTCTCGCTGACGGAGGTCATAACCTCTTGAAAAAAGATAAATCCATTTCTTAGCGGTCTTCATAGTGCCGACCTCATAGATATATAGAGAGATGTCATAACCTCTTGAAGCATTTATAATACATGTACCTATTTTCTAGTAAGGTTGGCTCATAGGCCGGGAACTTATTGGGCTGTCTAACCAGAAGATGGGTCCACTACAGAAAGTCCATTATCTTATGACGCCTAAATGAGTTGCAATGATATTTCCCGAGGAGGGAATAAGGTTCTCAAGATAACCTCACAAGCTAGTGTGAGATCTTTATAGCCCATTTGATCAGCAGATAGACGGTCGGGAGAGAATGGGAAACAGAGTCCCATATGAATCTTGTAGAACCAGGAGTAGGACTTTTAGAGAGCATCGTCAGAACTGATTAGGAGCAGGAGGATCTGGTAGAGTCGAGACTGAGCCTCTTAGAGAACCTGTCAGATTGGCAGAACCGATAAGGAGAAGACAGTCCTGCAAAGTAGAAAGTGAGGCTCTTAGAGAATCTGTCAAATATGCAAAACCGATCAGAGGTAGAGGGCCCGACAGAGCTGGGAATAGGGCACTTAGAAAGCCTCTCCGATCGATGAAACCGACCAGGAGTAGAGGGTCCAATAGAGTCGAGAGTGGGACCCTTATAAAGGCAATCCAATTAGTGGAATTGATCGGGAGAAAAAGGTCTGACAGAGCTAGGAGAGTAGGAGATACTACCAGGCTTTTGACCTTTTTTTTACTTTGACCGCTATCTAGGAGATACTACCAGGCTTTTGACCTTTTTTTTACTTTGACCGCTATCTATACCGGTCTGTTGACCGCCGGGCCCACGAGGGGCCTTCCCTATTTACCACATTTAAGGTATTATTATTAACATGGTTAAACATTAATTAGATAACCTTGATCTCTAGTTAAATCACAAATCTTTTAATTTTTTTTATTAAACTATAAATTTCAGTAACCGAAGAGATCAAAAAATTATATCACCTAACATATATATATATATATATATATATAATAGAATATTAAGTCAGATGAATTCTGTATTGATAAAAAAAACTACCAACACATTAACTCGAATAAATATTAAAAAAAAATATTTCACTAAAGTATGTGGAATAAATATTGATATAAAATTAGAATAATCAATTATTTTAAGAGAGGATTTAAAATTTTCTTAATATATTTATCGTTGGACCAAATTAAAATGTTAATAAGAATTATGTTTTTATTGCAAATCTAGTTAAAGTTACATGATGAATTATAATTCCCAAAAAAAAGATCTAAATCAGTTGTTTTCCTAAATTTATTGGTTCCGACCAAACTTTATTGATGTTTTGCTCGTTTAATCCATTGTATTATAGTTTTATTATAATTATAAATGACTTAATACATTTATGCATGGAACTAACAAAAAAAAACTTGATCAGAATAAAATTTAGCGTGCCCACTAAATGTCAATATGTCATACAAAATTGTACTTGCAAAATTAACTTTATGTATCATGCATATTCCCATTCCACCTACTAATCCAACTATTGTTATCCTTGAGGCATGGAGAGAGATGTGAGGGTTGGGCTTCAATACCATTTATTTCCATCAACAACCTGCACCAGTGCACATTAAATGCATGAAATAAGAGAGCGAATTATAGAAACACATCACATCCCCCATTAATCACCAGCACTGCGAAATTAAATACCCAAATAAATAATAGTTGTATCCAATCATAAACAATATATTAATTAAAAGTAGTTGCAGAATTATCAATTTCACATAAAAATAAAAGAATATCTAGGAATTCAATGTGGCGATCCATGATTCACTTTTGAATACGGATTTAAGTAATTAAGCAGCTTGCTGAATTTGTGAGGAGGGAGCGATCCACGTTTTTTTTTATCTTCGCCAACAGGTTTCTAGTGTTCTTATGTGATTTTTTTTTTCAAAATAAAAATAAATGATGCTAGCTTTAGATCTCGCTCGCTTATTATGCTATAGACTATATTAAAGTCTGTGTCGATATTTTTTCAAACAAATATAAAGCTTCTTTGTTAGATTCAACTTATAGCAGTGAACAATTATTTATCATTCTAACAGTCAGGTCAGTTTATGGAAATAGTTATTTTATCTATTATTTATTCCATATAACATTTATCAAATATATAAAAAAAATATTTATTTTTTTATCTATTATAAGTAACTTATGAACCCTTTTTTTTTGAAAAATCCTTTATATATATATACACACACGCTTTCGTGTGAATCAAACGAACCATGAAGGCTCCGAGTAGAGCAAGTTTAACATAGCTGTTTGATGATTGAACGAATTGGAGCATGCAGTTCATTGGACCACAAGATACACCGATCGAGAGGACAAGAAACACAATCGATGAAACAAATAGCAACAGAAATAAACCATTTGCTCAGTACAGTTAGATACCCTCGAGATTGTGCCCCAAGATGGGTTATCTTCCAAATCAGAGGAGATCTTCTAGTCCACTTAAGAATAATCCCTTTACATGTATTAATGGGAATTAATCCGACCTCCCTTCCAAACACCGGCACCAAATGAAACTTTTATATATATATATATATATATATATATATATATAAAAGAGAGGGGGTTCTTTTGTTTTTTTTTTAAATATTTATCTAATTAATAAATCTAAAATGCAGCTTATACACTTTAATAATTATTAGTTTGAAAACTAAGCCAGGTAAATCAATTTTATAGGGGTGTAAATGAGTCAAGTCGCTCGTGAGCTATTCGAAGCTCGATTCGATAAAAGCTCGTTTGAGCTCATTTAATGAGGCTCGTTAAGATAAACAAATCAAACTCAAGCTTCACAATATTCGGCTCGTTAGTTCGTGAACATGTTCGTTAAGCTCATAAATCAACTTTTAAATAAAAATAATAATAATTTTGATATTGAATTTATAGATTTTACACTCTACTTATGAAAAATATAGACAAATTTATTAAATTTATTTATTAGAATAAAATTATAAATTTTAACAAGAATATTATAATTTTTTTAAAATATATAATTTAGTTTTAAATGAATATTTAAATTTATAATTTATATTTATTAAACTCGTTTAGGCTCGATAAAAGCTCGAATAAGTTCGTGAAACATGAATATATTCGTTAAATAAAGTTCGAACTCGGCTCGATTATAAACGAATGAAACTCAAACATCCAAAAGTTCAACTCGACTCGACTCGACTCGATTACACCCCTACAATTTTACTAATCCCATCTGATGAATTATCTACTAATTCAGTCTCGTGCATTTGATGATACTAAAGAGATTTTGACCGACAAGGCAGATATTGAAGTGGATATGGGTCCCTGCGCGGAAGTGGATGCCGTGCCAATCACATGTTTCACAGTTGTGAGTTGAGAGGAGGACCTCATCTCGGTCAAACTACGCACCGTGGGATTGGGCATGCATTGATGAATTCACAGTTGGGTTGAGAGGAGGAAAGCTCATCTCAGTCAAACTATGCACCTCACACTCTCCCACATCCCTTTTTCCTAACTACATATTAATTCCTCACTTTCACGGCTCAGTTGCCTCGTTCTCCACGTCGTAGCAAATTGCCGAAACGACATCATGAGAGGAGGATCAGCAGCAGCAGCAGCCGAGGAGATGAGGCGCACGGTAATGGCAGATATCGAGGCTAATCGGCCGCGAGGGAACGGGATGGTGGTGGGCGGGATGAGCCCGCTCAGCGAGACGCTGTGGCGGGATAAGGCGGACACTGAGTTCATCGGCGACGTCTCCGCGCGGTTGACGTGGAAGGACTTGACGGTGATGGTGATGCTCAAGGGAGGGGAGACGCACAGGGTGCTGGAAGGCCTGACGGGCTACGCCGAGCCCGGCACGCTAACAGCGCTCATGGGCCCCTCTGGCTCCGGTAAGTCCACCATGCTCGATGCGCTTGCTGGCCGACTCGCCGCCAACGCTTTCCTCGCCGGTGCCATCCTGCTCAATGGCCGCAAGGCCAAGCTCTCCTTTGGAACCGCTGTGAGCTCTATTGCACGCTGTTTTAATTGGTCGAATAATATTTGTTTTTATATATATATGCATGCATGTAATGAAGTTGTTTTTGACTCAGTTTGACAAGTCTTATTCTTAACCATAAATCCCCCAATTCACAAGTGTTACGATTACGTTTCGTTTTTCTCAAAAAAAAAAAAAAAAAAGTTGCCAGTGGATGTTGATCCTCTTAATTATAGATCCATAGTACAATTGATCTGATTTTGTTTTTCAGTGAGGCCTTCATTTTGCAGCTATGTGGCTAGATTTGAGCTACTCCCTTTTGTCACTATGAACTTGGTAGGGTGTAAAGAAGATTTGTAATAAGACTGACACCAAAATTAAATAAACAAATAAAAGGAGATTTGTAAGACAACTAGAGTTCTTATATGTCGAGTTTGATTGTTCTATATATTGTCTTATATATATATGGTTAATTCAGTAGATTGATTAAAACTAACATATCAGGCGTATGTGACCCAAGATGATACTTTAATTGGAACATTGACGGTGAGGGAAACCATATGGTACTCTGCTCGCCTCATCATTGCTCTTGAGATACTCACGGCAGGAGAAGCGGGCACTGGTAGACAGTACCATCATGGAGATGGGCCTCCAAGATTGCGCCGACACAGTGGTCGGAAACTGGCATTTGCGTGGAATAAGTGGCGGCGAGAAGAGAAGAGTCAGCATTGCTCTTGAGATACTCATGAGACCCCGATTGCTCTTCCTCGATGAGCCTACAAGCGGTCTCGACAGGTAACCACAAATTAAAGTCAGTGAAGCTCAAAGATGAACTCGATCTATTCGTTAAATCTTGTGGATGCAGTGCTTCAGCATTCTTTGTGACAGAAACACTGCGAGGTCTGTCGAGGGATGGCCGGACTGTGATCGCTTCGATTCATCAACCCAGCAGTGAGGTGTTTGAACTCTTTGATTCTCTGTATCTGCTCTCTGGGGGCAAAACTGTTTATTTTGGTAAAGCTTCTGAAGCATACGAGGTGAGCTAGCTAGATATTAGAGTAGATATATACTTGAATCTTTCCAGTCATTCATACCAAGAATCATGATTATCTAAATAGCCTCCTGAATCGACAGTTTTTTGCTCAAGCTGGGTTCCCTTGTCCTTCTCTGCGAAATCCCTCGGATCACTTTCTGAGGTGCATAAACTCAGATTTTGACAAGGTGAAAGCTACCCTCAAAGGGTCAATGAAACTACGGGTAATTAAGAAGAGGAGTTACTAGTCTATTCTGGTGAATCTCATATTTACAACTAGGTAAACTAAGCAACTCTAGCGTGCTATCTAATTCAGTTTCAGAGGAGTGACGATCCCTTGGAGAAAACTACTACTACTGAAGCAACGAGAAGGTTAATCGAGTTCTACGGTCGTTCACAGTATTATTATGCAGCCAGGCAACAAGTGAATGAGATCGCTCGAATTGTACGTCCAATTCTAAAGATTTCATCTTCCTTTAATTTCTTTTATTACCTTGTCAAATTTCCATCACAGCATTTAACAGAGAGAAAGATATACGTTGCAGAAGGGCACAGTGTTGGATTCAGGAGGCAGCCAGGCTAGCTTCCTGATGCAATCACTGGTTTTGACAAAGCGCTCATTTCTCAACATGTCGAGAGATTTCGGTTATTACTGGTTGAGGCTCCTAATCTACATTCTGGTCACCATCTGCATCGGAACTATTTACTTCAACGTCGGAACTGGATACACTGCCATTCTGGTATTATATATATGATTCCCACCGTTAATTACTTCTGTAGGATCTTCATCAAGACCACCATGAAATTTGTTCGATTGTGTTGCAGGCAAGGGGTGCATGTGCTTCTTTTGTCTTTGGGTTTGTAACATTCATGTCAATAGGAGGATTCCCGTCCTTTGTGGAAGATATGAAGGTTCGTGATCTGAATTTCATCTCAAATATTCGGGTTTTAATTAACGAGAAGAGAAACCACCAAAGATGTTTGTTTTTAACAGAAAATCATTCAATATTCAAGATATATATGATTATGTCAAAATAAAATTACTACCATTAATTATTTCTTTAATTAACAGTCTTATAATATTTCTATCCTTGGCATCCGCCCAGGTCTTGGCCAAAGGACCTTGGGCGTGAATCGTGTGTTCAGGCGCTTGGGGCGTATCATCATCCGGAGAACGCCATGCGTCAATCGGCAGGTGGATTAGAGCTGATACATGCCTACTACTGATTAGATCGATGGGCTCCGAAGTTGCCTGACCTTTAGATTGGGACTTCGAGGAGAAGATGGTAGAAAGTGAGGCCGCTAGATCGGTTAGAGGTGGGAGGAAGGAAATTAGCTGCGCTAGAATCTGGCTGGCCGGCAACTTGAGTACTGATGGAGTCCGGTCAGATGAAAGCGGCGTTGGCAAAGCAACCATCCTCTCGGGTACGGCAGAAGACGAACTCTCACCTCGCTCGGATTGGGATCGGGAGGTAGGCACTTCCATAAGCGTCGGCATTGAGGTTCCCGAGCGGGAGGTACCCTCTGAGCGGAGTCTCTTTCTCCGCTGGCGCTGAAGTAGTGGCTCGCCAGAGGCTGTTGACTCGGTCGGCACCGACTCAGATGGGATAGCCACTGGGACCATCGTGGACCGCTCAGAAGGAAGCTCCCCAGTGGTGGCGGCAGCGCTGCTTCCGGCCACCTGGCTCGTATCATCAGTCTGGTCGACCAAACTGTCGACCGGCAAGAGACCGCGACCATCCAGTTCGACCGCACTACAAACATTGATCTCGGCATCAGAGAGCTTGCTCTTGCCGCTCAGCAAGGACTTCAACATGAGTTCAGCTGCAAAAATGAAAGTGAAATAAGTTAGAGTTTAAAGTGATATAAGAAGAAAAAGTTGACCTAATGAGTCAGGCAGCCGTGAGCAAAGGGGACTTAGTCCAAAAATATACAGAACGCCTTCGTGCAACAGCTTGTATATGTGGTACTTCTGACCGGTCAGGTGAGCGGCCGCCTCGAGATAGGTTGGCTCCCAATGATACTTCCGTACGGAGGGAGGCTTCATGAGCTTCATTTGTCAGCCGGTCGAGAATGACGGTCGCTCGAGAAGGTAAATAAAAAAGTAATGATCCTTCCAATGCTTGTTGGAAGAAGACATTTTATCAAAAAATATAGAGCCCGATCAGGCTTGTAAAAGAAACGTACCCGCCTTAGATAGCTTGGGATAGTAAAGTAATGAAATATGCTGGGGGCAAGCAGGTTGTTGTACAGGCGGAAGAGGATTACTACCCTGCACAGACGACATCAATATGATCCTATCTGAAAACAGTGAAGATAGCTGGCTCGGGATGTGGCTCTGGGTTAAACATGTGAAGATTCTGCTCCGCCCTAAAAAACCAAGAACGTTAGTGTCAGGCCAGGGAAAGGGTCCCAACATTGGCCCTATGACGCTCAAGTCAGTCACCAGAACAGTAAAAGAATAGTAAAAAGTGTAACAACAAGAGCGTGATCACAGAATAACACATACCTCCTTCAGTGTTGGAACCCTCTTTATATAGTAACCCTATTGCGTATGTGCACGTTTCCCAAGGTGCATGCACATTTTCCCATCTTTCTTATGAAAAGGCAGGTTAAAAAAGTCTCTCTGACACCATTTCCTTAACAGGGTGTGCAAATCCCTGACATGACAGTAGATGCTTCCGTCGTACGATTTGCCTGTTGACCATACCCTATTGTCAATGGCACCAACTCCCAGAAAAATGAGCTAAGCAAGGGGCCCCACTGTTTGGCCGAGCGGGGAGCCACTCGGCCGGGATTCCCCGCTGGGTCGCTCTAGGTTGTTCTTCTCCACGATCGCTTGACTCGATAGGTTGTTCCTCGTAAGCCCGGGCAGGCAGTCTAGTCAGACTAGCCCTTATAGGTCGTCACAATTGCGAACATATGTTTTCCTCTCTTTAGTCGTCCGGCTATTGGGTTGCTGCCTATCGCCCGGTCGGACGAGCGATCTGGTCGGACAAGCCTCTAGACGACACCATGATACCAAGTCCTCCTTTCGCTAAGCGGGTAGCCATGCTCGATCAGACCCTTCAGGCCTGATCGGCCCGTTGCCACCCGCTCGGCTAACTTTAGTGACCCGGTGATTCTATGCTTTTGACTACTTGATTTCAACCTCCATGTCGGCTACCTTTCCCACCTTTGACTTGTCCTTGGTAAGTTCCTTTTACCACCGCATCAATTCCTTTTTTTTAATTACTTTAATTGTCAATTGACAGATTCTTATAATGTATCTATAAATTGTCTATTTATGGACAAACCAATGCAATCAATAATTTTATTGTTTCATCCTTTTCTTTCTCGTCCAATCTAGTTTCTTATATGGTATCAGAGTCTTTGCTCTCCTTTCTTCTTCCTCGTGCGATGCTGACCATTCCAAACAGGTAGCCTTCTTAAACTTCTTGCTATTGGAATCTCTGCTCTAATCTGCCAATGAAGTCGTCGCCTGCAACTGCCTTCGCCTCCAACATCGCTGTCATCGCCGCCAAGATGTCCCTCTCACGCACAGAATTTCTTCTTTTTTTAAAAAATTATTCTTCCTCCCAATTTTCTTTACATCTTTCCACCAACAAATTTTCCTTTCTTTTTTTTTCATTTCTTTTCCAACATTTTCTCCTAAATCATTTTTTCTTCCATCTTTCTTTCTATTTGTCCCGTTATTTTTTGTTTTTCTTCTTCTCTATTGAATAGCAGCATCCTTTTGCAGGGTTGGCCCTGACTTTTAAGGGCCCTTGGTAAAAAACGAAAAATGAGCTTGGAATTTTTTTTACTAATATACAATTTACATAGAGTTTAATAGAAAAACTTGAAAATCAATATATTTCATTTAAAATATGATAAACTTCATATAAAATATATTTTTCAAGATTTTTCAAAAAATGCAACACTATACAAAATATATTTTCCGATCTTCTCCAAAAAGTACAATACTTACAAATACAAAAAAAAAGATCAAATAATCATTGAAAAAATCTAGATCTTCTAGCATTTTAAAAAGTAAAATCATCAATAAAGTCTTCAAAATTATTTTTTTTTAACATCTCATTTTCAATAAATAAAATTGTCAAGCCATTTATATATTGATGAATGATCAAACTAAAATTTCAATTGGAGAATAGACTTTTCTGATTTAATTAGAAGAGATTCAAAAGAAAAGAAGAAAGGAAATTGACGTTCAGGATTCAGATTTCACTCTTCGGAATCTTCTTACTTCTGTAAACAAATTAATAAAAAAAAGAGTTGTATAAGAAATAAAGTTTTAGAAAAAAAGAACGGTTTACCTTCCTTTTTTTCCTTTTTAGATTTTTAAATTTTAGTGATAAATATATTTTTTTGGGCCTTTATTAAAACAATCCAACAATATATATTTTTTAAGCCTTTATTAAAACAATCCAATAAAATATATTTTTTGGGGTTTTGAATTAAAACAATCCAATTATATATAATATATAATACATATGTATGTCAAATTTGGGGGCCCCCAAAAGTCGGAGGCCCTAGGTTGTTGCCCTCGGTGGCATGCCTTGGCCATTTGTTACCTTTCTTCCTATCCCCCTTTTGGCAACACGAAACACGAGTAGTAGCCTCTCACTCTCCTTCTCAGCCAACACCAAAACCCTCAATTACAACCGCCGAAGTTAGTCAAGGCCATCACCAAAGCCCATCGAAGCTAGCCAAGGCCATCGGCTCTCTGTGATTTCTTTTTCTCATGTCAACCTTTTGCTCTGACTTTTTCTCACCATATCCTCTGCACAACGACCCCTTCTATATCTCGAAAAAACATTTTATCTTCTTTTTCTTTCTTTCCCCATAGTCATTTGTTCTTTTTGTCTCTGCCATGGTTCTTCCTTTTTTTTTCCCTCTTTCTTCCTTCTTTCCTCTCTTTAATGTCGGATACTCAAAAAAGATGCCAAATTTATCTCAAAGTCGGGTATATTAGTATTCAATGTCCTAGACAATTTGATACAAACTTTATCGGTGATCCTACAGCTTTAAGTCAATCAACTGTCTTACAAGTATATCCTAAGCACTCTCATCTATGCCTATTCTTGGTAAATCACTGGAGTTTTCATCTACTGAATGATATATTGACACTAAAATAACTCATCATGTTTCATCAAATTATAATATCCTCACAGAAGTAAAGTCATACTATGGTTCATATACGGTACAAGTAGACAATGACTCAGGTTTGTAAATTGCTAATCTTGGAAACACATATATCAATTTATCTAATCATACTTTTCATGTGCACAACATCTTTCATGTTCCATTTATTACTAAAAATTTACTCTCTACATATCAGTTTTGTCTTGATAACAATATCTTTTTTGAATTCCATCATAATCATTATCTTATAATAGAAGAACAAGTACTACCATGTTTTATGGGAAAATAAAAAATGGCCGCTATTATCTTCAAAGCTCTTCAATTTAAGCTTTTATTGGTGAATGCACAAATAAACCAGCTTGGCATGCTCACCTTGGTCATTCTTCTCTTCACATTGGTCAGTTAATCATCAATAGGTATGGTTTATTTACCTCCTTTACCTCCTCTCCATCTCATTCATGTAGAGCCTGCATGGAATCTAAAAGTCATAAGTTATGTTTCTCTTCATCTGATCGTGTTTCTAATTTTCTATTTGAAATAATTCAATCAGATGTTTGAGGCCCTACACCTATCTTTTTTAACCGAGGTTTCCTATATTATGTTACCTTCATTAATCATTTTAGTAAATTTACTTGGCTTTATCCTATGAAAAGGAAATCTGATTTATTAGACATATTTGGTCATTCAAAAATAAGTTGAACTATATTTTAATCGTAAAATACTCTCTCTTCGTTCTGATTGGGGAGGTGAATATTAATCTCTTCATCATCTTCTTGTCTCTTGTAGAATTACTCATCGAGTTTCTTGCCTTCACACTCCAGAGCAAAATGACTCTGTTGAGAGGTTTGTATTACATACAATATATCTCATAAATCAACTTCCTACCCCATTACTCAATCATAAGTGTTCTTTGTACAAACTTTATAATTAGACACCTGACTACACCTTTCTTCGAATCTTTGGTTGTGTATGTTATCTATGGTTATACCCCTACTCTAAACACAAACTTGACTCTCGTTCATTACTACGTGTTTTCTATGGTTATAGTATTATGCATCATGGGTATCGTTGCTTGCATATACCAATTAGATGGATATATACTTCACAACATGTTACTTTTGATGAATCTCTATTCCCTTTTTTAGGAGTCTCTTCAATCTCTCCTCCAAATACAGGTGACACCTTCTTGATGGCACCTAATATTGTCGAAAGTGCTAGCACCCTAGGTCTTGTTCTAGAGCTCTCTGATAACTCTCCTATACCTTCGGAATTACCTTAAGTTGTTGTTCTAATCTTAGAAGTCTCACCAGTCGAAGATAATATACTTCCTAGCTCTGGATCCTCAGATAATACAAGTCCATCAACAAAATCACCATGTCAGCCTATTTCCTCGTCGCGATCAACAACTGATTTAGATGATAATACTCCTCGTCACATGCATTCCTTAAATGACATATATGCACGATGCCCACCAATGGAAACTCAATATCCACTCCCACGAGATCTAATGGTCTCCTCAAAATCTATTGGACCAACTTATGTTTTACAAGCGAACAAGAATCTGAATTGGTGTAGTGCAATGACTACATAATTTGATGCACTTCTTCACAATGAAATATGGAGCTTAGTTCCGTACACTCCCTCCATGAATGTTATGGGGTCCAAATGGATATTTTGTCTTAAGCATCGAGCTGATGATTCTTTTGAAAGGCACAAATCTTGATTTGTAGCCAAAAAATTTAGTCAACAACCAGATATTGATTTCAGTGGCACATTTAGCCCAGTTATCAAAATTATATTTGTCAAATTATTGTTATCAATAGTCGTTAGTTCTAATTGGTCTGTACAACAATTAAACGTTTCTAATACATTCCTTCATGATCATCTTGAGGAAATTGTATTTATGAAGCAACTACCGGGGTTCATTCATCCTCAATTTTCATCTCATATTTGCCAACTCAAGAAATCCTTATGTGGTCATCAACAAGCTCCTCATGTATAGTTTTATTGATTATCTAATTAGTTATAAGTTCAAGGATTTGTTGGTTCAAAGACTGATTCCTCTTTATTCTACAAATATAATGATGGTTTCATGATTTTTTTTATTTATGTGGATGATATTTTAATGATCGACAACAATCAAAAGGGAATCACAACTCTATTAAATCTTCTCAATCAAGAATTTCCTATTCAAGATTTGGATAATGCTAATTTTTTTCTTGATATTGAACTTATTCCTCATGATTAAGGTTATCTCCTCTCTCAAAGCAAATATATTATTGGACTTCTTTAAAGAGCTAAAATGGATGGAGCACGTCCAGTCTCTATACCAATTGTCATAAACAACTTCTTTACAACTTCATCCTCTCCTGTAAAGTCTGATCCCTAGGTTTATCGAAGAATTATTGGAGCCTTACAATATGTCATTATCACACGCCCTGATATTACCTTTACAGTAAATCGTGTTTGTCAGTTCATGCATGCTCCAACTGAACAAAATTGGGAAAGTGTGAAAAAAATACTTTGCTATCTCAAAAAGATAGATCTGCTACCTTAGCAGCCCCTTAATGCCGACCTCATGGATATGGAGGGAGGTACATAAGCCATAGGCGCATGGTGGGGTAAACCCCAGGTCGTCAGTTCCTGAGAATCGACCCCTGACCATTAAGCCAAAAATGTTATGCACCTACTGTCTACGCTACGTCCTGGGGGCAATACTTCGCTATCTCAAAGGTACTATTCTACATGATTTTCTTTTATATCACCAATCATCTCAAGATTTATCTGCCTATAGTGATACAGATTGGGCAAGTTCTCCAGAAGACAAACACTCTACTAGTGGATATGCAATATTTCTTGGATGAAACCTTATCTCATGGAATTCAAAAAAGCAACCTACGGTATCTCATTCAAGCACTGAGGCAGAATATAAAGCTATAGCAAATATAACGTCTGGAATTATTTGACTTCAATCACTTTTCTCTGAACTTCATCTTGGATCAAATATTACACCAAAATTTTGGTATGATAATATTGGAGCAACATATCTTACAACAAATCCAATATTTCATGCTCGCACAAAATATGTCAAAATTGATTTTTATTTTGTTCGAAAGCGTATGGCGACTCAACAATTATCAGTTTTTTATATTTTTGCAGAGAATTAAATTGCTAATATTTTATTTAATCATTATTTAAATAGTATTTCAATAGGCTAGTAAGTAAATTCATTGTTAAAGATTTTTTGTTAAATTTATCGAGGATAAAAAAGAATCATTTAATATGATTATGCCAAAATAAAATTATGACCCATTAATTATTCCTTTTCATTGACATAATCTTATGATCTTTCTTTTCTTTATTAATTTATCAATTGACGGAGTCTTATAATATTTTTTTTCTTTATTACTTTATCAATTGATAAAGTCTTATAATATATCTATAAATTATCGATTTATGAACAAACCAATTCAATTAATAATTTTATTGTTTCTTCCTTTTTCCTTCTTGTCCAATCTCATTTCTTATATGTTTCACGTAGGTGTTCCAAAGAGAGCGGCTAAATGGGCACTACGGCGTGGTGGCATTTGTCATCGGCAACACACTGTCCGCAGCGCCCTTCCTCATCATGATATCTGTGGCCTCTGGAACCATTTGCTACTTCATGGTCCGCCTTCATCCGGGTTTCATTCACTATGTCTTCTTCGTTTTGTGCCTCTTCGCCAGTGTGACTGTGGTGGAGAGCTTGATGATGGCCATCGCCAGTGTCGTTCCCAACTTCCTCATGGGAATCATCATAGGAGCTGGAATTCAGGTACCCGGCCGTCTCCCATATAATTCATGCATGCATATTTATGTATGAATTGAGACATAACCTTGCGCTTCTGCATGCCTTGCAACAGGGGATCTTCATGCTAGTGTCAGGCTACTTTCGACTCCCTAATGACATCCCAAAACCCTTCTGGCGTTACCCCATGTCATACATCAGCTTCGATTTCTGGTCACTGCAGGTAAAGAACGAAACTGTGCGACTTGAAGTGGAAAATGGGATCATTGAAATATAACCATATATTATTCAACTGTTTCCCCACAACAGGCTCAGTATCAGAATGATTTAGAAGGTATCCTCTTTGATAACCAGTCACCGGACCTTCCAAAGATTCCAGGAGAGTATGTGCTGGAGAACATCTTCCAGATCGATATACACCGGTCCAAGTGGTGGGATTTGTCAGTGCTCTTCAGCATGATTGTCATCTACCGAATCATCTTCTTCCTGATGATCAAAATCAACGAGGATGTGACGCCGTGGTTTCGAGGATACATCGCGAGGAGAAGGCTGCAGCAGAAGGCAAATTTGGAGCGCCGGCTTTCTTCGCGATACCCTTCCATGGAAATCACTGAGAGGCAACCTTCCCTCAAAGATTATGTGGTTGAAGAAGGATCTAGTTCCAATAGCAGTGCTTAGTTTCCTACCAAGTATAGATCATAATTATGTTTTTATCTAAAACGATCCCGTCTGCAACTTCTTGTGGTAGGCACTGGCAGGTTCCAAGCTGCACACTATATATAATTATATTCATCGAAAATAGTAGAGATAACTATTTATTATTCGAATAAAATTATTGGATTATATGTATGGATACAGAGACTGATAAGAAATTTCACTAGTCGCCTCATCAACATTGATCACTGCCAAAAGCAAAAGGGAAGACGAACCAAGGATCATTGAGCTGTGGGGATGATGAGACCCCTTTCTGCTCATCTTTTCTTGATATAAAATGTCATAAAGTATCCATATTCATTTGCCTAGTCCTTACGGTAAACACTGATATTCTTTTTGCCAAAATCACATTTAGTTCCATGATCATTTTGTTGGAGAAAACCAATAATCTCTGCAAACTCATTTGGTTCAAAAAAATAATAATAATAATTCAAATAAATTAAATAAATGTTATCTCTGTCTTTGTGCAGTTAAATGAATCTGCAAAACAACTAATTTTAAGTTGAGTAGATTGGCACGAGTAATCAAACAATCAATAAAAGATTCAGGTGAAAAACATTTCAATATGAAGAAAAAAATTACAAACTTTATGCCACTTAAACACTTCAATTACTAAAAATAAAGGATATATCAAGGCTTCTCTAGCAGCAATTTAGATAACAATTATCAACTACTTACTCAAAAGAGGTGGATTTTTTGAAATAGGTGATAGGCGTGGATAAAACGATAAAACAGGTGAAGTAATATAAATAAGGAGGTGAGAACTCATAGATAATATTACTTCAAACAGGATCTTACAAACTCTAATTCTTGCAATTCTTCCCAAGTAAACCTCAAAGGACGCTTGAATGCTTTGCAAGGGTGGTGAGCATCCTTATCTATAGAGAAGATGTCGGGTGCACCATGGGCCCCATCGTCACATCTTGTCTAGATAAGAACGCATCATATGCCTCTTTACAGCTAAGGACATCTTAACTTTACAGTACACAGATGCCTCTTTACAGCTAAGGACATCTTACTTTAGATACTTTACAACACACAGATGCCCCTTTACAGCTAAGGGCATCTTACTTTAGATAACGCACATATGCCTCTTTACAGATCACGGGCATCTTATCTAGTAGGTAGTAGGGTCCACCACTTCTGTGAACGTTACACTTGGAAGGAATTCATTCTGTTAACAACGTCTAGAAGCATATAGGCAGTTTGTGGCAATTGTTCATCAATTTGTTTGGTGACAGGGTACCAATCATGCCACCAATTATCTTTGGAACATAGTCGTTGGCACTCTTGTTTCTTCAGAGAGTGGAGTAAACGGAGTTGTTGGAGTGTGTTAGTGGCTTGGATAGCAGCTCTTTGTTGTAGGTTGTGCAGGTCTTGTCGTATCTGTTGATCTCTTTCGAATGTGATTGGATAGACACATAGCTTGTTGAGCTATTATTGACATTGCTCAGCGAAGTAGATAGGGCTTGGAGGGTCATCATTAAGTGTGCTTGAGCTTCCGGGTTGGGCCATTCTTCTAGCTCCTATAGGGCTGGTGCTACTAATCCTAGTTGGCCCATTTCTTGGATCGACCATTCTGCCAAAATAAGTAAATTGATTAGTCGTGAGAGGGCATCAGCTACTTGATTATCTTCACCCTTGATATGCTCGAAATGAACTTGAATGCATGTTCGCATGTTCCAGTAATATAATCAACAAAAGTCAGCAACAAACATGCGAGGGTTTGTTACTGGAAGTTTTTCCGAAGAAGCTTATTATTGCTTGGCAATCTATTCTAATGAACAACTTTTGCTTGTCTAGAAAATAAATCTTTAGAGCTTCTAGGGAATTTATGTCTGCATCGATTTCTGCATCAATTGTGGACTTAGGAGGGTTGAACTTTCCGCTTGCATACGCGCATATTTTTTCAGTGTTCTTTGAGTCATATTTAGCCTTTTTCCATTTACATACACCGCCCCATCCGTCCATGCATCCATCAACCTCAAGAATGATGAAGCAATCTTCAGGTGGAATTTCCAGCTCTGGTAACTTTTGGATCTTCTCCTTGATTTGCTTGATTAAATCCCAATCTTGCTTGTTAAGCTTTTTATCCCCATTGGGGCTTGTCTTAGCGTAGAGGGGGCTCAGTAACTTCCCTAGGTTTGGGATATAATTTTGAGCATAGTTTAACAGGCCAAGCCAAGATCTCATACCCTTCGTGGTTTTTAAATCCTCATCTTTAAAATCAGCAACCTTTGTGATAATATGCGGTTGTAGCTTGATTCTGCAATTGCCTATTACTGCTCCTAAAAATTCAATTTCAGGGACGACGATTTTCATCTTAGTTGGGCTTAGCACAAGCCCCTGCTCTTTGCATATACTTAGCATACTCCTGAGGTGTCGCGCATGGCTTCGTTCATCTGGAGAGAATACCAATATGTCATTAATATATACAACACTATATTCCTCCGTACCTCTGAAGCAATTATCCATTTTTCTTTGAAAAACAGCGAGTGCATTTTTAAGTCCGAATGACATCACCAGCCATTCATAAAGGCCGTCTGGAACCCAGAATGATGTCCATTCAATTGAATCTGGGTGCATTGCTACCTGATGGAAGCCATTCTTCAGATCAAACTTAGAAAAAATACAACTATTACTGACCTTTTTCAGGATTGTGTTTATGCCTGGGAGGCTATATTGGTCTTTATGCGTGATGTCATTTAGGCATTTGTAGTTGAATATCATTCTTTCTTTGCCTTTCACCTCTTTGCCTGTCTTTGGGTCAACTATTGTTCTTGAGTTGACAATGATCGCTGTAGTTCCATGCTTGCTTTTACTGGGTCGGATGACGCCAAGTTTTACTAATGCCGTTACATGCTTACTGAAAGTCTCCTTTTGTTTGGGCGTCAGATGTTTAAGAGGCCGGTCTTCAATAATAAAATCTGGATTTTTTATATCCAGCTGGCAAAATATTTTGTTCTTCTCCCAATGTTGTAGGAGATTTTCCCCAATATATCCTTGATCAGTCAGCTCCTTTAGTAATGAACTAAATTTTTGCTGAAAGTTAAAGTTAGTCTTCCCAACTGAAAAATTGACCATTTCTTTGATTTGTATGTATTCTTCTTATTCCAGTTCCAGCTCCTCTATTGTTGTTGCATTTATGGAGGGTAAGGTATTTATAGTTGTCAAATTTTTGTAGAATGTTATCGTATTTCTTTCAATTCGGAGTCTTCCATGCATCGCTCGTATGAAGCGCAACCAATTATAAGCTGAATATTATCTCCCAGTACCATGGGAAAGCTAAAAGTATATGGTATTCTGAAGAAATTGTCTCCTATAGTCATCATTCCTTGATTCAGCTTTATATTGGCCTTCTGTTGAGAGTTAATCCCGCTAAAGCTGACTTCGAAAGTATTCCGTTCTAGTGCTTCCTTTGGTACTGACTTTTGGTCAACACAGCAGGTTGTGGCTCCAGTGTCTAATATCACCTTTAAAGAAAATTTTGGAATTCCTGGAATATCGATTTCCACTGTGAGGTTATATAGCATATTTTTTTACTAACCTTGGGCTTGGGACGACTGTTATAGTTTTGTTGGTTGTTGTTTCAAGAAGCATATTTGTAACTTCCTCTTCTTCTTCTTTTAAGGCTTGGAATTCTTCCCTTAGATCTTTTTCTAATAATAATTCTTCAAGCTGCTTTCTATAATAGATCATTTCCTTTTGTAAGCGTTCTATTTCTCCTTCACACCAGGTAATGTAATATCTTTGCTCTTCTATCAGATTTTGTGGGAAGAAGGGGGTTGGAGGGGATGGTGCTACTGGTACCTCTTTGTTGAAGTAGTATGATCCACATAAGTTGCATGCTGTGATAGAACACTCGGGGCAATGTATTCTTGCTCTTTGAAGAGTAGCCCTTTTACAACAGGTACACGTTGTAGACTATGGGGGTAGTATCCTTTCATTCAATTTCCAATTATGTAGACAGCTTGATTGTTGATCAGAGATCTTCACCTGTGGCTTATAACCATCATCTATTTGTCCTAACATATAAATGGAATTAAAGTGAAGGGTTTGAATAGACCTGTTTAAGTCATCCATATCATCATCTCCTTCAGATATGTTATAGATAGTGTCACTTTGGTTTTCTCCTTCTTGGACAGATAGAATATCATAATCTTCTGGTATATCCAGTTGTTCGAATATTGCCACACTTTTGATATTCCTTTTCTCATTGGGGCATTCTCGAGCAAAATGTCATTCCTGTCCACATAGGTAGCACTTGCATTTTTTGTTTCTGATTAGGTGCTTTCTCTTCTCGATCCTTGCATGTGTGTCATGTGGCTTCCCTTTGTATGTCTTTGATTGCCTTAGCCCCAACTTTTTCTGTCCCTGATTTTTATAATAGCCAGGTATAGGAATTTGACTGCAAAAGGAAAGATTTTTAAGTGACCTCTTGAAGGCCGCATCCTTGCACTCCAACTCCAGAAATTTATGTGCGAAGATAATTCTGGGGAATACTCCCACCGTCAAGCCAGGATATTTTTCGTCAAATGCCTTTTTAATTCGATTGCCTAGATCTCCTGGCATTTTGAACTAGAACCTCTCCGAGAGCTTCGGTCCTACACAGAGTGTCCCTGTCTTGACAATAAGTCTCATATAGTTATTAATATATTGAATAATATTTTTCACATTATCGCACGAAAGCTTCTCAGGATCTCTATATGCGGTGTCTTGGATAATGGTGGATCCTTGAATAGGATCCTCTGCAGAAAATACTCTTCTCATTTGGGATAGGATATTTTGTGTACCTTCCCTTCCTTCTCCAGTCTGTGTAAGAGCCTCATACTCTGTTGGATAACTCATTCTCCATTGTACCCATGCTATCTTTTCAATTTCCCCCAATAGGTTTTCTATGAATTCCACTTTGTCTTTTGTATCGGTGAAGACTTGATTTGAGACATAGTTTTTGGTTATGGATTCCCAGCAAGAAAATGCATCATCAAATAATCTCAATTGTTCTGGAATAACAAATAGAGCTCCACTTTGTTGTTGTGCTGATGGTAATGCCCATAGCTCATTATTCATTCCTCCTCGAAATTTTATCTTTGGGGGTTGTTGTTCATATATGGGCTAAAATGTAGATGGGCCTTCTTGAGTCCTTGCAGGAGGATATCCTGGTGGTCCCATTGCCACATCTTGGGTGGTCGATATGATATTCAATCAAATTGAAAAGTTTGGATTTCGCGTGAACACTAGAAATAAAAGAAAGGATTGAATGATTTAAACTGATTGAAGCACAAATTATTGCCAACAATATTCTAAAATTTGGTGAAGATCAAGGAAATTAAGATTCACCATTGGATCTTGTGTTCTTCATATGATGAAAAAAAATCCTAATTTTCTCTCCTCTCTCTTTTTTGAGCACATCTCTCTTTTGTTGTCTCTTTTTTTTCCTTATCATATTTATTTTCTAGAATTCACATATGTATATATATATATATATATAACAACAACAACAACCAAGTCTTTTCCCACTAGGTGGGATCAGCTGTATATGAATCCTTTTACGCCATTGAGCTCTATCTCCTATTATATCATCATTTATATTAAATAAATTTTATCTTGTTTTATTATTGCTAACCAAGTCTTTTTTGGTCTTCCTCGTTTGATATGCATGTTTATCATAATTTCACATCGCCTAACTGGATATTGGTCATCTAAATACATGTTCGTATCATCTTAAACGTGTCTCTCTGAGTTTTTTCTCAATAGATGCAACTCCAACTTTCTCTCTAATGCTCTCATTTCTTATTTTGTCCATCTTCGTATGCCCACACATCCACCTTAACATCCTCATCTCTACAACTCTTATCTTCTGCTCATGTGCTCGAGTCATAGCCCAACATTCAGCTCTATATAACATAGCAGGTCTAACTGCGATTTTATAGAACTTACCTTTAAGTTTAAGAGGTACTTTACGGTCACATAAAACACTCGACGCTCCCCTCCATTTTACTCATCCTGCTTGTATTCTATGTAAGACATCTCTCTCAATCCCTCCATCATTTTACAAAAATGATCATAAATATTTAAATCTCTCGGTTCCGGGCAACTCATTCTCTCCTATCTTAACAATTGTTTCATTACTTCTAATATTGCTAAACTTAAATTCCATATATTTTGTCTTTAATCTACTAAGCTTAAAACTTTTCCCTTCTAGTGTTTCCCTCCAAGATTCTAGTTTAGCATTTACTCATTCACGTGTCTCATCTACCAAAATAATATCATCTGCAAACAACATGCACCACGATACTATATCTTGAATGTGCGCAGTGAGTTCGTCCATAATTAGTGTAAAAAGATAGGGACTTAGAGCTGATCATTGATGTAACCCTATCTTTATTAGAAATGCCTCAGTTACTCCGCTTGAAGTCTTTACTCTGGTCGTTACATTCTCATACATATCCTTAATTAGTTCAATATATGTTACACTAACACCTCTCTTTTCTAAAATTCTCCATATAATTTCTCTTGGAACTCTATCATAAGCTTTTTCTAAGTCAATGAATACCATGTGTAGATCTTATTTTTGCTCTTGATATTTTTCAATTAATTGTCTAAGAAGATGTATAACTTCTATTGTCGACCTTCCAGGCATGAACCCAAATTGATTTTCTATCACTGTGGTCTCCTTCCTTAATCTTCTTTCTATTACTTTTTCCCAAAGTTTCATAGTATGACTCATTAGTTTAATACCCCTATAGTTTGCACAATTTTGTACGTCTCCCTTGTTCTTACATAAGGAAACTAGAGTACTTATCCTCCATTGATCAAGCATTTTTTTTCGTTTTCAATATCATGTTAAATAATTTTGTAAAGCATTCAATATCTTGTTTCCTTAAGCACTTCCATACCTCTATCGGAATATCATCCGATCCAATGACTTTTCCATTGTGCATCTCATTTAAAGTTTGTCGTACTTTTAAAGTTTGAATTCTACGATAAAAATTAAAATTTCTATGCTCATTTGACTTAATTAAATTTCCTAAGTTAAGTTGGTCACCTAAACCTTCATTAAAAAGTTGATAAAAATACCTCTTCCACCGCTCTTTTATTTCTCCATCGTTTACTAATACTCTATTACATTCATCTTTAATACATTTTATTTAGCTAAGATATCTTATTTTCCTTTCTATCACTTTAGCTATTCTATAAATGTTTTTTCCCCCTTCTTTTGTATCCAATTTTTGATATAACCGTTCAAAAGTTTCATTTTTTTGCTTCACTCACTACTTTCTTAGCTTCTTTCTTGGCTATTGTATATTTTTTTAAGTTTTCCTCGCTCTTACAAATATATAATTCCCTATAAGCTATTCGTTTTTCCTTCACTTTCTCTTGTACTTTCTCATTCCACCACCAAGATTCTTTACATAGTGGTGCATGCCCCTTTAACTTACCGAGTACACTCTTAGCTACTATTTGTTAGGATCCTTCGTACGCGGCTAGAGAGGGGGGTGTGAATAGCCGACCCCAAACTACTCGTTTCTTCCTACGATTAGGTTAGTGCAGCGGAAATACAAATAGAAACGAAAACAGGAGAAGAAATCAAACCTCAACGCAAGGATGTAACGAGGTTCGGAGATTAGGGCTCCTACTCCTCGGCGTGTCCGTAAGGTGGACGAGTCCAGTCAATCCGTCGGTGGATGAGTCCCCGGAGAACCGGCTAATACAATATACTCCTTGTGGGTGGAGAAACCTCGCCACAAACGTTTGCAACAGCAAACAAAGAGTACAAGTACAAAGAATAAGCAAGAAATACAATAAGAATACTCAAGCACTCTACCAATCTTGCTTTCTCGTCGACTGGAGTCCGGATGAAGCAGCAGCTTCAAAACTCTAACAGCGGGGAAGCTCACGCGAAGCTTTGGACGAGCTCAACAAAGCTCAAGCACAGCAGCACTTAGCAACAGGAAGGAGGAAGAAGAAGTTCGCCCTGTAGAAGCCCTCAGCCCCTTTATACCCGCGAAGGAGCAACAGCGCAGAAACTAGCCGTTGCGTCTCAACGGCTGGAACTCCGAGCGGTCTACGGACCGATCCGGCCCTCGTCTGATCGGTCCCCCGACCGCTCAGTAGCCCATCGTGCAGACTCGATCGTGGACCGATCAGATACCTGGATCGGTCCACAGACCGAACTGGGCTGTGCTTCCGCGACATCGTCTCCTGATCGGTCCCCAGACCGATCAGGACATGGCCTGATCGGTCTGTGGACCGATCAGCCTGCCTTTCTTTTCGCCTCTGTTCGCTTGCTGATCGGTCACCAGACCGATCAGTAACCGAACAGAGAGCTTCTGTTCGGTATCTGATCGGTCACCAGACCGATCAGAGCAAACAAGGTATCACTGGATCGGTCTGGTGACCGATCCAGAGCTTGGTTTTTGCCCAAACCAAGTCCCAAGACTTCCAAACCAATATCCGGTCAACCTTGACCTATTGGTTCATCATGCTTAGCATCTGGTCACTCCCTTGACCTGCTAAGACTCCCCACCAAGTGTCCGGTCAATCCCTTTGACCTACTTGGACTTTCCAACACCAGAAGTCCGATCATCCCTGATCCATCTGGATTTTCCAACACCAGAAGTCCGATCATCCCTGATCCATCTGGATTTTCCCTTGCCTGGTTTCACTCACCAGGACTTTCCAACTGCCTAACATCCCAGTTAGGACTTTCCCACTGCCTGGCTTCACTCACCAGGACTTTCCACACTGCCTAACATCCCAGTTAGGACTTTCTCATTGCCTAACATCCCAGTTAGGACTTTCTCATTGCCTGGCTTTACTCACCAGGACTTTCCACACTGCCTAACATCCCAGTTAGGACTTTTCCTCGTGCCAAGCTCCCTGCTTGGACTTGCCAAGTCTCCATACTTGACTTTTCCAATGCCAAGTCTCCATACTTGGACTTTTCCGTGCCAAGTCTCCATACTTGGACTTTTCGCCAAGCCCCTGCTTGGACTTTTCCGATTCAAGTCTCCATACTTGGACTTTTTAGTGTCAACCTGCTCGACTTTTCCACGCCAAGTCTCCATACTTGGACTTTTTCCCGAATCAGGTCAACCAGGTCAACCTTGACCTACGGTTGCACCAATAATCTCCCAAACATCTATTCTTGTCCCATATCAAGAATAGAACTCTCTCACGAGTGTCAAACATCAACATGCAACTCAACTAGGTCAATCTTGACCTAAAGTTGCATCAACAATCTTCCCAAGTCAAACATCAAAATACAACTCGAGTCAAGTCAACTCGAGTCGGGTCAACCAGGTCAACCTTGACCTAAGGTTGCACCAACAATCTCCCCCTTTTTGATGTTTGACAAAACCCATAATCAAGTTAGGTTAACCCGATAACCTAACTTAGGTTTTCCAACCATCTTCCAATGTCCAATGTCCTTTCCTTGAACATTCTCTGGACATTCTCCCCTTAGGTTAACCCGATAACCTAACTTGGGTTCTCCAATAATTCTCCCTTTTGACACACATCAAAAGAATTCCAATGTTCTTCCTTGAACATTCCTTGACATTCTTTCCTAGCTTAGGTTAACCCGATAACCTAACTTGGGTTCTCCAATAATTCTCCAATGAACACTCTCCCTTTTTGACACACATCAAAAGAAAAGGAGAGTATCAAGGTCAAGAGTTTCTTCCTAATGAAAGTCCCATACCTTTCATTGAAACTCTTAATTTCCCCCTTGATACTAAACTCAACAATCAATTTAGTGATAATCCCATATCACTAATCCTCAAAAGTCTTAAGGAGTACAAACTCCCCCTAAAAGTCAACTCCTCTTGACAATTAGGTAAAACTCCCCTAAAGGTCAACTCCCCTTGACCATTGCACCAACAATGTCTTGGAGAGTTTCAAACCTTTAGAAATCCACAAAACTCAATTTTCAGCTGAAATTTCAGACCAACAGCTGAAATTCAGAAACTGGCACCGGACCGATCAGGATCCCATCGGATCGGTCCCCAGACCGATCCACATTCACCGGGATCGGACTGCCTCTTACTGGATCGGTCTCCGGACCGATCCACACTTCCCTGGATCGGTCCAGTGACCGATCCATTTCTGGATCGGTCCAGTGACCGATCCAAGCTCCCTTATCAGAATTCCTGAATTTCCTTTACCCGAAATTCAGAAACCCATAAACAATTCCAGAAAATTTCAAAAATTATGAAACTTTGAGGATACACTCCTCATAACATATACAATCATGGAAAAATAGTTTTCTATGAAAATAACTTCCATTTTTCAATCTTGATACAAAGTTCAAAAACTTTGAAATAGTTCTAGTTTTAACTCAACTTTGTATCACAATGTTCAATGATGAATGCAATTCACTAAGATGGCTTCATCAAGGTTTTCCAAATCAATTTCAAAATGATTTTAAACCTTTTAATTTAGGACCACAATCTTAGGGCTAAATGTACATGACTTGTACACAAGCTTTCCCTATGATCCCCAATTTCTTGAATTAGGCTCATCTAGGTACAAGAACTATGCACCTTGATCCTAACTCATGATCCTAATATCTCACACACATCTAAGGTGTATCAAACCACATTCAAGTCAATTTGATGTGAGATATGGGTTAAGGTCAACTTAGGCTAAGTTCTCATGCATTTTCTAAACTACACTTTGATCTCAATATCAAAATGTGTTTTTAATCCTTAAATCAATTCAATTGATTATTAATGCAAGAGATGATGACATGGCATAAAATGGTATCATAAATGAGAACATGTGCCAATGTCATGATGTCATGGCATAAAGTTTGAAACTAAACTAACACATGACATATAAACTAGCCTAAGTATTATCATGACATTTCAAATGATAATAAGACTAAATATGATGTCATGACATGTGAGGGCAAACAATCATGACAAGATTTAGCATAGATAAATATACCTAGATTACCTATCTAAGTATCCTTAACCACTTTGCTAACTTAAAATCTAACCCTAGATTGCCCATATATCCCTAAGAGAAAACCAAAATCCCAATTATGGTATTTCTCTAGGTTTTCTTAAATTGTGCCAAATAAGATTGAAATCGATATTTTTCAAATATGGCACAATTTACTCTTTAAGGAGTAAATAATAATTCTTTTTCATTTTCAAAGGTTATCAAAACCTTGAAAATGCTCCTTGAGTGTCAATTTCCTCAAAGTTGGGTTAACTACCCTTCTAATTGAGTTGACACTCTCTAACCCATCTATGGGGTAGAGAAGATGCTCCTAGGAACCCAATACCTATTAGAGCTCATTGGGTTCACTAAATATTCACTAGGGATAACTTCCCTAGCAACCCTCCTAATGACCCTCTTAGGCTTTGAAGCCTTGGTCATTTGGGTCTCATCAAGGTCAACTATAGGGGCGACTCCCCTTGTGACCTTGGTAGTGGTCTTCCTAGCCCTAGGTTTTGTTCCATAATCGAATGGAACATTATGATAAGTGGGCTTGACCACTTGGGACTTAAGTTTGTGACCCAAACCCTTTTTGTCCTTGGACATTGGTTTTTGACCCTTAAACCCTAGAGATGACTTCTCCAAGTTCTTAAGAGCATTTTCCAAAGTATCAAGTCTTGACCTCAAGACTTGATTCTCCTCTTCTAGTACCTCAATTTTTGATTTGTCATTTTCTTTGAGGCATTCCTAGGCATGTGTCTAGTTGATTTGGGATTCCTACCAGGTTCTCCTTAACCTTAGATGAGGTAATTCTAGGTTTGCTTTCCTAGTGTTATCCTTATCTAGGCTCACATGTTTGGCACCTAAGCATGTGTATCGATTTCTAATGTTATCATGCTTATCATTATTGACTAGTGCAATAAAATTTCTAGCATGCATCTTACTAGTATTGCACGAATGAGACTTAAATGATACCTTAGGGTTTGCCTTAGCTCCCCCTATAGAAGTGCTCGGTCTCTTGCCCTTGTGAGGTTGCCTCCCCCTCGGACAATGACTCCGATAATGTCCCCTTCGCTTGCATTGGAAGCACACCACGTGCTCCTTGCCCTTGCGTGTCGGGACTCCGGCTACCTTGACCTTTGGCGCCGGTGGAGTCTTCCTTACCCTCTTTGGACACTTACTCTTGTAGTGCCCAAATTCCCTACACTCAAAACACATTATATGCAATTTACTTGAACTTAAAGTGTTTGAGTTACCTAGGGTTGAGGATGAATGGATGCTCTCTTCTTCATCCCTCCCGGAGGTAGAAGCTTCTTCTTCGTGCTCCGATCTTGAAGAAGAACTCACTTCCTCTTCTTCTTTAGATGTTGAGTAACCCTCAACTTCCAATTTGCTCTCTTCATGATGTGAGCTACTTGGCTCACTAGGCTCCTCTTCATGGCTTGAAGTGGAGCTCTCTTCATGGTACTTGGCCAAGTTATCCCATAATTCCTTGGCATTGTTGTAACCTATCTTACACAAGATGTTAGTAGGCAATGAAAATTCAATTATTTTCGTTACCTCTTTGTTGATTTCGGATTTGTGAATTTGTTCTCTTGTCCACTCCTTCTTCTCAAGTGGTTTTCCTTCCTTATCCACCGGAGGAGTAAATCCTTCTTGTACACAAAACCAATTCATTATGTTAGTCATAAGAAAATACTTCATCCTTACCTTCCAATACGCGAAGTCGCCGCATTCGTAGAAGGGTGGAATGGTGACATCTTCTCCATAGAGATCCATTCTCTAGCTTTGCTCCCACGGGTGTTGATCCGATGAAGAGCGAACCTTCGCTCTGATACCACTTGTTAGGATCCTTCGTACGCGGCTAGAGAGGGGGGTGTGAATAGCCGACCCCAAATTACTCGTTTCTTCCTACGATTAGGTTAGTGCAGCGGAAATACAAATAGAAACGAAAACAGGAGAAGAAATCAAACCTCAACGCAAGGATGTAACGAGGTTCGGAGATTAGGGCTCCTACTCCTCGGCGTGTCCGTAAGGTGGACGAGTCCAGTCAATCCGTCGGTGGATGAGTCCCCGGAGAACCGGCTAATACAATATACTCCTTGTGGGTGGAGAAACCTCGCCACAAACGTTTGCAACAGCAAACAAAGAGTACAAGTACAAAGAATAAGCAAGAAATACAATAAGAATACTCAAGCACTCTACCAATCTTGCTTTCTCGTCGACTGGAGTCCGGATGAAGCAGCAGCTTCAAAAACTCTAACAGCAGCAGCTGTTCCAGTCGGGGAAGCTCACGCGAAGCTTTGGACGAGCTCAACAAAGCTCAAGCACAGCAGCACTTAGCAACAGGAAGGAGGAAGAAGAAGTTCGCCCTGTAGAAGCCCTCAGCCCCTTTATACCTGCGAAGGAGAAACAGCGAAGAAACTAGCCGTTGCGTCGCAACGGCTAGAACTCTGATCGGTCTACGGACCGATCAGGACCTGTGCTGATCGGTCCCCAGACCGATCAGTCAGTGCACAGAGCCTACTGTGCGTACTCTGATCGGTCTGTGGACCGATCAGGACACAGCTGGATCGGTCCACAGACCGATCCCAACTCTGGCTGTGCTTCCGCGACATCGTCTCCTGATCGGTCCCCAGACCGATCAGCCTGCCTTTCTTTTCGCCTCTGTTCGCTTGCTGATCGGTCACCGAACAGAGAGCTTCTGTTCGGTATCTGATCGGTCACCAGACCGATCAGAGCAAACAAGGTATCACTGGATCGGTCTGGTGACCGATCCAGAGCTTGGTTTTTGCCCAAACCAAGTCCCAAGACTTCCAAACCAATATCCGGTCAACCTTGACCTATTGGTTCATCATGCTTAGCATCTGGTCACTCCCTTGACCTGCTAAGACTCCCCACCAAGTGTCCGGTCAATCCCTTTGACCTACTTGGACTTTCCAACACCAGAAGTCCGATCATCCCTGATCCATCTGGATTTTCCAACACCAGAAGTCCGATCATCCCTGATCCATCTGGATTTTCCCTTGCCTGGTTTCACTCACCAGGACTTTCCAACTGCCTAACATCCCAGTTAGGACTTTCCCACTGCCTGGCTTCACTCACCAGGACTTTCCACACAGCCTAACATCCCGTTAGGACTTTCTCATTGCCTGGCTTTACTCACCAGGACTTTCCACACCGCCTAACATCCCAGTTAGGACTTTTCCTCGTGCCAAGCTCCCGCTTGGACTTCTCCGTGCCAAGTCTCCATACTTGGACTTTTCCAAGTCTCCATACTTGGACTTTTCCCGTGTCAAGTCTCCATACTTGGACTTTTCGCGTGCCAAGCTCCCTGCTTGGACTTTTCCAGTGCCAAGTCTCCATACTTGGACTTTTCTAGTGCCAAGCTCCCTGCTTGGACTTTTCCGTTGCCAAGTCTCCATACTTGGACTTTTTCCCGAATCAGGTCAACCAAGTCAACCTTGACCTACGGTTGCACCAATAATCTCCCAAACATCTATTCTTGTCCCATATCAAGAATAGAACTCTCTCACGAGTGTCAAACATCAACATGCAACTCAACTAGGTCAATCTTGACCTAAAGTTGCATCAACAATCTTCCCAAGTCAAACATCAAAATACAACTCGAGTCAAGTCAACTCGAGTCGGGTCAACCAGGTCAACCTTGACCTAAGGTTGCACCAACAATCTCCCCCTTTTTGATGTTTGACAAAACCCATAATCAAGTTAGGTTAACCCGATAACCTAACTTAGGTTTTCCAACCATCTTCCAATGTCCAATGTCCTTTCCTTGAACATTCTCTGGACATTCTCCCCTTAGGTTAACCCGATAACCTAACTTGGGTTCTCCAATAATTCTCCCCCTTTTTGACACACATCAAAAAGAATTCCAATGTTCTTCCTTGAACATTCCTTGACATTCTTTCCCTAGCTTAGGTTAACCCGATAACCTAACTTGGGTTCTCCAATAATTCTCCAATGAACACTCTCCCCTTTTTGACACACATCAAAAAGAAAAAGGAGAGTATCAAGGTCAAGAGTTTCTTCCTAATGAAAGTCCCATACCTTTCATTGAAACTCTTAATTTCCCCCTTGATACTAAACTCAACAATCAATTTAGTGATAATCCCATATCACTAATCCTCAAAAGTCTTAAGGAGTACAAACTCCCCCTAAAAGTCAACTCCTCTTGACAATTAGGTAAAACTCCCCCTAAAGGTCAACTCCCCCTTGACCATTGCACCAACAATGTCTTGGAGAGTTTCAAACCTTTAGAAATCCACAAAACCCAATTTTCAGCTGAAATTTCAGACCAACAGTCGAAATTCAGCTTCTGGCACGCCCTGATCGGTCACCAGACCGATCAGGATCCCATTGGATCGGTCCCCAGACCGATCCACATTCACTGGGATCGGACTGCCTCACTGCCTCTTACTGGATCGGTCTCCGGACCGATCCACACCTCCCTGGATCGGTCCAGTGACCGATCCACTCCTTTCTGGATCGGTCCAGTGACCGATCCAAGCTCCCTTATCAGAATTCCTGAATTTCCTTTACCCGAAATTCAGAAACCCATAAACAATTCCAGAAAATTTCAAAAATTATGAAACTTTGAGGATACACTCCTCATAACATATACAATCATGGAAAAATAGTTTTCTATGAAAATAACTTCCATTTTTCAATCTTGATACAAAGTTCAAAAACTTTGAAATAGTTCTAGTTTTAACTCAACTTTGTATCACAATGTTCAATGATGAATGCAATTCACTAAGATGGCTTCATCAAGGTTTTCCAAATCAATTTCAAAATGATTTTAAACCTTTAATTTAGGACCACAATCTTAGGGCTAAATGTACATGACTTGTACACAAGCTTTCCCTATGATCCCCAATTTCTTGAATTAGTCTCATCTAGGTACAAGAACTATGCACCTTGATCCTAACTCATGATCCTAATATCTCACACACATCTAAGGTGTATCAAACCACATTCAAGTCAATTTGATGTGAGATATGGGTTAAGGTCAACTTAGGCTAAGTTCTCATGCATTTTCTAAACTACACTTTGATCTCAATATCAAAATGTGTTTTTAATCCTTAAATCAATTCAATTGATTATTAATGCAAGAGATGATGACATGGCATAAAATGGTATCATAAATGAGAACATGTGCCAATGTCATGATGTCATGGCATAAAGTTTGAAACTAAACTAACACATGACATATAAACTAGCCTAAGTATTATCATGACATTTCAAATGATAATAAGACTAAATATGATGTCATGACATGTGAGGGCAAACAATCATGACAAGATTTAGCATAGATAAATATACCTAGATTACCTATCTAAGTATCCTTAACCACTTTGCTAACTTAAAATCTAACCCTAGATTGCCCATATATCCCTAAGAGAAAACCAAAATCCCAATTATGGTATTTCTCTAGGTTTTCTTAAATTGTGCCAAATAAGATTGAAATCGATATTTTTCAAATATGGCACAATTTACTCTTTAAGGAGTAAATAATAATTCTTTTTCATTTTCAAAGGTTATCAAAACCTTGAAAATGCTCCTTGAGTGTCAATTTCCTCAAAGTTGGGTTAACTACCCTTCTAATTGGAGTTGACACTCTAACCCATCTATGGGGTAGAGAAGATGCTCCTAGGAACCCAATACCTATTAGAGCTCATTGGGTTCACTAAATATTCACTAGGGATAACTTCCCTAGCAACCCTCCTAATGACCCTCTTAGGCTTTGAAGCCTTGGTCATTTGGGTCTCATCAAGGTCAACTATAGGGGCGACTCCCCTTGTGACCTTGGTAGTGGTCTTCCTAGCCCTAGGTTTTGTTCCATAATCGAATGGAACATTATGATAAGTGGGCTTGACCACTTGGGACTTAAGTTTGTGACCCAAACCCTTTTTGTCCTTGGACATTGGTTTTTGACCCTTAAACCCTAGAGATGACTTCTCCAAGTTCTTAAGAGCATTTTCCAAAGTATCAAGTCTTGACCTCAAGACTTGATTCTCCTTCTCTAGTACCTCAATTTTTGATTTGTCATTTTTCTTTGAGGCATTCCTAGGCATGTGTCTAGTTGATTTGGGATTCCTACCTAGGTTCTCCTTAACCTTAGATGAGGTAATTCTAGGGTTGGCTTTCCTAGTGTTATCCTTATCTAGGCTCACATGTTTGGCACCTAAGCATGTGTATCGATTTCTAATGTTATCATGCTTATCATTATTGACTAGTGCAATAAAATTTCTAGCATGCATCTTACTAGTATTGCACGAATGAGACTTAAATGATACCTTAGGGTTTGCCTTAGCTCCCCCTATAGAAGTGCTCGGTCTCTTGCCCTTGTGAGGTTGCCTCCCCCTCGGACAATGACTCCGATAATGTCCCCTTCGCTTGCATTGGAAGCACACCACGTGCTCCTTGCCCTTGCGTGTCGGGACTCCGGCTACCTTGACCTTTGGCGCCGGTGGAGTCTTCCTAACTCTCTTTGGACACTTACTCTTGTAGTGCCCAAATTCCCTACACTCAAAACACATTATATGCAATTTACTTGAACTTAAAGTGTTTGAGTTACCTAGGGTTGAGGATGAATGGATGCTCTCTTCTTCATCCCTCCCGGAGGTAGAAGCTTCTTCTTCGTGCTCCGATCTTGAAGAAGAACTCACTTCCTCTTCTTCTTTAGATGTTGAGTAACCCTCAACTTCCAATTTGCTCTCTTCATGATGTGAGCTACTTGGCTCACTAGGCTCCTCTTCATGGCTTGAAGTGGAGCTCTCTTCATGGTACTTGGCCAAGTTATCCCATAATTCCTTGGCATTGTTGTAACCTATCTTACACAAGATGTTAGTAGGCAATGAAAATTCAATTATTTTCGTTACCTCTTTGTTGATTTCGGATTTGTGAATTTGTTCTCTTGTCCACTCCTTCTTCTCAAGTGGTTTTCCTTCCTTATCCACCGGAGGAGTAAATCCTTCTTGTACACAAAACCAATTCATTATGTTAGTCATAAGAAAATACTTCATCCTTACCTTCCAATACGCGAAGTCGCCGCATTCGTAGAAGGGTGGAATGGTGACATCTTCTCCATAGAGATCCATTCTCTAGCTTTGCTCCCACGGGTGTTGATCCGATGAAGAGCGAACCTTCGCTCTGATACCACTTGTTAGGATCCTTCGTACGCGGCTAGAGAGGGGGGTGTGAATAGCCGACCCCAAATTACTCGTTTCTTCCTACGATTAGGTTAGTGCAGCGGAAATACAAATAGAAACGAAAACAGGAGAAGAAATCAAACCTCAACGCAAGGATGTAACGAGGTTCGGAGATTAGGGCTCCTACTCCTCGGCGTGTCCGTAAGGTGGACGAGTCCAGTCAATCCGTCGGTGGATGAGTCCCCGGAGAACCGGCTAATACAATATACTCCTTGTGGGTGGAGAAACCTCGCCACAAACGTTTGCAACAGCAAACAAAGAGTACAAGTACAAAGAATAAGCAAGAAATACAATAAGAATACTCAAGCACTCTACCAATCTTGCTTTCTCGTCGACTGGAGTCCGGATGAAGCAGCAGCTTCAAAAACTCTAACAGCAGCAGCTGTTCCAGTCGGGGAAGCTCACGCGAAGCTTTGGACGAGCTCAACAAAGCTCAAGCACAGCAGCACTTAGCAACAGGAAGGAGGAAGAAGAAGTTCGCCCTGTAGAAGCCCTCAGCCCCTTTATACCTGCGAAGGAGAAACAGCGAAGAAACTAGCCGTTGCGTCGCAACGGCTAGAACTCTGATCGGTCTACGGACCGATCAGACTGCGGCCGATCGGTCCCCGCATCGACCGCCTGCACGTAGCCCATCAGGATCGACGGGGACCGATCAGACACTGATCGGTCCACGCACCGATCCCAACTCGCCGTGCTTCCGCGACATCGCCTCCCGATCGGTCCCGCATCGATCAGAGATGGCCCGACGGCCTGCGGACCGATCACCGCCTTTCTTTTTCTGTTGGCGATCGGTCACCGATCGACAAGAATCAACAGAGCTTCGATATCGATCGGTCACCGACCGATCGAGCAACAGTAGACACCGATCGGTCTCGTGACCGATCCATGGATTTTGCCCAAACCAAGTCCCAAGACTTCCAAACCAATATCCGGTCAACCTTGACCTATTGGTTCATCATGCTTAGCATCCGGTCACCCTTGACCGCTAAGACTCCCCACCAAGTGTCCGGTCAATCCCTTTGACCTACTTGACTTTCCAACACCGAAGTCCGATCATCCCCGATCCATCTGGATTTTCCAACACCAAAGTCCGATCATCCCCGATCCATCTGGATTTTCCTTGCCTGGTTTCACTCACCGGACTTTCCAACCGCCTAACATCCCAGTTAGGACTTTCCCACTGCCCCGCTTCACTCACTGGGACTTTCCACACCGCCTAACATCCCAGTTAGGACTTTCTCATTGCCTAACATCCCGCTTAGACTTTCTCATTGCCTGGCTTTACTCACGGACTTTCCACACCGCCTAACATCCCGTTAGGACTTTTCCTCGTGCCAAGCTCCCTGCTTGGATTTACCAAGTCTCCATACTTGGACTTTTCCAGTGCCAAGTCTCCATACTTGGACTTTTCCCGTGCCAAGTCTCCATACTTGGACTTTTCGCGTGCCAAGCTCCCTGCTTGGACTTTTCCAGTTCCAAGTCTCCATACTTGGACTTTTTTAGTGCCAAGCTCCCTGCTTGGACTTTTCCGTTGCCAAGTCTCCATACTTGGACTTTTTCCCGAATCAGGTCAACCAGGTCAACCTTGACCTACGGTTGCACCAATAATCTCCCAAACATCTATTCTTGTCCCATATCAAGAATAGAACTCTCTCACGAGTGTCAAACATCAACATGCAACTCAACTAGGTCAATCTTGACCTAAAGTTGCATCAACAATCTTCCCAAGTCAAACATCAAAATACAACTCGAGTCAAGTCAACTCGAGTCGGGTCAACCAGGTCAACCTTGACCTAAGGTTGCACCAACACTATTTTCAACTTTAATATCATCTTATCCCATGTTGTATTAGAGTCATCGTATATTTCACCTAATGCTTGTACTTCTACCTTCTCCTTAAATATATTTTGCTTCCCATCTTAATTCTAGGAATTGTATATATTTTCTTTCTATTGATACTATGTTTAAGGCGTATATCTAACACTACTACCCTATGTTGGGTAGTTAAGCTTTTTCTAGAGATGACTTTGCAATCTTTACAAATCTTTCTATCCTTCTTACTAACCATAAGAAAGTCAATTTGTGATTTATTATTGTCACTTTTGAATGTGACTAAGTGTTCTTCTCTTTTCTTAATAAACGTATTAACTAATATAAGGTCATAAGCTATCACAAAATTTAATATAGGTTTCCCTTCCTCATTCCTCGTTCCAAACCCATAACTCCCATGTACTCTCTCATATTCCTCATTTTTTCACTCTAACATGCTCATTTAGATCACCTCCTATTAAAATCATTTCATTTGGTGGAATATTTTATAATATTTCATCTAAGTCCTCCCAAAACCTTGATTTGGTAGCTTCATCTAATCCTACTTGTGGTGCATATACACTAATTATGTTTATAGTTTCTTTCGCCACTATTATCTTAAGGGCTATAATTCTATCCCCTTTTCTAACTACTCCTACAACTTCATCCTTTAACAAACTATCTACAATAATACCCACTCCATTTCTTGCTTTACTCTTTCCAGTGTACCATAACTTAAAACCCGAGTTCTCTATCATCTTTTGCCTTCTCGCATGTCCATTTTCTCTCTTGTACACACAAAATACTAATTTTTCTCCTAATCATCATATCTACTACCTCCATTGATTTACCAGTGGGAGCTCCTATGTTCCATGTTCTAAACCTTAGATTATTAGTTTTTCTATCATATTTGTTCTTATCCAACCTATGGTGTGAGAACTCTTGCCTATTTAATTCTACACCCAAGTTCTCATGGAGATGTAGCGATCCTTGCTGAGACGTTACAGTCAGACCCTGTAACGCGAACTCTTGCATATTTAGCACTACACCTGAGTTCTGGAGATGTAGCGATTCTTGTCGAGACGTTACAGTCAGACCCTGCAACGCGTTCCTTCCGGGGAACAACGTAGCATTAGCACAATAATTTAATGGATTCATTCATTGAATATTTGTCATAGTTTGACGTTGGCTGGTAACCTAACGCAACCCTCCTCCTTTATCCGGACTTGGGACCGGCCATGACCGGTTGTCATGGGCGAAGTTTATATATATATATATATATATATATATATATATATATATATATATATATATATATGATTAAGTCTAACTTGATTAATTAAGTTAGACTTAGAGAATCATGTTTGAACTAGATTTCTATTGGTTTGATTCACTAATGATAAGATCTGAATCAATGTTTAGCCTTATATCCGAGTTTGGATCAGTTGTATACGACCCTTAATTTTTCAAGAATTAGATCAATATTCTTAGAACCTAAAGTGAACTATTCCAACGTTTCCTTGAGTTTTTTGACTTGAGTTTTCAAATTAAAATTTTTTCCTCAAGTTGTTGGACTTGAGTTGAAGTTCCAATTGGAATTGGCTCGATCAAAGGACTTGAGTTGGTCTTCTCCTTAAGGGCTTTGACCTCCTTTTAGAGTGACTTGACCCGGATATTAGACTTGGCTAATTTTCTAGACAAATAAGAAATTAAATTATGCAATCTAACTAACAATGGACTTACAGTGGAGTTGGAATCATCTGAACAGGATACGAATCTGTGGCTTCGCTTGGACTCGGCTTCCGATTCATTATCGAACTCGATTTCGGTAACTTGTTATTGGACTGGAAGCACGAGGAAGCTTGTTTGCTTGTGTTTTTCGTCAAAGTCATCTAATGAAGACTCAGCCCACGTTGCTTGTAGTGCCTTCTTTCTTCGTTACTTCTTGGCTTCCTTTAGATTCGGACAGTTTACCATAATGTGTTCTTTCATGTTACATCCATAACAGGTGACTTTTGACTTGGCCTTCATTTTCGAACTCAGACTCAATTGTTTCATCTTCATTTGGATCACCAAACACATCAGAGTCATCTAATGAAGACTCAACCCACGTTGCTTGTAGCGCCTTCTTTCTTCGTTACTTCTTGGCTTCCTTTAGATTCGGACAGTTTGCCATAATGTGTTCTTTCATGTTACATCCATAATAGGTGACTTTTGACTTGGCCTTCGTTTTCGAACTCAGACTCAATTGTTTCATCTTCATTTGGATCACCTTTTTGATCTCCTGTTTGGTGATCCCCTTCTTCTTTTTACACAACTTTTGAATCAGGTTCATGAGCTCGATAGTGATTTCATCATAGTTTTCTGAGTCTGATTCACCTTCGAACTCGAGTGTGGTTCAGAATTTGTTCTTTGATTCCTTCAACTTTCTTGTACCTACAACCAAAGTAATACCTTTTTCGACTAGAAGTGCATTAGTTTGTTTATGCAATTCAAACTCAGAAAATAACTCTTCTATTCTAATTGATGAAAGATCCTTGGAAACTTTACAAGCATCTACCATGGATGTCCACAACGTATTCCTTGGAAAAGCATTTAATGCATATCTTATTATGTCACGGTTCTCCACCTTTTATCTGATCACGTGAAGCCCATTGAGCAGGTCTTGGATTCGAGTGTATAATTAGCTCATCGATTCACCACCTAGCATTTTTATGTTATATAATTTATTTAAAATTAAGTCACGTTTACTTACCTTTATATCGAAGGTCCTCTCATGAAGTTCGATTAACTTCTCCCATAGATTCTTTGCACTTGAGAATAGACTGACTCGGTTCAGCTCTTCTTGGGTTAGTCCGCACTGCAAGGTTTGGGTTGCCTTTGCATTGGCCTCAATCTTCTTACGAGTTGGTGCGTCCTACTTATTGCAGGTGATGGGTACTCTATCCTAAGTGGAGAGAGTGAATTTGGTTTGAATAATGATCCATATCTCTACCTGAGTCTTCAGGTGGTACTCCATCCGACATTTCTAGTATCTGAAATCCTCACTGGAGAAGAGGGGTGGGCTTGCAGTACTATAGCCTTCTTGATTGACAATTTGAAATCTTGCGAAAAGAAAAATAAGGAAAACTTGTTCCAAGACTTACTTTTGGATTAGTAGTGTGGTATGAAAAAAATAATAAACTCGAGTGATGTTGCATCAACTTTGAGAAACAAAAAACTCGATTAAAATTCTGATGGTAAGGGGTGATAGCATTGATTTTGATCGACTCCGAAAAACTCAAAAATATCAAAAAAAATTTGCTTGAACGGTGGTTGTACTAATTTAGAGCAACCCCGCTCTGAAACCAATTGTTAAATCGAAAGCGCTAGAGGAGGGGGAGGTGAATAGTGCTTATAGATTTTTCACGTTTTTCATAAAATCTATGAGAAAACACAGCGGAAATAAGAAAGAGAACAAAGAACAATAAAGCCAAGCTTTTTTACTTAGTTTGAAGCTTGTAGCGAATCCTACTCCAAGATCCACACTTGAGAGTACTTTCGTTGGGTGGTCCACTAATGAATTTGAATAAGTACAAGTAGAGAATTATAATATTTTAAGAACTATAAATTAAAGTATATCGACGACTACAGATTTGAAGATTCATACTTTTGGTCGTCGAAGCAGCATTACAGTATCGTAGAGTCATTTTCAGAGCAACACGCAAGAGAGAAAGTTGTTCAAATTGATGTTCTTAAGGTGTTGGTCAAGCCCTCCTTTTATAGCCCTGTTTGGGTGCCCAAACTGTGTTGGGATGTATACTATAAGCTTAGTTTTTGTATGAACATCTATTTTGAAATATTTTGAAATGAGAATCACTTTGGTCAAATGTTTGCATTTTATATTTATATATATGTTAATGCAGTTGTCCATTTAATTTATATTGTAGATAACATGATGTATGATATCACACAGAAGATCATGTTATTGGTTCCTTATAAATTATAAATAGTGACTCACAACCAAGATGGATTGGGACAAACTATTGGAACAGTTGTAGTGTAATTTGATATTAGTCTGTCTTGACTATAAAATTACACTATACACTATGTGTGTATTGAGCAGGACCATTTGAGGTTGTTCGATTTATACTGACTACATAAAAGAACAAAACCTCTGTTATTATGGATGTGCGTCCTCTTAATTCCTATATAATAACAAGTACATATACTTGCATAGGAAATGGTAAAGTCCTAGTGGCTAGGTGCCTTACCAAGGGGAAATCATGGTAGGTTAAGATTAGCATATATTAAGCAAAGAAGGAATTCCCAAAGACAAACTCTCTTGCATAGGAAGTCCCAAAGGTAAGGCCTCTTGGCAATATAAGTTCCTAAGGTGTAGTCTTTTAGTAGTAAAGTCTATGTGAGATGAGAGTTTATGAGTAACCTATACTTTTGATTTTGATCAAGCTTGACTTAGGTGAGGACTTGACCTTAGAGTTTGTGGGAGACAGTGGTCTAGTTTGACTAATGGTTGAATCAACTAAGTAATCAACTCAAGATGATTTGCTAGCGGATAAAATATTTTTATTCATAGGGTTAGTTGATTAGGTAGCCAACTGATGAGTAAGAGTAGTTGATTGATGGAACAATGAGAATCTAGGAAGTGAAGAACTGTTGATTTGATTGGATTTGCTGCTGTCATATGATTTAGATGCAACAATAAGTAAATTGATCAACTAACTCAAATACGTGGTGTGGAGCTAGGCAGCCAACTAAATACAAGTGCAATTGGCTTAGTTGAAATTGACAATAGACTAAGATAAGTTAATAATCAACTTATTAGGCAAAAAATATTAGGTAGCTATCAAGAACAAGAAGACTTTAAGAAGGCTTAAAGGGAAGAGTTTGGCAACATTCTTGAGCAATTCATATGAGAGAAAGCAAGTGACATCAAACAAAAGAAGAGATCCAATCTTGTTAATGTTCTTATTGTAATTTATTGCATTAGTTATTTGTTTATTTATTCATCTATATAAAATAAGATTATAAAAGATTTCTCCATCTCTAAAGATCATTTAAGGAGAAAATATAGAGGGGTGACAGGGTATAATTCACTGACGATGGAATAAGAATCAAAATTTTAAACCACATAAAGGATAATTATTTGGTGTTTGTTGTATTTGTATTGTTTTGGTATTTCTTTAGGTACTAATACATTTGTAGACATAAGCAAGCGAAACAAAAATGATTGACTATTCAACCCATCTAATTTCACGCGCGAATGATTCAACAATATTTTAATTTTATTTATCACATACATTTTTTATCAAGTTATTATTTAAATATACGGTGAATTGATTATACAGTGTTAAAATGATGCATGTAATTAATGTTAGTAATAATAAATCATAAAATCATTACAAAGTTAATTTTCCCTCTTGAGTAGCGTGTATGCCTCTGAGAGTTCAACGAACTACTAGCTGACCGTGGGCCCGTGGGCCTGTCGGCAAAACTTGTAAATATCATCAAAACTTATGTCACTTCATTAGAAGAGCATGTGGAGGCCGATCTACTCCCTCGGAGGTATCGTCCTCCCTCTCCTTCTGCTCCATCATGCGTGCTGGCTTTTCGTTGCTTCTCACTCCACCCCTCCTCCTCTTCCCCTTCCGCCCCTCCCCTCCGCCGCCCAGCTCCGATGGCAGCTAGGCGAGATGGCCCTCTTCTTCCACTTCGGCCCCAACACCTTCACTGACACCGAGTGGGGCTCCGGCCGCGTCCCTCCCTCCGTCTTCCGTCCCGATGCCCTCGACGCCCGCCAGTGGGCCCGCGCTGCAGCTTCCGGAGGATTCGCCCGCATGGTGCTCACAGCCAAGCACCACGACGGCTTCTGCCTTTGGCCTTCCTCTTATACCAACTACTCCGTCCTCTCCAGCCCCTGGCGCGCAGGCAACGGTGACCTCGTGGGTGAACTAGCTGACGCGGCCAGAGAGTTTGGGATTGGAATGGGTGTCTACCTCTCTCCGTGGGATCGCCACGATCCAGCATTTGGGAACACGGTGAAGTACAACGAGTATTACCTGGGCCAGATGACTGAGTTATTGACCAAGTATGGCTATGACTATCCCACTGATTATTTTTTTTTTCACTTTCGATTAGTAAAGTAATTTTAAAGATAAAACTATAAAGAGATTGAACTTTCTTTACCTTAAATTTGCCAAAAGCTACAAAATTTATAGCGGTCAATAACAATAATTTTTAATTAACAGAATTTTACAATTGATTTAAGCTGATGAAGTCATGTTGAATAATTCTCTTTTACCCTCTGGCAAATCCTTTGGAGATTTCAGACATTGAATTTGATTGTCTATCTATTAAAAGGTTCATCTGTTAAAAGGTTCATCTGTTAAAAGGTTAGGTTGTCTAATTACTGACTTAGTGAAGATGTCAGCGAGTCTAACATATGTTTGACAAATGCAGAAGTATGTCAGTAACTGGAAAAGTCCAAGAGCTCTTTGATAAAAAAAGGGCATCCCGTTACATGAAGCTCCCACCATGTGGGGTCCCGAGGAAGGATCCATTATACACAGGTTTATCCTGTTTTTTGCAAGAGATTGTTTCCAGCCAAGAGCTCCTTGATAGCTGAAGAATATCAACAAATGTTAGTAGGGTGCTCAAAAGGTTAAGGATGAACAAGAACGTGATAGAAGAGGCCTCTTGGTAGTGGAAGAAGACTTGGAGGTGAGACTTCCTAGGAAGCAAAAGAAGACCTAGAGGCAAGTCCTCTTGGCAAACTGAAGAAGCCTTAGAGATGAGGCGAGATGTGAGAGATTACAACAATAACAATAATCAAGCCTTATCCCACTAAATGAGTCAGCTATTTGTATCTTTTGATGTCATTGTGTCTTATCTCTTACTATATCATTATCTATATTTAAATAAATTTTATCTTGTTTTATCATTGCTACATGTCTTTTTTAATCTTCGTCGTTTAATGTGCATATTTGTCATAATTTCATATTGCCTAACTAAAACATTTATTGGTCATCTAAGTACCTATCTGTACTATCTTAAATGTGTCTCTCAAAGTTTTCTGTTAGACGTAACTTGACTTTCTCTCTAATCTTCTCATATCTTATTTTGACTATCCTTGTATATCCGCACTGCTAGTGCAACTGACCCCTTGTTAAGGTTGACAAGTTTGAATTGAGTTTTGATGTTTGATCAATATGTTTGATCTTGGAAGGAAATTGTGTATTTGAATAGTTATAAAAAAGAGGAAGATTGATGGTCTAATCGATCTCTGGTCAAACTTGACCACAGACTTAGCAAAAGAAAAGTTTCAAGTAGGTCAAAGGTAATCAGATGTTTGGTAGTTGGTTGGAAGTCCTAGTAGGTTGCACGAGGTCAGATGTTAGGCAGTCAAATGTTAGGTAGGTAGGTGTGAAAATTTCTCATGAACTCTAGGCAAACAAAAAGTCCTAAAGGAGTGACCTTTAGATAAGTGTGCATGTCTTATAGGAGTGAACTATCGACAAGCTGAATGAGTGAATTCCAGGTAAGTAAGAAGTCTTAGTAGGTCAAGTAGATTAGATACCAAACAAGTCGAGTAGGTCACACAGACCAGATATTATATATATTATGTTCTATGATGCTTCAGATTATTCAAGCGACCGGAAGAGGTCTAGACAATCGGAACTTCATGCGACTGCAAGAAGGTCTAGGTGATCGAACATTTTGATAAGTATTGAATACCATTGAGTGCTGGCGTAGCGGAATAAACTTTGGTCTCGACGACCGGAAGAGATTCAATCGATCAGAAGATCCGTCAACATTTCGAGATGCGAAGTGTATTTGGTCAAAGAAGCTGACGAGGGAGGAGTCCGATTGATTGAAAGTAGGTGTGGGCAACTGGAGCTTGGATAAATAGCAAGGAAAGATAACAACGAGTTCCAAGTGATCGAAACTACTGGAATATTTTCATAAAAGAAGCTTCAAGTAGTCAACCAACATCAACTGAGAAATACTTAACATACATTCCTCTACTTAAAGCTCTCGAAGTACCATTATTCTTGTGATCTAGAGGTGGCAAGACAAGTGCTGCTGGCATTAGTGGCGATTATCTGTTGTAAAGTTTATTTATAACATTATTATTTTTATTATATCTTTTATATTATTGCATTGTTGTAAAGATAAATCTGTAAGAAGTTTCTCCACCTCCATAGAGTTTCCGGTAAGGAGAAAGATAGTGGATTCATGCTAAGACATAGGACCGTGGAGTAAGAACTTGAGAGTTTCGAACCACGTAAAAATTCTGATGTGCTTTTTCTTTTGATATGCTTGTTTTATTTTATATATATTTTAGTGTGTACCAACAATCCAGGATGAAAAACATAAGTAAAGTGAAGCGCTATTCATTCATACATAGATGTATTAATGCGATAGATAAGTAAGCACAACGGAAATAGTAATAAGAGTAATGTAGCAATGTTAGTGTAAAATAAAACTTACGAAAAAGTAACGAAAAAGATAGTAAAGGAAAACACACTGGAATTTTACCTTGCAGTCATATTCCATGACCTATGAACCTGTAAGGTGATGAGTCACCCCTCATAAATCCACTAATTTTCTCCTTTAAAAAGGCAAAGAAATCTTTGTAGAAAAATTTGCAATAGAAATAAGAAGTAAGAAAAGAATAAGAACGTTGAGTGTAAAAAACAAACATAAGAGCTTACGAATAAAGCATAATAATAAAGTGGGAAAGACTTAAAATAAAATGTAGCAGGAAAGAGGGCATCCGATTATTATTGTAGAAGAAGCGCACTTGTAGTTGTGTGGGATATTCTGGTCGAAATGCCTTTTTTTTAGTATTTATAGACTTGAAATGATTGCCATCAATTGATTGTTCAACTGTTAATAGTGGACTGATCCATTGTTCTTGAGTCTTATCCTTCTTGACCATTGTTGCCTCCAGTTGATTGCTTGTGTTACCAGTCGACTTTAAGTCTGTTAGTTGACTCCACCGTGACACATCATCCAATTGCCTTGCATTTGGACTAATTTTGCTATTGAATGTGTCACTAGTTGACTTATAATTTATCAATCAACTGCTTTAGATAAAATCATGACTGAATCACTTGAATCTCAAACAATAATGTGTTAATTAGGTTATTAGTTAACTGTCAAACCTTATGAGTTGACTTGTTTAATATTCTTTGAATTGTTTTACGACCGTCTCTTCAATCAATTGGTAATTATAAGCTTCAACTTCTTTCGGCAATTTACCAAAAGGCGTAGCTTGTATATTGTATTTAAAAAGGCGTAGGGTAGTTTGGTTTATACCAAAAGGCATAGGGGAAAAAAATAAATTCCCAGTTTACCCCTGCCAACCTCCTGTTTTCAATCACCATTTTCTAAGCATCCAAGCCACAAATTGAATTGAAAAATAATATGTGGTTTGGATGCACGTCCTCTCAACGTCTCTCTCCCTCCATCGCTCAACCTGGTTTTATAAACACGAAAGAAATATGAACCTCCTTCGCTTGCCATTCCTTGTCGTGCTGGTTGGCGGGATTGCAAAAGACCAGTTAGGGTTTAGTGATCCGTAAGAGTTTTAAGAGGAGTCCAAAGGATAACAACATTTAAGGACGTCAGCATCGAAGGACAAACTTCTAGCAAGAGTGAAATTAGTAGAAGAATACAGATAAAGATTTAGCGATATATGTATAGATTTATTACTGTAAAATAGGGTATTGATGTAAAAAAAAAGTTACAGTTTGGTTGCAAAGGGTGATGTCAAAAATCGTATTTATGGTTTCATTGGATGTTTGTGGAATAAATATTCAACAACACCTGCAATATGATCTACTCCAATACTTAATCGATTTGCAAGGTGCTTCACTATGATGCTAGGTTTCAGCTAGATCTTGCTCATGCATTTTAGTTTAGTATTAGGTATCAAGACGTTGGGCCTGATATGCGATCATATCAGGCCCACTTTCTGCCTTGATCAAAAGTTTGGTTTGATACCATATCTACCTTCTATCTCGCTCAACCCTTCATAGTGATTGGGAGTTTGCATAAATCCAATTATCGTTGGTCCATCAATGTGTTTGCATAATATATATGAGCACAACGCTTACTTAATGGATTTATATTTGTCTTTGCACTCACAAGAGAACAAATTTTAAGAATAGATTTTTCACCCCTCTCTTTTAGTCTATTATGACTTGGTCATCTATCACAATAATCCAACTAAAGAGAAGTTGGGTGCATGAAGCTCCCAACAATATGGGGTCCCGGAGAAGGGTCGGACTAAATTGGGTCTATTATACACGGTCTTGCTTTACAATGCAGGAGGATCTTTTCGTGACTCGAACCCGTGACCTCTAGGTCACATGGTAGCAACTTTACTCCAAGGCTCCCTTTCACAACAATCCTACTCTATAGATAATATATTGAAGTCAAAGTTGAGTGTTTGAGCGAGTGACAATTCTTACCGCAGGAGCATATGCATCAAAATGAGTTATATTGCATTTGCACCTATAGGTCTAGAACCAAGAGGAAGATCCACAAAAATCCATGTGTTATTGGATGCAATAGAGTCTATTTCATCATTGATGATTTCTTTCTAGAAAGCTGCATCTCTAGAAGAAATGACTTCAACAAGGAAAATTTGACAATCTAAGGAAAAAAAATCAGGATGCAATCTTTTTTCTTTTCTTAATCTTCGACTTATTCTAGGATCATCAATGAATTGTGAACTTTTTGGTTTATTTTCTACATAATAAGAAGTTAAAAGTAGTACATAAATTGAAGAATGTAAAAAGAACTTTTCATAAAATTTACATAAATAGATTCAACAATGATATTATTGCTCAAATCTTATAATCTATAAGCTTTAGAGTTTTGAGTATATCGACAAATACAGATTTTATTCCTCTAGATCTAAGTTTTTTACTTTCATGAGGGGCAAATGTCTTATAAAGAAAGATATACCCCCAAACTTCAATTATTCAGGTTTGTCTTTTCTACTATGTCACAGCTAGAAACATGTAATTTCTTAGAAGTAATGTGATTACGAATATAACATGTTGTAAAGCCTCACTCCATAAATTATTGAGTAAACCTGAATTCAAAAGCATAACATTAATCATATCTAATAGTGTTTTATTTTTTTCTCTACTATGTTATTTTGTTGATAAATATAAGGAGCAATTCTTTAATGTATAATTCCATTTATTTTACAAAAGGAATTAAATTCTTCTGAAAATTATATCCTTCATTGCTGTGAAGAATTTTAATTTTCTTCTCCTTTTGATTTACTAGAAGTGATTTGAACTCAAATTTGGCAATAGCCTCATCTTTAATACAAATCAAGTGAACATACAAGAACTTGAAAATTTATCAATAAAAGTAATAAATAACTTTTCCACCTCTAGTTAAAATACCATTCAATATATATATATATATATATTAGAATGAAGGTTCTAATAATTAACTATTGTGTTGAACCTTAAGAAAATGTTTCCTTTCCATCTTTGCTGGAATACTAACTATTTGTTTAATAAGAAATATAACCACATTTGTACATATATTTTAAAGAATGAAAATTTAGATTAATATGGCATGCCATGAAAAAGAATCAGGCTCGCCTTGACAGTATAGGTAGAATCAGACTCAACAATATAGGTGATTCTTATTTCACTAATTCTAAGTTTGAACATGTCATCATATACAGTCTTTTCCTGATGAATGTCATTCTTAGTCTCAATCACTTGATTGGACTTACAATTCTGAATACTTTCTTGCTCAACAAACTAGCAAATATAAGATTTTTCCTTATCTCAAGAACATGACACATTCAATAAAGTGCGGTTTTGGCCGAAGTGAAATGTAGCTCCATGATTCCTTTTTCTTGACTTTTATAGTAGCATTATTTCTAAGAAGAACAATCTAGCCATCAGTCTCTAGCCATATTTGCACTTGTTAGTCACACGTTCAATTTGCCATTTAGACACTATAGCTATAAATTCTTTGACTTCTTTCTCAACCATATTAGCCTTATTTGAATTTTCAAACTGGCTCTTTTTCTTTTTTCTGCATTCCCAGGCATAATGTCCCTTCTTTATGCAGTTGTAGCAAGTTTTTATCTTTTTTCTTCAATGCAGATTGCATCCTTTCGCCTTAAGATAATTCTGAACCATTTTCAATTACAAAGCTAATCTTGGACACATGAAAAAAGTATCTTGAGTACGGGTCTTGGCCTCTATCTGAAGGAGGTGAGTCTGAAATTGCTCTCAGGTGTTGCTCTTTGGTAATTGGAAAATCCTCTTTTTATAGCTGTGGCATGAGGAAGCTTAGAAAAAATTGCGCCCACTTGTAGAGCATCTGAAACCTTCCTGATCTTTTAATTGACCTACAATAACTTGTTGCTCATGCACTTGATCCATTATAGGCATGCCATCATTCAAGTTAAATTCAGAATACGTAAGTCAAAAATTTATCCAATCCTCTTTTCTTGTTTTTGCATTTGATTTTCAATGCAATCCAAGTCTCTCTCAGTGTGTTCTGGTTGGGATTAGAATAAAGATCTTATACACAATTTATGAGAATATTCAGAATATGACTTCTGCAAGCTAGAGTCTTATGCCTTTTCCTTTCAACCTTCATCTGCTTAGTGTCTTCTGAACTTGGATCTGCAAGTGGAGCTGGACTTGGATATGTAAGTGGAGGTAATTTAGGATTCAATGTGTAATAAATCTTTAGAACTGTGAGCAAAAACACCATCTTATCCTTCCATCAAGTGAAGTTGCTTCTATCAAACCAATCTAACTTGATGAAATCCTGATTCATGATTTAAGGTAGAATTCTTCTTGATCTCCATTGCAATGTTTTTCTTAATATTGTTAGAAACTGAGAGGAAACTCAAAGCCTGAGTCATGTAGAACACTTTCTTAAGAAGATATTGCCTCTAGTATCAAGGGAATTAGAGACAAGTCTTCTTCAGAATAAAACAAAGCTTATTTTGAATTCTCAAGTTTGTTCTCAGATTCAAAGTTTTGACCAAAGGAACAATAAATCCTCTTCTTAATTAACAATCTCATCTCATGGTTGAAAGATACATCCTTTTATAAACAGTTGCATCTTTTAACATGAAAAGCCATATGCTTTTAATTTGAAATTAGTTGTACTTGGCAATTCATAGAAAATAATAATTTTGATAAAATAAATTAATAACATTAAATAACAAAGATTTACAAAATAGTGTCAATTAATTTTTATGGAAGTTCAAATGTTAAGTGTCTAGTCTTGATATAATATATATTGATCCAATGTAATATGATCTCAACAAACCACACAAAAGAGAATTTTTATTATTTAAATTAACATGGTTAAAGATACATTAATAAGTTCTAATTGTTTGATTTTGTCAATGTGGGACTAAATAATATCCCAAATTACAATCTATATAACAGTTTGTAGGTCACAAGAGATCTCCTGCTAACAAGAGAATGTTTAACAAATGGAATTCCTTAAATTTCTACTTTCTGTTTCCTGCTATGCTCTTCTGAATTGAATTCAGAGTCAGTAGTAGATTTTCTTCTCAAAGATAGCACCAACCTCTTTCAGACTTGGAGATTGATAATCAAGTCTACAGTGGTGTCACTGGAAGGAACCACAAAAGCTTGCTGTTTTCTGTATTAACCTATATGATGTTGATGTTGAAGCTGGTGTCATTAGCTTTGAGTCTGTTGTGGATTGTAGTTGTGGATTGGTGTAAACTTCAGTACTACCTTGCACTATATCAACTGAAATTGTGGAGTCATTGCTCCTGGACACTCTTTTATAGTGGTTATCCAAATATGCAGTACTGAACTTAATTATGTCACCATGTCATACACTTAATGGTTTTTATCTCTTTGATTCATGCTTTATGTTGAATTTTTCATCTAATTAGCTGACCCCACCTAGTGTGGGATAAGGCTTGGTTGTTATATAATATTCTGCAAGAAGAATAACCCAGAGAATGTTTATTTTTCTGAATTTCAATGTATGTTTCATGAATTGCAATGAATGTTCTCATATCATCTTTTGGCATTGGATTGCTGTAACAGATATGGTGATATTCTGGAGGTTTTTTTGGACGGTGCAAAAGGGGAAGGTGAGAAGGACATGGAATACTTTTTTGATCTCTGGTTTCAGCTTATCCATCAGTTACAGCCAGATGCGATGATATTCTCTGATGCTGGCCCAGACATTAGATGGGTAGGAGATGAGCTTGGAGTTGCTGGCTCTACTTGCTGGTCTCTTTTCAACAAGAGTGCTGCCACGATTGGGGGTACTAATGAACCGTAAGTCTTCATTTACAATATTTTGGTTATAAGAACTTAATTTGTATGGCATGCTTTAGTGAGTGCTATATGTTTGAAGGTGGTTTGATAATCTGATAGTATTTTACAATGTTTGTATGTTAACTCTGGTATATTGCCACACTGACAAACTTGTTTAGGAATAAAAGTTCTTGCAACTGCTATTCAAGTTATGTGGAATATAGCATACTGGTAAACTATATTTTTGTGTTACTTTCCTTTCCCCTCCTGCTCCTATCTTTTCACCTTAGTATATTCAACCTCGTTAAAAAAAATGAGAGTGGATGGTAATGTGTGGGTTAGATGAAATAAGAAAATGAAATATCAATCTACTCCTATAACTTGAAAGCTTATTGTGGCAGCAATTTGTTTGAAAGAATTATTTCTATAAAGAAACAATACAAGTATCTAGCAAAATTGCAACCAGAAAATCGTACACGCATTTCATGGTTCAGAACTCTTGCTCCTGTGCACAAAGATGCAACTAATTATTTTCTATGAGAAATGCAATTGGAGAAGTACTTCTTTCATATTGGGGCCCAAAATTCAATTTCAAAGGATTAGTGCTCCATCTCCCAAATTCTCAAAACAGTTTTCTGCCAACATCTAGATTTATGAGTTAAATTAGGACAACTCAATTGGTTTTTGAAACTATCATAGGAAAGACAGTAGGTATATAGAGCATCGCATCATTAGACTTCAACAATATGTTTCCTTTCAAATAAATATCCACTTTGTCAGTATTATCTTAACACATCTGATAACAATAGAAAAACCTCCTAATCCCAACTAGTACCTTATATTCCCAACTATAGGAAGCATTCTATTCCAGAGTGTAGATTCTAAATTATTCCTTAAGTTGGCATCAAATCAGTTGGTTTTCTTTGAGCTTCAACTTTGCTTTTTATCAGCATGAGTAATATAAATATCAGTTTTACATTCTTCAAACAGTTTAGGATATTCTCACCTAAAACCATCTCTGTTGTGCCCTTGTGTCTTAGGATTCTCAAGGACATGTGGGCTTTTAATGATCACTGGCTAGTCGGTTATTCTATTTCATGATTGCAATCAGCCTATTTGATTGTCAGGACTGCTTTCTGTAAAAAAAAAAAAAAAAGGAAAAAACTGCAGATATTATGATAACTAGTTAATGCACAAACATTGAAGGAAGGCTGACTTTCTTAAGGTTAGCTTTAGAGATTCGCTCAAGTAATGCATTTCACTATATAAATCTGGATTTCATCTATTAATTTTAATTTGTAGCTTAAATTTTTCAAAAAAAAAAAAAAAGACAATAAAACTAAACCTGATTTATCACTTGGTAATTTTATTGTCTAGATAGTGCTTCAAACCAATCACTAGTGCCTCTGATCTTTTTGATAAAAGTGTATACTATTGTTTTCATTTCAACATGTGCATTCTAGGTCCAAGATTCAGTCAGAAGTTTTAGAATCTAATTATCATTCTTCTCGCTTATATTCACTAGGTTTGCTCGGCATGGAGATCCTGCTGGAATCGACTGGGTTCCTGCTGAGTGTGATGTATCCATCAGGTCAGGATGGTTTTGGCACAGTTCAGAGCATCCAAAATCTGCACTCGACCTACTTGACATATATTACAATTCAGTAGGAAGAAATTGTTTCCTGATACTGAATGTTCCTCCTAATTCAACCGGCCTTATATCTGATGAAGACCTTGAGGTTCTGCAGGACTTCGCCACACTTCGCACTGCAATTTTCTCCCATAACTTAGCTGAGACTGCCACCATTACAGCAAACAGCATGCGTGGGGGTAGTAGTGATGCAAGCTTTTCTCCATTAAACATACTCCATAAAAGTATCTACAATTACTGGGCACCTGATGAGGGTGAATCTGAGTGGGCTATCTTCCTTCATTTTGAGCAATTGGTATCATTCAATGTGATTCAAATCCAAGAACCAATTCAAATGGGTCAACGTGTTATCAAGTTCCAAGTTGACATTTTGATACATGGAGAATGGGAGACAATAGTAAACGGCACAACAATTGGATACAAAAGGCTCCTGCGTTTTCAAATGGTAGAAACCCACTCTTTGAGGCTCACCATCAACAAGTCTAGGGCAGTGCCATTGATTGCTTATTTGGGCATTCATGTTGACCCTTTCTCTGTAGTTTACAATTCATTTGGTGCAAAATCTTCCTCAATAAAGAAACATTCCAAGCAAAAATACAGAAGTTTTTTTGGTGCACTCGAGGCTGCAATCTAGGAGATCACCTTTTGAGTGGAATTTACTTGGAATTAAGTAGGATCTGTAATATATTTTCATTGTGCAATTATGTGGACCCATATAAATAGATGAATTGTCAATAAACTGTATGAGTGTTGTTGCATTCAGGACTTCTAGAAGTGATGAGGCTTTGTAAAGTGCTTATTCTTGTTTATCTTGTATCATACAGTTGTGTTTTGTGTATTGTTGTAAAGACAAGATTATAAATGATTTCTCCACCCCTGGAGGGTCTTCGGGAAGGAGAAAATTAGTAGACACATATCTAGAAGTAGGTATTGGAGTAGGAACCTGGTTGTTTTGAACTATGTTTCTGTGCTTATTTGTTTTATTTTTTTATTTCTGCTATGTACTAAATCATCCAAGCAACACAAATGATCTAGCGCCAAGCCAAATCTGATCAAAGAGTTGTTTATTTTTGTATTTATTGGATTGGTTTGGGTTTTGTCCTTTAAAAATGAAGATGATATTTTATGCTTTCAATGTGGGGATGGAGGAAAGCAAAAGGGCACATGATGTATATAAGAAGATGGATCACTAAAAACAATTACTGTCCAAGGAGGATATCTAGCTAAGGATCTTGCAGAAGACTCGGGAACCATTTAAAGTAATGCCCAAGGTAATGAAATTTAAATTTTATACAAATTTATTTTATGATTATGATTACAATTTTGATAAAATTCTCAATTTAAATCGGCATGTTAACTTAGGTTTTGAGTTAAATATTTAAATAATATTTTCTATTTAGGAGAAAAAGATTTTGATAATAATATTTTAAACTCAGATAATATACATTTAATTTTTAAGGATAAAAATTTGAAATCAGAAGTTAAAGATTTAAAAATTAGAAATAAGAAAAAGTCAAAAGTTGAAAAATTAAAATTAAATAATAATACAAGCTCAAATACAAATTCAAATAACAACATAAAAGTAAATACCAATAATAATCAAACATTAACTGATTTAAATTTTAGAGATTGAAAATATCTTTCAACTTCAAAAATAGAAAAAATTTCAGAAATACAAAAATTAGAATTTAAATTTTAGAAATTAAAAAAATAAAATTTTAGAAAAAATAGAATTTAAATTCTATAAAATTAGAATATAAAATTTAGAAAATTTTCTAAAAAATTTCAGAAAATATCTTTCAACTTCAAAAATAGAAAAAATTTCAGAAATACAAAAATTAGAATTTAAATTTTAGAAATTAAAAAAATAAAATTTTAGAAAAAATAGAATTTAAATTCTATAAAATTAGAATATAAAATTTAGAAATACAAAAAATTAGAATATAATTTTTTAAAAAATAAATAATCAATGTAAAAATTTCTGAATTAGAAATTTAGAATGATAAAATATTTTGAAAATCTAAAATCAAAGATTTAAAAAAATGACAAAATGGTCTCAAAATTATCTTCTGTCGGTAGAGAAGGTCATATAGGTAAGACTACTAACTATAAAAGGATAATAAATAGATGCATTAATTATAGGACCTAAATTTTGTAACCTAAATCTCGAGAGTACATACAACTTTTATTAGGGAATTATTTACAATATTTTACAGAGGTAATTGAACATAAATATGATAACCTAAATCTCCTATTTATTATGACAAAAGGTGAATACGCTCGCCCCCAGCGCCCCCGCCAATCCGTCCCAGGACCAACATGGAGGAGATAAATCACGGACGGCTACTGGCCTTTAGAATAGTGACTAGCACATAAGGAGATATTTATCTCAGCTTTACCGAGCTAAATCTCCTATTTATGAAAGCATATACCATCTTTATTAGGGAATCAATTATAGAGGTAGTTAAGCTACTGTAATTTATTACCTATTACTAACATCTCCCCTCAAATTGATGCGGGTGATCCACCAGCATCAATTTGTCATTAAGAAATTTATGTCTTGGTCATGGAAGAGCCTTGGTAAAAATATTTACCACGTAAAAACATGAGGAAGAGAAATGATCTGAACTTCGTGAGGCTCACGAATGAAGTGACAATCAACCTCGATATGTTTAGTACATTCATGGAAGACAGGATTGGTAGAAATGTGAATGACACTAGTATTATCTGCATGAAGAGGAGTAGGACCACATAGAGGAAAACCAAGCTCAGCTAGTAGACCATGAAGCTAGTGGATTTCTGCACAAGCTTGAGACATAACTCTATATTCAGACTTAGTCGAACACTTAGAAACACAATCTTGTTTCTTACTTTTCTAGAAAATAAGAGCAGGTTTAAGAAACATACATGATCTTGTTATAGAATGCTTTGTATCACTACACCCTGCATAATCAACATCACTATATGTTACAAGATCAAGTGACGTAGAAGTAGGATAAAAAAAAAGTCCATGAGAAATTGTGTCATGGACATAGCAAATGATTATATTCTATGAATTATAACCATGTACAAGTGCCTAGGAGAAGTCTGGAACTGGCTAAGTTGTTGTACTACCTAAGAGATATTAGGTCTAGAAATAGTAAGATAGATTAGGTTGCCAATAAGATTTTGATAGGTTGCAGGATCTGATAACAAGTCGCCCTCTTCTTTCCACAACTTGAGATTAAGCTCCATTGGAGTATCAAGGGGAATGGAATCTTAGAGTCCAACAGTTGCCACCAAGTTCTGAGCATATTTGTGTTGTGACAAAAAAATGCCTAGGAACTAACATTAATCTCTATACCAAAAAAATATGTGAGAGAGCCTAAATCTTTCATGTGGAAAGAGTCTTGTAAATGCTACTTTAGTTGAGAGATAAGTACTATTCGTGATTATGATATCATCAACATATACTAAAAGAATTACAATTCCTTGCTCAATCTTGTGAAGGGATAAAGATACATCAAACGTGTTTTTTATAAAAGCAAACTTGAGTAAGGCAGAAAGTGAATTTCTCATACCATACACGGGACGCCTATTTGAGACCATACAATGAGCAACACAATTTGCATATGGAAAAAGTAGAGTTAGAAATTAAACTTGTAGGAGGACACATATAAACATCTTCCTTGAGATCTCTGTGAAGAAATGTATTCTTCATATCCATTTGATGTAAACTCTAATTTTGTGAAGCCACAATAACCAAAATAGTATGTATGGTAGTCATTTTGGCTACTGGAGCAAAAGTCTTCTCATAATTAGCTCCATATTCTTGATTATTACCAAGAGCAACTAAACGGGTTTTGTACTTATCTAAACTTCAATCAGACTTGACCTTAACAGAATAAATCCATTTATAACCAAGTGGAGTTACACCAGTAGGACAATCAACCACTTCCTAAGTCTTATTAGCTTGAAGAGCACATACTTCTTGCATGGCCTACAGCCAACATTCCTCTTTGAATGTATGTGAATATCTAGTAGGAACAATAATGGAAGAGAGACTAGCCGAGATAGTAGATGTAGGATTATCCATGGTATGGGATGGAAATCCATATCAATTAGGAGGACCAGTAATTCTTGTGGATGTCGCAAGGGACCAACTAGCATGGCAGGTGTGGAAGGGGTTAGCATGGAATATCTCCAATGGTAAACAATGTCTTGTTTAAACCTTGCAACTTGAGTATTAGGAGCACCAGAAGTGTCATCATAAAAAGGCAAGAGCTGAAAAGAAGAATTGGAGATGAAGAGAGAGGAAAGAACCATTAAATCTCAAAAAATAAAGCATTCCTTAAAATATGATTGATGTGTGTAAAAAGCGACTGTCACTCGCTCACATCAAATTAATTCATTTCTAATCTAACAACCCCTTAACCTACACTATGGTAGTATAGTAGAGGATCAGGTCATCTCTCACGTAGAACTAGTGATAAGACGTTTGTTTTCACACAAGATCAAACCAAGGGGTTGTTTTGGTGTTTTGTTTCTCTAAACCTAATGCTAAAGAAAATCCTAACTAACAAGTAATGATGAATCTATAACACAGTGTCACTCTACGCTACAAGAGTCACCTTCTACAAGCATAACAAACAAGCATAATATATAACAAAATAAGTGTAACTGAAACTAACCTACAATCCTATCTAAGCATTGAAGAACATACTCACATTGCATTGTCACACTATGACACAAGCATCATCATCAACAACATTAACATGAAAACATAACAAAGAACACAAACATGCATAAATGAAACTGAACAACGTAATCAAACATGCATAAGAAACTAACTACAAAATCAAACAAGAGCAACAAATAAATCCTAATTAACCAATCCAATCCTCCGATCAAATTCGAGAAGTGTTCCGCTTGTCACACATGGAACCATCGAGGAAGAAGACCGCTGTCACTCGGAATCCCCTGAATTCGGTGGACAAACAACGCTGCTGGTCAGAGATGTAAGCTTCGACGGTGAAAGCGCAACTTCCTACAAGAAAACCACTCCTCGGAAGTCGGCTGGATGTCAAGGAATCTACCAAACTATCAACCTTAATCTGCCCTCTTTACCGTGTTGGGAAAAGAAGGTTGTGCGGTGCCAGGATTTGGTAGAAGTCGGTTGAAAATTCTCCGGTGAAGAGGAAATGGCGATGTTAGAATTTGAGCTCCTGCCTTCTTCCGAGGAGTGGTTTGCTTGTAGGAAGTTGCACTTTCACAGTTAAAGCTTACATCTCCGACCAGCAGCATTGTTCGTCCACCAAATTCAGGGGATTTCCGAGTGACAGCGGTCTTCTTCCTCTGTGGTTCCGTGTGTTATAGGAGGAACACTTCTCGGATTTGATTAGAGGATTGGATTGGTTAATTAGGATTTATTTGTTGCTCTTGTTTGATTTTGTAGTTATTTTCTTATGCATGTTTGATTGTTTAGTATTGCACTTTGTTCAGTTTCATTTATGCATATTTGTGTTCTTTGTTATGTTTTCATGTTAATGTTGTTGATGATGATTCTTGTGTCATAGTATGACAATGCAATGTGAGTATGTTTTTCAATGGTTAGATGGGATTGTAGGTTAGTTTCAATTACGCTTATTTTGTTATCTGTTATGCTTGTTTGTTATGCCTGTAGAAGGTGACTCTTGTAGTGTAGAGTGACACTGCGCTATAGGTTTATCGTTACTTGTTAGCTAGGATTTCCTTTACTGCATTAGGTTTAGAGAAACAAAACCCCCAAAACAACCCCTTGGTTCGATCTTGTCTGAAAACAAACATTTTATCACTAGTTTCAAATGAGAGACGACCCGGTCCTCTACTATACTACCATAGTGTAGGTTAAGGGGGTTGGTAAATTAGAAATGAATTAATTTGATGTGAGTGAGTGACAGTCGCTTTTCACACACATCAAATTTTGGCATCGTTGCCGGGAGAAGGAAGAAAGAAGAAGGCGCGGGTGGGAGTTTGTCGCGTGCCCTAGCCGCGCGAGAAGAGATGCAAAGATCAAGAAGACCTCCTCCCCTTTGTCGTCGCCGTCGATGAAGAGGTAAGGTTTTCTCTCCTTTAATCTGGGGCGTCCGATTTGATAAGGAAGATCTAGCCGTCAGATCACGAGATGAGTTGTCTAGCTAGATCGTTTGAAATTAAATTGACACTAATTTGATCAAACAGTCCATGTGGCTCCATATCTGAATGGAGGGCTGGATAACTATATCTGAGTGAAGGAACAAGATTTCTCCAGATCTCGATCAATAGTTCATATTAATTCAGCTTGATCTCCTCCGTTTGACCTCCAAATCAGGTCAAATTTGATCTGGCTCGACCCTAATCCATAACTCTTTGAATTTCCTACAAAACCACATAAAAACATGAAATTAAATTCTACAATTTGTAGAAAATTTACAATTAATTCTAAAATAGATTCTACTCACAAAATGTAATATAACAATAAAATTAAGTATGTGAGAAGGTAAAAATATCAAGAATAAGAGCCCAAATAATCGATAAAAATACTAGTTATCAACTCCCCCACACTTATTCTTGCTCGTCTCGAGCAAATCAAACAAAATAAGAAAAATAACTAAAAATGCATTCCTCTAGCAATTCTCAATCATGCTTAGAAAATAGTGAAAGAAAAGTTACATAGTATTGTCAAATTCAAATGACCAAAGCATTCATGGATTCAATTCATACATCAATTAACAAACATGATAACTTCAATCCATAATGAATAAACTGAGAATGATAACAAAATAACCTCACAAGGTAAGTGATGGTGGCTCTCCTCTCATATACATGCAATAGTGGAGCTCACTCAAATTACTCATAGATTCATGTACTACCATATGCTTACTTTGCTTCTAATCTCCACCACTATATACATAAGAGTGTACAATAAAATAATGAAGGCATTATTTGAAATGTAAGGAAAACTTGAATCAAAGCAACTGATAAGGTAAGAAAAGAAATGAAGAAGATAAAGCAAAGTAATGTGTAAGACATGGACATAATAGAATGTTACATAGATGAATATAAGTAAACAATGTCCAAAAAGTAGTACATCCAAACTCCCAAGCTAGTTTTTAACAAATCTAATAAACATGTGGACAACCTCTACTATTGCTTTTCAATAGAAATCCACACTCATAATATACAATAATATTTCAATGTCACTACAATAAAGATTGTCACTCACAAAAATTCTACCACAAATGAATACAAAATAGCACATCATGTTAAAGCTCTTTTCTTTATTTTTTTCAATTTTTTTCTTTTCTTCTTTTTTTTTTCTTTACGTTGTTGTTCTCTCTCTTTTTTTTTCCATTTTCTTTTTCTTTCTTTCTTTTTTTTTTGTTTGCTGATTTTTTTTTCCATTTTTTTCAACATGTGCATCATTATACAACATCATCAATAGCTTAAATAAAAAGATAAATAGCATGGTTTACCTATGGTGATCAAGCATGGTTCACCTATGTCTCTCCTAAATACTACTAAGCTATTTCTCTCCCCCACACTTAAATTTTTGTCCGTCTCGGGCAAAACACTCATCATGCAATATTCCAATTATCCACATCCGAAAGAAGAATATAGGGAAATAAATGGAAGAGAGAAAAGAATGCAATGCCCAAAGATAAGGGAATTATTCAAATAACATGTGATAACAAAAGGAATGGATAAAAGAAAATGATATAACTTTCATAAAAATCATGCAAACCTATGATAATGTGATCTCGAAAGAATTAAGCAAGTTTTAGAGTTACATTAACCACAAGTGCATCACACATCAATAGGAATAATAGGCTTAAAAATATCCTCACTAGGTATATCAAAAATTATCATCTCAATCTACCAACATGAAATCCATCACCAAGTTTGTAATCATATATAATCTAAGAATCCAATCATGACAATAAATCATCAAACTTGACAATCAAAGTTAATTGCCTTTCATAATTTCTAAGATAATAAAAAGAACGCATAGGGAATTTATTATGAAAACCAATAAGACAAACTAAAAAATGAACTACTAACCAAAAGCAAATAAAGAAAAGAAATATATACAAGCGGAAAGAAAAAGAAAAAGTGAGATGGAACAAACTCCCCTGAAATTCTGGTGGTCAGAGTTGATTCAGTTCCAGAAGCCAATCTGGAAGTGGAATGGTTGTAAGTGGAGCAAGGACTACTCCCTCCACCAACGACTCCTTAAAAATTTTCTCCAATGGCCAAAGATGATTCAGTTGGAGTGTCCACTCCAGAAGCTTCATTATTGCATACAATGTTATGGTCTTCTTCAATTGATAGAATGCATCCTTACGTGATTGACTGCAAATAAAATGTCTATACAAATCCTATGTGCTAAAAAGAAGATGCAATTCCTGCATGCATGCTGTGTGAGATGAGCTATAAACAATATCGATATCAATAGAGCATGAATCAAAAGAAGTGTCACATTCAACACAGTCAAAATGAGTTACCTCCATGCCATTTTCTAAAGATTCTAAAGAAACATTGACCTTACCATTTTGAAAGGTACATGGAGGCCCTAAAATACTAAATGTGACATCATCTTGGTCAAATAAAAGATCAAGCTCTGGATCATGTATAATTAACGGAAGTGATTCTTGGGTCTTCCCTACACTTCCACAGTCGCTAAGTAGAATATCAGGCTCAACTGGCTTAGCTGACTCGGATGATAGAATAATCAAAGGAAGCGATTCTTGAGTCTCCCCTACACTTCTATCATCATCAATAACACCTGCAACACCAAGAATATCTGGAACAACAATATCATCAATAATAATAATATCAAGATCAACTACAACATCACAATGTAAAAAACTAAAAGAGTCATGTAGAGTAGTATAATTAAGGTCAGGAATATCACAAACTCTACACTCCATCTTCTTAGGAATTAATGCAGTAGGTTGATCTGAATGCAACTGTAACTGTGTCGATGAATGTGTTCTTGGCTTGAACTGTGTTTCTTGTTGTTGTCAATATTGTTGTGACTGCTCCCTAAAATGATGCTTAGGTTGATGGTGCTGAAAGTAAGGCTGATAATGATAGGGACACTTAAAAATCCCTTGTTGAGCTTCCCCATACCCAAATCTTGCAATTGAATTATACCTGTCCTTCTGATAAGTCTGATAATACTGAGGATCAAGCTAGTGATATTGGATCCTGGTCGGGAATACACTAGCAAAGGAATGAGCATCTTTAGCAATCATCGGTCTAGTCTCATACTGCTGATAATTTGCAGCCATAATCTTGATAAGTTCTATGGTTTGAGTAAATGTCTTGTTAATTAGAGCCCCTCCACTAGCTGTATCAACCATACTCCCATGTCTAGTAAAATTGTTTGCACTCGCTTCCGTGATATTACTACCATGGACATTTTAAGGATTAGGGAGGATATAGGTTGGCTACTTAGTGCTTTAAGTTGAGAGGATATCATATATGCAAGCCATCCTACCTACCCTAGGGAGGATATAGGTTGGCTACTTAGTGCTTTAAGTTGAGAGGATATCATATATGCAAGTCATCCTACCTACCCTAGCCTTGTCATAGAATTTCTATGGACTCTTTTAGATTTTAACAATTATTTTAACTTGCCCACGGGAGGTTCTCGCATGTTTAATTACTGATTTAACAGCAATTCTTTTTGGAACCAACTCACATATTTAGGTGAAGCCTATGACCCTTCATGATCAAAAGCTTCACACATTAAAACTCCATTTTTCAATACCTTCACTGAATTATGAACAAAACGATGTTCGATGTGCGTAAAGCACTTGTGTGAGGAAGATAGATTAATGGTGTAGGCATTATTTTTTCTAGTTCCTAACAAGGTCGAACCTTTTTCCTTAATAGATTTAATAATACATTTATCAAATAGAAATTATACTTTATACCATGTATCACAAAATTGACTAATACTAAGTAAATTCAAACTTAAATTCTCAATGTAAAAAACCTTTCTAATGAATAAACTTGATTTAATAACAATGTTACTTGACCCAAGTACCTTGAGCTTGTCATTGTTTCCTAAACTTACTGTTCTCATGTCCTTGAGCTCGAATATGGAGAATATTTATTTTTTTTTGGTCATGTGTATGAAACATCTACTATCTAGCAGTTACTGTTATTCAATGGTCGAGTCATCCAAGCTTGATTGGGCCATGAGGGATGTGAAACTTATTTGTTTTGACTTTGTTGAATCTTCATTAAGTTCACTTAGCTTTTACGATAGCTCCTTGACATTGTTGAATGGCCCAACTTTCTTAAGCTGTTCTTGAGTAAAGCCACATTGAATGATTGTAGTTACTCTTGCATTTGCTTGGGCTACTCTCTTGACACTCTCGATCGGTCCATGATTTGAATCCAAGTAGCTCACCAGCTAGGCTTCTCGGAAAATCAATTCCACACATTTGATGATCTTTCAACTTTTAACTTGGTTTATTAGATAGAACTCCATCTTTCCTTTCCAATAAGCAAAAAAATTTTCCATCAAAAAGAGGAGAATGGGTTGTGGTGAAACCTCCTTGAAAAGCCTTAAGATAGAAAAATCTCCAAGATTTTAACAAATCTTGAGTAAGTAGCACAAGAAAATATCAAATAAATGTTTAAGTTGATTAGGTCTCAGTAAGGGATGGGGTTTTGGTTTGGGTATGTTTGGTTGAAATTAGAGTTAGGATTTGACTCAAGCTAGGCTCGGATTAAATTATAAAATTTCAATTAATATTTGATCTGACTCGAAATGCAAATCTGATCGTAGGTTAGATTCAAGTTTTGCTTTGGGTTAATCAAATAAGTGTTTCTTAAACTAGCTTCTAGGTTGTGGCAAGGAACAAGGGCATTATTTTAGACAACCATTTTCTTAGATAAAGTCAATAAAAATTCAATATGCCTAAATTAACTTAATTACAAAACACTAGTTTAACTGATTTAGAATGGGGTGAGTTAGCTTCAGTTAATTCCATTTAACTAGATGTACTAGGTAGGATACATTTTATCTAACCTAGACATGTACCAAATAAAGTTTTCCTAGCATACTGATGCGATGATGATGAGGGGCCCCATCCCGAGGCCACGGTGAAGGTCAAAGTCAAGACGGTCAAGGCGCAGATAGCATCAACCGGTCGAGAGAAGCATGCCTCGATCGGGGGAGAAGGCCTCGATCCGCTACTGCCTTCGACACGGGAGGAGTCAAATGACCGACGCTCAATGGATTAGTGGACGTTGAACGGAGAAGGAGACGAGGTGCAGAAGCCAGGCTGAGCGACTACCTCGCTCGTCGAGACAGTAGAGCTCGACATTGGCAGAGGTCGACTTCGGTCGAGCGGCTACCCCGCTCGATCTGGCAACATGTCTCGACAGTGGCAGAGTGAAACTTCGAATGAACAGACACACAAAACATCCGACGATCGAACCTATGTTTTGATTATGTCAAAGGGATCAAAGTTAAGGTGTTTTGTTTTCTGATGTGTTGAATGAGCTTTGCAGGAAAAGTCCTAAGTATACTTAGGCAAAAGTCCTAGCTAGGTTAGGCAAGTGGAAAACCCTAGGGGGCAGTAATCCTAGGTCATAGGGGGTGGTAACCCTATGCGGAAAGCCTTGGCGGGTCGGAGCTTCGGTCAAAAATCATAGGGGGTGGTAACCCTAGGTTAAAATCCTGGTGTCGCGAACCAGGTAGAAGTCTGGATGGGTCATGGACCGGACGTCCAGCATGAAGACCGGAAGCATCGAGCACCGAGCAAAAGTCCAGTCGGTCTGGAGGACTAAACTGGCAAAAGGTAAAACTCTCCTGAGTGGAGAGGTGAGGACGCGTTCCCCGGAAGAGGGAACAGTAGGCGTCGGTTCGACCTAGGGTTTCGGTTGGAAATCCGAAGTCAGAACCGGACAGTCCGATGACTGTCATACTTTATATTTATGATATTATGTGCTAACTTTGTGTTGCAGGGTATCTCTTGGACTAACATATCTTGCAGGTACAAAGAAGCAACCTTAAGCCTCGAATGAACAGTGTCCGAGGCGCCTCCAAGAGGCGCCTCGGGTGCAAAGATGAGCTGTCTGCACAGAGGAGCTGGAGGCGCCTTGGACTGCTTCTTGGAGGCACCTCCATAGTGTTGGGTTTTTCGGGCCGCGAAAACCGCTTTTCGCATCGCGGAAACCCCGAATCATCCAAGGCCAACGGATCCGTGCAAGGAAAAAACCGAACGAATATACGAGTACGAGTTTCAAAGACTCTAGATCTACACTAGATGAGAGTTATACCTTCGAAGCGAGCCCTTTTGCGTTCCCGCTTGTCCAAGGAGTTGCCGGATCTCAAGACCATCAAGCGTCGGTCCTCTAGAAGTATCCACACGGACACGTAGGTGGAAAAAACCTCACACAAAGGTGTGCTAGCACCTTGGTAAGGTTCGGCCAAGCAAGGAGGAGAGGGAGAGGAAGAGCTTCAAGAGGAAGAAGAAGAAGATACACCACATCAATGAAAAAAAATGAATTCTCATTCAACCCAAAGTGGCCGGCCACTTCCTTTGTGTAACTCCCCATTAAATGCAATTAATGTGAAGTTATTAAGAAAATGGCTTTGTAACTTCCATGAGGTGGCAACCATGATGATGTGGTGCATCATCATTGGTCCATATCAATGTCAACTCACCAATGAGGTGGCATAAAGTCAAGTCAAACTTGACTTTAAAACTTCCTCTCAAGTCAAGTCAAACTTGACCAAATCTCTTCCATGGTTGATCTAATCTAACCATTTGGTTCAAGCCAACTTAATATAATGAATCTAATTCATTAAATTAAGTTAATTTAATGAGTCATAATCTAAATTAGACTCATTGAATACATGAATCAACTTGAGTCCAACTCAAGTTAGCCCAATTAGGATTACTCTTAATCCAATTTGATTCATCAAATAAATCTAATCCTCTTGGTTCATCATATGAACCTAATCTCCATCTAATTGTCCTTAGTGTGTGACCCTATAGGTTCTTGTAACGTTGGCAATGCCCTAAACACATTTAGGAGCATAAGTAATGAGCGATATCTAGCAACACATCATTACTACCCAAGTTACAAGAATGTCGAGATCCGACATTGTGACTCCTCACAAAATAATGACAAGTGTCCTTCTATCCTAGACATCTAGATTGATCAATATGAGGCATAGACCGTGTCATCCTCTAATCAATCTAAATCTTGAACCTCAAGTAGACTCACTCAATCAAATGAGCTCAACATCTCATGTTGACTCATTTGGGCATGGCCATGCACTTAGTGGTCTCACTCTATCAAGAATATTGATGTCGCTCCCGTCATATGGGAGGGATAGATCCCATCTACATCACTCACATCCCTCTGCATAATTTGTTACATACCCGGTAATCACCTTTATAGTCCACCCAGTTACGGGTGACGTTTGACGAAACCAAAGTACATAACTCCTTATGTAGGGATCCATGGTGACTTCAGGTCTAAGGACTAATAGTCATACTAATAGCCACATGAGAAAGTATATGACACTCATATAATGATCCATGATACTTTCTCATGGCGGGTCATTCAGTATACATTCTCCAATATATACCCATGTGTCAACTTGATATCTCTATATCCATGACTTGTGAGATCAAGTCATCGAGCTGAGCTACATGCTAGTCTTATTGCATTAACATTGTCCCTGAATGTTAATACTTGACTAGTAATGATTTAGAGTAGTGTTCCCTATATCATCTCACTATCGATTCAACTAATCGATTGATATAGGTATGAACCTTCTACTCAAGGACGCTATTATACTTAGTCTATTTGGCACTAATACAAATAAGTATAATAACCAAACAAATGCCTTTATTAATATACAAGAATATGATACAATGAGTCAATACAATCATCAAATGATTGGCTCTAGGGCTCTAACTAACAATCTCCCACTAGCACTAGTGCCAATCAGTATAGGCTTTAAGGTCTAATGACCTAGTGTGACCATCATGCTTCCTCTGTGCCAAAGCCTTGGTCAAGGGATCTGCGATGTTAGCCTCTGTAGGTACTCTGCAAATCTTCACATCTCCTCTGTCGATAATCTCTCGAATGAGATGGAAGCGCCGTAGTATGCTTGGTCCGCTGGTGTGAGCGAGGTTCCTTCGCATGCTATAGCTCCATTGTTGTCACAATAGAGCTCAATGGATCAGCGATGCTAGGAACCACCCAAGTTCGGTGATGAACTTGCGGATCCAATCGCCTCCTTTGCTCAGCGATATACTCGACCTCTGTTGTAGAATCAGCTACGGTGTCCCGCTTCGAACTCTCGAGCTTAAAGCACCACCATTTAAGCAAAACACGAACCACGATGCGATCGGTAATCATCCCGATCGGTCTGCTGGCATCACCGTAACCCTTTACGGTTAGCTCATCATTGCCTCCATATATCAAGAAATATTCTTTAGTCCTTCGTAAGTACTTAAGAATATTCTTGACCGCTATCCGGTGACTTTCACGATCCGATGTATTTGCTCGTCATGCTCAAAGCATACGAGACATCAGGTCGAGTACATAGCATGACGTACATGATCGATCCTATGGCTGAGGCATAAGGGATCTGATCCATGCGATCTCTCTCCTCTCTAGAAGAGGGACCTTAAGTCTTCGAAAGACTCACGCCATGTGACATTGGCAGAAATCCCTTCTTGGAATTCTGCATGGCAAACCGAAGGAGTACCTTGTCAATGTATGTACTCTGACTTAGGCCAAGCAATCTCTTAGATCTATCTCTATAGATTTGTATCCCTAGAATGCGGGATGCCTCACCTAAGTCCTTCATTGAGAAGCAACTCCCTAGCCAGGTCTTGACAGACTGAAGCATAGGGATGTCCTTCCCAATGAGTAGTATGTCATCCACATACAATATGAGGAAGACAACTATGTCCCCTACAACCTTCTTGTAGACACAAGGCTCATCTTCGTTCTTGATGAAACCAAACTGTTTGATCGCATCATCGAATCGAAGATTCCAGCTCTGAGAAGCTTGCTTTAGTCCATAAATGGACCTATGTAGCTTGCATACTCTACTAGTATGCTGTGGATCTACAAAACCCTCAGGTTGTGTCATGTACATATCCTCGAGTAGGTTTCCATTCAGAAACGCGGTTTTGACATCCATCTGCCATATCTCATAGTCATGGTAGGCTGCAATAGCAAGCATGATCCGAATGGACTTAAACATCGCCACTGGAGAAAAGGTTTCATCATAGTCAATACCATGAATCTGCTTGAAACCTTTAGCTACTAAGTGACCCTTATAGATAAGTCCATCCATGTCAGTCTTTCTCTTAAAGACCCACTTGCACCCAATGGGTTTTACCCCTTCAGGTGGATCAACCAAAGTCCATACTTGGTTGGTGTACATGGATTCCATCTCGGATCTCATGGCTTCTAGCCATTTCTCAGAATCTGGTCTCATCACAGCTTCTTGATAGGTGGTAAGCTCATCCTCTATGAGCACAATGTCATCATGGTCAGACAAGAGAAAAGAGTATCTCTCAGGCTGACGACGTACCCTATCAGACCTGCGAAGAGGTATGTCTACTTGAACCGGTTGTTGTTCCTCAACTCCTTGTGGAACAACATCATCCACAACACTTTGTGGTTCCAGTTCAATTTCCATCGAGGCATTAGTGCTATTGTTCGCATCTTGAACTTCTTCAAGATCGAACGCGCTCCCACTAGTCTTTCTAGAAACAAAGTCCCTTTCTAGAAAGACCCCAGTCTTTGCCACTACTGACTGGGAATGTAGAAGTAATATCCCTTAGTTTCCTTGGGATATCCGATGAAATAGCACTTGTCGGATTTGGGTCCTAATTTGTCTGAGACTTGATGTCGTACGTAAGCCTCACAGCCCCAAATTCTCATGAAAGACACCTGGGCATCTCTCCCAGTCCATATCCTATATGGTGTCTTTATCACAGCCTTTGATGGAACTCAGTTGAGTATGAAAGCTGCCGTGCCTAGAGCATATCCCCATAGATATGTCGGAAGATCTGTGTGACTCATCATAGATCGTACCATATCTAATAGGGTACGATTCCTCCTTTCGGATACACCATTCCACTGTGGTGTTCCAGGAGGAGTGAGTTGGGATAGAATCCCACACTCAGCTAGGTAGTCACGAAACTCATGGCTAAGGTATTCTCCACCTCGATCTGATCGAAGTATCTTAATACTCTTGTCAAGCTGGTTCTGTACTTCATTCTTGAATTCTTTGAACTTTTCAAAGGATTCAGACTTATGTGTCATCAAGTACACATAACCATATCTACTGAAGTCATCAGTAAATGTGATGAAGTATCTATAACCGCCTCTAGCAGCAACATTGAAAGGGCCACATACATCACTATGTATGAGTCCTAACAAATCAGTTGCTCTCTCGCTATGCCCACTAAAGGGGGTCTTGGTCATCTTGCCTCGTAGGCATGACTCGCATATCTCATATGATTCTAAATCAAATGAGTCCAGCAAACCATCCTTATGGAGCTGGGATAAGCGCTTGTCATTTATATGACCTAAGCGACAGTGCCAGAGGTAGGTTTGGTTCATGTCATTTGACTTGAACCTCTTGGTACTAATGTTATAGATAGGGCTCTCAAGGTCTAGAATATAGAGTCCGTTTATTAGTGGTGCACTACAATAGAACATATCTTTTAAATAAACAGAACAACATTTATCTTTTATTGTAAAAGAGTATCATTTCTTGTCTAAACAAGAAACTGAAACTATGTTCTTAGTAAGAGCAGGCACATAACAACAATCATCTAAATCTAGTACAAGCCCAGAGGGCAGAGATAGCTGATAAGTTTCTACAGCAACAGCAGCAACCCGTGCTCCATTGCCTACTCGTAGGTCCACCTCGCCCTTTGCCAATGCTCTGCTATTTCTCAGCGCCTGCACATCAGTACAAATGTGAGAAGCACATCCAGTATCTAATACCCATGATGTAGAAATAGATAGATTGACTTCTATAACATATATACCTGAAGTGGAAGTCTCACTTCGCTTCTTCTTAAGATCCTCCAAGTATACCTTGCAGTTCCTCTTCCAGTGCCCGGTCTGACCGCAGTGGAAGCAGGTAGCATCCTTGGCGACCCCTCCTTTAGGCTTCAGTGCCTTGCCTTTGCCCTTGGTTTGGGACTTTCCCTTACCTTTGGGCTTGCCCTTGCCCTTGTGCTTCTGGACCATCAGAATGGGCTTAACCTTCTTAAGGTTAATCTCAGCAGTTCGTAACATACTAAGTAGTTCGGGCAGTGGCTTGTCAATCTCGTTCATGTTATAGTTGAGAACGAATTGACTATAGCTATCCGGCAAGGACTGCAAGATCAAGTCAGTGGCCAGCTCTTGGCCAAGTGGGAACCCCAGTCTTTGTAGGTTCTCTATGTACCCAATCATCTTGAGTACATAAGGACCTACAGGAGCCCCGTCTGACATCAGTGCCTTTGAGATCTCAAATCTCTCATGCCTCGCTTGTCCCTGATATAGTTGGCGAAGATGCTCAACCATATCGTAAGCGCCCATCAACTCGTGTTGCTTCTAAAGCTCAGAGTTCATGGTCGCGAGCATTAGACAGGACACATCTAATGCGTCGTCTTGATGCTTCTTGTAAGCATCTTTGTCTGCTCGCGGGGCATTGGCAGGAGGAGCCTCCGGAATGGGCTGCTCCAGAACGTACAGTTTACGTTCCTGGGTGAGAACTATTCCTGTACCAGTCCAGGAAATTCGCTCCGTTGAGCTTGTCCTTCTCAAGGACAGATCGCAGGGAGAAGGAATTCGTGTTCGACGTCATGGTTATCTACAACAGAAAAATTTGCAGAAATAAATATCATATTCTTTAAAAATCATTTAATTAGGCCTTTAACTAAATGATGCTCCCACTGAATACTATAATTCATGTGGGACAAGATCCACATCATACTAACCCTTGAGTTAGCTTTGGCTAATACGCCCAAGGCTTAGTATGATCGGTAGGTAACGATTACCAATTACATCTCTATGCAACTCTTGTTTATAGAATCAATATCCGCATTTATATTAAAACTCGAGTTAGCTTTGGCTAATACGCCCGAGAGTTAATATAGATGTGATTTTGACCTATCTTTTCCAACCGTTGGAATAATGCCTATAGTTGACTTGATCCAACCGAGTAACTAGGAATACTCAATCTAATTGAGTTTGTATTCACTCATGCGTTGATAGGCGGGACCAAGATTGTCCCTCCGTACCCTACCAAGATAATATGTATTGCTCTGCTTTGGCAGATTCAACAATACATGTGATCGAGGTAGTGATAGGTATCACGGCACGGTTAGGCATTTAGAGTTGGTTCGATCGAGATCTAATCTAATTGAAAAAGGATGCATCTTGTGCACGACTTAGATCTAATCTAATCGCAAGGGTGCATCATGTGCACGACTTAGATCTAATCTAATCGTAAGGCACTAATTAATTAACTACTTATTAAATATGCATCACATACACAAGCAATTAATTAATCTATTTGTGATTTAGTCATGGCCCTACTACGATCTTCTCAAGCCAATGAGAAGATCGATTGGTCAACCTAGGGTCAACAGCTTCTCCAAGCTTCTCCCTTTGACCACCTTGTGTTGCTCGTGCCCGCCTCGGAACTCCGTCTCGTGTGGACCCTCCACCGCTCCAATTTGTACATTACAATTTGAAACTCGAGTTACATTCGAGTCTAAATCTAATCTACAACAAGAATATAAGAGAAGGCACGACGCGCAGGTCTCGAATATAATACAACACTCGCAAACACATAACGACACGCAGGCCGTATTATGAATTACAACACAATCCAATCATATTGGGTTTTTGGGCCATGACTATCACAAAATTAATATATAATTCAAAATTATATATTTTTCATAATTTTCTGTAATTTAAAAATAATTTTTACAATTTTACGAGTAAAATTTCCCGGCGGACCCGTTTAGCGGTTTCGGGCGCAATCGCGAAACGGATCCCCTTGCGGGGCCAGGGGCATCGCCCCTACCCGCGATCTAACCATCGCGAGGGTTCTTTTGCGATCCAACAGCGCCTAAACCCGCTGTCCCAAAACGATTTGGGCCGAGACATTGCCGTTTCGGAAAAATCTTCCCAGCGGGTTCGTTTTTAGCGATTTCGGGTGCAATCGCGGAGCAAATCCCCTTGCGGGGTTAGGGGCAGTACCCCTACCCGCGATCTAACCATTGCGAGTTGCTCCTAAGCGATCTAATGGCACCCAAGCCCGCTGTCCCAAAAAATTTTGGGGCGAAACGAAGCCGTTTTGGAAAAATCTTTCCGGTAGCCGAAGCCTACAAGCGTCTAAACACTTGTGCTTCGATTACTTGAGAAAAATACTCATAAAAACCCAAAAATCATAATTTTACAGAAAATTACAGAAGCTTTAGTTTTCATAAAACTAAAAAACAAACTCGTACTCGCCTTGCACGTGGCTCTGATACCACTGTTGGGTTTTTTGGGCCGCGAAAACCGTTTTTCGCGTCGCGGAAACCCCGAATCACCCAAGGCCAACGGATCCGTGCAAGGAAAAAACCGAACGAATATACGAGTGCGAGTTTCAAAGACTCTAGATCTACACTAGATGAGAGTTATACCTTCGAAGCGAGCCCTTTCGCGTTCCCGCTCGTCCAAGGAGTTGCCGGATCTCAAGACCGTCAAGCATCGGTCCTCTAGAAGTATCCACACGGACACGTAGGTGGAAAAAACCTCACACAAAGGTGTGCTAGCACCTTGGTAAGGTTCGGCCAAGCAAGGAGGAGAGGGAGAGGAAGAGCTTCAAGAGGAAGAAGAAGAAGATACACCACATCAATGGAAAAAAATGAATTCTCATTCAACCCAAAGTGGCCGGCCACTTCCTTTGTGTAACTCCCCATTAAATGCAATTAATGTGAAGTTATTAAGAAAATGGCTTTGTAACTTCCATGAGGTGGCAACCATGATGATGTGATGCATCATCATTGGTCCATATCAATGCCAACTCACCAATGAGGTGGCATAAAGTCAAGTCAAACTTGACTTTTAAACTTCCTCTCAAGTCAAGTCAAACTTGACCAAATCTCTTCCATGGTTGATCTAATCTAACCATTTGGTTCAAGCCAACTTAATATAATGAATCTAATTCATTAAATTAAGTTAATTTAATGAGTCATAATCTAAATTAGACTCATTGAATACATGAATCAACTTGAGTCCAACTCAAGTTAGCCCAATTAGGATTACTCTTAATCCAATTTGATTCATCAAATAAATCTAATCCTCTTGGTTCATCATATGAACCTAATCTCCATCTAATTGTCCTTAGTGTGTGACCCTATAGGTTCTTGTAACGTTGGCAATGCCCTAAACACATTTAGGAGCATAAGTAATGAGTGGTATCTAGCAACACATCATTACTACCCAAGTTACAAGAATGTCGAGATCCGACATCACCTTGTGACTACCAATTGTGACTCCTCACAAAATAATGACAAGTGTCCTTCTATCCTAGACATCTAGATTGATCAATATAAGGCATAGACCGTGGCATCCTCTAATCAATCTAAATCTTGAACCCCAAGTAGACTCACTCAATCAAATGAGCTCAACATCTCATGTTGACTCATTTGGGCATGACCATGCACTTAGTGGTCTCACTCTATCAAGAATATTGATGTCGCTCCCGTCATATGGGAGGGATAGATCCCATCTACATCACTCACATCCCTCTGCATAATTTGTTACATACCCGGTAATCGCCTTTATAGTCCACCCAGTTACGGGTGACGTTTGACGAAACCAAAGTACATAACTCCTTATGTAGGGATCCATGGTGACTTCAGGTCTAAGGACTAATAGTCATACTAATAGCCACATGAGAAAGTATATGACACTCATATAACGATCCATGATACTTTCTCATGGCGGGTCATTCAGTATACATTCTCCAATGTATACTCATGTGTTAGCTTGATATCTCTATATCCATGACTTGTGAGATCAAGTCATCGAGCTGACCTACATGCTAGTCTTATTGCATTAACATTGTCCCTGAATGTTAATACTCGACTAAGAATGATTTAGAGTAGTGTTCCCTATATCATCTCACTATCGATTCAACTAATCGATTGATATAGGTATGAACCTTCTACTCAAGGACGCTATTATACTTAGTCTATTTGCCACTAATACAAATAAGTATAATAACCAAACAAATGCCTTTATTAATATACAAGAATATGATACAATGAGTCCATACAATCATCAAATGATTGGCTCTATGGCTCTAACTAACACATAGGGCATTGGAGGCGCCCTCAGGCGGATAAGAGGCAGCGGCGAAGGCTTATCGCAATGATCAACTCGGGATATATTTTTGGGTCCGAGGCGCCTCCATGGGGCATTGGAGGCGCCCTCAACGCCCAATAAAAGGCAGTCTCGAGGCAACAGCAGGGACATCGATCAACAAGCAATCTTTCTGCATCAAGCTGCTAAACGAGAATTTCCGATAAAGCTACAGCAAGTCCCTGACGACCCGACACTTCGATTTCGTCAATTTTCTTGTCGTCAGTATATTTAATTGCTAATCATTGTACTTTAAATTGTAACTCTTTTAACGATATTATAGTTGTTGCCCACCGAAAGCGATCAACGATCGCGGGCCTTCGAGTAGGAGTCGCCACAGGCTCTGAACCAAGTAAATAACTTGTGTTCGCGTTTGTTTTCATTATTTCCGCTGCTTAATTCTCTATCACTTTACGAATTCGAAACGCGTGAAAGCCACGAGCGCTATTCACCCCCCCCCTCCTCTAGCACGATCTCGATCCAACAATTGGTATCAGAGCGGGGTTGCTCTGAATTGGTACAACTACCCTTCGAGCATTTTTTTCGTCGCTTTCTCGTTCATTTAGGGTAAAAATAAAACCTTACGCCTTTCATATTTTTCCCTCCAAAACTATTTCCAAAAAATTCATTTTCATCTCTTCACCGCTTATTAGTATTGATAAAATATCTCATTTAGTAAAATTTGAAATAATATTTTTGTAATATTTTTTTAATAATATTTTATTATTTTTTCTCAAAATTCGTGAATTCTCATTTCTATCTTTTTACCGCACTACTAATCTAGGATTAAGTCCTGGGACATTCTTTTCCATTGTTTTTCTTTGTGTGCGAGATTCTGCTTTCATGGCTCTCCAAGAAGGCTTCAATACAGTCCGACACCCGCTTTTCACCGGAGACGATTTTGGCTATTGGAAGAGTCGGATGGAATACCACCTCAAGACGCAAGTCGATATGTGGATCATTATCCAGACCGGTCTCGAGCTTCCACGTGACGGCACCGGAGAACTAGTTTCATGCATTAACTGGGACACCAGCATAAAGAAGAAGGTTGAAGCCAATGCCAAAGCAACCTACATGCTATAATGTGGGCTGATAAAGGAGAAACTCAACAGAGTAGAACCCTTCTCAAGCGCCGAAGAGCTATGGGAAAAGCAGATCGAGCTGCACGAGGGCACTCCTGATGCTAAGGTAAGTAAACGCAACTTAATTTTAAATAAATTATATAACATCAAAATGAAGGAAAGTGAGACGGCAAGCCAGCTCCATGCATGCATCCAGGACCTTCTCAACGGGCTTCATGCGATAGGACAAAAGGTAGATAACCGGGACATCATCAGGTATTCCTTAAACGCCTTTCCAAGGAATACCTTGTGGGCATCCATGGTAGATGCCTACAGGGTTTCTAAGGACCTTTCTTCTATTAAATTAGATGAGTTGTTTGCTGAGTTTGAACTACATGAGCAGATTAATGCACGCCCGACCGAGAAAGGGTTGGCTTTGGTTGCAGGTACAGGCAGAACCTGGGAAACTAAAACAAAGCGCAAAACTAAACCTGAGTCCAAAGAAGAATCGGAGGATGACGACGAGATTGTTTCTGAGCTATTAAGGCTCGTACGAAAGATCTGCAGAAATAAAAATGCGACTCAAACGAATATGAAGGATAAGTCTGGAGTCACCTGCTACGGCTGTAACGATTGGAATGATTGGAAATAGGACTTGGACATTAAGGTAGACCGTCTTCTAAGAACTAAGAACAATTTAGGTGTATTTAATTCATTAGTTGAAACATGTCTAGTGGTGTTATCTACCAGAACCTGGAGTGTAGATACAAGATGCCATTAATCATGTCTGCAATTCATTGCAGGGTTCCAGGAAACCCGACAACTAAATGAAAGGTAAATCACCGTCCACATGGGCACTACTGTAAAAGTGGTAGCTGTTGTAGTGGGAGTTGTTTATCCTTTGATAAGAATAAAATATGGATTTTAAGTAATTGTCTTTACGTACCAAGTTTAGAAAGAACCTGATTTCAGTTTCTAAACTATTATAGATATTGTGTCTATTTTGATAACAAAGTTGTTATCAAGAAAAATAGGGAAGTTATCTATTCTGGTATGATGGTTGACAATTTATAATCCAATAGCTCCCACGATGCAACAAATGGAAATTAGTAACACATCTTCTAATTTTAAGAGAAAGCAACCTTCGGAAATGAACCAATTATATCTTTGGCATCTAAAGCTAGGTTATACTTGAGTAGGATTCATTGGTAGCTGATGAACTTTTGGGTTCATTGGTAGTGGAAATCTTTCCAACCTGCGAGTCTTACTTGGAAGAAAAATAACCAAGAAGCTTTTAAGTCTAAGGGGTATGGAGTCAAAGATATGTTGAAATCGATTCATTCTGATTTGTGTGATCCTATGACTATCCAGACAAGAGGAAGTATTGAATATTTTGTCTATAGACAACTATTCAAGATACAAATAAATTTACTTAATGTACCGCAAGACTAAGTACTTTAATTAGTTCAAAGAGTACAAGGTTGATGCGGAGAAATGTTAAAGTAAAAAGTCACTATGGAAGATCGTAGTGGCAAGTACCTCTTAAGAGATTTTAGGAGTCACTGATCAGAAGTTGGATTTCAATCCCAACTAACTGCATCTGGTACACCCCAACATAATGGTGTAGTAGAAAGAAGGTAAAGGACTCTTATGGAATAATTAGATAGATGATGAGTTATTCAGAAAATTACCAAATTTGTTTTAAGGATAAACTCTGAAAACGAAACTGAACATAGTACCTTCCAAGTTAGAACTCTCTACTCATATAGAATTGCTGAATAGGTGAAAACCTATTTTGAAACATATTCGGATTCAGGTAATCCAGCACATATGTTAAAGAGAGACAATGATAAGTTGGATAGGAGTTCACTTGTTTGTAAGTTATCCTAGATAAACAAAAGTAGGTTTATAGTCTTAAAAATCAGAAGGTCATTGTTAGCATCAATGACTGATTTTTAGAAAAGGACTATATAATGAACCATGTGCTCATAAGTAAATTTGTTCTTAAGGAAATAATAAAGGACATGTCTAACCTAGTACCAACTGTACAAGATGAGATACCACAAGAAAACTGCAACACGTATCACAAATGATACACAATTGCAGAAAGTGTCTTGTCGTAGTGGGAGGGTTGTTAGGCAACCTAAATAGGTTCATGTTTTGGGCTCGATCCCTGGAGGACATGAACCTGATCTCCGGTCATATGATGAAGCACTCCAAGATAAAAATGCAGCATCTTGGCAAAGAGTAATGAATAAAAGAATTAGAATATATGTATTCTAATAAAATCTGGAAGCTTGTAGAACCACCAAATGGTGTAAAATCCTTTGGGTGAAAAAAGGTCTATAATAGGAAAAGAGGGATAGAAAGGAAGGTGGTAACTTTCAAAGCAAGGCTTGATGAAAAAGGAAACTTTTTCATTGGTAGTCATGCTTAAGTCTATCCGGATTCTTTTATCTATTTGGCAAGTGGATGTCAAGACAGTATTCCTTAATGGAAGTCTTGAAGAAAGCATCCATATAAAGCAACCAGAAGGGATCATTACAAAGGGCTAAGAGCATCTTGTGTGCAAGCTCAATCAGTCTATGGACTGAGGCAAAGCTTCAAGGTCTTGGAACATCCGGTTTATCAAAGTAATCCAGATCTATGGATTTAGTAACCGGATAAGTCTTGTATATACAAAAGATGTGATGGAAACGTGATGGTATTTCTTGTACTATACGTAGATAACATTTTTGGTAGTTGGAAACAATATCAAAATGTTGTCAGAAGTAAGGGTATGGTTGTCCAAACAATTTGATATAAAGGACTTGGGAGAATGTATATATTCTTGAGATTAAAGTAATAAGGGATCGCAAGAAGAGAATATTTTACTTATCCCAAGCTTGATACATCGGAAAAATCCTTGCTCATTTTAAGCATGCAAAACTCCTAGAAAGGTTTTTTACCTTTTAAGGATGGAGTGTCTTTATCTAAAGAGATGTCTCCGATGACATCAAAGTAGATTGAGGACATATAGGCAGTTCTTTATGCTTCGGCAGTTAGACAACCTAATGTATGCTATGCACGAGATCAGAAATCTGTTTTGCCAAGGGCATAGTTAGCAGATATCAAAGTAACCCTAGACAAGGACATTGGACTGCAGTAAAGCATATATTAAAGTACCTTAGAGGCACTAGAGATTATATGCTAGCTTACAAGGCAGTTAATTTGGTCTCTGTGGGCTGCATGGATTTTGACTTCCAATCGGATAGGGACAATAATAAGTCGACCTCGGGGTTTTGTGTTTACTTTAGGAGGTAAAGTCATAACTATGGAAGAGTGATAAGCATAGGTGTTTTTCTGGACTCCACCATAGAAGCTTAGTATATGGCAAGCCTCTGAGGTAGCCATAAAAGCTGAATGACTCAATAACCTCAAGATAGACTTAGATATGATTTCTGGTTTGTCCAAAGATTATTACAATTTATTGTAATAATGTTGGTGCAGTAGCAAACTCGAAGAAACCATAAGTCTATAAGGCAAGTAAACACAATAGAGTGCAAGTACCACCCAATACGAGAAATTGTATAACGAGGAGAAGTTGTTGCCGCCTAGATTGCATCAGATGATAACCTAAGGTCCTTAAGGCAAGAGCTTTTTGAAAGGCATGGGAATTAGATGTATGGCAGCAGATATGGCAGCTTAGTCTTTTAGTATAAGTGGGAGATTGTTAGAGTGTATACTAAAAGCCTAGCTTTTGGTATAAACATTTATAAGAATCACATTGGTCAAATGTCTACATTTCTGATAAATGTAGTTGTTCAATTAATTTATATTGTAGATAACATGGTGTGTGGTGTCACACACAGAAGATCATGTTATCAGTACCTTATAAATTATAAACAGTAGCTCACGACCAAGATGGAAAGGAACAAACCATTGGAAGGTCGTAGTGTAATTAGGTATTAGTTTATCTTAACTATATAATTACACTAGTACACTTAGAGTGTATTGAGTAGGACCATTTGAGGTCGTTCCTTTTATACTGACTTTATAAAAGAATAAAGACCTCAGTTATTATGGAAGTGTGTGCTCTTAATCCTAATATAATAACAAGCACATATATTTGATATTTATTTCTTTAATTTATCAATGGGTGAGATTTAGTTCGATAAATCAATAAACCCGATAAGTTGGGAAATGGTATCACTTATAGTGTGTGTTGTTGATTATAGAAGGAAAATGTGTCCTAGAGATACTAGGTTGATAATGTCCTCAAGAGGAGCTCATAAGGATTGTCATGTTAAACCCTGCAGGTGGACTTAGTCCGACATGATAATAAGGTTGAGTGGTACTACTCTTGGACTTAGATATTAATTAAATGAGTTGTCAGTAACTCACTTAATTAGTGGGCATTCGATATCTTAAACACAGGGAGACTAACACGCTCATAATAAGAAGGAGCCCAAAATGTAATTTGGGATTGGTGCGGTAGTTCAATAATAGTTCTTTAGTGGAATGAATTATTATTGATGAAATTAAGTTGTGTGTGCGGGCCGAACCCGGGATGCTTAATTTCATCGGGAGACCAAAACCAATTCCTCCTCTCGGTCCCTATCGTAGCCTCTAGTATATAGAGATTTATACCCACCGCATACCCACCTTCTTACCCATCCAATGGGGCCGGCCAAGCTAGCTTGGAACCCAAGCTAGGGCCGGCCAAGACCAAGTGGATGAGCCATGTAGGTGGCCGGCCAAAGCTTGGGTCCCAAGCTTAGGTGGCCGACCACTAGAATATTAAAAAGGATTTTTATTAAAATTATTTCTTATGTGGATATCATGATTTTAAAAGAGAGTTTAAAAATTAAAAATTTCCTTTTATAGCTTTCTACAAAAGATTAAGAGAAGAGATTAATCTCTTTCCTTATTTGTAGATTAAAAGGATGGTTTTAATTTTTGGTAAAAACTTTCCTTATTTGTAAATCATCTACATGTTTAAAAGAGAGTTTAAAATTTGAAATCTTTCCTTATTTGTTGATTAAAGGAGGATTTTAAATTTTAAGAAAACTTTCCTTTTTAACCATGTTCATGATTTAAAAGAGAGTTTAAAAATTAATAATTCTCTTTTATTAGTTTCTACAAAAGATTGAGAAAAGATTTGATATCTTTCCTTATTTGTAGATTAAAAGAGATTTTAATTTTTAGAGATAACTTTCTTTTTATCCACATGTTTAAAAGAAAGATTTTAATTTATTAAATTTCCTTTTTATAAACCAATCATGAAGGGATTAAATTATTGGAGAAATTTTATAAATTTCTGGAGACAAATTAGGAAGTTTTAATTAATTAAAACTCTCCTTGTTTGTAGCTTTGGTGTGGCCGGCCATGTAAATTGATGAAAGGAAAATTGTTTTTAATTAAATAAATTTTTCCTTTTCATGGCAAAAGAATTAAGGAAGTTTTTAATTAAATTTCCTTATTTGCCAAGACCAAGGATTATAAAAGAGGGGGTAGAGAAGGCTTCATGGTGAACAACCTCTATTATTTCTCTCCCTCTTTTCCTTGGTGTTGTGGCCGGCCAACCTCTCTTCCTCTCTTCCTCTTGGTGGTGGCCGAACCTTCTCTATTTGCTTGGAGCTCTTGTGGTGGCCGGATACTACTTGGAGAAGAAGAAGAAGAGAGAGAAAGCTTGTATCCCTTGGAGCTTGGTTGGTGGAAAAAGATCTTCATCTTTTGGAAGCTTTGTGCTTGGCCGAAACTTGAAGAAAGGAGAAGAAGGTGCTTTGGTGGATTCTCATCTCGGAAGATCGTTGCCCACACAACGTCCGAGGTTAGAAGAGGAATACGGTAGAAGATCAAGAGGTCTTTCTAAAAGGTATAACTAGTATTTTTCTTTCCGCATCATACTAGTTATTTTGGAAATAATACCAAATACAAGAGGCTTACGATTCTAGTATTTGAATATGTTTTTCGAAGTTGTGTTCTTTTGTTTTATTTTTCCTTGTGATTTGATTGTTCTTTTCGGTTAACCTAAAGTTATTTTAGGAAATTAAATATTAGATTTCTATAAAAGGTTTTGTCTAGTCGGTGGTGGTTGCTCCCATATCCAAGAAGGCCATGTGCCTCGCCACGTCAGTACTAGGAACCAATTATGGAAATTAATATTTAATGGAATTAATAACTTAAGGTGATTTGGGTCGAACGTGTTAAGTTCCGCAGGAGATCCAAGTCAAAACCTAAAAGAACAAATAGATTAAGTTTTGGATCAAACGTGTTAAGTTCCGCAGGCGATCCAAAATTTAATTTAAAAGAACACATGGTAGCTAGGAAAAGGTTCAGACCTTTGTACAAAATTTTTGTACAGTGGAACCTCTAGGCTTTCCGAGTAGCAACCAACAAAATGACCCTATTCAATACACTTAGAGTGTACCAGTATAATTTATTAATCAAGATAAACTAATACTTAATTACACTATGACTATTCCGATGGTTTGTTCCTTTCCATCTTAGTCATGAGCAACTGTTTATAATTTATAAAGAACCGATAACATGATCTTCTGAGTGTGACACCACACTCCATGTTATCTACTATATAAATTAATTGAACAATTACATTTAACAAATAAATGTAGATATTGATCAAATATGATTCTTTTATTTCAAAATAAATGTTTACAAAAGCTAGGCTTTTAGTATACATTCCAACAAAGGCAACTTGGTCCGAGTCATCAGACGAATCCAAGACTGATGAAGAAGAACCGATAAGCTTCCTCGCGTTACCAGTGCAAGCCAACATTATCGAAACCGAGTCCGAGCTCGAGTCTGAAACCGAGAGCGAGTCAGAAATCGAGTCCGAGCGAAGCCACGGATCCGCATCTGTTTCCGAAGGACCGAACCCCACTATAAATTCTCTACTCGCCGAAACTCAGTTAGATGATTTAAAGAATTTAGTTCCTTGTTAAAAAAGTTGGCTAAATCTAACATCCGGGTCAAGTCACTCCAAAAGGAGATAACAACCCTTAAGGAAGCGAATGACTCGAGTTCTTTAATTGAGCCAGTTCAAATTAGAAGTTCAACTCAAGTCCAACAACTTGAGGAAGAAAATTCTAATTTGAAAACTCAAATTAAAGAACTCAAGGACATGTTGGAACGGTTCACCCTGGGTTCCAAGAATCTTGATCTGATTCTTGGAAAACAGTGAGTCGTTTTCAATAAATCCGGACTTAGATTTAAAACCAAAAGAAAATACAAAGCATATATCCTTAGTTAATAGAAAAATAGAAACATAGTCCAAGCATGGGTCCCCAAGTCGAACTTGGTTAATCAAGTTGGACTTAGACTATATTGGGTCCCCAAGGATCAGATCTACTATCTTGATAGATCATATCGAGGCTATGATCCAGGGGGAGCCAATAGAAAGACCATCTTTACCAATAGATAGACGAGTTTACTTGTGCTGATGGCCCGGGACCAGATCGACGAATCCGAGAGCGAGATCGAGTCGGAGGCCGAGTCCGAGCGAAGCCACGGATCCATATCCATTTCCGAAGGGCCCGATCCCTCTGTAAGTATCCCTCGACTCAATAACTTAGTCAATTATTTATTACGAAAATTAGCTAAGTCGAACCTTAGAATTAAGTCACTTCTAAAGGAAGTAGATGTCCTTAAAGAAGTTGTTGGATCGAGACGCGCTAGAGGGGGGTGAATAGCGCTCGTGGCTATTTTTTACGTATCGGAATCGAAAACAGCGTTAGAGTAATTAAAGCAGCGGAATTAAAAACAAACAAACACAAACAGAAGGACACAGAGATTTACTTCGTTCAGAGCCTGTGACGACTCCTACTCGAAGGCCCGCGATCCTTGATCGCTTTCGATGGGCAACAACTATAAGCTCGTTAAAAGATTACAATTATGAGTACAATTAAAAGCTATAAGTATTATACTGACAACAAGAAATGCTAAATCTGAAGCTTCGGGTCGTCGGGCACTTGTAGCAGCACTTCGGAGTGTCTTTTGGAGCAGCACGTTGATGAGAGATCACTTGATATTCATTATCCTGAAGTGTTGGTCGAAACCCCCTTATAAAGGGTGTTCAAGGCGCCTTGAAGGCTGTTCAAAGCGCCTCCATGCTGCCTGGTCTTCCGCGTGGATCAAATCTGATCTGGTCGAACTTCATCCATTCAAGGCGCCTTAAACCTCACTCAAGGCGCCTTCAAGGCACCTCTAATGGTGCTTCACCATCTCAGCCCGAGGCGCCTAAGCTCCATGGAGGCGCCTCGGACCTTCATCCGAGGGAAAACTACCTTATTTTGTACTGCAAGACTTGTTAGTCCCAAACAATATCCCGCAACACAAAATTAACACAAAATAACAGTATGAATAATAAAGAATGTTTATGACAGTCTCCGGACTTTGGATTTCTAACCGGAAACCTAGGTCGACCCGACGCCTCCTGTTCCCTACGGGAACGCGCCCTCACCTACTCCACTCAGGAGATTTACCTGTTGCCAATGCGATCCTCCAGATCGACTGGACTTTTGCTCAGCACTCGATACTTCCGGACTTTCTGCTGGACATCCGCTTCCCGGCTAGTCCAGACTTTCACCTGGTTCGTGACACCAGGACTTTTCACCTAGGGTTACCACCCCCTAGGACTTTTTGCCTGAAGTCATCGACCTGCCAAGACTTTCCGCATAGGGTTACCACCCCCTATGACCTAGGGTTACCACCCCCTAGGGTTTTTCCTTTGCCTAACCACAGCTAGGACTTACCTGAAAAACTCAAGTAGACTTGTTAGAAAACAAAACACCTTAACTTTGAATTCTTTCCCATTATCAAAATACGAGTTCGATCGTCGGATGCTTCCCGCACCAACAATCTCCCCCTTTTTGATTATGGCAACTCAAATTCAAAGTTAAGTAAACAATCAAAACATTTTTAACACAGGTAAATCTGCTAAGTATAGATGAACAAAAATGACCAAAGCAAATTCGCTAAAGTGACCTATATGCTCCCCCTTAACTTTTGCTCCCCCTTAGCTATTAATTTGAATTTTACACTTTGCTCCTTACAAAATGACCAAATTTGATAAACTAACCTATATGCTCCCCCTTAACTTTTGCTCCCCCTTTAACTATTAATTTTGAATTTTATTTTATAGTTTGCACTCCCCCTTTGCCATATATCAAAAATGGGCAATAATTTGATTGACTAGATTTTAACTGTTGGGGAGTGTATCTCTTTGAGTTAAGTTTTGAAAAAATTGTACAGGATTTTACTAAGGTTAACAGGGTAGCTAAGTTCAATAGGGTTTGAAGGTTAAGGTCAATTGGAACTTAGCTTAAATAATATTTTAAGTTTTAGGCCAAGGTTATTCATTCAAGTTCAGTTGGTCCTTAAGTCCAAGCACAGGTAATGTTCACTAGATTGATTTACTAGGTATCAGAGCCATAAAGATCAAAATATTCTTAACTAGAAAATTGAGTAACCTTTGCCAACTGTCTAACCTTTAGTTACTTGCTGATTGTCTACAGGACAATAGTTTTCACTTGGTTAGTCAAATTAAGTTACTTTGGTCCAGATAGACTTGACTAGAGCTGGAGGACTTAATTTGATTAATGTATATTGTGTATTTAACGCCCAGACTCATATTGATGCACAGATATAAGCATTCTTGAGTCCAGGCTATACCCTATGCATCTCACGCCATTCTATGTTTTTCAATCACAATCAAGGTAAACCTAGGTGTTTGTGAGATGCTCTGGCTTAATTCTAGGGGAACATGATTTCTAGGGCGAATGTAATACCCCGGTTATGAGATTCTAGTTAAGTATGACTTAAAAGGTTAGATGGTACTATCCATATCACCAAGGTGCAACTTCCTTTTCGGAAGCCCAAACTCAAAGAACTCCAAAGTTAAGCGTGCTTGGCTTGGAGAAATCTGAGGATGGGTGACCTCCTGGGAAGTTTTCCAGGGTGCGTGCGAGTGAGGACAAAGCACGCTGAAAGGAGCTCCGGTGGTCTGTGGAGCTAGTCGTCAACCAGATGGGCAATTCAGGTAGCGTTCCCGGTTCGGTTCGGGTGGAGCCCGCCCGAGCCGGGGCGTTACAGATGGTATCAGAGCGACCTTGCGACCGTGAGTGCGCCTGTGGCAGAAGCACCTAGGGCACCACCTAGCGAGGGAGATTCTTGGATTTGTTTGTGGTGTGATTCATGGTTACACAACGAGGACGTTGTGTCTTTAAGTGGGGGTGGTTGTAATACCCCGGTTATGAGATTCTAGTTAAGTATGGCTTAAAAGGTTAGATGGTACTATCCATATCACCAAGATGCACCTTCCTTTTCGGAAGCCCAAACTCAAAGAACTCCAAAGTTAAGCGTGCTTGGCTTGGAGAAATCTGAGGATGGGTGACCTCCTGGGAAGTTTTCCAGGGTGCGTGCGAGTGAGGACAAAGCACGCTGAAAGGAGCTCCGGTGGTCTGTGGAGCTAGTCGTCAACCCGATGGGCAATTCAGGTAGCGTTCCCGGTTCGGTTCGGGTGGAGCCTGCCCGAGCCGGGGCGTTACAGCGAAAACCTAGGCTAATTCCAAAAAAAAAAATTTTAAAAGATCTAGGAAAAATTGGAGTTTTGAAAAAACTATTTTTTCTAGAATTTGAAACACAATAATGGTAAGATATCTACTCTACCCAACACATTCCTATTTGCCTTCTAAGTACACTGAACTCAAGTTCAGGTAAGGGTTTTGTAAAGTTGTCAGCTAGGTTTGATTTGGACTCAACATGGTTGAGTGCAATTTTACATTTAGCTACATGATCCCTTACAAAGTGGTGTTTTACCTCTATGTGTTTGGTCCTAGAATGGTGAATAGGATTTTTGGTCAGATTAATCGAGCTGATATTATCAATAAAGATTTTTGTATTTTTATGGTCTAGTTGGTAATCTTTTAGTGTATGCATCATCCATAACAATTGAGATGCACATTCTCCTAGAGCTATGTATTCAGCTTCTGTAGTGGATAGAGCAACACAATGTTGCTTTCTGCTCGACCAACTTACTAGGCACTGACCTAGAATTTGGCAGCTACCACTTGTACTTTTCCTATCTAACTTGCACCCAGCATAGTCTGAATCAGAATAGCCATAAAGGTCAAAGGTGCAAGTTCTTGGATACCAAAGTCCTACATTTAGAGTTCCTTTAATATACCTAAGTATTTTTTTAACATATGTTAGGTGTGACTCTTTTGCACAGGATTGGTACCTTGCACACATACCTACTGCAAATAGTATGTCGGGTCGACTTGCAGTTAGATAAAGTAAACTACCTATGGCACTCCTATAGTATTTTAGGTCTACAGGTTTTCCTTCAGGGTCAGAGTCAATATTTATGTTGGTTGCCATTGGAGTATTTATTATTTTTGAATTTTCCATGCTGAATTTTTTAATTAACTCCTTAGCATATTTAGTTTGATAAATGTAGATTCCATCTTTGGTTTGTTTTATTTGTAAGCCTAAGAAAAAGTTGAGTTCCCCAACCATGCTCATTTCAAATTCACTTTCCATTAATTTAATAAATTCTTTTAGAAATTTTGAGTTAGTTGATCCAAAAATTATGTCATCAACATAGATTTGGGCTATAAAGATATCTTTTTCTATAGTTTTCACGAACAAGGTTGGATCGATTTGACCTTGGTTAAAGTCTTTGGATATTAGGTAACTAGATAATCTTTCATACCATGCTATAGGGGCTTGTTTTAGTCCATATAATGCCTTTTTTAATTTAAATACATGATTTGGGTAGTCTATGTCTTCAAACCCTGGAGGTTGGCTTACGTAGACCTCTTCTTTAATAAATCCATTTAAAAAGGCTGACTTAACGTCCATTTGGTATAATTTGAACCCTTTATTTGCTACATAGGCTAATAGCATCCTAATGGACTCGAGTCTAGCTACCGGAGCATAGGTTTCATCATAGTCTAAGCCTTCGACTTGACTAAACCCTTTGGCTACTAGTCTAGCTTTGTTTCTTATTATATCACCGTGATCATCCCACTTGTTCCTAAAAACTCATTTGGTGTCTATTATTGATTTGTCTATGGGTTTAGGTACGAGGTCCCAGACTTGGTTTCTCTCAAATTGTGCTAATTCTTCTTGCATTGCAATGATCCAGTCTGGGTCAGGAAGAGCTTCTTCTATAGTTTTAGGTTCAATTTTGGAAATGAGGGCAATCTGACTAAGGTTTCTATGGGATGATCTAGTTCTGACTCCTAGGTTTGGGTCACCCAGAATTTGGTCTGGTGGGTGAGAAGTACTTATTCTAGTTGGTCTTGGCTGTGGTTCAAGTACTGGTTCTTCTGTCTCATTAAGATTAGGTTGGATTTCATCATCTTCTGTAGCTCTTGGATGAATGTCAACATTGTTAGTTATATTAGGTAAATTGTTTTCTTCATCAAATATTATATTAGTTGTTTCTTCAACTTTCAAGGTGTTTTGATTATATACTCTAAAGGCTCTACTGGTTGAGGAGTATCCTAAAAATATTCCTTGGTTGGACTTGGGTGTAAATTTTCCTAAGTAATCTTTAGTATTTAAAATGTGAACTTTACAACCAAATACTTTTAAATAGTTTAGGTTGGGAATTTTATGATAGTAGAGTTCATACGGTGTTTTATTGTGATATTTGTTTATTAAGATTCTGTTTTGAATATAATTTGCCGTATTTATTGCTTCAGCCCAAAATTGATGACTTAACTTATATTTGTTTAACATTGTCCTAGCGGCTTCTTGTAGTGTTCTATTTTTACGTTCTACTAGTCCATTTTGTTGGGGGGTTCTAGGGCATGAAAATTCATGTTGGTATCCATTTATTTTACAAAATTCGGTAAACCTATGATTTTCAAATTCTCCCCCGTGATCACTTCTTATTCTTTAAATTTTAGTATCTTTTCCATTTTCCGTTAATTTGCAAAAGTTACTAAATATTTCGTAGGTTTCATCTTTTGTTTTTAGGAATTTTACCCATGTGTACCTGGAGTAGTCATCAATTATTACTAAGCAATATAGGTTCTTGCTTAGTGACTTGGCTCCATGTGAGTCAAATAGGTCAATATGAAGGAGCTCGAGTATGGTGTTGGTTCTTTCTAGATTGGTTGATTTGTGGATTGACTTGGTTTGTTTCCCTTTTTGACACGCATCACAGATTGAGTTTTCAATGAATTTTAATTTGGGCAAACCTCTAACTAGACCATTGTGACTCATTTTTGAAATGAGTCTAGTGTGAGTGTGACCCAGTCTTCTGTGCCACAGTTGAGTTTCCTCTTGTTGTGTCAAGAGACACTTTATTGAGGATATTGATAAGTCAATTGTGTAGATGTTATTCTTCCTAAGTCCCTTAAGTCTAATTTCAGGGTTTTCTATGTTTTTAACTAGACATCCAGATTTGTCAAAATTGACTAGATATCCACTGTCACATAGTTGACTTATACTTAATAGATTAAAGTTAAAATTTTCAACCAATAAGACATTTCGAATAATGAAATCGGAACTAAGTTCAATATTACCTTTTCCGATTACTTTAAGTTTACCGTCGTTGCCGAATGCAACTGATCCTAACTTTTTGTACTTGAGTTTAGTAAACTTCAACTTATCTCCAGTCATATATCTAGAGCATCCACTATCCAACATCCATTGATCCAACTCCTACACATGAAGTAGTTTGAATTGGTTTTTAATGGATTTAAAGATAACTTATTTGAAATAGACTCCTTAGATTTTCTATTTTACTCAATTGTATTCAAAGTAATTCAGCAAATATTTAAGCCTATTTTGAGCGTTTTGAAATGATATAATTAAATTTTGACAAGAATAAGTTAGTTAACTTTGGAATAATATTAAGGATAATTTTGAAATTTAAGTTTTTAAAAATAATTTTGAAATTTAAGTTTAAAATAATTTTGAAATTTAAGTTTTTAAAATTTTGAAATTTAAGTTTAAAATAATTTTGAAATTTAAGTTTTTAAAAATAATTTTGAAATTTAAGTTTTTAAAATAATTTTGAAATTTAAGTTTAAAATAATTTTGAAATTTAAGTTTAAAATAATTTTAAAATTTAAGTTTTTAAAATAATTTTGAAATTTAAGTTTAAAATAATTTTGAAATTTAAGAATAATTTTAATTACTTAGTCATCTCACTCGATCTAAATTTTCAATCAGGGAATCCTATAATTTTTGTCAGATGAAGAATTTTAGGGTAAGATTTAACTTTGTGTTAGATTCAGGTTTAGCTTTGGGTTCAACAAGTAGACATTCTTTGGATAGACTTCTGGGCTATGGTGAGTCACAAGGAACTCATTAAAGTAACCATGCCTTCGAGGTTTTCCAAATAGTCCTACCCATTGAACTTAATACTAATCCTTGGTCTAACTAGTTAGGATCCATTTAAGGGTAGCTTCGGTCAGTTCCACTTGGCCAAATGCACCAGGTCGAAGCCATATCTTCCTAGACATGCGATGCCCAAGCTTCCCTAACGTACTATCATCCAAAAACTTCACCAGTACTGTGGTTCAAGTTAAACTTATCCCGTTTTAATCTAACCTTAATTACCCTGCCGAGTAATCTATTCTTGTTTTACCCATTTCGGGTAAATTAGGTTCAGTTACCCTGTCGGGTAGTTCAGTTGGAGGTGCCAGCTAGTTTAGATCCTCCATCTATTTTTCAATTTTTTTTTAATTTAATTTCGAATTTTTAATTATAATTTATAATTTAACTTTGAATTTTGAACTTTGAATTTAGAGTTTAAAATTTAATTTTGAATTTCGAATTTTTAATTTAATTTTGAATTTTGAATTTAATTTTGAATTTAATTTAATTTTAAATTTTGAATTTAATTTTGAATTTTGAATTTAATTTTGAATTTAATTTCGAATTTTTTATTTAATTTTAAATTTTGAATTTAATTTCGAATTTTTAATTTAATTTTGAATTTAACTTTGAATTTCAAAATTTTAAGATCGTTTTTCTTTTAGATCTCCCTGGATCACAGCCTCGATATGGTCTATCGAGGTAGTATATTTGATCCTTCGGAACCCAGTATTTGCCAATTCCAACTTGATTGATCAATTTGGACTTGGGGACCCATGCTTGGACTGTTTTACTACTTTGTTTGTTTATTAGGGATAAATAAGATTTATATTTCTTTTTACTTTTGTATCCCAGCCCAGTTTTGTTGTAGACGGCTCTTTGTGTTCCAAGAATTAGGTCCAAATTCTTGGATCCCAGAGAAAACCGTTCTAAAGTATTTTTTAAATCTTTTACCTGATTTCTCAAACTAGAGTTTTCTTCCTCAAGTTTTTGAACTTGAGTAGAATTTCCAGTTTGAGCTTGACTAGGTAAAGAATTAGTGTTTGTTACTTCTTTAAGGACGACTACTTCCTTTAGAAGTGATTTAATCCTAAGGTTTGATTTAGCTAGTTTGTGAAGTAAGTAATTAACTAAATTATTAAGCCTTGGAATGCTTACAGTGGAGTCTGGCCCTTCTGAAACGGATGCGGATCCGTGGCTTTGCTCGGACTCAGCTTCTGACTCGCTCTCGATGATCTGGTCCCGGGCCATCAATGCGAGTAGACTTGTTTGATCAACTTCATCGTCGTCGTCCTCTGAAGAAGATTCATCCCAGGTTGCTTTCAGGGCCTTCTTTCTTCTTAGCTTTTTGGCCTCCTTTTGATTGGGACAGTTTGCTTTGATATGCTCCTTCTGGTTGCACCCGTAACAAGTGACTTCGAACTTTACCTTTGAGTTCGGTTGGGCCTCCCTGGACTGAACTGCCTTCTTCAGATCTTTCTTGTTGAAGCCCTTTTTCTTCTTGTAGAGCTTCTTCACAAGGTTTATGAGTTCGCTGGTTAGTTCATCCTCTGAATCTTCTGAGTCGGATTCGTCTTCTGATTCTGTTTCAATTTTTCGCCGTACTCTAGATTCCCGTGTTCGACTCGTACCTGCAACCAAGGCAATACCCTTCTCGGATGGCTGTGCATTAGTTTGTTCATGAAGTTCAAATTCAGAAAATAATTCGTCTAATTTTAAAGAAGATAAGTCTTTGGAGACCTTGTAGGCATCTACCATTGATGCCCACAATGTACTCCTTAGAAACGAGTTAAGAGCATACCTTATTATGTCTCTGTTTTCTACCTTCTGCCCGATTCCATGAAGGGAATTCAGAATATCTTGAATTCGAGCGTGTAACGAGCTTGCCGTCTCGCCTTCCTGCATTTTTAAATTGTATAGTTTATTTAGTAATAAATCACGCTTACTTACCTTGGTTTCCGAGGTGCCCTCGTGAAGTTCGATGAGTTTCTCCCAAAGCTCCTTCGCGGAGGAGAATGGACCGACTCTGTTGAGCTCCTCTTTGGTAAGACCGCACTGGATGGTGCAGGTAGCTTTGGCATCGGCTTCCACCTTTTTGATAAACGCTGGTTCCCAGTTCTCGCAGGATGTAGGCTTACCGTCTGTAACAGTTGGTAGTTGCAGTCCTGTTTTGACTATCATCCAGGTGTCAAACTGGATCTTCAGATATATCTCCATTCGCCCCTTCCAATATCCGAAGTCTTCTCCGGAAAATAGTGGGGGACGAACAATGCTATATTCTTCTTGTTGAGTCATTTTAGACCTAATTAAGCAAAAACAAAAAGATCTATTCCAAGACTGTGTCTTGGATTAGTAGTGCAGGAGGAAGTAGAAAGAATAACAGGCTCAAGTGGAATTGACCAACTTTGAGCAAAAAAATCGATTCGAGAAAAAGAATTAGAATATAGCTATGAGGCTAAATTCTAATCGACTCCGAACAAAAAGCCACGAAAAAAATTGTCTTGAATAGTGGTTGCACCGATTCAAAACGACCCCACTCTGATACCAATTATTGGATAGAGACGCGCTAGAGGGGGGGTGAATAGCGCTCGTGGCTATTTTTTACGTATCGGAATCGAAAACAGCGTTAGAGTAATTAAAGCAGCGGAATTAAAAACAAACAAACACAAACAGAAGGACACAGAGATTTACTTCGTTCGGAGCCTGTGACGACTCCTACTCGAAGGCCCGCGATCCTTGATCGCTTCCGATGGGCAACAACTATAAGCTCGTTAAAAGATTACAATTATGAGTACAATTAAAAGCTATAAGTATTATACCGACAACAAGAAATGCTAAATCTGAAGCTTCGGGTCGTCGAGCACTTGTAGCAGCACTTCGGAGTGTCTTTTGGAGCAGCACGTTGATGAGAGATCACTTGATATTCGTTATCCTGAAGTGCTGGTCGAAACCCCCTTATAAAGGGTGTTCAAGGCGCCTTGAAGGTTGTTCAAGGCGCCTTGAAGGCTGTTCAAGGCGCCTCCATGCTGCCTGGTCTTCCGCGTGGATCAAATCTGATCTGGTCGAACTTCATCCATTCAAGGCGCCTTAAACCTCACTCAAGGTGCCTTCCAAGGCGCCTTCTGCCTTCTTCAAGGCGCCTCCAATGGTGCTTCGCAGCCAGCTCATCCTTTGCACCCGAGGCGCCTCCAAGCTCCATGGAGGCGCTGTTGGAGTGTATACTGAGAGCCTAAGCTTTGTAAACATTCATTATGAATAAAGAATCACTTTTGGTCTAATTATCTACATTTGTTTGTAGTTGTTCATTTAATTAATATTGTAGATAACATAGTATGTGGTGTCACATACAGAAGATGATGTTATCAGTACCTTATAAATTATAAACAGTAGCTCACGACCAGAATGGAAAGGAACAAACCATTAGAAAGTCGTAGTGTAATTAGGTATTAGTTTATCTTGACTATATAATTACACTAGTACACTCAGAGTGTATTGAGTAGGACCATTTGAGGTCGTTCCTTTTATACTGACTTTATAAAGGAACAAATACCTCAGTTATTATGGAAGTGTGTGCTCTTAATCCTAATATAATAACAAGCACATATGTTTGATATTTATTTCTTTAATTTATCAATGGGTGAGATTTAGTTCGATGAATCAATAAACCCGATAAATTGGGAAATGGTATCACTCATAGTGTGTGTTGTTGATTATAGAAGGAAACTGTGTCCTAGTGATACTAGGTTGATAATGTCCTCAAGAGGAGCTCATAAAGATTGTCATGTTAACCCCCGCAGGTGGACTTAGTCCGACATGATAATAAGGTTGAGTGGTACTACTCTTGGACTTAGATATTAATTAAATGAGTTGTCAATAACTCACTTAATTAGTGGACATTCGATATATTAAACACATGGAGACTAACACACTCATGATAAAAAGGAGCCCAAAATGTAATTTGGGATTGGTGCGGTAGTTCAATGATAGTTCTCTAGTGGAATGAATTATCATTGATAAAATTAAGTTGTGTGTTCGGGGCGAACATGGGATGCTTAATTTTATCGGGAGACCAAAATCAATTCCTCCTCTCGGTCCCTATCGTAGCCTCTTATTTATAGAGTACTATACCCACATATACCCACCTTCTATACCCACCTAAAGGGGGCCGGCCAAACTAGCTTGGGAACCAAGCTAGGGCCGGCCTAAGCTTGGGTTTAAGGTGGCCGGCCCTAGCTTGAACCCAAGCTAGTAGGGCCGGCCTTAATTAAATAAAAAAGAAATTTAATTTTAGATTTTATTATTATGTGGAAGATATAATTTAAAGAGAATTAAAATTAAAATATCTCTCTTGTAAAAGATTTACAAAAGATTAAAGAAAGAGATTAGATCTCTTTCCTTATTTGTAGATTGAGAGTTTTTATTTTCTCTTTAAAATTATTCACATGTTAATAAAATTAAAATTATAGATATTTCCTTTTATTACCCATGAAGAGATTTTAAAGAGAAATTTTATTTTTAAAATTTCCGGAAACAAATAAGGACAGTTTTAATTGTTGATTAAAACTTGTCCAATTTGCTTCCTCTTGATGTGGCCGGCCATTAGAGTTTCTTTGGGAAATTTTATTTTTGTTTTCTTACATAATTCATCTCAAGGACATTAAGGAAATTTTATTGTAATTAAATTTCCTAATTTGCCTAGGCCAAGGAATATAAAAGAAGGGGTGAGGGTGCCTTCACAAGACACAACCTCTATTGTTTTCTCTCCCTTTCTCCTTGGTGTTGTGGCCGGCCATTACCCTCTCCCTCTCTTCCTCTTGTGGTGGCCGAATACTTCATCTCTCTTGGAGTTCTTGTGGTGGCCGGATACTACGTGGAGAAGAAGAAGAAGAAGGAGAGAAAGCTAGCATCTCTTGGAGCTTGGTTAGTATTTTGATTTTCTTCTTTGGTAAAGTTCTTCCTTTGTGGCCGAACCTTGCTTGGAGGAGAAGAAGGTGGTTGGTGGTTTCTCATCTCGGTAGATCGTTGCCCACACAACGTCCAAGATTAGAAGAGGAATACGGTAGAAGATCAAGAGGTTTTTCTACAAGGTATAACTAGTAATTTCTATTTCCGCATCATGCTAGTTATTTATGGAAATAATACCAAATACAAGAGGCTTACGTTCTAGAATTTCGAATATGGATTTTGAAGTTGTGTTCTTTTGTTTCTTTCTTTTCTTGTGATTTGATTGTTCTCTTTGGTTAACCTAAAGTTATTTTAGGAAATTAAATATTAGCTTTCTATTAAAGGTTTTGTCTAGTCGGTGGTGGTTGCTCCCATATCCAAGAAGGCCATGTGCCTCGCCACGTCAGTACTGGGAACCTTTTATGGAAATTAATATTTAATGGAATTAATAACTTAAGGAGACTTGGGTCGAACGTGTTAAGTTCCGCAGGAGATCCAAGTCAAAACCTAAAAGAACAAATAGATTAAGTTTTGGATCAAACGTGTTAAGTTCCGCAGGCGATCCAAAATTTAATTTAAAAGAACACATGGTAGCTAGGAAAAGGTTCAGACCTTTGTACAAAATTTTTGTACAGTGGAACCTATAGGCTTTCCGAGTAGCAACCAACAGGCGCCTCGGACACTGTTCATCCGAGGGAAAACTACCTTATTTTGTACCTGCAAGACTTGTTAGTCCCAAACAATATCCTGCAACACAAAATTAGCACAAAATAACAGTATGAATAATAAAAGAATGTTTATGACAGTCTCCAGACTGTCCGGGTCTGACTTCGAATTTCCAACCGGAAACCCTAGGTCGACCCGACGCCTACTGTTCCCTCTACGGGGAACGCGTCCTCACCTACTCCACTCAGGAGATTTACCTGTTGCCAGTGCGATCCTCCAGATCGACTGGACTTTTGCTCAGCACTTGATACTTCCGGACTTTCTGCTGAACATCCACTTCCCGGCTAGTCCAGACTTTCACCTGGTTCGCGACACCAGGACTTTTCACCTAGGGTTACCACCCCCTAGGACTTTTTGCCTGAAGTCATCGACCTGCCAAGACTTTCCGCATAGGGTTACCACCCCCTATGACCTAGGGTTACCGCCCCCTAGGGTTTTCCCTTTGCCTAACCACAGCTAGGACTTACCTGAAAATATAAATCGAACTAAACTACCCCCAACTAAAATTCAAAATTCAATTTAAATCAAATAAAAAAAATATAGAAGGAGGATCCAAAATAGCTGGCACCCCCAACTAAACTACCCGACTGGGTAATCGAACTTAATCCACCCGATAAGGGTAACCAAGAGTAGACTACCCGGCAGGGTAATTAAGGATAGATTAAAATGGGCTAGGTTTAACTTGACCCACGGTACTGGTGAAGTATTGGATGATAGTACGTTGCGGAAACTTAGTCATCGCATGTCTAGGAAGATATGGCTTCGACCTGGTGCATTTGGCTAAGTGGAACTGACTGAAGCTACCCTTTATGGATCTTAACCAGTTAGACCAAGGTTTTGTACTAAGTTCAATGGGTAGGACTATTTGGAAAATCTCGAAGGCATGGTTACTTTAATGATGTCCTTGTGACTCACCATAGCCCAGAAGTTTATCCAAAGAATGCCTACTTGTTGAACCCAAAGCTAAACCTGAATCTAACACAAAGTTAAACCAAACCCTAAAATTGAACCACAAATCATCTCATAACAATTATAGGAGTACCTGATTGAAAATTTAGATCGGGTGAGATGACTAAGGAATAGAAATTTAAAATAGAATCAAATTTCAAATTCAAAATTAAATTTGTAACTATAATTAATAAGTCAAAATTAAATTCGTAATAAATATTACTTTTTCAAATGAACTTAGCTTCAAAAATCTTTTAAAAAAAAAATATTTTAAAATCTTTTAAAACTTAATTTCAAAATTATTTGAAAAATCTTTTAAAAATTGATTTCAAAATTATTTGAAAAATATTTTAAAAATATTTTAAAACTTGATTTCAAAATTATTTGAAAAATCTTTTAAAATCATTTTAAAAATCTTTTAAAACTTGATTTCAAAATTATTTGTAAAATCTTTAAAATCATTTTAAAAATCTTTTAAAACTTAATTTCAAAATTATTTGAAAAATCTTTTAAAAATCATTTTAAAAATCTTTTAAAACTTAATTTCAAAATTATTTGAATTTTTTTAAAAAAAATTATTTAAAAATCTTTTAAAACTTAATTTCAAAATCATTTAAAAAATTATTTGAGAAATCTTTTTAAAATATTCCAAAATCATTTTAAATTTTTTTCCAAAATATTAGTCAATTAATTTCAAAATATTAGTCAATTAATTTCAGAATATTAATTAATTTAAAAGGGTTTAAAAATCTTTAATTCTCAACTCATATTATGATTGCAAATGTTAACTCCAATTAATTTTTACTATAGTCTCAAAGTTTAATATTTACTAATTTGAAATTCAAACTTATATTTTTCAATAGTTTTATTGACAAAGTTAACTTTATCTGACACTCACTCATAAGCTAAACATACCTGAAAACCTAAAATGGGTGAGATGGATAATTAGACAAAATATAAAAGACATATTATATTTTATACATGCTTAGACTCTAGGACCCTAGGGATTCATGTTTGCATTAATTAAGGGGGAGTGAACGGAGTCAAGCTAATTATCAAGTAACTTTTGAAGAGCTTTTCAAAGTTAATTAAATATCTTTCGAAAAACTTTTCAAATGGAGATTTTAAGATTGAGCATGCTTTAGGGCTCTGATACCTGATCAAAATAATTTGGATAACTTAACATCTATTTAACCTGACTCATGCTTGGACTTAAGGACCAACTGAATTTGATTAAATAACCTAATTTAAATTTTTAGTTACTCCCTCTTCGTCCTAAAATTTCATAAATTCTTACTCCTATTTTTTCAAAATTAAGTTTTTAAGCTAAGTATCTTTTTAAACTGAAACTACATTTTCAAAATTCAATGTTTGCAAAAGGCTTAGCTAAGTGACTCATATAGCAACTTTTCTAAGTTACCTCTTCGATTCATTCTATACTTAGCTAAAAGTATTAAAAGCATATTTCTTTACTTGCAAAATTTAACTCATGGCTTTCAAAAGATTTTTGCTAAGTAAAATGAGACTTCAAATTTCTTTAAATAATTTGGCTCCAAAAATACTTTAAAATCTAGCTAAGTTTTTCTAAATTTAGTTAAATCTTTTCTAAAACCAACTAAGTTTAAAAAAAGCCTAAAGTCATCCTTCAAAGTCATCCATAAATTAGCCTTTTTAACTTAGGAGAAAAATTCCTTTTTAAGTCCTCTTTCTCCCTTAACTAACAATTTTTTTCAGTAAAATTTTATTATAAGCTAGGTGTTACACAAGCATTTTTACCTTCTTTCAAAGCCTAAATCTGTTTTTTCTAAAAACTTAAAATTTGCTTTCAACTGGCTTATTTTTTGATAAATGGCAAAGGGGGAGAGTAGGGAAATTCAAAAGTAAAAATCTAATTCAAAAAGGAAGCCCTGTATTAAGGGGGAGCTTCACAAAGTTTAAGTGTTAGTTTAAGTTATGCTTGTATTTGAAATTTATATACTTAAGCTTGCTCACTTAAATCTTTTAAATATATTTATGCATTTGTTTTACTTAACTTTGAATTTTAGTTGTCATAATCAAAAAGGGGGAGATTGTTGGTGCGGGAAGCATTCGACGATCGAACCTGAGTTTTGATAATGGCAAAGGATTCAAAGTTAAGATGTGTGGTGATCTAACAGTCTGAATGAGATTGCAGGAAAGTCCTAACTGCGGTTAGACAGGTGAAAACCCTAGGGGGTGGTAACCCTAGGTCCTAGGGGGGTGGTAACCCTAGGTGGAGAAAAGTCCTAGCTGTGGTTAGGCAAAGGAAAAACCCTAAGGGGCGGTAACCCTAGGTCATAGGGGGTGGTAACCCTATGCGGAAAGTCTTGGTGGGTCGAGTGCTTCAGGCAAAAGTCCTAGGGGGGGTAACCCTAGGTGGAAAGTCCTGGTGTCGCGAACCAGGTGAAAGACTGGACCAGCCGGGAAGCGGAAGTCCAGCAGAAAGTCCGAAAGCATCGAGCACCGAGGAAAAGTCCAGTCGATCTAGAGGATCGCACTGGCAACAGGTAAATCTCCTGAGTGGAGTAGGTGAGGACGCGTTCCCCGTAGAGGGAAAAGTAGGCGTCGGGTCGACCTAGGGTTTCCGGTCGAAAATCCGAAGTCAGACCCGGACAGTCCGATGACTGTCAAACTTCATATTTATGTTATTATATGTGCTAACTTTTGTTTTACAGGATATGTTTGTGTTTTGGATCTAACATGTCTTGCAAGTACAAAAGAACAAGGTTAAGCCTCGGATAAACAGTGTCCGAGGCGCCTCCATGGAGGTTGGAGGTGCCTCGGGTGCAAAAGGTGAGCTGGCTGCGTAGCAGGCTTGGAGGAGCCTTGAAGAAAGCTCAAGGCGCCTTGGACTGGTGGATGGAGGCGCCTTGAGGAAGCATGAAGGCGCCTTGAACCTGATAAGGTTCGATCAGTTCAGCCCCTATCTCAGCGTGTGACTCGGCCAGCATGGAGGCGCCTTGGATGGCTTTCAAGGCGCCTTGGATGGCTTTCAAGGCACCTTGAACACCCTTTATAAGAGGGTCTCGACCAGCAGCTCAGTACAACTCATTCCAAGTGATCCTCTTGCTGCGTGCTGCTAAATCGACGACCCGGAAGTGCTGCGACTTGACACCGACGACCCGGAGCTTCGCTTTTTCATCCATTGTTGTCGGTATAAGATTTCTGGTTTAAATTAAGCTGTAAATTGTTATACTTGTAAACCTTATCGAGCTTATAGTTGTTGCCCACGGAAAGCGATCAAGGATCGCGGGCCTTCGAGTAGGAGTCGATCTAGGCTCCGAACGAAGTAAATCTCTTGCGTCTTTCTGTTTGTGTGTTTATATTTCCGCTGCGTGTTTTAACTCCGATAGTTTTACAAATCAAACGAAATAGCCACGAGCGCTATTCACCCCCCCCCTCTAGCGCGTCTCGATCCAACAAAAGGTAAAACTCTCCTGAGTGGAGTAGGTGAGGACGCGTTCCCCGGAAGAGGGAACAGTAGGCATCGGTTCGACCTAGGGTTTCCGGTTGGAAATTTAAAGTCAAAACTGGACAGTCCGATGACTGTCAGACTTTATATTTATGATATTATGTGCTAACTTTGTGTTGCAGGGTATCTCTTGGACTAACGTATCTTGCAGGTACAAAGAACCAACCTTAAGCCTCGGCTGAACAGTGTCCGAGGCACCTCCATGGAGCTTGGAGGCGCCTCGGGTGCAAAGATGAGCTGTCTGCGTAGAGGAGCTAGAGGTGCCTCCATGGAGGTTGGAGGCGCTTTGGACTGCTTCTTGGAGGCGCCTCTATGGGACATTAGAGGCGCCCTCAAGCGGATAAGAGGCAGCGGCGAAGGCTTATCGCAGCAATCAACTCGGGATATATTTTTGGGTCCGAGGCGCCTCCATGGGGCATTGGAGGTGCCCTTAACGCTCAATAAAAGGCAGTCTAGAAGCAGCAGCAGGGACATCAATCAACAAGCAATCTTTCTGCATTAAGCTGCTAAACAAAAAGTTCCGATAAAGCTACAGCAAGTCCCTGACAACCCGACACTCCGATTTCGTCAATTTTCTTATCGTCGGTATATTTAATTATTGATCATTGTACTTTAAATTGTAACTCTTTTAACGATATTATAGTTGTTGCCCACCGAAAGCGATCAACGATCGCGGGCCTTGGAAGAGGAGTTGCCACAGGCTATGAACCAAGTAAATAACTTGTGTTCGCGTTTGTTTTCATTATTTCCGCTGCTTAATTCTCTATCGCTTTACGAATTCGAAATGCGTGAAAGCCACGAGCGCTATTCACCACCCCCCCCTCTAGCGCGATCTCGATCCAACAGTCGGGAGAAGCATGCCCCGACCAGGGGAGAAGCATGCCCCGACCGGGGGAGAAGGCCCCGATCCGCTACCGCCTTCGACACGGGAGGAATCAAATGACCGACGCTCAATGGATTAGTGGACGTCGACCGGAGAAGGAGACGAGGTGCAGAAGCCAGGCCGAGCGACTACCTCGCTCGGCTAGACAGTAGAGCTCGACATTGGCAGAGGTTGACTTTGGTCGAGCGGCTACCCCGCTCGATCTGGCAACATGTCTCGGCAGTGGCAGAGTGAAACTTCGAATGAACGGACACACGTACAGGAGTAGCAAGGTTCTGGCTGACCGGACGAAACACCATAGCAACGAGATCTCAGTCGAGCGGCCAACCCGCTCGGCCTAGCAGTACACTCCCTCTGATATCCATCGACATCCTTTTGAGAGTTGGTGTCACCGACACCAGGCATGGACAGCCAGAAGATCGTACGATGAAAGAGTCCACTGTCACTTCAGAGATATGCTCGGCCCGTTAAGATACTGTGTCAGGGACACTTTATTGACAAGTCTTTTCAAGAAAAACTTTGATAAGCATGCTCACCTTGGGAAGCATGCACACGTGCTACCGAAGCTCTATATAAGGGGGGGTCCAAGCATCGGCGGAGGTATGCGCAATACACTATTGTTGCTACTGTTCATTGTTCTTGTTGCTTCACCTTCTACTTCATCATTGGTGACTGACTTGAACGTTGGAGGGCCAATACCGGGGACCCCTTCCCTGGCTTGGTACTGACGTAGTTTATGTTACAAATCAGAGCAAAGCCCACAGGAGGTCAACGGGAGTGCCACATCCCCAACTTGCCATCTAATCGACTTTCGGACAGGATCATATTTGGCGCCATCTGTAGGAACTTAACCTGCATCCAACCTGAAAAGATGGAGGACGCTGGACGACTTACCACCGTGATGCTCACCCAGGAAGAGCTCAAAATGCTCATGCAAGCCCGAGTAGCAAAGATGATCGAGCAGCAGCAACAATAGGCGTTAGCCGATTGGCAAGCGCCATAGCCTGCAATAGCGGCGGCTGGGAGACGAGCGGGGCAGGAAGACCGAGTGGAGCAAATCTCCGTATGGGAGCATAATAGAAGGTCGAACGGCACACAAGGGGAAGTGCCACCCACACCGATCTCCTTTCATCGTGTCTTGTTCCAAACCCCCTCAGAAATAGCCCAGGCGAATCAAGTGCTAGGATCATCTTCAGATGATGCTTCCGTTCGGAACGCACGAAAAGGCAAGGCACCCCAAAGCAACGCATCGCCCGAACGGATCAATCGATAGTTCTCCAAGGAGATCTTATAAGACCCTCTGCCTAGACATTATACGCCGCTGGTGATTGGGACATACAACGGATCGACCGATCTAGATGATCATCTAGATAGGTTCGATAATGAAGCCACACTGCACCAGTATACAGATGGAGTGAAGTGCTGAGTCTTTCTCACTACCCTCTTTAGATCGGTGCAGCGTTGATTTAGAAGATTATCGAACAGATCTATACGTAGCTTCAAGGACTTCCGACCTACATTCTTACATCACTTTGCCAGCAGTCGACGCTATCAAAAGATGAGCATCAACCTATTCTCCCTGAAGCAAGGATCAAAAGAAACGCTCTGAGCCTACATACAACGTTTCAATCAAGTAGCCATGAACATTCCCTCGGTCTCATCCGAGACAATGATGAACGCCTTCACTCAGGGGCTCGTCGAGGGAGACTTCTTACGATCTCTCATCAGGAAGCTGTCCAGGGACTTCGACCATATGCTCAAGAAGGTCAATGAATATATAAATGTGGAAGAAGCTCAAACGGCGAGAAAAAAAGAGGCACCGACTGAACCCTCGGCGACGACCGAGCGCTGACAGTTAAGCAGTCATCAGCCGCCCAAAGGGCCGAGGGTCGAGGGCCGAAGGAGCCGGCCGCACCAGGAGACCAGGACACATGTCGTGCAGCATGTGGCTTTCGGTCGACAGAAGGCAGCAAAAGGAAAGATGTTGACGCCGATGTTATGTTCTTTCCACCAGTCGGCGACCCACAACATGCGTGATTGTCGCGATCTGACACCAATCGTCAGTCGACCGACTCCAAGAGGATACCGCCGCCGATCTCCTTCTCCCAATTAGCAACAAAGACATTGATCTATTGGGCAGTGGGAGGATGAGAAAAGGGTGCCCGAACCATCAACTTCAGCGGAGGGATGACGCTGATCCCTCCCGAGTTCCGGCCAAGCGAAATAGACCCTCCGCTCGGGAAGAAGAAAACAGAAGCAACGCATCCCGAGGATAAATAGACATGATTGCTAGAGGGCCGACCAGCGGCGATTCCAACAGAGCCAGGAAGTCGTACGCTCGATGACTAGAGATCCACGCGGTGGGATGCAGCAAGGAGCAGGCCGAAGGGCCCGAGATCAGCTTCGGCCCCAGTGACTTGGAGGGAGTGGAGATCCCTCACGATGACATGTTGATCATCCGAATGGTAATCACTAATTATACTATTCACTAAACTTTTGTTGATACAGAGAGTTTGGTGAACATTATCTTCAAAAAGGCGTTCGATCAATTACAAATTGATCAAAATGAGTTGCTGCCCATGATGACCCCTCTTTACGGTTTCACGGGCAATAAAATGCTGCCGCTTGGACAGGCCCAACTTGCCATCTCATTCGAGGAAGAACCATTGAGGAGAACTAGAACCACGAATTTCATCGTGGTGGATGCCCCGTCGGCCTACAATGTCATATTGGGCCCACCGGCCCTCAACGAGTTCCGGACGGTAGTGTCTACTTACTGCCAAAAAATCAAATTTCCGGTAGGCAACCGGGTGGGCGAGGTTAAAGGCAATCAGCTGGTCGCTCGGTGATACTATGTCGAGATGGTTAAGTTCGAAGCGAGGAGCGCTCGAAAAAATCCGTGCTTGGAGGTGAACGCAATCACTAAAAAGCCTCCCACACTGGTGTACGAAGAAAATGAGGAGGTTCAGATCCACCCCAGCTGATCAAAAACAACCACCTTTATTGCCGCTGACCTGGAGGTGGAGAAGAAGGCTGAGTTGATCGCCTGCCTTAAACAAAATTATGACATATTTGCTTGGTCAACACACGAGTTTCCTGGTATCTCCCTGAGTGTGGCTCAACATGAGCTTCATGTCCGACCGGACGCTCGGCCGGTGAAGCAAAGAAAAAGGGACTTCAGGATGGAGCAAAATTTGATCATTCGAGTAGAGATAGAGAAATTGCTGGAGGCCGGCCATATTAGGGAGTCCAATTCCCGAGATGGCTGGCCAATGTCATGTTGGTCTCCAAGCCAGGTAATAAATGGCGGATCTACATCAACTTCCACGATTTGAACAAGGCGTGCCCAAAGGACTTCTATCCATTGCCCCAGATAGACCAGATGGTGGACTCAACGGCGAGCTAGAGTTGATCTGCATGCTCGACGCATACCAAGGGTATCACCAAGTGTTGCTCGCTCGAGAAGACCAGGAGAAGGTCAACTTCATTATGACCGATGGAACATGCTGCTACAACGTCATGTTGTTCGGACTCAAGAATGTCGGAGCCACTTACTAGAGGCTGATAAACAAAGTGTTCTGATGGCAGATCGGCTGTAATATTGAGGTATATGTTCATGACATATTAATAAAATCCCTCCAAGCTGCTGACCTATGTGTAAATATCTAGGAAACCTACCGAACGCTGAGGGCTTATGGGATAAAGCTGAACCCCGGCAAGTGTCTGTTAGGAACAAAGAGTGGCCGCTTCTTGGGTTACATCATCACCGAGCAGGGCATCGAAGCCAATCCGAGCAAAGTCCGAGCATTGCAAGACATGTCGCCGCCTCGGAACTTGAAGGAAGCTCAACGGCTGACTGGTCGGATCACGACGTTGTCCAGATTCATATCCAAGTCGTCCGACCAGAGTCTGCTATTCTTCAAAGTTCTCCGTCGAGCTACAAAATTCCAATGGGACACAGAGTGTGATCGGGCATTGGAAGAGCTGAAGCAATATCTAAACTCCTTGCTTGTATTAGCCAAGCCAATTGTTGGTGAGCCACTTTAGATTTATCTATCAACCAATGAACATGCCGTTGGATCAGCTCTAGTTAGGTAGAATAGCCAAGAGCAGCAGCCTGTATACCTTTTGAGTTATATATTGAAGGATGCAGAGTCTCACTACACCGGTCTTGAAAAATTAGCTTATGCTTTGATTCTCACCGCTCGGAGGTTTCGTCTGTACTTCTTAGCATACACAATCATTGTGCTAACTAACAGCGCCTTGGGATGAGTCCTTCTTAACCCTGAAGCATCAGGAAGGCTAATCAAATGGATAACTGAGCTAAGCAAATTTAACATACAATATTAACCCCAAGTGGCAATCAAAGCTCATGCCTTGGCGGATTTCGTCAATAGAGGTTCAGAATGTCAAATCGGAGGCAACATGGAAGATATATGTTGACCGCTCGTCCACTTGGCAAGGCAGCGGAATCGACATATTGCTTATCTCATCTCGGGAGGACCGGATGTAGCTCTATGTTCGGCTTGACTACCGAGCCACCAATAATGGAGCGGAATATGAGACATTGATAGCTAGTCTATAGGTAGCTCGGCATGTGGGAGTGATAAGTGTGCAACTGTCACTTGCGCAAGATCAAATTAATTCATTTATATTCAATCGAACCCCTTAACCTACACTAAGGTAGTATAGTAGAGGACCGAGTCATCTCTCACGTGGAACCAGTGGTAGGACGTTTGCTCTCAGATGAAATCGAATAATGGGGTTTTGTTTTAGAATTTCTACACCTAATGCAAATAAGGAAATCCTAACTAACCAACAAATATGAACTCACAATGCAGTGCCACTCTACGTCACGAGAATCTTTTCTACAAAAGAAACATGCATAGAGAAAGCAACAATTAAACAAACACAATTGACTAAACAAACTTAACAACAATTAAACAAAACCTAAAATGCATAAAAGCTAAACTTGTACCACATTGTCACCCTATGACACAAGATCAACAATCATACATAAATGGAACTAAACATAATATGAAACTAAACAATTAAATATGCATCCTAAGGAAATAACAAGTAGATCAAACACAAAATTAAGCTACAACTAAATATGAACAATTAAATAGTAAGGTAAACTACACTATCTGAACAAGTCTCCTACGATCAACCACCAATCGACTACCTCCGTCGTCACACGGAGACTCGGTTTGGAACGCCGGCCCCGGTGGGCAGCAACACAATAACGGAACCTTTGATCTACAACTCTCAACAGCATAATCCACACAAAATTAAGAAGGAAGAACAGTGATGTACTTCAAATTGACACACTGAGATGCAACTTGCTTTTGCCAGAATTGATACACTGAATTTGTTGGAGTTCCTGCCTTCAGAACGTCATCCATAGGAAGCCATAGCACTACTCAATGATGGAAGAAGAAGAAATTCGCCAAAGAAGAAGAAGGGAAGCCGACTTCCTCTCTGTTAAGACCTCTACTTCCACAACGCCATCCACAGAAGAATCTCCGTTGAGGAAGGGATGAAGAAGGATGCTTGTCGGAGAAGAACGCCTCACCGAATAGAAACCTTAGTTGGGCACCGTCGCCCTTTTGTCGAGAATCGGGAGTGAAGGGAACTCACTACGCCGGTGTAGAAACGCTCCACTGGAGAAGATGAGCCCTAGTAGGAGTCGTCGTTCACAGGAGTCGCCGACGTTTGCTGTCGTCGCCGCTTGGAGCAGATCGCGGAAGAGGAGGTTGGGGGCGTCGGGCCTGCTGAGAAGAAACGCTGACAATATGAGAAGAAAAGAAAGTAGAAAGGGTTGGCCGGCCGGCGGCAAGGAAAGAAAAGATGTCGCCGACCGGTGGTGAGGAGAAGAAAGCAGAAGTGCGGGAGGCGCTGTACCCTATAAGTCGCGAGAGAAAGATCACCCCCCCTCCCCCCCTCAAAACTGTTCGCGTGAGGAGAAGAAGAGGGTTCTTAATGGGTTGTCGGGGTTGGGTTAAGGAGGTGAGGATTTTTGGGTTTGGTTGATGGGATCCGGATCCAATAAGAGAAGGAAAATTGGGTTTTTAAAATTGGGCTTGAAGAGTGGGCTTTTAGATTAAGTTTGAATTGGAGCTCCTCTTCTTGGTTGAACCCTTGATCCCTATGAACGGTCCAGATCGCTTTAAATCAGGATGAAGGGCTGGATAACTGAATGAAGGAATAAGATCTCTCTAGATCAGGATCAACGGTCCATATTAATTCAGCTTGATCTCCTCCGTTTAACCTCCAAATCAAGTCAAATTTGATCCGATCAGACTCTAATCCATGGCTCTTTAGATTTCCTACAAAACCACATAAAAACATGAGATTAAATTCTATAATTTGTAGAAAATTTACAATTAAATCCAAAATAAAGTTCCTACTCACAACACATAGTATAAACATCAAATTAAGCATGTGAGAAGATAAAAATGTCAATAATAAGAGCCAAAATAATCAATAAAAATGCTAGTTATCAGGGAGCCGCTAAAGTCCTTATCCACTCGGACTCTCAGTTGGTTGCTCAACAGCTATCCGAGATGTTCGAGATAAGAAACGCCCGACTCAGGCTCTATGTGGAGGCTTTTGAAAAGCTGAAGAGCAACTTTCAGGAGGGTATTATACAAAAGCTCCCCCGATCGGAGAACTAGACGGTGGATGAGTTGGCAAAATTAGCCAGTTTACTGTCGTCGAACGTCATAGGGCAACCGATCGAACAGGTCTCCCTTGTGGTGCATATTGACCGAATGGAAGGAATGACCTTCCCGAACGACTGGAGGACAGCTCTGACAGAGTTTCTACGGTCAGGAGTAACACCTGCTGATCAGGAAGAAGCTCGCCTACTAAAGAAGAGGGTTGGACGATTCACCTTGATTGGGGACCAGCTTTATAAGAGAGTCTTCTCCAAGCCCCTATTCAAATGCATCCGATCGGAAGATGTTGAGTGCATTCTGTGGGAGGTGCACCAAGGCTCCTGCGGAGGCCATCCAGGCGGCCGTGCATTAGCTCGAAAGATACTCCTGGCCAGATATTTTTGTCCAACCCTCCAAGAAGATGCTACTCGGACGGTGGTCACCTGCTTGTCTTGCCAGGAGTATCACAACCTTCCGCACCAATCGACCGAGGAAATGAAGGCGTCCACAGTATCTTACTCGTTCGACCAATGGGGCATGGATATCGTTGGGTCATTCCCCATGGCGATCGGTCAGCAGAAATTTCTGCTCGTCGCGGTCGACTACTTCTCAAAGTGGGTGGAAGCTGAGCCGCTTACAAGAATAACCGAGCAGATGGTCATTAAGTTCATTTGGCAGAACATCATATGTCGGTTCAGCATCCCATGCCGACTCATGTCAGACAATGGGAGGCAATTCGCCAGTCAGGGGCTCAGAGAGTGGTGTGAGGACTATGACATCCAACAAGCATTCACATTGGTGGCCTACCCCTAGGGCAACGGATAAGCCGAAGTCACCAATCCAGAGATCCTCAAAGTTTTATGCGCTCGGCTCGACCATGTTGGAGGGCTCCCCAGTGTGTTGTGGGCCCTTCGTATGACCCCGAAGGAGGCGACCGGCGTAACCCCTTCCACTTAGTATACGAAGGTAAAGCAGTCATCCCCGTGGAGGTCGGAGTAGAATCCGATCGGGTGTAGTGCTACGATGAAGGAAACGCCGAACAAAGGCTCATGGAGCTCGACTTGGTGGACGAAATGTAGGTGAAAGCAGTTGTTCAGCTCACAGCGTACCAGCAATGGATTAAACAGAACTACAATCGGAGGGTGATGCCGAGGTCCTTCTAGGTCGGTAATCTCGTCTGGAAGAAAGTGAAGTCGGTCGGCGATGTCACCAAGCTCGAAGCCCCATGGGCAGGACCTTTCAAGATCATCCAAAAGCTCCATTCAGACGCTTATTACTTGGAGGATGAAGATGGAAGGCAGCTCGAAAGGCAATGGAGCGCAAATCATCTCTAACCCTACGGGGCTGGATGAGAGGTGTGCGAGTAAATACCATGTATTTTTGTATGTTTCCTGAACGTAGGCCAAAATATGAATAAAAAGTGAAGGCCTCTTGAAATGTGTCTCCATCAACAGTCGAGCGGCGTCCTTAAACTCTTGTCTTCATCAACGGTCGAGCGGTGACCTTAAACTTTGTCTCCATCAGTGGTCGAGTGGTGACCTTAAACTCTTGTCTCCATCAACAGTCGAGCAGCAACCTTAAACTCTTGTCTCCATCAATGGTCAAGCGGCGACCTTAAACTCTATCTCCATCAGCAGCCGAGCGGCAATCTTAAACTCTTGTCTCCATCAACGTTTGAGCGGCAACCTTAAACTCTGTCTCCATCAACGGTCGAGCGGCGATCTTAAACTCTTATCTCCATCAACGATCGAGCGGCGACCTTAAACCCCTGTCATCAATCAACAGTCGAGCGGTGACCTTAAACCCTTGGCTCAGTGAGCGAGCAAGTGTCGATGAATAGCCGACCGTGAACCCGGGCTACTCAAAAGCTTGAAGTCTTCAAAATACAGTGATCGTTCGGGACTATTCTTCAAAATACTCCCATGGCCAATCGGAAGGTAGCAGAATCTTAATGAACTCTGGAGACAAAAAGAATCGATCGGTTGGATAGACTAATCATGGACGATCGAAGGAGTCACGAGGCCATGAGTTCTCGCAATGCTCATAAGATGAGTTGAAAAAGCATACAAGGAGATAAAGCTTGTCCGAACGGACAAGCATTCATTAAAACTTCAAAAATTTTATAAGAGCTCTCGACCTCACTCAAGGTAGTCTAAGGCGTCGTCAGGCAGCGACGAGGTAAGTTTGTCCCAGCTGATGATATTGCTGGTTAGAGTTGTCGACAGGTAGCCACCCTCTCTAAGCTGATCAATCATCCCGTCGATCGCCAGGTCAAACAGGCGGAGTGCCTGGTCGGTAATCTTGTCGTTGAAAGCATCCGAGCGAATATAATTCTTCTTCATAGTTTTGAACTGGCCAACATCGACATCTTGGTAAGTCTTCAAAGACGCTCGAGAGACCTCTAGCTCGTCCTTCGCGGTGGCCAGTGCATTATCTTTAGCGGCGAGTTAGCTACGAAGGGCAGCTTCTTCGGTTGGCCAGCTATTCCACTCGGCGACCAGGAAATCCTCAGCTTCCTTGAGTTTCTGGGCGAGAGCCCGAGCCTCCTTATTCTTTAGCTCGAGGTCTTCGATGGCCCGAAGCTTCCTCGCATTGAGCAACTTAATCTTGTTGTCGAAGGTGCGGACCTACTTATTGAGCCGAGCTAGTAGAGTGGCCTGCTCGGCACTCTTTCCCCATTCGGCCTCGAGCAGCCTAGTGCTCTTCTCCAGATCGGCTCGTAGTTTAGCCACCTCGGCGTTCGTCTGCTCTTGAGAGGTAGAGGATTGGCCGCTCGACGCCTTCATTTTCTTCACTTCCTCCTCCAAAAATGCGAGTCTTTGTCACATGGTCAGGCTCTCCAACCAGTACTGCAAACAACAAAGCGAATATAAGCGCCGATTGGAAATAAACTATGAAAATACAAAACTTACCCTAGTAAACATCTAGGTGTGGTTGTTCGCAAGCGCCCTAGGAGGCATCATCGCCGCACGGGCTAGGGAGTCTGCCCATATTTGGGCGAGCGACCCTTGGATGATGATTTGGTGCTCGGGGGCTCGGGATGAAGCGTCTGTCGGCTCGCGCCACTCTTCGGTCGGTAGGTGAAGAATCACCATAATATGGCCTTGGCCGCTCGGGGCTAATTGTGCAGAAGTAGCTCGTCCGGATGGCCGAGATGAAGAAGTTGGATGGATGCCAGACTTCTTGGCTTTCGATTTTGGTGGCAGGAAGGCCACTGGCGGTGCACAGACGGTTCTTTGTGGCAAACCGGAGAGGAAAGGAGTCCTATCTGACGACTCGGGAGCAGTAGACTCTTGGACGGAAGTGGGGGTCGACGTCTTGACCCGTTCGGTGAACCACACCCCCAAAGTAGCAGAGCGTGATGAAAGCTCCGCCCAGCACCTCTTGCGCCTAATCAATGGCTCGGTTGAGGAGGTTGAGCCCGAAGCCCCCTCAACTTGAATGACTAGAAGCCATTCAGAAGGAAGTTCAGAGCTGACAGTCGCTCCACCACTTACCAAGAAGGGAGTTGCTTCGCTCTCATTTTGTGGCTCTTCTTGTGAGCCAACCGGCTGCAGGCCGCGGCTCTCTAATTCTTCCACAGCAGTCACGTTGATCATGGCATTTGAAAGCTTCGTCTTGCTAGCCAGACGTGCACGTAGCATGACTACGGCTGCAAAAGAGGAATAAAAATCGGTTAGAATCAAAAGAAGGGTTGAAGAAGTTGTATACCTAGGCTAGATGGAAGCCGAGTGCGAATCGGACTCAAGCCAAAGATGTAGAGGGCACCCTCCAACAGTAATTTGTGGATGTCATACTTCTGACCGGCCGGCATGGAAGAGACATTGAAATAGTCTGACCGGCTCTTGTACTGCTTCAAGGGAGGTTGGGTCGCCACTTCAAGCTGCTAGTGGGTCGAGAAGTCTGGCCGCTCGGGAAGGCGTATAAAAAAGAAATATTCCTTCCAATGCTTGTTGGAGGTCGGCATCTTGTCAAAGAAAACCAATCCCACTCGGGCTTGGAAAAGGAAAGTCCCCGGTTCAGATAATTTTGGATAATAAAATAGTGGAAGATCCGGGAGGTGAGAGAAATGTCGTGCAAGCTGAAAAGAACGACGACACTACACAACAACCAAAAGGAGTTCGGCACTAATTGTTGAAGGGAGATGCGAAAGTATTTACACACGGTGGGAAAAAAGGGATGAATGGGGAACTGTAGTGTTGGTGCAATATCCCTCAGGTCAAGGTTGACCTGGTTAACCAAGCTGAGTCTTGGTTTGGGTTTAGATGTTTGACAATAAGATATTGATTGAAGAAGAGTCAAGTAGGTCAAGGATGACCGGATACTTGACTGAGAAGTCCTAACTGGGATGTTAGGCAGGAGGAAAATCCTGGTGAGTGAAGCCAGGTGAAAGTCCTAGTGAGTGAAGCTAGGCAGATGGAAAGTCCTAGTGAGTGAAGCTAGGCAGATGGAAAACCCTAGTGAGTGAAACTAGGTGAAAGTCCTGGTGAGTGAAGCCAGGTGAAAGTCCTAGTGAGTGAAGCTAGGCAGATGGAAAGTCCTAGTGAGTGAAGCTAGGCAGATGGAAAGTCCTAGTGAGTGAAACTAGGCAGATGGAAAACCCTAGTAAGTGAAACTAGGTGAAAGTCCTGGTGAGTGAAGCCAGGCAAGGGAAAATTCAGATGGATCAAGGATGATCGGACATCTGGTGTTGGGAAGTCCAAGTAGGTCAAAGGAGTGACCGGATACTTGGCACGACTAGAAAAGTCCAAGTGGGTCAAAGGGATTGACCAGACACTTGGTGGGAAGTCCTAGCAGGTCAAAGGAGTGACCAGATGCTAGGCATGATGTACCAACGGGTCAAGGTTGACCGGATGTTGGTTTGGGAGTCTTGGAACTTGGTTTTGGGCAAAAACCAAGTGCTGGATCGATCGTGGATCGATCCAGAGGCTGAATCGATCGGTGGATCGATCCGAGATTCCAGATTGAAACTGCGGATCGATCCGTGGATCGATCAGATGTCCCAATCGATCGGTGGATCGATTGACGCTTTCGCGCGATAAGCGCCGGATCGATCCGTGGATCGATCAGCGTCTAGTCAAGCTCTGGATCGATCTGTGGATCGATCCAAAGCCTCCCCGATCGATTGGGAACATTTGAATCGATCGGGATCCGACCGTTGGCGTCGATAAAGGCCGCAGGCGCACGATTCCTTCGGCATCTCTTCTCCGATTCACTCCAGATCTTTCGCCAACTTCTCCACAGCGCTCTCAAAGATCAGATCGCCAGTTCTTGAAGGATCTTGGAAGCTTTCCAAGTCAAGAGGCGGATCAAAGGCAAGAAGAGAAGCTAGGGTTAGGGTTTTCTGTACTCATTGTAAGCTTTGCGCTTGTATTTAGTTTCCCTTTCCTTTCGTCTTGTACTGAGAGTCTTGTAGGGCTTCTCCGCCCTCGGTAGTTACCGAAAAGGAGTGTTTTCATAGTGGAGGGTGCGTGCGTGGTGTGGATCCTTGGACTAGTCACCTCTTGTGAGGTGGATACCAAGTAAACCAACCTTGTTAGCGTTGTGTGTTCGTTTCTGTTATTTTCCGCTGCATATCTTTGAAGAAACAAGCCACGCCGAGCGACGAGCTATTCACCCCCCTAGCTACTTTTGGTCCTAACAAGTGGTATCAGAGCGAGGCCGCTCTTCACCGGAATCATCGCCGGAAGGGTCAAGCATAACAAGAAAAGCTAGAGGGTGAAGAAGTTGGAGCAAATTCTTCAAGTTCAAGACTTTATCAAGCTCAACTTCAAGATGCAATTCCAAGATGGACTTGGTTTTGACACAAGGGTGGCTCCACCATACACTTCTACGAGTTTCGATTCTTGGAAATCAAGAATCGAAAATTTTCTTATGATGGAGATAGAGCAATGGTTTGCTCTAATGGAAGGCTTCAAGGCTCCAAGAAATTCAAAGGGTAAAGTTCTCAAGAGGAGCAAGTGGAGCCAAGAGCAAGTCCAAAGGTGCGAGGCTAATGACAAAGTGACCAAGCTTTTGGTCAATTTATTGCCAAGCACCATCCTTTGCAAAATTGGAGAATTTGAAGATGCAAAGGAATTATGGAGCAAATTGGACAAGCTTCATGAAGAGATCCCCTCCACTGTACAAGATCATGAAGAATCCAGAGAGGGTGACTCTTTGGAGCAAGACCAAGAGGAGGACTCCGAGGTTGAGAGATGCTCAACCTCCGAAGAAGAGGAAATCCAAGAAGCTTCATCCTCAAGGGAATGCAACGAAGGGAACAAGGAGGGAGCATACTCCTTGTTTCATGTTCAAGATGATGAAGCCTCCACCTCTAGGATTGAGGGGGAGCAATCCTTGGTGACGCCGGATCAAGAAGAAGGAGAAGCTTCTACATCCGGGTCAAGTAAAGAAGAAGAAAATGGTGCCACCTCCGAAATTCAAGAAATAGCAAATGGAGAAGCAAGTGCCATCCCTACACAAGAAGGTATAAATGTTTCAATTAAAAACAAAAATCATATAATATGTTTTGAGTGTAGGGAAAGTGGGCACTACAAGAGCAAGTGTCCCAACTTGGCCAAGAAGAAGGACCAAGTGGCACAAAAGGGCAAGGAGAAGCCCAAGGAGACCATCCCCGGAACAAAAAGGAGCAAGGAGCACATTGTGTGCTTTTCTTGCAACCAAAAAGGGCATTACCGAAGTCAATGCCCCAAAGGGAAGAAGATGGTCAAGACTCAAGGAGGCATTAGTCAAGGGGGAGCCTCCTGTTGGTGCAACCTTAGGTCAAGGTTGACCTGGTTGACCCGACTCGAGTTGACGTGACTCGAGTTGTATTTTGATGTTTGACTTGGGAAGATTGTCGGTGCAACCTTAGGTCAAGGTTGACCTAGTTGTGTTGCATGTTGATGTTTGACACTCGTGAGAGAGTTCTATTCTTGATGTGGGACAAGAATAGATGTTTGGGAGATTGTTGGTGCAACCGTAGGTCAAGGTTGACCTGGTTGACCTGATTCGGGAAAAAGTCCAAGCAGGGAGCTTGGCACTGGAAAAGTCCAAGTATGGAGACTTGGCACTGGAAAAGTCCAAGCAGGGAGCTTGGCACGCGAAAAGTCCAAGTATGGAGACTTGGTACTGGAAAAGTCCAAGCAGGGAGCTTGGCACGAGAGAAAGTCCTAACTGGGATGTTAGGCAGTGTGGAAAGTCCTGGTGAGTGAAACCAGGCAGTGGGAAAGTCCTAACTGGGATGTTAGGCAGTTGGAAAGTCCTAACTGGGATGTTAGGTAGTTGGAAAGTCCTGGTGAGTGAAGCCAGGCAGTGAGAAAGTCCTAACTGGGATGTTAGGCAGTGTAGAAAGTCCTGGTGAGTGAAACCAGGCAGTGAGAAAGTCCTAACTGGGATATTAGGCAGTGGGAAAGTCCTAACTGGGATGTTAGGCAGTTGGAAAGTCCTGGTGAGTGAAACCAGGCAAGGGAAAATCCAGATGGATCAGGGATGATCGGACTTCTGGTGTTGAAAAGTCTAAGTGGGTCAAAGGGATTGACCGGACACTTAGCGGGGAGTGCTAGCAGGTCAAGGGAGTGACCGGATGCTAGGCATGATGTACCAACAGGTCAAGGTTGACCGGATGTTGGTGTGGAAGCCTTAGGTTTAGGGTTGAAAAGTTTGGATCGGGCTGCAGACCGATCCAATGATACATGGCTCATCCGACGGCCCGGTGACCGATCGATATGCTCGATGGTTATCGATCGACGGCCCGAGAACCGGAGATCGATGGCGGCGGAGAAAAAGCTCGATCGGTCCGTAGACCGATCAGGAGGTTCGATCGGTCCGTGGACCGATCAGTTTCTGATCGGTCCATGGACCGATCAGGGACGAAACAGAAGCATAGGCTTCTTCCCTGATTGGTCCATCAGATGTTGCCTGATCGGTCCACAGACCGATCAGGGTTCTAGCCGTTGCGACGCAACGGCTAGTTTCTTCGCTGTTTCTTCTTCGCAGGTATAAAGGGGCTGAGAGCTTCTACAGGGATTCTTCTTTTTCAACTTCTTCCTCTTCTTTCTGCTGCTGAGCTCTGCTGAGTTCTTGAAGCATTGAAGCTTTGCGTGAGCTTCCTTTTGGCTGGGTCACCTGCTGTTGTAGGCGCTTGGAGCTGCTGCTTCTTCCAGTCGAAGAGAAGGCAAGCAAGAGTTTTCTTACTGTTGTATTTCTTGCTGTCTTTCTTTGTATTTCTGTACTCTCCTTACTTGCTGTTGCAAGAGTGTGTTGTGGCGAGGTTTCTCCACCCATAAGGAGTTTGTATTAGCCGGTTCTCCGGGGACTCATCCACCGACGGATTGACTGGACTCGTCCACCTTACGGACACGCCGAGGAGTAGGAGCCCTAATCTCCGAACCTCGTTACATCGGTTTGTTTGAGGTTTGTATTCTTCCTTTCGTTTCTAGTTTATTTTTCCGCTGCGCTAACGAATTGTAGGAAGAAACGAGCGATTTGGGGCGGCTATTCACACCCCCCTCTCTAGCCGAGTACGAAGAGATCCCAACACCTCCAAGGTAAAGAAGGAAGGTAACATTTATTGAGCCTACCCCTTTACATTATGGTAAAAAGCATGATAGTTCTAACTTTTATCATTTTGATGCAATTTACCATAAGAATAGGAAGCATGAGGGCTTTAAGGAAAAGCATGTGGCCCTACATGCCAAAACTACTACACCTAAGGCTAGGAATGTAGGTAAAAGTCTAGGCAAGAACTCTAAGGATTGTAGCTACAAGCCTAGAAACAAAAATGCTCATGAACTTAATGGAAAAACAAAAACTAAGGACTTAGTGATGGAAAATCAAGTCTTGAGGTCAAGACTTGATAAAATGGAAAAGACCCTAAAAAGGATGGAAAATATCCTATTAGGGCAAAAAGAGCATAACCTAGGTTTAGGGGTACAAAAGTCATCCAATGGCCATAGAGGTTTGGGATACAAACCAAAGGCTAAGAAGGATGTGCCCTCTTACCATAGAGTTCCATATAGTTATGGAACAAACCCTAGGTCTAGTGGTCAAGCCAAAAATACTAGGGAAGTCATCCCTAAGAGTATTTTTGCAATAAATGTGACTAAGGCTTCTAAGAAGTCTAAGAAAGTCACAAACAAGGTCACAAGAGAGGCTATCCCTAGAGTTGACCTAGAAAGTGTGACCAAGGCCTCCAAGAAGCCAAACAAGGTCACTAGGAAGGTATCTAGGGAAGTTATCCCTAGTAAATACCTAGAGCATCCAAGGAGCACCAATAGGTGTTGGGTTCCTAGGAGCATCTTCTCTACCCCATAGATGGGTTAGAGAGTGTCAACTCCGATTAGAAGGGTAGTTAACCCAACTTTGAGGAAATTGACACTCAAGGAGCATTTTCAAGGTTTTTGTTAACCTTTGAAAATGAAATGGAAGTATTATTTACTCCTTGAAAGAGTAAAATGTGCCTAATGGTGGAAAATTGATTTTATCTTAAAAAGGCATAAATTGGGAAAACCTAGAGAAATACCAAGTTGGGATTTTGGTATTCTCTTATAAATTTTAAGGCACTCCGGGCCTTGATTTATGTGATTACTCTTGAGGAAAAATGGAATATGCCAACATTTGAGGATAAGCTTAATTTCAATTGGCATAAATTAATCAAGAGAATTAGAAATGCCCATTTAGGTTTTGGCACTCTCTTGAAGCACTTTGGGCAATCTAGGGTTTAAGTCTTAGGATTAGCTAAGATTAACGATACTTAGATAGGTAATCTAGGTATATCTTATTTATGCTAAACCTTGCCATGATTGTTTGCTCATAATATGCCATGACATCATATTTTATCTTATGTGTATTTTGCATTCATGACTTATCATGAAAAATAAAAAAATACCATGTCATGCCATACATACATCATGTAGTTATAGGAATCTTTCTTTTGAAAGCTATTTTATTTTGATGTATGCCATAACATTATCATGCATTATGTTTATTTCCTAAAATTAAGGACATATGGCATTAGTTAAACAAGTGGCATTTGTTTACAACAAGTGGAATAAACAAGTGACATTTGTTTAACAAGTAAATCAACAAGTAACATCCTTTGTGGATGTCTACCTCTCAAAATGCCTAGATAGATATGCATGATCCCTAGAATAGGGCAAAACCAAAATCTTACATCTCACAAAGACCTATAAGATGACTTGTATGTGTTTCAGTGCACATTAGATACAAGTGAGATGTTAGGATGATGAACAAAACTCAAGATGTTGATTTAGTGCATTCTTTTGAGTTTTAAATTCATCAAAACACATAGTTATGTGTTTTCCCATCATTGGGAAAGCTAATGTACAAGTCATGTGCATTATGCCCAAGGAACATGATGGGATATTGGTTTTGAAAATGTTTTTAAAATGTTTTTTTTGAAAACTTTGGTGAAGGCTATCTTTTGATAGTAATCACCATTGAATAGTTAGACACAAACTTGAAGAAAACGCTAAAGTTTTTGCAAGTTTTCAAGTTTACGTCAATCTTTGAAAATATAAAGTATTTTCATAGAAAGCTATTTTTCCATGATTAAGTATGCCCTAAATAATGTCTACACGAAATTTCATGATTTTTGGATTTGTGTAGAATTTTCTAGGGGTTTCTGAAGTTGACTGAAATGGAATTTCAGCAACTATCAGAACTCCGATCGATCCATGGATCGATTGGAGTTCCTGAATCGATCCGTGGATCGATTCGTAAATCTTCTCGAGCAGAAGCTCGCTGGATCGATCGTGGATCGATCCACACCTTGAATCGATCGGTGGATCGATTCGGATGGTTCAATCGATTGGATCCCAACTCCATCGATCCAAGTTGCTGATTTTGGATGGGGACTTCAGCATCTTTGAACCATGGTTAGTCTATGTAACCATTCCAAACCCTTAAAATACATTTGTATACATAAAAAGGGTGTTTTCGTGTTGAAAACAAGGATGGAATGGTAAAGGAAGGCTAAGTTGAAGTTTAGGTTGAGGTTTGTTTCAAATTTTGAACATTTGAACCTCAAAACTTCTAAATTTGGGTTTCCTAAAGGTTTAGGGATTCCAAGTCATTGTTGGTGCAATGACAGAAGTTACCACCATGTCTTTAGGGGGAGGGACTCTTTAAAGGCATGAAAATTATTTTTCATGAACCTTGGAAGGTGGTTAACCTTCTTTAAAGAAAATGCTCATGGACGAGCTTTTGAACTTGAAATGGGGAGTGGATATCCTCATTATTTCAAGTGGAAACTCAAGAGTGGTTAGAAAATGCTCAAGGTTGGGTATTTGTCTACATTGAGGGTGAAGTTAAGGATAAATGAAGGGTATGGGACATTCATTGTCGTGTTGATCACAACGAGTGATGTTGTGAACAACGATGAGCAACTCTTCAGGGGGAGAGTTGTCAACAAATGGATTTGTTGATGTATACCCAAAATTGGGGCATGGGTTGATGTGTGCCCAAAGATGGGTTGATGTGTTTTATCAGTAGGGGGTTGATGTGTGCCAATAGGGGGAGAATGAAAGGAAGTAAGGTAGGTTTTCATTACCTAGAGGGAGTTTGCCCTCTTAGGGGGAGAATGAAAAGCTTAACTTATGTGTTCATTACCTAGTGGCATGAAGAAGGAGGCTATAGGATTAGCCTAACTTACATGTGGGATTGTAAGTGTTATTGTGGTATTGTCAAACATCAAAAAGGGGGAGATTGTTGGTGCAATATCCCTCAGGTCAAGGTTGACCTGGTTAACCAAGCTGAGTCTTGGTTTGGGTTTAGATGTTTGACAATAAGATATTGATTGAAGAAGAGTCAAGTAGGTCAAGGATGACCGGATACTTGACTGGGAAGTCCTAACTGGGATGTTAGGCAGGAGGAAAATCCTGGTGAGTGAAGCCAGGTGAAAGTCCTAGTGAGTGAAACTAGGCAGATGGAAAGTCCTAGTGAGTGAAGCTAGGCAGATGGAAAACCCTAGTGAGTGAAACTAGGTGAAAGTCCTGGTGAGTGAAGCCAGGTGAAAGTCCTAGTGAGTGAAGCTAGGCAGATGGAAAGTCCTAGTGAGTGAAGCTAGGCAGATGGAAAGTCCTAGTGAGTGAAGCTAGGCAGATGGAAAGTCCTAGTGAGTGAAACTAGGCAGATGGAAAACCCTAGTAAGTGAAACTAGGTGAAAGTCCTGGTGAGTGAAGCCAGGCAAGGGAAAATTCAGATGGATCAAGGATGATCGGACATCTGGTGTTGGGAAGTCCAAGTAAGTCAAAGGAGTGACCGGATACTTGGCACGACTAGAAAAGTCCAAGTGGGTCAAAGGGATTGACCAGACACTTGGTGGGAAGTCCTAGCAGGTCAAAGGAGTGACCAGATGCTAGGCATGATGTACCAACGGGTCAAGGTTGACCGGATGTTGGTTTGGGAGTCTTGGAACTTGGTTTTGGGCAAAAACCAAGTGCTGGATCGATCAGGGGATCGATCCAGGATTTTCCCAGTGAACAGAAAGCCTCTGGATCGATCCGTGGATCGATCCAGATGTCCCAATCGATCAGTGGATCGATTGGGACGCGGCTGCTTCGCGCGATAAGCGCTGGATCGATCCGTGGATCGATCCGTGGATCGATCCAGGCGCGTTTCCAGAGCACAGAGGCGCTCTGGATCGATCCGTGGATCGATCCAAAGCCTCCCCGATCGATTGGAATCGGGATCCGACCGTTGCGTCGAGTTTAAAGCCGCAGGCGCACGATTTCTTCGGCATCTCTTCTCCGATTCACTCCAGATCTTTCGCCAACTTCTCCACAGCGCTCTCAAAGATCAGATCGCCAGTTCTTGAAGGATCTTGGAAGCTTTCCAAGTCAAGAGGCGGATCAAAGGCAAGAAGAGAAGCTAGGGTTAGGGTTTTCTGTACTCATTGTAAGCTTTGCGCTTGTATTTAGTTTCCCTTTCCTTTCGTCTTGTACTGAGAGTCTTGTAGGGCTTCTCCGCCCTCGGTAGTTACCGAAAAGGAGTGTTTTCATAGTGGAGGGTGCGTGCGTGGTGTGGATCCTTGGACTAGTCACCTCTTGTGAGGTGGATACCAAGTAAACCAACCTTGTTAGCGTTGTGTGTTCGTTTCTGTTATTTTCCGCTGCATATCTTTGAAGAAACAAGCCACGCCGAGCGACGAGCTATTCACCCCCCTCCCCCTCTAGCTACTTTTGGTCCTAACATGTAGACCGGCAATAAACTGATCCCTAAAGAAACAAATACAGTCGGGCAGCGGAGAGTTTGGCCAATCGGAAGGAGAGGGAAGAAAGACTTGATAATTGGGCGGAAACTCGAATGCAGCTGTCAAACTCTTAGCATTGTCGGCGTCAAACCGGGACTCGGTAGAGGTGTACCAAAGCCAAGGGATGCCGGCGGGAGGCTGTGAGGAACTCGCCATCGTAAAAACAAGGGAGGATGAAGAGATGAGAAGGAAAAAAAGCCTACTGGCAGAATTATCGCTGGAACGCTAAGGGACGCCGAAAAATTTGAAGACGAGGAAACACAGAGGTCGGAAGATGAGAAAGCAAGGGGTGATGTGAAGGAAGCTTACTGGAAAGAGGTCGTCGTAGGAGTAGGAAAGAGGAACGTCGCCGGAGCACAGAAAGAGCGTCACCGAAGAACTCGAAGAGAAATGCGCAAAGGCGGCGACGTGCACGGGCTTATAAGCCTCGAGACCGGCCGACTAGAGCCGTCTGATCTAGGTCGTAGAAACCCATACCGAGATCTTACCATTGAATTGAACGCCAAACCTCACATCACCAGTGCATATCCGCTTGTCATGTTAGGCGTGCAACAATAGTGGTCGTGACACGTGGCGCCTCACCACGAGTCGGCATTTAATGAAGGCATGGGGGCATGCTTAGCCTTAATGCGAAGAGATTTGCATGATTTCCCAAAAATCTAGGTGACATAAGCCTGGCTCGCGCCCACCCAAGACAGTCCGAGAAAATATTGCACAAATATAAACCTTCGTTGTGCCGATAGGATTGGGGGAGCATACCTACGGCCAAATAACAAGCTTCAACAGGGTGATCGGCAGGAAGCGGTCGCATCCCGATCAGAAACCAAGTAGTGCCGAAGGCCGATCGGGTGGAAAACTGCTCAGAGAATTGTCTAGTCAGTCAAACTTTCTGCCTCCTTCGAGTAAACTTAAGGGGGAGGTATGTGATGCGGTGATAATGAGGGGCCCCACCCCACAGTCACGGTGGAGGTCAAAGTCAAGACGATCAACGCGCAGATAGTATCGGTAAGTCGGGCAAAGCATGCCCCTACCAGGGGAGAAGGCTCTAATCCGCCGTCGCATTCAAAACGAGGGGAGTCAAACGACCAACGCTCAATGGATTAGCGGACACCGAACGGAGGAGGAGACGAGGTGCAGAAGTCAGGCTGAGTAGCTACCCCGCTCGGCCAGACAGCAGAGCTCGACATTGGCAAAGGTCGACTTCGACCGAGCAGCTACCTCGCTCGGCCTGACAACATGTCTCGACAGTGGCAGAGTGGAACTTCGGACAAACGAACACACGTACAGGAGTAGCGAGGTTCTGGCCGATAGGATGGAACACCAAAGCGGCGAAATCCCAACTAAGCGGCCAACCCACTCGGCCTTGCAGTACACTCCCTCTGATATCCATCGATATCCTTTTGGGAGTTGGTGTCGCCTATTTGTGTGGGAAGTATCCGACGATCGAACCTATGTTTTGATTATGTTAAAGGGTTCAAAGTTAAGGTGTTTTGTTTACTAATATGTTGAATGAGCATTGCAGAAAAAGTCCTAAGTGTACTTAGGCAAAAGTCCTAACTGTTGGAGCAATCTAGGTACCCTAGGTTTTGATGTTTGGGCAAAGGTTTAAGTTAGGTCTATTGTTGTATTTGATATGCATTGTGAGTATCCAGGATACAGGTACAATAAGGAAAGTCCAAGTGTGATCTTGGAAAAGGAGGAAAGTCCAAGGATGAGTCTTGGCGGTGTAAGTCCAATCATGTAGTCTTAGCAACATAAGTCCAAGTGTGACTTGGCAATAGATGAAGTCCCGGAGGCACAATCTCTTGGCAAAGGAAGACCCGACAATAATGACAAGGCCGATGGAAGCTCCAGAAGGCAAGACGTGAAGGATGGGGAGACATTTGAGGGGCGTAAGGCTGATGGAGGAGGCTAGTTCTAGGTTGATCGGGCGAGAACGAGTGCTGAGTGAATGTACTCGGGGGCTAAATCTTAGGATTAGGGTTTACTGTAGCAGAACTGTAGTGTTACTGTAGTGTTACTGTAGCAGTCGACTGATGGTTTCATCAGTCGACTGGTGCAGTCGACTGGGAGCAAACAGAGAGCTGGTATCGAGCCGTTGACCTGCAACGATCGAATTTCCACAGAGGGCAGTCGACTGGTAGGCGGGATTTTCCAACCCGTGGCCTATATAACCAAGACTTTGTTGGGATTTTCGAGCCGCAAAAACCGCTTTTTGCGTTGTGGAAACCTCGAAATCCCATGCCACCGGATCCGTGCGAAGATTAAAAGAACAAAAATTTTGTGTACATGTTTTTCTATCCTAGATCTACATTAGTTCTACATGGTTAAGAGATAATCCTTGTAGCGAAGCCCTTCGCGAATCCCGCTCGTCCAAGAAGATGCCGGATCTCAAGGGTGTCAAGTGAACACCCCTCTATGTGTATCCACACGAACGATTAGGTGAAAAAAACACCTAGAGTGTGCTAGCACTCTTGGATGTTTCTGCCAAGGAGGAGGAGAGGGAGAGAAGAGGAAGCAAGGAGGAATAATCATGATCGATAATGAAAATAAGCCTTGGTCACTAGCACTAGTACCAATCAGTGTAGGCTCTAAGACCCAATGACCTAGTGTGACCATCATGCTTTCTCTGTGCCAAAGCCTTGGTCAAGGGATCTGCGATGTTAGCTTCTGTGGGTACTCTGCAAATCTTCACATCTCCTCTATCGATGATCTCTCGAATGAGATGGAAGAGCCGTAGTATGTGTTTGGTCCGCTGGTGTGAGTGAGGTTCCTTAGCCTGCGCAATTGCTCCATTGTTGTCACAATAGAGCTCAATAGGATCTATTATGCTAGGAACCACCCCAAGCTCAGTAATGAACTTGTGGATCCAAACTGCTTCCTTTGCTGCTTCTGATGCAGCAATATACTCGGCCTCTGTTGTAGAATCAGCGACTGTGTCCTGCCTTGAACTCTTCCAGATCACAGCACCACCATTTATGCAAAACACGAACCCAGACTGTGATCGATAATCATCCTGGTCAATTTGGAAGCTAGCATCACTGTAACCCTTTACAGCTAGCTCGTCATCGCCTCCATATATCAAGAAATATTCTTTAGTCCTTCTAAAGTACTTAAGAATATTCTTGACCGCTATCCAGTGACTTTCACCTGGATCTGACTGGTATCTGCTTGTCATGCTCAAAGCATACGAGACATTAGGATGAGTACATAGCATGACGTACATGATAGATCCTATGGCTAAAGCATAAGGGATCTGATCCATGTGGTCTCTCTCCTCTCTAGAAGAGCGACTTTGAGTCTTCGAAAGACTCACACCATGTGACATCGGCAGAAATCCCTTCTTGGAGTTCAGCATGGCAAACCGTAGTAGTACCTTATCAATATATGTACTTTGACTTAGGCCAAGCACTCTCTTAGATCTATCTCTATAGATCTGTATGCCTAGAATACGGGCTGCTTCACCTAAGTCCTTCATTGAGAAATAATTCCCTAGCCAAGTATTTACAGACTGTAGCAAAGGGATGTCATTCCCAATGAGTAGTATGTCATCCACATACAATATAAGGAAGACAACTGTGCTCCCTACAACCTTCTTGTAGACACAAGGTTCATCTTCATTCTTGATGAAACCAAACTGTTTGATCGCATCATCGAATCTAAGATTCCAGCTCCGAGAAGCTTGCTTTAGTCCATAAATGGATTTATGTAGCTTGCATACTCTGCCAGTATGCTGTGGATCTACAAAACCCTCAGGTTGTGTCATGTACACATCCTCGAGCAGGTTTCCATTCAGAAACGCGGTTTTGACATCCATCTGCTAGATCTCATAATCTTGGTATGATGCAATAGGAAGCATGATCCGAATGGACTTAAACATCGCGACTGGAAAAAAAGTTTCATCCTAGTCAATACCATGAATTTGCTTGAAACCTTTTACTACCAGACTACCCTTATATATAAGTCCATCCATGTCAGTCTTTCTCTTAAAGACCCACTTACACCCAATGGGTTTTACCCCTTCAGGTGGATCAACCAAAGTCCATACTTGGTTGGTGTACATGGATTCCATTTCGGATCTCATGGCCTCTAGCCATTTCTCAGAATCTGGTCTCATCACAGCTTCCTAATAGGAGGTAGGCTCATCCTCAATGAGCACAACGTCATCATGGTCAGACAAGAGAAATGAATATCTCTCAGGCTGACGACGTACCCTATCAGACTTGCGAAGAGGTAGGTCTACTTGAACTGGTTGTTGTTTGTTCCTCAACTCCTTGTGGAACAACATCATCCACAACACTTTGTGGTTCCAGTTCAACTTCCATCGAGGCTTCAGTGCTATGGTTCACATCTTGAACTTCTTCAAGATCGAACGTACTCCCACTAGTTTTTATAGAAACAAAGTCCCTTTCTAGAAACACCCCAGTCTTTGCCACAACTACCTTGTGTTGACTGGGAATGTAGAAGTAATATCCTTTAGTTTCCTTGGGATATCCAATAAAATAGCACTTATCGGATTTGGGTCCCAGTTTGTCCGAGACTTGACGTCGAACGTAAGCCTCACAACCCCAAATCCTCATAAAAGACACTTGGCTTCTCTCCTAGTCCATATCTTATATGGTGTCTTTATCACAGCCTTGGATGGAACACAGTTGAGTATGAAGGTTGCAGTGTTCATAGCATAGCCCCAAAGAGATGTAGGAAGATCTGTGTGACTCATCATAGATCGCACCATATCTAATAGGATATGATTCCTCTGTTCGGATACATCATTCCACTGTGGTGTTCCAGGAGGAGTGAGTTGAGATAGAATCCCACACTCAGCTAGATAGTCACGAAACTCATGGCTAAGGTATTCTCCACCTCGATCTGATCGAAGTATCTTAATACTCTTGCCAAGCTGGTTTTGTACTTCATTCTTGAATTCTTTGAACTTTTCAAAGGATTCTGACTTATGTGTCATCAGATACACATAACCATATCTACTGAAGTCATCAGTAAATGTAATGAAGTACCTATAACCTCCTCTGGCAGCGACATTGAAAGGGCCACATACATCACTATGTATAAGTCCTAACAAGTCAGTTGCTCTCTTGCTGTGTCCACTAAAGGGAGTCTTGGTCATCTTGCCCAGTAGGCATGACTCGCATGTCTCATATGATTCAAAATCAAATGAGTCCAGCAAACAATCTTTATGGAGCTGGGATAAGCGTTTGTCATTTATATGACCTAAGCGACAGTGCTGAGATAGGTTTGGTTCATTTCATTTGATTTGAACCTTTTGGTATTTATGTTATAGATGAGGTTCTCTAAGTCTAGAATATAGAGTCCGTTAATCAGAGGTGCACTACAATAGAACATATCATTTAAATAAATTGAACAACATTTGTTCTTTATTATAAATGAAAAACCTTTCTTGTCCAAACAAGAAACTGAAATTATGTTCTTAGTAAGAGCAGACACATAACAATATTCATCTAGTTCTTGTACAAGCTCAGAGGGCAGAGATAGATAGTAAGTCCCTACAGCAACTGCAGCAACCCGTGCTCCATTGCCTACTCGTAGGTCTATCTCGCCCTTCGTCAATGTCCTACTATGTCTCAGTGCATGTACATTAGTACAAATGTGAGAAGCACATCCGGTATCTAATACCCACAATGAAAAAATAGAGATATTGACTTCTATAATATATATACCTGAAGTAGAAATCTTATTTCTCTTCTTCTTAAGATCTTCCAGGTATCCTTTGCAGTTCCTCTTCCAGTGCCCTACTTGTCCTTGATATAGTTGATGAAGATGTTCAACCATATCATAAGCACCCATCAACTCGTGTTGCTTCTGAAGCTCAGAGTTCATGGTTGCGAGCATAAGACAGGACACATCTAATGCGTCATCTTGATGCTTCTTGTAAGCATCACGGTCAGCTCGCGTGGCAGTGGCAGGAGGTGCCGCGGTAATGGGCTGCTCCATGACGTACAGTTTTGGTTCCTGTGTGAGAACAATTCTCAGGTTCCTGTATCAGTCCAGGAAGTTAGCTCCATTGAGCTTGTCCTTATCAAGGACAGAACGTAGGGATAAGGTGTTCATGTTTGACGACATGGTAATCTACAACAGAAAATGTAGAAAATAAATAATCATATTCCACTAATCATTTAATTAGGCTTTTAACTAAATGATGCTCCCACTGAATTATAGAAATTTTGTAGAATCAAGTCATGGATGTGGTCAAACCACACTTATTAGATTCTAACCAGCTAGCTATAATTCTTGTGGGACAAGATCCACATCATTTTTTTTTTGAGTTAGCTTTGGCTAAATCGCCCAAGACTTAATATGATCGGTAGATAATTAATTACCAATTACATCTCTATGCAACTCTTGTTTATTGGATCAAGATCCGCATGTATATTAAAACTTGAGTTAGCTTTGGCTAAATCGCCCAAGAGTTAATATAAATGTGATTTTGACCTATCTACCAACCATTGGAAAATGTCTATAGTTAAACCTGATCCAATTGAGTTTAACTAGTTTTACTCAATCTAATTGAGTTTGTACTCACTCATGCGTTGATAGGCAGGACCAAGATTGTCCCTCCGCACCCTACCAAGATAATATGTTTTGCTCTACTTTGGCAGATTCAACAATAACATGTGATCGAGGTAGTGATGGGTATCACGACATGATAGGCATTTCAAGTTGACACGATTTAGATCTAATCTAATCGTTGATGTGTATCATATACTCGATTTAGATCTAATCTAATCGTGGTGCATCATATACACGATTTAGATCTAATCTAATCGTGGTGGCACTAATTAATTACTCTACTCTAGCATGCATCACATACACACACACAAGTAATTAATTAAATTGTGATTAGTCATGGCCCTACTACGATCTTCTCAAGCCAATGAGAAGATTGGACAGTCAACCTAAGGTCAATAGCTTCTCCAAGCTCCTCCCTTTGACCGCCATGTGTTGCTCGCACCCTCCTCGTAACTCCTCCTCGAGTGGACCTTCCACCGTTCCAATTTTTGTACATTACAAATTTGAAACTCAAGTTACATTCGAGTCTAAACTATTTACAACAAGAATATAAAATAAAGGAAGGCACGACGCGCAGGTCGCGATACAAACATACAACACGCACAATCACACAAAAATGGCACGCAGGCCATACTATGAATTACAACACAATTTAACCAATCCAATTGGGGCTTTTGGGCCATGACCATCACAATATTACACACAATTCTAAATTATGTATTTTTCCATAATTTCTATAATTTTACTGCTGATTTTTGCGATTTTACGAGTCGCAACTTCCCGGTGGTCCCATTTAGCGATTATTGGGCGCGATCGTGAGACAATGCCCCTTGCGGGGTTAGGGGTAGCTCCCCTTCTCGCGAAATGAATCTCACGAGCATCCCATGATGATCTAATAGTGCCTTAGCCCGCTGTCCCAAATCATTTTGGGCGAGACCTTGCCGTTTTGGAAGGTGTTTCTCGGTAGTCGAAGCCTACAAGTGTCCAAACACTTGTTGCTTCGCCTCTACGAGAAAAATACCCATAAAATACATAAAAATCGTAAATTTATAGAAAGTTACAGATCTATAATTTTTCATAAAAATTAAAATAAAACATGTACACGCTTCGCACGTGGCTCTGATACCACTGTTGGGATTTTCAAGCCGCAAAACCCGCTTTTTGCGTTGCGGAAACCTTGAAATCCAATGCCACCGAATCCGTGCGAAGATTAAAAGAACAAAAATTTTGTGTACATGTTTTTCTATCCTAGATCTACATTAGATCTACATGGTTAAGAGATTACCCTTGTAGCGAAGCTCTTCGCGAATCCCCCTCGTCCAAGAAGATGTCGGATCTCAAGGGTGTCAAGTGAACACTCCTTTATGTGTATCCACACGAACGATTAGGTGGAGAAAAACACCTAGAGTGTGCTAGCACTCTTGGATGTTTCTGCCAAGGAGGAGGAGAGGAAGAGAAGAAGAAGCAAGGAGGAATAATCATGATCGATAATAAAAATAAGAGTAAAAAAATGGCTTAAGTATTTTCATCTAATGAAAATACTTAATGCTCATTAACACCATTAATGAGCCTCATTAATGAGCCTTAATGAGTATTTAATATTCTTCATTAAATGGTCATTTTGAAACTCATTCAAAATTTGAATCTAAAATTCAAATTGAATTCCATTTATCATTGAATTCAAAATTCAATGAATATCATCATTAAGCCTCACTTGAGTCTAACTCAAGTCTAACCTCACTTGAGTCTAACTCAAGTCTAACCTCACTTGAGTCTAACTCAAGTCTAACTCAATCGAGTCTTACTCAATTAATCTAATTTAGATTACTCTTAATCCAATTTGGTTCATCACATGAACCTAATCCTCTAGGTACATCAAATGAACCTAATCTCCATCTAATTGCCCTTTGTGTGTGACCCTATAGGTTCTTGTAACGTTGGCAATGCTCCTAAACCCATTTAGAAGAATAAGTAATGAGCGGTATCTAGCAACACATCATTACTACCCAAGTTACAAGAATGTTGAGATCCAACATCACCTTGTGACTACTAATTGTGACTCTTCACAATATATGACAAGTGTCCTTCTATCCTTGACATCTAGATTGATCAATTTGAGGCATAGACGGTGTCATCCTCTGATCAATCTAAATCTTGAACTCCAAGTAGACTCACTCTAATAAAATGAGCTCAATATCTCATATTGACTCATTTGGGCATGGTCATGCACTTAGTGGTCTCACTCTATCAAGAATAACGATGTCGCTCCCATTATATAGGAGGGATAGATCACATCTACATCACTCACATCCCTCTGGATAATTTGTTACATACCCAGTAATCGCCTTTATGGTCCACCCAGTTACGGGTGACGTTTGACGAAGCCAAAGTATGTAACTCCTTATGTTGGGATTCATGGTGACTTCAGGTCCAAGGACTAATAGTCATACTAATAGCCACATGAGAAAGTATATGGCACTCATATAACGATCCATGATACTTTCTCATGGCGGGTCATTCAGTATGCATTCTCCAATGCATACCCATGTGTCAACTTGATATCTCTATATCCATGACTTGTGAGATCAAGTCATCGAGTTGACCTACATGCTAGTCTCGTCGCATTAACATTGTCCCTGAATGTTAATACTTGACTAGGAATGATTAAGAGTAGTGTTCTCTATATCATCTCACTATCGATTCAACCAATCGATTGATATAGATAGGAACCTTCTATTCAAGGATGCTATTATACTTAGTTATTTGGCACCAATACAAGTAAATATAATAACCAAAACAAATACCTTTATATGTATATAGGAATATGATACAATGAGTTCATATAACAATCATCATATGATTGGCTCTAGGGCTCTAACTAACAAACTTGGGAGCTTGGTTAAGGTTGACGAAATAGAGGTGGTTAACCCCTATTAGTAGTCTACCTGTGCCCTAGCGTCTCAAGTGTTCTTGTGAGAGTTGTGGTGAGGTTTCTCCACCCACAAGGAGCTACGTGAGCTAGCCGGAGTTTGCCGAGGAGTCATCCATCGACGGATCAGGATCGTCCACCTTATGAACAGCCGTGGAGTAGGAGCCCTAATCTCCAAACCACGTTACATAAACGTGTTAGAGGTTTAATTATCTTGGATATTGCCTCTAGGTTTAGCTTTCTATTTGTTAGATTTGTTTTGTATTTCCGCTGTGCACTAACAAGCATAGGAAGCGATGATTTGTTGAGACGCTATTCACCCCCCCTCTAGCAGACGTCAAGATCCCAACAAGTGGTATCAGAGCGAGGTTAGCTCTTGTTGGACTAATCGCCAAGAGAGCGGCTAGAGGAAGAAGATGGGGTCGGAGGGACCTCTCGGATGGAACATCCGAATCCCACCTCCATACGAGCGCGAGGACTTCGACTATTGGAGGAAGCGCATGGAGATGTGGTTCCAAATGAATTGGAACCAATGGATTACATTGGAGGAACCATTTAAAGCTCCAACGGACAAGAAGGGAAAGCGTCTCTGACGTTGATATTGGACCGAGGAGCAAAGGGAGCAATCGGAGATGGACAAGAGGTAACTAGAATTTTGATTAATTTATTACCTCCTAATGCGATATTGAATATAGGTGAATATGAGAATGCAAGTGACCTTTGGAAAAAGGTAATTGCGCTTCATGAGAGTCCTACATAAATCCAAGAAGAGGAGCAGCCCAAGGAGAATGGCTCATTGGTCCAAGAGGAGAAGGACCAATCGGATGTTGACACGTGTTCAACATCCGAGGAGGAGAAGGAAGATGAGGAGGTATCATCCACATCTTCAAGCGAAGGAAAAAGTGGAACCGTCCACATTTTAAGTGAAGAGGAAGAAGAGCAATCCAAGGAAGAGGAGATCTTGGAAGCTCAATGTAAAATACCGGAAATAGGTGAATATTAATAAGGGAATTTTCCGGAATTTTTGAAAATTTTCTGGGAATTTTTCGGAGCTCGTACGGATAAGTTCACAGGGATAAAAACGGGGCCCGGAAAAGCCTGTTTAGGTTACCCTGTTTTAATGAGGAAAAGTTTTATTTTCTTTTCCTTTTCTTTTTCTTTTTCTTTTTCTTTATATTTTCTTCTCTTCCTCGCCGTTTCCTTCCCTTCGCGCGCGCCTTCTCCCCGTGCCCTAACCGGCAGCACGAGCGGTTCCTCCTACCCGAGTACAAAACCCCTCGGCAAGGGTTTTGCTTCTTTTCCTCCTCTCCTCTGCCTCCCGTTTTCCTTTCTCTCCTTCTCCACAGCAGCGACGCTGACTCCACAGCATAAGCACAGGTGTCGCGTGAGCCACTGCCGATCCTCTGCCGCCGGCGACGAGAGCAGCACCGCCGCCTCACGAGATATCGCTGCCATTCTCCCTTCTTTCCTCTGTGCCAGCCACTGAGCGCCGACGCCTCTGCCCTGCCACCTCGCGCCGCCACCACTGCCGATGCCGACTCTTTCCTTGCTGCCACTCTAGGTAACGGATTGGTGGGGTTTTTGTGCTTTGAGGGGTGTTTCTAATTTCCGGCAGCCACCTTCTAGCGGTAAACAACCCTATTGAGCAGCAACTCTTGGATTCCAGCAGTGAGTTGATTTGGATTTCTAGGTTGTGGAACTTGAGGTAAGGCTTAGGGTTTGTTTTTGTTTTCAATTCTGTGATCTAGTTCTTAACCCTGCCATGAGCAGCACTTGGGTTGTGTGAAAGGTTATGCTAATTAAGGGTGGTAGTCTCTAATTTTAGATTCAATTCGACGGTGGTGTATCTGGTTTCAGCGGCTGCCCCTGTCCCGACAACAACTACTTGTTGTGGATCAATAGAGGAGACTTTGGTGTTGAGGTAAGATATTTAATTAGGTTGGATTAGGTATGAGTTAGATTTTTGTAATTGGTTGTATATGTATAATTGGAATTGGTCTGATAGTATGATTAGGGTTAAGGTAAGTTAACCCTAGTTAATTGTTGGATTTATGTTAGCTTCTCGTGGATTTGATTTAGCTATTTTATCTATATGAAGCTAGCTAAACCTGGAAACTATAAATATTACAGGACCTTGACGCGAGACGAGTATCTCGGAGTCAGATTTGGACCTTTCTATTTTCGGAGGCGGGTACTTTTGACTTTTTATCTTTGATATGCTTAGTAATGAAATTAACATGTTGCATTAATTGTGTTTCTTATCTGTTTCGGTTAATCACTACCCAAATCTTGGTACATGCTTGATTGATTGATTGGTTTGCATCTCATGTATATTTTACCTGTTTATACATGCTTATAGGGGGTAGTGATATACCATGCTTCACCATGTTCAGGACCTAGGTTTTTATACCTTCTGTGTACCTTTGATTCGATATGATTCTTTGACCTAGGGTGCACTTTTCTATATATATGGATTAGGTCAGGATGTTTATATGGTTATTCCCATGCATCATTTGCATGATTGCATGCTGTGCGATAGTCCGCTCCATTATTGTTGAGCACATCGCCAGTTACATGGATCTGCACACACCACCACTCATGGGTTAGTGGTCGATTCAGGCAGAGTGTGTTGCAGCAGGGACTCTGTTAGGCACCGTTGGTCCGCTCATGGGTAGTGTGACACAACGTGTTATCCGGCAGGGATTCCTCCCCGTCATCGTGTACCGGGAGTTGAGAGCATTGCGCTCCCCCATCTATGATTTGGGGTAGGAGGATAGGTGTACTCCGACAGCATCCCGTCCACTCGGTCACTCATCAGGAGTAGTGACGACAGAGTGCACGGTTGTCACAGCCCTACCCACTCGGCCTCACTATTGTGTGTGAGATGATCGACTGGCGTCAGGGGTGACCAGGACGCATCATTGGCATCATATGCATGATACATTTATTGCTTGTGTTTGTGTTTGCTGCATTTATATGCTGCATATTGTTTGGATACCTATGTTTGACATGCATACAGGATTTCCTTATCCCTCAGACTGTTTGACCTTGTACTCAGGACCTGGTTAGTACAGTATTCTCCTGTTTACTTCAGATGTATTTTTATCTTTCTTATCAGGAGACTGTACGCATGATTAGTGCTAGGTGTTGTTTCTTTACTTTGCATATCAACTGTACCTGCTGAGTGTTGGACTCACCCCGCCTCCATTGTTGTTATTTTCAGGTTGATGCTGTCAGGAGGGAGTTCCAGTCGCTAGTCCCCACAGCACGTAGTGCTAGATCTCTGCAGACCTCGATGGTTTATATATCGTTTAGTTTTGTTTTGCATTTATTGATTATGTGTGGACTTGGTTTGTTTGGATACTTGGTTGTTGTATGGATTTTTGTGATGATGATGATGGATTTTTATTCGATGTGTTTTTTTTTTACTACGTGCCTGCCTGGACGGTAGAAGAGGTGAGTTCGTCGGTTTTGAGCTTTACGAGTGTAGTTGAGTAGGGTGGTTTTTGAGTCGGAGTATTACTACTTTGTTTGATTATATATAACTGCGTGGTGATGTTTTATTTTGTTGTTATTATTCCAGCCGCATGTGGCTGAGGTATTTGTGAGATGTAGAAAAGTTTCAGATTGTCCACCGTACAGGGGAGATGCTGCCGAAATTTTCTCGGACAGGGACTCCTTTGGGGCGTGACACTCAACCCTCCACCTCAACTACCAAGAAGAGCACAAAGGACCATATCAAATGCTTTGAGTGTGGTAAGATGGGGCACTACAAGAGTAGGTGTCCAATGCTCCAAAAGGTAAGGGAGGTAAAGCCAAAACTCAACAAGGTTGATTTAACTAATGTGAGTTGTAGGGAGGAGAATAAGCACATTAGATATTTCACGTGTGGTGAGTGGGGACACTATCACACAAAGTGCCCAAGGAAAGGCGAGCTCAAGAAATTAGCGCACTTAAAGAAGTGGGAGAAAAAGAGAGCTTCAAGGGTAAGGGAGGTAAACCCTAATTTGAATTCATGTTCAAATTTAAATTATTCCATGCATTCTAGAAATAATTTTTATTATTTACCCAAGGATAATCATGGATTTAGATATAATGATAGGAATAGGTGTTGGTGCAACCTTAGGTCAAGGTTGACCTGGTTGACCCGACTCGAGTTGACTTGACTCGAGTTGTATTTTGATGTTTGACTTGGGAAGATTGTCGGTGCAACCTTAGGTCAAGGTTGACCTAGTTGTGTTGCATGTTGATGTTTGACACTCGTGAGAGAGTTCTATTCTTGATATGGGACAAGAATAGATGTTTGGGAGATTATTGGTGCAACCGTAGGTCAAGGTTGACCTGGTTGACCTGATTCGGGAAAAAGTCCAAGTATGGAGACTTGGCAACGGAAAAGTCCAAGCAGGGAGCTTGGCACTGGAAAAGTCCAAGTATGGAGACTTGGCACTGGAAAAGTCCAAGCAGGGAGCTTGGCACGCGAAAAGTCCAAGTATGGAGACTTGCGAAAAGTCCAAGCGGGGAGCTTGGCACGGAAAAGTCCAAGTATGGAGACTTGGCAGGAAAAGTCCAAGTATGAAGACTTGGCACGGAGAAGTCTGAGGAGTGGCACGAAGGAAAGTCCTAACTGGGATGTTAGGCGGTTGGAAAGTCCCGTGAGTGAAGCCGGGAAGTCCTAACTGGGATGTTAGGCGGTTGGGAAGTCTGGTGAGTGAAGCTGGCAAGGGAAAGTCCTGGTGAGTGAAGCCAGGCAGATAAAAGTCCCAGTGAGTGAAGCCGGGCAGTGAAATCCTGGTGAGTGAAGCGGTGAAAATCCTAGTGAGTGAAGCTAGGTGAATGAGAAAGTCCTAACCGGGATGTTAGGCGGTGTGAAATCTGGTGAGTGAAGCCGTGGAAAGTCCCGGTGAGTGAAGCGGGCGAGGAAAATCCAGATGGATCAAGGGTGATCGGACATCCGGTGTTGAGAAGTCCAAGTGAGTGAAGCTTGGCATATGGAGTCGGAGAGGGCTCGTGGCTCGTTCTCCGAACTAGGTTAGAGAGGGCACTCTAAACCGAGGAGTTGGATCGGTCGGTGACCGATCCAGTGATATCGTGTTGCCTGATCGGTCCGGTGACCGATCGTGATCGATCAGTATGCTACTGATGGTAATCTGATCGGTCCGGAGACCGATCGAAGGAGAAGCGGCCTGGATCGGTTGGCAGACCGATCCAGTGATACATGGGTCCCTGATCGGTCTGTAGACCGATCGTGAGGAGGCAGCTGATCGGTCTATGGACCGATCAGGAGGTTCCCTGATCGGTCCACAGACCGATCAGGGCTTCGATCGCGACACCTGATCGGTCTGGGGACCGATCAGGTGACAAACAGAAGCCTCATGCGCCTAGGCTGATCGGTCTGTAGACCGATCAGGGTTCTAGCCGTTGCGACACAACGGTTAGTTTCTTCGCTGTTTCTTCTTCGCAGGTATAAAGGATCGAGGCATCTTCTGTGCGAATAGATCTCCTTCTTCCTTCTTGCTGTTCTAAGTGCTGCTGTGCTTGAGCTTTGTTGAGCTCCTCCAAAGCTTCGCGTGAGCTTCCGGCTGGGTTCCTGCTGTTGTAGGCGTCGCGTGAAGTTGCTGCTTCACCTCCAGTCGACAAGAAAGCAAGCAATTGGTAGAGTGCGATTGTATTCATATTGTATTGCTTTTCTTACTGCTCTTGTACTCTTTGTTTGCTGTTGCAAACGTTTGTGGCGAGGTTTCTCCACCCACAAGGAGTATATTGTATTAGCCGGTTCTCCGGGGACTCATCCACCGACGGATTGACCGGACTCGTCCACCTTACGGACACGCCGAGGAGTAGGAGCCCTAATCTCCGAACCTCGTTACATCCTCGTGTTAAGGTTTGGTTTTCTTCTCTTTCGTTTCTTTGTATTTTCCGCTGCGACTAACCTAATTGTAGGAAGAAACGAGAGCGATTTGGGGCGGCTATTCACACCCCCTCTCTAGCCGTACGAAAGATCCTAACAAGTGGTATCAGAGCGAGGTCGCTCTTCATCGGATTCACACCCGTGGGAGCACAAGCGCTAGAGATGGATCAATTCGGAGAAGACATCACCATTCCACCCTTCTACAACGACAACTTCGCATATTGGAAGGTAAGGATGATGTATTTTCTTAGGACTAATATGTGGAATTGGTTTTGTGTACAAGAAGGGTTTACTCCTCCAATGGATAAAGAAGGAGAGCCTCTAGAGAAGAACAAGTGGACAAAGGAACAAGTCCATCAATCAACGATCAACAATGAGGTAACTAAAACAATTGAATTTTCATTACCTACTAATATTTTGCGTAAGATAGGTGAATACAACAATGCCAAGGAGTTGTGGGATAACTTGGCCAAGTACCATGAGGAGAGTTCCACTTCAAGCCATGAAGAGGAGCCTAGTGAGCCAAGTAGCTCACATCATGGAGGGAGCGAGTTGGGAGTTGAGGGCTACTCAACATCCAAGGAAGAAGAGGAAGTGAGTTCTTCTTCAAGATCGGAGCACGAAGAAGAAGCTTCTACCTCCGGGAGGGATGAAGAAGAGAACATCCATTCATCCTCAATCCTAGGTAACTCAAACACTTTAAGTTCAAGTAAATTGCATATAATGTGTTTTGAGTGTAGGGAATTTGGGCACTACAAGAGTAAGTGTCCAAAGAGGGTAAGAAAGACTCCACCGGCGCCAAAGGTCAAGGAAGCCGGAGTCCCGAAACGCAAGGGCAAGGAGCACATCGTGTGCTTCCAATGCAAGCAAAGGGGACACTATAGGAGCCATTGTCCGAGGGGGAGGCAACCTCACAAGGGCAAGAGACCGGGCACAACGATAGGGGGAGCTAAGGCAAACCCTAAGGTAACCTCTAAGGTTCATTATTGCAATTCTAATAAAACTCATGCTAGTAGTTTTGTTGCAATTGTTAATAATGATAAGCATGTTAACTTTAGGAACCAATACATGTGCTTAGGAGCTAAACATGTTAGCCTAGGTAAGGATAACACTAGAAATACCAACCCTAGGATTAACGCTTCTAAAGTTAAGGAAAACCTAGGTAGAAATCCCAAGAAGACTAGACACATGCCTAGGAATATCTCAAGAGAAAATGACAAATTAAAACTTGAGGTATTAGAGAGGGAAAATCAAGTCTTGAGGTCAAGACTTGATAATTTAGAAAAGGCTCTTAAAAACATGGAGAAGTCATCTCTAGGGTTTAAGGGTCAAAAACCAAAGCCCAAGGACAAGAAAGGTTTGGGTCACAAACCTAAGTCCCAAATGGTCAAGCCCACCTATCATAATGTTCCATTCGATTATGGAACAAAACCTAGGGCTAGGAAGACCACCACCAAGGTCACAAGGAGTCACCCCTAGAGTTGATCTTGATGAGACCCAAATGACCAAGGCTTTAAAGCCTAAGAGGGTCATTAGGAGGGTTGCTAGGGAAGTCATCCCTAGTGAATTTTTAGTGAACCCAATGAGCTCAAGTAGGTATTGGGTTCCTAGGAGCATTTTCTCTACCCCATAGATGGGTTAGAGTGTCAACTCCAATAAGAAGGGTAGTTAACCCAACTTTGAGGAAATTGACACTCAAGGAGCATTTTCAAGGTTTTTGGGAACCTTTGAAAATGAAAGGGAATAATCTTTATCATTCACTCCTTGGAAGAGTAAAGTGTGCCAAAGTGAGAATATTTTAATCTTATTTGGCACAATTTAAGGAAACCTAGAGAAAAACCATAATTGGGATTTTGGTTTTCTCTTAGGGATATATGGGCAATCTAGGATTAGAATTTAAGTTAACTAAGAGATTAAGGATACTTAGATAGGTAATCTAGGTATTTTATTTGTGTTAACTAACCATGGTTGTTTGCCATATGACATGTCATGACATCATGTTTAGTTTTATCATCATTTGAAATGTCATGATAGTGCTAGGCTAGTTTATATGTCATGCTTTATTTAAGTTTTCAAACTTTATGCCATGACATCATGACATTGGCACATGTTTTTACTTATGATATCATTATATGCCATGTCATCATCTCTTGCATTATAATCAATGTAATTGATTTAAGGAAAAACACATTTTGATATTGAGATCAAATTGATGTTTAGAAAATGCATGAGAACTTAGCCTAAGTTGACCTTAACCCATATCTCACATCAAATTGACTTGAATGTGGTTTGATACACTTTAGATGTGTGTGAGATATTAGGATCATGAGTTAGGATCAAGGTGCATAATTCTTGTACCTAGATGACCCTAATTCAAGAAATGGAGGATCATAGGAAAGCTTATGTACAAGTCATGTACATTTAGCCCTAAGATTATGGTCCTAAATTCAAATGGTTTTAAAAGCATTTTAAAATTGATTTGAAAAACCTTGATGAAGCTTTCCTAGTGATAGCATTCATCATTGAACATTGTGATACAAAGTTGAGTTAAAACTTGAACTATTTCAAAGTTTTTGAACTTTGTATCAAGATTTGAAAATGGAAACTATTTTCATAGAAAATTATTTTTCCATGGTAGTGTATGATATGAGGAATGTATCCTCAAAATTTCACAATTTTTCAAATTTTCTGGAATTTATTAGGGGTTTCTGAATTTCGGGAGAGGAAAAATCAGAAATCCCTGATCAGTGTCTGGATCGGTCGCTGGACCGATCCAGGGAGGGCTGGATCGGTCACTGGACCGATCCAGAGTCTTGTGGATCGGTCCGGTGACCGATCCAGTGAGGTCTGATAGCGTGCCAATGTGCTGAAATTCGACTGCATGTCTGAAATTTGGCTGAAAGTTGGTTTTAGATTTCTAAAGGTTTGAAACTCTCCAAGACATTGTTGGTGCAATGGTCAAGGGGAGTTGGCCTTTAGGGGAGTTTTAACTATTAGTCAAGGGAGTTGACTTTTAGGGGAGTTTTACTCCTTGAGGATTAGTGATATGGGATTATCACTAAGTGGATTGTTGAGCTTAGTATCAAGGGAAAATAAGAGTTTCAATGAAAGGTATGGGACTTTCATTAGGAAGAAACTCTTGACCTTGATACCCTCCTATTCTTTTGATGTGTGCAAAAGGGAGAGTGTTCATTGGAGAATTATTGGAGAACCCAAGTTAGGTTATCGGTTTAACCTAAGCTAGGGAAAGAATGTCAAGGAAGAACATTGGAATACTTTTGATGTGTGTCAAAAGGGGGAGAATTATTAGAGAACCCAAGTTAGGTTATCGGGTTAACCTAAGGGGAGAATGTCTAGAGAATGTTCAAGGAAAGAACATTGGACATTGGAAGATGGTTGAAAACCTAAGTTAGGTTATCGGGTTAACCTAACTTGATTATGGTTTTGTCAAACATCAAAAGGGGAGATTGTTGGTGCAACCTTAGGTCAAGGTTGACTGGTTGACCCGACTCGAGTTGACTTGACTCGAGTTGTATTTTGATGTTTGACTTGGGAAGATTGTCGGTGCAACCTTAGGTCAAGGTTGACCTAGTTGTGTTGCATGTTGATGTTTGACACTCGTGAGAGAGTTCTATTCTTGATATGGGACAAGAATAGATGTTTGGGAGATTATTGGTGCAACCGTAGGTCAAGGTTGACCTGGTTGACCTGATTCGGGAAAAAGTCCAAGTATGGAGACTTGGCAACGGAAAAGTCCAAGCAGGGGGCTTTGCACTGTAAAAGTCCAAGGATGGAGACGTGGCGCTGGAAAAGTCCAAGCAGGGAGCTTGGCACGCGAAAAGTCCAAGTATGGAGACTTGGCACTGGAAAAGTCCAAGCAGGGAGCTTGGCACGGGAAAAGTCCAAGTATGGAGACTTGGCACGGGAAAAGTCCAAGTATGAAGACTTGGCACGGAGAAGTCCTGGTGAGTGAGGCGGATGGAAAGTCCTAACTGGATGTTAGGCGGTTGGAAAGTCACGTGAGTGAAGCCAAGGGAAAGTCCTAACGGGATGTTAGGCGGTTGGGAAGTCCTGGTGAGTGAAGCTGGCAAGGGAAAGTCCTGGTGAGTGAAGCCAGCAGAAGGAGAAAGTCCCGTGAGTGAAGCCAGAAATCTGGTGAGTGAAGCGGTGAAAATCCTAGTGAGTGAAGCTAGGTGAATGAGAAAGTCCTAATCGGGATGTTAGGCGGTGTGAAATCCTGGTGAAGCGGTGGAAAGTCCGTGAGTGAAGCCAAGCGAGGAAAATCCAGATGGATCAAGGGTGATCGGACATCCGTGTTGAGAAGTCCAAGTGAGTGAAGCTTGGCATATGGAGTCGAGAGGGCTCGGTAGCTCGTTCTCCGAACTAGGTTAGAGAGGCACTCTAAAGGAGTTGGATCGGTCCGTGACCGATCCGGATATCTGCGTTTGCCACGATCGGTCCGGTGACCGATCGTAATCGATGGCTCATGGTTATCTAATCGGTCCGGAGACCGATCAGGAACCTCGCGAGAAGAAAACCGTGGATCGGTTCGCCGACCGATCCAGAGACCTCTACCGCGTCAGGATCAAGCTGGATCGATCACGTGATCGATCCGACAGACCGATCGATCTGTGGATCGATCGAGAGCCTGATTTCAACCACTGGGGACCGATCAGGTGACAAACAGAAGCCTCATGCGCTTAGGCTGATCGGTCTGTAGACCGATCAGGGTTCTAGCCGTTGCGACACAACGGTTAGTTTCTTCGCTGTTTCTTCTTCGCAGGTATAAAGGATCGAGGCATCTTCTGTGCGAATAGATCTCCTTCTTCCTTCTTGCTGTTCTAAGTGCTGCTGTGCTTGAGCTTTGTTGAGCTCCTCCAAAGCTTCGCGTGAGCTTCCGGCTGGGTTCCTGCTGTTGTAGGCGTCGCGTGAAGTTGCTGCTTCACCTCCAGTCGACAAGAAAGCAAGCAATTGGTAGAGTGCGATTGTATTCATATTGTATTGCTTTTCTTACTGCTCTTGTACTCTTTGTTTGCTGTTGCAAACGTTGTGGCGAGGTTTCTCCACCCACAAGGAGTATATTGTATTAGCCGGTTCTCCGGGGACTCATCCACCGACGGATTGACCGGACTCGTCCACCTTACGGACACGCCGAGGAGTAGGAGCCCTAATCTCCGAACCTCGTTACATCCTCGTGTTAAGGTTTGGTTTTCTTCTCTTTCGTTTCTTTGTATTTTCCGCTGCGACTAACCTAATTGTAGGAAGAAACGAGAGCGATTTGGGGCGGCTATTCACACCCCCCTCTCTAGCCGTACGAAAGATCCTAACAATAGGGTTAATGTAGGAGATAACCCTAGGAGACCTATTCATGCTAAATCTAGTAAGAGTAGAACTAATAAGACCCAAACCACTTTGCCAAAGGGAAGGAAAGTAGGTGAAAACCTAAGCATTAATCCCTAGAAAGGGAGACATATGCCTAGGAAGGTAGGTAGGTCTAGGGATGTCCAAGGTGGACATGTTGACTTTAGGGTTAGAACTCTAGAATTGGAAAATCAAGCCTTGAAGGCAAAGCTTGAGAATATAGAGAAAGTCCAAGAGAGGTTCATTATTGGACCTAAAGGATTTGACATGTATTTGGGTGGTCAAAGATCCAAAAATGTCAAATTGGATCCTTCCAAGACCAAAAGGAGGTCAAGTGCTAAGGTGACACATGACATTGGTAAGGGAAGAGTGACCAAGGATAAGGGAAAGTCATCCAATGCCAATAAGAAGGAATATGCTAGGGTGGCATATAATTATGGCAAGGATGAGGTGTCCAAGGTGAAGGACAAGAAGAAACTAACCGAAGATAAGGTGTCTAAGGTTAAGAAGGTGAGTTTTGTTGGCCAAGTGTCACCCGAGGTGCACCGAAGTGGCCTAGCCATAGTAAATGAGTCACCTAGGGAGGTGGCTAAGATTAAGAGCTCAAGGGGGAGCTCAAAGAGTCTTTGGGGCATATGGTAAATGATCTCAAGTGAACCAAGATGTGCCAAAGGGATTAGAGATGGATTTGAGTCTCTATTGTAGTTGGTTGGCACAATTAGGTTAAGTTTCATGCATGAAAATATGACATTGGGGTCATATTACATGAAAATTAGTTTTTGATGTATAGATGTCATATAAACCAATGCTAGAGATGCATTATGGTTTAGTATGGGCAGATACATCAAGAGGAAGCCAAAACTTGGACTTTAGGTCAAGGTTCGATTGAACCATTTAGCTAGTTTTAAATTTTATATCAATCTTGGGATCTGTGATAAATATATTTTTTATATATATTTTTTCCAAGTAGACATGGATAAAATACACCTCTCCGCAAAATTTGGGATATTTTGGAGGTCTGTGGAATTTTTGGCGCATTTCTGAAAGTGGGTCAAAAAGGTTGATTTTTGCCAACATAGAGTACCAGTCGACTGGTAACAGTAATTTTGAGCATAGAAGACCTCTGTAAGCTCATTTTGACGATGGCAGACGACTGGGGTTTATACCAGTCGATTGATAACACTGTTCATGAGCACAGAATGTCTCTGTAAACTCATTTTGACAATGGCAGTTGACTGGGACTTATAGAAGTCGACTGATACGGTCTAAAAATATTTTTTTAGCATTAGAAAATGACCAAAAAGAGTGGTGAACATGTATGCAATCTCATGGGTGATTAATACATGATGTTTATGGTCATTAAAGGTCAAAGAGTCCAATAATTGGGATATTGTTGGAGCTCTTTTTGATGTATGGCAAAGGGGGAGAAATTTAGGTTGAAGTGGGAAACCTACACACCTTTGAAAGAAATCATAGCTCAAGGGGGAGCTTAGGTGAAGGGGGAGCTATTGCTCACTTATTAGCAAAGGAGGAGAAGTTTACCTTTGCAAGAAATCCTAGCTCAAGGGGGAGCTTAGGTGAAGGGGGAGCCTAGGATTAGGTCCCATGATTTATGCATGTGTAGATTGCATGTTTATTTACATTATTATTGCTATATTGTTTCCCTAACTTAAACGGGTTGCCAAACATCAAAAAGTGGGAGATTGTTGGAGCAATCTGGATACCCTAGATTTTGATATTTGTGTAAAGGTTTAAGTTAGGTTTATTGTTGTATTTGATATGCATTGTGAGTGTGCAGGATACAGGTACAATAAGGAAAGTCCAAGTGTGATCTTGGCAAAGGAGGAAAGTCCAAGGATGAGTCTTGGCGGTGTAAGTCCAAGAATGTAGTCTTGGCAACGTAAGTCCAAGTGTGACTTGACAATGGATGAAGTCCCGGAGGCGCGATCTCTTGGCAAAGGAAGACCCGACAATAATGACAATGACGATAGAAGCTCCAGAAGGCAAGACGTGAAGGATGGGGAGACATCCGAGGGACGTAAGGTTGATGGAGGAGGCTAGAAGGCTAGGTCTAGGTTGATCGAACGAGGACAAGTGCTGAGTGAATGTACTCGGGGGCTAAATCTTAGGATTAGGGGGTACTGTAGCAGCACTGTAGCAGTACTGTAGCATTACTGTAACGTTACTGTAGCAGTCGACTGATGGTTTCATCAATCGACTGGTGCAGTCGACTGGGAGCGAACAAAGGGCTGGTATCGAGCCGTTGAGATGCAACGGTCGAATTTCCACAGAGGGCAGTCTATTGATGGTTTTAGCAGTCGACTGGTAGGCGGAATTTTCCAACCCGTGGCCTATATAACCAAGACTTGGGAGCTTGGTTGAGGTTGACGAAATAGAGGTGGTTAACCCCTATTAGTAGTCTACCTGTGCCCTAGCATCTCAAGTGTTCTTGTGAGAGTTGTGGTGAGGTTTCTCCACCCACAAGGAGCTACTTGAGCTAGCCGGAGTTTGTCGGGGAATCATCCACCGATGGATCGGGATCGTCCGCCTTACGGGCAGCCGTGGAGTAGGAGCCCTAATCTCCGAACCACGTTACATAAATGTGTTAGAGGTTTGATTGTCTTGGATATTGCCTCTAGGTTTAGCTTTCTATTTGTTAGATTTATTTTGTATTTCCGTTGTGCACTAACAAGCGTAGGAAGCGACGATTTGGGTGAGACGCTATTCCCCCCCCCCTCTAGCGGACGTCAAGATCCCAACACTAGCTACGGTTAGGCAAGTGGAAAACCCTAGGGGGCGGTAACCCTATGCGGAAAGCCTTGGCGGGTCAAGATCTTCGGGCAAAAATCCTAGGGGGCGGTAACCCTAGGTTAAAATCCTGGTGTCGCGAACTGGGTAGAAAACTGGACGGGTCGTGGACCGGACGTCCAGCATGAAAACCGGAAGACTCAAGCGCCGAGCAAAAGTCCAGTCGGTCTAGAGGATCGAACTAGCATCAGGTATGATCTCTTGAGTGGAGTAGGTGAGGATGCGTTCCTCGGAAGAGGGAACAGTAGGCGTTAGTTCGACCTAGGGTTTCTGGTACGAAATCCGAAGTCGGAACCGGACAGTCTGGAGACTGTCGAACAATTCATTTAATAAATTTATATGTGCTAACTTTGTTTTGCATGACATGTTTGTGTTTTGGGGCTAACATGTCTTGCAGGTACAAAAGAACAAGGTTTTCCCTCGGATGAACAGTATCTGAGGCGCCTCCATAGAGCTTGGAGGCGCCTCGGGTGCAAAGGGGTAAGCAGGCTGTGAAGTGGAGCTGGAGGCGCCTCAAGGGAGTTTGAGGTGCCTTGGACACTGCCTTTGAGGCGCCTCAGATGATTGATTGAGGCGCCTCCAGGCTGAATAAGTAGCAGGTAGTGAAGGTTTATCACAACGCAGGAAGAGGGATAGACTTCTGTGTTTGAGGCGCCTCCATGGGGCATTGGAGGTGCCTCCAACAGCCTATTTAAGGCTTCTTCGACCAACAACTAGGATTATTACCTGAACAAGCAATCCTTCTGCATCCAGCTGCTAACGAAAAAATTCTGACAAAGCTACAACAAGTTCCCGACAACCCGACACTCCGATTTCGCCAATTTTCTTGTCGTTAGTATATTTTATTATAGTTAATTGTGCACTTAATTTTAATCCTCTATTGTATCAAATTTGCGATATTATAGTTGTTGCCCACCGAAAGCGATCAACGATCGCGGACCTTGGAGTAGGAGTCGCCCTAGGCTCCGAACCAAGTAACTCCTTGTGTCTTTCTGTATTGCATTTATTTTTCCGCTGTGTTACTCATTGTTTTGCGAATCCGAAACACGTGAAAGTCACGAGCGCTATTCACCTCCCCCTTTAGTGCGGTCTCGATCCAACACTGCCGACACCGGACATGGATAGCCAGAATATCGTACGGCCGAATCTTCCACTGTTACTTCAGAGATATGCTCGGCCCATTAAGGTATTGTGTCAGGGACACTTTACTAACAAGTCTTTTCAAGGAAAACTTTGAGAAACGTGTTTGCCTTGGGAAGCGTGCACATGCGCTACTGGAGTTCTATATAAAGGGGGGTCCAAGCATCGGCGGAAGTATGTGAGTTGTTGTTATTGTTCATTGTTCTTGTTGCTCTGCCTTCTACTTCATCGTCGGTGACTGACTTGAGCGTCGGAGGGCCAACGCCGAGGATCCCTTCCCTGGCTCGGCACTGACGTAGTTTGTGTTGTAGATCGGAGCGAAGTCCACAAGAGGTCAGCGAGAGCACCACATCTCTAGCTTACCATCTCATCGACTTTTGGATAGGATCATATACTATCAACTCAACCCACTTTGATACCAATTTGTAGAATTTGTTTTACGCTAAGGGGTTGAATGGCGTATATGAATTTTAAGAGTTGATAGATAAAAATTCTAATCCAATACATAGAGTATGCATCGAAAAAATTCAAGTAAAATAAATTCTAACTGGATTAAATAGAATCAATACACAAAACTAATTAAATTATAAAGTAAGCATGAAATATCTAGCAGAACACGTAACAAGATTATTATGCAAATTTAATGACACGTAACACAATTGTCATATGTAAGGTCTAAAACAAGACTAAGAACGATTAATATGCACAGTCTAATTAAATAAAAATTAGGATTCTTATTAATTAAATCTCTCCTTTCTATAAAGATTTTGAAGATGCAGAAAACCTTTAACAAATATCACAACGTAAAGCCCAAAAATAAATAATGTGCAACAACAAAAAGAGAAAGAAGTTACAAGCCCAGTCGTCATTTGAATTTTGAAGATCACAAGCGCAGCGTGCCACAGAAGCAAGATTACTTTAGAAGAGAATGACAGAATTTTGAGTATGGAAACAAGCGTCTGAAGCCTCCGTTTATAGAACCCAAGTCGAACGTTGAATTCGGTTGCTCAGACCTCTTTCGATGCCTGGAGCTTGGTCAAATGTCTATCTTGACTTTCTCATCTGGATCACGCCTACCTTGGTCGCTTGGAAGCTGCTTTAGTTGCTCAGACCATCGAGGTCGCCCGCACCTCACCCTGGTTGCCTGAAAGTTCTTGACTCTGTCAGTCAAAATTTATCTCCATCCAATTGCCCTGATCTCATCCAGCCGCTTGGAATCATCAAGTAGCTCCCTGCAACAAAGAGATAATAAGAAATAGTAGTAGTATTCTAAGTAGATTTTGAATAACGCTCATTGCTAGAAACCTTACTTACCTTTGCTTGATACCTCCAAGACATAAATCTTTGTCAGATGTTCAACTCATAACTGGCCCATCTGAATTTCCATTATCAAGATCTCACCTCTGAGCTGACTTTCTTGGACTTCTATCTAATTCCTAACTATATGTTTGTCTAATTCTCAACTAGGTCTTTCATCACATGGTCTCCAACTAGGTCTTCCGCTGCTACCTAGTTCCACTAGGACTTTGTCATTTCCTAGTTCCCAATCAAGTCTTTGCATCCTGTCAAGTTACTTACACCTATAAATTAACTTGACAATTTTGTTAGATCATAATTAAATCTAATTTTAAATTTAACCATACTTCAAAATATATGTTCAATGTGGTGCTCCCAACACCAACAATTATAAGACTACTGAACTCATCATGAATACCCTCTAAGAGGTTTCTCCACCTCCAATGCCTAATCCTGAAGAATAAAGTATAAAAGATTATGGAAGTGATCCACCAAAAAAATCATTGGGTATGTAATAGGAACCTAATGGCTATTGAATCACATAAACTCTTGTGTTTGCATCATGGTATATTTGTGTTTGCTTCATAAATTATTTTTGCTACTAACATTGTTTGTGATTTTGTTAAAATTGGAGCAAGAATAGTAGTTTTACATTCACATGCATGAATGTTATTCACTCCACTCCCTCCTCTACCGCTCATCCTTTTGAACCATGTTCTCCAACCCAAAATTTATCTAGACTTGCTATTGAAATTGCATGAAATAAGTTATTGTATGTCATTATTGTCTGTATTATGAGTTAAATTTTTCTATATGAGTTTCTAATAAAATTGCATTTCGTATTTGCTGCTAAAACACTTGGTACAAAGAAACCTCGGTGTAGCATGAATATGATATATATAACCGATGGAATAATATTGAGCCTTTTCACTTTTCTAACATTTTTGAAAATTATAATGATTTTCTATAAAAAATAATTTTATCCATTGATTTTGATTTTAAAAATATATGTTTGTAAAATTTGACAATTTTTTAAACTTTCTATGTTTTTCTATGTAAATTTTCATGCCTAGACAACTAAAATTACATGATCGAGTCAACTAGAATCAAAATAGAAACTAAAAAATCTTTCTTTGCGCCATCTTTGTTAATATACTTCTTTTCAAATTTAAATGATTTCATGCAAATTATTATATGCAGAACATGCTTAGACTTATTCTCATGATTGCATAGCATGATTAAACTTCACTATGTAGATGTTTGCTTGAAATGCATACTTTGTGGATACGTGTTTTATGGCCATGCCTACAGATCCGGTGATAAGGGTCCATCCTTCATAAGGTTGTTATCACGATGAAAGTTAAAATCTAGGCAGTCAACGTCCCTGTATCGTTGGTTGGTCGGACAACCCACTTGTCCGACCGGGGTGAAAGATAGCCAGACTGATATCAACCCAATATTACCACAGCTCGGTCGCATACCGAGCTTTCGACGCTCAGAAAATTATGTGTCGGCGAGGCATACGCCGAGCGGCCAGCTCACTCGGACTTACATTAAACCTCGAAACGGGAGCGCAGCTGAGCAGTCACACTCAGATATAGCTCGGCACAACAACGGAGCTCGAACAGTGGAATGTTAGTTGAGCGGCCACTCCACTGGCCCCAAGGGCCAAATCGTCCGGACTGTTGAGGGATGGCTGAGCGGTCATCCCGCTCAGCCTACTAACAGACAAAAGGAGGATCAGCTGATATCCTTGTGGGAACTCGTGCCACCGACAGACGGCATGATTAGCGGCATGACAGGTAGAGGATCGTACGACGGAAGCTTCCACTGTCATGCATGTCAGAGTTATGCTCCGGTCATTGAGGTATGGTGTAAGAGACGCTTTCCTGGCATGTCTTTTTAGAGAAAGCTTTGAGAAGCGTGCACGCCTCGAAAAGCATGCACGCACGCTCCCGATAGCCCTATATAAGGAGCATCAAGTTTTAACAGAGGTATGCTAAGATTACTGTAGCTACTGTTACGCTGTTTCTTTCGATCCGCTTCTTTCTCTGCTCCCATATCGTCGGTAACTGACTTGAGCATCGGAGGGTTATTGCCGGGGAATCCCTCCCTGGCTTGACAATGATGTTGTTGTGGTTGCAGGTTCGCCTTATTCGGAGTCCATGCACGGTCAACAAGAGCGTCACGTTCTCCCAGTGTCCATCGCCTCGGCTCTCGGACGGGATCACCTACTTTTCTATTTATGTAGTAATTGCATGTGTTTACTAATTTTAAACCTAATCGTTTGTTATGTGTGTTAGAGGGGAAGAAAGGGCAGATTTAAGTTAGTAAACTTCATCCTCTAAGAATGAGTGAAATCTTAGCTCAAACGTGAGCTTGGGTAGAAGGGGAGGGGAGCCACATAATTTCAATATTTATTTATTTTATCCTAACATAAATGGATTATCAAGTATCATAAGAGAAAGACTCTTGCTGCAAAAATGCTCCCAAGTTATTTGGAGGAGATTGTTGGCACAACAATGCTCGTAACTAGTTGGGTTCAATAGTATTGTTGCTCTATAGATATTTGGATGTGTTTACAAGGATTTAAGTCAGGTTTCCTTTGTTATTGATATGTGTGCATCAAGTTTGCAGGGCCTTAATAGGTTTCACATAGAGTTTGTGTCTCAATGAGATCAATATGAGATGGTTAATTTTCTACATCCAAACTGTTATGATTTGGCTCAATGACTCAAGTTGGCAAAAGACGACTGCGCGTCCTCAGCGCCTTCGCCAATCTATTCTAGAACAAACACGGAGGAGGTAAATCACAGATAACTACTAACCCTTGGAATAGTGACTAGCACATGAGAGAGACATTTACCTTGGTTATTCCAAGATTCAATGACTCAAGTTGACAAAAGGTGAATGACCTTGCCCTCAACGCCCCTCATCAATCCGTCTCAGGGTCAACACGGAGAAGATAAATCACGGATGACTACAAGCTCTTTGGAATAATGACTGATGTATGAGAGAGATATTTATCTCGACTGTACCGAGATTCAATAACCCAAGGCTTAGTACAAGATGGACTCAAAGGTGATCAATGAAAGATGGTGTGAGGCATACGAGAGATTGAGAAAATCCTAGTGAGGTGGACTTTAGGATGAGGAGAATGAAGCGATTGATGGTTTGATTGATTTGAAAACCTAGAACAAGAGAGCCCCATAGGTGACTTAGAGAAGGATGACATGTGGGAGATCTTGATGCATCCAAGGGATTAGGTTTTGACAATAGTTAAAATCTAGAGTAGCTTTTTAAGAGTAGACTGTATAGGGGCTCTAGTGAAGGATGGTGGGTGGAGCAAACTTGTAATGCTTAACGCATTCAAAGGATTAAAGACCTAGTGATAGGTGGATTTGTAATTGTGGCCAACATAAAGTTGCGATAAATGAAGATCTATAAGATGATGAGATGTGAGAGATTGTGTGTGAATTATAATCTTTGGTTCACATCTTTAGGCAAAATTATCAGGGGAAGAAATTAAATGGGTAAACTGCGTAAGGACTACCTGGCTTGTACAAAGCCTTCGATTAGGGAACAACAAATTCATTCTTGTATTCTACATTCAAACTCTATCCCAAAGTTTTTTTTGTTGCTTAAGGGTATAAATCAAGTAAAGTACTCAAAACCCGCAAGCAAAGCCAAATGATTGGCAGTAAGGCGAGTCAATTGAAGTGTTGGTCGAGTTACGAACTCTCTATTTGTGAACAACATATTTTATATTGGGATTTTTTTTTTTAGTCAATTGACTTGTTGACCATTGGTTCACAAAAGATAGTTGATTAATGTACGATTTCAGTCAAGTGAATCTATTTGAAAACTAGCCAATGACTAACCATTGGAAGCCACTGTGTAAATATCAATTGTTTGTTTTGTCTTAGAAAACTGTATTTAAATTTGCTCCACATATTCTTTAAACACTAACCAAGGTCTTTTAGAAGGTTAGTTTCATCTACAAACCACTAGAAATTTAATGTCTTCTATCATGCTTTAGTTTTACATATTTGCTAGAAGACACACTTATAAGTGGTTTCTCAATAGAAAATGAGATTTTTACTAGTAGGATTTTGAGATTGATCCAACATGCATATAGATTATCAAGTTGTGAAGTATTTTATTCAGTGCGTGTTTATTTTAATTTCACTATGATTTCAAATAAACACATGAACACCCCTGTCAACGGACTAACAAAGTTTAATTTGACCTAAAAGAGTGCCCAAAAGACAAATTTTATGGCACATTGCATAACATTGATTCTGTCAATTTTATTCCATAAGATTTTTTCTGATTTTGTAAGAAAATAACACATATATATTACTTTCGACTGTATAAAATCAATTTTCAAATAAAATATTATATTCTATACAAAATTGATCAATCAATACAAATATTTCCCTTAATATTTTGTCAGGAAAAAATTTATAACTAATGTTTCTCTAGATATTATGATAGAATGTAAAGGTTCCTTTAATTTGTATATGTTTAGTTACAGCAACTTCTTACTACTATATTACAGAAAATGAGAAGAGGGATATTTACATAAACTTTACTTTTATATATATATAGTCGCAACACATATGTATAAAACGTTGGCATGTATAATAGTGGCACACTATATATATATATACATGACTTTCATACATATGTGGGCAAGGGACATGGATCATACATGATGAAGCCTCATCCATTATTCCATTATATGTAAGCGTAAAGTAGTTAATAAAGCTTCAACTTGGTCATTTTATATAGATTTCGTGTTCACGGGGGGTTCGGGCAGGGATTTCTGGCGTTGCATTTAGATCCGATGGGGATCGAATCTATTAGAGCTGTATCAAGTAACCTGGAGTTCTCTAAGTTTTGCATCGTCCCATGGCCCAGAGGATTGGCCGCCTCATCCTGGTGGGCAGCCATGGCTACTTCCTCATATGGACCCTCTCTTGCAGCTGCCATCACAATTACTGACGAGCTCATTAGAAACATGACTACTATCAGAGAGGAGGTGATCACCATCAACTTCATTCCTACTCATGTAACACACCACACAAAGTTTAATTAAGCAATAAGACGATAATATAATCGACTATATATGTTAAGTATCTCTAGATAACCAACCTTCAGTTAATCTAAAGAAGCTCCGAGTATATGATATATCAACTCAAGCGAAATATAAAGGGGTATATATAGTCAGCTTCAGAAGAGTGGTGGAAGAACATGCATGACCGTTTATTCTTAGCTAATTAACAATTGATTAATGGACGAAGAAGAATGTGATGCACACTTATTGATTTCCTTTTTTTGTTATTATTGAGTTGAATTAAGTCAATTCTAATTAGTGCCGTAAAACAAGCCTAAGGGCAATATTTATCCGGCCACTTCCGGAATGGGTGACAGTGGTATTCAGCTGGCAGTACTATTAGATGTGATTCTCTGGAAGTAGAGGATAATGGAATAAATATTATTATAATATTCTGTGGAGAATATGCGTATTTAGAATGAATGAATGAATTTATAACGATTGTATTATTAGTTACAGTAAGATGCTTTCAATGGATAATCACAATATGGAGCATGCACTTGGATTCAATCCTTGAATTATTGAGCTTAAGGATGCACTTACAACAGAAAGAAGCGTGCCAGGAGTTTGAAGTGATCACTGGCTACGTCTAGGAATTGTAGTTAGAGCTAATAATTTGCTTTTTGAATTCAAAAAGAAAATTGGAAAGTTGATGTCTAATCATCCAAATACATGGTCATACTGTTATAGCAATGCTTGTCATATATTTCTAAGCGTACATTTTTGTAGGGATGCATAGCTAGGGTTTCCAAATTATCTTGATTACCCCTAACTACAAACAAATATAGTTACTAATCATATGGAATATGTAAACAACAAATCCTACCTATAATCAATATATGTTGCTTCTGAGGTAATGGTGCAGCAACGGACGTCTTCTTAATTTCTTAAGCAAATCTTAGTTTCAATTTCTTAAGCAAATCTTAATTTCAGTGAATTAAGGGATGAAGCATATTACATCATGGATGAACCATATTAAATAACATATATTTTAATATGTTTTATTCTATTTTCTTGTTATTCCCATGAAGGCATGTATATAATTTTTGTGATTAAAAAACTCATGCATTTGTAGAGATTTTTTCTCCGAATTAAATAGGACTCTCAATTCCAAGGGATGTTGGGCTTTGGGTCGTCCATCGTAAGTACTTTCTGATTTACTTAATAGTTAATCGAAAATTTTTATGGGACTGGATCAATCATCTCAAGTTCAATGTTATCTGACCTGATTAATTATTTTTTTAATTGTTGAAAAATAATTAAAAGTCAAAGTAAAAAAAAAGAAACGTATTGTAAGGGACTTTTTTTTTAAAAAAAAAACTTAACGAAGAAACATTGTTAAATGGAGTTATCGAAGCAAATTTTTTTTATATTTGAAAAAGAAAATCTTAAAAAAGAAGTTGGCAAATTCGTCAAGTTTTTGTTAGTGGGATAATAATACAAATAAGGAAAAGAATAATGCAATAAGGAAATAGTATTGTGGGAAAGAAAATAACTCTGAAGAAAATAAATTAAAAATAAAATTTAAATTGGTTCATCTACATTGAAGAAAGAAAAAAAAATATTCTTCGCACAAAATATTTAAAATTGATGCATCTATAATAAATTATAGATTTAATTTTTATTAATTGATTTTTTTATTTTTTTATATTTACTATTAAATTAATCCTATAAATTTAGAATTCTATATTTTAATTATCTTTGAATTAATTTTAATTTTTAATTTTATTTTGTTTTTCTATGTATAAATTATTTTCTTTCCCTTTATCTTAGGTGATCCGGTAGCAAAGGAGGGGTCCCGTACGAACAGAGGTTAATGACACGTGGAGATCAAGGTCGAGACGGTCAACGTAAAAGGTGAGCCGAGCGGGAGGCCACCTTGTCGATCGGCCGCGGCAGAAGGTCAGGTCGGCATGGAGACAACTCGGCCAAGGGTCGAGTTTCCGACGCTCAGGAATCCACATACGACAACTGATTGGACCGAGCGGCCCACTCGCTCGGTCCCGCTTGCGTCCCCCCCGGACGACTAGTACGGTCGAGCGTCTCTCCTACTCAGCCCGACCAGTAATATGGCCGAACATCTCTCCCGCTCGGCTCGATAAAAGACAGAAGGTGTAGAAGAGTACAAAGAGGACGGCCAGAGATATCTTTCTCGAGATATGTGTCGCCAACAGACAGTATGGTCGGCGGCCGGACCAGACAGAGAATCGTACGGTGGAAGTTTCCACTGTCATGTCAGAGATATGCTCGGACGGTTGTGGTATGGCGTCAAGCGTGCTTTTTTGACACATCCATTTTAAGGTATGTTTGGGGAAGCGTGCACACGTCGATGAGCGCGCACGCGCCTCCCCGGGAGCCTATATAAGGACCCCCAGGCTTCGACGGAGGTATGCAATCAACTATACTGTAGCTACAGTTCTCCTTATTTTGCTTCAGCTTTCTTCTCGCCTGACTTGAGCGTTGGAGGGTCGTCGCCGGGAACCCCTTTCCGGCCCGGCTTTGTTGCAGGTTCACCGAAGGTCCACCTCATCCCGGCGTCTACGCGGAGCCAGCAGAGAGTGCCACGTCCTCAGCTTTCATCAACTCACAGTTCGGACAAGATCAAATTGGCGTCGTCTGTGGGAACTCACCTGAATCCGAGCAGAGAAGATGGAAGGAACTGGACGACCACACACCGTGACACTCTCTCAGGAGGAGCTCGACGCTCTTATTGAGGCAAGAGCGGCAAAAATCGTGGAGCAGCAGCAGCAGAAGGCGCTAGCCGAGCGGTTAGCACAATAGGCAACTTCGGCATCAAGTGGCCGAGCGGCTGAGGAAGACCGACCGAAGCAATACTCCACATGGACGCAGAATAAAGGTCAGACCGGCACTCTATGGAATGCGTCGCCCGCCCCTATTCCGTTTCATCAGACATTATTCCAGACCCCATCCGAGCTGGCACAGGCCAATCAAGGGTCATCAGATGAAGCGCCCGTACGGGATGCTATAAAGGGGAAGGCGCCTCGGGCTGAGTCATCCCCCGAGCGGATCAATCGACAGTTTTCCGAGTCCATTCTTCGGGATCCACTGTCAAGGCACTACACACCTCCGACGATCGGAGAATACAACGGGACCACCGACCCGGATGACCATCTGGATAAGTTCGACAACATAACCACTTTACATCAAGATACAGATGGTGTAAAGTGTAGGGTATTTCTCACCACCCTTTCGGGATCGACTCAACGGTGGTTTTGGAGGCTACCGGACGGATCGATCACAAGCTTTAAAGAATTCCACACGACTTTCCTTCATCATTTCGTGAGCAGCAGGCGCTACCAAAAGACCGGTGTCAGCTTGTTCGCCATAAAACAAGACCCGAGAGAGACGCTCCGAGCTTACATCCAGCGCTTCAACCAGGTGGTCATGGATATTTTGATAGTCACCTCGGAGACCATAATGAATGCGTTCACACAAGGGCTTGTGGACGACGATTTCTTCCGCTCGCTCATCAGAAAGCCGCCTCGCAGCTACGACCATATGCTGCACAAAGCCAATGAATACATCAATGTGGAGGAAGCCCAGGCTGCAAGAACAAAAGAAGCATCGGCTGAGCCATTAGCACCCGCTGAGCGTAGGCAACCAACTAGCTATCAACCGCCAAGAGGACCTCGAGCCGAAGGAGTACGTCCACACCACGAGTCAAGACCGCAAGCTGTCCAGCATGTGGCGGCTGATCGGCCTAAGCAGAAGGGAAAGGTATGGACTCCCATGTTCTGTTCACTTCACCAGTCAGCCACCCACAACACCCGTGACAGTCGGAGCCTTCTGCAGATCGCTCACCCCGCGCCTAGGAGCTATCGCCGCCGATCCCCTTCACCTTATCGACGCCCCCGACACCAAGACACCGGACAACGTGGGGCCAGGGAGTCGGTCGAGTGGCAACATCATCATCCGCCGAGGGCCAACCCCCGAGCCTCACAGGAGCGAGCGAGGCCCTCAGCTCGGGAGGAGGAAAATCGAAGTAATACCGCTCGGGGCGAAATCAACATCATCGCCGGGGGCCCTACAGGAGGAGATTCCAACAGAGCCAGAAAGTTGTTAGTTAGAGCCCTAGAGCCAATCATTTGATGATTGTTGTATGGACTCGTTGTATCATATTCTTATATATATAAAAGCATTTGTTTATGGTTATTATGCTTACTTGTATTGGTGCCAAATAACTAAGTATAATAGCGTCCTTGAGTAGAATTTTCTTACCTATATCAATCGGTTAGTTGAATCGATAGTGAGATGATATAGGAAACACTACTCTTAATCATTCCTAGTCAAGTATTAGCATTCAGGGACAATGTTAATGTGACGAGACTAGCATGTAGGTCAACTCGATGACTTGATCTCACAAGTCATGGATATAGAGATATCAAGTTGACACATGGGTATACATTCATTGGAGAATGTATACTGAATGACCCGCCATGAGAAAGTATCATGGATCGTTATATGAGTGTCATATACTTTCTCATGTGGCTATTAGTATGACTATTAGTCCTTGGACCTGAAGTCACCATGGTTCCCTACATAAAGAGTTACATACTTTGGCTTCGTCAAACGTCACCCGTAACTGGGTGGACTATAAAGGCGATTACTGGGTATGTAACAAATTATGCGGAGGGATGTGAGTGATGTAGATGGAATCTATCCCTCATATATGACAGGAGAGACATCGATATTCTTGATAGAGTGAGACCACTAAGTGCATGGTCATGCCCAAATGAGTCAATATGAGATGTTGAGCTCATTTGATTAAGTGAGTCTACTTGGGATTCAAGATTTAGATTGATTAGAGGATGACACGATCTATGCCTCACATTGATCAATCTTGATGTCAAGGATAGAAGGACACTTGTCATATATTGTGAAGAGTCACAATTAGTAGTCACAAGGTGATGTTGGATCTCAACATTCTTATAACTTGGGTAGTAATGATGTGTTGCTAGATACCGCTCATTACTTATGCTTCTAAATGAGTTTAGGAGCATTGCTAATGTTATAAGAATCTATAGGGTCACACACAAAGGGCAATTAGATGGAGATTAAGTTCATTTGATGAACCTAAAGGATTAGGTCCATGTGATGAACCAAATTAGATTAAGAGTAATCCAAATTAGGCTAATTGAGTTGAACTCAATTTGGTTCATGTGTTAGATGAGTCTAATTTGGACTTAGACTCATTGAGTCAATTTAATTTAATGAATAGAGAGTCATTAAATTAAAATTAACTTGAACCAATGGTTAGATTTGATCAACCATGGGAGAGAAGTGGTCAAGTTTGACTTGACTTGAGAGGAAGATGAAGAGTCAAGTTTGACTTGACCATTTGCCACCTCGTTGGTGAGTTGGCAAATAGTGGACCAATGATGATGCTCCACATCATCATGGTTGCTTAAGTGGGATGCCACCTCATGGGAGTTACCAAGAGTTGTGACTCTTGGTATTCCATGGAGGTTATTAATCTCTTAATGTGGCCGGCCACAATTTATTCAAGAGAGGAGTTTTTCATTTTGTGTGTAACTCTCATCTTCTTCCTCAAGCTCTCTTCTCTCCCTCTCTTCCTCCATTGCTGAGAGCCACAAAGGGTGCTAGCACACTCTAGTGTCTTTTCTCCATCTCCTTGTTCGTGTGGATACACATAGAGAAGTGTTTACTTTGACATTCTCGAGATCCGGCATCATTTGGACGAGCGGGATTAAGCGAAGGGCATCACTTCAAAGGTATACCTTCTGATCTTGTAGATCTAATGTAGATCTAGGAATAGAGAAACTCGTACATGAAATTTTAAACTTTGCACAGATCAGGTGGCATGGGATTCGGGGTTTCTGCAACGCAAAAAGCGATTTTTGCGGCCCGAAAATACCTACAGTGGTATCAGAGTCACGTGCGAAGCGCGTACGTGTTTATTTTATGTTTTTATGAAAAACTTTCAGTTCTGTAACTTTCTGTGAATTTTCTAATTTTATGTGTTTTATGGGTAATTTTCTTGTAGAAGCGAAGCAACAAATGTTTCGACACTTGTAGGCTTCGACTACTGAGAAAACCTTTCCGAAACGGCAAGGTTTCGCCCAATTCATTTTGGGACAGCGGACTAAGGCGATGTAGGATCACTTAGGAACACTCACGATGGTTATATCGCGGGTAGGGGTGCTACCTCTAATCCCGCAAGGGGATTCGTTCCGCGATTGCGCCCGAAAATCGCTAAACGGGACCGCCGAAAATTTTTACTCATAAAATTATAAAAATTGTGGGAAAATTTACAGAAATTTATAGAAATTACATAATTTAAAATTATGTATCATTTTGTGATGATCATGGCCCAAGACCCCAATTTGATTGAAAAAAAATTTGTGTTGTAATTTATATTATGGTCTGCGTGTCATTTTCTGTGATGTGCGTGTTGTATATGATACACGACTTGCACGTCGTGCCTTTCCTATTTTATTTCCTGTTGTAAAATAGTTTAGACTCGAATGTAACTCGAGTTTCACCTTTGTAATGTACAAAATAAAGTGGTGGAAGGTCCACTCGAGACGGAGTTACGAGGAGGGTGCGAGCAACACAAGGTGGTCACCGGAAGGAGCTTGAGAAGCTGTTGACCTTAGGTTGATCATCCGAACTTCTCATTGGCTTGAGAAGATTGAAGTAGGGTCATGACTAATCACAAAAAGCTTAATTAATTGCTTGTGTGTGTATATATGATGCATGCTAGATTAATAATTAATTAGTGTCTTAACGATTAGATTAGATCTAAGTCGCGCACATGATGCACCTCCACGATTAGATTAGATCTATATCGAGTATATGATACACATCGAAGATTAGATTAGATCTCAATCGCATCAACTCGAAATGCCTACCATGCCGTGATACCCATCACTACCTCGATCACATGTTGTTGTTGAATCTGCCAAAGCAGAGCAACGCATATTATCTTGGTAGGGTGCGGAGGGACAATCTTGGTCCCGCCTATCAACGCATGGGTGAGTACAACTCAATTAAATTGAGTAACTAGTTAACTCAATTGGATCGAGTTTAACTATAGGCATTTTCCAATGGTTGGTAGATAGGTCAAAATCACGTTTATATTAACTCTTGGGCGTATTAGCCAAAGCTAACTCGAGTTTTAATATAAATGCGGATCTTGATCCTATAAACAAGAGTTGCATAGAGATGTAATTAGTAATTAGTTACCTACCGATCATACTAGGTCTTGGGCGATTTAGCCAAAGCTAACTCAAGGCATAGTATGATATGGATCTTGTCCCACTTGAATTATAGAATTCAGTGGGAGCATCATTTAATTAAATGCCTAATTAGATGATTAATTGGAATATGATATTTATTTTTCTACATTTTTCTGTTGTAGATTACCATGTCGTCAAACACAAACTCCTTCTCCCTGCGTTCTGTCCTCGATAAAGCTCAATGGAGCTAACTTCTTGGACTGGTACAGAAATCTGAGAATAGTTCTTACTCAGGAAAGAAAACTGTACGTCCTAAAGCAGCCCATTCCCGAGGCACCTCCTGCCACTGCCACGCGAGCTGATCGCGATGCTTACAAGAAGCATCAAGATGACGCATTAGGTGTGTCATGTCTTATGCTCACGACCATGAACTCTAAGCTTCAAAAGCAACACGAGTTGATGGGCGCTTATGATATGGTTGAACATTTTCGTTAACTATATAAAGGACAAGCGAGGCACGAGAGATTCGAGATCTCTAAGGCACTGTTTCAGTGCAAGATGGGACTCCCGTAGGCCCATATGTACTCAAAATGATTGGGTACATAGAAAACCTACAGAGGTTGGGATTCCCGCTTGGTTAAGAGCTAGCCACTGATCTGATCTTGCAATCCTTGTCAGATAGCTATAGTCAATTCGTTCTAAATTATAACATGAACGAAATTGACAAGCCACTGCCCGAGCTGCTTAGCATGTTAAGAACTGCTGAGCTCAACCTTAAGAAGGTTAAGCCCAACTCTATTCTGATGGTTCAGAAACACAAGGGCAAGGGCAAGCCCAAAGGTAAGGGAAAGTCCCAAGCCAAGGGCAAAGACAAGGCACTGAAACCCAAATGAGGGGTTTCCAAGGATGCTACCTGCTTCCACTGCGGTCAGACTAGGCATTGGAAGAGGAATTGCAAAGTGTACCTGGAAGATCTTAAGAAGAAGAGAAGTGAGACTTCCACTTCAGGTATATATGTTATAGAAGTCAATCTATCTATTTCTTCATCATGTGTATTAGATACCGGATGTGCTTCTCACATTTGTACTAATGTGCAGGCGCTGAAAAATAGCAGGGCATTGACGAAGGGCGAGGTGGACCTACGCGTAGGTAATGGAGCACGGGTTGCTGCTGTTGCTGTAGGAACTTATTCTCTATCTCTGCCCTCTGGGCTTGTACTAGAATTGGATGATTGTTGTTATGTGCCTGCTTTGACTAAGAACATTATATCAGTTTCTTGTTTAGACAAGAAAGGTTTTTCATTTATAATAAAGAACAAATGTTGTTCAATTTATTTAAATGATATGTTCTATTGTAATGTACATCTGATGAACGAACTCTATATTCTAGACCTTGAAAACCCTATCTATAACATAAGTACTAAGAGGTTCAAGTCAAATGACATGAACCAACCTATATCTGGCACTGTCGCTTAGGTCATATAAATGACAAACGTTTATCCTAGCTCCATAAGGATAGTTTGCTGGACTCATTTGATTTTGAATCTTATGAGACATGCGAGTTATGCCTACTGGGCAAGATGACCAAGACTCTCTTTAGTGGACACAGCGAGAGAGTGTCTGACTTGTTAGGATTTATACATAGTGATGTATGTGGCCCTTTCAATGTCGCTGTCAGAGGTGGTTATAGGTACTTCATTATATTTACTGATGACTTCAGTAGATATGGTTATGTATACCTGATGACATATAAGTCAGAATCCTTTGAAAAGTTCAAAGAATTCAAGAATGAAGTACAAAACCAGCTTGGCAAGAGTATTAAGATACTTCGATCAGATCGAGGTGGAGAATACCTTAGCTATGAGTTTCGTGACTATCTAGCTGAGTGTGAGATTCTATCCCAGCTCACTTCTCCTGAAACACCACAATGGAATGGTGTATCCGAAAGGAGGAATCATACCTTATTAGATATGGTACGGTCTATGATGAGTCACACAGATCTTCCCATGTATCTTTGGGGCTATGCTCTAGACACAGCAGCCTTCATTCTCAACCGAGTTCCATCTAAGGCTGTAATAAAGATACCATATATGATATGGACTGGGAGAGATGCCCAAGTGTCTTTTATGAGGATTTGGGGTTGTGAGGCTTACGTTAGACGTCAAGTCTCGGACAAATTGGGATCCAAATCCGATAAGTGATATTTTATTGGATATCCCAAGGAAACGAAGGGATATTATTTCTACATTCCCAGTCAACACAAGATAGTTGTGGCTAAGACTGGGGTATTTCTAGAAAGAGATTTTGTTTCTAGAAAGACTAGTGAGAGTACGTTCGATCTTGAAGAAGTTCAAGATATGGACCATAGCACTGAAGCCTCGATGGAAGTTGAACTGGAACCACAAAGTGTTGTGGATGATGTTGTTCCACAAAGAGTTGAGGAAACACAACCAGTTCAAGTAGACCTACCTCTTCGCAGATCTGATAAGGTACGTCGTCAGCCTGAGAGATACTCATTTCTCTTGTCTGACCATGATGACGTTGTGCTCATTGAGGATGAGCCTACCTCCTATCAGGAAACTGTGATAAGACCAGATTCCGAGAAATGGCTAGAGGTCATGAGATCCAAGATGGAATCCATGTACACTAACCAAGTATGGACTTTGGTTGATCCACCTGAAGGGGTCAAACCTATTGGCTGTAAGTGGGTCTTTAAGAGAAAGACTGACATGAATGGACTTATTTATAATGGTCGCTTGGTAGCTAAATGTTTCGAGCAAATTCATGGTATTGACTATGATGAAACATTTTATCTAGTAGCGATGTTTAAGTCCATTCGGATCATGCTTGCTATTGCAACGTACCACGATTATGAGATCTGGCAGATGGATGTCAAAACCACGTTTCTAAATGGAAACCTGCTCGAGGATGTGTACATGACACAACCTGAGGGTTTTGTAGATCCACAGCATACTGGCAGAGTATGCAAGCTGCATAGGTCAATTTATGGACTAAAGCAAGCTTCTCAGAGCTGGAATATTCGATTCGATGATGCGATCAAACAGTTTGGTTTCATCAAGAATGAAGATGAACCTTGTGTCTACAAGAAGGTTGTAGGGAATATAGTTGTCTTCCTCATATTGTATGTGGATGACATACTACTCATTAGGAAATATATCCTTTTGCTGCAGTCTATCAAGACTTGGCTAGGGACTTGTTTCTCAATGAAGAACTTAGGTGAAGCATCCTGCATTCTAGACATACAGATCTATAGAGATAGATCTAAGAGATTGCTTGGCCTAAGTCAGAGTACATACATTGACAAGGTACTACTACGGTTTGCCATGCAGAACTCCAAGAAAGGATTTCTGTCGATGTCATATGGTGTGAGTCTTTCGAAGACTCAAGGTCCCTCTTCTAGAGAGGAGAGAAACCGCATGGATCAGATCCTTTATGCTTCAGCCATAGGGTCTATCATGTACGTCATGCTATGTACTCGTCCTGATGTCTCGTATGCTTTGAGCATGACGAGCAAATACCAGTCAGATCCAGGTGAAAGTCACTGGATAGCCGTCAAGAATATTCTTAAGTACTTGAAAAGGACTAAAGAATATTTCTTGATATATGGAGGCGATGACGAGCTAGCTGTAAAGGGTTACAGTGATGTTAGCTTCCAAACTGACCAGGATGATTATCGATCGCAGTCGGGGTTCGTGTTTTGCATAAATGGTGGTGTTGTGAGCTGGAAGAGTTTGAAGCAGGACACAGTCACTGATTATACAACAGAGGCCGAGTATATTGCTGCATCAAAAGCAGCAAAGGAGGCAGTTTGGATTCGCAAGTTCATTACTGAGCTTGGGGTGGTTCCTAGCATAGCTGATCCCATAGAGCTCTATTGTGACAACAATGGAGCAATGGAACAGGCTAAGGAACCTCGCTCACACCAGCGGACCAAACACATACTACGGCGTTTCCATCTCATTCGAGAGATCATCGATAGAGGAGATGTAAAGATTTGCAGAGTACACACTGAGGCAAACATCATAGATCCCTTGACCAAGGCTTTAGCACAGAGAAAACATGATGATCACACTAGGTCTTTGGGCCTTAGAGTCTATACTGATTGGAACTAGTGCTAGTGGGAGATTGTTAGTTAGAGCCCTAGAGACAATCATTTGATGATTGTTGTATGGACTCGTTGTATCATATTCTTATATATATAAAAGCATTTGTTTATGGTTATTATGCTTACTTGTATTGGTGCCAAATAACTAAGTATAATAGCGTCCTTGAGTAGAAGGTTCTTACCTATATCAATCGATTAGTTGAATCGATAGTGAGATGATATAGGAATCACTACTCTTAATCATTCCTAGTCAAGTATTAGCATTCAGGGACAATGTTAATGCGACAAGACTATCATGTAGGTCAACTCGATGACTTAATCTCACAAGTCATGGATATAGAGATATCAAGTTGACACATGGGTATACATTCATTGGAGAATGTATACTGAATGACCCGTCATGAGAAAGTATCATGGATCGTTATATGAGTGTCATATACTTTCTCATGTGGCTATTAGTATGACTATTAGTCCTTGGACCTGAAGTCACCATGGTTCCCTACATAAAGAGTTACATACTTTGGCTTCGTCAAACGTCACCCGTAACTGGGTGGACTATAAAGGCGATTACTGGGTATGTAACAAATTATGCGGAGGGATGTGAGTGATGTAGATGGAATCTATCCCTCATATATAATAGGAGAGACATCGATATTCTTGATAGAGTGAGACCACTAAGTGCATGGTCATGCCCAAATGAGTCAATATGAGATGTTGAGCTCATTTGATTAAGTGAGTCTACTTGGGATTCAAGATTTAGATTGATTAGAGGATGACACGATCTATGTCTCACATTGATCAATCTTGATGTCAAGAATAGAAGGACACTTGTCATATATTGTGAAGAGTCACAATTAGTAGTCACAAGGTGATGTTGGATCTCAACATTCTTATAACTTGGGTAGTAATGATGTGTTGCTAGATACCGCTCATTACTTATGCTTCTAAATGAATTTAGGAGCATTGCCAATGTTATAAGAACCTATATGGTCACACACAAAGGACAATTAGATGGAGATTAAGTTTATTTGATGAACCTAAAGGATTAGGTCCATGTGATGAACCAAATTGGATTAAGAGTAATCCAAATTAGGCTAATTGAGTTGGATTCAATTTGGTTCATGTGTTAGATGAGTCTAATTTGGACTTAGACTCATTGAGTCAATTTAATTTAATGAATAGAGATTCATTAAATTAAAATTGACATTAACCAATGGTTAGATTTGATCAACCATGGGAGAGAAGTGGTCAAGTTTGACTTGACTTGAGAGGAAGATGAAGAGTCAAGTTTGACTTGACCATTTGCCACCTCATTGGTGAGTTGGCAAATAGTGGACCAATGATGATGCTCCACATCATCATGGTTGCTTAAGTGGGATGCCACCTCATGGGGGTTACCAAGAGTTGTGACTCTTGGTATTCCATGGAGGTTATTAATCTCTTAATGTGGCCGGCCACAATTTATTCAAGAGAGGAGTTTTTCATTTTGTGTGTAACTCTCATCTTCTTCCTCAAGCTCTCTTCTCTCCCTCCCTTCCTCCATTGCTGTGAGCCACAAAGGGTGCTAGCACACTCTAGTGCCTTTTCTCCATCTCCTTGTTCGTGTGGATACACATAGAGAAGTGTTTACTTTGACATTCTCGAGATCCGGCATCATTTGGACGAGCGGGATTAAGCGAAGGGCATCGCTTCAAAGGTATACCTTCTGATCTTGTAGATCTAATGTAGATATAGGAGTAGAGAAACTCGTACATGAATTTTTAAACTTCACACGGATCCAGTGGCATGGGATTCGGGGTTTTCGCAACGCAAAAGGCGGTTTTTGCGGCCCAAAAATCCCTACAATCCCGATAGTCACCTCGGAGACCATAATGAATGCGTTCACACAAGGGCTTGTGGATGGCGATTTCTTCCGCTCGCTCATCAGAAAGTCACCTCGTAGCTACGACCATATGTTGTACAAAGCCAATGAATACATCAATGTAGAGGAAGCCCAGGCGGCAAGAAGAAAAGAAGCACCGACCGAGCCGTTAGCACTCACTGAGCGTAGGCAACCAACCAGCTATCAACCGCCAAGAGGACCTCGAGCCGAAGGAGTACGTCCACACCACAAGTCAAGATCGCAAGTTGTCCAACATGTGGCGGTTGATCGGCCTAAGCAGAAAGGAAAGGTATGGACTCCCATGTTCTTTTCACTTCACCAGTCAGCCACCCACAACACCCGTGACTGTCGGAGCCTTCCGCCGATCGCTCACCCCACGCCTAGGAGCTATCGCCGCCGATCCCCTTCACCTGATCGGCGCCCCCAACACCAGGACACTGGACGGCGTGGGGCCAGGGAGTCGGTCGAGCGACAACATCATCATCTGCCGAGGGCCAACCCCCGAACTTCACAGGAGCGAGCAAGACCCTCTGCTCGGGAGGAGGAAAATCGAAGTAATACCGCTCGGGGCGAAATCAACATCATCGCCGGGGGCCCTACATGAGGAGATTCCAACAGGGCCAAAAAGTCACACGCTCGGCAGCTAAGGATTTATGTAGTAGGCTGCAGTCAAGAACGAGCACGAGGTTCTGAGATCAGCTTCAGGCCTAAGGACCTGGAAGGAGTCGAAGTGTCGCACGACGACGCACTCATCATCTGAGCGGTAATAGCAAATTACACTATTCACCGTATTTTTATTGATACAAGCAGCTCGGTCAACATTATCTTCAAAAAGACGTTCGACCAACTACAAATTGATCGTGCCGAGCTGCTCTCGATGACAACACCCTTGTATGGATTCACTGGCAGTGAGGTCTTGCCGATCGGCCAGACCAGGCTGGCTATATCGCTGGGTGAGGAGCCGCTGCGAAGAACGAGAACCACTAACTTCATAGTGGTCGATGCCCTCTCCGCTTACAATGTCATATTAGGGCGACCCGCACTCAACGAATTCTGAGCGGTTGTCTCCACTTTCTGCCAGAAGATCAAGTTCCCCGTGGAGGACCAAGTGGGCGAAGTCCGAGGAGATCAGCTGGCTGCCCGGCAATGCTATGTGGAAATGGTCTGAGCCGAGTCCAGGTCCGCGCGGAAAACACCGCGCCTCGAGGTAAATACCGTAACTGAAAAGCCTACAACTTTAGTTTACGAGGAAAAAGAGGAAGTGCATATCCAGCCCGACCGGCCAGAAGCCACAACATTCATAGCGTCTGACTTGGAGGGAGACCAGAGGGAGGAGCTGGTCGAGTGCCTACGACGTAACCATGATGTCTTCGCATGGTCGACCCACGAGTTGTCAGGCATTTCGCCAAGCGTAGCGCGGCATAAGCTCCATGTCCGACCGGACGCTCGGTCAGTGAAGCAAAGAAAGCGGGACTTCAGCGTAGAACAGAACGTCATCATCCGAGCGGAGGTTGAAAAGCTGCTGGAAGCTGGACACATACGGGAAGTGCAATTCCCAAGTTGGTTGGCAAATGTTGTGCTAGTCTCCAAGCCGGGTAACAAGTGGAGGGTCTGCATCGATTTTCGGGACCTTAATAGGCCGTGCCTGAAGGACTTCTACCCTCTACCCCGGATCGACCAAATGGTGGACTCAACCGCCAGATGCGAGTTAATATGCATGCTGGATGCATATCAGGGTTATCACCAGGTGCAGCTTGCCCGAGAATAGACCAAGAGAAAGTGAGTTTCATCACAGTGGACGACACCTACTGCTACAAGGTAAAGTCTTCAGGTAGCCGGCCCTTTTTCTTCAGATAATCAGCCGTTGCGGTGATAGCTAGCTCGAAAGCGTGGACGAGCCGAGCGCAGGCCTTCTCTACAAACTTCTCCGAGCGGATGTAATTCTGCTGCATGACAGCAAATCGACTCGGCTTAACATCCTGATATTCTTTGAAGGCAGCGCGAGAGGCATCCAACGCCTCTTGGAGTGTCTTCATGTCAGCTTGAAGGGTGACCACCTCCGCCGAACGGCTATTCTTCTCAGCAGCCAGCATGTCGGTTAATTTGTTGACTTTGACCTCAAGAGCCCGGGCTTCAGCATTCTTCGCCTCCAAGTCGGTGATGGCCTGATTCTTCCTGTTAGTGGTCAAAGTAATCTTCTTATCGTAGGTCTTGATCTGGGTCTCGAGCCGGTCTACCATGGTCTGCAAGCCCGAAGATTTATGTCGTTCGGCCTCGAGCAGCTTGTTGGTCTTCTCCAGATTGACCTTCAGCTCAGCATAGGAAGGACCTTGAAGAGAAGTCCCACTAGAGACCTTAAGCTTTTTGAATTCCTCCTCGAGGAAAGCTAAGCGGTGGCAGACTGCTATACTTTCCACCCAATGCTACAATTTGGTTAAGAACGTAAAGAATCATCAATACCGAACGGGGGATAAGAAGAAAAGGCTTGAGAGAGTTACCCCAGTAGTTTGTTGCAGATAACTGTTGCCGAGCAGCCCGGGTGGCATCACGCCCACTCGCGCTCGGGCATCCTCCCAAACCTTCGCGAGAGGCCCCCGGATTGTTATCAAGTGTTCGGGGCTCGACGGCTGGTCAGACTTCTGCAAGTAGTCTTCTGTTGGTAGGTGGAGCAAAGCCTTGATCGTCCTGTGCCGACCCGGAGTAGACTGAGCTGACGCAGATAGGGCAGAAGATTGTCCGATCGGCTCAGAGCGAATAAGAGATCGCTTGATTATACGGCGGGCTAGAGGAAGCGAGGTAAGGGGATGAGCCGCCACTGGGTCGGAAGGCCAGTCTCCTTGAGATAGGGTCTGGTCGGACGACAGCGCTTTCAAAGATGCAGGAGCTAGGGGATCGTCCATTTGTTCGGACACGTGAATGGCAGAGGTGGCCGAGCGGGTGGGGGTGCCTGTTCGGCGGCGTTTACGCCCAGTCAACGGAACTTCATCATCATCAGATCCGACTTCCTCGGGCCGAATGCCAGTGGCGCACTCGGTGGAGCGTCCTCCCCAGCCGCATCGGTGGTGACCGTCTGAGCGACAGACTCCTCGCCCCCCGTCCGTACCTCTTCACTCTCACCTTCGTGAGAGCCGATCGGGGTGAGGCCCAGTTTCTCCGCCCCTGCGGGACAGCCGCCTCTACATAGGCGGTCTTGCGTTTTAGCATAACGAATACCACCGACTTCATCATTGTCCTGGCTGCAAGAAAAAGAAAAGAAATTAGTTAGATGCCAAGAAAAGGAGAGAAGGTTATTCCTTACCCGGGCCATTCAGAAGCCGCGTTCGGATTGAGCTTAATCTGAATAGGTACATCATCCCTTCGGGCAGCAGCTTATGGATGTCCAGCTTTAGCCCGGCCATCAGATTAGCCGCGTGAAGAAAGGCAGGTTCGATCCGGTACCTTTTCAGATCGGGGGGAGCCGGCAACGAAGTTAACCATTGGGTTCGGAAGGGTGGCGGATCGGGAAAACTCAAAAAGAAGAAATGCTCTTTCCAGTGTTTATTAGAAGTAGACATTTTATCAAAGAAGACCAAGCCGATCTGCGATTGAAATAGGAAGGTGTCGATCTCGAATTGCTTGGGGGTAATAGAAGTAGTGAAAGATGTGAAGCTTGAGGGGAATGTCGTGCACCCGGAAAAGCATGACGACACCGCACAGCAGCCTAAAGGAATTAAGCATGAGCTGACCGAGCGGAATGCGAAAATAATTGCAAACTTCTAAGATGAATGGGTGGATCGGGAACCTAAGGTCACCTACAAATTGGTCGCGGAAGAAGGTAACAGTGCCGGTCGGTGGGTCATGAGGTCGGTCGGATGACTCGGCCAAAGTTATTTTATGGTCATCAGGGATGTCGTAGGTATTGATCAGTCCAAAGGCATCTCCCGAATCAAACCTACTTTCCATGGTTTGATACCAAAGGCCGGGAGAGGGGGCAGAGGAACTGGCCATTGCTGCCGGAAGGCAAAGCAAAGGAAAAACAGAAAAGGCAACGAAGGAGATGAACGGAACAATGCCTACAAAGCACAGACACCACCGGAATGCGAAGAAAAGCGCGAAGAAAACAAAAAAGGAACGAGCAGAGAGTTCTTACAGGAAAAAAGGATGGTTGGAGAAGAGAGCGAATGGTCGGAATGTCGAGAATCGGTTCGCTGGAGAACGAAGCAGGAACCTTCAAGAGCACGGGCGCGATAAAGCGGAAGCGGCGGAAGGGAAGGAAGCGGCCTTATAAAGGTTGGGCTCGAGCTGCAGGGACTGCCCGATCCAGGGCACGGGATCCGAGGACCGCATCCGCCCGTTGAATTCAAAGCGCCAGGGGTCACATCTAGCCTGACAGCTCGAGTAGGCGATGACGGCCGCCTGGCCACGTGGCATCACCCCATTGGGCGCATTTAATGACCCCATCACGCAGGCGAGGGCGCGTGCTCGGCCTTAATGGCAAGGATTTGCACGAATTCTAAGGAAATTCGGAGGACATCAGCGTTGACCGACGTTGGGTCGGCAAGACAACCACCGTCAAGTCGAACCCTCCAAGTATCGGTGGGTTCCATGCCGAGCGGCCTTCTTATTAGAAACGGAACGGCCGTCATGTCGCTAGGCCAATAGTCCAGTCAGTCGGACTTGCAGCCTCCTTCGACTAGACTTGAGGGGGAGGCACGTGATCCGGTAGCAAAGGAGGGGTCCCGTACGGACAGAGGTTAATGACACGTGGAGGTCAAGGTCGAGACGATCAACGTAAAAGGTGAGCCGAGTGGGAGGCCACCTTGTCGATCGGCCGCGGCAGAAGGTCAGGTCGGCATGGAGATAACTCGGCCAAGGGTCAAGTTTCCGACGCTCAGGAATCCACATACGACAGCTGATTGCGCCGAGTGGCCGCTCAGCTGGGTCGTTTGCGTCCCCCCGGACGACCAGTATGGGCGAGCATCTCTCCCGCTCGGCTCGATAAAAGACAGAAGGTGTAGAAGAGTACAAAGAGGACGGCTAGAGATATCCTTCTCGAGATATGTGCCGCTAATAGACAGCATGGTTGGCGGCCGGACCAGACAGAGAATCGTACGGTGGAAGTTTCCACTGTCATGTCAGAGATATGCTCGGACGGTTGCGGTATGGCGTCAGACGTGCTTTTCTGACACATCCATTTTGAGCTATGTTTGGGGAAACGTGCACGCGTCGATGAGCACGCACGTGCCTCTCCAGGGGCCTATATAAGGACCCCCAGGCTTTGACGGAAGTATGCAATCAATTATACTGTAGCTACTGTTCTCCTTATTTTGCTTCAGCTTTCTTCTCGCCTGACTTGAGCATCGGAGGGCCGTCGCCGGGAACCCCCTTCCCGGCCCGGCTTTGTTGCAGGTTCACCGAAGATCCACCTCATCCCCGCGTCTATGTGGAGCCAATAGAAAATGCCATGTCCCCAACTTTCATCAACTCACAGTTCGAATAGGATCATTAGGAATCCTAAGTGATTTAATGGTTTGATTTTCATGTTATGTGGGACGTTCGTTTATCATTAATTTACAATGTTAACCATTTTAATTACATGAATTTACAATGTTAACCATTTTAATTTTATAATGTAATTGGAGAAATTCTAACTCATTAGTCAAATGCATATTAATCCTAATCTTTTGTTATAAATATCACATTAATCATGCAACCCCTGATAAAGGGTCCAATTGCATAATTCTAATCTTTTGTTATAAGGATATCTATAGTCGTAAACCTCTTAAAGAAATTTATACTCTGTCACATCATTATTACATCAAAAATTAAAAATTTTACTTCTTTTAAAAGTCATTCTTTATTATTATAAAACCTCTCTCTTTTAAAAATATCATTTTCTTTTAAAATGCTCTCTTTATCATTTCTCCATTATTTTTTTATAAATCTGGTCTAAAATTTTCTATCATTTTTTTATAAATCTGGTCTAAAATTCTCTATCATTTCTCCATTATTTTTTTATAAATCTGGTCTAAAATTTTGATACATATTTATAAAAAAAAATTATAAATGCTCATAGAAGAACTGCAATACTAGACAACGTGTCTTGTTTTTCTCTCCATGGTTGTAGCTGTATTCCAAAATAAAAATGGAAACCCTAAAACTTAAATAGAGACCGCTTACCATTTTCACCCATAATAATTGGGAATTAATTTTTGAAAAAATGTTTTCCTTTTATATCATTTACCGCGAATATCACCCGCCAAGATTTTACTGAGCCGGCAATGAACTCCCACTCAACCGCGCCATTACCATCACCATCACCAATCACCCGCGAAACAAAAGCTAGTTCTTTTTTCTCCCGCCAAATTTCACCCAGTAGAAAGCAACAATAAGACCGCAACTCTCTCCTTCCTCCTGCCTCTTATCTCTTCTCCCATCTCCATCTTCTCCACTTTGTTTGCTCGTGTAGATCATGGACGTCGAAACGCCGGCACCCGAAATCCTACTCATGGAAGAGATTGCGGACATCCGATCATTCATGGGCTCTGAAATCTCAGATCGAGATATCCTCCGAGCCCTCTCGCTTGCCGGAAACAACACAAACCGCGCCATCAACATCCTCCTTGACGCGCTCCAGTCGTCAGATTCGGCAGACCTCGCACTCAATCCCGTATGTCCGAAATCTAATGATTATGCTTATGCTACTACTGCACAGGAACCAAATGCTACTGTTCTGAACTTGTAGGGAGATGGGAACGGTAAGGGACAAGAAACGGAAGTGAATGAAGAAAATAACAAGGAAAATCCTAAATCTAAAGTTAATTTGGTCTGTAGAATAAAAAATGATGTGGCATCTGAAGGTCGGAACAGAAGGGTGGACATTGATATAGACTCTGAAGAAGATGTGACTTCGAAGCCGAAGAGAAAGCGTGAAAGTGTGAAAGAATTGGATGAAAGGTTCAAGAGACAGCAGACCACCGAACAGTTAGAAGGCCATTCAAATACAAAGAAAGATGGGCACTTGACAAAGGAGTCTTTGGTCACGGTCACGACAACCGTAGAGGAGTCCGCAGTTGACAATTTCTCCAGCCTTGCGAGGGCTCGTTTGGCTCCGTATCTCAATCCACGTCCAATATCTGCTATCAGACCACCTGGTGTAGTCACTGATCGGAAGCTTCTGCTGTACTCCAATCCGAATGAGCCAGAGTTCGGAGAGTTTCCTGATGAGTACGATTGGTTACTTGTAGGGAAGGCTTCTGTCAATGGCCTCTCCACATGCAGAGGGAGAAAACACATCGATGATGGGGAAATTGTTCACTTCTCATTTCCATCCTCCGAGAAGAAACAATTGATTGGTAAGAAATTCCAGAGACCAAAAGCTGCAATGGCAGCTGCGGAGATTGTTCGCTTCTCAACCAAGCGGAGTGGCGAGGTCTGTTTGCATTATCGGCTACCAATGTGCTTCTAGATGTTGTTTCATTTTTATGGAGAAATAATTGTTCAACATGTGTTCATAAACATACATGATAATGAACGGATTAAAAATCATATTTTTGATGCTTGACAGATTGGAAAACTTCCACCAGAGTGGACTAGATGCCTCATTCCACTCGTAGCATCCTCAAAAGTGAAGATTCTGGGGAAGTCTCTAATTTCAGCGGTGCAGCTTAGCTTAATGCAAGAGATTATTTTGCATGTCAGGTGAAAAAGTGGTCCTTACTTTCCTGGTGGTTGCCATGAGCTTCTTTTTAAGAGTTTCTTTTTTGCCAGCTTAATTTCTAAGTTCATGTTTCTTCCATTCCAGCTTTTACATTCACAGATCAATCTTCACTGAAGGTTGCAATTTCACATTCAAGCTATCAGTTCCTTCAAACTCTGCTTCTAATGTCCATCCTCTTCTTAGTCTGTTCAAGCGTCTAAGAATGAAGCCAGTTCAAAGGGTTTCTACCTTAAACTCCAATAAGATTTTATATATTGTTTGGTTTTGTGGGAATGCAACTTGACCTTCTGAATTTCTTCAACTTATAGGCTGAATTTACTCCTGAAGAACTCGATACCCGAAAGAAGTCACTAAACCTAAACGTAAACTTTCAGACATTTGCCTCCTGAGTTTACTCCATCGTTTTCTATGTATATAATAGACATTCTTGATGCTGTTTTTGCAAAACGGAAGAAAGGTTATTAACCTGTCTTAGCGGTCTTAGTCTCGTGACGTATTCTATGAAATGTTTCAGGCTGGTGAGGGAGATGCATCCGTTGAAATGATAGTCCATGCAAAGCGAGTAACCGGGGACCCTGAGCAAAGCAGTGACGAGCAAGCAATCTCAGAGTCATCTTTGAATAAAATTGTTGGAACTTCTGATGAGTACGATTTAAAGGTAAAGCAAATGTGAACGTAATCAACAAAGAAGTAGCACACGAATCCTCTATGAGAATTAGCAGTTTCAATATTTTTGTCAAATTTCTATAGGAAGCAATGCCACCTTCTACGCTCTGCTGTGCTTTACATCCATACCAGAAGCAAGCCCTTTACTGGATGTGCGAATTAGAGAAAGGAACTGATTTTGATAAAGCAACCAAATCTCTTCATCCCTGTTGGGCTGCTTACAGAATTTATGACAAGTAAGCAAGTGAAGCTTTCTAGAGGAAAACAGTATCAGATTCAATGCTTAGTCAACAATGCTTGCTTATGCTTTTCTGATGACCATTTGGTTTGTATCAGGCGAGCCTCTGAAATCTATGTAAATGTTTTTACTGGGGAATCTACCACTCAGTTTCCAAGTGCTATGCAGATGGCAAGAGGCGGAGTAAGCATGCTTATTGCTTATATTCTTAAATACTGAAGGAACCCATCAAAAGCCTTAAAATGACATGTTATGTCCAGTAATGAGAAAATTTCATGTACATGAGACCATAATTTGTTGATAACCTGATTCTTAACAATATTTTTTTTAGTTGTATCAAACATCCATATTTATGTGGCAATTATTCTCGCAGATCTTGGCAGATTCAATGGGCCTAGGAAAGACTGTCATGACAATTGCTTTAATACTTGCAAGAATTAATGGAGAAAGGCCATATGATAATGGTTATTCCCATGAACATGGATCAAATACAAAGGGAGGCACCCTTATTGTATGCCCAATGGCATTGCTGGGTCAGTGGAAGGTGAGAATTTATATTATCATCTCTTAGTATTAGTGATTTTCAAAATATAATTAATTTAATGTCCTCAAATAGTTCAACTAGAATTGATCTGAACATAAGTACTAAAAAGAAAAACAATGCAGGATGAGCTTGAAACTCATTCAAAGCCGGGTTCATTTTCTGTTTATGTGTATTATGGTGGTTCAAGAATGAAGGCCAGTGATATTGAGATGCTTGCAAGATATGACGTGGTTTTGACAACATATGGAGTTCTATCATCTGCTTATAGACCTGTATGTATGCATTATTTGTCTTTTTTCTTCTTTTACTTGAAATATTCCCTCATTTTGATAGACTGTGGTGAAATACAATTTACAATTTTGGTTATGCAGGATTCCGTGAATGCTAGCATCTTCAACAATATAAATTGGTACAGAGTAGTACTAGATGAAGCTCATAACATCAAATGCTCAAAAACAAAAGTTGCTCAGTCAGCATTTGCCTTGAACGCTTACTGTAGGTGGTGTCTAACTGGTACCCCACTTCAGGTAACCAGGCTTCTTTCCCTATTCAACTTTTCGTCTTCTGCAGATAGATCAGATGTCTTAAATTTCATTCATTGATCACAGAATTTTGTAAATATTTGGTGTGCAATTCCCCTCTTTTTGTTGAACTTCTTTCAGGATTAGTCGTGTTGCCTCATGATTCAATCATTAAATATATTTTTGCACTTGGAATTTTAGAATTATCTTTGCCCACAGATTATTTCAATGATATGAATGTGAATTCTGGATTATGTTATACTAACACAATCGTCTTTTCATGTTGCAGAATAAGCTGGAAGATCTCTACAGTCTTCTTTGCTTCTTACATGTTGAACCATGGTGCAATTGGGTTTGGTATGTACTTCAGCATAAAAACCCAATGAAAATTACTTTATTGTAGGCCTAGGAATTCACAACCTTATCTAGGCTGGTACTGTTGGATTTTCACGGGGTTGATTCCTTCAGGCATTACTTGGAGCCAAAAAAAGTGTAACATCCAAATTAATTCTACGTAAAGAAATGTGAGCTGAAGGAAAAAAAGTATAAATTTAGATTTGTGGAGTAATAGTATATTGTGGATTAGTCATTCGGCTTAACAAACTGGATTTCTCTTGTAATAATTATATTTAAGTGGGCGAGTATCAGAAAAGAGAAGCCTTTATGAAGCTGAGCAACAATTGGAACTGAGATGTCTATTAGTTGTCATTTTGGAAATTAGATGAAAACATTAATCTAGTATAGGGGGTCGTTATGATGCCCTAGTTTAGTATGATACCTCAGATGAGCTAATTATGCTTATGAGTGAATTATTATTAATTTGAACTTACTTTTTTGTGAAGTGGTGACCTAATGAAGTTAATGAGCTATTCACACAAATAACATTAATCCATGCATGCACTAACTGAACTATAAAAAGAAACTTGTTTTAGAGAATAATTTTTCATATCACATGAAAAAGTAAACTCATGTTACATATCCTATATTATACATGATTCTTCTAAATGGTTAATTTAAATCACAATTTTGAGAGGATTATTGTCGTCTCTTATTCAGTTTAGGTTCGTATGTCGAGCATCTATAGAATTAATAAGCTTGGCTATTATAGAATTCCTACAAGTTTGATTTCCAACAGGTGGAACAGTCTGATTCAAACTCCGTATGATATGGGAGATGTAAGAGGGTTGAAATTGGTAAAAGCCATCCTACGCTCACTAATGCTAAGGAGAACGAAAGATACAAGAGACAAAGAGGGGAGGTTGGTTTATAGTCTTCTATTTTTTTTTTTTTTTTTTTGCATAATGATGCCTTGAGAAGATAAATGTCAATCTCATTTACATGATTCAGGCCTATTCTTGTTCTACCTCCAGCCCACATCCAAGTTGTGGAATGTGAACAATCTGAAGCTGAACGTGATTTTTATGAAGCCCTTTTCACGCGATCCAAGGTTTGTGACAAATCTGTTTCAGTTTCTTTTAGGCACAATTGCTTACTTTCATCTGAATCAGTATTTTTGTTTTAAGATATCACTTGTAAATATTTAGGCGATTGATCATTTACTGTGGTATGAAATCGGAAACAAACTACAGCTAATTGCATTTGTTGCAAGTTAATTCATTTTTGTTGCCTATATCACTTTGTTATAACTGATGGTAATTAATTGAAAACTAAAACAGGTCAAGTTTGATAAATTTGTTGAACAAGGTAAAGTTCTTCACAATTATGCCTCCATTTTAGAGCTTCTACTCCGTCTACGACAGTGTTGCAATCACCCTTATCTTGTTATGAGGTTAGTGAATAGTTGCATTTCATTACCATTCTCCTTCAAGACGAAACTCAAACATCACATGTATGCTTATTGTGCTTTATAATATCTTCAGTCGTGGACAGAATCAAGAGAATACTGATCTCAACAAGCTTGTCCACCGATTTCTTGGAGGTCCTCAGTCGAGCCAGGCCCCAACACGAGCCTACGTTGAGGAAGTTGTGGAGGGCCTTCGTAGAGGTGAGGTCACTGAGTGCCCAATCTGTCTTGAATCAGCATCTGATGATCCAGTGCTCACTCCATGTGCCCACCGGATGTGTCGTGAGTGCCTGCTCGCAAGCTGGTCTACTCCGGTCGGTGGGCCATGCCCAATCTGCCGGAGGGCCCTGACTAAAGAAGACTTGATAACATGCCCAAATGAGTGTCGGTTTCAGATCGATATTGAGAAGAATTGGACAGAATCATCCAAGGTGAAAAAACTGATGGAATGCCTTGAGAACATTAAGAGGACAGGGGAGAAGAGCATCATCTTCAGCCAGTGGACCGGCTTCTTGGATTTGCTGGAGATTGCTTTAAGGGACGAATTTGGTTTCCTCAGGTTTGATGGCAAACTAAATCAACAGAGGAGAGAATACATACTGAAGGAGTTCAATGAGAGCAAAGATAAGACGGTAAGCCCAGCACTGATTGCTAAGTTGCTCCAGTTTGTCAAAAGAAAGACGTTGATAACTGTTCCTGTCTATAATCCAGGTGCTACTCATGTCACTCAAGGCAGGAGGTGTAGGCTTGAATCTCACAGCAGCATCTAATGTTTTCATCATGGTAGTTATCTAAGATTGCTTTTCCTTATTTTCATTTCACCAAACAGTGAAACTGGTTTCTGTTTTTTCAAAATAGGATCCATGGTGGAATCCGGCAGTGGAGGAGCAAGCAATAATGAGGATTCATAGAATTGGACAGAAGAGGCAGGTTCGAGTAACACGTTTCATTGTGAAGGTAAAGATGAATTATCAATTAAAGTAAAACATACATAGGAGTGCATGGCATTGTAGTGGATGATGGCGATTGTTGTGGCAGGACACTGTGGAAGAGAGAATGCAACAAGTGCAGGCAAGGAAGCAGAGGATGATTTCTGGAGCCTTGACAGATGAGGAAGTTAGGAGTGCTCGCATCGAGGAGCTCAAGATGCTATTTCGATAGATGGTGAATGTTTCAATTTTTTGAAGGAAAGATGGCCGATGCTTCTCCCTTTTGTTTCACAAGTTTTTGTGCATGCTACTGATCCTTCACTCGTCTGAAAAGAAAAGTTTTTTGGGCATTCGTTTTGTAAATCGGCTTTAGAATGCCAATTCTGTAAGTCTGATGTGTATTCCAAGATCGAACCATAAACTAGCAACTTTTGTAGTTAGTCTTCTCATTATTGCATCTAAACTGAATCCTTGTAATTAGATGGTATTAATTCACAAGATATATTTCCTGCTGAATTGGTGAATGACTGTTGCGAGGAACAAAGGTTAGTTGTTGCTGTTTCAGTTTCAGTTTCAGTTTCTTATTATGAAATCTCCTATTTGGAGAAGAGATTTAGAAAATGCAAAGAAATTTATAAAATGTTGGTACCACATTAGTTATTCTATTTAAAGATTTTATTTTAAATTTTTAATAGGGTAGTTAAAAAATTTTTGAAGATGAGTTTTGACGTAACGGTAAAGTTATTATCGAATTTTGGAAATAACTTCTTGTAAAAAATAAAGTAAGGTTACATATAATGAATCTTTCCTTATCTTGCATGGCGGGAGTTTCGTGCATCGAGTTATTCTTTTTTAGATAAAATTTTTTTTGCATCAGTTATTTTATTTATTCTTTAAATTTATATGTGATAAATAATGATTTTAAAATTTTATTTTAAAAATAAAATAATATTTTTTAATCTCTCTTTTTTTATTCATTTTTTTAAATTTTTTTTTCCTTTCACTCATTTTACAAATATAATAATAAAAAAATAAAAGAAAGAGAAAAAATAATAAAAAAATTAAAAATAATAGAAATTTTAAGGTAGTTGATGTAGTGTGTAGTGAAAATTTTAAAGGAGTAAACTCTATATATTAGAAGTCCTAACGAGTTAAAAGTAATCAAAAACTAGCAAGTGAAAGTTCTAGTGAGTGAATGGATAATTTTCGCATTCGTTGAAAATATTGTTTCCAATCGATTGGTAATAGTACTAGTTGACTTAACATATAAGTTTTTTTCTAGTCTAAATTTAGTGCTAAGTTGATTTCCTAGTTAACTATAGCCACCAATTGAGTCGATTGATAATTGTTTCTATCAACATATATTTTAATTTCAGTCTCTCTAAGACTAAAATTTTCTTGTGCCAAGAAGCCTTATGCCTTAAGAACCTTTTCTTATGCCTAATACAAGTTGACCTTGATTTACTAAGACTTCATATTTTACTTGGATACCTATTCTTCAAAACTTTCCTTATCTAGAGATTCCTCGTCTATGAGAATTTGTCGATTGATAATATCTAATTGACTTATGTCTACTAAGACCTCCATTTGCATATCCTTAAGTCAACCTTTGACCTACTTATCTAATCCAAATATATTGCTAAACAATCAAATATATTATCAAACATTGAAACTCAATCTATACCATAGTTAACCTTAATTAGAGTTGATTTTCTAACAAAAATAAGCTCTCCTTGTAGTGATTTCTTACCAAAAAAACAAATCTTATCTTTGGAAAAGCCAACAAAAAACAAACTCTAAAGATACAATTTATTATAGGTCTAAGTATGCCGATGCGCGAGGGGGGGGGGGGGGGGGGTGGGGGTGGTAGCCCTGAAAAGAAAGTTAGAAAAATTTTCTTACTTTGAACTTTGCAATGGCACAATATTACAGCTCTGCCATATTAGAGGCGCCTTCAATATGGTTGGAGGTGCCTCAATACTGTTCATCTGAGGCCCCTCGGATCACATAAGGCACCCTCGTGCTTCGCAGATTGGAGGTGCTTCCAGTTGCCCTGAGGCACCTTGAGTCCTTTGCTCGGCAGCTTCAACAGATGGACATTCGAGGGGCCTCCAAACAACTGAGGCGCCTCGCGAGTCTTCAAGTCAACCTTTGAGTTGACCTCTTCTATGCTCTCGCTTGTTTAGGTGATATTCCAGTCGATCAGAGTTAAGCTCACCTGAACTCAACTCCATTCTTTTCCTCAAAGAGGCTTACTCTTGGCTTCTCATCTCTCGAACTCTCTGCTTGCCTCATTCTCGTTCACCGAGTGTACTCTTCCACGGCTTTTTATTCCTCAGATACACATAGCCTGTCAACTCGTTTTCTGTGTCATCCTTCTCGCTTGTCACATTTTTCGGTCGACTTCTTTTGTTCCCAAATTCTTGAACACTTAGACACAAGACATCAAAACGACACATGACCTAACTTAACTCGGTTGACCACATCAAAATCAATCTAAGGTACTTATAATCTCCCCATTTTTTATGTGTACCAACTTGAATTAAGGTTAGGGTTAAACAAACAAGTAAAAAATAATTATAACTCAAATATGGCAATTAAACAGAATTATTTAAATAATAATGAAATAAAACCTCTCCCTAAACTTAATGTCTAATTATTCTTCTATTTGATCACATCAAAAATTAAGAAAAAAATAAAACATGATAGCAGAAAAATACGAGAAAATATTTGAAGGTTTGGTTACAAAATATCTAAACTCCAATAATTTTACCAAAATATTTTTTCCAAAGAAAATAATTTTTAAGAGATATTTATTTTTTTCCAAAAATAATTTAAAATTTATTTTTATGTCGTGAAAAATTCTAAAATTTGTTGTCAATATTTCACAGAACCATTCGAATTTGAATAAATTTTTTAACAAAAATACAATTTTTTATTGCCAGAATAAATATTTAGAACCAAAATATGTATTTTTGAAACTTAATGATTAAAAATAGTTGTATGCTTCAAAAAATCTTGATAATTTTTATGACCATGTAAAATATAATATCTATCTACATAAAAATTAAAATTTTCAAAAATAATTTTTTGATAATTTTTAATTAAGAAATGATTTTTGATAAAAAAATTCATAATAATTAATACAATAGTCGAAAAAATTCAAAATTATTTTCTAGCAATAGAAAACATAATGTTTAATCACAGAAAACTTAAGACAATATTTGGTTTCATTATTTTCTATTTTTATTTTATAATAAAAGGAAAAATATTGTTTGGTTGGTAATTTCCATATTGATTTTCTAGAAAAGGAGATATCATTTTATGGGAAAATGGAGAATGTCTAAAAGCCATTTTCTATGAAAAAGGAAAACACGTTTTTAGAAAATGAAAATGAAATCAAATTCTCTCTAAGATTTTCAAAAATCAAATTTTAAAATAATTTTAATTTTAACACTAAAAAAATTCATAAAAAAAATATTTTCATAAAAAATAATAAAAAATAAAATAACTCTAAATTTTTTTAATTTTTTTTTCTATTAGCAAATAATAGCTTAATTTTTTATAAATAAATAGATAGAAAATATGAACAGAAGATATACAAATTTAATTTTTCTAAAAATGTTAATAAATCAAAACAATTAAATTTCTGGCATACACATGAAATTAATTTAATAATCTAGTATATATTTTGATATTCAAAATAAATTCCTACCTATTGAATTTATCAAGTATTTTCTAGGAATATTATTTCTAACAATTTTTATAATTTATCCCTTATGGTTTCTTAAATACCAATTAAGTTCTTTATAATCTCTAAAATTTGGGATTCAAAAAATATTAGAGCTTGAGCATGAAGAATTATTTACTTTCAATGTTTCCATTTCTTCTTTTAAAATTTTACTTTCAATTTTAATTTTATTAAAATCTTTTAACAAACATGCATAGTCTTTTTTTTTCGATTTTAAATATTTAGTCCCGTTTTTACAAAGAGATCTATATAGCATTGTAATACCATTATATAATTATTCGGGAGGTAAGTGAGGTACCTCACTTACTGTGTTAGACTCGTAGTTCGATGCTTCCCCTTCATCGTTGCTCTTGATGCTCATATTGGATGAACTTTCTTCGTCTTCATCGCTTACCATAAGTACAAGTCTGGTGTAGACCTCAATTTCAGACTCTGACGATGATTGGCCCCACGTGACTTTTAGATTCCTGTTCTTCGTACGTCTTAGCCCTTTGTTTTTTTTTCTCTTTTTTTTTCAGCTTTGGATAGTTGTCCTTGATGTATTCTTCTTCTTAACAGTTATAGCAATGAACCTTCCTTTTTCTTCATAGTAGCTTCGTTGTTTGTTTTTTATCAAAATTATTTGTTTTAAAAAACTTACTAAACTTTCTTACCATATAGATTTCTTCATTTTCATCGAGCGATGATTTTAACTCTGGCTCAATCTTCTTAGCTTTGAGTATTATGTTATGAGTCAACTTTTTTTCTTTATTTCTTAAACCTACACATCTCAACTCGTGTAATTCGAAAGTGGAATAGATTTTCAAAAGTATTTACATGAGGTCCTTGGATATGTAAAATGAGTCCACTATAAATGTCTACTAGGGAGTTCTCGGAAAATCATTTAAAGCATACCTTATCGAATCTTGATTTGTTACCATTTCTCTGAGTTCATGAGTCCAGTGATTAGCTCTTTGATTCTTGCGTGTAGATGTGCTACTGTCTCTTCCTTTTCCATTCGAAGGTTACTAAGTTAGTTCCGAAGTAGATCCCGTCTTGCGAGTTTAGTCTTCGAGGTCCATTCGTGTATCTCTAGGAATGTTGGGACCGAAAAGTAGCTAGAGGGGGGGGGTGAATAGCTCGTCGCGTGCTTCATGGTTGGCGTTGCTTGTTTCTTCAAAGATGTGCAGCGAAAATGTACAAGAAACAAAATACAACGCTAACAAATAGATTTTACTTGGTATCCACCTCATAAGAGGTGACTAATCCAAGGATCCACACACTCACGCACCCTCCACTATGAAACACACTCCTCTACGGTAACTACCGAAGGCGTAGAAGCCTTTACAAACTCTCAATACAAGAAGAAAGGAAAGGATATGAAATACAAGCAAAAGCTTACAATAAACCCTAACCCTAACTTCTCTTCTTGCTTTTGATCCGCCTCTTGACTTGGAAGAACCTCCAAGAATCTTCAAGAACCGGCGATCTGAACTTGAGAGAGAGCTGTGGAGTCACTGGTGAAGATCGGAGATGAATCGTGTAAGCCTTGCTGAAGGAAACGCTCGCCTGCAGCTAAATACGACGCCAACGGTCGGATCCCGATCGATTGGATTGCTCCCAATCGATCGGGGAGGCTTTGGATCAATCAACCGATCGATCCAAAGTGCCTCTGTGCTCTTTGGAATAGCCTGGATCGATCGGCTGATCGATCCAGGGCTTATCGCGCACAAACAACAGCTCCCAATCGATCCACTGATCGATTGGGACCTCTGGATCGATCCACGGATCGATCCAAAGGGGTTCTGTTTGTGGGGACTCACCCGATCGATCAGCTGATCGATTGGGCATGATCCAATCGATCGGCTGATCGATCCAGATCTGCTGGATCAATCGGTTGATCAATCCAGATCTTGGTTTTTGCCCAAAAGCAAGTCCAAAGCCCCCTAAACCAACATCCAGTCAACCATGACTTGTTGGTACATAAAACCTAGCATCTGGTCACCCTTGACCAGCTAGGACTCTCTCACCAAGTGTCTGGTCAATCCCTTTGACCCACTTAGACTTTTCTCCTCTTGCCAAGTATCCGGTCAATCCCTTTGACCTACTTGGACTTTCACCAGATGTCTGGTGAACCTTGACCCATCTGGATTTCCTCGTGCCTGGCTTCACTCACCAGGACTTCCCTTCTGCCTAGCTTCACTCACTAGAACTTTCACCTGGCTTCACTCACCAGGATTTCCCTTCTGCCTAGCTTCACTCACTAGGTCTTCTCATCTGCCTGGCTTCACTCACCAGTTCTTTCACCTAGCTTCACTCACTAGGGTTTCCTTCTGCCTGGCTTCACTCACCAGGACTTTCACCTAGTTTCACTCACTAGGATTTTCAGTCAAGTATCCAGTCAACCTTGACCTACTTGACTCTCCTTCACAATCTCCCCACATGAACAATTGCTCTTGCAATGTTCATGTGTTGTCTACAAGTATTGTCAAACATCGAAACCAAATCATCAAGACTCGAGCTTGACTCACTTCAAGCCCAGTCAAACAGGTCAACCTTGACCTAGGGAATATTGCACCAACAATCTCCCCGTTTTTTATGTTTAACAATACCACATGTTAAGTTAGGAAATTAGGCTAATCCCATAGCCTCAACTCCCTTCATACCAATATATGAATGATGGTTCCCTCCATTCTTCTCCTTTTCTAGCGGGCAAACTCCCCCTTTAGGTACTGGAGGCCTAACTTAACCATGCATTCTTCCCATATTGGCACACATCATAAACATGCCCCCATCTTTGGGCACACATCAACCACAACCTCTCCCCCTGAAGAGTTGCTTATCGTTGTTCACAACTTCACTCGTTGTGATCAACACGATAATAAAGATCTCATATCCTTCATTATCATCAATGCTCACCCTTGAGCATTAACCACTTGAATAACCCAAATGAATGTCTCATACCCTTCATTTTTTATCAAATGCTCATTCATGAGCAAACTCCACTTAAACAATGAGGATATCCACTCCCCATTAATTTCAATGCCCAACCTTGAGCATTTTCTCTAAAAGAAGGTTAACCACCTCCCAAGGTGTATGAAAAATAATTTTCATGTCCTTAAAGAGTAACTCCCCTTGAAGACATGGTTGTACCTTCTGTCATTGCACCAACAATGACTTGGAATCCCTAAACCTTTAGGAAATCCAAATTTAGAAGTTTTGAGGTTCAAACATTCAATATTGAAACCAAACCTCAACCTAAACTACAATTTAGTATTCCCCAACCAATCCATCTTTATTTTCAACATGAAAACACCCTTTTTATGTATACAAATGTATTTTGACGGGTTTGGAATGGTTACCTCGACTAAACCTGGTTTGGAATGCTGAAATCAGGCTTTCCCAGCCAAAATCAGCTTCCTCAATCGATTGGAGTTGGGTCCCAATCGATTGAACTGCTTTGAATCGATCCACTGATTCAGCCAGTCTGGATCGATCGACTGATCGATCCAGCGAGCTTCTACTCGTGAGAATAGCCTTCTCAATCGATCAGTCGATCGATTGAGACACTCCAATCGATCGGGTGATCGATTGGAGTTTTGATAGTTGCTGAAATTCCATTTCAGTCAACTTCAGAAACCCCTAGAAAAATTTACAAAAATCCAAAAATTGTGAAAATTTGTGTAGGCATTATTTAGGGCATATATTATCATGGAAAAATAATTTTATAAGAAAATACTTCATATTTTCCAAGATTGACACAAACTAGAGAACTTGTAAAAACTTTAGTGTTTTCTTCTAGTTTGTGCTCAACTATTCAATGATGATTACTATCAAAAGATAATCTTTATCAAGGTTTGCCAAAAGCATTTTAAAATGATTTTCAAAACCAATATCCCACCATGTTCCTTGGGCTTAATGCACATAACTTGTACATTAGCTTTCCCAATGATGGGAAAACACATACCTATGTGTTTTGATGAACTTAGAACTCAAAAGAATGCACTAAATCAACATCTTGAGTTTTGTTCATCATCCTAACATCTCACTTGTATCTAATGTGCACTAAACCACATACAAGTCACCTTATGGGTCTTTGTGAGATGTAAAGTTTGGTTTTGCCCTAATCTAGGGATCATGCATATCTATCTAGGCATTTTTGAATACTAAACATCCATCAAGGATGTTACTTGTTAATTAATACTATTAGTCCTTAATAAACAAGGAATTCAAATGATGTTATGACATACATAAAAAAGAAATAATTTTCAAAAGAAAATTTCTTATAACTATATGAAGTATGGATGACATGACATGGTATTTTTGTGTTTTTCATAATAAGGCATGAGTGCAAACACAAATAAATAAATATGATGTCATAGCATTTGATGGGCAAACAAAGCATGACAAGTTAGCATAGATAAAATACCTAGATTACCTACCTAAGTATTCTTAACCCCATAGCTAATTTTAAATCTAACCTAGATTGCCCAAAGTGCTTCAAGACAATGCCAAAGTCTAAATTGACATTTCTAATTCTCTTGATTAATTTATGCCAATTGAAATTAATCATATTCCTCAAGTGTTGGCATATTTCATTTTTCCACAAGAGTAGTACTTTAAATTAAGGTCCGGATTGCCTTTAATCTCTTAAGAACATACCAAACTCCCAACTTGGTAGTTCTTATGATTTTCCTAAATTGTGCTAATTAAGATTAAAATCACTATTTCTAAAATTTGGCACATTTTACTCTTCCAAGGAGTAAATGATATATCTATTTCATTTTCAAAGGTTAATAATAACCTTGAAAATGCTTCTTGAGCGTCAACTTCAACATGATTAGGTTAACTACCCTTTCACTTAGAGTTGACACTCTTTAACACATCTATGGGGTAGAGAAGATGCTCCTAGGAACCCAAAACCTATTGGTGCTCCTTGGATGCTCTAGGTACTCACTAGGGATAACTTCCCTAGATACCTTCCTAGTGACCTTGTTTGGCTTCTTAGAAGCTTTTGTCACATTTTCTAGGTCAACCCTAGGAATTGCTTCCCTTGTGACCTTATTTATGACTTTCTTGGACTTCTTAGAAGTCTTAGTCACATTTGTTGCAAAAATACTCTTAGGTATGACCTCCCTAGTATTCTTTACTTGACCACTAGACTTAGGATTTGTTCCATAACTATATGGAACTCTATGATAAGTAGGTACATCCTTTTTGGTTTTAGGTTTGTATCCCAAACCTCTATGACCCTTGGATGACCCTTGTTGTCCTAAACCTAGATTTTGACTCTTGGACCCTTGTGTCATATTTGTTATTTTTCAAAGAGTCCTATCTAATTTGTCAATTCTTGACCTCAAGACTTGATTTTCCTTCCATAATTCTTCACCCTTAGGTTTTTCACTAAAACCTTGATTTTTCTTCTTCTTAGGCAAATACCTAAAATCCTTAGGGTTCTTGCCTAAATTCCTATCTACCTTTCTAGGCCTAGGTTGAGAGGTTTTAGCATGATAAGCTACATGATTTTCCTTAATCTTATCATGCCTTCTATTTTCATGGTAAATAGCATTAAAATGATATAGATTAGAACTATCATGCTTTTTACCATTATTAAAGGGGGTAGGTTCAATGAACGATACCTTCCTTTTTACCTTGGAGGCTCCCCCTTGAATTGTGCTTCCTCCTTGAGCCTTGACCACCTTCTTCCCCTTAGGGCATTGACTTCGGTAATGCCCCTTTTGATTGCAAGAGAAGCACACAATGTGCTCCTTGCTCTTCTTTGTTCTAGGAGTGGTCTCCTTAGGCTTCTCCTTGCCCTTTTGTGCCACTTGGCCCTTCTTCTTGACCAATTTAGGGCATTTACTCTTATAATGCCCATGTTCCCTACATTCAAAGCATATGATATGATTTTTATTATTAAATGAACTATTTATACCTTCTTGTGTAGGGGTGGCTTCTTCTCCTTTGGATCCGGATGCGGAGACTTCCTCTTGATCCAATGATGATTCTCCTCCAATAGATATGTCTTGATTTGTGGAGGTGGAAGCTTCGTCATCCTCTTCTCTTCTTGACCCGGATGTGGAGACTTCTCCTTCTACTTGACCCGGTGTCACCAAAAGTTGCTCCCCCTCAATCCTAGAGGTGAAGATTTCTTCATCTTCATCTTGTACATGGAACAAGGAGTATGCTCCCTCCTTGCCCTCTTCATTGCATCCCTTTGAAGATGAAGCTTCTTCTTGGACTTCTTCTTCGGAAGTTGAGCATCTCTCAACTTCGGAGTCCTCCTCTTGGTCTTGATCCAATGAGTCGCCCTCTTTGGATTCCTCTTGATTCGGTACAGTGGAGGGGATCTCATGGATTGATGCCAATTTGCTCCAAAGCTTATTGGCATCCTTGAACTCTCCAATTTTTCCAAGAATGTGGCTAGACAATAGATTGACCAAAAGCTTGGTCACTTTATCATTGACCTCACATCTTTGGATTTGCTCTTGGCTCCAATTGCTTTTCTTGAGGACTTTGCCCTTTGAATTTCTTGGAGCCTCGAAGCCTTCCATTAGAGCAAACCATGTTGGTTGCTACTCGGAAAACCTAAAGGTTCCACTGTACAAAAATTTTGTACAAAGGTTTGAACCTTTTCCTAGCTACCATGTGTTATTTTAAATTAAATTTTGGATCGCCTGCGGAACTTAACACGTTTGATCCAAAACTTAATCTATTCGTTCTTTTAGGTTTTGACTTGGGTCTCTTGCGAAACTTAACACGTTCGACCCAAATCACCTTAAGTTATTAATTCCATTAAATATTAATTTCCATAATTGGTTCCCAGTACTGACGTGGCGAGGCACACGACCTTCTTGGATATGGGAGCAACCACCACCGACTAGACGAAACCTTTTATGGAAAGCTAATATTTAATTTCCTAAAATAACTTTAGGTTAACCGAAAAGAACAATCAAATCACAAGGATAAATAAAACAAAAGAACATAACATCGAAAAACATATTCGAAATACTAGAATCGTAAGCCTCTTGTATTTGGTATTATTTCCAAAAATAACTAGTATGATGCGGAAAGGAAAAATTACTAGTTATACCTTCTAGAAAGACCTCTTGATCTTCTACCGTATTCCTCTTCTAACCTTGGACGTTGTGTGGGCAACGATCTTCCGAGATGAGAAAACACCAACCACCTTCTTCTTCTCCTAGCTAGGTTCAGCCACAATAAGGAAGCTTTACCAAGGATGAAGAACAAAACACCAACCAAGCTCCAAGAGATGCAAGCTTTCTCTCCTTCTTCTTCTTCTTCTTCTCCAAGTAGTATCCGACCACCACAAGAGCTCCAAGGGAGATGAAGGATTCGGCCACCACAAGAGGAAGAGAGGGAGAGGATGATGGCCGGCCACAACACCAAGGAAAAGAGGAAGAGAACAATAGAAGTTGTAACCCATGAAGGCACCCCTACCCCTTCTTTTATATTCCTTGGCTTTGGCAAATAAGGAAATTTATTTATAATAAAATTTCCTTAACTTTCCTTGACAACAATTAACTAAGAAAAATTAAATAAATTTTCCTAATTAATTGTATGTGGCCGGCCACCTCATGTAGAGCAAATAGGATAATTTTAATCAACAATTAAAACTTCCTTATTTGTCTTTGGAAATTTTTAAAAAATAAAATTTCCTTTTAAAATCCCTTCATGGTTGATAAAAAGAAATTTCTATAATTTTAATTTTCAACATGTGAATAATTTTTCAAAGAGAAAAAATAAAATATCTTTCCAATCTACAAATAAGGAAAGAGATCTAATCTCTTTCTTTTAATCTTTTGTAGATCTTTTAAAGAGAGATATTTTAATTTTAATTCTCTGTAATAAATTATATCTTCCACATAATAAAAATTAAAATTAAAATTCTTTTTAATTTAATGGGGGCCGCCACCTAAGCTTGGGTTCAAGCTAGGGCCGGCCACCCATGAACCAAGGCTTGGCCGGCCCTAGCTTGAACCACAAGCTAGCTTGGCCGACCCCCTTCTCATGGGTATGAAGGTGGGTATAGGTGGGTATAGTAGTCTATAAATAAGAGACTATGATAGGGACCGAGAGGAGGAATTGGTTTTGGTCTCCCGATAAAATTAAGCATCCCGTGTTCGCCCCGAACACACAACTTAATTTTATCAATAATAATTCATTCCACTAGAGAACTATTATTGAACTACCGCACCAATCTCAAATTACATTTTTTGGGCTCCTTATTATGAGTGTATTAGTCTCCCTGTGTTTAAGATGTCGAATGTCCACTAATTAAGTGAGTTACTGACAACTCATTTAATCAATATCTTAATCCAAGAATAGTACCACTCAACCTTATCGTCATGTCGGACTAAGTCCACCTGCAGGGTTTAACATGACAATCTTTATGAGCTCATCTTGAGGACATTATCAACCTAGATTACTAGGACACAGTTTCCTTCTATAATCAACAACACACACTATAAGTAATATCATTTCCCAACTTATCGAGCTTATTGATTCATCGAACTAAATCTCACCCATTGATAAATTAAAGAAATAAATATCAAATATATGTGCTTGTTATTATATCAGGATTAAGAGCACACACTTCCATAATAACTGAGGTATTTGTTCATTTATAAAGTCAGTATAAAAGAAACGACCTCAAATGGTCCTACTCAATACACTCTAAGTGTACTAGTGTAATTATATAGTCAAGATAAACTAATTCCTAATTACACTATGACCTTCCAATGGTTTGTTCCTTTCCATTTTGGTCATGAGCTACTGTTTATAATTTATAAGGTATTGATAACATCATTATCTATAATATAAATTAATTGAACAACTACAACAAATGTAGATGATTTGACCAAAATGTGATTCTTTATTCGAAATAAATGCTTACAAAAGCTTAGGCTTTCAGTATACACTCTAACAATCTCCCACTTATACTAATGACTAAGCTGCCATATCTTCTGCCATACATCTGATTCCCATTCCCTCCATATGCCGATCGAAAGCTTTTACCGGAAGGGCCTTAGTGAAAGGATCTGCCAGGTTATCTGCTGATGCAATCTTGGCGATGACAACTTCTCCTCGCTTCACGATATCTCGTATCAGGTGGTACTTGCGCTCTATATGTTTACTTGCCTTATGGGCTCGTGGTTCCTTCGAGTTTGCAACTGCACCACTATAATCACAATAAATTGTGATGATTTTGGGCAAACCAGGAATCACATCTAAGTCCATTAGAAAGTTCCTGAGCCATACTGCTTCTTTAGCTGCCTCAGAGGCTGCTACATACTCAGCTTCCATGGTTGAGTCCGAAACGTATTTCTACTTAACACTCCTCCATGCAATGGCTCCACCTCCTAAAGTAAACACATAGCCTGATGTAGACTTACTGTTGTCCCTATTTGATTGGAAATCTGAATCCGTGTATCCCACAGGGAGCAAATCATCTGCTTGGTAAACTAGCATATAATCTCTAGTCCTTCTCAGGTACTTTAATATATGCTTTACCGCAGTCCAATGTCCTTGTCCAGGGTTACTCTGATATCTGCTAACCATGCCCACGGCAAAACAGATATCAGGTCTCGTACATAGCATTGCATACATTAGGCTTCCTACAGCCGAAGCATAAAGAACTGCTTTCATGTCCTCTATCTCCTTTGATGTCTTCGGAGACATCTCTTTAGATAGAGCTACTCCATGCCTAAAAGGTAAGAAACCTTTCTTGGAATCCTGCATGCTAAAACGAGCAAGGATTGTATCTATATATGAAGCTTGGGACAGCCACAACATTATTTTCTTGCGATCCCTTATAACTTTGATCCCAAGAATGTGTGCACAATCTCCTAAGTCCTTCATATCAAATTGTTTGGACAACCATACCCTTACGTCCGATAATACCTTGACATTGTTGCCAATTAACAAAATATCATCTACGTATAGTACAAGAAATACCACCACGTTTCCGTTACACTTCTTGTATACACAAGACTCATCTGGACACTGAATAAATTGATATGACTGGATTACTTCATTAAACCGGATGTTCCAAGACCTTGAAGCTTGCTTCAGTCCATAAATGGACCGATTGAGCTTGCACACTAGATGCTCTTTGCCTTTTTCAATAAACCCTTCTGGTTGCTTCATATGGATGTTCTCTTCAAGACTTCCATTAAGGAAAGCTGTCTTGACATCCATTTGCCAAATCTCATAATCCATATGAGCAGCAATGGATAAGAGTATCCGGATAGACTTAAGCATGACTACCAGTGAAAAGGTCTCCTCATAATCGATTCCCTCTTTCTGAGTGTACCCTTTCGCAACAAGCCTAGCTTTGAAGGTTTCTACCTTCCCGTCTGTCCCTCTTTTCCTTTTGTAGATCCACTTGCATCCAACGGCTTTTACACCATCAGGTGGTTCTACGAGCTCCCAGACCTTATTAGAGTACATAGACTCTATTTCAGAATTCATCGTCTTTTGCCAAGATGCTGCATCTATATCTTGGAGTGCTTCGTCATATGTCCGGGGATCAGGTTCATGTTTACTCGGAATCAAGTCCGAAGACTCTCCCAAAAACATGAATCTTTCAGGCTGCCTTACAACCCTCCCACTACGACGAGGCACTGTCTGTGGTTGTGTATCATGTGTGACACGTGTTGCAGTTTCTTGTGATACTTCATCTTGTACTGTTGGTATTAAAGTTGACTTGTCCTCTCTTAGTTCTTCTAAAACAACTTTACTACTGGACTTGTGATCCATTATATAGTCTTCTTCTAAAAACTGGCCATTGGTGCTAACAATGACCTTCTGGTCTTTAGGACTATAGAATAAACCACCTTTCGTTCCTTTAGGATACCCCACAAACACGCGAACTTCTGTACGAGATTCTAACTTATCAACATCTGGTTTCAGCACATGTGCTAGACTAACCCAAATCCGAATATGTCTTAGACTGGGTTTTCGCCCGTTCCACAATTCTGTGGGTGTAGAAGAAACTGATTTAGAAGGTACTAAGTTCAGAATGTACACTGCCGTTTCCAGAGCGTATCCCCAAAACGAATTTGGTAATTCTGAATAACTCATCATCGATCTAACCATCTCCATAAGAGTCCTATTCCTTCGTTCTGCCACACCATTCTGTTGGGGTGTACCAGGTGAGGATAGTTGGGATTGAATCCCGGCCTCTGATAAGTAATTCCTAAACTCTCCTAAGAGGTATTCGCCACCACGATCTGACCGTAGTGTCTTGATACTTTTACCTAGTCGTTTCTCCACATCAGCCTTGTACTCTTTGAACTTATCAAAGCACTCGGACTTATGGCGCATTAGGTAAATGTATCCATATCTTGAATAATCGTCTATGAAAGAGACAAAATATTCAAAACCTCCTCTTGCCTGGACAAACATAGGACCACACAGATCAGAGTGAACCAACTCTAACACTTCTTTGGCTCTATACCCCTTGGCCTTGAACGACCTCTTAGTCATTTTACCTTCCAAGCAGGATTCACAAGTTGGAAAATTTTCCAACTCTAATGAACCTAAAAGTCCATCGGCTATAAGCCTCTGAATCCTACTTAAGTTAATATGACCAAGCCTTAGATGCCAAAGATATGCTTGGTTCATTTCCGAAGGTTCTTTTCTCTTATTAGAGTTAGAAAATGAGTTATAAATTTCCATGTTTTGCTTTGTGGAAGAAATTGGATTTAAAGTATACAAATTGCCAACTAATGTACCAGAACAGATAATCACTTTATTTCTCTTAATAACTACATCGTTACTGAAAGAAACTGAATATCCATCTAAAAACAGTTTAGAAACTGAAATTAAATTCTTTCTAAAACTGGGTACATAAAGACAATTTCTTAAAACCAAAATTTTATTTCTACTAAAAGATAAGTAGACGTCTCCCACTGCAACAGCCGCCACCTTAGTAGCATTGCCCATGTAGACAATAATCTCTCCTTCAGATAGTCGTCGGGTTTCCTGGAACCTCTGCAAGGAATTGCAGACATGATTAGTGGCTCCCGTATCTACACACCAGGTGCTGGTAGATAACACCGCTAAACATGTTTCAACAACTAGAGCATGAGATATACCTTTGTTGTTCTGATTCCTACGAGGACAGTCCGCCTTCCAATGCCCTGACTGCTTGCAGATGAAGCACTTGCCCTTCGGCTTCTTCACTCCAGCTTTAGGTCCTGTACTCTGAGCTTTATTCACTTTCTTTGCTGAACCAACTTGTTTCTTCTTCTTCTTTCCTTTCGGCTTAGAAGTAGAACCATTTTCAACATAGTGAATATGAGAGTTGTGACGAAACAATCCTTCTGCTGCCTGAAGTTCTGTCAGTAGTTCCATTGTAATTCAGGCGGAATTGCTCAAAACTTCTAGGTAGTGTTTGGAGGATCATATCGATCTGGGTTTCCCCATCAATTTCTCCTCCAAGGATCTGTATCTCGTTCAGATAAGCCATCATCTTTAGGATATGATCCCTCACAGGAGTACCCTCTTGCATGGTGACTATCATTATCTTTCTCATGGCTTATTGTCTAGAAGCCCTATCCTGATGACCAAAGAGTTCCTTGAGATTGTTCATAATATCATAAGCTGTTGGTAAATCTTGATGCTGATGTTGCAATACATTTGACATTGAAGCCAAAATGTAACACCGCGCCATCTCATCTGCTTTTACCAATTTCTTATGATATTCAATCTCCTCTTGGGTAGATTCACCAGTAGGTGCTTCAGGGCAAGGCTCAGTCAGTACAAATTTATAGCTTTCAGCAGTAAGGACAATGTCCAGGTTCCTTTTCCAATCTATGTAATTAGGTCCAATAAGTCTATTCTGTTGAAGTATGATGGATAGTGGGTTGAAAGTCATCTTAAGAATCACAAATAACTTTTGGTCAGCACTCTAAATTTAGAATAATATTGATTCCTCAAACAATACTATTTTAAATTAACCAACACCTCAAACCACCGTGAATTTTGTATGCCACGATAGTGTGGACGTATACAAATTCAACATTTGTAAAAGGAGGGTTTTAACCCATTAATTTTATTATCTTGTCAACCTAACTTTTTGACAAATAAAATTAATAGTTGGTATCTTTTGGTCACACAAATAATAGCAGTGACTCCGATGGGGAGGATACTATTAGTTGTGCCTAAGTATATACCATTACTTGACACTAAGTCCATTAATAAGATTGTGCCCCTTCCGATGGGGAAGATCACACGCTCTTAATTAACTTCCTATAGTCATCCCAAATGGAAGTTTGTTCTAGTGATCCACAAACAAGCTCATCCGATATGGAGGAAGGCACTCAGAGCCAACACGCAAGCTTGTTTGCATCACTTACAAACCAGTAATGGAGACCATGGGTTTTATTTAAAAATCTCTCTCCCACTTAATTATTTATAAATGAGGAATTTTAACTATGCTAGCCTACTAAAACTGTATAGTAACACACACAACACAATATAAAAGCAATAAATAGAAAATCTAATTTTCAACTATTATGACTTTTATCTATGGTTGCCCTCCGTGTGTTGTCATCCCAAGCTGCTGCCATATTTGGCCACTGCCACCGGGTCTAGCTGTCGCATCCATCTTGCTCCTTGTTCCGCTGCGCCTCTGGTCCTCAGAAGGTTCCACGCTTTGCAAGATTCGATCCGCGACATAAATAGAATTTTACAATTTTGATCCTATATTCCATAAAAGGAATTTACATGTATCTAGATCAAAAATAAAATCCTAATAAAACTAAATACATCTCCTGCTGTATTTTATAATACAATCATGCACACACATATAAATGCCCTTGACATGTCCAAGGGTCCAATCACACACATAAAACTATAAGCCATAATAGTTGGATCCTGTATCCACAAAGTTAGCACATCCTACTACTATCCTGCCTAAATTATGTATGACATGTGCATAATTAAACTAATACCAAATACACAGAGGCAAAACCCTAGCTCTGATACCAATTGTTGGTTGCTACTCGGAAAACCTAGAGGTTCCACTGTACAAAAATTTTGTACAAAGGTCTGAACATTTTCCTAGCTACCATGTGTTCTTTTAAATTAAATTTTGGATCGCCTGCGGAACTTAACACGTTTGATCCAAAACTTAATCTATTCGTTCTTTTAGGTTTTGACTTGGGTCTCCTGCGGAACTTAACACGTTCGACCCAAATCACCTTAAGTTATTAATTCCATTAAATATTAATTTCCATAATTGGTTCCCAGTACTGACGTGGTGAGGCACACGACCTTCTTGGATATGGGAGCAACCACCACCGACTAGACAAAACCTTTTATGGAAAGCTAATATTTAATTTCCTAAAATAACTTTAGGTTAACCGAAAAGAACAATCAAATCACAAGGATAAATAAAACAAAAGAACATAACATCGAAAAACATATTCGAAATACTAGAATCGTAAGCCTCTTGTATTTGGTATTATTTCCAAAAATGACTAGTATGATGCGGAAAGGAAAAATTACTAGTTATACCTTCTAGAAAGACCTCTTGATCTTCTATCGTATTCTTCTTCTAACCTCGGACGTTGTGTGGGCAACGATCTTCCGAGATGAGAAAACACCAACCACCTTCTTCTCCTCCTAGCTAGGTTCGGCCACAATAAGGAAGCTTTACCAAGGATGAAGAACAAAACACCAACCAAGCTCCAAGAGATGCAAGCTTTCTCTCCTTCTTCTTCTTCTTCAAGTAGTATCCGACCACCACAAGAGCTCCAAGGGAGATGAAGGATTCGGCCACCACAAGAGGAAGAGAGGGAGAGGATGATGGCCGACCACAACACCAAGGAAAAGAGGAAGAGAACAATAGAAGTTGTAACCCATGAAGGCACCCCTACCCCTTCTTTTATATTCCTTGGCTTTGGCAAATAAGGAAATTTATTTATAATAAAATTTCCTTAACTTTCCTTGACAACAATTAACTAAGAAAAATTAAATAAATTTTCCTAATTAATTGTATGTGGCCGGCCACCTCATGTAGAGCAAATAGGATAATTTTAATCAACAATTAAAATTTCCTTATTTGTCTTCGAAAATTAAAAAAAATAAAATTTCTTTTAAAATCCCTTCATGGTTGATAAAAAGAAATTTCTATAATTTTAATTTTCAACATGTGAATAATTTTTCAAAGAGAAAAAATAAAATATCTTTCCAATCTACAAATAAGGAAAGAGATCTAATCTATTTCTTTTAATCTTTTGTAGATCTTTTAAAGAGAGATATTTTAATTTTAATTCTCTGTAATAAATTATATCTTCCACATAATAAAAATTAAAATTAAAATTCTTTTTAATTTAATGGGGGTCGGCCACCTAAGCTTGGGTTCAAGCTAGGGCCGGCCACCCATGAACCAAGGCTTGGTCGGCCCTAGCTTGAACCACAAGCTATCTTGGTCGGCCCCCTTCTCATGGGTATGAAGGTGGGTATAGGTGGGTATAGTACTCTATAAATAAGAGACTACGATAGGGACCGAGAGGAGGAATTGGTTTTGGTCTCCCGATAAAATTAAGCATCCCGTGTTCGCCCCGAACACACAACTTAATTTTATCAATAATAATTCATTCTACTAGAGAACTATTATTGAACTACCGCACCAATCCCAAATTACATTTTTTGGGCTCCTTCTTATTATAAGTGTATTAGTCTCCCTGTGTTTAAGATGTCGAATGTACACTAATTAAGTGAGTTACTGACAACTCATTTAATCAATATCTTAATCCAAGAATAGTACCACTCAACCTTATCGTCATGTCGGACTAAGTCCACCTGCAGGGTTTAACATGACAATCTTTATGAGCTCATCTTGAGAACATTATCAACCTAGATTATTAGGACACAGTTTCCTTCTATAATCAACAACACACACTATAAGTAATATCATTTTCCAACTTATCGAGCTTATTGATTCATCGAACTAAATCTCACCCATTGATAAATTAAAGAAATAAATATCAAATATATGTGCTTGTTATTATATCAGGATTAAGAGCACACACTTCCATAATAACTGAGGTATTTGTTCCTTTATAAAGTCAGTATAAAAGAAACGACCTCAAATGGTCCTACTCAATACACTCTAAGTGTACTAGTGTAATTATATAGTCAAGATAAACTAATTCCTAATTACACTATGACCTTCCAATGGTTTGTTCCTTTCCATTTTGATCATGAGCTACTGTTTATAATTTATAAGGTATTGATAACATCATCTTCTGTATGTGACACCACATACTATGTTATCTACAATATAAATTAATTGAACAACTACAACAAATGTAGATGATTTAACCAAAATGTGATTCTTTATTCGAAATAAATGTTTACAAAAGCTTAGGCTTTCAGTATACACTCTAACAAACCATTGCTCTATCTCCACCATTAAGAAGTTTTCGATCCTTGATTTCCAAAGATCGAAACTAGTAGATGTGTACAGTGGAGCCACCCTTGTGTCAAATCCAAGTCCATCTTGGAATTGCATCTTAAAGTTGAGCTTCTTGAATTCTTTGACTTTGATGAATTTGCTCCAACTTCTTCACCCTCTAGCTCTGCTTGTTTTGTTTGCCCCTTCCGGCGATGATTCCGGTGAAGAGCGGCCTCGCTCTGATACCACTTGTTGGGACCGAAAAGTAGCTAGAGGGGGGGGGGGGGGGTGAATAGCTCGTCGCGTGCTTCGTGGTTGGCGTTGCTTGTTTCTTCAAAGATGTGCAGCGGAAATGTACAAGAAACAAAATACAACGCTAACAAATAGATTTTACTTAGTATCCACCTCACAAGAGGTGACTAATCCAAGGATCTACACACTCACGCATCCTCCACTATGAAACACACTCCTCTACGGTAACTACAGAAGGCGGAGAAGCCTTTACAAACTCTCAATACAAGAAGAAAGGAAAGTATATGAAATACAAGCAAAAGCTTACAATAAACCCTAACCCTAACTTCTCTTCTTGCTTTTGATCCGCCTCTTGACTTGGAAGAACCTCCAAGAATCTTCAAGAACAGGCGATCTGAACTTGAGAGAGAGTTGTGGAGTCGCTGGTGAAGATCGGAGATGAATCGTGTAAGCCTTGCTGAAGGAAACGCTCGCCTGCAGCTAAATACGATGCTAATGGTCGGATCCTGATCGATTGGATTACTCCCAATCAATCAGGGAGGCTTTGGATCGATCAACTGATCGATCCAGAGTGCCTATGTGCTCTCTGGAATAGCCTGGATCGATCGGCTGATCGATCCAGGGCTTATCGCGCACAAACAGCAGCTCCCAATCGATCCACTGATCGATTGGGACCTTTGGATCGATCCACGGATCGATCCAAAGGGGTTCTGTTTGTGGGGACTCACCCGATCGATCAGCTGATCGATTGGGCATGATCCAATCGATCGGCTGATCGATCCAGATCTGCTGGATCAATCGGCTGATCAATCCAGATCTTGGTTTTTGCCCAAAAGCAAGTCCAAAGCCCCCTAAACCAACATCCATTCAACCATGACTTGTTGGTACATAAAACCTAGCATCTGGTCACCCTTGACCAGCTTGGACTCTCTCACCAAGTGTCTGGTCAATCCTTTGACCCACTAAGACTTTTCTCCTCTTGCCAAGTATCCGGTCAATCCCTTTGACCTATTTGGACTTTCACCAGATGTCTGGTGAACCTTGACCCATTTGGATTTCCTCGTGCCTGGCTTCACTCACCAGGACTTCCCTTCTGCCTAGCTTCACTCACTAGGACTTTCACCTGGCTTCACTCACCAGGATTTCCCTTCTGCCTAGCTTCACTCACTAGGTCTTCTCATCTGCCTGGCTTCACTCACCAGTTCTTTCACCTAGCTTCACTCACTAGGGTTTCCTTCTGCCTGGCTTCACTCACCAGGACTTTCACCTAGCTTCACTCACTAGGATTTTCAGTCAAGTATCCAGTCAACCTTGACATACTTGACTCTCCTTCACAATCTCCCCACATGAACAATTGCTCTTGCAATGTTCATGTGTTGTCTACAAGTATTGTCAAACATCGAAACCAAATCATCAAGACTCGAGCTTGACTCACTTCAAGCCCAGTCAAACAGGTCAACCTTGACCTAGGGAATATTGCACCAACAAGGAACTCCTCCCAAAGTTCTTTAACTGAGTCATAACTGCCAATTCGATTGTCTTCTTGGGGCAGAAGAACACTCAGTAGACGGAACTCTACTTTGCCGTTTGTCATGAAGTCATTCTGCTCATTTTTGCTCCAAAGATGTTCTTCGAGTTCTTCTCCATTCTTGTTTATGTTTTTATTTGTTTAAAATTAATGTGTGTTCCTTGCTAAGTTTGGTAGCAAGAGATTCGAATTTGTAACATGTAGGCTATTCACCCCTCTCTAGCGTGCCTCTCTGGACCTACAATTGATATCAAAGTTAGACTATTTTAGAAGGACTAACCGTATGCTAAAGTAAGAAGATGATGGTTGAATCAAATATTCATCCACTAAAGTTCGAGGGGGAGTTCATACTTTAGAAGTGTTGTATGGAGGTATTCTACAAGACTAACTTTGAAATTCTCTTTACTGTCAAATATGATTTTGTAGCACTCAGAGATCAACACAAAGAGGAAAAAGTAGAACACACTTTGTACTTTCATTTACAAATTCTATTTTTACTATTTGTGCTTAACTGCTGTAAGATGTCACTCTGCCTTCACGAAGGAGTTCGTTTAGTGAGCTTTATATCGCCTTGGATCAGCAACCTCCTAGGTTGCAAACCAAGTAAAATCTTTTGTCTCTTCTCTATTTTGTTTATGTTTTTATTTATTTAAAATTAATGTACAGTATGTTCCTTGCTAAGTTTGGTAGCAAGAGATTCAAATTTCTAACTTACAGGTTATTCACTGCCCTTCTGGCCAACATACCTGGACCTACATTTGTAATATTCAATCTAGTGCTCTTCATCCTTGATCATCTTCGAGGTAGAGGATCATAGTTACTTTCCGGTAGTAGACCCATAATAAAAAAAGTTTTTGTGATTGTTCCAGAAGAAATGAAACAAAAGATAGGGTAGAACTATGACAGTTATTGTACGAGGTCTACCCATTGCTAGATGTAGAGGCGCATAATAGATCGATATGAACATCAAGAGCTGTCCCATAATAAAACCAGTTGTTGCTGCTACCTCCTCCTCGGTTCCTCCTTCCATAGCCCGAGCTCGAAGAAGGAAGAGATAAGAGGGCCGACCCTATGGAGAATGTAGTCAGAAATCCATAATAGAGTCCGACCAAAACGACCGAATTTATTATCTTTATGCATGAAGATAATAAATTCGCCGGGCAAGATAGTGATTATCCTGTGGGCTAACAACTGAGAGGGGAGATTGGATTAATAAAAGAGGGATTAATTTTTATACAACTATATATATATTTATATAAACTCTATACTCTCTAACCAAGAAAGAAAAAAATTATATATATGAACTTCAATTCTAATCTTGTAAAAAAGAAAAGAGATTTTTTTCAGAAAAGAAAATCTCTTGGAAGAAATCAAAATTAACAGAATAGGACGTTGATATATACAAATTAAGACCTATAAATACCAGAAATACTAAAATTACTCTAAATAATATAAAAATAGAAATTACTAAAAATAATAATAAAATCTTCAGAGGCTCAGTTGAGAGCATAAATGGTGGAATTTGGATCTGAAAATTGGTAGTTATGGCTTCCAGTAATAAATATAGATTTTATAATTCTATACGCCTGAGATTCGACAAAATCTGATTCTAAATTTTGAGTCAAAAGTTATGTCCCTTTAAAATTTAGATAGATCCTACATCTGTCACTCGCAAAGCTTATCTGCATCTGTCACTCGCAGAGCTTATCATCTCCAATAATCTGCACAATTAATGAGTAACCTTCACAAGCAAGCCATTCATTAGAAACATCTAATTTAATCAATTTGTATAAAACCCTATGATTATATTAATCCTAATCATAAGAGGGAACTAATTTCCCAACAATAATTACTCTCGGTGGTGTTTCCCATAGGCCTTTTTTTCACATTCATCGGATTTGAGAATTGAGGAAACTTAATCTTGATGGTGGAGGTCAGCCAATGGTAAAGATCTCTCCGGTTCGATTTAATTATCATGAAATGAGTTTTTTGGGGAAAAAAACACTATAGAAATAAATATTAAAGGGTTCGCGGCTTTTGTACGTTAAAAAGCGTATAAATAAATATTTTTGTACAGAATTATATTATATTAAATCCTGCTATTTGTTAGCCTCAATGGAAATGTACCATTACAAGCATGCATTAATCAGCTAAATATAATAAACGAGGTGATATATTAGTTTAATTAGTTTCCTAGCTAGCCTAATCATGAGCGTTAGATGTTCTATCTCTATCAGACTATCACCATTAAACTTGTTTGCAACATCTGTATATCTTTTAAACGATAAACAACGAAAGGTGGTGGTGTAACGTAGATAGAAACTATGTTCATTAGCTCAACTGTCCAATTAAGTAACTCAAATTGACAAATTAAACCATGCATGCAGTTAATTCCCGCGTCTCCAGCCTTGCCACATAAAGAGAGTCTAATTATAAAAGATGGTGTTAGTGAAATATTAAGAAGGTCCACTCCAGGATTAGCCATTTTTGTTGGACTCGTATACTCCGTCCTCTCTGTCCTTTGCTCTTGTTCCTCCCTTCACTCCACACCTCTGCCTCTGCATCACCACCAAATTAATCCTAATTAATCCCCTACGTGATACCGTTGCATTCACTCCTTTTAATTGCATATATACATCCTCACTTCCGTGTAATTACTAGTAATTAATTAATTAATTAATTAATCTTCTTAATTAATTGTTTAACCTTTTTTACGACTCCATCTTCTCCTCCGATGGAGATCATGGAGATGGAAATAATGGAAACCCCAGATGAAGCGGCCTCCGACCCCGCTGACATCGCCGCCGCATTGGTCAAGGGCAAGCGCACCAGGCGCCAAAGGCTCCCTACGCCAGCTGCCGACTCCTCCGCCTCGTCCGCGGCCTCTGCCTCCGTCGTCGACGTCGTCACCGAGGAGGACGAGGACGTAGCCAACTGCCTCATTCTGCTCGCGCATGGCCCCGCCTTCGAGGTCTGCCCCAAAAGAACTCCGAGCGCCGCCGCGCCCAACAAGTTCACCAGTAAGCGGTTGGCCGAGGCTACCTCCGCGGCCGACGGCGGCCGCGCCGGGTACTGCGTTTACGAATGCAAGACGTGCGGAAAGTGCTTCTCCTCGTTCCAGGCGCTCGGCGGCCACCGCACCAGCCACAAGAAGCCCAAGTCCACGCCGGCGCTAGAGAAATCCACGGCGGAGGAAGAGGCTGCTGCGGCGGCGGATCATCATATGCTGCGGATGGGCGTGAATAATTATGCTTTCGCGAAGCCGAAGGCGCCCGTGAAGGTCCATGAGTGTGCCATCTGCGGGACCGAGTTCAGCTCCGGACAGGCGCTGGGCGGTCACATGAGGCGGCACCGGCCGCTGCCGCCGACCGGCGACGTCAAGAAGGAGAAGAGCTTTATTAACCTTTCGTTGGATCTAAACCTCCCGGCGCCCGAAGACGAGATGCAGAGACCACAGGTTCCCCCAGCAACGACGTCGTTCTCCTATGCGGCCGGAAAGGGACCTCTAGTGTTGCCGGGGACAGCACCGGCATCGGCATTGGCGGTCGACTGCCATTACTAACATCATGTGGCTCGGCGTCGTTGATTTATTCTTGGTCAAAATTTAATTGATTCCTTGGGTCTAATTTTCATTTGATTATTTAATGTTGGGTAGCTACATTTGTTTGATTAATTGATGGTCATTGTAAGTGTGATGATATGTTTTCTTCATTGCATCTTTAATATATATACTTCATATGTGGGGTGAGGAGAGATAACAAAGATCAAACAAGGAATGAATGAATTCTGCTTTATTATTCTAATTTATCTTAACCGTAATCACGTAGCATACATCAAAAATAATCACAGTTCATGAGAATTTTCAAGACTGTAATGTATGGCCTACAGAGAGCTACACTCAATGAGAAGCAAAAGCTAAACTATATATATATAGAACTATAAATGTTGAAAAAAAAAAAAAGAAGAGTAAAACCTTTTATAATATTGCATGCCGCTCCTATCATCAGCAGGCCGAAAGAAGTTAGTTAATATTTTTTTTCAAGTGTCAATAATGTGCTATTTATCATAAATAGATCCTAAAACTCACAAATGTAATGTTAATTAGAAGAAAGCAAAATGGACCACTGGACATATATATAGAGACGTTGAATAGAGTAAGGTTGTTGATGTGGAAGAAAGGAACAATGCAGGTGAAGGTGGATGTAACATATCAACAGATAGTTTCAGGGAAAAAAAATCCCTCTCATCTCTGAGTTAATTTGACGGTCAACTATAAATTGACTTTACAATTTATCTCTCATCCTATAATTTGAGGACAGATTATGAAGATTATGAAGGACGTCTATAATGAGCATGAATACACCAGAGAGGCTGAAGAGACAAACACAAGCAACAATTTTGTGAAGTCATGAAAGGGGAAAGTCATGCTAAGAGGAATGTCGATGTGGAAGGTACAACAAGTGGTTAATGTCCATTGAAGGAGATGAGAAGACATTGGCAGGGACAAATTGCCAAGGTAGGGTGGATGATGGAGATGAATCAATTCATCATTGAGACATAGAATGACGAAGTGAGGATAAAAAGAGATGCACACTACAAAAATATTCTGGACTAATGGAATTTTCTGTCGGAATTCTATCAATATATTCAGTTACTGATAAAGTTCCGACGGAAACTCATTTGTCCAGAGATGATTCGTTGGAAATGATTTTCTGATGGAATTTACGTTTTCGTCATAAAAATTTCCGACAGAATACATATTTCGTCGATAAATTTCTCAAATATTTGCTGACGGAAATAGTGTCTCCAACGGTACACACGGCTAGAAATACTGTTTGGACAACTAGCATGTTTCAACAAAAATACTATTTCTGTCGGTAATTACCGATTGAAATAGAGCTTTCCGTCGGTAATTACTGATGGAAACAATGTTTTCGTTAGTACTTAATAAATGGAATTATTGACAGAAATCACTATTCCATCGGTAATTACCGACGGAAAGAATAGTTTTCGTCGAAAAATATCAATAAATAGTAACAATACGGAATAGGGAATCCCAACAGAAATAGTGTTTCTGTCGATAAAAAAATTAAAAATAAAAATGTTGCATTCGCGATATACACAAGCGATAACATTTCATACATACAAACATCACATTTTACAAATCCATACATGTAATCACATTTTACACATCCTAACAATCCATACATACAAACAAACATAATTCTAACAAATCATATATCACAAACACAAATAAACTTATATAGACACAAATAAATTCGTACAAACAAATAATCTTGTGGATAAAAACAAATATGATATAAACAATACACAAACACAATAATAGAAAGAAAACACAAACATAATAAGCCTTGTATGCCCGACCGACATTAGGGTTGTTTAAATTTATCTCATATATCTTGATATCAAGTGGAGTGATAAGTTCTCCCAGTCTGGCTAGTCCTTGGGGTTGATCGACCGTATACAGAGAGACTTGTACCCAAAGAATGGGGAACTATAAGTTCCTAAAGTCCGATCGACTACTAGGCCGACCGACTTTATGCTGAGAGCCATAGTGCTGAGTGAGGAGTTGAGTCTTGGTGAGAATAACCCGTTCAGATGCATATATTTTGACTTTTACTGTTATCTTGACTTTGACCACCATCTCACTTTGACTTTAACTGACACATCATCTCTAGGTGCACTTACAACATACCTTATCGCCCCCACGGGTTGGATCAGCTGGAAGGGTGTCTGATGCTGGCAACGGAGGTTCAGGGGTCGAGGGTTGCCAGTTGCACACGGGCGTAAAATCTCGGTCTGCTGCGCTTTAAATTCCACTCGACCCCCAGTCACCCCTCCTGCCCAGCTTAACCGTGATTTACCCCATCTGGATATATGTGGGGTTGGACCCAGGGGGCCGCTAAGGTGGCGGTTTCACCTTTTTGCAACTTACAACGTACCTTATCACTAGCCTCCTTTTAAAGTCTAGTCGAAGGAGGCTAATGTCCAACTGATTGGATCTGAGTCTAATTATTGCCTGATCACCCGATTTACTAGGCCGATAGGATGACCATGCTTCAGCTCGCCTTTAAACGCTGTAGTCAACTTTATTTTTATCTAAAAAAATGCATATTAGATGCTTGACATGTTAGGAAATGCACCGATGATACGCGGGAAAACGCTTTTAGCGAAATGATTTGAGTTGTCTTGTCCATCATAAATGTCCATTGATAGATAAGCGTCATGTGCCGCATTATCTCATTTTTTGAAGCAACAATTGACGCATGCCTTTTCGTAAGACTAATAGTGCTTCCTCCTTTCTAATCGCACGACTAACAATGATCAAACTATTTCGATCCAATGGTCGAGATTGGAAAATCTTTTATGATTTATGTTTAAAAACCCTAAGCGTCATGTAAACATACTACCTACACTTCGTCTTCTTCGATCTTCTCTTCAAGTGATTTTCGCCAATGACCTCCCTCTCTTGCGACCTGCAGTAGTAAGTTCTTTATCCGATCTTCCTTTGTTTCTCTTCATCCATCCATGGCTCAAGAAATATTTGCTTCCTAGTACACCTTTACCCGTTTTGACTTTGACAACTATGGCTTAGAAATTTTTCATCTTGCTTTAGAAATCCCAAAAAACTTTAGTATTCACATTCCAACCTCTCAATAATTTAGGGATGGACTGTGAGAGATGTATAGAATGTAATTATTTTTTACTACAATAATGTATGAATGCGCAAGGGAGGCTGAAGAGACCGACACAAGCAACAATTTTGTGAAGTCATGCTAAAAGGAATGTCGATGTGGAAAGGACAACAAGTGGTTAATGTCCATGGAAGGAGAGGAGAAGACATTGGCAGAGACAAATTGCTAAGGTAGGGTGGATGATGGAGACGAATCAATTGATCATAATGACGAAAGTGAGGATGAAAAGAGACGCAAGTCACATTTATGCAACTTTTTTGGAATTAACAAAATTATTGAATGATCTATTGTGCAATTAGTATTTGATAATATATAATACATATTTAACTAATTTAATTGGTGTACATGACATGGGAAACAATGTCTTCTTCTGGTTGTATACAACTTTTTATATATATTTTGATAATATGATTTAAGTTAGATTTTATTTTATTTTTGGATACGTGCATCAAGTGTACACTTACTTAAAATAATGCATGTGGAGTGTATGGATCTTATTGACTCAAAGGGATTGATTTGGGTTTTGCTCAACAGCTCAACAGCTTAGAACGAATAATGGAGTTTCGGAGGAACTAGTGAACTCTAGACCATTGAGCATTGATTGGTTATCATTGCAATCATGGAGATTATTTACTTAATGGTTCAATAACTTAGGAAGTCTAACTCTAGGGCATGGAGCATTTAGTGGTGGGCTCGTACACATTGAGGATCAAATGACATGGACCAAACATTTAGGGTGTGTTTGATTTAGGATCATCATGGATAATCTTGATTATCTGTTTAGTTTGAGGTTACCATGTTTTGCCGACTTAGGAGTAGCTTTAGGAATGCATGTGAATATGATGAAGTCAACTCTTTTTATAGCAGATAATGAGTCTCGAGATGGAATATATTCATATGCTTTCTCAGGTTCTGAGGGCTATTCTACTATTCTAATATCTAAGTATGCCTCTAGCTGTGACAGCTCGGAGTTATAAACTATGCTATGTTTATTAATACTTCGACCATATCATAAAGGCCAGAGTGGAGCTGATTTAAGTTGTTCTTCAAGGAGATGAATGCATATGGTTAATCATTTTTCTAATTCCAACATTGCTTCTAGTTAAAATTATTAAGTTATGCAGGCTTATACCTGAGGGTCTAATAGAGTTGGAACCAAGCCCTCTTGACAAAGATCTTGTGGGACATACATGTTAAGGCTAATTCACTATGGGCCAAGTGGATAAATGAAGTATATCTTAGGAATCAATTTGCATGGAAGTGGCAATCAAGAAAGGAAGACTCACCAATTCACCATTATAGGATCATGTTGGTATTGTATTTGGATGTTCAAGTGCCGTTTCAACAATGGATACTTGGCGAGACCATAGATTGATTGGTTTGAGTGTATTTTAGTATGTTTATTCGCTTGCTTGATTATTAAATGTGATTCTTCATTGTTATTGTATCATAGTAGTCCATTACTGTAGTCACTCTTATTATTACATCATTGTCGATGATCACTAGTTTTATAAATCTCTAGGGTTATCAACTAGGTAAAAAGTTTCCCAATATTTTACCAAAAGCATAAGCATCTAGCATTTTTGCTTGTATAACATTAGATTAATTATATGTTTTAAAGGGATCATATATACTATCCTCAAAACTACAACTTAAATGATTTTAAATGATTTCAATTCATGCAAATTGATTCTCCATGGTTTATGAATGTTAAAATAATGAATCATTAAAGAGTTTTTTTTAAACATTGCTTGATCTAGCTTAATTCATGATCATACTCTTGTGCCATCATTCTTTCTAGTTTCCATTTTGTTATATGCTAAGATTAAGATCACAAAACTATTGGATTTCAACCAAAACTTTTAATGCTCAATCTATGTCATTATCAAAGAAAGGAGCTATTAAAAGAGCCGTCACTAAATTCTATGGTAAAGCCATGAGAAAATATCTCAAACTAGTAAGATATAATAAGATACAGTGAGTCTTACATTATTCATGAGATTCATCTATAAACTTGCAGCCAAATTAAAGAGTTTGTATTCATTAATATATTTTTAACTTGCCATTAAAAATAAAGATTATACCATATTTTATTAATCACGTATAAATTTTTTTGTTAAAAATAAGACTCGATACTTCTGATTCTATTATTACATATATCCTTTACTAGTCTTTTCATTGTATATTCCATGAATCAATAGTTTTTTCTCAAACATAAAAAAATTTCCAACAAAACATAAAAAACAAATAAGCCTTAAGTCATCAAATATGGAACATTGTTTAATTGCATAAGCCAGATACACCCCAACAAAATCTTCTTACTCTGGAAGGCGCAACACACGCCTAGTGTCGTAATGCAACATCTACGAGCAGTCAATTGTTATTCAGATTCATAGTTAGGAGACTGTCTGGGGAGACATGTTGTGCACCAGCGTAATACTTGTACTTAGAGCAAATATCTGCAGGCAAACACCTGGCACCACAAAGTGTTAAGCAAATTAATCAATATAAAATATCACAATTTCGGTACGTAGCAGGGTGATCCTTTTGCATTTATTTGGATAAATCAGATAAATCAAAAAGTACTGATTAAAATTTCATTTCAGATGCAAAATATATTAAGTTTGACTTGATTTTGATGAACCAAAACAATAGTTTTAAGCTTTGGAAATAGATCTACAAATAGTTTTGATTCAGGGTTAAAATCATCAACAAACAAACTCGTATTCAAGTTCTTCAGTGGATTTTTCAAATATTGGAAATGTATTTCAGTAACAGACCGTTCTATTCTGCTCAAATTGAAAGGACACCCTGCAACTAAAATCTAGAGAACAAACTTCAGGTCTTACCAATCACAGTGCGTACTAACACAAGAAGATCATATATCAGCAGGTCTGTGAAGCTTTGGAGATTGCTAACCTACAAATCAAATACAATTGTCAGCCAAAAGCATCAGATGATGAAAAGCCAACAGCTGTGCATATGTATTTTATTGCTTCAATCAAGATAAGCAAACAAGAACAACTAGAATGGCAAGTCAACAAAGCCCGTTAAACAAAGCCAAGCCAGCCAAGCCAGCCAAGCCTGTTAAACAATGCTGAGGCACGAACACCCGATAAACCACAAGACAAGGTGGGCAACCAGTAGTTGTTGATGTTGTCTGTATAACCGATAAACCACTAGTCCTGATAAAAAGTATAAGGATACGAGAAAGTTGGATCTGAAATACGACAAAGTTATCATGAATGGATCTGATGGGATCAAACTTTGATGCTCAAATTAAATATCTAATCAAGAGAAAGAAATGGTAAGTTTCAAAATCAAAGCACCTATGGTTTTTTTATGAGTTTCTGAAGACGTCCTAAAGATTTGGCAACTTAATAGAGTTATTACGAGTCTACTTGCATGCTTAGTTATCTGAACCTCATCAAATGTGCATAGATAACTGCACAACAGGCTAATACCATTTGATATGGACGAAAAAATAACACTGAAAACCAGCTACTTTAGATGCTAATCCGTTCATGTGTGAGCGAGCAGTGATCCACAGCATCGCAACTGATCCAACCAGAAAATGGCACCTGACCCAAAGACATTAATAAGCACTTACTCTCAAAGAGTTTTGACAGACCCTCCTTGTGCCTCTTCCATGACAAAATCAACATGCAAAAACGGAGGTTAGAATGTCTCCTAGTAGTTTAGTATTCTCTGTTATCTGAAAATTGATCTGACGTTTACTAATTTAGCAAGTTAACATAAAATTTAGCTTTTCTCACACTAATTGGCGCAAATTAGTGTCATGAATCCTTTTGGAGACTTATTATTGGGTACTTTAGGTTCATGTATGCAAGAAACTAATCTATCATATTACTAGCTACAATATAGTAATTACAATTTATTTACTGATGCTGGCATGTGTCTTTTCAAAGGTAGAGTTCTTATTTTGATAAAAAAAAAAACTAACATTATCAAATAATGAGCTGTGGTCTCTTGAATCACTATAAATGCATACAAATTAGAATCATAATTGATTTGTCATTTTTAAAATGGAATTTTGACATTGTTATCTCATTATACTTGCTTTGTTCAATTTCCTCTTTTAATCTTTTGGGATAGTATGAGGTCACTTGAAGGGCTAACACTAGCATATCAAACATTCTTTGAAATGGACAAATTGACAAAAGGTACATCAACAAGATTCTCCAAGGTGTTATATGTTGGTGCATTTGTGCCCAAAGTGGTCTGTGGTCCATGGTCCGATGTGGATGTTTGGGCCTAGACTTTAAGTTGGGTCTTTGCGTGAGTATTCGATGTGTGTTTGAGTGATCAGGCACTTGCAAGAACACACATAGAGCATTAAAATACTAAGTGCTCAACATAGTCGAGTAATGATAAATGTTGGCTTGGCATGACTAAGGTGACACACCCAGTAGCATGGAGGTTCAAAGAGATCAGAGAAGAATAGTATAGGACATTTGAGAGACTGCACAACAAAGAGCACTTGGATAAGGAACCATTCGTCGAATAGAAATTTTCAAACATTAAATAGATGCAGCAATGCAAGATCACAATCAAATAAGTTTAGTCATAACCTCACAGTTAAAAAAGCTTATTTCGAGCCAATTTTCAAATGAAAATATCAATAGGAACTCAACTATATAAGAAAATTAACATGGATAAAGGAATTCATCATGTAAGTGAATGTGCTTTTATTTAAGACGTCCATTTTTGTTGAATACTTCTAAAGATTCCCTTGATTATAGGGATTATGATTGATTTAGATTCCCTTGATTATTGGGATTGAGATTGATTTTGATTGTATTCCTTAGACTGTAGGGATTGAGATTGATCTTTCTTTTCTCACCTTATGTATATAAATACCTACATGTAAACATATTAATGATAAGATAGAAAATTTTTCTCTTTTCCATATGGTATCAGAGCGAGGTTGAAAGACAAATCCTATTTTTTTTCTCTCCGCCGCCATTCCTTGCGTTGCAGCATCGCCCAACGCTGCCACCCTCCTCTCCTATTCGCAAACTGACACCAGCGTTTTTCTGGGTCGTGAGCACACCGTCCTTCGTCCAGACGACGAAGAGAAGCTCGGGAGATCAGCAGTTTGGAGATAGTAGGGATTATTCTTCCAGTTCCACCATCCTCACCTATCTTCCTGCATCGCTTGAGTCTTTCTTCGTTGTGTGCCCTCTTTTAATGAGCTGATCAATGACTTTCTCCATCACTCCAAAACCAGATATTTCAATCTTTACCAACCACATACTGCACCACTCTCTTCCAAGTAGTTGGATGGTAAGAACTACTCTTCTTGGACCTCTCACATTGAGCTTTGGCTTATTGGATAGGGTTATGAGACACATCTCACTCACACCGAAGAGGATGTCCAAGTCACCGATCGTCCTCTATAGAAAAAGGTTGACGCCCAGTTGTGTTGCATTATCCAAGCCACCATCCATCCATCTCTTAGGGATATCTTCCGTACTCACAAAACCTGTAACTCTGTTTGGACACAGGCTTAACAACTCTTTACAAACGTCTCTCGACAACTCTATCAGGTTTGTGAAGATCTCATGACCATCATCAGTGCCCATCAGATTAAGGATTCAATGTTTACCTATCTAGGTTCAATCTCTAGCCTTCTTTGTGACTTCAATGAACTACTTCCACCTGCGGCCACTCTTGTTGTGGAGCTTGAAAATCAAAAGAAATTTTTTGTCTCTGGCTTTATATGGTCTGCCCATAGATTATTTTCATGTTCGTAATCAGATCCTGGGCCGCCCCACAAAAGCTACCATGAACAGTTCCTGGGCAACTCTCCTCCGTGTCCCTGCCAAAGCCTTGTTGTTGCCTCTTTTCGTTCCTGTTGACTCATTAGCTTTGGTCTCTCCAAACAACAACGGGCCTCCACCTAGTAAGGGTGGAAAAGGATGTCCTTGGTGTGATCACTGCCATCAACCAGGACACACGATTGATAAGTGTTGGAGTCTCCATGGTCGATCTCCTCGGGCTGCTCAGATCACTCAGAGTCCTGTCGCTTCTTAAGCTTCAGCTGCACAATTGCCACCGGATCTGGCCCCACCGCCTTCCTATGATGACTTTCTAAAATGGTATGAGGATTGTCAGGCTTCAGATTCCACTGCTACCGTTGTACACGCTAGTAATTTCTTTGCTGGCATATCTCGCTTTTCGGGTCCTTAGGTTCTTAACTCTAGGACCACCGATCATATCATTGGTAATAAATCCTTTTTTTCTTCTCTCTCTACTTCCGGTTATTTGCCCTTTGTCACCATGGTCAATGGTTCCCAAACTCAATCCCAGGGTGTTAGTATTGTTCATCCTTCCCCATCTCTTTCTATCCATAATGTTCTTTATGTCCTTGAAGCTCCCTTTAATTTTTGTCCATAAGACAACTTACTCGGGCCTTTGATTGTGTCATCTCTTTTACTAAAACTTTTATTTCCTTACAGGACCGGAGTAGGTGAGGATGATTGGCTTCGGATGTGAGTCTCATGGCCTATATAGGGTTCAACAACCCTCTCTTGTTGGTTCGACGACGACATCTCCACTTTTTATTCATGCTCGGTTGGGACATTCAGGTCTGGATAAGTTGAAACAATTATGTCCTAGTTTTTCTCACTTAGAGTCTTGGTCTTGTGAGTTGTGTCAATTAGGAAAGCATATTCACAGTTCTTTTTCTCCTCGTACTGTGAGTTGGGCTACGCCCCCTTTTTCTTTGGTTTATTCTAATATTTGGGGTCCGAGTTGTATTTCTTCTACATTGGGATCACGATATTTTGTTACTTTTATAAACGATTTTTCCAGTTGTACTTCGTTGTATCTGATGAAGGATCATTCAAAATTATTTCCTATTTTTCAATCTTTTTTCGATGAAATCAAAACTCAATTTGGTATTTCTCTTCGAACTTTGCAAAGTGATAACACATATAAGTATCTATCTACTCAGTTTCGTACCTTCTTGGCATATCATGATGTGTTGCATCGCACGTCTTGCCTTCATACCCCTCAACAGAATGGGGTTGCAGAACGTAAGAATCGTCATCTCCTCGAGACCACCCGGACTCTTCTTCTCCACTCTCACGTTCCTCATCAGTTTTCGGGTGATGCTGTACTTACTACGTGTTATCTCATCAATCACATGCCTTCCTCAACTCTCCAGGATAAAATACCTCATCATATAATTTATCCTCATCAATCGCTTTATCCTTTACCACCTAAGATCTTTGGTTCTATATGTTTTGCTCATGCTCTTGATCTTGGCATTGACAAACTCTCCCCAATCTCATAAGTGTATCTTCCTTGGATACCCCCGGTCTTAGAAAGGGTATAAGTGTTATTCCCCTACTCTCCGTCGGAACTTTATCTCTACTGATGTCGCGTTTTTTTGATACAGTTCCCTTTTTCGAGCCTCACGCATCTCCATCCGAGTTCTCTCCTTCTCCGCCTGCACCAGTGACTATCTTTTATCCTCTGGGGGCGTCTCTATCACCTCCAACCCCATCTCCTCCTTTGCAAGTTTATCGGCGTTGTTCTCGCCCTACTTTGCCACTGCCCACTGCCATAGACACACCTTTGAAGCCGAGTCCTTCGCCTCTTCCTTCGGTCCCATCTCCTGAGCCTGATATTCCCATTGCACTTCGGAAAGGTATGCGTTCCACTCGTAATCCTTTTCCTCATTATATTTCCTTGAGTTATCATCGTCTTTCTCCTTTCTACTTTTCTTGTCTTTCTTCCTTGTCGTATGTTCCAAAGACTGCAGGTGATGTCTTTGCCCATCCAGGATAGAAACAGACTATGTTTGATGAAATGTGTGCCTTGCAGCGTAATGGGACTTGGGACCTCGTTCCTCTACCACCTGGGAAGTCAGTTGTTGGTTGTCGATGGGTATATACGGTGAAAGTTGGTCCAGATGGCACGGTTGACCGGCTTAAGGCTCGCCTCATCGCTAAAGGCTATACTCAGATCTTTGGATTGGATTATAGGGACACTTTTTCTCCTGTTGCCATGATGTCTTCTGTGCGTCTTTTCCGGTCCATTGCTGAGATTCGACATTGGCCTCTTTATCAACTGGACATCAAAAATGCATTCTTACATGGTGACTTGCTCGAGGAGGTTTATATAGAGCAACCTCCGTGTTTTGTTGCTCAGGGGGAGTCTTCTGGTTTTATATGTCACTTTATATGGCCTCAAGCAGTCATCCAAGGTATGGTTCGGTAGATTTAATACTGTAATTCAACAGTTTGGCATGACTTGGAACGAGACTGACCATTCTATCTTTTATCGTCACTCATCTACTGGTTCCATCTACTTAGTGGTTTATGTTGATAATATCGTCATCACGGGTAGTGATCATCTCGGGACTTCATAGGTAAAATAGTATCTTTTCAAACATTTCCAGACAAAGGATCTCGACAAACTTAAATATTTCTTGGGGATAGACGTAGCACAGTCTAAAGATGGGATCATCATATCCCAAAGGAAGTATGCAATGAATATTATGGAAGAAACAAGAATGTTAAACTCAAAGACAACAACCCCATGGATCCTAATATCAAGCTCCTGCCAAATCAGGGGGAGCCTCTTCCAGATCCTGAACGGTACAGACGATTAGTAGGGAAACTAAGCTACCTTACTGTTACTCGTCCGGATATCTCGTTTGCAATAAGTGTAGTAAGTCAGTTTTTCAACTCTCTATGCAAGGAACATTGGGATGCTGTGACTCGCATTATTCGATATATCAGAGGCACACCAAGAAAGAGTCTTTTGTATGAAGACAAAGAATATACTCAAGTTGTAGGATATTCTGATGCAGATTGGGCAGAATTTCTAATAGAAGATCCACTTGTGGGTTTTGTATATTTGTCGGAGATAACATTATTTCTTGAAAAAGCAAAAAGCAAAATGTTGTGGTAAGATCCAGTGCAGAGGCAGAGTATCGAGCTATGACTATAGTCAGTCAAGAGCTTATATGGCTAAAACAATTGCTCCAGGAACTAAGGCTTGAAGAGGTTACATAAGTATCACTTATATGTGACAACTAGGTCGTTATGCATATCGCCTCGAACCCAGTTTTTCATGAGAGGACAAAGCATATTGAAGTTAACTGTCACTTTGTCAGAGAGAAAGTCATATCTGGAGAAATATCTACTAGCTTTGTCAATTCACATGATCAATTAGCAAATATATTCACTAAGTCACTAAGAGGTCCCCGAATTGACTACATATATAACAAGCTTTGTGCATATGATCTATATTCTCGAGCTTGAGGGGGAGTGTTGAATACTTCTGAAGATTCCCTTGATTGTAGGGATTATGATTGATTTGGATTCCCTTGATTATTGGGATTGAGATTGATCTTGATTGTATTTCCTTGACCGTAGGGATTGAGAGTGATTTTTCTTTTCTCTCCTTATGTATATAAATACCTACATGTAAACATATTAATGATAAGATAGAAAAATTTTCTCTTTTCCACAATTTCCATAAATTTTGTGCCTAAAACTAATGTAGCAGAGGAATGGAGTAGACAAAATTCTGAAACCAGGCACCTTTCATAGGATTTTTGACCTAAGGTTTGTGAGGAATTGGAATTTTCACTCTGACGCTTGTGTCATTCAAATAAAGAATTCTATGAGAATTCCAGTTCTAGAATCCCTCTATTCCCAAAAGGTTTCAAGCAGACTCCTAAAAGGCATTGCCTTTTGATCAGAAATCTTAAATGGGGAAATCTAAACAGTCAGCAAAAGGCTAAAAAATAATGAGAGCTGAACAATACTCAGGTTACCTTCAAGTACAGGTTACTCCTAAAAATACAAACAATAGATAGTGCAGTCGCTACAGATGAGAAGATATTGTACAATCTCAGCAATCTTTTGGAGCTGCGCCTTCGACCTGAAGTCACGTGAAACAAAAGCTATGCATGTAAACATGAAGAGATAACAATGATAGCAATTGAAGATGACATTTCCAATCATCACAAACCTAATTCTCCAATTATAAGTGAAATGAATCCAAGTGAAAGAGATACAGCAGGAAGTGTCTCAATCTTCTTTTCAGGCAATGCAGATAAGAACACCAGAACTGTCCAAATTATTTGACTGGCAGTCTGTGCATCAATAATTCAGAAACAGATGAGGAATACACAAACCAAAGAGAAAAAAGTGGGGAAACAAGAAACAACCACGAAAATAATAATCTTACAATGTAACACTACTACACAATATGAACTTGCATGGGCCAAACCATAAAATTAGTGATTGTTTGTTATGAAAAGTTGTTATTAGTCAATTATATCATCTAGATTCTAACTACTATGATCCAAAGCATGAAATCTGTAAAAACACTCAGAGTTAACTGAGAAAGAAGATTTATAAAGTGGCGTACTTCACAGAATCAACTTGAAAGTTGGTCCCCCAAGAGCCACATTCACCTCCCTCAATTATATAAAAACACAACAAACCATTGACATAATTTAATCATCGACCAGCAAACATCATCCCACCTAAGATATTCAAAAAATCTTACTTGAGGGAAATCATGTATAGAACCAAAGATATATACTTTAATTTTGTGCTGGCCCTGAGGGTCAAGAATGTGCCAGTCTGCTGAAAATTCATTAATTTATCATATTAAGTCTGGTGTATTAGCATATAAGTACTTAAAAAACAGAGCTGATTTGGCCTCAACAACTGCTTCTTGAGAGAAGCGGTCTTAATAAGAAGCAAGTATATCACAATTGATTAACTGTTCACCATTCAAGCAAAGAGGGTCTCATCTCTTGTAATCACAACCTGAGTAGGAGTTCTAAAAACGGAGACACAATTTTCATTCTAAAGTTTACAACTTTTGAAGAGAATATCAACCACAATTATCAAAACTGATCAGGATTAGTCAAATTTACAAGTGGTGTGAAATATATTTGATGGCAACATAATACAACTATTCATGTAGCTGAGGATGTAGGAAATTTTGATAAAACACATAAAATGAATCTCTTGACAATCTTATTTTCTTCTTGTAATTGCACTTTCTCTTCCTTGCATATTTGAGTTTCTAGATTTGCACAGCACATATGAGTGTTCAACTCCTAACAACATGTGCTTATTTTTTGGATAATCTAACTTACCATGAGTATCAAGAAAAATAATTGATTTTGTTTGCAGAGTCTATACATTCGAGTAAGAGGGATAAGCATTTCACCACTATTACGAATACATATACAATTATATCTAATATTGGTGCAAAATGTTTTAAGCATAATAAATTTGTTGAATCTAAGTCCGATTAAAGGTGGCAAGTCCCACCAAGTATGGTCAACTTCACAAACAACAAGGACATTTCAATTTAATCAAGTTATCTAATATATCTGAATGAACATTTCAAGCTAATCTTGTTATCAAAGATATTTGAAATATTTATCTGGCAACCATTGATGTTATGATCCAAAACTAAGTACTGGATTACAAGAGGTAAATTACGAAATACCTAGAATGAACATGCAGACTCATAATTGGTTGTCATCATAATATTTCCATATCAATTGCCTACCATAGCACCAATGACACAAGTTCATACATCATCGTCTAGACATGCTCCAAATAGACACCAATTAAAGAAAGGTAGATATTGCATGCACATGCTTCTAAAATATCAAACAATCATATTAGTGTTGACAATATTAGTTTCTTAACACTATTTGTGCCCTGTTTATCCTAAAGTGAAAAAGAGTGGAAAGAGAAGAGGAAAAAGAGTGGAAAGAAAAGAGCTCACAGTAGCCAAGCCCTAGCCGTAAGCACATGGAGGCCACGAGCGGTTTCTGGCCTAGCTGTGAACAATTCACGACCTGGCCACTAACTCACAGTGGTCGCAAGTGATTTGCAGCCTTCCCACAAGCTCATAGAGGTCAAGCCACGAACTTGCAAGGGCCAGACTGTGAGTTTGCAGAGTTCAAGTTCACCGGAGTTTTTGAAGCAAGGAAGGAAACTTCATTCCACCGGATTTCATGTAAAAAATGATCCACAAACAGATTCAAAAAATGATCCACAAACAGATTTAGAATCTGTTTGTGGATATGTTTACAATAGGTAAACAAAGACTCCTGTACAATTCATCCTTTCTCTCATGTGCACTTCCAAGTAAATAGGGCGTCTCCTTGTCTCAAAGTTTTAAAAACTTTGAGACAAGGAGAGACCAATAGTCATTCCTAGTAAAAGTCACAAAAATAAAATTATGGGATTGCATATATGTAAACAGCAACTTTCGAGATAGTACGTAACCAACATTTAGCAAGCGCCTGATGCACGCTCAAAGCAACTATATCTTGAATTACTACATCATACACACAAAATCCTTACACGATGACGATATAATCTAATTCCATAGAAGTTTTCGAGAAGAAGAAAGGAATGGAAAAATAGTGTAAAAGCAAGACATTTCAATTAAACGATTCATGCGACGAAACAGAGAGGGAGATTTGTCACCTGGGCAACAAGTAGACCTCCAAACCTGGATTTCCCTCGAGCCACTTTCGTGTACCCTGTGATCGCGACTAAATAATTAGAGACATTTGCGGCAGGTGATTAGATAAGATTTGGTGAGGAATCACGAAAAATAAACGCACTGGAGTCGACGACCATGCGGTAAGAGAAGTCCGATCCATCAGTTCCCGACGGCCGACGGCCAACAACGACGCTCCGCTTCTGCATCGGTGTTTATCCCCGCCGCCGCCGCCTTCAAGCTGCCTGCCCTCCTTCGTGAGATCTTAACGTGAGGGAAGGGTAAATAGGGAAGGGGAACACTAAACAAAGGGAGTGAGAACAGAAAGATAAGGAAGGGTAAGCTCATGAAATTTAAGATTGGGTAAGGGGAAGCAAAAAAAAAAAAAAAGTTTATTCCAATTTTATCACTCTTTCATAATATTAATTCCCGAAAAAAAATTTGCTCACGGCGACAGTTCACAGCGGCGGCGGCGACGTCTTCTCCGGCGACAGCTCACGGCGGCGGCGGCGGCGGCGGCGGCGGCGTGAGAGGTGAAAAGCAGAGGGAAGTGGTGAAGCCGGCGAAGGAATAAAAGTTAGGGAATTAATTGAAACCCTAGGTTGGTTAATTAGTCAATAAATTTTCAATTTAAATATAATTTAATTAAATTTTAATAGAATTGTCCTAAAAAAATTATTATATAAAATCTATTTTCTAATTATGATTATTAATCAAATTATTAATATTATAATTTAATTACCAAATTCAATCTAATAAAATTTTAAACGACTAATTCTATTTATTATGGAAAAAAGTGCATGCAATCCTATTGACAAACAAAATTTTATATATAGTTCTGGATAAAAAATTTTATTTTCACTCCTAGTTATACATATTTATCTAATTGTCCCTAATATTTTTTGATATAAAAAGTTAAAAAATGAGTATAATTTATGTTAAATTCAGTACATAAATTAGAATTCAGTATATTTTCTATCAAGTAGATTTTCTTTAAATGATGTTGAATTTAGAAGGAATTATATTAAGCAGGAAAAAAATCATTCTCAATTTAATAGAAAATATATTCGATTCTAGTTTAAAGTGTTGAATTTAATAGGAATTATACTCGTTTTTAGACTATTTGTACATAAAAAATATGAGGAACAATTTTAATAGAAAATATACTCGATTCTAATATAAAATGGTAAATTTAAAAGAAATTATATTCATTTTAATATATTTTCTATCAAATTGAGCACGATTATTTTTTCACCTCAATTGGATGAAAAATATACTAGATTTTCTTTAAATGATATAGAAAACATATTAGATTTTCTTTAAATGGTGCTAAATTTAGGAGGAATTATATTAAGCAGGAAAGAAGTCGTGCTCAATTTAATAGAAAATATACTAGATTCTAGTGTAAAGTGCTGAATTTAACCGGAATTATACATGTTTTTAGACTTTTGTACCTAAAAAATATGAGAGACAATTTCGATAAAAAAATATACTCGATTCTAGTATAAAGTGTTGACTTTAAGGAAAATTATATTTATTTTTAGACTTTTTGTACCTAAAAATTTTTAGGGGCAATTAGATAACAATATTTATATAAGAGAGTTAAAACAAATAAAATTTTACATGCAGAAAATGAAAATAAAGTTTTTTATGATTAGGGACGACATATAAAATTAAAATTATGATTAAATTTACCTTATTATTAAAAAAAATTAATAATTTTATATTTTTAACTTTATTATCATCCTTTTTCCTTTTTCCCTTTTCCCTTTTCCCTTTTCACCCCAGTAAAATAACAGCAACGTTTCCTCTCTCTAAATATTTTACTTTTCTTTTTTTATCCTTCCTTTTCCTTATTTTCCCTTAAATTAATAAAACTTTTCACGTCCCATTCTAATATAGACTAAGTCAATCAGAATCCAACCTTTTCAAAAAACGATGGACTCACAATGTGACAACTGGTAGATGGTTGGGTAGAACTCAAGTGCTAGTCGAAAAGTATCAATTACATCCAATAATATCTAAGTTAGACTCAATTTAGATTTAAATAAAATCTATCATGGATATCGCATTTAAATAGAACATCTTAAAAATTCAATTACTCATTGTCTATCTAAATTGATTGTTTAAGAAGATCAACATTGTGAATATTTAATTGAATATTATTTTTATATAATATTAAAAAAATATAAGTACTTGACATTCAAAAAAATGATCCCCAATCTAATCAGTCAGATGCACCTCTTTCGACTAGACTTGAACTTTACGAGATAAAGAGCTGGGGACAGCAGGCGATGACTCCGGAGAAAAGATAGACGATGACTCGAGGGAAGATGAATAACGATGGATCTGAGAAAACTAAAGTAGATCCCAAAGAAGCTCAATCAAGAATACCTCCCCGTGTCGAAAATAACAGGTTAAAGCTAGATTTGAGAAGACCAGAGCAGATCTACGAGGACTCCGATGAAGAATGTCTCTGATGTCTTCATTTTTGCGCACTATGAAACCAACCAACAAAGCGTTAGTGACCTAAGACCGAGGCAGGAATCCCTAGCTAGGCCCTCCAACGCTCAAGTCAGACTCCTCTGTTCCAAGCGGGAAGAAGAAGAAGAAGTACAATAAAACTGAAGTGGAACTAGAGTTTCAATAGTGGCGTTGCACGTACCTTGCCAACATAGAGGATTCTCTTTTTTATATCACCTCATATAACTTCCGCGATCATGAGGTGGACCCCGATTTATTAGAGTTTGTTATAAGATGATGTAAGCACCTGCAATAATAGTTTAAGGAATCTTTTTTTACCCCAAATGTACTTTCTTTGTCGTCTATCACCCCCACAGAAGCTTCTGGAAACTGTTTCCCGCTAAATTAAACAAATTATCATACGATCATATATTATTCTCATACTGTTCATATATCACACATATTTAATTATACTAATCCTTACTGGCTATGTTTACGAGATTTAGTAAGTGTGAATGTCTTCATACCCGGTCAGATTTTGCCAGGTCGATCTTATATTAATAGCCTTATAAAAGTGTGTGTTTATATATCCACCCGGGATTCTATTACCGGGCGTAATATGCTTATGTTTAATTGGATATTTCCAAGCCGAGTCTCTTCTAACAACCTTAGTTTGTACGTCTACTTGCTGACCCGAGATTATATTACCGAGCGAATTATGTTTATGTCCAGCCGGGCTTCTATTACCGGGCGTATTATGCCTACGTTTGACCAAATATTCCCAAGCCGAGCTCCTTTTGACAACCTTAGTTTATACGTCTGCTTGCTCGCCTGAGATTATATCATCGAGTGAGTTACATTCATGCTCGGTCGGGCTCCTGCTACTGACTATATCTGAATGCGCTAGTCCTTTGTCTGTTTTAGTTCAATCAGGCTTATATTCTCAATCGAGCTTATATTCTCGGTTGATATTTCATGCTCGATCGAGGCTTCCCTGCTGGGCGCAAGTGCTCATGCTAATATTTCACCCATTTTAATTCGTCTGGCACTATATGCTCGACCAAGCTTTGTCTGCCAAATGTACCTACTTGAGTCGTGCATCCTGTTAATCTTATCCCGACTGATCCTATATTTCCAATCGGGATTTGCTTACTGAACGCATTTATCTCACCTGGACCTCCCTATTTCTTCACCCTTCTCCTTATATCCCCTTTCACATTATTGTACGGGATCCGCTCCTTATAAACCATATCACTTAACCATACTAGCAAATCTGAGTATACTTAGTCTCAGCCTACATCAATAAGCGAATACGTTCGTCCTAGCGTCCCCGCCAACCCGTCTCAGGGCTAACATGAAAAAGGTAAATCACGGACAGCTATTAGCATTTGTAATAGTGACTAGCACATAAGGGAGGTATTTATCTCGGCTTTGACGAAATTCGAACTCCAGACTTCATGGTGGCAATACCTCATGTGCTAGCTACTAGATCGTTCCGAGGAGACTCTTAGCCTACATCAACCAGTAGAGGAGGTAAGTTGTTTGGTTGCTTTAGCATCATGACTCAAGTATTCATTAGATGTCATGGTACTATAAGGTTTTATAGAGGTAAATCAGATACATGAGAAGGTATTTTTCCCCAACTTCACAGGAAGCATTCAACAAATTGAGCACCTTACAGTCTTACTCATCTCATTAATTTAATTGGCCATTCGATCTACTCTGCTAACTTGACGGTCTGAATCCCCTAGGTGATTCAACCACTCAGGATTCCCAAATGATGTCATATTTAAGCTCCTCAACATAACTCGATCGCACTCCTCTGCCCAAGCTAAATGGCCACCTTAACATTGTTAGGTTTGTCATGTTTATCAATCATTGGCATGTAGTGGCCGAATAATTGGCACCTTAATGGAAGGATGATTACACTGAAGTAGACGGCCATAACAAATAAGCGGCTACTGAGTGAAGGTATGATCATTAAAGGTATTTCTCTTAAGAGGATCTAGATTCTTTGATTTTTCTGATTTTTTTCTTCTCTAAGTATTCTTGTTCGCTTAAGCATAGGAGAAGCCGTATCAAACAACTCCAATGTCATCTGGCATGTGCTGTCCCTACACAGGAATACTGCCACTAAGCGATGTGGATTGGATTGCACACTTTCAACAACGTAAATGGCCCTGTCATGTTGGTGGATGAAGCCTCGTCACTGGACACTAGCGTTCAACAAAGAAATAGATTTCGGACGCATTAGTATAAATATATAAATTTAGTATCATAGCTAAAGATAAATATATAAAGTATTATAGTTCGACATGCATATGTGTCCGTCAATCGTTACAAGTAGCTAAGTAGCATGGGACATGAGTTCAATTTTTACATAAAAGTGTGAATCAATCGAATTAAGTCTAGAAATTAGCAATGGGCAAGCCTGGAATTAGAATGATCACAATCAATCTCATGCTAGATGCATGGAAATTATCAAATATTGTGTATCATTAAAAAGAACAATATAAGTCCACACACACATATATATATATATATATATATATATATAGGCACTCAGATATTCGCTCGAGCAACCCGATTCAAAAAGTGAATTAGGGCGCCCAAGGATATATATATATATACACACACAATTTTATTACCCTACACACCCTTATATGGGTGATTGTGGGCGACAGGCAACGTGGCGAGCTGACGGGGACAAAAATTAAGCATTTTCTCCTTCTCTTCAAAATGCGCGGGCATATTTTGGCTCTCTCTTTCCATCCCTTCATTGCTTTTCAAAATGTTGGTGCCCTAAACCCTCTTCCCCTCTCATCCCACTCCTTTCTTCTCTCGCGTCAGACCCTAGACCCAGGCCATCTTCTTTAGCATACATTCTCGCGTGGAATTAGTTAGGGCACCAACACCCACCCTGTACTGCTCATCTCCCTCCTCTCCTTTTTCTACTCGTATTTCTTAATGGCGCATTGCACAGGAGATTATTAAGAGCTGGAATACACCATTTTGAAAGACCAGTACCACTCGTGAGCCGGTTATCTTCAAAATGTTGGTTTTAAAAGTGACGTCGATCAATGATGTATTAGTTTTCTTTTAAAACTAGCACTAATGTGGTGGTTTTGTGTTGGGTTTCTTTCAAAATCAAGTAAGAGTACGTTGGTGTTGGTATTAAAAAATCAGCAACACGTTGGTGGTAGTTTTAAAAAGAAAATTAGCTATGTTTCACTATTTTTTAAATACCAACATCAGCGTGGCACTGTTCTTTAAATACCCGCACCAATGTGCGTTGTTCTTTCAATACCAGCACCAACGTAACGCTATTCTTCAATACCACCACCAACATGCTGTTGTTATTTCAATACTACCACCAAGTTGCTGTTGTTATTTCAATACTAGCACTAACATGTTGTTATTCTTTCAATACCAACACCAACATGTTGTTGTTCTTTCAATCCTAGCGGCAACGTACTGATGTTCTTTGAAAACCAGCACCGACATTGGTGATGGTTGGTGCTGATTTTCAAAGACCAGTAGCACATTGGGGCTGGGTTTTTTTTTTTTTTTTTTAAAAAATAGCCAAATACAGTTATCTTGACCTATACATCCAAAGCAAGAAAATCATTGTTTAATAAACTTTCAAATAGCATTTAAGCTCGACTTATATCTATCCAGTAACTGATATGCTGTTTGTGATCCCTCTTATACTATTGCTCGATTATCTGAATCCGACATTCCATATTAATAGAAGAAAATTAGTGTGATACTTAGTTATACATTTCCCAAGTTGATGATGATCGAAAACCAAAAATTGGGATGAAATTTTCATCACTAGAAGAGGTATTTTCATTTTATAATCAATATGCACGAGAAGCCAGATTTATCGTAAGAATAAGCAATAGCAGAAAAAATGAGAAAACTAATGAAGTATCTTAGAAAAAAAAATTGTATGCTTTAAAGAAGGACATATAGATAGTCAATGGAATATGTAGATACAAGGTGATAAAATCAAAAAGACAAGAGCACATGCTGAAGTTAAAACTGGATGTAAGTTAAAGATTTCATTAGTGAAAGAACAAACTAGATCTAATTGGATTATCACTAACTTCATTGAAAGTCATAATCATCCAATCTCGTTTTCTACAAAGGTGCATTTGCTACGCTCACATCGTAGTGTTTCGATGGCAAAGAAATTATTAACTCAACAATTTTCATATGCTAATGTGCCAACCTGTCAACAAGTACAATTATTGGATATAGAGTATGGAGGCCTTGAGCATGTAGGTTACATAGAAAGAGATATTAGAAACTTTGAAAAGTAGCTAAGGGATGAATAAAAGGGTATCGATGTTGAAACAATGATTGAGTTATTTGCCTTTGAGAATGAGAAGAATTCAAATTTTTTCTTTGATTACGATACTGATTCATATAATAAATTTTGTAGATATTTTTGGGCAGATCATGTATCAAGAAGGGTATATAGTGTATTTGGTGATGTAGTCATATTTGATACGACATATAACACCAATAAATATGGGTTGATTATTGTACCATTTGTAGGAGTGAATACTTATCATCAAACAGTTATTTTTTGTTGTGGGTTTCTAAGTGATGAGAAAATAAAGTATTTTATTTGGTTGCTTAACAAGTTAATAGAAGTCATGCCTAAAGGGCTTCTAAGCTCTTCTGAGGCACCTCTGAGATGCCTCCAATGCCTCCAGGGCTCCTCCGCACCATGAAACCTTATCCGCAGAGCTTATCTCTTTGAGGGTACCTCCACCCTATCCAGGGTGCCTTCCAAGTGGATTCGAGGCTCCTCCAAGTATCTCGGAGGTGCCTCCGACATTGTTCATCCAAAGCTGATTTTTGCCATTTAACCTTGCAAAAGTGCATTAGTCCAAAAGTAAATGTAATCCGTAAAAAAGAGTTAGCATAATACTGAAATAGTATTATTAATTAGATCACATCTTATCAAGACCAGGATCTAGTCATGCCTCAGTTTAGGATTTTAAAATGGACCTAAACTTGACCAACACTTACAACCCTATTGGGACTCGTCTTCACTAGATGACTCTCCTTCAGTGACTTACCTCGCTTGCCATTTGCCATCCTTGACTTATCTTTTGACCTACTAGGTCTTCCCGCCAGTTATCAGATTCGTAGACTCAATTGAATTTCAGCCAGCTATTAGGTACCGCGGACCCAGTCTGACTTCCCGCTAGATATTGGGTCACTACTTGACCTATCTGGACTTCTCACTAGCTATCAGGTCCGTAAACCTAGCTGGATTTCAACCTAGTATAAGGTCCTCTAGACCTGTCAATTTCTACACACTTGATAAATGTATCAAATCACACAAAGCCTAACTTTAACCATTTGTTATTCATCAAAGCCTAAGTTTGATCATTAGTGTTTACTGCACCAACATAATGAAGTGGAGTAGATCTTTGACTATAAGCAAGTTCCATATCAGATGAGTGTGAAGTTAATTGTCATCAGACTCAAAGGGTGAGCATTGACATGGTGGGAATAAATGCAATGCTCATAAGACAGATAGAAAAAATCCCAAATTACTAATTGGGAGAAGATAAAGAAGAAGATAAAGGGAGTAATGTTGGTGCAGGAAGCACCAGACAATCAAATATGTGTTTTGATAATGGAAAAAGATTCAAAAGTTAAGATATCTTGTTGTCTAATAAGGTTGATTGAGCTTGCAGAAAAGTCCTAAGTTGTCTTAGGCAAAAGTCCTAGTGGATTCTAGGTAGGTGGAAAACCCTAGGTCCTAGGGGTGGTAACCCTAGATGATGAAAAGTCCTAGCTGCGATTTGGCAGGTGGAAAACCCTAAGGGTGTGTTTGGTTCAAGTTATCATGTATAACCTTGGTTATGGGGAATAAAACATAACCAAATGTTGTTTGGTTCAACCTAGGTAATGCAACAAAAACTTGTTTGTTTGAAGGTTTTAATGAATATCCTAATTTAATATTTTACCGCATTACCCTAAGTTACAAAACCAACTATACATAATAATAATAATAATATTATTATTATTATTTATTTATTTTTTTACTTTTCTTTTTCTTGTATATTTTTTTACTTTTTAATGTGTTTTTTTATTTTTTAATGTTTTTATATTTTTATTTGTTTTACATTTTTTTAATTTTAATTTTTATTTATTTATTTTATTTTTATTTTAAAATTTTTCAAAATTTCAAAATTTTTCAAAATTTTCAAATTTTTCCAATTTTTTAAATTTTTTTATTTTTTATTTTTAAAATTTATATTTTTAAAATTATTTATTTTAAAAAATAATTAAATTTTAAAATTATTTAAACATTTTTTTACATTTTTTCTCTTTTTTTCATGTTTGTTCTTATCGGAGGGTATTTTTGGTAAAAAAAATCGTTAACCCCGGAATCAAGAAAAACCTTAGTTTTCTGAGGTTTTCTGATTCCGGGCTGTATGACCCTTTTGCTGACGTGTCGGGCATGAAACATTACTCAGGAATTATCGAATACCTAAACCAAACAAGGTTTTTGTTAATAACCTTGGATGGATAACCAAGGTTATCAAGAATAACCCCGAACCAAACGAACCCTAAGGGGTGGTAACCCTAGGTACTAGGGGGTGGTAACCCTAGGTGGAAAGTCTTGGTGGGTCCAGCGGTTCCGGCAAAATCCTAGAGTCGGGGACTCTAGGTTGAAATCCTGGTGGTCGTGGACCAGTTGGAAATCTGGACGGGTCATGGAGCGGACGTCCAGCATGAAGACTGGAAGCCTTGAGTGCTGAGCAAAAGTTCAGTTGATCTGAAGGACTGATATGTCAACAGGTAACTTCTCCTGAGAGGAGTAGGTGAGGACACGTTCCCCGAAGAGGGAACAGTAAGAGTCAGTTTGACCTAGAGTTTCGACGAAACTCAAAAGTCAGAACCGAACAGTTAGAGGCTGTCAAATTTCATATTATATATATTATTTTTGCCTGGAATAACTTTATTTTACAAAAAATAAGGGGCTGGAAAAAGCCAGTCCTAACACCTGGAGTTCGGGCGCCCTGAACTGGTTCGAGCGCCCTGAGTCGATTCGGGCGCTCGAAACCCAAAAATTATCTACAAGCTGATGTGGCGTGTGTCGGTTGGCCGAACCACATGGTCCAGGCGCCCGAAATAGCCTATAAAAGCAACCTTCAACCAGGAGCTTCAGAACAACATTCCGAACAAGTTCCGCTTCTTCGAGCTACTCAGAAAATGCCTCCTTGACACTCGAAAGCTGCCCCGACGATGATTGTGCTAAGGATTCAACTCTCCAAGTCATCGGTATTATTGTATTTCAAAGTTACTTATACTTCAACTATAAATCTTGTTGTAACCTTTGATTAATTATTGATTGCCCATCAAAAGCACTCTCACATGCGGACCTTAGAGCAGGAGTTGTCACATGCTCCGAACCAAGTAAATCTTGGTGTGCTTTCTCTTGTCTCTGTCTTTTCATTATTCCGCTGCATTTTTACTCGATTGTTTTAAAATAAATGAATTAGCCACAAGTACTATTCCCCCCTCTAGCGCGCAACAATCCTACAAGCAATTCCTTCCTTTCAGTTATACCCAAACTCTATTCCAGCGACTTCACTCATTGAGACAAGGCATGAGATCGATCGATGAATATACAGAAGATTTCTTTCAGTTGGTTGCCTGAAATGATTTATCAGAGACGGAGGAGTAGAAGGTGGCACAGTTCTTAGGGGGGGTTGCACCTAGCCTTACAAGATTCCCTTAGACTTCACTTGTTCTTGACGGTTTCAAAGGCCTATCAGCATGCATGACATCCTCTAGAGGGGGGGGGGGGGGGGGGGGGGGTTAATAGCATCTCACCCAAATCATTCGCTTCCTATAATGTTAGTGCACAACGAAATACAAAACAAACAAACAAGTAGAAAGCTAAACTAAAACAAGAAGAATGAAGGCAAGCAAACCACAAAGACATGCTCGTTTACATGATTCAGAGATAAAGCTCCTACTCCACGGCTATCCGTAAGGTGGACGATCCCGATCCGTCAGAGGATGATTTCCTGGAAAACCCCGGTTAGCTCAAACTTCCTTCTTGGTGGAGAAACCTCACCACAACATTGATCCAAAATCCTTAGATCACAAGAAGAGCTTGGAACACTTAGGAGACTTCTAATAGACATTAACCAAGCATATTTCATCAACTTTAGCCAAGCACCCTAAGCTCTCTTAAGTAGAGCTTGAGAAGAAACACTTAGTTGTGTTTCCCGCCACCAGTCGACTAGTAAAAATACCAGTTGACTGGTCCTAAATGGAATTCAATCATTACAGGCCAACGACTCGATACCAATTGACTGATGAAAACACCAATCGACTGCTCCACATGGGTTGAGCGAATAGACGCATTCTATTCGCTACCAGTCGACTGATGAAAATACTGTTGGGTCACTTCAGAACTAGAGGGGGGAGGTGAATAGCTCATCGCGCTCGTTCACTTGCTTTATAGATGATGATGTGTAGTGGAATAAACTCGAAGCCAAACTCTCCAATGCTAACACAGGGATTTACTTGATATCCATATCAAGAAAAGGTGACTAATCCAAGGATCCACACACACAAGTACTATCCACTAAGAAAAACACTCCTCTCAGAACAAACCGGAGGTGGAGAATCCTCATACAAACTTACATAAGAATATAACTCGAAACAAGGAATAAATGTAAACAATACAATGAATAACCTTTATTGTTCGATCTTGTGTAGCTTGTAGATGCCTCTTGATTCTTGGAAATATAGCAGCACTTATCCCCAAGATGCTTCAAGAACTGGCAGAAGAATTGTGAGCTTGGTGGAGAAGATCTCGTGTAAGCGCTGCTAGAGTTTGAACATCGCTGTCACCTTTATACTTCGCGATCTAGGGCTCCCAATCGATTGAGCATGCTCCCAATCGATTACCACATAATATTTCAGCAATCCCATCCGTCTAAAACTTGCATCCTGCGCAACGGTCATATCCGAATCGATTAGGTGTAGCTTGATTGATCAGCTGATCGATCCAAAAGCTTTCTGTGCTTTCGCAGAAAGCCCCGGAATAGATTGACCAATCAATCTTAGCTTTCCCTTGCGTCACTGCGAGAAATCAAGCCCCAATCGATCGGCTGATCGATTGGCGGTGCTTAATTGATTGACTAATCGATTGAGAACCTCTCTGTGCTCGCGAGAATGTATCCCAATCGATCAACCGATCGATTGGGTCCCTTTTTCTCACAGCACTCTCCCAATTGATCAGTTAATTGATTAGATTCTGGTTCAATTGATCTCTTGATCAACTTGACCAACCCTAACTTGCCTAACTTAAGTATAGGGTTCTCATACCCAATATTTGGTCAACCGTGACTTGTTGGGACTTCGTCATCAAGTATCTGGTTAATCCTTTGACCCACTTGGACTTTTCTCCTTGTGCCAAGTGTCCGGTCAACCTTGACCCACATGGACTTACCTTCTCATGCCAAGTATCTAGTCCTCTATGACGCACTTTGTAAGATATCGAAAAATTTAATTAAAAAGGTTATTTGGGAAATAGCCTTATAGAATTTTCTGGAATTTTTAGAAATTTTCTGAAAATTTTTCGGAACTAGTACGGAGGATTTTGAGAGGATCGATCGGCGGGCGCAGATTAAGCCTGTTTGGGATACCCATTTAAGAGAGGAAATGCTTGATTATATAAATTCCTTTTCTTTTATTTCATTCCTTTCTTCTCCTCTCGTGGACAAACCGAAGTCGGCGAACTTTCAGCGACCGTCGACGTCAACTGAGGAGCTCGTCGTTGGAGCTTGCTAGAAATCGAACAAGGAGGTCGGATCATCCTGATCTCCTCTTCTCAACCTTTCCCCAAGCCTTCCTCCAGATTCTGTGACTGATCGTCGGTGATACGACGGCTAGGGCACCATGGAGGCTTGATTCGAGACGTCTCCCAGCCAATCGACCTTCCCTTTCCTCTCCTTGCGCTGCTCACAGTGCGATTCCCCCTTCATTGGCCGGATTAGACCGAGCAACGCCACCTAGCAGCGATCTTAGAGGTAAGACATCGTCGGATCTGTGTTGGTTCAAGGGTTTTAGCTAGATTAGGGTTCTTCTTTCGGCATTGACTCCTCTTGTGCTGAATTTTTCCCTGATCAGATTGATCCTCCTCTTCTTGCACTGATTGGGGGATTCAGTTGAAGAAGTTGGGATCAATGAGGTGTTCTTGAGCTGTCGGGCAGAGGCTAGAAGGTTTGTGCTTGATCAGTCATCTTCTTGCTTGATTCCTTCTTGATTCGGTTGATTCCAGTAGGTTGTGATGTTCGGTGGATCTGGAAATTTGGGTGCAGTGGGGTGTTCTTGGTTCTGGCAGCAACTCCATCCAGCAGCTCACTTTGTTCCAGTAGCCACAGTAGTTGCGAATTAAGGTAAGGTGTAGGAATTTGATCTTGTTGTAGATGATTGTTAGATAGGTTAGCAAGAAATGTTAATTTAGGTTTATGTGTTGAATTAGGTATGATTTGGATTATGATTAGTTAGGGTTAATGACTAGATTGATTTAAGTTTAGATTTCTAATCTAATTAGTGATTAGGGATTAGATAACTAACCCTAATTAACCATTAGATTTAATTAGGTAGATTGAGGTTGTGTTGCTTAGGGTTTTGCCCTAATTTAATTTTAGGGATTTTATTTAGCTATTTATTTGGATTTATCTAAATAAAATATATATATTGTTTGACGCAGGACTCTAATTCAAGACGGGCGTCTCAACTTTGGATTGCTTGATCGGACCTTCTATTTGAGGCGGGTATCCTTTAACTTATCTTTTTGATATTGTCTTATGATATGTGTAGTATATATATAACTAGTGGTAATTGGTAGATTTACCACTTCTCTGGTTATAGTTTATTCGATACCTGTTACATGCTTCTATTGTTAGCTGCTATACATTAGACTTGTATGCTCTTATCTTTTGTCATGTGTATCTATGTTCATAGAGATATATTTATTCAGTGCTTCTGTATACTGAATTAATTGATAGACATATTGGATATATGATCTTGGATTCATGTTGCTTATATCATTGTTATATATGCGTTTATCTTTTTGGCATATATATATATAGATGAGGATATCTTCAGGTATGACATACTGTAGCATCACGCACCATCCCGCATGATTGCATGCTGGACAATTGATGACTCCATTATTGTTGAGCTCGTCGGCCGGATACATGGGCCTGCACACAATGTGACCACTACATGGGTAGTGGCACAACACCCAGGGTGTGTATAGCAGTTGCTTTGTTAGGCTCCGCCGATCCGCTCAGTGGTAGTGTGACTGTAGCGTGGTAGCTGGCAGGAATCCCTCCCCGTCATCGCGTACCGGGAGATGAGAGCATTGCGCTCCCTCACTATGTTTGAGGTAGGAGGATAGGTGTACTCCGACAGCATCCCATCCACTCGGTCACTCTTCAGGAGTAGTGATGGAAGAATGTACGGTTGTTATAACCCTACCCACTCGGTCTCATCATTGCGTGTGAGATAGCTAACTAGCGTCAGGGGTGACCATGTCATATTGCATCATATGCACATATTGCATTTATTGTGATTGTTGCATATTGGATGATGCATTTTGGTGACTGCATATGATTGACATGCATACAGGATACATACTTATTTGCTCTGACTATCTTTATCTGTGTATGTTCACAGTCATTTACTCAAGACTCACAGGTGAGTACAGTTTATTTCAGTTATGCATTTCTTATTATTCTTGCAGTAGACTGTATTACATGGCTATTTTTGGTTACTGCAGTTTATTCAGTTATGAATACTTGCTATATTGTTTAGGAGACTGTACTATAAGTTATTGCTGGTAGTTATATGTTACTGTACATATCTATTTGTTACCTACTGAGTTCTTTGGACTCACACCGTTACATTACTACTTTTCAAGTTGAGATCGTTGGGACATTCCAATCGCTAGCCCCTTGTTGTGAGAACTTTCATTTGTTGGGTTTTGTTTTCGTTACTTTGTCTTTATACACTTGTGATGTGGGTTCTTGTATTGTGGACTTTATGATGAACTTTTGGGTTTGCTGCTCTTGTTTTTCATTGCGGATGTTTTCATTACTTCATGGATTTCATTTCTTCATTGTAGTGGAGTAGGATTTACATATATCTGCGATGATTCCTTTATCATCTTTTCTTTTAGTAATTTTTGTTGTCAGCCTGAGGCTGTATATTAAACTGCCTGGATTGATTATATAAACTGCGTGGATTTGTCTATTATTTGTATTGTATTGTATTGTGGGCCGAGGTATGAATATATGTATCTTAAGATTCATATTGTCACCCGTATAGGGGAGATGCTGTCGAAATTTTATCGGCAGGGACTACCTGGGGCGTGACAATTTATTTAGTATTAGAGCTAGGCTCCGATTTCAGATTTTTGTGTTCTGGAGTTTGTGAGCGTATCTGGGTATTTTCGGATTGTACGGATTTCCGTCGATTTTTTGATTCGGAATTCCGAGGTATATTTAATGAGGTTCTATTTGGGGACTAAGCAATAACAGGACATCTCCAGATGACAAATAGGTAAATTAGGTAATTTTATAGTTCTCATACTTGTAGTGATATCTGGGTAACATTTTGTTTACAGATATAACACATACACGTATTCCAGTACCGAGATGTGGCCGACCACGTAAGAGGGCGATAGATTCTCCGGAGACAGAGACTCCAGAGAGATCTGCTGAGGTTGAGCCTATCCGTCAGGGACAGACTCCTCAGGGTATTGTGAGCACGTCAGGTTATCAGACCTCGACGGTTCCGACTTCAGAGGTATCTACCTCGACAGTACCACCAGTGGTACCACCGTCAGCATATCCGACGCCTCCCCCATCAGTAGTATCTGCAGCATACCCTGCACCCCCTCTAGCTGTGTTTGCTACTGCGTACTCGGTACCACAGATACCTGTGCCAGTTACTACATACTTGGCACTCGTACTAGCAGTACCGGTTGTTTCTTACCCGATACCACCCACTGTACCTACAGTCACCCCTACTTATGTCTACTCTGCAGTGCCACCAGCAGTACCTACCCCGGTTTATGCGACGACACTAGTGGTACCTCTTCCGACCTGTCCAGCAGTACCACCGATAGGATCAGGCCCAGTGGTTCTGCCCTGTTCCGCGACGATCCCTACTGATATGGTTGCGGCACGAGCACGGATCCCAGCCTTGGCAGAGTCGGTGAAAAGCCGATTCACATTGTTCCGTGGGGAGACTGATCCGAGCATAACTCAGTCCTGGATAGAGACTATGGAGCGGACATTCTTTTACATGGCTTGCTCTGAGTGGGAGAAGGCAGAGCTGGCTGCTTTCCACTTGCGAGACGGGGCAGAGATCTGGTAGGACACGCAGCGCTCGATTATAGAAGAGCAGCATATTACATGGGCGAGATTTAGGGAAGCATTTAAGAGTCAGTATTTTCCCTGGGCATATCAGAAGACACGTCGACAGGATTTTATGAGTCTTCAGTAGAATAACCGCTCAGTTATGGAATATAATGCTGAATTTAATTGACTAGCCAGATTCTGTCCTGAGTTAGTTGTCGAGAATAGATCTCGTATGCTTCAGTTTGTCCAGGAATTGGATGGGCATCTTCAGGTGAAGATTGCCGATTTTGGTCATTCATCATACACAGAGGCACTAGATAGAGCTCTTATGATTGAGTGTGCTTAGTAGAGAGTGAATGCAGACAAGAAGAGAAAGCTGATTGATCGAACTTCCGGACAGATCCAGCAGCCACAGGCTGCCGGACAGCAGTAGAGCAGTCGTACTCAGTCGGGTCAGGGTACTTCTGGGTCATCTGGACACCCCCAAAAGTCAGGACGATCTTCATTTGGACGTTCCCGATCTTCTTAGCAGAACCGGAAACAGTCCACCGGTGACCCTTATTGTACTCGATGCGGATCCTGAAATCGCATCACCTCTGCATGCACCCTGGGGCAGTCAGTTTGCTATTATTGCAAACTGCCTGGGCACTTGAGTCGCGGCTGTTCGCTGAAGGTTCAGCATGTAGCTTCTAGAGTTCCTGTTCCGGGAGGATAGGTTGGTCAGTCCGGGACTCAGCGAGGGGGGTCGAAAGCCCAATCTTCACATCGTCAGCAGAGGATAGCTCCCCCTGCAGCAGCTGTATATGGCATGCACGATCAGGAGCATTCCGGTGTCCTTATAGAGTCCCAGAGTTCTATTTCGGGACCTCAGTATCTGACACAGGGGCAGTATCAATTGCAGTTGTTAGAGAGTATACTAAAAGCCTAGCTTTTGTATAAATATTTATTTAGAAATAAGAATCACATTGGTCAAGTATCTACATTTATATATACTAAGTGTAATCGTTCAATTAATTTATATTGTAGATAACACGGTGTGTGGTGTCACACACAAAAGATCATGTTATCAGTTCTTTATAAATTATAAACATTTGCTCACAACTAAGATGAAAAGGAACAAATCGTCGGTAAAGTCGTAGTGTGATTAGAGATTAGTTTACCTTGACTAATAAATTAAACTAGTACACTCTAAGTGTATTGAATAGGACTATTTTAGGTAAGTTTTTTTTATACTGACTTGATAAAGGAACTAGACCTTAGTTATTATGGAAGTGTGCGCTCTTAATCCTAATATAATAACAAACACATATATTTAGTATTTATTTCTTTGACTTATCAATGGGTGAGATTTAGCTCGATAAATCAATAAGCCCGATAAGTTGGGAAATGATATTACTTATAGTGTGTGTTGTTGATTATAGAAGAAAATTGTGTCCTAGTAATCTAGGTTGAGAATGACCCCAAGAGGAGCTCATAAGGATTGTCATGTTAAACCCTGCAGGTGGATTTAGTCCAACATGACGATGAGGTTGAGTGGTACTACTCTTGGACTAAGATATTAATTAAGTGAGTTGTCAGTAACTCATTTAATTAGTGGACATTCGACATCTTAAACATAGGGAGACTAACACACTCATAATAAGAAGGAGCCTAAAATGTAATTTGGGATTGGTGCGGTAGTTCAATAATAATTCTTTAGTGGTATGAATTATTATTGATGAAATTAAGTTGTGTGTTCGGGGCGAACACGGGAAGCTTATTTTCATCGGGAGACCAAAACCAATTCCTCCTCTTGGTCCCTATCGTAGCCTCTTGTATATAGAGATTTATACCCACCACATACCCACTTCTTACCCAACCCAAGGGGGTCGGCCAAGCTAGCTTGGAACCTAAGCTAGGGCCGACCAAGACCAAGTGGTTGAGCCAAGTTGGTGGCCGGCCAATGCTTGGAATCCAAGCATGATGTGGCCGGCCACATCACATTAAAAGGGATTTTATTTATAAATTTTTCTTATGTGGATTCCATGGTTTTAAAAGAGAGTTTAAACTTTAAATCTTTCCTTTTATAGCTTTCTACAAAAGATTAAGCAAAGATTTGAAATCTTTCCTTATTTGTAGATTGAAAGGTAGATTTTAATTTTGAGAAAACTTTCCTTTTTTAACCATGTTCATGATTTAAAATAGAGTTTAAAAATTAAATATTTCTTTTATAAGTTTCTACAAAAGATTAAGAAAAGATTTGATATCTTTCCTTATTTTTAGATTGAAAGGAGATTTTAATTTTTAGAGATAACTTTCCTTTTTGGAAATCATCCACATGTTTAAAAGAAAGATTTTAATTTATAAAATTTCCTTTTTACGAATCACCATGAAGGGAAAAATTATTGGAGAAATATTTTATAAATTTCCGGAAACAAATTAGGAAGTTTTAATTCTTGTGTTATATAAAACTCTCATTATTTTGGAGATTAAAGTGGCCGACCATTACAATTAAGAAAAGGATTTTAATTTTAATTAATTAAATTCTACCTTTTCATGGCAAAGGAATTAAGGAAGGTTTTATTTAAATTTCCTTATTTGCCAAGACCAAGGATTATAAAAGAGGGGTTAGAGGTGCCTTCATGGGAACGACTCTATTCTTTTTCTTCCTCTCTTTTCCTCCTTGGTGTGGCCGACCCTAGAGGTTCTCCCTCTCCTCTTCTCTTCTTCTTCAGTGGTCGGTTTTCATCTTTCTTTTGGAGTTGGTGATGGTGGCCGGTTCTAGCTAGGAGAAGAAGGAGAGAAAGGAGGCTTTGTTTCTAGCATCCCTTGGAGCTTGGTGGTGGTGGCCGGACCTTTACTTCTCTTGGAGAATTGATGGCGGCCGAATCTAGCTTAGAGAAGAAGGAGCTTGGTGGTTCTCATCTCTGAAGATCGTTTCTCACACAACGCCCGAGATTAGAAGAGGAATACGGTAGAAGATCAAGAGGTTATTTGCCTACAAAGAGAGGTATAACTAGTAATTGTTTTCCGCATCATACTAGTTTTTTTTGTATAGTTATTTTTAGAAATACCAAACACAAGAGGCATTAGATTCTAGATTTTCAGATTAGATATTCGAAGTTGTGTTTCTTTTCTTTTATTTTTCGAATTTGTGATTCGATTGCTCCTTTTGGTTAAACCTAGAGTTATATAAGGAAATTAAATATTAGCTTTCTTTAAAAGGCTTTGTCTATGCAGTGGTGGATGCTCCCATACCCAAGAAGGCCAAGTGCCTCGCCATGCAGTCCTGGAAGCCAATTTTGGAAATTAATATTTAATTGAATTTATAACATAGGTTGATTTGGATCAATAGTGTTAAGTTCCGCTTGCGATCCAAGTCTAAACCATTAAGAAAAGATAAGTTAAATTTGGAATCAATAATGTTAAGTTCCGTTTGCGATTCCTAATTTAACTTCTAAAGAACACAATAGGTTGTTTAGGGAAGGTTCGACACTTGTACAAAATTTTTATACAGTGGAACCGGTACGATCTTCCTAGGACCAACCAACAGCAGCCTCAACCGCTGGTGCAGTATCAGTTGTAGTCCTCAGCTCTCAGACGTCCGAGTGGTTCGAGAGTATCCGGATGTGTTTCCAGATGATCTACCAGGTTTGCCTCCTCGAAGGTAAGTGGAGTTTGCTATTGAGCTGATTCCAGGAACTGCGCCAACATCGAAAGCTCCTTATCGTATGGCACTGAAAGAGTTGGACGAACTAAAGGTTTAACTCCAGGAGTTATTAGATAGGGGATTCATTCGCCCTATTGCATCTCCGTGGGGTTCTCCGGTATTATTCGTCAAGAAAAAGGATGGTACTATGAGGTTGTGCATCGATTATAGGTAGCTGAATGCTGTGACTGTCAGAAATAAGTACCCCTTGCCATGGATTGATGATTTGTTTGATCAGCTCAGAGATACATCAGTTTATTCTAAGATTAATCTGTGGTCCGGATATCATCAGCTGAGAGTCAAAGATTCTAATATTAAGAAGACAACATTCCACACCAGATACGGACATTACGAGTTTTTGGTAATGCCATTTGAGCTTACCAATGCTCCCGCAGTATTTATGGATATGATGAACCGTATCTTTCTGGAGTATCTAGATCAGTTTGTTATCGTGTTTATTGATGACATGTTGATCTATTCGCGTTCCGAGGAGGAACATGCGCAACATCTTCGCATAGTCTTGGAGACTCTACGATGACATCATCTGTATACGAAGTTCAGCAAATGTGTTTTTTGGCTATCCTCAGTTGGTTTCCTGGGACACGTGGTTTCAAGCTGAGGTATTTCGGTAGATCCTCAGAAGATCGAGGCTATCACCAGTTGGGAGCAGCCGAAGTCAGTCCAGGAGATCCGTAGTTTCTTGGGATTGACTGGATATTACATACGATTTGTTGAGGGTTACGTTTTTCTTGCCTTGCCATGCCATTGACACGTTTGACTAAGAAAGGAGTGAAATTCACTTGGTCAGAAGCCTGCGAGGCCAGCTTTCAGGAGCTGAAGTGGAGATTAGTATCGACACCAATTTTAGTATTACCTTTTAGAGAGGACGGATTTGTACTTTACACAGACGCATCTCTACAGGGCTTGGGCGCTATTCTGATGCAGCATGGCAGGGTAGTCTCCTATGCTTCTCGTCAGTTGAAGGAACATGAGAAAAATTATCCAGTACATGATTTAGATCTAGCTGCTATTATCTTTGCTTTGAAGATTTGGTGATATCATCTTTATGGTATTACTTTTGAGATTCTTACTGATCATAAGAGTTTCAAATATATTTTCACACAGAAGGAACTCAATCTCCGACAGAGGAGATGGATGGAGTTCCTGAAGGATTATGATTGTACTATTAGCTACCACCCGGGGAAAGCTAATGTGGTTGCCGATGCACTTATTAGGAAGTCCAGAGGGACTTTAGCTTGCCATCGAGTTATACTTACGGACTTGATTAAGAGTTTCTCCGAGTTGGGCCTTGAGGAGCAGGGATGGACAGAGTAGTGTATTCTTGTTACCATGGTTGCTCAGTCGTCGATTAGGATGAGGATTCGAGAGGCCCAGGCCAGAGATCAACATTTATAGTTCATTGGTAGCTAAATAGCTTTCGGGTAGCAGACCGACTTTACATGAGATGACGAGGGTATTGTTTATTTACGAGGTAGATTATGTGTGCCTCAGTCTCACCCGATCATAGAGGAGTTACTTCAGGAGTCTCATCGTTCTAGATTTTCTATCCACCCAGGTGGAACCCGTATGTATCGTGATTTGACGCGTTCCTATTCGTGGAACAGTATGAAGAAAGATATAGTGGAATTTGTAGCTAGATGTCTTGTTTGTCAGTAGGTGAAGGCTGAGCACCAGAAACCTGCTGGATTACTTCAGAGGATCCCTATTCCAGAGTGGAAATGGGAGCATATTACTATGAATTTTGTGGTAGGATTGCCTGGGACCCGACGAGGCCATGATGCGATTTGGGTAATCGTTGACTGATTAATCAAATCAGCACACTTTTTAGCAATCCGGAAGACTGATTCTCTGGATCGATTAGCAGAGCTATATTGTCGAGAGGTTATCAGATTGCATGGTGTTTCTTTGAGCATTATATCGGATAGAGACCCACGACTCACGTCCCGATTCTGGTAGAGTCTGCAGCAGGCCTTGGGCACACAGCTCTATTTCAGTATGACATTCCATCCAAAGACAGATGGGCAGTCAGAGCAGACCATTCAGACTTTGGAGGACTTGCTGTGGTCTTGTGTTATGGATTTTGGAGGCAGCTGGGATGACCACCTGCCATTAGTGGAGTTTGCCTATAACAACAGCTATCATTCGGCTATCCAGATGACACCGTTTGAAGCGTTGTATGGTAGACCTTGTCGGACACCCACCCTCTAGGAGGAGGTTGGGGAGGCCCAGCTATTAGGACCTCATCGAGCTCAGCAGGAGGCAGAGTTGGTTCACACTATCAGACGGTGGATGTTAGAGGCTCAGGATCGTCAGATGAGTTATGTTGATCGGAGACGGAGACCCCTGGAGTTCTCTACTGGTGACCATGTATTTCTGAGAGTTTCATCCACAAAAGGGGTGAAGAGATTTGGTCTCTGAGGTAAACTAGCTCTACGATATGTTGGGTCGTTCCAGATCTTAGAGAGGATTGGAGCAGTAGCTTACCGTTTGGCGCTACCACCATCCCTAGCTGGCATTCATGATGTATTCCATGTATCTATGCTGAGGAGATACGTATCCGACCCAGCACATGTTCTGTCAGATATATCAGTTCCCATTCAACCTGACGTTACTTACGAGGAGGTTCCGGTACGGATTCTGGACCACAGAGAGCGTCAGTTGCGGAACAAGACTGTCTGGCTAGTTAAAGTCGGATGACAGTATTATTCTGACGAGGAGGCTACCTGAGAGCTCGAGGATACGATCCGAGCTCGATACCCTCATCTTTTTACTTGAGGTATGTGGGTTAGAGTCCTTTCAACATTTATACTGTTTGGTTATATTCTAGTGTTTACCGTTGGTTATCGCAAAATTTGGGGACCAAATTTTTATTAGTAGGGGAGAATGTAAGATATTGAAAAATTTAATTAATAAGGTTATTTGGGAAATAGCCTTATAGAATTTTTTAGAATTTTTAGAAATTTTCTGGAAATTTTTCGGAGCTCGTATGGAGGGTTTTGAGGGGATCGATCGGCGGGCGCGGATTAAGCCTGTTTGGGATACCCATTTAAGAGAGGAAATGTTTGATTATATAAATTCCTTTTCTTTTATTTCCTTCTCCCCCAAACGTCGTTATCTCGATCACGAGCTCCTTCCTTTCTTCTCCTCTCGCTGTTCTCTCGCAGACGAACCGAAGTCGATGAACTTTCAGCTGCCGTCAACGTTGACTGAGGAGCTCGTCGTCGGAGTTTGCCAGAAATCGAACAAGGAGGCCAGATCATCCTGATCTCCTCTTCTCAACCTTTCCCCTAGCCTTCTTCCTGATTCTGCGATCGATCGTCGGTCATACGACGACTAGGGCATGACGGAGCCTTGATTCGAGACGTCTCCCAGCCAATCGACCTTCCCTTTCCTCTCCTTGCGCTGCTCACAGTGCGATTCCCCCCTTCATTGGCCAGATTGGATCGAGCGACGCCACCTAGCAGTGATCTTGGAGGTAAGGCATCGTCGAATCTGTGTTGGTTCAAGGGTTTTAGCTAGATTAAGGTTCTTCTTTCGGCATTGACTCCTCTTGTGTTGAATTTTTCCTTGATCAGATTGATCCTCCTCTTCTTGCACTGATTTGGGGATTCAGTTGAAGAAGTTGGGATCAATGAGGTGTTCTTAAGCTGTCGGGCAGAGGCTAGAAGGTTTGTGCTTAATCAGTCATCTTCTTGCTCGATTCCTTCTTGATCCGGTTGATTCCAGTAGGTTGTGATGTTCGGTGGATCTAGAAATTTGGGTGTAGTGGGGTGTTCCTGGTTTCGACAGCAACTCCATCCAGCAGCTCACTTTGTTCTAGTAGCCACAATAACTGTGAATTAAGGTAAGGTGTAGGAATTTGATCTTATTGTAGATAGGTTAGCAAGAAATGTTAATTTAGGTTTATGTGTTGAATTAGGTATGATTTGGATTATGATTAGTTAGGGTTAATGACTAGATTGATTTAAGTTTAGATTTTTAATCTAATTGGTGATTAGGGATTAGATAACTAACCCTAATTAACCATTAGATTTAATTAGGTAGATTGAGGTTGTGTTGATTAGGGTTTTGCCCTAATTTAATTTTAGGGATTTTATTTAGCTATTCATTTGGATTTAGTTAAATAAAAAATATATATTGTTTGATACAGGACTCTGATTCGAGACGGGTGTCTCGACTTTGGATTGCTTGATTGGACCTTCTATTTGAGGTGGGTACCTTTGACTTATCTTTTTGATATTGTCTTATGATATGTGTAGTATATATATAACTAGTGGTAATTGGTTTATTCGATACCTGTTACATGCTTCTATTGTTAGCTGCTATACATTAGACTTGTATGCTCTTATCTTCTGTCATGTGTATCTATGTTCTTAGAGATATATTTATTTAGGGCTTCTGTATACTGGATTAATTGCTAGACATATTGGATATGTGATCTTGGATTCATGTTGCTTATATCATTGTTATATATGCGTTTATCTTTCTGGCATATATATATATGGATGAGGATATGTTCAGGTATGACATACTGTAGCATCATGCACCATCCCGCATGATTGCATGCTGGACGATTGACGACTCCATTATTATTGAGCTCGTCGGCCGTATACATGGGCCTGCACACAACGTGACCACTACATGGGCAGTGGCACAACACCCAGGGTGTGTATGGCAGTTGCTTTGTTAGGATCCGCTGATCCACTCATGGGTAATATGACTGCAGCATGGTAGCCAACAGGGATTCCTCCTCGTAATCGCATACCGGGAGATGAGAGCATTGCGCTTCCTCACTATGTTTGAGGTAGGAGGATAGGTGTACTCTCACAGCATCCCATCCACTCGGTCACTCTTCAGGAGTAGTGATGACAGAGTGCACGGTTGTCATAGCCCTACCCACTCGATCTCACCATCGCGTGTGAGATGGCTGACTAGCGTTAGGGGTGACCATGTCATATTGCATCATATGCACAGATTACATTTATTGTGATTGTTGCATATTGGATGATGCATTTTGGTGACTACATATGATTGACATGCATACAGGATACATACTTATTTGCTCTGACTATCTTTATCTGTGTATATTCAAAGTCATTTGCTCAAGACTCGCAGGTAAGTACAGTTTATTTCAGTTATGCATTTCTTATTATTCTTACAGTATTGTTGGTTACTGTAATTTATTCAGTTATGAGTACTTGCTATATTGTTTAGGAGACTGCACTATAGGTTATAGCTGGTAGTTATATATTACTGTACATATCTATTGGTTACCTACTGAGTTCTTTGGACTCACACCGTTACATTACTACTTTTCAGGTTGAGGTCGTCGGGAGATTCCAGTCGCTAGCCCCCTTGTTGCGAGGACGTTCAGTTGTCGAGTTTTGTTTTCGTTACTATGTCTTTATACACTTGTGATGTGGGTTCTTGTATTGTGGACTTTATGATGAACTTTTGGGTTTGCTACTCTTGTTTTCCACTGCGGATGTTTTCATTACTTCGTGGATTTTATTTATTAGTTGTAGTGGAGTAGGATTTACATATATCTGCGATGATTCCTTTATAGTCTTTTCTTTTAGTAATTTTTGTTGTCAGCCGGAGGCTGTATATTAAACTGCCTGGATTGATTATATAAACTGTGTGGATTTGTCTATTATTTGTATTGTATTGTTCCGACCGTGTGGGCCGAGGTATGGATATATATATCTCAGGATTCATATTGTCACCCGTACAGGGGAGATGCTGTCGAAATTTTATCGGCAGGGACTACCTGGGGCGTGACCCACTTGAACCTCCAAACACTAGGTGTCTAGTCACCCTAGACCCACCTGGATTTCCACGTGCCTAGCTTCACTTATCAGGACTTCCTTAATGCCCAACTTCACTCACTAGGGCTTTCATCTATCTTCACTCACCAGGATTTCCATTTGCCTAGCTTCACTCACTAGGTCTTTCGCCTTAACTTTACTCACCAGAATTTTTATCTGCCTAGTTTCACTCACTAGGTCTTTTACCTGGTTTCACTCACCAGGATTTTTCTCATCACCTAGCTTCACTCACTAGGATTTTCCTTTTACCTGGCTTCATTCACCAGGACTTTCCCACCAAGTGTCTGGTTAAACACTGAACCACTTGGATTTTCATCTTCTTCCTACCTTCCTATTGGACTTCCCTTGCCTAACCTTGAATTAGGACTTCCCAGTCAAGTATTTGGTCAACTTTGACCTACTTAATTCTTCTTCACATTAAACTGGTCAACCTTGACCAATCTCCCCAAATGGACGATTGCTCCTGTAATCTCCATATTGTCAATTGTCGAAACTCATACATTATGACTCAAGCTTGAGACTATTCAAGCTTAGTCAACTTGGTCAACCTTGACCTTGGAAAATTGCACCAACAATTTCTCCCTTTTTGATGTTTGACAATACCTTTAAGTTAGGCTAATCTAGAGCCTCAACTTTTTCTTTATGCCAAAGCATGAATGAGGATTTTCCTTCATTCTCTCCCTTTTATAGAGGGCAAACTCACCCTTAGGGTAATAAAAGCCTAACTTAAACCCTACATTCTCCCCCTTTGGCACACATCAAAAACTCACCCCCTGAAAAGTTATCTCCATGTTGTGCACAATCTCATTCGATATTCACAATAACACAATGAAAGTCTCATACCTTTCACTATCTTTAATGCTCATCCTTGAGCATTAACACTCAAATAATGAAGATATCCACTCTTTCGTTGTTTTTCAATGCTCAACCTTGAACATTTACTATAATGAAGGTTTTACAACCTCCCGTGGTTTCAAAAATTATTTTCATATCTTTAAGGAGTAGCTCTCCTTCAAAATATGTTCCAAACTTCTGTCATTATACCAACAATAACTTGAAGTTCCTAAAACTTTAAGAAACCCAAAATTTAAAGTTTTGAGGTCGAAAATCTAATAATGAAACTGAACCTCATCCTAAACTTCAGCTTAATCTTTTTTAACCAATCCACTCTTGTTTTCATCAAGAAAACTACCCTTAAATGTTCAAAAATGAATTTCATAGGGTTTAGGAATGGTTAACATGACTAAAAATGGCTTATTGTGCTGAAATCAGACATTCACAATCAAAATTAGCCTTTCCAATCGATTGAAGTCATTCAATCGATCCACTGATCGATTCCGCAAGCTTTTGTTCATGGAAAATACCCTTGAATCAATCACCTAATCGATCCAGGTAGGGTTAATCGATTGACTCATCGATTCTATGAGCTTCTACTCATGAGAAAACTCAGTTCAATCGATCAGCTGATCGATTGAACTCTCCCAATCAATAGGCTGATCGATTGAGTTTCTGATTTTCTAAAATCAAATTTCAGCCAAAATTTAGAAATATCCTAATAATTTTACAAAATTCTAAAAATCATGAAAATTCTTATAGACATTATTTAAGATATATACTATCAAGGAAAAATAGTTTTCTATAAAATAATTCCTATTTTCAAATATATATTGACATAAAATTGGAAACTCTTGAAAACTTTAATGTTTTTCTCTAGTTTGTGTCAAACTTTTTAATTATGATTACTATCAAAAAATAGTCTACACCAAGGTTTTTCAAAAATATTTTGAAATGATTTTAAAAACTAATTTCTAACCATATTCTTTGGGCTAAAAGTACATTACTTGTACATTAGCTTTTCCAATGATTGGATAACACATAACTATGTGTTTTAATGAAGCTAAAACTCAAATGGATGGACTAAATCAACATCTTGAGTCTAGTTCATCAATCTAACATCTCATTTGTATCTAATATATACTAAAATACATACAAATCATCTTATAGTTTTTGTGAGATGTAGACTTTAGTTTTAACCTAAACTAAGGATCATGCATATCTATCTAGGCATTTTGAAGATTATAATCATCCACCTAGGATGTCACTTATTGATAAGTTCTCTTACCACACTTGTTGGTAAATTCCATTGTCCTTAATTACAAGGAATTTAAAATAATACATAATGATTTATGACATATATCAAAAAGAGTAATTTTTTGAAAAAAATATACTATAGTTACATGATGTATGTATGACATGACATGATATTTTTGTTGTGTTTTTCATAATAAAATAAATGTAAAATACAATGTCATCATATATGATGGGCAAGCAATCATGGTAATTTAGCATGAATAAATATACTTAAATTATCCATCTAAGTATCTCTAGATCTTTGCTAACTTAGAATTAATCCTATATTGCCCTCATTTTCCTAAGAAAATGCCAAAATCCTAACTTGATATTTCTTTTACTTTTCCTTATTTGTGCCAATTTATATTAAGTCTAATTTCTCACAGTTTGGCATATTTTACTCTTCCAAAGAGTAATCAATTAAACCTTTTTATTTTCAAGGAGTAACAGCTACCTTGAAAATGCCCTCAAAGTGTCAACTTCTTCAAGGTTGGGTTAACTACCTTTCCAATTGGAGTTGACATTCTCTAAACCCATCTAAGATGTAGAGAACACACTCTTAGGAACCTAAAACTGATTGATGCTCCTTGGGTGTGCTAGGTATTTAATAGGGATTACTTTCCTAATTACCTTCCTAGGCTTCTTAAAAGCCTTGGTCATGCTCCTCTCCTCTAGGTCAACCCTAGGGATAGCTTCTCTTGTGACATTCTTAGTGACTTTCTTAGACTTCTTTGAAGCCTTAGCTACATTGGTTTTCTCAAAGATACTTCTAGGGATATCTTCCCTTGTTCTTTGACTTGACCCCTAGACCTAGGGTTAGTTGCATAATTATATGGAACTCTATAATAAGAAGACACATCCTTCTTGACTTTAGGTTTGTATCCCAAACCTCTATGGCCATAGGATGGATTTTGCATTCCTAAACCTAGGTTGTGCTCATTTTGCCTTTTAAATATATTTTTCATTCTTTTTAGGGTCTTTTCCAATTTATCAAGACTTGACCTCAATGCTTGGTTTTCCATCCTTAAATCCTTATATTTTGATTTTTCATTTGATCCTTGAGCATTTCTATTTCTAGACTTATATCTAAAATCCATAGAATTTTTATCTAGATTGTTATTTACCTTCCTAACCTAAGTGAGGTGGTCCTGGCATGAAAAGCTACATATTTTCCTTTAATCCTATCATGCCTTCTATTTTAATGATAAATAGCATTGAAATGATATAAATTATTTCTAGCATGTTTTTTATTATTACTTAAAGGAGTTAGTTCAATAAATAATACCTTGGGTTTACTCTTAAAAGCTTTCCCTTGACTTATGCTTCCTCTTTTGGCTTTAGTTGGATTCTTTCCCTTTGGACACTAGCTCCAATAATGTCCATTTTATTTACACAAGAAGCACACAATGTGCTCCTTGCTCTTATGTATCATGGGGTCGGCCACCTTGGTCTTCTCCTTGCCCTTTGGTGCCACTTGGTCATTCTTCTTGGCCAATTTAGGACACTTGCTCTTGTAGTGCCCTTTCTTCCTACACTCAAAACAAATGATATAAACTTTATTATTTACAATTGAAATTTCTACACTTTTACTTGTAGAGGTGACACTTTCTCCATTTGATCCAGATGAAGAGACTTCTTCTTGATCCGACATTGATGTTTCACGCTCCCTCTCAATTCTTGAGGTGGAAGCTTCTCCATCTTCATCCTCTTGTACATGAAATAAAGAGTATGCTTCCTCTTTGCCTTTTTCGTTGTACTCCTTTGAGGATGAAACTTCTTGGACTTCTTCTTCTTCTTCCGATGTTGAGCACCTCTCAACCTCGGAGTCCTCTTATTGTTGATCCAATGAATCACCCTCTTTGGATTTATCTTGACTTGGTGTAGTGGAGGGTTCTTCATGGATCTTCACCAACTCTTTCCAAAACTCCTTGGTGTCTTTGAATTCTCCTATCTTGCTCAAGATGTTGCTAGGTAATAAATTGACCAATAACTTGGTCATTTTATCATTGGTCTCACATCTTTAGATTTACTCTTGACTCAATTTGCTCTTCTTAATGAGCTTGCCTTTATCATTTGTTGGAGATTGAAAGCCTTCCATGAGAGTAAACTGGTGCTCTATCTCCATCATTAAGAAGTTTTTGATTCTTGATTTCTAAGAATCGAAGCTCATAGAAGTGAATGGTGGAGGCATCCTTGTATCATATCCGAGTTCATCTTGGAAATCCATCTTGAAGTTAAGCTTTTGAAATCTTTGACTTGTTAAAATTTGGGGCTTCAACTTCTTCTTCCTCTAGCTCCTTGCCTTTCCGACAATGAGTCCAGTAAAGAGTGGCCTCACTCTGATATCACTCGTTGGGTCACTTTGAAGCTAGAGGAGGGGGAGGGTGAATAGCTCATCGCACTCATTTGCTTACTTCGTAGATGATGATGTGTAGCGGAATAAATTCGAAACCAATCTCTCCAATGCTAACACAGGGATTTACTTGGTATCCATATCAAGAAGAGGTGACTAATTCAAGGATCAACACACACGAGCACTCTCCACTAAGAAAAACACTCCTCGGAACAAACTGGAGGTGGAGAAACCTCCTACAAACTCACACAAGCATACAACTCAAAACAAGGAATAAATGCAAATAATACAATGAATAACCATTATTGTTCGATCTTGTGTAGCTTGCAGATGCCTCTTGACTCTTGGAAATGTAGCAGCACTTGCCCCCAAGATGCTTCAAGAATTGGAAGAAGAATCGTGAGCTCGGTGGAGAAGATCTCGTGTAAGTGCTGCTGGAGTTTGAATCTTGCCGTCGCCTTTATACTTCACGAGCTAGGGTTCCCAATCGATTGGACATGCTCCCAATCGATTTCCATGTAAGATCCCAGTGATCCCAGCCGTCTAAACCCTATATCCTACACAACGGTCATATCCCAATTGATTGACCAATCAATTTGGTGTAGCTAGATCAATTAACTGATCGATCTAGAAGCTTTCTGTGGTTTCACAGAAAGCCCTGGGATCGATTGACCAATCGATTCCGGCTTTCCCTTGTGTCACTGCGAGAAACCAAGCTCCAATCGATCGGCTGATCGATTGGTGGTGCTTAATCGATCGGCTGATCGATTGGTGGTGCCCAATCGATCGACTGATCGATTGGGAACCTCTCTGTGCTCGTGAGAATATATCCCAATCAATCGATCAATCTATTGGGTCACTTTTTCTAGTAGCACTCTCCCAATCGATCGACTGATCGATTGAACTCTGGTTCAATTGATCTCCTGATTAACTTGACCAACCCTAACTTGCCTAACTTAAGTCTAGGACTCTCATACCCAACATCCGGTCAACCATGACCTGTTGTGACTTCGTTACCAAGTGTTTAGTCAATCCTTTGACTTATTTGGACTTGTCTCCTCATGGTAAGTGTCTGGTCAACCTTGACCCACTTGGACTTACCGTCTCATGCCAGGTGTTCGGTCCTCTATGACCCACTTGGACTTCCAAACACCAGGTGTCAGGTCACCCTAGACCCACCTAGATTTCCAATTGCCCGGTTTCACTCACCAAGACTTCTTTACTGCCTAGCTTCACTCACTAGGGCTTTCACCTAGCTTCATTCATCAGGATTTCCATTTGCCTAGCTACACTCACTAGGTCTTTCACCTGGCTTTACTCACCAGGATTTCCATATGCTTAGCTTCACTCACTAGGTCTTTCACCTGGTTTCACTCACCAGGATTTCCTATCAACTAGCTTCACTCACTAGGATTTTTCTTCTGTCTGGTTTGACTCACCAGGATTTTCCCACCAAGTGTCCGGTCAAATACTAACCCACTTGGATTTTCATCTTCTTCCAACCTTCCCGTTAGACTTCCCTTCTCTAACCTCCAATTAGGACTTCCCAGTTAAGTATTCAGTCAACCTTGACTTACTTGACTCTTCTTCACATTAAACTGGTCAACCCTGACCAATCTCCCCAAACAGACGATTGCTCCTACAATCTCCATATTATCAAACATCGAAACTCACACATTACGACTCAATCTTGAGCCAATTCAAGCTTAGTCAACTTGGTCAACCTTGACCTAGGGAAATTACACCAACAAATACCAGTCGTCTGCTACAGTAACTGCTATAGTACTGCTATAATAACTGTTACAGCTGCTAAATATAGTCTGCTCTTGTTTTTTCCTTTCCTCCATTTTAATTCCTTTTTTCTCTTCTTGATTGAATGGTTGATTGGACTACCCCTTGCTTGGGCACTAAGCAAGGGTGGCCGACCTTTAAAAGAAGAAAAAATAATCTTGTAAAAATTTTATAAGCAAAGAAGGAAAGTTCTTATAAAATTTTACAAGCTCATTTTTAAATACCTAATGTGGATTTTTTAAAAAAGGAAAATTTTAAACCAAGTTTTAAGATTTAAAACTTCTCATTTAAAATTTCCTTTTTTAACATGATTACAAAAAAGGAAAATTTTAAAACTAAAACTCTCTTTTTAAAATCCATGTGGATGGTTAAAAAGGAAAGTTTTAAAACTTTCTTTTAAACCATGTGGCCTAATTCAAATAAAGAAAGTTTTTATAAATTTAAAATCTCTCTTTTAAAACTTATAGTTATCTACAAAGAGAAGATTTTAAAAATTTAAAACACCCCTCATAGTTTGAATTATGGTGGTCGGCCCCTTCTTGCTTGGGCACCAAGCAAAGGGCCGACCCCTTTGAGGAGGAAGTGGCCGGCCCTATGGCTTGGTCACCAAGCCATGGACGATCCCCTTCTTGGACACCAAGATGGGCTTTTCATAAGTGGATTTGAGGCTTTATTGAGGCTACGACATGGACTTAGAGGAGAAATTGGTTTTGGCCTCCCGATGAGCTCGAGTATCCCGTGTTCGCCCCGAACACACAACTCAAGTTCATCAATAATAACTCATTCCACTATAGAGCTATTATTGCACTATCACACCAATCCCAAATTACATTATGGGCTCCTTTTTATCATGAGTGTGTTAGTCTCCTTGTGTTTAAGATATCGAATGCCCATTAATTTAATTGAGTTACTGACAACTCGCTTTAATTAATATCTTAGTCCAAGAGTAGTACCACTCAACTTTATCGTCATGTCGGACTAAGTCCACCTGCAGGGTTTAACATGACAATCCTTATGAGCTCCCCTTGGGGACATTCTCAAACTAGATTACTAGGACACAGTTTCCTTCTATAATCAACAACACACACTATAAGTAATATCATTTCCCAACTTATCGGGCCTATTGATTTATCGAGCTAAATCTCACCCTTTGATAAGTTAAAGAAATAAATACTAAATATATGTGCTTGTTATTATATTAGGATTAATAGCACACACTTCCATAATAACTAAGGTCTTGTTCTTTTATTAAGTCAGTATAAAAAGAACTTACCTTAAATGGTCCTGCTCAATATACTCAAAGTGTACTAGTGTAATATATTAGTCAAGATAAACTAATACCTAATTACACTACAACTATTTTAATGATTTGTTCCTTTCCATCTTAGTCGTGAGCTACTGTTTATAGTTTATAAAGAACCGATAACATGATCTTCTATGTGTGACACCACACACCATGTTATCTACAATATAAATTAATTGAACAACTATACTTAGCATATAAATGTAAACATTTTTGACCAATGTGATTCTTTATTTCAAAATAAATGTTTACAAAAGCTAGACTTTTAGTATACACTCTAACAATCTCCCATTTTTACTAAAAGACTAAGCTACCATATCTGCTGCCATACATCTGATTCTCATCCCCTCCACATGCCGATCAAAAGCTTTCGCCGGAAGGGCCTTAGTGAAAGGATCTACCAGATTATCTGCTCATGCAATCTTGGCGACAATAACTTCTCCTCGCTTGATGATGTCTCGTATCAGGTGGTACTTGCGCTCTATATATTTACTCGCCTTATGGGCTTGTGGTTCCTTCGAGTTTGCAACTGCATCGCTATTATCACAATAAATTGTGATAATTTTGTGCAAACCAAGAATTATATCTAAGTTCATTAGGAAGTTCCTAAGCCATACAACTTCTTTTGCTGCCTCAGAGGCTGCCACATATTCAGCTTCCAAGGTTGAGTCTGAAATGCATTTCTGCTTAACACTCCTCCATGCAATGGCTCCATCTTCTAAAGTAAACACATAGCCTGATGTAGACTTACTGTTGTCCCTATCTGATTGGAAATCCGAATCCGTGTAACCCACAGGGAGCATATCTTCTGCTTGGTAAACTAGCATATAATCTCTAGTCCTTCTCAGGTACTTCAATATATGCTTTACAGCAGTCCAATGTCCTTGTCCAGGGTTACTTTGATATCTGCTAACTATGCCCATGGCAAAACAGATATCCGGTCTCGTACACAACATTGCATACATTAGGCTTCCCACAGCCGAAGCATAAGGAATTGCCTTTATGTCCTCCATCTCCTTTGATGTCTTTGGAGACATCTCTTTAGATAAAGCTACTCCATGCCTAAAAGGTAAGAAACCTTTATTGGAGTTTTGCATGTTAAAACGAGCAAGGATTGTATCTATATATGAAGCTTGAGATAGGCACAACATTCTTTTCTTGTGATCTCTTATGACTTTGATCCCAAGAATGTGTGCACATTCTCCTAAGTCCTTCATATCGAATTGTTTGGACAACCATACCCTTACATCCGATAACACCTTGACATTGTTGCCAATTAACAAAATGTCATCTACGTTTAGTACAAGAAATACCACCATATTTCCGTTATACTTCTTGTATACACAAGACTCATCCGGACATTGAATAAATTCATATGACTGTATTACTACATTAAACCAGATGTTCCAAGATCTTGAAGCTTGCTTCAGTCCATAAATGGACCGATTGAGCTTGCACACTAGATACTCTTTGCCTTTTTTAATGAACCCCTCTGGTTGCTTTATATGGATGTTTTCTTCAAGACTTCCGTTAAGGAAAGCTGTCTTGACATCCATTTACCAAACCTCATAATCCATATGAGTAGCAATGGATAAGAGTATCTGGATAGACTTAAGCATAACTACTGGTGAAAATGTCTTCTCATAATCAATTCCCTCTTTCTGAGTGTACCTTTTCGCAACAAGCCTTGCTTTGAAGGTTTCTACCTTCCCGTCTGTCCCTCTTTTTCTTTTGTAGATCCACTTACACCCAATAGCTTTTACACCATTTGGTGGTTCTACAAGCTCCTAGACCTTATTAGAATACATAGATTCTATTTCAGAATTTATTGCCTTTTGCCAAGATACTGCATCTTTATCTTGGAGTGCTTCGTCATATATCCGGGGATCAGGTTCATGTTTTCCCGGGATCAAGTCCGAAGACTCTCCCAGAAATATGAATCTCTTAGGTTGTCTTACAACCCTCCTACTATGCCGAGGCACTGTCTGTAACTGTGCATCATTTGTAACACGTATTGCAGTTTCTTGTGGTACTTCATCTTATACTGTTGGTACTGAAGTAGATGTGTCCTCTCTCATTTCTTCTAGAACAATTTTACTTTTGGGCTTGTAGTCCATTATATAGTCTTCTTCTAAAAACTGGGCATTGGTGCTAACAATCATAATTGATTCCCTCTTTCTGAGTATACCCCTTCGCAACTAGCTTCGCTTTAAAGGTTTCCACCTTCCCATTTGTTCCTCTTTTACTTTTGTAGACCCATTTACATATAATGGCTTTTACACCATTTGGTGGTTCTACAAGCTCTCAGACCTGATTAGAGTACATAGATTCTATTTTAGAGTTCATTGCTCTTTACCAAGATGCTGCGTCTTTATCTTGGAGTGCTTCATCATATGTCCAGGGATCAGCTTCATGTTCACCAGGGATCAAGTCCGAAGACTCTCCCAAAAACATGAATCTTTTAGGTTGCCTAACAACCCTCCCACTACGATGAGACACTACCTATAATTGTGCATTATTTGTGACACATGTTGTAGTTACTTGTGGTATCTCATCTTGTACAGTTGGTACTAAAGTAGAAGTGCCCTCTCTTATTTCCTCAAGAACAATTTTACTCATGGGCTTGTGGTTCATTACATAGTCCTCTTCTAAAAATCGGGCATTGGTGCTAACAATGACCTTTTGATCTTTAGGACTATAAAACAAACCACCTTTCATTCCTCTAGGATATCCGACGAACAAGCAAACTTCAGTACGTGATTCCAACTTATCAGCATCTCCCTTCAGCACATGTGCTGGACTACCCCAAATCCGAATGTGTTTCAAATTAGGCTTACGCTCATTCCATAATTCTGTGGGAGTAGAGGGTATTGACTTAGAAGGTACAAAGTTCAGAATGTACGCCGCCGTTTCCAGAGCATATCCCCAAAATGAATTTGGTAATTCTGAATAACTCATCATTGATCTAACCATTTCCATAAGAGTCATATTCCTTCATTCCGCCACACCATTCTGTTGGGGTATACCAGGTGTAGACAATTGGGATTGAATGCCAACCTCTAATAAGTAACTCCTAAACTCTCCTAAGAGGTACTCTCCACCACGATCAGACCGTAGTGTCTTGATACTTTTACCATGACATTTCTCCACATCAGCCTTGTACTCTTTGAACTTATCAAAGCACTCAGACTTGTGGGGCATCAAGTAAATGTACCCATATCTCGAATAGTCATCTATAAAAGAAACAAAATATTCGAAACCACCTCTTGCCTAGATAGTCATAGGCCCACACAAATCAGAATGAACCAATTCCAACACTTCTTTGGCTCTATACCCCTTTGCCTTAAAAGGCCTCTTGATCATTTTTCCTTCCAAGCAAGACTCGCAGGTCAGAAAGTTTTCCATTACCAATGAACCCAAAGGTCCATCGGCTATTAACCTTTGAATCCTACTTAAGTTAATATGCCCCAACCTTAGATGCCAAAGATATGTTTGGTTCATTTCTGAAAGTTGCTTTCTCTTATTAGAATTAGAAGATGTGTTATTAATTTTCATTTGTTGCATCGTGAGAGTTATTTGATTCAGAGTATACAAATTGCCAACCAACGCACCAAAACAGATAACCACCCTATTTTTCTTGACAACCACTTTGTCATCAAAAGAAACAGAATATCCATCCATAAATAATTTAGAAACTGAAATCAAGTTCTTTCTAAAACATGGTACGTAAAGATAATTTTTCAAAATCAAAGTTTTATTCCTATCAAAAGATAAATAAACATCTCCCACTACAACAACCACCACTCTTGTAGCATTACCCATGTAGACGGTGATCTCCCCTTCATGTAGTCATCGGGTTTCTTGGAACCCCTGCAATGAATTACAAACATGATCAGTGGCTCCCGTATCTATACACCAGGTACCGGTAGATAACACCGCTAAACATGTTTCAACAACTAATGAATAAGATATACCTTTATCATTCTCCTTTCTATGAGGGTAGTCCACCTTCCAATGTCCAGACTGCTTGCATGTGAAGCACTTGCCCTTCGGCTTCTTTACACCTGCTTGCGGCCCAGTCCCTTGAGGTCGAATCACTTTCTTTGATGAATCAACTTGTTTCTTCTTCTTCTTTCCGCCTTTTGGCTTAGAGGCAGAAACGTTTTCAGTAATGTAAACTTGAGAACTTTGACGAAATAGCCCTTCTGTCGCTTGGAGTTCTGTCAGAAGTTCCGCCAATGAATAAACTCTTTTGTTCATGTTGTAATTAAGGCGGAACTACTCAAAACTTTTGGGCAGCGTTTGGAGAATGATATCGATCTGGGTTTCCCTATCAATTTCAACTCCAAGGACTTCCATCTCATTCAAATGAGCCATTATCTTAAGGATATGATCCCTTACGGATGCCCCCTCAATCATGGTGGTTGTCATTAAGTTTCTCATGGCCTCCTGCCTGACAGCCCGATTCTAGTATACGAAGAGTTCCTTGAGATTGAGCATCATGTCATAGGCAGTGGGTAGGGCCTGATGCTGATGTTGCAGCATATTTGACATAGAAGTCAAAATGTAACACCGCGCCATCTCATCTGCCTTGACTCATTTCCTATGTCGCTCTATCTCCTCTTCACTAGAATCCTTATCAGGCACACTAGGACAGACCTCTAAAAGTACGAACTTGTATTCTTCAGCAGTTAAGACAATGTCCAAGTTTCGTTTCCAATCAATATAATTTAGACCAGTAAGTTTGTTTTCTTTTAAAATAACATCAAGAGGATTGAAAGCCATTTTGAAATCCTGAGAATCACAAAATAAAATATTTGGTCAAAACTTTAGAATTTAAAATAATATTGATTCCTCAAACAATATAATTTAAATTCACCAACACTTCAAAACACCATGAATTTCGTATGCAACGATAGTGTGGACGTATACTAATTCAAACATTTGTAAGAGGAGGTTTTACCCATTAATTTTATTATCTTGTCAACCTAACTTTATGACAACTAAAATTAATAGTTGGTTCATCTTCAGTCACACAAATAATAGCTGTGACTCCGATAGGGAGGATACTATTAAATGCGCCTAAGTTTATACCATTACTTGCTACTTAGTCCATTAATTAGGATTGTGCCCCTTCAAATGGAGAAGATCACACATACCTAAATAATTTCCTATAATCATCCATAGAGGAAGTTTGATCTAGTGATCCATAAACAAACTCATCTGATATGGAGGAAGACACTCAAAGCCAACGCGCAAGTTTGAATGCATCACTTACAAACCAGTAATGGAGACCTTGGAATTTATTTAAATAATCTCTCTCTCACTTAGTTATTTAAATTAAGGGATTTTAACATGCACACACATCACAGAACATAGCATCACAGTACATAGCATCACAACACATAAAACAGTATATAAAGGCAATAAATATGAAAATAAAATTTCCAACTATTATGACCTCATCCAACGCTGTCCTCGAATATGCCGCCAATGGATCGCTGTCCTCCAATGTGCCACCAATGGATCAAACCGTCGCGTCTATCTCACTTCCTTCTCCGCCGCGCTTCCGGTCATCAAAATAGCACCACACATAACAAGGATACAAGCCGCAACAAAAAATAAAAATTTACATTTATCGATCCTATATTCCACAAAGGAATTTACATGTAATCTAGATTGAACAAAATATAAAAAAAATAATACAATAACTGGTTGTATTTAATTATTACAATCATGCACACACATCACAACCTAGACATGCCCGAGGGTTCAAATTACACATAAACACACAAAGCCATAATAGTTGGACCTAGGATGCCTGCAACCACAGAGTTAATCTTTCTAGCACATCCTACTATTATCCTACCTTAACTTATATGTGAGTAGTGCATAATTTAATCGAAAACCAATCACACAGAGGCAGAAAACTCGCTTTGATACCACTTGAAGGTGCTGGAATTCCGTTCTGTTTAAATTTCCCTGTACAAAAATTGTACAAGTACAGAACTTTTCCTAGCAACCTGCATAATTGATCAGACATGTGTTTGATCAATCAAGCAAGTTCTTGATGGATCAAAGCACACCTTGATTGAAGTACAAGATCGCTGCCCTCTTGTGTTGGTATTCAAAATCGATACAAAGAAAACTAAACTAATTACGCAGCGGAATTAAAGAACTAGTTGTACCTTTCTTTTGTAGTTAAAGACCTCTTGATCTTCTGTTGTATTCCTCTCCTCTTCTTGGACGTCGTGTGGGTGATGATCTACCAAGACAAAGACCACCCTTCTTCTCTTCTTTGTTTCCAAACCGCCAACCACCAAAAGGTGGCTCTAGGATGGGTGGCCTCTCCTCTTCTTCCTCTCCTCCAAGCCGTCAGCCCTAAGGTGGAGTTGGAAAAGATTTGTGCCACCGGCCCTAACGTGGAGAAGGAGAACCTTGTGCTGCCGACCTTAAGGTGGAGAAGGAGAACCTTGTGCCGCCGTCCCTAAGCAAGAGAGAAGGAGAACCTTGTGCCGACGATCCTAAGCAAGAGAGTTGTGGAAAACTTAAGTTTAGGGGGTGCCACCTCCCCTTTTTATAACCCTTACCGTCGATTATAAAGAAAGAAAAATAACAGAATTTTGTTTAGAAAAAATCTCCCTTTTTATAACCGAATTCTGTTGGGGTGAATGCGAGGCTTTATATAGAGGCTACAATAGGGACCTAGAGGAGGAATTGATTTAGGCCTCCTAATGGGCTTGGGCTTCCTGTATTTGGCCCAAACACCCAACTCAAGTCCATCAATAATAACCCATACTACTAAAGGATTATTATTGAACTACCGCACCAATCTCATATTACAATATGGTCTCCTTCTTATTATGAGTGTGTTAATTTCCCCGTGTTTAAGATATCGTATGTCCGTTGATTAAATGAGTTACTGACAACTCAATTAATTAACATCTGATTCCAAGAGTAATACCACTCAACTTTATTATCATGCCGGACTAAGTCCACCTGTAGGGTTTACATGATAATCCTTTTGAGCTCCTCAAGGGGGCATCATCAGCCTAAATAATTAGGACACAGATTCCTTCTATAATCAACAACATACCATATAAATAGTACTATTTCTCAACTCATCGGGCCTATTGATTTAACGAATAAATTTCACCCATTGATAAGTTAAAGAAATAAATACTAAGTATACGTGCTTGTTATTATATAGGGATTAAGAGGACACATCCATAATAATAGAGGTTTTGTTCTTTTATGTAGTCAGTACAAATCGAACAACCTCAAACAGTCCTGTTTAATACACACATAGTGTACTAGTGTAATTTTATATTCAACACAGATTAATACTAAATTACACTACAATCATTCCAATGGTTTGCCCCAATCCATCTAGGTTGTAAGCTACTATTTATAATTTATAAGGAACCGATAACATGATATTCTGTGTGGCACCACACACCATGTTATCTGCAATATAAATTAAATAGACAACTGCATTGGCATATATATAAATATAAAATGCAAATATTTGACCAAAGTGATTCTCATTTCAAAATATTTCAAAACAGATGTTCATACAAAAGTTAGGCTTATAGTATACATCCCAACAGGAGGGGCATATCCTGCAGTGCTTTCACCACTACAACAAAAACACTCATAGACATCAATTTTCCACTGCTGTCTATTACATTTTTGACTGATGTCTATGAAGGCGATGTAAAAGGTCTGCCATTTTAGACATCGGGTTAAAATCGGTGTAGTATCACTTAACGACACCGATTTTTGAATCGGTTATTAACCGGTGTAGTATCACTTAACAACACCGTTTCATCAACGGTGTAAAACCGATGTAATATTATATGTTAATAACATCAGTTTTGGCAGCGGTATACGACCGATGTAATATTAGTTAATGACACCGATTTTGCAGCGGTGGAAAACTGATGTAATATCAGTATTTTTTAACGACACAAATTCGATTTCCGAAATAGTGAAAAACCGATAGTATCCAAGAAAATACACAAATATTCACAAATTACACAAATATTATTCATTCAACAGTATCCATAAAATACACAAATATTCATAAATTACATAAATATTCTTCTTACAACAGTATCCATAAAATACACAAACAGTCTTTTTACATCAAAAGCTAATAGATATTGTACACATCAAGGTAGAACATCGTGAGTCAAAAATCAAGCTGAGGCTACATTAAATTATGAGAATCAAAATCTGTTCAACTTGTTATACTGCCTCATTCTTCTTGCGCCTTTCATTTCCCCAATCTCACCACTTTTCACCTTCAAATGCCTAGTTTTCTGAGTTAAAACATCCACTGTTCTAATCTGTCAAACAAAAGTATCATTTGGTCTACTTAATTACAGCAAAGAATAAAAACAGAAGAATTATACATGCTGCAGAAGTCCTAGAATATCACCATCAGAAAGAAATTGACATGGAACAATATACGCAATTTACATTCCATGCAAATGCATGCATCATCCAAAGTTTTCAAAAATCAAATAATTTTCCTACTCAAATGTAATCTAGCATGCATTCAGCCCACTCGAACCGCACTTCATCAATTTCAACTCTGGAATACTTGAGATTTGTAAACTGTAAAAACACATAAATAATATATTAGTAAATCAAGACAAAAAATCATAGTTGAAAAAGTAGTAAGAGCACTAGGTAACTAGATGACTAATTTGAATGCTTAAAAAGAGACACATTCATCATTTATCTCAACCACATCATATAGTGATAGATCTATCATTCCTGGGAACTTAATATATTCCAAACCAGAAATTATTGCAACAGAGTTTTCTCATAGTTGCAATTTAATTAATCAGTACTTGATGGAGGTTCAATCTTTTCATATTCAGAATATCATTCAAACGTCCTGGTGTAGCAACAATGATATCAGCTCCACGATCCAACTCTCTTAACTGGGGTCCTTTCTGAGCACCTCCATACAAGCACTAGACAAACATAATAAAAGAAAAGAAAAAAATGAATCACATAAGAAAATATAATTAAATACTGCTTGTTGTCTTGAATTTCCCATGACGGGTACTCAGCATAACCATCTCATTCCACTGTAAAACAATGACATTTTCTAAAGCATAATGGCTGTACATAGTTAGTCCCAAGACATCTCTCCATGGTCTCATGGCATAAAATGCTAACTAGCCAACACAAATTTCAAACTTTATCCTCTTCGAGCTAGGCTTATGAAATCATTTCTAAGAACAAACTTGACAAATTCAAGATTGTTCTTTCAACCAGACATAAACTTTATAGAACTAGAGGAAATCAAATGAAAGATCAGATCATAGACCCCAAGCGCAACAACTGGAGCAACGAATATCTAAAAGGGATCTATCTACTTGTTCATCTCACATAAGAGAAGTTCAAAGAGTACATAGAAACACATCAAGCACCACGGGAAAAGCACAACAGTAGCAAGATTTGATATAATGAGGGAAAAGCTAAGATAAGTTCATAATCAATCAAATCAAATATGAGTTTGTATTATTACCATTGCTGGAAGTGAATCCTTGTGGTCAACTCCAAAATTTTCAATTATATCTTTCATATATCGCATGATATATAAACCACATTGCTCCGCATCCGGTTGTTGAGGAGCCTATGTTAGAAAAGAAATATTGGAATAACTCCTTCAAGGATAGTGAAACTGTTGCTAATCAAAAGGACATACCTTGACAACTACCCATGTTGGTTGTTTTTTTCCCTTTCCTTCCCGCCTCCGCATTATACATTTTCAAGGCCCTTCATGCATATAACCCGTGGGAATTGTATTGCCACATCAAAATACATACATGTTTCAACAAAGGTAAGAAAAGAAGCCAAAAAACTTACATGTTGACAATATATTTCCAATCTTGATCATGAATGCGGTGACTAAGAGGATCTAACAAAAAAATAATCTCCTTCTCAACATTGATGATAGTCAAAATCCAGTGAAAACTACACAAAGAAATATAATTAGTGTATATATGAATCATGCTTAAACTCTTTCTGTTGCCTATCATAGGCATCCTTATCAATTTGCACCTTCCCTCTAGCAACCTTGAAGAAGGATGATGGAGTGACATTTGCTCCTATGCCTCTCACATGTCCACCATGTTCGTTAGAATTCAAGGCCTTTATGAGAATATCTTCAAATGGTTTGGTAAAGGACAGCTTACCATCCTTCTTTTGGACAATATAATCATCCTATCATGCATCCAAATACAATAACTTTAAATATATACATATATAATATATGTACAAAATAAGCAATTTATGTATACTTTTGCTTGCAATCTTATTCACTGTTTGCTATGAGTTTTGAACAACTCGTGCATTATCATGTTCTTTCATGTAATAAGTGACCCCATCGATCATATAACTAGAGTATTTTAGCACTTGTTTGCTAGGTCCATTTGCCAATAGCTTCACTTTTTCTGATAATTGATTGGAGGAAGATGATGTTATATTTGTAACCTACAATTCATCATAAGGGGGTTTAATTATTAAAATTCTTAAAGTTTTTGTGTTCAATAATAAACATGCTAATATTTATGGCTCTTTCTTTCACATGACTTGCTCAAAGTTGGGGAACAAAAATATTCTGAAATGAAAAAAAATGGTTCAATATATAACCAATAACAAAATTCCCCATCATAGACATACTTGCATAAAATAAAGGGTTAATTAATAAATCTATTACAACCTATGGAATTCCATATCTATGAAAACATTAAAAAGAGTTAATTAATAAATGATTTGTGAAGTTGGCAAGGAAGGCAAAGTCACCATTGAGGTAATACGCCAGCAGGGAGTCAAGCTAGATGTTGTTGAGGCTGGCACCAGCAAAGTCGAGGGAGGGTTTCAGCAGCTGTGGGGTTAGGGATTCAGGGGTAAGTAAGGTTTTTCCATTTTCCACTAATTTAACGTTGCAAGTTTATCCTCAGTTGACAAGCAATGTAGTTAAAGAGGCTGATCTACATTTTCTACATCATCGACTTAACAGTTGTGGGATATGTTGAGATAAATTTGATTTTTTTTTAAAACATTATGAAAGATAAGAAAAATCCCTACAAAAGTTTTGATAGATCAATAATAACACTAATGAAAAGAAAAACATTTCGTAAGAAACAAGATCTATGGAAGAGATTCTCTTTGACCAATTTCAGGACTATACTTCAATATTTCCCTTACAAAACAAGATCTATGGAAGAGATTATCTTTGACCAATTTCAGGACTATACTTCAATATTTCCCTGAATTATACTAAATGACAAAGAACATTGAAAAAACTACTAGGGTTATCTATTTCTCTCTTTTTTTTTTGTTTTGTTAGCAAGATTTAGTTCAAAGTTAGACCGACGGAGTCTGTAATTCTCATACTACTAAAGACATCGTTCCACTTGTTCACAAGAACATTGAATCAATGAAGTCCAGCTGGATTCTTTTTAGTTTCTCTATCAAGCAAGGATAAAATAAGCCCTTTTAAATTCTCCTTGCAACCTTTGCTACTTGGAAAGTCTCTCTGACTCATGGACTAAAGTAAATCGATTGTAAACGCAGAAACTACACAGTGGCATTACCTCGAACGCTGAACAGATAACCTTCTTGGCACGCTGAAACAGAGAGAGATTCCCTCTGCAAGAGTGTATGTGCTGGAACTGATCGATGCCGAGCTTGCAAGTGACCCAGCTGAACTGGATGTAGACGAAATCGGAGTAGGGGAGGTCGACCTTGATGTAGCTGACGCCATACCAGATGAGATAGCTCCGGATCTGGACACCCTCGAGGTTGGAGATGGAGCCATAGCCGAGGAAGCCAGACACACGCGGGGCGTAGTAGACGACGTACTCGAAGTCGACGTAGCACTCGCCGTAGAGATTGATGATGAAGTAGCCGTTGGAAGCGACGGAGAAAGACTTGACGGTGTCGGGGAGGATGCCGGGAGGGAGGTTGTACTCCTGGAGGATGTCGTAGACGGTGGAGCTGTTGGATGGCGAGGCCGACGATTGGGCAGTCACCGCCGAGGAGAGGGAGGAAGGGAAGAAGAGAGAAAGGAGGAGGAGGAGGAGGAGGAGGAGGGAGGAGGACATGGCGATCGGGAAGGAGAAACCCGACGGATTTGGGAAGGCAAGAAGGAGAGCTGAGTCTTTGACTGTGGAATATAAAAACAAGTGTTGTGGAAAAAAAAACATACTGAAATGCGAAGAAGGCCTCCTCTTCTCACCCAAAGGGAGGAGTTGGAGGAAATGCGGTGTGGTTGGACGGAGAAACAAGGACGTCGTGTCTTGATCCTGATCGGGAGAGGAAGGGGCGTAGATCTAGGAAGGGGAAGAGGGAGATGAGGCTGAGAGAGATGGTTGGAGGTTTAGGTTTAGGTTTAGGCTGAGAGAGATGGTCGGAGGAAGGGGCGCGATATAGGTATAGGTTGGAGGGAACTTGTGAAGTGTTGCAAATTTTGGCTAGTGGGAAAATTAAAATATTTTATTTTGGTTCATTAACACCGGGTTTTAAAAACCGCTGTTAAAATCGGTGTCTATTAACAGAAAAAAGGCGCTCATAGACATCGCTTAAAAAATAGATGTCTATGAGCGAAAATCTGCGCTCATAGACACCGGCTTTTAAAAAAACCGGTGTAAAATACTCAAAGACATCGGTTTTTGCTTAAAACTATTGTTGTTCCACTGATGTCTATGAGGGTTTTTCTTGTAGTGCACCTTGCTGAGATTGGCCTCTATTCCTTGCTCGATCACCATGTATCCCAGGAGCTTCCTACTCTTGGCCTCAAATAAACATTTGTTGGGATTGAGCTTGAGCCCATATCTTCTCAGAGTCCTTTTCCTGATCGACCTTGGCAAGTGGAATTTGATGATATCCTTGATAGGCATCCAACATACTAATAAACTCACAACCGACCGTAGAATCCACCACTTGATCTATGCGGGGTAGAGAATAATAATCTTTCGGGCAGGCCTTGTTAAGATCTGTCAAATAAATACACACTCGCCACTTTTTACCTGGCTTAGAAACCAGAACCATATTAGCTAGCCAACTTGGGAATTGTACTTCTCTAATATATCCAGCCTCTAGTAGCTTGTCTACTTCTTCCTTGATAAACTTCTTCTGGTCAGCCCAAAGTTCCTCTTTTTCTGTTTGATCGGTTGGGCGTCCGGGTATACGTGAAGAGCATGCTCTATGACTGTTGGCATGACACCTTTCACTTCCTTAGGTGTCCAAGCAAACACATCACTATTTTTTGTTAGACAGTTTATCAAATCCTTCCTGAGATCAGGATCCAGGTCGGAAGCGATATGTGTGGTAGCTTCCAGTCGGCCATGCTATATTTGCACTTCCTCCTTCTCTTCATATACCAAGGTAGGCGGCCTTTCATGAATAGCGTTGATATCCATCTTTTAAGCTTTTCGGGCGGCATTAGCTTCCGCCCTTACTATCTCAACATAACACTTACGCGCCGTTATTTGATCTCCCTTAACCTCCCCTACTTGATCATCCATGGAGAATTTTATCTTCTGGTAGAAAGTAGAAATGACCGCCCTGAATTCATTCAAGGTCGGTCGACCCAGGATAACATTATAGGCTGAAGGAGTATCCACAACTATAAAGACCGACCAACGTGTCTGCATAAGAGGCTCCTCTCCTAAAGATATGACCAACTTTATTTGACCCAATGGTTGTACTTCTTTACCTGTGAACTCATACAATGGGGTAACCATAGGCTGAAGCTCGCTCGGGTCGATCTGCAATTGGTCAAAAGCTTGTTTAAAGATGATGTTAATAGAGCTACCAGTATCAATGAAAGTACGTAAAATATTATAATTATCTATAACAACCTTGATTATCAGCGCGTCATCGTGAGATACTTCTACCCCAACTAAATCTCTGGGTCCGAAACTGATGTAACGCCCCGCCCCTCCTGCTAAGGCGACGGGGGTTACCTTGCTACGCATACATACTTAACACAGCGGAAGTCTTGACTTAGAGAATTAAAAAAAAACCTTTTCTTACTTAAAACTCACCATAGACATAAAAGAACCACATAGCATACCTATCATAAATTGAGCCTTAATACCCAACACATACTTAAGGTCATAGAGTCATAAAGTAAAAACATCAACATGGTAAATTTCTTATTAAACAAAGGCAGATCTTTTCTTTTAGCCAGTCCACTACCGCACACATCATTCTAGCCCCTCCTGCTGCTCCCCTAGTACATCCATTCCTTGCTTTTATCTGTGGTACAAGAAAGTAAGATGTGAGCACTCATGGCTCAGTAAGTTCCTTTCCTACTCACAAAAATCGTAAAGCATATTAAAATCACAAGTCATAAGGCATAAAGATAAAAGTATCATGTCAAGAGCATATCATGGCATATCGTAACATAGCATAAAGTATCATGGCATAACATAACATGATCATCAAACGTATCCTATCATAGCATAACATCATCATAACTATCATGACATAATCATAAAGTATAAGCATGGTAAATTCTTAAACATGTATCATGCAACATATGCAACATGTCTTTTGAAAACTTTATACAATACATACTTAAACATAATCTCAACATGATTAGGGCCCCGGCTTGTACCACATACATAATGCGCGCGTCCTATGTAGGTCCAAGGTAGCAAGTCTTGAACCCTACAAGGCATACATACTAGGCCCGTTGCTTAGTCCATCGACCTAGGGGCACTTAGGAGCTCATCCCTAACGAGGTCCGTTTCTTAGTCCATCGACCCCGGGGCGCTTATGGAGCCCACCCTTGGTACAAGCCATACATAAAGTAAAGTAGCATGACATACATATCATAGTTCTTATCTTAACATATCATAAAACATGCATATTTGGGCACACAGCACATGCATGAATCATAACATACATCATGAACATATCACTTATCATAAGGTATGCATATTTAGGCACACAACACATGCATGAATCATAACATACATCATGAACATATCACTTATCATAAGGTATGCATATTTGGGCACACAGCACATGCATGAATCATAGCTTGCATAATGAACGTATCATTTTCTCATGTCATAAAGTAAGCATATTTGAGCACCTAACACATACATGGGTCATAAGCATACATGAAAGAACATATCACATAACATGAAAAGACATAACCATTCATGAAATCATTAAATATCATCTCTTGATTCATTCATAGCATGTGAGGTATATCTAGGTCACTAAACCCATATGGCCGAAAGTCATGAGTAGAGGCATGATCCCTAGACAACATACAAACATAAAAATCTCATGATATCTTCACATACTAACATAAGAAAGGTCATAAGCATGTTAACCTAAATTTTTAAGCCCTCCTAGGTTTCTAATTCTTTCATGGCCCAACCTTTCATGAAGAGCAAACAAGTTCTAAGCAACATGAAATATGTAAACCCTAAACTCATATCATATCATATTTCATAGGAAACTACTTAAGCATATTTAGTTTGGGTTCTAAGTTCCTTAAGCTCCTAATCTTATCATGGCCGAACCCTAGCTTGTCTCATTCTAGGTTACAAGTAGCATGGAAGTGTTGCACATTAAGCCAATATCTTATACATTTTCATGAGGAACAACATAAACATATTTGTTTTAAATTTCAAACTTCCTAGACCCCTTAACTCAAGGTGGCCGAAACCTATAACTCATGGAACTAGGTTTTTAGTGGCATAAGAACATGGTAACCACAACTACATTTCATAGTACTTATCACAAGAAACATCATGAACATATGTAAGTTTGTTTTCAAAATTTCTCTAGGCCTTTACTCTAGTATTGGCCGAAACCTATCAAACATGAAGTTAAGTGTCTAGTGGCATAAGAGCATGGAAAACACAACTACCTTTCATAGTACTTACCACAAGAAACATCATGCACATATATAAGTTAGGTTCTAATTTTTCCTAGGCCTTTAATCCAAAGGTGGCCGAAACATATGAGCTTGGTTTTGTTTTTTTTTTTTTTCCATATGGCCTAAAAGCATGGAAACCCTACACAATTTTCATGGTATCATAACAAGGAACAACATGAGTAAATTTAGTTACAAATCTACACATCCTAGCTTTAAAAACTTGGTGTGGCCGAAAGTTATGAATAACCAAAATTCTATGTAACAAGCAACCATAAAAACATCAACTAGTTTCATATTATTTTATCAAAAAGGTCATGAGCCTTCTAGCCTTGGTTTCAACTTTCCTAGACATTCAAATCTCATCATAACCGAACCTTCATAGGCATGGAATAAGATTCATAACTAACATACAATCATGTCATAACATTTAGCTTCATATCTTGTCTTAGGAAAAATCTTAACATGCTTAGTCTTAGGTTTAAAACTCTTCTAGGCCTTTACTTCTTATATGGCCGAATATTCATGAGCATGGAAATGGAGTTTAAAACAACATACAAGTAAGAGAAAAGGTTAGCAACCTCATTATCATAGGGTACATAACAAAAGAATAAGGAAACATGCTTAGTTTGAGTCTTAACTTACCTAGTCTTCTTGTTCATGCTTGGCCGAGAGTCTAAGGCTTATGGATCTAGTTTTTCATTATTTATTCTAGCATAGAAAACTTAGATTAACCTCTTACATAAAATACATGTCACAAGAAAAATAGTAAGCATATCCAATTACAACTTTCTTAGACTCTTCTTCTTGTTTTTGGCCGGATTTTCTCAAAGCAAGTCCTAGGTTTTTAAGCGATCTATCTCCATGGAAAAACCGTATAAACTATTGTATCACAGGTGAGGGGAAGCTTACCTAGTGTTCACTTGTTAATCTTTAAAGAATTGGTACCCTTGGTGAAGAGGAAGAAGGGAGCTTCTTCTTCTAGCACTCCTCTTGATTTTTCTCTTGCTTGGAAGGGTACACCTTGAAGGCTCCTTCTTGTAGTTTAGTTTTCTCTTAGAGAGAAACCTAAACTTGGCTTGTGGAGATGAGGAAGGAGGCTTCTAGTCTCGGCAAGGGTGAGGGAGAAGGAAAAAAAATGAAATCCTTTAGTTCCTTTCCTTTTTATGCTAAGTGGGTGGAAGTTACAAAGGTGAACTTTGCTTCCTTTCCTCCTTAATGCATGCATGTATTTTTTTCTAATGAGAATGTGTCTTCATTCTTTCCCCTTAACTCTTCTCTTCATTATTCCCTTAACCCCACGAAAATAGAGGAGAAAGAAGGAAGGAAAACAACTTGTCTTTTGCTACTCCTTTTCTTAACCAAGAGGTAAACAAGAGGAAGGAAAGCTACTTGATTTTCTCTTGTTCCCTCACTTAATTATATCTTTACTTTTAACTACAATTTCCATCATTTCCCATTCACATGTTATTCATTATCCTAGTGGTTATCATACATAATTTTATTTCTATTCTTTATGAGAGGTTCAAGGTTCAAACCTTCACCTCTTCTTTTATTTCTCTTATTTCTTTTTTTTTTCTTTGATTCTTCTAACTTTTATGCTCTAAACCAACTAACACCCATATACTTATCTTATAGTTTTGTGGGTGTTGCAACTGATCTCCGACCCGATCGTCTTTTTAGCACTACATCCGACTACATGAATTGTTAGTAATCGAGCATGCGACTTCCTCGCCCGATTAGAGTTGCCATCAGTGGACCCTCCTGCTATCATGCTTATGTTGCTCCAAGTGGCGTTACTAAGATTTTCTTCCTGTCGAGCCGATGATGGCTCTGATTGTGCTTGGCCGGGTGCTTGAGCTTATACTACAGGGAGAGGTAATATCTCCGCTTGTGATCCACTCGACTGGTATTCAATTTTGAGCGAGCTATTCTGTCGAGGATATCACCGGTGATTTGGGATCGGAGAATGCCGACGGTATCGAGTGTTGTCTGCTTGTTGCTTCTTCAGAGTAAAATAATTTTTAGTGTCATGAGTATTAGTCAGATGGTATATGCACCATCTTTGAGGTCAATGTTGAGGAAGTCCCACATATTGCACTACTCGAGGCCTCAGCTCAGGATGACGATGAGGTAGGTCCGCTCGAGGTCCTTTAGGAGGCTGGGCAGGTCCTCCTAGGCGAGCCACTGCTGGAACCGGTGCAGGGGTGTTGACCTCTTTTCTGTGAGCAGCTTGGGCCTCTTCCATATTGATGAACTCTGAAGCTCGTTCAATTAATATATCAAAATTAGTAGGAAGATTCCTAACCAAATCCTTGAAAAAATCATTATCATTAAGCCCCTGAGAGAAGGCGCTTACCAAAATCTCTGTAGTGACCAACGGAACATCAATAGTCACTTGATTAAATCTCTTAATATAAGCCCTAATAGACTCTTTAGGACCTTGCTTGATAGAAAAGAGACTCCATGGAATTTTATGGTACCTTCGATTGCTGGAAAAATGATGCAAGAATACCTTGTGGAAATCCTTGAAACGACGAATAGAATTCTCCGACAGTCGCTTAAACCATCTCTGGGCCGCTCCTCCAAAAGTAGTAAGAAACATCCGACATTTGACTCCATCAGTGAATTGTTAGAGAAGTGTTGCGTGCTCAAACTTGAGAAGATGATCTTCCGGATCAATTGTTCCCGAATATTCTCTGACATTTAAGTTCTAATAATGTTTTGACAGCGGATCATCTAACACCCGTTGAGAGAATAGAGTGACAATCCTTTCAGGAGAACTATCACTAGCTATCACCTTCCCCTTTCTCTTTTCTTTTACAGGGGTTTCTCCAGAGGATTCCTGAAGGGCTGCTCTTCATCCTCCATGTTCCAGAGGTGTTCGAAAATAAGCTTTAGGACGTCGAGTTGGAGAGAGAGGAGCAGCGACAGATGAATAGGATCTCCTCCTTTAATATCCTTCTCTCGATGATGAGAGGTTACAGACATCGCCAGAGGTGGTATTACCGGTACTGTGCCACCAGTATTCCCCTATTGCTACTGTTGTTGTAGTATTTTCTATACTCTAGCATTGATGAGCAACTCCAGATCATCCTGAGATATAGTGATGGTGTTGGGTTTACCAACTTCCTCCATCTTCATAGCCTCAAATACAGGTGAATAGTTCCCATAGACTGTGCCAAATTTGATCCTATCTGAGATTTGTAGAGATGAGTGCTGGTTCTGATGAATGATGATGACCTCCTATGAAGACAAACTCCGAAGATCTCAAGAGACTCCTCCATGTTCCTACGCATAGTGAGACGAGCCAACAAAGTGTTAGTAACCTAAGACCGAGGTGGGGATCCCTGGCTAGGGCCTCCGACGCTCAAGTCAGTTCCTCTCAAAGATGGAAGAAGAAGCAGAAGAAGAAGAACAGTAACTGAAGTGGAATAGAGTTTAGATGCTAGAACTTGCGTACCTTGCCTATAGAGAAGATCCCCTTTTTATACCACCTCACGTGACCTCCGTAGTCGTGAGGTGGTCCCCGGTTCGTTAGAGTTTGTTAGGAGATGAAGTCATCCTCTACACTTCGTGCAATAATCCTTTAAGGAATATTTTTTGCACCCCAGATGTACCCCTTTTGTCATTTATGACTTGTATTTATAATGGGGGCACGTCATCATAATTGAAGAAGCTTCTAGAAGATATTTCCCACCAAATATTTTACCAAACATGTCTCAGCCGGCTGTTTAAGCCGGTCATATATACTGCCGAGAATACCTCCTACTGAATATGTCTTGACCTGTTGTTTGAGCCAGTTGTATATACTATTAAGAATACCTCCTGCCAAATATGTCTTGGTCGGTCGTTCAAGACGATCATATATACTATTAAGAATGTTTCTTGTTGAATATATCTCGGCTGGTCGTTCAAGCCGGTCATATATACTGTTATGAATACCTCCTGTTGAATATGTCTCGTTCGATCATTCAAGCCGGTTGTATATACTATTAAGAATACCTCTTACTGAATATGTCTCGGCCGGTCGTTCAAGCTGGCTATATATACTGTTAAGACTACTTTTTGTTAAGTCTGTCTTTACACTCGGGCGGGCTTTGCTCAGTTGAGCATATATGAGCACATGGGTGCTCACTCGGCCTGCGATCAGCCGGTTATATGCTGAGAATTATATATAAGGACAAATGCCTTTATGCTTGAGCGTACTTTGCTCGGTCGAGCATGGATGAGCATATGGGTGCTCACTCGGCTTGCGGCCGACCAGTAATATACTAAGAATATTATATAGGGCTAAATGCCTTCTTGCTCGGGCGGGCTTTACCCGATCGAGCATGGATAAGCACATGGGCACTCACTCGGCTTGCAATCGGCCGGTTATATAATGAGAATTATATATAAGGCTAAATACTTTTATGCTCGGGCGGGTTTCGCCCGACCGAGCATATATGAACACATGGGTGCTCACTCGGCATGCTATTAGTCGGTTATATGTTGAGAAGTTTATATAAGGTTAAATGCCTTTATGACGAGCGGGCTTCACCCGACCGAGCATATATGAAGACGTGGGTGCTCGCTCGGCCTACGACCGATCGGATATATGCTGAGAATTTTATATAAGGCTAAATGCATTTATGCTCGGATGGGCTTCGCCCGGCCGAGCATATATGAACATGTGGGTGCTCGCTCGGCCTGTGACCATCCGGATATATGCTGAGAATTTTATATAAGGCTAAATGCTTTTATGCTCGAGCGGGCTTCGCCCGACCGAGTATATATGAACACATGGGTGCTCGCTCAGCCTGCGACCGTCCGGATATATGCTGAGAATTTTATATAAGGTTAAATGATTTCATGCTCGAGCGGGCTTTACCCAGTCGAGCATGGATCAGCACGTGGGCACTCACTCTGCCTACAATCGGTCGGTTACATGCTGAGAATTATATATAAGGATAAATGTCTTTATGAGCGTGGGGGCATTCGCTCGTCCTTTATGCGACCGGTAATATACCTTTACTATTTTTCTAGGCTTAAACCTTTCCTTCACTCGCTAGGCTGATCTATCATAACCCGTATCAATGATAATCTAATGAAATCTTATAAAAATCTCGAAGAAACATTGAGATATAATGTTAAGTCAGATATTGATAAAGATGATATGTATATGGAGTTATCAATCTTGAAATAGTCTTTACCAGTGGAAGCAAAAAGAGCAATAGATATTTTGAATTATCTGAAAAATATGGATGATTGTTATCCAAATACTCATGTTGTATACAGAATTTTATTGACCATACCAGTTATAGTGGCATCTGCAGAAAGGAATTTTTCCAAGTTGAAGTTGATTAAAACATATCTTCGATTAACCATGTCACAAGAAAGATAAAATGGATTGATATACTGTCTATTGAAAAGAAAATAGTTTAACATCTTGATTATACAAGCTTAATTGATATTTTTATAGCTAAAACAACAAGATATGTTGTATTCAAATGATTATTGATGATATTTATATTTTTATTTGATTATACATTCACAATATTAAATATTTTTTAACTTCATATTTTATTTTATATGTTACAGGTTCACTAAAACACCAACAATATGCATTATATTTATATAGCTAAAACAAAAGCAAAACGTATTGTATTAAATGATTATCAATAATATTTTTTTATTATATTTTGAAATATTCATATTATTTAACTCTTTATTTTATTGTATATTTTATAGCTTGGTTAAAATTTTTTGGTTATATTTGTAGATAATTTTTTAAGTTAATATAGTAATGAGATGATGTAACAACCCCTTTTATTGAAGTTAACTTACGTCTTCCAAATCTGTGGTACGGCACTGCAATGATTCTATATTTTTGCAATGTACTAATTCAATTACAGAATATATACAAAAGCGAAACAAAGAACTATTCACCTTCCTCCAGCTAATATTACCCATCTAACACTTTTCACCCAACCGCAATTGTCAAATTTCTACATTTGCATATTTACACATTTCAAAACATATTATGTCTAACTTAAATATTTTACCAATAGTCTTGTCAACAACATCGAAAGCCAACGCTGACTTAATTAATTTTGATTTATCAACACTAGTTGCCTTAAACTAAACCTCTTAGCTACCAATTCATAACTTAATTTTCTATGTAAATATTTTAAATATCAATACACATAATCACTGCAAACACGTTGGTGAATAATGAAAATTATTTTCATGGAATATTTGGAGTTTGAAATTAAACATTTAAAAAGAACATTGATCCTGTTCGAACGCTGAATCGGTGGACGTTGGGCACGTGGTGCTCTCCGAATCGATGACGTGGATCTCTGACCGGCCGTATGGAGCTCCGGTGAACCTGCAAAGAAGTCGAGCCGGGAAGGGGTTCCCGGCGACGACCCTCCGACGCTCAAGTCAAGCAAGAGGAAAATACAGAGGTGGCTTCGAATATCAGAGAATGCGTACCTCCGGCGAAGTATGAGGACCCTTATATATTGCTGTGAGGAGACTTATGCACACCTACCGAGGCATACACGTGTCCTCTCACCATACCTCAGTATGAGCTTGCCAGAGGAGCTTGCCTGACACCATACTGCTACAGTCCGAGCACCTCTCTGATGGGACAGTAGAACCTTCCGTCATAGGATTCTGTGTATGGCTTGGTCTTCGCACATGCTTGTTGTCACAGAATGTTCCCTTGTCCTTTTGTCTCTTCTTTCCCCATGCCGAGCATCCATCCGACCGGACGCAAGCACTGGTACGCTCGGGAGATTCCCAGTCATGTGCTCGGCTGAGATTGTTCATGGCATTACTGCCTTATGCCTCGGCCGAGCGGGCCACCCGCTCGGCCCGACAACCTTGTTCACCATGAGCGTCGGAAACCCGACTCCCCGCCGGGTTGTCTTTGATTCTGTTCTGACCCGTTCGACCGATTGACCCGACCCTTACCCAATCGACCGAACCTCATCTTGCCCTTGGACTTTTGACCTCTACGTGTCATTGACTTCCCTCAAAGGGGGTCCCCCGTCCTTACTGCCGGATCACTTGCCTCCCCTTCAAGTCTAGTCGAAAGAGGCGATTAGTCCGACTGACTGGACTGTAGGTAACTCCGAGCGGCACATCTATGAAATCATCTTCCGCTCGGCCCCAGTGGGGGTAGCCATGGTGTCATTCGACATTATTCCTCGGATCTTCTCAGAATTTGCGCCAAATCCCCTCCATCAAAGCCGCGCACGCACACTGTGCGTGATAAGGGCGTTCATTAAATGCGACCAATGTCGCGGTGCCACGTGGCACCCCCGATGCCGTCAGCGTACGGCGGCGGCGTTACCTTCGATGGGACCGCCTCAGTTTGAAATCGACGGCCAGATGCGGGCTTCGGTTCCCGTGACCTGCAATCGACGGCTGAGGCCGCTCGGGCTTAACCCTATAAATCCTTCGCCTTCTCCTCCTCCTCGCCGCATTTGCGTCTTCGCGTGTCCAGTAGCTGCCTTCGGCGTTTCATTGCTCCGGTGATCTCGTTACTACTTCTTCCGGCGACTCCGTGTCCTTCGTCGATCTCTGTTCTTCTCTGTAAGGCTCTTCCTCTTTTCTATCTTTGGTTGTCTTTGCGTTTCTTTCCTGGGTTTTGGTCCTCTAGGCGCTGTCTCGCTTGTCGTCCTCTTCTTTCTACTATCTGCCTTTTGTTGTTTCGTCTGTTCGGACAATGGCTAGCTCCTCTCAACCTCAAGACCAAGCCCTCGACCCATGGTATACTACCATGGAGTCGCGCTTCGATCGGCGCGACGCTGATATTCTGATGGACTCTTTTGAAATCCCCTCTGATTTTGAAATTATTCTACCCTCCCCCTCCGCTCGGCCACACAAGCCGCCGCGCGGAGCTTTCTGTGTTTTCTGCGACCAATTCGTAGCCGGTTTGCGCTTTCCCATCCATCCCTTCATCGCTGACGTTTGCAATTTTTTCGGCATTCCGCTCGGAAGCCTAGTCCCCAACACTTTCCGCCTTCTGTGTGCCATTGTCATCCTGTTCAAAATCCACAATATTCCCCTCCGACCGGAGGTCTTCTACTATTTCTACTACCCTAAACAGTCCGAGCTGGGCACCTACATGTTCTAGGCTCGGTCCGGTTTAGTTTTCTTTAATAAACTGCCCTCTTCCAATAAGCATTGGAAAGAATTCTACTTTTACCTTCGCATGCCCGAGCGGGCCCCCTTCCGAACCCAGTGGCAGGTCGGACCGCCAATCTCACCAGAGCTCAAAAGGTTCAAGACCCAACCGGACTATCTTCACGCCGCCAACATGCTAGCCGGTCTGAAGTTTGGCATCACTAAGTTCCTGCCTGAAGGGGTGATGTACATTTTCGGACTGAATCCGATCAGGACCCCCCTCCCGAGCGGCTTCGGTAAGAATCTTACTTGTACATTTGCCTTGATTGCTAACTGATTTTCTCCTTTTTCCTTTGCAGCGAACATTGTCATGGAGTCGGTGATGGCTGGCATTTTGAAGAGGAAGGCCGCGGCGCTCGAGGCCGCGACTGCCAAAGAGATGGAGGCGCTCGGCATTGAGCCGGTCGGCTCACATGAAGGGGAGAGCGGGACTCAACAGGAGTCGACCACTCAGGCCTCTCCCTAGGATGCAGCAGGAGAAGCCACCCCCAGCGGGGGGCCAACAGTCCAAGAGGAAGGCTCCGCTCAGGAGGAAGAGCGCTCTCCTTGACAAAAGCGACGCCGAATGGAGACACCACTCAGCTCGGCCACTTCTGCGGTCCAGCCGACCGAACAAGCCACCGCCGATTCTCGCGGCAAAGCTCCAGCGGTCGAGGCGATTTCGTCCGATCGGACCCCATCCCAGCTGGAAGCGTCTGCGGACCCTATCGAGGCCGTTCCTGTTAGCGCCCTTTCGCCCGCTCCCTGTCAAGTCCAGCGTTCAACAATTTTGTCCCAGTTCTCTGCGCCGACCTCTGATCCTTCTCCAGCCTCCGCTCAGACGACTCCCGGTCGGCACCGTACCATCCGGGTCTTGCTTCAGCTCCCCACTGAAGAATTGTTGCCCGAGTCCGATCGGCCGACTGCGCCCGAGCAAACGATCACCCTGAAGGGGCCTCTAGCCGAAATGTGGGCCGACGCTCGGGCACGCGTCGCTATGATTCCACTCCGCAATCTGGCCAACAGCCACATGCAACAGGCCACGGGGGTAAGCATATTTCCTCAAGTCTTTTACGCATTATTTCCGATCGGCTATTAATGATTTTGTTAATTGCAGAGGTGGGTAGAGGAGATCGCTGTCTCCAACCGTCTGGCGATGGTAGACGAGGAATTGAAAAGGCTGAAGGCTGCAAGCGGTCTGTCCGGCTCCCAAGGCCCTTCTTACGCCGAGCTACAGAAAGAGCTCAAGAAGGCCCAAGACTTGTCGGCAGCCGAGCAGAAGAAGACGGCCGACCAGGCTCACACTCAGGCCGAACTCGATCGCCGAAACAAATCACTAGACCGTAAAATAAGCCTGGCCACCGAGCGGAAGAAAACGACTATCTCCGATCTGGAGAAGAAGAATGTCGAGGCTCGGGGCCTAGAGCAAAAGGTAAAAGAGCTGATGGACCAGCTGGCCGGCGAGAAGGCGGCCCGATCGGACGAAGTGAAGAAGCTCGAGGCTGCCCTGCAAGAACATCAGGCAGCCGCCGATGCTTCCCGAGCGGCTCTTAAAGAATACCAAGATGCTGAGCCAGACCGGGTCGCCGCTTTGAGGCTGAATTACATCCGCTAGGTTGAATTCTCCGAAAAAGTATGCGAGCGGATGTATACTGCTTTTGAACTCGCTATGACGGCCACCACAACTTATTTGAAGTCCAAATGGTAACTCTCCGATGCCGCCATCATCCCAGCTCAAGACCAGGCGGCACTCCTCAGCACTATCCCGAAGGATCTTTACGATTATCTGGAATAGAAGTATATTTGTAATTCGACCGCTCGGCCAAAGACTATCCTTTTTGTAATTCGGCCGCTCAGCCTTAATTTCTTTAATGATATAATATCCTTTTGCTTGCTTTTTCCTTTGCTAATCCATACGTGTGATGTCCGCTCGGCTCCCCAACTTCCGTTCATGTTCCCTCACTTCTTGTTATTAGCCTTTTTATCCCACTTCCCTTGTGTTCGGAAGGGATTTTTTACGAAGTATTTTGCATAGCTAGTCCGCTTGTCTGAATATATTCTGTTTCGCAAATGGGATTTCCGCCAGATGTTCACAGAGTACTTTTGGTTACTTGGCCGATCGGCCAAACGACTTAAAAGTCGACCTCTTTATTGTCTTCTTTATAGTCGTCGGCGCGACTCTAGATTTTTAACGTCGGAACTCGACGGTCTTCCGGCCGGAGGGTTTATAGTCGTCGGCGCGACTCTCGATTTTTAACGTCGGAGCTCGACGGTCTTCCGGCCGGAGGGTTTAGAGTCGCCGCGACTCTCGATTTTTAACGTCGGAGCTCGACGGTCTTCCGGCCGGAGGGTTTATAGTCGCCGGCGCGACTCTCGATTTTTAACGTCGGAGCTCGACGGTCTTCCGGCCAGAGGGTTTATAGTCGCTGGCGCGACTCTCGATTTTTAACGTCGGAGCTCGACGGTCTTCCGGCCGGAGGGTTTATAGTCGCCGGCGTGACTCTCGATTTTTAACGTCGGAGCTGTTAGGACCTTCGGATAGCGGCTAAAGAGGGGGGGTGTGAATAGCCGACCCCAAATTCTCGTTTCTTCCTACAATTTGAGTTAGCGCAGCGGAAATAAAGAGTAGAAACGAAAATAGAGAAGATCAAACCTCAAACGCGACGATAGAACGAGGTTCGGAGATGATACTCCTACTCCTCGGCGTGTCCGTAAGGTGGACGAATCCTATCAATCCGTCGGTGGATGAAACCCCGGAAAATCGGCTAATAAAAACTTCTTCTGGGTGGAGAAACCTTGCCACAATCTCTCTTGCAACAGCAAGATCAGCGTACAAGAAATACAACAAGAAGCCAAGAACAATATGAATGTAAAAACACTAGTTTGCTTGCCTTCTTGTTGACTGGTGATGAAGCAGCAACTTCACTAATGCCAGCCATAGCAGCAACTGATCAGTTGGAGTCCAGCCGAGGGAAGCTCACACGAAGCTTCAGCAGTGGAGAGCTCAACAAAGCTCAGATCACAGGAGCAAGAACCAACAAGAACCTTGTTACCTTCCTTACTGTAGAGGCCTCTTATATGAACCTGCGAAGAAGAAGACACAGAAAGAAATCTAGCCATTGTGACTCAAAAGCTAGACCTGGACCGATCAGGCTATGGCCTGATCGGTCTGGGAGGCTTCTGATCGGTCTGTGGACCGATCAGGCTTTAGGCTGATCGGTCCCCAGACCGATCCCAACTCTCTCACAGAGAGTTGGCTGCGATCTCTGATCGGTCTGTGGACCGATCAGGCCCTAGGCTGATCGGTCCCCAGACCGATCCCAACTCTCACAGAGAGTTGGTTACCAGAGCCCTGATCGGTCTGTGGACCGATCAATCTGTTTGGTTACTGATCGGTCACCAGATCGATCAGATGACCCAGTGTATCACTGGATCGGTCAGCAGACCGATCCAATTTCCCAACCTTAAACCTAAAACCTTCCTGATCTAGAGAACGAGCTACCGAGCCCTCTCTAACCTAGTCCGGAGAACGAGCTACCGAGCCCTCTCCGACTTCCACGTCCAGTCCAGAGAACGAGCTACCGAGCCCTCTCTGACCTAGTCCAGAGAACGAGCTACCGAGCCCTCTCCGACTTCCACGTCCGGTTCAGAGAACGAGCTACTGAGCCCTCTCCGACTTCCACGTCTGGTCCAGAGAACGAGCTACCGAGCCCTCTCGGACCTAGTCCGGAGAACGAGCTACCGAGCCCTCTCCGACTCCATCCAGTCCAGAGAACGAGCTACCAAGCCCTCTCCGACCTCCCATGCCAAGCTTCCATACTTGGACTTTTCCCAGTGCCAAGCTCCCTGCTTGGACTTTTCCTGTGCCAAGCTCCCTGCTTGGACTTTTCCTGTGCCAAGCTCCCTGCTTGGACTTTTCCTGTGCCAAGCTCCCTGCTTGGACTTTTCCCGTGCCAAGCTCCCTGCTTGGACTTTTCCGTGCCAAGTCTCCATACTTGGACTTTTCCCGTACCAAGTTCCCTGCTTGGACTTTTCCGTGCCAAGTCCCATACTTGGACTTTTCCCGAATCAGGTCAACTCAAGTCGGGTCAACCAGGTCAACCTTGACCAAAGGTTGCACCCACAATCTCCCAAGTTCCTATTCTTGTCAAACATCAAAATACAACTTCTCTATTCTTGTCAAACATCAAAATATACCTCGAGTCAGGTCAACTCGAGTCGGGTCACCCAGGTCAACCTTGACCTACGGTTGCACCAACAAGAGCTCGACGGTCTTCCGGCCGGAGGGTTTATAGTCGCGGGCGCGACTCTTGATTTTTAACGTCGGAGCTCGACGGTCTTCCGGCCGGAGGGTTTATAGTCGCCGGCGCGACTCTCGATTTTTAACGTCGGAGCTTGACGGTCTTCCGGCCGGAGGGTTTATAGTCGCCGGCGCGACTCTCGATTTTTAATGTCGGAGCTCGACGGTCTTCCGGCCGGAGGATTTATAGTCGCCGGCACGACTCTCGATTTTTAACGTCGGAGCTCGAAGGTCTTCCGGCCGGAGGGTTTATAGTCGTCGACGCGACTCTCGATTTTTAACGTCGGAGCTAGACGGTCTTCCGGCCGGAGGGTTTATAGTCGCCCGCTCTCAATTTTAACGTCGGAGCTCGGCGGTCTTCCACCGGAGGGTTTATAGTCGCGGGCTCGACTTCGATGCTCGACGGTCTTCCGGCCGGAGGGTTTATAGTCGCCGGCGCGACTCTCGATTTTTAATGTCGGAGCTCGACGGTCTTCCGACCGGAGGGTTTATAGTCGCCGGCGCGACTCTCGATTTTTAACGTCGGAGCTCGACGGTCTTCCGGCCGGAGGGTTTATAGTCGCCGGCGCGACTCTCAATTTTTAACGTCGGAGCTCGACGGTCTTCCGATTCGGCTGACGATGCTCTATACTTGCGCTAATTTTCCAACTTTTTACTCCTGCATTTCAAATATACAACCGAACGGAAAATATACAGAATATATTACATTGGCGCACCTTTCACCCCGCCCGCTAAGGCTGGAGGTGATTCACGCTCCATGGTCGATCCAGTTGTCGCCCGTCTTCATTCTCCAGATAATAGGCACCCGAGCGGAGCTTTTCGATGACCTTGAAGGGACCCGCCCAAGGATCCTCCAGCTTGCCAACGTCCCCGACCGGCTTTACTTTCTTCTACACTAGGTCGCCGACTTGGAACGCTCTAGGGATCACGCGCCGGTTGTAGTTCTGCTTCATTCTCTGCCGGTACGCCATTAGCCGGACGGATGCTTTGGCTCGCTCTTCGTCGATCAAGTCCAACTCCATGTTCCTCCGCTTGGCGTTGTCATCATCATAGTTCTGGATCCGCACGGACTCGACGCCGACTTCAATCGGGACAACTGCTTCGCCTCCGTACACTAAATGGAATGGCGTGACGCCCGTTCCCTCCTTTGGGGTCATGCGGATAGTCCATAAGACGCCTGGCAGATCGTCCACCCAACTTCCTCCTATGTGGTCAAGTCGAGCCCGAAGAATTCTGAGTATTTCTCTGTTGGTTACTTCCGCTTGGTCGTTACTCTGGGGATATGCCACGGAAGTGAAGTGTTGTTCAATGCCATAACTTTTGCACCATTCTTCAGCTGCTTCCCGACGAACTTTCGTCCGTTATCAGATATGATCCGGCGAGGAATGCCGAACCGACAGATTATATGCTGCCAGATAAACTTTTTGACCATTTGCTCGGTGATCTTCGCCAGCGGCTCGGCCTCCACCCATTTGGAAAAGTAGTCGACCGTCACCAGTAGAAACTTCCGCTGACCGGTCGCCATAGGGAACGGACCCACGATATCCATTCCCCACTGATCGAACAGACAGGATACTGTAGACGCTTTCATCTCCTCTGTCGGTCGATGGGAGGAGTTGTGGTACTTCTGGTAGGAGAGACATGTCGCAACGGTCCGAGCGGCGTCTTCTTGCAGTGTTGGCCAGAAGTATCCAGCCAGCAGGATCTTCCTAGCCAGCGATCGTCCGCCCGGATGTCCTCCGCATGATCCTTGGTGCACTTCTTGGAGGATGTACGCCGCGTCTTCCGAGCTCACACATTTCAAAAGTGGGCGGGAGAAAGCCTTCTTGTAGAGTTGGTCTCCAACGAGTGTGAACCGGCCGACTCTCCTTCTTAATAGGTGGGCTTCCTCCCGGTCGGACGGTGTCGCACCTGAGCGCAGAAACTCCATGATGACTGTCCTCCAATCGCTAGGGAATGCGAGGCCCTCCATCCGGTCGATGTGCGCCACCAAGGATACTTGTTAGATTAGCTGTCGGATGACGACCGGTGATATTGAACTTGCGAGTTTGGCTAACTCATCTGCCGCTTGGTTCCCGCTCGGGATATCTTCTGGATGATGACTTCTCTGAAGTGGGTCTGGAGCTTTTCAAAGGCCTCAACATAAAGCTTAAGCCGAGTATTGTTAATCTCAAAAGTGCCCGAGAGCTGCTGGGCGGCCAGCTGAGAATCTGAATGGAGTGTCACCCGTCCGGCGCCAACATGCCGGGCGGCCTGCAAACCGGCTATAAGGGTCTCATACTCCACTTCATTATTTGTGGCTCTGTAATCCAGCCGGACGGATAGGTGCATCCTTTCTTCTTGGGGAGAGAGTAATAGCACGCCAATCCCGCTCCCGAGCCGAGTGGATGATCCATCCACAAATATTTTCCACATAGCTTTGGGCTCGGGATTTTGTACTTCGGTAACAAAATCTGCTAAGGATTGCGCCTTTATCGCCGACCGGGGCTGATACTGAATGTCAAATTCACTTAACTCCGTTGTCCATTTGATGAGTCGTCCGGACGCTTCTGGGTTCAGCAGCACTCTTCCCAATGGGCTATTTGTCCGGACGATGATTGTATGTGCTAAGAAATAAGGACGAAGCCTCCGAGCAGCGAGGACCAAAGCAAAAGCCAGCTTCTCGAGCCCAGTGTAGTGAGATTCAACGTCTTTTAAAATATGGCTCAAGAAGTACACGGGTTGTTCTTTTCCGCTCGTCCTCACTAATGCCGAGCCTACTGCCCGCTCGGTTGAAGATAAATAAATGCAGAGCGGCTCACCCACAGCTGGCTTGGCTAGCACGGGCAAAGAGTTCAGGTATGTCTTCAGTTCTTCAAACACCCGATCGCATTTTTCGTCCCAGTGAAACTTAGCAGCTTTGCGCAGGATCTAGAAAAACGGGAGGCTCCGGTTGGCAATCTTAGAGATGAATCTTGACAATGTCGTTATCCGACCGGTCAGGCGCTGTACTTTCCTCAGATTTCTTGGGGACAGCATATCTTGCAATGCTTTTACTTTGCTGGGATTTGCCTCTATGCCCCGCTCGGTCACTATATAGCCCAAAAAACGCCCGCCTTTTGCTCCGAACAGACATTTCTGAGGGTTGAGCTTGACTCCATACTTCCTCAGCGTTCGGAAGGTCTCCTCCATGTCCGTAAAAAGATCGGCCTCTCGGACGGACTTGATGAGAATATCATCCACGTACACTTCTAAATTGCGTCCGATCTGCTCCTTGAATACTTTGTTCATCAAGCGTTGGTAAGTTGCTCCTGCGTTATTCAATCAGAACGGCATTACATTGTAGCAGTAGGTGCCGTCGGCTGTGACGAAGCTAACCTTCTCTTGATCCTCTCGGGCGAGCGGCACCTGATGGTAGCCCTGATAAGCGTCCAGCATGCATATTAACTCGCACCCGGCTGTGGAGTCCACCAGTTGATCAATCCGAGGCAGAGGGTAGAAATCTTTTGGGCATGCTCTGTTGAGATCCCGGAAATCAATGTAAACCCTCCACTTGTTGCCCGGCTTGGAGACTAGCACCACGTTCGCCAACCAGCTCGGAAACTGTACTTCACGTATGTGGCCGGCCTCCAGGAGCTTCTCGACCTCCACTCGGATGATGGCATTCTATTCGGCGCTGAAGTCCCTCTTCCTTTGCTTCACCGGCCGAGCGTCCGGTCGGACGTGAAGCTCATGCTGTGCTATACTTGGTGAAATCCCCGGCAGCTCATGCGTCGACCAAACGAAGACATCGCAGTTTCTCTGGAGACATTTGATCACCTCCTTTTTCTGGCTTGACTCCAGATCGGCCGCAATGAATGTGGTGGCCTCCGATCGGGTCGGGTGGATCTGCACCTCCTCTTTTTCTTCATAAACCAAAGAGGGTGGTTTTTCGGTTATGGTGTTTACCTCGATCCGTGGCATCTTCCGAGCGGAATTAGCTTCGGCTCGGACCATCTCGACGTAGCATCGCCGAGCCGTCAGCTGGTCTCCCCGCACTTCGCCAACTTTATCTTCGACCGGGAACTTAATCTTCTGGTAGAAGGTGGAAACAGCTGCTCGGAACTCATTGAGGGCCGGTCGCCCCAAGATAACATTGTATGCTGAGGGAGAATCAACCACGACGAAGTTTGCCGTCCGCGTCCTTCTGAGCGGCTCTTCTCCCAGCGAAATAGCCAGTCGGACCTGTCCGACCGGCAGAACTTCATTGCCTGTAAACCCGTAGAGGGGGGTTGTCATGGGCAGCAGCTCGGCTCGATCAATTTGCAATTGGTCGAAAGCCTTCTTAAAGATGATGTTGACCGAGCTGCCTGTATCGACGAAAACGCGGTGAATAGTATAGTTAGCTATTACCGCTTTGATGAGGAGGGCGTCGTCATGTGGCACTTCGACTCCCTCTAGTTCCCTGGGCCCGAAACTGATTTCGGGCCCGCTCGCCCGTTCTTGACTGCAGCCGACCGCATGTATCTGGAGCTGCCTGACACTTGCCTTCCTTGCTCTGTTGGAGTCACCTCCGGTCGGCCCGCCAGCGATGATGTTGATCTCGCCCCGGGACGTGTTGCTTCTATTTTCTTCCTCCCGGGCGGACGGCCTAGGCCGCTCCTTGGATACCCGGGGATTGTCCTCGTGCCTCTGAGGACGATACCGCTCGGGAGACTGTCGTCGATCGGCTTCACAATGTCGCTGTCGCCTGTCGCCTGTCGCCTGTCGGATGATGGCGATCGACGGTGGCCACTCCGGGGCACGGGGTGGGCGATCAGGGGAAGGCTTCGGCAATCTCTTGTATTATGCGTGTCGGTCCGGTGGAACGAGCAAAACATTGGGGGTACATACCTTCTCTTTTGGTTTGGGCCGCTCGACAGATACCTCTTGAATGGCGTGGGATCTTGCATGTTGCTGAGGGCGGGCTGCTTCAGCTCGCGGTCATCTGGGCGGCTGGTGAGCAATGTGCGGCTTCCGCTCGGCAGGGGCTAGTCGCTCGGTTGGAGCTTCTTTCCTTCGGGCCGCCTGAGCTTCCTCTACATTAATGTATTCATTGGCCCGGTGTAACATATGATCGTAGTCTCGGGGCGGCTTCCGAATGAGTGAACGGAAGAAGTCACCGTCCACGAGGCCTTGTGTGAACGCATTCATCATCGTTTCTGAGGTGGCCATTGGAATATCCATGGCCACTCAGTTGAATCGTTGGATGTACGCTCTGAGCGGCTCCCTGGGCTCCTGCTTGATGGCGAATAGGCTGACACTGGTCTTCTGGTAGCGCCGACTGCTTACAAAGTGATAGAGAAAAGCGACGCGGAACTCTTTGAAGCTGGTGATGGATCCGTCCGGCAGCCTTCGGAACCATCGTTGCGCCGATCCCGAGAGGGTGATAAGAAACACCCGACATTTCACTCCATCCGTATATTGATGTAGTGTAGCTGTGTTGTCGAACTTACCCAGATGGTCGTCCGGGTCGGTGGTTCCGTTGTATTCCTCGATCGCCGGGGGCACATAATGCTTTGGCAGAAGGTCCCGGAGGATGGCCTCTGAAAATTGCCGGTTGATCCGCTCGGGGGAGGCGTCCGTTCGTGGAACCTTGCCTTTTCTGTAATCTCGCCTGTGCGCCTCGTCGGATGAAGATCCTCGATTAAGGTTATCGGGTGCGGCTTCAGGAGGCGTACGGAATAGGGCCCGATGAAATGGAATCGTGGCAGGCGGTGCTTCCGCTCGGCCTCCTGATGCTGACATCGCTTGTTGCTCTGACCGCTCGGCTGGCGCCTTCTGTTTCTGTTGCTCTACGAGCTTAGCTGCTCTTGCCTCGATTAGAGCGTCGAGCTCCTCCTGGGAGAGCATCACGGTGTGCGGTCGTCCAGCTTCGTCCGTCTCTTCCACTCGGATGCAGGCGCGTTTCCACAGACAGCGCCAATTTGATCCTGTCCGAACGCTGAATCGGTGGACGCTGGGCACGTGGCGCTCTCCGAATCGATGACGTGGATCTCTGACCGGCCGTATGGAGCTCCGGCGAACCTGCAAAGAAGTCGAGCCGGGAAGGGGTTCCCGGCGACGACCCTCCGACGCTCAAGTCAGACAAGAGGAAAATGCAGAGGTGGCTTCGAATATCAGAGAATGCGTACCTCCAGCGAAGTATGAGGACCCATATATAGAGTTGTGAGGAGACTTATGCACACCTACCGAGGCATACACGTGTCCTCTCACCATACCTCAGTATGAGCTTGCCAAAGGAGCTTGCCTGACACCATACTGCTACAGTCCGAGCACCTCTCTGATGGGACAGTAGAACCTTCCGTCATAGGATTCTGTGTATGGCTTGGTCTTCGCACATGCTTGTTGTCACAGAATGTTCCCTTGTCCTTTTGTCTTTTCTTTCCCCATGCCGAGCATCCATCCGACCGGACGCAAGCACTGGTACGCTCGGGAGATTCCCAGTCATGTGCTCGGCTGAGACTGTTCATGGCATTACTGCCTTATGCCTCGGCCGAGCGGGCCACCCGCTCGGCCCGGCAACCTTGTTCACCATGAGCGTCGGAAACCCGACTCCCCGCCGGGTTGTCTTTGATTCTGTTCTGACCCGTTCGGCCGATTGACCCGACCCTTATCCGATCGGCTGAACCTCATCTTGTCCTTGGACTTTTGACCTCTACGTGTCATTGACTTCCCTCAAAGGGGGTCCCGTCCTTACTGCCGGATCAAACATATATACATGTAATAAATCTTTGACCTTCAAAGGAAATGCTCCGAAAATTTACCTAACATATATCTTCTTAATAATAATGTAAATACAAACAGACAGAAAATAACTAAATCTCTTATTTCCTTAAAAAAATACGAAGAATATCCTTCAGCTATTCTGAAACTCCGAGAAGACGGAGGCGTGTTCAAGTTTAGTAGCAGGTGAATCAAGGCGGCTGTTGAACGGCCTTATGAAGGCGGAGTTCATCTGCCAAACCGTTAGGGACTTGCATGCGACATCCACGCCCGTAGCGTTGTTGAAGAGGAACAGTCGTGCCGCGCCGTAGATTGCTCTTGTCGGGTACACCCTTGACGTGATGCACGTCCTCCCTCCTTGCGCAAAGCTCTCCACAATCGAGTGATCCACCTGCACTCATCGTTTAACAATTTTTTTTATTATTTCGTATATTCAGTTCTCACATTAAGTAGCAATAGTTAGTTTAGATCCATTACCACTATCCGGAGTGTTAAAGTTTCAGCATCGAGCACCGGAACTATGCTGCCATAAACCCTCTTCACCAGATCGCTTGCCACCGACGACCTATATATTAATTTTACACCTTGCACAATTTAGCTAACAATAATGATTTAAACGATCGATCGAGAAGTTATATAACTTATTAACTAGTCAAGCCATTTAATTTGTTTGTGCCTTAGCTCATCTTGACAGAAGTGTGTCCTGATGCTGCCATCTGTTCTTCTTGCGACGTAGAAGTAAACCGCTGTCTGCTCCGACCTGTTCTGATCGGCCAGCACTAGGAAGCCGAACGGCCCGAGCACTCCCCGGCTGGCTGCGCCGCCGCTGGTGCTGCAGTTGTACCTGACGTCGGCTTCGTTTGCATTCGCCGACGCAGAGTAGTTGAGCGCGAACTCGGCGACGATGTCCAGCTTTCACAATTAATAATTAGGAAACATAAATTGAAAGCTATTAGTCGACCAACGAGCACTAGTTTTAGCAAACACATAGATATGGAGTAAAATTTAAGCTACCTGGGTGGCTGTGCCTACGTCCAAGGGCAAGACGGAGCCGGCGGCGAGGCTGATGTTGCCTAAGTTATTTTGAGTGAGTCTCAGCTTATCCACCTCATCTACCGGCCACTGGAGGAGACTGCTGCCGGTCTTCTGGTCAAACAGCAGTGTTCTAGGGAGGGCCTGAAATTTGATATATATAGCAGGTTGCCATTTTGACTTGTAAGACAAAAAGGCCAATATTTAGGATTTTGTTAAAACTTAAAATAATAGATAGAAAATCCACGTTTTTTTGTCAATTCTATGGACTTTATTGTATTCGATTACCTGATGAACTGGAAATCAATGATTTTCTACCCTGAGCAAGAATTTCGACTAAAATACTCCACAATAGTATATATTTTTTTGGTCCGAGTCGACGATATAATTTAATTTTGTGCTTTATGATATTGTCTTCAGTTTTAGTCCTCAAATTTAGATGATTTTTTCTGGCTTATTAATTAGCCTTGTGATGTTGGGATAACATATTCCTTGAATTTAAAATTTGTCAAAAATATATATATATATATATATATAGTGCGTACCTGGAGCGAGGCCCAGCCCTTGGTGAGATCGGTGCGCTCGCTGTCGGTTTCGCCGATCCAACCCCACAGGACTCGACGTTTCTTCAACGGATCGAAGAATGTCTTGGAGGCGTAGAACTTTCCGTAGTCGTAACGCAGCCCGACTCCAACGTCCTTCTCCGGCTCGTCCGGCTCCCACGCGTTCAGGGCGGCGTTGTACGTCCCGATCGCGTAGTAGTCGTGCTTGTCGTCGTCGAGGCTGGCCTTCAGCACGTGCTTCACGCCCGGTCCTGCCGGCTCCGACGTGTCCAGCCCCGTCGCCACCTCCGTCGCCACCGGGAAGAAGTCCACGCATTCCCACATCCCGGTGCCGTCCACGGCGTGCAGCACGCCGGGGAGCAGCTCGTACTGTATGAAATCCACGGTCTTGTAGACCAGCACTATGCCTGAGTGCCGCCGCAACGTGTCGTTCTTGGAGCCGATGGCGACGAACCATGCGCCCTCGGCGGCCACGTACCAGGCCGTGGTGGGGTCACGGAAGTCTTTGGCGCCGACCCCAGGCGGGGGCACCACCACCGGGTTGGACTCGGCCTTGACCCAGTCGAGCAGGAGCGGGTCGTCCGGGTCGGCAGGAAAGGCCAGGTTCTGCACCTGGACCGACTCGAGGGTGGAGCCGGTGTAGAGCATGGCAAGGCGGCCGTGCGGAAGGAGCGTGGCGGAGCCTGTCCAGACACCATTGGCGTCGTACCAGTGGTCGGGAACCATGGCAATTGGCAGATAGAGCCAATGAACCAGGTCCTTAGACACTGCATGCCCCCACGTTATGTTCCCCCAAACCGCTGAATCCGGATTGTACTGGTAGAACAGGTGATACCATCCTTTGTAGTACATCGGACCTGCACCCACCATTAACAATAACAATCTTATTAACAAGGAAAGAAACAAATTAATTAACTAACTAACCAACCGTTATAATTATTTATCTAAGGAACTAACTCACCGTCAGGATCTGATATATAATTCCAGAAATTAAATCCGAACAGCAGCAGGAGCAACAACAACAAACGGTTAACGCATGGATCGAAAACAATACTTGAAAAGAAAAAGAAAAGAAGCACAATTAGATAGGGATTGCGATCGACACCATTCATCCAGTTTTTCTCCGGTTGGAAGTGGAAGGAGGTGCGTTGCCAGAGCAGCATGCTGTTGGTCCAAGGGTAGGAGGGCTTGAAGAAGAGCCTTGAGCCGGAGGACTTGTCGGAAACGCCCGTTGCAGGGCCGCGGGAGATGGGAAGGCTGTGGACGTGCCCAGCTGGTTCAACGCCAATATCTCCAATGAGGGCGAACCGGGCTGATCCAGTGCTCCTGGAAGCGAAGGCGAGGAGGCAGAGGACTAGCACGGTTGTAACGCTGAGGAAGAGGTATTGGGGGCACCTCTTGGCGCCGGTTGGAAGAGGGCGGTCGAGGTGGAGAAGAGGAAGGTAAGAACAGGGCATGCAGGCGGACGAAGAGGAAGACCATGAAGTATTGTTCATTGTGGTGGATGGATTTGTTAACGGAATGTTGTTAGTTCAATGTCCTTATAAATAAAGAGAGATTTTCTTTTTGGTCCGGAATAAGGCAGAATTTTGAAGGGAATTTAAGAATACTATAAGGGAGGAAACTGGAAAGCAGAACAACACAGTTAGCTGGGGAGGACTGGTTGTTGCTGGTGCAACTTGTAAACAAAGTTTTAATATTATATATTGTATTAATCATCTATGAGGTGGTGGGAGCGCATGAGCTGCCAGTCAAGAACGCTGCAAAAAACCTAATAAAAGATCACATTATTCCTCCATCTGCTCCCTTCCCCGCGTGAATTTTATTAGCTATTTCACACAAATACGTACGACCATGATTTACAAGTCGGATATGATAGCGATTTTTATATGAACTAATAAAAAAAGAGATTGGAGGAGAACTGTGAGAAGTCACAAAAAATAAAGCAAATTCAACAATTTATTAGAAAAAAAATTTTATTAATAGAAGAAGGATTAATATTTTTTTTTGGAAGGTAAATGTATTATACTCCTTAAAAAAAGTAAAATATAATCATATGATGTCTACAAAGTGCATAAGAGATTTATGACTTTGTATGACACTGTTAAATAAACTTCATACATACCATCACACATCAAGACCTCACTAGTGTTTATAAAGTACCAACCATGACTGTACTTTGTATGATACCCGAGCATATCACAAAGTATTACCACACATTACAAAAGAATTACTTGATATTTACAAGGCGCAAAACATGAACTTGGACTTTGTGAAATATCTTCTCAATAAGGAACAACATTCTCAAATCGACTCATGTTACGTGCGTTCCATACGAGATAAATCATGGAAGATAAGGCAAGATGTCTTGCTTTCATTTGTCGCCCTTTACCTTTGTAATGTTGTCGAAATGTACCAAGAAAGGAGGTCATATCGGTGATATCAAAAGTGATACCCATCCATGTCTTGACTTTATCAAGAAGGGGTTTAATAATCTCACAATCAAAGAAAATATAATTATTGGATTCATCTTGTTGGTGGCACAATGCACATAATTTGTTGGGCTCATAAGAGATGTTGTTCGCCGTTCTTAGTCTTCCATGAGCAAATAACCAAGATGTAAACCTATGCTTGGGGCAAAATATATGGCTTCCATATCACCGAAAACCAATCCACTTTAGCCGCTTTTGGGCAAAAAAACTCATATGCCAAAGTCGACCCTTTATTTTCTCCCGCAAACCACTCTATCATTTTCATGTTTGCAGTGCCAATAGAGGTAGTTCGCTGTACAAGTTCATCATGAATAAAAAGTAAGTGTTTAATAAGGCGAGGGAGTCCAAATGCTTACTCCTCCATTGCCAAAAGTCCATATTTCAGAGATAGTGATGATGAACCCATCGAACCCAAAGAGACTTACGTCGATTTTGAATATTCCATAGAATCCGACATAAGAGAGCCATATTCCACGTTTGCAAATCACGTAAACCATATCCTCCTTCTTCTTTAGGTAGACATATAGAAACTCATGAGATTGGTGGATGTTTTGTTGATCATACAAAGGAACGAGAGATGTCATAAATCTTGTCAATAACACCACTTGGTATTGGAAGGATAGACAACCAACAACATTCCACTCCTTGAAGTACCGATCGCACAAGTTCCAACCTTCCTGCATGGGAAAGTGTGTGCTTCGGCCAAGATACAACCTTCTTCCTTATGGAGTCAAGAAGTGCCCCATAATTTGCAATTCTCAATTTCTCCGTTGCTAAAGGAATGTCAAGATATCAGAAGGGAAATGTGCCTTGTTGAAAACTGGTTATGTGTAGTAGCTCTTCCCGTAGTTGTTCACTAACCCCGGTCATATATAAGTTGGATTTCAATGTATTTGCTCGAAGGTTTGTTTTATCACCAAAAATCGTTAGGCAATCCATAATAAGGATATCCATATAATTATACATGTATTTATATAAAACCTAGACCTATAATTAAGAAAGAAAAGAAATTTTAATATATGGACTTCAATTCAAATCTTGTCGAAAAAGAAAAAATAGACCTTTTTAGAAAAAGAAAATCTTATAGAAGAAATTGAATTAACATAATAAGATGATATAGACTAAGGCCCAAAAATACTAGAAATACCAAAATTACTCTAATACTATAAAAATAAAAACTACTAAGAATAGTTATTCTTGTCCACGGTAGGTGAAAATGGGAAGCAGGTGAAGTGGCTTGTTTGCTGACCATAAGAAAACCTTGAGAGAGAGTTTGAAGCCATGACTTAACCTGTCACATCAAAGAAGACAAGGGAGGAAAGAAATATTAGTAGATGGGCTGGTGTGGGGTCCCAGCGTAGTAACTCCAACACTCAAATTAGTGAGTGGGCTGAGTGGTAATGATTAAAAGACAGTGATGAGAAATAGTGGAGAGCGATGGGAGCACTTACCTGTGTGGGAAGAAGGGACCTCTGTAACGACCCGACCCTTTGGCATCTTGGGTGGCCCTTGTGGCGGCCCAACTGACGACCCTTATGTCGTCGGTCCATTTGGCGACCTCTCATGTCGTCGACCGATGACCCTTGGCCGTGCCGTTACTCACTAGGACTTTCCACCCCTGGCCAGTTGATTTTTGCCTCCCCCAGGATTCGAACTCTAGATCTCTAGGCTTAAGTACTAGAGTTTATGAATCCTGGTAACCAAGTGAGATGATGTAACGCCCGCCCCTCCTGCTAGTAGGGCGGGGTTACTGTACTTAACTATTTGCGGAAACATTCATGCGTATTAAAATTTCTTTCGAAAGTAAAACAGTAAAAATATTATGAAGTCATGCGGAACAATAACATAATAAATTTAGTTCATGTCAACATAAAACAATTAACATAAGCAGGTCTATTATTTTGTCTTAGCCGAGCCACCACCACATACATCTCTTTGCCTCTCCTGCAGCTCCCCTAGTTCATCCATTCTTTGCCTTTATCTGCGGTACAAGGAAAGTAAGCTATAAGCACACATGCTTAGTAAGATCCTTTCCTACTCACAAAAACCATATATCACAGCATAAACACATAAGCATATAACCATGGAAATATGATCATCTAACATCATATTGTGAAAACATAGCATCATAACATATCATCTCATAAAGAACATCATGCTATATCATATCATAAATCATAAGAGCATCATGTCATATAAATCATAAGGGCATAGCATGTCATATCATAAATCATAACATATCATCTCATAAAGAACATCATGCTATATCATATCATAAATCATAAGAGCATCATGTCATATATATCATAAGGGCATAGCATGTCTTATCATAAATCATAACATATCACCTCATAAAGAACATCATGCTATATCATATTATAAATCATCATGTCATATAAATCATAAGACATAGCATATCATATCAGAAATAATATCATGAAAGATGTCTTTTAAAACATGTGTCATGTCATATGCAAGATGTCTTAAAACATATCATATAGTACTTGAACATAATATCATCATGAGGGCCCGGCTTGTACCACATACATACATAAATACGCACAATCCCTATGACAGGGTAGCTAGCCCTGAACCTATTAGGGATCTAGGTTCGTACTACGACCGTCGACCTAGGGGCGTACTAAGGAGCCCATCCCTTTACTAGACCCGTTCATAGTCCGTCGGCCTAGGGGCGCTTATGGAGTCCACCCTTGGTACAAGTCATACAAAGTAAAATATCATATCATGGTTCATGTCATAACATAACATATCATATCTTATCATATCATGAAGAGTGCTCTTAGTCCCCAAGGGGAAGCAACTCTTAGGCCTTCACTTATCATATCATAAGAGTGCTCTTAATCCCAACAAAAAGGGAAGCAACTCTTAGGCCTTTGTTTATCATATCATAAAGCATGCATACTTGGGCACATAGCACATCATAAGAGACATTATTATGCATGGATCATAAGCATACATAAATGAGTATATTATTTGTCATATCATAAAGCATGCATACTTGAGCACATAGCACATCATAAGAGACATTATCATGCATGGTTCATAGGTATACATAAATGAACACATCACCTATCATAGAAAAAGACATAATCATTTATGGAATCATCAAATAGCATCTCTTAATTCATAACGTAGCATGTGAGGCACATCTAGGCTCCTAAACCCATTATGGCCGAAAGTTCAAGAGTATGAACTTAAACTCTAAACAACATACAAGCATAAAAATCTCATGTTAACTTCCTATCATATCATAAGGAAAGTCATAAGCATGTCAATCCAATTTTTTTTAAGTTTTCCTAGGTCTTGATTCTTATCATGGCCGAAAGTTCATGAAGAAGGAAAATAAGCTCTAAACAATATACAAGCATGAATATCAAGCTAATTTCATATCATATCATAAGGGGATCCATGAGCATGCTAAATTAAATTTTAAGCTTCCTTGAACCCTAGAAATGTTCATGGCCGAAACTTTATAAAGAAGAAAATCAAGCTCTAAACAACATACAAGCATAAATATATAGTTAAACTCATATCATATCATAAGAGGATTCATGAGCATGCTAGGTTAAATTTTTAGCTTCCTTGAACCCTAAAATGGATCATGGCCAAAAGTCTCATGAAGAGGGAAATCAAGCTTTAAGCAACATACAAGCATAAATATCAAGCTAACTTCATATCATATCATAAGGAGATTCATGAGCATGCTAGATTAAATTTTAAGCTTCCTTGAACCCTATATTTGTTCATGGCCGAAAGTTTCATGAAGAGGAAAATCAACTCTAAACAACATACAAGCATGAATATCAAGCTGCCCCTCTCAGTGGATAACCGGCTGCCAACACTCAAAGTCACTGTCGATTTGCAGCCTCTGCCCTAACCTCTGCTTCCGACGTCGGTAAGGGTTCTGCCGTGGCCACCATTTGGGATCCGTATGCCGTCGTTGCCCTCTGCTCTAGTTTAATGCCTCAGTAGCCCCTTGCTGGAAACAACACCGAAGCCCTAAATCCTCCGTTCTCTATTCCAGTGAGTTACTGGATGAAGGTAAGGATCAGGTTGCAATTTTAGTTGTGCACTTGTATTTGATTGGGTAGTTGATGCATTCGTAGTGTGATTTTTGGATTCGATTGTTGGAAGGCACCTAGTTGGTTCCGGCTATCACAGCATTAATAGTTGTTGCTGTCCCTGCTTGATTCCGGCCATCACACCCCTGTCAACAGATTGGCACATCTGAGGTAAGATTAGGTTGTAAGATGGGTTGTTGTTTGATTTGTGATTCCTTATTATTGATCTCAACTTGATCTGATCAGTGGGAAGGATTTCAGCAGGGAGTTTGTGTTCTGTGGGCTTACTTGGTTCTAGCAGAAAATTCCGACCAGCAGCACCCCTTGTTCCAGAAATCAATAAGGCTGAGAAATAAGGTAAGGTGTAGGACATTTGATATATGTTATGAATCATGGTTTTGATTCAATTATTTCAGATAGTGTTTGTGTCAAAGGAATTAGGATTTTATTTTAATCTAATAGTATGGTTAAGGTTTTATACTCATTTAGAGTTAGAGGTTTTGTTTAGCTATTTGTGAGAATTGTAGCTAAATAAAATATATTTATGTTGGTGATACAAGACTTGACGCGAGACGAGTATCTCGACGTCAGATTTGGACCTGATAGGATTGGACCTTTATTTTGGAGGCGGGTACTTTTGACTTATTATCTTTGATATGCTTAGTAATTAAATTAACAAGATGCATTAATTGTGTTTCTTACTTGTTTCGGTTAATCACTGCCCAATACATGCTACCTGTTGATTGATTGTTTGTTTACATCTTGTATGGACATGTACCTGATTCCACATGCTCATGGGTAGTGATATAACCATATTTTACCATGTCAGGACCTAGGTTTGATACCTTATATGATCAGATACCTTGATATGATTCATTCGCTTTGGTGCACATTATGATATGTCCAGAGATTGGTTTAGTATATTACCATGTTTAGTGACATGCACCATTCGCATGATTGCATGCTGAGTGATTGATTGCTCCTTTATTGTCGAGCACTTTGCCAGTTTCATCACTGTTCGGTGCTCCGTTGTGACGCTCATGGGTAGCGGGACACAGCGTGGTAGCACGTCAGTTTGACTCTTCCGGTGCTCCGTTGATCCGCTCAGGGGTAGTGTGACGCGGCGTGTAGCACGTTAGAGATTCCTCTCCGTCATAGTGTACCAGGAGATGAGAGCATTGCGCTCCCCCATTTATGATTTGGGGTAGGAGTACGTATGTACTCCGACAGCATCCCGTCCACTCGATCACTCATCAGGAGTAGTGTTGCTGGGTGCACGGTTGTCACAGCCCTACCCACTCGGTCCCACTGTTGTTGTGAGTCGGCTGACTGGCGTCAGGGTGACCATGACATTGGCATCATATGCATGATGCATTTATTGTTTGTGTTTGTGTTTGTGTTTGTTGCACTTATATGCTGCACATTGCTTGGATACCTTGATTGACATGCATACAGGTCTTCTATACCTTTCGGACTGTTTGTCCTTTTACCGGGTCCTGGTTAGTACAAATTCTCTCCTGTCTTCTTCGGTTTGTAATTACCTTTATCTTTATCAGGAGACTGTACGCATGATTAGTGCTAGGTGTTATTTCTTTACTTTGCATATCAACTGTACCTGCTGAGTGTTGGACTCACCCCGCCTCCATTGTTGATATTTTCAGGTTGATGCTGTCAGGAGAGAGTTCCAGTTGCTGGTCCCTGCAGACCTCGAGGATGTGATTGGTTTTTCGTTTGATTTCCTTTTCTGTTCTAGACTATTTGGACTTGTTATGTTCTGGATTTATTTACTTATGGACATGGTATAGATTTTATTACATCGATGGATTTGGATTTGGTTTTTATTCTACTACATGCCTGCCTGGACGGCAGAAGAGGTGAGTTCGTCGGATTTGAGCTTTACGAGTGTAGTGGAGTAGGGTGGATTTCGAGTCAGAGTATTATTTTTACTGTTTAATTATCTTAACTGCGTGGTTGTGACAGCCAGAGGCTGAATAGATTATATATAACTGCGTGGTGATGTTTTATTTTGTTGTTATTATTCCAGCCGCCTGTGGCTGAGGTATTTGTGAGATGTAGAAAAGTTTCAGATTGTCCACCGTACAGGGGAGATGCTGCCGAAATTTTCTTGGACAGGGACTCCTCTGGGGCGTGACAGAATCAAAGAATATGACATCAGTAGAGATGAAGTATCGATGGAAAGTAGGGGGAATAATACTTATACTCTTTCTGAGACCGGGGGTATCTAAGGAAGACACACTTATGAGACTGGGGAGAGAGTTTGTCAATGCCAAGATGAAGAGCATAAGCAAAACATATAGAACCAAAGACCCTAAATGGTAAAGGATGAAGAGACTGATGAGAATAAATTACATTGTGAGGTATTTTACTCTAGAGAGTTGAGGAAGACATGCGATTGATGAGATAACACACAGTAAGTGCAACGTCGCCCCAAAAATGATGAGGAACGTGAAAGTGGAGAAGAAGAATCCGAATGGTCACGAGGAGAAGACGATTCTTACGTTCTGCAACCCCATTCTGTTGAGGGATATGTGGGCAAGACATGCGATGCAACACACCATGAGATGCCAAGAGGGTACGAAACTGAGTAGATAGATACTCGTGTGCAATATCACTTTACAAAGTTCAAAGAGATACCAAATTGAGTTTTCATTTCATGGAAAAAAGATTGAAAAATAGGAAATAATTTTGAACGATCCTTCATCAGATATAACCAACTACACAGAAAAAATTGTCTATAAAAGTAACAAAATATCATGATTCTAATGTAGAAGAAATACGACTCAGACCCTAAACATCAGAATGAACCAAAACAAAAGGCGATGTAGCCCGACTTACATTACGAGGAGAAAAATAACTATGAACATGCTTTCCTAATTGACACGACTCACAAGACAAAGACTCTAAGTGAGAAAGACTTGGATGTAATTGTTTTAACTTATCCAAACTTGGATGTCCAAACTGAGTATGAATAAGAAGTGGAGATATCACCGTCGAACCAACAAGAGAGGGTTGTTGAAGCCTGTATAGGCTATGAGACTTACATATAAAGTCAATTATCCTCCCCATACTCCAGTCCTGTAAGGAAACAGAAGTTTTAGTAAAAGAGATGACAATCAAAAGCTTGAGTAAGTTGGCTTATGGACAATAAATTAAAGGGAGCTTCGAGGACATAAAGAATATTATGGATAGAAAGAGACGGGGAAGGACCAACAATACCAACACTCTGAGACTGAGTTTGGGAACCATTGGCCATGGTGACAAAGAATAAATAATCGAAAGTAGAGAGAGAAGAAAAAAGAGATTTATTACCCGTGATATGATCGGTGGCCCCAGAATCAACAAGCCAAGGACTCGAAGAGTGAATATGCCAGCAAAGGAATTACCAACGTGTGCGACGACAGCAGTGGAATCTACAGCCTGACGATCCTCATACCATTTTAGAAAGTCATCATAGGAAGGCGATGAAGCCAAACCCGGTGGCAATTGTCTAGTAGAAACTGAAGAAGTGACAGAACTCTGAGCGATCTGAGCAGTGCGAGAAGGTTGACCATGGAGACTCTAACACTTATCAATCGTGTGTCTTGGTCGGTGGCAGTGAGCACACCAAGGACGTCTTTTGCCACCCTTACGAGATGGAGGTCTGTTGTTGTTTCAAGAGACCAAAGCTGACGAGTCAACAGGAATGGAAGGAGGCAACGTCAAGACTTTGGCAGGGACACGGAGGAGAGTTGCCCAGGTACTGTCCATGGTAGCTTCTATGGGGCTACCCAGGATCTGATCGCGGTTATGAGAATAATATGTGGGTAGACCATATAAAGCCAAAGATAACAATTTCTTCCGATTTTCAAGCTCTACAACAAGAGTGGCCTCAGGTGGAAGTAATTCATTAAAGTCACAAAGAAAACTAGAGACTGAACCTAGATAGGTAGACATTGAATTCTTAACTTGATGGGCACTGAGGATGGTCATAAGATCTTCACAAACCTGATATAGTCGCTGAGAGGTGTTTGTAAAGAGTTGTTGCGCCTGTGTCCAAACAGAGTTACAAGTTTTGTAAGTGCGGAAGACATCCCTAAGAGATGGATGGATGGTGACTCGGATAATGCAACACAATTGGGCGTCAACCTTTTTCCATAGAAGACGATCGACGACTTGGACATCCTCTTCGGTGTGAGTGAGATGTGTCTCATAACCCTGTCCAACAAGCCAAAACTCAATGTGAGAGGCCCAAGAAGAGTAGATCTTACCATCCAACTGCTCGGAAGAGAGTGGTGCAGTGATGTGGTTGGTAAAGATTGAAATATTCAGCTTTGGAGTACTGGATTAAGCCATTGATCAGCTTGGTGAAAGAAGGCATATGGTGAAGAAAGGCTCAAGCGATGCAAGAAGATAGGTGAGGACGATGGAATTATAGGAAAAATAATCCTTGTCGTTGCCAAACTGCTGATCTCCCAAGCCTCCCATTGCTAGACTATAGGAGAGGATGAAGGACGGTGTGTTCACAATGCAAGAAAATGTCTGTGTCAGTTCACAAAGAGGAGAGGAGGGCGGCAGTGTCGAGCTGTTGTTGAAGAGGGGTTGAGATATGCGTGCGAAGAGGCATGCGCGATGCTGTGGCGCAAGGAATGACGACACAGAAAAAATAAATAGGGTTTGTCTTTCAACCTCGTTCTGATACCATATGGAAAAGAGAAAAATCTCTCTATTGTTTTTATTAATATGTTTACATGTATGTATTTCTACATCAGGAGAGAAAAGAAAAAATCAATCTCAATTCCAATAATTAAGAGAATCCAAATCAATCATAATCCCTACAATCAAGAGAATCTTCAGAAGTATTCAACAGTAATGTAATTAATATTACATTACTACGTTTGGTGAAAAAGTTATATAATATGCATGTAATCTTTGATTACAAAGATGATTATATTCTTTTATTTAATGTCTATTATTTTTTATAAGGAATATAATTCATATTATTATAAAATGATAAAAATATCCTCTGACCTCTGTCGGCGGTATCGGTGCTAGGCCTGCCATGGCAGGCGGGCAGTGGGCGGCGGCAATCGGCGGACGACGGCAGTGGCGACCAATGACGGCAGATGATGGCAGCATGTAATCTAACGGCAGATGGTGGCAACATATTTTTTCATTAGTTTTTAATTAATAAGATACATCTTAGGTTTTATAAGTAATATAATTCATATTATTATAAAACGATAAAAATATTCTGTGACCTCTATCGATGGTGGTGGTCGGTGATATCGACACCAAACTTGCGGTGGTAGGTAGGCGGTGGGCGGCGGCCACCAACGGACGACGTCGATGGCGGCTGATGACTGTAGATGATGGCAGCAAGTAACCTGACGGCAGATGGTGGCAACATATTTTTTTCATTAGTTTTTAATTCATATATCTTTAAAGATACATTATTACAATAAGAATATAGTCAAGTTTGTAATATAATAAAATTTTAATATAATATAATATAATTAATATTTCATTACTACGTTGGGTGAAAAAATTATATACTATGCATATAATATGATAAAAAATTTATAAGGAATATAATTCATGATAAAAATATTCTATGACCTCTGTCGATGGCGATGGTCGATAGCATCAGCGCTAGGCCTGCGACGGCAGGCGGGCAATGGGCGGTGGGCGGCATGCGGTGGCCACTGGCGAGCTACGGCGATGACGACCAATGACGACAAATGGTGGCAGCGATGTCAGCGATTAGTTGGTGTAGAAAATAGACTAGAGGTATATTGGGTATTTAAATTTTAGTTAAATATTGAGCTTGAAATGTAATTAGATTGCATGTTGTTGACTTGTAATCCATATTATAAAATTTTATTATCTTTTATTATCCAGATTATATTATATTATCTTTTATTATCCAGATACCAAATAAAGTAATCAATATAATCTTAATTATATCATATGACCGATTATTCCTCGTCAAATACAGTCTAAGTGTCTCTGCTAATTGAATTAGATTAAAGTTGTTTTTTTAAAACTATTTTTAGAAAGTATAAACAAATTTTAAATTCAAATTTAATTTTATCGGAAAAAATCTTGAATCTTCCAATTAAATAAAAAACCTTGATTAAGATTTTAGTATACTTTAATGTTTTTTTTCATTTCTTTTTTAAATTTGGTACTTACCAAATTAAATAAGCTTAATTACAAAATTTAAAATCTAATTTAAATCCAAAATATAATATTGTTCATCTTGAAACTTCTGTTCTGACCTTTGTATATTGCTTTACGGTTTCAACAATGAAGGCATTTGGGCCTTTAAATTTGGAATTGTTTCAATAATGCAAATTTGAAAGCAAAATATGCCTTAGTTTATAGAGAACTAGGGAGCATCATTTTCTTGTTCTTCATTCCAACATCCTAATAAATCCTTATAAAAAATGAAAGAAGGATATAACATACAAGTGACTAAATTTAAAATTTTAAACTTAATTGGTTGGATGCAAGGATCTTTAACTCTATGACTAAGGCGAGAAAATTAATGAACAAATATAAATAAAATACAAACATGTATTAATAAAATAGTTAATTAAAAATTACAACTTATACTAACTAAAGTTAATCTTGTTAATAGTTACTCATTTAAATAAGTATTCTAACTGTATCGATACATCTTGTGTACATCAATTTTGTAAGAGACTGAAACTCCGGGTTTTAAACTTTATTTGAAATAACATGTTTAGCACATGTTCAATCATTGGATCTTTTTTCTTGTTATTAGGCAAATTTTTCTTTAGTTTTCTTCTGGCCCACTATTGGTTATTAATATTAATTAAGCTTGTCCAGATATAAGATCTGTAGATATTCTTTTAACAGCCCTGGCTTATTTTTCCATTCTATTTGTGTTGGGTGTACACTTGTTCTTAAACAACTCTTCTACATTTTCTAGTGACTCCAATTAATTTTCTTTAAAAACTGAATCCTATCAGTCTATTGTATCCAGAGCTGCAAACATACAAGTATGGGGAAGAGAAAAATAAATAAGAAGCAAACTATCACAGGGTAGTAAAGAAGTTTCAAGCATTTCTTCTTTGAGATACCTGCATATTTCATTTCTCTTGGAACCTGACCTTTTATGATAATCAATCTACCTTTGATGATAAAAGGGCTGTTGCTTATCAAGGTTTATAACTAACTAATGTTGAAATCTTAATCATGAAATTGATGGTCCCTGACTGGAACCACATTAATAATCATTATTCTAGAATAAGTACCGTTGTTTGCGGTACTTAGTTATTTTTGTGTTCCAATATATTTTATGGTATTTAGATATGTTGGATCTCTATTCACAAGTTGTTGGAGGGATAGTACTTACTTATTTGTCAAGATGACTTGAGTTGATAATCTCAAGTTGTAAACCTGGTTGAGTTGGTCGATTGCCAAGTTGTTGCATCGATGAGTGCTCCGAGTGCCAAGTTGAGGATGTTGATACCGACAGCTTGGGGCAGACGTCGAACAAACACGGAGCTTATGCCCGAGTTACATGAGGAGCGTTACCCGAGGAACAAAGACTCCGAGTCCTGCAGCGAAGCAATCCCTTTTAAATAAATTCGTCCTCTCTGGCGGTACTAAGAGGCCATGCTTGAACGTCTTTTTCCTAGGATAAAATGACGAGATCATGATACAACCTAGCACAGGTTAACGTGACGAACTGAGCGTATATTTGAACATTATCATGGATATCTACCAAATATCGATACAAAGATGAGGAAAAATTGAGGGGATTCTCACAATGAAAGACTCTCTGTCCTCGCGCGCTCTCTCTCTCTATTCACGCTTGCTTGCTCTATGCTTCTCTTCTGTTCTCTTCAGAATCTCTTCTGTTCTCTTCACGATCAAGTAAAGAGGTGTTCAACAGCATAAGTAACCACCATTCAAGACTGGTGGCAAATTCAAGCAAGTGCCTTTCATGCACACCAAGTGCATATGACGTTCATGCAAAGCAATAACAAGGTTTGCTTTGCATGCAATGTGACACGCATGAAAAGCAACAGCATGGTATGCAAGTGACTCGTGATTTGAAGAATTCAAGACGAGCGTGAATCCCCTTGTCCGTAAAATATAGATCAGAAGATAGGTCATTCGGTGAAGAGTGATGACCCATACTTATTTTACACATGGGATCATCACTCTCCACCAATGATAGAGAATGATTCATCCTCTAGTCCGCGTTTTATGGACTAGAGAATCTAAGCTGATTCAAGAGACATACAAGAATTACGGGTAAATGTTTGTGAACTCATTGTTCCCTGACCATAGGTCACTCTTAGCAATAGTATTCGCATAAGAATCTTAATTTAGTTGGTGTAATCTGGGTCCTAAATTTATATCTCATTTACACAATCGATCAATCGTAATGTGACTTAATTAATACAAGACTAATAATCCACAAATCATGTTTCCATTCATATTTTTCCAACAAAATCATGCTTGTCAAAATTGGGATAAAAAAAATCAGAAAATTTAAAAAATAAAAAAAATCCAGTTATCAGTTTTATCAAATTAGCAGAATCAGTGAAATTAAAATTAGTAGATTATTTCATATATAATACAAATGTGAATGCATATTGTATGCCATGTCATATCCAATTATTAATAGTACAATATACAAATAATGACATATTTATTTATATGAAACTAAGAAATAATAAAAATGGACTATAATCAATATTAGAATTATATTTTTTACTATAATTACTCAATGACCAAAGATTGTTATTTTGTTTCAATGAAAGTGTTGTCATTTAATATTCAATATTACATATATAGTTTAATCTGGTCCCCCTAACTGAATTTGAATTGATTTTTAGTTAAATAAAGTGAAATTTTAGGACTATGTTGATCTAGAGAAATTATTGTATTCTCTTTTGGTCCATATATAATAACTTCACTTAATTGATAGTGTGCGAGAGTAAGTTAGGTGAGCCATCTATTTCAACGATGGCTAAGTTGAATTAATGGGTGATCCTTGATTTGATAGCGAATCTCATGATGTAAGAAGGCAAAGAAATTTAAGAGGGTGACAAATACACTTTCTTCCTTGGAGTTCTTGAAGAGATTAATAGAAAGACTAGATAAATCATGTTTTGCAAGGTCATCTCAATTGACCAAATTTCAATTTCATGTGTTTTCACATTAAATTTGGATTTCTTCACATTTTAATGTAAACTAACTAATTTCTAGTTAACTTTTTTATTTTTTAAATTTTTTCCTTAATTTCTTTGAGATTGCTCATTTCATTGATGCAACTCGAGCAATCCGTTTTGGTACATGTGCCTTTTTTATTGAGTTCAATGAACAATCCACTAACCATCTTCTCCTCTGAACAATAATTTAGAAATAAGAATTCATCTTTTACGAAAGTATAGAGGAACAATAATACGTTTACCATTACTTACGAATTAAAGCATAAAAAGATGATTTAAAGAATAAAAGAATATACAACAAGAATCTAGAGATTGAGCACAGTTATCAGAGTAGCATGGGTGTTGCGTCGAAATTTTAGAGTTTGGTGAGAGTAGCAAATGATCAAAAGTGTGTTCTGAAGCTCCTATTCACAGATTCTTTTATTGACCATTCCGAACGCTTAGATCACCTTCCGAGCGCCCCTAGCATAGCCTATCGTATTTGACTTCGTCACAATTTATCCTCTAGGAGCTTGGATCCCTTCTGGATACTTGACTGCTGATGTGGCACACTTTGGATGAAGCTTTATCTGTCTCCTTCTGTTGGGATATGCCCGATGGGGTTGTGTACTAGAACACGTTTTATAAACATGCAGAGTGGAAAATAAAATGATAATAATTTTTAATTATTACATCACACACACCACACATATACAAGGATATAATATGCCAAATATGATCGCATAATTAAAATTTTACGGGAAGTAAATTTACGCTAGGTATACCTTACGGATGACCTGTAATGAGAAGGACATCAATCGTAATGACGTTGTTAAACCTCGCCTCTATTCGTATCCACGCCGAGCTCCTCAAGACCACTCCTTGAGTATAAGTCTCTCCTTCGGAAGTTACTAGCCATGAGCGAAGAAGAGGGAAGAAGAGAAGCACACAAGGGAGAGTTTTTCTCCCTTGTGGTGGTCACGACAACAAGAGGGAGCACCCTCTTGTTAGCGGTGGGAGAGAGAGGAGAGGGAGAGGAGGATTGGGTTTTCAAAAGCCAATTAACCAAATAATGAAACTTATATCTAATTCTCTCCCAATTACATATATATATATATAATCCTTTTTAATGAGTTGGATTAGAAAGTCCAAATCCAACCCATTACCCCTTAACCAAAAATTAGCTTATTAACCCCTTGGTTTGATTCACAACTAAAATAAGTTGGTTCATGACTAATTCATCATTAAACCAAATATAGTTTAACTCTACCATAAGAGATGTAGCTCATCCGCTCTTCCATTATGACAAATATTTTCATATTTATCTTATATATAGTCCAACTAAATATTTATTTCTTGATCTAAAAATCCTATCTTTAACTTATTTTACGTCTTTTAAAGACTCATTAGTGCATGTGAACCAATAGGTTCTCGATTTATCTTAGTTATCTATAATTAACTACTTAATTATAGAACGATCATGAGTGGCAACTAGTAGTACATTATGTGTTGGTGCGGGAAGTATCCGACGATCGAACCTTAGTTTTAATAATGCCAAAGGGATTCAAAGTTATGATTAATTGTTATCTAAAGTGCTTAAATGAGATTGCAGAAAAGTCCTAGCTGCGGTTAGGCAAGGTGAAAACCCTAGGGGGTGGTAACCCTAGGTCCCAGGGGGTGGTAACCCTAAGTGGTAGAAAACCCTAAAGTCCAGTCGGTCTGGAGGATCGGATTGACATCAGGTAACTCTCCTGAGAGGAGTAGGTGAGGACGCGTTCCTTGTGGAGGGAATAGTAGGCGTCGGGTCGACCTAGGGTTTCCGGTTGGAAATTCGAAGTCAGACCCGGACAGTCCGGAGACTGTCAAATACTAATTCAATCATATTTTCGTGTGCTAACTTTGTCTTGCAGGGTATATGTGTATTTTGTGGACTAACACATTGTGCAGGGACAAAAGAGCACATTTGGCCTCGGATGAACAGTGTCCGAGGCACCTCCATGGAGTTTGGAGGCGCCTCGGGTGCGAGCCAAAAGAAGCCAACGCAGCAGTGCTGGAGGCGCCTCGGACCAGGCTGGAGGTGTCTTGGACCAGGCATTGGAGGTGCCTTGAAGGCGCCTTCAAGTAGATAGGGTGCGTCCTGGCTCGATCTGATCCGTGTGGATGACTCGGTGCGTTGGAGGCGCCTCGGACATGCTTGGAGGCGCCTTCAGCACAATATAAAAGAAGATCTCAAAGGCAGCAGTAAATACACGAATTCCAAGCAATCCTTACGCTGCAAGCTGCTTATGAGACGATCCCGAAGTGCTGCAACAACTTCCCGACGACCCAAAGCTTTAGTTTCCATTTTGCTGTTGTCGGTATAAAGTTTACTTACAGTTTATTCGTACTTAGCTTGTAATAGATTTTACGAAAAATAGTTGTTGCCCACCGTAAACGCTCAACGAGTGTGGGCGTTGGAGTAGGAGTCGCTTAAGGCTCCGAACCAAGTAAATCTTGGTGTGTTTTTGTGTGTTTGTCTTTATTTCATTTCCACTTCTTTATTACTCGAACGATTTATGAACGTCTTTACGAATCCGAAATCGAGTGAAAGCCACGAGCGCTATTCACCCCCCCTCTAGCGCTTTCGATCCAACAATTGGTATTAGAGTGGGGTTGCTTTGAATCGATGCAACCACCGTTTAAGTAATTTTTTTCGTGGTATTTTCAATTTTACGGAGTCAATTAGATTTAGCTTAATAGCTAAATTCTAATTATTCTTTTTCGAATCGATTTTAACTCGAAATCGGTGCAACACCACTCGAGTTCATTTTTTTAAACTTATTCCCGCACTACTAATCCAAGACCTAGTCTTGGGACATCTCTTCTATTGTGTTTTTGTATATTAACTAAATGGCTCAGCAACAAGGATATAGCACCGTTCGTCCCCCGCTCTTCACCGGAGAAGACTTCGGATACTGGAAAGGACGAATGGAGAATTTCCTCAAAATCCAGTTCGAGACGTGGATGATCGTCAAGACGGGATTGGATCTACCAACTTACAAAGACGGCAAACCTACACCCTGCGAGGACTGGGAACCAACATTAATCAAGAAGGTGGAGGCAAATGTCAGAGCAACATGTACCCTCTAGTGCGGACTAAAAAAGGAGGAGCTAAACTGCGTCAGTCCATTCTCGAGCGTCAAGGAGCTATGGGAGAAGCTGATCGAGCTTCACGAAGGGACCTCCGATACCAAAGTAAGTAAGCGAGACTTGTTATTCAATAAATTATATAACTTAAAAATACAGGAAGGTGAGATGACTAGCCATCTCCATGCTCGAATTCAAGAACTACTAAATGGACTCCATGCGATCAAACAGAAGGTAGATAACAGGGACATCATAAAGTACTCTTTAAATGTCTTTCTGAGGAATACTTTGTGGGCATCCATGGTAGATGCCTACAAGGTTTCTAAGGACCTCTCTACTATTAAATTAGATGAATTATTTTCCGAGTTTGAGCTTCATGAACAGACTAACTCACGTCCGGCCAAGAAAGGGTTGGCTTTGATTGTAGGTACAGTAAGAGCATGCGAGTCAAAATCAAAACATAGAACCGAACAAGAATTAGAAGAGGAACAAGATTCGGAAGACGACGACGAGCTCACCGAATTCATCAATCTAATGAAAAAACTCTACATAAAGAAGGGCTTCAACAAAAAGGATGTCAAAAAGGTCATCCAGACCAAAGAAGCTCAATCAAGTACAAAAGTTAAATTTGAGGTGACTTGCTACAGGTGCAATCAGAAGGGGCACATCAAAGAGATCTGCCCGAACCAAAAGGATCCAAAGAAACCAAGAAGGAAGAAGGCTCTTAAGGCCACTTGGGACGAATCTTCTTCCGAGGAATCCGACGACGAAGAAGTCGAGCAGGCAAGCCTCCTCGCATTGACGGCCCGGGACAACACCAACGAATCCGGAAGCGAGGACGAATCGGAAGCCGAGCCCGAGAGAAGCCACGGATCCATATCCATTTCTGAAGGGCCAAACCCCTCTGTAAGTATGAATCGTCTTTACAGCTTAATAAATTATTTAATGCATAAAGTAGCCAAGTATAAAGTTCAAATCAAGTCACTTCTAAAGGAGGTAACACTCCTTAAAGAAGTAACTAATATCGAATCCTTGACTGATCCAGTTCAAACTGGAACCTCAACTCAAGTTCAAAAACTTGAGGAAGAAAATTCCAACCTGAGAAGTCAAGTCAAGGATTTGAAGACTACCCTAGAACGGTTTTCTATGGGATCCAAGAACCTTGACCTAATTCTTGGGACTCAAAGAGCCGTTTACAATAGAACTGGACTAGGTTTTAAATCTAAAAAGAAATATAGATCTTACCTATCGTTAGTCAACAAACTAAATAGTAAACTAGTCCAAGCATGGGTACCCAAGTCCAACCTAGTCAATCAAGTTGGACTTGGTCAATACTGGGTCCCCAAGGATCAAGTACATTACCTTGATAGACCTTATCGAGGCTATGATCCAGGGGAAGCAAAAAGAAAAACTATAATAATTAATAAATAAATATAATCTAAATAAATAAATAATTAATTAATAAATAAATATAATCTTAACAAATAAATAATTAATAAATAAAAAACACCTTAACAAATAAAATTAAAAAGGAAAAATCAAATGGAGGCTCCAGAATAGCTGGCACCTCCAAAAGGAATCTACCCGACAGGGTAACCGAACACAACCTGTTGGATCGAGAAGCGCTAGAGGGGGGGGGGGTGAATAGCGCTCGTGGCTATCTTGTTCGATTATCGGAATCGTAAGAATTATCGGAGTAATTAAGCAGCGGAATAAAACAAAGTATGCACACAGAGACAGGAGGATTTTTACTTCGTTCGGAGCCTTGATCGACTCCTACTCGAAGGTCCGCGATCCTTGATCGCTTCCGGTGGGCAACAACTATAAGCTCGTTAAAAGATTACAATTATGAGTACAAATAAAAGCTATAAATATTATACCGACAACAAGAAATGCTAATTCTGAAGCTTCGGGTCGTCGGGCAATTGTAGTAGCACTTCGGAGCGTCTTTTGGAGCAGCACGTTGATGAAAGATCACTTGGAATTCGTTAGTATGAAGTGCTAGTCGAAACCCCCTTATAAAGGGTGTTCAAGGTGCCTTGAAGGCTGTTCAAGGCGCCTTGAAGGCTGTTCAAGGCGCCTCCATGCTGCCTGGTCTTCCGCGTGGATCAAAACTGACCTGGTCGAATTTCATCCATTCAAGGCGCCTTATATCCCTCTCAAGGCACCTTCCAAGGCGCCTTCTGCCTTCTCCAAGGCGCCTCCAAAGGTGCTTCGCAGCCAGCTCAGCCTTTGCACCCGAGGCGCCTCCAAGCTCCATGGAGGCACCTCGGACACTGTTCATCCGAGGCTTTAGGTTGCTCCTTTGCTCCTACAAGATGCGTTAGTCCCAAACACTATCCTGCAACACAAAGTTAGCACAATAAACATTATAAAAGAAGTATAGACAGTCTCCGGACTGTCCGAGTCTGACTTCGGGTTTCCAACCGGAAACCCTAGGTCGACCCGACGCCTACTGTTCCCTCTACGGGGAACGCGTCCTCACCTACTCCACTCAGGAGATTTACCTGTTGCCAGTCGATCCTCCAGATCGACTGGACTTTTGCTCAGCATTCGATGCTTCCGAACTTTCTGCTGGACATCCGTTTCCTCGGCTAGTCCAGTTTTTCACCTGGTTCGCGACACCAGGACTTTCCACTTAGGGTTACCACCCCCTAGGACTTTTGCCTGAAGCCATCGACCTGCCAAGACTTTCCGCATAGGGTTACCACCCCCTATGACCTAGGGTTACCACCCCCTAAGGTTTTCCCTTTACCTAACCGTAGCTAGGACTTTTCTCCACCTAGGGTTACCACCCCCTAGGACCTAGGGTTACCACCCCCTAGGGTTTTCACCTGCCTAACCGCAGTTAGGACTTTCCTGAAACACTCATTCAACATGTTAGATGACAGAGAATCTTAACTTTGAATCCCTTTGTCATTATCAAAACTTAGGTTCGATCGTCGGATGCTTCCTGCACCAACAATCTCCCCCATTTTGATTATGGCAACAAAAATTCAAAGTTAAGAAAATAATGTCATTAAAAGATAAGCATGAAAATACAAGCATAATGATAGTTAAGTGCAGAGCTAAATTAAGTGCAGAGCTCCCCCTTAATATAAAGACTCCCCCTTAATAAAAGCTCACTTTTTAAAATTTGAATTTCTTTCAATTTTCTTTAATTCTTTGAATTCTTTAATTTTAATTCTTTGAATTTTCTCTTCTACTCTCCCCCTTTGCCATATATCAAAAATCAGTTGAACGCAAGTTTTAAGATTTTAAGAAAATAATCTTTTTAAGAGAAGGTAGAAGAAGGCTAATATATGGATGATTTCGAGTGATGCCTTTAGCCACTTTTGAGACTTGGTTGTTTTTAGACAGACATACCTAACTAAAGTTAGAAAAACTTAGCTAGATTTTTTTTTTTTTTTTTGATAAAGAGGGAGTGACTCAATGTTTAATTTAGGTTATTTATTTTAGTTGGTCTTTAATTCCAAGCATGAGGTTAAATAGATTTTAAGTTATCCAGATTGTTTTGTTTAGGTATCAGAGCCCTAAAGTATGAGCATGCTCAAACTTCAAATCTCCATTTCCTTCAGGGCTAATTCCATATTCTTGTAAGTCTAGTAAATTTAGGGGAGCAAGATTTTCAAGTTAGTTTTTCAAGTATTTTTCAAAGGATTTTGAAATAAGTTTTTCAAGAATTTTTCAAAGGATTTTGAAATAAGTTTTTCAAGTATTTTTCAAAGGATTTTGAAACTAGTTTTTCAAGTATTTTTCAAAGGATTTTGAAATAAGTTTTTCAAGTATTTTTCAAAGGATATTGAAACTAGTTTTTCAAGTATTTTTCAAAGGATTTTGAAATAAGTTTTTCAAGTATTTTTCAAAGGATTTTGAAATGATTTTGAAAAAAAATTTCAAAAGAATTTTGAAATTAAGTTTTGAAAAGATTTTTTAAAATGATTTTGAAATTAATTTTGAAAATATTTTTTAAATAATTTTGAAAATATTTTTTAAATAATTTTGAAAAGATTTTGAAAAGATTTTTTTTTTAAAATAATTTTGAAAAGATATTTTAAATAATTTTGAAATGATTTTTTAAATAATTTTGAAAATATTTTTTAAATAATTTTGAAATGATTTTTAAAAGGTTTTAAAATAATTTTGCAAAGTTTTTTTTAAAAATAATTTTGAAATTAAGTTTTGAAAAGATTTTTAAAATAATTTTGAAATTAAGCTTTGAAAAGATTTTTAAAATGATTTTGAAAATAAATTTTGAAAAGATTTTTTAAATAATTTTGGAATTAAGTTTTGAAAAGATTTTTAAAATGATTATGAAATTAAGCTTTGAAAAGATTTTTAAAATAATTTTGAAATTAAGCTTTGAAAAGATTTTTAAAATGATTTTGAAATTAAGTTTTGAAAAGATTTTTTAAAACGATTTTGAAATTAAGTTTTGAAAAGATTTTTAAAATGATTTTGAAAATAAATTTTGAAAAGATTTTTTAAATAATTTTGGAATTAAGTTTTGAAAAGAGTTTTAAAATGATTTTGAAATTAAGCTTTGAAAAGATTTTTAAAATAATTTTGAAATTAAGCTTTGAAAAGATTTTTAAAATGATTTTGAAATTAAGTTTTAAAAATAATTTTGAAATTTAAGTTTTTAAAATAATTTTGAAATTTAAGTTTAAAATAATTTTGAAATTTATGTTTTTAAAATAATTTTTAAATTTAAGTTTTTAAAATAATTTTGAAATTTAAGTTTAAAATAATTTTGAAATTTAAGTTTTTAGAATAATTTTGAAATTTAAGTTTTTAAAATAATTTTGAAATTTAAGTTTTTAAAATAATTTTGAAATTTAAGTTTTTAAAATAATTTTGAAATTTAAGTTTTTGAAATTTAAATTAATTATCAGTTTGATTTTAATTACTTAGTCATCTCACCCGATTTAAATTCTCAATCAGGGAATCGTATAATTTTTGTGAGATGAATTGAGGTTCAATTTAAGGATTTGGTTTAGTCTTGTGTTAGATTCAGGTTTAGCTTTGGGTTCAACAAGTAAGCATTCTTTGGATAAACTTCTGGGCTATGGTGAGTCACAAGGAGCTCATTAAAGTAACCATGCCTTCGAGGTTTTCCAAATAGTCCTACCCATTGAACTTAATACTAAAACTTGGTCTAACTAGTTAGGATCCATTTAAGGGTAGCTTCGGTCAATTCCACTTAGCCAAATGCACCAGATCGAAGCCATATCTTCCTAGACATGCGATGCTCAAGCTTTCCTAACGTACTATCATCCAAAAACTTCACCAGTACTGTGGTTCAAGTTAAACTTATCCCGTTTTAATCTAACCTTAATTACCCTGCCGGGTAATCTATTCTTGTTTTACCCATTCCGGGTAAATTAGGTTCAGTTACCCTTTCGGGTAGTTCAGTTGGAGGTGCCAACTAGTTTGGATCCTCCATCTATTTTTCATTTTCATAATTTCGACTTGTTGAATTTTGAATTTGTAATTTAATTTTGAATTTTTAATTTAATTTCGAATTTTGAATTTGTATTTTAATTTTGAATTTTTAATTTTGAATTTTGAATTTGTAATTTAATTTTGAATTTTTAATTTAATTTCAAATTTTGAATTTTGAATTTGTAATTTAATTCTAAATTTTGAATTTGTAATTTAATTTTGAATTTTTAATTTAATTTCGAATTTTGAATTTTGAATTTTGAATTTGTAATTTAATTTTAAAATTTTAATTTAATTTCGAATTTTGAATTTTGAATTTTGAATTTGTAATTTAATTCTAAATTTTGAATTTGTAATTTAATTTTGAATTTTTAATTTAATTTCGAATTTTGAATTTGTAATTTAATTCTAAATTTTGATTTTGTAATTTAATTTTGAATTTTGAATTTTGAATTTGTAATTTAATTTTGAATTTTTAATTTAATTTCGAATTTTAAATTTTGAATTTGATTTTTAATTTTGAATTTTGAATTTAATTTCGAATTTTAAATTTCGAATTTGATTTTTAATTTTAAATTTTGAATTTGTAATTTAATTTTGAATTTTTAATTTAATTTCAAATTTTTAATTTAATTTCGAATTTTGAATTAAGATCGTTTTCATTTCAGCTTTCCCTGGATCACGGCCTCGATATGGTTTGTCGAGGTAGTATATTTGATCCTTCGGAACCCAGTATTGGCCAAGTCCAATTTGATTGATCAATTTGGACTTGGGGACCCATGCTTGGACTGATTTACTACTTTGTTTGTTTATTAAGGATAAATAAGATTTATATTTCTTTTTACTTTTATATCTTAGCCCAGTTTTATTATAGACGGTTCTTTGTGTCCCAAGAATTAGATCCAAATTCTTGGAGCCCAGAGAGAACTTTTTTAAAGTAATTTTTAAATCTTTTAACTGATTTTTCAGATTTGAATTTTCTTTCTCAAGTTGTTGTACTTGAGTTGAATCTTCAGTTTGAACTTGATTAGGTAAAGATTTTGAGTTAGTTACTCCTTTAAGAATGGTTACTTCTTTTAGAAGTGACTTAATTTTCAAATTTGATTTGGCTAATTTGCGAAGTAAATAATTGACTAAGTTATTAAGCCTAGGAATACTTACAGCGGAGTCTGGCCCTTCGGAAACGGATGCGGATCCGTGGCTTTGCTCGGAGTCGGCTTTTGATTCGCTCTCGGATTCGATGATCTGGTCCCGGGCCATCAATGCGAGTAAACTCGTTTGGTCGAGTTCGTCGTCTTCGTCCTCCGAAGAAGATTCGTCCCAGGTTGCCTTTAGGGCCTTCTTTCTTCTTTGCTTCTTGGCTTCCTTTTGATTGGGGCAGTTGCCTTTTATATGCCCCTTCTGGTTGCACCCGTAGCAAGTGACTTCGAACTTTGCCTTTGAGTTCTGTTGACCCTCCTTGGATTGAACTGCCTTCTTTAGATCTTTCTTGTTGAATCTCTTCTTCTTCTTGTAGAGCTTCTTCACGAGATTCACTAGTTTGCTGGTCAGTTCATCCTCTGAATCTTCTGAGTCGGGTTTGTCTTCTGATTCTGATTCAATCTTTCGCCGTACTGTTGATTCCCTTGTTCGACTTGTACCTGCAACCAAAGCAATGCCCTTCTCGGATGGCTGTGCATTAGTTTGTTCATGGAGTTCAAATTCACTAAATAATTCGTCTAATTTTAAGGAAGACAAATCCTTAGAGACTTTGTAGGCATCTACCATTGATGCCCACAATGAGCTCCTAGGAAATGAGTTAAGAGCATACCTTATTATATCTCTGTTTTCTACCTTTTGCCCGATTCCATGAAGGGAGTTCAGAATATCTTGAATTCGAGCGTGTAAAGAACTTGCCGTCTTGCCTTCCTGCATTTTCAAATTGTATAATTTGTTAAGTAACAGATCACGCTTACTTACCTTGGTTTCCGAGGTGCCCTCGTGTAGTTCGATCAGTTTCTCCCATAGTTCCTTTGCGGAGGAGAATGGACCGACTCTGTTGAGCTCTTCTTTGGTCAGACCGCATTGGATGGTGCAGGTGGCTTTGGCGTCGGCTTCCACTTTTTTGATAAATGCGGGCTCCCAGTTCTCACAGGATGTAGGCTTACCGTCTATACCAGTTGGTAGTTGCAGTCCTGTTTTGACGATCATCCAGGTGTCGAACTGGATCTTTAGATATATATCCATTCGCTCCTTCCAATATCCGAAGTCTTCTCCGGAAAATAATGGGGGACGAACGGTGCTATATCCTTCTTGTTGGGCCATTTAGATCTACAAAAAATAGAAACAACAAGATCTATTCCAAGACTAAGTCTTGGATTAGTAGTGTGGGAGGAAGGAAAAAATAACAGGCTCAAGTGGTATCGACCAACTTTGAGCAGAAAATCGATTCGTAAAAAGAAATTAGAATATAGCTATGAGGCTAAATTCTAATCGACTCCGAACAAAACCACGAAAAAAATTGTCTCGAATAGTTGTTGCACTGATTCAAGACGACCCCGCTCTAATACCAATTGTTGGGTCGAGAAGCGCTAGAGGGGGGGGGGGGTGAATAGCGCTCGTGACTATCTTGTTCGATTATCGGAATCGTAAGAATTATCGGAGTAATTAAGCAGCGGAATAAAACAAAGTAAGCACACAGAGACAGGAGGATTTTTACTTCGTTCGGAGCCTTGATCGACTCCTACTCGAAGGTCCGCGATCCTTGATCGCTTCCGGTGGGCAACAACTATAAGCTCGTTAAAAGATTACAATTATGAGTACAAATAAAAGCTATAAATATTATACCGACAACAAGAAATGCTAATTCTGAAGCTTCGGGTCGTCGGGCAATTGTAGCAGCACTTCGGAGCGTCTTTTGGAGCAGCACGTTGATGAAAGATCACTTGGAATTCGTTAGTATGAAGTGCTGGTCGAAACCCCCTTATAAAGGGTGTTCAAGGGGCCTTGAAGGCCGTTCAAGGCGCCTCCATGCTGCCTGGTCTTCCGCGTGGATCAAAACTGACCTGGTCGAATTTCATCCATTCAAGGCGCCTTATATCCCTCTCAAGGCGCCTTCCAAGGCGCCTTCTGCCTTCTCCAAGGCGCCTCCAATGGTGCTTCGTAGCCAGCTCAGCCTTTGCACCCGAGGCGCCTCCAAGCTCCATGGAGGCGCCTCGGACACTGTTCATCCGAGGCTTTAGGTTGCTCCTTTGCTCCTGCAAGATGCGTTAGTCCCAAACACTATCCTGCAACACAAAGTTAGCACAATAAACATTATAAAAGAAGTATAGACAGTCTCCGGACTGTCCGAGTCTGACTTCGGGTTTCCAACCTGAAACCCTAGGTCGACCCGACGCCTACTGTTCCCTCTACGGGGAACGCGTCCTCACCTACTCCACTCAGGAGATTTACCTGTTGCCAGTTGATCCTCCAGATCGACTGGACTTTTGCTCAGCACTCGATGCTTCCGGACTTTCTGCTGGACATCCGCTTCCCCGGCTAGTCCAGTCTTTCACCTGGTTCGCGACACCAGGACTTTCCACCTAGGGTTACCACCCCATAGGACTTTTGCCTGAAGCCATCGACCTGCCAAGACTTTCCGCATAGGGTTACCACCCCCTATGATCTAGGGTTACCACCCCCTATGGTTTTCCCTTTGCCTAACCGCAGCTAGGACTTTTCTCCACATAGGGTTACCACCCCCTAGGACCTAGGATTACCACCCCCTAGGGTTTTCACCTGCCTAACCGCAGTTAGGACTTTCCTGAAACACTCATTCAACATGTTAGATGACAGAGAATCTTAACTTTGAATCCCTTTGCCATTATCAAAACTTAGGTTCGATCGTCGGATGCTTCCTGCACCAACACAACATACCCGACAGGGTAATTAGAACTAGAATAAAAGGGGCTAAGTTTAACTTGACCCACAGTACTGGTGAAGTATTGGATGAGAGTACGTTAGGGAAACTTAGCCTATGCATGTCTTGGAAGATATGACTTCGACCTGGTGCATTTGACTAAGTGGAACTGACCGAAGCTACCCTTTATGGATCCTAACTAGTTAAACCAAGGTTTTGTACTAAGTTCAGTGGATAGGACTATTTGAAAAACTTTGAAGGCAAGGTTACTTTAATGATGTCCAAGTGACTCACCATAGCCCAGAGGTTTATCCAAAGAATACCTGTTTGCTGAGCCCAAAGCTAAACCTGAATCTAATACAAAATTAAATCAAACCCTACAATTGAACCTAATTCATCTCACAAAATTATAGAATCCTATGATTGAAAAATCTGGATTGGGTGAGATGACTAAGGACTAAAATCTCATTAAATAAAATTAAAATTAAATCATTAAATAAAATTAAAATTAAATCATTAAATTAACTCATTTAAAATTAGATCAAATTAAATTAAATTAAATCATTAAATCAAATTAAATCAATGTTTTTTTTCAAAATTAAATTAACTTAAATATTTTGTCAAAATTAACTTAAATGTTTTTTTAAAAATTAAATTAACTTAAACAGTTTTCAAAATTTAATTAACTAAATACTTTTCAAAATTTAATTAACTTAATACTTTTCAACTTTTAATTAAATTAATGTTTTACAAAATTTTAATTAACTCAAACATTTTTCAAAATTTAATTAACTAAACACTTTTCAAAATTTAATTAAACATTTTTCAAAATTTAATTAACTAAACACTTTTCAAAATTTAATTAAACATTTTTCAAAATTTAATTAACTTAAATGTTCTTCAAAATTAAATTAACTTAAATGTTTTTCAAAAATTTGACTAAACATCTCTTTTACAACTTAATCAACTTAACATTATTTTATATATATATATATATATATATATATATATATATATATATATATATGTATATATATATATATATATATATATATATATATATATATATATATATATATATATATATATATATATATAATAAAATTTTTAAAAAAAAGGCACCTGTCGCAGGCGCCTCCCACACGAGGGAGGCGCCCTCAAATCACGGCGCGAAATTTCCCACCGCCTCAACTAAAGGCGCCTTGGATGATCTCCGAGGCGCCTCCAACAGCTTACTTAAGGCGCCTTAAGCGTCGTCTAAGGCGCCTTAAATCCCAAATTTCATAAACGAACAGAATACTTTCTGTTCGTTCACGACACAACGTTCCCACGCGATTTCGTCTCCCAATCCGGCGATTTCTCCCCTCTAAGGCGCCTTCAACCCCTTCAAACTCCTTTCATCATCCTACAATGCCTCCTAGGTATATCTTCAACCATCCTATTATCCTTATATGTTATTTTTATGTATTTTTTTGTTATATGTTGCATAAATCAGAAAACGCCTACATGCTAATCCTACACCGGCTAGGACTCCTACGGATCCTAGATTCCCCTCTGAGCGGCATAGGGTAGACTTTGCTACATTTACATTTGAATCCATTAAACCTAGGTACGTAGGTAGGTCATTTTTTGTCCAGTTTTGTCACCCCGCGGTCCAAATGATAGAATACTATCAGTTAGGGAAATTGGTTTACTGCAACAATACAGTAAACCAGGATTTGTGTGCACAGTTCTATCACAACCTCGAGAAGGTTGATGATAGTACGTATTTCACCAGAGTTGGTGGATCCGACATCTAGTTTACTCCCTCCCTGATTCGCACTAGTTTAGAGCTTAGGGAGGCTACCATTCGGTGATCCCTATTCCCATATCACCTTAGACACCATCTATATGCATTTTTTCGGGGAAGAGAGACCATTTGGCCTGATTGAGTTCAGGTCAACTCTTCTTAGGGTTCAGGACTACGTTATGTACAGAGTCCTCACAGCATGCATTTTGCCGATCACATCTCGGGATGTCACGAAGATGCAATCCTCTCACTCATTCTTTCTGTACGCCCTGAGTCAGCGTTTAGATATAGATATTGCATTACATATGTTCCATCTAACGACCCAATTTTTCCTATTTTAAGTTCTAAAAGTCTATAAAAATATTTGGAAATACTTTTAAAATATTCTAGAGATTTTTAGGAATTTTTAGAGTATTTTTATGTAATTTTTGGAGGTCGTTTAGTAGGGTTACAAAAAAAAAAAGAAGTTTTGATAAAAAAACGTTGAAGGTGAGACTCGAACCCGAGACCTTGACCCGAGCCGAATCTCAGCCGAACCCAGCCCAACCAGCTGAGCTACACGGTTTTATTAACCTAATATGGAGAGAAATAGATTTAAGCATAGTTGGAATCGAATTAAAACTAAGTTATAAAGGGTTAAGTGTTTTTCCCGTGACCTAAACCTAAACTTTCCTCTCCTTTTCTCTCCCGACGGCGCGATTCTTCTTTCTCGGGCGAAAAGGGGGCGACGGCGCTAGGGCTCGTTTCCGGTGGCCGGCGAGGACTTCTTTCCGGGAGTTGTTCGCGGATTCGTGGTCTCCTCGTCAAGGAGAACACGCGGATAGGAAGGGATCGCCGAAACCTTCACCTCATCCGAACCCTAGATCTCTTTCTCCGGTTGTAAGTCCAAGAACCCATTGTAAGTGCTTCTCACCTGCGGTAGGAGTAGCTTTCGGGGTTTTCGTTTGCGTTTTTGTTGTTGTGTAATGAACAGGAGCAGCTTTTCATTCTAGCATATGGTTTTGATTTCAACCCTTGCTCTAACAATTTGGTTTAAGATTGGTTCATGTTCTTTTGATATTTTTAGAGCACGGACAGAATGTTTAAGGGTCTTCCTTGATTGTTACAGCATGTTAATTTAAATGTATTTACCATACATTTCAAGCATGTCTATGTAGTCATATTTCCTTCAAGTCACAGCATGATTAAAGGATTGTTAAGGTTCAGAAATAAGTTGGTTTTACAAACTTGCTGTTCGGAATTTTGTTGCTGCCGTGGGCTTGACCAAATTTATTTCCTATGACCAAGTAGTTTTTAATTGCTGTTGAGTTTTGTTTGAATATATACTTTTATATATCAGTGGAATATGGTTTTAGAATCTCTTGTATAATGTATTTATGTGAGAAGTACAAGCAAGCAAGACTAAAGTCACAAGTTGATCCTGAATTCCAGAATTTAGAATCAAAGCACACTAAGTGCTTAAATAAATGCCAAGGCATTTTATTATAAGAAGTATTTAAAGATAAAAAGTATTTTACTTTTAAAGGGCATGTACCGGACACAAGGTCCAAGGGATGGGCTCCAAGATGCCTCTAGGCACAAGGCCTAGAAGTATCTTAGTAGTTTCGGGATTAGCTACCTCGATTCTTACTAAGAATGCGCGCAAAGTGGTACAATGCCGGGCCCAAGAAAAGTTGAATATTATTTTAAAGTATAAAGAGTATAAGTTGGGGAACAAATGGAACAAGTTCTTTTACCTAAGTTGCAAATTTTAGCAAGTGGAATCTGTTGTTCCTTTTTGAGATGCATGATTTAGTTTTAGTTGCTATTTTCATGTGGAGCATGTATTTCCTGCTTTCCTCTATGCACATGCATTCTTTATCAAGTTTTTGTGAGTAGATAGCACTTACTAAGCTTTTAGCTTATAGATACTACTTTCCTCCTACTGTAGATACAGATAAGAGTAAAGGAAAAGCTATAGTGTTATAGAGGAAGGCGACAAGGAGACGCTGGTGGTGTGTGTGTGGTGGCTGATATGGAAGCTTGGGACCTTGCTAAGAAATTTCTGCGAGTTAATCGAATTAGTTTTCTTCTCAAATAATTAGGAGAATTTAGAGAAATATAGATTCTTGCTCCTTCTGTTTTGCTGTTTTGAAGTTGTTCAAATGCTTTTGTTCTATTGAATTTCTGAAGATGTTTTGATGCAGTTTACAGTAGGATAATGCTAGAATCTGGTATTGGCAATATTCTGTTGCAGAAAAAAAAAGAAAAGATTGTTGAACTGATTAAATAATTTGTTATTATTAGTTTGAACAATATGCCTTTATTTAAGCCATCTTTATGCTTAAAGTATTTGATTAGATGTAGCTGTTGACTTATTGGAACAGATCATTTTATTTGTATAGTGAATGCAGTATCGCAATTAATATATATCGATGCCTGATATTGCAACTGATTGCAATATAGTTTTGCTGTATAGTTTTGATATGTTTCTGTTGGTATAATTATGTTATAAATGCATGTGATGTCGGCATGGTATTTTGGTACGCTGAACAATAGATATTCTGTCAAAATTTTAAGTTTTCTAGAAATATTTAGTACAACTTACTATACTGTTATAGCTTGCTAGAATATCCTGTTTAGATATTTCTGGAATGTTTGATATAGCTGCTGTTGTGTTTTCTAATTAGTTGTCGGAGTTCACTTTTATTTCTGTGGTTCAATCAGAATGTTGGTACCATTATGCTGATTCGTTCCTTTAGAAAAGATTAAATATGTTAGTTGTAAGTGTTAGCAATATTATTCAATTGCCTTAGGGTGCTTTGGAAATCCAACATGTTGTAAAATTAGAAATGCATGTTATATTTACTTACGTGATGTATGTTTAGTGGGAAATTTTAAAGAACCATGGTTCTGCATGCTTCAGCTATTACATGATTGCATGTTTGGATTTTATTCCCTCAATATTTTATGTATTGCTAACATGAGAGAAAGTAGCACCAGTTAAGTGAAGTCTATAGTTAGTAAATAAGTAACGTTCACCCTAGAGAGTAGATAGAAGGGTGGTCGTTACATTCCTTAACATCATACATGCATCTAGTACAGTCACATCAGGAGTAGTCCACATGTCCTACTGTCATATCTTGACTCAGATCTTTTCCTCCCTCAGGATAGACATGGCCGTAGGGACACTTATCCCCCTGACACTATACGACGAGTTAGGGCAGCGTAGTCTTCGGTTAGCCAGTATAGAGGTCACCGCTGAAGGGATTCTAGCCTGGAAGGGTCGGCCACAGCCAGCCGCTGCTCCTATTGCTCCAGAGGATGAGGATGCACCTGACATTGTCCCAGGCGAGGGTGAGGAGTGGCCCGACTTCTTAGTCGAGGAGTTTTTCGGAGATCCATTTCCCTCCACCTCCGTAGGGCCTTCTACTTCAGCTGGGCCTTCGACTTCGACACCACTTTCTGTCGAGGACAGACTCGCTCGTCTCGAGGTTCAGTCCATTCAGACTCGACAGGCTGTTCGAGATAGCCATCGCTTCCTCCAATCCCTACGATCTGAGATAGTTGCCGGATTCGCTTCTCTCCGAGGAGAGATACGTTGCAAGGGACAGCCTGCACCCGAGCAACCCCTTGCACCACCTCCAGCTGATGACCCTTCTCTTTGATGCTATCATCTCATGCATTGTATCTTGGATTGTGGACACAGACTCTTTTAATTCCTAGTCTAGTGATACTTATGTTACTCTGCTCATTTCTGCTTACCAGCCTTTTTATGTTATTATTCTTGGTATGTATTGGGTAGAATAGATCCTGATTTTCAAACAAATCTCCTACATCTAACTTTGAAAATTTTTCTCAAAATTGCTTAATCTTTTAAAATTCTAGGAGAAATAATGCTTTCAAAATCCCAATTTTATTAGTCTTTCAAAATTTGGACTTAGCCTAGAAACTTCTCCTAGAAATCATGTACTCCTAGTTTCAGCCAGAGCATCTCACAAACACACTAGGCATAACTTGTTTGTGTTTGAAAGAAACTTAGAACGGCGTGAGATGCATAAGGTACAACCTGGACTCCAGAATGCTTATTTCTGTGCATCATAGTGAGTCTGGGCATTAAAAACTAAATTCATATTAATCAAGTTAAAATGATCCAGTCCTAGTCAAATCTAAACTGGATTACTAACTTAACTTGACTAACCAAGTGAAAACTGGTGCCCTCTAGGTATTCAGCCAGTAGCTAATGGTTAGACAGTTGGTTAAGGAAATTAAAATTTCAAACTAACTTGCACTTTAAGGCTCTGATACCCTGCTAAAGGAAATTGATTAATTCTCAAACTCATGCTTGGACATTAGGGTTATTGCTCCTCTTTAAGGATTTTCAAACTATTGAAAATCATTTGTTTCAATTTTTCGAATTCAACCTAATTTTGCACAAATATTGGCTAAAAAGAGTTCTTCAAAAACTAAAACCTACAAGAAATGTCTTGGCTAAGTAGGACTTTTTTCAACCTCTTTTCTTTCAGAGTTTAACCAAGATTAGCTAAGTATTTATTTCTTTTCAAAGTTTAACTAAATATTTTGATATCATAAAATTAGCTAAATTACTTTTCAAAGTCAATATAATTTTATCTTAGCTAGTTTTAAAAGAAAAAGTTATGTTTTCAAAACTTATGACAAATCTTTTGATCTCACTTAGCTAAAAATTTTACAAAGAATAATAATTCCAAAAAAAAAAGCTAAGTGTTTATCATTATTTGATTAACCCTCTATTTTAAAAGCCTTTTCTAAACATTTTTTGAAAAGTTACGCTTCTCAAAATAAGCTAAGGTCAGTGATCATTGCTTCTTTCACTGTTACTCTCTTATTTATTTTTGATATATGACAAATGAGGAGAGTAGAAGAAATTTAAAGGAAATTAAAGAATGTTTGAAAATTTATAAATTTAAGGAGAGCTTTTATTAAGGGGGAGCATTTTACAAAATTTATAAAACTCTTGGACTAACTTATTTTTTTCTTTGTGCTAAATTTATGCTAGTTATGCATTTCTTTATTTACATCGTTTTACTTAACTTTGAATTTCGGTTGCCATAATAAAAAAGGAGGAGATTGTTGGTGCCGGAAGCATCCGACGATCGAACCTTAGTTTTGATAATGGCAAAGAGATTCAAAGTTAAAATTAATTGTTATCTAAAGTGCTTAAATGAGATTGTATGAAAGTCCTAGCTGCGGTTAGGCAAGGTGAAAACCCTAGGGGGTGGTAACCCTAGGTCCTAGGGGGTGGTAACCCTAGGTCCTAGGGGGTGGTAACCCTAGGTGGTAGAAAACCCTAAGGGGCGGTAACCTTAGGTCCTAGGGGTGGTAACCCTAGGTGGAGGAAAACCCTAAGGGGCGGTAACCTTATGTCCTAGGGGGTGGTAACCCTAGGTGGAGAAAAACCCTAGGGGGCGATAACCCTAGGTCCTAGGGGGTGGTAACCCTAGGCGGAAAGTCCAGTCGGTCTAGAGTACCAGACTGACATCAGGTAACTCTCCTGAGAGGAGTATGTGAGGACGCGTTCCCCGTGGAGGGAACAGTAGGCGTCGGGTCGACCTAAGTTTCCGGTTGGAAATCCGAAGTCAGACCCGGATAGTCCGAAGATTGTCAAATACTAATTCAATCATATTTTCATGTGCTAACTTTGTCTTGCAGGGTATATGTGTATTTTGTAGACTAACACATTGTGCAGGGACAAAAGAGTACATTTGGCCTCGGATGAACAGCGTCTGAGGCGCCTCCATGGAGCTTGGAGGCGCCTCGGGTGCGAGCCAGAAGAATCCAGCACAGTAGGCCTGGAGGCGCCTCGAACCAGGCTAGAGGCTCCTTAGACTAGACATTGGAGGTGCCTTGGAATCCTTGAAGGCGCCTTCAAGCAGATAGGGTGCGACCTGGCTCGATCTGATCCGTGCGGTTGACTCGGCGCGTTGGAGGCACCTCGGACATGCTTGGAGGCACCTTTAGCACAGTATAAAAGAAGATCTCGAAGGCAGCAGCAAATACACGAATTCCAAGCAATCCTTACACTACAAGCTACTTATGAGACGATCCCGAAGTGCTGCAACAACTTCCCGACGACCCGAAGCTTTAGTTTCCATTTTACTGTTGTCGGTATAAAGTTTACTTACAATTTATCCGTACTTAGCTTGTAATAGATTTTACGAAAAATAGTTGTTGCCCACCGTAAACTCTCAACGAGCATGGACCTTGGAGTATGAGTCGCTCAAGGCTCCGAACCAAGTAAATCTTGGTGTGTTTTTGTGTGTTTGTCTTTATTTCATTTCCGCTGGTTTATTACTCGAACGATTTATGAACGTCTTTACGAATCCGAAATCGAGTGAAAGCCACGAGCGCTATTCACTCCCCCCCTCTAGCGCTTTTGATCCAACATTATGATCACCAATTAGTTGAAAAATCATAGTTGATATTAAAACTAATTCTAAACCCTTCAGCAATTACAGTGAGTCGTGCCTTGTTCGTTTCACTTGTTTTATACCCATTTGGTTCAGGACATGGTCTATGTGTTTGTCCCCACTAGACTAACTACGTCACACCTAGCCTAAGTAATACAGATTCAAATTACTCGTACATGTGTCTAAGGGTCTCGCACTCTTAACATGTGATGTTTTGGCCAAATATTTTGAGTAATAATCATAACGAGTGGCCATAGGGTATACGTCTCCTCGCAAGGAGCGGTGAATCCTTTATGGGCTATCCAAATATCTTCAAACATTTCGACGTATACCCAATCATCTCAGATCCATACCTCAATGAGGCGCTTGCTTAAGATGTCAAATTATATGTCTCCATGACCAATATGACTTGTATACCTCAAGTAGAAGGAAACTTGCATTCAAGCTGCAGTAAGAGCTTCACAGATATATCCATATATATAGATAATCATATGAAGTCTTAACAACGAGTCACTCCAATGAACTAGTTACCATAACTAGCATCCACGTTTAACTCTAGACATCCCAATGTCTTCAGCCAGTGAGAAAACAGTTGCTTGGAGAACCAAGGAGTATAACCCATGATAGTCTTATAGAATTGATGATGTTCGAATGCATCAATTCGACTACTAGGGAAATTTCAATATGTTCATAATTACACATGTAGAGATAATCACTAGTTGTGATTCAATCATAATTTCTCTCATGCTATAAATTGTATTACGGATATTCAGTAAATGAGTTTAAGACAATCAAACATATAATATGTACTCAAATAGTGAATCTATATTTAGTAAAAATCGTAAGGCGATTGCCTTAGGACATCTCTTAAAATCTAATACTCCCACTTGAATGGCAATCACCACGGTGTCCTAAATCGTAACTATGGACGTGACTCTCAAACTTGCTTTGTAATAAAATCTTTATCAAAGGATGCGCTAGGTTCCTTTCAGTGAAAATTTCCCAAGCTGTATTTCTTTTCTACTAGTGATCTCCCTGATCAGATGATAGCGGCAAAGCACATGTTTTGATCATTGATGAGACTTAGGTTCCTTTGCTTGTGCAATGGCTCTAGTGTTGTCATAGTAAATAGGTAATGCTTCAACAATGGATGGAATCACTCCAAGTTCAGTAACGAACTTCTTGATCCAAACTGCTTCCTTTGTTGCTTTCGAATCTGCAATGTATTACGCCTCACAAGTAGAATCTACAACATGTCTTGCTTGGAACTTTTCCAACTAACCGCACCTCTATTTAATATGAATATCAATCCATACTGGGACTTGGAGTCATCCTTATCCATTTGGAAACTTGCATCTGTTGGTGCAGTGAGTACCAGACGATTGAACCTATATTTTGATAATAGAAAAGAGTTCAAAGTTAAGTTGTCTTGTTATCTAATAAGTGTGATTGAGCTTGCAGAAAAGTCCTAAGTATTCTTAGGCAAAAGTCCTAGTGGATACTAGGCAGGTGGAAAACCCTAAGCGGAGGTAACCCTACGTTCTAGGGGTGGTAACCCTAGGTTATGAAAAACTCTAGGGGGAGGTAACCCTAGGTCCTAGAGGGTGATAACCCTAGGTGGAAAGTCTTGGTGAGTCAAGCGCTTTGGGAGAAATCCTAGAGTCGAGGACTCTAGATGAAAATCCTGATGGTCACAAACTAGGTAAAAGTCTGGACGGGCCGTGGAGTGGACGTTGAGCATGAAGACTTGAAGTCTCGAGTGCTGAACAAATGTCCAGTCAGTCTGGAGGACCGATCTGGTAATAAGTAACCTCTCCTGAGAGGAGTAGGTAAGGGCGCGTTCCCCGTTAAGGGAACAGTAAGCATCGGTTCGACCTAGGGTTTCCGAAGAAATTCGAAAGTCAGAACTGGACAGTCTGGAGGCTGTCAAAAGTTATTCTTTCATATTGTTTTATTTGTTATTTGTCCAACTCTATTTTGCAGGAGACTAACACTTTTTACAGGGTTAGATTCGTCCTTGATTGGTCCATTGAACGTTCGATTCGGTCGACCGAACACTCAAACAGAAGGATTAGATTTCCAACGAACTGATTAGGTTCTCGACGTATGGACATGGTCAAGCCGAGTTGATCGGACTAGAGGAGTTGGGGATTGATCGACCGAATGACGAGATCAGTTGACTGAATGATGGGATTGGTCGACCAAACGGTGGGATCGGTCGACTGAACAAAGACTCTTACCCAAGCAGAAGCATGTGGACGAGAAGTTGGGTAGGTTCAGAGGGTTCGGTCTATCGAACACCTGGATCAGTCGACCGATTAGCTTCGAGTCAAAGGCTGATCCCGAGATCAGTAGATCTGGATCAGGTCTAGCTCAGTTATAAAAGGAGGCTTGACCAGCAGCTTCGGACAACAACATGAACTAACACATTCCAAGATCAAGAATGAACAACTGCTGCTCTCTGCTACGCTACTCCGACAATCGACGAACGTTTTATTTCTATCTTGTCGGTAACTTTATTAGATTGCAATTATACTTAATATCTGTACTTATTTCTGAATCTATAGTGAATGCCCAACGTAAGCGATCAACAATCGCGGGCCTTGGAGTAAGAGTCGTCATAGGCTCCGAACCAAGTAACTAAAAGTGTTAGCGATTGTTCTCTTATTTCTTTCTATCTTCCGCTGTGTTTACTTTGTGTTTTTCGAAATGAGTGAAAAAGTCATGAGTGCTATTCACACCCCCCCTCTAGTACGTCATCAATCCTATAATATCTGTATATCCACATATGATCATATCACCATCTCCATATACCAAAAACATATCCTTAGTTCTTCTCAAGTATTTAAGGATCATCTTGACAACCATTCAGTGATCTATTTCTAAATCAGATTGGTATCTGCTCATAACACTCAGAGCATATGATATATCAGGCCTTGTACATAACATAACATACATGATAGATCCTATTGTGGACGCATAAGGTATCTTATCCATGCAAATCCTCTCGTTTTCTGTGCATGAGCACATAGACTTCTAAAGGTAAATTTCATACCTCATAGGTATGAAACTTTTCTTGAATTCAGACATGCTAAACTATTTTAGCACTCTGTCTATATATGTCGACTGTGAAAGACCAAGCAACTTTTTCGATCTATCTTTATAGATTTTCATCCCGAGGATGTAAGTTGCTTCTCCCATATCTTTCATGGAGAACATTATGGACAACCAAACTTTAACTGATTATAAAACTGGCACATCATTTCCTATGAGAAATATGTCATCAACATATAATATTAGGAATACGACCACAGTCCCACTAACCTTTTGATACACACAAGGTTTGTCTAGATTTTGTGAGAAATCAAATTCTTTGATCGCCTCATCAAAATGGATATTCCAACTCCTGGATGCTTGCTTTAGTCCATAAATAGACCGTTGAAGCTTACATACTTTATTCTTGTTAACAGATCCGAAACTTTCGGGTTGTGTCATATACACGTCCTTGAGCATATTTTCATTAAAGAAAACTGTTTTCACATCCATTTGTCATATCTTATAATCATGATGAGCTGATATGCCCAGAAGTATTCAAATGAATTTAAGCATGGCTACAGGTGAGAAAGTTTTGTCATAGTTAATGCCTTGCCTTTGATGATAGCCTTTCGCTACCAACCTTGTCTTGTAGGTAATTACATTACCATCCATGTCGATTTTCTTCTTGAAAATCCACTTGCACCCTATAGGCATAATGCCTTCAGGTGAGTCCACCAAATTCCAAACTTGGCTTTCGTACATGGAATTCATTTTTGACTTTATAGCTGTAAATCACTTGTCCTTTTTTGAACTATTTAGAGCCTCTTTATAATCAGCAAGTTCCTTATCCTCAATGAGTAACACGTCATTCGATTATCTTATAAGATATCCATATCTCTCAAGAATATTATGTGTCCTACCTGATCTACGAGGAGGTTGTGTCATAATTGGTTGTGGTTCTTGACTTGACATCTCATTAGTATTTATTGGAGTCTCTTGAACTTCATCAAGTTCGACCATACTCCCACTTATTTTCTGTAAGAGAAATTCTTTCTCTAAGTAGGTAACATGTCTTGAAACAAACACTTTTTATTCCAATGGGTGATAGAATTAGGGTATTCAATAAATAAACACTTACCGGACTTAGCACCCAATTTGTCTGATATAGTCCTCTTCATATAAGCAGGACATCTCTATATCTTCAAATAAGATATGAGGGATTTCTTACTAGTTCATATCTTATATGGAGTAGTTGAGATTGCCTTCGTTGGGGCTCTGTTTAACAAGTAAATAACTGTCATGAGTGCATAAACTCAAAAGATTTTGGGAAGATTTGCATGATCCATCATTGACCTAACCATGTCCAACAAGGTTTGGTTACGCCTTTCTGATACACCATTATGTTGTGGCATATATGACACAGTCCATTGAGATAATATGTCATTGTCCGTTAGATAATCTTGAAACTCTTGGCTTAAATACTCACCACCTCGATTAGATCGAAGTATCTTGATATTTTTACCAAGTTATTTCTCTACTTCATTTCTGAATTCTCTAAACTTTTCAAAGGCTTCAAACTTGTATTTCATTAGATACACATACCCATAACGAGAGTGATAATCAATGAAAGTAATGAAGTAGCTATAACCTCCTAATGCATGAGTTGACATTGGTCCACATATATCGGTATATAAGAGCCCAAGCAACTTATCAACTCGTTCACCCTTTCTAGAAAAAGGTAACTTTGTCATCTTGCCTTTTAAACATGAATCACATGTATTAAATGTATCTAATTCAAATGATTTGAGAACTGCAATCTTTTGCAATTCGGATATGTGTTTCTTGCTTATATGGCCAAGGTGATAATGCCATGAGTAAGAGGTTAATTAATTATCTAATCGGGTGCGTTTATTGCTCGTATCGATACTGAATGCGCCACTAGATGTATCTAATGCATAAATGTCATTGCATAAAGTTCCAGTGTCATAAATAACACCATTCAATGTTATATAACAACAATTGTTACTAAAAGTCAAATAGAACCCTTTTCTATTTAAGCAAGAAATAGAAACAATGTTCTTTATTAATGTGAGAATAAAATAACAATTATCTAGTTCTAAGATAAGTCCACTAGGAAGCTGTAACAAGTATGTTCTGATGACGACTACAATAACCTTTGCTCTATTCCCAACTCACATACTTGTTTCTCCCTTGACGAGTCTTCTGCTATTCCTTAGCCCATTACATATATGTGAGCCACACCTAGTATCTAATATCCAGGATTCTGAGGAAATAATATGATAATCAATAACGAAAATACCTGAAGATGATGGGGGCATCGGATGCCTTATTCTTCATCATGGACTCAAGATAGATCTTGCAATTTCTTCGCTAGTGTCCCCACTACAACAAAAACATTAAAAGACAACGGTTAAAAACCGTTGTCGTAGGCCCTTTAAAACCGTTGTAATTGGCAGTGTTGTTAAAAGTGGGGGCTACGACAACGGTTTTAAACCGTTGTCTTTGAATGAAAAGACAACAGTTTTGCAATGGTTTTAAACCGTTGTCTTTGAATGAAAAGACAACGGTTTAAAACCGTTGTTGTTTAGCGTATTTTTATTAACATTGCCAGTTTACAACCGTTTTTGGAGCTACGACAACGGTTTTTAACCGTTGTCTTTGAGGGTGATAGACAACAACAACGGTTTTAAATCGTTGTCTTTTAAATTATTATCTTTTAATACCAATATATCATATTTCAATATAAATATATAATAAAGAATCATAATCACAAAAGAAAGAATATTTCCCATATCAATGTCATTCAAAATGTTACTTATACAAGAATTACAATCACAAAAGAAGAAATATGTCTAATATTCAAATAAAATTTATCCCAATACAAATAAACAAATAAACTTCATTTACAACTAATGAACAATAGTCAAAAGACTAGAAACTTGTGATAGTGGTTCATGCCATGTAGGATTGCAAGTAATTATTGTCAACCCAAGCCCCATCACAATCTTCAACTTGTAGAATTTCATTGGACTCCTCTTTCTCACTTGCTAATTCTTCCATGTCAACCTTTTCCAACATTCTAGATTTTTGTGAAGCAAAGTATGTGAGCAAAGCACCAAAAATAAAAGGGAAGAATAGAATACCTGTAGAAGACGTAAAACAAGGTTGATAGCTGAAATTTGGAGAAATGTAGTTGCTACAACCACAATAACAGATTTGATAAATCATATACTCTTCAAGTACCCCATTCATATCGGCAAATAAAACCACAACATAAAAGCTTACATGTAGAGGTGGTGGTGTTTTGGCATAATAACATGTTGGACTGCAGTACTCAAGCTCCCCCTTGGTAGACTCATCAGACCATGTTTACATCAACAGAGAAAAATGAGTTCATTGGATGTTCACATCAATAGAGAAAAATAAATAAATTAACCTCACATGAACTACTGAGAAATAATACAAACTAAATGGAAATAGAACCCATGTTTAGGGATAAAAAGAAAATAAAATGGCATACAAATACTTTTGACACACACCTCTTCAAAGGGATGACACCCTGGTTTAGTTTGAAGCTCCAGCTATAACCGCTGTAATTGGGCAGAAATGTTATGCAATTATTTCTTTTATACAAATTCTAAGATAGGAAAAGAATGTGCCTAATCGCCATTCAACTATTGGATCCTTGGAATGACTGATAAAACAATATCTTTTAAGTTGTCAATTTAGGTATGCCAATCATTTAGTAAAAGAGAAACAAGCACCTGGGCATGACTAACAATCTCACCACGAACAACATACTCACATTTTAGAACCTGAAGAAAAAGATAACAAAGTATTAATGTATGCTATAGATTCTCACACTGCCCTGTTGATTTTCTGCAAAATAAAATCATCTAGAAGACAAAAGGTACAAGATAATTTCTAGACTATTGGAATATATAGAAGACATGGCATGCATAATTTCATAGCAAAGTAGGTCGCCTTGCAAATAAAACCCAAAACAAAGGAGAAAAAATAAAATAGGCGACAAGGAACAAAAAGTACAAAACTTTAGCTGCAACATAACGAAAATTGATTCAAAAAGGCGCCTTAATGTTTTCCGGATCCAGTCAACTGCAACAAGTCATTTCATGCCAGAGTTTCTTCAACATTATTATTTTGCTTGAACTTGCCTATCTGTTCAAGCCTTCATAACCAAGAGATTCGATATATTTAAAAATGAAATACTAAAATTTTGAAGTGTAACTAAGTGACCACTGGTTAAGATTAGAGAGTGGCAAATTACTTTAAAAACAACAATTAAGCTAAGTAGATATTCTTTTAGGGCTCGCCAAATCGAGAGCCTGACATCAAGATTTGCAAATGCTTTCTCAATTGCTTCTCTTACAACACCAAAGTTATTGCTGGTCAGTAGCAACCCACCTTGCATTGCTGTGACACATTCTTTGTATAATTCCTCCCTGTATTCGTTAAGGATTAACTGCCAATGTTTTCTGATTTAAATCTACTGAGGAGTAGTTCAATATATATATATATTTAAAATACCAAATCTCTAATACTCTGTTGAAGGAGTAACATAAAATAGATCAGTTTGTTACTTGAAATGAAGTAATTCTATACTAAAATTCTCGAAATAAAATTCTCGGATGTCGGAGATGCCCGCCACTGGTGCCTCCATTTATATAAAAGCAGCTTCTCCTAGTTCTTAAAACAATACTTCATTATATACGGTTCAAAAATTCAAAGATTCTTATAAACCAATTGATTGCAAAATACTGGCAAATAATAAAACAACACAACTCGGAAAGTGGGCGCCCAGATCGCAAAGGTACAGTATAGTGGTTACCTTATGTAGATAAAACTTCACATCTTCTACACTTATGACAATGTCAGCTTCCAGTTCAGCTGTAACAAACCTGGATAATTCTCAAATCTCAGTATTCAGATGAATGAACTAACGTCTTTTAATATGTATGAAAAGAAAAAAACACAATGGATATGGAAAATCATTTAAAAAGGTAAAATAGCAATAAACTCAATTTCTGAACATATAGTCATGAATAAAGAGGAAACTGGAGAAGCTGATAGCGAACTATGTGATGATTGCAACTGTGTTAAAAATGAAATGTCTCCTTATCCTATTCATTAAAACACTGTACATTTCTTAATACTTTTTATGATAAAATATACTTCTAAAACCATCACTCTTTGAATAAAAAACTTCTAGATAGACTACTTTCAGTCCAAGAGAAAATGTATCCACATGTTGTAAAAAAATTCAGATTCTCCATATAAAGTCTTCATGTTAAGAGGAGCCTAACACCCTTCTCTGAAACTCAAGTTAACTGATAGGGACAATAAATAAGTAGAAAAAAGCTTCTTTTTTTGAAAAAAAAATGAAACTTATGTCTTCACAAGCCTTTGGTTACCAACAATAATATTGTTGGCATGGGTGAATGATATTATGTCACCCATGTTGACATGATTTCACTGACAGAAACTATATGGTTTGAGATATCGCTGTCAGTTGGCACGAGTTAAACATCTTGTTCTATCTACCCACCAATGCACAGAATGGTCACGATAGGCAAATCAAGGGGGAAGGTTGTCTACCTCCGGGATTAGTCGGGAGAAGCCCAAACACTTGGATTATTAAAAAAAAAATGCAAGCATTCTCTGAGTGAGAAGATTTGGAACAACTTCTCTTTGTCAACTCGTAGTATCTCTACACAACCCACCCACAAACACCTTTTGTATGCAAAGGGGCTTGCTCAAGCTCTAGGACAACTCAGTGAGCTCGAGACAACTTTGTGAAATTTTCTTCAACTCATGAATAGCTTTCCCCGAGGACCGCACTCAAGCTCTACACTGCTGAGTGTTTTCTTTGACTCACGAATAGCTCCAAAATGGTTGAGGCTCAAATAACTTTCGTTGATTTTGGAAGCAGCAGAATAGCTCCTCTTGGTACATTCTTCATTTTTCAGCTCCATCCTCAACACCAATTCACCACTAGTAGGATATGTTGACACTTTGTATGATACCAAAAGTGCTTCATTCTGGCATAGGCACATTGAAAACTCTAGATTGGAAAGAGATTTTAAACCTTGAATTTAACCTCTAAGACCTCTAACTGGTGTAGAATCTATACTCTAGTGCAATAAAAAGCTTCAAAAGAAGCAATTTTTTTTATCACATAGTTGTCTATTTGGTGGAGCACTCTCTACATGAAGAACAAAGAGAAAGGCAATTTTCTTCATAAAATGAGCTGCCTTCAGAAGATATACACACAGAACAAAGAAAATGCTAACAGGTAATTTTAACTTCCATTTTCTCAACAATAAAAGATCAATTTTCACAAGAGCTTCACCTGATATTGTTCCCATCAGAATGAAATTCATCCAAGCTTCATATACTTCATCTTTCCAAAAGCTGCAAGAGGTTGAGAACCCTAATTATCCCTTCCCCCTTCAAAACCTTGGGTACATGGGAAAGGTCTGTTCTAGGGGTTGGTGAATAGTGAATTTCCTCAGTAAGGAGAAGACCAAATCTCAAACCTTCTTCCAACAGATGCCTTCAATATCTTCCATAGTTGCCTGCAAGAGTTCATCCTAAAGCATTAAATTACTGCAGGAAAGAGAAGGAAAAACAAGGGGCTAGAGAACTTTGCACAGAGTCAAAGCTTTTAGACATTGTAACCTTGAAGGAAACTAATCAGCTCCAATCCTTCTTCGTTGACAGAGTAAAAGGAAAAGAAAAGAAAAAAAAAATGATGAGTGCCAAGCTAAACAGGGTGACCTCTATATAACCATGGGCAGGGGAAACGAAAGAAAAGAAAGAAAGAAAGAAAAGAGAAGCAGGAGGAGCAGGGGGACAAATAATTATCGAATTTTTGTACAGCCCTCTCCTGTACCTTTGCGAGCTGGGCGCCGGGATGGCTGAGGATGGAGTAGTAGATGAGGCCGACGGAGGTAACGAGAGAGAGGCAGGTGAGGCAAGTGCCGGCGGCGTAGAGGAAGACTCGTTCGGTGTGGTCGAGCGCTTGGGGGGTGGTCAGCAGAAGCGCGACGGAGATGGTGAGGAGGGCGATCGCCCAGTTGTAGGCCATCTTGCCCACGCGTTTGAAGTCCCTCTCGTCGTTTGGGGCAGAGCGAGGCGGAGGCTCGGGGGCGGACGTGGGCGGGAGCGGAGGCGGAGGCGGAGGCGGAGGCGGAGGCGGTGGAGTTTGGGGATTATTCTTCTCCTTGGGTGAGGGTTCACCGGTGACTCCTTCACCAGAGAAGTTTTTCGGTAGGAAGGTTAAGGGAGGAAAAGATCGTATGAGGAGAGGGGTTTAGGGTTCGGGAAGGTTAAGGGGGGAAAACAGGCCGCCAAAAAATTTTCATAAAGTCAAAGACAACGGTTTATTAAAACTATTGTCTTTGACCCCTAAAAAAGGGCTTAAAGACAACAGTTTCAGAAAACCGTTGTAAAAGGTGTTGTTGATTTTACAAAAAGTCGCTCAACGACAACGGTTTTTGCAAAACTGTTATTTTTTATTTTTTGGAGGAGCTCAAAGACAACGGTTTTGTCAAAAACCGTTGTCTTTTACCAAATTAACAACAGTTCCTTCTAAAACCGCTGTCTTTATGGTGTTGTCTTTTAATATTTTTGTTGTAGTGCCCATCTTGCTACAATGATGACATGAGCCCTTTTGTGTCGGTTCTACTGTCTTGGCCTTTTTACTCTTCCCCTTAGCCTGATGTTTTGGTTTCCTCTTAAAACCTTTCTTGGAGGAGTCTACTAACATCACAGTTTTCTATTCACCTTTAACAGAAGGCTCTATAGTCTTGAGCATATTAATCATCTCGGGAATGGATGATTCCAAATTATTCATCTGATAGTTTATCACAAATTATGAATGATTTTTCGGTAAACTGTGTAGAATTAAGTCAATACTTAACTCATGATCCATTGTAAAATCAAGTGATGCTAAACGCTCTATGTAGTCGTTCATCTTTAGTGCATATTGTACTGCGGACAAACCCTCCTGCATCTTTGAGCAAAAGAGAAGCTTAGAAACCTCAAACCTTTCGGATCTAACTTGCTCATCAAATAACTCACGAAGATGATAGACAATATCATAAGCATCCAAATGCTAATGTTATTTCTATAATTCAGAAGTCATAGCAGCTAGCATGATACAATTTGTAAGTATAGAATCATCCTTATATTTCTGAAGGGCCAATAATTGGTCCACAGTTGCATCGACATCAACACTTGTGGAAGAGGCTGATCAAGGACATAAGCTAGTTTCTTAGCTTTGAGAATAATTCTCAAATTTTGAAATTAGTCTAAGAAGTTTGACCCAGTCAGTTTATTCAAGTTCAAAATCAAACACAGATTAACAAAAGTCATAATTAAATGATTAACCTAGAAATACAAAAAAAAAATGTATGAGAGACATGACTTTATTTATGTAAATAATTTACATAAAAGCCAACTTATTTATCAAATTTAAATACCCTTATTTTTGAATTTGGGAGATGGTAAGTTTGCTTCAAGTGGGTTGATATTCACTACAGATAAGAATTATCTTGACTTTGGTCAACAAGTCATTCTTAGCTATAGTGGTAGGTAACAAGTTTATCGATTGCATATCACTTATATGCAACGATCACATAATGCTAGCAACTGATTGATCTTAGCATAAATATCGGGTTGTTAACACATTAATAAGTATACATCAAATGCATATCACCCAACTTCACCTCTATCCACATTGATCATGACTTTGGCATAACAAATCAATGCTTCAAGTTTAAAATTGACCCGTTAATCATGAGATTGTATCTCTATAATTTGAACATATTTAATTTCAATTTTGAGCTTAAGTTTGGCCAATAACTCAAGCAAGAACTTAAACTCTGGTTCTTACCATATTAACGGAAGGTGTAAGTTTTAATATTGAGTAAGAGATTTGGTCTCATCTATATTATGCAAATATTCTATCTACATGACATTACACGCATTACATAAATGATGACATGACACGTCACATGTATGACATAAATGATGACATGGCACATCACACGCATGACATAACATGACACATCACATATATGGTAAGATCTAATCACATCACACGCATGATAAAATCTAATCATGTCATAATTAATGCATCTATACGACATACAATATGCTATGAATATGGTATAAATTTACATATACTATAATTCTATTTTGGAAATAAAAATATATTATAAATCTGATTTTAATAAATCAAGATTTATGTAATCAAATTAGGAAATCAATTTTCAAATTTAATTAACATATTTCGTCAAGAATTTTTCTATCAATCAATAATCTTTAATTATTTTGGAAATAAATTTCTAAATTAATTTTTTAACAATTTAGGAAATAAATAATTAATATTTCTTAATTTATTATAGAATAATTCAAATTTGTATTTTGTTTATTTTTTAAATCTTTTAAATTTGGTATTTCCTAACAATTTAGGAAACTTTCCAAAAATTAAATAGTTTAATAAATCCAAAAATTCTAGAAAACATTAATTCAATAATTTTAATTTAGAATATCTCAAATCTATATTTTTAATATGTTTTCAAATCTTTCCAAATTTAATATTTCCTAACAATTTAGAAAACTTTCCAAAAATAGAATATTTTAATAAATTTGAAAATTATAGAAAAGATTAATTCTATAATTGAATTTAGAATATCTCACATCTAGATTTTTTTTTTATAATTTTAGAATATTTTCTATAAATTAGAATATTTCTTAAAATTTCAAAAAAAATTCTAGAAATGATAATTTCTAAATTAATAGAATATTTCTAAATTTAATTTTCTAAAATTATATCAGTAACTTTCTAAAAATGGAATTTCTTAACAATTTAGGAAACTTCCAAAAATATAAAAAGTCTTAATAATTATAGAAAAATTCTAAAATTAATTACAACACTAATTACAAATCGTAAGATAATTTTACGATTATGTCGAAGCACGATCAGACTCTGATACCACTATTGAGATATGCTCGATTTGGATATATGCTAGAATACGTTTCGTAAACATGCGCAATGAAAAATAAAACAATAATAATTCCTAATTATTACATCATACACACGACACACATATAAGGATACAACATGCCAAATATGATCACATAATTAAAATTTTACGGGAAGTAAATTTACGCTAGGTATACCTTACGGATGACCTCTGACGAGAAGGGCATCAACCGTAGTGACGTTGTCGAACCTCACCTCTATTCGTATCCACGCCAAGCTTCTCAAGACAACTCCTTGAATACAAGCATCTCCTTCGAAAGTTACTAGCCACGAGTGAAGAAGAGGAATCAAGAGGAGGAAGAAGAGAAGCACACAAGGGAGAATTTTTCTCCCTTGTGGTGGTCACAACAATAAGAGGGAGCACTCTCTTGTTGGTGGCAGGAGAGAGAGGAGAGGGAGAGGAGGATTGAGTTTCAAAAGTCAATCAACCAAATAATGAAACGTGTATCTAATTCTCTCCCAATTATATCTATATATAATCCCTTTTAATGAGTTGGACTAGAAAGTCTAAATCCAATCCATTATTCCTTAACCAAAAATTAGCTCATTAACCCCTTTGTTTGGTTCACAACTAAATCAAGTTGATTCATGACTAATTCATGATTACACCAAATATGGTTTAACTCTACCATAAGAGATATAGTCCATCCGCTCTTCCATTATGATAAATATTTTTATATTTATCATATGTATCGTCCAACCAAATATTTATCTCTTGATCTAAGAATCCTATTCTTTAACTTATTTTACATCTTTTAGAGACTCATTAGTGCGTGTGACCCAATAGGTTCTCGATTTATCTTGGTCGTCCATAATTAACTACTTAATTATAGAACGATCATGAATGACAGCTAGTAGTACATTATGATCCCCAATTAGTTAGAAAATTATAGTTGATATTAGAACTAATTCTAAACTCTTCAACAACTACAGTGAGTCGTGCCTTATTCCTTTCACTTATCTTATACTCACTTGGTTCAAGACATGATCTATGTGCCTGTCCCCACTAGACTAATTACTTTACACCTATCCTAAGTAATAATTTCTCGTTCTACGAATTCAAATTACTCGTACATGTGTCTAAGAGTCTCACACTCTTAACATGTGATGCTTTGGCCAAAGATTTTGAATAATAATCCTAACGAGTGGCCATAGGGTATACGTCTCCTCGCAAGGAGCGGTGAATCCTTTGTGGGCTATCCAAATATCTTCGGACATTTTAACGTATACTCAATCATCTCGGGTCCATACCTCAATGAGGCGCTTGCTTAAGATGTTAAAGTATAAGTCTTCATGACCAAGATGACTTGTATACCTCGAGTTGAAGGAAACTTGCACTCGAACTACAGTAAGAGTTTCATAGACATATCCATATATATAAATAACTATATGAAGTATTACAGCGAGTCACTCCAATGAACTAGTTACCATAACTAGCATCTACGTTTAACTTTTGACATCTCAATGTCTCCAGCCAGTGAGAAAATAGTTGTTTGGCGAGCCAAGGAGTATAACCCATGCTAATCTTACAGAATTGATAATGTTCGAATGCATAAATTTGATGACTAAGGAAATTCCAATATGTTCATAATTGCACATGTAGAGATAATCACTAGTTGTGTTCTAATCACAATTTCTCTCATGCTATGAATTGTCTTGAGGACATTCAGTAAATGAATTAAAGATAATCAAACATATAATATGTACTCAAATAGTGAATCTATATATAGTAAAAAGTATAAGACGATTATCTTAGGACATTTCTCAAAATCTAACACCTTCAACATCCACTTTATCCTTATCCAAATGTCTGGATGTTGGTGTGTGTGGTCCAATCAAATCATGCCACCTCATTCGCATGCTGAGTTGAGTTAGGGCCATCCAGACAGTTGGACCATGTTTGGTCGCTCGGATCTCTAGCCGCTTGGAATTGATCTAGTCATCCAGAGTTCACTGGTTCCGATCAACTTTCAATTATCGATCCATACATCACAATGTTAGCACAACACTAATAAAACACTAAAAGGATGACAATCTTATAACTGTCAAGTCTTGACTTTGGATTTCTCATGAAACCCTAGGGCTGACAGACGCCTACTATTCATTAAAGGGAACTTATCCTTACTGACTCCATCCAGGAGAGTTTACTTGGCGCCAAACATTTGGTCTTCTAGACTTGTTTGGACTTATTCTTAGAACCCGATTCTCTGACCCATGGCTTTCCTCCAATGTCTAGTCCTCGTCGAGCCATCGACTTGCTAGACGTCTGGTCCACTGACCCCTCTAGTCTTTCTGTCTAGCATCCTTGATCTGCCAAGTCTTCCACCTTTACCTAATATCCAGTCAAGCTGACCTACTAGGGCTTTCCTCTAAGCTACCTACACACTTGAACAATCATGTTAGATCACAACAAAGATTAACTTTGAACCTTTACCAACATCAAAATCAAGTTCGATTATATGGTGCTTTGATTCTTGCACCAACATAATGTATTTAACAACAACAAGAATTGATATAATGCATATTGTAAGTATGATTTGTACATGGATTATGCCATAGAAATGCATCTCTTGGTTGCAAAGAGAATTTTTTGATACTTGTAAGTATGATTTGTACATGGAGGAAAGGAAGATCTATTTAGTTTTATAGATAGTGATTATGTAGGAGATTCAAATGATTAAAAAGTACATCTAGGTATGTTTTATGTTGGGGACAGGAGCTATTTCATGATCATCGAAGAAACAATCTATTATTACATTATCATCCACTGAAGCTGAGTTTAATTTGTTGTTATAACATCATGTGTTTTCAAACTATTCAGCTAAAGAAAATCCTTATAGAATTAAGTTTGAAAGAAGATCGACCTACTCAGATTTATTGTGACAACAGTTTAGTAATAAAGATTTCCAAGAATCTAATGTTACATGGTCAATGTAAACACACAGATGTGAGGTATCATTTCTTATGGAATCTCATAAATGATGAAGTTATTAATCTTGTTTAATACAGAAGTAGGGATCAAATTATTGATATACTAACAAAGCCTCTCAAATTTTCTGCATTTCCAAATCTTAGAATCTACTTGGTGTTTCTGTATAGAATTTAAAGTTTGAACTCTTATTAAACTAATTGTTGGATTTAGAACATCAATTTAAGAGAGACATAGTTGATTAAATTTAATATAAATATTAGTGTGTTAGAGCATCTACATTGGCATTAATATGTAGGTGTTATAACACTTAACTGATTTTACAAACCAATGTGGATGGGTGTTATAACTAAAGAATCTAAAACTGCATCAACAACAATGCCTAAACCTTAATAGCGTTTAATTCTTTGAACGCAACCAATGAGAGAATTTTATAAAAAAATAAAAATAAAAATAAAATAAATTTTGGATATAAAGAATAAAGATGAATAAGTGGATAATGGGACCCACAAATAATAAATATTAATATTAAAATGAATATGAGTGTATGTTAATAAAAGAGAGGTGTTAATATAATAGATATGTGACATGCTATTTGAAGAGGTGACATATAGTAACGTTCAAACCAATGCTAATACTCTTAGTGGGTTAATGAATTGACATGTTTTAATTAGTGATGAAATTTAATACTTTTGGAAATTGTCCATGTTTAATGTATTTGGAAGAGTGAGTGATTCTGTTCGAAAGCTGAGAAGAGGGTTGGCTAGGAATGTGGCTTTGAAGTTGAATGGAAGAAGACTCTGCGTTGTCATACAAAACCAAGAGCGTTGGTGCTAAGCTAGGGAAGGGATCTCCGGTGTTGGCTCCGATGCTCAAGTCAATCTTCGATTCCAGAGGAGGGAATAGTAGTAGTAGCAATAAACAGTAGCAAAGAGCGTGTAGAATAATTAAGTATCACACACCTTTGCTTGAGGATGAAGACCCCCTTTTATAGTGCCACTATATCATTTGTGCATACATCCCAAAGCATATGCACGTTTTCTAAAGTGTCCTAAGACAAGACAAGTCGAAAAGTGTCTCTGACACCTTTCCTTAAGCGAGCACAAAAATATCTGATATGATAGGATAAAAGCTTCTAAAGTGTAATCTGCCTGTGGGATGTTCCCTGTCCTTTCTAGCACAAACTTCCATAAAAGTATGACATGACAGGTGTATGGATTCTTCTGTAAGACAATCAGTCGCAGACTGGTCGGGAAGATGCCCATTTGGTCTTATAGGGTGCAACACTTGACATGGCGTTCACTCGGCCTATCTCTGAAATTGAGCGAATGAACATTGAGCCCGGTCGGCCTTGAAGCCCGATCGACCTCGGCCGCTGATCAAGGAATTCACTATTTACCGATGAGGATAGCTTGCTGGTCCTTAGTTACTATGCTAACTCCGACCGAGCTGGATGCTCGGTCGAGCATTCATGTCCAACCAACTGTGTAATCCGATCAGGCAACCCATAGTGTTGCAGGTGCCTTTGACCTCCTATTGACTTTGACTGTCACATTAGCCGGTCTTCACTATTTTGACTTACTTTTGGGGGGCCCATCTCCATCGTTATATAACAATCCTTCCTCTCAAGTCTAGTCGAAGGAGGCTATAAGTCTGACTGACTGGATAGTTAATATTTTTTTTGCTACTCTCCTTCCTGACTGGGCATTGTAGGTTTTAGGGCCGCCACTTGGCCTTCGCAATTATTGCTCTTACAGAAGTTGATTTCTTACCAGTTGGGAGACCTGGTGATTGATGTCACTCAGACCTAATGTGGAGAACACTTGGTCATTTATTAGCTCTTTTATGATTTCCTTCCCGAGCGACCACCCATACTCAATGCCTTTTAATTGCTTCTAATGTCACTATGATTTCTTGGAAATCGCTAAAATCCTTTGCCATTAATGTAAATCACGTTGAGTATGCTTTTTAATCATATGTCTGCTGATTATTTCCATTCCTCATTAATGTCACTTGTGATTGAATGCCCTGTGTCGAGATCCTCTACCGATGACTATTCGATGTGATAAGCAACTATTGGAATTCGATGTGACAACCACCTTTTTAAATTTTGACGATCCTTATCAAATCTCATTTTCCCAAGCCCTTAATCGGACAGCTTGGGATAACCGTCAACAAGGTTTTTAAAGGCTTCCTTTCTCCCTTCGTTGTATTGCCTTCATCATCTCTTCGTCCGCTTCCTTGCCCTTTGACTTTTGTTCCTCGTCGATAATTTTCTTTTCTAGTAAGTTCTTTCTTCTTTTCCCTTTCGATCTCTAATGGCGTGTTCTTCTTCTCCTCCTCCGGCTATCCCCAAGTTGTGGTATACCTCCATCGAGTCGGACTTTAACAGCGACGAACTGGATCAAATGAAAATGACCTATTACATTCCTGATGACCATAAAATTACAATCCCTTCTTCCTACGATCGCCCTCATATACCTCCCAATGGTTTCCTTTCTTTCTTTAAGGACCAATTATATGTTAGTCTGCGCTTTCCTATCCATCCTTTTATTTCTGAAGTCTGTAGGTATTTTCACATCTCGTTATGACAGTTGGTGCCTAATTCCTTTAGGTTACTATGCAGGGTTGTGATACTATTCTGTGTGTACGGGATTTCTCTCCTGCCCTATATTTTTCACTATTTTTATTATCCTAAGTTATTCAAGCTGAGTACCTTCCTCTATCACGGCCGAGTGGGCACTATTTATTTTGAGAAGATGCCCACTCCAATAAGCATTGGAAATCCCACTACTTTTATGTTTGCGTTCCTAACTAGGTCACTTTTCCAACCAGCTGGCAGATGGATCTACTGAACTCCCCCAGGTTGGGGAGACACCGATGGGAGCCGACTTCTACTGTTGGTTCCGCAAACTTCTACTGTTGCATCGACATCGTGACCTCCATCAGAGTGAGGTAAAAGTTCTACCTCTTCAATCCCTGAGAGGGTGGCTGGTCTAAGGAATCTTCCATCTTCCAATCAGACACCATCCCTATCAGTGCTACTGGTCGACACCATCCCGACCCAACTAGTATCTTTCTTACCACTTTCTCCAGTCGACCCGGCGGCTCCTGTATCTATAAACTGTTCAACCCTTTTGTCCAAGTCAAAGGGCATGTCCACTTCAGACACCACATATCTGAGCAGGCGCAGACATATAACGACAGTTATCAAACTGCCGACTGACAACTGGAGCCATCGAGACGACTCCGAGCCATGCTCCCCCGAACACAAGATCAGAATTCAAGGGTCCTTGGCCCAGACCTAGGCTGATGCTAGGGCTATAACGACAACAATTCTGTCCCGGGAGCTTACGCTAACTTCAATAAAAAAATCCACTAGGGTAAGCTGATCCAAACTTTTCACATCTCATTTCCCGGTCAGACTACATCATTTTTCTATCCATACATTTTTGGGTGGAAGGCCTGACTCTCTGTCAGAGACTGGCCTATCTAGAGCACAAAAATAAGCAGTTGCAAGCCCCAGTCGGGAAAACAAGCACTTCACAAGCTCTGGTCGAGCAATTAACTGCTGAAGTTACTCAACTAAAAGACGACTTCGAGAGAACTTCTGAGTAGCTGTTGAACTATGAGCAGGCTCTGATAGTGGAAAAAGACAAAAACAATAATCAGGCTATCGAGCTGGAAAAGCTTAGGAAGCAAGCCCATAATTTTGAAATGAAGATCAGCTCGACGAATGCTAGAAAGCTTCAGGCTATTAAAGATTTAGATATCAAGAATAAAGAGACTTAGGTCTTGGCCAAAAAACTTGAGGAAGTAGAAGTAACATTGGTCGCAGAGCAAGTTGGTCGTACGGCTGAGCAGGCAATCCACGAACTTTAGCTTAGTGAGGATAAAAGAATAATCGACGAAAAAGATGTCAAGCTACACTCTATGAAGGCTGAACTCGCTAGGTACAAGGAGAAGGAGCCTGGCCGGTTGGAAACCTATAGGGTGGAATACCTTCACTCCAAAAATTTCAATCAAATGTTGACTGATCGGACCCTCCGGTTGTTCGGCTATGGCATTGATGGGACCCTTTAGCAGCTAAAGGAGGGCATCTTTCTTGCAGCAGAGGTTCCGACAACGTTCATCTAAGAGGGAGAAGATTGTGGAAACGCTTCCCAACGAAGTAGTTGCCAATCTAGCATAGTTTTGTTTAAGTTTATCAACAACGTTTTTGTACCAACTAAGTACTCTTTGTAAAAAATTTCTAAGTTTAGTTCAATGCACGCCCATCCTATGCTTTAAAGTTCTCGCTTTGTAGATGCGCTAAGTTATAGCTTACTTTTAGTATTTGAGACTTAGCTTTTCTAGTTTACTTAAACAATATGGAGCGCGAGAGCCAAGATTGCTCAAAACTCAGCAGAATGGCACGAGAGTCTGGAAGCCTGAGAGCTCAGCTTACTTATAACTTGGCTGATCAACTCAAGATTCTAGGACACTTGGCGTGAGGGCTTTGCTCACTTATAACTCGGTCAAACAATGCAAGAGACTGGAAGTGTGAGAGCTCAGCTCACTTATAACTTGACCAAACAACATGAGAGTCTGGGACATTTAGCATGAGGGTTTTGCTCGCTTATAAGTCGACTGGATGACAAGAGAGTTTGAAAGCATGAGAGTATACTCACTTATAACTCGGTTGAACGATGCAAGAGTCTGGGGCACTTGGCGCGAGGGCTTTGCTCACTTATAACTCAACCAAATGACATGAGAGTCTGGAAGCGTGAGAGCATGCTCACTTATAACTCGGCTGAATGAGACGAGAGTTTGAGACACTTAGTGCAAGGGTTTTGCTTGCTTATAACTTGGCCAAATAGCATGAGAGCCTAGGACACTTAATGCGACGGTTTTGCTCGCTTATAACTTGGCCAAACAGCACGAGAGTTTGGAAGCGTGAGAGAATGCTCACTTATATCTCATCCGAACAATACGAGAGTTTAGGACACTTGACACTAGGGTTTTGCTCGCTTATAACTCAGCCGAACGACACAAGAGTCTAGAAGCGTGAGAGCATGCTCACTTATAACTTGACTGAACGACATGAGTGTCTAGGATAATATAGCGCGAGGACTTTGTTCGCTTATAACTCAGTCGAACGATGCGAGAGTCTAGAAGCGTGTGAGCATTCTTACTTATAACTTAACAGAATAGCACAAGAGTCTGGGACACTTAGCGCGAGGGCTTTGCTCACTTATAACTCGACCAATTGGCATGAGAGTCTAGAGGCATGAGAGCATGCTCACTTATAACTTGGCGGAACAACACGAGAGTCTGAGATACTTAGCGTGAGAGTTTTGCTTGCTTATAATTTGAACAAATGGCGTGAGAGTCTAGAAGCGTGAGAGCTCAGCTCACTTATAATTTGGCCGAATGGCACGAGAGTCTGGGACACTTAGCACGAGGGATTTGCTCACTTATAACTCAGCCAAATGACATGAGAGTCTGAAACACTTGATTATTTTTTATTTAAACATTCCTGCATTCATGGAACAAAATATTTTTATAATTTACATAAATTTAATGCAAACTTACTACCGACCAACTAGCTTGCATTCCATGGTTGGTGGAGCCTCTTGAATGATGTTTACTCCCAACCGTTGAGCATTTTGGGTGGAATGTGACTTGGCTTTTATAATTTCCATGTAACATCTCTGTGCTGACAGTTGGTCGCCCCTAACTTCACCGACCGAGTCATCCACTAGAAACTTGACATTTTGTTAGAAGGTGGAGACGACGGCTCAGAATATGTTTAGTGCTAGTCGGTTGAGTATCACATTGTAGGCCAAAGACGCATCCACCACGATGAAATCCAAACGACGAGTCCTCATGAGTGGCTCATCTCCAAGAGATATGGCTAACCGGACTTGGCCGATCGACAGTACCTCATTGCATGTGAAACCATACAATGGAGTTGTCATGGGTCGGAGCTCGCTTTTCTTTATTTGAAGCTAATCGAGCGCCTTCTTGAATATTATATTGACCGAGCTTCCTATGTCCAGAAAGGTCCGGCGAACACTGTAGTTAGTAATTACTGTCTTGTGCATCGTCCTGAGGGATTTCAACTCCCTTTAAATCTTGAGGACCGAAATTGATTTCTGGCCCTTGTGCCTTTTCCTTACTACACCGAATCGTATAGATCTCCAATCGTCGTGCGTGTGATTTTCTAGACCGGTTGGAGTTACTGTCAGTCAGACCACCTGCAATCATTCCAATGTCCCTTTGGGCGTCATTATCGTGATTTTCTTCCTAGCGATTTGACCGGTGCAGTGACCGCTCAACGGATGTTCGAGTGGGCCTCTAGTTGCATCTCTTCTGGGGTTGTCACTAGTTCTGCTCGACAAGTGTGTTATCTGTTGGTGCAATTTCCAGTAGGTCAAGGTTGACCTAGTTGACCAAGCGTAAACCTTGGTCATGATTTCGATGTTTGACAATACAGAAAGATATGTAGACATGGACAATGCAGGTGCAGTTGTCCATGCGGAGAGATACTGATTAGGGTCTGATCAGGTTGGATGAAGAAGAGTCAAGTAGGTCAAGGTTGACCGAATACTTGACTGGGAAGTCCTAACTGGGATGTTAGGCAGTTCGGAAAGTCCTGGTGAGTGAAGCCAGGCAGTTCGGAAAGTCCTGGTGAGTGAAGCCAGGCAGTCGGGAAATCCTGGTGAGTGAAGCCAGGCAGTTGGAGAAAGTCCTGGTGAGTGAAGCTAGGCAATTGGGAAAGACCTGGTGAGTGAAGCCAGGCAAGGGAAAGACCTATTGAGTGAAGCTAGGCAGTTCGGAAGTCCTGGTGAGTGAAGCCAGGCAAGGGGAATCCAGATGGGTCAAGGTTGACCAGACATCTGGTGAAAAGTCCAAGTATGGAGACTTGACACGGGTAAAGTCCAAGTATGGAGACTTGGCACGGAAAAGTCCAAGCAGGGAGCTTGGCACGGGAAAAACCCAAGTATAGAGACTTGGCACGGGAAAAGTCCAAGTATGGAAGCTTGGCATGCGAAGTCGGAGAGGGCTCGGTAGTTCGTTCTCTGGACTAGGTCAGAGAGGGCTCGGTAGCTCGTTTTCTGGACCGGACGAAGTCGGAGAGGGCTCGGCATCTCGTTCTCCGGACTAGGTCAGAGAGGGCTCGGTAGCTTGTTCTCTTGACCGGACGAAGTCGGAGAGGACTCGGCAGCTCGTTCTCCGGACTAGGTCAGAGAGGGCTCGGTAGCTCGTTCTCAGGACCAAGTAGGGTTTAGGGCTGGGAGCTCTAAACCTGGATCGGTCTGGTGACCGATCCAGTGATACGCTGGGTTATCTGATCGGTCTGGTGACCGATCAGTAACCAAACAGAAGCATTCTGCTGCTTATCTGATCGGTCAGCAGACCGATCAGTGATCGATCAGAAGGAGATCATCTTCGGGAGGGAAAGGTCCTGATCGGTCATGGGACCGATCAGGGAAGGACCTGATCGGTCCACATGACCGATCAGGGAAGGGACTGATCGGTCTTGTGACCGATCAGGACCCTTGTGGACCGATCAGGATGAAGCCTGATCGGTCCACGTCCTAGCCGTTGCGTAGCAACGGCTAGTTTCTTTTGTGTCTTCTTCGCAGGTTATAAAAGGGGTTGAGGAGCTACTGTTCTAGAGGTTACTTCTTCCTTTTTGCTTCTGCTTCTTGCTGCACTTGAGCTTTGCTGAGCTCTCTGCTTCGTGAAGCTTCGTGTGAGCTTCCCCGGCTGGTCAGCTGCTGCTGTTCTTCCGTGAAGTTGCTACTTCGTCAACGGAAACCAGTCGAAGGCAAGCAAGGTGTTTTACATTCATATTGTTTGTATTTCTTGCTGTATTTCTATCTTGTTGTTGCAAGTTATTGTGGCGAGGTTTCTCCACCCAGAAGGAGTTGTTATTAGCCGGTTTTCCGGGGTCTCATCCACCGACGGATTGATAGGCTTCGTCCACCTTACGGGCACGCCGAGGAGTAGGAGTATCATCTCTGAACCTCGTTACATCGACGAGTTTGAGGTTTGCTATTCTCCGTTGTCGTTTCTTTTGTTTATTTCCGCTGCGCTAACCCTAATCGTAGGAAGAAACGCGAAAATTTGGGGTCGGCTATTCACACCCCCCTCTCTAGCCGCGATCATCGGTCCTAACATTATCTTGATCTTGAGCTCTTAGTCGATGGTGATGTTGACATGTAGGAGAGGGAGATCGTTGATGATATCCTTGAGGGGTTGTTCTTCGTGGCCTCAGACCAAAGTGGTATCAGTTCTTGGTGTTGTGAGTAGCCAGGCGATGGTAAGAACAGAACATTGGCATGGTCGGCGCTTGATGGATCCCGCCCGTTCAACTTATGCATCCTGGACTGCATGCAATCGATACTCCTGGTGTTGCTGTTGAGGGCCCCTTTGGGCCCCTTTTGGAGGTACATTGCTGTTGGCCGATCGACGCTCGTGAACAACCACTAGCTCGGACATCACTTCTTTCTTCAAAGCTGATTGGTTCCTCCACGTTGATATATTTCATAGCTCGTTCGAGTAAATGCTCAAAGCCTCTCGGAGGATTTATGATGAGAGATTGGAAGAAATCATTATCCATAATCCCTTGTGAAAAGGTACTTACCAAAATTTTTGGAGTGGCTGATGAAACGTCCATAGCTACTTGGTTAGATCTTTTGATGAAGACCTGTAATGTCTCCTCGGCACTTGACTCTGTCGGTATATTGGTGGCGCGTGGCTATGTTGTCAAATTTAAGTAGAAGGTTCTCGGGATCGGTTGACCTTGTATACTCTTCGATCGTCAGAGGCCTAAAGTGAGATGACAACTAATCATTGAGGATATTTTATGTGGCAGGCTAGAAGCTTCTAAAGTACGATATGCCTGCAGGATGCTCTCTTTCCTTTCCAGCACAAACTTCTATAAAAATATGACATGACAGGTGTACGTATTCTTCTATAAGCCAATCGGTTGCTGACCGATCGGGAGGACGCCCGTTCAGTTATATAGGGTGCAACATTTGACTCGACCCTCACTCGGCTTATCCCTGGAACTGAGTGAAGGAACATTGAGCCCAGTCGGTCCTGAAGCTCGATCGGCCCCGGCCGCGGATCAAGGAATTCACTATTTACCGATGAGGATAGCTTGCTGGTCTCCAGTTGTTATGCTAACTCCACCGATCTAGATGCCTGATCGGGCATTCATGTCCGACTGACCATGTAATCCAATCGGGCAACCCATAGTGTTGCAGGTGCCCTTGACCCCCTGTTAACTTTGACTGTCATGTCAGTCGATTTTCACTGTTTTGACTTACTTTTGGGGGTCTATCTTCATCGCCTTATTAATGGGTATATAGTTGAATCAGTGGATGAGAGATAGTAGGATAATGATAATGTTGAGGGGCTAGTGGTTAATATTGAAGAGTTGGTAAAGCTAGTAACTTTATTCGTGAATTAGTCTATAAATAGACGATATGTTTATCAACGATATATATTGAGAAAATTTATTTATCCTCCTCGTTTATCCGGATCCTCAACTCTTTTATTATTTTTCTTAACATTGCCGCTATACGTAGTGACCTTGAGGTGCATGCTACAATGCGAAACTACGATATTCAATAATTGTGCATGACTCTATATCCCTTCACCTCTTTTGAATATATGGTGCTACCAATGCGGTTTGATCCTTAAACTTGGCTTTACTATTATTATTAGGTGCAAGGTCATATATTATCACAACAATTTTGTTTTCTCCGTGTGAGTTTTCCTTGTGAAATATAAAATCAAACCAAAAGAATAAAATGAAAGACAAAGATAAATCCATTTCTTCGTATTTGTGAAGTTGTAGACACTAAGAATTAATGCATGCCATCTACTTTCATAGTAGGAACTCCTCGAGGAGGTGCTAATATCCATCACGGAAAAGATGGAGAAGTTGGCTTGGTCACCGCTATGATGTTCAGCAGCAACGACATTAGAGAGACTAGAGTTTTTCTAATCTATTTTTAAAAAATAACTTCCACTGTTATTTCATTACAAATCCCAAGCTAAGCCCACATCTGATTATTGATCTGTTATGGAGCTTGATCCGGTGGTAAAGTGGGACCCGGATGATAGAGCACCTAATGGCACGTGGGAGTCAGAGTTAAAGCGGTCAACATCTAGTGCCTGGTCGGGCAGCCAACGTACTTGCTCGAGCGACATCCAGTGCCTGGCCGGGCAGCCGACGTACCTTCCCGAGCGACAGTCCGACAGCCCAGCTCAACGCTGGGTTTCCGACGCTCAGGGGCAGAGCGGAATCTCCGCTCGGCCGGACGATAGACATGACTCGACCACGGGCAGTAGGGCGGAAGCAGGATGAAACACTAGGGGGTGAGCAGGCCTCCCACTCGGATTGGTCACTCCATCAGCAGTACAGGGGCTCGACCGAGCAAACTCCCCGCCCAGCCTTGCAGACGACAAGAAGAGCAGGAGGGAATATCTTCTTCGAGGAAAGTGTCATCGACAAACGGCATGGTCAGGCAGAGAATCGTACGGTAGAAGTTTCCATTATCACGTCAGGAATATGCCTGATCTGTTAAGGTATGGCACACACTCATTGCAGGTATGCTTTGAAAAACGTGCACGTCTTGGTAAGCATGCACGTGCCTTCAGGGAGTCCTATATAAGGACTCCCAGATTTCAATGGAGGTATGCACGATTCATCACTGTAGCTACAATTCTCGTCATTTTACTTCGATTTCTTACCGTCGGAGGCTGACTTGAGCGTCGGAGAGTCGTCGTCGGGAAGCCCTTCCCGGCACGGTTTTGTGCTTGCAGGTTCTCGCCAAAGATCTACGTCACTCACAGGGCTACGCGGAGTCAACGAGAGCCCCACGTCCCCAATGACCGTCGACTCAGCACTCGGACAGGATCAAATTGGCGCCGTCTGTGGGAACGCACCTGAATCCTAGCCGAGAATAAGGAGAAAGCTGGACGCTCACACACCGTGACGCTCTCTCCAAAAGAACTCGACGCGCTCATCCATTCGCGAGCGACAAAAATAGTAGAGCAGCAGCAGAGGGCACAAGCCGAGTGGCTTGCGCAGCAGGCCACCTCGGCATCCAGTGGCCAAGCGGCGTTGGAAGATCGACCGGAACAATTCTCTACTTGGGCGCAGAACAAAGGGCAGACCGGCACGCCAGGAGATGCACCACCCGTGTCAATTCCCTTCCATCGGGCCCTATTCCAGACTCCCTCCGAACTCGCGCAGGCCAACCAAGGATCGTCAGCCGATGAAGCGCCCGCGCGGGACGTCAAGAAAGGCAAGGTGCCTCGGACCGATTCTTCTCCCGAGCGGATCAATCGCTAGTTCTTAGAGGCGATTCTGCATGATCCACTCCCGAGGCACTATGCCCCCCTGGTGATTGGAGAATACATGGTGCGACTGACTCGGACGACCATCTCGGTAAGTTCGATAACGCCGCTACTCTCCATCAATATACAAACGGAGTTAAGTGTCGGGTCTTCCTCACTACCCTGTCCGGCTCGGCACAACGATATGGCGTTCCTCCACCACTTCGCAAGTAGCAGGCGCTATCAGAAGACGAGCGTCAGCCTATTCTCCAAGAAGCAGGGGCCCAGAGAGACTCTTCGAGCCTACATCCAATGATTCAACTAGGCGGCCATGGATATCCTGTTAGTGAGAGCCCTACAGCCAATCATATGATGATTGTTGTATGGACTCGATGTATCATATTCCTATATTTATATAGAGGTATTTCTTTATGGTTATTATACTTGTATTGGTGTCAAATAACTGAGTATAATAGTGTCCTTGAGTAGAAGGTTCTTATCTATATCAATCGATTGGTTGAATTGATAGTGAGATGATATAGAGAACACTACTCTTAATCATTCCTAGTCAAGTATTAACATTCAGGGACAATGTTAATGCGCTGAGACTAGCATGTAGGTCAACTCGATGACTTGATCTCACAAGTCATGGATATTAGATATCAAGTTGACACATGGGTATGCATTGGAGAATGTATACTGAATGACCCGCTATGAGAAAGTATTATGGATCGTTATATGAGTGTCATATACTTTCTCATGTGACTATTAGTATGACTATTAGTCCTTGGACCTAAAGTCACCATGGTTTCCTACAAAGGAGTTGCATACTTGGCTTCATCAAACGTCACCCGTAAATGGGTGGACTATAAAGGTGACTACTGGGTATGTAACAAATTATGCGGAGAGATGTGAGTGATGCAGATAGGATCTATCCCTCCTATATGACGGGAGTGACATCATGATTCTTGATAGAGTGAGACCACTAAGTGCATGTCCATGCCCAAATGAGTCAATATGAGATATTGAGCTCATTTGATTAGAGTGAGTCTACTTGGAGTTCAAGACATAGATTGATTAGAGGATGACATGGTCTATGCCTCAATTGATCAATCTAGATGTTTAGGATAGAAGGACATTGTCACATATTGTGAGAGTCACAATTAGTAGTCACAATGGTGATGTTTGATCTCAACATTCTTGTAACTTGGGTAGTAATGATGTGTTGCTAGATACCGCTCATTACTTATGTTTCTAAATGGGGTTAGGAGCATTGCCAACGTTACAAGAACCTATAGGGTCACTGTAACGACCTGTCCCTCTTGGCCCATTTGGCGGCCCATTCGGTGACCCTCGGGTCGTCGACCGTCGGCCCTTATGTCGTCGGCCCATTTGGCGACCTCTCATGTCGTCGACCGACGACCCTTGGCCGTGCCGTTACTCACTAGGACTTTCCACCCCTGAGGGTCGTCGGTCGACGACATGAGAGGTCGCCAAATGGGCCGACGACATAAGGGCCGATGGTCGACGACCCGAGGGTCGCCAAATGGGCCAAGAGGGTCGGGTCGTTACGATAAAAAGGCGCCTTTTTATTGTAACGACCCGGCCCTCTTGGCCCATTTGGCGGCCCATTGATCTCACTTGGTTACCAGGATTCATAAACTCTAATACTTAAGCCTGGAGGTTTAGAGTTCGAATCCTGAGGGAGGCAAAAATCCACTACCAGGGGTGGAAAGTCCTAGTGAGTAACGGCACGACCAAGGGTCGTCGGTCAACGACATGAGAGGTCGCCAAATGGGCCGACGACATAAAGGCCGACGGTCGACGACCCGAGGGTCGCCAAATGGGCCGCCAAATGGGCCAAGAGGGCCGGGTCGTTACAGTCACACACAAAGGGCAGTTAGATGAAGATTAGGCTCATATGATGGACCAAGAGGATTAGGTTCATGTGATGAACCAAATTAGATTAAGAGTAATCCAAATTAGACTAATTAAGTTGGACTCAATTTGATTCATGTGTCGAATGAGTCTGGTTTAGACTATGATTCATTGAGTCAATTTAAACCAATGAATAGAGATTCATTAAATTAAATTGATTTGAATCAAAGGTTAGATTTGATTAACCATGGGAGATAAGAGGTCAAGTTTGACTTGACTTGACAGGGAAGATGAAGGGTCAAGTTTGACTTGACCAAATGCCACATCATGGTGACTTGGCATGGGCCGGCCAATGATGGTGTTCCACATCATCAAGGCTACATCAATGTGTGCCACCTCATGAGGGAGACCAAGAGACATGACTCTTGGTATTACATGGAGGTTTAAAACCTCTCATTTAGTGGTCGGCCACATTAGGTGTGAGTGAATTCTCATTCAAGGCTTCTTCTTCCTCTTCCTCTCTTCTCTTGCTCTCCCTCTCCTCCATTGCCGAAACCACTTGAGGGTGATAGCACACTCTAAGTGGTTCTCTCCACCTTTTGTCCGTGTGAATACGTGTAGAGGAGTGTACAATTGACACTCTACGAGATCCGACAACCGTTTGGACGAGCGGGATAAGCGAAGGGCATCACTACAAGGGTAAAACCTCTTTTTCATGTAGATCTAAGGTAGATCTAGTGTAGACAAACATGTACATGAATTTTTATTATTTATCTTCGCACGGATCCGTGGCTAGTTTCAAGGTTTCCGCAACGCAAAAAGTGATTTTTGTGGCTCGAATTGCTAACATAGCCCGACAGTTTCATCCGAGACCATGATGCACGCCTTTACCCAAGCACAGACCGATGGTGATTTCTTCCGTTCGCTCATCCGGAAGTCGCCTCGCGATTACGACCATATGCTAAAAAAGGCAAGCGAGTACATCAACGTGGAGGAGTCCCAAGGGGCCAGAAGGAAAGAGATGCCCACTGAACCACCAACGCCAACCGAGCGGAGGTAGCCGGTCAGTCAACCACCGAGAGGGCCTCGAGCCGAGGGGATGAAGCCATATCAAGAAGCTAGACCATGCGTCGTTCAGCATGTGGCATCCGAACGGCCGAAGACAAGGGGAAAGGTATGGACTCCTATGTTTTGTTCCCTACACCAGTCGACTAGCCACAACACCCGCAATTGTCGAGGGTTCGCCCCCGTTGTCTCGTCGACGCCAAGAAAGTATCACCGCCGATCGCCCTCGCCCAACCAGCAGCGTCGACACCGGGACGCCGGACGACGGGAAGTTAGGCGTGTTGGGATCGATGGACGCGGCTAGAGAGGGGGGGTGTGAATAGATGACCCCAAATCTTCGTTTCTTTCTACAAGTCGAGTTAGCGCAGCGGAAAATAAAACAAAGAAACAAAGACAAGAAGATCAAACCTCAACACGCGTCGATGTAACGAGGTTCGAAGATATACTCCTACTCCTCGGCGTGTCCGTAAGGTGGACGAAGCCTATCAATCCATCGGTGGATGAGTCCCCGGAGAACCGGCTAATATATATACTCCTTGTGGGTGGAGAAACCTCGCCACAATAGCTTGCAACAGCAATATGGAAATACAAAGAAGAGCAAGAACAAAATACACAATGAATGTACAAATACTCGCTTGCCTTCTCGTCGACTGAAGTCCCGGATGAAGCACCAACTTCACGGACGAATGCCAACAAGCAACTCAGTCAAAGAAGCTCACCCGAAGCTTCGGAGCTCAGCAAAGCTCAAGAGCACAGCTTTCAGAAGAACAACAGCTCAATTCAGAGGAGGAAGAAGAAGGAAGAAGGAGTTCTGTAGTGCCTCTCGATCCTTTTATAACCTCTGATATCCTAAGCCAACCTGCGAACCTGCAAGGCAAAAAGGCCAGAACACAGAAGCCCGAAATAGCCTAGCCGTTGAGTCACAACGGCTAGGGCCAGACCGATCAGGCATCACCCTGATCGGTCTGGGGCTGATCTGATCGGTCGTGGGGACCGATCAGGCTCTATGCTGATCGGTCCCCAGACCGATCAGAACGCTTTCACAGAGAGTTGCCCAACTCTCTGTGCGTACCCTGATCGGTCCCGGGGACCGATCAGGCTTCCTGCTGATCGTTTTCTGATCGGTCTCCAGACCGATCCAGGTCTTGGTTTTTGCCCAAACCAAGTCCAAACCAATATCCGGTCAACCTTGACCTCTTGGTACATCATGCTTAGCATCCGATCACTCCCTTGACCTGCTAAGACTCCCCACCAAGTGTCCAGTCAATCCCTTTGACCCACTTGGACTTTTCTCTTCGTGTCAAGTATCCGATCACTCCCTTGACCTACTTGACCTTCTCAACACCAGATGTCCGATCACCCTTGATCCATCTGGATTTTCCCTTGCCCGGCTTCACTCACCAGGACTTTCACCTAACTTCACTCACTAGGGTTTTCACCTGGCTTCACTCACCAGGATTTCCAATCTGCCCGGCTTCACTCACCAGGACTTTCCAACTGCCTGGCTTCACTCACCAGGACTTTCCCACTGCCTGGCTTCACTCACCAGGACTTATCCGTCTGCCTGGCTTCACTCACCAGGACTTTCCACATCCGGTCCAGAGAACGAGCTACCGAGCCCTCTCTGACCACAGTTCGGAGAACGAGCTACCGAGCCCTCTCCGACTTCCATCCGGTCCAGAGAACGAGCTCCCGAGCCCTCTCTGACCACAGTCCGGAGAACGAGCTACCGAGCCCTCTCCGACTTCCCATGTGCCAAGCTTCCATACTTGGACTTCTCCGTGCCAAGTCTCCATACTTGGACTTTTCCCGTGCCAAGCTCCCTGCTTGGACTTTTCACCATGCCAAACTCCCTGCTTGGACTTTTCCCATGCCAAGCTCCCTGCTTGGACTTTTCCGAGTCAGGTCAACTCACCTCGGGTCAACCAGGTTAACCTTGACCACGGGTTGCACCCACAATATCCCAAGCTTGTATATTTGTCAATCATCAAGATACAACTCTTCTGTTCACGTCAAACATTGTCAAACATAACTCGTCAAACATCAAAACACAACTCGAGTCAAGTCAACTCGAGTTTGGTCAACCAGGTCAACCTTGACCTAAGGTTGCACCAACAATCTCCCCCTTTTTGATGTTTGACAAAACCCATAATCAAACCCATAATCAAGTTAGGTTAACCCGATAACCTAACTTAGGTTTTCCAATGTTCTTCCCTGAACATTCTCTATTCTCCTCAAACCTACACTCTCCCCCTTTTTGACACACATCAAAAAGAGTGAATCAAGGTCAAGAGTTTCTTCCTAATGAAAGTCCCATACCTTTCATTGAAACTCTTAATTTCCCCCTTGATACTAAGGTCAACAATTAACTTAGTGATAATCCCATATCACTCAAGTCTTTAGGAGTAAAAACTCCCCCTAAAAGTCAACTCCCCCTTGACTAATAGATAAAACTCCCCCTAAAGATCAACTCCCCCTTGACCATTGCACCAACAATGTCTTGGAGAGTTTCAAACCTTTAGAACTCTAAAACACCACTTCCATAGCTGCAATTTCAGACAAACAGTCGAAATTCAGCAGGTTGGCACGCCCTGATCGGTCACCAGACCGATCAGGCTCCCTCTGGATCGGTCCAGTGACCGATCCACACAGACCTGGACCGATCAGATAACCTCCTGATCGGTCCACAACCTCTGATTTCTGATTTCTGAATTTTTCTTCTCCCGAAATTCAGAAACCTCTAGAAAATCACAGAAAATTCGAAAAATTGTGAAAATTTGAGGATACATTCCTCATACCACATACTATCATGGAAAAATAGTTTTCTATGAAAATAACTTCCATTTTCAAAACTTGATACAAAGTTCGAAAAACTTTGAAATAGTTCAAGTTTAACTCAACTTTGTATCACTTTGCTCAATGATGAATGCTATTACTAGAAAAGCTTCATCAAGGTTTTTCAAATCAATTTTGAAATGATTTTAAACCCTTTAATTTAGGACCACAATCTTTGGGCTAAATGTACATGACTTGTACATAAACTTTCCCTATGATCCCCAATTTTGAATTAGGTTCATCTAGGTACAAGAACTATGCACCTTGTTCCTAACTCATCATCCTAATATCTCACACACATCTAAGGTGTATCAAACACATCCAAGTCAATTTTGATGTGAGATATGGGTTTAGGTTATCTTAGGCTAAGGTCTCATGCATTTTCTAAACATCAATTTGATCTCCATATTAAATTGTGTTTTTAACCTTAAATCAATTTCATTGATTATAAATGCAAGAAATGATGACATGGCATAAAATGATATCATATATAATAACATGTGCCAATGTCATGATATCATGGCATAAAGTATGAAACTTAAATAAAGCATGACATATAAATAACCTAAGCATTATCATGACATTTCAAATGATCATAGATTAAATATGATGTCATGACATGGCATATGGCAAACAATATATGGCAAATAACATGTCAAGGTATAGAAAATACCTAATTCTAGCCTTAGTTGCCATTTTTGATAATTTTGATCATTTTGCGATAAGTTCTATATTCCTAAGTGTAATAGACCTAAAATCATATCCTCAAGACTTTTAGATCACTATGTGCCAACTAGATTGACTCTAGAAAATTCCTCAAATGTGGTTGGCACATTCTAATCACCTTAGGAATAATTCTTAATTTCATTTTCAAGGCTTGATTATACCTTGAAAAATCCTAAAGTGCCATCTTTTGCCATGATTAGGTTAACTACCTATTCAAGTAAGGTTGGCACACCCTAACTAATCTAGCGTGATGGAATCACGCTCCTAGGAACCCAATACCTATTTGAGCTCATTGGGTTCACTAAATATTCACTAGGGATGACTTCCCTAGCAACCCTCCTAATGACCCTCTTAGGCTTTAAAGCCTTGGTCATTTGGGACTCATCAAGATCAACTCTAGGGGTGACTCCCCTTGTGACCTTGGTGATGGTCTTCCTAACCCTAGATTTTGTTCCATAATCGAATGGAACATTGTGATAAGTGGGCTTGACCATTTGAGACTTAGGTTTGTGACCCAAACCTTTCTTGTCCTTGGACTTGGGTTTTTGACCCCTAGACCCTAGAGTCAAGTCCTCAAGAGCCTTTTCTAGAGAGTCAAGTCTTGACCTCAAGACTTGATTTTCTTTCTCTAATACCTCAAGCTTTAACTTGTCATTTGTCTTTGAGGTATTCCTAGGCATATGTCTAGTTGTTTTGGGATTTCTACCTAGGTTATCCTTAACCTTAGATGAGTTGATCCTAGGGTTGGCTTTCCTAGTGTTATCCTTATCTAGGCTCACATGTTTGGCACCTAAGCATGTGTATCGATTTCTATAATTATCATGCTTATCATTATTGTCAATTGCAATCAAACTACTAGCATGCATCTTACTAGTATTGCAATAATGTGCCTTAGAGATTACCTTAGGGTTTGCCTTAGCTCCCCCTATCGATGTGCTCAGTCTCTTGTCCTTGTGAGATTGCCTCCCCCTCGGACATTGGCTCCGATAATGTCCCCTTCGCTTGCATTGGAAGCACACCACGTGCTCCTTGCCCTTGCGTATCGGGATTCCGGCTTCCTTGACCTTTGGTGCCGGTGGAGTCTTCCTAATCCTCCTTGGACACTTACTCTTGTAATGTCCATACTCCCTACACTCAAAGCACATTATATGCAATTTATTTGAACTTAAATTGCTTGAGTTACCTAGGGTTGAGGTGGGATGTAAGCTCTCTCTTTCATCCCTTCCGGAGGTAGAAGCTTCTTCTCCTTGCTCCGAACTTGAAGAGGAACTCTCCTCCTCTTCTTCTTTAGATGTTGAGTAGCCCTCAACTTCTAAATCCATCCCTCCATGATGTGAACTCCTTGGCTCACTTGACTCCTTTTCATGGCTTGAAGTGGAGTTCCCCTCATGGAACTTAGCCAAGTTGTTCCACAACTCCTTGGCATTGTTGTATCCACCTATCTTACATAGAATGTCATTAGGTAATGAGAATTCAAATACTTTCATTACCTCATCGTTGATTGTGGAATGGTGGATTTGTTCCCTTGTCCACTTCTTCTTCTCGAGTGGTTTTCCTTCCTTATCCATTGGAGGCTTGAAACCTAATTGAACACAACTCCAATTTTCAAGGTTAGTCATAAGAAAATACCGCATTCTTACCTTCCAATACACGAAGTCGTCGCGGTCATAGAAAGGTGGAATGGTGATGTCTTCTCCGAGTTGATCCATCTCTAGCTTGTGCTCCCTCGGGTGTTAATCCGGCAAAGAGCGACCCCGCTCTGATACCACTTGTTGGGATCGATGGACGCGGCTAGAGAGGGGGGGGGTGTGAATAGCCGATCCCAAATCTTCGTTTATTTCTACAAGTCGAGTTAGCGCAGCGGAAAATAAAACAAAGAAACAAAGACAAGAAGATCAAACCTCAACACGCGTCGATGTAACGAGGTTCGGAGATATACTCCTACTCCTCGGCGTGTCCGTAAGGTGGACGAAGCCTATCAATCCGTCAGTGGATGAGTCCCCGGAGAACCGGCTAATATATATACTCCTTGTGGGTGGAGAAACCTCGCCACAATAGCTTGCAACAGCAATATGGAAATACAAAGAAGAGCAAGAACAAAATACACAATGAATGTACAAATACTCGCTTGCCTTCTCGTCGATTGAAGTCCCGGATGAAGCACCAACTTCACGGACGAATGCCAACAAGCAACTCAGTCAAAGAAGCTTGAGCTCAGCAAAGCTCAAGAGCACAGCTTTCAGAATAACAGCAGCTCAGTTCAGAGGAGGAAGAAGAAGGAAGAAGGAGTTCTGTAGTGCCTCTCGATCCTTTTATAACCTCTGATATCCTGAGCCAACCTGCAAACCTGCAAGGCAAAAGGCGCAAACGAAGCCGAATAGCCTAGCCATTGAGTCACGGCTGGGGCACCGATCGGCATCACCCGATCGGTGGCTGATCTCGATCGTCGTGGGGACCGATCAGCTCTATGCTGATCGGTCCCGGACCGATCAGGCTTCATGCTGATCGGTCCCCAGACCGATCAGTAAGCTCACAGAGGCACACTGATCGGTCTCCAGACCGATTAGGAAACCACAGTATCAGTGGATCGGTCACCAGACCGATCCAGGTCTTGGTTTTTGCCCAAACCAAGTCCAAACCAATATCCGGTCAACCTTGACCTCTTGGTACATCATGCTTAGCATCCGATCACTCCCTTGACCTGCTAAGACTCCCCACCAAGTGTCCGGTCAATCCCTTTGACCCACTTGGACTTTTCTCTTCGTGTCAAGTATCCGATTACTCCCTTGACCTACTTGACCTTCTCAACACCAGATGTCCGATCACCCTTGATCCATTTGGATTTTCCCTTGCCCGGCTTCACTCACCAGGACTTTCACCTAGCTTCACTCACTAGGGTTTTCACCTGGCTTCACTCACCAGGATTTCCAATCTGCCCGGCTTCACTCACCAGGACTTTCAAACTGCCTGGCTTCACTCACCAGGACTTATCCGTCTACCTGGCTTCACTCACCAGGACTTTCCACACCCGGTCCAGAGAACGAGCTACCGAGCCCTCTCTGACCTTGTCCGGAGAACGAGCTACCGAGCCCTCTCCGACTTCCATCCGGTCCAAAGAACGAGCTCCCGAGCCCTCTCTGACCACAGTCTGGAGAACGAGCTACCGAGCCCTCTCCGACTTCCCATGTGCCAAGCTTCCATACTTGGACTTCTCCGTGCCAAGTCTCCATACTTGGACTTTTCCCGTGCCAAGCTCCCTGCTTGGACTTTTCACCATGCCAAACTCCCTGCTTGGACTTTTCCCATGCCAAGCTTCCTGCTTGGACTTTTCCGAGTCAGGTCAACTCACCTCGGGTCAACCAGGTCAACCTTGACCACGGGTTGCACCCACAATCTCCCAAGCTTGTATCCTTGTTAATCATCAAGATACAACTCTTTCGTTCACGTCAAACATTGTCAAACATAACTCGTCAAATATCAAAACACAACTCGAGTCAAGTCAACTCGAGTCTGGTCAACCAGGTCAACCTTGACCTAAGGTTGCACCAACAAGGCGATCATCCGAGCGGCCGCATCGCGATGATCAGCCCCGGACCTCTCACGAGCGAGCTAGACCATCCGCACGGGAGGAAGAAATTAGAAGCAACGCCGCTCGAGGGGAGATCAATATCATAGCAGGAGGGCCCACCGGCGGAGATTCTAACCGGGCCTGGAAGTCGCATGCTCGACAGCTAAGGATCCACGCTGTGGGCTGCAGCGAAGAGAAGGCGAACGTGCCCGAGGTCAGCTTTGGTCCGAGGGACCTTGAGGGAGTAGAAGTACCGCATGACGACGCTCTCATCATCAAAGCGGTAATATCCAATATCCAATTACACTATTCACCACATATTTATTGACACAGGTAGATCGGTCAACATCATCTTCAAGAAGGCATTCAACCAACTCCAGATTGATAGAGCCAAGCTATTGCCCATGATAATCCCACTGTACGGGTTCACGGGAAACGAGGTTCTGCTGGTCAGACAAACCAGACTAGCCATATCGTTGGGAGAGGAGCCGCTCCGGAGGACGCGGGCCATTAACTTTATCGTGGTAGATGCCCCCTCCGCCTACAACGTGATCCTAGGGCGCCCCGCCCTCAACGAGTTTCGGGCGGTCGTCTCGATTTTTTGTTAGAAAATAAAATTCCTCATCGAGGACCAGGTAGGAGAGGTCTGAGGAGACCAGCTAGCAGCTCGGCGTTGCTACGTGGAAATGGTCTGCTCTGAAGCCAGATCTGCACGGAAGACACCTCGGATCGAGGTAAATGCTATAACCGAGAAACCTCCTACTTTAATTTATAAGGAAAAGGAGGAAGTGCAGATTCATCCTTGCCGACCGGAGGCCACCACCTTCATAGCATCTAACTTGGAGGGGGAACAAAGGAAAGAGCTCATCAAATGCCTTCAACAAAACCAAGATGTCTTCGCACGATTGACACACGAACTGCCCGGCATTTCCCCAAACGTAGCTCAGCACGAGCTCCACGTCCGACCGGACGCCCGGCTAGTAAAGCAACGAAAGAGAGACTTCAGTGTCGAACAGAATCAAATAATCCGAGCGGGGGTTGAGAAGCTCCTGGAGGCCGGCCACATACACGAGGTGCAATTCTCGAGCTGGCTCGTGAACGTAGTTCTCGTCTCCAAGCCAAACAACAAATGGAGAGTCTGCATCGACTTTCGGGACTTGAACAAAGCATGCTCGAAGGACTTTTATCCTTTGCCCAGAATTGATCAGATGGTAGATTCAACCGCCGGGTACGAGCTAATATGTATGCTGGATGCATACCAAGGATACCACCAGGTGCCGCTCGCCCGCGAGGACCAGGAGAAGGTTAGCTTCATCACGACGGATGACACCTACTGCTACAACATGATGACGTTCGGCTTGAAGAATGTTGGGGCCACTTACCAGCGTCTTATGAACAAAGTATTCAGGCGGCAGATCGGGCGCAATATGGAGGTATATGTGGACGATATATTGATTAAATCGCTCCAGGCCGCCGATCTCTGTGTAGATATAAAGGAGACCTGTCATACGCTATGGACGTACGGAATCAAGCTCAACCCCCAGAAATGTCTGTTCGGCGCCAAGAGCGGACATTTCCTGGGATACATTGCGACCAAGCGGGGCATTGAGGCTAATCCCAGCAAGGTTAAAGCGATACAAGATATGCTACCACCAAGAAACCTAAGGGAAGCACAGCGTCTTACCGGCCGGATAACAACTTTATCAAGGTTCATTTCAAAGTCTGCTGACCGGAGCCTACTGTTTTTTAAGATCCTGCACAGAGCCACGAAGTTCCAGTGGGACGAGGAGTGTGATCGGGCATTCGAGGAGCTCAAAGCCTATCTCAACTCTCTACCAGTGCTAGACAAGTCGATAGCTAGTGAACCCCTCAAGATTTACCTATCCTCGACCGATCACGCGGTCGGCTCGGCCCTTGTAAGGCCGGACGGCGAGGAACAGCCTATATACTTCTTGAGCCATATATTAAAAGACGCTGAATCCCACTACACTAGTCTCGAGAAGCTCACCTTTACACTGGTCCTCGTCGCTCGGAGGCTCCATCCATACTTTCTCATGCATACCATCATAGTAATGACCAACAGCCCGTTGAGCAGGGTCCTCCTCAATCCAGAAGCATCAGGGAGGCTGATCAAGTGGACCACGGAGCTCAGTGTGTTTGATATTCAGTATCAGCCCCGGACAGCCATAAAGGCACAATCTCTGGCAGACTTCGTCACCAAGGTGCAAGACCCCGCGCTTGAAGTCACCTGGAAGGTGTACGTGGAAGGGTCTTCCACCCGGCAAGGGAGTGGGCTGGGAATACTACTGATCTCCCCTAAAGAAGAGCGGATGCAGCTGTTTGTTCGGCTGGACTACCAAGCAACCAACAATGAGGCCGAGTACGAGGCTCTCATAGCCGAGCTGCAAGCTGCTCGGCACATGGGCGCCATCAGAGTTCTGATTCATTTGGACTCACAGTTAGCCGCCCAGCAGCTCTCCGGAATGTTCGAGATCAATAACGCTCGGCTCAGTCTCTACGTTGAGGCCTTCGAAAAGTTGAAAGCTAGTTTCCAGGAGATGGTTATAAGGAAGGTACCTCGAGCGGAGAATCAAGCGGCAGACGAACTAGCGAAACTAGCCAGCTCCATGTCGCCGATCATTATGCGACAGTCGATCAAGCAAGTGTCCCTCGTGGCTCATATCGACCGGATGGAGGGACTCACCTTTCCCAGCGATTGGAGAACGACGTTGATAGAGTTTCTGCGACCAGGAGCTACGCCTTCTGATCGGGAAGAGGCTCACTTACTGAGAAGGCGAGCGGGCAGATTTACATTAATCGGAGACTAGCTGTACAAGAAAGTTTTCTCCCGACCGCTTCTCAAATGCATCGGGCCAGAAGACATCGACTACATACTGCAGGAGGTACAACAAGGCTCCTATGGTGGGCATCCGGGTGGTCGTTCGCTAGCAAGGAATATTTTGCTGGCTGGATATTTTTGGCTGACCCTTCAGGAGGATGCCGCTCGAACCGTATCCACTTGCCTATCCTGCCAAAAGTACCACAATCTCCCACACCGCCCGACGAAAGAAATGAAGACGTCCGCGGTATTATGCCCGTTCGACCAGTGGGGCCTGGACATAGTGGGGCCCTTCCCCATGGCAACTGGTCAACGAAAGTTTTTACTCGTTGCCGTTGATTACTTCTCCAAATGGATAGAGCCCGAGCCGCTGGCCAGGATCACTGAACAGATGGTCAAGAGGTTCATCTGGTAGCACCTTATTTGTCGGTTCAGCATCCCGCGCCGGCTCATCTCAGACAACGGAAGACAGTTTGTCGGTCAGCAACTTAGAGAGTGGTGCGAAGGATACGGTATCTAGCAGGCCTTCTCCTCAGTGGCTTACCCCCAGAGCAATGGGCAAGCCGAAGTAGCCAATTGGGAGATCCTGCGAATTCTTCGAGTTCGACTCGACCACGTCGGGGGCAGCTAGGTGGACGCGCTTCCAGGTGTATTGTGGGCAATCCGAACGACACCAAAGGAGGGGACAGATGTCACATCTTTCCACTTGGTGTATGTGGGCGAGGCAGTTGTTCCCATCGAAGTCAGAATAGAATCTGACCGGGTGCAGCAGTACGATGCGGACAACGCTGAGCGGAGACAACTGGAGCTTGATTTGGTAGACGAGACGCGCGCCAAGGCGGCCACTCAACTGACGGCCTATCGGTCGGCGACCTTGTATGGAGAAAGGTGAAATTGATCGGCGACATCGGTAAGCTGGAGGCTCCGTGGGCTGGACCGTTCAAGATCGTGGAAAAGCTCCGCTCGGGAGCTTACTATTTAGAAGGTGAAGACGGACGGCGACTAGAACGTCCATGGAGTGCGAACCATCTCCAGCCATACCGAGCTGGGTGAAAGGTGCGCCAATGTATTTAGTGTCGTGTATCTCTTCTTTACCCTATGCCTTTTGACTGCAGAGTTAAAATCGAAAAAGCAAAGGATTGCGAGATCATTGCTGAACGGTTGGGCAACTCGGAAGACCGTCGAGCGGCGACGTTAAACGCTAGAGCCGAACCGGCAGCTATAAATACCCGGACTGAAGACCGTCGAGCGGTGACGTTAAACGCCAGAGCTGAACCGGCGGCTATAAATACTCGGCCTGAAGACTATTGAGCGGCGACGTTAAACGCCAGAGCCGAACCGGCGGCTATAAATACCCGGCCTGAAGACCGTCAAGCGGCGACGTTAAACGGCAGAGCCGAACCGGCGACTATAAATACCCGGCCTAAAGATCGTCGAGCGGCGACGTTAAACGCCAGAGCCGAACCGGCGGCTATAAATACCCGGCTTGAAGACTGTCGAGCGGTGACGTTAAACGCCAGAGCCGAACCAGCGGCTATAAATACCCGGCTTGAAGACCGTCGAGCGGCGACGTTAAACGCCAGAGCCAAACCGACGACTATAAATACCCGACCAGAAGACCGTCGAGCAGCGACGTTAAACCCCAGAGTCGAGCGGCGACTATAAAGCTCCTCCTTTGCATCGTTTCAATCTAACATGGGTCCTCTGGAAAGGGGGTGATCCTGAACTCGATTGCCAAGCAGCAGCTCAAAGATCAAAAGACGAGACTCTCACAAATTTAGTAGCGATCGAGGGAACAGGTAACCCACTCGGATATACACAGCGAGAGAACAAGCAAACAATGGGAGGCCCAGAAAGAGTTCATTAATCAAAATAGGCCAAACGGCGAGTACATATATTAAAATAGGTCGAACGGCAAGTACATATCAACGACTTCACTCTAGATAATCAAAGATATCATCAGGGATCATGGTAAGGAGCCCAGCATGGTCACGGACAGGAATGGTGAAGTCTTTAGGGAGACGGCCCTCTATCTTCAGATAATTGACCGTGGCAGTGACGGCTAACTCGAACGCACGAACGAGCCGAGCGCTCGCTATTTCAATAAACTCTGTCGAGCAGATATAGTTTTGCCGCAGGACGGCGGCGCGGGTCGGCTCGGCCTCTTGATATTCTTTGAACGCAACTTGGGAGGCCTCCAGCGCGTCCTGGAGGTTCTTTAACTTCTCTCACAGGGCAGTCGCCGCTGCCGAGCAGGCAGTCTGTGCAGCGGTTAGCAGGTCCGCCAACTCCTGGACCCTCCACGCAAGGGCCCGGGCCTCAGTGTTCTTTATCTCCAGATCGGAGATAGCCATGTTTTTTCTGGTGTTGACCTGCTCGATCTTTTTGTCATATGTCTTAACCTCGGTCTTGAGCCGATCCACCATGTTTGCAGGCCAGAAGATTTGTGCTGCTCGGCCTCCAGCAGTCTCTTGGTCTTGTCAAGGTCCGCCTTCAACTCGGCATAAGAGGGGCCTTGAGGGGGAGCCCCACCAGAAACCTTGAGCTTCTTGAACTCCTCTTTTAGGAGCGCCATGCGGTTGCTCACTGCAATACTTTCCACCCAATACTGCAACAAAACCAGAGGGAAAAACATCAGTGCGGAACGGAAGTAAAAAATAAAAAGTTGAGAATTACCCCGGTGGCCTGTTGCAGGTGGTTGTTGTCGAGCAGCCCCGGGGGCATCAAAGCAACGCACGCTAGAGAGTCCTCCCAGACCTTCGCCAAGGGTCCCCGAATGGTTATTTGGTGTTCGGGGCTCACCTGCCGGTCGGTCGCCCACAGATTTTCCTCCGTCGGTAGATGGAGTATGGCCTTGATAATCCTGCGCCCGCCTGGTGTAGATTGAGCAGACGCTAAAGGGGCAGAGGACTGGCGGACCGGATCAGAACGGATAAGAGATCGCCTAATTTTTCGTCGAGCAGGAGGGAGTGAGCTAAGGGGTTGGACAGCGATGGGGTCAGAAGGCCAATCACCTTGAGAAGGGGTCCGATCGGAAGATAGCGCTTCCACCGTCGCAGGAACCAACGGAGGGGGAACGTCCGTCTGCTCGGACACACGCATAGCTGAGGTGGTCGAGCGAGTTGGTGTGCCCGTTCGGCGGCGTTTGCGTCCAGACAACGGAAGTTCATCACCAGAGGACCCGGCTTCCTCGGTCTGAATGACCGATTGAGTACCTGACGGGGCGGTCTCTCCTACCGCCTCGGTAGTGGCGGTCCGAGCGGTAGACGCATCGCCCGCCATCTGTACCTCTTCGCTCTCGCCTTCATGAGAGCCGACCGGAGCGATGCCGAGTTTCTCCGCGTCCTTCGCTGCAGCTGCCTCTATCTCGAAAGCCTTGCGTTTTAGCATGCTGAGCACCACCGACTTCATCATAGTGGCAGCTGCGAAAAAGAAAGAAGAAATCAGTTAGACCTAAAGAAAAAAGGAGAAAGTTATTTCTTACCTGGGCCGCCCGGAAACCTCGTTCGAGTCGGACTTAAGCCGAACATATACATCATTCCTTCATGGAGCAGCTTATGGATATTCAACTTCAGCCCGGCCAGCAGGTTGGCTGCATGGAGGTAGGCGGGCTCGGTCCTATACCGCTTCAGGTCGGGCTGGGTAGGCAGAGCGGTCTACCATTGGGTCCGGAAGGGAGGTGGTTCGGGGAATTGCAAGAAGAAGAAGTAATCCTTTCAATGCTTATTGGAGGATGACATGTTATCAAAGAAGACGATGCCAATCCGAGACTGAAACAAAAAGGTACCTATCTCGGACGGCTTCGGATAATAAAAGTAATGGCAAACTTGAGGCTTCAGAGGAATGTTGTGCACTCGGAAAAACACAACTACGCCGCACAGCAGCTGAAAGGCGTTATGGACAAGTTGGGCGAGCGGAATGCGAAAGTAGTTGCAGACTTCTATCATGATCGGGTGGATGGGAAATTGAAGGCCCGCTATGAATTGGTCTCGGAAAAAGGTGACAGTGTCGGCCGGCGGGTCGTGGGGTCGGGCGGACGGCTCGCCTAAAACTATCTCATGGTCCGGGGAAAGATTGAAAGTACCTATCAGGTTGGCAGCGTCACTCGAATCGAACCGACTCTCCATGTTGTGGTACCAAAGGCCAGGAGAAGGGTCAGAGGAACTGGCCATGACTGGAAAACGAAAGGGTCAGGCTCGGTGGTTTCACCGAAGGATCAACGGAAAAAGGCCGATAGGAGTAGAAACAGCGCACAGGAAGGAAAGCCAAAGCAAACGACCAAGGAGGACAATGAAGGAACTTACGAGAAAGTGAAACGTAGGGGAGAAAAGCGTGATGAGAGTTTACCGGAACGCTAGAGGAAAAGGTTGCCGGAGCACTGGGCGTGAGGGAGGTCGCCAAAGCACGAAGGTAGCAGTAATGTAGCAGAGTTCGGCCTCAGGGTTTAATAAAGATCGAGCTTGACCAGCCGTAGCCGTCCAATCTAGGTCATAGGAATCAAGGCTTGCATCCGGCCATGGAATTCAAATTGCCACATGTCCCATCGTGGCAGACGCCCCCGCCGTACGATGACGGTGGCGGCGCCACGTGGCGCCAGGTTACAGGGCGCCATTTAATGGAGCCCATTACTTGGAGCGGTCGCAGACACGACTTTAATGACGGTGATTTGCACGAATTTCGAGAAGATTCCGATGGCGACAGCTCTGACCACAGGCAGACCCGGACATGGAGCGATAAGATTAACAAAGTGCCAACGAATGCTTGGTCGAGCGACCGACGAAGGCTCGGTCGAGTGGCCGACGAAGGCCCGGCCGAGCCGATCGCTCAAGCCCACTTGGGCCGCTTCAACATCACTTCCGATCGGCCGACAAAGCACTAAACTAATTTGTCCAGTCAGTCGGACTTACAACCTCCTTCGACTAGACTTGAAGGGGAGGCATGTGATCCGGTGGTAAAGTGGGACCCAGATGGTAGAGTACCCAATGACACGTGGGAGTTAGAGTCAAAGCAGTCAACATCCAGTGCCCGGCCGGGCAGCTAACGTACGTGCCCGAGCGACATCCAATGCCCGGCCGGGCAGCCGACGTACCTTCTCGAGCGGTAGTGCGACAGCCCAACTCAACGCTGGGTTTTCGACGCTCAAGGGCCGAGCGGAATCTCCACTCGGTTGGACAATAGACATGGCTCGACCACGCGCGACAGGTGGAAGTAGGATGAAGCACTAGGGGGCGAGCAAGCCTCCCACTCGGATCGGTCACTCCATCAGCAGTACAGGAGCTCGACCGAGCAAACTCCCCGCCCAGCCTCGCAAACGACAAGAAGAGCAGGAGGGAATATCTTTTTCGGGAAAAGTGTCACCGACAAACGGCATGGTTGGCGGCATGGTCAAGCAGAGAATCGTACGGTGGAAGTTTCCACTGTCATGTCAAGGGTATGCCCGGTCTGTTAAGGTATGGCGTCAGACGTGCTTTTCTGATACACTCATTGCATGTATATTTTGAGAAGCGTGCACGTCTTGGTAAGCGTGCACGCGCCTTCAGGAAGTACCATATAAGGACCCTCAGACTTCAACAGAGGTATGCACGATTCATCACTGTAGCTACAGTTCTCGTCATTTTACTTCGATTTCTTGCTGCCAGAGGTTGACTTGAGCGTCGGAGGTCCGTCGCCGGGAACCCCTTCCCGACACGATTTTGTGCTTGCAGGTTCTCGTCGAAAGTCTACGTTACTCATAGGGTTACGTGAAGTCAACGAGAGCACCACCTCCCAGTAATTATTGACTCAACACTCAGACAGGATCAGAACTCAATCAGGATCCATGAAGATTTATCAAAAGAGGAGTTCGATGCATATTTCTTCCACCGTTGTTCCATCGGCAGCAAAATGAAAAATATAAGAAGATAAATGAACAATGTCTGACAAGTTCACGTGTTCAACTTAGCAAACTGAAGAAGAATGAAGTGCTTCGGCAATTGTCTGGCAGATCATTCAATATGTACCAATTCAAGAATAGCTCTCAATGTTTGCCTCTTACTCCTCTCCCCATCTTATCCCCAAAACGTATATGTTTCATATACGAATATGTAAATACATTGCCAAAACTGTAATTTCCTTTGTTTTGACTTGTAACTAGAAAAGACCACATCTCATTTTATCGGCGTCAGAGAGATGAGTCAAAAAAAGGACATTTGAATTGAGCCACGTCAAATCATTACAATAGCGTGGGGCGCCCTCTATATAATCGTGGTCCTATGGTTTTTTATTGGAGTAAATTAAATATTGTTCCTGTTGGTTGGTCATCATCACTTCCCTCAATTAATTAAAGCAACCATTTTAAGATTACGGTTGGGTTGAACAAAAATACATAGGGATAACGACAGCAGCACATGTCAAAGAATTAGTGTATATGCGACAGAATAAGGGAAATGCACGCATTAGTAAAGTGATCATAGTACATCTCATTTGATACTTAGGAGAGAAACTCATCTTATCCATTACTTATTTGACAATCGATTATAAATTAATTTTATAATTTATATTTTTTTATATAATTTAAAGATAGATTATGAGAAACATCTAAGATACAGATACATGTAATCATTTTTTACTATGATAATACAACTCAGTTGAGTATTATATTCTGAATCATTTACTTTTAACTGATGCTTAAAAGATTCAATTCTAGGTTAACTAGTGATGTGGAAATCTATGTTGAATGCTGAGGTGAACCTTTGGGCTTTGGAGAATCAATCCTGAGACTTTAGGTAAACCTTTGGGAGTATTGGGTTAAACCAAATTCAAGAATCAAATTATAAATTGATTTTAAATGTCTTTTCTACTTCTACAATAAGCAAAGTCTAATTTTACCTCTTCATGGATTCATTGTACTTCTTTATGAATTCATAAATCTTATTAGTTAATGCATTTAATATCTTTAATGTCTTGTTAATTTTCATGTTATCTAAAAATGTATAAAGGGATGAAGTGTTAAGTTTGAGATGAGTGTTGTAGCAACAAGAAATCCAATACAAAGAAATTCAATTTGCTTCATACTCTTCTCTTTTTTTCCCCCCTCAAATTCCTTGCTTCAATTCTTAGCCCTTCTTTTTCTTCCTTCAATCTGGGCTCAGAGCGAGGTTCTTATGAAGATAATGAGTTGTGGCATCCTATGGACTTCAACAGGTACTAAACTCCATCTTTTGATTGCTTCTAGTTTAACTATTGAAGCTAACAAAAATGGCCAACAATATTGCTTTCTTTATACCGTGGTTCAATAGTCAAAATTTTGATCATTAGAGTACTCTTATGAAACTATGTCTTGAATTTCAAGACTTATGGAGTGTTATTGAAGGAGTAAATCTACCATAAGATGAAGACCAATTGACTGAAGCACGAAAAAATATTCTAAAGAACAGGAAGCAAAAGGATAGAATTATGGCTCTTTTTCAAATTTATCAAGCGCTTGAAATATAATTCCAGTTTATGAAAGAATATCTGTCACGTCCCGGGGAAGTCCCTGTCCGAAGAAATTTCGACAGCACCTTCCCTGCACGGGTAACAATCTGAAATATTTCTACAGACACAATATACATCAGCCACAGACGGCTGGAACATACACACAACCACACAGTTTATATACAGCCAACTCGGCTAATACCACAAAGATACAACCACAAAGTTATATGTAAATCTAACAGCCCACTCGGCTGTACGAAAACCAATCACAGCGAAAATCCAATAGACAACACATACAACTATAAAGGAAGACTGCTAGCCGGCTAGGCTTACACCACACAACAACACAACACTCCGGAAACAAAACCTGAACACAAAGCCAAATACACACATATCATATACCAAGATAAAAATAAACAAAAATACGAAGACTAGTCTTCTAATGTGACGTGGGGCCGGCAGACATGATACTCCAAGCGACTCCATAGATAACCTGGTACCAGGGCCTCCTATAGAAATAGTCAAGTCGTCAGACCAAGAGTATCATGAATCCTGTATGTATGTCAAACATATGCATCCATCCAAATGCAGCATATAAGTGCAACAAACACAATCAGAATATGCATCAATGCATATGATGTCAATGACATGGTCACCCCTGATGCCAGTCAACCATCTCACACACAATGGTGAGACCGAGTGGGTAGGGCTGTGACAACCGTGCACTCTGCCATCACTGCCCCTGATGAGTGACCGAGTGGACGGGATGCTGTCGGACTACACCTATCCTCCTACCCTAAATCATAAATGGGGGAGCTCAATGCTCTCATCTCCCGGTACACAATGACGGGGAGGGATCCCTGACATGCTACCACGCTGCGTCACACTACCCATGAGCGGAACAACGGAGCACCGACAGAGCAAAACTGACATTCAGATTCCGATTGCGCCTTTGTAGCTATATGAAAATGCCATTTTCTTCGAAACCTTTTCTTACTGATTTCGGCTCGCTACCTATAGAGCCTGCTTGATAGAGCAGCATTGTTACTAGACCCTTTTATATAAGGAAGGGGAATTGGCTTGAAGATAAAGAAAGGCTGCCGGTTGTTGGAACCCCAAGGTTATTTTGGTGTGATCAACAACTTAAGTTAGGTCCTGCGTTGTTTCTAACCTTGTGTCTAAGTGTGCAGGAGCTTAGGAACACAGGTACTCGAGCGAAAAACGCAGCTAGCGAGAAGGACGGCATGCTGTGCGTCCGAGGGACGAGGTGCTGTGGAAGAGTACACCGGCGGACGAGAAGGAAGTGCGCGCGGTGGTTCCGAGGTACGAAAGCCAGAGCGGAAGATTGCTCAGGGAGCAAGAGACGCAGCTAGCGCGAAGGTCGGCACGGGGTGCGACCGAGGGACGAAGTCTACGGATGAGTACGCTGGTGGACGAGAAGGGACACGCGGCAATTCCGAGGGACGAGAAGCCGGAGGGAAGCACGCTCGAGAAGACCGGAAGATGGGTTCGGGTGAGCCTTATTCCGGATGTCAGAGATCACCCAAGCAAGCGGAGCCGGAGCAGAAAGACCCGGACCAGAGGCGAGCTGAACCGGAGAAGAGAGCACGGACCAAAAGTCAATTGGGTTGACTTTTGGCTCCAGGGCGCCCGGAACTGTCCGGGGCGCTCGGAGTTGTCCGGGGCGCCCGGAACCCTTCCGGGCGCCCGGAAGTGACTTTTTCACACGATCGAGCTTTGACTCAATCCAACCGTTGGGGGATAAATTTTATCCCCCCAAGAGCGCCCGGAACTCTTCTAGGCGCCCCGACCAAGGCTATAAATATAGCCTTGGTCCAGAAGATTTTCAACAATCACGATCATTCTATTTCCAAACACTTGTATGCTTTAGTTGTAGTTAAGCTTCTGTTTTCTGCGCTACATCGTTGTAAGAGGCTTCTCCGCCTGAAGGAGTTTTTGAGCTTAATCTTCCTTGGATTAACAACCACATCGGTTGTAACCAAGTAAACATCTGGTGCCTCATCTTTTCTGTTATGCTTTTACTTATCTGCTTAATTCATTTTACAAGTGTTAGCTTAATCGTTCGAGGAAGGGTTGTTTGTTTTTAATTGACAGGTTATTTACCAACCCTTCTAGCCGGCCCAACGGTTCTACAAGTGGTATCAGAGCCTAGTACGCCTCATAAGGACTAACCGCCGTCTGAAGCAACAAAACAATGGCCGGAGCTAGCGACTACCCACCAGCATTCGAGGGGGAGCTTGCTTCTTGGAAGCAACAAATGACGGTATTTCTTAACTCTGATATTGGTATTTCTCTAATAATGAAAACAGGTTATGAAGCACCGAAAGACACGAACGGAGAGAAAATCGGCATACGCCTCTGGAACGAGAAGCAACGTGAAGAGTCCATGGCAAATGCTCGGGCAGAGTTTCACATTCTAAGCGCAATACCAACTAAAGATTTCGACAGAGTCGGAGAGTACAAAAGCGCGAAAGAACTTTGGGAAAAGTTCTTAATGCTCTATGAAGAACCGGTTGAAGTCGTCTCCTCAATAGACGTCGAGCCGTCATCAGAAGAATCCGAGACGGAAGAAATTACCAAGACAGCCCCAACAACCGAAGTACATCCCGAGATCGACGAAGGGGGAGAATCTTCGAAAGAAATTAATTCAACGGGGGGAGAACCTACGGCCAAAAAGGTAAGTCAGGTATGGTCTCCATCTTCTAATCAATTGGTTAAACCGGTCGAAAAGCTGCCTAAAGATTTTTTCGAATTAGAAATTGATTCATCAAAAGAGATTTTCGGTTCAGAAAAACTTTTGTATAACAAATCTTGCAAACTAGATTCTTGCGAATTAAGTACTTTATCAAAAGATTTATTTCCAAATATGTTATCGAAAGAATTTTTCGGATTAATAAATCGACTGTTAAAAGATTTTTGCAAGTTAGAATTTTTGTCGTCAAATTCTTGCAAATCACAAAATAGTCTTTCGAACGAATTTTGCACCTTTCCGAAAGAACTTCTTATATTGTCAAAAAATTTTATCAAGTTAAAATTTATGCTATTCAAATATTTTTGTGAAGTAAAAATTCAAAAAATAGAAATTAACATAATACAAATTTTTACATGTTTAATACTTGCGGTTTTAAATCTGAAAAAGATTGATTTAAGAAATTATGACAAGTTAAAATGAAAATTTAAAACTTTCTGATAAATAGAATTAAGAACTAAATAAATAAATAAATGCATAGAAATTTTTTTAATGTTTAAATTTTCTTGCATAAAAGTCTTTTTTTTTTTGGCTTAGAAAGTTTTTTTAACTTAGAAACTTTTTCAAAAAGCTATTGTTGACTTAGAAATATTTTAACAGATAACTTTTCAAAATTTTCTAAGTCTTTAAACCCTTATAATTTTAAACCCCATTTTATTGTGATCAAAGGGGGAGAAGGAAAGTATAAGTCTAGGGGGAGGTACAAATTGAAAATTAAAATTTTTCGAAATTTAATTTTTTCTATCTTGTTGCACATTATTGCAATAAATTGTTTAATTTCATATCTATTTTTGACCCTAGCTTAACTTGGGTTGATCACACCAAAAAGGGGGAGATTGTTGGAATCCCAAGGTTATTTTGGTGTGATCAACAAGTTAAGGTAGGTCCTGCGTTGTTTCTAACCTTGTGTCTAAGTGTGCAGGAGCTTAGGAACACAGGTACTCGAGCGGAAGACGCAGCTAGCGAGAAGGACGGCACGCTGTGCGTCCGAGGGACGAGGTGCTGCGGAAGAGTACACCGGCGGACGAGAAGAAAATCCCCGCGGTGGTTCCGAGGTACGAAAGCCGGAGCGGAAGATTGCTCAGGGAGCAAGAGACGCAGCTAGCGCGAAGGTCGGCACGGGGTGCGACCGAGGGACGAAGTCTGCGGATGAGTACGCTGGTGGACGAGAAGGGACACGCGGCAATTCCGAGGGACGAGAAGCCGGAGGGAAGCACGCTCGAGAAGACCGGAAGATGGGTTCGGGTGAGCCCTATTCCGGATGTCAGAGATCACCCAAGCAAGCGGAGCCGGAGTAGAAAGACCCGGACCAGAGGCGAGCTGAACCGGAGAAGAGAGCACGGACCAAAAGTCAACGGACCAAAAGTCAATTGGGTTGACTTTTGGCTCCGGGGCGCCTGGAAGTGACTTTTTCACAGGATCGAGCTTTGACTCGATCCAACCGTTGGGGGATAAATTTTATCCCCCAAGGGTGCCCGGAACTCTTCCAGGCGCCCCGACCAAGGCTATAAATATAGCCTTGGTCTAGAAGCTTTTCAACAATCACGATCATTCTATTTCCAAACACTTGTATGCTTTAGTTGTAGTTAAGCTTCTGTTTTCTGCGCTACATCGTTGTAAGAGGCTTCTCCGCCTAAAGGAGTTTTTGAGCTTAATCTTCCTTGGATTAACAACCACATCAGTTGTAACCAAGTAAACATCTGGTGCCTCGTCTTTTCTGTTATGCTTTTACTTATCTGCTTAATTCATTTTACAAGTGTTAGCTTAATCGTTCGAGGAAGGGTTGTTTGTTTTTAATTGACAGGTTATTTACCAACCCTTCTAGCCGGCCCAACGGTCCTACAGCTACCACGCTGCATCACGCTACCCATGAGCGGACTAACGGAGCACCGACAGAGATGAAACTGGCAATGTGCTCAACAATAATGGAGCAGACTATCGCGCAGCATGCAATCATGCGAATGGTGCATGACACTAAGCATGACAATATCTTGAACAGCATAGCAATATCCATATATGAATATAAAAGGTGTACCATAGGACAATGAACCAAATCAAAGGTACACAGATCAGATAAGGTATCAAAAACCCTAGGTCCTGAACATAATAAATACCATGATTGTGTCACTACCTCTATAGGCATGTATAATTAGGTAAATACTATCATGATGTGCATAACAAATAAACGAAACAAGCATGTAAGAGGTATCAGGTAGTGACCAATCGAAACAAAGACGAGCATAATCATTACTAAAGGTTATAACCTAATAAACATATCAACATGACATTATCAAAGATAAGTCAAGGTACCCGCCTCCAATAGCAGGTCCAATCCAGTCAAATCCAACGTCGAGATGCTCGTCTCGAATCAGAATCCTGTAATAAATCATACGGTTTAGCTAAGTTTTATTATAAACAAAATAGCTAAACCAAAAATCCCCTTTCTACCAGGAACCCTAATTCATTCATTAACCTCGGTTAGCTTCATAAACGAGTCTAATCCGAGCTTAGTTTAAGTCCATTATTAAATCCCTAATTAAATATAATTCACAAGTTAATTAAGGTTAGCTTCATTAACCCTAACTATTTAAAATCCAATCATACCTAATTCAAAACATAAACCTAATCAATCTACACATGAATCTAAAACATGATCAACCACATGTTCCATTCTAAATTCATAGACCACATCAATTACAAAATGTATCAAGATCCCTACATCATACCTCAAGTTCAGCCCCCCTCCCCTTCCTCCTATTTTTTTCCACACAAAAAGGAACGTTGCTATGGAAATGAGGTTGTTGCCGACACCAGAAAGTCCACAGAACAGTCGTTTCTGTTGGATTCCTTCACTGAACAAAACAAGATGAGATCCGGCAAGAATATCACAAATCAAACAATACTTGTTAACATCCTAATACCAAAACAATCTATGAATCAAGCCGAACAGAACAGGACGAAGGTCACAAGAAACTGATCCGAGATCAAACAAGATCCTCAAATCCCTAACCTTCTCATCACTGCCTTACCTTGATTAGCCACCTCCAGAGATCGTCGCCAGATCTGGATTCTTGCCTTGGTGCTCTGAGTCCCACTCGACATCGGTGATCTAGGGCACGGTGGCAACAAAAGTGTGACCACAATGAGGGAGAAGAAGAACCAAATCGAAAGCCTCCGCTCACTGATAGGGTAGAGGAGGATCGGCGGTGGAGACCGCTAGGGCAGAGGAAGAGGAAGTGGCACCGGGACGGTGGTGGCGCGCGTGAGGAGCAAGGTGGTCGGCGCTCGTGTGGTGTCGTCGGAAAAGAAGGGAGATCGGCAGAGGGTGCTAGGGCATAGGCGACGGCTCGACCGGCAGTGGCTCGCGCTCGCCGGCCCTTAGGCAGGCTCGGGGGAGGAAGAGGGAGAATAGAAGAGGAGAAATCGGCTCGAGGTTTTCATTCTCCGAGAGGTCTTGTAAGCGGGGCCAAAGGCGAGGCGTCGCGACGGTTTGAAGGAGATGAGCGGTTAGGGCAGGAGATTGGGAGGAGAAGAGAAGGCGTCGGGCGCATGGGTCCGGCGGTGAGGGAGTGAAAACGGTGATTGGGAAAGAAAGAAAAGAAAGGAAAAGAATAAAAATAAATAAACTTTTCCTCGCTTAAATGGGGTAGCCTAAACAGGCTTTCTCGGGGCCCAATATTATCCCCGTAAACTCGTCCATACAGTCTCCGAAAAATTCTCAGAAAATTTCTAAAAAATCCAGAAAATTCCCTTATTATTATTCGCCATTTTTCGGTATTTTACATTCTCCTCCGCTAATAAAAATTTGGTCCCCAAACTTCGTTATCTACCATCAACAAATACTAACAACAGGTAAAGAGTATAAATGTTGGACGATAAATTAAATCACATACCTCAAGTGAAAAGATGGGGGTATCGATCTCAGATAGTATCCTCGAGCTCCCAGGAAGCCTCCTCGTCCGAATGATGCTGTCATCTGACTTTAACCAGTCGGATAGCATTGTTCAGCTGCTGACGCTCTTTCTGGTCTAAAATCTGTACCGGAACCTCCTCACAGGTGACGTCAGGTTGAACGATAACTGAGATATTTGTCAGCACATGCGTCGGGTCGGGTATGTATCTTCTCGGCATAGACACATGGAATATGTCGTGAACACCTGCCAAAGCTGGTGGTAGCGCCAAACGATAAACTACTGCTCCAATCCTCTCCAAGATCTGGAAAGGGTCAATGTATCGCGGAGCTAGCTTACCTCTGAGGCCAAATCTCTTCACCCCTTATGTGGGTGAAATTTGCAGAAAACATGGTCACCAATAAAGAACTCTAAGGGTCTCCGACTCCGGTCAACATAACTATAACACATGAAATTCATTCACTATTTATAAGTTAAAATAATTAATAAGGAAGGGATTAATAATTCAGTTAAGGTAGGGTAGTAAATATAAAAAAAAATTAATTAAATTAAATACACTCATATCATGATAAATTAATTTCATGAATAAAATTTAATTAATATATGCATGTGCAATCAATTTAATTATATACATGACATGGCTAAGGGAGTGCACGGATTAGAATTAGTATACATAGGATGATAAAATATTTAAGTTGTGAATAAATATTTTGAATCATAAATATTTAATAAATATGGTAATGAATTATTTGATTCATGAGGAAAAAATAAAAGCATTAATTGACGAATATTTTGAGTCATAAATATATTTAATAAGTAAGGTAATGAATTAGTTGATTTGGAAACAAATGGTTTAGTGGTTGGACCAAGTCATAGGTAACAATTATAAAAGAAAGAATCCTAAGGGAGGAAGAGGGTGAGATAGCCGTCGTTGAGAGAGAAGAGCCGTCGGGTGTCGTGGAGTTTAGTCGCAAAAGAAAGAGGTACGTTCTCTCCATCTTAGTTCAACAATTAATCTATTAAAATAGGTTGTTCAAAAGAGAGAGTTCTAGATTGATTGATTGCTAGAAGGAGATATAGGTTAGGATGTTTCGATACTAGTTTGAAAAGAAAAGTTGTGCTTTGTTTCTTCTCCGTGGTTGATCGTTTTTTTTTATAATCCAAACAGATTACGAATTATGCCGAAACCATGTTGTAATATGTATATGTATTATTTTCCCTCCATGTTATTTATGCCTTAGTCAGAACACATTCAATACCTCTTTATTTAATTTTCTTGATTCGATGCATCGATTTTTCTTCATTGTCGAGTGGGGTTCTTGAAATCTGACTTTTAAAAGCATTACAAATCATATGTTGTTTCTTAATTACTTCCATTTTCTTTCTTTCCTTCATCTGTTCCTTTGTTTTGATGTTGTGCACGCCAATTCAATTGATCTGATAAAGTCGTTACATTAACATTTTGATACATGCAATGCCTTTACCAATTCCTAGTTATGTTTTTTTGGGACTCAAGAATTTAGAACCCAATTATCTTTTTTAAAAAAGAAAAAGAAAAAAAAAAGACGTAAAGCTCTAAGGATTGATTGTGTGCCGAATATTAATGTATCAACCTCCCATAAGGCTACTTAAATATCTCTATAGAACCTTGCTCACCATGATATAACTCTTTAACAATTAATGTGTCTACAGTGAAAATATCATGCAAATTTGGAAGGTGATCAAAGATAAAACACGTGGTGTTAAGCCATGCATTAATTCAATTCCTTCCTATACATCATGTGATACCATCAACCCACCCATATATGGCTAGTTAATTTCCTCTACAAAATATTGTGTAACGTGGTATACAGATGAGATGTACCTACTATGATTATATCATGCAAATTGGGAATGGGATCCATGCTAAGTTATATCATGTTTATTACGGCCATGTTTTGTGTTAGTGAATATGCATGTTAGAGATTCATGACAATTATGTATGCATGTATGTATGATGTTATTAAGAAAAAAAACATGTTTTCTTATGAGGAATGTGATTTGTCTGTGGCCAATCTATGTTTATGTATGGGTTAAGTTATGAATCGGGGATCTATGTCCGGGGAGCTTATCCAATTATGTATGGGTTGAGTTATGAACCGGGGATCTATACCCGGGGAGCTTATCCAAATATGTATGGGTTGAGTTATGAACCGGGGACCTACGCTCGGGGAGCTTGCCAAATTATGTATGGATAGTGGGTTCGTTCCGAGGTTCGAATTCCTATCAACCTAGCGCTAGGATGAATGTTTGATCAAACAGTTATGTTACGTGGCCATTTTCATTGAACTGAACTCTACTAGAACTGTTACATTTATGTCTTGAAAGTATTTAAGTTAATATTATTATTAGAATATTTTTCCTTATGTTTACGGTATGCAAGCTTTCGGTCTACATCTTTTTCTTTGTCTAACCTAATTTAGTGGATCTGATTATTGGCTATTATGGTTTGAACGTACTGGGTCTTTAGACTCATGATACTATTTTTTTTCAGGAGGCGGTATCGATGAGACAAGAGGCTTTGACAATCAAGCAAGCTCAGAATGACAGCAACACAACCCATGGACCCCTCTAGTTTATGTTTCCGCTTTTATTTGAAATGATGTAATAAAAGATTTAGTCCAGTAAATTTTCTATAAGAACTACTAGTTGTTTATGACTTAGTCGGCTTTCTCGGGATATTCATGTACTTTCTTTTTCCTATTATTAGAAACTAAGTAAATAAATAAAAAGAAAAAAAGTAAGGAAATAAAAAGATATATAAATTATAATAGGAAGAGGCGTTTTGAATTAAAGTAGATTTGAGTCATTACAGTTGGTATCAGAGCCAGGTTCCTGAAAGGGTTGTGCCTGCTGTCGATTCTGGGAAGCTCGAGAAAATCAAAGCCTCAAGTCTGTAAGTTCATACTTTGTATTTCAAATGTTGATAGTTAAATGTTCTTCTTTTAAATACTAAATTAGGAAATTGATATGGTATTGCCTAAGTAGATTCAAATGTATGTTGGTTACGTGTTGTATTGGATTGTATACAGATATGCCTCCTAGACGTTATGCCAATAGGACCCCAGAGATCCGAGAGGAGGAGAGACATGGGGAGGCACCACCCTCGTCACCTCCGCCGCCACCTCCACAGTCTCTATCCAGTCACGAGCAAATGCTTGCAGGGATGAATCAATTCTTTGCACTATTTACTGGGCATGATGTTGAGTTAGGTCGTAAGGCAAAGCCGGAAGCGGTTTATGAGAGATTTCGTAAGGTGGGTCCGAAGGACTTCTCAGGGACTATTGATCCTATGGTGGCAGAGAACTGGATCAAGTCCATCGAGGTCATCTTCCGATTCATGGCATTGGAAGATGCTGATATGGTAAGGTGTGCTACATATCTTCTGAAGGATGATGCTTTGTTATGGTGGGAAGGAGCATCCCTATCCATCGATCCAAATACACTTACTTGGGAGGGTTTTAAGGAGGTGTTCTACTCTAAATACTTCACCGAGGATATACGTTCAAGGTTGACTCGGGAATTCATGACATTAAAGCAGGGCGACCATTCCGTTGCTGAGTTTGTCCGAGAGTTTGATCGAGGGTGTCACTTTGTGCCCTTGATAGCTAATAATCCTAAAGAGAAACTGAGGCACTTCATTGATGGTTTGCGGCCTATCTTGCGTCGTGATGTGAGGGTGGCAGACCCTAAGGAGTTTGCAGAGGCTGTGACCAGGGCCTTGAGGGCAGAACAGGATCAGAGGGATATTGAAGTTGATAGGCAGGGCAAAAGGTCATATCTGGTGCCTCACCAATAACCTCAACAACAGAATAAGAGGAAATTTATTGAGCCATCGAAAGTCAAGGGCCAGCAACCTCAGATGCGAGTTGCCCCAAAGCCTAACGATTATCCAGTATGCCCAAAGTGCCAGCGCAAACATCCAGGACCTTGCTTGGTGGGATCAGGAAAGTGCTTTAAGTGTGGGGCTACTGGACATATGATAAGGGATTGTCCTCAGAATAAACAACCCATTCCAGGAAGGGTATTTGTGATGCAAGCTGGGGAGGCAGATCCAGACACTACTCTCATTACAGGTATGTTTTAATTCAGTGTCCTATAATTGGAATAAGGTGCTAGGTTTGCATGTCTTAGTTTTGAAATAACAAATTTAAGCACAGAAAAAAAAATTCCTTGGGTTAGAAGTTAATTCTGGAGTAATTAAAACTATGAGTTTAAGATCCTAATGTTCAGAATTAGGAAGTGTAGAGTGATATCTTTAATTGTTACAGGAAGAATCCTTATAGCAGGAGTAGCTACCAAAGCCTTGTTAGATTCAGGGGCTACTCATTCATTTATATCAGACATTTTTGTGAACTATTTAGACATCAAAATGGCCAGGCTCGACGTGAGTTACTCTGTGATAGTTCCATCTGGGGAGGAGTTGTTAGCTACTTGTGTGGTCAGAGATCTTGGTCTTGAGTTGCAAGGTCATATTGTGCAAGCTGATCTCATTGTGCTACCAATGCCAAAGTTCGACATCATTCTGGGTATGGACTGGCTGATGGCGAATAGAGTAATAATTGACTTCCAACGGAGGTCGGTACTAATCCGACCAATAGGGATGGAGCAGTTTGCATTTGAGCCAGGTCGATGTCAGCAGTTTCCGCGAATGATATCTTGTATGCAGGCTAGGAAACTTCTACTCACGGGCAGCCAGGCAATCTTAGTGAGTTTTATGGCGACCCCGGTAGTAGGTAGTCCATCATTGGAGGAGGTGGAAGTTGTTAGAGAATTCCCTAATGTTTTTCCCGACGATATTGTTGGTATCCCACCTGAGCGAGAAGTGGAGTTCTCTATTGAGCTTATGCCAGGTGTAATGCCAATCTCTAAGGCACCATACCGACTAGCACCAACAGAGATGAAGGAATTAAAAGAACAAATCCAAGAATTACTAGATAAGGGTTTCATTCATCCTAGTTACTCCCCATGGGGCGCACCAGTGCTGTTTGTCAAGAAAAAAGATGGCAGCATGAGGCTTTGTATAGACTACAGGGAATTAAATCGGGTGACAGTTAAGAATAAATACCCACTGCCAAGAATCGAGGACCTATTTGATCAATTACAAGGAGCTACAGTGTTTTCAAAGGTAGATCTTCGGTCAGGGTATCATCAAATAAGGGTGAAGGAAACCGATGTGCACAAGACAGCCTTCAGAACTCGATATGGGCATTATGAGTTTCTAGTGATGCCATTCGGGGTAACTAATGCCCCAGCGATCTTCATGGATCTTATGAATCGTATATTCCAGCCATACCTAGATCAGTTTGTCATCATCTTTATAGACGACATCCTGATATATTCAAAAAGTCGTGAAGATCATGGACAGCACCTGAGAATGGTATTAGAGATTCTACAGGGTCGAAAACTTTTTGCTAAATTTAGTAAGTGTGAATTCTGGCTAGAAAAGGTGGCATTCTTGGGTCATATCATCTCGAGTAATGGCATAGAGGTAGATCCATCAAAAGTAAAGGCCGTGGAAGAATGGGCAGTGCCCAGGAATGCATCAGAAATACGAAGTTTCTTAGGTTTGGCCGGCTACTATAGAAAGTTTATCAAAGGGTTTTCTTCTATAGCAGTGCCACTTACCGCATTGACAAAGAAGAATGCAAAGTGCAATTGGAGCTCAGGCTGCCAGAATAGCTTCGATACTTTAAAGCAAGCTCTCATTACAGCACCAGTTCTAGCAGTGCCATCTGGACAGGATGATTTTGTGTTATACACAGACGCATCTAAACTCGGATTAGGTGCTGTTCTTATGCAACGTGACCGGGTAATTGCATATGCCTCCAGACAATTGAAGGAGCATGGGAAGAATTATCCAACTCATGATTTAGAGTTGGCAGCGGTTGTATTTGCCTTAAAGATTTGGAGGCATTACTTGTATGGAGAAAAGTGCAAGATCTACACCGACCACAAGAGCCTTAAATATTTCTTCACTCAGAAGGAATTGAACATGCGCCAAAGACGCTGGTTAGAGTTGGTAAAAGACTATGATTGTAACCTTAACTACCATCCGGGTAAAGCTAATATAGTTGCAGATGCATTGAGTAGGAAGGCAGTGGTGGTAGCTCAAATGTTAGTACAAGAACCCCTTAAGACAGAAATCCAGAATTTCGGCCTTGAATTTTATGCCAAGGGTAATGCCCCTAAGTTATCTACGCTGAGAGTGCAGTCCACTTTAAAGGATCGTATTCGGGAGGGCCAACCTGCCGATGAGCAATTACAGAAGTGGAGAAGGAAGGATGAGTCGAAGGGTAGTACACTTTATTCTGTAGTGGATGGGATAGTAAAGTTTAGGGACCGCTATTGGGTGCCTAGAGACAATACCCTCCGAACCGAGATTATGACAGAGGCTCATGCTTCTCCATATTCCATTCATCCGGGGAGCACGAAAATATATAAAGATTTACAAATGCTCTATTGGTGGCCAGGTATGAAGCGCGACATTAGGCGTTATGTATCTGAATGTTTAACATGTCAGCGGGTTAAGGCAGAGCACCAAAGACCCGCGGGTATGCTCAAGCCACTCCCTATTCCTGAGTGGAAATGGGAGGATATTACGATGGATTTTGTAGTTGGCTTACCGGGGACAGTGAAGGGTTACAATGCCATCTGGGTAATAGTGGACCGCCTCACTAAGTCAGCGCACTTTCTTCCGGTGAAGACGACCTTCTCTATGACACAGTACGCAGAACTGTACATTCGGGAGATAGTCAGATTGCATGGAATTCCAGTTTCTATCGTGTCTGACAGGGATCCAAAGTTTACATCATCTTTCTGGAAGAGTTTGCATACAGCAATGGGGACAAAGTTGCTATTTAGTACAGCCTTCCATCCTCAGACCGATGGTCAGTTAGAGAGAGTGATCCAGGTTCTAGAGGACTTACTGCGGGCTTGTGCGATTGACTTTCAAGGGAGCTGGGAATCAAAGTTACCCCTGGTAGAGTTCACCTATAACAACAGTTTTCAGTCGTCTATAGGTATGGCTCCTTACGAAGCATTATATGGAAGAAAGTGTAGATCCCCCATCTACTGGGATGAGATCGGAGAAAGGGCGGAAATAGGGCCAGAAATTGTTCAACGGACCACTGAGTTGGTAGTTAAAATCCGTGATAGGATGAGAACTGCTCAGAGTCGACAGAAGAGCTATGGTGATAAAAGAAGAAGAGAACTTGAGTTTGTGGTTGGAGACCACGTATTTGTTAAAATAGCACCCATGAAGGGTGTTATGAGATTTGGTAAAAAGGGTAAGCTCAGTCCGAGATTTATTGGACCATTTGAAATTTTGGATAGAGTTGGAACCTTAGCATACAGAGTTGCCTTACCACCTAACCTTGCGGGAGTACACAATGTTTTCCATGTATCTATGCTTTGCAAGTACTTGTCAAATCCATCGCATGTGTTGCACTTTGAACCTCTGCGACTCGCACCTAATCTGTCATACGAGGAAAAACCTACGCAAATTTTAGACCGACAAGAGAGGAAGCTACGGAACAAGGTGATAAAAATGGTCAAAGTCAAGTGGCTTAATCACTCAGAGGAGGAAGCTACTTGGGAGACAGAGGAAGACATGAAGAGTCGCTACCCAGACTTGTTCGGTAAGTCACAATTTCGAGGACGAAATTTTATTTAAGGGGGGAAGAATTGTAACACATGAAATTCATTCACTATTTATAAGTTAAAATAATTAATAAGGAAGGGATTAATAATTCAGTTAAGGTAGGGTAGTAAATATAAAAAAAAATTAATTAAATTAAATACACTCATATCATGATAAATTAATTTCATGAATAAAATTTAATTAATATATGCATGTGCAATCAATTTAATTATATACATGACATGACATGGCTAAGGGAGTGCACGGATTAGAATTAGTATACATAGGATGATAAAATATTTAAGTTGTGAATAAATATTTTGAATCATAAATATTTAATAAATATGGTAATGAATTATTTGATTAATGAGGAAAAAATAAAAGCATTAATTGACGAATATTTTGAGTCATAAATATATTTAATAAGTAAGGTAATGAATTAGTTGATTTGGAAACAAATGGTTTAGTGGTTGGACCAAGTCATAGGTAACAATTATAAAAGAAAGAATCCTAAGGGAGGAAGAGGGTGAGATAGCCGTCGTTGAGAGAGAAGAGCCGTCGGGTGTCGTGGAGTTTAGTCGCAAAAGAAAGAGGTACGTTCTCTCCATCTTAGTTCAACAATTAATCTATTAAAATAGGTTGTTCAAAAGAGAGAGTTCTAGATTGATTGATTGCTAGAAGGAGATATAGGTTAGGATGTTTCGATACTAGTTTGAAAAGAAAAGTTGTGCTTTGTATCTTCTCCGTGGTTGATCGTTTTTTTTTATAATCCAAACAGATTACGAATTATGCCGAAACCATGTTGTAATATGTATATGTATTATTTTCCCTCCATGTTATTTATGCCTTAGTCAGAGCACATTCAATACCTCTTTATTTAATTTTCTTGATTCGATGCATCGATTTTTCTTCATTGTCGAGTGGGGTTCTTGAAATCTGACTTTTAAAAGCATTACAAATCATATGTTGTTTCTTAATTACTTCCATTTTCTTTCTTTCCTTCATCTGTTCCTTTGTTTTGATGTTGTGCACGCCAATTCAATTGATCTGATAAAGTCGTTACATTAACATTTTGATACATGCAATGCCTTTACCAATTCCTAGTTATGTTTTTTTGGGACTCAAGAATTTAGAACCCAATTATCTTTTTAAAAAAAAAAAGAAAAAAAAAAAGACGTAAAGCTCTAAGGATTGATTGTGTGCCGAATATTAATGTATCAACCTCCCATAAGGCTACTTAAATATCTCTATAGAACCTTGCTCACCATGATATAACTCTTTAACAATTAATGTGTCTACAGTGAAAATATCATGCAAATTTGGAAGGTGATCAAAGATAAAACACGTGGTGTTAAGCCATGCATTAATTCAATTCCTTCCTATACATCATGTGATACCATCAACCCACCCATATATGGCTAGTTAATTTCCTCTACAAAATATTGTGTAACGTGGTATACAGATGAGATGTACCTACTATGATTATATCATGCAAATTGGGAATGAGATCCATGCTAAGTTATATCATGTTTATTACGGCCATGTTTTGTGTTAGTGAATATGCATGTTAGAGATTCATGACAATTATGTATGCATGTATGTATGATGTTATTAAGAAAAAAAACATGTTTTCTTATGAGGAATGTGATTTGTCTGTGGCCAATCTATGTTTATGTATGGGTTAATTAGTTATGAACCGGGGATCTATGTCCGGGGAGCTTATCCAATTATGTATGGGTTGAGTTATGAACCGGGGATCTATACCCGGGGAGCTTATCCAAATATGTATGGGCTGAGTTATGAACCGGGGACCTACGCTCGGGGAGCTTGCCAAATTATGTATGGATAGTGGGTTCGTTCCGAGGTTCGAATTCCTATCAACCTAGCGCTAGGATGAATGTTTGATCAAACAGTTATGTTACGTGGCCATTTTCATTGAACTGAACTCTACTAGAACTGTTACATTTATGTCTTGAAAGTATTTAAGTTAATATTATTATTAGAATATTTTTCCTTATGTTTACGGTATGCAAGCTTTCGGTCTACATATTTTTCTTTGTCTAACCTAATTTAGTGGATCTGATTATTGGCTATTATGATTTGAACGTACTGGGTCTTTAGACTCATGATACTATTTTTTTTCAGGAGGCGGTATCGATGAGACAAGAGGCTTTGACAATCAAGCAAGCTCAGAATGACGGCAACACAACCCATGGACCCCTCTAGTTTATGTTTCCGCTTTTATTTGAAATGATGTAATAAAAGATTTAGTCCAGTAAATTTTCTATAAGAACTACTAGTTGTTTATGATTTAGTCGGCTTTCTCAGGATATTCATGTACTTTCTTTTTCCTATTATTAGAAACTAAGTAAATAAATAAAAAGAAAAAAGTAAGGAAATAAAAAGATATATAAATTATAATAGGAAGAGGCGTTTTGAATTAAAGTAGATTTGAGTCATTACAGTTGGTATCAGAGCCAGGTTCCTGAAAGGGTTGTGCCTGCTGTCGATTCTGGGAAGCTCGAGAAAATCAAAGCCTCAAGTCTGTAAGTTCATACTTTGTATTTCAAATGTTGATAGTTAAATGTTCTTCTTTTAAATACTAAATTAGGAAATTGATATGGTATTGCCTAAGTAGATTCAAATGTATGTTGGTTACGTGTTGTATTGGATTGTATACAGATATGCCTCCTAGACGTTATGCCAATAGGACCCCAGAGATCCGAGAGGAGGAGAGACATGGGGAGGCACCACCCTCGTCACCTCCGCCGCCACCTCCACAGTCTCTATCCAGTCACGAGCAAATGCTTGCAGGGATGAATCAATTCTTTGCACTATTTACTGGGCATGATGTTGAGTTAGGTCGTAAGGCAAAGACGGAAGCGGTTTATGAGAGATTTCGTAAGATGGGTCCGAAGGACTTCTCAGGGACTATTGATCCTATGGTGGCAGAGAACTGGATCAAGTCCATCGAGGTCATCTTCTGATTCATGGCATTGGAAGATGCTGATATGGTAAGGTGTGCTACATATCTTCTGAAGGATGATGCTTTGTTATGGTGGGAAGGAGCATCCCTATCCATCGATCCAAATACACTTACTTGGGAGGGTTTTAAGGAGGTGTTCTACTCTAAATACTTCACCGAGGATATACGTTCAAAGTTGACTCGGGAATTCATGACATTAAAGCAGGGCGACCATTCCGTTGCTGAGTTTGTCCGAGAGTTTGATCGAGGGTGTCACTTTGTGCCCTTGATAGCTAATAATCCTAAAGAGAAACTGAGGCACTTCATTGATGGTTTGCGGCCTATCTTGCGTCGTGATGTGAGGGTGGCAGACCCTAAGGAGTTTGCAGAGGCTGTGACCAGGGCCTTGAGGGCAGAACAGGATCAGAGGGATATTGAAGTTGATAGGCAGGGCAAAAGGTCATATCTGGTGCCTCACCAACAACCTCAACAACAGAATAAGAGGAAATTTATTGAGCCATCGAAAGTCAAGGGCCAGCAACCTCAGATGCGAGTTGCCCCAAAGCCTAACGATTATCCAGTATGCCCAAAGTGCCAGCGCAAACATCCAGGACCTTGCTTGGTGGGATCAGGAAAGTGCTTTAAGTGTGGGGCTACTGGACATATGATAAGGGATTGTCCTCAGAATAAACAACCCATTCCAGGAAGGGTATTTGTGATGCAAGCTGGGGAGGCAGATCCAGACACTACTCTCATTACAGGTATGTTTTAATTCAGTGTCCTATAATTGGAATAAGGTGCTAGGTTTGCATGTCTTAGTTTTGAAATAACAAATTTAAGCACAGAAATAAAAAAAAAAAAAATTCCTTGGGTTAGAAGTTAATTCTGGAGTAATTAAAACTATGAGTTTAAGATCCTAATGTTCAGAATTAGGAAGTGTAGAGTGATATCTTTAATTGTTACAGGAAGAATCCTTATAGCAGGAGTAGCTACCAAAGCCTTGTTAGATTCAGGGGCTACTCATTCATTTATATCAGACATTTTTGTGAACTATTTAGACATCAAAATGGCCAGGCTCGACGTGAGTTACTCTGTGACAGTTCCATCTGGGGAGGAGTTGTTAGCTACTTGTGTGGTCAGAGATCTTGGTCTTGAGTTGCAAGGTCATACTGTGCAAGCTGATCTCATTGTGCTACCAATGCCAGAGTTCGACATCATTCTGGGTATGGACTGGCTGATGGCGAATAGAGTAATAATTGACTTCCAACGGAGGTCGGTACTAATCCGACCAATAGGGATGGAGCAGTTTGCATTTGAGCCAGGTCGATGTCAGCAGTTTCCGCGAATGATATCTTGTATGCAGGCTAGGAAACTTCTACTCATGGGCAGCCAGGCATTCTTAGTGAGTATTATGGCGACCCCGGTAGTAGGTAGTCCATCATTGGAGGAGGTGGAAGTTGTTAGAGAATTCCCTAATGTTTTTCCCGACAATATTGTTGGTATCCCACCTGAGCGAGAAGTGGAGTTCTCTATTGAGCTTATGCCAGGTGTAATGCCAATCTCTAAGGCACCATACCGACTAGCACCAACAGAGATGAAGGAATTAAAAGAACAAATCCAAGAATTACTAGATAAGGGTTTCATTCGTCCTAGTTACTCCCCATGGGGCGCACCAGTGCTGTTTGTCAAGAAAAAAGATGGCAGCATGAGGCTTTGTATAGACTACAGGGAATTAAATCGAGTGACAGTTAAGAATAAATACCCACTGCCAAGAATGGAGGACCTATTTGATCAATTACAAGGAGCTACAGTGTTTTCAAAGGTAGATCTTCGGTCAGGGTATCATCAAATAAGGGTGAAGGAAACCGATGTGCACAAGACAGCCTTCAGAACTCGATATGGGCATTATGAGTTTCTAGTGATGCCATTCGGGGTAACTAATGCCCCAGCGATCTTCATGGATCTTATGAATCGTATATTCCAGCCATACCTAGATCAGTTTGTCATCATCTTTATAGACGACATCCTGATATATTCAAAAAGTCGTGAAGATCATGGGCAGCACCTGAGAACGGTATTAGAGATTCTACAGGGTCGAAAACTTTATGCTAAATTTAGTAAGTGTGAATTCTGGCTAGAAAAGGTGGCATTCTTAGGTCATATCATCTCGAGTAATGGCATAGAGGTAGATCCATCAAAAGTAAAGGCCGTGGAAGAATGGGCAGTGCCCAGGAATGCATCAGAAATACGAAGTTTCTTAGGTTTGGCCGGCTACTATAGAAAGTTTATCAAAGGGTTTTCTTCTATAGCAGTGCCACTTACCGCATTGACAAAGAAGAATGCAAAGTACAATTGGAGCTCAGGCTGCCAGAATAGCTTCGATACTTTAAAGCAAGCTCTCATTACAGCACCAGTTCTAGCAGTGCCATCTGGACAGGATGATTTTGTGTTATACACAGACGCATCTAAACTCGGATTAGGTGCTGTTCTTATGCAACGTGACCAGGTAATTGCATATGCCTCCAGACAATTGAAGGAGCATGAGAAGAATTATCCAACTCATGATTTAGAGTTGGCAGCGGTTGTATTTGCCTTAAAGATTTGGAGGCATTACTTGTATGGAGAAAAGTGCAAGATCTACACCGACCACAAGAGCCTTAAATATTTCTTCACTCAGAAGGAATTGAACATGCGCCAAAGACGCTGGTTAGAGTTGGTAAAAGACTATGATTGTAACCTTAACTACCATCCGGGTAAAGCTAATATAGTTGCAGATGCATTGAGTAGGAAGCAGTGGTGGTAGCTCAAATGTTAGTACAAGAACCCCTTAAGACAGAAATCCAGAATTTCGGCCTTGAATTTTATGCCAAGGGTAATGCCCCTAAGTTATCTACGCTGAGAGTGCAGTCCACTTTAAAGGATCGTATTCGGGAGGGCCAACCTGCCGATGAGCAATTACAGAAGTGGAGAAGGAAGGATGAGTCGAAGGGTAGTACACTTTATTCTGTAGTGGATGGGATAGTAAAGTTTAGGGACCGCTATTGGGTGCCTAGAGACAATACCCTCCGAACCGAGATTATGACAGAGGCTCATGCTTCTCCATATTCCATTCATCCGGGGAGCACGAAAATGTATAAAGATTTACAAATGCTCTATTGGTGGCCAGGTATGAAGCGCGACATTAGGCGTTATGTATCTGAATGTTTAACATGTCAGCGGGTTAAGGCAGACCACTAGAAACCAGAGAGCTTGGTGCGATCATAACTGGAAAAGCGCGACATTCAGACCACTCAGGTATAATCTACTAGAAACCGACAACAATCATAACTGGAAAAGTATACACCCACTACATGCAATTAGACCGTCCATCATAACACTCCTACAACACATAATAATCATATATACACACAACATAGATATGCAGAATCAGCATATTTAATCCAATCAACCTGATATTCCCTATGCTACCTTCTATGTTATCCAACTAGGTACATACAGTTTAAAATTAACGTACCCATGGAATAGGATACATCGATCCTCTATAGATTGACCAAACCGACAATGGTATACGGCTAATTCAGTCTTTCCCCACGTCAGTACAAGTCATGTACTCAATGTGCTCAAGATGTCCAACTAAGCACGAATCACCCAAAGATCAGCAATTTTATAAAATAGAATAAGTCGATCCCCTGCTGATCGGACCAACCAAAACAATGAATCGGTGATCGACTATCTTAATCTAACAAATGTACGTTAATCCTCCGCAATCACAAAGGTATATCGATCTATGACTACCCAAGTCGACAAACGTAAATCAGTCTTCTACTGACCGATCTAACAAGAGTAAATCAATATTTACTGATGAAATTAACTAAGATAAAATGGTATACTACTGGCTAGGTCAACATGAAGATATAGATACTATCCACTACCCAGCTAATAATAGCAGAGGCTGGTATGTGCCTAAATCTGCTAACCAACTAGTACTAACAGAAGCTAAAACTACTAGTGGTACGATATGAAAAATCATCAGAGACTATAATCCATGATCTCTATTAAGGTCGACCAAGATCAGTGGCTAACCGATCACATGTAATATGTGATACAACAACCAGACAGGTACTAAATACAAAGTGCTAATACATGTCATAACTATCATAGTCAACAATGCATACTAACAAAAGGTAGGATAACAGTATACCAACATACCTCCTATAGCTTGGAGATGTCCTGCCGCTGTCAGGTCCCAAAAATCCGAAAAGTCACATCGAGAAGACTAAAACACGAAATCTGAAACACGAGAAATAAGACTCGTAAATCGAGCTCTGATACCAATAAATTGGTATCAGATAAATCTTGAAAATCAAGAACACATAGCAAGTATCGTATACCTGCTCTGATACCACTAAATTGTCACGCCCAGGGAAAATCCCTGTCCGAAGAAATTTCGGCAGCACCTCCCCAGTACGGGTGACAATCTGAAATATTTCTACAAACACAATATACATCAGCCACAGACGGCTGGAACATACACACAACCATGCAGTTTATATGCAGTCTACTCGGCTGATACCACAAAGATACAACCACGCAGTTATATGTAAATCTAACAGCCCACTCGGCTGTACCAAAACCAATCACAGCGAAAATCCAATAGACAACACATATAATTATAAACGAAGACTGCTAGCCGGCTAGGCTTACACTACACAACAACACAACACTCCGGAAACAAAACCAGAACACAAAGCAAAATACATACATATCATATGCCAAGATAAAAATAAACAAAAATACGGAGACTAGTCTTCTAATGTGACGTGGGGACCGGTAGACAGGATACTCCAAGCGACTCCATAGATAACCTGGTACCAGGGCCTCCTAAAGGAATAGTCAAGTCGTCAGACCGAGAGTATCATGAATCCTGTATGCATGTCAAACATATGCATCTATCCAAATGGAGCATATAAGTACAACAAACACAATTAGAATATGCATCAATGCATATGATGTCAATGACATGGTCACCTCTGATGCCAGTCAACCATCTCACACACAATGGTGAGACCGAGTGGGTAGGGCTGTGACAACCGTGCACTTTGCCATCACTGCCCCTGATGAGTGACCGAGTGGACGGGATGCTGTCAGAGTACACCTATCCTCCTACCCCAAATCATAAATGGGCGAGCTCAATGTTCTCATCTCCCGGTACACAATGACAGGGAGGGATCCCTGACGTGCTACCACGCTGCGTCACACTACCCATGAGCGAACCAACGGAGCACCGAAAGAGCAAAACTGACGTGCTACCACGCTGCATCACGCTACCCATGAGCGGACTAACGGAGCACCGACAGAGATAAAACTGGCGATGTGCTCAACAATAATGGAGCAAACTATCGCGCAGCATGCAATCATGCGAATGGTGCATGACACTAAGCATGGCAATATCCTGAACAGCATAGCAATATCCATATATGAATATAAAAGGTGTACCATAGGACAATGAACCAAATCAAAGGTACACAGATCAGATAAGGTATCAAAAACCCTAGGTCCTGAACATAATAAATAACATGGTTGTGTCACTACCTCTATAGGCATGTATAATCAGGTAAATACTATCATGATGTGCATAACAAATAAAAGAAACAAGCATGTAAGAGGTATTGGGTAGTGACCAACCGAAGCAAAGACGAGCATAATCAATACTAAAGGTTATAACCTACTAAACATATCAACATGATATTATCAAATATAAGTCAAGGTACCGTCCTCCAATAGCAGGTCCAATCCAGTCAAATCCAACGTCGAGATGCTCGTCTCGAATCAGAGTCCTGTAATAAATCATACGGTTTAGCTAAGTTTTATTATAAACAAAATAGCTAAACCAAAAATCCCCTTTCTACCAGGAACCCTAATTCATTCATTAACCTTGGTTAGCTTCATAAACGAGTCTAATTCGAGCTTAGTTTAAGTCCATTATTAAATCCCTAATTAAATATAATTCACAAGTTAATTAGGGTTAGCTTCATTAACCCTAACTATTTAAAATCCAATCATACCTAATTCAAAACATAAACCTAATCAATCTACACATGAATCTAAAACATGATCAACCACATGTTCCATTCTAAATTCATAGACCACATCAATTACAAAATGTATCAAGATCTCTACATCATACCTCAAGTTCAGCCCCCCTCCCCTTCCTCCTATTTTTTTCCACACAAAAAGGAACGTTGCTGTGGAAATGAGGTTGCTGCCGACACCAGAAAGTCCACAGAATAGCCATTTCTGTTGAATTCCTTCACTGAACAAAACAAGATGAGATCCGGCAAGAAGATCACAAATCAAACAATACTTGTTAACATCCTAATACCAAAACAATCTACGAATCAAGCCGAACAGAACAGGAAGAAGGTCACAAGAAACTGATCCGAGGTCAAACAAGATCCTCAAATTCTTAACCTTCTCATCACTGCCTTACCTTGATTAGCCACCTCCAGAGATCGTCACTAGATCTGGATTCTTGCCTTGGTGCTCTGAGTCCCACTCGACATCGGTGATCTAGGGCACGGTGGAAACAAAAGTGTGACCACAATGAGGGAGAAGAAGAACCAAATCGAAAGCCTCCGCTCACTGATAGGGTAAAGGAGGATCGGCGGTGGAGACTCCTAGGGCAGAGGAAGAGGAAGTGGCGCCGGGACGGTGGTGGCGCGCGTGAGGAGCAAGGTGGTAGGCGCTCGTGTGGTGTCGTCGGAAAAGAAGGGAGATCGGCAGAGGGTGCTAGGGCACAGGCGACGGCTCGACCGGCAGTGGCTCGCGCTCGCCGGCGCTTGGGCAGGCTCGGGGGAGGAAGGAGGAGAATAGATGAGGAGAAATCGACTCGAGGTTTCCATTCTCCGAGAGGTCTTGTAAGCGGGGGCAAAGGCGAGGCGTTGCGATGGTTTGGAGGAGATGAGCGGTTAGGGAAGGAGATCGGGAGGAGAAGAGAAGGCGTCGGGCGCATGGGTTCGGCGGTGAGGGAGTGAAAACGGCGATTGGGAAAGAAAGAAAAGAAAAGGAAAAGAATAAAAATAAATAAATTTTTCCTCGCTTAAATGGGGTAGCCTAAACAGGCTTTTCCGGGGCCCAATATTATCCCCGTAAACTCATCCATACAGTCTCCAAAAAATTCCCATAAAATTTCTAAAAAATTCAAAAAATTCGCTTATCATTATTTGTCATTTTTCGATATTTTACAATATGAAAAATAGCCTATGCTCAAAGAGCATGGAAGATTCTACAAACAACTTATTCTAGCCAAGATCAAGTAAAAAAGGTTCTCTCACAATTTCTTAAACCAGAATTTGAGAAGCTAGAGATGAAAGATAATGAAAAAGTCTCATAATACTTCACAAAAATCAGTTTTATTGTAAATTAAATCATATCAAATGGAGAAAAAAATGGAGACTTAAAGAGTGGTAGAGAAAATTTTGCAAAGCCTATCAAGCAAATTCGATCATGTGGTATCGCTCTAGAAGAATCACATGATCTTTCATTAATGTCTATAGAAAGATTGCAAGGAAGATTTAAGGCTCATGACGTTAGAATTCTTTAACGAAGTCCTGCTATTTCTTCTCAAAATCAAGCTTTGAAATCCCAGTTCCAATCCACGAGAGGTCATGGCTCTTATCATGGATGTGGAAGAGGTTGGAATCAAGGAAGAAATGGAAGACATTCTCACCAATATTCAAAAGAAAAGATGAACTAAGAGTCTAAAAAGGAGGAGATACAATTTTCGTACAACTATCAAAGAGAAAGAGGATGTTGTAATTACAAAGGTACAAAACCTTATATTGAATGTCTTCTTGTCATAAGTCAGAACATAAAATAAATGATTGTTGGGAAAAATATCCAGAGAAAAAACATGAAGCTAGCTTAATACACGAAAATGAAGTTCAAAATTCTGAAACTTTATTAATTACTAGTGATGAAAATATTGAGAATATTTGGTATCTAGATAGCAGTGCAAGTCAGCATAAGATGGAAAATAAAAGTTTATTTTCAACTATTATCGAAGCTAACTATGAGCAGGAAACCATTGGAGATGCTAAATCCTACAAAATTTAAGGAGTAGGAGAAATCACTTTCAAGACAAAGTTTGGAAAAATTGAAAAGATGTCTCAGGTATTCTATGTTCCAAGTTTACAAAGTGATCTACTTAGTGTTGGCCATCTTTTAAAAAAAAGGGTTTGATATTCACTTTATTGGTAACTTTTACACCATGAAGAAGAAAAACCAGAATGTTACAAAGATTAGTTTGGGTTCAAATAATTTATTTCCTCTCAAACTTGATGTTATAAATGCTACTTGCTATCTTTCAACTAATGGAAAAAAATTTAAGTTGTGGCATGACATATTTGGGCACTTGAATTTTTAGAGCTTGAAAGAATTATCAAGCAAAAATATTGTTCGAGGACTACCTAAAATTGATAGTATAAGTGAAGCATGTGAAGAATGTCAGCTTGGAAAACAACACCGAGAGTCATTCCCATATAAATCTAAATGGGAATCACATTCACCATTGGAACTTGTCCACACTAATCTGTGTGGACCTATGTGAGTATCATCTCTTGGAGGTAACTTGTACTTCTTATTATTTATTGATGATTACACCAGAAAAACTTGGATATATGTGGTTAAAGAAAAATCATAGGCTCTCTCTTTCTTCAAAGTTTCAAAACTCAAGTAGGAAAATTTTCTCACCATCAAATAAAAAAATTGAGAAGTGATCATGGACGTGAATTTTTATCTTCTTTATTTGAAGAATTTTGTAAAAATCATGGCATTAGACATGCATTGATAACTAGTTATTCGCCACAACAAAATGGTGTTTTGTGGTGTCACAAAGCAAAAAAAAAAAAAATAGAACAATCATGGATATGGTCAGATGTATGTTGAAGAAGAATAATATGCCACGTGAATTCTGGGTTGAAGCAACATCATGTGTCATCTATCTAATCAACAGATCACCTATATAAAGGTTCCACAATTCTACTCCAAATGAGACCTGGTATGGAGAAAAAAAATAAATGTTCATCATTTAAAAACTTTTAGTTGCCTTGCATATGCCCATAGTCCTGATTCTTTAAGAACTAAACTTGATGACAAGTCTACAAAATACATCTTCATTGGTTATAATGAAAGGAGCAAAGTTTACAAACTTTATAATCTAAAAACAAAAAGGATTATGATTAATAAGGATGTTCATTTTAATGAAAAAGCTTCTTATATTTTTACAGAATTGACAAGTTTATCAAATTACCAATTTCTTGACTTTGATAAGCACTCTCTTTATTTGCAAACTGATAATCATGAAAATAGTAATTCTCCATCATCATTGCAAAGAAAAACAAGGAGTCTAAGTGACATATAATAAGACTGAAGAGGTAAATATGAAAGATCAAGTCTTTTTTGCATTCATGGTAGGAGAAGACGCAATCACATATGAAGAATCATCAAAAGAGAAAAAATGGGTCCATGCCATGTATGAAGAAATAAACTCCACCGAGAAAAATGGTACATGGGAGCTCACTATTTTACCATTACACAAAACTCCAATTAGAGTGAAATAGATCTTCAAGAAAAAAATCAATCTAGATGACTCCATCAATAAATATAAAGCAAGATTGGTTGCAAAGGGATATAAGCAGAAAGAAGGTGAAGATTTTAATGAGATATTTTCTCCTATTTCTAGACTTGATATAGTTTAATTAATTATTGCTCTTACTGCTCAAAATAGTTGAAAATTATTTCAAATGGACATTAAATCAGCCTTTTTAATGGTTTACTTCAAGAAGAAATTTATATCGAAGAACCAACAGGTTTTGTGCAAATAGGTGACATGGAAAAAGTATATAAACTCAGAAAGGTTCTCTATGGTTTGAAGCAATCACCTCATGCATGGTATGACTGAATTAATGATTATTTTATTAAATAAAATTTTCAAAGATGTCCTTTTGAGCATACACTTTATATCAAACAAAATTATGAGGTGGTTTTTTGCATGTAAGTCTTTATGTGATGACCTTATATTCACTAGAAATAATCTGGAGATATTGATAAAATTTAAGAACTCTATGATAAAAGAGTTCGAAATGATAGATTTGGGTGAGTTGTATCAATTTTTGGGCATTAATGTTCAATAATCAAGAGAAAAAAATTTTATCTCACAAGAATACTATGCAACTCAAATTCTTCAAAGGTTCAAGATGGAGCATGTAAACCAGTCTCAACTCCTTGCATCACGGGTTTGAAACTAAGTAAGATTGGTGAAGGAAAGATGGTGAATCCAACTATGTTACGTAACTTGGTTGGGAACTTGATTTATCTTATTGCCACGAGACCCAATATCATGTTTATAGTAAGTTTGATTGGTAGATTTATGGAAAAACCTTATTCAAACAATTGGGAAGCTCAAAAAGGGCTCTTCATTATATTAAAGGAACCATTGATTATGATATTTTCTACATAGCACACGTGGCCATCAAACTTGTTGGTTATACAGATAGTGATCTTATAGAAAGTATTGATGATTCTTGAAGTCCCTCTAGCTATATTTTCAACCTTGGAAGTGGGACAATCTCTTGGTGTTCAAAGAAGTAACCAATTATGGTACTTCAACTACTGAAGTAGAATATATAGTAGTTTCTGTTGGAGTGTATACTGAAAGCCTAAGCTTTTGTAAACATTTGTTTTGAATAAAGAATCACATTTGGTCAAATTATCTACATTTATTTGTAGTTGTTCAATTAATTTATATTGTAGATAACATAGCATGTGGTGTCACATGCAGAAGATAATGTTATCAGTACCTTATAAATTATAAACAGTAGCTCACGACCAAAATGGAAAGGAACAAATCATTAGAAGATCGTAGTATAATTAGGTATCAGTTTATCTTGACTGTATAATTATACTAGTACACTTAGAGTGTATTGAGTAGGACCATTTGAGGTCGTTTCTTTTATACTGACTTTATAAAGGAACAAAAACCTCAGTTATTATGGAAGTGTGTGCTCTTAATCCTAATATAATAACAAGCATATATATTTGATAATTATTTCTTTAATTTATCAATGGGTGAGATTTAGTTCGATGAATCAATAAGCCCGATAAGTTGGGAAATGATATCACTTATAGTGTGTGTTGTTGATTATAGAAGGAAACTGTGTCCTAGAGATACTAGGTTGATAATGTCCCCAAGAGGAGCTCATAAGGATTGTCATGTTAAACCCTGCAGGTGGACTTAGTCCGACATGACGATAAGGTTGAGTGGTACTACTCTTGGATTTAGATATTAATTAAATGAGTTGTCAGTAACTCACTTAATTAGTGGACATTCGATATCTTAAACACAGGGAGACTAACACGCTCATAATAAGAAGGAGCCCAAAAATGTAATTTGGGATTGGTGCGGTAGTTCAATAATAGTTCTCTAGTGGAATGAATTATTATTGATAAAATTAAGTTGTGTGTTCGGGGCGAACACGGGATGCTTAATTTTATCGGGAGACCAAAACCAATTCCTCCTCTCGGTCCCTATCGTAGCCTCTTATTTATAGAGTACTATACCCACCTATACCCACCTTCTATACCCACCAATAGGGGGTCGGCCAAGCTAGCTTGGGAACCAAGCTAGGGCCAGCCTAGGTATAAAATTGGGTGGCCGGCGTTAGCTTGAACCCAAGCTAGTGGGGGCCGGCCAAATTAAATTAAAAAGGAATTTTAATTTTAATTTTTATTATGTGGAAGAAATAATTTATTAAAGAGAATTTAAATTAAAATATCTCTCTTATAAAAGATCTACAAAAGATTAAAGAAAGAGATTAGATCTCTTTCCTTATTTGTAGATTGATGAGATATTTTATTTTCTCTTTAAAATTATTCACATGTTGATAAAATTAAAATTATAGAAATTTCCTTTTATCAATCATGAAGAGATTTTTGAAGAGAAATTTTATTTTTAAAATTTCTGGAAACAAATTAGGAAGTTTTAATTGTTGATTGAAACTTATCCAATTTGTTCTTCATGATGTGGTCGGCCACTTGAATTCAATTGGGGAAATTTCATTTTATTTTTCTCAATTAAATCATGTCAAGGAAATTAAGGAAATTTTATTGTAATTAAATTTCCTAATTTGCCTAGGCCAAGGAATATAAAAGAAGGGGTGAGGGTGCCTTCATGAAACACAACCTCTATTATTTTCTCTCCCTCTTTTGTTCCTTGGTGTGGCCGGCCATCCTTTCCCTCTCTTCCTCTTGTGGTGGTCGAACCCCTCTATTCCCTTGGAGCTCTTGTGGTGGCCGGATACTACTTGGAGAATAAGAAGAAGAAGGAGAGGAAGCTAGCATCTCTTGGAGCTTGGTTGGTGTTTTGATTTTCTTCCTTGGTGAAGCTTCTTTCTTTGTGGCCGAACCTAGATAGGAGGAGAAGAAGGTGGTTGGTGGTTTCTCATCTCGGAAGATCGTTGCCCACACAACGTCCGAGGTTAGAAGAGGAATACGGTAGAAGATCAAGAGGTTTTTCTACAAGGTATAACTAGTAATTTTTCTTTCCGCATCATACTAGTTATTTATGGAAATAATACCAAATACAAGAGGCTTATGTTCTATAATTTCGAATATGTTTTTCGATGTTGTGTTCTTTTGTTTTTTCTTTTCCTTGTGATTTGATTGTTCTCTTCGGTTAACCTAAAGTTATTTTAGGAAATTAAATATTAGATTTCTATAAAAGGTTTTGTCTAGTCGGTGGTGGTTGCTCCCATATCCAAGAAGGCCATGTGCCTGCCATGCGTATTGGGAACCAATTATGGAAATTAATATTTAATGGAATTAATAACAAGGAGACTTGGGTCGAGCGTGTTAAGTTCCGCAGGAGATCCAAGTTAAAACCTAAAGAACAAATAGATTAAGTTTTGGATCAAGCGTGTTAAGTTCAAGCGATCCAAAATTTAATTTAAAAGAACACATGGTAGCTAGGAAAAGGTTCGAGACCTTTGTACAAAATTTTTATGCAGTGGAACCTATAGGTTTTCAGTAGCAACCAACAATTGGTATCGAGCTAGGGTTTTGCCTCTGTGTATTTGGTATTAGGTTAATTATGCACATGTCATACATAATTTAGGCAGGTTAATAGTAGGATGTGCTAACTTTGTGGATGTAGGATCCAACTATTATGGCTTTTAGTTATTATGTGTGAGATTGGACCCTTGGACATGTCAAGGGCATTTATATGTGTGTGCATGATTGTATTAAAATACAGCAGGAGCTGTATTTAGTTTTATTAGGATTTTATTTTTGATCTAGATACATGTACATTCCTTTTATGGAATATAGGATCAAAAATGTAAAATTCTATTTATGTCGTGGATCGAATCTTGCAAAGCGTGGAACCTTCTAAGGACCAGAGGCGCAGCGGAACTAGGAGCAAGATGGATGCGACAGCTAGACCCGGTGGCGGTGGCCAAATATGGCAGCAGCTTGGGATGACAACACACGGAGGACAACTAGAGATAAAAGCCATAATAGTTGAAAATTAGATTTTCTATTTATTGCTTTTATATTGTGCTATGTGTGCATGTTAGTTTACAAGTTAAGTAGGCTAGCATAGTTAAAATTTCTCATTTATAAATAACTAAGTGGGAGAGGGATTTTTAAGTAAATCCCATGGTCTCCATTACTGGTTTGTAAGTGATGCAAACAAGCTTGCGCGTTGGCTCTGAGTGCCTTCCTCCATAACGGATGAGCTTGTTTGCGGATCACTAGAACAGACTTCCATTTTTGGATGACTATAGGAAGTTAATTAAGAGCGTGTGATCTTCCCCAACGGAAGGGGCATAATCTTATTAATGGACTTGGTGTCAAGTAATGGTATACACTTAGACACATCTAATAGTATCCTCCCCATCGGAGTCACTGCTATTATTTGTGTGACCAAATAATACCAACTATTAATTTTATTTGTCAAAAGTTAGGTTGACAAGATAATAAAATTAATGGGTTAAAACCCTCCTTTTACAAATGTTGAATTTGTATACGTCCACACTAACGTGGCATACAAAATTCACGGTGTTATGAGGTGTTGGTTAATTTAAAATAGTATTATTTGAGGAATCAATATTATTCTAAATTTAGAGTTCTGACCAAAAGTTATTTGTGATTCTTAGGATGACTTTCAACCCACTGTCCATCATACTTCAACAAAATAGACTTACTGGACCTAATTACATAGATTGGAAAAGGAACCTGGACATTGTTCTGACTGATGAAAGCTATAAATTTGTACTGACTGAACCTTGTCCTGATGCACCCACTGGTGAATCTACACAAGAGGAAATTGAATATCATAAGAGATGGGTAAAGGCAGATGAGATGGCGCGGTGTTAAATTTTGGCTTCAATGTCAAATGTATTGCAACATCAGCATCAAGATTTACCAACAGCTTATGATATTATGAACAATCTCAAGGAACTCTTTGGTCATCAGGATAGGGCTTCTAGACAAGAAGCTATGAGAAAGATAATGACAGTCACCATGCAAGAGGGTACTCCTGTAAGGGATCATATCCTAAAGATGATGGCTTATCTGAACGAGATACAGATCCTTGGAGGAGAAATTGATGGGGAAACCCAGATCGATATGATCCTCCAAACGCTACCTAGAAGTTTTGAGCAGTTCCGCCTGAACTATAATATGAATAAAAGGATTTATTCATTAGGGGAACTACTGACAAAACTTCAAGCAGCAAAAGAATTATTTCGTCACAATTCTCAAATTCACTATGCTGAAAATGGTTCTACTTCTAAATTGAAAGGAAAGAAGAAGAAGAAACAAGCTGGCTCAGCAAAGAAAGTGAATAAATCTCAGAGTACGGGATTTAAAGTTGGAGTGAAGAAGCCCAAGGGCAAGTGCTTCATCTGCAAGCAAGCAGGACATTGGAAGGCGGACTGTCCTCGTAGGAACCAAAACAAAGATATATCTCATGCTCTAGTTGTTGAAACATGTTTAGCGGTGTTATCTACCAGCACCTGGTGTGTAGATACGGGAGCCACTGATCATGTCTGCAATTCCCTGCAGGGGTTCCAGGAAACCCGACGACTAACTGAAGGAGAGATTACCGTCTACATGGGCAATGCTACTAAAGTGGCAGCTGTTGCAGTGGGAGACGTCTACTTATCTTTTAGTAGAAATAGAAATTTGATTTTAAGAAATTGTCTTTATGTACCCAGTTTTAGAAAGAATTTAGTTTCAGTTTCTAAACTGTTTTTAGATGGATATTCAGTTTCCTTTAGTAACGATGTAGTTATTAAAAGAAATAAAGTGATTATCTGTTCTGGTGCATTAGTTGGCAATTTGTATACTTTAAATCCAATTTCTTCCACAAAGCAAAACATGGAAATTTATAACTCATCTTCTAAATCTAATAAGAGAAAAGAACCTTCGGAAATGAACCAAGCATATCTTTGGCATCTAAGGCTTGGTCATATTAACTTAAGTAGGATTCAGAGGCTTATAGCTGATGGACTTTTGAGTTCATTAGAGTTGGAAAATTTTCCAACTTGTGAATCCTGCTTAGAAGGTAAAATGACCAAAAGGTCGTTCAAGGCCAAGGGGTATAGAGTCAAAGAAGTGTTAGAATTGGTTCACTCTGATTTGTGTGGTCCTATGTATGTCCAAGCAAGAGGAGGTTTTGAATATTTTGTCTCTTTCATAGACGATTATTCAAGATACGGATACATTTACCTAATGCGCCGCAAGTCCGAGTGCTTTGATAAGTTTAAAGAATACAAGGCTGATGTGGAGAAACGATTAGGTAAAAGTATCAAGACACTACGATCTGATCGTGGTGGCGAATACCTCTTAGGAGAGTTTAAGAATTACTTATCAGAGGCTGGGATTCAATCCCAATTGTCTACACCGGGAACACCCCAACAGAATGGTGTAGCAGAACGAAGGAATAGGACTCTTATGGAAATAGTTAGATCGACGATGAGTTATTCAGAATTACCAAATTTATTTTGGGGATATGTTCTGGAAACAGCAGTATACGTTCTGAACTTAGTACCTTCTAAATCAGTTTCTTCTACTCCCATAGAATTGTGGAATGGGCGAAAACCCAGTCTAAAACATATTCGGATTTGGGGTAGTCCAGCACATGTGCTAAAACCAGATGCTGATAAGTTAGAATCTCGTACAGAAGTTCGCGTGTTTGTAGGATATCCCAAAGGAACGAAAGGAGGTTTATTTTATAGTCCTAAAGACCAGAAGGTCATTGTTAGCACCAATGCCCAGTTTTTAGAAGAACACTATATAATGGATCACAAGCCCAGTAGTAAAGTTGTTTTAGAAGAACTTAGAGAGGACATGTCTACTTTAGTACCAACAGTACAAGATGAAGTACCACAAGAGACTGCAACACGTGTCACATATGATACACAACCACAGACAGTGCCTCGTCGTAGTGGGAGGGTTGTAAGGCAGCCTGAAAGATTCATGTTTTTGGGAGAGTTTTCGGACTTGATCCCGGGTAAACATGAACCTGATCCACGAACATATGACGAAGCACTCCAAGATATAGATGCAGCATCTTGGCAAAAGGCAATGAATTCTGAAATAGAGTCTATGTACTCTAATAAGGTCTGGGAGCTTGTAGAACCACCTGATGGTGTAAAAGCCGTTGGATGCAAGTGGATCTACAAAAGGAAAAGAGGGACAGACGGGAAGGTAGAAACCTTCAAAGCTAGGCTTGTTGCGAAAGGGTACACTCAGAAAGAGGGAATCGATTATGAGGAAACCTTTTCACCGGTAGCCATGCTTAAGTCTATCCGGATACTCTTATCCATTGCTGCTCATATGGATTATGAGATTTTGCAAATGGATGTCAAGACAGCTTTCCTTAATGGAAGTCTTGAAGAGAACATCCATATGAAGCAACTAGAAGGATTTATTGAAAAAGGCAAAGAGCATCTAGTGTGCAAGCTCAATCGGTCCATTTATGGACTAAAGCAAGCTTCAAGATCTTGGAACATCCGGTTTAATGAAGTAATCCAGTCATATGGATTTATTCAAAGTCCGGATGAGTCTTGTGTATATAAGAAGTGTAACAGAAACGTGGTGGTATTTCTTGTACTATACGTTGATGATATTTTGTTAATTGGCAACAATGTCAAGGTATTATCAGACGTAAGGGTATGGTTGTCCAAACAATTTGATATGAAGGACTTAGGAGATTGTGCACACATTCTTGGGATCAAAGTTATAAGGGATCGTAAGAAAAGAATGTTGTGTCTATCCCAAGCTTCATATATAGATACAATCCTTGCTCGTTTTAGCATGCAGGATTCCAAGAAAGGTTTCTTACCTTTTAGACATGGAGTAGCTCTATCTAAAGAGATGTCTCCAAAGACATCGAAAGAGATAGAGGACATGAAAGCAGTTCCTTATGCTTCAGCTGTAGGAAGCCTAATGTATGCAATGCTATATACGAGACCTGATATCTGTTTTGCCGTGGGCATGGTCAGCAGATATCAGAGTAACCCTGGACAAGGACATTGGACTGCGGTAAAGCATATATTAAAGTACCTGAGAAGGACTAGAGATTATATGCTAGTTTACCAAGCAGACGATCTGCTCCCTGTGGGTTACACGGATTCAGATTTCCAATCAGATAGGGATAACAGTAAGTCTACATCAGGCTATGTGTTTACTTTAGGAGGTGGAGTCATTTCATGGAGGAGTGTTAAGCAGAAATGCGTTTCGGACTCAACCATGGAAGCTGAGTATGTAGCAGCCTCTGAGGCAGCTAAAGAAGCAGTATGGCTCAGGAACTTTCTAATGGACTTAGATGTGATTCCTGGTTTGCCCAAAATCATCACAATTTATTGTGATAATAGCGGTGCAGTTGCAAACTCGAAGGAACCACGAGCTCATAAGGCAAGTAAACATATAGAGCGCAAGTACCACCTGATACGAGATATCGTGAAGCGAGGAGAAGTTGTCATCGCCAAGATTGCATCAGCGGATAACCTGGCAGATCCTTTCACTAAGGCCCTTCCGGCGAAAGCTTTCGATCGGCATGTGGAAGGAATGGGAATCAGATGTGTGGTAGAAGATATGACAGCTTAGTCATTAGTATAAGTGGGAGATTGTTGGAGTGTATACTGAAATCCTAAGCTTTTGTAAACATTTGTTTTGAATAAAGAATCACATTTGGTCAAATTATCTACATTTGTTTGTAGTTGTTCAATTAATTTATATTGTAGATAACATAGCATGTGGTGTCACATGCAGAAGATAATGTTATCAGTACCTTATAAATTATAAACAGTAGCTCACGACCAAAATGGAAAGGAACAAATCATTAGAAGGTCGTAGTGTAATTAGGTATCAGTTTATCTTGACTGTATAATTACACTAGTACACTTAGAGTGTATTGAGTAGGACCATTTGAGGTCGTTTCTTTTATACTGACTTTATAAAGGAACAAAAACCTCAGTTATTATGGAAGTGTGTGTTGGGATCGTTTGTACTCGGCTAGAGAGGGGGGTGTGAATAGCCGCCCCAAATTATCGCGTTCTTCCTACAGTTAGGGTTAGTCGCAGTGGAAATACAAGGAAGAAACTAAGGAGAAGAAAAACAAACCGATGTAACGAGGTTCGGAGATGAACTCCTACTCCTCGGCGTGTCCGTAAGGTGGACGAAGCCTACCAATCCGTCGGTGGATGAGTCCCCAGAGAACCAGCTAAATATGAGCTCCTTATGGGTGGAGAAACCTCGCCACAACTACTTCTTGCAACAGCAAGATAAGGAGTACAAATACAAGAGAAGCAAGAAGTAAATACACAGCAAATGTAAGCAACCCTTGCCTTCTTGTCGACTGTTGAAGAAGCAACATCTTCTCAGACGCCAACCACAGCAGCAGCTCAATCAGAGTCCCAGCCGAAGGAAGAAGCTCACGCGAAGCTTGCGAAGAAGAGCTCAACAAAGCTCAAGCATCAGAACAGCAGCTCTGTAGCAGAAGAGAAGAGGAAGAAGCAGCAGCACAGAAGATGCCCTCGTCTCCTTTATACCTGCGAAGAAGAAACAGCGAAGAAACTAGCTGTTGCGTTGCAACGGCTAGAACCCTGATCGATGCGTGGACCGATCAGCCCTACGATCGGTCCCCACCGATCGGTCACATCGCGTACTCGATCGGATGCAGGACGATCGACAATGGATCGGTCCAGCACCGATCCCAACTCTTAACTTTGAAGCTCTTCCTTCCGCGACATCGTCTCGATCGGTCGCCACGACCGATCGGAAGCTCTGATCGGTCCACGAGGCCGATCAGGCGTCTTCTCGCGATCACCTTCGATCGGTGCGGGCCGATCGAATACCGATCGATAGCGATCGATTCTTGATCGGTCACGGACCGATCAGATAACTAGTGACTTGGTTTTTGCCCAAACCAAGTCCCAAGCCTTCCAAACCAACATTCGGTCAACCTCGACCTGTTGGTACTTCATTCCTAGCATCTGGTCACTCCCTTGACCTGCTAGAATTCCCCGCCAAGTGTCCGGTCAATCCCTTTGACCTACTTGGACTTTCCTCAATACCAGATGTCCGATCATTCCTGATCCATCTGGATTTTCCCTTGCCTGGCTTCACTCACCCAGACTTTCACCTGGCTTCACTCACCAGGATTTCCACACTGCCTAACATCCCAGTTAGGGCTTTCTCACTGCCTGGATTCACTCACCAGGACTTTCCAACTGCCTAACATCCCAGTTAGGACTTTCCCACTGCTTGGCTTCACTCACCAGGACTTTCCACACTGCCTAACATCCCAGTTAGGACTTTCCCACTGCCTGGCTTCACTCACCAGGACTTTCCACCTGCCTAACATCCCAGTTAGGACTTTCCCTCGTGCCAAGCTCCCTGCTTGGACTTCTCCATGCCAAGTCTCCATACTTGGACTTTCCCACTGCCTGGCTTCACTCACCAGGACTTTCCACCTGCCTAACATCCCAGTTAGGACTTTCCCTCGTGCCAAGCTCCCTGCTTGGACTTCTCCGTGCCAAGTCTCCATACTTGGACTTTTCTAGTGCCAAGTCTCCACACTTGGACTTTTCGCGTGCCAAGCTCCCTGCTTGGACTTTTCCAGTGCCAAGTTCCCTGCTTGGACTTTTCCGTTGTCAAGTCTCCATACTTGGACTCTTTCCCGAATCAGGTCAACCAGGTCAAGCTTGACCTACGGTTGCACCAATAATCTCCCAAACATCTATTCTTGTCCCATATCAAGAATACAACTCTTCCACGAGTGTCAAACATCAAAATACAACTCAACTAGGTCAACCTTGACCTAAGGTTGCACCAACAATCTTCCTAAGTCAAACATCAAAATACAACTCGAGTCAGGTCAACTCGAGTCAGGTCAACCAGGTCAACCTTAATCTAAGGTTGCACCAACAATCTCCCCCTTTTTGATATTTGACAAAACCATAATCAAGTTAGGTTAATCCGATAACCTAACTTAGGTTTCCCAATGTTCTTCAATGTTCTTCCTTGAACATTATCTAGAACATTTTCCCATTCTCCAACACTCTCCCCCTTTTTGACACACATCAAAAAGAGAGAATCAAGGTCAAGAGTTTCCTCCTAATGAAAGTCTCATACCTTTCATTGAAACTCTTAATTTCCCCCTTGATACTAAACTCAACAATCAACTTAGTGACAATCCTATGTCACTAATCCTCAAAAGTCTTAAGGAGTAAAAACTCCTCCTAAGAGTCAACTCCCTTGACAATTAGGTAAAACTCCCCTAAAGGTCAACTCCCCTTGACCATTGCACCAACAATGTCTTGGAGAGTTTCAAACCTTTAGAAACCCGAAACTCAACTCCCAAAACTGAAATTTCAGACACTGCTGAAAATCGAAATTGACACGCATGATCGGTCCTAAGACCGATCAAAACCCCTTGGATCGGTCCCCAGACCGATCCAGCTTCATTGATCGCCTGGATCGTCACCGATCGGTCACCGGACCGATCAGGCCTTCACCAGATCGCACCAAGCTCTGGATCTCCCTGGATCGGTCCGCGGACCGATCAGGACTTCTGATCGGTCCCAGGACCGATCCGACCTCTCTGAAGAGATTTCAAATCCTTCCGAAATTCAGAAACTCCTAGAAAATTCCAGAAAATTCGAAAAGTTGTGAAATTTTGAGGATACATTCCTCATAACATATACTATCATGGAAAAATAGTTTTTAATGAAAATAACTTCCATTTTCCAATCTTGATACAAAGTTCAAAAACTTTGAAATAGTTCAAGTTTAACTCAACTTTGTATCACAATGTTCAATGATGAATGCAATCACTAAGATGGCTTCATCAAGATTTTCCAAATCAATTTTAAAATGATTTTAAACCTTTTAATTTAGGACCATAATCTTAGGGCTAAATGTACATGACTTGTACACAAGCTTTCCCTATGATCCTCCATTTCTTGAATTAGGCTCATCTAGGTACAAGAACTATGCACCTTGATCCTAATTCATGATCCTAATATCTCACACACATCTAAAGTGTATCAAACACATCCATGGCAATTTTGATGTGAGATATGGGTTTAGGTATCTTAGACTAAGGTCTCATGCATTTTCTAAACACAAATTTGATCTCAATATCAAACTGTGTTTTTCATCCTTAAATCAATTCAATTGATTATTAATGCAAGAGATGATGACATGGCATAAAATGGTATCATAAATGAAAACATGTGCCAATGTCATGATGTCATGGCATAAAGTTTGAAACTTAAATAAACATGACATAAAAACTAGCCTGAGCATTATCATGACATTTTAAATGATAATAAAACTAAACATGATGTCATGACATGTGAGGGCAAACAATCATGGCAAGATTTAGCATAAGTAAATATACCTAGATTACCTATCTAAGTATCCTTAACCACTTGGCTAACTTCAAATTTAATCCTAGATTGCCCCAAAATGCCAAAATCCTAATTTTGACACTTCTTGAACTCTAGATTAATTCATGCCACAAATTTATCCTCAAGACTTGGCATGCTTCATTTTTTTTTCTTCGAGAGTTCTCTGGATTTTTCCAAATTATGCCAATTGAGATTAAAAATGAAATTTCCAATCTTTAGGCACATTTAACTCTTCAAAGGAGTAAATAATAATTCCATTTCATTTTCAAAAGTTCTCAAAACCTTGAAAATGCTCCTTGAGTGTCAATTTCCTCAAAGTTGGGTTAACTACCCTTCTAATCGGAGTTGACACTCTCTAACCCATCTATGGGGTAGAGAAGATGCTCCTAGGAATCCAATACCTATTAGAGCTCATTGGGTTCACTAAATATTCACTAGGGATAACTTCCCTAGCAACCCTCCTAATGACCCTCTTAGGCTTTAAAGCCTTGGTCATTTGGGTCTCATCAAGGTCAACTATAGGGGTGACTCCCCTTGTGACCTTGGTAATAGTCTTCCTAGCCTTAGGTTTTGTTCCATAATCGAATGAAACATTATGATAAGTGGGCTTGACCAATTGGGACTTAGGTTTGTGACACAAACCTTTCTTGTCCTTGGACTTGGGTTTTTGACCCCTAGACCCTAGAGTCAAATCCTTAAGAGCCTTTTCTAGAGAGTCAAGTCTTGACCTCAAGACTTGATTTTCTTTCTCTAATACCTCAAGTTTTGATTTATCATTTTTCTTTGAGGTATTCCTAGGCATGTGTCTAGATGATTTGGGATTTCTATCTAGATTTTCCTTAGCCTTAGATGAGTTAATTCTAGGGTTAGCATTTCTAGAATTGTTCTTATCTAGGCTAACATGCTTGGCTCCTAAGCACATGTATCGATTTCTAGTGTTAACATGCTTATCATTATTGACAATGGCAATAAGACTACTAGCATGCATCCTACTAGAATTGCAAGAATGAGCTTTAAATGTTACCTTAGGGTTTGCCTTAGCTCCCCCTTTACACGTGTTTGGCCTCTTGTCCTTGTGAGGTTGCCTCCCCCTTGGACATTGACTCCTATAGTGTCCCCGTTGCTTGCATTGGAAGCACACCACGTGCTTCTTGCTCTTGCATGTCGGGACTCCGGCTTCCTTGACCTTTGGTGCCGGTGGAGTCTTTCTAACCCTCTTTGGACACTTGCTCTTGTAGTGCCCAAACTTCCTACACTCAAAACACATTATGTGTAATTTGCTTGAAATCACAGTGTTTGAGTTACCTAGGGTTGTGGATGTAGATGAGCTTTCTTCTTCATCCCTTCCGGAGGTAGATGCCTCTTCTTGCTCCGATCTTGAACAAGAGCTCTCCTCCTCTTCTTCCTTGGATGTTGAGTAACCCTCAACTCCCAATTCGCTTCCTCCATGATGTGAGCCACTTGGCTCACTAGGCTCCTCTTCATGGAATTTTTCCAAATTGTTCCACAATTCCTTAGCGTTGTTGTACCTATCTATCTTGCACAAAACATTATTAGGTAAAGCAAATTCAATAATTTTTGTTACCTCGTCATTGATTTCGGATTGTCGGATTTGCTCTTTCGTCCACTCCTTATTCTTGATAGGTTTTCCTTCCTCATCCATCGGAGGGGAAAACCCTTCTTGTACACAAAACCAATTTAACATATTAGTCCTAAGAAAATACATCATCCTTACCTTCCAATATGTGAAGTTGTCGTGAGACTCGTAGAAGGGTTGAATCGTGACATCTTCTCCATAGAGATCCATCTCTAGCCCGTGCTCCCCCGGGTGTTGATCCGTCGAAGAGCGGCCTCGCTCTGATACCACTTGTTGGGATCGTTTGTACTCGGCTAGAGAGGGGGGTGTGAATAGTCGCCCCAAATTATCGCGTTCTTCCTACAGTTAGGGTTAGTCGCAGCGGAAATACAAGGAAGAAACTAAGGAGAAGAAAAACAAACCGATGTAACGAGGTTCGGAGATGAACTCCTACTCCTCGGCGTGTCCGTAAGGTGGACGAAGCCTACCAATCCGTCGGTGGATGAGTCCCCGGAGAACCGGCTAAATATGAGCTCCTTATGGGTGGAGAAACCTCGCCACAACTACTTCTTGCAACAGCAAGATAAGGAGTACAAATACAAGAGAAGCAAGAAGTAAATACACAGCAAATGTAAGCAATCCTTGCCTTCTTGTCGACTGTTGAAGAAGCAACAGCTTCTCAGACACCAACCACAGCAGCAGCTCAGTCGGAGTCCCAGCCGAAGGAAGAAGCTCACGCGAAGCTTGCGAAGAAGAGCTCAACAAAGCTCAAGCACCAGAACAGCAGCTCTATAGCAGAAGAGAAGAGGAAGAAGCGGTAGCACTGAAGATGCCCTCGTCTCCTTTATACCTGTGAAGAAGAAACAGCGAAGAAACTAGCCGTTGCGTTGCAACGGCTAGAACCCTGATCGGTCTGTGGACCGATCACTGATCGGTCCCGGACCGATCAGAGGTCGATCGGTAGCTGGACCAATCGAGGCCCTGGATCGGTCCAGACCGATCCCAACTCTTAACTTTGAAGCTCTTCCTTCCGCGACATCGTCTCGATCGGTCGCCACGCGATCGAAGCTCTGATCGGTCCACGCACCGATCGGCATCTTTCGCGACTCGATCACCCGATCGGTGCAGACCAAGTCGAAATTCAGCAAGTTGGATCCCTAATCGGTCACCGGACCGATCAGATAACTAGTGACTTGGTTTTGCCCAAACCAAGTCCCAAGCCTTCAAACCAACATTCGGTCAACCTCGACTGTTGATACTTCATTCCTAGCATCTGGTCACTCCCTTGACTGCTAGAATTCCCAAGTGTCCGGTCAATCCTTTTGACCTACTTGGACTTTCCTCAACACGGATGTCCGATCATCACGATCCATCTGGATTTTCCTGCAGCTTCACTCACCGGACTTTCACCTGGCTTCACCAGGATTTCCACACCGCCTAACATCCCAGTTAGGGCTTTCTCTAACCTTCACTCAGGACTTTTCAACCGCCTAACATCCAGTTAGGACTTTCCCCTGGCTTCACTCACGGGACTTTCCACACCGCCTAACATCCAGTTAGGACTTTCCCTTGCTACTTCACCCGGACTTTCCACCGCCTAACATCCGAGTTAGGACTTTCCCTCGTGCCAAGCTCCCTGCTTGGACTTCTCCGTGCCAAGTCTCCATACTTGGACTTTTCCAGTGCCAAGTCTCCATACTTGGACTTTTCCCGTGCCAAGTCTCCACACTTGGACTTTTCGCGTGCCAAGCTCCCTGCTTGGACTTTTCCAGTGCCAAGTTCCCTGCTTGGACTTTTCCGTTGCCAAGTCTCCATACTTGGACTCTTTCCCGAATCAGGTCAACCAGGTCAACCTTGACCTACGGTTGCACCAATAATCTCCCAAACATCTATTCTTGTCCCATATCAAGAATACAACTCTTCCACGAGTGTCAAACATCAAAATACAACTCAACTAGGTCAACCTTGACCTAAGATTGCACCAACAATCTTCCTAAGTCAAACATCAAAATACAACTCGAGTCAGGTCAACTCGAGTCAGGTCAACCAGGTCAACCTTGATCTAAGGTTGCACCAACAGTGTGTGCTCTTAATCCTAATATAATAACAAGCATATATATTTGATATTTATTTCTTTAATTTATCAATGGGTGAGATTTAGTTCGATGAATCAATAAGCCCGATAAGTTGGGAAATGATATCACTTATAGTGTGTGTTGTTGATTATAGAAGGAAATTGTGTCCTAGAGATACTAGGTTGATAATGTCCCCAAGAGGAGCTCATAAGGATTGTCATGTTAAACCCTGCAGGTGGACTTAGTCCGACATGACGATAAGGTTGAGTGGTACTACTCTTGGACTTAGATATTAATTAAATGAGTTGTCAGTAACTCACTTAATTAGTGGACATTCGATATCTTAAACACAGGGAGACTAACACGCTCATAATAAGAAGGAGCCCAAAAATGTAATTTGGGATTGGTGCGGTAGTTCAATAATAGTTCTCTAGTGGAATGAATTATTATTGATAAAATTAAGTTGTGTGTTCGGGGCGAACACGGGATGCTTAATTTTATCGGGAGACCAAAACTAATTCCTCCTCTCGGTCCTATCATAGCCTCTTATTTATAGAGTACTATACCCACCTATACCCACCTTCTATACCCACCAATAGGGGGCCGGCCAAGCTAGCTTGGGAACCAAGCTAGTGCCGGCCTAGGTATAAAATTGGGTGGCCGGCCCTAGCTTGAACCCAAGCTAGTGGGGGCCGGCCAAATTAAATTAAAAAGGAATTTTAATTTTAATTTTTATTATGTGGAAGAAATAATTTATTAAAGAAAATTTAAATTAAAATATCTCTCTTATAAAAGATCTACAAAAGATTAAAGAAAGAGATTAGATCTCTTTCCTTATTTGTAGATTGATGAGATATTTTATTTTCTCTTTAAAATTATTCATATGTTGATAAAATTAAAATTATAGAAATTTCCTTTTATCAACCATGAAGAGATTTTTGAAGAGAAATTTTATTTTTAAAATTTTCAGAAACAAATTAGGAAGTTTTAATTGTTGATTGAAACTTGTCCAATTTATTCTTCATGATGTGGCCGGCCACTTGAATTCAATTGGGGAAATTTCATTTTATTTTTCTCAATTAAATCATGTCAAGGAAATTAAGAAAATTTTATTATAATTAAATTTCCTAATTTGCCTAGGCCAAGGAATATAAAAGAAGGGGCGAGGGTGCCTTCATGAGACACAACCTCTATTATTTTCTCTCCCTCTTTTGTTCCTTGGTGTGGCCGGCCATCCTTTCCCTCTCTTCCTCTTGTGGTGGCCAAACCCCTCTATTCCCTTGGAGCTCTTGTGGTGGCCGGATACTACTTGGAGAAGAAGAAGAAGAAGGAGAGGAAGCTAGCATCTCTTGGAGCTTGGTTGGTGTTTTGATTTTCTTCCTTGGTGAAGCTTCTTTCTTTGTGGCCGAACCTAGCTAGGAGGAGAAGAAGGTGGTTGGTGGTTTCTCATCTCGGAATATCGTTGCCCACACAACGTCCGAGGTTAGAAGAGGAATACGGTAGAAGATCAAGAGATTTTTCTACAAGGTATAACTAGTAATTTTTCTCTCCGCATCATACTAGTTATTTATGGAAATAATACCAAATACAAGATGCTTACGTTCTAGAATTTCGAATATGTTTTTCGATGTTGTGTTCTTTTATTTTTTCTTTTCCTTGTGATTTGATTGTTCTCTTCGGTTAACCTAAAGTTATTTTAGGAAATTAAATATTAGATTTCTATAAAAGGTTTTGTCTAGTTGGTGGTGGTTGCTCCCATATCCAAGAAGGTCATGTGCCTCGCCACGTCAGTACTGGGAACCAATTATAGAAATTAATATTTAATGGAATTAATAACTTAAGGAGACTTGGGTCGAACGTGTTAAGTTCCGCAGGAGATACAAGTCAAAACCTAAAAGAACAAATAGATTAAGTTTTGGATCAAACGTGTTAAGTTCCGCAGGCGATCCAAAATTTAATTTAAAAGAACACATGGTAGCTAGGAAAAGGTTCAGACCTTTGTACAAAATTTTTGTATAGTGGAACCTATAGGTTTTCCGAGTAGCAACCAGCAGTTTCTTTAGTAGAATGTCAAATTTTATGGTTAAGAGGAGTTCTTGAAAATTTACAATACAGGCAAAAATATCTAATAATATTATATTGTGATAATAGTTTTGCAATTCTGTCTCAAAAGGCCTAGTACTGCATGGAAGAACAAAGCACATCCGCTTGTGATTTTATTTCCAAAGAGAACTTGTTAATGAAGGTAAAATCAACCTAGGGAATTGTCCTAGCAATGAACAACTTGCTGATATTTTTTATAAAGGTGCTTGGAGGATCTATATTTTCAAAGAATCTTGAAGTTCTAGGAGTAAGAGGACGGGAGGCATTGCTGGGTTAAACCAAATTCAAGAATCAAATTAAAAATTAATTTCAAATGTCTCTTCTACTTCTATAAGAAGCAAAGTCCAATTTCATCTCAAATACTTCATGGATTCATTGTACATCTTCATGGATTCATTATATATCTTCATGGATTCATGAATCTTATTAGTTCATGATTATAATATTTTTAATGTATTATTGATTTTAATGTCATCCAAAAATGTATAAATATGGATGAAGTATTAAGTTTGAGATGAGTGTTGTAGCAACAAGAAATCCAATACAAAGAAATCCAATTTGCTTCATAGTCTTCTCTTTTTTCTCAAATTCCTTGCTTCAGTTCCTAGCCCTTCTTTTTCTTCCTTCAGGGAGCACCTTTGAGGTCATTGATATTGGTGCGGGAAGCATCAGACGATCGAACCTAAATTTTAATAATGGTAAAGGGTTCAAAATTAAGATTATTTGTTATCTAACGTGTTTAAATGAGCTTGCAGGAAAGTCCTAAGTGTACTTAGGAAAAAGTCATAACTGCGATTAGGCAGGTGGAAAACCCTAGAGGGAGGTAACCTTATGTCCTAGGGGGTGCTAATCCTAGGCAGGAAGTCTTGGCAGGTCGAGGGCTTCGGGCAAAAGTCCTAGAGTCAAGGACTCTAGGTGGAAAGTCCTAGTGTCGCGAACCAGGTGAAAGACTGGGTGGGTCGTGGAGCGGACGCCCAGCGAAAAGTTCTGGAGCGTCGGGCGCTAAGCAAAAGTCCAGTTGGTCTGGAGGATTAACTGGCAATAGGTAAACTCTCCTGAGTGGAGTAGCTGAGGATGCATTCCTCTGTGAGGGAACAGTAGGCGTCGGATCAACCTAGGATTTTGGTCAAAAATCTGAAGTCAGAACTGGATAGTCCGGTGACTATCAAATTCTTATGTTTAACGTATTTTGTTGTGCTAAACTTTGTTTTGCAGGATGTGTTGTGCATTTTGGACTAACCCATCTTGCAGGGGTGAAAAAGAAGCAAAAGCCTTAGATGAACAATCTTGAGGCTCACTCCATGGAGCTTGGAGGCGCCTCAGGTCACTGGTTGATGACCTCCGCAACAAGGCAGAGGGCGGCCTTATAGAGCTTGAGGCCGCCCTGGACGCTGAGCAGAGGGTGCCCTCTATGGAGCTGAGGCTGCCCTGGACAGAGGTGGAGGGCGCCCTCCATGTAGTTGGAGGCGCCCTCAGGCAGATAAGCTGTGAAGTGGTCAAACTCATTCACGCTACGGATTCGGTACAGATGAAGGCACCCTCCATGGTGTTGGAGGCTCCCTCAATGGGCTTTATAAATCATATTCGAGCAACAGCAAGAAACAACAACGAAATCGCAATCTGTCTTCTCTATGCTGCTCAAAAGACGATCCAGAAAAGCTATAGCAAGACCCCGATAACCAGGAGCTTCAAACTTATTATTTATGTTGTCGGTATATACTTTATTACTACTTTAATTGTATTTCAAACTGTAATATTCCCGTACTTATAGTGATTGCCCAAAGTAAACACTCAACGAGCGTGGGCCTTGGAGTAGGAGTCGCCCCAAGCTCCGAACCAAGTAAATCTTGGAGTTCGTGTGTTTGTTTGTTTATTATTTCCGCTGCATTTTACTTTGAGTTGTCCGAAATGAAAGTGAAAGTCACGAGCGCTATTCAACCCCCCCCCCCCCCCTCTAGCACTTTCGATCCAACAATTGATATCAGAGTGGGGTCGCTTCGAATTGGTGAAACCACTATTCAAGCAATCTTTTTCTTTCTTTTGTGGTAATTTTTTGAATTTTCGGACTAGATCGGAATCAATATAATTACCGCCTTCTGATCCGTTTTTTCGTAATCAAAGTTTTTGCTCGAAGCTGGTGCAACACAATTCAAGTTCGTGTTTTAATTTTATTAATCCCGCACTACTAATCCAACACTAAGTCTTGGAACAAGTTTTCTATTTTTTTTATGTGTGCAAGATTTCCTTTGCTATAATGGCTCATCAAGAAGGCTACAACACAGCCCACCCTCCACTCTTCATCGGTGAGGACTTCGGCTATTGGAAGGGATGAATAGAGTCATATCTTCAAACTCAGTTTGAGATGTGGATGATCATCAAGACTGGGATCGTACTTCCACTCGACGGCTCAGGAAAATCGGTACCATGGAGAACTGGGACGCAAGCATAATCAAGAAGGTCGAGGCCAACGCTAAAACAACCTGTACCCTCTGATGCGGACTAACAAAGGAGGAGCTGAACTGAATCGACCCATTCTCAAGCATGAAAAAGCTATGGAAAAAATTGATCGAGCTGCATGAGGGCACGTCTGACACAAAGGTAAGTAAGCGCGATCTTCTCTTTAATAAATTATATAACATCAAAATGCAGGAAGGAGAGACAGCAAGCTAGCTTCGCAAGCAAATTCAAGACCTCCGGAACAGACTCCACGCGATCGGACAGAAAGTGGAGAACTGCGACGTAATAAGGTACGCACTCAACGCCTTTCCGAGGAATACATTGCGGGCATCAATAGTAGATGCCTATAAAGATTCTAAGGATTTGTCTTTAATTAAACTAGATGAGTTATTTTCCGAATTCAAATTACATGAATCGACTAATGCACGTCCAACTGAGAAAGGTATTGCATTGATTGCATGTACAAGGAACACAAAAGATGCAAGAAAGAAGCTTCAGATCGAACCCGAGTCTGAAGAAGAACTGGACTCAAACAACAACGACGACGAGATAGTGATTGAACTCGTCAACCTAGTATGCAAGCTCTACAGAAAGAAGAAGGGGCTCATAGAGAAGGATATCAAGAAGGTAGTTCAATCCAAAAAGGTATAGACAAGTCCAAAGGTGAAGTTTGAAGTAACCTGTTACGGGTGCAATCAAAAGGGTCACGTCAAGGTCAATTGTTAGAACATAAAAGAAGCAAAGAAGCAGAGGAAGAAGAAAGCACTTCAAGCCACATGGGGCGAGCCCTCTTCAGAAGATTCCGACGAAGAGCTCGAATAGACGAGCTTTCTTGCACTGACGACCCGGAACACATCGACGAATCGGAGACCGAGAGAGAATTGGAAGTTGAGTCTGAGCGAAGCCACGGATCCATATCCATTTCCGAAGGGCCTAAACCCACTATAAGTTCTTGTCAGATAGATAAGTTATACAATTTAGTTAATTATTTATTGTGTAAGTTAGCTAAATCTAATGTCCAGGTCAAGTCACTTCAAAAGGAGGTAACAACTCTTAAAGAAATAGCTAACCCTAGCTCCTTGATTGATCTCGATTAGACTGGAACCTCAACTCAAGTCCAAAATCTTTAAGAAGAGAATTCTAGCCTGAAAGATCAAGTCAAGGAACTAAAGGAAACGTTGAAACAGTTTACTCTAGGTTCCAAGAATCTTGATCTGATTCTTGAAAAACAGTGAGTCGTTTATAACAGATCCGGACTTGGATTTAAAACTAAGCGCAAATACAAGTCTTATTTTTCTCTTGTTAACAGAACAAATAGCAAATTAGTCTAAGCATGGGTCCCCAAGTCGAACTTGGTTAATCAAGTTGGACTTGGACAATATTAGGTCCCCAAGGATCAAATCTATTACCTTGATAGACCATATCGAAGCTATGATCCAGGGAGAACCAATAGGAAGACCATTTTTAGATTTGTTTGAGGATTGCTTTTAGTGCTTTTATTATATATATGCTTAGATTAGGCTAGATAATGACCTAGGCATAATTTACATTTGACTAGTTAGACCTAGGGATTTTAAAAGGAAAATTAAATATCTAATTTCTTTGAAAGACTTTGTCTAGAAGTGGTGGATGATCTCATACCCAAGAAGGCCTAGTGCCTCACCACAGCCTGGAAATCAATCTTTGAAATGTATATTTAATTGACTAATTAAAAAACTTGAGTCTAACCAAAATGTAAATTAATCCTTAGACATAATTTAAATCAAAGATAAAATTAACCATCTCACAAAATCTATAAGGTTTCCTGATTGATAATTTAGAAATGGGTGAGATGGACTAAGGTAAAATTTAGATCTAATCAATTAACTTATTTAATAAAACAACTTATTTAATATAAATCAATTTTAACTTAATTAATTAAATCAACTAATTAACTTATTTAATTAAATCAATTTTAACTTAATTAATTAAATTAATTTAAATTAATTAACTTATTTAATAAATCAATTTTAACTTAATAAAATCAATTAATAAATCAATTTAACTTAGTAAATCAATCTAACATAATTAGATTATTAAATAAGTTAAAAATACTTAATCTAACCAATTCAGAACTTAAAATTGATTAACTCAATAAAATCATCTCACAATCACCCATAGAGACACCATGTTTGATAACTTAGACTGGGTGAAATGCAACATTAAAAGTTAATTTCAATCAAACTATCTTTTTATCCGTCAAATTGAATCAAATCAAATACTTTATGTGTAGGAACATAAAGATTTGGATCAATGGATACTAGATAGTGGATACTCCAGGCACATGACTGGAGATAGATTAAAATTCACTAAGCTGAAATTCAAGAACCTAGGGTCCGTTGCATTCGGCAACGACGGAACACTCAAAGTAATCAGAACTGGTAATATCCAACCGAGTTTCGATTTCTATATTCGAAAATTTTTATTGGTTGATAGATTAAATTTTAACTTACTAAGTATTAGCCAATTATGCGACTCAGGGTACTTAGTCACATTTTCAAAATCTGAGTACTTAATTAAAAATGTTGAAAATCCTAAAATCGCACTTAAAGGAATTAGGAAAAAGAATATCTATTCAATTGATCTATCAACCTCCTCACTTAAGTGTCTATTGACGCAACAAGAGGAAACTAAGCCGTGGCACAGAAGACTGGGTTATACTCATACCAGACTCATTTCAAAAATGAGTCAAAATAACCTAGTTAGAGGCTTGCCCAAATTAAAATTTATCGAAAATTCAATTTATAATACATGTCAATAGGGTAAACAAACCAAGTTAACCCATAAGTCAACCAACTTAAGTAGAACTAACTCAATACTTGAGCTCCTACACTTAGACCTGTTTGATTCACATGGAACTAAGTCACTAAATAGAAACTAATATTGCTTAGTAATAATTGATGATTACTCAAGATTTACTTGGGTTAATTTTCTAAAATCTAAAAATGAAACCTATGAAATCTTTAAAACTTTTTATAACTTAGTAGAAAATGAAAAAGATACTAAAATTAAAAAAATTAGAAGTGACCAGGAGGGAATTTGAAAATCTCAAATTTATTGAATTTTACGAGATTAATGGATATAAACATGAATACTCATGCCCTAGAGCCCCCCAACAAAATAGTTTAGTAGAATGAAAAAATAAAACCCTACAAGAAGCCGCTAGAACCATGTTAAATGAATACACCTTAAATAATCAATTTTGGGCTAAAGCAATTAAAACAGCCTGTTACATTCAAAATAGAATTTTAATCAATAAAATTCAAAATAAAACTTCATATGAAATATATTATAATAAAATTCTCAACTTAAATTATTTAAAGGTGTTTGGGTATAAAGTTCATATTTTAAACACTAAGAACTACTTAAGAAAATTCACGTCAAAATCAATCCTAGGAATCTTTTTAGGGTATTCCATAACCGGTAGGGTCTATAAAGTTTATAACAAAAATACCCTAAAAGTTGAAGAAACAATTAATGTGATTTTTGATGAAGAAGATAATTTACCTAACTCAATAAATGAGAATATTAATTAAAACACTGAAAATATTAATAAAAGAAACATAGAAAATAATGAAAATGTTCAAATTAAATCTAGTCATTTACAAGAACTAGTCATTGACACTAACATAAGACCATCAAGAACAAATACTAATCACCCATTTGACCAAATTTTGGATGATCCAACCTTAAGGTTCAGACTAGATCATCTTATAGAAATCTAAAATTGAACCCAAAACTATAGAAGAAGCTCTACTTGTCCTAGATTGGACATTAACAATGCAAGAAGAGTTAGCCCAATTTGAAAAAAATCAGGTCTGGGAATTAGTACCTAAACCCATAAATAAAATCATAGTTGACACTAAATGGGTATTTAGAAATAAATTGGATGATCAAGGCGAAATAGTAAGAAATAAAACTAGGTTAGTTGCTAAATGGTTCAGCCAAAGTAGAAGGGTTAGACTACGATGAAACCTATGTACCCGTAGCCAGACTTGAATCTATTAGAATGTTGCTGGCCTATGCAGCACATAAAGGATTCAAGCTATACCAAATGGATGTAAAGTCCGCTTTCTTAAATGGGTTTATTAAGGAAGAAGTATATGTTAGTTAACACCCAAGATTTGAGGAGTTAGACCATCCAAATCATGTTTTTTGGTTAAAAAAGATCATATATGGACTAAAACAAGCACCTAGGGCTTGGTATGAAAGACTATCAAATTATCTAATATCTAAATGTTTTAAACAAAGTCAAATAGATCAAACCTTATTTGTAAAAACCTTAGAAAAAGATATTTTTATAGCCCAAATTTACGTAGACGATATAATCTTTGGTTCGACGAACACTAAATTTTTAAAAGAATTTACTAAGCTAATGGAAAGTGAATTTGAAATGAGACTAGTAGGCGAACTAAACTTTTTCTTAGGCTTACAAATTAAATAAACCAAAGATGATATTTATATATTTCAAACAAAATATGTTAAGAAATTAATTATAAAATTTGAAATAAAAAATTCAAAAATTATAAATACTCCAATGGCTATTAACATTAAAATAGACTTTGACTTAGAAGGAAAACCAGTAGACTTGAAATACTATCAAGTGCAATAGGAAGTTTACTGTACCTAACTGCAAGTCGATCGGACATCTGATTTGCAGTAGGTATGTGCGTAAGATATCAATCTTGTGCAAAAAAGTCACACCTAACAAATGTTAAAAGAATACTTAGGTATATTAAAGGTACCCTAAATGTAGGACTTTGGTACCCTAGAACTTGCACCTTTGATCTAATTGGCTATTCTGACTCAAACTATGCTGGGTGTAAACTAGATAGAAAAAGCACACATGGTAGCTGCCAATTTCTAGGTCGGTGCCTAGTAAATTGGTCAAGTAGAAAATAACACTGTGTTGCTTTATCCACTACTGAAGCTGAGTACATAGACCTAGGGGAATATGCATCTCAACTATTATGGATGATGCATATCTTAAAGGACTATCAACTAGAATATAAAAATACAAAAATTTCAATTGACAATATAAGCTCAATCAACATAACCAAGAATCCAATTCACCACTCAAGGACCAAACACATAGAAGTAAAACACCATTTTGTAAAGGATCATGTAGCCAAGGGTAACATTGTAGTTAACTACGTTGAGTCCAAGTCAAACCTGGCTGACATTTTTACAAAATCCTTACCTAAACTTGAGTTCAGTGCACTTAGAAGGCAAATAGGAATGTGCTTGATAGAATAGAGGGTGCTTTAAAAATTGATTCTTCTTGTTCTAATTTGAAAAATTACTATTTCAGTATGTTACTTAGTTTAAAATTCTTGGAAAAATATTTTCAAAATCTCAATTTTATTAGTTTTTCAATATTGAATTTAGCCTAGGAATTTACCCTTAGAAAGAATGTACGCCCTAGTTCTTAGGCAGAGCATCTCACAAGCACACTAGGTTTACCCTGCTTGTGTATGAAAAACACTTAGAATGGTGTGAGATGCATAGGGTACTGCCTGGACTTCAGAATGCTTATGTTTATGCATCGACATAAGTTTGGGAAATAAATACAAAATTCATATTAATCAAATTAAGTAATTCATGTTTAGTCAAAACTAACTGGAACACCTACCTAATTTTACTAACCAAGTGAAAGCTACTACCTCTTGATAAACAGCTAGTAACTAAAGATTAAACATTTGTTTGAAAGTAGAATTTTTTACTCATGCTTGGACTCTAGGACTTTAAATTTTTGATAAATTGACAGACATTAATCAAGGGGGAGTGAGAAAAAAAAAGGTTTTAATCAAGTTGTTTTTTTGGATTTAAAATTATTTTTGATTGGATTTAAAAGAAAACTATTTTTGACTTGTTTTTGATTTAAAATATTTTGGAAAATTATTTTTGACTTGAAAAATTATTTAGTTGGAAAAATATTATTCGAGGGAAGAATATGAATCTTACTAAAAGTGAAGGCTAGTTCGAATCTAGTGGGACTTAGTCCAAACATATACAATAGTTCCTCTTGGAGTAACATCGAGATATCAAACTTTAACCTGATTAATTTTGATGCATCCCTGCTAAGAGAGGACTCTTCATCGAAGTCACCCAAAAGGAGCACAAGCGAGAGACTTGACTGTCAGGTATGTGGCCAAGATTTTGGAGGGGGAAGGCGAAGGAAAAAGTAGTGGTCTTTCCAATCATTGCCCTGCATAAGGAATTTGTCAAAAAGACCGAGTTTCAATCGGGAAACAAAGCGAAGGTAATCTTCCAACACTTGTTGGGGATGGACAAAGTAATGGAATAAATAGGGGAGGGAGAAATCTCGAATAGATGGAAAACAATGAAGGCTCCACATATTATACGAATAGAATTGGAAGTCAATTGTTTAAGGGGAATATGGAAATACCGGCTCACTTCGACGAGTAAAGGAGGGAGAGGAAAGCGCAAGCCTATCTATATTTGCTCCTTGAAAAAAGTTACATAATGTGGAGGAGGAATGTGAGGATGAACCTGCGTAGTGGGTACCATAATATCCCATGATGAAGGAATATCATAGCTGTATCGAGCATCATCCCGATCTATGCTAAGGAAGTGAGAAACTAGTTGGGTATAGGCAAGACCGAAGGAATGGTCAACTAGTTGGGTATTAGACGAATCAGAGGTAGCCATCAGGAAGACTGAGAGAAGGATTCAAAGGGTGAATTCAAAGAAAGGAGGAGAATGAAGGAGACAAGGTCAATAGGAATCCCAAGTCAAGAACTTTCGGAGGAGGAAAGTAATAAAGATGAAGGGGTTAGGGTTTCTAAAAAGGGATCCGCTCAGGAAATTCTTTGAATACCCCTTCCTTAACGAGAACCATTGGATTTGTAGAATAAAAAAGAGGGTCAATGATCAGGACCGTTGAATCAAAAGACGGGGTGATGCTAGCCCCAAAAATGATGCACCGATTGTTATGTCAGAAGAGTAAGGTGGGTGAACACATGTCACCAATAAGAAGTGTATAATTATGAGGGATGGGACAGGTACATCATTACTGCAACAAGTTGGTGTTTAATATCAAGGCAGATTTACCTATCATTAAGTGATTAGTGTAATTCTTTACTGAATGGCCAACCCCAAACAGAGGCCAATTTTCCACCTCACCACCTTTTTAAACATTTAAGAAACTAGTAGGCTTAAAAGATCATCTAGGCCTAGGATTCTCATATGGTCCGAGCCTGATCAGTTTCGGTTCCTTATCTATGTGTGTTGGCCCACTGAGGGATAAGTAGACATGCTAAGTTATTTTAAAAATAATAAGACGCAAAGGAATGAGTAGTCATGAAGGAATGAATAAAATGGATAAATAAGGATAGAATATAGGGAGGGGTAGTTATAAAAGTTAGGTTATAGATATCATGAAAGTTCACAGAAACTATTTTAAGATAGGGAAAAAGCTGAGCAGGCATTCCCAGAGAAGTCTTTGGTGGTCGAGGAAGCTTGCAGGTAGAGCTGAGGTTAAATAGCCCTTCTCTTGAAGTTGTTTAACCGCACCATCAGCACCATAATCAAGAACATTGATAATGGACTCGACAATGGGTGCATTAAAGTCTTCGGAAGTAAATAGGATTTTTTTCTTCTCTTTGAACTGATCGTTCTCCCCTTCTTAAAAAAAGTAAGATCCATTTGGGCGACTGCTAGCTCGGTTGAAAGACTCGTCGCTTTTGATTCACTTGTCATCATAGCCACTTACTCGGCCTCTAAATTGGCCCGAAGTTTTCCTAGCTCAATCTCTTGAGCATCTACTTTTCGCAGGCGTTCAGCCGCCAATTAGTCTATGACTCTAGCTCCATGGCATGACTGGCCTTTAAGTCCTCTAGTTGGGCGGATAAGCTCTGGAGGATGGTATTTTTCTCGTCAAGTTCTGCTAGTATCTTTGTCCTCCGAGTAGTTTCGAAGCGAAGCCTATCCTCCAAAGTCTTCAATGCAGCCTCAACCTTCTGCGCCTGTTCTACATCTATTTGATGCTTCTCTCGCACCTCTTGAATTTCTTTCTCAATTTGCCTCAACCATTCTGACTGGGTCCGATCGAGAGGAAGTACTGGTTGACTCCATTTTAGATATGCACTTCTTCAAATGTTCATTCTCTTGGGTTAAAGCTGTAAACTTTTGCAGCATACCCAGCTCAAACGCCCATTGTTGCGAAACAAGGGTCAGTAAGAGGCATCTAGAAGTGAAAATAATCGAAGGCTTGTAAAGTCATCGTGATTAGGCTGAAAGAATATTCGTCCATCGCCCTTTCCAGTGTAAGATCATCCAACCTACTCACGGCTTATTCCCAAGCTTCCATCAACAGTCATAGCAATAGTACCCGACCATTTGATAGAGGAGTAAATGGTAGGGAGGTCGAGATGGGGGCAGATGGAAGATTCTATAGGGCTAAAAATTTGTACAGCCTTTTTGGCTCTGCGATAGGTGGGGAAGCTGAAGTTTTTGTCAAGTCAATAATATGAGGTGCGATTGGTGGACAAGTAACGCCGACTCTAGATTCGGTTAGATGAGAAGTGGCTTCTTGAAGTGGACTATTAAGAGGGAGAGTTGAGGTAGATGGACGAACAAATAAGATCCGTTCAGAGGATTGCGCTCAAAACTCTTATGGGATGGGTGCAAGGTCAAAAGAAGGAACTTGAAGGGGGGGATGGTTGTTCCTTCGGAGCTTAAGGAGGGAGGACAAGCCTATGCCTTTTACGTTTCTACCTTAGTGGCTCCTCCTCAGGAACCTTAGATGTTGGAGGGAGCTCGGTCAGTTAGGCCTCTGGCACGGTCGCACCACTAAGATTGGCTTCATGTCTAATTGCCTCGCTAGAGAGATTGGTGAGTTGTTGAGCTTGCTTGGATATTAACTCTTGCTCTTTTCTTAAAAGTTCTGCTTCTTTCAACTGTATATGCTTGGCAGTCATACGTTCATAGAAGACATCTACTACATAAAGCAAAGAAAACCTTAGTTAGAGATTATATAATAGATCCAATCGTAAGCCTTACTGAAATAGTAGTGAAGTTTCGTTTGAACGGGACTTAGGCCGAACAAATATAGTATCCTTTCATGCAGCAATTTGAATACCTGGAATTACGCTCCATTTATCTTCTCTAAAAAAGAAATAAAAATAGGATCTAATATGTGATTCACAAGATCCGAAAGTGAGGGGAGATCCGAACGCCAGGCGATCAGCCAAGAAGTAAGCTCAAGCAGGCCGACAAAAAAATAGTCCTTCCAATTCTTGTTGGAAGAGGTAAAGTCTTTAAAGAATACCGCCTTCTAGCGAGATTGAAACAAAAATACCTTGGGGTCTGATGTTTTAGGGTACAAAAATAAGTGAAAATTATGAGCAATAAGGGGAATATCGAACAAACAAAATAACATGAACATACCGCATATACTACGGACTGCGTTTGGGACAAACTGGGAGAGGGGAATATCAAAATATTGGCTTATCTCGCTAAGAACGCTAGGTATAGAAAAACACGAGCCAACTTTCATTTAATCTTTAAAAAAAAAAGTAAAAAAAAAACCCCTCAAGTGGGTGATGTGGACGATCTCGAGGAGTAGGAAGATGGATAGGATAGTTGTGGGGGATTTCGTATTGCAAGCAAAGAACATGTCGATCGGCATTGTCGAAACCCAAACGCGTAAAGGTATACCACAGAGAAATAGATTCCTAAATCATAAGACTAACAAATAATGAAAGGTTGGAAGAAAGGCTTACTAGTCAAAGATTGAGAAATAAGTAAACTGTTTTGCAGAGAAACACTGAAGAAGAAAAGAGGAAAACGGAAAAGATAAAGCGTCGAGTAGCGCGTTTCTATGTCATGTAGGGTTTTTTAAGATACAAATCACAGGGCACGACTCCATCATAGTCGTCCAATGCAAAGTAGTATGCCCTTTGCTGATTGTCGATGGACTATTAGCAAAGGGAGTAGTGGCGTTAGTCCGTACGAAGAGGCGTACGCCAGCTGTCGCTTCAACAAATGTGCTAGTGATACATGTGACACTCACCCATAAAATGATATTTATGATGGACGAGATGGCCAAATCATTATGCTGAAAAAGCACCCTTCCGCTCATCCTCGGTACTCCCTCCTAACCATCCGACCTCTGACAGACAATTTTTAAAAAATATTACTAAGTGTCCAAGATGCAAGGGGAGATCATGAATTTTCAGATGACCCTAAGGAAAGAGGCAAGCAGATGAAAATCAAACTTGGATCCAATCAATCGGCTACACCTCCTTCGACTAAACTCGAAGAGAAGGCTAGTGATACGGGATATAACGAGCAGACCCAGAGGATGATGTGGTAGTCAAAGTCAAGATGAGGTAGAGGCCAAAATCAAGGCAAGGTGGCTGTTATAGGACTCATAGGGTCACAATAGGACAGAGTTTAGACTCTCAACTAGTACTAAGGCCTCTAATGCAAAGATGGCCTGCTTAAGGGCCGATCGTTCTAAAGATAGCATGTCAGAGGGTCGATTGTTCTTGAAGAATGAGCGTCCAAGTCCTAAGGGTAGGCGGGTAGCCCTGTATATAGCAGGGCGGTCACAAGGTCGTCTAGACTCAAGAGACTCGTTTATATGACTCTATATATTTGTGCGATTCTAAAGATCGGGTGGTACCTTACTCAGAACTCCAGATGATTTCATATATCTGAGCGATCCTAAAAACCTAGCGCTACCTTGACCAGAACTCCAAATAAGTCCATATATCCAAGCGACCCTAAAGACCCAACGATATCTCACACAAAGCTCCAATATGACCACATAGGTATGCCAGAGCAATACAGCAAGAATCGAGTAATAACTCATTTAGAGCTCCAACATGACCACACTAGTACGTACCGACCAATCTTATAAAACTCAAGTTTCCATTATGCTTCCACTTCAAGGGGTGCTCGGTCAGGCCAACTTTCGGCCGAGATGCAACTGGGAAACATATTATCAGGGAATCTTAACAACTTGTCAGATAATATTCTTCTAGAACCTTCTTAAGGGGTTATTATGTTCCCCATCAACCGACCACTTATGTAGCATATTCCTTCAAAATTTTCAATAATGGCACGAACTATAAATAACAAAAGAGATATACAAATGGATAAACAAAAGATTCTTCGAATAATTATTACATATTATTAAAGTTATGCACTCTCCTTTATCTAACATCCTCTGACACACTTTTCCACCTCATGATTGTGAAAGTTATGAGAGGTGGTATATAAAGGAAGAGTCCTCTCCGTTAGCAAGATACGTTCTCGAAATACCTGTAACTTACTCTCACGCTCACTCTATTGTTCTTCATTCATCCATCCGAACTTATACTGACTCGAGGGTCGGAAGACCTTTGCCAAAGACTTTCCCCTGGTCTCAAGGCGCTGACATGTTGTTAGCTCATCTCCGTGCGCGCAGGATCAAAAGGAAGCTCTTCCGTAGTGTAAAAAGTCTTCTCTTGATTAACAGTCAATCCACCATGCCCAACATTTCATTAGGGATGACAATTTCACACGAACCCGATGGAGGATCCGACATCCGATCCGAATGGAGGAGGGTATGGAGGGACTATCAATACCCGATACCCGACCCGAATACTCGATTAAATTATATATATATATATTAAAGAAAATTTTCTTTTTCTAAAATCAACTAACTATTTTTTTTATTGATATTAGAAAGAGACTATATAGATATTTAATCTATTTTTTTAATTATATATATACATATAAAAATATATTTATATATTTTAATAGGTTGTTAATTTTAATATATTTTTGTTGAATAATAATAGTTGGATAGAATGAAGAAAAATTATAACTATAAAAGATATCCGATCATTTAATGGATATGAATATACCCATCAAAGATCCTATACCCAATGAATATGAGGACGGAAGATATAAAATCCGACCTCAACCCGACCCATTATCATCCATACATTTCATCTTTTTAATTTTCAAAAAGAATCACCCAATATGTTGGCCTCCTTTCGATTAATCTACTGTCCTAGCACCTTCTCGTGAGTGATCGATTATCGTCGCCTCGAGACGGTGCGATGGTTAAGACATAAGGTATTACCACATGAGATCTTGAAGTCGAAACTCAGCGTGACGGAGCATGACCTCCCCCATGTCTTGGCCATTTATACTAATGGCTAATAGTCACCCGTGATTTACCTCCTCCGTGTTGACCTAGAGACGAATTGACGAAAGCGCTAGGAGTGAGCGAATCACCTTTGCCACGTGAGTGATCGATCATCTAATCCAAAGCCTCATCTGCATAATTAAGAGTGCTGTACCGGCATATAATTACATAAGCATGTGTTATCATGGGTATCATACTAAATAATATGTTGGCAAGCATGTTCATTTATTTATTTTTGCTTCATCAATAAAATTTTGCGAGTTGCAGGAAGAGTATCCAAATTAAGTGAACAACTAGTGGGATTACAGCCAACCAAGCACCACTTCAAAAAGTGCTTGAAGATATATTTATAAGCAAATTCAGATAAACGCTTTAGTGGCAAAGAATCTAATTTTTGTTTTTCCATTGATTTTGAGGATGGCGAGAACTCCATAACTTTTTCTCACAATGTCCGCTAAAAATATCAAAAAAAAAAAACTTAGGATTTAAGCAGGATATGTAAAAATTGTTAAGATTCAGATTTATCTATGACTATCAAATAGATTCGTAAGACAAAATCAATGCGAATATTTTCACGTTGCATTAGGAATTCCAAAGTCCTGCAAAGATTGAAATGATGAAATCTGAATAAACAATACGACAAACACAAAAACTATTAATTAATATAATTCAACTCTGACACCGTTAGATAAACGAGATTAATACGAAAAGAATTACAACAATGATGAAGTTTTATCTTAACCAAAATGGCCATCACCTGATGTGCTTATTTGATAAGAAAATAATATATAAATAATTAGAATGCATCGGTTGATATAGTAAAAAAGAATTGCTATTTTGAATCAACCTAAAATTATTGAGAAAGCTGCATCCTAGTATGTTTTCACCTCTGGCATAAATAAGAATCATAATGACTTCTTTTTTTCCTTTTTTTTGAAAAAAAAAAAATCAAATCTCAACACTTTCAGTTAACTTGCATAGTGATAAGCAAAGACTCCCATCTAACAAAATCATAAACTCCTTCATTAAGAACCATAAGACATCTCATGCAATACAATACCATAAAAAAATTCAATTAGAGATTATAATTGAAGGATGGTTTCATTTTTTTTTATATAATAGGTAGACATCCCTCCTCGTGAAGGATGATAACACTTGGTTTGTGGTATGAGCTCTACGATGTATCCACTAAATAAAAACAATGTCAAAATGTTGAATGGCAACAAATTTAGCCTTAAAATCATCAACTATACTTTTGTAATCAAAGATCTGCTCAATGAAAATGATGATTCTCGCCATCTTAATTACTATACTCGGCAACAACTGATTATTAATTGATTTAACAAAATCAAAAGTATAATGCAAATCGGAATATAGAGAGTAGCTACAAATTATATAGTTCCTATATGTCTATGGCTTTAGTCAGAATTGCACAAACTATTCATAAAGAAAACTAAAAAATATATGATTTTTAAAAATTTAGCTCACTATTTTGTAATAACAAATTCTAGGACAATATTTCTTAATACAAAAAAGAGAGCTAGCACTGATAGAATTAAGAGGCTAATTGTATTAATGAAAGGTGAATATAGAAGCATTCAAACAATTATTTGATGCTAAGTTGGCCTTCAAACGTTCTGAAGACAAGAAAATTAAGAGGCAAATTTTATCAAACACTTTAAAGTCTGAAGAAATGAAAGATGAATACAAGGCATTTAAAACACTTGTTTGACGTTAAGTTGACCATCAAATTATGTTCATCAATTGCCACAATCACGAAGCACCAACAAATTTGATCAAAACTTAAACTGCCCGATGCAAATGAAACTTTGCGTGATTACCAATGAGACATGCAATCCCAACATCTACAGAGAATAGATTATGCAACTAGGTTACTTTAGCTATATTCTCTTCCCAAAAAAAATTTAGATATCCTGTTTGCCTTCTTTTCAAAAAGATAAAAAACAACTAAAATAGTTTTTTCCATCAGCAGTCCAAATCTAAAATCAAAGTGACAGGTTAAGATATGGGAGAGATTCGTCTTCCCACTCGCAGTGAATCTATCTGTGCATGATATGATATGGCTCATGCATGCATTTGCCTGCCATAACTAAATGACCTACTAATTATATTATACTATAATACAAATATATTCACACATATGCGTTGCATGTGGAGGAAATGTACTTAGAACTCGTCCATACCTACTTATCCCTTCCCTCGTACTTACTTAGCTTCACTTTACTGACTTCATAGCTGGAAGAATCTCCGCACGAATAATGAGACACCGCCCCTCACACCTCATTCATGCAGCTGCCAATTTAATTAACCTAAAATATTTATTATAAATCATAAAGGTTATCCACAAATAACAAAGTAAATAAAGAAGACGAAGACATAGTAGCATGAACGCATACATATTATTTGCTCTATTCTTCTAATTAATTCTATCTTTCAAGTTGATGGATGAGGCGATGGATGGCATAATATATAAGAAAATAATATATACGACGCTAGCTAGCTAGCTATTAATTCTTCACAAAATTAAAGACATGAACCCTCTTACTTTTAATTTGAAGCCAGCACAAAAAAGAGAAGCTTCACATGTAAAGCTGTAGAAGTAAAACCTAAACTCCATGCTTGTTTGTCCTTGTGTTAGTTACTCTCCTTCAAATTTCAAAATCCCTGCATTTTATTTAATTTTATAGCTCCATCGATGGCAATGGAGGTATCTCACCCTTTTTTTCTTCTTCCTACCAGCCTTCTCCGGTTCCACTTGAATCGCCAATGATGTCACTCCAAAATCCAGGCGGATCCCCTGCAGCTTGGCTTGATCTGCCACTCATCTCAAACTCAGAAGCTGAAGCAGAACCTGAACCATTACCACCACCAGCAGGAGCAGGAGCAGCAGCAGCAGCACTAGTATTTGTTGGATCGTGGACTACTAATGGCTTTATATCTTCAAAAGGGAACAAAAGCCTGCCGGTCTTTTCGGAATTACTCATCCCTACAGCCTCAAAACCACCACTTACTCCTCCAATCCCGCCACCGGCGCCAGCGTCCACCGGAAAGCTAAGTGGGGGAGCCCTGATCAGATCCTGCATTAACCCGAACCCGGATGAGGAGTATAATTCCGAAAGCGTTGACAACGGCAAGAACGGCCTAAGTAGTCCCGTGGCGCTGCTACTCGTAGCGCCAAAGTCCGGTAGCGGAGTGAGGACCAGGTGGGGTAAGCCGAGGTGGAGGTCTTGTACCCCATCCTGCGTTAGCTTGTGGGTAGTGGTAGCAGTGGAAAAGGAAATAGGTGCGACACCCGAGGCGGGAATGAAATCACCGCCGACGCCGGGGAGGAGAAGTTTCTTGGGATTAGGTGGAATTATTGAAGTAGCAGCGGAAGTGGCGGTGGAGGAAGTGGAGGAGGAGAGGGAGGAGGGGCGTTTGTTCTTGCGGGAGCCGCCGCCGACGGGGACATTGCGGAGGGAGCCGCCCTCGGTCCAGTAGCGGCGGCAGGTCTTGCAGAAATAGCGCGGCTGGCTGAGGCTGTAGTTGTTGTAATAGCAGAATTTGGTGTTGGTGGAGTTACACCGAGGGCAGTTGGACGCTTGCTCCTTCTGCAGCCTCGCCTTCTTCTCCCCTTCTGCTGCCTGTGGTGGCGCCGGCGGCCTCGCCGTCGTTGTCGTCGAAGAGGACGAAGACTAGTACATTAATAATTGAGCAAACAAATTAAAGTAGCAGTGAGCATACGAAGTAGTAGAAGAAGAACGAACAAAAAACGAAGGAGAGCAAAGAACCGGCAACAACAACAACAACAAACAACACCAACAAAACAAATAAAGGCAAAGTGATCCTTTTGAAAAAGGGGGAGAGAGAGAGTAAGAAAGAAGGTAAAGATGGCGTGAAAATAAAGTGATTTGCTTCTTTCAAGAATTGGGTCGATGGGAAATAAAGATGCGCAGCAGTAGAGAGATCTCAACTCACTAATTAAAACCCAGCAGAAATACAATACGAGAGGAAAGACATAACAGAGACGATGATTTTCACCTGATGCCACTCCATGTAGAGACCGGAGAGCTTGAGTTACGTTAAGCAAGAAAGGGCAAGAGATGGAGAAGAAGATGATAAAAAGGCGGTCGGAGAGAGAGATTAAGCATCAGATGTCACACTAGAGATCAGGGAGTCGCGATTGGTGTTTCAAGATGGCGGTGGATTGACAGAGATGGGTGCGTAGTATAATGATGGTGTGTATTATATATAAATATTATATATATATATAAAAGTTAATGGCGAATAGATAGAGAGTTTCTTCTATAATTAATTATTCGACGAATAGGATTTATTAAACTTTTAGTTGCTATTTTTTCTAAATTATTTAATGGTAAATGGATTTTGCCATTTGGATGCGGGAGCGAGCTTGTGGTGTGGCGTGTGTGATTCCACCATGCCGTTTCAGGGTTTTGTATGGGCGAAGAAGGAATGGCGGTCGGCGTGGGGTTGTGGATGCTGACGTGGTATGCTCTCCCATCGCAGGAACTCCGTGGGCCCCGCGACAGAAATTGTGATGTGGTGGGACCCATTGTGGTGCACGATCGCACTTTGCTCCGACGCGTCAAACGGTAGCAGCGCGGCCAGGTATTAGATTGAGACTGATATTAACATACAATACGGGGTATCAAGTTAAAACAGAACGTCCTTTAAGGAATTGTCAAAATAAGATATTCTTTTATGAAAAAATTGTTAAAAAAATTAGTATTTCAAGCAACTAAATCCGTGAATGAGATCTATGGATGGGTGATATAGCTTAATTTGAATAGTCGGATTAAGATGAACAAATTAAGGATAAGTGTCTTTCATTAGCTTAATCTAAATAATTGATTTCATAAAAACATCCAATGAAGAGGCATTATATCTTTTGGAAAGGAATACAATTTAGATTATCCAATTCAAATTAGATGGATGAAATTTAATTGAATTAATAAATTCTTATATCCTTTCATTTGGTATAAATAAAATTTCTCATATTATTTGATTTACTCGATTTATTTCTATTCAAAATAAAGTAGGCTTTGCATTCTATATTTACATTTAGAAAGTTCGAGAAGATTCTTTGACTCAGAAGTCTTGCGATTTATAATGCTGCTATCATAAAATAAACTCGTATTTTGAAAATGATTGTCGTATTCCATGAACCCCATGTACTGGACAAATTTATCTTAAAAGATAGAGTATACAATACAGGGTATAAAGTTAAAACAAAATTTCCTTATGGAATTGTCAAAATAAAATATTCTTCACATTTGATGAAAGAAATGTTAAAAAAATTAATATGTGAACCAACTAAATTTGTGAATGAGAAATTATATGAATTGGTAATATGGTTTAATTTAGATTGCTAGATTAAGATGAACAAATCTGATTCATCCATTTGAATGAGATAAATATCTCTTCATTGGCTCAATCTGAATCATTGATTTCAAAATAAAAGTATCCAATGAAGAGACATTGTGTCTCTTGGGAAGGGATGCAATATAGATCATCAAATTCAAATTGGATGGATGGGATCTAATTGAATCAAGAAGTTTTTATAATTCATTATTTGGTATAAATAAGATCCTTCATATTCTCATTTGATTCACTCAATTCATTCCAATTCAAAGCGAAGTAACCATTGCATTCAATATTTGTATTTAGAGAGTGTCAGAAATTTCTTTGGTTCGGAGATTTTGCGATTTGCAATGCTATTATCACAAGATAAATTCGTTATATCTTATGAACTAATATCATATTCCATGAGCATCGTGTACGGGATAAATTCATCTTAAAGATATAGAGTTCAACTCTAGCCTTAACTTAGTCAAAGTGGTATTATATCGTCATTCTACCCACACTCAGATTGCACCACCACCCGATCCAATAATTTTAAGATGAATTTTTCCATGTAATCTTGATGTATTCATCATCGACGACTCCTATTCCACTAGCGCGTGACGAAAATTGAAGAAGTTTACAGTACCGATTTCAACAGATAGCAATAAAAGATGTTTTACCAAACCATGTTGAACCTTGCGAGGTTCTTACTGTTGGTGCGGTTAGCACTAACGATTTAACACAGGTTTTGATGAATGACAAATAGGTTAAGTTAGGTTTATTGTTGATCTAACACTCTGATCGAGTGTGCAAGATAAGTCCAGACAGATCGACGGGCTGACCGGATGTCTGGCACGAAGCCCAGCTAGGTCGACGGACTGACCGGATAGCTGGCACGAAGTCCAAGCGGGTCGACGGGCTGACCGGACGCTTAGGCACGAAGCCCAGCTAGGTCAACGGGCTGACCGGATAGCTGGCACGAAGTCCAGACGGGTCGACGGGCTAACCGGACGTCTGGCAGGTAAGTAAGGTAAGTCACTGGAGGGGAGTAACTACGAGGACGCGTTCCCAGGAAGGGAACATTAGGCGTCGATCCGGCTTAGATCCATTTCGGATATCTAAGTCGAGATCGTGACTAGATTCCGGTCTCGGAAAGACGGAATCTAAGTCATACTTTTTCTGTTAATTCATACTTTATAAATTGTGCTAACAATCTGTGTTGCAGGATATATTTTGCCTCGGACTAACCTTGTTTTGCAGGAGAAGGAATCTCTGGAAAAAGGTGGTCCGGGCGCCCGGAGGCAACTTTTATCCTCTGCGTTGCCTCGCCACGTGGAGCATCCTGACTGGACTTGCCACGTCGCACCAGGGCGCCCGGAAGGGATCCAGGCACCCGGAGCAGCATATAAAAGAAGCCCCAGGGGTGGAGCTTCGATATCATCTCAGAATTCCCAGATTGCTTTGCTGCTCTGTGCTCCAGCGACGCTAACAAAGCTCTGACAATGCGCTCTTGCTCTTTAAGCTTTCTTTTCTGTCGGTATAGCTTTGTGTTTTGTTTCATTAGCATTTCTTGCACTCTTTTTGTAATCACATTCGAATTGCTAGTGATTGCCCAACGAAAGTGGTCAAGGACCACGGGTCTTCGAGTAGGAGTCGTCACAGGCTCCGAACGAAGTAAAATAATTGTGTTCATTTACTTTTCCGCTGCGTACTTTTACACTCGAGTTTTCGAATTGATATTCACCTCCCCTCTATCGAACGATCACGGTCCTACAAGTGGTATCAGAGTAGGTACCGCTCTGATTTGGTGCAACCACCAATCATACAGGGGTGAAAAATTAATCTTTTTTTTTTCGATTTCCAGTTTTACGTTTAATTTCAAACTAGTATTTTTACCTGTTTTGAATTTTTTTTTTCCCGTTGCAATTAAATCTAAATTGGTGCAACACCAATTTAGATACTTCTATTATTTTTTTTTTCTTCTTCCGCACTACTAATCCAAGACCAAGTCTTGGGATTTTTGTTTTTCTTTTCTTTCTTCTGTACGCAGGACTAAAATGTCTCAGACAGAAGGATTCAGCACAGTACGACCTCCACTCTTCAACGGGGACGATTTTCCGTACTGGAAGAAGCGCATGGAGGTTTATCTCAAAACAGACTTCGACCAGTGGATGAGCGTTACGAGACCCTATAAAATTCCAGCGGACAACTCTGGGAATATACTGGATCCTGAAGACTGGACAGCAGATTTGAAGAAAAAGGCGTCAACAGAAAATAAAGCGATCAACACTCTAAAGTGCGGATTAACAAGAGAAGAACTAAACAGAGTCGGTCCACACAAAAACGCTAAAGAGCTGTGCGACAAATTGATCGAGCTGCACGAGGGAACGAGCGACGCCAAGGTAACAAAACGAGACCTGCTTTTAAATAAAATTCTTAATATAAAAAAGCAGGAAGGTGAAACGGCGAATCAGCTCCACGCGATGATTAAGGACATCCTCAACGGGCTTCATGCGATAGGCCGCCAGATGGAAAATAGAGACTTAATAAGGTACGCATTAAATGTTTTTCCACGTAATAGTTTATGGGCATCAATCGTAGATGCCTACAAAATTTCTAAAAATCTCTCTAAGTTAAAATTAGACGAGCTTTTCTGTGAATTAGAATTACATGAACAAACTAATGCTGGAGCCGAGAAAGGTATAGCTTTATTTGCAGGTTCCTCCAAAGAAAAGAAGAGCAAGCCTGAATATGAAGAAGATTCCGACCAAGACTCCGAAGACGAAGAACACCTGGTGAACTTGGTAAGAAAAATGTTCACTAGGAGAAAAAGGAGCTTCAGCAAAAAGGACCTTCAAAAGATCAGTTCTCCCAAAGAACGTGACTTGCTTCGGCTGCAATAAAAAGGGACACTACAAGAACGAATGCCCAAAACTGAAGTTCGACAAACCGAAGTCAACCAAAAAGAAGGCCCTCAAAGCAACGTGGGACGACTCCTCAGACGAATCGGAGGAAGAAGAGCAGAAACATCAGATGGCCCGCGAAGCTGAAACAGAAGACGAGTCGGAAGATGAAGACGGGTCTGAACCCGAAACGAGCCACGAGTCCGTACTCGTTTCCGAAGGCCCAAATGAGGTATATTTTAATTTAAACAAAAAATTTTTTAGAATTATTTCCTGTTTAAATAGTAAATTAATTAAAATAGAAAATGAAAACAAATCACTTCTTGAGGAAAATCAAAACCTCAAGGAACAAATCAAAAATTCAAATCCAACTCAAGATCTAACACTTAGGAGGAGAATTTATCATTAAAAAATGATATTAACAATTTAAAAAATATGCTAGAAAAATTTACAACAAGATCAAAAAATCTTGACTTAATCCTGAACAATCAAAAAGCATGTTATAATAAAACCGGACTTGGATACAAGTCAAACTCAAATAAAACTTTTAAGTCATTAATAACTCAATACAAATCAACTAATCAAGCTTGGGTACCAAAAGCGTGTCTGACCACGCAAGTAGGACTTAATCAATATTATATACCTAAAGAAAAAGTATATTATATAAACTCGATTAAACCAAATAAAAAACCAAAATACAAACCTAAAAATTCAAAATTTAAAACTCAACAAAATATAAACTATCACCAAGTTAATTATAACTATAAAAGAAACAGACACAAACCTAAAACGAAAATTTAAATTAAAGGTCAATAATTCAGGAGGAGGCTCCAAAATAAATTAACCCGACAGGGTAATTAGGATTAGTTAAAAAGAGACCAAGTTTAACTTGAATCATGGTACTGGTGAAGTTTTTGGATGATAGTACGTTAGGGAAGCTTGGGCATCGCATGTCTAGAAAGATATGGTTTCGATCTGGTGCATTTGGCCAAGTGGAACTGACCGAAGCTACCCTTAAATGAATCCTAGCCAGTTAGACCAAGATTTAGTACTAAGCTCCGTGGATAGGACTATTCGGAAAACCTCGAAAGGTTGGTTACTACTAATGACGTCCATGTGACTCACCAAGCTTAGAAGTTTATCCGAAGATTGCCTATTTGTGGAGACCAAAGCTAAATCTGAATCTAACACAAGTTAAACCAAAACTCCATAATTAAAAATCTAATTTCATCTCACAAAATCATAGGATTCCCTGATTGATAATATAGATCGGGTGAGATGAACAAGTCTTAAATTTGTTTAATTAAAAATTAATTTCAAAATTTTAATTTCAAACTTAAAAATTAATTTCAAATTTTTAATTTCAAACTTAAAAAATTAATTTCAAAATTTTAATTTCAAACTTAAAAATTAATTTCAAAATTTTAATTTCAAACTTAAAAATTAATTTCAAAATTAAAAAATTAATTTCAAAATTTTAATTTCAAACTTAAAAAATTAATTTCAAAATTTTAATTTCAAACTTAAAAATTAATTTCAAAATTTTAATTTCAAACTTAAAAATTAATTTCAAAATTTTAATTTTAAACTTAAAAATTAATTTCAAATTTTCAATTTCAAACTTAAAAATTAATGTCAAAACCAAACTTAAAATTAACTTAAATAATGTCTGCTCAAAAATAAAAAGACTAACTTTAAATCCTACTTACTGTAGAAAACCAAGTGGATTTTGGACAATGGTTGCTCCAAACATATGACTGGAGATCACACCAAGTTCACTCAACTCACTTACAAAAGCTTAGGAATAGTTGCCTTTAGAAACAACGGCAAACTCAAGGTAATTGGTATAGGTAATATTGAATTAAAAATAGACTTTATAATTACAAATATTTACTTGTTGAAAATTTTAAATATAATCTTTTGAGTATAAGTCAATTATGTGATACTAGGTATAAGGTTAAATTTCTATCCACAGAGTGTTTAATCAAACATCTAGATAATCCTACCATAAGCCTAAAAGGTTTTAGAAAAGACAACATTTATGCCATCAACTTAACCACTTCTTCCATTAAGTGTTATTTAACACAAAAAGAAGAAACATGGTTATGACATAGAAGAATATCTCATACCAACTTTATAAATATAAGCAAATTAAATGGACTAGTGAGAGGCTTACCAAAATTACCTAACATACATTCAACCATATGTAATGCTTGTCAACAAGGTAAATAAACTAAATCCACTCACAAACCAATAAATCAGCCACAAACCAACTCAATATTAGAACTTCTACACTTAGATATTTTTGACTCCCATGGAGTCAAATCCATAAATAGAAACTTATACTGTTTAGTCATAATAGATGATTATTCTAGGTTTACTTGGGTAAAATTCTTAAAATATAAAGACGAAACTTTTGAAATCTTTATAAACTTTTGCAAACAGATTGAAAATGAAAAAGATCTTAAAATTAAAAGAATTAGGAGTGACAATGGGGGAGAATTTAAAAATCATAATTCTAACAAATTCTGTCTTGAAAATGGCTACCATCACGAATTTTCATGTCCTAAAACCCCCCAACAAAATAGAATTGTAGAAAGAAAAAATAGAACCTTACTAGAAGCCTCTAGAACTATGTTAAATGAATATAACCTACCTAAATATTTCTGGGCAGAAGCTGTTAGCACAGCCTGCTATGTGCAAAATAGAACAACATTAAATAAAAGACATAATAAAACCTTCTTTGAAATATTTTATAACAAACAACCTAACATAAAATATTTTAAAGTATTTGGGTGTCCAGCCTTCATCCTAAATACTAGAGAACATTTAGGAAAATTCACCTCTAAAGTAGAAAATGGAATTTTTGTAGGATATTCTCTAAACAGTAGGGGTTACAGAATATATAACAAAATTACGCTAAAAATCGAGGAAACCACAAATGTAAAATTTGAAGAAACCCAAGGACAAACTCAACTTCAACCTACTGAAATTAATGATTCTGAAGAAACCAATAAATCCCTAGACTATGAAGAAGATGAACACACTCAAGAAAATGAACCCCCTAGAACTATAAAAGTAAATCCTAACCATCCAACTGATCAAATAATTGGTGACCCAGACCTAAGGGTTCAAACCAGATCATCTTTTAGGAACCTGAGTCAAATCTCCCTGATTTCAAAAATTGAACCCAAAACTGTAGATGAATCCCTACTAGACCCAGACTGGATTATAGCTATGCAAGAAGAACTAGCCCAATTTGAGCGTAATGAAGTTTGGGACCTAGTACCACCACCTAAGAATAAGAAAATAATAGAAACAAAATGGGTATTCAGAAACAAATTAAGTGAAACTGGGGAAATTACTAGAAATAAGGCTAGACTAGTTGCCAAAGGGTTTAGTCAGGTTGAAGGACTTGACTATAATGAGACCTATGCCCCAGTAGCTAGATTAGAATCCATTAGAATGTTACTAAGTTATGCAGCTCACAAGGGATTCAAACTATACCAAATGGATGTTAAGTCTGCCTTTCTTAATGGACTAATTAAAGAAGAAGTTTATGTAGGTCAGCCTCCTGGGTTTGAAAGTCTAGAACACCCTGATTATGTTTTTAAGTTAAAGAAAGTATTATATGGACTTAAACAAGCACCCAGGGCATAGTATGAAAGGCTAACATCTTACTTAACATCTAAAGGATTCAACCAAGGTCAAATTGACCCAACCTTATTTGTTAAATCATTAAATATAGACATATTTATTGCACAAATATATGTAGATGATATAATATTTGGTTCAACAAATTCAGAATTTTTAGAAGAATTTATTAATCTAATGGAAAAAGAATTTGAAATGAGCTTAGTAGGAAAATTAACTTATTTCTTAGGATTACAAATCAAACAAACAAATGAAGGAAATTATATTTATCAACACAAATACACTAAAGAATTACTTAAAAAATTCGGAATGGAAAATACAAAAGAAATAAAAACACCTATGGCAGTAAACACAATCTTAGATAATGACCCAAATGGAAAACCAGTTGATTTAAAATATTATAGGAGTGCAATATATACTTAACTGCAAGCCGACCTGATATTTTATTTGCAGTTAGTATGTGTGCTAGATACCAAACTTGTGCTAAGGAATCCCATTTGACACAAGTTAAAAGAATTTTTAGATATCTTAAGGGAACAACAAATGTAGGAATTTGGTATCCTAGGACCAATAATTTTGAACTAATAGGGTATTCTGACTCAAATTATGCTGGATGTAAATTAGACCGCAAAAGCACAAGTGGTGGATGTCAATTATTAGGTTCATCACTTGTCAGCTGGTTTAGTAGAAAGCAACATTGTGTTGCTCTATCTACCACTGAGTCAGAATACATAGCTATAGGTGAATGTGTTGCACAATTATTATGGATGATGCATACTCTAAAAGATTTCAACTTAAACATCACAAATGTAAAAGTATTAATTGACAACATAAGTTCAATTAACTTAACCAAGAACCCTGTGCATCATTCAAGAACCAAACATATTGAAATTAGGCACCACTTTATCAGAGATCATGTTACTAAAGGTGATATTGAACTCAAATACATTGAGTCCAAATCAAATTTAGCTGACATTTTCACAAAACCACTCCCTGAAAGTGAATTTAGCAACTTACGTCGAAAATTAGGGATGTGCTTAATAGACTAGGGTTTTTCAAAATCGTTTTCAAAAATTGTTTTCAGATTATAAGTTAAACCTGTTTGTTTTCAAAACTTTCCATTTTTAGATTTTCAAAAACAGTTTTGGCCTTAGACTAGTTTTTGAATCCTTAGAAAGCATGTACCCATAGGACTAGTTTTGAGCATCTCACCAAAACCCTAGGCTTACCTTGCTTGTGTTTGCCAAACAATAGAAAGGGGTGAGATGCATAGGCCACTTGCCTAAGACTTAAGATGCTTATTTCAGTGCATCGACATAAGTCTGGGCGTTAAAAACAAAATATATATTAATCAAGTTAAGATTGATCTTAACTTGACTAACCAAATGAAAGCTGCTATCTTTTGATAAGTCAGTCGGTAACTAAATGATTAGACATTTGATTTGATGTCAGGTCCAGGGGGAGGAATCAATTAAATTTTTTTCGATTTTTCAAAACATTTTTATTAAAAAATTTCTTAAACCTATTTTTGAAAACTAAGTTATTGAATTTCAAAATTTGATTTAACGTAGTTTTGAAAATTGAATTTAAAAATCTAGTTCTGAGAATTTGACTTTACTTAATTCTACTTAATTCTACAAAAATTAAACTAAACGTAAGTTTATAAACTAAGTCTTTTTAAATTTTTTTTTTAATTTTTTACAAACTTAGTATTGAAAATTAGACTTCAATCAATCTTGAAATATATTTTAAAACTTAGTTTTGAAATCTTGCTTATGTTTGAAAAGAGTTGAAACCTGTTTTAAAAAAAAAAATCTTGAAATTTAGAACTTATTCTTAAACCTTAACCTTAGAAGCTATACTTGAAAAATTAGCTATTTTTCACAAAACTTAGCCTTTAAATCTAATTTTTTTTATATACACCTATTTTTGAAAACTAGCTTTAGAAAAATCAAGTCTTTTATGTTCTTAAGTCTTGAAAGTTGAATCCTTTACCAACTCAATTTTAGAAAATCAATTTTACCTAGTTTTGAAAAATAGATAATTTAAACTTGTCTCAAAAGTTAGCTCTTTTACAAAAGATAAATTACTAAATTTAACTCCCCCAGATTAACTTGACATGACTCCTTACTTTGTCTGAAGTCTGTATTTTTTCAAACATGCTTATTTTTGATGAATGCCAAAGGGGGAGGGTTAGGTGGGTTAAGTTAGCCAAACCAATTGAAAATACAAACTAACTTAAAAACCTCCACATAATGATGTTATCTGTTTTTCTTGCAAATATCTTCACTAACTTAATCAGGCTGTCATTCTATCAAAAAGGGGGAGATTGTTGGTGCGGTTAGCACTAACGATTTAACCCAGGTTTTGATGAATGACAAATAGGTTAAGTTAGGTTTATTGTTGATCTAACACTCTGATCGAGTGTGCAGGATAAGTCCAGACAGGTCGACGGGCTGACCGGATGTCTGGCACGAAGCCCAGCTAGGTCGACGGGCTGACCGGATAGCTGGCACGAAGTCCAAGCGGGTCGACGGGCTGACCGGACGCTTAGGCACGAAGCCCAGCTAGGTCAACGGGCTAACCGGATAGCTGGCACGAAGTCCAGACGGGTCGAAGGGCTGACCGGACGTCTGGCAGGTAAGTAAGGTAAGTCACTGGAGGGGAGTGACTGCGAGGACGCGTTCCCAGGAAGGGAACATTAGGCGTCGATCCGGCTTAGATCCATTTCGGATATCTAAGTCGAGATCGTGACTAGATTCCGGTCTCGGAAAGATGGAATCTAAGTCATACTTTTTCTGTTAATTCATACTTTATAAATTGTGCTAACAATCTATGTTGCAGGATATATTTTGCCTCGGACTAACCTTGTTTTGCAGGAGAAGGAATCTCTGGAAAAAGGTGGTCCGGGCGCCCGGAGGCAACTTTTATCCTCTGCATCACCTCGCCACGTGGAGCATCCTGACTGGACTTGCCACGTCGCACCAAGGTGCCCGGAAGGGATCCAGGCGCCCGGAGCAGCATATAAAAGAAGCCCCAGGGGTGGAGCTTCGATATCATCTCAGAATTCCCAGATTGCTTTGCTGCTCTGTGCTCCAGCGATGCTAACAAAGCTCCGACAACGCGCCCTTGCTCTTTAAGCTTTTTTTTTCTGTTGGTATAACTTTGTGTTTTGTTTCATTAGCATTTCTTGCACTCTTTTTGTAATCACATTCGAATTGCTAGTGATTGCCCAACGAAAGTGGTCAAGGACCACGGGCCTTCGAGTAGGAGTCGTCACAGGCTCCGAACGAAGTAAAATCAATTGTGTTCATTTACTTTTCCGCTGCGTACTTTTACACTCGAGTTTTCGAATCGATATTCACCCCCCTCTATCGAACGATCACGGTCCTACACTTACATGAAGATATCTCTCCATATCTCAAGGCGAGTCTGATAAAGAAAAGAGGGCAGCATATGATGCTAGGGACATAATGAATTATTATGTTGAAATTATATATCGTCAATGGTTTGGACAACATGTTTTACAATATGTATAGTCTAATGTCAACTACAAAGGAGTTATGGGAATCTCTCGAAATGAAATACAAAATAAAAGATGTCGAATTGAAGAAATTCATCATCAGCAAATTCTTAGATTTCAAAATGATTGATTCCAAAATCATGACAACTCAAGTCCAAGAGTTGTAGTTGATTCTACATAATCTGAATGTTGAGAGCATGATAATGAATAATTCCTTTCAAGTTGTCACGATAATCAAGAAACTCCCACTTTCATGGAGGGAATTAAAAAATTATCTAAAATATAAGCAAAAGGAGATGAAACTTATGGATCTTATTGTAAGACTATGGATTGAAAAAGATAATTGCAAACAATCAAAATCAATAAAAATGCCTATATTTATAAATGTTGGAACCCCAAGGTTGTTTTGATGTGATCAAATAAGTTAAGTTAGGTCCTGTAATTTTTTATCCCTGTGTTTAAGTGTGCAAGAGCTTATGACCACAAGAAGTCGAGCGGAAGATGCGGCTAGCGAAAAGGACGACACGGGAGAGAACCGACGAGCTCGGTGCGCCTGAGAGACGAGGCACCGCGGAAGAGTATACTGGTGGACGAGAAGAACATGCATGACGTTCGAGGAACAAGAAGTCGGAGCAGAAGTCTTCTCGAGGAGAAGACCGGAAGTTGGGTTCGGGTGAACCCTATTCCGGATAGCTGAGATCATCCAAGCGAGCGGAGCTGGAACTGAAGACCCAAACCGAGGCAAGCAGAGCTGGAATAGAAGGCCCGGACCGAAAAAGTCAACGTTATTGATTTTCTTGGTCCCGGTGCCAGGACCTGGATTTTATCCAGAATGTAGTCAAACGTGATCTATGCGAAAGGGATAAACTTTTATCACCTTCTAGGCACCTGGAACGCTTCCAGGCGCCCTGACCAGGGCTATAAATACAGCCTTAGTCCAGAAGCTAAAATCAACAAGGAATTTCATTTACAACACTTGTGTGCTTTCCATTTTTGTTTAGCTTCTTCATTTCTGTGCTTTCATTGCTGTAAGAGGGTTCTCTGCCTGAAGGAGCATTTTAGTGCGCTTCATTTCCTTGGATTAACAATCTCCCCGGTTGTAACCAAGTAAATTCCTTGAGCCTCTGTTTTTTGTTTATTTCTTGTTTTAATTAGTTTTATGCAAGTGTTCTTTTAAAGTCCGAGAAGGGTTTGTTTTTGAATTTTTTTGCAAGGTTATTCAACCCCCCTCTAGCCATCCCAACGGTCCCAACAAGTGGTATCAGAGCCAGAATGCTTCAGGAGGACTAACCGCCGATTGAAACAAAGACGATGGCCGGACCGAGCATATACCCACCAATGTTCGAGGGGGAGTTCGCTAGCTGGAAAAAGCGAATGTAGGTATTCTTTAAAATTGACTTTGAATTACTTTTAATAATGAAGTTCGGTTTTGTAGCACCCGAAGGTAAGGAAAAATACTAGTGGACGAAAAAAGAGCAGGTCGACTATGTGGTAAAGGACAAAGTAGAATTCCATCTGTTGAGTGTCCTTCCACCACAATTAGTCAACCTGATCGGCGCCTATAACTCAACAAAGGAGCTTTGGGAGAAGTTCCTTGAGCTACACGAAGGGACGTCCGGGGCCAAGCTCGCGAGACGAGACTTACTCCGCAACCAGCTGACGAACCTACGACTTGAAGAAGATAAAACGATTGCACATCTTTACTCGAGAACTAAGGAGCTCATCACCGGACTTTCGAATCTCTGAGAAAAGGTAAGTAACCGAGATTCACTAAGGTACACTCTTAATGCATTTCCTAGGAATATCAAATGGCCATCATTAGTAGATTGTCTTCTATATCTCTAAGGACTTAGAATCTATTACCTTAGAAGAATTCTTTTCAACTTTTGAAGTGCATGAATCAAGATGTACAGGAACGAAGGTGCCGAAGTACAACATCGCCCTCAAAGTAACAAGAGACGAACATGAGTTAGAATCTTCTCTCGACGATAAGGAAATGGTGATGATGGTAAGACGTTTTAAAAAGTTATGTAAATCACGAAAAACTAACCGTCCGCAGGGTAGAAATAAAAGGACGATTAGATGCTACAAGTGCAACGAAGAAGGGAACATCAAGGACAACTGTCTCAAGCTAAGGAACAACGACAAGGACAAAGGTGTAATGACCCGACCCCTCGGCCCCTTGGGCGGCCACACTAGAGGCCCAACTGGCGACCCAACCTTGGTCCCTTGGGCGACCACAATGGCGGCCCAACTGGCGACCCCTTATGTTGTCAACCGATGATCATTCGGCTGTGTCGTTACTCACAAGGACTTCCCACCCCTGGCCAGTGGATTTTGCCTTCCCCAGGATTCGAACTCTAGATCTCCAGGTTAAATACTAGAGTTTATGAATCCTGGTAGCCAAGTGAGCGCCACTCACTTAGCTACCAGGATTCATAAACTCTAGTATTTAACCTGGAGATCTAAAGTTCGAATCCTGAGGAAGGCAAAAATCATCGGTTGACGACATAAGAGGTCGCCAGTTGGGCCGCCATTGTGGCCGTCCAAGGGACCAAGGTTGGGCCGCCAGTTAGGCCGCTAGTGTGGCTGCCCAAGGGGCCGAGGGGCCGGGTCGTTACAATAAAAAGGTGTCTTTTTATTATAACAACCCGGCCCTTTGGCCTCTTGGGCGGCCCTTGTGGCGGCCCAACTGGCGGCCCCTTATGTCGTCGGCCCATTTGGCGACATCTTATGTCATCGATCGACGACCCTTGGCCGTGCCTTTACTCACTAGGACTTCCCACCCCTGGCAGTGGATTTTTGCCTTCCCCAGGATTCGAACTCTAGACCTCCAGGCTAAGTAGTAGAGTTTATGAATCCTGGTAGCCAAGTGAGTGGTTGTAGGATCGAAAAGAATTTAGATATCTCCACAATTACATAATATTATCCACTTTAGGCCTAAGCCCTCATGGTTTTGCTTTTGGGCTCTACCCAAAAGGCCGCATGCCAATGGAGATATCTTTTCTCTTATAAATCCATGATCTTTCCCATGTGTTTCCAATATGGGACTATGTGTGCAACCTTGTAACCCCAACAATCCCCCCCTCAAACAAAGGACCATAGGCTTCCCACGTCCAATCCTTGACCCACCAGGTCTTCCTGCCCCTCGGTCCACCCGACCTACTAGGACTTCCTTGCCTAATCGCAACTAGGACTTCCTGCCTCGTGTCTGGTCCTCTTGATCTGAATATAGGAGCCCCCTTTCTTTGTTCGAGGTAAATATTGTACCCACATGGTTCAATCAGATCATAGCTCTTGTGCACAGTCGGCGGTTAAACCTTCTGGCAGTCCAGGCTTTGATACCACTTGTAGGATCGAAAAGAATTTAGATATCTCCACAATAGCATGATATTGTCCACTTTGGGCCTAGACCCTCATGACTTTCTTTTTATTGTAACGACCCGGCCCTTTGGCCTCTTGGGCGGCCCTTGTGGCGCCCAACTGGCTGCCCTTATGTCGTCAGCCCATGTGGCAACCTCTCATGTCGTCGACCGACGACCTTTGGCCGTGCCGTTACTCACTAGGACTTTCCACCCCTAGCTAGTGGATTTTTGCCTCCCCCAGGATTCGAACTCTAAACCTCCAGGCTTAAGTATTAGAGTTTATGAATCCTAGTAACCAAGTGAGATCATCTCACTTGGTTACTAGAATTCATAAACTCTAATACTTAAGCCTGGAGGTTTAGAGTTCGAATCCTGGGGGAGGCAAAAATCCACTGCCAGGGGTGGGAAGTCTTAGTGAGTAACGGCACGGCCAAGGGTCGTCGGTCGACGATATAAGAGGTCACCAAATGGGCCGACGACATAAGGGGCCGCCAGTTGGACCGCCACAAGGGCCGCCCAAGAGGCCAAAGGGTCGGGTCGTTACAATAAAAGGCACCTTTTTATTGTAACGACCCGACCCCTCGGCCCCTTGGGCAGCCACACTAGCGGCCCAACTGGCGGCCCAACCTTGGTCCCTTGGGCGGCCACAATGGCGGCCCAACTGGCGACCCCTTATGTCGTCAACCGATGATCATTTGGCCGTGCCGTTACTCACAAGGACTTCCCACCCCTGGCCAGTGGATTTTTCCTTCCCCAGGATTCGAACTCTAGATCTCCAGGTTAAATACTAGAGTTTATGAATCCTGGTAGCTAAGTGAGTCGCTCACTTGGCTACCAGGATTCATAAACTCTAGTACTTAGATTGGAGGTCTAGAGTTCGAATCCTGGGGAAGGCAAAAATCCACTGGCCAGGGGTGGGAAGACCTAGTGAGTAACGACACGACCAAGGGTCATTGGTCGACGACATGAGAGGTCGCCAAATGGGCCGACGACATAAGGGCCAACGGTCGACGACCCGAGGGTCGCCAAATGGGCCGCCAAATGGGCCAAGAGGGTCGGGTCGTTACAATAAAAAGGTGCCTTTTTATTATAACGACCCGGCCCTTTTGGCCTCTTGGGCGGCCCTTGTGGCGGCCCTTATGTCGTCGGCCCATTTAGCGACCTCTCATGTCGTCGACCGACAATCCTTTGGCCATGCCGTTACTGACTAGGACTTTCCACCCCTGGCAGTGGATTTTTGCCTGCCCCAGGATTCGAACTCTAAACCTCCAGGCTTAAGTATTAGAGTTTATGAATCCTGGTAACCAAGTGAGATGATCTCACTTGGTTACCAGGATTCATAAACTCTAAAACTTAAGTCTGGAGGTTTAGAGTTCGAATCCTGGGGGAGGCAAAAATCCCATGCCAGGGGTGGAAAGTCCTAGTCAGTAACGACACGGCCAAAGGATCGTCGGTCGACGACATGAGAGGTCGCCAAATGGGCCGACGACATAAGGGCCGCTAGTTGGGCCGCCACAAGGGCCGCCCAAGAGGCCAAAAGGGCCGGGTCATTACAAAAGGAAAGAAGCTTGTCCTATTGAACAAGTACAAGACTCTAAAGACGACGTGGGACGATATGTCGTCCGAATCGGAAGTTGAGGCTTTCTCCGGACTTGCATTAATGGCAAGTCATTAAGAAGATGAACACGAAGCAAGTTCGTCTGAAATGAGCATCGATGAAGGGGGAGCTACATCGGAAGAAAGCAGCATTTCAGGGGGAGATATGGATAACGAGGTCGACAAGGTAAATCAGGTATGATCTCTCCCACCTAACAAGTTGTTTAAGTTTGTAAAATTATTAACTAAAGATTGTTGCAAATTTGAAAAATAAATTTAAAATTTAAAATTTAAAATTAATTTTAGCAAAATCTTGCCCATTAGAAGAGTTTGACAAAATAAAATTAGAAAATAAAATTTTGCAAAAAGAAATAAGTAACTTGAAAACACATGCATGCTCATATAATACAAGTTTTAGGAAATTCAATAACATAAATTGGTATTTTAGATATCACAAAGGACAAATTAGAAATATTTCAAAGAAATATGTCCCTAGCGTAGTCAAACATGATCTATACGAAAAAGATAAAGTTTTATCCCCTTCTAGGCGCCCGGAACGCTTCTAGGTGCCCCGACCAAGTCTATAAATACAGCCTTGGTCCAGAAGCTAAAATCAACAAGCAATTTCATTTACAACACTTGTATGTTTTCCATTTTTGTTTAGCTTCTTCATTTTTTTGCTTTCATTACTGTAAGAGGCTTCTCCTCCCAAAATAGTATTTTAGTGCGCTTCATTTTCTTAGATTAACAAATTCCCCGGTTTAACCAAGTAAATCCCTTGATCCTCTGTTTTTTGTTTATTTGTTGTTTTAATTAGTTTTATTCAAGTGTTCTTTTAAACTCTGAGAAGTGTTTGTTTTTGAATTTTTTGCAAGGCTATTCAGCCCCCCTTCTAGCCGGCCCAACGGTCCCAACAAGTGATATAAGAGCCAGGACGTTTCAGGAGGACTAACCGCCAATCGAAGCAAAGACAATGGCCGGACCGAGCATATACCCGCCAAAGTTCGAGGGGGAGTTCGCTAGCTGGAAAAAGCAAATGCAGGTATTCTTTAAAACTGACATTGAATTACTTTTAATAATGAAGTTCAGTTTTGTAGCACCCAAAGGTAAGGAAGAATACCAGTGGACGAAGAAAGAGCAGGCCGACTACGTGGCAAACGACAAAGCAGAATTCTATCTGCTGAGTGCCCTTCCTTCACAAGAAGTCAACTGGATCGACGCCTACAACTAAACAAAGGAGCTTTGGGAGAAGTTCTTTGAGCTACACGAAGGGACGTCCAGGGCCAAGCTCGCGAGATGAGACTTACTCTACAACCAGCTGACGAACCTACAGCTTGAAGAAGATGAAACGATTGCACATCTTCACTCGAGAACTAAGGAGCTTCCCCGGACTTTCGAATCTCAGAGAAAAGGTAAGTAACCGAGATTCGCTAAGGTACACTCTTAATGCATTCCCTAGGAATACCAAATGGGCATTGATCCTGTCCGAGCGCTGAGTCGACGGATGCTGGGGACGTGGCACTCTCCGCTGCTGACCCGACTGGTGGAGTAGATCTCCGACGAACCTGCAAAGAAGCCGAGCCGGGAGGGGTTTCCCGACGACGACCCTCCAATGCTCAAGTCAGGCAACGAGAAATGAGAGAGGCAGCGTAACTATGGCTACAGTGAGGATTGCGTATACCTTCGTCGACGTCTGGGGGTCCTTATATAGGACCCCGGGGAGGCGCGGGCATGCTTCTCGATGCGTGCACGCTTCCCCAAACATACCTTAACGAGCCCATGTCAGAAAAGCACCCCTGACGCCATTCCGCAATCGTCCGAGCATATCCCGGATGTGACGGTGGAAGCTTCCACCGTATGATCCTGTGTACGGCTCGGCCGCCAACCCTGCTGCCTGTCGGCGGCAGATGTCTCAAGGATGATGTTATCCTCTGTCTCCTTTGTCTTCTTGCGCCTCCTGTCTATTTCAGGGCCAAGCGGTTCGGTCGCTCGACAGGCATATCACTTCTGCCCCGGTTGTAGGTATCGGTCCGACTGGGAGGACTCCCGGTCGTATGCTCGGATGAGATTGCTCCTGCCTCTTTGTTGCCTTGTGCCCCGGCCGAACGGACATCCCGCTCGGCCCTGAAACCTTTTTACCTTGAGCATCGAAAACCCGACCCCTAGTCGGGTTGTCTTTCATTCGACTCGGGGGGATTCGTGGCTGGTCGACCCTCTCAGTCTGGTCGGTTGGGAGGCCGGTCGGCCTTCTCAGTCCAGTCGGTCGGGTCTCAGGGTTGAATCTCTTGACCTTTGACCTCCACGTGTCGTTGACCTTTCGCCAACGAGGGTCCTCCGTCCTTACCACTGGATCACATGCCTCCCCTCAAGTCTAGTCGAAGGAGGCGCTAAGTCCGACTGACTGGACTGCCAGTCGGCCAGAGTGACGTCGCTCTGCCACCTTCTAGAAAGTTCCCCCTCACGGCCGCTTGACCTCTTACTGTTATTGGCTTTGCAACCGTGCTGATGGTCAACGCTGACGCCCTTCGGATCTCCTCTGAATTCATGCAAATCCTCTCCATTAATAACGAGCACGCGTGCTATGCGCCGTAATGGCGCTCATTAAATGCGCCCCTGTGGCATGGTGCCACGTGGTGCCTCTGTTGGCGTCATCGTATGGCTTGTCGATGTGTCCGAGGGGACATCGACGGTTTGAAATGAACGGCCCGATGTGAGCCTCGGTTCCTGTGACCTGCATCCGACGGTCGAGGCCGATCGGGCCTGACCTTATAAAGCCTTCACCTTCTTCCTCCGCCGCACCTTTGCCTTCGTGTGCCCCACAGACGGCGCCAATTTGATCCTGTCCGAGCACTGAGTCGACGGATGCTGGGGACGTGGCACTCTCCGCTGCTGACTCGACTGGTGGCGTAGATCTCCGACGAACCTGCAAAGAAGTCGAGCCGGGAGGGGTTTCCCGGCGACGACCCTCCGACGCTCAAGTCAGGCAACGAGAAATGAGAGAGGCAGCGTAACTATGGCTACAGTGAGGATTGCGCATACCTTCGTTGACGTCTGGGGGTCCTTATATAGGACCCCGGGGAGGCGCGGGCATGCTTCTCGATGCGTGCATGCTTCCCCAAACATACCTTAACGAGCCCATGTCAGAAAAGCACCCCTGACGCCATTCCGCAATCGTCCGAGCATATCCCGGATGTGACTGTGGAAGCTTCCACCGTATAATCCTGTGTACGGCTCGGCCGCCAACCCTGCTGCCTATCAACGACAGATGTCTCGAGGATGATGTTATCCTCTGTCTCCTTTGTCTTCTTGCGCCTCCTATCTATTCCAGGGCCAAGCGGTTCGGCCGCTCGTCAGACATATCACTTCTGCCCCGATTGTAGGTATCGGTCTGACTGGGAGGACTCCCGGTCGTATGCTCGGATGATATTGCTCCTGCCTCTTTGTTGCCTTATGCCCCGGCCGAACGGACATCACGCTCGGCCCTGAAACCTTTTTACCTTGAGCATCAGAAACCCGACCCCTAGTCGGGTTGTCTTTCATTCAGCTCGGGGGGATTCATGGCCGGTCGGCCCTCTCAATCTGGTCAGTTGGGAGGCCGGTCGGCCTTCTCAGTCCGGTCGGTCGGGTGTCAGGGTTGAATCTCTTGACATTTGACCTCCACGTGTCGTTGACCTTCCGCCAACGAGGGTCCTCCGTCCTTACCACCGGATCAGGCATCATTAGTAGATGCCTTCTATATCTCTAAGGACTTAGAATCTATTACCTTAGAAGAATTATTTTCAACTTTTGAAGTGCATGAATCAAGATGTATAGGTTCGAAGGAGCCGAAGTACAACATCACCCTCAAAGTAACAAGAGACGAACATGAGTTAGAATCTTCTCTCGACGATAAGGAAATGGTGATGATGGTAAGACGTTTTAAAAAGTTATGTAAATCAAGAAAAACTAACCGTCCATAGGGTAGAAAGAAAAAGACGATTAGATGCTACCAGTGCAACGAAGAAGGGAACATCAAGGACAACTGCCTCAAGCTAAGGAACAAGGACAAGGACAAAGGAAAGAAGCTTGTCCTAATGAACAAGTACAAGACTCTAAAGGCGACGTGGGATGATATGTCGTCCGAATCGGAAGTTGAGGCTTCCTCCATACTTGCATTAATGGCAAGTCATTAAGAAGATGAACACGAAGCAAGTTCGTCTGAAATGAGCATCGAGAGCATCGATGAAGGGGGAGCTAAATCGAAAGAAAGCAGCATTTCAGGGGGAGCTATGGATAACGAGGTCGACAAGGTAAGTCAGGTATGATTTCTCCCACCTAACAAGTTGTTTAAGTTTGTAAAATTATTAACTAAAGATTATTGCAAATTTGAAAAATAAATTTAAAATTTAAAATTAATTTTAGCAAAATCTTGCCCATTAGAAGGTTTGACAAAATAAAATTAGAAAATAAAATTTTGCAAAAAGAAATAAGTAACTTGAAAACCCATGCATGCTCATATAATACAAGTTTTAGAAAATTCAATAACTTAAATTGGTATTTTAGATATCACAAAGGATAAATTAGAAATATTTCAAAGAAATATGTCCCTAACGTAGTCAAACACGATCTATGTGAAAAAGATAAAGTTTTATCCCCTTCTAGGCGCCTGGAACGCTTCCAAGTGCCCCGACCAAGGCTATAAATACAGCCTTGGTCCAGAAGCTAAAATCAACAAGCAATTTCATTTACAACACTTGTATGCTTTCCATTTTTGTTTAGCTTCTTCATTTTTGTACTTTCATTACTATAAGAGGCTTCTCCGCCCAAAAGAGTATTTTAGTGCGCTTCATTTTCTTAGATTAACAACTTCCCCGGTTTAACCAAGTAAATCCCTTGATCCTCTGTTTTTTGTTTATTTGTAGTTTTAATTAGTTTTATTCAAGTGTTCTTTTAAACTCTGAGAAGTGTTTGTTTTTGAATTTTTTGCAAGGCTATTCATCCCCCCTTCTAGCCGGCCCAATGGTCCCAACAAGTGATATAAGAGCCAGGATGCTTCAGGAGGACTAACCACCAATCGAAGCAAAGACAATGGCCGGACCGACCATATACCCGCCAAAGTTCGAGGGGGAGTTCGCTAGCTGAAAAAAGCAAATGCAGGTATTCTTTAAAACTGACTTTGAATTACTTTTAATAATGAAGTTCGGTTTTGTAACACCCAAAGGTAAGGAAGAATACCAGTGGACGAAGAAAGAGCAGGCCAACTACGTGGCAAACGACAAAGTAGAATTCTATCTGCTGAGCGCCCTTCCTTCACAAGAAGTCAACCGGATCGGCGCCTACAACTCAACAAAGGAGCTTTGGGAGAAGTTCCTTGAGCTACACGAAGGGACGTCCAGGGCCAAGCTCGCGAGACGAGACTTACTCTACAACCAGCTGACGAACCTACGGCTTGAAGAAGATGAAATGATTGCACATCTTCACTCGAGAACTAAGTGTTGGTGCAACCTTAGGTCAAGGTTGACCTGGTTGACCTGACTCGAGTTGACCTGACTCGAGTTGTATTTTGATGTTTGACGAGAATCGAAAAGTTGTATCTTGATGTTTGACAAGAATACAAACTTAGGAGATTGTGGGTGCAACCTTCGGTCAAGGTTGACCTGGTTGACCCGACTTGAGTTGACTTGATTCGGTAAAGTCCAAGTATGGAGACTTGGCACGGAAAAAGTCCAAGTATGGAGACTTGGCACGGAAAAGTCCAAGCAGGGAGCTTGGCAAGGGGAAAAGTCCAAGTATGGAGACTTGGCACGGAAAAGTCCAAGCAGGGAGCTTGGCACGGGAAAAGTCCAAGTATGGAGACTTGGCACGGAAAAGTCCAGGCAGGGAGCTTGGCACGGGAGAAGTCCAAGTATGGAAGCTTGGCATGGGAAGTCGGAGAGGGCTCGGCAGCTCGTTCTCAGGACTAGGTCAGAGAGGACTCGGGAGTTCGTTCTCTGGACAAGACGAAGTCGGAGAGGGCTCGGTAGCTCGTTCTCCGGACTAGGTCAGAGAGGGCTCGGTAGCTCGTTCTCTAGACCGGATGAAGTCGGAGAGGGCTCGGTAGCTCGTTCTCCAGACTAGGTCAGAGAGGGCTCGGTAGCTCGTTCTTTGGACCGGACGTGGAAGTCGGAGAGGGCTCGGTAGCTCGTTCTCCGGACTAGGTCAGAGAGGGCTCGGTAGCTCGTTCTCTAGATCAGAAAGGCTTTAGGGTTTAAGGCTGGGAAATTGGATTGGTCTGCAGACCGATCCAGTGATACACTGGGTCATCTGATCGATCTGGTGACCGATCAGTAACCAAACAGATTGGGAGAAGGAATGGCCTAATCGGTCCACAGACCGATCAGGGCTCTGGCAACCAACTCTCTGTGAGAGTTGGGATCGGTCTGGGGACCGATCAGACTAGGGCCTGATCGGTCCACAGACCGATCAGAGATCGCGGCAACAACTCTCTGTGAGAGTAGGGATCGGTCCCCTGACCAATCAGAGCCATCCTGGACCGATCAGGGTGGAGCCTGATCGGTCCAGGTCTAGCCGTTGAGAAACAACGGCTAGATTTCTTCTTTCTTCTTCTTCGCAGGTTCATATAAATCAAGGGCCTCTACAGTAGAGTATCGGACTAGTTCTTGCTCTTCCTCCTTATTGCGATTTGAGCTTTGCTGAGCTCCCTATTCCTGAAGCTTCGTGTGAGCTTCCCTCGACTGGGTGATCAGCTGCTGTTGACATCGTGAAGTTACTGCTTCATCGAACTCCAGTCGACGAGAAGGCAAGCAAAGTGTTTTTACATTTATATTGTTCTTATTTTCTTTCTCTATTGGTTATACTCCATTCTTGCTGTTGCAAGAGAGATTGTGGCGAGGTTTCTCTACCCAGAAGGAGTTCATATTAGCCGGTTTTCCGGGGTCTCATCCACCGACGGATTGATATGCTTCGTCCACCTTACGGACACGCCGAGGAGTAGGAGTATCATCTCCGAACCTCATTACATCATCGTATTTGAGGTTTGATCTTCTCCACTTTCGTTTCTACATTGTATTTCTGCTGCGCTAACCTAAATTGTAGGAAGAAACGATAATTTGAGGTGGGCTATTCACACCCCACCCTCTCTAGCCGCTATCCAAAGGTCCTAACAAGTGGTATCAGAGCAAGGTTTCTCTTCGTCGGATTAACACCCGGGGGAGCACGAGCTAGAGAATGGATCAACTTGGAGAAGACATCACGATTCCACCCTTCTACGATCGCGACGACTTCGCGTATTGGAATTTAAGAATGAAGTATTTTCTTATGACTAACCTAGAAAATTGGAATTGTGTACAAGTAGGTTTTATTCCTCCGATGGATAAAGGAGGAGAACCTCTCGAGAAGAAGAAGTGGACGAAGGAACAAATCCACCAATCCATAATCAACGACGAGGTAACGAAAATATTTGAATTTTCATTACCTAATGATATATTGTGTAAGATAGGTGGATACAACGATGCCAAGGAGTTGTGGAACAACTTGGCTAAGTTCCATGAGGAGAGCTCCAATTCAAGTCATGAAGAGGAGTCAAGTGAGCCAAGTAGCTCACATCATGGAGGTATGGAATTAGAAGTTGAGGGCTACTCAACATCTAAGGAAGAAGAGGAGGAGAGTTCTTCATCAAGATTGGTGCAAGAAGAAGCCTCTACCTCCAGAAGGGATGAAGAAGAGAGCTTATGTTCATCCTCAAACCTAGGTAACTCAAGCAACTTAATTTCAAGTAAATTACATATAATGTGCTTTGAGTGTAGGGAATATGGGAATTACAAGAGTAAATGTCCAAAGAGGATTAGGAAGACTCCACCGGCACCAAAAGTCAAGGAAGCCTGAGTCCCGATAAGCAAGGGCAAGGAGCACGTGGTGTGCTTCCAATGCAAGCAAAGGGGACATTATAGGAGCCAATGTTCGAGGGGGAGGCAACCCCACAAGGACAAGAGACCAAGCACATCTATGGGGGGGAGCTAAGGCAAACCCTAAGGTATCTTTTAAGGCACATTATTGCAATTCTAATAAGAAACATGCTAGTAGCTTTATTGCAATTGCCAATGATGATAAGCATGATAACCATAGAAATCGATACATGTGCTTAGGTGTCAAACATGTTAGTCTAGGTAAGGATGATACTAGAAATGCCAACCCTAGAATTAACTCATCTAAGGTTAAGGAAAACCTAGATAGGAATCCCAAAACAACAAGACATATGCCTAGGAATACCTCAAAGAAAAATGGAAAATTAAAGCTTGAGGTATTAGAGAAGGAAAATCAAGTCTTGAGGTCAAGACTTGACACTTTAGAAAAAGCTCTTAAGAATTTGGAAAAGCCAACTCTAGGGTCTAAGGGTCAAAAATCAAAGCCCAAGGACATGAGAGGTTTGGGTCACAAACCTAAGTCTCAAGTGGTCAAACCCACTTATCATAATGTTCCATTTGATTATGGAACAAGATCTAGGGCTAGGAAGACCATCACCAAGGTCACAAGGGGAGTCACCCCTAGAGTTGATCTTGATGGGTCCCAAATGACCAAGGCTTTAAAGCCTAGGAGGGTCATTAGGAGGGTTGCTAGGGAAGTCATCCCTAGTGAATATTTAGTGAACCCAATGAGCTCAAATAGGTTTTGGGTTCCTAGGAGCGTGATTCCATCACGCTAGATGGGTTAGGGTGTGCCAACCTTAATTGGATAGGTAGTTAACCTACTCATGGCAAAAGGTGGCATTTTAGGAATATTCAAGGTGTAATCAAGCCTTGAAAATGAAATTAAGAACTATTCCTAAGGTGATTAGGATGTGTCAACCACATTTGAGGAGTTTACTAAGATCAATCTAATTGGCACATAGTGATCTAAAAGTCTTTAGTATATGATTTTAGGTCTATTACACTTAGGAATATATAATTTGTGGCAAAATGATCAAAATTATCAAAAATGGCAACTAAGGCTAGAATTAGGTATTTTCTATACCTTTATATGTTATTTGCCATATATTGTTTGCCATATGCCATGTCATGACATCATATCTAATTTACCATCATTTGAAATGTCATGATAATGCTTAGGTTAGTTATATGTCATGCCTTATTTAAGTTTCATACTTTATGCCATGACATCATGACATTGGCACATGTTTCCACTTATGATATTATTTTATGTCATGTCATCATCTCTTGCATGTATGATCAATTAAATTGATTTAAGGATAAAAACACAATTTGATATGGAGATCAAATTGTTGTTTAGAAAATGCATGAGAACTTAGCTTAAGATGACCTAAATCCATATCTCACATTAAAATTGACTTGGATGTGTTTGATACACCTTAGATGTGTGTGAGATATTAGGATTATGAGTTAGGATCAAGGTGCATAGTTCTTGTACCTAGATGAGCCTAATTTGTAATTGAGGATCATAGGGAAAGCTTGTGTACAAGTCATGTACATTTAGCCCTAAGATTGTGGTCCTAAATTGAATGGTTTAAGATTATTTCAAAATTGATTTGAAAAACCTTGATGAAGCTTTTCTAGTGATAGCATTCATCATTGAGCAAGTTGATACAAAGATGGATTAACCTTGAGCTATTTCAAAGTTTTTCAAACTTTGTATCAAGATTTAAAAATGGAAGTTATTTTCATAGAAAACTATTTTTCCATGATAATATATGTTATGAGGAATGTATCCTCAAAATTTTATAATTTTTGGAATTTTCTGTAATTTTTTAGGGGTTTCTGAATTTCGGGAGGAAAAAATTCAGAACTCTTATCAGAGAGTTGTGGATCGATCAGAGAAGAGCCTGATCGGTCCAGAGTAGTGTGGATCGGTCACTAGACCGATCCAGGGAAGTCTGATCGGTCTAGTGACCGATCCAGAGGAGTTCTGATCGGTCTGGTGACCGATCAGAGCGTGCCAAAATGCTGATTTTCGACTGATTGTCTGAAATTTCAGCTGTGGAAGTTGGTGTTTTAGATTTCTAAAGGGTTGAAATTCTTCAAGACATTGTTGGTGCAATGGTCAAGGGGGAGTTGACCTTTAGGGGGAGTTTTACCTATTGGTCAAAGGGGAGTTGACTTTTAGGGGGAGTTTTTACTCGATTTCTGAGGATGAGTGATATGAGATTATCACTAAGTTGATTATTGTCTTTAGTATCAAGGGGAAATTAAGGGTTTTAATGAAAGGTATGAGACTTTCATTAGGAAGAAACTCTTAACCTTGATTCACTCTTTTTGATGTGTGTCAAAAAGGGGGAGAAATGTCTAGAGAATGTTCAAGGAAGAACATTGGAGTTTGGGGAGAATGTTCAAGGAAGAACATTGATTGGAGAACTATTGGAAAACCTAAGTTAGGTTATCGGGTTAACCTAACTTGATTATGGTTTTTGTCAAACATCAAAAAGGGAGAGATTGTTGGTGCAACCTTAGGTCAAGGTTGACCTGGTTGACCCGACTCGAGTTGACCTGACTCGAGTTGTATTTTGATGTTTGACGAGAATAGAAAAGTTGTATCTTGATGTTTGACAAGAATACAAACTTGGGAGATTGTGGGTACAACCTTCGGTCAAGGTTGACCTGGTTGACCCGACTTGAGTTGACTTGATTTGGTAAAGTCCAAGTATGGAGACTTGGCACGGGAAAAGTCCAAGTATGGAGACTTGGCATGGAAAAGTCCAAGCAGGGAGCTTGGCACGGGGAAAAGTCCAAGTATGGAGATTTGGCACGGAAAAGTCCAAGCAGGGAGCTTGGCACGGGAAAAGTCCAAGTATGGAGACTTGGCACGGAAAAGTCCAAGCAGGGATCTTGGCACGGGAGAAGTCCAAGTATGGAAGCTTGGCATGGGAAGTCGGAGAGGGCTCGACAGCTCGTTCTCCGGACTAGGTCAGAGAGGGCTCGGGAGCTCGTTCTCTGGACCAGACGAAGTCGGAGAGGGCTCGGTAGCTTGTTCTCCGGACTAGGTTAGAGAGGGCTCGATAGCTCGTTCTCTGGACCGGATGAAGTCGGAGAGGGCTCGGTAGCTCGTTCTCCAGACTAGGTCAGAGAGGGCCCGGTAGCTCGTTCTTTGGACCGGACGTGGAAGTCGGAGAGGGCTCGGTAGCTCGTTCTCTGGACTAGGTCAGAGAGGGCTCGGTAGCTCGTTCTCTAGATCAGAAAGGCTTTAGGGTTTAAGGCTGGGAAATTGGATCGGTCTGCAGACCGATCCAGTGATACACTGGGTCATCTGATCGATCTGGTGACCGATCAGTAACCAAACAGATTGGGAGAAGGAATGGTCTGATCGGTCCACAGACCGATCAGGGCTCTGGCAACCAACTCTCTGTGAGAGTTGGGATCGGTCTGGGGACCGATCAGACTAGGGCCTGATCGGTCCACAGACCGATCAGAGATCGCGGCAACAACTCTCTGTGAGAGTAGGGATCGGTCTGGGGACCGATCAGCCTAGGGCCTGATCGGTCCCTTGACCGATCAGAGCCATCCTGGACCGATCAGGGTGGAGCCTGATCGGTCCAAGTCTAGCAGTTGAGACACAATGGCTAGATTTCTTCTTTCTTCTTCTTCGCAGGTTCATATAAATCAAGGGCCTCTATAGTAGAGTATCGGACTAGTTCTTGCTCTTCCTCCTTATTGCGATCTGAGCTTTGCTGAGCTCCCTATTCCTGAAGCTTCGTGTGAGCTTCCCTCGACTGGGTGATCAGCTGCTGTTGACATCGTGAAGTTGCTGCTTCATCGAACTCTAGTCGACGAGAAGGCAAGCAAAGTGTTTTTACTTTTATATTGTTCTTGTTTTCTTTCTCTATTGGTTGTACTCCATTCTTGCTGTTGCAAGAGAGATTGTGGCGAGGTTTCTCTACCCAGAAGGAGTTCATATTAGCCGGTTTTCCGGGGTCTCATCCACCGACGGATTGATATGCTTCGTCCACCTTACGGACACGCCGAGGAGTAGGAGTATCATCTCCGAACCTCGTTACATCATCGTGTTTGAGGTTTGATCTTCTCCACTTTCGTTTCTACATTGTATTTCCGCTGCGCTAACCTAAATTGTAGGAAGAAACGATAATTTGAGGTCGGCTATTCACACCCCCCCTCTCTAGCCGCTATCCGAAGGTCCTAACACTAAGGAGCTCATCCCCGGACTTTCGAATCTCAGAGAAAAGGTAAGTAACCGAGATTCGCTAAGGTACACTCTTAATGCATTCCCTAGGAATACCAAATGGGCATCATTAGTAGATGCCTTCTATATCTCTAAGGACTTAGAATCTATTACCTTAGAATAATTATTTTCAACTTTTGAAGTGCATGAATCAAGATGTATAAGTACGAAGGAGCTGAAGTACAACATCGCCCTCAAAGTAACAATAGACGAACATGAGTTAGAATCTTCTCTCGACGATAAGGAAATGGTGATGATGGTAAGACGTTTTAAAAAGTTATGTAAATCAAGAAAAACTAACCGTCCATAGGGTAGAAAGAAAAGGACGATTAGATGCTACCAGTGCAACGAAGAAGGGAACATCAAGGACAACTGCCCCAAGCTAAGGAACAAGGACAAGGACAAAGGAAAGAAGCTTGTCATAATGAACAAGTACAAGACTCTAAAGGCGACATGGGACGATATGTCGTCCGAATCGGAAGTCGAGGCTTTCTCCGGACTTGCATTAATGGCAAGTAATTAAGAAGATAAACACGAAGCAAGTTCGTCTGAAATGAGCATCGAGAGCATCGATGAAGGGGGAGCTACATCAGAAGAAAGCAGCATTTCAGGGGGAGTTATGGATAACGAGCTCGACAAGGTAAGTCAGGTATGATCTCTCCCACCTAACAAGTTGTTTAAGTTTGTAAAATTATTAACTAAAGATTCTTGCAAATTTAAAATTTAAAATTAATTTTAGCAAAATCTTACCCATTAGAAGAGTTTGACAAAATAAAATTAGAAAATGAAATTTTGCAAAAAGAAATAAGTAACTTGAAAAACCATGCATGCTCATATAATACAAGTTTTAGGAAATTCAATAACCTAAATAAGTATTTTAGATATCACAAAGGACAAATTAAAAACATTTCAAAGAAATATGTCCCTAAGAAATACCTAATCAATCTAGTTGGTTGAAACCTATATTGGGTTCCCAAGTATTGCCTGACTTGAATCTTATTTAGACTTAGAGCTTTTAGCAAGAAAATTAAACGTTTAATTTCCTTATGCGGCTTTATCTAGAAGTGGTTGATGATCCAATAACCAAGAAGGCATAGTACCTCGCCACATCTTGGAAGCCAAATATTGAAATAAAATATTTAATTGACTAACTGATAAAGCATTAAATTAAAATTAGATAATGTTTTAAAAAAAAATTCAAACATTTTTTTTCTACTTGGAAATTTCTTAAAATAGTTACTAAAATTAGTTTTGGAAAATCCTTAAATATTTTTTCAAATTTGGTTAACTTTAAAAAAAATTCCTTTTGCAAATTTGTTTAACTTAGGATTTTTTTTTACTGGTAAAACCTAGGAAAATTTTTATATTATAAACTTTGCTTTATCAAACTTTATTTTTACGGTGCACAATTTTTTTTCTCTGCTTGAAATTCTCTTACTTGAAATTATTTTCTGCAATACTTAAATATTCTAAAAAATTAGTGCCAAATTTTTTATATCAAAATAATTTTCAAAAAAATTTCTAAAGTTTTCCAAAATTGTTACCCTTAGATTTTTCTTTGTACCTCATTTTTATGTGATCAAAGGGGGAGAAGGAAAAGATTAAGTTTAGGGGGAGGTAGATAATTTTTTTTTAATTTTTTCACTTTGTTACATAATTTATTGTTTTAACTTTATGTTTGTTTACCCTGACTTAACTTGGGTTGCTCACATCGAAAAGGGGGAGATTGTTGAAACCCAAAGGTTGTTTTGATGTGATCAAACAAGTTAAGTTAGGTCTTGTGGTTTTTGATCCCTGTGTCTAAGTGTGCAAGAGCTTAGGAGCACAGGAAGTCGAGCGAAAGACGCAGCTAGCGAGAAGGACGACACGGGAGAGAGCCGACGGACTGGGTGCATCTGAGGTACGAGGCGCCGTGGAAGAATACATTGGTGGATGAGAAGAACGTGTGCAATGTTTGAGGGACGATAAGTCGAAGTAGAAGCCTGCTCGAGGAGAAGACTGGAAGTTAGATTCCAGTGAGCCCTATTCTGGATAGCCGAGATCACCCAAGCGAGTGGAGCTAGAACGGAAGACCCTGGACCTAGGCAAGGAGAACCATAGAGGAAGGCCCAGAACGAAAAAGTCAACGTGTTGACTTTCTTGGTATGGACGCCCAGACTAGTCCGGAGTGCTCGGAACCCTTCCCGGCGCCTGGACCTTGATTTTATCCAAAACGCAGTCAAACACGATCTATGCGAAAAAGATAAAGTTTTATCCCCTTCTAGGGGCCTGGAACGCTTCTAGGTGCCCCGACCAAGGCTATAAATATAGCCTTGATCCAGAAGCTAAAATCAACAAGCAATTTCATTTACAACACTTGTGTTATTTCCATTTTTTTTAGCTTCTTCATTTTTGTGCTTTCATTACTGCAAGAGGCTTCTCCGCCTAAAAGAGTATTTTAGTGTGCTTCATTTCCCTAGATTAACAACCTCCCTGGTTTAACCAAGTAAATCCCTTGATCCTCTGTTTTTTGTTTATTTCTTGTTTTAATTAGTTTTATTCAAGTGTTCTTTTAAACTCTGAGAAGGGTTTGTTTTTGAATTTTTTGAAAGGCTATTCAACCCCCCTTCTAGTCGGCCCAACAGTCCCAACAAGTGGTATCAAAACCAGGACGCTTCAAGAGAACTAACCGCCAATCGAAGCAAAGACAATGGCCAGACCGAGCATATACCCGCCAAAGTTCGAGGGGGAGTTCGCTAGCTGGAAAAAGCAAATGCAGGTATTCTTTAAAACTGACTTTGAATTACTTTTAATAATGAAGTTCGGTTTGGTAGCAGCCAAAGGTAAGGAAGAATACCAGTGGACGAAGAAAGAGCAGGCCAACTACGTGGCAAACGACAAAGCATAATTCTATCTGCTGAGTGTCCTTCCGTCACAAGAAGCCAACAGAATCGGCGCCTACAACTCAACAAAGGAGCTTTGGGACAAGTTCCTTGAGCTACACGAAGGGACGTCTGAGGCCAAGCTCGTGAGACAAGACTTACTCCGCAACTAGCTGACGAACCTACGGCTTGAAGAAGATAAAACGATTGCACATCTTCACTCAAGAACTAAGGAGCTCATCACCGGACTTTCGAATCTCTGAGAAAAGGTAAGTAACCGAGTTCGCTAAGGTACACTCTTAATGCATTCCCTAGGAATACCAAATGGGCATCATTAGTAGACTGCCTTCTATATCTCTAAGGACTTAGAATCTATTATTTTAGAAGAATTCTTTTCAACTTTTGAAGTGCATGAATCAAGATGTATAGGTACGAAGGAGCCGAAGTACAACATCGCCCTCAAAGTAACAAGAGACGAACATGAGTTAGAATCTTCTTTCGACGATAAGGAAATGGTGATGATGGTAAGACGTTTTAAAAAGTTATGTAAATCAAGAAAAACTAACCATCCATAGGGTAGAAAGAAAAGGACGATTAGATGCTACCAGTGCAACGAAGAAGGGAACATCAAGGACAACTGCCCCAAGCTAAGGAACAAGGATAAGGACAAAGGAAAGAAGCTTGTCCTAATGAACAAGTACAAGACTCTAAAGGCGACGTGGGATGATACGTCGTCCGAAACGAAGTCGAGGTTTTCTCCGGACTTGCATTAATGACAAGTCATCAAGAAGATGAACACGAAGCAAGTTCGTCTGAAATGAGCATCGAGAGCATCGATGAAGGGGGAGCTACATCAGAAGAAAGCAGCAGTTCAGGGGGAGCTATTGAAAACGAGGTCGACAAGGTAAGTCAGGTACAATCTCTCCCACCTGACAAGTTGTTTAAGTTTGTAAAATTATTAACTAAAGATTGTTGCAAATTTTAAAAAGAAATTTAAAATTTAAAATTAATTTTAGCAAAATCTTGCCCATTAGAAAAGTTTGACAAAATAAAATTAGAAAATAAAATTTTGCAAAAAGAAATAAGTAACTTGAAAAATCATGCATTCTCATATAATACAAGTTTTAGGAAATTCAATAACCTAAATTGGTATTTTAGATATCACAAAGGACAAATTAGAAATATTTCAAAGAAATATGTCCCTAAAAAATACCTAATCAATCCAGTTGGTTGAAACCTATATTGAGTTCCCAAGTATTGCCTAACTTGAATCTTATTTAGACTTAGAGCTTTCAGCAAGAAAATTAAACGTTTAATTTCCTTATGCGGCTTTATCTAGAAGTGGTCGATGATCCAATAGCCAAGAAGGCATTGTGCCTCGCCACATCTTGGAAGCCAAATATTGAAATAAAATATTTAATTGACTAACTGATAAAACATTAAATTGAAATTAGATAATGTTTAAAAAAAAATTCAAACATTTTTTCTCTAATTGGAAATTTCTTTAAATAGTTACTAAAATTATTTTTGGAAAATCCTCAAAAAATTTTTTTTCAAATTTGGTTAACTTAAAAAAAAATTTTCCTTTTGCAAATTTGTTTAACTTAGGATTTTTATTACTAGTAAAACTTAGGAAAATTTTTATATTATAAACATTACTTTATCAAACTTTATTTTTATGGTGCATAATTTTTTTCTCTGCTTGAAATTCTCTTACTTAGAAATTGTTTTCTGCAACACTTAAATATTCGAAAAAATTAGTAGTAAATTTTTTATATCAAAATAATTTTCAAAAAACTTTTCTAAAGTTTTCCAAAATGGTTACCCTTAGATTTTTCTTTGTACCCCATTTTTATGTGATCAAAGGGGGAGAAGGAAAAGATTAAGTCTTGGTGGAGGTAGATAATTTTTTAAAATTTTTGCACTTTGTTACATAATTTATTGTTTTAACTTTATGGATGTTTACCCTAACTTAACTTGGTTTACTCACATCAAAAAGGGAGAGATTGTTGGAATTCTAAGATTGTTTTGATGTGATCAAACAAGTTAAGTTAGGTCCTGTGATTTTTTATCCCTGTGTCTAAGTGTGCAGGAGCTTAGGAGCACAGGAAGTCGAGAGGAAGACGCAGCTAGCGAGAAGGATGACACGAGAGAGAGCCAACGTGCTGGGTGCGTTTGAGGGACGAGGCACCTCGGAAGAGTACACCGGTGGACGAGAAGAACGTGGGTGACGTTCGAGGGATGATAAGCCAGAGCGGAAACCTGCTCGAGGAGAAGACCGGAAGTTAGGTTTGGGTGAGCTCTATTCCGGATATCCGAGATCACTCAAGTGAGCGGAAGGCCCGGACCGAAAAAGTCAACATTGTTGACTTTCTTAGTCCGGGCGCCTGGACTAGTCCGGGCGCCTGGACTAGTCCAGGACGCCCGGAACCCTTCCGGGTACCCGGACCTGGATTTTATCCAGAACACAGTCAAACATGATCTATGCGAAATGGATAAAGTTTTATCCACTTCTAGACGCCTGGAACGCTTCCAGGCACCCCGACCAAGACTATAAATATAGTCTTGGTCTAGAAGCTAAAATCAACAAGACATTTCATTTACAACACTTGTGCGCTTTCCATTTTTGTTTAGCTTCTTCATTTTTGTACTTTCATTGTTGTAATAGGCTTCTCTGCCTGAAGGAGTATTTTAGTGCGCTTTATTTCCTTGGATTAACAACCTCCTTGGTTGTAACCAAGTAAATCTTTTGAGCCTTTGTTTTTTGTTTATTTCTTGTTTTAATTAGTTTTATGCAAGTGTTCTTTTAAAGTTTGAGAAGGGTTTGTTTTTGATTTTTTATAGGGCTATTCAACCCCCCTTCTATCCGATTCAACGATCCCAACAATAAAGACAAATCTAATGGAACCAAACACTAACAAGAAGATAAAGTATCTCGACAAAGGCTAGAGCCAAGGGAGGGCCAAGAAATTTCAAGAAACATGCCACATCTGTGGCAAGCTGAATAACAATGCCAAAGACTATTGACGTCCAAAGAAAGTCACTCAAGTGCACATGATTGAAGATAGGTCAATGTCAATAGACATATCAAAATTAGACTAGACTGTCATTATATTTGAAGACAACTTGGTAGATAATCTAACGAAGTGGTGGGTCGATACTGTTGTCACATAGTACATTTGCTCTAACAAGATCGAGTTTTCAACTTATACTCTTATTAATGGGAGAAAACTAATCATAGGAAATTCTATAACTTTCAATATTATTGGTCTTGGCAAGGTGGTATTGAAGATAACGTCAAGTAAAGAAGTGACACTAATTGATGTGTTTTGTGTTCCTGGCATCTAAAATAATTTAGTGTTAGGGTTGGCTCTTGTCAAAGCTAGTTTTTGACTAGTGTTTGAATTCAATAAATATGTATTAATAAAAAATGATCAATTTATAGGTAGAGGGTACATGGAAAATAGTCTATTCAAAATGAATGTAATGATTGTACACCATGAATTCAATGACAATAAAATTATAAATTTTGCTTATTGGGTCAAGTGTTTTAATTTATGGCATGTTAGACTTGGATATGTAAATTATAACACTTTGCGATGACTTGTGAATTTAAATTTATTATCAACATTTAATGTTAATCCAACACATAAATGTGAAATATGTGTTGAAGCTAAAATAACAAAGTTGTCTTTCCATTAAATGGAATGAAGCACAACCCCTCTAGAATTAATTCATAATGACATATGTGATTTAAAATTCGTGCAAACTAGAGGAAAAAAAGAATACTTTGTTACTTTCATTGATAACTGCACTAGATATTGGTATGTGTATCTATTGAAAGCCAAAGATGAAGCATTAGAAGCATTCAAAAATTATAAGAATGAAGTTGAAAATCAAAATGATCAACAAATTAAAAGAATTCGAAGTGATCGAAAAGGAGAATATGATGATCCATTTAATGAATTTTGTGTATAATCTGACATTATTTATTAAGCGATAGCTCCTTCTCTCCTCAATCAAATGAGATTGTTGAGTGTAAGAACTAAACTCTTAAAGAAATGTTGAATACTATGTTGATAAATTCAGATTTAACCCAGAATTTGTGTGTGTGTGGGGGGGGGAGGGGGGATATTTTATTGGCAACCCGTATTCTAAATAAAATTCCTCATAAAAAGAAGGATAAAACTCCTTATAAGTTATGAAAGGGTCATAAGCCTTGTTATAAATATCTGAAAGTGTGGGGGTATTTGCTTAAGAGGGAAGTGCCTAAGCCAAAACAAACCAAGATAGAACCAAAGACAATTGATTATATTTTTATTGGATATGCTAGTAATAGTAGTGTATATCGATTTTTGTTGCATAAATTAGAAATTCTTAATGTACATATTTGAACAAAAATTGATTCAAAGAATGCAATATTTTTTAAAAAATATCTTTCCTTGCAAATATAGGAAAGAAGAAAGTTCAAATAAAAGAACTTATAAAACTGTAAATTTAGATAATCTTGGAAATAATGAAAAATCAAGATGTAGTAAGAGAGCCAAAATAGTAAATTTATTTGGTCCAAACTTCGAGACTTATATGTTGAAAATGAATCAAGGATAATAATCGAAACTTTATCGAGTCCCGAGACTCCATTTTGGAAAAAAAAATCATCAATACTGAAATAAATTCTATCATGTAAAAGCATACTGGGGAATTTATGGATATTCTACTTGGAATCAAGCCTTTAGGATATAAATGGATCCTAAAGAAGAAATATAAGGCTGATGGAACTATTGATAAGTACAAGGTACGACTAGTAGCAAAGGGATTTAGATAAAAGAAAGGTTTTGACGTCCTTGATAGCTATCGCTACAATACATGACCTTGAGATATATCAAATGAATGTGAAAAATATCATTTCTAAATGGTAAATTAGAAGAAGAAATATATATGAAGCAGTCTAAAGAGTTTGTAGCTCTAGAACAAGAAAATAAGGTGTGCAGAGTCACTATATGGGATCAAACAAGCACTAAAATAGTGGCACGAGAAATTTGACAAAACTATAATATCAAATGGATTTAAAATAAATGAGTGTGACAAATAGATTTAAAGATAGTTTGTAGAGTTGTTTATTTTCTCAGGCTGTGTTTTATGTTGCAGTTGTTGGATCTAAGCGGCACCCTCATAGTATTCTTCTGTGATTGATAGTCATGTCACACTATAGCTAACATAATGTCACAGAGGATTACAGAATTACTACCAAGTGTGTTACAAATAATCTCAATGCCTTTATTTTCTATTTGTTGATCAGCTCAATTTCAAGGCAACCCACTGATCAAATAGAGTCCACTAATTATTATCCATCTCTCTTTGCTTTCCTTTATTGTAACTCCAAGTACGCATCTACCACATTATCCTTCATTGCAGAAAACTTTTTATTTATTTATGCTGGAATGGATGCATTAGACATCGAAAAATGGAGGTTTGTTAGTAGCAGGTATGGTTTGGAAAAACGAAGTATTGCATTGCATGTGTCTTGATATGAAACACTTACATGAAATTTGTAGGACTCATGATAAAACCATAAACACCTACAAGTACTAATAATATAGGACTTAATCAGCTGCACCTAATAGCTAATAACATTTTTGATTCTCTTTCCTCCAACTAATATTGATTCTAAAGTGACATTCATATGCTTTTTTTTTCAACCCTGGGAAATTAGTTCAGATCAACTTGATCTTGTCGAGCTACTTTTGTATTTCCACTCTCATTGCTAGCCAGCCTAACAAAGAAATCTCTAGACGATAGAATCGTTTTCAAACAGCAAGTCAATATAAAATCATTTTCACTAAGTTCATTAGATTGATTCAGTAATAAATGTTGGATCGAGAAGCGCTAGATGAGAGAGGTGGGGGGAGAGGGGGGGTTAATAGTACTCGCGGCTATTTCGTTCAATTCGTAAAACTATCGGAGTTAAAAACACGCAGCGGAATAAAGAAACAAGCACAGAGACACAGGGGAATTTACTTCGTTCGGAGCCTAGATCGACTCCTACTCGAAGGCCCGCGATCCTTGATCGCTTTCCGTGGGCAACAACTATAAGCTCGAATAGAATTACAAGTGAAGTACAATAATCAATAAGAAATAATTAAATTATACCGACGACAATATCAATAACTGAAGATTTGGAGCTCCGGGTCGTCGGGGGGTCGTTGCAGCACTTCGGGATCGTGTCGTTAGCAGCTAGTCGCAGAAGGATTGTTTGGAGTGAGTTATCCTTAACTTCTGGTCGAAACCCCCTTATAAAGGGTGTTCAAGGTGCCTTGAAAGTCATCCAAGGCGCCTTAAACAAGCCGAGTCGCCCGCGTGGATCAAGCTTGAACTGGTCGAATTTTATCTCTTCAAGGCGCCTTATGCCTCATTTAAGGCGCCTTAAGCAACTGGTTCAAGGCGCCTTATGACTCCTCCAAGGCGCCTCCAGAGTGCTTCGTAGCCAGCTCCAGCTTTGCACCCGAGGCACCTCCAAGCCCCATGGAGGCGCCTCGGACACTGTTCATCCGAGGTGTACTTTGTATTTTTGGTACCTGCATGCAAACATGTTAGTCCCAAAATACCTACAACACAAAGTTAGTACACAATAATAGTATGAATATGAAAGTTTGACAGTCTCCGGACTGTCCGGATCTGACTTCGGATTTCCAACTGGAAATCCTAGGTCGACCCGACACCTACTGTTCCCTCTACGGGGAACGCGTCCTCACCTACTCCACTCTGGAGATTTACCTGATGCCAGTGTGATCCTCCAGATCGACTGGACTTTTGCTCGGTGCTCGATGCTTCCGGACTTTCTGCTAGACTTCCGCTTCCCGGCTGGTCCAGTCTTTCACCTGGTTCGCGACACCAGGACTTTTCACCTAAGGTTACCCCCCTAGGACTTTTGCCTGAAGTACTCGACCCACCAAGACTTTCCGCATAGGGTTACCACCCCCTATGACCTAGGGTTACCACCCCCTAGGGTTTTCACCTTATCTAACCGCAGCTAGGGCTTTTGCCTAAGTACACTTAGGACTTTCCTGCAATCTCATTCAGACCGTTAGATCACCACACATCTTAACTTTGAATCCTTTGTCATTATCAAAACTTAGGTTCGATCATCGGATACTTCCCGCACCAACAATCTCCCCCTTTTTTATTATGGCAACCCAAATTCAAAGTTAAGTAAAACAAATGCATAAGTATATTAAAAGATTTTAAGTGAGCAAGCTTAAGTCTATAAGTTCAAATAACATCATAACTTAAGCTAACACTTAAACTTTTGTGAAGCTCCCCCTTAATTCAGGGCTTCCTTTTACTTTTGAATTTAGATAGAGATTTTTACTTTTGAATTTCCTACTCTCCCCCTTTGCCATTTATCAAAAAAATAAGTCAAGTGTAAGCACTTTTTAATTTTTTCTTATTGAAAGATAGATTATGCTTGAAAGACTGGATAAGAGCTAAATTGACTTTGGAAAATTTTCACCTAAGTTTAAAAGACTAATATTTAGTAGACTGTTAAGGATGATTTTAGCCACTTTTGAAACTTAGTTGTTTTGAAATATACTTAGCTAAATTTTGAAAATCTTTAAAGAAATTTGAAGTCTCTTTTTACTTAGCAAAAATATTTTGAAAGCAATGATTTTTAATACTTTTAGGTTAAGTGAAAATAGTTTAGCAAGAATTTATAAAAAGTTAGATTTGAAGGTTGGCTAAGTTTTGAAAAGGTTTGAAGGTTTCTATATGAATTACTTAGCTTAGTCTTTTGCAAACATTGAATTTTGAAATTAGAGTTTAAGTTAAAAAGACACTTAACTTAAATAGAACAATACTTATTGTTGAAAACATAGGAGTAAGAACTTTTTAAATTTTAGGACAAAGAGGGAGAAACTAAATATTTAATTTAGTTTATTTAATTAAATTGGTTGGTCCTTAAGTCCAAGCATGAGTCAAGTTATATTTTGAGCAGGTATCAGAGCCCTAAAGTACAAGCATACTTAAACTTATTATTTCCTTCACCAACTGTCTAACCTTTAGCTACTTGCTGATTGCCTAGAGGGCAGCAGCTTTCACTTGGTTAGTCGAGTTAAGTCATTTAGTCCAGTTAGAATTGACTAAGGCTGGAAGACTTGACTTTGATTACTGTTAATAACGTATTTAACGCCCAGACTCATATTGATGCACAGAAATAAGCATTCTTGAGTCCAGGCTATACCCTATGCATCTCACACCATTCTATATTTTTCAAGCACAAGCAAGGTATACCTAGGTATTTGTGAGATGCTCTGGCTTAAATCTAGGGGAACATGATTTCTAGGGTAAAGCATAAACTAAGTCCAATTTTTGAAAATTCTAAGAAAAGGGGATTTTGACATCATTATTTTTCTTAGATTTTTTAAAAAAAGAGAATGAGTTTTGAAGTAAGGCAATAAATTTTGAAAATTAAGTTTTAAAAGATTTTTAAAAGAATTTTGAAATTAAGTTTTTAAAAGATTGATTTTTTAAAATAATTTTGAAATTAAGTTTTTTAAAAGATTTTTCAAATAATTTTGAAATTAAGTTTTTAAAAGATTTTGAAAATCATTTTTAAAAGAATTTTGAAATTAAGTTTTAAAAGTTTTTTAGAATCATTAAAAGTTTTTTAGAATCATTTTTAAAAGAATTTTTAAGTTTTAAAAGTTTTTTAGAATCATTTTTAAAAGGATTTTGAAATTAAGTTTTTTAAAAGTTTTTTAAAATCATTAAAAGATTTTTGAAATTAAATTTTTAAAAGTTTTTAAAAATCATTTTTAAAAGAATTTTGAAATTAAGTTTTAAAAGATTTTTAGAATCATTTTTAAAAGAATTTTGAAATTAAGTTTTTTAAAAGATTTTTCAAATAATTTTGAAATTAAGTTTTTAAAAGATTTTTTAAAATAATTTTGAAATTAAGTTTTTAAAAGATTTTTTAAAATCATTAAAAGATTTTTGAAATTAAGTTTTAAAAAGATTTTTCAAATAATTTTGAAATTAAGTTTTTAAAAGATTTTTAAAATCATTTTTAAAAGAATTTTGAAATTAAGTTTTGAAAGATTTTTCAAATAATTTTGAAAGTAATTTTGAAATTAAGTTTTTAAAATATTTTTAAAAGAATTTTGAAATTAAGTTTTTAAAAGATTTTTTTTCAAATAATTTTGAAATTAAGTTTTTAAAAGATTTTTTAAAATCATTAAAAGATTTTTGAAATTAAGTTTTTAAAAGATTTTTCAAATAATTTTGAAAGTAATTTTGAAATTAAGTTTTTAAAAGATTTTTTAAAATAATTTTGAAATAAGTTTGAATTTGAATTAATTATCAGTTTGATTTTAATTACTTAGTCATCTCACCTGATCTAAATTTTTAATCAGGGAATCCTATAATTTTTGTGAGATGAATTGATGTTCAATTTAAAGGTTTGGTTTAACTTTGTGTTAGATTCATGTTTAGTTTTGGGTTCAACAAGTAAGCGTTCTTTGGATAAACTTCTGGGCTATGGTGAGTCACAAGGAGCTCATTAAAGTAGCCATGCCTTTGAGGTTTCCCAAATAGTCCTACCCATTGAACTTAATACTAAACCTTGGTCTAACTAGTTAGGATCCATTTAAGGGTAGCTTCGGTCAGTTCCACTTGGCCAAATGCATCAGGTCGAAGTCATATCTTCCTAGACATGCGATGCCCAAGCTTCCTTAACGTACTATCATCCAAAAATTTCACCAGTACCGTGGGTCAAGTTAAACCTAGCCCATTTTATCTAACCTTAATTACCCTGCCGGTAGTCTACTCTTGTTTACCCATTTCGGGTACATTAACTTCGGTTACCCAGTCAGGTAGTTTAGTTGGGGGTGCCAGCTATTCTGGATCCTCCTTCTAATTTTTTTTTTTTTGACTTAAATTGAATTTTAATTTCGAATTTTTTAATTGAATTTTGAATTTTGAATTTTAATTTAATTTCGAATTTAATTGAATTTTGAATTTTAATTTAATTCCTAATTTTTAATTAATTTCAAATTTTTTAATTTAATTTTGAATTTTAATTTAATTTCGAATTATTAATTTAATTTTAATTTAATTTTGAATTTAAATTTAATTTCAAATTTTTAATTTAATTTTAAATTTTTAATTTAATTTTGAATTTTGAATTTTAATTTAATTTCAAAATTTTAATTTAATTTTGAATTTTGAATTTAATTTTGAATTTTTAATTTTTAATTTTAATTTAATTTTGAATTTTTAATTTAATTTTGAATTTTTAATTTATCCAAATTTTGAATTTTTTTTAAATTTTTAATTTTAATTTAATTTTGAATTTTTTAAGTTCGTTTTATTAATATTGTTTTTCTTTTTGCTCCCCCTGGATCATAACCTTGATATGGTCTATCGAGATAGTGTATTTGATCCTTCGGGATCCAATCTTGACCAAGTCCAACTTGATTGATCAATTTGGACTTAGGGACCCATGCTTAGACTGTTTTCTATTTGTTCTTTCTACAAGCGATAAGTAGGATGTCACGCCCCAGAGGAGTCCCTGTCCGAAGAAATTTCGGCAGCACCTCCCCTGTACCGGTGATAATCTGAAGCATTTATACAGACATAATATACATCAGCCACAGGCGGCTGGAATATACACACAACCACGTAGTTATATATATATCATCAGCCCACACGGCTGGAACAAAATCAACACAACGGATAAACATAAAATACGAGCTCATACAAAACCAAATAAAACACTGCTAGCCGGCTAGGCTTACACCAAACAACCAAAACAACACTCCGAACACAAAACCGGAACACACAAAGCCAAATACACACATCTCATATACCAAGATAAATAACAAAAAGGTGGAGATATGTCTTCTGATGTCACGTGGGGACCAGCAGATAGGATGCTCCAAGCGACACCATAAATAACCTGGTACCTGAAAAAGATAGTGTCAACGGGGGTGAGTTTAACAACTCAGCGAATACCAATGGACATGAGGAGTATGATATATCTAACAGCAATAAACATGGAATACAGCTTCCGAATAATATATAGGAAATATACAAAACTGAAAAGTAACCAAGGAAGCTGTACTCACCAGGAACTCCTATCCTGAACTAAAGGGTCATCAAACCGATACGCAGTATGTCTCCTGTATGCATGTCAAACAAATGCATCCACCAAAATGCAGCAAACACAAGCAAATAAATACAATCAATGCATGTGATGACCGTGCACTCTAACATCACTGCTCCTGAACAGTGACCGAGTGGACGGAATGCTGTCGGAGTACTCCTGTCCTCTGACCCCAAATCATAAATGGGGGAGCTCAATGCTCTCATCTCCCGGTACACGATGACGGGGAGGATATCTCTGCCGGCTACCACGCTGAGTCACCTGACCAACGGAGCCAAACAGAGTCCACCATCTGCCGGCTACTACGCTGCTACACTAAATGCCAGTGGAGCCAAATAGAGCGGAACTGACTGCCGGCTACCACGCTGAGTCACCTGACCAACGGAGCCAAACAGCAGAACCGCCACACACCTGCCTAATAAACCACTAATCCCTGAGTGGTGGTGTGTGCAGTACATGTAACTGGCGATGGGCTCAACCATAATGGAGCCGACAATCGCACAGCATGCAATCATGATGCATGACACTAAGCATAGCAAAACTGATCAACATAACCATATCCATATATACAAAATGAGTACAGTAAAATCGATGGTCACATACCAAGATCTAGAGTACACAGGTCAGATAGAATATCAAAAACCTATGTCCCAAACATAATAAGTATGGAATATCCTGATCAGTATAGAAAAAATCCATATATACATAATATAGGTACCACAGTATCAGTAGGTCAAATCCACGGATCTAGGGTATACAGGTCCTCTATGGTATAACAACCTAGATCCTAAACCTATCCCTCTTCCATAGCATATGTACCAACAATATGCACAGATCAAAGCCACAAGGTCTAGGTACACGAATCATATATGATATACTAATAGAAATACACAATCCAGGCATGGCATAAAAACCTAAGTATCAGATAATTTGGATACACATGCCAGAAACAAAAATCCAGAGCCTAGTCCTAACCTCGGTAAAGCATGGTATGCCACTCTAGAAACTAAGATACTCATGGTAATAAAGTACTCATGGAAACAAGATACTCATGGTAACAAATCACAAGATATAAGTACGGATACTTCACAGGCGACAAACCTAACATGCTATAAATATCAAACAGTGGCATACCAAAGACAAACATGTTCATTGCTTGAAGCTATAAAGTACTATGCATATCCAAATGACGATATCATAAAAGATAAGTCAAGAGGTACCCGCCTCAAAATAACAAGATCCAAATCGGTCCAAATCCGCCGTCGAGATGCTCGTCTCGCGTCAAAGTCCTGTGATATCAATGTGTATATTTTTTTTAGCTACAATCCAAAGAAATGGCTTATTAAAATCCTTAAGGCTAAATTAGGGTAAACCCTAATCAACCTAACCATCCAGTATAATTCACCTACAACCGAAATAATCATACCTAAAACAACATGTATCAAGAACGTGCCAACTCAACCACGCTCCAAACCCTTACCTTAGGGTTGCTGGACCAAAGATTTTGCTGGAGACAGAGGTTGCTGCTCAAGCAGGAAACTCCACCGACTGTCCAAGCAAGAATCAAGAACTGAGATCAACCACAGGAATCAAACCACAACCCTAATTTCCAAAATAACCTGAGCACTTTACCTCTTCCTTTACTGCCTGCAACGACCAAGGACCGGACAAGGCTGCTGCTGGAACCCTAATGCCAGAAACTCAAGCCGATAACAAGGTGGCTACTGGCACTCGACGGCTAGCCGACCGGCGCTAGATCATAAGGGCGGTGGCGAGCGAAGGACACTGCAGGAGGGCAGTGTCGGAGATAGCTAGGGCAGAGTGGGACGGCGGCGCTGCAAATCTAGGACACAGCGTTGCCCTGGTCCGTCGGCATCGGCTGTGGCGACCGGAAAACACAATAGGGCAAGGGAGGTAACGGCGCTAGGGCACAACCCAATCGACGCTGGCGTTGTTGGACGGCGTCGGCCGATCAACTCACTTGTGACGTCGGCGGAGATGCTAGGGCACAGAGGAGAGGCCGGCGACACTGCGGTGGTCGGCGCTGGGGATTGCAGAGGGGCTAGGCTCGGCGTTGCTCGGCGTCGGAAGAAGGAGAGGAAGAGGAAATTGGCTGGGGAAGAAGTAGAAGGAGGAGGCGTCGGCGCGAGGTGGTTAGGGCACAGTCGCGTCAGGGAAGAAATAGAAGCGTTCGGCGAAAACAAGGAAGAAAGAAAAGAAAAAGGAAATAAATAAGTAAATCCAACTTTTCCTCGCTTAAATGGGGTAGCCTAAACAGGCTTTCCCTGGTCCTATTTTTATCCCCGTAAACTCGTCCATACGAGTTCCGAAAAATTCCCAGAAAATTTCTAAAAATTTCGGAAAATTTCCTTATCATTATTCGCCATTTTTTCGGTATTTTACATAGGATTTATATTTTCTTTTTGGTTTAAATCCTAGACCAGTTCTATTGTAAATGACTCTTTGTGTCCCAAGAATTAGGTCAAGATTCTTGGAACCTAAAGAAAACCGTTCTAGTGTTTTCTCTAGATCTTTGACTTGAGTTTTTAGACTGGAGTTCTCTTCTTCAAGTTTTTGAACTTGAATTGAGTTTCCAGTCTGAACTGGTTCAGTCAAAGATTTGGAGTCAGTCGCTTCTTTAAGGACTTCTATTTCCTATTAGAAGGGACTTAACTCTAAGGTTCGACTTAGCTAATTTTCGCAATAAGTAATTAACTAGATTATTAAGGCGAGGGATACTCGGCATCCGTGGCTTTCCTAACTCTATCTACAAGTTTAATTGATAAGCATGATCATGGCAATAACTCAATTATGGCCTAAGCATAAGTTTCTTGTGCATAGTGCAATAAGTGACTCAAACTCTTCAAGTTTCAATCTTTGTCCTAGTCAAGTAGTCATCCAATCGAGTTCCTAATGTTCCTGGTGATAGGCACTTACCTGCCATACACTTAGTTCATATTCCTCAATCAACCTAAGGTCTTAAAGGCGTGCTTGATATCAAGAGAAACATAGAAGTCATTTCCCTAGTAACCTAACATGGTCTCAAAGAGGTACTTGTTTCCACTCACAACAACTATTTTTTATATCTCTTATTAATTTTTTTATGTAGTGATTGCAAGATGCAACACTTGAACATAAATTCATATAAGTGCAAATGTTGGGATATTTTGATTTTTCCAAATGAGCTTACATGACTCAAGCATCATCCATTAACCAAGATGTAGTTTGAGAAATCACCATAGGAACTAAGTACTAAATAAATAGGATGAATCATGACTATTCCAATAATATTAACTATTCAAGCTCAAGTAAAGTGATAATAGAATCCTTAAGGTTAAGCCAAAACTTAAATTTGTTTTCGTACAATACTTAGCTCATATCATGCTACTTAAGATAGAGAAAAGAGGTACACTAAACATACTAGCATTATATCCAAAACATCATGAATCAAGATATAAACGTGCAAACAATTTTACTTGTAGATAAGTCAGCAGAAGTGAGGAATGATGTTCTCAATATGCCACATGTTTTAAAAGACAGTCAAGTGACAGTCAAAACCAAATCTAGCAAACAAAGTAAGGAAAAATACAAGACATAAGCAAAAACTGAATGCATAACTAAAGCAAAACAAAATGCAAAACGAATAAAAATGTAAAATAAAAACTGTAGAAATTTCAGGTTGCAAATAGCCGCCAGACTTAAAATTTTTTATCATCCCGATGAAATCAATATGGTGGTAGAGGAGGGAGTTCGAGGAATTCAGGAAGGGGAAATAGAAAAATATCAATGAACCATCATACCTCATCCCTAAAAAAATTTATGATATTCAAATAATTTGTCTAAGTCATCTTGCAAATAACTCATAAAGCCTCGAAAATCTTCATTAAACTGCATTTGAGCCCTATAAGAGTTCATGAATTCAAAAATTTTGATACATAACTATTTTTCACTTTTGAAAAACTCTTGCAGTTTCTTAAATTGTTCGTCCTTCATGCAATCTTCCTTCGTAAGTAATTTATTAGTTAAATCTAAATCATTATCAATGTTATCTAAAATAGAATGAAGTTCATGGAAGTTGAATTTAAGAATGTCATGATTAATTGGAGGAACATCCCGCGTAACTTTAGTTGATAGGGCTCTAGAATGTTGATTTTCTAGGGTTAAACGCCAATTCTCCTTAATGCGAACAGTAGTTAAATCATGATTTGGCAATCGCAAAGGAAAATTATTTTTAACAAGGAGGCTATATCCATGTTCCTCACGTCTTAACATCTGTATTGCTTGTCACGCCCCAGAGGAGTCCCTGTCCGAGAAAATTTCGGCAGCATCTCCCCTGTACGGTGGACAATCTAAAACTTTTCTACATCTCACATACCTCAGCCACAGGCGGCTGGAATAATAACAATCAATAAAAACACATTCCACACAACCATCCACGCAGTTATATATAATCAAACAAAGTAGTAATACTCTGACTCGAAAACCACCCTACTCAACTACACTCGTAAAGCTCAAATCCGATTTTTCTTACCTCTTCTGCCATCCAGGCAGACATGTAGTAGAGTAAATCCAAATCATACTAAAAGTCCATCCAACGGAAAGATTCCATACAATATCCATATGTAAGTCCAAAACAAAACTAAAACAAAGTCTGATAGCGAAAAGCTAGAATGAAACAACAACTCAAAAACCAGCAGAGGAGTAGCACTACGTGCAGTGGGGACTAGCGACTGGAACTCCCTCCTGACAACATCAACCTGAAAATAACAACAATGGAGGCGGGGTGAGTCCAACACTCAGCAGGTACAATTGATATGCAAAGTAAAGAAATAACACCTAGCACTAATCATGTGTACAGTCTCCTGATAAGAAAGATAAAAATGCATCTGAAGTAAACAGGAGAATGCTGTACTAACCAGGTCCTGAGTATAAGGTCAAACAGTCCGAGTGGTATAGGAATCCTGTATGCATGTCAAACATAGGTATCCAAACAATATGCAGCATACACAAACACAAGCAATAAATGCATCATGCATATGATGCCAATGATGCGTCCTGGTCACCCCTGACGCCAGTCGATCATCTCATACAAAAGTGAGGCCGAGTGGGTAGGGCTGTGACAACCGTGCACTCTGTCGTCACTACTCCTGATGAGTGACCGAGTGGACGGGATGCTGTCGGAGTACACCTATCCTCCTACCCCAAATCATAGATGGGGGAGCACAATGCTCTCAACTCCCGGTACACGATGACGGGGAGGAATCCCTGCCGGATAACACGTTGTGTCACACTACCCATGAGCGGACCAACGGTGCCTAACAGAGTCCCTGCTGCAACACACTCTGCCTGAATCGACCACTAACCCATGAGTGGTGGTGTGTGCAGATCCATGTAACTGGCGATGTGCTCAGCAATAATGGAGCGGACTATCGCACAGCATGCAATCATGCAAATGATGCATGGCAATAACCATATAAACATCCTGACCTAATCCATATATATAGAAAAGTGCATCATAGGTCAACGAATCCAAAACAATCCAAAGGTATACAGAAGGTATAAAACCTAGGTCCTGAACATGGTCAAACATGGCATATCACTACCCCCTATAAGCATGTATAGACATGTAAAGTATACATGGGATGTAAAACAAATCAATCAATCAAACATGTACCAAGATTTGGGTAGTGATTAACCGGAATAGATAAGAAACATAATTAATGAAACATGTTAATTTCATTACTAAGCATATCAAAGACAACAAAAGTCAAAAGTACCCGCCTCCAATAGAAAAGGTCCAATCCAAAATTGATCCCTCGTCGAGACACCGTCTCGAATCAATGTCCTCTACCAATCAATATATATATATTTTTATTTAGCTAAAATTCATAAGAATTTAAATAGCTAAATAAAATCCACGAGACTAAATTAGGGAAAACCCTAATTAACATAACCAATTGCCTACCCCAAAATTAAATCTAACCCAGATATAACCTAATACCCTATACAAAATTATACAGCATGGAACATCCTCCATAGGAACCCAACCAAATTCACTAAACATGCTCACCTAAGTGTACGAATAATGATCAGATTCCTCAGCTCCAACAACAGCTTAATCCCGTTGACACCAAACCTAGATATCAATCAACCACATCTGTGAGTTATTTCTGCATCCAACCAGTGATCAATACAAAGAAACAACAAAGGTAAGCTGCTTACCTCACTCACCAGCAAGGGGAAAACCTAGGGCACGGCAGTGAAGAACAAATTAGGGCTCGGCAGATTTAGGGCAAGGAGCTAGGCTGCGATCAACCAAACAGCGCACAAGGGAGGATGCAGTGGCCGATTGCTGATCCAGAGCACAAAAGAGGGCAGCAAGGCAGTGTTAGGGCACGGAAACAAGCAGTCTCCAGTGATGGTCGGCACTGCTCGGTCTGTGGCCGGCGGCAAGAGGTGAGGGGATGTGTCGGCGGCGGTGCTAGGGCATAGCGACGGCGGCCGACGCTGAGAAACCGGTGCCGGCAGTGGCGTCGGGGCTGAGTCTAGGGCACAGGCCGGAGATGGGTGTCGCGGTGGCCGGCGCTTGGACAGGGAGGAGGAAGGGGGTCCCGGTGTGCGGCGAGGAAGAGCGGCAGTATGGCTTGCGGCTCGTTAGGGCACAACAGAAGAGAGTCGGCGTCGGCAGAGGAGAAGAAGAAGAAGAGGTTGTGCGCGCTCGGGAAGGAAGAAGAGGTAATGGCCGAGGCTTATACGCGAGGGAGGGAGAAGGAAAACGGCTCGGCGGTTAGGGCTCCGAAGGAGAAGCCGCGCGGCGGCGTCGGGGAGAAGAAGGAAGGGTTGCGGGGACGGCTCGGGTTCGGCGACAAAAGCAAGGGAAAAGAAATAAAGAAATAAGAAGGAAAAGGATATATAAATATAATCTTTTCTTCGCTTAAATCGGGTAGCCTAAATAGGCTTTCCCGGACCCCGTTCTTGTCCCCGTTAACACGTCCATACGAGCTCCGAAAAATTCTCGAAAAATTTCCAAAAATTCCGGAAAATTCCCTTATTAATATTCGCCTATTTCCGGTATTTTACATTCTCCCCCACTAATAAAAATTTGATCCCCAAATTTCAGTATCTACCATCAGCAAGTACTAGTAACAGATAATAGAGTATAAATGCTGAACGGTAATTAAATCACATACCTCAAGTGAAAAGATGGGGATATCGAGCTCGGATCGTATCCTCGAGCTCCCAAGTAGCCTTCTCGTCCGACTGATGTTGCCATCCGACTTTAACCAGCCGGATGGTCTTGTTCCGCAACTGACGCTCCTTCCGGTCGAGAATCCGTACCGGAACCTCCTCATAGGTAATGTCAGGCTGAACTGGAACTGGGATATCTGCCAGCACATGCATCGGATCGGGTACATATCTCCTCAGCATGGATACATGAAATACATCGTGCACGCCTGACAGGGACGGTGGTAGTGCCAGTCCCCAATTTGACCTCAAAATTCCGAACGAGAATATCGCCGGAAATCCAATAAATCCGAAACGAAAATCCGAAACATAACCATATCGAAAATCCGATAATGCCCAGTTTGACTCGCAAACCTGGCCAACCCAAATATCCAGAATACCAACAACCGGTATCCGATAAATCTCCAGAACACCAAAAGCATCATAACCCGCTCTGATACCAAATAAATTGGTATCAGATAAATCTCAAAAATCCAAAATACGAAACAAAAGATCGTAAAACAGGGCTCTGATACCACTAAATTGTCACGCCCCAGAGGAGTCCCTGTCCGAGAAAATTTCGGCAGCATCTCCCCTGTACGGTGGACAATCTGAAACTTTTCTACATCTCACATACCTCAGCCACAGGCGGCTGGAATAATAACAATCAATAAAAACACATTCCACACAACCATCCACGCAGTTATATATAATCAAACAAAGTAGTAATACTCTGACTCGAAAACCACCCTACTCAACTACACTCGTAAAGCTCAAATCCGATTTTTCTTACCTCTTCTGCCATCCAGGCAGGCATGTAGTAGAGTAAATCCAAATCATACTAAAAGTCCATCCAACGGAAAGATTCCATACAATATCCATATGTAAGTCCAAAACAAAACTAAAACAAAGTCTGATAGCGAAAAGCTAGAATGAAACAACAACTCAAAAACCAGCAGAGGAGTAGCACTACGTGCAGTGGGGACTAGCGACTGGAACTCCCTCCTGACAGCATCAACCTGAAAATAACAACAATGGAGGCGGGGTGAGTCCAACACTCAGCAGGTACAATTGATATGCAAAGTAAAGAAATAACACCTAGCACTAATCATGCGTACAGTCTCCTGATAAGAAAGATAAAAATGCATCTGAAGTAAACAGGAGAATGCTGTACTAACCAGGTCCTGAGTATAAGGTCAAACAGTCCGAGTGGTATAGGAATCCTGTATGCATGTCAAACATAGGTATCCAAACAATATGCAGCATACACAAACACAAGCAATAAATGCATCATGCATATGATGCCAATGATGCGTCCTGGTCACCCCTGACGCCAGTCGATCATCTCATACAAAAGTGAGGCCGAGTGGGTAGGGCTGTGACAACCGTGCACTCTGTCACTACTCCCGATGAGTGACCGAGTGGACGGGATGCTGTCGGAGTACACCTATCCTCCTACCCCAAATCATAGATGGGGGAGCACAATGCTCTCAACTCCCGGTACACGATGACGGGGAGGAATCCCTGCCGGATAACACGTTGTGTCACACTACCCATGAGCGGACCAACGGTGCCTAACAGAGTCCCTGCTGCAACACACTCTGCCTGAATCGACCACTAACCCATGAGTGGTGGTGTGTGCAGATCCATGTAACTGGCGATGTGCTCAGCAATAATGGAGCGGACTATCGCACAGCATGCAATCATGCAAATGATGCATGGCAATAACCATATAAACATCCTGACCTAATCCATATATATAGAAAAGTGCATCATAGGTCAACGAATCCAAAACAATCCAAAGGTATACAGAAGGTATAAAACCTAGGTCCTGAACATGGTCAAGCATGGCATATCACTACCCCCTATAAGCATGTATAGACAGGTAAAGTATACATGGGATGTAAAACAAATCAATCAATCAAACATGTACCAAGATTTGGGTAGTGATTAACCGGAATAGATAAGAAACATAATTAATGAAACATGTTAATTTCATTACTAAGCATATCAAAGACAACAAAAGTCAAAAGTACCCGCCTCCAATAGAAAAGGTCCAATCCGAAATTGATCCCTCGTCGAGACACTGTCTCGAATCAATGTCCTCTACCAATCAATATATATATTTTTATTTAGCTAAAATTCATAAGAATTTATATAGCTAAATAAAATCCACGAGACTAAATTAGGGAAAACCCTAATTAACATAACCAATTGCCTACCCCAAAATTAAATCTAACCCAGATATAACCTAATACCCTATACAAAATTATACAGCATGGAACATCCTCCATAGGAACCCAACCAAATTCACTAAACATGCTCACCTAAGTGTACGAATAATGATCAGATTCCTCAGCTCCAACAACAGCTTAATCCCGTTGACACCAAACCTAGATATCAATCAACCACATCTGTGAGTTATTTCTGCATCCAACCAGTGATCAATACAAAGAAACAACAAAGGTAAGCTGCTTACCTCACTCACCAGCAAGGGGAAAACCTAGGGCACGGCAGTGAAGAACAAATTAGGGCTCGGCAGATTTAGGGCAAGGAGCTAGGCTGCGATCAACCAAACAGCGCACAAGGGAGGCTGCTGTGGCCGATTGCTGATCCAGAGCACCAAAAGAGGGCAGCAAGGCAGTGTTAGGGCACGGAAACAAGCAGTCTCCAGTGATGGTCGGCACTGCTCGGTCTGTGGCCGGCGGCAAGAGGTGAGGGGATGTGTCGGCGGCGGTGCTAGGGCACGGCGACGGCGGTCGACGCTGAGAAACCGGTGCCAGCAGTGGCGTCAGGGGCTGAGTCTAGGGCACAGGCCGGAGATGGGTGTCGCGGTGGCCGGCGCTTGGACAGGGAGGAGGAAGGAGGTCCCGGTGTGCGGCGAGGAAGAGCGGCAGTATGGCTCGCGGCTCGTTAGGGCACAATAGAAGAGAGTCGGCGTCGGCAGAGGAGAAGAAGAAGAAGAGGTTGTGCGCGCTCGGGAAGGAAGAAGAGGTAATGGCCGAGGCTTATACGCGAGGGAGGGAGAAGGAAAACGGCTCGGCGGTTAGGGCTCCGAAGGAGAAGCCGCGCGGCGGCGTCGGGGAGAAGAAGGAAGGGGTGCGGGGACGGCTCGGGTTCGGCGACAAAAGCAAGGGAAAAGAAATAAAGAAATAAGAAGGAAAAGGATATATAAATATAATCTTTTCCTCGCTTAAATCGGGTAGCCTAAATAGGCTTTCCCGGACCCCGTTCTTGTCCCCGTTAACACGTCCATACGAGCTCCGAAAAATTCTCGAAAAATTTCCAAAAATTCCGGAAAATTCCCTTATTAATATTCGCCTATTTCCGGTATTTTACATTGCTAAACATGAATTCAAATCTAATCCATAAGTTTCCTTAACCATCTCTAAACCATCTAGATCACACACTAGCACTAGCGCCATTTGAGTTAGCAGCCCACCTAAGATAATATGTGTGGTAGATTTTGCCTTCCCTAATTTCACTAAATGTTTAAGGAAGAAATAACCAGAATTTATTGAAACATTTTCAGCTATTGCCCACAGATAATATAAATCAGTAAGTCTTACTATTCCTTCCTCATCCTCCCATCCAAAGATAGTGTTTTTCATAACTAAATGAATGTTTCTAAAGACGGGATTAATGATACTAGAGGATTTGGATGTGTGAGGATTAAAGTGAGATTGCCTAGAAATTAATTGCCAAAAGTGTGAATTTTCAAATTCAGGTAGAATCATACATGCACCATGTCACGCCTCGGAGGAGTCCCTGTCTGAAGAAATTTCGGCAGCATCTCCCCTGTACGGCGGACAATCTGAAACTTTACTACATCACCATATACCTCAGCCACATGCAGCTGGAATAATAACAATAATAAACAAACAATAACAAAGACATCCATGCAGTTTATATCAATTTCAGCCTCTGGCTGACACAACCACGCAGTTTAATAGTAAACAAACTGAATAGTGATAAGCAGACTCAAAACCAACCCTACTCCACTACACTCAAAAAACTCAAATCCGACGATAAAATCAACTCACCTCTTCTGCCATCCAGGCAGGCATGTAGTAAAACAAATCTGAATGAAAATCATCGACAGTAACCATATAGTAAACTAATACAAGTCCAGATAGTGCGATATCCATAACACAAAAACCATAATCCAAGTGTATCAAACAGAACTAGACTGATAAAGAAAACCAAAAGATAAACCACACGTCCTCGCGGTCTGTAGGGGACTAGCGACTGGAACGCTCTCCGGACAGCATCAACCTGAAAATAGTAAATATCCACGGGGTGAGTCAACTCCTCAGCGGGTAACAACTGATATGCATAATAAAGAAAATAACATCTAGCACTAATCATGCGTACAATCTCCTGATACTAGAAGGATAAATGCAACTGAAATAAGTAAGAGAAAACTGTACTAACCAGGACCAAGGTATAAGGATATCAAGGTCATCAGACCGGAAGTGTCATAAATCCTGTATGCATGTCAAACATATGCATCCATCCAAATGCAGCAAACAAAAACACAACCAATAAATGCATCATGCATATGATGCCAATGACATGTCCTGGTCACCCCTACTCTCCAGTCAGCCGTCTCACATACGATGGTAAAACCGAGTGGGTAGGGCTGTGACAACCGTGCACTCTGCCATCACTACTCCTGATGAGTGACCGAGTGGACGGGATGCTGTCGGAGTGCACCTATCCTCCTTACCCCAAGTCATAAATGGGGGAGCTCAATGCTCTCATCTCCCGGTACATGATGACGAGGAGGGATCTCTGTCCTGCTACAACGCTGCGTCACACTAACCCATGAGTGAACCAACGGAGCCCTTGACAGAGCACTTGCTGCTGTTGGGACCAAAAAGTAGCTAGAGGGGAGGGGGGTGAATAGCTCGTCGCGTGCTTCGTGATTGGCGTTGCTTGTTTCTTCAAAGATGTGCAGCGGAAATACAAGAAACAAAAGCATACAATGCTAACAAATGGATTTTACTTGGAATCCACCTCACAAGAGGTGACTAGTCCAAGGATCCACGCACACACACACACCTCCACTAATAAACACTCCTTTATGGTAACTACCAAAGGCGGAGAAGCCCTACAATCTCTCAATACAAGAAGAAAGGAAAGGGAACAAAATATAAGCAAAGCTTACAATGAAGTGCAGTAAAAGCCCTAACCCTAACTTCTCTTCTTCGCCTCTTGACTTGGACAAACCTTCCAAGAATCTTCAAGATCTGGCGTGGAGAGCTCTGTGGAGGAGATGTGGAGTTGCCTGAGATGAATTGTATGAGTTCTGGAAGCTCTACTGAAGGAATCGAGCGCCTGCAGCTAAATACAATGCCAACGGTCAGATCCTGATCGATTGGATTGCTCCCAATCGATCGGGGAGGCTTTGGATCGATCAACTGATTGATCTAGAGTGCCTCTGTGCTCTCAGGAATTGCTTGGATCGATTGGTGGATCGATCCAAGGCTTATCGCGACATACAACACCTTCCCAATCGATCCATTGATCGATTGGGACCTATGGATCGATCCACTGATCGATCCAGAAGGCTACTGTGTGCTCGCAACTGCCTCCCAATCGATCCACTGATCGATTGGGACGAAGGCTTGTCGCAGGGACACCCCAATTGATCGGCCGATCGATTTGGCTCCAGCCAATCGATCGGCTGATCGATCTGGCTACTGGTTTTTGCCCAAAACCAAGTCCCAAACCTCCCAAACCAACATCTGGTCAACCTTGACCTGTTGGTTCTGTTGGTTGCTACTCGGAAAACCTAGAGGTTCCACTGTACAAAAATTTTGTACAAAGGTCTGAACCTTTCCTAGCTACCATGTGTTCTTTTAAATTAAATTTTGGATCGCCTGCGGAACTTAACACGTTTGATCCAAAACTTAATCTATTTGTTCTTTTAGGTTTTGACTTGGATCTCCTGCGGAACTTAACACGTTCGACCCAAGTCACCTTAAGTTATTAATTCCATTAAATATCAATTTCCATAATTGGTTCCCAGTACTGACGTGGCGAGGCACATGACCTTCTTGGATATGGGAGCAAACACCACCGATTAGACAAAACCTTTTATAGAAAGCTAATATTTAATTTCCTAAAATAACTTTAGGTTAACCGAAAAGAACAATCAAATCACAAGGGAAAGAAAAACAAAAGAACACTATATCGAAAACAAATTCGAAACTCTAGAATCGTATGCCTCTTGTATTTAGTATTATTTCCAAAAATAACTAGTATGATGCGAAAACAAAAATTACTAGTTATACCTTTTAGAAAGACCTCTTAATCTTCTACCGTATTCCTCTTCTAACCTCGGACGTTGTGTGTGCAACGATCTTCCGAGATGAGAACCACCAAGCACCTTCTTCTTCCTTACAAGTTTCGGCCATTAAAACTTCTCCTAGGATGAAGAGGTTCGGCCACCACCACCATGCTCCAAGGGATGCTAGAAAAGAGGCTTCTTTTCTCTCCTTCTTCTCCTTCTTAGATCCGGCCACCAAAGATATCTCCACCATGAGAAGGTTTCGGCCACACAAAGGAGAGGAGAGGAGAGGAAAGAAAGGGCCGGCCACACCCAAGGAGAAAAGAGAGGAAAAATAGAATAGAGTCGTTCACCTTGAAGCCTCCTCTACCCCCTCTTTTATAATCCTTGGTCTTGGCAAATAAGGAAAATTTAATAAAAACTTCCTTAATTCTTTTGCCATTGAAAAGGAAAATTTATTTAATTAAAATAATTTTCTCTTTTCAAATTATAATGGCCGGCCACTCTTCTCCCCAAAACAAGGAGAGTTTTAATTAAAACAAAAATTAAAACTTCCTAATTTGTTTCTAGAAATTTATAAAAATTTCTCCAATAATTTTAATCCCTTCATGATTGGTTAATAAAAAAAATTTTATAAATTAAAATCTTTCTTTTAAACATGTGGATAATTTCCAAAAGGAAAGTTATCTCTAAAAATTAAAATCTCCTTTCAATCTACAAATAAGGAAAGATATTAAATCTTTTCTTAATCTTTGTAGAAACTAATAAAAGAGAATTTTAATTTTCAAACTTTCTTTTAAATCATGAATATAATTAAAAGGAAAGTTTTACCAAAATTAAAATCAACCTTTAATCTACAAATAAGGAAAGAGATTTTAACTCTTCTCTTAATCTTTGTAGAATCTTATAAAAGGAAGGATTTAACATTTTAAACTCTCTTTTAAATTATATTATCCACATAAGAAAAATTTTAAAATTAAAATTCCTTTTATTTTAATAGGGACGGCCACATGAATTCACCCATGAACATACCCATGGCCGGCCCTAGCTTGGTCTCCAAGCTAGCTTGGTCGGCCCCTATAGGATGGGTAAGAAGGTGGGTATAGGTGGGTATAGTACTCTATAATTAAGAGGCTACGATAGGGACCGAGAGGAGGAATTGGTTTTGGTCTCCCGATAAAATTAAGCATCCCGTGCTCGAACACACAACTTAATTTTATCAATAATAATTCATTCCACTAGAGAACTATTATTGAACTACCGCACCAATCCCAAATTACATTTTGGGCTCCTTCTTATCATGAGTGTGTTAGTCTCCCTGTGTTTAAGATAACAAATGTCCACTAATTAAGTAAGTTACTGACAACTCACTTAATTAATATCTAGCTCCAAGAGTAGTACCACTCAACTTCATCGTCATGTCGGACTAAGTCCACCTGCAGGGTTTAACATGACAATCCTTATGAGCTCCTCTTGGGGACATTCTCAACCTAGATCATTAGGACACAGTTTCCTTCTATAATCAACAACACACACTATAAGTGATATCATTTCCCAACTTATCGGGCTTATTGATTCATCGAACTAAATCTCACCCATTGATAAATTAAAGAAATAAATATCAAATATATGTGCTTGTTATTATATTAGGATTAAGAGCACACACTTCCATAATAACTGAGGTCTTTGTTTCTTTATAAAGTCAGTATAAAAGAAACGACCTCTAATGGTCCTACTCAATACACTCTAAGTGTACTAGTGTAATTATATAGTTAAGATAAACGAATACCTAATTACACTACGACCTTCCAATGATTTGTTCCTTTCCATTATGGTCGTGAGCTACTATTTATAATTTATAAGGTACTGATAACATGATCCTCTGTGTGTGACACCACACACCATGTTATCTACAATATAAATTAATTGAACAACTACATTTATCATAAATGTAAACATTTGACCAATGTGATTCTTATTTCTAGATAAATATTTATACCAAAAGCTAGGCTTTTAGTATACACTCTAACAGGTTCATCATGCCTAGCATCCGGTCACCCTTGACCTGCTAGGACTCCCTCACCAAGTGTCCGGTCAACCTCTTAGACCCACTTAGACTTTTCTTCATCATGCCAAGTATCTGGTCACTCCTTTGACCTACTTGGACTTTCACTAGATGTCTGGTTAACCTTGACCCATCTGGATTCCCCCGTGCCTGGCTTCACTCACCAGGACTTCCATTCTGCCTAGCTTCACTCACTAGGACTTCTCTTCTACCTAGCTTCACTCACCAGGTCTTTTACCTAGCTTCACTCACTAGGATTTTCACACTGCCTAGCTTCACTCACTAGGTCTTTCACCTGGCTTCACTCACCAGGGCTTTCCCAGTCAAGTATCCGGTCAACCTTGACCTACTTGACTCTTATTCAACCAAACTAATCAGACCCTGATTAGAGGGGAATTGCTCCAAACAGTCTCCCCAAATGAACAACTGCACCTGCATTGTCCAAATCATGGAAGTCTTGTATTGTCAAACATTGAAACTTAAACTAAGACTCAAGCTTGGTCAACCAGGTCAACCTTGACCTGAGGGATATTGCACCAACAATCTCCCCCTTTTTGATGTTTGACAATACCACATGTAAGTTAGGCTAATACCATAGCCTAAACCTTCTTCATGCCACTAGGTAATGAATACATAAGTTAAACTCTTCATTCTCCCCCTAAAAGGGAAAACTCCCTCTAGGTAATGAAAGCCTAACTTACCCTTTTCATTCTCCCCCTATTGGCACACATCAACCCCATGTTTGAGCACACATCAACAAATTCATTTGTTGAAAACTCTCCCCCTGAAGAGTTGCTCATCGTTTTTCACAACTTCACTCGTTGTGATCAACACGATAATGAAAGTCCCATACCTTTCATTTATCCTTAACCCTACATTCTCCCATTAATGTAGTTAAATGTCCATCCTTGAGAATTTTTAACTTGAAACACTTGAACAATGAGGATATCCACTCCCCATTAAAGTTCAAATGCTCAACCTTGAGCATGTTCTGAAAGGAAGGTTAACCACCTTCCAAGGTCTATGAAAAATAGTTTTCATATCTTTAAAGAGTCCCTCCCCCTAAAGACATGGTGGAAACTTCTGTCATTGTACCAACAATGACTTGGAATCCCTAAACCTTTAGGAAACCCAAATTTAGAAGTTTGAGGTTTAAATTTTCAAAATTTGAAACAAACCTCAACCTAAACTTCTACTTAGTCTCCCTTAACCAATCCATCCTTGTTTTCAACATGAAAACACCCTTTTTATGTATATAAATGTATTTTGAGGGGTTTGGAGTGGTTACCTAGACTAAACAAGGGTCAAACCACTGAAAATCATCTTTCCCAGCTGAAATCAGCAATTTCGATCGATTGGAGTTGGGTCCCAATCGATCGGACCATGCTGAATCGATCCACTGATCGATTCAGGAGGGCTGGATCGATTGGTGGATCGATCCAGATGGCTTCTATTCGCGAGAAGCCTGCTCTCAATCGATCGCCTGATCGATTGAGACCCTTCAATTGATCGGGTGATCGATTGAAGTCTGATAGTTGCTGAAATTTCATTTCAGTCAACTTCAGAAACCCCTATAAAATTCTATAAAATTCCAAAAATCGTGAAAATTTGTGTAGACATTATTTAGGGTATACTTTATCATGAAAAAATATTGTTCTATTAAAATACTTCATATTTTCAAAGATTGACACAAACTTGAAAACTTGCAAAAACTTTAGTATTTTTTTCAAGTTTGTGTCTAACTATTCAATGGTGATTACTATCAAAAGATAGCCTTCACCAAGGTTTTCCAAAATCATTTTAAAAACATTTACAAAATCAATATTCCACCATGTTCCTTGGGCTTAATGCACATGACTTGTACATTAGCTTTCCCAATGATGGGAAAACACATAACTATGTGTTTTGATGAACTTAAAACTCAAAAGAATGCACTAAATCAACATCTTGAGTTTTGTTCATCGTCCTAACATCTCACTTGTATCTAATGTGCACTAAAACACATACAAGTCATCTTATAGGTCTTTGTGAGATGTAAATTTTAGTTTTTCCCTAATCTAGGGATCATGCATATCTATCTAGGCATTTTGAGTGGTAAACATCCACAAAGATGTTACTTGTTGATACCACTTGTTGGTAAACTTGTATATAAATGCCATTTGTCCTTATTTTTAAGGAAATAAATATAATGCATGATAATGTTATGGCATACATCAAAATGAAATAGCTTTCAAAAGAAAGATTCCTATAACTATATGATGTATGTATGACATGACATGGTATTTTCGTAATTTTTCATAATAAATCATGAATGCAAAATACAAAATTAAATATGATGTCATGGCATATAATGGGCAAACAATCATGGCAAGATTTAGCACAAGTAAAATACCTAGATTACCTATCTAGGTGTCCTTAAACCTTAGCTAAGTTGAAATTAAACCTAGATTGCCCTTTAAACGCTCCAAGAAAATGCCAAAACATAAATTTTCATTTCTAGTTCTCTTGATTAACTTATGACAATTGAAATTAAGCTTACTCCTCAAATGTTGACATATTTCATTTTTCCACAAGAGTAACACTAAGAAATTACCAAAATCCCAACTTGGTATTTCTTATATTTTTCCCAAATTGTACCATTTAACATAAAATCAATACTTCTCAAATTTAGCACATTTTACTCTTTCAAAGAGTAACCATAAATCCATTTCATTTTTAAAGGTTAATAATACCCTTGAAAATGTTCCTTGAGTGTCAATTTCTTCAAAGTGGGTTGACTACCCTTCTTCTTGGAACTGACACTCCCTAACCCATCTGTGGGGTAGAGAAAATGCTCCTAGAACCCAACACCTATTGGTGCTCCTTGGATGCTCTAGGTATTCGCTAGGGATAACTTCCCTAGATACCTTCCTAGTGACCTTGTTTGACTTTTTAGAAGCCTTGGTCACTTTTTCTAGGTCAACCCTAGGGATTGCTTCCCTTGTAACCTTCTTTGTGACTTTCTTTGACTTCTTAGAAGTCTTAGTCACATTTATTGCAAAAATACTCTTAGGAATGACTTCCCTAGTATTTCTGGCTTGCCCACTAGATCTATAGTTTGTTCCATAACTATATGGAACTCTATGGTAAGAAATTACATCCTTCTTGGCCTTTGGTTTGTATCCCAAACCTCTATGGCCATTGAATGGCTTTGATTGTCCTAGCCCTAGGTTTTGCTCATGTTGCCCTTTAAGGATATTTTCCATCCTTTTTAGGATCTTTTCTAGTTTGTCAAGTCTTGACCTCAAGACTTGATTTTCCATCACTAAGTCCTTAGTTTTTGGTTTTCCATTAAATTCATGAGCATTTTTGTTTCTAGGCTTGTAGCTAAAATCCTTAGAGTTCTTGCCTAGACTTTTACCTACATTCCTAGCCCTAGGTGTAGTGGTTTTAGCATGATAAGCTACATGATTCTCCTTAATCTTATCATGCCTCCTATTTTCATGGTAAATAACATTAAAATGATATAGGTTAATACTAGCATGCTTTTTACCATTATTTACGGGATATAGGCTCAATGAAAGTTACCTTTCTTTTTACCTTGGAGGCTCCCCCTTGAGTTGAGCTTCCTCCTTGAGCCTTGACCACCTTCTTCCCCTTAGGGCATTGACTTCGGTAATGCCCCTTTTGATTGCAAGAGAAGCACACAATGTGCTCCTTGCTCTTCTTTGTTCCGGGGATGGTCTCCTTGGGCTTCTCCTTGCCCTTCAATGCCACTTGGCCCTTCTTCTTGGCCAATTTAGGGCATTTACTTTTGTAATGCCCTTTTCCCCTACATTCAAAACATATAATATGGTTTTTATTATTAATTGAAATTGTTATACTTTTGCTTGTAGGGGTGGCATCTTCTCCTTTTGATCCGGAGGTAGAAGCTTCCTCGTGATCCGAAGATGATACTCCATTTGATTTTGCTTGACTTGTGGAAGTGGAAGCTTCATTATCCTCTTCTTCTTTTGACCCGGATGTAGAAGCTTCTCCTTCTTCTTGATCCGGTATCACCAAAGATTGCTCCCCCTCAATCCTAGAGGTGGAGGCTTCATCATCTTGTAGATGGAACAAGGAGTATGCTCCCTCCTTGTTCCCTTCATTGCATTCCCTCGAAGATGAAGCTTCTTCTTGAACTTCTTCTTCGGAAGTTGAGCATCTCTCAACTTCAGAGTCCTCCTCTTGGTCTTGCTCCAATGAGTAGCCCTCTTTGGATTCCTCTTGATTCGGTACAGTGGAGGGTTCTTCATGGAGCTTAGCCAATTTTCTCCAAAGCTCTTTGGCATCCTTGAATTCTTCAACTTGAGCCAAAATATGGCTTGGCAATAAGTTGACCAAAAGCTTGGTCATTTTATCGTTTGCCTTGCTCCTTTGAACTTGCTCTTGACTCCATTTGCTTTTCTTGAGAGGCTTGCCCTTGGAGTTTGTTGGAGCTTCAAAACCTTCCATGAGAGCAAACCATTGCTCTATCTCCATCATCAAGAAATTTTCAATTCTTGATCTCCAAGAATCGAAGCTTGTCATTGTGTACGGTGGAGCCACCCTTGTGTTAAATCCAAGTCCATCTTGGAATTGCATCTTGAAGTTGAGCCTTTTGATGAAGTCTTCGACTTGTAGAATTTCTTCAACTTCTTCACCCTCTAGCTTTGCTTGTTTTGTTTGCCCCTTCCGGCGATGATTCCGGTGAAGAACGACCTCGCTCTGATACCACTTGTTGGGACCAAAAAGTAGCTAGAGGGGGGGGGGGGGGTGAATAGCTCGTCGCGTGCTTCATGATTGCCGTTGCTTGTTTCTTCAAAGATGTGCAGCGGAAATACAAGAAACAAAAGCATACAATGCTAACAAATGGATTTTACTTGGTATCCACCTCACAAGAGGTGACTAGTCCAAGGATCCACACACACACACACACCTCCACTAATAAACACTCCTTTATGGTAACTACCAAAGGCGGAGAAGCCCTACAATCTCTCAATACAAGAAGAAAGGAAAGGGAACAAAATATAAGCAAAGCTTACAATGAAGTGCAGTAAAAGCCCTAACCCTAACTTCTCTTCTTCGCCTCTTGACTTGGACAAACCTTCCAAGAATCTTCAATATCTGGCGTGGAGAGCTCTGTGGAGGAGATGTGGAGTTGCCTGAGATGAATTGTATGAGTTCTGGAAGCTCTACTGAAGGAATCGAGCACCTGCAGCTAAATACGACGCCAACGGTCGGATCCTGATCGATTGGATTGCTCCCAATCGATCGGGGAGGCTTTGGATCGATCAACTGATCGATCCAGAGCGCCTCTGTGCTCTCAGGAATTGCTTGAATCGATTGGTGGATCGATCCAAGGCTTATCGCGACATACAACACCTTCCCAATCGATCCACTGATCGATTGGGACCTCTGGATCAATCCACTGATCGATCCAGAAGGCTACTGTGTGCTCGCAACTGCCTCCCAATCGATCCACTGATCGATTGGGATGAAGGCTTGTCGCAGGGACACCCCAATCGATCGGCCGATCGATTTGGCTCCAGCCAATCGATCGGCTGATCGATCTGGCTACTGGTTTTTGCCCAAAACTAAGTCCCAAACCTCCCAAACCAACATCTGGTCAACCTTGACCTATTGGTTCATCATGCCTAGCATCCGGTCACCCTTGACCTACTAGGACTCCCTCACAAAGTGTCCGGTCAACCTCTTAGACCCACTTGGACTTTTCTTCATCATGCCAAGTATCTGGTCACTCCTTTGACCTACTTGGACTTTCCCTAGATGTCTGGTCAACCTTGACCCATCTGGATTCCCTCGTGCCTGGCTTCACTCACCAGGACTTCCATTCTGCCTAGCTTCACTCACTAGGACTTCTCTTCTACCTGACTTCACTCACCAGGTCTTTCACCTAGCTTCACTCACTAGGATTTTCACATTGCCTAGCTTCACTCACTAGGTCTTTCACATGGCTTCACTCACCAGGATTTTCCTTCTGCCTGGCTTCACTCACTAGGGCTTTCCCAGTCAAGTATCCGGTCAACCTTGACCTACTTGACTCTTCTTCAACCAAACTAATCAGACCCTGATTAGAGGGGAATTGCTCCAAACAATCTCCCCAAATGAACAACTGCACCTGCATTGTCCATATCATCGAAGTCTTGTATTGTCAAACATTGAAACTTAAACCAAGACTCAAGCTTGGTCAACCAGGTCAACCTTGACCTGAGGGATATTGCAACAACAGCTGCAACACACCCTGCCTGAATATACCACTAATCCATGAGTGGTCGTGTGTGTAGATATATGTAACTGATGATGTGCTCAACAATAATGGAGCCAACAATCGCGCAGCATGCAATCATGCGATTGGTGCATGCCACTAAGCTTGACAATATCTTGAACCAATCCATATATATAAAATGTGTACCCTAGAATAAATTGACCTAATCAATGGTCTAGGTACACAGGTCAGATAAGGAATCAAAAATCCTAGGTCCTGAATATAATAGAAACATGGTTGTGTCACTACCTCTATAAATAGGCATAATCAGGTATACACTAGCATGATGTGCAAAATAAATAAACAAGCAAGCATGTAACAGGTCAGGTAGTGATCAACCGAAGTAAATGAGAAACATAATCATTGCTATTTGTTAAAGACATTATTATGCATATCAAAATGACATAAAGTCAAAGTACCCGCCTCCAAACGAAAAGTCTAAATCTGGTAATCGAGATACTCGTCTCGCGTCAAAGTCCTGTGATATCAAACATACATTTTATTTAGCTACAAGTTAAACGAATAGCTAAATAAAAATCCTTAAGAATAATTTAGGGAAAAACCCTAAACCATAAATCTCGACCTTCCTAATTTAAATCCAACGATTAACTAGGGTTAATTGCCTTTAACCCTAATCATAACATTAGATTAAAAATCTAAAGCTAATCCAATCTACCAATATAAATTGATTACCTCATACCTAAATCAAATCTATTATCACAATAGTCCAAACAACACATAATCCACAATAAGGTTACAATTCTCTACTCTTTACCTCATTTCACAGCCGTGTTTTGTGCTGGAACTCAAGGTTTGCTGTTGAAACACTTCACGGCAGAGCCTTCCTCTCCCTCACAGCCATGACCACTGTTGCACTGAAACCCTACACCTACTGGATCAGATCAGAAGGGAGAAAATCAAGTGTGCAACCAAGCGTTTCAAGTACAACCAACTCACCTTGTTGGCTAGCATCTAGGGCACGACTCAAGAACAGGGAGTCAACGGCGATGCTCAGCCGGAAGAGAGGAAAAGATGGGGAACAAAAGCTTGGTCGGCGTCGACGATTAGCAGATGGGAAGAGGGCTCGGCTCCTTGCTCCTGTCCGACACCAATCAGAGCAGAGAAGCGACAGTCGAGTGGCGTCGGATGTGGGATCTCCACAGAAAGGGGCGACGGCAGAGGCAAGGAAGTGGCGTCGGGCTCACTAGGGCACAAGCACAGAGGAGGGGCCGGCGATTGGCTGGCGTCGGTAGTGAAGTCACCGCCGGTTGTTGGGTTCGATAGCAACACAGAGGGGAAAAAGGGGGAATCAACTCAGCCGATTAGGGCACGACTACGGTCGACGAGGAAGACGCGAGGAAGTTGGAGGGCGACACAAGATTAGGGAAGAGGAAACCGTCGCGTGACGATTTTGGCAAGGGGTCGGCGGCTCGGCGCGAGGAGGAAGGGAGATCGTGTGTGTGAGGCTCGGTGAGGGCACAGGGAGGAGAAGAAAATAAATAAGAAAAAGGGAAAAGAAAATAAATAATTAAATAAATCTTTTCCTCACTTAAATGGGTAGCCTAAACAGGATTTCCCGGGGTCCAGTTTTTTTTATCCCCGTAAACTCGTCCATACGAGCTCCAAAAAATTTCCAAAAATTCTGAAAAATTCCCTTATTATTATCTACCATTTTTACGGTATTTTACATTCTCCCCCACTAATAAAAATTTGGTCCCCAAATTTCGGTATCTACCATCAGCAAATACTAACAACAGGTAAAGCGTATAAATGCTGAACGGTAAATTAAATCACATACCTCATGTGAAAAGATGGGGGTATCGAGCTTGGATCGTATCCTCGAGCTCCCAAGTAGCCTCCTCATCCGAATGATGTTGTCATCTGACTTTAACCAGCCGGATAGTCTTGTTCCGCAACTGATGCTCTTTCCAGTACAGAATCCGTACCGGAACCTCCTCATAAGTGACGTCAGGCTGAACTGGAACTGAGACATCTGTCAGCACATGTGTTGGGTCGGGTACGTATCTCCTCAGCATAGATACGTGGAATACATCGTGCACGCCTGGGTGGATCACAAATCGAGAGCGATTAGCCTCCTGAAGTAGCTCTTGTAAGACCGGATGAGACTGAGGTACGCATAATCTGCCTCGGAAGTATATAATGCCCTCTTTGTCTCGTGCGAACTCGGTCTGCTGCCCAGAAGCTATCTGGCTGCCAATGAACAGTAAATGCTGATCACCAGCCTGGGCCTCTAGGATCCTCGCCTGATCGACGATTGAGCAACCATGGTAACAAGAATACCCTGCTCTGTCTGTCCCTTCTCCTCAAGGCCTAATTCGGAGAAGTCCTAAATCAAATCTATGACCACAACTCAGTGGTAAGCTAGAATCCCTCTGGACTTCCTGCCGTGTGCATCGGCAACCACATTAGCTTTTCCCCGGGTGAGAGCTAAAGGTCCAGACATAATCCTTCAGGAATTCCTTCCATCTCCTCAGTCGGGATTAAGTTTCTTTCTAAGTGAACAGATATTTGAGACTCTTATGGTCCGTGAGAATATCAAATGTAACACCGTATAGATAAGGCTGCAAATCTTCAAGGCAATAATAATGGCGGCCAGACACAAGTCATGTACTTGGTAGTTCTCCTCATGCTCCTTCAACTGCCGAGAAGTAGGAGACTACCTTGCCGTGTTGCAGCAAAACAGCGCACAAACCCTGTAGAGATGCGTTGGTATAGAACATGAATCTGTCCTCTCCAGAAGGTAAAACCAAAAATGGAGCCGACACTAATCTCCGCTTCAGCTCCTGGAAGCTGGTCTTGCAAATCCTCAGTCCAAGTGAACTTCACGCCTTTCCTGGTCAGGCGTGTAAGTAGCATAGCAATCCGTGAAAAACCCTCAACGTATCTCTGGAAATATCGAACCAAACAAAGGAAGTTGCGAGCCTCTTCTATAGACTTTGTCTACTCCCAACCATAACAACCTCGATCTCCTGTGGAACCACGATATACTCCCACTAGTCATCATGTGTTCCAAAAAAAATCTCACAGAAGACAATCCCAAAACGCACTACTGATCTTCACATATAGACGTTTCCGTCGAAAACACCTCTAGAACTATGCGAAGATGGTGTACGTGATACACCTCAGATCAGGAATAAAACACCACGTCGTCAATAACGATAACGAATTCTGATCCAATACCCTAAGGATACCCAAATCATCGAGTCCATGAAAACATCTAAGGCTCCGCAAGCCCTAATGGTAACACCAAGACACATAATGTCTGTATCACAGGCATTCCTAACCATAAGATCCCCGACAACAAGTCAAGAATCTATACACCAACGATATAAATCATCTAAGAATAGATCCTCCAATGTGAGAGCAATGCTCCATCACAGAAAATACCATATATGTGGGAGCAACGCTCTACCACAAGAAATCCTCAATACGTAGGAGTAACACTCCACTACAAATAATCCGTAACATATATCTGCAATAAATATGGAAACAATGCTCCGCTACCAGCAATCTGCAATATGTGGGAGCAACACTCTACCACAACAAACAATAATATGTGGGAGCTACGCTCCTCCACAAACGATCCATAACCTATGGGAGCAACGCTCCACCACAAACAATACATAAGTGCCCAAGGCACCTAACTATCCAGCTAGAGACTACACGAGATCTCTCTACCACAGATCACTGTGGGTAGCCTAGGGTATAACCACCCAGTAAACAAATCAAACCCATAGTCAACTCTATCATCATCCTAGTGGGTCGATCACCCACTAATAGGATAATTAGTTGACAGGGTAATACAACCAATATCATAATGTAGACACTCAACATTCTACATTCAACATAGGTAGAATAATCATGATGGTATCAACCATACACCTGGCACACGTGCACACACAACATATGTATGATCGACATAATCCTCCAATTAGTACACACCAAACATACTCACAATAAAGGTATAAACCATCGTGATGCCTCCAACAATGCATACCAAACCCGTGTGCATATATCAACTTAGGTATAATCAACAATACACCTCAAACAACACTCATATGACATATATACACCTATGCCAAGAGTATAATTAACGTAATATTTCCAACAAATCATAATCGACCATTTCCAATACTAAAAGATCCACCGTAAGTATTAGGTTGCCAAAATCTAACGGGCAACCTCTGACCTCTTAGGTGACGTCCAAGATATCACCGGACGGTAAAGAGACGGTTAGTCGATGCGGTCTAGAAGTGGTTAATCTACCAATCTTCTGCATAAAAGTACGGGATATCAAAGAATGCGAGCTACCAGTATCTATGAGCATGTGATTATGACTCTTTAATTTTTTAACCAACTTTAGATAAAGATCAATCTTAGGCCTAGAGATGTAGATCTTTAGGATGTGAGTTCAGTCAGCGTGAAGATGATAAAAAAATAATAGTATATTAAATGTCTGTTAATCAAGAATTGGCAGCAACTAAGCCCATATCGTATCACATATTTGTTCACCCTAAATGATCTACTTGCGATAAGGAGATGATGTGAAGAGCAGTAAATCAGCTATTTAGTTATCTTCACTTGAAATATCTAGCATAATCATAGTTAACTACTATTCAAAACTCATACTCAGTGGAGGTCATATGGAGAATGTATTCCTTATAATTATAGGAAGTATCCTGTTTAGACAGGAATTGTCCTTTCGAGAGGGGAAAAGATTCTTGATGCAGCATGCTACTGCTCAAGGTTAGAATAAGTGTAGTGTAGATGCTTGTAAACACTCTAGGGAAGGTAGACAATTGATGCATCAGAAACGTGAAGTTATCTCTACATACTAGGCACATACTATTCTAGTCTATAGCATCTAGAATCAAAACACATCTAGAATCAATCTATTCTCAAGTAGCATATCCTTAATAAATAGATCTACTAACTCACCATCAATTCAATAAATCTAAACATGGATCTAGAATCACATAAATGTGTATATCGCTCCATATCTATTAAGTTATATCACAAATATTACTACAAGTATAAAAATTACAAAATAACATCATACCTATTTGCTGTCTGGAGATGTTCTGTGGCTGTCCAGTCCCCAATTTGACCTCAAAATTCCGAACGAGAAAATCACCGGAAATCCATATAAATCCGAAACGAAAGTCCGAAACATAACCATAACGAAAATCCGTACAAACCGAAATAGATATCCAAATATCCAGAACACCAAAAGCAGGTATCATAACCCGCTCTGATACCAAATAAATTGGTATCAGTTAAATCTCGAAAATCCGTAACACGAAAATCAAACAAGTATCGCCAACCTGGCTCTGATTCTAGGATTCATAAACTCTAGTATTTAACCTGGAGATCTAGAGTTCGAATCCCGGGGAAGGTAAAAATCCACTGCTAGGGGTGGGAAGTCCTTGTGAGTAACGGCACGGCCGAGGGTCGTCGGATGACGACGTAAGGGGTCGCCAGTTGGGCTGCCATTGTGGCCGCCCAAGGGACCATCAGGGGCCGCCAGTTGGGCCGCTAGTGTGGCCGCCCAAGGGGTCGAGGGGCAGTGACGTTACACACCATCCTTAGGCAAATCATAACAAGTAGAGAAATCACTTAATGCCAATTCATAATCATCATTCAATAATCAGAATTTGAGTTTCCCCCCACCTTGTACATTGTCAACCATGATAGAACTTAAAATTTCTAAAATAATTCTAGGGTAAGTTGGATATTTCATGTTCATCAATTTATCCCAACCTATTCTTTCAAAGAGCCAATCAATATCACCTCTAAAACCTAAAGTATCCAACGTTGCATAATCTATAAACTTAGTGCTCAAGATGGAACGTTTACATAAAGAAAAATAACGATGATTTTATTCATCATTAGAAACAATGATGTCAAAGTTGTTAGAAATACCTTTGAAACATAAATTCCTTCCTTTCGAAGCAAGCATCTTCTCCTTTTCTCTTCTTGTTGATGTAGTTTCCTTGATTAGATTTGACATTGTAGGATCTAGAGAGGTTGAACTTTAAGGGAAATAGGTGAAGAAATTGGAAGGGAGTGGTTTATGGCGCTCGTGGTTTATCGCGCTAGGGGGGGATGAATAGCGCTCGTGGCTTTCACTCGTTTCGTATTCATAAAACGATCAAACATAGCGGAAATACATAAACAAACACACACAGAAGACCAAGGTATTTACTTGGTTCGGAGCCTGTGGCGACTCTTACTCCAAGGTCCGCGATCGAAGATCACTTTCGGTGGGCAATCACTATTAATCCGAAATTCTTTTACAATTAAAGAGTACAAGTGCTGAATAAAGAAATAATACCGACAATACACAAGAATTGAAGAAGCGAGGTTGTCAGTTGTTGGAGTAGCAACGCGTGGTGGAAGCGTTCGGAGAGCGTTCAAAAGCACCGGTTGTTCTGTTCGAGATTGATTATCAGGCTGCTTCCCGAGGCTCCTTTTTATAGGCTTCGTAAGACTGATCCAGACCCCAAGTCTCGGGATCAGATTTGACCCGAGGCGGATCGGTCGACCGATCCCCAGTTCGGTCGACTGATCGGATGATTTCCCCCTCATCAGATAAGCCCGATCCGTTGGCTCCGCTTCGATCTGGTCAAGTCTTATCCCCGGGTTGGTTGACCGATAACGAGGTTCAGTCGACTGATCCCTTGGTCGAGCCCGATCCACTCGCTGGAAATCTGATCTGCAGCTTGGGGGTTTGGTCAACCGATAACCCGGTTCGGTCGACGGATCCCGGTCAATTCTGACCCTGCACAGAAACGGTTAGAACTGTTCTCCTGTAAAATAGAGTTAGAATATAGCTGATAATATATAGGTAAGTAAATTGACAATCTTCGGACTGTCTGGTTCTGACTTCGGATTTCTACCGGAAACCCTAGGTCGAACCAACACCTATTGTTCCCTCTTCCGGGGGATGCGCCCTCACCTACTCCACTCAGGAGAGCATACCTGATGCCAGTCCGGTCCTCCAGACCGACTGGACTTTCCCCCTAGGGTTACCACCTCCTAGGACCTAGGGTTACCACCCTATAGGATTTTTTGCCACCTAGGGTTACCTCCCCCTATGACCTAAGGTTACCCCCCCTCCCCTTAGGATTTTCACCACCTAGGGTTACCACCCCCTAGGACCTAAGGTTGTCACCCCTTAGAGTTTTTCTCCACCTAGGGTTACCACCCCCTAGAATCTAAGGTTACCACCCCTTAGGGTTTTTTTTTCACCTAGGGTTACCACCCTCTAAGACCTAAGGTTACCGCCCCTTAGGGTTTTCCTTCACCTAGGGTTACCACCCCCTAAGATTGAGGGTTACCACCCCCAAGACCTAGGGTTACCACCCCTAGGGGTTTTCACCTGCCTAACCACAGTTAGGACTTTTCTGCAACCTCATTCGCACATGTTAGATAACAAAATAACTTAACTTGAACCCTTTGACATAATCAAATCATAGGTTTAATCATCGGATGCTTCTTGCACCAACAATGTCATCCTTCGCGTATGCCTTGAAGTGTGCTTCCCTTGGCTCTTGTCCTTGCTGCCTTGTCCACGGTCCCTCGGATGCTCCATCCTTCACTGGACCTGAAGCCATCAAGCTGAGTCATATATGTATCCTGTAATCCTGCACACTCACAAACACATATCAAATAACAAGGGCAAACCTAACTTAAATCCTTTGCCCAAATATCCAAACACATGGTCACATCGGACTATCAGGATTGCTCCAACAATAGCATCAAGGGCGACAACCACTGGTTCGTACTCCTGACACTATTTGATTATTGGACCAATGCCATTTTTATGATAAGTAACCTCGCTGGGTTGATCTTATGTTAGGGACTGTCAGAGGTTGAGGTTAGGAAGAGCCCACTCATCTAGTGGTTGCTCATCTCCTGGGAACTACTATGGTCGTGCGGGTAGGAAAACTTGATGCCTGATAGGGCCATGTTATTATGGGAGGTGTCGGCCGGTATACAAGGCCTAGATAATGCAATGGCCTTACCGAGTTTACTAGGCTGCATTAAGTAGGTCTCCAGGTAATTGAAGTTCTAGGGGGGTGGGGTTGACTTGAGGCTAGGTAAAGGGTAGTCTTGGTAGGGTGAGATCAGTTCGATACTAGACAATGAATGAAGTCCTAGATATGAGGAGTTTCTAGGCAAGTGAAGTCCTAGTGTAACTTGCACTTGGCATATGAGAAAGTTTTGGAGATGTTATGTCTCTTTGCATTGTAACGACCTGGCCCTTTGGCCTCTTGGGCAGCCCTTGCGGCGGCCCACTAGCGGTCCTTATGTCGTCGGTCCATTTGGAGACCTCTAATGTCGTCGACCGACGACTCTTTGGCCGTGCCGTTGCTCACTAGGACTTTCCACCCCTGGCCAGTGGATTTTTGCCTCCCCCAGGATTCGAACTCTAGACCTCCAGGCTTAAGTACCAGAGACCAGGAGGAGTTCTATAGCCTCTCCCAATACCAGAGTGGAAGTGGGAAGACATATCCATGGACTTTATAACAGGTCATCCAAGAACTACAAATGGATAGGATGCGATATGGGTAATAGTGGACCGATTGACCAAGTCTGCTCATTTTTTAGCCATCAAGGTGTCCCACTCTATAGAGCAGTTGACACAACTATATGTTAAGGAGGTGATCAGACTTCACGGAGTTCCTAAATCTATTGTTTCTGATAGAGATGGGCGCTTCACCTCTCACTTTTGGGAGTGTATTCAGAATGCACTAGGCACCAAACTCAAGTTCAGCACAGCCTTCCATCCTCAGACTGATGGACAGACAGAGCGAGTAAATCAGATTTTAGAAGATATGCTCAGAGCTTGTGCGCTAGATTTCAAGGGAAGTTGGTGCAAGTATTTGTGCTTAGCTGAGTTTGCCTATAATAATAGCTATCAGGCCACCATCAAGATGACACCTTATGAGGCATTGTATGGCAGGAAGTGCAGTTCACCCATTTCCTGGCAAGAAGTAGGTGAAAGAAAAGAAATGGAAGTAGAGCTGGGCATCCAGACTCAGATGATAGATGAGACCACTCAGGCTATCCAGAAGATCAGACAGAGGATTGAGACTACCCAGAGTAGACAGAAGAGTTATGCTGACACACGCCGTAGGCCCCTTGAATTCCAAGTAGGGGATTTAGTCTTTCTCAAGGTTGCTCCGATGAAGGGAGTGATGAGATTTGACAAGAAGGGCAAGTTAAGTCCTCGCTACGTAGGACCTTACCTGATCATAGAAAGGATTGGGAAAGTAGCATACAAGCTGGACTTACCATAATACATGTCAGCAATACACAATGTATTTCATGTCTCTATGCTAAAGAAGTGTATCCACGACCCTAGCCAAGTGATTCAGCCTCAGTCAGTGCAGATCCAGGAGGATCTTAGCTATAAGAGCAGACCTACATAGATAGTGGACAGAGAAGTTAAGAGACTAAGGAACAAAGAAGTGCCACTAGTGAAGGTCATCTGGTAGAAACAGAAGCACGAGGAAGTCACTTGGGAGCGTGAGGACAGCATGAGATAGAAATATCCAGAGTTATTCTAAGTTCGAGAACGAACTTTTTATAAGGTATGGGGAATTGTAACAACCCAAATTTCCTCATTTTGAGTCCTAAAAGTAATTTAAAAATATTTTAAAATACCTTATAAATATTCTAGAGATTTTTAGAAATTTTTAGAGTATTTTTATGTAATTTTTGGAGGTCGTTTGGTATTTTTACTAAACAAAGGAAGTTTCGACAAAAAAATGTCCAAGCCGAGATTCGAACCAGCGACCACGGACTCGAACCGAACCTTAAGTTAATTCGGCTGACCAAGTGGGCAAGCGGATGTTGCTGATTAAGAAAGGAGCGACTTTTATTTAAGAAGTAATTGGTAATAGGGTATGAGAGTTATTAAGGGGAGCTGAGTTTTTTTTTCCCGTGACCTAAATTACTCACCTTTCCCTCTCGCGTCGGCGCTTCTCATCTCGGGCGAAACCGCAGCAACAAGAAAGGGTTTCTCCTGCGGCCGGCCAAAGAGGATTTCCGCGAGCTCTTCTCGGACCCGAGTTCCTCTCGTCAAGAAGGAAGCCGTGAGCACGAGGAAGAGGCCACGATCTCAAGCTCACCCGAACCCTAGAAAGTCTTTCTCTTCGGTTGTAAGTCCTAGAACGAGGTAAGTTGCTACTCACCTGTAGTAGGATAGCTCCGAGGTTTATTCCTTGTTCCTCTTCTTGTTTTCGAAGCTTTGCATTGTTCTTTTTTTTTGTTTCATTGCCGTAGCACAGGATATGAGGAATAATTGTAGTAGCAAATTGTTTTCCTTGTGTTTCGGATCATGTTATGTAGAGTAGTGTTGCAATTTGGGTTCCTTTTTGTTTAATTGCCATGTAAGTCATTGATAAGGGTTTTGCTGCCGTGAGTTTTATCAACATTTCTTGCATCTTTGTTGAATGACTCTTCTGATGATCATGTCTCAATTTTTGATAATTATAGAAATCTCTACGACTCCTTGTTTTACTGGTCTATTTATTTGGATGATCCAATAATTTGTGTTGGAGACAATATTATTCGATTTTGTGCTTTCTGGCCCTTTTTGGACAGTGAAGAAGTTGAAACGGGAAAGAAGAAAAATAAATAAATAAATAAAATAGTCCTTTCTCTTGTTTGGTTTGGAATAAAGAATGAGGTTAATCAAAGTTCTCTTATTCGGTAAATAACTTGAAAGAATAGGAGGTGGCCTGTAAAATTGTATAGATCTATGATCCCGCAAAGGAAATTTATAGTTTGTAGGTTTCGGCTTGTTCTTTTGATACTTGCTTCCATGAAACTTAATTCAGAATTTGTTAGATTTGGATATGAACAAATAGTTTTACTTTTAATTCTTAAAGCATGTAATTTAACATAGTGCAGATTTTATTAAGTTTATAATGCAGATTTTTACCTTTTGTAGTAGTGCAGATCTTTGCATTTTGTAACATTGCAGTTTATCTCCTTTAGCAGTGTAGATTCTTTGTTTCTTTCTAAGAAACATCCTTTATTAGAAGTATTAATAAGTATAAGAAAGATAAAGAAAAGAAAGAAAAAGGTCAAGGCCTTAAGTAGATCCCAAAGTCAAGACTTTAGGGATTTTGGCACACAAGGTGCTTGTTAAAATGTCAAGACATTTAAAGAAGAAGTAATTAAGATATTTTACTTTGAAGAGGCTAGTACCCGACTTCCAAGGTTGTCGTTAAACAAATCCAGGTGACCAATTCCAAGGTCTTGGCCCTGGTAAGACCAAGGTCTTTACCCTTGTAAGACTTGTGACTAGCTACCACAGTCTCTATTAGGGAGCGCGCTTTGGTACTACGCCTGGGCCCAAGAGAAGTTGATTATTATTTTGAAGTAATAAAGTATAAGTTTTGGAACAAATGAAACGAGCTTCACTTATGTTAGAGTCAGCAAGTTTAGCTTCTTTTAATTCGAAGCATGCAGTATTAGTTGTATTTGTTTCCTGAGTAGTTATTTAGCATGATTAGCTTTATCTTCCAGCATGTGTTTTTTTTATTCTTGTATGTCACGAGTATGCTAATTTTATTGCTGTGCTATTAGTTGGGCATGAGTAATCTTTATTGCTATTAGATTAACATGAGTAGCTATATATGCTTTATTTTAGAGCATTCAGTTTCTAGTTTCTTCTCGTATACATGCACATTCATGTTTTTGTGTGTTAGACAGCGCTTACTAAGTATTCTCTTATAGTTTGCATTTCCTCTTATTGCAGATACAGGAAAGGAAAAGTTTTAGCAAAGGAAGGCGACAAGGAGGTGTTCGATGATGTGTGATGCCTGGACTATGGAGAGATCTAGGGATTTGCCAAGAATTTATTAAGACTGTTTTCATCAAATTGTTAAAAGAATTTAGAACTTGTACATGCTATTCTATGGATCGTTTTATCATGCTTTGCGAGAGTTGATTATTTTGGTTATATATGAACTGCGTGGTTGTTTGATATATGTTCTAGCCGCCTGTGGCTGAAGTATACTATGTATGTATCTCATTTTATGGTCACCGGTACAGGGGAGATGTTGCTGAAATTTTTCGGTAGAGACTCCTCGTGGTTTCGATCATACCGGTTAAGTAGAGTTAGTAGTTAAGTAACGGTCACCCTTAGAGAGTAGTAGTAGTAAGAAGGGTGATCGTTACATGTATGATACAAATTCAATCTTGGTATGGCTAGAATTAGAATGTTAGTTGATTAGAAAAGGAATGTCAATGCTTGATGAACTCGAAGCTAAAACCTTATAATTCAAGTGAATTCAAAGTTTGAATAGTTGACTATACAATTAATCAATTTAGGTAAAAATTAGAACTAATAAAATATTTTTTTATTTAAAGTCCAATTGATTGAGTTAATTAACTAATTCTTTATTAGATTGAGTCATTAGATAAAAGTTACAGGTAAACAAGTCAATTTTGACATGGTAATGGAAGAGTTTCAGAAGCTGATAAATTATTGTCTAGACTTGTGCAGGATGTTATAAAGCTTGATTCTGATAAGGGCTTGTAAAATGGAGGTCTTAATCGATTCTAGGATGAATACTATTGTGTTGCAGAGCCTATCTTTAGCCAAAAAAAAATGAAAAACAAACGACAATAGGTCCTTAAAATTGCAAAATTCTTAAAAGGCAGACTTAACTTTCAAAATTCTCAAATGGTGGGCATATTTTCTATTTTATCCCTCTTGCCAACTACTATGGTGTTGCATGATGTGCGTGGATCATATATGTATTAAGACATTCATTGAAGTATATTTTACTTGCATTTCTTGTATTTGGTTTACGCTATCGCAATCCTTTCTATCATTTTATCAGCATGATACTTGCTTTGTTTAGAGATCTACACATCTTTGCCTTTTTATTGATAGGGCGAGATAAGAAGCGAAAATGGACAAAGGACATGAGACGTAGGTCTTTCCGGAAGCAAGATTGGGCAGGCCGTGCCTACCAAGCACGCACAACCATGCCATCTCCTCTGCAAACCATATGACATAGCCATTCCAGGAAGCACACTCGTGCTTGGCACCTCAGTAGGGCACACAACCAAATCGTGCCTCCTCGGGTCAGCAAGGCACACAACCTAGCCATGCCTAAGGCATGGTTGTGCCTCAACGTATGCCATGTGCACAACATGGTCGTGTACATGGCCCCGACCCTATATAAGGGGAACTCCTCCCCTTTTCTTGGGGAGAAAGTTTTCTCCTTTGGAAGAAGACTATCCTGGGTAGCTGTCATCGTTTAGGGACTTTTAGGATGATCCAAAGCTATTTCCACCTTATGCTCTCCTCCCAAGTGAAATATTGGATCTTAAAGTCTTCATCGTCATCTTAGCTAAGCATTTCTCTTCCTTTCTCCTTGATTTGGTTGTAGAATGCTTTTTTCAATGACTTAGAGTCTTATTCCTTTGTTTATGGAGTAGATTCTCCTATTTCTAGGACTAAGAGAGTAGTTATGATGTGAATTGATGTAAAACTCTATGGATACGTCATTTCCTTGTTTCAATGACATGTTTATGATTGACTATTGTTTGATTGAATGCATGTGTGAATCCTTATTACTAATGCGTGTTGTTTAATTGAACGAATGTATAGATTAGTCACCATATAGTGGGAATACTTGAGATTATATGACCGTCGATCGAGGGTCCGTTAGTGAGTGATAATTTCATAACTCTAAGTGCCCTTTGATTAATTATAGAAAAATAAATGAGCAAGGAAAAAAACTTAATTATTATACAATTTTATTATTGTATTATATTTCCCTTTTATTTGTGTATTGATCTGATCCTTCGAAACAAAAAAGCATAGTGAAAAGCTAAAAGGCTAGATTTCTATCATAAATATAAACATTTTATTTTTTTCCTCAAATTTAAGATGTATTATTCATGTGCTAGTGTGCTCATTGTAATAAGTTTTTATATTACATTAAAGTTAAGATGTAATTATGAATTATTATTATTTAATTCAATTCATTAATGACGAACTAATTAATTATTATACAATTTATTATTGTATTATATTTCCCTTTTATTTGTGTGTTGATCTGATCATTCAAAACAAAAAAGTATAGTGAGAAGCTAAAAGGCTAGATTTCTATCATAAATATAAATATGTTATTTTTTTCCTTAAATTTAAGATGTATTATTCATGTTACTGTGCTCATTGTAATAAGTTTTTTATATTACATTAAAGTTAAGATGCAATTATTATTATTATTATTATTATTATTATTATTATTTAATTCAATTCATTAATGATTCGTAGGCCTTAGCTTGTGCTAAGTGAGGTGGGTCATACCTTTTTTCTTGATCATATAAGAACGATCTACTTAGAGCCATGTGGAACTAGCGTAAAAATTAGATCTAATGGCTTGTCTGATTTAAGCTTACTCTAATAAAATTAAAATAAAATAAACAAAGTTGTAAATCCATCTTTGTTACCGGCCATTAAAATAATTATTAGCTCGTGAAGTTCTTGTTTCCAACTAATTCGTTTGTGGCGTCACCGTTTGGACTTTAGGCTTGTTAGTGGACATATTTATGTATTTCGCCCGTGACTCTCGACTCTACCAGATGGATTCCTCAAATAACCAAATAAGACCAAAATAGGGATTTCAAAATATCGTGTCTCAAATATCATATGTTTTTTCCCCATACGTTCAAGTAAATAGTATTTCTTGTTTGTTTTTTTCCCCATCGTTATGAAAAAGCAGTGGAGATTGATTAATCCCATACTTGGCACACATCACAATTATGCGAGCTACATTTGTTTCTTGTGTAGCTAAAAATGGTCGTGTGGAATTCCACGTAAAGCTGAAAATTATGACGAGGGAGCAAGGAAAGCAAATGGGTGGTTGTAGGGTAGAGTCGTCGCCACTCAGAGAAAAGGATATATGCAATGATAACAAGTTGACTTAGCAATAACTAGTGTGAATGGGTGGCCGGTGGAAGATTCATATCTATCAAAAACAAAAGTCTTTCGAGTAAAGAATTAGAGAAATCCAACTATATCTTTATATTTTATACTCTTTTTTTTCTGGAAATAAATTCTTGAGTTTCAAAGATATGGTTTTATCTTAGAGTTTGTAAATCCTTTTGCCATTTGACTCGCGTCTCATGCTTGACTTTAGTAGGGTTAAGGAAAAGGGTTTCTAAAATTGTTTTTAAATTAATATCACTATTTTATACCTAATTAAATATTTTTTTTCCAAAATTTGAAAATTTAAATAATTTAATATGTGATTATTATTAGTATTTAATTTTTTAATTATTTCAATTTGTATTTGAATCTTTATTATTAGTCAATTTTTTAATATTTGAAGTTTTATATGGTGAAGTTAAATTTTTATTTTTAAAAATTAAATTTATATTATTTAGATGTTTCAAGCAATGTCACTCCTCCATTCCGCATGGGTTCTTACCAGTAGAGTCTTTACTTCCTTCCGTCTGAACTGTCTCTATGCCTACATGTCAACATGAGTCAATAGGCACTGACGATGACCAATATGATCCTTTCAACGGTCAAGTCAATACTGAGAAGAAGATGAGTAGAAAGTGAGAGTATTTCCGTGTGCGTGAGAGAAAGCATACCTTTTTCCACCTCCACCTACTTTTTATAGCCAAGAGTGCAACTGTCCATGTGAGAGCCACATCGACTTGCAACCAGCTTGACTGACGGGGCTGTGTCGAGTGTCAGAGGTGAAAAAAATTGGCGTTGTACGTCTATGATCTATCATAGTCTAGACGCTTGCTATGAGTCCCATCTACTGCCACCTAACTTGTCAATGTGAGTTATTGGTAGCTTGGCTATTAGCTAGAACTATTAGAGATATGGTTGAGAGGGATCTACCTTGGCGGATGCTTTTGGTCAGGGATATTCTTAAAGTGTGTGAGTTGATGTGGGAATGTTCTTAAAATGTGAGCTGATATAAGGATATTCCTTATCGGAGATGCTCCTAAAGTGTATAATTTGATTGATAACTATCATTTTGTCACATTATGTAGGATCATATACTCATGTTTTTGAGCTGATTGTGTGTTTAAATCCGAATTTATATCATATTTCATGAGTTTGGATTCATTTAGAACTTTGATACGATTTATCTTAATTTTTTGGAATTATGTGTTAATTTATGGAATTGATTTCGTAGGTGATCAAGGAGAAAGACTAACTTGGATCGATATAGATCGTTCATCTAAGATCCAAAGGAATCTAGGCCACCCATAACAATCTTGTCCATCCAAGTCAAAGATAGAGTAGATCAGGACTATTGATCTAGATTTGAAGTTTTTGATCCAAATCTGAATTAATCCAAATGTTGATCAAGATCTAGAGAATTCTAGATTATTGATTCATATATGGGAGATTTAAAAGAGAAGCTACAATAGGCGCGAAGAGACAGAGGAGAGGAGAACGGCGATTCCCTTCCATTCATCACCGCAGACCAACTTCCACTCATTCTCCTCCACCAACACCATTCGCCAAGAGGTAAAGGGTTTTTCCTTCTTTCGGTGACCATCCACCCACTTGTTCTCTATCATCCCAATCCCGATCAATGATTCTTCATCACCAATGACTGCATCTTCTTCTTTGATCATCACCACAGCTCTCCACCTTCCTTCTCACTATAGAGGTCAAGGTCTTTCCCTTACTTCTTGGATTCCACCTCCAAGTCGCCAATTGAAGTCTAGTCATCTCTTCATTCGTTCCATCACCGATTGCCGGATGTCAATGCCACCACCAGGGCTACCAAATTCTTGAGCTTTTCAGATTGGATGAAACCCTAATTCCATCCTTCTTCACAGCTTAGCATCAAATGATCTCCATCAGCAATTGAATCTTTAACAAAGCATCATCGGAGTCTTCTTCTACACCATCAACCAGCCGTGCCAACTGATACAAATTAGAAGAAAACCCTAGCTTGGTTTGTGAGCAAAATTCCAATCTAGAGAACACATTATTGATTTATTTGTAGTTCCTTTTCTTCTACTTGATTTGTTTTATTGTGAACACATTTAGTTTAAGTCACTCATACAATCGAAGTTAGATCTCTTTGATTTTATTCCTATACTTGTTGTTTGCTTGGGATTGTTGATGTCTTGGTTAACTTGATAACCTCATTATCTCTTTTGAGGTTAGATGTAATCAGATTTGGGTTAGTTGAATCGGATCTGTTACTTCCCTTACTTAGATTTCAATTGATTCTTGTTTAGGTTACTTCATTAATGTTGTTTACAACTTAGTTGGATTTTAGTATTCATGTAGATTTGAATGTCTCACTTATGATTCCATGAATTTCCTTACGATATAGTTTAATAAGGTTTGGTTTCATTAGTTGTATTACTTCATGCTTGTCTTTATTTCCTTTGTGTTCGTAGATTAGTTTACTTTCTTATCAATTGTATTCATTGCTTTTAGTTGTCATTAGACTTAGCATTTCAAAACCAACCCCAAACCCCCAACCAATAACAACTCAATCCTAAGCTTTGTCATTATTAGCTACATTCCTTGTGAGAGATGATTTAGGTCATTCCCTATACTATATTAGTGTAGTGGGGGATTCAGTACTTTATTATTTGTTACTAATTTCATGACAAAATTAGGTTTATCAAATTTGGCACAATTGCCGGGGAGTGTAGGGGTGTTTGATAATATTAGGATTGGTTCTTTTTTGTTTGATTATAAAAAAATTGAAAGAAAACAAATTATGTCATGTTCTTTCACATTCAGATATCCATGTGTTTGATTTTAATGTTTCCTGTGTCTTCTGATTTTGTTTGCTAGTATTTCAGTGAAAGAATATGATAATTCTTGTGTGCGACCATGGATCCATATTATCAACAATTTAGAAGTGTTAATCGGACTTATGGTTCTAGTTGGTGAGAACAATCAAATTACATGTATGGGGACATGCAACAATGGAATCCTGAGCCTTAATATTACCAGCCTCAGTATTACCAACCCATGGAGTAGCAAAATAGGTATGATTCATTTTGAAATATCTATAGTTCTAATTTCGTGGATTAATCACATTTCAGATATGAGGACGTACAAGATCAATTTATTGAGTCATATCCAGCCTACCAGAGTTTATATAAGTTTCAGAATGATTCGACACCTACATGACCACAACCACTCCCTTCCAACAGAGCAAGCTAGCTCCTTGGGGGATATTCTAGGACTATAATGTTGCTTACAATCAAATGAAGACATTATTGTAGAAATTGGATGAGCTCTTGTAGCAAAATGAAGCATACATGCTCCAGTCCCAACAAAGAAATGAAGCATCACTATAGAATTACCAGATGTATCTAGATTAAATTGTAGCATCCATCAGCTAGCTACAAACACAAGGCTCTAGTGAGGAGATAAATTATAGAGCTTGTGACAGTCCTGACCTTGATTCCACTACTCTAAAGGACTTCTCTAGCTTTTGTGTCACGATGTTGTTGTTGTAAATAATTCTAACTCAGATGATATAGCTGTTGTAGATTTTGTTGATGATGTAGGCATTGTTGGTGATGTTGAGGAGCTAATTGAGCATGTTGATGCATTTGTTGATAAGGAGAGTGTAGAGACTTATGTTGTGAAGGCAAAGCCCTAAGAATCATTTTCTCTGGTTTTACATTCACTTGAGCCAGATCTTGAGCCTGAGCCTGAGCTAGAGCTAGAGCTAGAGCTAGAGCTAGAGCCATCGCCTGACCAAGAGAAGGCCACATTTATTTTTCCAGGACTTCCAGGTACCATCCAACATTGTAAGGTCAGTATCTCTTTTGATTTTTTAGAAAATTCTATGTTGGTACATAAGATTGATTTTATAGGATGTGACTAGTTTCTCGATACATGCCTTGTAAAGATTGATTTTATTTCATATCTTTCTTATCCTGCATGCGTGTGGAAGATGTGTACATTCTGTCTCTACAGGCTCCCATAGTTGATACTCTAATTGAACCACCTTCAACCTCCAAGGAGAACTTTCAAGGAGCAAATGGTGAAAGGAGAGGTGTTTACATCAATTCTTAGTATTCCACCTCCAACTTGGATTCTGCACCTTAACCGTCTCTAACTATCTAGAGGGACTAATGTGGAGATAATGAAGGAGGGAGTCGTCCTATTACTGGCATGAATTTTGCTTCTGAATCATCTTCAACCGCTAGGAAATAAGAGGAGTTCGTTCTTTATTTTTCTTTTTACTTCATACTTTTCTTTCATACTTGCACTTTGTTTTGTCTTTCCTATACTTTGTCTTATTTTGAATAAAATTCTCTATGTGTGATTCTTATTAATATCTTGAGAATCATGAAAGTTCTTTAAATTTGACCATCAAATTTTAAGTCATTGGGCATGATTGAATGCTTTACTTGCTTACTATTGGTTAATGTAGTGATGAAATCTATTTTGATTAATTAAGTTTGATTGCAAAGATTACCTAGAGAGGACTACTACATGTCGAATACTTATTCTCTTTTGTGTGATATGCACTCATGATAATTGAACTCTAGAACTTGCTTTATTTCTTTTCAAAATTATAATATGGTATGTGTGCACAAATATGATGAAGGATATTTATTTGGCTATTCTTTGATTTCTTTTCCTTTTACATTTTAATTGAATAATTCACTCAACAAATTTATCTTCCACCTTTGCTTTGCTATTTTTTCATTGAGAGTTTTGGTTGATAACTTGATGAGTTAGATTGCCCGAAACGGATAAAATTTTAAGTGTGGAGGGAAAAGAGGTATATGTTTGAGTTCATGGAGGTTCCATACTACAAATTGATTGAAATTTTGAAATAGTGGAATTAATTCAAGGGTTGTATTGTGTGAAATTTAATGACGTTGAGGAGTCTTTGAGGCAGAAACTGAATTTTCCTTTGAATTGGTTGATGAGTAATGAATATCTATGGTTTTCTCTGGATGTTGGTGAAAACTAGTTAAAGATAGAATTTGTAGCTTTGTGGAATTGGTAAAAAGAGCTCTAAACTTGATGTATCAATCTCCGCTTATTGTGCACCAAGTTTTGATTATAAACTGCTGATCAGTAAGATTCCAATTGGAGCACTTCCACTACTATTTGATGTTCCGACCTCTTCAACATCTGATCATTATTTGAGCATGTAACTAAGATGGATGAAGAGTCTGAAATTTTCTTTGTAGCCTCATTTTAGTGCTGAAATAAGAGAGTGTAATGGTTTAAAAAAAATAGAGAAGAAAATAGATAAAAAAGAAGAGTGAAGATATAGGAGGAAGGATGAGTTAAAGAAAAGAATTGGGAAGGGAAGAAGGGCCTATGGATTCAATTAAAGTCGCAAGCCTTCAGAAACCAATCTTTGAATTGACGCTTGATTTCTAGAACTGAATGAACTGGAATTTCGAATTATTAAGGTTAGGTTACTGAACTAGAAGTTACAGTCAAGCTCTTGTTGCATGAGTGAGAAAATTGAATTGGAGAGATATAGGATTCAACAACTATATCTGATATAGCAGTGGAAAAAAAATCTACTATTGGAAACTGAATTTCCGAGTTCCAAAATTTATTTGAAGTCCATGTGCCAATTCTTTTTGGAGTTTCTAACCAAGAAACAAGGTGAATTCAGTCTCCTATCATTTCAATGTTAAATAAGACTTTTCCCTGATCTTAACTCTTCATAACTAAGGCTAAAATTTCCTTGAATTGTTAATTCTGAAAATCTGAAATTGGATTCTGGATTACTGAATTGCTAAAGTTCTTTGAGAATTGGATTGGAATATGATCTCTAAAAGGAGAAGCTGTAGAAATTTAACTAATTGGATGCCTGCTGATTTCTGATCGTAAGTGTGAATTTTGGGTATCTTATGTGTTGATTGGATAGGATAGGTGACAAACATTATCAAATACTGAAATCACTGAATGTGACAACTTGATAATTTGAAGCTATTTGAACCTCAATATGTTGTCACTCTTGAAAAAAATAGCTGCTGAATCTAAAAGTTTAGAAATATGATCAAGTTTTGGAATGTTTTGGCATGGGTTATAAGTCTTTCTTCTAAGTTTCAAAAACGCAAGAACCTTTTGAGTTTGAGTTTCTTTTGAATCTGATTGCCTTATGCAAATTTTTGAATTTTTGAAATTGAATTATGAAATGGAGCAGTAGCCAGTAGATCAGAATCTGATTATCTATTTTGGTAGCCCTAAATTTCTTGAGCTAAAATTTGAATTTGATGTTGGAATGTGGATGGGAGATTTAGGAAGTTGAACTACTCTTATAGTCTCCCTATTATCATAAAAGAGCAAAACCAAATCTACTTGAAACATAGGGAGAGTTGTTGCACATATGTGAGGATTACAAGGAGGAATATGAAATTGTTGCATTGGTAGTGTGCCAATTTATTTTGCATTTTCTGACCAGCAATAGCTTGTATCTAAGCTTCTATCATCTCAGTGCTAAATGATTCCCTCTTCCAACCTGAATTTATGATTCAAACTGAAGCTACCTTGGAATCGCAATTCAGAAACTTAAGCCTAAATTCTAAAAATTCTAGAGTTGGATTTTGAATTTTTGTAAGTTTCAGCTGGTAGCTGCAGTAAGTTGTAAATTACTGAAGATAACTGTACAAACACTGAAATTCTATTTTTCAAGTCTTGAAATGAAAATTGAATGCTTAAAATTCATGGGAAACCTATCTACCAAGGAAGTTATGATTTTCTAGCAGTGAAAGAAACAAGAACCAATGAAACTCAAGGTCTAGAATTAAGCTAATGAAGTTGTGAATGAATGTATCAACTTAAACCTCTAATGTGCCAAGCTTTTGTTGTGAGGTTCTAATTAGAAAAAAATATGAGGAAAACTTGTGCTTTCCTATGGTCAAATGGTACTATTTATTTGCACAGATTTTTCCAAGTCAATTTTGAGCATGATTTCTTGAATTGACAATCTAGGAATCTCAATACTGTCTTTGTTGAGAAATAATGGAGAAGTTTCCTATTTTCCACATTAGTTTGAAGGTTGGATCACTTGAGATATACATCAGGAACTTAGAGGATGTTGAATAAGATGTGCTGTTGGAGTTCCTAAACCTTGTTTGGTTCTTCATCTATGCAAAATGAATGAATTCATTAAGCCATCAGGAGGAGAGGGGATACCTAGCTGATCACTAAAATTGTGAATTGTGAAAACTAGAATTCTAAAATCATCTTTATTTTCAAATTCTGAGATCATTTTTGAATTGAAGAGCTATTGGTTAAGAATCTAAATTCAAATAGAGAAGATGGTTGCAATTGAACATGAAGCAAAGTTTAAATCTGAATTTGAATCCAAAGTTGGATATAATTATTCCTAATTAGATTGGCTTATTTGTAAGTTGCACATGTGAATACAATCCAAATCCGTTTTAAGTGATCTAAATTAAAGTTATTGGATTTTCGGATTATTGGATGTGAATTACATATGTGTAGAACCTATTACCCGCATCCATTATCATCTATGGGTTGATGATGGATGTGCACTATATAATGGGTTGGTCCATAGAAGATTAGGGTATCTTTTTGAGTCGTCTCTTCGTCCCCCATTGATGAAGAGGATTCGACGCCGTCAACCCTAACTCCTCCGGAAGACTAATCTTCTTCTCTTTCTTCTTCTTCCGCATGATTGTCGGATCGACGAGTTCTACATGAAGAACAATGATAATTCTGCTACGTTCAGGTTCTTCGTAATTATAGGATTTATGTATTTACCTTTTTATGCCATGTTCAAGATAAAATGAAAATCCATGCTTATATGTTTTTATTTTTCCTATTCTAATTCTTATTTCGGCTGTCTAGAATTCATGCGGCTTAGGTTTTACAAGAACTATCAATTGATATCAGAGCCACAAGTTCTGTTTCGTCGTTTTCATTAACAATAAAGTTTAAGTTTTTCGTTGATTTATTGTTTATATGCTAGATCAAGTTTTCCTAGTATACTATAATTTTTTATCGACGAACAAATTATGTAAGTAGAAAACCTAGGAAAGGCTTAATCTTCCATGTATTGATGGTTTAATCGATTGATTTGGTCGGTTAATGGATTACCAAGTTTAAAATATCGAATAGAATTGATGGGAATTTATTACTTTTTTTTTATTCTCAACCCCAAAATTGCGACGGATCCATAGGTAATCGATTAAATTTTGGTTTTAATCGATTAATTTTTTTTTCTGATTCATAATTGCGTGAAACAAGAACAAAAGTGTTTCAACATGAAATAAAAAAAGATGGTGAACTGTTTCAAATGTGAAATAGTTGTTTCAATTTGAAACAGGATTTCATTAAAAATAAATAAATAAAATAAAATACTATTTCAACCCGAAACAATGCCAGTAATACATGGTATTAAACGTTTTTTTAACAGTAGTTGGTGTTTATATATATATATATATATATATATATATATATATATATATATATATAGTTTCAATTTGAAACAGGATTTTATTAAAATTAAATAAATAAAATAAAATACTATTTCAACCCGAAACAATGCCAGTAATACATGGTATTAAACGTTTTTTTAATAATAGTTGCTGTATATATATACAGATTTCATTTGCTGCGGTGCGCTTGGTGCGGTTTCGTGCGGTTCTGTCCACGTCAGCACGGCAAGCGCGTGAAACAAAACAAAAATATGCTAGAGAAAAAAAAACACAGTGATTTCCTCTGAGCCATTTCGCGAGCCACCTCCTCAGCCCTAGCAGAAGCTCCGCGTTCCGCTGCCACAAGCTCTCTCCCTCACCGCGAGCGCTGCTCTCTCCCTCGCGAGCTCTCACCCTCGCCGAGCTCTGCTCTCTCCCTCGCTGAGCGCTACTCTCTTCCTCGCGAGCTCTCTCCCCTCTCCTTCCGCCATCACGAGTCCCCTCCTGCCTAAGCGAGTCCGCGACCGACCTCTCCCCCTCCTGCCGCCAGCCCTAGCAGAAGCGCCGAGCTCTCCCTCCTCTCTTCGCGAGGAAAATCCTTCTCCGGTAAAAGTGGATCGCTTAACAGCGTTGATAAAAGACTGAAAACGTTTGTGAGAATTGCATATTTGCATTTAAGTTTATGGTGTGCTTTCTTCAGAGTTCATCCTTGCTGTTTGAACTTCAGTTCATCTGATGATTTTTTTTCCTGTGACATGGAATTAAAGTGATTGTTTCAGATTTTCCAAAATCGCATCAGATTCTGCTATGTATGTATATGTAGTGGTCGAATAATAATTTTTGACACTTAGCACAATTAAGTGATACTTGGAGAAACTAAGAAATTAGGATGATCTTTGATACAATCACACACAAGTGGTCGAGTTCAACTAACTAGTCTTGATGTTTGGTTAAAAATTTAAGACAGACTATATTGTGTGGTTACTAATATGATTTCTCAAGTGTGCAAGTGTTGGTTACTTGACAAAGTTATTACAAGTGCAATGAATAATGTTCAAGTAGGTTAAGATAGATGGAACACTTAACAGAATCAGATGGAAATTATATTTGGATTATGTAATTCTCTATTGTTTGCAATATGTTTGATTCATGGAATTTTAACTTTTATATTGAATTAAATAGGTTGATGTCGTAGCTGGATTTCATTACTCAAATGGTTAGCCATTTGATTTGATTTTTGCTTCCTATTTGAATTTCAAAATCTGTATTATAAGATTAGCATTTATTTTTGAAATGTTTATTAATTGTAATGTAGGGAAAAACATATGTAGTTTTTGTTGGACAAAATCCCGGTGTTTATGATAGTTGGGAAGAAACTCATACTCAAGTTAACAGATATAGCGGTGAATTGCATAGCTCATATCTGAGTAAAGAGGAAGCATTAAGAGCTTTTAGTTCATACAAGGAGAGACAACATGGTTTCTTTGCCCCTACTTTCCAAAAATGTTCAAGCTCAACTTTGGGTTCAACTTCAACTCCATCCTCAAGTTCTGGTGAAAAAATGAAGCAGACTGAAGAACTAGCGAAGTTGATAAAAAGCCAGCTAGATTTAGCTGATGAATATCGTCGTAATGCATCTAAGATCGCCGAGATGTGTGAAGAGATTAAAAAAAAATTTGACTCTGTTAATATTAGTGATTAATCGGTAGACTTCTTTATTTAGTTGAATGAATGTAATTTATGGTAGACTTTTTTATTTAATTGGATGAATGTATTTGACAGTAGACTTTTTTATTAGTTGAATCAATGTATTTGACAGAGTTGAATCAATGTATTTGACATACTTCTGCATGGTAATTTAACATTTATTCTTGTACAATTAGAGTCCCTCTTGTTGCAGGTTTAGAACCCATTACATTTGTTGGAAAGAATGAGGTGATCAGTTCTTTCCTACTTCGACATCATTTATCTTGCCTTCTACTTGTAGTTTGTTACTTCTCTTTCTTAGTGTACAAGTATTTGGCACTAAACCACCATAGCTCTCTAGACCGATCAGGACTCATCCTGATCGGTCTGGGAAGTGTCTGATCGGTCTGTGGACCGATCAGCCTATGGGTGGATCGGTCCACAGACCGATCCCCCCTAGCGTTTTGAGTCCCAGCGCTTCTTTCTGATCGGTCTGTAGACCGATCAGATAACCCACAGAATGCTTCTGTGTGGTTACTGATCGGTCCACAGACCGATCAGATAACCCACAGAACCTTTCTGTGTGGTTCCTGATCGGTCCACAGACCGATCAGATAACCCACATAAACTTTCTGTGTGGTTCCTGATCGGTCACGAGACCGATCAGGTGACTCATGTATCACTGGATCGGTCTGCCGACCGATCTAGACAACCAGAGTATCGCTGGATCGGTCAACAGACCGATCCAATGTCCTAGTTTTAGAGCCTCTCAGTTAACATTTTGTAAAACATTCAGAATATGATGAGCCTTTTCGAAGACTAGCATCAAGATTGGTCATTGGCCATTGACTAGCATCATTTTAAGTCCCTTTCGACCAAATAAAAAGAGAAAAAATAAAAATAAAAAACTTTCATGACTCACCTGACAACAGCTTAACATTCTAAAAATGTTGTTCATTTTTGTCCAATGGCCTGGCAATGCAAATGGAGAAGGCAAAATTTGATCTTTACACCTTTACAAACTTGGTCATGTTTGGTGCAATATTACTCGAAATCTATACAGCATGTGAGTTTGAAATCAATAATCTTGTAACAAAACAAAAGTATCTTCCCATCAATCTTAATTTAGAATTACTTGTCTTCACTAAAGAAACAGAATTTACCAGACACCAAATTAGTACAGCAAAAAGTCTGAACAACTGTAATACAATACATGGCCTAACTAGGAATAACACATCATCTAGTATGATAACTAAGTGCAGGAGACTAGAGCTATGGAATGCAACATGAATCCTTTGCTACATTAGTAAACTTTGCTTGTGAAATTTAGCTCCCGTCAGTTGCATCCGGATCAAGTAACTTTCAACCACAACCAAGGCAAACTACATTTGAAGAATATTATTAGTGCATCCATAATGAGAGGACATGAGTGATGCATCTTTTCCATCCTTGCAGTAACCATTGTCAACCTACATCCATTAGAAAATACTTAAGACTAAATAAGACTAAGCAATTACTAGACATGAATATAGCAATATGCATATGCCGTTAGATAAAATTATGCCACAATAAATTCAATGAAAAAGTTCAAAATAATCAATACAAAAAGTCTTTTTGAAGTGAAATGGAGAACCAGATTTGAAAATGTGGATGTTGCTGACATTTGACACCTTGTTCACTATATATTGATGATCTGGCAGTCCATCAATATCAATTAGCACAGATTTGAAGTGCAATGGAGAACCAGTAAAATTAGATGATGGTTCTAATTCATTTGATCAAATCAATTACATCATATCGTCCAAGTAACAGTTCAAGTAAAAAACATGGTATCATATCGTCCAGTTGAAGCTTTGTTGTCCAAGTAACAGTTCAATATTCATAATTGTTATTGTCCAACATGAGTTTTCTGGTTATAGTTACACTGGCAATCAAAACATGAGATTTGGCAGCAGTATGTAAAAATATGTACAACAAGAAACAACATAAAAAAAAGATAGTATGTAAACCAAGTGGACCATTGGGGTACTAAGCATGGTATGATAGTATGCATAGATACTTTGTTAGAAAGACAATTAGGTAAAGACAATTTACTATAATTTAAAGACAATTTATTATCTCAATAAATTACCAACCATGGATAATTACAACATCCTATCTCATGTTGTTTGAACCTGCAAAATAAAGATAATTTATTAATTTCATTATCTCAATAAACAATAAACCACTATAATTTAACAAATTAAAACTTTGATAGTACCGGCTATAGATCCCAAATCCGGTTCATATGTGTTGTCAAGACTGATATGATTATTATCTTCAATTGATCTGATAATTGACATATTGTCATATACAATAATCAAATAAGTTTGTTTGTAAGGAAAAATATAATAAAAATAAAAAATTAAATCGACACATACCCTCGTTGCAAATTGGGACAGTTACGCTTGTCATGTGACACTCCTCGATGTCCGCATCCACGACAAAGCCTAGAATTTGATGTTGATTTCTCCTTTGATGATTTTAATCTCTTCCCACATCCCTTAGTTCGTACTACAGAAGGATCAATAATACCAAGTGTCTCATCCATGGATTTTTTTCTTTGACTTCTATCACTGCATGTTGTATTAATGGACATCTCTTGAATTTTGTTGTAGATACAATCAAATTGTTCTTCCAAGAAGGTTGTCCTCTCATTACTCAAAGATGCATCATCAACTAACACTGAAGCTTTATAGGATAACCTCGAGTGCCTCGACATCAAATATCTTTCTGAATCTGGATCATCAATGACATTTTGCTCTCCTAAAGCATATATTGCTCCAACTTTAGCATATCGTGTCTATCGTTTGAGTATATACATATCAGGCAAATGAAACACTTGGTTGATACGAAAAAAAGCTAACATATGTCTACATGGAATGCCCTCAAACTCAAATTTGGTGCAGCTACACGATATGTAATCCCTTTGTTTGTCATGCGTGAGCACTCTTGATTTTGAGGAAGAGGAACTTTGAAATTTCATCACGTGGTAAACTGCTGAGGCAACTCCTGTACATGTCTGTTGCACATAATAACTATGACTCTCGATCATTTCACTTTGAAATTCGTGCCATTTCTTTTTTGTGTCAGCTTAACCATCTGACTTTCCATTGGCCAGGTTGTATTAACTTTGGGATTCTCATTCATATCGATATGGTCCGCAACTAACTCATTGTGTCTTTGGTGTCTCAGTGCTCTATTAAAACGTGTGATAAAATCCATTAATGAGTTCTTATTTGAGACATATTTCTTGAAAAATGCATGTGACCCTTCAGATCTTTGGCTACTTGACATTCCTGCAGAAAATACATGACTAAAATATGCTGGCACCCATCTGTGTCGCAATTCATACATCAAGGACAACCAATCATTTTTCTCTAAGTTAGCTTCCTTGATAGTCTCTTCCCATGACTTTTCAAAATCATCAGGTGTTGAAGAATTTGCAATGACGTTCTTTATGCTGTGATAATAGTTTTGAAAAGTCAAAGGGTCTAATTTTTCTGGGAATTTGTTCAATATGTGCCACAAACAATAGCGATGCACTGTTTGAGGCAAAACCTGTGCAATAGCTTTTGTCATTGCAGGATCCTGATCAGTAATGATAATGTTTGGTGCACCTTTAGGCATGGCTTCTAAGAACTTTGTAAGCAACCAAACAAAAGACTCAGTTTTCTCATCACTAAGAAACCCACAACCAAAAAGAATTGTCTGATGATGATGATTAACTCCTACAAATGGTACCAAAATCAAACCATATTTGTTGGTTTTATAAGTTGTATCAAATACAATAGCATCACCAAATACACTATATGCCCTTCTTGATACATGATCAGCCCAAAAGCACCTACTAAATCTGTTATCATAATCAGTCTCGTAGGCAAAGAAAAAAGCTGAATTCTTCTCTTGCTCGGATGTAAAAAACTCGATAAGTGTTTCAGCATCAATACCCTTTTGTTCATCCCTTAGATTTCTCTCAAAGTTTCTAATATCAGTTTCTGTACAACCTACCCATTCAGGGCCTCCATACTCTATCTCTAATAAACGTATTTGTTGACAAGTTGGTACATTGGCCTCTGAAAATTGTTTTGTCAATGCTTTTTTGGCTGCCGAAACACTACGATGTGAGCGTAGCAAATGCACCTTTGATGGAGTCGAGAGTGGATGATTATGAGCTTCTATAAAGTTACAAATAACCCAATCCGGTCCCATCTGTTTCTTGACAAATGCAATATTTGCCTTACAACCCATTCTAACTGTGCCACGTGCTCTTTCCCTTATTTGTTGATCAGGGTTTAAATGTTTCTTGTGTTGCATTAGATCTGTATGCCCTTCTTTGAAGCATACAATTTGTTTCCATGTCACTTCATTTGTCATTTTATTTTTCCTGCTCGTGCTATTCCTTGAACTAAAATCGGCTTCTTGTGCATATTGGTTATAGAACGAATATGCATCCTCTAGAGACGAGAATTCCATTCCAATTTTTGGCTTTCGATCATCTGCAACTTGGGGAATGAATTCCTGATCATCAACTCTATTTTCTTCCATTTCTGGACACCCTCGCATTTTATTTGACAATAGATAAATAAATTATAAACTTGATATAAATAAAAACTCTTCCAATAAAAGTGATTATGATATAGATGCATCAAATCCTAACAGAACATCATCTAAATTAAACATGAAATTGAATGTCAAGAATACAACTATAAGTGAAATGTAGTACACTGTTTAGGTTTCTATTACTTGAATCTCAAAGAATATCAATGACACCTAAACATAGATGCAGAAGAGGTGCACTCATGTGTTCCCAAAATTCGAAGGACTAGAAATCTAGTTATATATATATATAAAGGCACTCATGCATCCTACGCGTAGAAAAGAGAGAAATCACATTCAGTGGTGGAAACAGTACTAGAATCTGGATTGAGGATAAAGACAATTGGGGTTCTAATTATTAGATCATTTATAGATAAAAACTAGTTGTTCAAGGAAAATAGGCTACATACACCGGAAAAAAAAGCTTTTACCGAAAAAAACAGTACGATAGAATCTCACTACATATACATACATAGCAGAATCTGATGCGATTTTGGAAAATCTGAAACAATCACTTTAATTCCATGTCACAGGAAAAAAAATCATCAGATGAACTGAAGTTCAAACAGCAAGGATGAACTCTGAAGAAAGCACACCATAAACTTAAATGCAAATATGCAATGCTCACAAACGTTTTCAGTCTTTTACCAACGCTGTTAAGCGATCCACTTTTATTGGAGAAGGATTTTCCTCGCGAAGAGAGGAGGGAGAGCTCGGCGCTTCTGCTAGGGCTGGCGACAGGAGGGGGAGAGGTCGGTCGCGGACTCGCTTAGGTAGGAGGGGACTCGCGGCGGCGGCAGGAGAGGGGAGAGAGCAGAGCTCGGTGAGGGAGAGAGCTCGAGAGGAAGAGAGCAGCGCTCGACGAGGGAGAGAGCAGAGCTCGGCGAGGGTGAGAGCTCGCGAGGGAGAGAGAGCTCGTGAGGGAGAGAGCAGCGCTCGCGGCGAGGGAGAGAGCTTGTGACGGCGGAACGGGGAGCTTCTGCTAGGGCTGAGGAACGGCTCAGAGGAAATTACTTCGGTGTGTTTTTTTTTCGCTAGCTGACTTTTGTTTTGTTTCACGCGCTTGCCATGCTGACGTGGACGGAACCGCACGAAACCGCACCAAACGCACCGCAGCAGATGAAATCTGTATATATATATATATATATATATATATATATATATATATATATATATATATATATATATATATATATAATCATATAGTCGCATACAGTAGACTTTTGAATTGATTGAGATAATCGATTGGATCATACCAATTGATTACCATAAGGTATCAATCGATTAATAAGTCTAATTTTGTGTTGTTAAGGCTGATTAAGTAACTTTTATTCGAATAAAGTTCCTACGATTTTCTTGGGTCTATCTACACAACGTGTTACTAAGTTGAACCAATGTGTTGGCCTAAAGGAAGGCACCTTAGGCAGGTTTAGTACATTTTGTGCTGGTAGATGTATATCTATGCTAAAAGTAGTTAGCCCAAAGGAATGTTACTTTTATGGCAGATATATGCATAAGGTAGCTTACAACTATAGAAAAAAAAATATTATTTTGTTCAGATCATGGAAAAAATATGTCGGCCCAAAGGAAGACATATTATGTGGTTGATTAAAGTTGTTGTGAGCTATAGATCAAAATATAATTCATATAAAGTATCATATTATGCGCAGAATTGGTCAGTCCAAAGGAAGGTACATTATGTGGCCAATTAAAGTTTGAGTTATATTAGAGAGTATCGCTAACAAATAATTAGTCAGTCCAAAGGAAGACACATTATGTTGTATTTGGTATCTCATAAAGAGTCCATTTATATATATTTAAAATTTTATTTTATTTTCATAATTTTATATTACTTATATGTTCTTAGCTTTAATTAAATCATGAGCTTAAATAAATTTCTCTCTTTAATTTCAATACAATCTAATCTGTAACTGTTAGCATTAATAACATATCAATACTAACTAGTTCAAATTTTACCGAATGGAAAGAATACATGATCGTAGTCTTAGGCTACATGGACTTAGACTATGCATTAAGAAATGATCGTCCCCCATATATGACCAGTGCTAGCACTATAGAGCAGAGGGTGAATTTTAGCTGTGGGAGAAATCAAATCGCATGTGTCTGAGTATCATGAAGATTTTTATACCGACACTAATAAAGAGCTTAATAACAGAGGGAGATGCTAGGAGTTTCCTGGACCAATTAACACACCAATTCACCTCAAATCAAAAGGTCGAGACTACCACACTTCTTATGAAGTTGGTAACCATGCGGTACAATGGTAAAGGAAACATAAGGAGAACATTATGGAGATGTCCAATATAGCGACAAGTCTAAAAGCACTAAAACTCAATATACCTGAGGGTATGTTAGTGCATTTCGTCTTGATATCTCTGTCTACACAGTCCACTCCTTTTAAGATATCGTATAATACTCAAAAGAAAAAGTGGGCATTGAATCTGCTCATTGCTCAATGCGTGCAAGAGGAAGGGAGACTAAAACTTGAGATAGTTGGGAGTGCTCACTTAAGATCTGGTTCTCAAAGTGTAAGCAAGAAGCGAAAGAGGATCAATAATAAAGGAAAAAAGAAAATAAATTGTAGATTTTGGAGGCAATGACCATAACGAGCACAAGAAACATGATAAGGAATCCACTTGTTTGTTTTGCAAGAAGAAAGGTCATATGAAGAAAGATTGCCTCAAGTACACTAACAGGCATGTAAAGAAAGGTAAACTTCTCAACTTTGTTAGTTCAGAAGTCAATCTAGCTATTGTACCCACTGACACTTGGTGGATAGATACCGGTGCTACTACTCATATAAGTGTCACTATGTAGATTTATCTTAGGAGCCGCCTTCCGCTTGATGGTGAAAGATACACCTATACGGGAAATGGAAAGAAGGCTAAAGTTGAGTCGATTGGTGTTTTTAGGCTTTGTTTAGGAACCAATATTTTTATGAATTTAAAAAATACATTTATTGTATGCTACGAAGCATCCAATCACCAGATTTGGTTGCGAAACTTCATCAAAATATTACAGATCGTTGATGGTATTGACAGACCATTGAGGATCTACTGTGATAATAAAGTTATAGAACTTTATGCCAAGAACAATCGCAGTTTGTCAAAGTTCAAGCATGTCGACATCAAGTTTCTAGAGGTTAAAGAAAGAGTTTAAAGTAGTCAGATTATGGTAGAGCACGTCAGCACAAATTTCATGTTAACCGATCCACTCACCAAAGGCTTGATGCCTAAGGTGTTTCATGCGATTGTTATGGATATGAGAGTCCTTATGGAAAAAGAACTTATCTAGTGGGAGTTTATATTTATTTTATTGCTCTATATTTGATAATAAAGACAAACATTAAATTTTGATTATTGTACATACTTAAAGTTCAAAATATTAATAGAAATTTATATGTTTATTTAACACTTTGACTGTGATATCATCATTTACTACTGCTATTTAACATTTGGTGTTTGTAAATATGATACAGATTCCTTTTGGAATCATATAGTTTGGATCATGATTTTCTATTGCAGTTTAATATAAAATATTTTATAAATATGATCTGATCTCTTTTGAGGTCATCTTAGGACCAGTTAAAAATGTTAGGATGTATACTAAAAGTCTAGCTTTTGGTATAAACATTTATCTAGAAATAAGAATCACATTGGTCAAATGTCTACATTTATGATAAATGTAGTTGTTCAATTAATTTATATTGTAGATAACATGGTGTGTGGTGTCACACACAAAGGATCATGTTATCAGTACCTTATAAATTATAAACAGTAGCTCACGACCATGATGGAAAGGAACAAACCATTGGAAGGTCGTAGTGTAATTAGGTATTAGTTTATCTTAACTATATAATTACACTAGTACACTTAGAGTATATTGAGTAGGATCATTATAGGTCGTTTCTTTTAATACTGACTTTATAAAGAAACAAAGACCTCAGTTATTATGGAAGTGTGTGCTCTTAATCCTAATATAATAACAAGCACATATATTTGATATTTATTTCTTTAATTTATCAATGGGTGAGATTTAGTTCGATAAATCAATAAGCCCGATAAGTTGGGAAATGATTTCACTTATAGTGTGTGTTGTTGATTATAGAAGGAAACTATGTCCTAGTGATCTAGGTTGAGAATGCCCCCAAGAGGAGCTAATAAGGATTGTCATGTTAAACCCTGCAGGTGGACTTAGTCCAACATGACGATGAAGTTGAGTGATACTACTCTTGGAGCTAGATATTAATTAAGTGAGTTGTCAGTAACTTACTTAATTAGTGGACATTTGTTATCTTAAACACAGAAAAACTAATACACTCATAATAAGAAGGAGCCCAAAAATGTAATTTGGGATTGGTGCGGTAGTTCAATAATAATTCTTTAGTGGAATGAATTATTATTGATGAAATTAAGTTGTGTGTTCGGGGCGAACACGGGATGCTTAATTTCATCGAGAGACCAAAACCAATTCCTCCTCTCGGTCCCTATCGTAGCCTCTTAATTATAGAGTACTATACCCACCTATACCCACCTTCTTACCCATCCTATAGGGGCCGGCCAAGCTAGCTTGGAGACCAAGCTAGGGCCGGCCATGGTTTGGTTCATGGGTGAATTCATGTGGTCGGCCCTAGCTTGAACTCAAACTTAGGTGGCCAGCCCTATTAAAATAAAAAGGAATTTTAATTTTTAAAATTTTTCTTATGTGGATAACATGATTTAAAAGAGAGTTTAAAAATTTAAATCTTTCATTTTATAAGATTCTACAAAAGATTAAGAGGAGAGTTAAATCTCTTTCCTTATTTGTAGATTAAAAGGTTGATTTTAATTTTGGTAAAAATTTCCTTTTAATTATGTTCATGATTTAAAAGAAAGTTTAAAAATTAAAAATTCTCTTTTATTAGTTTTTACAAAAGATTAAGAAAAGATTTGATATCTTTCCTTATTTGTAGATTGAAAGGAGATTTTAATTTTTAGAGATAACTTTCCTTTTTGGAAATTATCCACATGTTTAAAAGAAAGATTTTAATTTATAAAATTTCTTTTTATTAACCAATCATGAAGGGATTAAAATTATTGAAGAAATTTTTATAAATTTTTAGAAACAAATTAGGAAGTTTTAATTTTTGTTTTAATTAAAACTCTCCTTGTTTTGGGGAAAGAGGTGGCCGGCCAAATAAATTGGAGAAGAGAAAATTATTTTTAATTAAATAAATTTTCCTTTTCATGGCAAAAGAATTAAGGAAGTTTTTATTTAAATTTCTTTATTTACCAAGACCAAGGATTATAAAAGAGGGGGTTGAGGAAGCTTCATGGTGAACGACTCTATTCTTTTTCTTCCTCTCTTTTCTTCCTTGGTGTGGCCGACCCCTAGAGGTTCCCCTTCTCCTTATCTCTTCTCCTTCTTGTGGCCGAGACTTCATCATCTCTTGGAGGCATAGAAGTGGCCGGATCTAGCTTGGAGAAAAGGAGAGAAAGGAGTCTTGTTTCTTGCATCCCTTAGAGCTTGGTTGGTGGAAAAAGTTCTTCATTCTTTGGAAGTTTTTGCTTGGCCGAAACTTGAAGGAAGGAAGAAGAAGGTGCCCTGGTGGTTCTCATCTCGGAAGATCATTGCCCACACAATGTCCGAGGTTAGAAGAGGAATACGGTAGAAGACCTAGAGGTTTTTGTTTGCAAAAGAAAAGGTATACTAGTATTTAATTTCCGCATCATACTAGTTTTATTTCTTTGTAAAAATACCAAATACAAGAGGCATGCGATTCTAGTATTTTGAATTAGTTTTCGATATTGTGTTCTTTTATTTTTCTTTTACTTGTGCTTCGATTGTTCTTTTTGGTTGACCTAAAGTTATTTAAGGAAATTAAATATTAGCTTTCCTTAAAAGGCTTTATCTAGGCGATGGTGGTTGTTCCCATATCCAAGAAGGCCGTGTGCCTCGCCATGCAGTCCTGGAAGCTAATTTTGGAAATTAATATTTAATGGAATTAATAACCTAGGTGATTTGGATCGAACGTGTTAAGTTTCGCAGGAGATCCAAGTCTAAACCTAAAAGAACAAATAAATTAAACTTTGGATCAAACGTGTTAAGTTTCGCAGGTGATCCAAGTTTAATTTAAAAGAACACATGGTAGCTAGGAAAAGGTTCAGACCTTTGTACAAAATTTTTGTACAGTGGAACCATTAGATTTTTCCGAGTAGCAACCAACAATTGGTATCAGAGCTAGGGTTTTGCCTCTGTGTATTTGGTATTAGTTTAATTATGCACATGTCATACATAATTTAGGCAGTATAATAGTAGGATGTGCTAACTTTATGGATGCAGGATCCAACTATTATGGCTTATAGTTATTATGTGTGTGATTGGACCCTTGGACATGTCAAGGGCATTTATTATGTGTGCATGATTGTATTATAAAATACAGCAGGAGCTGTATTTAGTTTTATTAGGATTTATTTTTTTGATCTAGTTACATGTACATTCCTTTTATGGAATATAGGATCGATGGATGTAAATTTTATTTTATGTTCGATCTTGTTTACATGTACATTCCTTCGAGGAATATAGGATCAAAAAATGTAAAATTCTATTTATGTCGCAGATCGAATCTTGTAAGGTGTGGAACCTTTTGAGGACTAGAGGCGCAGCGGAACAAGGAGCAAGATGGATGCGACAACTAGACCCGGTGGCGGTGGCCAAAGATGGCAGCAGCTAGGGTTGGTGACACACGGAGGACAGCAATAGATAAAAGCCATAATAGTTGAAAATTAGTTTTTCTATTTATTTCTTTTTATGCTGTGTTGTGTGTGCTTGTTAGTATGCATGTTAGGTAGACTAGCATAGGCAAAATTCCTCACTTTAAATAACTAAGTGGGAGAGGGATTTATTTTAAATAAATTCCACGATCTCCATTACTGGTTTATAAGTGATGCAACAAGCTTGCGCGTTGGCTCTGAGTGCCTTCCTCCATATCGGATGAGCTTGTTTGTGGATCACTAGATTAAACTTCCATTTTGGATGACTATAGGAAGTTAATTAAGAGCGTGTGATCTTCCCCATCGGAAGGGGCACAATCTTATTAATGGACTTAGTGTCAAGTAATGGTATACACTTAGGCACGTCTAATAGTATCCTCCCCATCGGAGTCACTGCTATTATTTGTGTGACCGAAAAAAACCAACTATTAATTTCTCAAATAAATAGGTTGACAAGATAATAAAATTAAAAACCCCTCTTACAAATATTTGATTTTGTATACGTCCACACTATCGTGGCATACAAAATTTACGGTGTTTGAGGTAATTTTATTTGTCATAAAGATTTATTGACAAGATAATTAATGGGTAAACCCTTCTCTTACAAATGTTTAAATTTGTATACTTCCACACTATCGTGGCATGCAAAATTCACGGTGTTTTAGGTGTTGGTGAATTTAAATAATATTGTTTGAGGAATCAATGTTATTTTAAATTCAAAAGTTTTTACCAAATATTTGATCAAAGACAGATCAACTATTAATTTTATTCATCATAAAGTAAAGTTGACAAGATAATAAAATTAATGGATAAAATCTCCTTTTTTGATTTTGTATACGTCCACACTATCGTGGCATACAAAATTCATAGGGATTTTAAAGAATTGATCTTGACCAAATATTTTTATGATTCTTAGGATTAAAAATGTTTGTCAATTCCCTAGTTGTTATACTATAGAAAAGACTTAGTAGCCCCAATTATAATGATTGGAAATAGGACTTGGACATTAAGGTAGACTGTCTTCTTAGAACTAAGAACAATATAAGTGTATTTAATTCATTAGTTGAAACATGTTTAGTGGTGTTATCTACCAGAACCTGGAGTGTAGATACAGATGCCATTAATCATGTCCGTAATTCATTGCAGGGTTCCAGGAAACCCGACAACTAAATGAAAATAAAAACACCGTCCACATGGGCACTGCTGTAGAAGTGGCAGCTGTTGCAGTGGGAGATGTTTATCCTTTGATAAGAATAAAATATGGATTTTAAGTAATTGTCTTTACGTATCAAGTTTAGAAAGAACTAGTTTTCAGTTTCTAAACTATTCAAAGAACTTGATATTCTGTCTCTTTTAATAAAAAAGTTGTTATTAAGAAAAAGAGGGAAGTTATCTGTTCTGGTACGTTGGTTGGCAATTTATAAATTCAATAACTCCCACGATGCAACAAATGGAAATTAGTAACACATCTTCTAACTTTAAGAGAAAGCAACCTTCGGAAATGAACCAATTATATCTTTGGCATCTAAGGGTAGGATATATTAACTTGAGTAGGATTCATTGGTAGCTGATGAACTTTTGGGTTCATTAGTAGTGGAAATCTTTCCAACCTACGAGTCTTACTTAGAAGGAAAAATAACCAAGAAGCTTTTAAGTCTAAGGGGTTTGGAGTCAAAGATATATAGGAATTGGTTCATTCTGATTTGTGTGATCCTATGACTATCCAGACAAGAGGTAGTTTCAAATATTTTGTCTATTTTATAGACAACTATTTGAGATACAGATACATTTACTTGATGTGCCGCAAGTCTAAGTGCTTTGATTAGTTCAAAGAATACGAGGCTGATGTGGAGAAACGTCAAAGTAAAAGTATCAAGACACTACGGTGAGATCGTAGTGGCAAGTACCTCTTTGGGAGAATTTAGGAGTCACTTATCAGAAGTAGGGATTCAATCCCAACTAACTGCACCTGGTACACCCCAACAGAATGGTGTAGAAAAAGGAAGGTATAAGACTCTTATAGAAATAAGTAGATTGATGATGAGTTATTTAGAAAATTACCAAATTCATTTTAAGGATATACTCTGGAAACGGAAGTGAACATAGTACCTTCCAAAGTCAGAACTCTCTACTCATATAGAATTACTGAATAGGCGTAAGCCTATTTTTGAAGCATATTTAGATTCGGGTAGTCCAGCACATATGCTGAAGAGAGACAATGATAAGTTGGACATGAATTCACTTGTTTGTGAGTTATCCTAGAGAAATTAAAGTAGGTTTATAGTCTTAAAAATCAGAAGATCATTGTCAGCATAAATGACCGATTTTTAGAAAAGGACTATGTAATAAACCATGTGCCCATAAGTAAATTTGTTCTTAAGGAAATAATAAAGGACATGTCTAATCTAGTACCAACTGTACAAGATGAAATATCACAAGAAACTGCAACACGTATCATAAATGATACACAATTACAGACAGTGCCTCATCGTAGTGGGAGGGTTGTCAAACAACCTAAGAGATTCATGTATTGGGAGAGTTTTTGGACTTGATCCCAAATGAACATGAGCCTGATCCCGGACATATGATAAAACACTCCAAGATAAAGATGTAGCATCTTGACAAAGAGCAATGAATATAGAATTAGAATATATGTATTCTAATCTGGAAGCTTGTAGAACCACCAGATGGTGTAAAAGCCATTGGGTGTAAAAAGGTCTACAATAGGAAAAGAAGGATAGACAGGAAGGTGTGAACTTCCAAAGCAAGGCTTGTTGAAAAGGGAAACCTTTTACCAGTAGTCATGTTTTAGCCTATCCGGATTCTTTTATCTAGTGCTGCTCATATGGACTATGAGATTTGGAAAATGGATGACAAGACAGTTTTTCTTAATGGAAGTCTTGAACGAAACATCCATATAAAGCAACCAGAAGGGTTCATTGCAAAGGGCAAAAAACATCTTGTGTTCAAGCTCAATCAGTCTATGGACTGAGGTAAAGCTTCAAGGTCTTGGAACATCCGGTTTATCAAAGTAATCCAGACCTATGGATTTATTTAGTAACCGGATAAGTCTTGTGTATACAAAAGGTGTGATGGAAACGTGGTGGTATTTCTTGTACTATACGTAGATAACATTTTTGGTAGTTGGAAACAATATCAAAATATTGTCAGAAGTAAGAGTATGGTTGTCCAAACAATTCGATATAAAGGACTTGGGAGAATGTATCTATTCTTGAGATCAAAGTAATAAGGGATCACAAGAAAAGAATATTTTACTTATCCCAAGCTTCATATATCGAAAAAAAAAATCCTTGCTCGTTTTAAGCATGCAAAATTCCAAGAAAGGTTTCTTACCTTTTTAGCATGGAGTGACTTTATCTAAAGAAATGTCTCCATAGACATCAAAGAAGATAGAGGAAATGAAGGCAGTTCTTTATGCTTCGGCTATCAGAAGCCTAAAGTATGCTATTCACGAGATCAGAAATCTGTTTTGCCAAGGGCATAGTTAGCAGATATCAAAGTAACCCTGGACAAGGACAGTGGACTGCAGTAAAACATATATTGAAGTACCTTAGAGGCACTAGAGATTATATGCTAGCTTACAAGGTAGTTAATTTGGTCCCTATGGGTTGCATGGATTTTGACTTCCAATCGGATAGGGACAATAATAAGTCAACCTCGGGGTTTTGTATTTACTTTAGGAGGTAAAGTCATAACTATGGAAGAGTGATAAGCATAGGTGTTTTTCTGGACTCCACCATAGAAGCTTAGTATATGGCAAGCCTCTGAGGTAGCCATAAAAGCTGAATGACTCAATAACCTCAAGATAGACTTAGATATGATTTCTGGTTTGTCCAAAGATTATTACAATTTATTGTAATAATATTGGTGCAGTAGCAAACTCAAAGAAACCATAAGTCTATAAGGCAAGTAAACACAATAGAGCGCAAGTATCACCCAATACGAGAAATCGTATAAACGAGGAGAAGTTGTTGCTGCCTAGATTGCATCAGGTGATGACCTATAGATCCTTTCACTAAGGTCTTTAAGGAAAGAGCTTTTGATGGGCATGTTGAAGGGTTGGGAATCAGATGTATGGCAACAGATATAACAGCTTAGTCTTTTAGTATAAGTGGGAGATTGTTAGGATGTATACTAAAAGCCTAGCTTTCGGTATAAACATTTATCTAGAAATAAGAATCACATTGGTCAAATGTCTACATTTATGATAAATGTAGTTGTTTAATTAATTTATATTGTAGATAACATGGTGTGTGGTGTCACACACAGAGGATCATTTTATCAGTACCTTATAAATTATAAACAGTAGCTCACGACCATGATGGAAAGGAACAAACCATTGGAAGGTCGTAGTGTAATTAGGTATTAGTTTATCTTAACTATATAATTACACTAGTACACTTAGAGTGTATTGAGTAGGACCATTAGAGGTCGTTTCTTTTAATACTGACTTTATAAAGGAACAAAGACCTCAGTTATTATGGAAGTGTGTGCTCTTAATCCTAATATAATAACAAGCACATATATTTGATATTTATTTCTTTAATTTATCAATGGGTGAGATTTAGTTCGATAAATCAATAAGCCCGATAAGTTGGGAAATGATATCACTTATAGTGTGTGTTGTTGATTATAGAAGGAAACTGTGTCCTAGTGATCTAGGTTAAGAATGTCCCCAAGAGGAGCTCATAAGGATTGTCATGTTAAACCCTGCAGGTGGACTTAGTCCGACATGACGATGAAGTTGAGTGGTACTACTCTTGGAGCTAGATATTAATTAAGTGAGTTGTCAGTAACTTACTTAATTAGTGGACATTTGTTATCTTAAACACAGAAAAACTAATACACTCATAATAAGAAGGAGCCCAAAAATGTAATTTGGGATTGGTGCGGTAGTTCAATAATAATTCTTTAGTGGAATGAATTATTATTGATGAAATTAAGTTGTGTGTTCGGGGCGAACACGGGATGCTTAATTTCATCGAGAGACCAAAACCAATTCCTCCTTTCGGTCCCTATCGTAGCCTCTTAATTATAGAGTACTATACCCACCTATACCCACCTTCTTACCCATCCTATAGGGGCCGGCCAAGCTAGCTTGGAGACCAAGCTAGGGCCGACCATGGTTTGGTTCATGGGTGAATTCATGTGGTCGGCCCTAGCTTGAACTCAAGCTTAGGTGGCCGACCCTATTAAAATAAAAAGGAATTTTAATTTTTAAAATTTTTCTTATGTGGATAACATGATTTAAAAGAGAGTTTAAAAATTTAAATCTTTCCTTTTATAAGATTCTACAAAAGATTAAGAGAAGAGTTAAAATCTCTTTCCTTATTTGTAGATTAAAAGGTTGATTTTAATTTTGGTAAAAACTTTCCTTTTAATTATGTTCATGATTTAAAAGAAAGTTTAAAAATTAAAAATTCTCTTTTATTAGTTTCTACAAAAGATTAAGAAAAGATTTAATATCTTTCCTTATTTGTAGATTGAAAGGAGATTTTAATTTTTAGAGATAACTTTCCTTTTTAGAAATTATCCACATGTTTAAAAGAAAGATTTTAATTTATAAAATTTCTTTTTATTAACCAATCATGAAGGAATTAAAATTATTGAAGAAATTTTTATAAATTTTTAGAAACAAATTAGGAAGTTTTAATTTTTGTTTTAATTAAAACTCTCCTTGTTTTGGGGAAAGTGGTGGTCGGCCAAATAAATTTGAGAAGAGAAAATTATTTTTAATTAAATAAATTTTCCTTTTCTTGGCAAAAGAATTAAGGAAGTTTTTATTTAAATTAACTTATTTGCCAAGACCAAGGATTATAAAAGAGGGGGTAGAGGAGGATTCATGGTGAACGACTCTATTCTTTTTCTTCCTCTCTTTTCTTCCTTGGTGTGGTCGGCCCCTAGAGGTTCCCCTTCTCCTTCTCTCTTCTCCTTCTTGTGGCCGAGACTTCATCATCTCTTGGAGGCATAGAAGTGGCCGGATCTAGCTTGGAGAAAAGGAGAGAAAGGAGTCTTGTTTCTTGCATCCCTTGGAGCTTGGTTGGTGGAAAAAGTTCTTCATTCTTTGAAAGTTTTTGCTTGGCCGAAACTTGAAGGAAGGAAGAAGAAGGTGCCTTGGTGGTTCTCATCTCGGAAGATCATTGCCCACACAATGTCCGAGGTTAGAAGAGGAATACGGTAGAAGACCTAGAGGTTTTTGTTTGCAAAAGAAAAGGTATACTAGTATTTAATTTCCGCACCATATTAGTTTTATTTCTTTGTAAAAATACCAAATACAAGAGGCATGCGATTCTAGTATTTCGAATTAGTTTTTGATATTGTGTTCTTTTATTTTTCTTTTACTTGTGCTTCGATGGTTCTTTTTTGTTGACCTAAAGTTATTTAAGGAAATTAAATATTAGCTTTCCTTAAAAGGCTTTGTCAAGGCGGTGGTGGTTGTTCCCATATCCAAGAAGGCCGTGTGCCTCGCCATGCAGTCCTGGAAGCCAATTTTGGAAATTAATATTTAATGGAATTAATAACCTAGGTGATTTGGATCGAACGTGTTAAGTTCCGCAGGAGATCCAAGTCTAAACCTAAAAGAACAAATAAATTAAACTTTGGATCAAACGTGTTAAGTTCCGCAGGCGATCTAAGTTTAATTTAAAAGAACACATGGTAGCTAGGAAAAGGTTTAGACCTTTGTACAAAATTTTTGTACAGTGGAACCATTAGGTTTTTTCGAGTAGCAACCAACAAAAAATTGACATGTATTGATCACACTGTTGGTGCGGAAAGCATCCGACGATCGAACCCAAGTTTTGATAATGGAAAAGGGTTCAAAGTTAAGTCTTGTTGTTATCTAACATGTTGAATGAGTGTCTCAGGAAAGTCCTAACTGCGGTTAGGCAGGTGAAAACCCTAGGGGTGGTAACCCTAGGTCCTAGGGGGCGGTAACCCTAGGTGGAGAAAAGTCCTAGCTGCGGTTAAGCAAAGGGAAAACCCTAGGGGGTGGTAACCCTAGGTCATAGGGGGTGGTAACCCTATGCGAAAAGTCTTGGCAGGTCGATGGCTTCAGGCAAAAGTCCTAGGGGTGGTAACCCTAGGTGGAAAGTCCTGGTGTCGCGAACCAGGTGAAAGACTGGACTAGCCGGGAAGCGGATGTCCAGCAGAAAGTCTGGAAGCGTCGAGTGCTGAGTAAAAGTCTAGTCAATCTGGAGGATCGCACTGGCAAAAGGTAAATCTCCTGAGTGGAGTAGGTGAGGACGCGTTCCCCGTAGAGGGAACAGTAGGCGTCGGGTCGACCTAGGGTTTCCGGACGGAAACCCGAAGTCAGGCTCGGATAGTCCAGAGACTATCATTATCACTTCTATTATGCTTTATGTGCTAACTTTGTGCTGCAGGATATATTTGGGATTAATGTATCTTGCAGGGACCAAAGTGCAAAGATTAACCTCGGATGAACAGTGTCCGAGGCGCCTCCATGGAGCTTGGAGGCGCCTCAGGTGCAAAAGCTGACTTGGCCGCGAAGCAGGGCTGAAGGCGCCTCGGTTGGCTATGGAGGCGCCTTGGAAGGCGCCTTGGAAGGCGCCTTGAAGACCTATGAAGGCGCCTTCAAGGTGATAAGCGCATAACGGTCAGCGCTCATCTGCACGGTGGACTCGGTGCTTTGGAGGCGCCTTTGGAGGCTTCCAAGGCGCCTTGGACACCCTTTATAAGGGGGTTTTGAGTAGCACCTCAAGATATCTGATTCCAAGTGATCGTGCTTCAATCGGCTGCTAAACGCGACATCCCGAGAAAGCTTCAACTCGACTCGACGACCCGACACTTCGATTTCCTTAGATTCTGTCGTCGGTATTGTATTTCTTTAGTTGGCAAATTGTTCTAAGTTTGTAATATTCCTCGAGCTTATAGTTGTTGCCCACGGAAAGCGATCAAGGATCGCGGGCCTTCGAGTAGGAGTCGCCTTAGGCTCCGAACGAAGTAATTCCTTGTGTCTCTGTGTTTCTTTATTTTATTTCCTCTTATTATTTCGTTGCACGTTTTAAACTCCGATAGTTTTCTGATAATTGAAAAACGAAATAGCCGCGAGCGCTATTCACCCCCCCCCCCCTCTAGCGCGGTCTCGATCCAACACACATTTCATGTAATTTTTACTCTACACATCTATATCTTGATCTACATCATTAATAACATTGGTATTGTGATTACTGTTGGAGCTTGTTGCGATCATATACAGTAGCTATGACCGCTTTAGTCCTATACCAATGAAGTTAATGGACCAGATTGTTTACAGGGGTATCTTGTACCCATAAAGTTTGAATCAACTAAAGTTTTACTTGTATTTCACATATAACTCACATATGGCCTAAATGAGAGATTGTTGGATATAATTATCCCTAATTAGGTGGGATTATTTATAAGTGGCACATGTGAATAGATCTAAATCTGTTTAAGTGATCTAACTTAAAATTATTAGATTTTCAGATTATTGGATATAGATCTCATATGTGTAGAACCCATTACCCGCATCTATTATCATCTATAGGCTGATAATGGATGTGCACTATATAATGGGTTGGTCCCCAGAGGATTAGGACATCTTTTTGAGACGTCTCTTCGTTCTCTATTGACGAAGAGGATTCGACGCAGTCAACCTTAACTCCTCCGGAAGACCAATCTTCTTCTCTTTCTTCTTCTTCTATAGGATTGTCGGATCGACAAGCTCTACACAAAGAATAATGACAATTCCAATGCATTCAGGTTCTTTGAAATTACAATATTTATGTATTTACCTTTTTATGTCATGTTCTCGATGAAATGAAGATCCATGCTTATATGTTTTTGTTTTTCCTATATGAATTCTTATTTTGGCTGTCTAGAATTCATGCGGCTTAGGTTTTACAAGAACTATCATCTAATCATTGGATTAGCTATTGATTTCTTTGAACTAAATTTTTAAAATTATTTTTAAATCTACAGAGATTGTAACAACAATTTTAAATGAAACACTTCTGCCTCTGAACAATAACAATGCTATCTTCAAGCATCTCGAGAAAGAAGGTGGAGCTGAAGTGTTTATACAAAGATCATTCTGATCAGTATGTATAGAGGAAAATAAATAAAAGAAAATAGAATAGAATAGAAGGAAGGAAAACCAAGGGATAAAAAAATTAAAGAGTATTATCTCTTACTCAATGAAGTTGCTCATCGATTGCAAAGACTATATAATGTTGAAGTCCCCAATCATGGCGAAGTTTATTTGGAGATATTCTTCTTTATACAGTCATCTCATCAGTTTTATTCCTCCAACTCTCTCAATTTTCATTCATTGATTTTTTTTTTCTTTTCTTATCTAGTCTTTTTCTTGTTCTCTTATTTTCTGCATAATACAACTTAATAAATCCTTTTGATTCATGCATGTTACGATTATATAGTGATGAAGAATTAGAAAATTAGTAAGCTTATGGTAGTAAAATGTTATGAGTTGTATTGAGTGAACCCTACTTCCATGTTTGAGTGTGAGAGTTACAATAGGTACATTTATCTTATGAGATTGAATCATTCTTAATTTTTCAAATAGATGAGATGACCATGTTTATTGATTATTGTAGGGATTGTATTCATGATTATTTTGATCTTTAGATGATCTTAGTTAAATTCCTTCTACTATCTTCTAGGTATTACTAGAAAATTATTAGAGAGATGATTTTTAATTTATTTCTTAGTTTTATTTGCTTACTCAGGACGTGCAAGAATAAGTATAGGGCATTTAATAACTATCATTTTATCACATTATTTAGGATCCTATACTCATGTTTTTAGCTGATTGTGTGTTTAAATTCGTATTTATATCATATTTCATGAGTTTGGATTCATTTAGAGTTTTGATACGATTTATCTTAATTTTTTGGAATTATGTGCTAATTTGTAAAATTGATTTTGTAGGCGATTAAGGAGAAGGACTAACTTTGATTGATCTAGACAGTTCATCTAAGATCTAAAGACATCTAGGTCATCTATAATGATTTAGTCTATCCAAGTCAAAGATAGAGTAGATTAGGACTACTAATCTATATCTGAAGCTTTTGATCTAGATCTAAATTAATTCAGACATTGATCAAGATCTAGAGAATTATGAACCATTGATTCAGATCGAGAAGATTTAAAAGAGAAGCTATAGTACCTTTGGCTTGTTCGTTAAATTGGAACAGTAGCAGGCCCGAAGAAATTGAGGAGAGGAGATAAGTGATTCCCTCCCATTAATCACCTTCGGCCAACTTCCACTCATTCTCCTCCACCAACACCATTCGTCGAGAGGGAAAGGATTTTTCCTTCCTCCGGTGATCATCCACCCACCTATCCTCTATCATCCCAATCCCATTTGGTGATTCTTCATCACCGATGATTTCATCTTCTTCTTCGATCATCGCCGGAGCTCTCCACCTTCCTTCTCATTACAGAGGTCATGGGCTTTTCCTTACTTCTCGAATTCCACCTCCAAGCCACCAATCGAGGTCTAGCCATCTCTTCATTCATTCCATCGCCGATCGCTGGATGTCAACTCCACCACCGGGGTTACCAAGTTCTTGGGATTTTCCAACTTGGACAAAATCCTAATTCCATTCTTCTTCACAACTTAGCATCAAATGATCTCCATCAGCAATTGGATCTTCAATAGGGCATCATCAGAGTCTTCATCTTCACCATCCATTAGCCGTAATTGATACAAGTTAAGAGAAAACCCTAGCTTGGTTTGTGAACAAAATTCTATCAAGAGAACACATTATTGATTGATTTGTAGTTCCTTTTCTTCTACTTGATTTGTTTAATTGTGAACACATTTAGTTCAAGTCCCTCATGCAATGGAAGTTAGATATCTTTGAATTCATTCCTATACTTGTTGTTTGCTTGGGATTGTTAATGTCTTGGTTAACTTGATCACTTCATTATCTCTATTGAAGTTAGATGTAATGAGATTTGGGTTAGTTGAATAGGATTTGTTACTTCCCTTACTTAGATTTGAATTGGTTCTTGTTTAGGATAATTCGTAAATGTTGTTTACAACTTGGTTAGATTTTAGGATTCATGTAGATTAGCATGTCTTACTTACGGTTCAATGAATTTTCTTACAATGTAGTTTAACAAGGTTCGGTTTAATTAGTTGCATTATTTCATGCTTGTCATTATTTCCATTGTGTTCGTAGATTAGTTCACTTTCTTAACAATTGTATTCATTACTTTTTATTGTCATTAGACTTAGCATTTCAAAACCAACTCCAAACTCCAAACCAATAACAACTCAATCCTAAGCTTTATCATCATCAACTACATTCTTATGAGAGACGATCCAGGTCATTTCTTATACTATATTAGTATAGTGGAGGTTTCAGTACTTTATTTAATACCTATTTTATGATAAGATTGGGTTTATCACTGATGTGGGGATATTTCCTATCAGGAATGTTCCCAAAGTATATGAGATGATGTGGAGATATTTCAAAAGTGTATGAGCTAATGCGGAGATGGTCCTGATTGGGGATGTTTTAAAAATGTATGGTTCTAGCTGGCTCACCTAATGTATATCACATGTCCCCACACCTGGTAGGGTCGCAAAAGCATTGACAAGGCTCGACCAGAGGTTCGCATTCTGCCATGGCAGACTCAAGTCATGTGTTTTGCCAATAGTACCACACCTTCCCACATCTTTTTAACTTCTAACCAACGATTGGATGAATGTATGCTATTCTATACGATTACTATGACTAAGGTGCCACTGACTGATGATCACTAGAGGTCTTGATGTCATCTTGCTTTACTAGCTACTTCGTTAGCTATCAGATCATATGCTCTATAGTGGGTTTGATCTCCACCACTCGTTCATTCGCCTCTTCACGGAAATAGGTACATATGTATAAAATCTGATTTGTGAGGTAAAGTCTCCCAAACCGAATGTCAAACCATACAAGGTAGCAAGGAGTTTATCCTCTACAGTTGAGGTAAACTCCATGATCACCATTCTATAATCTTACAAACTCATGCAAACTACCACACCATTATGCATCACATGGCCACAATCCACCCATTGTGATGTTTACAAAACATCTCATAAAAATATTATGGAAGACCCAATCCTCCATCGCCCGACCAGCTCCTTTAGCTGTATTTCCCGGCTGGGTGTTAGTAGCCCAGTTTGTTTCCCTGCACACACACCATCATATCCTAGTCTTCCATTCATGCCCAAGTCTGCCATCTATGTCCTGGTTAGTTTATTGCCTTTTCATCATCATGATCGACCATCAGACCAACCAACCATGCATGGAGAATCCGGTCATCCATTCGGACTGGTTAGTCATTTACCCCGCCCAGTCATACAGACCATCTAGCTAATCAACCTCCTCTATCCATCCTCCATCGCTCGACCAGCTCCTTCAACTGTATTTTTCGATCGAGTATTAATAGCCCGGTTTGTTTCGCTGCATGCACATAGTCATATCTCGATCAGCCATTCATGGCCAAGTCTGCCATCTATGTCCTGGTCGACTATATGTTCCGGTCGATCATTCATGTGCCGCCTGGGTATTAACTGCCTGGTTTGTTACATTGCACACACACAGCCATATCTCAATCAGCCATACATGCCTGATGTTAGTTAGAGCCCTAGAGCCAATCATTTGATGATTGTATTATGGACTTATTGTATCATATTCTTATATATAAATAAAGGCATTTGTTTTGGTTATTATACTTACTTGTATTGGTGCCAAATAAACTAAGTATAATAGCGTCCTTGAGTAGAAGGTTCTCACCTATATCAATCGGTTAGTTGAACCGATAGTAAGATGATATAGGGAACACTACTCTTAATCATTCATAGTCGAGTATTAACATTCAGGGACAATGTTAATGCAATAAGACTAGCATGTAGGTCAACTCGATGACTTGATCTCACAAGTCATGGATATAGAGATATCAAGTTGGCACATGAGTATGTATTGTAGAATGTATACTGAATGACCCGCCATGAGAAAGTATCATGGATCATTATATGAGTGTCATATACTTTCTCATGTGACTATTAGTATGACTACTAGTCCTTAGACATGAAGTCACCATGGTTCCCTACATAAGGAGTTATGTACTTTGGTTTCGTCAAACGTCACCCGTAACAGGGTGGACTATAAAGGCGATTACTGGGTATGTAACGAATTATGCAGAGGGATGTGAGTGATATAGATGGGATCTATTCCTCCTATATGACAGGAGCAACATCGATATTCTTGATAGAGTGACACCACGAAGTGCATGGCCATGCCCAAATGAGTCAATATGAGATATTGAGCTCATTTGATTTAGTGAGTCTACTTGGAGTTCAAGATTTAGATTGGTTAGAGGATGACACGGTCTGTGCCTCACATTGATCAATCTAGATGTCTAGGATAGAAGGACACTTGTCATTGTTAGGACCTTCGGATGGCTAGAGAGGGGGGGGTGTGAATAGCCTCCTTTAAAAATCCAATCAATTTCCTCACAAGAGTTTGTTAGCACAGCGGAAATAAGTAAAATGAAAACTGATGCAAGGAAAAGAACAAACCACCACTAACAAAACGATGTACGAGGTTCGGGGATAACTTGCCCCTACTCCTCGGCGTGTCCGTAAGGTGGACGATCCCTTGATCTTTCGGTAGATCACACCCCGGACAAAATCCGGCTAAGTGTTTCTCCTTCTCGGTGGAGTAACCTCTCCACAAAAGTCACAGAATTGATTTGAAAACAAAGCACAATGACTTACAGAGTTTTGGTGGCTGAAGTAATGAACCAATGAAACTTACAGCCACGAAGTGAAAAACGCAAAGACAGAAGGAAGCTTCAGCCAAGAGCTCAACGACACAGCCTCTTGCTTGAGCGACAGAGAGTTTTTCCAGAACCTTAACAAACCTCTCTTCTTCCTCCTTCTTATTCTGCTTTCTCACTGTCCCGAATCACTGTCACCTGTGTCGAATCACTGCAACCAACTCAGACATCGCCAATCACTCTTCCTTCTCATCTGGTTCTCTGAACTCACACCAATACCATCCATGGTCTTCACTGGTGTCTCTGAGATCGAACCAATGAGCAAGAGTCCAACTGATCGCGGCCAGTGACCGTTGAAACTCGAATTGTATCACTTGCGGTGAAATACAGTGTAAAGGGCGCTTGTTCTTATTCTTCTGATGGAGATTCATTTGAAATTAACCAATGGCACGATACCTGCAACCTGCAACTTAAAAATCTCACAGCAGATAATTTGATCAGGTGAATCAGAAGTGAATCAGAAATATCAGAGAAGCAGCAGACACAAACAACATATTGTGGATCGGTCAACAGACCGATCCATAGCTCTCTGGACCGATCAGGACTCATCCTGATAGGTCTGGGAAGTGTCTGATCGGTCTGTGGACCGATCAGCCTATGGGTTGATCGGTCCACAGACCGATCCACCCTAGCGCTTTGAGTCCCAGCGCATCCCAGCGCTTCTTTCTGATCGGTCTGTAGACCGATCAGATAACCCACAGAATGCTTCTGAGTGGTTACTGATCGGTCCACAGACCGATCAGATAACCCACAGAAACTTTCTGTGTGGTTCCTGATCGGTCACGAGACCGATCAGGTGACTCATGTATCACTGGATCGGTCTGCCGACCGATCCAGACAACCAGAGTATCACTGGATCGGTCAACAGACCGATCCAATGTCCTTGTGTTAGTTTTAGAGCCTCTCTGCCCTAAACCCTAACGTCTTCCTGGTCCAGAGAACGAGCTACCAAGCCCTCTCTGACCTAGTTCGGAGAACGAGCTGCCGAGCCCTCTCCGACTTCGTCCGGTCCAGAGAACGAGCTACTGAGCCCTCTCTGACCTAGTCCGGAGAACGAGCTGCCGAGCCCTCTCCGACTTCGTCCGGTCCAGAGAACGAGCTACCGAGCCCTCTCTGACCTAGTCCGGAGAACGAGCTGCCGAGCCCTCTCCGACTTCGTCCGGTCCAGAGAATGAGCTACTGAGCCCTCTCTGACTTTGCATGCCAAGTATCCGTACTTGGACTTTTCCTCTCCTTGATCATCAATCAGTTTAAGTTTAATTAATATCTGATACAAACTTAAATCAGTGTCAACATCAAAACAACAGCCAGGTCAGACTGTATCAACAATCTCCCCCTTTTTGTTGTTTGACAACACGATTTAAGTTTAGATCAGAAATGTTCATATTTCCATATTTCCCTAATTTTTAGGGGAATCAAGATCCTCCCCCTAAGACAGATACAACACCATGTAAGGATAGGGGAATAAAGGTCCTCCCCCTAAAGCCAAACTTTCATTTATCTCTAAACTTAGTTATTCTCTCCCCCTTTGTCAAACACCGAAAATGTGCGAATTAGGTAAGAAAACTTTAAAAGACTCCCCCTTAACCCATACTGTCTTTTTCTTAATTCACCTAGAACACCCTCTAAGTGTATTATAAGGCAGTGATAAAGAAATAAGAGACATACAAGACATGGCATATAAACAGCATATTAAAAACCAATAAGGAGTGAAACATAAAGAAAGAAAATAAACAGCATAAATAGAAGAAATCAGTAAGTATCCAGGACAGACATGCATATCCAACAACCAACATCCAAAACATAGACAGTCAAAATGACATCATAGAACAATGTATATCAATCAGCCTCCTCATCATGAGGAGCATTAGCATCATCAACGGGAGGAGTGGGTCCCTGAGGTGGCATGCTGCCGCTCGAGGATGGATAGACCGGGAAATCCTGCGGAGGTGGGTATCTGGCCATCCATCCCATAATCGCCTGATGTATCGCCAATTGCTGACTGCGTAAATCATCGTAGCGCTGGTCAATCCGGACGCGCAGCCCGTGAAGCTCAGCAACCAGCTCGGCGATCTGCCAGCGCAGATCAGGATCTGCCTCTCCATCGTCAGCAGGAGGAGCAGCAGCAGCAGCAACTTGTCGTGGAGGTCCCCGTGGTAACTCACCTAGAGCTCTCACATCCTTCCACCAAACATCCCCATTTTGTCCTATGATTCCAGACTTGGAAAATGCCCGCTTCCCAAGTCTGCAATCCTGTCTGACCATCTTAACTATTCTACCCTTAGAGACATCAATCTGAAGGGTCTCGAGCCAATATGTAATTATATGCCCATAAGGCATATAAACAGTGTAGCCGCTCGGCTCACTATAGGAGATGATCGAAGAGTAGATGCTAGATATGATGTCAAAGTCGAGACGCCGACGCAATCCATAAAGCATCAGGCAATGATATGGGTGGATCTCAGACAATGGTTTAGATGTGATAGGCAGAAGGCAGTTTGTGACAATTTTAAAAAGAATGTAGTCTTGAGGAGATAATCTCAAGGCTGCAAAAGTAGGAAAGTCAACACCTAGCTCATCAAGGCCACCCGGTCTAGGATGTCTGAAGAAGTACTCATAAATATCGTCAGATGAGATATCAAAGGGTGGAGGTAAAGGATCTGGTAAATCAGGAAATATCGAAAAGACATTACCGGAACACCTCCGACAATCGAGATATTCAAAGAAGGATGAGAAACTGAAATCAAGAGTCCGCTTAGCAACTCTTATTTTATAACCTACATCATTAGGAGCCTGATGAAGGTTGTTATAAAACTCAGAGACCAAGTCATAGTTGATATCCCATTCTAAGTAGACAAGTGAGTCAAGTTTGTAGTAGGCAATGATTTCAGACACAATTGGACAAAATTCGTCCATGAATCTACGATCTACAGACCTACAAGGGAGTAATTTAAAGGTTCTTTGTCTAAAAGCTTCCTCAAAATTTTGGTTCAGGAATCTCCCGGAAACAGATGGTTAAGGTCAGGAAGGAGCCTTAGACTTCGACTTCTCAGGTGACTTAGACGTCCCCTCACCCACTGGTTTCTTTCTAAGAGTTAACAAAGTGATATAATGGGGCAAGTAAATGAGCACCGGAGCCACCTGAAACAAAAACCACAGATATGGTTAGAAATGAGATCGAAATGCCAAGTTCTAGAGAAGTAAGGAGTTACCTTGGTGCCATTGAAGATTTGGCTAGAGCTTTGGCTAGGGTTCCAGCGTGCAAAGAGAAGAGAGGAGGTGAGGTGTAGGGGAGAGGCGACTAGGGCTTCCGCGTGAAGAGGGAGAAGAAAGGATCGGGAAGTTTTAAGGGTTTTCTGATGGGTGTACAGTTGATGAAATGATCGGACGGCTGTCCGATTAGGAGGTATCAGGAGCCTCCTGATCGGTCCATGGACCGATCCAGGAACATCCTGATCGGTCTGTAGACCGATCAGGAGACGATCAGTACTCGCTGATCGGTCCCTGGACCGATCAGGGAACTTCCTGATCGGTCGGTAGACCGATCAGATAATGATCAGTGGCCACGTACTGGGTTGATCTGATCGGTCTCCGGACCAATCAGGGAACTCCCTGATCGGTCTGTAGACCGATCAGAAAGTGATCAGTAGCGGGCTCTGCGTGCCAGGCTGACCTGATCGGTCCGTAGACCGATCAGTGTCTGATACTTAGATCTCTCCAGTAGTTTCAGTAACTGAAATTAGATAGAGATGTTCGATAGTTCGTGGAAGTTTCTCTAGGAAAACTTCCAAGTTCAGAACCTAGAACCTGGAGGATCTACAAGTATAACGATTACCTAAAAATTATGGTCTGAACTTGTTTATAGCCCTAAAGTTGCAGACATTTAGAAAATAAACAACTTAAGGCCTGAAAGCTGAAATTTTTGACCTTTGTTATGTTCAGTTTCAAGTTTGTCAAAATATAACCAACTTGCTATCATTCTTTCAAGGACTTGTCCTAGTATCAATCAAAATCATGTAAAGCATCGTTCAAGTGTATCAAACAGTCCATCAACCAAAGTTTCATAATTTCTAGGTAAAGGTCCAACCAAGTTTCCTTGGTTGGAATATATGAGTAAGATCTAGGAACCAAATACACATGAATTATGTAATGGCCTTCCCCATACTCAATTTATGTCTCTTCAACCTAATTATTCAAGGGATGCATGATACATTTTGAATAATTCGGCTGATCCTAGCATCTCACCCCATTTCTAGCAAACAAAAATCATTTGTTAAACCTTATAGTTTGTATGAGATGTTCCCAAGTTGCCCAAATTAATTTCCCTATTTCTCTTGTTGTTTTAATTGTCCTTATTAATCATGATGAAGTCCTAATGGCCTATTGAGCCAAACACATTCCCAATTCTCTCCTCAAATGACTAAATTCATTTTCCGGAAGAGGTTTGGTGAAAATATCGACTAGGTTTGACTTTGACTCAACATAGGTGAGTGCAATGTCTCCCCTAGCTACGTGATCTCTAATGAAGTGGTGACGCACTTCAATATGTTTGGTCCTTGAATGATGGACTGGGTTTTTTGTTAGGTTTATTGTGCTGATGTTGTCACACAACACTTGCACTCCCTTATACGAAAGTCTATAATCTTCTAGAGTGTGGATCATCCACAACAATTGTGATACACTCTCTCCCATGGCAATATATTCAGCCTCGGTCGTGGAGAGAGCAACACAATGTTGCTTCCGACTTGACCAACTAACTAATGATGAACCTAAAAATTGGCAACCCCCACTAGTGCTTTTCCGATCCAATTTGCACCCAGCGTAATCGGAGTCGGTATAACCTATCAAGTCAAAAGACTCCGTGCGAGGGTACCATAGACCTACTCTAATTGTGCCCTTAAGGTATCTCAGAATTCTCTTAATTGCAATTAAATGAGATTCCTTGGAACAGACTTGATATCTAGCGCACATGCCCACAGCAAAAAGTATGTCCGGCCTACTAGCTGTGAGATATAGAAGACTACCAATCATGCTTCTATATTGCATTAGATCAACTGGTTTTCCACTCTCATCATTTTCTAGACGAGTGCTCGTCGCCATTGGAGTGGATACTTCCTTAGAGTCACTCATTTTGAATTTCTTGAGCATCTCTTGAGTATATTTTGTTTGATGGACATAAATACCATCTCGAGTTTGTTTGATTTCAAGTCCAAGAAAGAATGTCAATTCTCCCACCAGACTCATTTCAAACTCACTTTCCATGTGAGTAATAAATTCATTCAAATAGCCCTTGTTGTTTGAGCCACAAATTATATCATCAACATACACCTGGGCTACAAATATGTTTTCACCATCTCTACGCAGAAATAGTGTTGGGTCTATTTGACCTCTCACAAAACCCTTTTCTAATAAGTAAGTTGACAACCTTTCGTACCATGCTCGAGGTGCTTGTTTAAGCCCATAAAGAGCTTTCTTGAGCTTGTACACGTGGTTTGGAGCTTCGGTATTCACAAACCCCGGTGGTTGTTCAACATAGACCTCTTCTTTAATGAAACCATTTAAGAAGGCTGATTTAACGTCCATTTGATAGAGCTTGAAACCTCTATGTGCAGCAAAAGCTAGCATTAAACGAATGGACTCTAATCGAGCCACGGGAGCATAAGTCTCATCATAATCGAGGCCTTCGACTTGACTATAGCCCTTGGCTATAAGTCTTGCCTTGTTTCTCACTACTTCTCCCTTTTGGTTTAACTTATTTTTGAAGACCCATTTGGTTCCAATAATGGTGGTCTTCTTAGGTCTAGGAACTAAGTCCCACACTTGGCTCCTTTCAAATTGACCTAACTCATCTTGCATAGCTATGATCCAATCAGGATAATGCAATGCCTCATCAACTAATTTTGGTTCGATTTCTGAGATCAAGGCGACCTCATTAGACTCATTTCTAAAGAATAACCTAGTCCTAAACCCTTGTTGAATGTCTCCCACAATCTGGTCTTGGGGATGACTAGAGGCTATCCTATATTGCCTTGGTGTTGACGGTGCCTCATGAGTGATCTCACTAGACACATGCAAGGGCTCGGTATCAGGTAAAGGGTCAAACTGAGCTCTCTCTTGCCTTTGCTCATCGTCATCGGAATCAACTTCGACTCTCTCTATGTTTTGATCATTTAAACTTAGATTTCTAAGTTCAAATTGAATTTCTCCTACATCCCTTGATTGATCATTTGATTTAGGGATTTCTTCAAATGCTACATCCGAGGACTCTTCAATCAATTTAGTCTTATTGTTGTAGACTCGATAGGCTTTGCTGGTGAGAGAGTACCCGACTAGTACCCCTTCGTCAGCCTTAGCCGTGAACTTTCCAAGATGATCCTTGGTGTTCAAGATAAACACCTTACAACCAAACACCCTAAGATGTTTAATTGTAGGGGGTTTCCCAAACCAGAGTTCATGGGGAGTCTTTCCTAAAAACCTATGTATCAAGACTCGATTTTGCACATAGCAAGCGGTATTTACTGCTTCAGCCCATAAGTAGCTCGGTAATGAGTACTCATTGAGCATGCTTCGTGCAGCCTCTTGCAAGACTCGGTTCTTTCTCTCCACAGCCCCATTTTGTTGTGGGGTCCTTGGAGTAGAGAACTCATGCCTATATCCTTTTTCTTGACAAAATTCTAAAAATCTATGGTTTTGAAATTCTCCACCATGATCACTTATAATTGTTTTAATTGTTGTCGATTTTTCATTTTCAGTTCTTCTACAAAAAGAAACAAAAACATCTATGGTTTGATCCTTCTTTTTTTCAAAAAGAAGGTCCATGTATATCTAGTAAAATCATCAATGATCACTAAACAGTATCTACTCTCATTCAATGAAATAACATTACTGCAATCAAACAAATCCATATGCAATAAATCTAAAGCAATAGATGTACTTACAGCGCTTTTACTTTTATGAGCTACTTTTGTTTGCTTACTCTTTTGACATGCATCACATAGTTTTGTCTTTTGATACTTGATGCTTGGTAAGTCTCGCACTAATCCTTTGTTGGCCAGCTTTCGAATGCTCTTCATGTTTACATGGGCCAACCTTCTATGCCACAGCCATGATTCTTCTTCTTTTGACATGAAACACTTAGCAGAGGCATTAGTAGCACTTTTAAAGGATACTTGATAAATGTTGTCTACCCTTGTGCCTACTAGTACCGTGTCAAGTGTGTCAATGTGTTTGACCAGACATTGACTTGAATGAAACTCAATTGTGTAACCCGTATCACACAATTGGCTGACACTTAGGAGATTAAAAGTCATCCCCTTGACTAGAAGGACATTTTTGATTTGGAGACATTCGGATATTTGAATATCTCCAACTCCTATAACCTTAAGGTTACCATTATTACCAAAGGACACATTACCTCTATTTTTGTTTTGAAGGGTAGTAAAGAGTGACTTGTCCCCGGTCATGTGCTTAGAGCATCCACTATCAACAAACCAAGTTGATAGATGCTCCCCCTTGACAAATGCCAACAAGACACGAAAGATAGATGTTTTAGGTACCCAAATCTTGGGACCTAATGCATCTACAATGAAAGACCTAGGAACCCATGCCTTGGTCACACCCTTCCTAGTCTCATGAACCCTAGAAGCATGTGATCTATGAAATTGGGTTCTAGACACTAAGGAAATGAAACTAGACTCCTTAGGTTGATATCCTAATCCAGCCTTGTTGTAGACCGCCCTTTGGGCATTTAGAATCATATCTAAGGTCTTAGAGCTAGTTGAGAATTTCTCAAGCATTTTCTTGAGTTTCTCAACTTCACTCTTTAGAGCTTTGTTTTCATCCTCAAGAAGCTCTTGATGAAGGTCATCAACCTCATCTTCCCTAAGAGTCTTCAAGTGTTCTACTTCTTCTTTTAATAATTTGATTTCAGTTTTTGATTTCTTAAGCAGTGTAGATAAATGAGCAATAGTCTTATATCATTTTTCAAATGTGGAGAAGTTACCTCTTCATCATCCGAAGATGATGAAGCCGCGGTTGATGTATCACTTCCGGAGTCCGATTCCTCCCTTGCCATGAGTGCTAATTGACGAGTGCTTTTCTCCTTCTCTTCCTCCGATGAGCTTGAGGAGGATTCATCCCAAGAAGCTTTGAGAGCTTTCTTCTTCTTGGCCCTTTCTTCCTTCTTCTTGAGTTTCGGACACTCGCTCCGATAGTGTCCTTTCTTGCTACACTCATAACAAGTAACATTAGTCTTATCAATATTTTGATCAATGGACTTACCTTTCCCTTTGAATCTCCGGCTCCTTCTCATGATTCTTCTCACGAAGTTGGCCATTTCGCTTGATGATGATCCACCTTCATCATCGGACTCGGAGGAGGATGAGGATGTAGGAATTTCTTTCTCCTTCTTCTTTTCTTTCTTCCTTCTTCCATCCTTGCTCTTTTCACCTGCAACTAAAGCAATACCTTTCTCCTTTTGACCCTTGTTAGCAAATTCATGAAGTTCCATTTCACAAAAGAATTCATCTAACTTAACAATTGAAAGGTCCTTGGAGACCTTGTAGGCATCTACCATAGATGACCACAAGGCATTCCTTGGAAAAGCTTTGAGAGCGTACCTTACGAGATCACGATTTTCTACGCGTTCATCCACGGAATGAAGACCATTGATGATCTCCTTGAACCTTCCGTGTAGTTCACTTACCGTTTCGTTCTCCTTCATGGTGAGGTTTTGTAGTTGGTTTAGGAACAAGTCTCTCTTGGCGATCCGAGACTCTCGAGTTCCTTCTTGGAGCTCGATGAGCTTGTTCCACAAATCCTTTGCACTCACGAATGGACCTACCTTGACAAGCTGATCTGTGGCTATTCCACATTGTAGTGTGACCACTGCCTTGGCATCGACTTGTCCTTTGCGAGTTTGCTCGGCGGACCACCTCGACGACTCTAGTTCCTTACCTTCTTCATCCTTCGGAGGTGTGAACCCTTCCTTGACCGAGAACCACATGGAGATGTCGGTCTTGAGATAATACTCCATACGACTCTTCCAATATTGGAAATCCGCTCCATCGAAGTAGGGTGGGCGATTGGTACTAAAACCTTCATTCATAGCCATCTTCTTGCTATTTAGGGTGTTAATCCGGATGAAGAGCATCTTGCTATGATACCACTTGTTAGGACCTTCGGATGGCTAGAGAGGGGGGTGTGAATAGCCTCCTTTAAAAATCCAATCAATTTCCTCACAAGAGTTTGTTAGCACAGCGGAAATAAGTAAAATGAAAACTGATGCAAGGAAAAGAACAAACCACCACTAACAAAACGATGTACGAGGTTCGGGGATAACTTGCCCCTACTCCTCGGCGTGTCCGTAGGGTGGACGATCCCTTGATCTTTCGGTAGATCACACCCCGGGCAAAATCCGACTAAGTGTTTCTCCTTCTCGGTGGAGTAACCTCTCCACAAAAGTCACAGAATTGATTTGAAAACAAAGCACAATGACTTACAGAGTTTTGGTGGCTGAAGGAATGAACCAATGAAACTTACAGCCACGAAGTGAAAAACGCAAAGACAGAAGGAAGCTTCAGCCAAGAGCTCAACGACACAGCCTCTTGCTTGAGCGACAGAGAGTTTTTCCAGAACCTTAACAAACCTCTCTTCTTCCTCCTTCTTATTCTGCTTTCTCACTGTCCCGAATCACTGTCACCTGTGTCGAATCACTGCAACCAACTCAGGCGTCGCCAATCACTCTTCCTTCTCATCTGGTTCTCTGAACTCATACCAATACCGTCCATGGTCTTCACTGGTGTCTCTGAGCTCGAACCAATGAGCAAGAGTCCAACTAATCGCGGCCAGTGAACGTTGAAGCTCGAATTGTATCACTTGTAGTGAAATACAGCATAAAGGGTGCTTGTTCTTATTCTTCTGATGGAGCTTCATTTGAAATTAACCAATGGCACAATACCTGCAACCTGCAACTTAAAAATCTCACAGCAGATAATTTGATCACGTGAATCAGAAGAGAATCAGAAGTGAATCAGAAATATCAGAGAAGAAGCAGACACAAACGACATGTTTTGGATCGGTCAACAAACCGATCCATAGCTCTCTGGACCGATCAGGACTCATCCTGATCGGTCTGGGAAGTGTCTGATCGGTCTGTGGACCGATCAGCCTATGGGTGGATCGGTCCACAGATCGATCCCCCCTAGCGCTTTGAGTCCCAGCGCATCCCAGCGCTTCTTTCTGATCGGTCTGTAGACCGATCAGATAACCCACAGAATGCTTCTGTGTGGTTACTGATCGGTCCACAGACCGATCAGATAACCCACAGAAACTTTCTGTGTGGTTCCTGATCGGTCACGAGACCGATCAGGTGACTCATGTATCACTGGATCGGTCTGCCGACCGATCCAGACAACCAGAGTATCACTGGATCGGTCAACAGACCGATCCAATGTCCTTTTGTTAGTTTTAGAGCCTCTCAGCCCTAAACCCTAACGTCTTCATGGTCCAGAGAACGAGCTACCAAGCTCTCTCTGACCTAGTCCGGAGAACGAGCTGCCGAGCCCTCTCCGACTTCGTCCGATCCAGAGAACGAGCTACCGAGCCCTCTCTGACCTAGTCCGGAGAACGAGCTGCCGAGCCCTCTCCGACTTCGTCCGGTCCAGAGAACGAGCTACCGAGCCCTCTCTGACCTAGTCCGGAGAACGAGCTGCCGAACCCTCTCCGACTTCGTCCGGTCCAGAGAACGAGCTACCGAGCCCTCTCTGACTTTGCGTGCCAAGTATTCATACTTGGACTTTTCCTCTCCTTGATCATCAATCAGTCTGAGTTTAATCAATATCTGATACAAACTTAAATCAGTGTCAACATCAAAACAACAGCCATGTCAGACTGTATCAACAGTCATATATTGTGAGGAGTCACAATTAGTAGTCACAAGGTGATGTTGGATCTCAACATTCTTATAACTTGGGTAGTAATGATGTGTTGCTAGATACCGCTCATTACTTATGCTTCTAAAAGGGTTTAGGAGCATTGCCAACGTTATAAGAACCTATAGGGTCACACACAAAGGGCAATTAGATGGAGATTAGATTCATTTGATGAACCTAAAGGATTAGGTTCATGTGATGAACCAAATTGGATTAAGAGTAATCCAAAGTAGACTAATTGAGTTGGACTAAATTTGGTTCATGTATTAGATGAGTCTAATTTGGACTTAGACTCATTAAATTAATTTAATTCAATGAATAGAGATTCATTAAATTAAAATTGATTTGAACCAATGGTTAGATTAGATCAACCAAGAGAGAGAAGTGGTCAAGTTTGACTTGACTTGAGAGGAAGATGAAAGGTCAAGTTTGATTTGACCATTTGCCACCTCATTGGTGAGTTGACATTGAGTGGGCCAATGATGATGCTCCACATCATCATGGTTGCTTATGTGGGATGCCACCTCATGGGAGTTACCAAGAGTTGTGACTCTTGGCCTTCCATGGAGGTTACAACTCCACCTAAAGTGGCCGGCCACTTTTATTCATCAAGGGAGTTTTATTTTTCTTTTGTAACTCCATCTTCTTCTTCCTCTAGAGTTTTCTTCTTGCTCTCCCTCTTCTCCCTTACTGATCTCTAAGGTTGCTAGCATATCCTTAGAGGTTTTTCTCCATCTCTTGCTTGTGTGGATACACATAGAGAAGTATCTACTTTGACACTTTCGAGATCCGGCGAACCGAGGACAAGCGGGATTGCGAAGGGCTTCGCATCAAGGGTATATTCCTTCTCCTTTGTAGATCTACTGTAGATCGAGGTTTAGAAACTCGTACTCATAAGTTTTTTGAAAGTTTTATCTTCGCACGGATCCGGTGGCGGGGGTTTCGGGGTTTCTGCGACGCAAAAAGCGGTTTTCGTGGACCGAAAAACCCAACAGTGGTATCAGAGCCACGTGCGAAGCTTGTACGAGTTTTGTTTTTGTTTTTATGACAAAAATTTAGTACTGTAACATTCTGTAAATTTCTGATTTTTAGAGTTTTTATGGGTATTTTTCTCGTAGAAGCGAAGCATAAGTGTTACCACACTTGTAGGCTTCGACAACCGAGAAGATTTTTCCGAAACGGCAAGGTTTCGCCCCAAAACTTTTTGGGACAGCGGACTAAGGCGCTGTAGGATCACTAAGGAACCCTCGCGATGGTTAGATCGCGGGTAGGGGCGCTGCCCTTGGCCCCGCAAGGGGATTCGTTCCGTGATTGCGCCCGAAAATCGCTAAACAGGACCGTCGGGAAATTTTACTTGTAAAAATTAGTATTAAAATTACAGAAAATTATGGAAATTACATAATTTAGAATTATGTATAATTTGTGATGGTTATGGCCCAAAAAGACCCAATCTGATTGGATTTGTGTTGTAATTCATAATACGGCCTGTGCGCCGTCATTTGTGTTGTGCGTGTTGTACATTTGATTCGCGACATGCGCGTTGTGTCTTTTTCTATTATTTATTCTTGTTGTAAATTAGTTTAGACTCGAATGTAACTCGAGTTTCAAAATTGTAATGTACAAAATTGGAGCGGTGGAAGGTCCACTCGAGACGGAGTTACGAGAAGGGCGCGAGCAACACAAGGTGGTCAAAGGGAGGAGCTTAAGAAGCTGTTGACCCTAGGTTGACCATCCGATCTTCTCATTGGCTTGAGAAGATCGTAGTAGGGCCATGACTAATCACAAATTAATTTAATTAATTACTTGTGTATATGTGATGCATGATTAAGTAATTAATTAGTGCCTAACGATTAGATTAGATCTAAGTCGTGCACATGATGCACCCTTTCATTTAGATTAGATCTATCGAGTATATGATATGCATCATCGTTTAGATTAGATCTAAATCACGTCAACTCTAATGCCTACCGTGCCGTGATACCTATCACTACCTCGATCACATGTGTTGTTGAATCTGCCAATGCAGAGCAACACATATTATCTTGGTAGGGTATGGAGGGACAATCTTGGTCCCGCTTATCAACGCATAGGCGAATACAAACTCAATTAGATTGTGTATTCCTAGTTAACTCGGTTGGATCGAGTACAACTATAGGCATTCTTCCAATGGTTGGAAAGATAGGACATAAATCACATTTATATTAATTCTTGGGCGTATTAGCCAAAGCTAACTCAAGTTTTAATATAACTGCGGATAATGATCCTATAAACAAGAGTTGCATAGAGATGTAATTGGTAAATCGTTACCTACCGCTCGTACTAAATCTTGGGCGTATTAGCCAAAGCTAACTCAAGGGTTAGTATGATGTGGATCTTGTCCCACATGAATTATAGAATTCAGTGGGAGCATCATTTAGTTAAAGGCCTAATTAAATGATTTAAAAGAATATGATATTTATTTTCTACATTTTTCTATTGTAGAATTGCCATGACGTCAAACACGAACTCCTTCTCCCTGCGTTCTGTTCTTGAGAAGGACAAGCTCAATGGAGCAAATTTCCTGGACTGGTACAGGAACTTGAGAATAGTTCTCACCTACGAACGTAAATTGTACGTTCTGGAGCAGCCCATTCCGGAGGCTCCTCCTGCCAATACCACGCGAGCTGACTAAGATGCTTATAAGAAGCATCAAGAAGACGCATTAGATGTATCTTGTCTCTTGCTCGCGAGCATGAACTCTGAGCTTCAGAAGTAACATGAGTTAATGACTGCTTACAATATGGTTGAACATCTTCGTCAATTGTATCAAGGACAAGCATGGCACGAGAGATTTGAGATCTCTAAGGCACTGTTTCAATGCAAAATGCAAGCTGGGACTCCTGTAGGTCCACATGTGTTCAAGATACTTGGGTACATAGAGAACCTACAGAGATTGGGATTCCCATTTGATCAAGAGCTGACCACTGACTTGATCTTGCACTCCTTGCCCGAAAGTTATAGTCAACTTCGTTCATTTGGTAAGGGAAAGTCCCAAGCCAAAGGCAAAGGCAAGGCATTGCAGCCTAAAGGAGGGGTCACCAAGGATGCTACCTGCTTCCATTGCGGTCAGACCGGGCACTGGAAGAGGAACAGCAAGGTGTACCTGGAAGATCTTAAGAAGAAGCGAAGTGAGACTTCCACTTCAGGTATATATGTTATAGAAGTCAATCTATCTATTTCTTCATCATGGGTATTAGATACTGGATGTACATCTCACATTTGTACTAATGTGCAGGCGCTGAGAAATAGCAGGGCATTGGCGAAGGGCGAGGTGGACCTACGCGTAGGCAATGGAGCACGGGTTGCTGCTGTTGCTGTAGGGACTTATTTTCTATCTCTGCCCTCTGAGCTTGTATTAGAGTTGGATGATTGTTGTTATGTGCCTGCATTAACTAAGAACATAATTTCAATTTCTTGTTTGGACAAGAAAGGTTTCTCTTTTATAATAAAGGACAAATGTTGTTCTGTTTATTTAAAAGATATGTTCTATTGTAGTGCACCTCTGATGAACGGACTCTACATTCTAGACCTTGAAAGCCCTATCTATAACATAAATACCAAGAAGTTCAAGTCAAATGACCTAAACTAAACCTATCTCTGGCACTGTCGCTTAGGTCATATAAATGACAAGCGGTTATCCCAGCTCCATAAGGATGGTTTGCTGGACTCATTTGATTTTGAATCTTATGAGACGTGCGAGTCATGCCTACTAGGCAAGATGACCAAGACTCCCTTTAGTGGGCACAATGAGAGAGCGACTAGCTTGTTAGGTCTTATACATAGTGATGTATGTGGCACTTTCAATGTCGCTGCTAGAGGCGGTTATAGGTACTTCATCCCATTTACTGATGACTTCAGTAGATATGGTTATGTGTACTTGATGACACATAAGTAAGAATCCTTTGAAAAGTTCAAAGAATTCAAGAATAAAGTACAGAACCAGCTTGGCAAGAGTATTAAGATACTTCAATCAGATCGAGGTGGAGAATACCTTAGCCATGAGTTTCGTGACTACCTAGCTGAGTGTGGGATTCTATCCTAACTCACTCCTCCTGGAACACCACAGTGGAATGGTGTATCCGAAAGGAGGAATTGTACCCTATTAGATATGGTACGATCTATGATGAGTCACACAGATCTTCCGACATACCTTTGGGGCTATGCTCTAGACACGGCAACTTTTATACTCAACTGAGTTCCATCCAAGGTCGTGATAAAGACACCATATAGGATATGGACTGGGAGAGATGCTCAGGTGTCTTTCATGAGGATTTGGGGTTGTGAGGCTTACGTTCGACGTCAAGTCTCAGACAAGTTAGGACCCAAATCCGACAAGTGCTACTTTATTGGATATCCCAAGGAAACTAAGGGATATTACTTCTGCATTCCCAGTCAGCACAAGGTAATTGTGGCAAAGACTGGGGTCTTTCTAGAAAGGGACTTTGTTTCTAAAAGGACTAGTGGGAGTATGTTCGATCTTGAAGAAGTTCAAGATGCGGACCATAGCACTGAAGCCTCGATGGAAGTTGAACTGGAACCACAAAGTGTTGTGGATGATGTTGTTCCACAAAGAGTTGAGGAACAACAACTAGTTCAAGTAGACATACCTCTTCACAGGTATGATAGGGTACGTCGTCAGCCTGAGAGATACTCATTTCTCTTGTCTGACCATGATGACGTTGTGCTCATAGATGATGAGCCTACCACCTATCAGGAAGCTGTGATGAGACCAGATTCCAAGAAGTGGCTAGAGGCTATGAGATCCGAAATGGAATCCATGTACACCAACCAAGTATGGACTTTGGTTGATCCACCTGAAGGGGTAAAACTCATAGGGTGTAAGTGGGTCTTTAAGAGAAAGACTAACATGGATGGACTTATCTATAAGGGTCACTTGGTAGCTAAAGGTTTCAAGCAGATTCATGGTATTGACTATGATGAAACATTTTCTCCAGTAGCGATGTTTAAGTCCATTCGGATCATGCTTGCTATTGCAGCTTACCATGACTATGAGATATGGTAGATGGATGTCAAAATCGTGTTTCTGAATGGAAACCTACTCGAGAATGTGTACATGACACAACCTGAGAGTTTTGTAGATCTACAGCATACTAGCAGAGTATGCAAGCCGCATAGGTCCATTTATGGACTAAAGCAAGCTTCTCAGAGCTGGAATCTTCGATTCGATGATGCAATCAAACCGTTTGGTTTCATCAAGAACGAAGATGAGCCTTGTGTCTACAAGAAGGTTGTAGGGGATATAGTTGTCTTCCTCATATTGTATGTGGATGACATACTACTCATTGGGAAGGACATCCCTTTGCTTCAGTCTGTCAAGACCTGGCTAGGGAGTTGCTTCTCAATGAAGGACTTAGGTGAGGCATCCCGCATTCTAGGAATACAGATCTATAGAGATAGATCTAAGAGATTACTTGGCCTAAGTCAGAGTACATACATTGACAAGGTACTCCTTCGATTTGCCATGCAGAACTCCAAGAAGGGATTTCTGCTAATGTCACATGGCGTGAGTCTTTCGAAGACTCAAGGTCCCTCTTCTAGAGAGGAGAGAGACCACATGGATCAGATCCCTTATGCCTTAGCCATAGGATCTATCATGTACGTCAAGCTATGTACTCGACCTAATGTCTCGTATGCTTTGATCATGACGAGCAGATACCAGTCAGATCTAGGTGAAAGTCACTGGATAGCGGTCAAGAATATTCTTAAGTACTTAAGAAGGGCTAAAGAATATTTCTTGATATATGGAGGCAATGATGAGCTAACTGTAAAGGGTTACAGTGATGTCAGCTTCCAGACTGATCAGGATGATTATCGATCGCAGACAGGGTTTGTATTTTGCATAAATGGTGGTGCTGTGAGCTGGAAGAGTTTAAAGCAGGACACAGTAGCTGATTCTATGACAGAGGTCGAGTACATTGCTGCATCAGAGGCAGCAAAGGAGGCAGTTTGGATCCGCAAGTTCATCACTGAACTTGGGGTGGTTTCCAGTATCGCTGGCCCTATTGAGCTCTTTTGTGACAACAATGGAGCTATAGCACATGCGAAGGAACCTCGCTCACACCAACGAACCAAACACATACTACGGCACTTCCATCTCATTCGAGAGATTATCGAGAGAGGAGATGTGAAGATTTGCAGAGTACCTACAGAGGCTAACATCGCAGATCCCTTGACCAAGACTTTGGCACAGAGGAATCATGATGGTCACACTAGGTCATTGGGGCTTAGAGCCTACACTAATTGGCACTAGTGCTAGTGGGAGATTGTTAGTTAGAGCTCTAGAGCCAATCATTTGATGATTGTATTATGGACTTATTGTATCATATTCTTATATATAAATAAAGGCATTTGTTTTGGTTATTATACTTACTTGTATTGGTGCCAAATAAACTAAGTATAATAGCGTCCTTGAGTAGAAAGTTCTCACCTATATCAATCGGTTAGTTGAACCGATAGTGAGATGATATAGGGAACACTACTCTTAATCATTCCTAGTCGAGTATTAACATTCAGGGATAATGTTAATGCAATAAGACTAGCATGTAGGTCAACTCGATGACTTGATCTCACAAGTCATGGATATAGAGATATCAAGTTGACACATGAGTATGCATTGGAGAATGTATACTGAATGACCCGCCATGAGAAAGTATCATGGATCGTTATATGAGTGTCATATACTTTCTCATGTGACTATTAGTGTGACTACTAGTCCTTAGACCTGAAGTCACCATGGTTCCCTACATAAGGAGTTATGTACTTTAGTTTCGTCAAACGTCACCCGTAACTGGGTGGACTATAAAGGCGATTACTGGGTATGTAACGAATTATGCAGAGGGATGTGAGTGATGTAGATGGGATCTATCCCTCCTATATGACGGGAGCGACATCGATATTCTTGATAGAGTGAGACCACGAAGTGCATGGCCATGCCCAAATGAGTCAATATGAGATATTGAGCTCATTTGATTTAGTGAGTCTACTTGGAGTTCAAGATTTAGATTGGTTAGAGGATGACACGGTCTATGCCTCACATTGATCAATCTAGATGTCTAGGATAGAAGGACACTTGTCATATTTTGTGAGGAGTCACAATTAGTAGTCACAAGGTGATGTTGGATCTCAACAATCTTATAACTTGTGTAGTAATGATGTATTGCTAGATACCGCTCATTACTTATGCTTCTAAAAGGGTTTAGGAGCATTGCCAACGTTATAAGAACCTATAGGGTCACACACAAAGGGCAATTAGATGGAGATTAGATTCATTTGATGAACCTAAAGGTAGACATATGTTTGTCTACAAGAGATTAATACGTTGAGAAAATATAAACAAAACAATACAAACAAAACACAAGCTTAAACTTGATACTTTTACGTGATTCGGAATCCCTGGTTCCTACTCTATTACTTTGCTTCCTAGTTTTAGCATCAATATTATTGCTCCTTGTCAAAAACCTACTAGAGACAGAGAAACTTCTTACAATAATTTGTTTTTACAAGAAACAATAGCGAAATACAAAGATAAAGATGAAAAATGAATAATTTACACATGAAATCTTTACCTTTCTCGAGTTGTGGTTGCTTTAATTTGCCTTATGAAGGTCTCAAGTGCAGCATCACTCCCCCTTAAAACCTCCAAGAATGGATGTCTCAAAATCCTTCACAAATTCTTTTATAGGATTTCTATCATGATTAGAATCCACCTAGTAGTCGATTGCTTAAGTACAATCAATCGATTGCTCCACTGTTAATTCAAACACTGCTAGTCCAACAGCTCAATCCAACTTATTCACTATCAATTGATTGCTAACACCCAATAGTCAATTGTTCATAACACAATAATGTTGAAACCCTTTTAAACCTCAAATTCATGATTTTGGATCATCAATCGACCATAAACCTACAATAATTGATGAATATCTTTGTTTCATCCCTGCCAAGGCTGAACTCTCATCTTGACTAGTATCTAATTGATTTTAACCTACTAGGATTTCACTCACCTATTATCTAGTAAATCTTGATCTACCTGGACTTTACTTACCTAGCATTGGGTCAATGATCTACCAGGACTTCACCATTACTAAACATCCATACCTTCTTGACTTTTTTGTACATCCCTTCTTGTGCATAATGTATGATTCTCCTAACCTATTATAATTTCACTTCTCACATCTAACATTAAGTTTTCCATTATCCATTATGACTTCACTTCCAAGTGTCTAACATCCAAACCTCCATGACCTATTAGGATTTCACCTAACATTCATCCACATCCTTCTGATGCAACGAGCCCACGATTCCACTATATGTCATCCTTTAAACCTTTTCCTTTGAAGTCTACTTCAGTTAGCCGTTGTCCTTGCTGCCTCAATGTTCCTTGTCCTGTAGTCCTTTAGATGCTCCATATCATCTTGCTCTAATCTTAATAGCCCTCTCAATCTATTGAGCTACCAACCCCATCGTGCTAGGTTAATGATCTAGAGTTAGTTCATGTGTGTTCTTGAGTGTTTTGCACACACATCAAATACAACAAGTAAAGTCTAACTTAAATTCTTTGCCTAAATATCGAAATCTAAGATTCGACTAGACCACGTAGGGTGTGATTGCATCAACATTGACTCCCATGGAAGGAAAACTTGGAAGAAAGTTGTAAAAGCCTTAAGAGGAGAAAGTTGTAAAAAGCCTTAAGAGCATGCCCAATGCAACCCCCAAATGCCAAAGAATCCAAGTACATAACCTTCAATGCTTAGAAGAAGGTTTCATTTAGTAGGTGAGTCATTTCTCTCTTCTTTTTTACTCCCATTAACATGTCTTCGAGTCCCAAATTGCTTGAGCAACAAGATGGACTATTCTATCATATGTGAGATCAAATTGCTCATTCCATCCTTAAATCTTACTCTACAAGGATATACTTAATGGGAAATTAATGAATATAATTTTGATGTTATTTTAAATTGAACAGTAAGGAGACAAGGGTCAACAAAATTCATGAACTTAGTCACAAAAATTTGGATAGACATATAATTTGATCAATTCTAGCATATGTGAAAGAGAAAAATGTGACACGTAGGTCAAGCTTCAATGTAGAGAACTCCTCTAATGGGAAAAATATACAATAAATATATCTCCATATTATTAACAATAAGATTCTGAACCCCATCATTGATAAAATTGTCGTCTAATTTTTTTCTCTAATGATTGCCTTTACTAATGGAAATGATTTCTCATTGTCAAGGGAAGGAGATATTTCTACAATGATACTACCACAATAACAATAATAATAATAATAATAATAACAACAACAACAACAACAATAATAATAACGAAACTATATCTCACTAGGTGGGGTCGACTATATGAATCCTTTTACGCTATTAGGCTTTATCCACTACTATATCATTATCTATATTTAAATAAATTTTGTCTTATTCTAACCAAGCTTTTTGGTCTTCCTCTTTCTCATTTGATGTATGTATTTGTCATAGTTTTACATCATCTAATTAGAGCATGTATTGATGAGCAAGGGATTCTCGAATAAAGTTTATATTTAGTACTCACAAGCATTTCAGAAGGGGTATTCTCAAACCAGCATAATAAAGAAGCAAGTAAGTATCAAGAATTTCTTATATGTTGCAAGTACTTGATTACCAAGCTTTAATTGTACTTCTTTATCAGTTCTTATATTACAAGCCTTTTATGAATAATTTACTTAAACATTCGGAAAAGGACCTTTCAAAGCTGCGGGCAGTTCTTCGTTAAGCCTGCGACGGTTTATGAAAGAAAGGGAAGGTTCCTTAGGTAGATAACCACCCTCTCTTAATTGTTGAAGAACTCCCGATACGAAATGATTCAGAGCACCCACTATCCTGCGGACAAATTCTTGGGTAAATGCTGAAGACTTTAAATAGGTCTGCCGCCACTCTTCCCACCGACTCTTTTCTTGCTCCTTATAATTTTGGAAATCAGCTTGCAGTTTTGTGTTTTGTTCTTTTAAAACCTCCTTCTCTGATTTAAGCTGTTCCAATTCCTTCTAGAGCAGTGATAATCCAACATCTTGAGCTCTCCTCTGCTCTTGTTCCTGTAGGAGAATGAAATCATGAGAGGCTAAGTCCTGAGCTTGGTCAGAAAGACAGGCATTATGAAGCTTCTCTACTTTCTCTAAAATAAGACTTTTTTGAGAAGCATCTGAGAGAGCTTTCTCTTTTAAGGCAATCTCTAATCGAAGACCAGAATGTAGTCGATCCACCTGTAACTCTAAAGTTCTTCGGGCAAGCTCTTTATCTTTCGATAATTGTTGACACTCCTCCAATTCTTGTTTCAAGGTCCCCAGTTGTTGATCTTGTAGGGCCACTTTCTCTTGTAACTGAGCCAAATCGCTACTAGAAGAAGGAGAAGTAGCCCTCAATGCTTCCAATTGAGCTTTTAATTTTTGGTTCTCCTGATCCTTAGCTGTAAGTAGCTGGTCGATGTGTAAACTTGAGGCAACGAACTAAACAAAAGGATAATATAGTTAGGAATGAGGGTACAAAGTTAATAACCTATAACTAGAAATACTTACAGCCACTGCCTGACGACTATGGCGATCAGCTCGGTGTGGGAGACTAAGGCCTCTTAGTTGTTCACAACCCTACATCCAAGATTCGGCTAATAAACCTTGTAGTTGCAGAGAACCATAGCTAGACGGACTAGAGGGTTGGCCCAATTGAGAAGGTAAACTCGCAGCCTGTCTAAATAAAGGACTGGGAGCGGAAGAAGCCGGAGGCGAAGAAGAAGGAGATGCAATAGAAGGGAAAGGGATAGTAGAAACAAGAGAAATAGGGAAAGAACTAGATGGAATAGAAGGTAATAGTGTAGGAGGTGCTGTGGCAGTTGTGGGAACACTAACGGTTGAAGGACTGACACTTTGGAGAGGATCTCCGGCAAGGTGTCCGTTTGGCTCGAGGCCTAGAAGCCAAGGGAGGCAAGGCCAATGCCAAAGATGCAGAGGACACAGGAGGAATAATGGTCATCTCAGAAGCAGAAGCAGGAGGAGCTGAAATAATAGAAGAAGAAGGGATAAGTAGACCGGGTCTCATCATCCTAAGAGCAGGATTAGAGATAATATGGGTAGGAGTTATCGGTGCTTTACATCTCTCGAGAGAAATGGGCGCCAGGATAAGGGGAGCTTGCGTAAAAGTACCAAAGAAATCACCGAAGGGAGAGTCCTTAGTGAGATTTGGCTTTTTAACTAAGGTAACAAAAGGTTCTTCTTCTTCCTCTTCCATGGTTGCAACAGGTTCTGCCCGTCATTCTTCCTCAGATAGTAAACCCAACATGGAGGAATTAGGATTGGATCGGCGAGCGCGCAACCATTCTTCTCCAAGATTATTTACAAAAGACTTAGTCATAGCAGAATTCTTGTACATAAAAGTTGGAAGAAGAGAATCAGTTGAAATACAGAGGATAAACACCATTGTCAAAAAAGATATGCTAATCAGCAAAGGCGAAATAAAATGACTATACCTACCGAAAGAGCTATCCAAAGGAGTGTCAATATTGCCTATCCCAAAGGGAAACATCAGACCCTCCTCAATTAGATGCGGCAAACTAAATTTTGCTCCCCTCAATTTAGATAAAGCAAGAGTAATGGAAGGATCGTTGAGAAGATTATGAGTGCTAGGAGGCGGAGGTAAGTCATATATCTAGTGAATGGGAAACGGAGGAGGAGAAGGGAGACGCATATAGAAAAATTTGCGATACCATTCCTCCTGAGGAGGAATGCGGTTGAACAAAATGGCCTTGGGACGAGACTGAAACTTGAAAACACCAACATCTACCCGCCGGGGAATAAAGAAATGATGAAAGAGACGGAGAGATAGGGGAAAATCTAACAGTTTAGATACCCCGATAAAACCAACAAGGATAGAAAAGGATTGAGGGACAAATTGGTTTAGTGGAATATTGAAATAAAGACTAACATCACAGAAGAAAGAATGAAGAGGGAATCGAAAACCTTGTAGGACTTGATCTCTGAAGATAAAGATACACCCTAAGGGAGGGAGATGCGGACCCTCATGAGGAGCAGGACGGATGATACAAGAAGGAAAACCATAGGTCGCTTGTAAATCCACTTCTTCTGTATCTATAAGGTTGGAAGTACACGAGAGAAACCATGCTGGAGGGGAAGTTGCCATGAAAGAGCACAATAAAAGGAAGAGGAATTAGGGAAGAAGAACAGAGACGGGAAAAGCGGAAGAAAACTTCGTAAAACCCTTATGTCTCTCTTCTGGCCTTGTGCTAAAACCCCCAAACATAAACAGCAGAAGGAAAAAGGAGAGTAAAAAGGTACTTAGAATGTCAATCGTCATAAATGAGTAATGGCATTAAAGAATAAAAACAAAAGAAAGAAGTAAAGTTGAGTGATCTTCCTCGAAAAGTGTGTAGAGGTTCCCCGAAAATAATTTTTGAGGAACTCTACATTAAAGTTCAGATTATTGGCGTAATAAAAGGAGGAAAAAATTAAGCGTAAGGTATTTTCTAGCAGAAAGAACCCGGTCGAAAATTACTAAGTAAGATTCATAGATATGAATCGGGCGGTTCTGATAAATCGGCCGAGACAAAGGTCGCCCCAAATGTATCGAACAAAGGCTTATCATAATGAGTCAAATAATATACACTATAATAAAACCCCATGAGATTCGATTAATACGTGAGAAAGACGTATGAAGACATAGGGGTAAATCGGTCGAGTAAAATAAATCGTACAATATTATGGACATCATGATGAAACTGTGTCAAATCGGGCGAGACACAACTGCGCTATGAAATATCGGGCGATATTTATCAATCTTGATATATATCGTCCGATCATAAAGAAACGATCTAAGACATGATAATCTGTTGGGAGAGATCGTATGGTGGCAAGCTGAGCAATAGTGGACACATTTATATAAAACAGATAACTATCCGGAGAAAGAGTGAAGTTGATAACAAAAGGAGAATAAGCCGCGTTATGTGAAATTGTCATTACACAGTTTTAGCCCGCTTCTTTACAAGAGTTTGAATTCAAGTCAGAGTCAACTTAGGGTACAGATCAGGGGGTTTGTTCTCAATCAATCGGCGTCGATTTAAGAAATTAGGAGGAGGGTCACGAGATAAGTAACTTTCTTCTCTTAATTGCTGAATTGCCCCTTGAACTCCTGCAGTAAAGGATGACAAGATGGACTTCACAATCGACCTGTTGAATTCAGGAGACTCTATCATGGCAGTGGCCCACTCCCTGTAACGAACATCTTCGTCACCCTTGTAAACCACCAGAGTCATCTGAGAAGTCTTCAATTCGGCTTCTTTTGCAGAAACTTCGGTCTTGATTGAGTTAAGAGAGGTGTTCAAGGAAGTTATTTCATCTTCCTTCAGCTGCAGCGCTTTGAGTTTCTCAGCTAGTTCCGCTTCATAATTACCCTTTAATTTGCCAAGTTTAGAAGTTAACTCCAGGTTAAGGTCAGTAGCCGATTTAAATTTCGTCTGAAGACTCTCAATTTGTGCTTCGAGTTGTTTCTTGGCGCCAGCTGAAAATGCAGCAGAAGATAACTCAGCAACCTCTTGTTTTAGCTTATCATTTTCAGATCTCAACTTCTTATTCTCAGTGTATAAGTTGTGCAGTAGTCGAGAAAAGCCCATATTTTCTATCTATCGCTGGAAGTACAACAGAAAGACATAAGATAATAGTTGAGAAATAGAAAATAGGCGTTAACAAGCATATACCTGATTCTCCTTATGAGAGAAGCGATCAACTGCCTCAGGAATAGAGAGCTCTTCAAAAAGGGGACGAACTTCGTCCCAAGAATTGGCAAAAGAACCCCCCTAATAATATGGGGAGAACAGGAATGGCGGAAGAACCAGTCGAGAAGGAAGAAATAGGAATAGAAGGGGGAGCAAAGACTAAGTAAGAAGAAGACAAGGAAGGTAAAGATCCAGAATTTGGTATAGATAGAGGAAAAGTAAAAGAAACATCCCCAGAAGCGCTGGCACTGGAGAAAGGCGAGGCAGGAAAATTAAGAGAAGGATAAAGCTCCGCCAGCATCGGCTCATCAGAAGGAAGGTCAGCCGAAGCAAAGCCTTCTGAAACCAACTCATCAGCAGGAAGAATGAGCCTCCTTTTTGAAGGAGGAGCCCTGGTTAGTTTACGCCCTGGACGCTTGCCCGTGGAAATTTCAGTTATCAATTTACTGGGGCTATCAGGAGATGTGAGTTCGATTACGGGGAGAGTAGTAGAGGAAGAAACGGCAGTAGCTGCTGGAAAAGTAACAGTGGGTACAGGATTGGGAAGGATCTCCGCAGAAGGGTCTCTAGGAGCTTCAAGAGCTTCAAGAGCACCCAAAGAACTAGACACTTCAGCCAAAGGAGCTGGCTCTTCGATTGGAGGAGGAAGAGCAATTGCAGCCAGAAGTTCAGCCTCCTTGGCGCGAAGTATGCCCTCTTCCACACTTAGTTCTTCGTCAATCAAAGTATCATAAAAGCTATCCACTATAGAAAAAAGAACAACAGTTCAGTCAGTTAAAAATAAGGAGAAAGAAATAAGGTATTACCTAAAGGAACTCAAGTATCAGGTCTGACAGGGCTTAAACCAAACAAGTATAGGAGATCAACCCGTAGCCACTTAAGAATGGAGAGCCGATGATTTAACAATTTCTCACAATAGAGGGGGAAAGAAGGATGAAGATGAAACTCCTTGACGTCGGGCAAGGGGGGCAAAAAAGATTTCCAAGCATGAGACCAAGGAATAGGTCCTGGAAACTTTAAGAAGAAAAAACGAGATTTCCAAGCTTTGAGAGATGAAGGCATACCCTAAAAAAGAACCATTTTAGTTCGTGAATGAAACAGGAAAACACCCGGTTCTGAGCATTTGGGATAAGAAAACATGAAGAAATTTTGAGGAGTAGGAAGAATATCCCGTAGACGAAACAACATGTAAGTACCGCATAGATAACGAAATGCATTAGGGGCGAACTGCTGCAAAGGAATATCAAAGTACCGACTTATTTCAATCAAGAAAGGAGAAATGGGGAACCTTAAGCCCCCTATCAACTGGTCCCTGAAAAAAGTCACGCAGTCATCAGGGGGACGATGAGGTCGATCATTCGGTGTTGGGATTATGATGCTGTATTCCCTAGGAATTTCATATTGGCGACGGATAGATAATCTAGCATTCTTATTAAAGGAGGAAGACATATGGGCATACTAAGGAGCAATTGCTTCCGCAGCCATGGACAAAAGTATAGGCTAGTGAAGCAACAGATTACTTACTGAAAATAAGAAAAGATCGTCGAGAAACGGTGAGCCCAGGATTTGGTTGAAGACTGCCACAAGAAAAGAACGCTAGAACAGAACAGAAGGGATAAAGTTTAAAAGGAGGCGAAGGGTTTAGGGTTTGGAAGACACACAACCGTCGTCAGATCAAAATATTTTTTACAGCAGGCGCGGAGGATCACAATAGAAAGGCAGAAGACCCACGTGACGTGGCGGTCAGAAAAAGTGCGTGTCATACCATCATAAAAACATTTATATCGGAGGTGACAGGTCGGATCACGCTGGGGTTGGTAGCGTCTCGGAGTACATTTTTAACATTCTCTCACCTGAAGAAGAACCAATCACTAGCTAGGAAGCTTCGAAAGAAGACGTGAAGAACTGGGTATAATTAAATAAAAAGGATTGAACTTTTGACTAAACCCAGGCTAAAGATAAAAACATTTAAGGTTGGAGATTTAGGGGAATAACCAATTTTAAATTAATATCCTTATAAGATACAAACTAATATTTATCAAATGAATTTTATACTGATATAACTATGATTATGCTAGATAAGTATAGTGTTGACTATGAACAATAAGACAATATTGGCTGGTATAACATTAGTTATAATGTGAAAATGTTCCAACAGTTAAGATAGCCTTAGCTATAAGAAATGACACACAAGATACAACAAGGAACGATGAATGCCACATCACAATTAATCTGGTAAATTACAGAAGGATTCAATAGAACCACTTAATTCGATACAAAAGTTTGTTTTTACACTTAGAATCTGATCAGGATACACAACATTACATTTTCCCTCAGAACAGTAAAACCTCAGCTAGATAACAAATATTACAAACATAAACTCTTAGAATGTTCAGAAAATTTCAAATCCCACTGGATTCAAACTTACCACGGAGCGGAGATGGAGATAGCTCACTTCGTCCAAGCTTGTCAAGGCTCATAAGTGGCAATATGCTGCCTAGGACGAAGAAAGCAACAAAAGCAGAAAGGCTAAGAGGCAACGAGACAGGGAAACATTTATTCATTCCATCATGGAAAAGTAAATGTAAAAACCACTTCCCCTCTCAAGCCGTCTAAGCTCGGCAAGTGAAGCAACCAGGTATAGCCCAAGGGTAACATGTGTTATGCCCTTCACACAGCACCCTTGGGTCATTTGGCTGCCCCTCTATGAGTAGTAAAAATCTCTCTGAAGTTTCTTGAGTCCTTCAGAGCATCGGCATCTTTGGATGAAAAATATGAATGGTGAGGCTTCATCTCTTAAGACAATCCCTTGAACCTTAGAGGTAGTTGGAGCAAAAATTCCAATAAACTCATATATAGATCTCACCTGGTACAACAAAAGTCGCCCCCAAAGGGGAGGATGCAAGACCATAACCTTAGCAATAAGATATGACAAGGAAGGAAAAGAACTGAAATGGGTGGTGGATGAAGAGAAGGTTGTAAGCCTATTTAAAGAGACAAAAGGCTCACAGGATCACTATACTTGGTTTAGAGAAACAGTGGTACACAAAATCTGTGAGGTCATTTCAATATCTGGAGCAGAGTCACGGGTAGGAAAGGACAAGACCATACTTATGTCTAGTCAGTCGTCTACACCTCCTTCGACTAGACTTGAAGGGAAGGCTAGTGATATGAGTTAGGTTTTGTGGGTCTCCCGATGAGGAAAGAAAAGGAGGAAGGAAAAGCAAAAGAGATAAGCTAATATCGGCCGGGACATACCTTCAGGATGAAGGTAGGCTAATATCGGTCGGGACATACCCCGATAGGAGGTAAGCCTATATCGACCGAAATACGTCTCTCAGGAGGAAGATATATATACTTTAAAGGGAGTAGGCTAATATCAGCCGGGACATACCTTTAGGATGAAGGTAGGCTAATATTGGTCGGGACATACCCCGATAGGAGGAAAGCCTATATCGACCGAAATACGTCTCCCAGGAGGAAGATATATATACTTTAAAGGGAGTAGGCTAATATCCGCCAGGACATACCTTCAGGATGAAGGTAGGCTAATATCGGTCGAGACATACCTTCAGGATGAAGGTACGCTAATATTGGTCGGGACATACCCCGATAGGAGGTAAGCCTATATCAACCAAAATACGCCTCCCAAGAGGAAGATATATATACTTTAAAGGGAGTAGGCTAATATCGGCCGGGACATACCTTCAGGATAAAGGTAGGCTAATATTGGTCAGGACATACCCCGATAGGAGGTAAGCCTATATCGACTAAAATACGTCTCCCAGGAGGAAGATATATATACTTTAAAGGGAGTAGGCTAATATCGGCCGGGACATACCTTCAGGATGAAGGTAGGCTAATATCGGTCGGGACATACCCCGATAGAAGATAAGCCTATATCGACCGAAATATGTCTCCCCGGAGGAAGATATATATACTTTAAAGGGAGTAGCCTAATATCGGCCGGGACATACCTTTAGGATGAAGGTAGGCTAATATTGGTCGGGACATACCCCGATAGGAGGTAAGTCTATATCGACCAAAATACGCCTCCCAGGAGGAAGATATATATACTTTAAAGGGAGTAGGCTAATATCGGCCGGGACATACCTTCAGGATGAAGGTAGGCTAATATTGGTCAGGACATACCCCGATAGGAGGTAAGCCTATATCGACCAAAATACGTCTCCCAGGAGAAAGATATATATACTTTAAAGGGAGTAGGCTAATATCGGTCGGGACATACCCCGATAGAAGATAAGCCTATATCGACCGAAATACGCTTCCCAGGAGGAAGATATATATGCTGTAAAGGAGGTAGGCTAATATTGGCCGGGACATAACTTCAGGACGAAGGTAAGCTAATATCGGTCGGGGATATCCTTTCAAGGGGGGAGCCAGTACGGGCCGGTCGATTAATACCTTGGAAAGATACTGGATAAAATGCAGCTTATTAACATAAAAAGGGTGCAAATAGAAGCTGCATGAGAAAGGATCATAAATGAATATTTCACAGAAGATAATTAATGAGGATATCTGTAAAATGTAAATGCATGACAGGTGTTATATATTTTGGCGGGAAATATGCTTCCAGATTATTTTGCAAGTACTGAACGAAAAAGAAGGTACATCTGGGGTACAGAAAAGATTCCTTAAAAGTCATCTACCGCAAGTACGCCGCTGACGTCATCTCATAACGAACTCTAACAAACCGGGGTCCACTTCATGACTACGGAGGTTATATGAAGTGGTATAAAAAGGGGAATCCTCTCCGTTGGCGAGGTAAGGTCACATTATTGTGCACATTCATAACCCTAATTTTTCCAGCTACTGTTCACCATCTTCTTCCTCCTTCTTCCACACCGAGAGAGATCACTAACTTGAGCGTCGGAGGGCCTAGCCAGGGATTCCCACCCCGGTCTTAGGTCACTGACGATAGTGTTGGTTGGTCTTTGGTGCGCAGGAAAGCTTGGAAGCTTCGGATCAGAGTTTCTTCTCTTCCGAGTAGTCGTTCTTCTTCATCATCGGGTCTTCATACGAGGAAAATCTCCGGCGACTTTATTCTCTCCCGATCCGCTTTGGATTTCTCGGATCAGTATTCTGCAAATGTTATTCTCCATCGGCATGACATTATTCTTCATCAGTATGGTGGGTTTATTTCTTCCGGATCTCCGTCTTGTCTAGCTTCTCAAACAGGATCACGTACCATCTTAAACGTGTTTCTCAGAATTTTTCCTTAATAGATGTAACTCTGCTTTCTCTTTAATGCTCTTAATTCTTATTCTATCCATCCTCGTAAGTCCACATATCCACCTTAATATCTTCATCTCTATAACTCTCATCTTCTGCTCATATACTCAAGTTATAGTCCAACATTCAGGGTCATATAATATAGTAGATCTAACTATCATTTTATAGAACTTCCCTTTAATTTTTAGAGGTATTTTATGATTACATAAAACAACTGGCGCTCTCCTCCATTTTAACCATCCTACTTATATTTTATGTAAGACATCTCTCTCTCCATCATTTTGTAAAAATAAGCCAAAATACTTAGCTCTCAGTTCTAGACATTGTTGGAACCCCAAGGTTATTTTGATGTGATCAAACAAGATAAGTTAGGTCCTGTTGGTTTTGATCCCTGTGTCTAAGTGTGCATGAACTTAGGAGCACAGGAAGTCAGGCAAAAGACGCAATTAGTGAGAAGGATGACATGGGAGAGAGCCGACGGGCTCGGTGCATCTGAGGGATGAGGTGTTGCAGAAGAGTACACCGGCGGACAAGAAGGGAGCGTGCGATATTTCCGAGGGACGAGAAGCTAGAGCGAAAGATTGCTCGGGGAGCAAAAGACACAACTAGCGAGAAGGTCGGCACGAGAGAGAGCCGACGGGCTCGGTGTGTCCGAGGGATGAAGCTGCGGAAGAGTACACTGGCAGATGAGAAGGAAGCATGCGACGAGTCCGAGGGACGAGAAGACGGAGTGGAAAGTTGCTCGAGAAGGCCGGAAGTTGGGTTTGGGTGAACCCTATTCCGGATGGCTAAAATCACCCAAATGAGTAGAGCCGGAGCAGAAGACCCAGACCGAGACGAGAAGCACCGGAGCAGAAGGTCCAGACCAAAAAAGTCAATAGGGTTGACTTTGAGGGTCCGGGCGCTCGGAGTCCGAGCGCCCAGAACCGTTCCGGGCGCCCAGAACACAAATATTATCAGCATTGACATGGGCGTTGACCATTGTAGATTTCTATCCCACTCCAGGTGCCTGGAACCCTTCCAAGCATCCTGACCAAGGCTATAAATATAATCTTGGTCCAAGAAGCTAAAAACAACAAGCATTCTTGAATCAACACTTGAACACACTTTAGTTTTCATTTAGCTTCTCATTTTCTGTACTTCATTGCTGTAACGAGGCTTCTCTACCTGAAGGAGATCTTTAGTGCGCATTCACTTCCTTAGATTAATAACCTCCCCGGTTGTAACCAAGTAAATCCTCCGAGCCTCAGGTATTCAGTTTACTCTTTATTTATTTAATGCAAGTGTTCCTTTAAGTCCGAGAAGTGTTTGTTTTTTATTTTTGTGCAGTGCTATTCAACCCCCTTCTAGCCGGCCCACCAAGGGACCAGCAGACATCTCATCATTTCTTACTTAACAATTGTCTCATTACATCTAATATTGCCAAACTTAAATTTTATATATTCTGTCTTTACTCTCCTAAGCCTAAAAATATTCACTTCTAGTATTTTCCACTAAGATTCTAATTTAGTATTTACTTCTTTACGTTTCTCATTTATCAAAATAATATTATTTGCAAATAGCATACACTGTACATTACTAGGCCTTGAATGTATCCAGTGAGTTCATCCAAAATTAGTATAAAAAGATAGGGATTTAGAGTTGATCCTTAATGTAATCCTATATTTGTTGAAAATACTTGAGATAATCCACCTGAAGTTATATCATTAATTAATTCAATATATGTTATGCTATAACACCTCTCTTTTCTAGAATTCTTGATATAATTTCTATTGTGTTTCTATCACAAGTTTTTTCTAAATCAATAAATACCATGTGTAGATCTTGCTTTTGCTCCTGATACTTTTTAATTAGTTGGCTGGGAAGATGTATAGCTTCTATTGTTGATCTTCCAAGCATAAACCCAAATTGATTTTCCATTATCGTGGTCTCCTTTCTTAATCTTTTTTCTACTCTTTCCCAAAATTTCATGGTATGTCTCATTAGTTTAATACCCCTATAGTGTGTACAATTTTATATACCTTCCTTATTTTTATATAAAGGAACTAGGGTATTTATCTTCCGTTGATCAGTCATTTTTTTATTTTCAATATCATGTTAAATAATTTTATAAGTTATTCAATATTTTATTTCTCTTGGCACTTCCATACCCCTATTGGAATATCATTCGGTCCAACAATTTTTATATTGTTCATCCCATTTAAAGATTGGTTATTTCTGAAGATTGAATTCTACGATAAAAAATTAAATTTATACACATTTAACCTACTTAAATTACCTAAGTTAAGTTGGTGACATAAACCTTCATTAAAAAATTGATAAAAATACTTTTTTTCATCATTCTTTATTTCAATCATGGTCGGTTCCAAGCCTAGATAAAGGAGGAGGGTTGCATTAAGTTGCCAGCAAATACGAGAACCCGTATGTTGTACTATGAGTATATCAAATTATAATTAAGTATTGAACATCTCTACGCTAAGGTAGCATAGGGATGCCTCAGATCATCTCCTAACGAATGTAATAATGGATGATAGTTCTTAGGATTTATTATTGCTTTTGGGTTTTTACTTGAAAATGGGGGATTTGAGTTTGAGTTTGAGTTCTAAGATTACAATATGAAATAGCAAAGCAAGTAATGAAATCTAATTATAATAAATGAGAGACAATGCACATAAAGAAATCTAATCTAACCTAAACTATGATTGCAAGAAAAATAAAAGCAACATAAAGTAAGTAAAGCAATTAACGAAACCTAAACTAATCTAATTGCATTTGAATGAAAACAAAAACTTAAAGCAATTGAAAGAGACAAGACAAGCAAAAATTAAACAAACCTAATTGTAATAAATAAAGAAACACAAATAATTGGGGGAATTAATCAAACACTTAACTAATCTAAAACAAGGGAGTTCAATTTATTACAAGCATTCAACGCACCATCAATAATCTAAAGTAAGAAACAGCCTAAGCTTCTCCTGTTCAGGAGTGACCTCTTCTCCTCTTCTAACCCGAAGAGGGGAAGGGGGCTGCTGTGCTATCCGGAGATGGAAAAGGGCGGTCGGAGAAGATGGTCGGGGCCTCTTCACTTCTAACATGAAGAGGAGAGGAACTCCGGAGTGGCAGCTTTACTGTCAGGGCTAGAATCGGGAGTGAGCTATGTGAGGAAGAAGAAGTGGCCAGTCGCAGTGATGAGGAAGGTGGTTGTCGACCGTGGTGAAGAAGGATCAAGGAGGAAGGGAAGAGGCGACATCAGGGTTTTTGGCGTTCGTGGGCGTTGAGAAGAAGAATCATGTGAAGATGGCGTCGGGCTTGGGTCGAAGAAGATGATTACCATGCTTCATCCACAGTGTTTCCTCAACCCCCATCGGCTCTAATTAGTTTAGATCTGATTGATCGAGTGGATGAGCTACGATCTAAATGAATGATCCAGATCAAGAAAGTCCCATGGAAGGTCAAGATGGTCGGATCTGAGTAGACAACTCAGATCATCCCAGATCTAATCAGATGAAACAAAATCAATCATATCTTGATGAATGACTAAGATCGAGCGGATCTTGATCTCTTGATCATTTGGCTTAAGATTTGATCAAACGACTTAGATTAAATCAAATTTGACTCTCTTGTGCTCTAGCCTTTAAGCCCAATTTTGTCCAACTTGGATTCAATCAAATTGTCATCATAATTCTCTACAAATAATAATTGCACAAATTTAAGTAAAAATCCATAAAAATAAAAAGAATTATACCAAAGCCTTAAAAATGAATCCAATTCAATAACATAATATAAATCAACAATTAACTATTTGAGAGGTTTAAAACGTGAAAATTAAGGTTAAAATAATGTGCAAAAAATAGTGTTATCATCAACCAACGTTAAAACTAAGGTAAATGTTCAATGATTGGATCAATTAAATTATTATGTTAATGCTATATTATTTCTTGGAAGGAACGCGTTGTATAGAATCCGACTATAACCACCTTACAAAGTGCGAGTTGGTGCAATATACCTACTTTCTGGATTTGGAGGTAGTATTCTGTCATCCCTTTTCATGAGGAGCTGCATTTATGTTGGTGCATCTGGTGCTTTGTTTGGTCTTCTTGGAGCAATGCTTTCAGAATTAATCACTAACTGGACTATTTACACAAATAAGGTGCAAGTTGTGTTGGTCTTTAACTTCATTTTTTTTTTGGCTCTTTGTATCGAGCTATGAAGTTATTTCATACATAAACTCGTGCATTTCTGTGATAAGTGTCAGCCCTAGTCATCATTGTGATCAATTTGGTTGTCGGTATACTACAGCATGCATGTTGATAACTTTGCCCACATTGGAGATTTTTTGACAGGCTTTCTTCCGGAGTTCTATTGCTGCCACAGCCTCACTTTGGTTGGCTGGAGCACCGCAATCTGCCTCCTGAAGGCAGAGTCAAATCAAAGTATTTGGCATATATACCAGTACAAAATAGGGATGATTCCACTGATTTTGCTTGTGGTTGGGCGTGAACTACTTGACCAAGGCAGGGCTGCACTTTTCTGAATTGCATATGCATTTGTTGGTTTTACAGCCATCCGCTTGCTTGTTTTGTTTATATTCTTTGCCATTATGTTGGACTTGCGTATACTGGTATACCATGTTTGCTGTTGGTCCTCAGTCAGTTTAACAGCAATTATTTACTTATTTTTGTTTTGTTATTCAAGAACAAGTTTGAGGCAAAATAATCATTTAATAGGAGGTGAAATGGCAGGAGAAAGAAAACCATTAATAAAATAATTAAGTCATGACTAATTAGTTTGTTGTCAATATAGGCAAACTAAATTCTGGTGGACTAATTAGTTTGTTGTGAATATTAGGTTATTCTATGGTTGGAAATCCACAGTTTTCAAAATTTTGATCTGGAATACAGACAAACTAAATTCTGGTGGACAAATATATATTACCAAGTAATTTAACTGAAGCAAGAGGTTGGTGTTCAAGATCAAGAGTAACTAGGTCTTTATATGTCAGCATTTCCGATGTAGCAACTTCAAGCGGGGGACATATGATGGGACAGTTAAATTCTATGGTTTTGCTGTTGATTTCATCTTTGTTGCCTTGGTAAATCATTGCCATTGGTGTCAATGTGTCGTTACCTAAAGTTGTGTACCGACATCTAAATGGAGCTGCTCAAACTAAAGAAGAATGCGGCCTCTGATTTGCTTGGATAATTCTTTTTTTTCGTTTTTTTTTCTTTTTTAGATACATTAAATATATGAAAATTAGATGATTATATTGTGTCTAAATGGTTTCCAGAAGAATGAGATTGATTAGTGGATGTTGAAGTGATCGACTGCCTGGAGCATTCGGGAATTTGGTTCTTTTAATTTGTTCAATGTTTATTCTCGTGCATGACCTTGGAACTCATCCACTTTCAATTTGCCTCTTAATTCTTTTGGTTTGTTTTTTGTTTTTTTAATTATTTAGCATCTTGAGGTTCTTTTCTCAGTTCTTTAATTTTACAGATTCCTAGTGCTATTTGTTGACCTCACTTAGGTACATGTAGATGAAAATGATTTGGCTCAAATATAGTTCTATAAGGAGTATCATCTAGCATAGATTGGGATGTTAGTTGAGGTCTTATTGTAACAATAAAGCAAATCAAAGCATGTGCAAATGGGTTGAGATTCTAGGTAGACGCCTCAAGCCCATAGAAGAAATAAGACGGTCTACTTGTAGCCCACAAAATTTTGGACTTGGAAGCTAGAAACCTAAAGGCCAAATAAATAAGAAATAAGATTAAAACTTTGGATGTAGTCGAGCAAAATCAATTGATTCAATATCAAAATAACTTGTCCTCAAACATCATCTAAGCATAGATTTATATAACTCTCAAACCCCTCAAACAAATCTAAAATGAAAAATAATTAACTAGACTTATACCCTAAGATTTATGATAAATTAACTATCAAGATTCAGTTCCTAAGATTTAGGAAAAAATTAAATATAAAAAATAAACTAAACTTAATTAACGGATAACTACTTTAAAAAAACCCCAATTTTGAATTCTCTCATGCATTAGTCGCCTGGAGTTGAAGAGAACTCGTCCTCAAGTTTAGGGTGGGTGTATCTAGCTCCAGAGCACAATGTCTTAGGTGTTTTACATTAAAAATATTAGAAACTTTTAAATGGCTAGGAAGTCTTAACCTATAGGCATTGTCATTAATTTTTTTTAGTATCTTGCAAGGTCCAATCTTTCGATCTTTGAGCTTGTTGTATTCACCAACAAGGAAACAGTCACGAGTTAATACAACTTAAACCATATCACTAATGTCAAAAAGAACTTGACGCCGATGATGATCTGTCCTGATCTTGTATTCGGTGTTGCTTTCTTGAATAGTTTGCTTAACTTGCTCATGAATAACTCAAAGATGCTCGGCCATCTCCTCAACCTTGGGGTTAGTTTGTCCGAGACACAAAATAGGGACTAAATCCAGTACCCCAGATGAGTTTTATCCATAAACAACTTCGAAAGGACTCAAACCAATGGTCCTATTCTTTGATCTATTGTATGTGAATTCTGCTTGAGGTTAAACTATATCCCATTGTTTCAATTTGGTTCATGTGAGACATCTTAGAAGATTTCCTAAGCTCCGATCACTATCTCGATCTGACCATCTGTCTAAGGGTGATAGGCGCTGCTGAAGTTTAGCTTTGTCCCTAGCTTTTCTCATAAAGTCTTCCAAAATTGACTGACAAATTTAGTATCATGATCCGAAGTAATAGTTTGAGGAATACCATGTAAACACACAATCTCTTTGAAGAAGAGGATGACAATCTGAACAACATCGATAGTTTTTTTACATGTCACAAAGTGAGCCATCTTGGAGAATCGGTCCACCATAACTATAATAGAGTCTGCATTGGTGAGGGTTCCCTTAGATTGCTGACAAACAAAGCAATGGTCCACTAAATGAGCTACGTCACTGGTTAGCTTGGTCCAATAGAAGTCGGAAGAGATGAAGACTAATGTCTTATCTCGGTCAAAGTGTCCTTCGTTATGCAATTCACTGATAATGTGTTGTATATATCTAAGAAAGATCCAAAGCCGACAATCTTAATGCTCATGGTAGTAAGCAGGGAAGAATGACAGCTTAGAGCATCTGCAACATAATTAAGACTCTTGTATTGATGCTTCAGCATGAATGTGAACTCTGGAAGTGCCAGAATGGGTGCTTCGATCATCTTTTCCTTCATCGGTTGAAAACTAGTTGTAGCCACTTCAGTCCACTTGAACCTGTGCCCCTTGAGATACTCAGTGATAAGAGCAATTAAGGTGCTGAAATTCTGGATGAATCAACGATAGAAAGAGGCCAATCTATGAAAATTTCAGATGTCATGAATGGTTTTTAGCTGCAGCCATTCTAAAATTGCATCTATCTTTGATGGATCTGCACAAACAACATCTGTAGACACTATAAATCCAAGAAACAAAACTGAGGTTGTGAAAAAAGAATACATCCTGTTGTTGATGAATAAGTGTTCTGCCTTTAGCTTCTCAAAAATAGTGCGAAAGTGATCAAGGTGCAAAGCTCGTGTCGGGCTATAAATGAGGATGTCGTCCAAGTATACAACCACAAATCTTCCCATGAAAGGTCGTAAGACTTGATGCATGAATCTCATGAACATGTTGGGTGCATTGGATAGTCCGAAATGCATGACCATCCACTCGTACAGCCCATGTTATGTCTTGAAGGCGGTCTTCCATTTATCTCCGGGCTTGATTCGAATCTGGTGGTATCCACTCCTAAGATCAATCTTGGAGAAGATCTTTGAATTGGAAAGTTGATCCAACACGTCATCTAAGCAAGAAATCATAAATATATACTTCACCGTGATTGTGGTAATGACTCTACTATCAATACACATGCATCACGCACCATCTTTCTTTGGCATAAGTAGGAAAGGGACTACACAAGGGCTCATACTCTCACGAGTAAAACCTTGTCTCAATAGCTCCACAACTTGTCGTTATAGTTTTTCAGCATCATTAGGGCTAACACGGTATGTCGGCCGGTTTGGTAAGCTTGACCCTGGAACGAGGTGAATCTGGTATTGAATGTCTCTCCTAGAGGAAAGTCTCGGAGGAAGGTCTTCAGCCATCAAATTAGCAAAGTCGGATAGGAGTTGTTGCACCTCAGCTAGTAGATCGAAGTCTAGGTTTATTTTATCGCTTTTGTAAGGAAGCAAAGTATAGACCATGTCTTCGTGCTTTATCTTGTTCAAAAATCTGGACATAGAAAGTGGTGTAGAGTTATTAGTTACCAAATCTGAAGGGATTCCATCTTATCCAGACTCCGAATAGAGTGCAACCACATCAGAAAACTACAAACTCATCATCTTCCTTGTAAGTAGCCTCGATCGTCCTTCTACTATATTCAAAAGTGTTGGTGCAACCTTAGGTCAAGGTTGACCTGGTTGACCCGACTCGAGTTTGACCTGACTCGAGTTGTATTTTGATGTTTGACGAGAATAGAAAAGTTGTATCTTGATGTTTGACAAGAATAGGAACTTGGGAGTGTGGGTGCAACCTTTGGTCAAGGTTGACCTGGTTGACCCGACTTGAGTTGACCTGATTCGGGAAAAGTCCAAGTATGGAGACTTGGCACGGGAAAAGTCCAAGTATGGAGACTTGGCACGGAAAAGTCCAAGCAGGGAGCTTGGCACGAGAAAAGCCCAAGTATGGAGACTTGGCACGGAAAAGTTCAAGTATGGAGACTTGGCACGGAAAAGTCCAAGTATGGAGACTTGGCACGGAAGAGTCCAAGCAGGGAGCTTGACACGGGAAAAGACCAAGCAGGGAGCTTGGCACGGGGAAAAGTCCTAGTATGGAAGCTTGGCATGGGAAGTCAGAGAGGGCTCGGTAGCTCGTTCTCTGAACTGGATGGAGTCGGAGAGGGCTCGGTAGCTCGTTCTCCGGACTAAGTCAGAGAGGGCTCGGGAGCTCGTTCTCTGGACAGGACGAAGTCGGAGAGGGCTCGGTAGCTCGTTCTCCGGACTAGGTCAGAGAGAGCTCGGGAGCTCGTTCTCTGGACTGGACGTGAAAGTCGGAGAGGGCTTGGTAGCTCGATCTCCGGACTAGGTCAGAGAGGGCTCGGGAGCTCGTTCTCTGGACCGGACGTGGAAGTTGGAGAGGGCTCGGTAGCTCGTTCTCCGGACTAGGTCAGAGAGGGCTCGGGAGCTCGTTCTCTGGACCGGATGAAGTCGGAGAGGGCTCGGTAGCTCATTCTTCGGACTAAGTCAGAGAGGGCTCGGTAGCTCGTTCTCTGGACCGAACGTGGAAGTCGGAGAGGGCTCGGTAGCTCGTTCTCCGGATTAGGTCAGAGAGGGCTCGGTAGCTCGTTCTCTAGACCGGGAAGGCTTATTGTTGGAGTATCGGTGGCCGGCTTGAAGGGGGGTTGGATAGCTAGGCCACCCCCAAATCGATTTCTTCTCTACAATACGTTAGTTTGCGCAAGCGGAAATATAGAAACTAAAAACAAAGAAACACAAACGAGAATACAAACGCTAACACGCTCGATGTAACGTGGTTCGGAGATTGCTTGCTCCTACTCCACGACGTGTCCTTGAGGTGGACGAGCCCTTGATCCTTTGGTGGATCAGTCCCCGGCAATCTCCGGCTAAAGCTTCTCCTTCTCGGTGGAGCAAACCTCTCACAAAGTTCTCTTCCTCTTTACAAGATGAAACTTAGGGTTAGAAGGAAGAGAGTTGGCTTGGAAGCTTTGGGCAAGATTCAGAAGGTTTACAATGAGTATCAGTAACCCCTTCAATGCCCCAAAGCTCCCCTTAAATAAGAGGAAAGAGTTGATCACCAATCAACTCAAACCCTGACACCAGTCGACTGGTCCATGCACCAGTCGACTGGTGCTAGCCGTTAGGCAACACCAACGGCTCTCTTTAGAGCCCGTTTTCTGCCAACGGTCATGTACCAGTCGACTGGTCTTAGGACCAGTCGACTGGTCCCCGTAGTCGACAAGCACAGAATGCTTCTGTGCATTCTGTGAAGCTGGATCAGTCGACTGGTCTCATGACCAGTCGACTAGTCCCAGTACATTCACTTCTCTCATCCTTTCCGGAGTCGCCCTTGAAGTCCTCTTCCTCGGCCTTCGTCCCTCAGATGCACCTGAGCCCGCGGCTCCTCTCCGTGCCATCCTTCACGCTGCCTTGAAGTCCACTTCCTTTGGCTCCACTCCATTGCTCCTCTTCCGCGCGGTCCCTCGGATGTCTTCAACACCATCCTTCACCGACTCAACGATCCGAGCCCTTGGATGAGCTTCCCGAACTTGGTCACACCAAGTCCTTATGTGTTCCACCAAGTCCTGCATGACTCAAACACATATCAAATACATATGAAAGCCTAACTTAAACTCTTTGACACACACATCAAAACCTAGGTCGATTGCACCAACAATCTCCCCCTTTTTGATGTGTGGCAATATGTTTAAGTTAGGCACCAATAACAACTTTGAAAAGTACAAGCAATATGTAAATATGAAGCATAAAACCTAAGCTCCCCCTTAACACATGCTCTTAATCTTAATTTTTAAAGATTTGCACCCAAGTAGATTTCTAACTTAAACCTACCCATTTCTCCCCCTTTGACACCATCAAAAATATTGTACCAGACACGTACACATACTATGGTATCAGTTCCAACCAAATTTGAACCGAAAATTTGATTTTAAAGACCAACAGAATGCTGAAAGGCTGGTACCAGTCGACTGGTATCTGCACCAGTCGACTGGCACAAACTGAACATCAATTTCAGCCTACGGCAGCCAACTTCAGAAATCCATAAAAAATTCCAGAAAATTCGAAAAATCATGAAATTTTGAACACATATTTCTTATAATATTATTTAACTAAGAAAAATATGTTTTCATGAAAAGTCATCATATTTTTGATGTTTTGATAAAAACTCAAACACTTTAAAAATCAATCAAGTTTGTATCAATTTCAAGCTCAGTTTTTCAATCATATGTTTTAATATAGCTATACCATAGTAAATAAAACATAGAATTGTTTTCAAAACATTTAAAATATCCAACTATGATCTATGGGCAAGATGTCCATTAATTAAACATTTACTTTCCCCATAGTTGGCCTATGATCACTAAACATTGATACACTTCATAACTCATCAAAATGTCATAAGCATAAGTGAATTATTTGTATCATCCTAATATCTCACATTCATGGTTAGAAAATAATCATTGTGAGATAAAGGTAACCTCTACTTAGCCCTCTTGATCATAAATCTCTATCAAGGCTAAGCCCTCCCCCTTAAGGTCTCAAGTCAACCATATAGGAAAAATTTGAATTATTGACTTCCATGGTTGACTTGCCATAAAATCCTCTAACCCTTGAGGATTGATTTTGGCACCCAATAGAAATTCTTTCTAATTGGGTTGACCAAGTACTCTTTGGGGATCCATTTCCTATCTATGGTCTTTGTCTTGGATTGCCCCCTAGCAAGTAGGCAATGATAGGTCTTTTCATTATTTTGTTCATTGTATCCTATCCCATTTTTCTTAAAACTTGCTCTTTGGCTCCCAATGATCATATTTAGGGTTTTAGAGCCAATTTCAAATTTCCTTAGGGCATTTGTAAGGTATTCTATCTTTTCCCTTAATTCCCTATTTTCTTCTTCTAAACATGATATATTTGAACTTGAGGAAGAAAAACCATGCTTATTGTAGTCCTTAGAGCACATGGATTCTAATTTTTCTTCAAGCATGCTAATATCATGTTTCAAAGACTTGTTTTTCCTTTTTACCTTGAACAAGTCATCATTTGTGCTTGAAATAATTTTAATTAAAATATGAGGAGGAAGATTATGTACCTCACTTACCGAGAAGTCCGAATCCGATGATTGACCTCCCCCTTCACTTGAGCTCCCCTCTTCATCTTCACTTGAGCTCCTTCCTTCTTCTTGTTCGGATGAGGTGGAGGCTACATCATCAATCCCCATGAGAGCAAAATTGACTATGTGATGCTCTTCTTCCTCCGATGATGATGAAGGATCATCCCATGTTGCTTTTAGGTTTTGAGCCTTCTTCCCCTTTTCTTTTGTCTTCTCCTTCTTCTTCTTCCCTTCCTTCTTTTTCAAGAGAGGACAATCATCTCTTATGTGTCCTTCTCCTTGGCAATTGTAGCAAATTATCTTCCTTGTCCTACTTTTGCTTCTTGAGCTTTTCCTAGCATGAGATTTGTTAGATGAAAATTTTCTAAAAGCTCTTCTCATTTTCCTTACCATATACGCCTCTTGATCCCTATCCATTGAGGCGCTTGATTCTTCGGAGTCGGAGGATGGTGGGGATGAAGACTTCTTCTTCTTACCCTTTCCCTTGTTTGCCACAAGGGCTACTCCTCTTGATCTATTTGCTTCTCCCTCTAATCCTTCAACCCTTGTTTCGTGAAGCTCCATGGTTGAGAAGAATTCATCTAGAGAGCTCTTCTCTAGATCCTTTGAAATGTAGAATGAATCTACAATGGAGCTCCATGTCGAGGATCTTGGGAAAGCATTGATAGCTTTCATTATGATGTCCCAGTTGGAGAGTTTCTCACCTACACTTGTTAGTCCACTTAAGATTTCTTTAAATTTAGCATGAAGTGTAGATACCTTATCTCCCTTCTCAAGCTTTACATTGTTGAGTTGAGTTCGGAGGAGATCTCTTCTTGCCAATTTAGCCTCCGATGTGCCTTCATGAAGCTCCACTAGCTTCTCCCACAACTCCTTGGCACTTGAGTAGGTTCCAACTCTTGTTACTTCTTGTTGGGGAAGAACATGTAGTAGATGATGGATGGCTCTCGAATTTGTTAGATGTTCTTCCCTTTGTTTCTTGCTCCACCTTGTTTTCTCAAGTATTTTGTTGTCTTGATCCCTAGGTACTTCGAAACCATTTTCCATGATTAGCATAATATCAAAATCAGTTTCGAAGAATACCTCCATTTTCTTCTTCCACCAAGAGAAGTCCCCTTCGAATTTGGGTGGATGAATGTTTGAGCCGGCCATTGATGATGTTGTTCTTCTTGGCGATTAGTCCGTTGAAGAGCAACCTCGCTCTGATATCAATTGTTGGAGGATCGGTGGCCGGCTTGAAGGGGGGTTGGATAGCTAGGCCACCCCCAAATCGATTTCTTCTCTACAATACGTTAGTTTACGCAAGCGAAAATATAGAAACTAAAAATAAAGAAACACAAACGAGAATACAAACGCTAACACGCTCGATGTAACGTGGTTCGGAGATTGCATGCTCCTACTCCACGACGTGTCCTTGAGGTGGACGAGCCCTTGATCCTTTGGTGGATCAGTCCCCGGCAATCTCCGGCTAAAGCTTCTCCTTCTCGGTGGAGCAAACCTCTCACAAAGTTCTCTTCCTCTTTACAAGATGAAACTTAGGGTTAGAAGGAAGAGAGTTGGCTTGGAAGCTTTGGGCAAGATTCAGAAGGTTTACAATGAGTATCAGTAACCCCTTTAAAGCCCCAAAGCTCCCCTTAAATAAGAGGAAAGAGTTGATCACCAATCAACTCAAACCCTGACACCAGTCGACTGGTCCATGCACCAGTCGACTGGTGCTAGCCATTAGGCAACACCAACGGCTCTCTTTAGAGCCCGTTTTCTGCCAACGGTCATGTACCAGTCGACTGGTCTTAGGACCAGTCGACTGGTCCCCGTAGTCGACAAGCACAGAATGCTTCTGTGCATTCTGTGAAGCTGGATCAGTCGACTGGTCTCATGACCAGTCGACTGGTCCCAGTACATTCACTCCTCTCATCCTTTCCGGAGTCGTCTTTGAAGTCCTCTTCCTCGGCCTTCGTCCCTCAGATGCACCTGAGCCCGCGGCTCCTCTCCGTGCCATCCTTCACGCTGCCTTGAAGTCCACTTCCTTCGGCTCCACTCCATTGCTCCTCGTCCGAGCGGTCCCTCGGATGTCTTCCACACCATCCTTCACCGACTCAACGATCCAAGCCCTTGGATGAGCTTCCCGAACTTGGTCACACCAAGTCCTTATGTGTTCCACCAAGTCCTGCATGACTCAAACACATATCAAATACATATGAAAGCCTAACTTAAACTCTTTGACACACACATCAAAACCTAGGTCGATTGCACCAACAGGCTTTAGGGTTTAGGGCTGGGAAGCTCTAAGGTATTGGATCGGTCTGGTGACCGATCCAGTGATACTCTGATTGTCTGGATCGGTCTGGTGACCGATCAGTAACCAAACAGAATGTTTCTGTGGATTAACTGATCGGTCTGCAGACCGATCAGGAAACGATCAGGAGGCAGAAAAAGGTAGGGGGATCGGTCTGTGGACCGATCCACCTATAGCCTGATCGGTCCACAGACCGATCAGGCTTCGAAGCCAAATCTCACAGAGAGTTGGTTGATCGGTCTGGGGACCGATCAGCCTAGGGCCTGATCGGTCCACAGACCGATCAGGGTCCTCCTGGACCAATCAGGATTGAGCCTGATCGGTCCAGGCTTAGCCGTTGTACTCAACGGCTAGATTTCTGGATTCTTCTTTGTCTTCTTCGCAGGTGCAGGATATAAGGCCGCTACAGTAGAAGAAGGGAAACATAACGCTTGCTGACAACGTTCTTGTTCCTCACTCTTGCGATCTGAGTTTTGCTGAGCTCCCTATTCCTGAAGCTTCGTGTGAGCTTCCCTCGACTGGGTGATCAGCTACTGTTGACATCGTGAAGTTGCTGCTTCATCGAACTCCAGTCGACGAGAAGGCAAGCAAAGTGTTTTTACATTTATATTGTTCTTGTTTTCTTTCTCTATTGGTTGTACTCCATTCTTGCTGTTGCAAGAGAGATTGTGGCGAGGTTTCTCCACCCAGAAGGAGTTCATATTAGCCGATTTTCCGGGGTCTCATCCACCGACGGATTGATAGGCTTCGTCCACCTTACGGATACGCCGAGGAGTAGAAGTATCATCTCCGAACCTCGTTACATCATAGTATTTGAGATTTGATCTTCTCCACTTTCGTTTCTACATTGTATTTCCGCTGCGCTAACCTAAATTGTAGGAAGAAATGAGAAATTGGGGTCGGCTATTCACACCCCCCCTCTCTAGCCGCTATCCGAAGGTCCTAACAAGTGGTATCAGAGCAAGGTTTCTCTTCGACGGATTAACACCCGGGGGAGCACAAGCTAGAGAATGGATCGACTTGGAGAAGGCATCACGATTCCACCCTTCTACGATCGCGACGACTTCGCGTATTGGAAGGTAAGAATGAAGTATTTTCTTATGACTAACCTAGTGAATTGGAATTGTGTACGAGTAGGTTTTACTCCTCCGGTGGATAAAAAGGGAGAACCTCTCGAGAAGAAGAAGTGGACGAAGGAACAAATCCACCAATCCACAATCAACGACGAGGTAACGAAAATCCTTGAATTTTCATTACCTAATGATATCTTGTGTAAGATAGGTGGATACAATGATGCCAAGGAGTTGTGGAACAACTTGACTAAGTTCCATGAGGAGAGCTCCAATTCAAGTCATGAAGAGGAGTCAAGTGAGCCAAGTAGCTCACATCATGGAGGTATAGAATTAGAAGTTGAGGGTTACTCAACATCTAAGGAAGAAGAGTAGGAGAGTTCTGTTAGAATCCTTCGTACGGCTAGAGAGGGGGGGTGTGAATAGCCGACCCCAATCTTTCTCGTTTCTTCCTACGATTAGGTTAGTGCAGCGGAAATACAACGTAGAAAGAAAACAGGAGAAGAAAGACAAACCATATAACGAGGTTCGGAGATGAACTCCTACTCCTCGGCGTGTCCGTAAGGTGGACGAAGCCTACCAATCCGTCGGTGGATGAGTCCCCGGAAACCCGGCTAATAGATACTCCTTGTGGGTGGAGAAACCTCACCACAATCTTTGCAACAGCAATAGGAGTACAAATAGGAACAAGAAAACAAGAACAGAAATGTAAACAACACTTGCATGCCTTCTTGAAGTCAGCAGGAACCCTGGTGAAGCAGCAGCTTCTCGGATCCAAGCCTAGCTAGAAAACCAGCAACAGAGCTCACGTGAAGCTTTAGCACCCAACGAGCTCAACAAAGCTCGGGAAGAAGAAGCGAAGCTCAGGAGAGAACTTCCGAAGGAAGAAGAAGTAGCTTGAGAGAGTCTCACCAAGTCCTGTAGCCCTCTTTATACTGCGAAGAAGAAGAGAGAACTAGCGTTGCTACAGCGGCGGCGTCAGACCGATCAGTCAAGCCCGATCGGTCGAATCTCTCGATCGGTCCGGGACCGATCAAGACTGTGCTGATCGGTCCCGGACCGATCAGCACTCTTCTGAAGAACTCGCCCAAGTTCTCGATCGTCTCTGATCGGTGCGTGGACCGATCGAGGCATGGATCGGTCCACGACCGATCCTCCTTTCTCTTTGCCTTACGTTGGCTTTCGATCGGTGCGCCGATCGAAGAACCTCGATAAGCCATCGATCGTTATCGATCGGTCACCGGACCGATCAGATACACAGCTCATTGGATCGATCCACGATCGATCCGAGCTTGGGTTTTGCCCAAACCAAGTTCCAAGTCTTCCAAACCAATATCCGGTCAATCTTGACCTATTGGTATCTCATGCTTAGCATCTGATCACTCTCTTGACCTGCTAAGACTCCCTACCAAGTGTCCGGTCAATCCCTTTGACCCACTTGGACTTTTCTCTTCGTGTCAAGTATCCGGTCACTCCCTTGACCTACTTGACCTTCTCAACACCAGATGTCCGATCACCCTTGATCCATCTGGATTTTTCCTTGCCCGGCTTCACTCACCAGGACTTTCACCTAGCTTCACTCACTAGGGTTTTCACCTGGCTTCACTCACCAGGACTTTCCAATCTGCCTGGCTTCACTCACCAGGACTTCCACTTTCACCTAGCTTCACTCACTAGGATTTTCACCTGGCTTCACTCACCAGGACTTTCCACACTGCCTAACATCCCAGTTAGGACTTTCCCACTGCCTGGCTTCACTCACCAGGACTTTCCACACTGCCTAACATCCCAGTTAGGACTTTCCCACTTGCCAAGCTCCCTGCTTGGACTTTTCCCGTGCCAAGCTCCCTGCTTGGACTTTTCCAGTGCCAAGTCTCCATACTTGGACTTTTTGCGTGCCAAGCTCCCTGCTTGGACTTTCCCAGTGCCAAGTCTCCATACTTGGACTTTTCAGGTCAACCAGGTCAATCCTTGACCTAGGGTTGGACCAATAAACTCCCAACCATCTATTCTTGTCTCACATCAAGAATAGAACTCTCTCACGAGTGTCAAACATCAACATGCAACTCAACTAGGTCAACCTTGACCTAAGGTTGCACCGACAATCTTCCCAAGTCAAACATCAAAATACAACTCGAGTCAAGTCACCTCGAGTCGGGTCAACCAGGTCAACCTTGACCTTAAGGTTGCACCAACAATCTCCCCCTTTTTGATTTTTGATAAAACCCATAATCAAGTTAGGTTAACCCGATAACCTAACTTAGGTTTTCCACTCATCTTCCAATGTCCAATGTTCTTTCCTTGAACATTCTCTGGACATTCTCCCCTTAGGTTAACCCGATAACCTAACTTGGGTTCTCCAATAATTCTCCCCCTTTTTGACACACATCAAAAAGAATTCCAATGTTCTTCCTCGAACATTCCTTGACATTCTTCCCCTAGCTTAGGTTAACCCGATAACCTAACTTGGGTTCTCCAATAATTCTCCAATGAACACTCTCCCCTTTTTTGACACACATCAAAAAGAAAAAGGAGGGTATCAAGGTCAAGAGTTTCTTCCTAATGAAAGTCCCATACCTTTCATAGGAACTCTTAATTTCCCCCTTGATACTAAACTCAACAATCAACTTAGTGATAATCCCATATCACTAATCCTCAAAAGTCTTAAGGAGTAAAAACTCCCCCTAAAAGTCAACTCCCCCTTGACAATTAGGTAAAACTCCCCCTAAAGGTCAACTCCCCCTTGACCATTGCACCAACAATGTCTTGGTGAGTTTCAAACCTTTAGAAATCCAAAACACCAACTCCCAGCTGAAATTTTTGAAAGATCGGTGAAAAATCGATCAGGGATTCCCTGGATCGGTCCCAGTGACCGATCCAGCACCCCCTGGACCGATCAGGCAACCTCCTGATCGGTCCACAAATCTGATATCAGATTTCTGATTTCTTCTCCCGAATTCAGACCTCGAAAATCAAGATTTCTGATTTTCTCTCCGGGAGAAGTTCAGAAACTCACAGAAAATTACAGAAAATTCCAAAAATTACGAAACTTTGAGGATACATTCCTCATATCATACACTATCAAGGAAAAATAGTTTTCTATGAAAATAGTTTCCATTTTTCAATCTTGATACAAAGTTCAAAAACTTTGAAATAGTTCAAGTTTAACTCAACTTTGTATCACAATGTTCAATGATGAATGCTATCACTAGGAAAGCTTCATCAAGGTTTTTCAAATCAATTTTAAAATGCTTTTAAAAACCATTTGAATTTAGGACCATAATCTTAGGGCTAGATGTACATGACTTGTACACAAGCTTTCCCTATGATCCTTAATTTCTTGAATTAGGGTCATCTAGGTACAAGGACAATGCACCTTGATCCTAACTCATGATCCTAATATCTCACACACATCTAAGGTGTATCAAACCACATTCAAGTCAATTTGATGTGAGATATGGGTTAAGGTCAACTTAGGCTAAGTTCTCATGCATTTTCTAAACACCAATTTGATCTTAATATCAAATTATATGTTTGTCCTCAAATCAATTTCATTGATTATAATGCAAGAGATGATGACATGGCATATAATGATATCATAAGTAAAAACATGTGCCAATGTCATGATGTCATGGCATAAAGTTTGAAAACTTAAATAAAGCATGACATATAAACTAGCCTAAGCATTATCATGACATTTCAAATGATAATAAAATAAATATGATGTCATGGCATGGCATATGGCAACCAATCATGGCAAGTTAGCACAAATAAAATACCTAAATTCCCTATCTAAGTATCCTTAGCCTTAGCTAACTTAAAATCTAACCCTAGATTGCCCATATATCCCTAAGAGAAAACCAAAATCCCAATTATGGTATTTCTCTAGGTTTTCTTAAATTGTGCCAAATAAGATTAAAATCGATATTTTTCAAATATGGCACAATTTACTCTTCAAGGAGTAAATAATAATTCTTTTTCATTTTCAAAGGTTATCAAAACCTTGAAAATACTCCTTGAGTGTCAATTTCCTCAAAATTGGGTTAACTACCCTTCTAATTGGAGTTGACACTCTCTAACCCATCTATGGGATAGAGAAGATACTCCTAGGAACCCAATATCTATGTGAGCTCATTGGGTTCACTAAATATTCACTAGGGATGACTTCCCTAGCAACCCTCCTAATGACCCTCCTAGGCTTTGAAGCCTTGGTCATTTGGGACTCATCAAGATCAACTCTAGGGGTGACTCCCCTTGTGACCTTGGTGGTGGTCTTCTTAGCCCTAGGTTTTGTTCCATAATCGAATGGAACACTATGATAAGTGGGCTTGACCACTTGGGACTTAGGTTTCTTGTCCTTGGACATTGGTTTTTGACCCTTAAACCCTAGAGATGACTTCTCCAAGTTCTTAAGAGCCTTTTCCAAAGTATCAAGTCTTGACCTCAAGACTTGATTCTCCTTCTCTAATACCTTAAGTTTTAATTTGTCATTGTTCTTTGAGGCATTCCTAGGCATATGTCTAGTTGATTTGGGATTCCTACCTAAGTTTTCCTTAACTTTAGAAGCGTTAATCCTAGGGTTGGTATTTCTAGTGTTATCCTTACCTAGGCTAACATGTTTAGCTCCTAAGCACATGTATTGATTCCTAAGGTTATCATGCTTGTTATTATCGACAAGTGCAATAAAATTCCTAGCATGCATTTTATTAGAATTGCAAAAATGAACCTTAGAGGTTACCTTAGGGTTTGCCTTAGCTCCCCCTATCGATGTGCCCGGTCTCTTGCCCTTGTGAGGTTGCCTCCCCCTCGGACAATGGCTCCTATAGTGTCCCCTTTGCTTGCATTGGAAGCACACGATGTGCTCCTTGCCCTTGCGTTTCGGGACTCCGGCTTCCTTGACCTTTGGCGCCGGTGGAGTCTTTCTTACCCTCTTCGGACACTTACTCTTGTAATGTCCATGTTTCCTACACTTAAAGCACATAATGTGTAATTTAATTGAACTTAAATTGCTTGAGTTACCTAGGGTTGAGGGTGGATGCGAGCTCTCTTCTTCATCCCTTTCGGAGGTAGAAGCTTCTTCTTCTTGCTCCGAACTTGAAGAAGAACTCTCCTCCTCTTCGTCCTTAGATGTTGAGTAACCCTCAACTTCTAATTCCTCTCCTCCATGATGTGAGCTACTTGGCTCACTTAGCTCCTCTTCATGGCTTGAATTTGAGCTTCCCTCATGGAACTTGGCCAAGTTATCCCATAATTCCTTGGCATTGTTGTAACCTATCTTACACAAGATGTTAGAAGGCAATGAAAATTCAATTATTCTCGTTACATCTTCATTGATTTCGGATTTGTGAATTTGTTCTCTTGTCCACTCCTTCTTCTCAAGTGGTTTTCCTTCCTTATCCACCGGAGGAATAAAACCTTCTTGTACACAAAACCAATTCATTATGTTAGTCATAAGAAAGTACTTCATCCTTACCTTCCAATACGCGAAGTCACCGCATTCGTAGAAGGGTTGAATGGTGATGTCTTCTCCATAGAGATCCATTCTCTAGCTTTGCTCCCACGGGTGTTGATCCGATGAAGAGCGACCTCGCTCTGATACCACTTGTTAGGATCCTTCGTACGGCTAGAGAGGGGGGTGTGAATAGCCGACCCCAATCTTTCTCGTTTCTTCCTACGATTAGGTTAGTGCAGCGGAAATACAACGTAGAAAGAAAACAGGAGAAGAAAGACAAACCATATAACGAGGTTCGGAGATGAACTCCTACTCCTCGGCGTGTCCGTAAGGTGGACGAAGCCTACCAATCCGTCGGTGGATGAGTCCCCGGAAACCCGGCTAATAGATACTCCTTGTGGGTGGAGAAACCTCACCACAATCTTTGCAACAGCAATAGGAGTACAAATAGGAACAAGAAAACAAGAATAGAAATGTAAACAACACTTGCTTGCCTTCTTGAAGTCAGCAGGAACCCTGGTGAAGCAGCAGCTTCTCGGATCCAAGCCTAGCTAGAAAACCAGCAACAGGAAGAAGCTCACGCGAAGCTTTAGCACCCAACGAGCTCAACAAAGCTCAGAAGGAAGAAGAAGCAGAAGCTTCAGGCAGGAGAGAACTTCCAGAAGGAAGAAGAAGTAGCTTCAGAGAGAGTCTCACCGAAGTCCTGTAGCCCTCTTTTATACCTGCGAAGAAGAAGAGCAGAACTAGCTGCTACGCGGCAGGCAGGACCGATCGGTAGCTACTGTTCGATCTCTGATCGGTCCGGGACCGATCAGGACGTCTGATCGGTCCCCGACCGATCAGCACTCTTCTGAAGAACTCGCCCAAGTTCTCGATGGTCTCTGATCGGTGCGTGGACCGATCAGGTATGTGGATCGGTCCACGCATCGATCCTCCTTTCTCTTTGCCTTCGCTTTACGGTCCGCATCGATCAAGAACCTCAGTAAGCCACTGATCGTTATCTGATCGGTCACCAGACCGATCAGATACCCAGCGTATCGCTGGATCGATCCACTGATCGATCCAGAGCTTGGGTTTTGCCCAAACCAAGTTCCAAGTCTTCCAAACCAATATCTGGTCAATCTTGACCTATTGGTATCTCATGCTTAGCATCTGATCACTCTCTTGACCTGCTAAGACTCCCTACCAAGTGTCCGGTCAATCCCTTTGACCCACTTGGACTTTTCTCTTCGTGTCAAGTATCCGGTCACTCCCTTGACCTACTTGACCTTCTCAACACCAGATGTCCGATCACCCTTGATCCATCTGGATTTTTCCTTGCCCGGCTTCACTCACCAGGACTTTCACCTAGCTTCACTCACTAGGGTTTTTACCTGGCTTCACTCACCAGGATTTCCAATCTGCCCGGCTTCACTCACCAGGACTTTCCAACTGCCTGGCTTCACTCACCAGGACTTCCACTTTCACCTAGCTTCACTCACTAGGATTTTCACCTGGCTTCACTCACCAGGACTTTCCACACTGCCTAACATCCCAGTTAGGACTTTCCCACTGCCTGGCTTCACTCACCAGGACTTTCCACACTGCCTAACATCCCAGTTAGGACTTTCCCACTTGCCAAGCTCCCTGCTTGGACTTTTCCCGTGCCAAACTCCCTGCTTGGACTTTTCCAGTGCCAAGTCTCCATACTTGGACTTTTTGCGTGCCAAGCTCCCTGCTTGGACTTTCCCAGTGCCAAGTCTCCATACTTGGACTTTTCAGGTCAACCAGGTCAATCCTTGACCTAGGGTTGGACCAATAAACTCCCAACCATCTATTCTTGTCTCACATCAAGAATAGAACTCTCTCACGAGTGTCAAACATCAACATGCAACTCAACTAGGTCAACCTTGACCTAAGGTTGCACCGACAATCTTCCCAAGTCAAACATCAAAATACAACTCGAGTCAAGTCACCTCGAGTCGGGTCAACCAGGTCAACCTTGAGCTTAAGGTTGCACCAACAAGTTCTTCATCAAGATTGGTGCAAGAAGAAGCCTCTACCTCCGGAAGGGTTGAAGAAGAGAGTTTATGTTCATCCTCAACCCTAGGTAACTCAAGCAACTTAATTTCAAGTAAATTACATATAATGTGCTTTGAGTGTAGGGAATATGGGCATTACAAGAGTAAATGTCCAAAGAGGATTAGGAAGACTCCACCGGCACCAAAAGTCAAGGAAGCCGGAGTCCCGATACACAAGGGCAAGGAGCACGTGGTGTGCTTCCAATGCAAGCAAAGGGGACATTATAGGAGCCAATGTCCGAGGGGGAGGCAACCTCACAAGGACAAGAGACCAAGCACATCTATGGGGGGAGCTAAGGCAAACCCTAAGGTATCTTTTAAGGCACATTATTACAATTTTAATAAGAAACATGCTAGTAGCTTTATTGCAATTGCCAATGATGATAAGCATGATAACCATAGAAACCGATACATGTGCTTAGGTGCCAAACTTGTTAGTCTAGGTAAGGATGATACTAGAAATGCCAACCCTAGAATTAACTCATCTAAGGTTAAGGAAAACCTAGATAGGAATCCCAAAACAACAAGACATATGCCTAGGAATACCTCAAAGAAAAATGACAAATTAAAACTTGAGGTATTAGAGAAGGAAAATCAAGTCTTGAGGTCAAGACTTGACACTTTAGAAAAGGCTCTTAAGAATTTGGAAAAGCCAACTCTAGGGTCTAAGGGTCAAAAATCAAAGCCCAAGGACATGAGAGGTTTGGGTCACAAACCTAAGTCTCAAATGGTCAAGCCCACTTATCATAATGTTCCATTCGATTATGGAACAAGACCTAGGGCTAGGAAGACCATCACCAAGGTCACAAGGGGAGTCACCCCTAGAGTTGATCTTGATGAGTCCCAAATGACCAAGGCTTTAAAGCCTAGGAGGGTCATTAGGAGGGTTGCTAGGGAAGTCATCCCTAGTGAATATTTAGTGAACCCAATGAGCTCAAATAGGTTTTGGCTTCCTAGGAGCGTGATTTCATCACGCTAGATGGTTTAGGGTGTGCCCATCTTATTTGGATAGGTAGTTAACCTAATCATGGCAAAAGGTGGCATTTTAGGAAGTTTCAAGGTATAACCAAGCCTTGAAAATGAAATTAAAAATTATTCCTAAGGTGATTAGGATGTGCCAACCACATTTGAGGAGTTTTCTAGGATCAATCTAATTGGCACATAGTGATCTAAAAATCTTTAGTATATGATTTTAGGTCTATTACACTTAGGAATATAGAATTTGTGGCAAAATGATCAAAATTATCAAAAATGACAACTAAGGCTAGAATTAGGTATTTTCTATACCTTTATATGTTATTTGCCATACATTGTTTGTCATATGTCATGTCATGACATCATATTTATTTTATCATTTGAAATGTCATGATAATGCTTAGGTTAGTTATATGTCATGCCTTATTTAAGTTTCATACTTGATGACATGACATCATAACATTGGCACAGTTTCCACTTATGATATTATTTTATGTCATGTCATCATCTCTTGCATTTATGATCATTTAATTTGATTTAAGGATAAAAACATAATTTGATATGAAGATCAAATTGTTGTTTAGAAAATGCATGAGAACTTAGCTTAAGATGACCTAAATCCATATCTCACATCAAAATTGACTTGGATGTGTTTGATACACCTTAGATGTGTGTGAGATATTAGGATTATGAGTTAGGATCAAGGTGCATAGTTCTTGTACCTAGATAAGCCTAATTCGTAATTGAGGATCATAGGGAAAGCTTGTGTACAAGTCATGTACATTTAGCCCTAAGATTGTGGTCCTAAATTGAATGGTTTAAAATCATTTCAAAATTGATTTGAAAAACCTTGATGAAGCTTTTCTAGTGATAGCATTCATCATTGAGCAAATTGATACAAAGATGGATTAACCTTGAGCTATTTCAAAGTTTTTCAAACTTTGTATCAAGATTTAAAAATAGAAGTTATTTTCATAGAAAACTATTTTTCCATGATAATATATGTTATGAGGAATGTATCCTCAAAATTTTACAATTTTTAGAATTTTCTGTAATTTTTTAGGGGTTTCTGAATTTCGGGAAGAAAAAATTCAGAACTCTTATCAGAGAGTTGTGGACCGATCAGAGAAGAGCCTGATCGGTCCAGAGTAGTGTGGATCGGTCACTAGACTGATCCAGGGAAGTCTGATCGGTCTGGTGACCGATCCAGAGGAGTTCTGATCGGTCTGGTTACCGATCAGAGCGTGCCAAAATGCTGATTTTCGACTGATTGTCTGAAATTTCAGCTGTGGAAGTTGTGTTTTAGCTTTCTAAAGGGTTGAAACTTTCCAAGACATTGTTGGTGCAATGGTCAAGGAGGAGTTGACCTTTAGGGGGAGTTGACCTTTAGGGGGAGTTTTACCTAATGGTCAAGGGGGAGTTGACTTTTAGGGGGAGTTTTTACTCGATTTCTGAGGATGAGTGACATGGGATTATCACTAAGTTGATTGTTATCTTTAGTATCAAGGGGAAATTAAGGGTTTCAATTAAAGGTATGAGACTTTCATTAGGAAGAAACTCTTAACCTTGATTCACTCTTTTTGATGTGTGTCAAAAAGGGGGAGAAATGTCTAGAGAATATTTAAGGAAGAACATTGGAGTTTGGGGAGAATGTTCAAGGAAGAACATTGATTGAAGAACTATTGGAAAACCTAAGTTAGGTTATCGGGTGAACCTAACTTGATTATGGTTTTTGTCAAACATCAAAAAGGGGGAGATTGTTGGTGCAACCTTAGGTCAAGGTTGACCTGGTTGACCCGACTCGAGTTGACCTGACTCGAGTTGTATTTTGATGTTTGACGAGAATAGAAAAGTTGTATCTTGATGTTTGACAAGAATAGGAACTTGGGAGTGTGGGTGCAACCTTTGGTCAAGGTTGACCTGGTTGACCCGACTTGAGTTGACCTGATTCGGGAAAAGTCCAAGTATGGAGACTTGGCACGGAAAAGTCCAAGTATGAAGACTTGGCACGGAAAAGTCCAAGCAGGGAGCTTGGCACGAGAAAAACCCAAGTATGGAGACTTGGAACGGGAAAAGTCCAAGTATGGAGACTTGGCACGGAAAAGTCCAAGTATGGAGACTTGGCACGGAAAAGTCCAAGCAGGGAGCTTGGCACGGGAAAAGACCAAGCAGGGAGCTTGGCACGGGGAAAAGTCCAAGTATGGAAGCTTGGCATGGGAAGTCAGAGAGGGCTCGGTAGCTCGTTCTCTGAACTGGATGGAGTCGGAGAGGGCTCGGTAGCTCGTTCTCCGGACTAGGTCAGAGAGGGCTCGGGAGCTCGTTCTCTGGACCGGACGAAGTCGGAGAGGGCTCGGTAGCTCGTTCTCCGGACTAGGTCAGAGAGGGCTCGGGAGCTCGTTCTCTGGACCGGACGTGAAAGTCGGAGAGGGCTTGGTAGCTCGTTCTCCGGACTAGGTCAGAGAGGGCTCAGGAGCTCGTTCTCTGGACCGGACGTGGAAGTCGGAGAGGGCTCGGTAGCTCGTTCTCCGGACTAGGTCAGAGAGAGCTCGGGAGCTCGTTCTCTGGACCGGATGAAGTCGGAGAGGGCTCGGTAGCTCGTTCTCTGGACTAAGTCAGAGAGAGCTCGGTAGCTCGTTCTCTGGACCGAACGTGGAAGTCGGAGAGGGCTCGGTAGCTCGTTCTTCGGACTATGTCAGAGAGGGCTTGGTAGCTCGTTCTCTAGACCGAGAAGGCTTTAGGGTTTAGGGCTGGGAAGCTCTAAGGTATTGGATTGGTCTGGTGACCGATCCAGTGATACTCTGATTGTCTGGATCGGTCTGGTGACCGATCAGTAACCAAACAGAATGTTTCTGTGGGTTAACTGATCGGCCTGCAGACTGATCAGGAAACGATCAGGAGGCAGAAAAAGGTAGGGGGATCGGTCTGTGGACCGATCCACCTATAGCCTGATCGGTCCATAGACCGATCAGGCTTCGAAGCCAACTCTCACAGAGAGTTGGTTGATCGGTCTGGGGACCGATCAGCCTAGGGCCTGATCGGTCCACAGACCGATCAGGGTCCTCCTGGACCGATCAGGATGGAGCCTGATCGGTCCAGGCTTAGCCGTTGTGACTCAACGGCTATATTTCTGGATTCTTCTTTGTCTTCTTCGCAGGTGCAGGATATAAGGCCGCTATAGTAGAAGAAGGGAAACATAACGCTTGCTGACAACGTTCTTGTTCCTCACTCTTGCGATCTGAGTTTTGCTGAGCTCCTTATTCCTGAAGCTTCGTGTGAGCTTCCCTCGACTGGGTGATCAGCTACTGTTGACATCGTGAAGTTGCTGCTTCATCGAACTCCAGTCGACGAGAAGGCAAGCAAAGTGTTTTTACATTTATATTGTTCTTGTTTTCTTTCTCTATTGGTTGTACTCCATTCTTGCTATTGCAAGAGAGATTGTGGCGAGGTTTCTCCACCCAGAAGGAGTTCATATTAGCCGGTTTTCTGGGGTCTCATCCACCGACGGATTGATAGGCTTCGTCCACCTTACGGACACGCCGAGGAGTAGGAGTATCATCTCCGAACCTCGTTACATCATCGTGTTTGAGGTTTGATCTTCTCCACTTTCATTTCTACATTGTATTTCCGCTGCGCTAACCTAAATTGTAGGAAGAAATGAGAATTTGGGGTCGGCTATTCACACCCCCCCCTCTCTAGCCGCTATTCGAAGGTCCTAACTAAAAGGAAAGTTGGTAGCTTTATTTTCTTCTCATAACAACTCCAGGGGGAACATAGCCATGTTGGATGGTACGAGATGATTATATCACTGGATGCTCCTGCATCAAACGCCCTAGGTTGAAAAGAACTCGTCCTCGAGTTCAAAATAATGTCTTCAACATCCATAGTCTCCCTTTTCTTCGCATTATCTTCCGATACGACACAAACTGCATACTCAAATAAGACTAAAATCTCATGGTCATCACCATAGAGTACCTCGTTAACTTCATCATCAAATATCGGTTTGCCTAGTGCTTCAATCTCATCTTCGTTATAAATTGGATCATCGAATAATTCGATCTTGTCGTCATCTTCTCTGCCTCCTGCAATTGGATGATCAAGAGAGTAGGACTGGTCGTACTCGATGTTGTCGAGGTCCGCATCCTCATGGTTGTCTCCGCCACCGTGAGAGGAACGGGGGACGTAGAGGCACTGGAGAGTTGGTGTTCTCTCGAAGTTGTAGGTGGTGGGGTGGTTGAACTCATATTTCTCGAAACTAAACTTTTGCTTGGACAACTCTTCTCGATTGGAAATTGGAGATTTTTCAAAAGGAGAATAAAGGAACTTACGATATTTACGTTCTCGTGTCGCTAGACGTTGAGATAACTTTGTGACTTGTCTCTGTAGATACTGAATCTAGTCTTGGGTGCTATGACCACAATATGAGGCTTCCTCAGCTGGAACATGCCTTTCATGATCATGACCACGTCCATGATGACTCTCCATTGGATCTTAATGAGCTCTGATACCAACTGACGCCGAGAAGAATATAGATTATTCTGGGGCGTGAAGTTACAGAGAGATTAAGAAGAAACAAGAGAGAAATAGCGAAATAAGAAGTAGCTTAAGGTAGGTTTTAAAAAAAATCTTCTTGAGAAAATAAAAGTGGGAAATAAATAACAAAAGAGATGTAACCGTAACGTGGTTTAAGTGAAACCAATTGATTCAATATCAAAATAACTTGTCCTCAAATATCATCTAAACATAGGTTTATATAGTTCTTAAAACTCTCAAACAAATCTAAACAAAAAAATAATCAACTAAACTTATTATCTAAGATTTAGGATAAATTAACTATCAAGACTCGGTTCCTAAGATTTAGAACAAAATTAAATATAAAAAATAAACTAAACTTAATTAGATAACTACTTAAAAAAATCATAATTTTGAATTTCAGTTTCACAACTCACTTAGACTTTACCCAAGGGAAGCCTATAGGTCTTCTCGTCGGCCAAGAAGTTTTGCTTCCAGGTCGTCTTCATCTTCGACTAAGCTAAGCCTTGCTTTTAGGTATTTTTCATTTGCTAAAAAAGCTTCACTTTCAAATCTTTCTTATCTGCCAAGAAGCCTCTCGCTTACTGGTCTTCTTTGTCCACCAAGAAGGCTTGCGTCCAGGTCTTCCTCGTCTCCCCAAAAGCATCATTTTGGGGGTCTTTCTTATTTATTACGTATATGATCAACTGTAATCCATCAGGATTTCTCGATCTACTAAGACCTATTGTACTTTTCCAACCACCCAAGTATATGGGTACTTTTGATTTATTTGATCTCCCCATCTACTAAGATCTTTTTTCAACTTCTCTGTTAATGTCTATTAAACTTTTTATATGTTTAATATTGCATCAATCTCGACCTACTTTGATTTCTCCATTGACTACACTTGCAACAACTAGTTAAATATTATATACGCTTACACACTATAATATTAGTCTAACGATCCTAGCTCACTCCGGTCATGATCATAAATTAAATGCGTCCCTTTGGAACGGTGTGATGATTAAAATATAGGGTATTATCACATAAGGTTTTGGAATCGAAATTCGGTGTGACCGAGCATAACCTCTTTCATGTCTTGGCCATTTGCACTAATAGCTAATAGTCATCCATGATTACTTCCTCTGTGTTGACCTAGGGACGGGTTGACGGGGACACTAGGGGAGAGCGAATCATTTTTTGTCACATGATCATAAATTAAAAGCATTTTTCCTTATCCTTTTGCTATTTGTTTTTCCTAGATTCATGACACAAGAGACGAAGGGAACATGGAGGAAACATGGAGAAGTGGAAAACGAGGAGAGATAGAAACAAAGGTAGAAAATCAAAAGAATTATTTGTATCATCAAAAGAGTATTTCTCTTTTAAAAGATCAAAACTTCGGAGTTGCCTTTGGAGCTGCTTTGTATAAAGCAACAACTAGACCAATTGAGAATAAAGAAATATTTTAGATATAAAATAAAAGGTGGGGTGCCTTTTGATAAGTTTTGAAAGAGGGTGTCTTTTTAATGATATGGATACAAGGACGCTGATTATGTACGGTGTTTTTCTAAAAAAAGAGGAATCGAGATAAAAAGTAGGTGGGAGATATCTTGCGGATAAGAAGTCATGTTTCTTCATGTACTCTGGCTTCTTCCTTCCGGCCGCCATGTTTTTTTCCTTGATGCATTTGCACATGTCAACAAGGGGAAGTTTTTTTGTTTCCTTTCAATGTATGTTCCTTGCATATTGGTCAATAGATCGTTAATTCAAATGCACAACAAAAAGAAGCTCATGCGCGCATCTTTTGTTCAGCATTTAATTTCCTTATAACCATCCCTATTTGTCGTAGACCTCTACTTATGTGTGTTCAATTGAATGAACCATAACCATAGTTGTTAAGGGGATTGCATCACATGAGAGGTGGAGATCAATGAATGGACTTGGTCAAAGTTGGGCTAGCCAACTAAACGATGACCTCCTTGGTTCCATAAAGTCTTACACTATTAAATTCTAGAAGATCTTCCAACGCTTATCAGATCAAGCAATTTGATACTTGATGATAAATCAAGAATAGCACGAACATAGTCCCCGGGCAATAATATAGTGGTAGAGCACCTTTTCAATTTCTTAGGTATCAATCAAGTCTTAATTAATAAATTTTTCTTAATGTATGATTGATCTAATAATGTTGGGCTGATGAGTCATTCATTATGAGCGTTTTTTGATTTATCCCGATAATCGATAGAAAATTTCTATAGAATTAAATTGATCATCCTCAAAATTAATCAGTATAAATTAAATATCTAATGTCAACTAAAAAACCATAAAAATAAAAAAGGATAGAACAAACATACCTCCAAACACACTCTGTTAACAGATTTACGATGACGTGGTTGTTAGTTTGGGTTATGATGCTTGCAGCTATTATTGTCCTATTGCATCACATTGAATGGTCAAGTTGGGTGTCAGATCTAGCTCTTCATGCCTTGGCATAATCTGACTAGATTGACAACCTAAGATTCAAGGCACTCCAACTTTACTATTCTAAGCTTATGAAAGGCTAGATACTGCACTAATCAAGTGTTAGTGCAATTATACTCTTAAGCATATGGATTTGAACACAATAATAGAAGTCAGATCGAGAATTGAATACTTTATAAGTGGAGGTTTAAGTAGCTTAAGTATGACTAGAGGCTTAGTAGATGGAAGTCTCAATAGATCATACTTGATGGAATGCTTGGAAAATGAGAACACTACAAAAAAAAAAAAGTTCTTTAGCGATGAAATTCAGTCACTAATCGTTCGCTAATTTAACCTAGCAATCGATTAATGACTAATTATTTCTATCACTGTGAAATTGACATTTTTAAATGTCCATCGCTAATTATTGCAACATTTTTATATTAGAGACATGAACCTAGCGATGGAATAATAAATTCCATCTTTGATTAGCGACAAACTTTTAATATTCCGTCTCTAACTAGAGACAAAATATTAAATATCCATCGTTACTTATCGTAACTTTTTAAATTTCATATCTAAACGTAGCGATGGAAAAAAAAAATTCTATCTTTAGTTAGCAATGAATTTTAAAATTCCTTTCTAAATAGTGATGAAAGTGTAAAATAGTGACAAATTTTTGTCGCAAAATAGAAATAGAATTTTAAATATGAGGCAGCTACTCTTGTAGATAATCTAGATCCTCTAGATGATCCACTGGGGCGACCCCTGGCCCTAGGAGCCATCACTCGATCATATACGACTTTCATATGAGATCTAAGATCGTAGAGGGTGGAGGTACTTTTTCTTCAATCAACCACATCATAATAAATCTCATTTATCTGGTAGTGGATAGAGTTTGCGCCTCACCTCCCTTCTGTAGAAGAATGAGACACCTATGCAACCCTAGTAGTCATTTCTTCCTATTTACATTAAAAAAATATTCATATCATATATTTATTAAACAATATAATCATTGTTAATAGTTAAAAATATTCAAGTTTATATTCTTATGTCTAATGTCAACGATCGACGATTGACAAATGTAGCATTCTTCGACTTGTGTATCTTGGTAAATACCTTCCAACAAGTAGAAGGTTGCTGTAGTTTATTTTCTTGAATATTAAATAATACAATGAAATTAAAATTTTAGAATTCATTGATAATCATATGATTTTTATATAAATTTATTAATTGTAAACTCACCAAGTCTAAGGCATGCTCGACTATCGATCGGGATCCAGTTGTATGGTTTATGGATCCAGTACTAGGGCTAGCCAACTCAGTGTTTCTGTTGGCTAGAGTTGTTGTTGAATTTTCTTACCATCTGTCTGCAACCTATATTGTTTGCCATGCAACCCAAATATCCTCTGGTACATAGGATGACTTTATTATCTTTTTTCTTGCTTTGTATAGTATAGCTTTATACAATTTGGCACAAGCTGCGTTCCAAGTTGCATAAAATGTCGCCCCATGCCCTGGCTTCCAAGTATATTTTTTATGCAACAATAAGTTCACAATTTAGTATAAAATAGAATAAAAATCTTGATAATTAAAATTACTTACCCAAAATTTTCATCGTAATAAAACAGACTCATCTCTTGGTCTACCACCTCTATATAGTACGAGGAAGGATGAATCGTTCTTTAAATTCTGACGTTATGTACGTTGCTACCCGATGACCATTTAGGGTAAAACTACATCAAAAAATATAAATATTAGAAATATATTACAAAAAAGTAATATATGCAATGAAAATCACTAATAACACCAATACTTACCAACCCCCAACAATCTGCAACACAGTTGTTACGTTACTGCAAGTGTACTGTTACGTCATTAGTAATATAAAAGATTGTCGAACCCACAGGGACTGGATATAAATACTAGTGATTTCTCACGGTGAATTAGTTAAACAATTGGTGGTCGAAAGTTACGTGATAAGTAAAGAGAAATAAGATCGAGAAGAGGAAAAAGAGAGAGACTTGATTTGGAATATGTTCTAGGAGTTTAGTTTCATTGTGATATTTATCAATATATCATGGTTCACCAATTGCCCATCCTTAATTTCCATGCACTTGTAGGAAGCTAGATTTATTACTGGCTCTTCCTTGTAGTGGTCAAGCTGGAATCCTATTTAGATTAATATCCCATGTTATTAAATAGAAATGATCCCTATGAAGTCCGATAATGGGTCACCCTTGTCACTAGGACCTCTTGGTCATAAATCACAAGAACACACTTATACTCAATACCCATAGAGATAGAGATAATAATTACATACAATTCCCCACTTCCATGTGGGGAATTGCTTTTCCTTTCAAGGAAATGCACTAGACATCTAGAAACGGATTACCCTGTCACTAGGGCCTCTCGATTATATAATCTAAGGCATTCCCTCTACGGGATCAATAATTTCATACAAACATTTAATCAAATATGAGAATTAAGTTCAAGCACAACACACTCACATAAGATCAAATATATACGAGATATAATAATGTCATATAGATAGGAAATTGTTATATCCATGAGTTCTTACCTCAATTCACATCACAATTGCTCCCTTAATCCTAGAACAATAGATCTACTCCATGGCATGAAAGGAAGAATCCAAAGATATAAGAATTGAAAGCATCCAAACCCAACTAGAAGAGGAAGGGAGAAGAATGCTTATCCGATTGTATTGAGTGATCTTCGGATCCAATTCTTTATTTCTAGAGTCAATGAGATGATGAATACAACCTCAGATTCTCGAACAGAGATCGTGAAGAATGTAGATTGTCATCAAGATGGATCTCCCAAATGGAGAATTTTCCTCCTCTTGGAAAGGGGAAGAAATCCCCTTAAATAGTACTAGGCATGGGCCTAGCACGACCCGTGCCATGGTCGTGTGGCATCCACACGGTCACGCTCTACTTGGCCTCTAGTTAGATGGCACGACCATGTGGATTCACATGGCCGTGTTTTGCTTAGTCTCTGGATAATCTATATGGTCGTGTGGATTCAAACGGTCACAGTTTGGTCCTCCTCTGGAAGGTTACACAGCCGTGTGGATCCACATGGCCAGAGTATTCTCCTTCTCTACTGGTTGGTATGATCATGTGGAATCACACGGTCAGAGCCTTCTTTACCTCTGGTAAGTAGCACGGTTGTGTGAACTTCACATGACCAAGCCTTTTTTTTGCTTCATTTGTTCTCTAAATCATCTATGAGCGTCATTTCCGCCTCTATCAGCTAACTGAAGTGCCATAGTAGTAAGTTTAATGTTTTTGAGACCTAGTTTATTACAAATTGAATATGGAATAAGGCTAACTTGACCCTAAATTACAAAAGCTCTAAGTATGAATTCAATTCCTATAGTGTAAAGAATTGAGAAACTTCTTGGATCTTGAAGCTTTGGGGGAGTGGTTGCCATGAATAGAGCGCTGCACTCTTCCATTAGTGCCATGGTCTTGAACTCTCCTTGTTTTCTTCGGTTGGACATGATATCCTTTAAAAATTTGGTGAACTTGGGCATTTGGTGAAGAGCATCAATTAGAGGAACCTTAATACAAAGCTCTTTGACCTTTTCTAAAAATCTACCAAATTCTTCATCTTTCTTTGTCATAGATAATCTTTGTGGAAAAGGGACTGTTTGACTTTAGGGTGGTGGTGGAAGAGCCTCTTCAACCTTTTTGGTAATCTCCTCATCATCCTGGATCTTAACTAGGTTAGGTGAGGGAGGAGAGAGCTCTTCTAAATTATCAATCCCTTTAGGAGCAGTCACTTGGGGGGTCTCCTAAGGTTCGTCTACTCCGAAGCTCTATTCTGTTGTAGTATTCAACTAGATTCACATTGGACTTGCCTGGGAAAGCTCCTGGTGCTCTTGAAAAAGATGAAGCTATTTGGGTAATTTGACTATCTTGAATCTTTTGGTATTTTTCAGTGCTATCTATTCTTTGAGTAAGTTGTTTGATTTCATTTTTCATTTTCTTTTGTTCAACAATAACTTTCTCAAGCATCTTTTCTATCCAGGATAGTTGATAGTCTTGTGATGGTTATTGTTGATAGCCTTGTTGTCTGGGTTGATAACTTGGCCTTGCCTTTGTAGATGGTTCTTGATCTTGATTGTTCCGATAAGAAAATTTTGAATGATTCTTCCACCCTGGGTTGTATATGTGCGAGTAAGGATTGTTTTGTGTTTGATTATAACTTACTATTACATTACATTTCTCAAGCTGATCTAGTTGTGTAGAGATGGACCCTAAAGGGTAGGTTTTTTTAGCATGGTCCATGCTTTCACACATGTCACTGATGTGCATAGATTATATACACTTTTATACATGTATTGGCGCACATCTGTTTATATTCATGAGCATAATCTATATTTATTGCACTCTATTTCATTATAATATCATACTTCCATTATATTCTGTTTGGAGATATGCTCTTTGTATATTTTTATTGACAAAACACATATTATAGTGAAAATGGAGCAAAAATGCACACGAGAACAACTTTGGAAGAAATCAAGCCAAGGTCATGTGACCCACACGGCCGTGATCCCTCACCAGAGGCAAATCAAGCCACGGTCGTGTGAGCCACATGACCGTGTCAATATCCTGTGGCCAGGCAACATACGATCGTGCCAAATGGCACGACAATGCCAACTTTCCAGAGGCGAAGAAGGCCACGACCGTGTGAATCCACACATCCGTGCCACGGGGAGAACTCTCCTCCAAAAAATGGGGTTGAGCCCCAAGCCAAAGATAAGTGACAAGGGGAGAAAATCTCCTTTTATAGAGCAGGGCATGGGCACCACACAACCCATGCCACAACTATGTGGCACACACGACCCCGGCTGTTTTGCTCTCGGCCAAGGTCACACGATCATATGGCCTTCACACGACCGTGTACTGTTCTTTCTCTTGTTTGCTCACACGACCGTGTGGCTCACACGGCCGTGCCAATCTTGGCATCTGGATCCCTTGCATGGCTGTGTGGCACACACGACCTGGCCTTGCCTCTTCTTTGGAAATGCTACACGGCCGTGTAGAGATGTTGCTTGGGTCGTGTAGATCTACATGGCTTTGTTCTAGTCATGCTTGCTGAGGTGACACGACCCCGTGGCACGGATGTGTGAGATCCACACAGCCTCACCGGACTTCCTCTCTGGCATTAACCAAGTAAGTCTCATTCCTAGATAGTTCAATCAACGACATAACAATGCTGGAGAAATCTCTCTACAAATCCCCGATAATATCCAGCTAGATCAAGGGAGCTGTCAGTCTCCTATATAGACTTCGGTTACTCCCAACTAGTAACATCCTCTAACTTTTGTGGACCCACAGATATCCCTCTACTAGATACAATGTGCCCCCAGAAATCCCACAAAAGATAACCTAACATGCACATTCACTAAACTTCACATAAAGATGTTCTCGTCGAAACATCAACATAATTATGTGAAGATATTGTTCGTGATCCACCTCGAATCTGAAATATATCATAATATTGTCACTGAAGACAATTAACCAATCTGATCCAAGTTCTCTAGGAATATCAGATTCATCAAGTCCATGAAAACATGTAGGGCCCTGGTAAACCTAAATGACAATACTAAGGACTCATAATATCTATACAACAGGCACCCTCAAATGTAAGATCACCGATGAATCTATAATTTAATCACCAACTACAAATCACCAAAATCATAAATATCAAGGCATACTACTCCTCATGTCACTATCAACATCAAACACTAAATAATAGACCACCAAGTCAAATATCCACTAATAGAGTATCTGAAAATCAGATATTACAACATTTAGATGTTGTGTAAAAGGATATCCACCAATAAATCATCAGAAATCAACATATCATAATATTTGATCTCATAATATCCATCAATCTCAAACCATCCTCAACATCAATTATACCTGATATTTTCCCAGTAACCAATTCTCATTATGGTGTATTACTAAGATGTAGAAATATATCATCATCCTACCTATGATGTATGACTACTGAAGTCCAAGGGATATCTCTTGACTTCCTGATTGATAATCAATAACTCTCCAAATGGTAGAGATATGGTCAATCCATAAGATATGAGTATAAAAACTCTGCTAATCCTATCCAAAAATATCCAAAGAGTATGTTAAATCTCATCCTCTCAAATACTCAAATATCCACAGTAAAGGAATATTAATCCAAAGTCCAACAGGTCACTCAACCTCCTAACTGAGAGTCTACCCATCAAGAGAGTATCTCCACAACTCTCTCATAATTATGCCTATTAATGTTCCTCGACAAATATCGATCAATAGTCGAACCCTCTGATCTGGGATATAAACTTCAAGACCTTGGGTAAAACGATCAAGTGAATAAGGTCGTGAGTCACTTGATGAAGACAATGTTAGTTGAGTTGTCTAACCATTGTCTTATAACTCATCATACTGTGATTGCTCCACCTAAGATTCAACAACCTCCAGTAGTGAACCATGCATATAAGGGTAGAAGAGCACTAACACTAAATAGAAAGTCAAAATATCTGTCAATCGACGCTCTGCCCCTTGAAGATCATCATCTAATATTTTCACTCAATAAAAGTGGAATTCCGTAGGTGTTAATCCACTAACACCACCTCTTCCACATTATTGTGGGTCGTATAATCCTAAGTATCATCAAGGTCATCTAATTGTATTCAATCAGTTTATGAGTCAGGATCCCCATGGAACAACGTTAGACGAGTAGATTGACGACCATCGTCTTATAAACTATCATGCCACCAAAGGAGGTAGAGAAATACTCTCTCTCTAAACACCTCAAAGTAATCACCAAGAGTTAGCTTGTTCTCAAAATTCATCTCCTGCATCTTCCTTCATGTGGTGCCTGGTCACGTAAAGGATAAGCAGCAACCTTTATCTTTTCCGCAACAATACAAATCATATATTTGAGTGTACTCTCCAATTTATACATCCATATAACAAATGTATCACGTAAGTATTAAGCAGCTAGCTCTACACTTTTCCACATCAGTGGGAGTCATCTATCTGAATGTACCCTCTAAGTTATCCTACCAGGTACATACAGTCCATGGTCAAAGTTCCCATGGAATAGGATACATCGATCCTCTACAGACTAGTCAATGTATATGGCTAATTCAGCCCATTTTACGACTGTACAAGTCATGTACTCCAATGTACCTTCTAGGTTATGTAACCAAACATAAATAACCCAAAGATTAGAATCTCCATGAAATGGAGTAAGTCGGTCCCCTACTGATCGAACTAATAAGAGTAAATCAGTACTCTACTAACTACACCAACAAGAATAAATCCGTCCTCTACTGACAAATCCAACATAGATAAATCGGTCTAATAAGAGTAAATCAATCATCCACAGATGAAGTTGTTGGTGCGGGAAGTATCCGACGATCGAACCTAGGTTTTGATAATGACAAAGGAATTCAAAGTTAAGATTCCTTGTTATCTAACATGCTTAAATGATATTTCAGGAAAGTCCTAACTACGGTTAGGCAGGTGAAAAATCCTAAGGGGTGATAACCTTAGATCCTAGGGGGTGGTAGCCCTAGGTGTAGGAAAATTCTAAGAGGTGGTAACCCTAGATCGTAGGGGGTGATAACCCTAGGTGAAGGAAAACCCTAGGGGGTGGTAACCCTAAGTCGTAGGGGGTGGTAACCCTAGGTGGAGGAAAATCCTAAGGGGCGGCAACCTTAGGTCCTAGGGGGTGGTAAACCTAGGTGGAGGAAAATCCTAAGGGGGGGTAACCTTAAGTCCTAGAGGGTGGTAACCCTAGGTGGAGAAAACCCTAGGGGGCGGTAACCCTAGGTCCTAGGGGGTGGTAACTCTAGGAAGAAAGTCTAGTCGGTCTGGAGGACCGGACTGACATCAGGTAATCTCTCTTGAGGGGAGTAGGTGAGGACGCGCTCCCTGGAAGAGGGAACAGTAGGTGTCAGTTTGACCTAGGGTTTCCGGTCGGAAATTGGAAGTCAGAACCGGGTAGTCCGAAGACTGTCAATATACTTACCTATATATTCTCTACTATATTCTAACTCTGTTTTGTAGGAGAACATTTCTAACAGTTTTTGTGCAGGGTCAGAATTGGCCGGGATCGGTCGACCGAACCGGGTTATCGGTCGACCGAACCCCCAAAGCAGCAGATCAGATTTCCAGCGAATGGATCGGGCTTGACCAAGGGATCGGTCGACCGACCCGGGTTTTTGGTCGACCGAACCGAGGATAATGCTTGACCAAATCGAAGTGGAGCGAGCGGATCAGGCGGATCAGATAGGAGGAGATCGCCTGATCGGTCGACCGAACGCAGGGATCGGTCGACCGATCTGCCTCGGGTCAAAGTTGATCCTGAACTTTAAGGATTTGGATCAGATCCATAAAGACTATAAAAGGGGTCTCGGGCTGCAGCTTCAAAGGACAACGAAAACAGAACTCAAGTAATCTTCTAAAAGTTGTGCATTGCTCCGAAGCACCTCGACACTCTGACGAACGACGACTAGCTTCTTCATCTTCCATATTGTCAGTATAAAGTCATTATTTAGCACTTGTATTTCAAAATTGTAAAAGACTTATGAATTGATAGTGATTGCCCACCGAAAGCGATCTACGATCGCAGGCCTTGGAGTAGGAGTCACCTCAGACTCCGAACCAAGTAAATCTTGGTCTTCTTGTGTGTGTTTTTATTTTCCGCTGCGTTACTTGAATTTTTGAATACGAAACACGTGAAAGCCATGAGTGCTATTCACCCCCCTCTAGCGCTTCTCGATCCAACGAAAGCTAATCCAGGTAAATCAATACACAACTACCCAAGTCAACAAGGGTACATCGATCCAACTCAATACTTGAGCTCCTATACTTAGACCTATTTGATTCACATGAAACCAAGTCTCTAAGTAGAAACCAATACTATTTAGTCATAATTGATGATTACTCAAGATTTACTTGAGTAAAATTTCTAAAAACTAAAGATGAAACTTTTGAAATCTCTAATACTTTTTACAAGTTAATAGAAAATGAAAAAGATACCAAAATTAAAAGAATTAGAAGTGATCATGGAGGGGAATTTGAAAATCAAAGGTTTACTAAATTTTGTCAAACTAATGGATATAATCATTAATTTTCATGTCCTAGGACTCCCAACAAAATGGTCTAGTAGAAAGAAAGAATAGAATATTACAAGAGGCCGCTAGAACCATGTTGAACGAATATAATCTAAGTGATCAATTTTAGACAGAAGCAATATACACAGCATGTTACATTCAAAATAGAATAGTAATTAATAAATCTTACAATAAAACCCCCTATAAAATATGTTATAATAAAATTTCTAACTTAAATTATTTAAAGATATTTGGGTGTAAAGTTCATATACTAAACACTAAAGACTATTTAGGTAAATTTACATTAAAATCAACAATATGATCTTTTTTAGGGTACTCCACAAACGGTAGGGCCTATAGAGTCTATAACAAAAATACTCTAAAAGTTGAATAAACAACTAATGTAATTTTTGATGAAGAAAATATTGTACCTAATTCAATCAATGAAAATATTAATCAAAATACAACATAGAAGATGAAGATAATGAAGTTAGACCTAAATCAAGTGAATCACAAGAACCAAGTGTTAACTGTGAAATAAGACCACCGAGGGTAAGAATCAATCATCCACTTGACCAAATTTTGGGTGACCCAGCCTTAGAAGTACGAATTAGATCATCTTATTGAAATCTAAGTCAAATAGCACTAATTTCCAAAATTGAGCCCAAAACTATAGAGGAAGCCCTACTTGCCCCAGACTGGATAATTATGATGCAAGAGGAACTAGCTAAATTTGAAAGAAACCAAGTTTGGGAATTAGTGCCTAAACCCACAAATAAATCCATAATTGATACCAAGTGGGTATTTAGAAATAAACTAGATGGTAAAGGAGAAATATTAAGGAATAAGACTAGACTAGTAGCTAAAGGATTTAGTCAAATAGAAGGGTTAGATTATGGCAAAACTTATGCACCTATAGCCAGACTTGAATCCATTAAGATGCTGCTAGCCTATGCAGCACATAATCCTCAAGTTATACCAAATGGATGTAAAATCTATATTCCTTAATGGCTTCATCAAAGAAGAGGTTTATGTAAATCAACCCCCAAGATTTGAGGATTTAGACCACTCAAATCATGTCCTTAGGTTAAAGAAACGTTTATATGGATTAAAACAAGTACCTAGGGCTTGTATAAATGACTATCAACATACCTAATATCTAAAGGGTTTAACCAAGGACAAATAGACCAAATCTTATTAGTTAAAACCTTAGAAAAAAAAAATTTTATAGCTCAAATTTATGTAGAAGACATAATCTTTGGCTCAATAGATACTAAATTTTTAAAAGAATTTATTAAATTAATGGAAAATGAATTTGAAATAAGCCTAGTAGGAGAACTCAATTTTTTCTTAGGATTACAAATAAAACAAACAAAAGAAGGAATTTATGTGTTTCAAACAAAATATACCAAAGAATTAATTAAGAAATTTGGAATGAAAATTTCTTAAAATATTAATACCCCAATGACAACCAATATTAAAATTGACTCTGACTTAGATGGAAAATCAGTAGACTTAAAATATTATAGAAGTGCAATAGAAAGTCTACTTTACCTAATTACAAGTCGACCTGATATTTTATTTGTAGTAGGTATGTGTGCTAGATACCAATCTTGTGTAAAAGTATCAAATTTAACTAATGTAAAAAGGATACTTAGATACATTAAGGGGACCATAAGTGTAGGGCTTTGTACCCTAGGACTAGCACATTTGACTTAACTGGGTATTCTGACTCAGACTATGCTGGGTGTAAACTAGATATAAAAAGTACAAATGGAAGCTGCCAACTTCTAGGGCAGTGCCTAGTAAGCTGGTCCAGTAGAAAGCAACACTATGTTGCCTTATCCACTACTGAAGCATAGTACATAGTCATGGGGGAATGTGCATCTCAATTATTATGGATGATGTACACTTTAAGAGATTATCAACTAGAATATAAAAATATAAAATTTTTAATTGATAACATAAGCTCAATCAATCTAACTAAAAATTCAATACACCACTCAAGGACTAAACACATAGAGGTTAAGCATTACTTTGTAAGGGATCATGTAGCTAGGGGAGATATTGCACTTAACTATGTTGAGTCCAAGTAAAACCTAGTAGTTATTTTCATAAAACCCTTACCTGAACTTGAGTTTAGTACACTTAGAAGATAATTAGGTATGTGCTTAGTAGAATAGATTCTAAAACTTTCAAAATCATTCCTTTTATAGTGTTGCTCTTTCAAAAGTTATGATTTTTCAAAATTATGTTATCTTTTCAAAATTAGCTTGGTTTTAAAATTCTAGGATAAACTATTTTATTCAAAACTCTAAATTTTACTAGTATTTTTAAAGATTGGACTTAACTTAGGTCTCTACCCCCTAGAAAGCATGTACCCATATGTTTCAACTAGATCACCTCACAAGTACACTAGGAATACCTTGCTTGTATATGAAAAATACTTAGAATGGAGTGAAATGCATAGAGTACTGCTTGAACTTCAGAATGCTTATGTCTGTGCATCAACATATGTCTGGGCTATAAATACCAATTCAAATTGATTAAGTTAAGTTATTATTTTTTTATTCAAACTAACTGGATTATACACTTAACTTGACTAACCAAGTGAATGCTACTACCTTATGGTAAAAAGCTAGTAACTAATGGTTATACATTTCTTCTAAGGAAAATAGATGATTATTTTTGAGATTTTTATTACCTTGATCTTTCCATGCTTGGACTCTAGGATAAAAATCATTAACTTTCCCCTCAAACTAAAATCACTTAGTTATAATCTTTAAGGTACTAATCAAGGGGGAGCTTAAAGTAAAATACTATTAATTTGTAATTTTTAATTACTATTCTTACAAGCTTTCTCTATTTTAATTTTTTTTTGATATACGTCAAAGGGGGAGTAAAAGTAAGTTTTCAAAGTTGAGAATGGTTCAAAAGTAAAGTTATTTTTTAAAAGTAAGTTTTCAAAGTTAAGAATGGTTCAAAAAGTAAAGTTGTTTTGTTATCTAACAAGTGTGAATGAGCTTGTAGGATAGTCCTAGTGGATTCTAGGCAGGTGGAAAACCTTAGGGGGAGATAACCCTAGGTCCTAGGGGGTGGTAATCCTAGGTTATGGAAAGTCCTTAGAAGGTGTCTACAATCGAAGTCCATCCAGTAGCTCTTGGAAATGCATTCAATGCGTACCTTAATGAATCTTGATTGGTTACCTTTTCTCTGAGATTTGTGAGTCCTGTTATTAGTTCTTGAATCCTCAAGTGTAGATGCGTAACTATTTCTCCTTCTTCCATCTGGAGGTTCATCAGTTGGTTCTAGAGTAGGTCCCGTCTCGCGAGCTTTGCTTTCGATGTTCCTTCATGTAGCTCCAAGAACTTGTCCCAAAGTTCCTTTGCTAATTTATAATCTCCAATCCAATTGACTTCCTGGGGTGGATGTACGCTTAGTAGGTGGAACTCGGCTCATCCATTCGCTATGAAGTCAGCTTGATCTTTTTTAGTCCACTGGTACTCTTCTTTTTTAACTCTTTGTTAGTCCTTGGGGGCTACACAATCATATTTAATTATTAAGAGTAATTCCAAATCTATTTTAAAAAATACCTCCATGTATTTTTTTCCATGTTGCAAAATCCCCCTCAAACTTTGGCGGATAGATGTTGAGTTCGACCATTTTGGTGCTTTAGTGGGCAATTAGTTTTTCTGAGATGTTCTAGTTCTGATACTTCTTGTTGGTTCTGATGCGGCCGACAAGAGGGGGGTGAATTTCCTATAAAAGTAAAATTGACCCTTTCCTGATCTTTCAATTCAGATTAGAAGCATAATTATAATAAATTAAATGAACAACTAATAAAATAAAAAAAGGTAAAAAATTATTTGGTTACAACCTAGGTGGTTGTTAATCCAAGGCAAATGAAAGTACTAAAAAGTCTCATTCATTGAAGGCAGAGAAGCCTCTTAGACTTGTTGAACGTTTAGAAATATACTAGGAAATGAATACAGGAGTTGTTGAATATTTCCTAGCCCCAAGGGTCTTTTTATAGGCCCTAGGAGATCCTATCCGTGAGTAGAAGGCGCCTTCAAAAGAGTTCAAGGTGCCTTCAAGTGGATAAAATTTATCGGCAACTCAATGGCAACAAATAGGAATTTGAGGCTAGTACTATTTACTAAAGGCGCCTTCCAAGCCATTGAAGGTGCCTTAACACTATTCATAGAAGGCGCCTTCTAAGCCTTTAAAGGCGCCTTCGGTATTGTTCATGGAAGGTGCCTTCCAAGCTTTTGAAGACGCCTTTGACACTGTTCATCCGAAAATGGTTAACTTCTCTTGTTAACTATTTTTCGATTTCCTCGCTTGGGTGATGCTCCGGTTGTTAGAAATTAAGCTCAGCCGAACTTAGCTCCGGCCTTCTCCTCGAGCAGCCTTCCTCCTAGGATTCTCATCCCTTGGATCAGTACATGCATCCTTCTCTTCCGTCGGTGTACTCTTCTACAGCACCTCGTCCTTCTGATGCACGAGGCTGTTGACTCCCTTCCCGTACCATTCTTCTCGCTAGCTGCATCTTCTACTCTTCTTCTTATGTTCCTAAGTTCTTGCATACTTAGACAAAGAATCAAATATACATAGGACCTAACTTAACTCGATTGACCTCATTAAAATTACCTCGGAGTACTTATAATAGGTGTTGGCTTAATTGTTACATCTTGTTTATCTCTTACTGATGTTTATTATATTATGAGTCTTTGTTTCTGTTAGTCAATTATGTGAGTCTAGATATGTAATCTCTTTTTCATCATCAAATTATTATGTTTAGGACCCACGATCTTAGAGGCTGATTGGGATAGGTCGTAGGCAAGGAGGACTCTATGTTTTAGATCGACTCAAAGTACCAGAAGTTGTAGATTCGAGTATGCATTTATCATCTTTTCATTTAAGTCATTCATCTTTTGATTTTTATTTGTGGCTCTCTTATTTAGGTCATGTTTCAGCGGTCTGTTTATAGTTTTTAGCTTTTACAGGAGTATTAAGACCCTTAAAAAATGTTTCTATTTTTTATTGTAGTAGTTGTAAACTGACTAAATTTTCTGCTTTACCATTTTCTAAAAATCATTCTTTTTCTTCTGCTTCATTAGATCTTATCCATTCTGATGTGTGGGGAGCCTCTCCTATTCCTACAAAAGGGGGGGGGGGGTCAAGGTATTATATTTCATTTATTGATAATTGCGATCGTTACTCTTGGATCTATCTTATGAAACACAAGTATGATTATCTTACCATTTTCAACAACTTTAGAACTCTTGTAATACTCAACATTCTAGTGTTATAAAGTATTTTCGTTATGATTTTTTTTTTTTTGGGGGGGGGGGGGTTGAATACACTTTGAATCATTTTTCATATTTACTTGCTTCTGATGGTACTATTTATCAAACCTCATGTACAGATACTCCTGAAGAGAATGGTGTGGATGAACAGAAACATAGGTATCTTATTGAAACAACTCATTCATTTTTATTGTCTGTTAGTGTTTCTAGTGCCTTTTGGGGGGAAGCAATCCTTACCGTTGCTCACATAATTAATATAATTCCAACCTCATATAATTTAGGCTTGCCATCTTTTGAAAAATTGTATGGGCATGCTTCTGTCTATTTCTCTTTGCGTGTTTTTAGTTGTACTTGCTTCATCCTTCATCCACATATCAAGCGTAATAAGTTAACCTCTTGGTTTGCTCTCTGTGTCTTTTTTGGATTATGGTATTATTAAAAAAGGATATCGTTGCTTTGATCTCGTTAGTCAAAAATTGTATGTCTCTCATCATGTTATATTTTTTTGAGTATATTGCATTCTTTTCTATTCTAGCTAGTTCACATAATATGACAAAGTCATATCTGCTTTGCATTAATCCTTTCAATACCAATACTGAGGAAGCTTCACCCATAACTCCTACTAGTAGCTCAACTGAATATGGTACTTTGGTTCCTGATATTACCATTCCACATACTCATCCTTTTGCCACTACCCAATCATCTCCTAAAGTTGCGGATGATCCTTCTCTCCATTGTTGTCAATCCACTCATTTTCGTAAGTCTACTAAACTACCAGATTTTGCTTACTCTTGTTATTCTTATTCTTTTGCTTCATTTATTGCATCTATTCATTATCTTTCTGAGCCTGTATCCTATAAAAAAGTTCTTCGTAAGCCACTTTAGCATAGTACTATAGCTGAGGAATTAACTACTTTGCATTATACTCATACATGGGATTTGGTTTCATTGCCACTAAGAAAACACACTATTGGTTCTTGTTGAGTATATAAAATCAAAATTAAATATGATGGATTTATTAAACGATACAAAGCTCATCTTGTTGGTAAATGTTATTCTTAGGAGTAGGGCAATGGATTATGAGGAAACATTTGCTCCTATTGTAAAAATGACAACTGTTCATACTCTGATTATTGTTGCTTTTATTTGTCGATTAAGAATATCTCAGATGGATGTCAAAAATATATTTCTAAATGGTGATCATCATAAAGAAGTTTATATGACAACTCCTAGTATTTCACACCAACCTATTGAAGTTTACAGACTTCGTAAAGCACTTTATGGTCTCAAACAAGCACCTCGTGCTTGGTTTGAAAATTCTCTACAGTGATCAATTCGCTTGTTTTCATCCTAGTAATCATGATTCAGTATGATTTATCAGATGTATGAGTGCAGGATGTATTCTTTTATCATTATATGCTAATGATATGATTATTACCGGTGATAATTTTGATAGAATTGCTTCCTTGAAATCTGAGTTGGCTCGTTATTTTACTATGAAAGACTTGGGTATACTATGTTATTTTCTGGGCATTGAGGTTGCTTATTCTCTGAAAGGTTATCTTTTATCCTAATCAAAGTGTATATCTAATTTATTTAAGCGTGCTCGTCTTATTGATAATAGAGTCATTGATACTCCTATTGAGACTAATGCTCGATATTCTCCATCTGATGACTCACTTTTGTCGGATCCTAGTTTATATAGAACTATTGTTGGATGCTTGATTTATCTCACAGTGACTCGTCCAGATATTACGTATGTTGTTCATGTGGTTAGTTAATTTGTTGTTTGACCAACTATAGTTCATTGGGTTGTCGTTCTTCGTATTCTTAGATATCTTTGAGACACTCAATTTCAAAGCCTTTTATTTTCTTCTACTTTATCTATGGAGCTGCATGCATACTCTGATACTAATTTAGCTGGTGATCCTCCAGATTATAAATATACCACTGACTTCTGTATTTTTCTTGGTGATTCCCTCATTTCTTAGAAGAGTAAGAAATAAGATATTATTTCTAGATCTTCCACAAAAGCTGAGTATTGTACCATGACCTCAACTACTTGTGAGATAGTTTGGTTGTGTTGGTTGCTTGTGGATATGAGTATCTCTGTTCATCAACTTACTCCGTTATATTGTGATAATCAGAATGCTATTTAAATTGTGTGCAATTCAATTTTTCATGAGTGGACGAAACATATTGAAATTAATTGTCACATTACTCATCATCATCTTCAGATTGACACCATCATATTATCTTTTGTTCCTTAAAATCTACAGATTGCTGATATGTTTACCAAGATATATTCTAGTTCATGTTTTCATTTCTTATTTGACAAACTCTCATTATTTCTAAATGTAGCATCATGAGTTTAAGGGGATGTTAGATTATATATATTTATTTATTTATACCTTTTAGGATAATTTAGTCTTTTCCCTTTTCTATTTAAGGTTTAGGATTTCTTAACTTAGCTATATAAGGATTTATACTCTGTATCTCTAAGATTGATTTTTGGAGTTAATAATATAGTTAACTTTTTGTTCTTCTTAATTTCTACAGTCTCATTCTCCTTGACTCGACTGGACTTCAATTTGATGTTTGATCCTCTAGATTCATTAAGTATGTTAGCCAACACACTTAGGTCAAGAGGTAAATTTAATTTTAATTCATTATTATATATCAAAATCTGAGTTAGATTACTATACAAGTCATACTATGTAATTTATATAAAACATTTGTGATCCGGTGGTAAAGGGGGGCCGACCGGCAGGAGGTCAAGGTGGTCAACAAGGGCTGACCGACAGGAGGTCAAGGTGGTCAACAGGGGCCGATCGGCAGGAGGTCAAGGTGGTCAACAAGGGTCGTCCAGCAGGAGGTCAAGGTGGTCAACACCCTGTAGGCGCCCGTCCGGGCGAATCACCTCCCCGATCGGCGGAAAGCCGACCTGGCATCTCGACAGATCGGCTCGACTCGGGCCCGAGCTCCTGACGCCCAGCGAGTGGCTAGCACGGCTTAACAGCAGGGGACGAAGTCTGAGCGATCTTCATCTCGACCGAACGGGAACCATGGCCGCTAAGGTTCTCCCGTTCACGCGAGCTGCGCCAGGGCCTTCGTATGATTAGTTGAGCAGATGTCCCGCTCGGCCAATCGCAACGTTAGCCGAGCGGTTCTTCCGTCCGGCTTGGTATGAGACAAAAGGGGCAGGTGACCCTATCCTCCTTGAGACAAGTATCGTCGACAGGCAGCATGGTAGGCGGCCGGATCAGACAGATAATCGTACGACCGAAGTTTCCACTGTCACGTCAGGGATATGCTCGCGTTATTGAGGTATGGCGTCAGACACGCTTTTCTGACACACTCATTATAGGTATGCTTTGAGAAGCATGCATGTCTCGGTAAGCGTGCACACGCCTTCAGAGAGCCCTATATAAGGACCCCCAGACTCTAACGGAGGTATGCGCGATTCATCACTGTAGCTACAGTTCTCGTCATTCTACTTTGATTTCTTGTTGTCGGAGGCTAACTTGAGTGTCGGAGGGTCGTCGCCGAGAACCCCTACCCGGCTCGGTTTTGTGCTTGCAGGTTCTCGCCGAAGGTCTACGTCACTCACAAGGCTGCGCGGAGTCAACGAGAGCACCACGTCCCCAGCAACCGTCGACTCAGCACTCGGACAGGATCAAATTGGCATCGTTCGTGGGAACTCACCTGAATCCGAGCCGAGAAGATGGAGGAAGCTGGACGCTCACACACCGTGACACTCTCTCCAGAAGAACTCGACGTGCTCATCCAGGTGCGAGAGGCAAAAATAGTAGAGCAGCAGCAGAGGGCACCAGCCGAGCAGCTTGCGTAGCAGGCCACCTCGGCATCCGGTGGCCGAGCGGCATTGGAAGATCGACCGGAACAATTTTATTCTTGGGAGCAGAACAAAGGGCAGACCGACACGCTATGAGATGCACCGCCGGCGCCAATTCCCTTCCATCGGGCCCTATTCCAGACCCCCTCCGAACTAGCGCAGGCCAACCAAGGATCGTCAGCCGATGAAGCACCCGTGCGGGACGTCAAGAAAGGCAAGGCGCCTTGGACCGATTCTTCACTCGAGCGGATAAAGCGCATGTTCTCAGAGGCGATTCTGCAGGATCCGCTCCCGAGGCACTATGCCCCCTTGGAGATTGGAGAATACAATGGTGTGACTGACCCGGACGACCATCGCGGTAAGTTCAATAACGCCGCTACTCTACATCAATACACTGACGGAGTTAAGTGCCGGGTCTTCTTCACTACCCTATCCGGCTCAGCGCAACGATGGTTCCGGAGGCTGTCGGACGGATCGATTCGAAGTTTTAAGGACTTTCGGACGACGTTCCTCCACCACTTTGCAAGCAGCACGCGTTACCAGAAGACTAGCGTCAGCCTGTTCTCCATGAAGCAGGGGCCTAGAGAAACTCTCCGAACCTACATCTAGCGGTTCAACCAGGGAGCCATGGACATCCCGACCGTTTCATCCGAGACCATGATGCACGCCTTCACCTAAGGGTTGGTCGATGGGGATTTCTTCCGTTCGCTCATCCATAAGACGCCCCGCGATTACGACCATATGCTGAAGAAGGTGAGCGAATACATCAACGTGGAGGAAGCACAAGTGGCCAGAAGGAAGGAGGTGTCGTCAGAGCCATCCGCGCCGACTGAAAGGAGGCCACCTATCGACCACTAGCCCCCTAGAGGACCCCAAGCTGAGGGGGCTCGATAGCATTACGAGGCCAAGCCGCATACCATCCAACACGTGGTTGCCGAACGGCCGAGGCCGAAAGGAAAGATATGGACTCCCATGTTTTGTTCCCTACACCAGTCGGCTAGCCACAACACCCACGATTGTCGAGGGTTCGCCCCAGTTGTCTCGCCGACGCCAAGAAACTATCGTCGCCGATTGCCCTCGCCCAACCAGCGACATCGGCACCGGGACGCGGGGCGATGAGAAGTTAGGCGATTATCCGAGCGGCAACATCACAGTGATCAGCCCCGCACCTCTCACGAGCGAGCTAGACCATCCACATGGGAGGAATAAAACAAAAGCAACTCCGCTCGGGGGGAGATTAATATCATAGCAGGAGGGCCCATCGGCAGGGATTCTAACTGGGCCCGGAAGTCGCATGCTCGGCAACTAAGGATCCACGCTGTGGGCTACAGTGGAGAGAAGGCGAACGGGCCCGAGATTAGCTTTGGTTCGAGGGACCTCGAGGGAGTCAAAGTACCGCATGACGACACCCTCATCATCAAAGCAGTAATAGCCAATTACACTATGCACCGCATATTTATTGACACAGGCAGTTCAGTCAACGCCATCTTCAAGAAGGAATTCAACCAACTCTAGATTGATAGAGCTGAGCTGTTGCCCATGACAACCCCATTGTACGGGTTCACAGGAAACGAAGTTCTGCCGGTCGGACAAACCAGACTAGCCATATCACTGGGAGAGGAGCCTCTCCGGAGAACGCGGGCCACTAACTTTATCGTGGTGGGCGCCCCCTCCGCCTACAATGTGATCCTGGGGCGCCCCGCCCTCAACGAGTTTCGGGCGGTCGTCTCGACTTTTTGTCAGAAAATAAAATTCCCCATCGAGGACCAAATAGGAGAGGTCCGAGGAGACCAGCTAGCAGCTCGGCGCTGCTACGTGGAAATGGTCCGCTCTGAAGCCAGATCCGCACAGAAGACACCCCGGATCGAGGTAAACGCTATAACCGAGAAACTTCCTACTTTAGTTTATGAGGAAAAGGAGGAAGTGCAGATTCATCCTTGTCGACCGGAGGCCACCACCTTCATAGCATCTGACCTGGAGGGGGAATAAAGGAAAGAGCTCATCAAATGCCTCCAATAAAACCATGATGTCTTCGCATGGTCGACTCACGAACTGCGCGACATTTCCCCAAGCGTAGCTCAGCACGTGCTCCATGTCCGACCCGACACCCGGCCAGTAAAGCAAAGGAAGAGAGACTTCAGTGCTGAACATAATCAAATAATCCGAGCGGAGGTTAAGAAGCTCCTGGAGGTTAGCCACATACGTGAGGTGCAATTCCCGAGCTGGCTAGCGAACATAGTGCTCGTCTCCAAGACAAACAACAAATGGAGAGTCTGCATCGACTTTCGAGACCTGAACAAAGCATGCCCGAAGGACTTTTATCCTCTACCTAGAATCGATCAGATGGTAGATTCAACTGCCGGGTGTGAGCTAATATGTATGCTGGATGCATACCAAAGATAACACCAGGTGTCGCTCGCCCGCGATGACCAGGAGAAGGTTAGATTCATCACGAGGGACGACACCTACTGCTACAACGTAATGTCGTTCGGCATAAATAACACTGGGGTCACTTACCAGCGTTTTATGAACAAAGTATTCAGGCGGTAGATCGGGCGCAATATGGAGATATATGTAGACGATATATTGATTAAATCGCTCCAGGCTGCCGATCTCTGTGCATATAAAGGAGACCTTCCATACGCTACGGACGTACAGAATCAAGCTCAACCCCCAGAAATGTCTGTTCGGCGCTAAGAGCGGACGTTTCCTGGGATACATTGTGACCGAGTGGGGCATTGAGGCTAATCCTAGTAAGGTTAAAGTGCTACAAGATATGCTACCACCGAGAAACCTAAGGGAAGCATAGCGTCTTACCGGCCGGATAACAGCTTTATCAAGGTTCATTTCAAAGTCTGCTGACCCGAGCCTACTGTTTTTTAAGATCCTGCGCTAAGCCACGAAGTTCCAGTGGGACGAGGAGTGCGATCGGGCATTCGAGGAGCTCAAAGCCTATCTCAACTCCCTACTAGTGCTACCCAAGCCGATAGCTGGTAAACCCCTCAAGATTTACCTAGCCTCGACCAATCACGCGGTCGGCTCGGCCCTTGTAAGGCCGGACGGCGAGGAACAACCTGTATACTTTTTGAGCCATATATTAAAAGATGTTGAATCCCGCTACACCGGTCTCGAGAAATTCGTCTTTGCACTGGTCCTCATCGCTCGGAGGCTCCGTCCGTACTTTCTTGCCCACACCATCATAGTAATGACCAACAACCCACTGAGCAGGGTCCTCCTCAATCTAGAAGCATCAGGGCAGCTGATCAAGTGGACCACGGAGCTCAGTGAATTTGATATTCAGTATCAGCTCCGGACAGCAATAAAGGCACAATCTCTGGCAGACTTCATCACCGAGGTGCAAGACCCTGAGCCCGAAGTCACCTGGAAGGTGTACGTGGATGGGTCTTCCACCCAGCAAGGGAGTGGAGTGGGAGTACTACTGATCTCCCCCAAAGAAGTGCAGATGCAGCTATCTGTTCGGCTGGACTACTGAGTAACCAACAATGAGCCCGAGTACGAGGCTCTCATAGCCGGGCTGCAAGCCACTCGGCACGTGGGCGCTATTAGAGTTCTGATTCATTTAGACTCACAGTTAGCCGCTCAGCAGCTCTCCGAAACATTCGAGATCAACAACGCTCGGCTCAGGCTCTACGCTGAGGCCTTCGAAAAGTTGAAAGCCAATTTCCAGGAGGTGGTCATAAGGAAGGTACCCCGAGCGGAGAATCAAGCGGCGGATGAATTGGCGAAACTAGCCAGCTCCATATCGCCGATCGTCATGCAACAGCCGATCGAGCAAATGTCCCTCGTGGCCCATATCGACCGGATGGAGGGACTCACATTTCCCAGCGACTGGAGAACGGCGCTGATAGAGTTTTTGTGAGCAGGAGTTGTGCCTTCTGATCGGGAAGAGGCTCACCTGCTGAGAAGGCGAGCGGACAGATTCACATTAATCGGAGACCAGTTGTACAAGAAGGCTTTCTCCCGACTGCTTCTCAAATGCGTCGGGCCAGAAGACATCGACTACATACTGAAGGAGGTACACCAAGGCTCCTGTGGTGGACATCCGGGCGGTCGTTCGCTAACAAGAAAGATTTTGCTGGCTGGCTACTTTTGGCCGACCCTTCAGGAGGGCGCCACTCGGACCGTATCGACTTGCTTATCCTGCCAAAAGTACCACAATCTCTCACACCGCCCGACGGAAGAAATGAAGACGTCCGTGGTATCCTGCCCGTTCGACCAGTGGGGCCTGGAGATAGTGGGGCCCTTTCCCATGACAACTGGTCAACGGAAGTTTTTACTCATTGCCGTGGATTACTTCTCCAAGTGGGTAGAGGCCGAGCCGTTGGCCAGGATCACCGAACAAATGGTCAAGAAGTTCATCGGGCAACACCTTATTTGTCGGTTCGACAACCCGCGCCGGCTCATCTCAGACAACGGAAGACAGTTTGTCGGTCGGCAACTCAGAGAGTGGTGCGAAGGATACGACATCCAGCAGACCTTCACTTCAGTGGCTTACCCCCAGAGAAATGGGCAAGCCGAACGAGCCAATCGGGAGATCCTATGGATTCTCTGAGTTCGACTCGACCACGTCGGGGGCAGTTGGGTGGGCGCGCTTCCAGGCTTATTGTGGGCAATCCGAACGACGCCAAAGGAGGGGACGGATGTCACACCTTTCCACTTGGTGTATGGGGGTGAGGCAATCGTTCTCGTCAAAGTCGGAATAGAATCTGACCGGGTGCAGCAGTACGATGTGGACAACGCCGAGCGAAGACAACTGGAGCTTGATTTGGTGGATGAGACGAGCACCAAGGCGGACGCTCAACTGACGGCCTATTGGCAAAGAATGAGGCAAAGATACAACCGGCGGGTGATCCCCCGATCCTTTCAGGTCGATGACCTAGTATGGAGAAAGGTGAAACCGGTCGGTGACCTCGGCAAGCTGGAGGCTCCGTAGGCTGGACCGTTCAAGATCGTGGAGAAGCTCCGCTCGGGAGCTTACTATTTAGAAGATGAAGACGGACGACGACTGGAACGTCCATGGAATGCGAACCATCTCCAACCGTACCGAGCTAGGTGAAAGGTGCGCCGATGTATTTAGTGTCGTGTATCTCTTCTTTGCCCTACGCCTTTTGACTGCAGTGTTAAAATCGAAAAGTAAAGGATTGCAAGATCATCGCTGAACGACTGGCCAATTTGAGAGACCGTCGAGCGGCGACGTTAAACGCCAGAGCTGAATCGGAAGCTATAAATACCCGGCCTGAAGACCGTCGAGCGGCGACATTAAATGCCAGAGCCGAACCGGCGGCTATAAATACCCGGCCTGAAGACGGTCGAGCGACGATGTTAAACGCCAGAGCCGAACCGACGGCTATAAATACCCGGCCTGAAGACCATCGAGCGACGATGTTAAATGCCAGGGTCGGAGTGACGACCATAAATATCCCACCTGAAGAACGTCGAGCGACGACATTAAACGCCAGGGTCGGAGAGGCAACCATAAATACCTCGTCTGAAGACCATCGAGCGGCAACGTTAAATGCCAGAGCCGAACCGGCGGCTATAAATACCCAGCCTGAAGACCGTCGAGCGACGACGTTAAATGCCAGGGTCGGAGCGGCGACCATAAATACCCTGCCTGAAGACCGTCGAGCGGCAACGTTAAATGCCAGAGCCAAACCGGTGACTATAAATACCCGACCTGAAGACCGTCGAGCGACGACGTTAAACGCCAGGGTCGGAGCGGCGACTATAAATACCCCGCTTGAAGATCGTCGAGTGATGACGTTAAACGCCAGGGTAAGAGTGGCAACCATAAATACCCCGCCTGAAGACCGTCGAGTGGCGACGTTAAACACCAGAGCCGAACCGGCGGTTATAAATACCCGGCCTGAAGACCGTTGAGCGGCAACGTTAAACGCCAGAGTCGGAGCGGCGACCATAAATACCCCGCCTGAAGACTGTCGAGCGGCGACGTTAAACCCCAGAGTCGGCGCGGTGACTATAAATACCCTGCCCAGAAGATCGTCGAGTGACGACATTAAACCCCGGCCTTGAAAAATTACATAGCACAAACACTAAAGCTGAAGTCAGACAGCGATTCTAAACCCCAGAGATATAATCCTAAGAGGATTTTCCAGTAATAGCCTAGGCATCGTTGCCGATCGGGACTATGCGAACACGCACACAGCAAATTGACAGCATATGAAAGAGACAAGATTTCATTCATAGGCATCGCCGAACGGCAGAAAGGCCATTAAAGCTTGCAAAAAACAAGACTTTTACAAATAGCAGCTCCGCGCTCACTCGATATAGTCAAAATCCTCGTTAGGGATACCCTCTAGGAGCTGGACTCGGTTGACATCCCGGTCGAAAAAAATTTCAGAGAGGTGGTTGTTCGTCTTCAGTTGGATGATCGTGGCAGTAATGGCCAGCTCGAATGAATGGACGATACAGTCTGTCGCCTTCTCCAGAAAGGGCTCCGACCGGAGGTATTGATGCTTCATGGCGACAAAGCGAACCGGCTCAGCCTCCTGATAGGTCTTCAGAGCAGCCCGCGACGCCAGTAACTCATCTTCAAGGCGCTTCACGTGGCCTTGCAGTTCAGTCTCCTTGGCCGAACGGCTTGCCCGCTCAGCAACCAGGGAATTCTCCGCTGCCTTCAACTTCTCGGCCAATCGCCTGGCTTCCTGGTTCTTTTCTTCTAAGTTGGCGATGACCTGTTGCTTCGTCGTGGAGACCAACTCCAACTTCCTATCGTAGGTCTTCAATTGAGCCTTGATCTGGCTCAGCCTACTGGCCAGTTTGGCTGACTTCTGCTATTCCTCCGTCATAAGTTGGCGGGCCTTCTCCTGCTCCGCCTTCAACCGAGCGGGTGACGACCCCTGGGAGGAAGAATCTTCCCCCGAAAGTTTGAGCTTCTTCAGCTCATCCTCCACCTATGCCAGCTGCTGGCACATGGCGATACTTTCCACCCAATACTGCAAAGCGAATATTAGTGCCGATCGGAGATAACTTATGAGGGGATGACCAAAAATACTAACCCCGGTGGACATCTCTAGATGGTTGTCGGCTAGCGCGCCCGGAGGTTTCATGGTCGCTCGAGCCCTCGCCTCCTCCCATCCGCGGTCGAGTCGACCGCGGATGTAGACTTGATATTGGGGAGATTCGGCCTGGTCGCCCAGCAAGCAAAGATCCTCGGTCGATAGGCGAAGGGTGGCGGTGACGAATCATCTCCCGCCTGGTGCTGATTGGGCAGAGGCAAACGGACCGGAGGACTGGGCGGGGCGAACGGGGTGAATAGCCGAGCGAGTTATCCTCCTCACAGCCAGAGGAAGGGAGACGTGTGGCTGCACGAGAAGTGGCTCCGGCAGCTCGGCCACAGATGTGGTCCGATCGGAGGATGTTGCCTCCACTGTTGTGGGGGTTGTAGATGGGACGCCTCTCGCAGAAGTTTGCACGACCGATGTGGTGGACCGGGAGGGCACCTCGGCTCGGCGTCTCTTGTGGGTGAGCGGCACATCGTCGCCCGAGGACCCTGATCTCTCAGCTTGAATGACGGGGGGTGCCTCTTGGGCCACCCCTAGGTCAATAGTCTCACCCATGCTTGGCGTCTGTTCGGCGGTCCCATCGCCCGCAGCGGCAATTTCTTCAGTCGTGACCTCCTGCGAGTCGACTGGGGTTAAACCGAGCTGCTCCATCTCCTTGGCGGCAGCCGCCTTGATCTCGGCCTACTTGGCCTTCATTATCCCGACAGCTCGGGCGCTCATCATGATGTCAGCTACAAAAGAAGAACAGAATCAGTTAGAATCAAAGGAAGGAGGACAAGGAAATCTGGTACCTAGGCTGCTCGGAAGCTGCACTCGGCTTGGACTCAGCCCAAAGATATATAGTACACCCTCGGGGAGCAATTTGTGAATATCAAACTTCAGGCCGGCCAACATATTGGCAGCATGAAGATAATCCGGCGGTGTCTTGTACCTCTTCAAATCTGCCTGAGTGAGAAGACCGACCTGCCACCTGGTCCGGAAGCTCGGATGCTCGGGGAGTCCGATGTAGAAGAAATACTCCTTCCAGTGTTTGTTAGAGGTGGGCATCCTGTCGAAGAAGACTAGGCCAATGCGAGATTGGAATAGGTAGGTTCCTAGCTCGGACTGTTTAGGGTAGTAGAAATAGTGGAAGACCTGAGGGGTCAACGGGATACTGTGCACCTTGAATTGCACAACTACACCACATAACAAGCGGAAGGAATTGGGAACAAGCTGGGCGAGCGGGATGCGAAAGAAATTGCAAACTTCGGTAATGAATGGGTGGATAGGAAATCGAAGGCCTGCCATAAATTAGTCTCGAAAGAAACAGATAGTGCCGGTCGGCGGGTTATGTGGTCGATCGGACGGTCCGGCCAAGACAATTTCGTGGTCGGGCAGAAGGTCAAAAGCATTTATAAGACGCGTCGAGTCGTCCGCGTCAAACCTGGTCTCCATGGTGGTGTACCAAGGACCAGGGGCCGGGTCGACTAGCTGGGAGGAACTGGCCATAGTCGGAAAACAGGAAAAAAGGGATTCGCTAGGAAATTTGATGGGAAAGCAAAAGAGGATCGACGAGAGGTGATGGAGCTCCGTAAAGCGGTAAAGACCAGGAGAAAAGACAAGGAAATAGAAGATTAAAGCTTACAAGAAAATGGAGTGCTGGAGAAGGAAGCTGAGGATCGCCGGAACATTGGAACGGAGCGCTGGAAGCAAACAAAGTCGCCAGAGCAAACGGGGGAGAAGCGGAAATAGAGCGTTGGGGAAGCGGCGACGCCAAAGCTTTATAAAGATGGGCACGGCTGAGCTGAGCCGTCCGATCTAGGGCGCAAGGATCGAAGTGCACATCTGACTGTTGAATTCAAACCGCCAAACGTCACATCAGCAGCTGTCACCTTGGACATGCGGTGATTGCATCACCGACACGTGGCACCCCCCATGGGTCAGCATTTAATGGGCACATGCTCGGCCTTAATGGAAGCGATTTGCTCGTATCATAAGGAGATTCGGACGGCGTCAGCAATAGCCGACCAGCCCGCACCCCCTCGATAGTGGTAAGGAAAAGTATCCAAAAATGACCAAGTACAAATGCATGAAGCACCGACCGGGAGAAAAAGGCCAGTCCTACGGGAACCGTCGGGATCCAGCTTAGTGGCCGGCCGACCAACCAATTCCTTACCAGGCTACTTGTCCAGTCAGTCGGACTTTCAGCCTCCCTCGACTAGACTTGAAGGAAAGACATGTGATCCGATGGTAAGTGTGGGGGGTGGGGGGGTGGGCAACAAGGGCCGACCGAGCAGGAGGTCAAGGTGGTCAACAAGGGTCGTCCAACAAGAGGTCAAGGTGGTCAACACCGTACCCTGTAGGCGCTCGTCCGGGTGAATCACCTCCCCGACCAGGCGAATACCTTCCTGATCGGCGGAAAGCCGACCCGGCATCTCGACAGATCGGCTCAACTCAGGCCCGAGCTCCTGATGCCCGGCGAGTGACTAGCATGGCTTAACAGCAAGGGATGAAGTTTGAGCGATCTTCATCTCGACCGAACGGGAACCATGGCCGCTAAGGTTCTCCTGTTCACGCGAGCAGCGCCAAGGCCTTCATATGATTAGCTGAGCAGATGTCCCGCTCGGCCAATCGCAATATTAGCCGAGCGGTTCTTCCGTCCGACTTGGTATGAGACAAAAGGGGCAGGTGACCCTATCCTCCTCGAGACAAGTGTCGCCGACAGGCAGCATGGTAGGCGGTCGGATCAAATAGAGAATCGTATGACCGAAGTTTCCACTGTCACGTCAGGGATATGCTCGCGTTATTGAGGTATGACGTCAGATACGCTTTTCTGACACATTCATTACAGGTATGCTTTGAGAAGCGTGCATGTCTCGGTAAGCGTGCACGCGTCTTCAGGGAGCCCTATATAAGGACCCCAGACTCCAACGAAGGTATGCGCGATTCATCACTGTAGCTACAGTTTTCGTCATTCTACTTCGATTTCTTGTTGCCGGAGGCTGACTTGAGTGTCGGAGGGCCGTCGCCGGGAACCCCTTCCCGGCTCGATTTTGTGCTTGCAGGTTCTCGCCGAAAGTCTACGTCACTCACAGGGTTGCACGGAGTCAATGAGAGTACCACGTTCCCAGCAATCATCGACTCAGTACTTGAACATGATCAATTTGCAAGATAAGTCGAAGATAATCACTACAAGTTTTAAAAGATTATTTTATCACTTGTAGTTAGTTTTTACTCTCGAAGGCTCGATAGCTTAAGAGTTTTATGAACATTTTTTAGTTTCAATTCTAAATTTTTAAAACAGACTTAAAATTTTTCAAAGGAAAAGCACTTATCATTAACTTGCTGGTACATAAAGTGTCAAAAGTTAATGATAGGTATTTATTTATTTATTTTTTTTTTTGACAAAAGTAAAATAATTGTTTTTTCAGGACAATAAAGGCGTTGGTTGAAGTGTCAAGCCGACACACTTTATCTTTAATTTGAGGGTAAGTGATCTAACAAAATCTGATGTTGAGACCGAGAAGGATGTGATGTTCAATAATTGCTGTTTGGTGTGTGACATTGACTTTGAGTGTGTTTGAAGTTTTCTTATTTATTGCACGGACAGGGACTCTGCACCAACTAATTAACAAACAAAGATTCTCACACTACATATTGTCTCAATGGAGATCTATCCTGTGTCCTGATGATGGTGTTCAATAACTTAACTAAGACATCAGATACTCAAATTGCTGAAATTTACCTGATCTGGAGATCTAAACAGTGGTAGACATGGATACTTCTCAAGCCTTTTCTTTACTTACCTGCTCCTTTCCTTCCATGTGAGCTACACTTGCTGTCATGCACTTTTGAGGAAGCAAAACACCCATTTGAAAACTAGCAGCTAACCAACTACCTCTTTCCACTTGCCATGCACTTTGCATGAACTTAGCAATAGACTTTTGAAATATAGCTATGTATATATCCCTACCACGGCCCCCACGGAAAAAGAAATTTCAAGCCTAACTGAAATAATACTCTTCACCTTGTCTCCGTATCCAGCTTTGCTCTTGACATTTTAATTCAAATCAGCAATTTAATAATGTTGGATTTAAAACAAGCAATGATGATTCCTTTGAGGTAACACAAAGGCGTGCAGGCTAGTAGATTAAATAACTTCGTTAGTTAAGGAAGCTGATCAACTTTAATTATTGTTTCATTTGATAGTTAACACTTTAAAGAGTAACTTTATTGGTTCATTGTTTATCGTAACTGTAAAGCTACATAATGCTTGCTCCTAGATGATAATAATTAGTCACCAACACTGCATTGCCAGTGAGGTTGATTCATATCGGAGATTGAAAGTGAAATCTATATGAGAACTTGAACACTTTCCTATGACCAGTGTGGTGGTCGAACAATACCACTGGCAATGCTATAATGCCAACGAAAGGATTAGATAAACTTCGAAGCGCATTCGTACTCGGTTACTAAAGATGATGAGAATAATAACCTGGAATATATATTGGCAATAAATACAATATAAATACATGTTTTATTAGTAAAGGAAATAAAAGAAAAAAAAAACTAACACTTCACAAATTAAATTAAATCTGTCTCAAAAAGCATATCCGAATAAGAACAAAAACATAGTCACCTCAGCAGTAAAATAATAAACTTGAAAGTCAAGTCAAAGTTTGTCAATTAGGCAGTTGAAGTCCTTATTGAAAAATTAAATAGGAGTTAAGTTTTGGTTGGGAACTAAATAAAAAAGATTTAATTGGAAACTAGATGAATCAAGTTCAAGTTCAAGTTCAAGTTCAAGTAAAGTTAGTTGGGAGTTAAAGTCTTGGTAAATAAAGTCCAAGTGGAGTTAATTAGAACGGAAGTCATTGCAAATAAAGTCCAAGTGAAGTATATGATGGGAGTTGAAGTTTAGCAACTCAGACTAGATGAGTCACGTAGGAGCTGAATATCTAGCTAAAGTAAGTCCGAGCAACTTAACATTTTATATCGTACTCATTACGTGTAAAAAAAACAAAGAAGCAAAGTTTAACGATTTTAAGCTATCGAAAGGGTGTCCAGACGATCGACTAAAGATAACTCTCGACAGGCAAAGTCAGGAGGTTTCAGGCTACCAAAGCAAAGGTGGGGGCAACCGCAGCTTTCGAGCCACCGGAGAAGCTTCCAGGCGATCAGTAGATAAAGAGATCCAGTGATCCAAGTGAGACGGTTAACATCAGATTTGACCAAACTCAAGGAGATCGGAGGGCTTCCAGTCTATTGGAGATCGCATACGACATTATTTATCAAATAAGCATTGTGATGTGAACAGGTTATATATGTTTCTAGACAATCTTTAACGCACATCTACTTATATTTCATGAATATAACCTATGTTTATTATACCCTATTTTATTATTATGTCTTACTTCTATTTCTTTTGTTCGAATATATGCTCTTTCCTTGTTTTGATTGACAGGACGCGATTCAGAGCAGAAACAGACATTCAATACAGAAATTATCCCTGACACACCTGTGTTTCTCGAACCAAATAGGGGTCCAAATGATGTCAAAATGGAGCTAAATTTCTTCCACATGACTAGAACAAGGTAAAGAACACTTCAAGTTAATTTTTCATTTTCACAAAATGTTACACGACATGGCCATTCCTTTAAACATGGCTATGTCAAATTCCAAACAACACAACAGAGAAAAAGTAAAATAACCATAACTTTATGATCGATTAGAGTTACAAGCTATTCTAGATACCAAATTTTAGATAACTTCAAGATATACAACTTTTATTCAGAGTTAAACAGGAGAAAACATGGTCTAATTGTGCCAAAAGTCACGACCATTACTCCTGGCCATGACCGTGTCACACCCTTTGTCCACACTGCAGATCAAACTTTGAACTACCATAACTTTCGGCTCGGTTAGAGCCAGAGCACTATCCAAATATCATAATATAGATAATTTCATGGGATACAACTTTGGTTTAGGGTGAAACATGAGATAACTTGGACTAAGGGGTGAAACCCCCATTTTGGCGAAGCTCTGTAAATCTGACAAATCTGGACAATTAAGAGGAGGTATAAAAAGGTCAAGAAACTCATTCTTTGACTCATCTTAGGTTTGGAACTTCGTCCCTCTCCTTGGGGAAACCTTCTCCCTTTAGGGAGAAACCCTAAAGCTTCCATCTTCATCATCTCCGATGATCCATCCCCCTCCAAAGCAAGGATTCTCTCCAAAAAGACCGGCAACATACCGATAAGCATTCTCTTCTCTCTCAATCAATGTTTTGAGTTGTAGATGCTATATTTATTATCTCTTGATTATATCTTCCTTGCAACAGAGTAGATTCTCTAATTCTTAAGATGTGGGAAGTAATTATGATATGATGTTGATGTATGAACTATGTATTTTCTAGATTTCTTATTCAATAAAGTGTTTATGGCTTTTTCTATATGTGTTGACCTTGTAAGTGTTTGATGAAATGTGTGAATGACGTAAACATACAGATGTGAAGGTTTAGTCATCACATAGTGGGAATACTCAAGATCGTATGACCGAGAGTCGCTTGGTGACAGAGGATAACCATTAAACCAGACATCTTTACCATTCCCTTGAAATGGAGACCAAATCCAAACAAGGGACACTCTTATTGGTGCTTAATGGTTTTTTCCTAATTCCATGCTTGGAGGTGATTGGTGTGACTTAGATTATTGACCGGGAGTTCCTTGGTGACAGAGGATAATCATTAAACTGAGCCTTCTACGTTACTCCTTTCTACTTAGTAGCATTGAATGCCAATGGAGAGAACACTCTGATGAGACCATCACGTAGTCGTACCGGTAACTTTATTAGAATCCCTACAAGATTTTAAGCATGGAGGTAAGAGGATGAATAATACATAGGGGCATTAACTAGTATCATAGTGAAATCAAACTCCTAGAATCATTCCCGCAAAACTAACTTCTCTCAACCCCTCTCAAGATCAATCTTCTCTCTCTCTCTCTCTCTCTCTCTCTCTCTCTTTTTCTATCAAACTTCTCACCTTCTCTTCAATCTCTCTCGTTAGTTCGCAAGTGCCAAAGCCAATTTTCGACCATTTAGATAAATTACTTTGCAACATCTATAGTGCTTAATCAATAATTCCTATAGATTCAACAATCTTTTATATTACTGACGATGTTTTCTTGCACTTACGGAATTGTAACAAGTTTTTAGCATCGCTGCCAGGGACTATTTTCGATTAACATTAGTAGATTAGTATTTGAGTTACTCTAAACATTTTTTCCTTTTTTCATTTTATTTCTCTTGTTTTTAATTTTACATTTTTGTTTTTCTTTACTTCTACATGTCTATCTTGTTCTAACTAGTATCATTTAGATGGACATGTTCTCCTTGAATGCAAAGATGAATGCTAAAACTCATTGGTTCAACCAATCAGATATTGTGAATTCTACTGGTGCTTATTGTGAACTTTGTGGTGCAATATGACATGTAATAAAAAATTACGCAATACTTATTGACTTTTCATATAGAATAGGTGGAGAAAAATATGGTGTCCTCCCCGATTACAATGAGTGGTTACAAAAACAACAATATTGAGAGGTTTGTGAAGAAACGAGGCATATAGTTGAAAATTGTAGCAGGATTTGTAGATTGGAAAATTTGATGAATTTTTTTTCTAAAACTCAAAACAACTAGGACATAAAGGATGATGGCACTATGACATCAATTGAAGAAGAAGATTTAGTTGTGTCTACCAATGTTTTTGATACTCTTGTTACTAATTTTGATGTTGTTATATTATATCCTGTGTATAATTTTATTGTGAATGGAAGTACAGGGACTTGTGATGTGAAAGCAATGTCCCAAGAATCATTTCCTTTGGTTGTACAACCACTTGATACAATGGATGTATCAAGATTTGAATAGGTTGACAATGAAAGTGCAAAGACTTGTGTAGTAGATGCAAAGTCCCAAGACTCACCTCTTTTAGTGAGACCACCACTTAAGCTAGAACATTTCTTATCGCAAAGAGATCCTAGATCTAGAGATCTACTCCATCGCAAAGAGAATATAACCAAAAGACAATGAAAATAGCAAACTACAACTCAATACATAGAAATAGAGAGAGGAGAGCGCTTATCCTTAAAGCCCGGCGTCTTTGGATGTGTTCCTTTACTGAAGACGATCTATTTAAAGGGTTTTTCTCGAGTTCCCTTTTTGGAGGGAACTCGAGATCATCTTTTGGAGGTGTTCGTCGAAGAAAAGCCAGACATCTTTGATGAAGATGGACGATCTCGAGTTCCCCCAAGGGGGGAACCCTTCCCCAAGGAATGGGGGCAAGCCCCAAGCCTCTAGATCCTCCAAAAAGGGGAGAAAGCCCTTTAAATAGGGTAGGGAATGGGCCTGGCACGACCTGTGCCATGGCCGTGTGGCATCCACATGGTCGATTCCTTCTTGGCCTCTGCTAGGGTCACACGATCTTGTGGATTCACAGGGTAATATCTTATTTACACTCTGAATGCGTGGCACGACCGTGTGGGTTCATATGGCCATATTATGCTTGCTTGCTCAATGAATGGTACGCCCTTGTGGGATCACACGGTCATGTCTTGCTCCTCATCTGGTTGGGTCACACGGCTATGTGGATTCACACCGTCGTGGTCTACTTCTTCTCTAGAAAGTCCACACAACCATGTGGATTCACACGACCATGGTCTTCTTCTCTTTTAGAGTGTGGCATGTATGAATGAGTTCACATAGCTGAAGTGTGATTTGCCATGAGCAAGACTAGACAACCATGTGGTTTCTCATGGCCTGAGCTTGATCTTCTCTATGTTCACTCCAATGTGTATTTTTGTTTTATTTTCGCTCCAAACAGCGTCTTGTCATTCAAAACAAGCAAAGAGCATATCTTTGAATAGAATATAATAGAAATATAATATTATAATGAAATAGGGTGTAATAAACATAGATTATGCTAATGAAATATGTGCGTTAAAGTATGCATAAAGTATATATAATCTACGCACATCACACCCCCAGACTTAAACTTTTGCTTGTCCTCAAGCAAAACCTGCAATCTAGATTTATGTGCATAGATGGCCTATAATAATTCCTAGTGAATCAATATAAACATATCATATAGTTTCATTGATGAGCATGATGCAAAAATTATTTGAGTGTGACCTAAGTAAAAGTTCTTTGTGATCAGTGTAATGAGTGACTTAACTTTCTCAAGTGTCAATCTCTAAGCCTAATTAATTTTTTATTTAACTATGTTTCTCATACTTCCGGTAATAGACACTTACTTGCCATATGCAAGGTTCATCCCCCACAAAAATGCTATGCATCATCTACACAAGGTCTCAAAGGAATACTCAGTATCAAGATAAACATAGTATTTATTTTCACAGTAACCTAACTCGGTCTCAAAGGGGTGAATTACTAGTTTCCACTCACGAAAATTATTTATTTTATCCATTAATTTTTTCTTTGAATGTTTGTAAAGTATCAAACTTGAACAAAGCTTCATTTTTTTGGATTAATTTTTTCAAATGAGCTTGCATGATATGTGTTTATCTAGTAACCAAAATGTAATTGAGAGGTCACCATAGAAGCAAGAGTACTAGTTTGATTCTATGAATCATGACTATTTTTAAAAATATCTACCATCAAAGTCAAACATAATATGAAGAGATCCTAAAACTAGATCAACATTCAAATTCTTCTAGTAAAAACAATACTCACTTCATGCTACTATGAATAGGAAAACATAGATCAATAGACATATTAGTATACCAAATCATACAACATAAATATCTAGATGAAACGTGCTAGCATTTTACTATGAGGAACAAACAGCAATGACATGATGAGTGATGTAACTAGCAAAAATTTTATTATGCAAAAAGCAATATACAAAAACTAAGGAATATGATAAAAATTGAACCCAACACATCCCCCTAGACTTAAACTTTTCGTTGTCCCAATCATAACTAGAAATGAAATATGGAGGAGATTTTTGAAGTTAGAAAAGTTACCAAGTAATAAGCTCCAAATGGTTGAGATTCTTTGCTGTTCTGAAGATTCTTTGCTATCTAATATTCACATTCTCCATAACTTTGAAACATATAAAAATAAATAGAAAAAAAAATTAAGTAGAGGGATTAGGGTTATTATGAAGAACAAAAAGAAACTAGAAATAACTAAAAAAACATAAATGAAGATAAGAAAGAAGAACTTGGGTTTTCTCCCAAGAAGCGCTTATTTAATGTCATTAGTTTGACCACCTCATTAGATTCATTGAAATCTTTCTCTTGGAAGGGTAATATATTTCAACACCCTCCTACCAAGGGATCTTATTATGGAGAGAGGTTTCAACATGGTAGTTATAATGTGAAGTAACTCTCTCTCCATCTTCATCTTCTTAAAAGTTCTTTCAGGTGGTCGAAAATGGTTTAAATTGAGCTTCCAATTTTTGGCCCAAGTGAAATATGCACACACAAAGAAATAACACACCTCCTATACAAGAGAAAGATAAGAAAAAACTATAAAAATATTAGTTTTAATAGAGCATGTATCAAAAGATGAATCACATCCAATAGAATCAAAGATAGTTACCTCTATAAAGTTTTCTAAAAGATCACTAGTGATACTTTGCATTTCAGAGAGGTACATAAAAGTTCCAAACAAGTGGATGTGTATTCTTTAGAATTAAGTACTGGTTCTGGCTCTGGTTCAGGTGGAAGTGCAATTAAAGGTGATGATTCTTGGGGCTTTGCTATATATGCATAAGTCCCTACATATTTATCCATAACATATTCATTCTTGTGACTCTCATAGTCTCAAAGAGTTGTGTGGATAAAGGAGGTGATTCTTGAGATGCCGATTCCACAACATAGTTCCCTACACTTCCTTCCATATCATTAATATCATCACAAACAGTGAAAAATATACCAACATCAATATCATCTACAGGAGAATCAACTATAGGAGAATTAACAGCTTCACTTGCAGTCTTAAGTGGATCTACCTCATCACATTCATCAACTAAAAATTCAGTATCATTACAATGCCCTATAAAACTAGGAGGTGGATCTGAAAGCATACTAACCACTACATTAACATTACACTCCTCATCTGAAGAGTCCTCATCTTTATGCACATCTAGAAATCTACACTCAACCATTTTGGAATCATAAAATTTGCTAAAATCTTTATCTTTATTGGTCCCCACTAGCCTTGTGAAAAAGGAACACTTAGTGGAGGTTTTAGGAATGGTTGAGCTTGTGGTTAAGGTTCAAGTTGCTTGTCTAGTGATGGTGTGATCAATCATTGAGGGAAAGGTACTTGTGGCCTTTGGACACTTTTTGGAGTAATGAAACTGAGTTTTTATATTTTTCTATTATTCGTCTCCTCAATTCTATACAAGTCTTTCTCCAAAAGTTCTTCATAATTCATGCTACTTCTCAACTTAATATCATTACACTATTCACTAGACCTTGTCTATGTAGGAGGGAGGTCAAGCTTGAACCATTTTGAAAGTATGCTATCAATCCTTACCTCCAACTGTTTGAACCCCTCATTTTGTGACTTGTGATTTTCCAAAATCTTGGAGGTTGAACTGTATTCTGTTTGATAGTCTCTTTTACCTTTATGCCTTGCACTTCTAAAGTTCTCAGGGGAAATTCCATCCAATTTCTATCTAACCATTCTTGGAGATTCAATGTCACTTGATCAATTAATGTATATGCTTTATCCATATTTTTATTCATGAAAGAATCTCCAGCTGATGAATCTAATAAACGCTTATCTGAGAAAGAAATTCACTTATAGAATATATGCAGAGTCAGCCATTTTTCCAAGCCATGATGAGGGCACTGTCTTTGCAGACTCTTGAATCTATCTCATGCTTCAAATAATGATTCTCCATCTGCCTGAGTAAAATTTGTGATGCAATTCCTCATGTAAACTATTCTACTTAGAGGAAAAAAGTGATTCAGAAATTGTTGCTCCAATTATTTTCAACTTGTAATGCTTTAAGGACAGAGGGAATATAACCAAGTCCTTGCTTTATCCTTGATACTAAAAGGAAATACCATTAATTGAACTATATCCATTGACACTCCTTCACAGTTCACCATATCACAAAGCTCTAGAAATGTCTCAAGGTGTAGATAAGGGCTTTCTGATACTTCTCCTCTAAATTTGTAACCTTGTATCATAGTAATTATCTCTAGGTCTATCTAGAAACTATTTGCTTCGATATAAGGCTGCACAATGGGAGACATAAATCTTGCAAAAATGGATGTAAAAAATTCTCTTAAAGGCCTGCTTGACCTATTAGGGCTCATAGTATCTAAAAAAAATTATGAGGAAATATAGAAATGAAGACATGAAGTACAATGCTTAATAAGAAATAATAAAGTAAATGTAGAAATGAAGGAAAATGAAAACTAAATTATAAACTAATAACAAGAAAAGTAGATGTAGAAATAAAAATAGACAAATAAATGAAAAACCAATTAACAAGTCTAGAATAACTTATATGCTAATCAACTAATGTTAATTGAAAATAATCTCCAACAATGTCGCTAAAAACTTGTCACGTTCCCGTAAGTGCACGGTTACGTCATCAATAATATAAAAGATATCTAACCCACATGGACTGTTGATTAAGCACTAGTTAACTTCACATGGTAAATTATCTAGACAATCAAAAGGTGGTTCACAAACACTTGGAAAAGAAAGAGAAAAGAGGAGAGAGAGAGTAAGAGTAAAGAGAGAGTAGAGAGGGAGAGAATGAGCATAGTGAAGGAAGGATGATAGATTCTAGGATTTCAGTTTTGTTATAATGCTAGTTAATGTCCCTATGCATTGTTCATCTACCTAACTCCATGCTATACTCGTGTAGGGCTTCAACTAGAGTTTGGTACAACCCCACGAAAGTTGCACGAGAGAGTCTATCCAAGTTCTAACGCCATTAAATAAAGAAGTAACTCTAGAAAGTCCAATTACAGGGTTATCCTCTGTCATAGGGCCCCCCGGTCATACAATCACTAGAGTTATCTAATGTACTTCCTAACGGTAGCACTAGAGTATCCACTCTAACTGGAATTCCCTAATAAGGATTAGTCCCTATGTTAAGATATTTTGACTCTAGAAAGTGAGTAAGTATCGATGTCGTCTATTACTAAGGGCATAATATGTCCAGTTGAATGGGTATCCTCTGTCACTAAGGAGCCCCCGGTTATCCAGTCTAGTAGCAACCTTAACATAGAGACAAATCTCTCATATCTACATGAATTGACCTCACACACATTTCGTCAAACACATACAAGGCACAACACACATAGAACATGATATAAACACTTCTTAGCATAAGAAAATGTTCAAATGCATAGTTCATACATCCACAACACATGATAACTACTTCCTACATCCTAGATCTAGAGATCTACTCTATTGCAAAGAGAATACAACCGAAAGACAATGAAAATAGTAAACTACAACTCAATACATAGAAATAGAGAGAGGAGAATGCTTAACCTTGAAGCCCAGCGTCTTTTGAGGTGTTCCCTTGCTATGAAGGTGGACAGATCAGTGAAGATTGATGATCTTGGCTTCCCCCAAGGGAAAGAACCCTTCTCTGAGGAATTGAGGGAAGCCCCAAGCCTCCAGATCCTTCAAAAAGGGAAGAAAACCCCTTTAAATAGGGTAGGGTATGGGCTTAGCATGGCTCGTGTCACGACTGTGTGGCATCCACATGACCGGTTCCTTCTTAGCCTTGGCTAGGGTCACACGACCATGTGGATTCACACGGTCGTATCTTGTTTACTCTCTGCATGAATGGCACGGTCATGTGAGATCACATGGTCGTGTTCTGCTTGCTTGCTCAATGAATGGCACGGTCGTGTGGGATTACACGGTCGTGTCTTGCTCCTCCTTTGGTTGGGTCACACGATCGTGTGGATTCACACCGCCATGGTCTGCTTCTACCCTAGAAAGTCTACATAGTTTTGTGAATTCACACGACCATGGTCTTCTTCTCCTCTAGAGTGTGGCACATCCATATGAGTTCACACGGCCGAAGCGTGATTTGCCATGGGCAAGACTAGACAGTCATGTGGTTTCTCATGGCCTGAGCTTGATCATCTCTATGTTCACTCCAATGTGTGTTTTTGTTCCATTTTCACTCCAAACGGCGTCTTGTCAATCAAAATAAGCAAATAGTAAATCTCCAAATAGAATATAATGAAAGTATGATATTATAATGAAATAGGGTACAATAAACATAGATTATGCTAATGAAATACAAGTTGATGTGTGTTAAATTATGCATAAAAGTGTATATAATCTACACACATCACACATGAACATCTTAACCATTTGAAACTCATCACTTGGTAATTTCTCTAACTTCAAAATCTCCTCCACATTATATTTCTAGTTTTTATTGGGACAATGAAAGGTTTAAGTCTAAGGGGATGTATGGGATTTAGATTAGTTTTTGTCATATTTCTTTTAGTTTTGTTATATATTTTTTTTACATAATAAAATTTTTCTAGTTGCATCATACATCATATCATGATTGTTTGACCTTATTGTAAAAATACTAGTACATTTATTCTAAACTTCATATAGTTTATTGTTGGCTTATGATGTTAGTATGTTTAATGATATATCTTTTTCTATCCATGATAGCTTGATATGAGCAATGTTTTTACTATAAGAGTTTAAGTATTAGCCTTATTTTAGGATCTCTATACACTATGCCTAGTTTTGATGGTAGATAACTCTGAAAATAATTATGATTTATAGAATTTGATTAGTACTAGTATTTTCATAGTGATTTCTCAAATTACATTTTTGGTTCTTGGATGAGACTCGAATCATATTAGCTCATTTAGAAAGAAATATCAAAATATCCCTACACTTGCATTCATGTGCATTTGTGTTCAAGTGTTTCACCTTGCAATCACTTAGAGAAAAAAATAAATAATGGATATAAAAAAATCGTTGTTGTGAGTGAAAACTAGTAAGTTACCCCTTTGAGACTGAGTTAGGTTACTAGGGAAATAACTGATATGTTTCTCTTGATATTAAGCACGTCTTTGAGAGCTTGGGTAGATTGAGAAGGATGAACCATGCATGTGGTAGGTAAGTGCCTATCACTAGAAGTATAAAGAACATGGTCCTATGATGACTGGACTAGGCTTAGGGATTGAAACTCAAAAAATTTAGGTCACTATTGCACTGAGCACGAAGAACTATTACTTATGTCGTATTCAAACTATTTTTATATCTTGCTCACTAATGAAATCATTTAATATGATTAGATTAACTTGCTAGAGATTATGATGCACTATTTTACCACATGAGTTTAGATGCAGTTTTTGCTTAAGGACAAATATAGATTTAAGTTTGGAGGTGTGATGCGCATAGGTTATATATATTTTCAGATATTCTTTAACGCATATCTACTTGTATTTCATGAATATAATCTATGTTTATTGTATCCTATTTTATTATTATATCTTAATTCCATTGCTTTTGTTTAGATATATGTTCTTTACTTGTTTTGATTGACAGGACACAATTCGGAGTAGAAATAAACATTTAATACATATATTGTCCCCTGACACACCCGTGTTCTTCAGACCAAATAATGGTCTAAATGATGACAAAATGGATCCAAATTTATTCCACATGACTAGAACAAGCTAAAAAAATGTTCAAGTTAATTTCTGATTTTTTACAGAATGCTACATGGCATGGTCGTGCCTTTTAGGCATGGCTATGTCAAATTCTTGACAACACTATAGAGAAAAAGTAAAATGACTATAACTTTATGATCGGTTGGAGTTATAGGTTGTTCTAGATGCCAAATGGTAGATAACTTCAATATCTATAACTTTCATTCAGAGATCAATAGAAAAAAATATAGCATAGTCATGCCAACACTACAACAAAAATGACTTTTCGCAGCGCATCATCAATGACACGCAGTTAAAGCACGTTGTAAATAATAGTTTTTACAGCGCATCTAATTATGTGCGCTGTGGATAGTATAATGTTTATACAAATGCCGGCATATAAAAAAATTACACTGTCAATATACTTTTCAACGATGTGCATAGTGCGCTGTTAAAACATAATATTAACGGTGTGCGCCGCACGCTGTTAATAATTATTATACATATATAAATGGCAGTGTAAAAAATACACGCAACCAATAAATATTATAAAATTTTAATAACGTATAATTAGCGTTGTTAATAATCTTTTTTCCAAAATTATTCATGCGAAACCCTCCACAATTATTTTTCACTTACTCCCCTCACGTATCGAACTCACGTAAAAAACCTAAATGCGCGACCTCTCTCTAGTCAAACTCCTCCACCGCCGAAGCCCTCTCGCGCAAAGACCTCCGCCGAAGCCCTCTCACATGAACTCCTCCGCCGAAGCCCTCTCCGTCAAAGCCCTAAACCCTAAGTCATCCACGCCGAAACCCTCTCCGCTGAAGCCCTCCACTGGCTTGAACATCTTCGTCGGGATCTTTCTTAGGTTAGATTTCTTTTATTTGCTTTTATTTTTCATATATTATGTTGTCATTGAAAGCACTATACTCCCCAAAGCATAGCATAGAGAGTCCTCTAGTTTGATGGATTGGTGAAGGCAGGAACGATTAACCAAGCAATGGAAGTTTTTGACAAGCTGTTGAAGAGGGGAATCAGATATAATCTATTGAGTTAAACCTAGATCGAACACAAGATCTGTTCGAGCAAATGCTAAGGAGTCAGATAAATAGTACTTCTGAACTTAGTGCCTTACTATCAGATGCTTTTGGCAAAAGTAGGACGATGCCACGTGTAACGACCACCCTTCTTACTACTACTACTACTACTACTCTCTAGAGATGGACGCTACTTAACTACTGACTCTACTTAACCGGTATGATCGAAACCACGAGGAGTCCTTACCGAAAAATTTTGGCAGAGTCTCCCATGTACCGGTGACCAAATTCATCAATACATGCAAATAATAAACCATCAACCACATGCGACTGGTATATATACTTCACAACCACACAGTAATAAGACACAACAACTTAAAAAAAAACTATTCTAGCAATAGTAAATGAATAAAGCTCCAACAGTGGAAACAACCAAACTAACAATGCGGAATAGACTCAATTAGCAACATCAGAAAAATAAGAAACAACTCTTTAACAATCTCAATTGACATAAAGCATAAAGTACGACTCAATTCCCCAGATCTCTCCCATAGTCCTGGCATCACCCACCATCTGCACCTCCTTGTCGCCTTCCTTGCTAAATCTTTTCCTTTCCTTTATCTGCAGTAAGAGGAAATGCAAACTATAAGCGAATGCTTAGTAAGCGCTATCTAACTCACAAAATCTCGATATGCATGTGAATATACTGAAAACTAAAACTGAATGCTCAAAAGGAAAATTACTCATGCTCATCTACTAGTAAAAGAAACATACTGAAGGGCTAAACATGTAAAGCAAATCTATACAATTATGCTAGCATAGAGAACTAAACTTACTAAATTTTAAACACTTTCTGAATCTTATTTCACTTGCTTAAAAACTTATTCTTTTATTTCACTTATTTAAAACTTATACTTTAATACTTTTATACTTAAGTGAAACTTATTTTACTTGTTCAAAAACTTATACTTATAATACTTCAAAATAATAATCAGCTTCTCTTGGGCCCAGGCATAGTACCATCTTATGCACGCCCCCTAATAGGTTGGGGTAGCGAGCCACTAATCCTAAAAGAGCAGACCTCGGTCTACCAGGGCCAAAACTTCGGAATTGGACACCTAGATTTGTTTAACGACAACCTTGAAAATCGGGTACTAGCCTCTTCAAAGTAAAATATCTTAATTACTTCTTCTTTAAATGTCTTGACATTTTAATAAGCACCTTGTGTGCCAAAATCCCTAAAGTCTTGACTTTGGAATCTACTTAAGGCCTTGGCCTTTTTCTTTCTTTTCTTTATCTTTCTTATACTTTTCTTAAACTCAAAATATTGTTAGGGTATTTTTCCATATGCATCTATAAGTGAAATCAACTAGATAACACACAATCATGCATATCTAAAGGAAATCTAAAGCCTTGTTCTACAATGTTATCCATAAACTATCTGTTAGCAAATCTGCACTATTAAAGAAACTAAATACTTAAAGCAAATCTACACTACAATGCTTAACATAATTCTGTACTGTAATGCTTAACAGAAATCTACATTTGTAATGTTAAATAAAAATCTGCACACTAATGCTTAATAAAAATCTGCACACTAATACTTAATAAAAATCTGCACTAAAATTCTGCACTACAAGGAGATCTAAACTGCACTAAAATTCTCACATAGCAATTATAAACCTAGAATTTCAGATTCTAGTAACCGGCTGAGACCAAATGGAATCCTTGTTATTGACACATCCAAGTACTTTAATTCTGAACATCAATTATGCCATTAAACTTATAGTCAGAAAGGAATTCTCCGTATAAAATCTATATTGATCAACATATAAATCTCTTTTCTCATCTTCTAAACTAAACTTCTACTCTGAACTTACTACTTGCATATCTAAATTACTCACATACTTCTCACCTGTTAAATTCATTACAACAATTCAAATAATCTTTAGTCTTAATACATGATACTCACCAAATCAACATATTACATATGCTCCTCTTCACTCTTTTATCCACACTTCTGCACTAAAGAGATTACACTACCTACTTCATCATAAAATAAACCAAAATCACTGCCGGATCAACCTCCAATTAACCTAATAAACCAATACTTAATTCAAGCCATTCTATGTTCATTGCCTAATAGCAGAACAAAGGGAAACTAAAAGCTTAAAGAAAAATCTAACTATATACTTGGAATAAAAGGCAGTTAGTTGCATAGATATATATATAAACTAAAATTGAAAATCTACATCTGAAATGTTTTCATGAAATCTGAAACTAACATGCTAAACTTAAAACTATAACTGCAGGTTAAAGGATTACTAACAAAGAATCTAGTAGCATGTTAAACAATTGATAACAAAAGGGTCTAAACTAGTTAGAACTTGAAACTCTATAAAACTTATACTTCTTATACTTTAAAATATTTATCTTTTCTTCTCCAGACCTTGGTCTTTCCTTTACTTATAACTTCTCATGAGTCCCTAAAAGGATTTAATAGAACACCATATGTACATATAGATTCTAGAGTTGCATAGAACGAGTTCAATTCATTAAGACTTGCTGTGAAAATAAGGAATTGCATCTAACTGTACATGCTGTCCAATGACAAAGAAATCTAAGATTTGCATACATTAAAATAGACCATTCAAGCTCACTGATTTGCAAGGGAAATAAAACTGCAAAGCTAAAATAGAAGGTCGGTTGTCCATGCTTAATAATCTGGAACTGAAATGCTAAATGAAAGATCTGTACTGTAATGCATATCGAAGATTACAAGTAAACATGCATAGTCCTATACTGTCTTCATAAGGGACCCAACGCTAAACTTCAACCAATCTATTTACTATCAATATATCATAAGCAATTAATGAAAACATCCAGGTATCATAAGGGAACAAATTAAAACCTCTAAGCATCATAATGGAACAATAGAATCATCTACCTAACCACCTAACCACACCCATTTTCATTCCTTTGGATCTGTTCAGCATTTTTTCCATCAACACAAGAGGCAAAGACCCAATGAACAATCACCTTTAAACTCTCTGAACATATTCAGAGATTTGAGCTGAATGAGAATTCTCGACACATTTTATTCGATAAAAACCTGCAATGCAAAGAAGCATAGTAGGGATAGTTTCACTCATCTGCTTCTACATATAGATTTATTAAGTTCCTTGTCTGAAACCATCTTATGGATATTGCAACAGCCATACATCTGAATACTCTAAGCTAAGACATTGACAACAAGCTTATTAGGTTGGTAGCTGTCTATTATCTTTCCTCCACAGATCCCATACCAGATAGATAAATGAACCTGCTTCAGCAGAATTGCAAGGAAGAAGGATCTATTTTAACATCAAGGAAGGTATTTCGTGGTCTATTAAATACCCAAAAGAAATCTAATCCGAAACCTCAACCCACGGAAGAACTTCAAGGTTCAATCCCTTGGAAACTCATGGAAGCACACCCTAACCCAACCATCTTCACAGAAAAATTCGGAAACAAAAGGAAGAGGAATCCGGAACTATCCTACTGCAGGTGAGTAGCGACTTATCCTTCGTGTTCTTGGACTTACAACCGAAGAAGGAAGACTTCTAGGGTTCGGGTCTCTTGAAATCGTGGACTCTCTTCATGCTCACGGGTCCTTCTTGACGAGAGGATCACCAGGAGATGAAGAAACCTTCGGAGAACGCCCTCGCCAACCGCCGGAATGAAACCCTAGGCCTTCTTTCGTTTCCGCCCGAGAGTCGTCGCCGTCACGCACGAGAGGAGAGGAAAGGATTCGGGAGATATTAGGGCTCGGGAAAATTTTGCCCTCTTTTTGTAACTAGGGTTTCATTATCAACTATACCTTAAATATATTCCGCTCCTTTTTAAATTAGCAAAGCCCGCTGGCACAGTTGGTTGGCTGCATTCTGCTTAAGGCGTGGCTCGAGGGTTCGAATCTCGGCTGCAACCCATTTTCTTCCTACTATTTCTTGTTATTAACTTCTACTACTTAAATAAAATTCTTCCTTTATTTGATCAAGTAACAACTGCTTGCCCACTTGGTTAGCCGGGTTTTGACCGGGTCAGAGGTTGTTGGTTTGAACCTCGGCTTGTATATTTTTTTGTCAAAACTTCCTTCGTTTAGTAAAAATATCAAACGACCTCCAAAAATTACATAAAAATACTCTAAAAATTTCTAGAATTTTTCTATAGCATTTTTAAATATTTTTGAATTATTTTTGGAACTCGAAATGGAGAAATTTGGGTCGTTACACCACGAGATAAAAGGGTTACTCAGTGGTGGCGGTGGCAATTCAAGCATTGTTGTTCCTCAAGCACAACAAGTAACTGTTTGAATCAAATATTTCTTTACCACTCAAAAATTAAATGAGAATTTGACTTTTAATTTATTGGATGGAGTTTCAGTTGAAGGTGTTCTTGTTTGGATATTCTTGTGTTATTTTGCTAAAGATAAAGCCACTGGGCATGCTCTCACTTACCTAATAGAATAGCATGTCAAATATTTAAGAGTTATACACTTAAGAAATTAGATTAAACTATTGATAGGTGATGTACGTAGATTATATACACTTTTATGCATGTTTGGATGCACATCTACTTGTATTTCATTAGTATACTCTATGTTTATTGCACCCTATTTCATTATAATATCATATTTCCATTATATTCTGTTCGAAGATATGCTTTTTGCTTGTTTTGATTGATAGGGTGCTATTTGGAGCAAAAATAGAGATAAAATGCACACGGGAGCAACATTGGAAGAAATCAAGTTGGGGTCGTGTAGGCCACATGGGCATGTGGCCATCTCGAAGCAAATCAAGCCATGGCCGTGTGACCCACACAGTCATGTCAGCCCCTCTGTGTCCAAGCAGCACACGACCGTGCCAAATGGCACGGTCGTGCCAAGTTTCTAGTGGCGAGGAAGGCCACGGCCGTGTGAATCCACACGGCCATGTGACTTTGGCAGAGGAGAAGAAGGTCATTGTTGTGTGAGCCACACGACCGTGTGACTCAAAGTTGGGTGAGGGCGTGTGGATTCCACACGGTCTTGTGACAAAGAACATGGGGTCGTTCCACGCCAAAACAGAGCTATGCTGAATTCTTGGCAGATTGTAGTCCGATCGTAAAATGGCCATAACTTTACGCTCCGTTGAAGTTTCAGGATATTCTTTATACCTAAACGTAGCTAACTTTAATATGTACAACTTTGTTTCAGATCCAACAGAGAGATAACACTACTTTCCCGTGCTAAATGGCACGGTCGTGCCTCCTAACCGCGAGTTCAACTGGACCTCCGTCCAGACTGTAGACCAAATTTGAACCACCATAACTTTCATCTTGGTTGGATTCAAGGCTCGATCCAAGTATCAGATTGAAGATAATTTGAAGAACTACAACTTTGGTTTAGGGTGAATCATGAGAAAACCTAGTTGAAAGGGTAAAAAACCCAATTTACCGGACCCTTGTAATCCTAGTTTTCCTGGGCAGCATGGAGGAGGTATAAAAGGGTCAAGATCCTCATTCTTTGAGACATCTTGGGTTTGGGACTTCGTCCCTCTCCATGGGGAAGGGTTCTCCCCTTAGGGGGAAACCCTAGAGCTTCATTCTCTTCCATTCCTTCATGATCCGTCCATCTCTGGAGTAAGGAGGCATCCCCAAGACATCGAAAATATCGGCAAGCATCTCTTCTTCCCCTTCTTCTCACATATAGGGTTGTAAGTATGCTTTATTTTATGTTTTGGGGTTGTTCTTCCTTTATAATGGAGTAGATCTCAGATTTAGGATGTAGGAAGTATTTGTGATGTGATGGAGATGTAAAACTATGTGGATTTGCCATGTTTTTATTCAATGACTTGTTCATGCTTTGTTCATGTTTGGTGAAGTGTGTGTGTGGAGCTTGTATATATATATATATCTTTTGCATATTTTATAAAATGGATGTGTAGAATTATTAATCTCGTAGGGGGGATACCCTAGATCGTATGACCGAGGGGCGCCATGATAGGGATGCCCCGCTAACGGACGTCTAGGGTATCACCTTGAAAGGAGAAGCAAATCTCCACAAGGAAGTAGGGGATCGGGCATAATCACTATTTCTATTTCTATGTTATTGTGTGTTAGTGTATTTCTATATTGTATGACCGAGGGGCGTCGTGATAGGGATGCCCCACTAATGGACTTCATAGGAATCACTTCCATTTAGTAGCTTAGTACATGGAGTAGGAGATCATGCCGACTTATCCACTACAGGGGAGAGTCGGTAACGCATCTAACTTCCTACAAGAGCATGAACATAGAGGATAGAAACTAAACAATCTATATAACATCACCTAGCATTACAAGGAAATTGAAATCCTAGAATCTATCATCTCTCACATCCTCTTTGCTCAACCCCTCTCAAGATCCATTCCCTCTCTTTCCTCTTTTCTTTCTCTTGTTTTCTTTCCCAACCAATTTTACATTTATCTAGATAATTCTCCATGCAAAGATAACTAGTGCTTAATCAACAGTCTCTGTGGATACGATAATCTTTTATATTACTGATGACGTAACCGTACACTTGTGGTTCGTAACATGTTTTTGGCGCCGTTGCCGAGGATTGTTTTTTATTAACATTAGTTGATTAGCATATGAGTTACTCTAGATATTTCTCTTTTTCTTTTTACATTTTCTTTCTTGTTTTCATTATGCATTTTCTTTCTGCAATTTAAATTCTGTATTTTTATGTTTGTTGCTTCTACAAGTCTATCTTGTTCTGACTATAATCATTTAGATGGATATGTTTAAATTGAATACTAGATTGAAAGCTCTATTTCAAAAAGTTTGACCAAATGTCTGTTGTGAACTCTAATACTCTTTTCTGTGAATTTTGTTATGCAACTGGTCATATATATGATAATTGTCCAACGCTGTTTGACCGTCCATATAGAATGCATGTTGAAAAAAGGGGTGTTTTCTCTAACTATAATCAAAGGTCAGAGAAATTTTTTTGTAAAGTTTGCAATGAAATAGGCCATTCAATTGAGAGTTGCTACAATCTATGCAATTTGGGAACTTCAATAGATGCACTTGATAGAAAAATTGATGAAATGACCTCATCAAATTCACACACATATGGCTCTGACTCGAATGACCCCCAATTTTCTTTTAGCTTTAATAAGGGACAAGGCAACTATGTAGATGCTATGGAAGCTCAATCATTTGAGGATAGAATGTTAAAATGTTTAGAGGAGCTTCAAGCTATTCAAGCTGAATCACTCAAGGATATCAAGAAAATGCATGATGCACTTGATAGAATGGACTCAACAAACAATAGAATTTTAGCTAATCTCGAGTCTATAATAAAAAAAACGTTGTGATGAGCTTGAGGATCATGAATCTAAGACTTTGACAAAGGAGTCAACACTTTAATTCCATTACCTCATAATATCGAAGATCTAGAAGAGCCTTCCCTTCCTACATCTGAACCAATTTACAATTACATTGTGGAGGGATGTGTAGGAATGACCCAAGAATCACTCCCCTTAGTCACACAATCATTAGTCACTTTGGATGATGTAGGACATGAACTAGTAGATGTTGAGAGTGTAGGGACTTATGCAATAGAAGCTAAGTCTCAAGAATCACTTTTTTTAGAAAGACCACCACTTGAGCCAAAATCTTCCTTATCTAAATGTCAAACCATGTTCGATGATTTACTTATATTAGTGATTGGTAAAAGTCAAATTTCAATTGATTTTTCTACTGTTACTAATCAATTCTTTTTTTAGCATGGTGGTGGCAGGACATATGTTACACAAGAGTCACAAGGACATGATAGGGTTGAAACTTTGAAGGAGAGCATATTTGTTGAAAAATTGAGAGCCTTTGGTAAGAGGGTTCTAAAATATCTTATCCCTCTAAGAGCGAGATTTAGATGAATCTAATGAGGTTGTCGAGCTAATGACCTTAAACAAGCGCTTCTTGGGAGGCAACCCGAATTCATTTTCCTTGTTTTCATTCATGTCTTTAGTTCTTTCTAGTTTCATTTCTTTATAATAAACATGTATCCTCTATTTAATTTTTGTTGTCAATATTCTTTTATAGGATTCAAAGATTAGGAGGAGTGCAATTACATGGTGGAGAAGTTAATGACATGGGCATTTGGCACGCATCATTTGGTAACTTCTCTTACTTTAAATCTCGTCCACATTGCTTTTAGTTTTCATTGGAACAATGAAAAGTTTAAGTCTAGGGGGATGCATTAGATGCATTTGGTTTAGTTTAGTTTTTTGCTTATTTCTTTTTGTATAATAAAATGTTTTTTGCTAGTTGCATTATTCATCACTTCATGATTGTTTGTTCCTTATTGCAAAATACTAGCATGTTTGTTCTATATTTATGTGGTTTATGGGTTACTTATGGTGCTACTATGTTTAGTGATCTATTTTTTTTCTATCTATGATAGCATAAAGTGAGCAATGTTTTTACTATAAGAGTTTAAATATTGACCTTGTTTTAGGACCTCTATACACTTTGCCTAGTTTTGATGGTAGAAAACTCTGAAAATAGTCATGATTCATAAAACTTAATTAGTACTAATGTTTTCATGGTGATTTCTCAAACTAAATTTTGGTTACTAGATGATGCTCAAATCATGTAAGCTCATTTTGGAAAAATCAAATATCCCAACATTTGCATTTATGTGCATTTGTGTTCATGTGTTGCATCTTGCAATCACTTAGAAAAAAATAAGAATGAAAAAAATAAATAAGGGATATAAAAAATAGTTGTCATGAGTTGAAACTAGCAAGTTACCCTTTTGAGACTGAGTTAGGTTACTGGGGAAATAACTGCTATGCTTCTCTTGATATCGAGCACGACTTTGAGACCTTGGGTAGATTGAGAAGGATGAACCAAGCGTGTGGCAGGTAAGTGTCTATCGCTGAGAGCATAAGGAATACGATTCTATGACGACTTGACTAGGCTTAGGGATTGAAACTTGATAAACATAGGCCACTATTGCACTGAACACAGAGGACTACTACTTAGGTCATACTCAAACTACTTTTGTATCTTGCTCACCAATAAAATCATTTGATAGGATTAATTTGACTTGCTAGATATTATGATGCACTATCTAACCACATGAGTCTAGATTGTGGGTTTTGCTTGAGGACAAGTAAAGGTTTAAGTCTGGGGGTGTGATGTGTGTGGATTATATACACTTTTATGCATGTTTGGATGCACATCTACTTGTATTTCATTAGCATAATCTATGTTTATTGCACCCTATTTCATTATAATGTCATATTTCCATTATATTATGTTCGGAGATCTGCTCTTTTCTTGTTTTGATTGATAGGATGCTATTTTGAGCAAAAATGGAGATAAAACGCACACGGGAGCAACATTGGAAGAAATCAAGTTGGGGTCGTGTAGGCCACACGGGCGTGTGGCCATCTCGAAGCAAATCAAGCCATGGTCATGTGACCCACATGGCCGTGTCAGCCCCTCTGTGTCCAAGCAGCACACGGTTATGCCAAATGGCACGACCATGCCAAGTTTCCAGTGGCGAGGAAGGCCATGGCCGTGTGAATCCAAACGACCGTGTGAATTTGGCAGAGGAGAAGAAGGCCACGGTCGTGTGAGCCACATGGTCGTGTGACTCAAAGTTGGGTGAGGCTGTGTTGATTCCACATGGTCGTGTGACGAAGAACATGAGGTCGTGCCACGCCAAAACAGAGCTGTGCTGAATTCTGGGCAGATTGTAGACTGATCATAAAACGGCCATAACTTTGCGCTCCGTTGGATTTTCGAGATGTTCTTTATACCAAAATGTATCTGACTTCAAGATATACAACTTTGCTTCAGATCCAACAGAGAGATAGCACTGCCTTCCTATGCAAAATGGCACGGTCGTACCTCTGATGTGCGTAGATTATATACTCTTTTATGCATCTTTTTACGCACATTTACATACTTTGAGCATGCTTGATCTATGCATTTTTATACTTCCAGCTTTCCTTTTAGCATATTTACTCTTTTGGTTCGGAGATCTGCTTTTTGTGCATTTTCTGTACACAGGAGTCGATTTGGTGAAGAATCTACATCCTTGGGCAAGCATTGGAGGAAACAAAGGGAGAAAGCACCGGGTCGTGTACCTCACACGGCCCTGCACTGGTATGGAGCTCGGGCCGTGTGGAGTTTGGCACCAACAGAAGTGGAGAATGACATGGCCGTGTGAACTTCACACGGCCGTGTCAAGATTTGAAGCCAACCAGAGCAGAAGCCTTACATGGCCGTGTGGATCTACACGGCCGTGTGAGGTTTCCAGAGACTAAGCAGGTTGTGGCCGTGTGCACCACACGGCCATGTAGCATTTCCAGAGACTAAGCAGGCTATGGCCGTGTGCACCACACGGCCGTGTAGCATTTCCAGAGACTAAGCAGGCTGTGGCCGTGTGAACCACACGGCCGTGCAGTTTTGGCAAAGAAGGAACTGGACATGGCCGTGTGAATCTCACACGGCCGTGTCACGGGGTCGTGTGGCGCCCGATTCCCTCCTCTATTTAAACCCTCCTTCATGAATTGAAAGGGGATCTCTCCCCCTTTGGGAGAAGGCAAGATTTGGTGGTTTCCTCCCATTCTTGGGAGGATTTCTGGGCGATTCAAGGGGAGTTCTTGGCGATTTCGGCTCCGGAGCGAGGATTGGATCCGAAGACGAAGCTTCTTCGTAGATAAGTTTTCTCTTTCCCCCTTTTCTTGGTTTCTTGGATTGGGGATTTAAGGAATGCTTGTATTCTCTATTTCTTCGGGTTTTCTTCCTCGATTCATGGAGTAGATCTTGTATTCTAGGATGAAGGGAGTATTTGTATGATGGATTGATGTAATCTCTTATGGATTTGCCATTCTCTTGTTTCAATGACATTATCTTGCTTGTATCAATTAGATCTTGAACGATTAAAGATGATTCGTGCTTAATTCTCATTCTTGATTAATTGTTTGAATTTCTTATGGACTTTGTAAAGATAAACTCTCACTCGATCATCCGAGGGATCCACGTGACAGGTGCAAGCCCGTGTAAGGACGTTTGAGAGACAATCTTGAAGAGGAAATAGGAATATTCAAGAGAGTAGGATGGATTTTGTGATTAGTTTCTTGTATCTTGATAGATTGATAAGTCGTGGGCTTCTACGTTGATATCCGAGGAAGGCATAGTAATAGGTGCACTTCTGTGTAAGGACAGCATAGGTTCATGTCTAATTAATCCTATGTAGATACATTTCTCAGTCCTTAGCCGGTTGTCTATTGCAAGAGAGAACCGACAACTTTCTACATGTTTGGCAATTGAGGGATAAGAATTGGTAAACCATTTACATTCGAGAAATCCTACAAAGAAACCGAAACTCCTAGAATCTCCCTTTATCATAACCCAAAACACTAAACTCTTGTTTGTTGATCTTTAAGATTAGATTTGTTTACCTTACTTTGCTTTTGAAACGATTGGATAGTTGTTTGGCTAATTCGCATTGAGACATTTCTAGTGCTTATTCCAGTCCCTGTGGATACGATAATCTTTTATATTACTTGTGACATTTCCGTACACTTGCGGAGAGCGAACAAGTTTTTGGCGCCGTTACCGGGGACTGCGCTATAACATTAGGAATTATCAATTGAGTTAGACTAAACATAGCTTTTCTTTTTTTCTTTTGATTTGCATAGTTATAACTAATTGTTAGAATTTAGTTTTCGTAAGTTTTTCCTTTCTTGAATAACATTCTTGACAATTCTTTTTGTTGCAATTCTAATTCTAATTCTAACTTTGCATTCTTGATTTCTAGCACTCTAATCTAACTTTTCTCTATTTTCTCTTTTGATCTTGTTTTTTTTTCTTTTCTTTTGTAAACATATCTTGCAATTTTTAACATATGAATTATTCTAGATATTTTTCTTTTTCCTTTTATCTTTTCTTTCTTGTTTTCATTATGCACTTTCTTTCTTGCAATTTAAATTCTGCATTTGCTTTCTTGCTTTTCATATTGCATTTTATTTCTTGTTTTTGATTCTTGATAATTTTCTTTTTCTTCTTGGATATCCATGAGCACTAACATGTCAAGCAGGCCAATGAGAAATTTTTTTACACCCTTTTCTGCAAGATTTTTATCTCCCATTGTGCAACCTCAAATTGAAGCAGAAAGTTTCCAACTAGACCCAGAGATAATTTTCATGATACAAGGTCACAAATTTGGAGGAGAAGTATCAGAAAGTCCTTATCTGCATCTTGAAACATTTTTAGAGATTTGTGATTTGGTGAAATGTGAAGGAGTATCAGCAAATGCAGTTCGATTGATGACATTTCCTTTCAGTATCAAGGATAAAGCAAGGACTTGGCTATATTCTCTCTGTCCTCAAAGCATCACAAGTTGGGAACAATTGGAGAAGCAATTTCTGAATCATTTTTTCCCTCCAAGTAGAACGGTGTATATGAGGAATTGCATAACAAATTTTGCTCAGGGATATGGAGAATCATTATTTGAAGCATGGGATAGATTCAAGAGTCTTCAAAGACAGTGCCCTCATCATGGTTTTGAAAAATGGTTGATTTTGCACATATTCTATGGGGGAATTTCTTTCTCAGACAAGAGTTTATTGGATTCATCAGCTGGAGGTTCTTTTATGGACAAAAGTGTAGATGAAGCTTATTCATTAATTGATCAAGTGACATTGAACCTCCATGAATGGTCGAACAAAAGTTGGATGGAATTTCCCTCAGATATTCAAAAAGTGCAAGCCATAAATGTAAGAGAGCCTGTCAAACAAAATGAAATTCAACCACCTAAAAATGTTGAAATTCACAAGTCATAGAGTGAGAAGTTCAAACATTTGGGGGCAAAACTTGATAGTATTGTTTCAAAATGGTTTAAAGAAGATCCCCCTCCTACACAGTCAAGATCCAATGAAAAGTGTGATGATGTTGGGTTGAGAAGTGGCAAAAATCATGAAAAACTTCTGAAGAATGACATGTTTAGAATTGAGGAGAAGAATAATAAAAGATCACAAGAACTCAATTCCATTTCTCTAGGAAGTTCCCAAAGGCCAGAAGTACCTTTCCCTCAACAATTAATCACACCAACATTAGATAAGCAAGTTGGACATCCTCCAAAAGCTCAAAGGGAATTTGGGAAAAAGGGAGTTCAGTCTTTCCCAGGACTTTCACTAAGGGTCCCTTTTCCACAAAGGTTAGTGGGGGTCAATGAAAATAAAGACTTCGGCAAATCCTGTGACACTAATATGGTTGAGTGTAGATTTTTGAATATATATGAAGATGAAGATTTTTCAGATGAGGATTTTATTGATAATGTAGTGGTAAATAAGTTTTCAGATCTACCTCAAAATTTTATAAGGTGTTATAGTGACATTGAATTTTCAGATGATGAATGTGATGTGGTAGATCAACTTAAAACTGCAAGTGAAGTTATTGATCCTCTTGTTATTGATTCTCCTATTGAGGACATAGATGTTGGTTTATTTTTTGATGTATGTGTTGATGATGATGATATGGAAGAATGTGTAGGGAGCTGTGTTGTGGAAGCAGCATCTCAAGGATCACCACCTTTGTCAAGACAACCCTTAGAGGTTTTAAGAATTGATCATGTTTTGGAACAATGTGTAGAGACTTATGCAGAGCTAGCAGAGTCTCAGGAATCACCATCATTGATATCATCAACACCTAAGCTAGAGCCAGAACCATCATTTGATTCAGAGGATGTCACATCTACATGTTTAGAAATTTCAGGTATTTCTCAGCAAAGTAAGGTTAGTATTTCTTGTGATCTTTTGGAAAACTTTATGGAGGTACCTATAATTGACTTTGTTGGATGTGATTCAGTTTTTATTACTTATTCATCTGATCTTGATATAGTTCTAGCTCTATACTATATAACATGCTTGTGGGAGATTTGTTTTTCTTTTGGATGTGCAGATTTCACATGGGCCAATAATTGGAAGCTCAATCTGAACCGTCTTCGACCACCTGAAAAAATTTCCAAGAAGACGAAGATGGAGAGAGTTATACTTTACTTTGTAGCTCCTTTGATGTAAGCTCCCTCCATAATAAGAGCCCTTGGTAGGAGGGTTCTAAAATATCTTACCCCCCCAAGAGCAAGATTTAGATGAATCTAATGAGGTGGTCGAGCTAATGACCTTAAACAAGCGCTTCTTGGGAGGCAACCCAAGTTCATTTTCCTTATTTTCTTTTATGTCTTTAGTTCTCTCTTTATAATAAACATGTATCCTCTACTTAATTTTTCTTGTCTATCTTATTGTTGTAGAATTCAAAGTTGTGGAGGAATGTGAGTATTGGATGGAGGAGTATCTTTAAAAACATAAATGTCAACCATTTGGAGCTCATCACTTGGTAACTTCTCTTAAAATCTCCTCCACATTGTTTTTAGTTTTCATTGGGACAATGAAAAGTTTAAGTCTGGGGGGATGATGCATTTGATTTGCTTTGTTTGTTTTTATTTTTTGCTTATGTCTTGCATTTTGTTTTGATTTTTTGTGGCATACATTTTGAGAACATCAAATCTTCACTTATATGCTTTCTTGGATTCAAGTTAAATGTTAGCACGATTATTGTCTTGATTCATGATGTTCGAATGATGCTAGTAGTAAACTTTGTGTAGTTCTTTTTTCTATCTTGGGAAGCATTAATAAGCTAAGAATCTTATGGTGTTGAGTTTTAGCTTTGGTTCAACCTTAAGGATTTTATCTTCACTACACTTGTGCTTGATGCTTGAATAGTTGATGTCATTGAAATAGTCATGATTCATCTTGTTTGCTTAGTACTTGGTTTCCATGGTGATTTCTCAACTTTCATTTTGGTTACTGGATGAGGCTCAAATCATTAAAGCTTATTTGGAAAAATCAAAATATCCCAACATGTGTGCTAAAAATTACATTTGTGAATAAGTTTTGCACAATGCAAACACTTATAAAAAAAAAAAAAAAGGAAATAAGGGATATAAAAAACAGTTGTCATGAGTGGAATCTAGCAAGTCACCCCTTTGAGACCGAGTTAGGTTACTGGGGAAATGACTGTTTAGCTTCTCTTGAGATTGAGCACACCTTTGAGACCTTGGGTTAGTTGAGAAATATGAACCAAGTGAATGGTGAGTAAGTGCCTATCACTGGTTACTTGTCTTTCACTGGAAACACTAGGAATTCAAATTTGATGACGACTTGACTAGGACATGGATTGAAACTTGAAGAGTGTTGAGTTACTTTTACACTGTGCACAAGATTCTTATGCTTGAACCATACTTTACTTGTTTCTATGATCATGCTTTCTAATGAAACTTTTTGATAGAGTTAGGAAAGTGCACTAGGTTTTATGAATGTGTTGTAGAACATATGAATTTAGACTGCGGCATTTTGCTTGAGGACAAGCAAAGTGTGACAGTGATGTGCGTAGATTATATACTCTTTTATGCATGTTTTTACGCACATTTACATACTTTGAGCATGCTTGATCTATGCATTTTTATACTTCCAGCTTTCCTTTTAGCATATTTACTCTTTTGGTTCGGAGATCTGCTTTTTGTGCATTTTCTGTACACAGGAGTCGATTTGGTGAAGAATCTACATCCTTGGGCAAGCATTGGAGGAAACAAAGGGAGAAAGCACCGGGCCGTGTACCTCACACGGCCCTGCACTGGTATGGAGCTCGGGCCGTGTGGAGTTTGGCACCAACAGAAGTGGAGAATGACATGGCCGTGTGAACTTCACACGGCCGTGTCAAGATTTGAAGCCAACCAGAGCAGAAGCCTTACATGGCCGTGTGGATCTACACGGCCGTGTGAGGTTTCCAGAGACTAAGCAGGTTGTGGCCGTGTGCACCACACGGCCATGTAGCATTTCCAGAGACTAAGCAGGCTATGGCCGTGTGCACCACACGGCCGTGTAGCATTTCCAGAGACTAAGCAGGCTGTGGCCGTGTGAACCACACGGCCGTGCAGCATTTCCAGAAGGACATGGTCGTGTGAATCTCACACGGCCGTGTCACGGGGCCGTGTGGCGCCCGATTCCCTCCTCTATTTAAACCCTCCTTCATGAATTGAAAGGGGATCTCTCCCCCTTTGGGAGAAGGCAAGATTTGGTGGTTTCCTCCCATTCTTGGGAGGATTTCTGGGCGATTCAAGGGGAGTTCTTGGCGATTCCGGCTCCAGAGCGAGGATTGGATCCGAAGACGAAGCTTCTTCGTAGATAAGTTTTCTCTTTCCCCCTTTTCTTGGTTTCTTGGATTGGGGATTTAAGGAATGCTTGTATTCTCTATTTCTTCGGGTTTTCTTCCTCGATTCATGGAGTAGATCTTGTATTCTAGGATGAAGGGAGTATTTGTATGATGGATTGATATAATCTCTTATGGATTTGCCATTCTCTTGTTTCAATGACATTATCTTACTTGTATCAATTAGATCTTGAACGATTAAAGATGATTCGTGCTTAATTGTTTGAATTTCTTATGGACTTTGTAAAGATAAAGTCTCACTCGATCATCCGAGGGATCCACGTGACAGGTGCAAGCCCGTGTAAGGACGTTTGAGAGACAATCTTGAAGAGGAAATAGGAATATTCAAGAGAGTAGGATGGATTTTGTGATTAGTTTCTTGTATCTTGATAGATTGATAAGTCGTGGGCTTCTACGTTGATATCCGAGGAATTCATAGTAATAGGTGCACTTCTGTGTAAGGACAACATAGGTTCATATCTAATTAATCCTATGTAGATACATTTCTCAGTCCTTAGCCGGTTGTCTATTGCAAGAGAGAACCGGCAACTTTCTACATGTTTGGCAATTGAGGGATAAGAATTGGTGAACCATTTACATTCGAGAAATCCTACAAAGAAACTGAAACTCCTAGAATCTCCCTTGATCATAACCCAAAACACTAAACTCTTGTTTGTTGATCTTTAAGATTAGATTTGTTTACCTTACTTTGCTTTTGAAACGATTGGATAGTTGTTTGGCTAATTCGCATTGAGACATTTCTAGTGCTTATTCCAGTCCCTGTGGATACGATAATCTTTTATATTACTTGCGACATTTTCGTACACTTGCGGAGAGCGAACAACCTCCCAACCGCGGGTTCAACTAGACCTCCATCCAGACTGCAGACCAAAGTTTGAACTGCCATAACTTTTGGCTCGATTAGATCCAGGGCTTGATCCAAGTATCAAATTGAATATAATTTCAAGAGTTACAACTTTGGTTCAGGGTGAATCTTGAGAAAACCTGGTTTAATGGATGAAAAACTCAGTTTACCGGATCCCTGTAATCCTAATTTTCCTGGGCATGTTGGAGGAGGTATAAAAGGGTCAAGATCCCCATTCTTTGAGACATCTTGCGTTTGGGACTTCATCCCTCTCGGGTTCTCCCCTTAGGAGGAAACCCTAGAGCTTCATTCTCTTCCATCGCTTCACGATCTGTCCATCTCCGGAGCAAGGAGGCATCCCCAAGACATCAGAAATATCGGCAAGCATCACTTCTTCCCCTTCTTCTCACATCTAGGGTTTTAAGTATGTTTTATTTTATATTTTGGGGTTGTTCTTCCTTTGCAATGGACACTACAAGAAAATAGATCTATAGTGACGAAAAATGTCGTCATTAAATGTTCAAAACCCATCATCAAATCCTTATAATGACGGGAATTTATCCGTCATGGACCTTCATTACTGGCCTCCTAGGTAAAGGTAATTAATGACAGTAAAGTCATCCCATCATTATTTTTGTAATATTTTTAGTGATGGGATTATACCGTCATTAAAATTAATTTTAATGACAAAAAAAAACGTCATTATACTACCATTTACTTCTCATTAAATAATATTTTAATGACATTATATCTTCTCATTATATCATCATTGACCCCTCACTAAAAATCGATCTAATAATAAAATTACCTCTCGTTAAATCATTAATTACCCTCATTAAAAAATATTTTTAATCGTGATCAAATTTAAAATAGTTTTGTATCAATTTATCATAGATGACATTACTAATAAATAGAATTGTGGTTAACAAAATATTTTATATAAGCATGAGTTCCAAAATATACAAAATTGCAATTTGTTCCAAAATAAGTTCCTTGAGTACAAAAATATTTGAGAGCACGCCATCCGATTTAAAAATATTGCAATTGTACTATATAATTTCTTAATTGATCCTTGCTTGAATTCTTCTTTAGAGCACGCCATCCGATTAAGGCAGCCTATTAACTTCCATCAGGGCATCATCTGTAAAATATAAATAGAAAAAATTAATTAAAATAAAGATATAATCGAACAATTAAATGTCCAAGTCCAAAAATACAAGTATTAGATAACAATTACAATACTAGTCATCTAAAAATGATGTCATCTATTAATCAACACTAGTCATACAAAAATACATCATGGTTTGAACAGAAGATTTTAGATTGTGAGACTGACTGGTGATTTTCCAGTATTTAGATAAAATGGGAGTTTTATTGATGAAAAGGCCAGGTGAGATTCCGCATAAATATTAGAAAAGAGATTAATTTTCCCCAAATTATGGCATCGCATGGAAGAACAGCTCATGGATCTTCCATTTTTTTTCATGGAATAAAAAGGTAATGTTGGTTTATGATACTATTAGTCTTTGAAATTTCAGTAATTGTGAAAGTTGGTAGTAGATATTTCATGTGGAAGATGAAATCAGCTCAGAGATGAGCATTGATGAAGGGGGAGGATCATCGGAAAAAAGCAGCGATGAAGAGGGAGTATCAGAAATTGAGGTAAGTGAGGTACGTTCTTTCTCTCCCAAGCAGTCCTTTAAATTTATTAAAAGTGTTACTAAAGATCTAGTTAAATTAGAAAAGGAAAATGCTGAATTGAAATTGAATTTAACAAAAGCATGTCCTCTACAATTGTATGATAATCTAATATTAGAAAATGAAAAATGGAAAATAGAAATAAAAAAATTGGAAAATGACCATGCATGCTTGAATAACTTTCAAAAATCAAAACTTAGAATTTATAGTAAATTAAATTGGTATATTAGACATCATCAAGATCAATTTAGAAAAATTCTCAAAGAATATGTACCTCCTAAATTCTTAGTTAACCCAATATGGCTCAGCTTCTTTATATTTGTCAATTGGTTTTTCTCATAGCTCTTGTGCATCATTGAATGATATGATCTTCTCAACTTGAGGATAAGTCAAATCACAAAAAATTATGTTCATTGCCTTTACATTTGACTGTGTTGTTTATTTCATGCTACTTGTCCATGACTCAAACTTGCATATCTCACCTTTGTATCGCTTGATAAATCGATTTCATTTTGGATACTTTCCCAGCATTCTTAGTTGGTTTTAAGAATGCCTTCTATCTTTCTCCTCCAATTGGAAAAACTTTTAATATTATAAAAAGTAGGATGGGTTATGCTAAACTTCCTACAAAGACATATTTTGCAAACAAGTATTTGTTAAAATTGTATTAAGGTCTAGGGAAGGGTATGAGTTTAGTTTGAATTTGATTTAGTTGTAGTCAGGATTTGGATTTGGATATGAGCTAAGCTCGGATTATTAAATGATTTTATTTATTTGTCCCTTATTCAGAATAGAAAATTCTCCCTATGTTAGATTTAGACTTTGGTTTGGGCTATTTAAATAGGAGTTTTCAAAGTTAGCTTCCATGTAGTAGCGAGGCAAGGGTCTTCTGTTGGTGAAATTTACACTAACAGTCTAGCTTAGATTTTGATGAATGATAAGTGAGTTAAGTTAGGTGTTATTATAGTCTAATTACTTTACCAAGTATGCAGGAGTTAACAGGTCTAGAAGACCTAACACTAAAATGAAACCCAACTAGGTGTGAGAACCCTATAGTTGGTACGAAGCTAAATAGGTCAAAGGGTTGCCCTGATATCTAGCAGGAAGTCCAACTGTGTCCATGAGACCTAACAGCTAACCAAAGTCTAGTTAGGTCTACGAACCTGATAATTGGCATGATGATCTGGTGGGTCAAGAGGCTAGTCAATCGACTACAAGTTGGTAAGTGAAGATAAATCACTGGAGGAGAGTGACTCGGTGAGAACGCATCTTGGTTGAGGGACAGTAAGTGTCGATCTAGTCTAGGTCCATTTTATATCTCTAAACTGAGATCTTGACTAGTTCCTAATCCTGGAAGGATAGGAATTAATTAATAATCCTTATTATGATTGTACTAAAACTTGTTTTTCAAGTTAGATATTGTTATGTTGGACTAACGTAACTTGCAGGGCAAAAGGAGTAAAAAAGGCCTCGGATGAATAGTACATGAGGCGCCTTCAAGCATTAGAAGGCACCTTTGCACTGTTCATTGAAGGCGCCTTCAAGCATTAGAAGGCACCTTCGCACTATTCATTGAAGGATCCTTCATACTATTCATTGAAGGCACCTTCGGTGCTATGGAAGGCGCCTTCAGCAGGATAAAATTCAAACTTTGTCACAGATAAGGACTGGGCTATTTGTGATCAAATTTCTTAGGTTGGAGGCCCCTTCAAGGCTATGGAAGACACCTTCCACACCCTTTATAAGGACACTTCAAGCAGAGCTTCAAGAACAACTTTGATATAAGCTTCTATACATCTGTTCATCTTTTTGACTACTCCAACTTGCTACTGCTGCCCTGCTATGACTCTGCTACACCCGGCTGCCGTCGAGAAGCCATCCAAACACCAAATTCGATCTAACCATCTACAAGAGTTTTTGGTAACGATAATTTAATTACCATACTTAATTTATATAAATGAAAAGTGTAGCTTGTTATACTATTCCAATTCTCATGTACTCGATTCTCTATTCTGGTGGTCCTAGAGGAGATTTTTAATGGATTACTAGTCGATAGGTCCGCATGACTTAGGTCTTGGAGTAGGAGTTGCCGAAGGCTCCGAACCAAGTAAAATTGAATCTGTCTTTTTACTTACTTTTAATTTTTCATATTTTTCCGTTGCATGCACTTTGATTTCAAAATGAAAATAAAAGTTTTTAAAACTACGTAATTCACCCCCCTCTCACGTGAGTCTTGATCCAACAAGTGATATTAGAGCAAGTTCTAGTCTGAATTTGTGCAACCACTAATCAAGTAGAGGGAATCATTTTTTACGATCTTTTTGTATCTTATCTGAATTGGTAAAGCTTACCTCTTCAAATAATTAGTTCTCATTTGGTTTCAACTCAAATTAGTGCAACAACACTCGAGTTCTTCGATATTATTTTTCTCCTCAAACTCTGCTAATCCAAGACTAAGTCTTAGTACCTCCTTTTAGTTCTCTATTTCAGTGATAAATGACCTAAAATGAAGGATACAACACCATTCGTCCACCACTAATCAACGAGGATGATTTCCCATATTGGAAGAAGTAGATGGAAGTATACCTGAAGACCAACTTCAACCAGTGGTTTAGCCTCACCAAAGGATACAAGACACTAGTCGACCACTCCACACGCCGGAGAAAAGTTTAGTGATAGTGTATTTTTTCTACATGCCATCTTTTGTAAAAATATAAGACTATCTGTAACAAACTTATTTGGGTGCACCATAAAAACTATTATTAACAGTGTGCCCTAACCATGCACCATTGATGACGTGCTACAGAAAATCATATTTTTTATAGTATATTTTGTCCCACAATTAAGATGCCTCCTTACACATTCTTTTCAGAAAGAATCTATAGGACTTATTTTACTTACTTGTCAAACATCTGGTCTGGATGATGTATTTGGACTTCCTCTGCTTAGTATCCAATCAACCCATTAAGACTTCCCTTACTTGATGTTCTATCCAACTGACCCATCAAGTGTATTCTTCCATATCTATTTGGTCTACTTAGTGTCTGGTCCTTTAGATCCACTAAAACATTATAGCCTAGTGTCCAGTCATATTGATCCACTAGGACTTTCCATGTCAAATGTCATGCATACTTACCACTCATATCAAATGCATAATGTATAACTTTAAACCTTTTGTCAGACATCAAAATATGAGTTTGATTATCGTTATTACTTGCACCAACAATGTCAATAAGGTAAAGGTTAATCGGATACTTGACAATCGATAAATATATTTGTTGACTAGATTGAAGAGTCAAGTATGTAAAGGTTGATCAAACACTATGGTCAAAAGTCCAATAAGGAGCCAACAAGAGGAAAGTCCAAGTGTATTATAGTTGATCGGACATTTAGAGATCAAAAATCCAACAGAGAGTTGGCATGAGTGATAAATTTCTGATAGGTCAAGACTGACTCTATGCTAAGTGTTAGGATCCTTCGTACTCGGCTAGAGAGGGGGGTGTGAATAGCCGCCCCAAATCGCTCGTTTCTTCCTACAATTCGTTAGCGCAGCGGAAAAATACACTAGAAACGAAAGGAAAAGAAAACCAAACCTTAACACAAGGATGTAACGAGGTTCGGAGATGATACTCCTACTCCTCGGCGTGTCCGTAAGGTGGACGAGCCCTATCAATCCGTCGGTGGATGAGTCCCCGGAGAACCGGCTAATATCAACTCCTTGTGGGTGGAGAAACCTCGCCACAATCACTTGCAACAGCAAGCTAAGAGTACAAGAGAATAGCAAGAACAAAATGAATGTAAAACAAACAAGCTTGCCTTCTCGTCGACTGGGGTCCCGGATGAAGTAGCAACTCCACGGACAGATGCAACAGCAAGCCAGTCGAGAAAACTGTCGGGAAGCTCACGCGAAGCTTCAGCAGCGGTTGAGCTCAGCAAAGCTCGGAGCACCAGCAGAAGCTTCAGGCAGGAGAGAACTTCCAGAAGAAGATGCCCTCGATCCTTTATACCTGCGAAGAAGAAACAGTGAAGAAACTAGCCGTTGCGTCGCAACGGCTAGAACCCTGAAAGAAGCCTTCGCTTCTGTTCCGTCCCTGATCGGTCCATGGACCGATCAGGGAACCTCCTGATCGGTCGTGGGGACCGATCAGGCCCTGTGCTGATCGGTCCCCAGACCGATCAGAAGGCTTCATAGAGAGTTGCCCAACTCTCTGTGTGGAATCTGATCGGTCCACGGACCGATCCCGTGGTAGCGTCCCTGATCGGTCCCGGGGACCGATCAGGCTCCAAGCTGATCGGTCCCCAGACCGATCAGTAAGCCCACATGGTTTGTTTGTCATCTGATCGGTCACCAGACCGATCAGATACACAAACGTATCGCTGCAGACCGATCCAGAGCTTGGTTTTTGCCCAAACCAAGTCCCAAACCTTCCAAACCAATATCCGGTCAACCTTGACCTATTGGTACATCATGCTTAGCATCCGGTCACTCCCTTGACCTGCTAAGACTCCGAACCAAGTGTCCGGTCAATCCCTTTGACCCACTTGGACTTTCCTCTTCGTGCCAAGTATCCGATCACTCCCTTGATCTACTTGGACTTCCCAACACCAGATGTCCGATCACCCTTGATCCATCTGGATTTTCCCTTGCCTGGCTTCACTCACCAGGACTTTCACCTGGCTTCACTCACCAGGATTTCCACACTGCCTAACATCCCAGTTAGGACTTTCTCACTGCCTGGCTTCATTCACCAGGACTTTCCAACTGCCTAACATCCCAGTTAGGACTTTCCACTGCCTGGCTTCACTCACCAGGACTTTCACCGTGCCAAGTCTCCATACTTGGACTTTTCCAGTGCCAAGTCTCCATACTTGGACTTTTCCAGTGCCAAGTCTCCATACTTGGACTTTTCGCGTGCCAAGCTCCCTGCTTGGACTTTTCCGTGCCAAGTCTCCATACTTGGACTTTTCCAGTGCCAAGCTCCCTGCTTGGACTTTTCCGTGCCAAGTCTCCATACTTGGACTTTTCGCGTGCCAAGCTCCCTGCTTGGACTTTTCCAGTGCCAAGTCTCCATACTTGGACTTTTCCAATGCCAAGCTCCCTGCTTGGACTTTTCGCGTGCCAAGCTCCCTGCTTGGACTTTTCCCGAATCAAGTCTACCAGGTCAACTTTGACCAAGCTCCTGCTTGGACTTTTCGTGTGCCAAGCTCCCTGCTTGGACTTTTCCCGAATCAGGTCAACCAGGTCAACCTTGACCTAAGGTTGCACCTACAATCTCCCGAACACCTATTCTTGTCAAACATCAAGAATACAACTCTCTTCTCGTCAAACATCGTCAAACATCAAAACACAACTCGAGTCAGGTCAACTCGAGTCAGGTCAACCAAGTCAACCTTGACCTAAGGTTGCACCAACAATCTCCCCCTTTTTGATGTTTGACAAAATCCAAAATCAAGTTAGGTTAACCCGATAACCTAACTTAGGTTTTCAACCATCTTCCAATGTCCAATGTTCTTTTCTTGAACATTCTCGGATATTCTCCCTTAGGTTAACCCGATAACCTAACTTGGGTTCTCCAATAATTCTCCCCTTTTGACATACATCAAAAGTATTCCAATGTTCTTCCTTGAACATTCCTTGACATTCTTCCCCTAGCTTAGGTTAACCCGATAACCTAACTTGGGTTCTCCAATAATTCTCCAATGAACGCTCTCCCCTTTTTGACACACATCAAAAAGAAAAGGAGGGTATCAAGGTCAAGAGTTTTTTCCTAATGAAAGTCCCATACCTTTCATTGAAACTCTTAATTTCCCCTTGATACTAAACTCAACAACCAACTTAGTGATAATCCCATATCACTAATCCTCAAGGAGTAAAAACTCCCCCTAAAAGTCAACTCCCCCTCGACCATTGCACCAACAATGTCTTGGAGAGTTTCAAACCTTTAGAAATCCACAAAACCCAACTTCCAGATGAAATTTCAGACCAACAGCTGAAAAATCAGAAATTCGGCACGCCCTGATCGGTCCCCAGACCGATCAGAAACCCCCTGGATCGGTCCCCAGACCGATCCACGCTTCACCGATCGCACTGGATCGTCACTGATCGGTCCGCAGGCCGATCAGATCTTCCCTGGATCGGTCCCCGGACCGATCCAGCCACTGAAATCAGAATTTCTGATTTCCCCTTCCGGAAATTCAGAAACTCCTAATAAATTCCAGAAAATTCCAAAAATCGTGAAACTTTGAGGATACACTCCTCATAACATATACTATCAAGGAAAAATAGTTTTCTATGAAAATAACTTCCATTTTTCAATCTTGATACAAAGTTCAAAAACTTTGAAATAGTTCAAGTTTAACTCAACTTTGTATCATCTTGCTCAATGAACAATGCTATCACTAGGAAAGCTTCATCAAGGTTTTTCAAATCAATTTTAAAATGTTTTAAAACCATTTGAATTTAGGACCATAATCTTAGGGCTAGATGTACATGACTTGTACACAAGCTTTCCCTATGATCCTTAATTTCTTGAATTAGGGTCATCTAGGTACAATGACTATGCACCTTGATCCTAACTCATGATCCTAATATCTCACACACATCTAAGGTGCATCAAACCACATTCAAGTCAATTTGATGTGAGATATGGGTTAAGGTCAACTTAGGCTAAGGTCTCATGCATTTTCTAAACACAAATTTGATCTCAATATCAAGATGTGTTCTTCATCCTTAAATCAATTCAATTGATTATTAATGCAAGAGATGATGACATGGCATAAATGATATCATAAATGGAAAACATGTGCCAATGTCATGATGTCATGGCATAAAGTATGAAAACTTAAATAGAGCATGACATATAAACTAGCCTAAGCACTATCATGACATTTCAAATGATGATAAAACTAAACATGATGTCATGACATGTCATATGGCAAACAACCATGGTAAGTTAACACAAATAAAATACCTAGATTACCTATCTAAGTATCCTTAATCACTTAGTTAACTTAAATTCTAATCCTAGATTGCCCAAAGTGCTCCAAAAAAATGTCAAAACCCAAATTGGCATTTCTTGATCTCTTGTTTGATTTATACCATTTTAAAAATTTTACAAGAGTAGCACTTCTAAATTAAGGCCCGGATTGCCTTGATTACCTAAGAGAATATCAAAAATCCCAATTTGATATTTCTCTAGGTTTTTCCACATTGTGTCAATTTAAAGTAAGATTAATATATTCTCACTTTGGCACACTTTACTCTTCCAAGGAGTGAATGATAAAGATTATTCCATTTCATTTTCAAAGGTTCCCAAAAACCTTGAAAATGCTCCTTGAGTGTCAATTTCCTCAAAGTTGGGTTAACTACCCTTCTTATTGGAGTTGACACTCTCTAACCCATCTATGGGGTAGAGAAAATGCTCCTAGGAACCCAATACCTACTTGAGCTCATTGGGTTCACTAAATATTCACTAGGGATAACTTCCCTAGCAACCCTCCTAATGACCCTCTTAGGCTTTAAAGCCTTGGTCATTTGGGACTCATCAAGATCAACTCTAGGGGTGACTCCCCTTGTGACCTTGGTGATGGTCTTCCTAGCCCTAAATTTTGTTCCATAATCGAATGGAACATTATGATAAGTGGGCTTGACCACTTGGGACTTAGGTTTGTGACTCAAACCTTTCTTGTCCTTGGACTTTTGACCCTTAGGCCCTAGAGTTGACTTCTCTAAATTTTTAAGGGCCTTTTCTAGGGTATCAAGCTTTGACCTCAAGACTTGATTCTCCTTTTCTAATACCTCAATTTTTGATTTATCACTCTTCCTTGAGGTATTCCTAGGCATATGTCTAGTTGATTTAGGGTTTCTACCTAGGTTTTTCTTAACCTTAGAAGTGTTAATCCTAGGGTTAGCATTCCTAGTAGTATCCCTATCTAGGTTGACATGTTTAGCACCTAAGCACATGTATTGATTTCTAGTGTTAACATGCTTATCATTATTGACTAATGCAATAAAATTACTAGCATGTATCCTACTAGAATTGCACGAATGAGCCTTAAAAGATACCTTAGGGTTTGCCTTAGCTCCCCCTATCGATGTGCTCGGTCTCTTGCCCTTGTGAGGTTGCCTCCCCCTCGGACAATGACTCCGATAATGTCCCCTTCGCTTGCATTGGAAGCACACCACGTGCTCCTTGCCCTTGCGTGTCGGGACTCCGGCTACCTTGACCTTTGGCGCCGGTGGAGTCTTCCTTACCCTCTTTGGACACTTACTCTTGTAGTGCCCAAATTCCCTACACTCAAAACACATTATATGCAATTTACTTGAACTTAAAGTGTTTGAGTTACCTAGGGTTGAGGATGAATGGATGCTCTCTTCTTCATCCCTCCCGGAGGTAGAAGCTTCTTCTTCGTGCTTCGATCTTGAAGAAGAAGAACTCACTTCCTCTTCTTCTTTAGATGTTGAGTAACCCTCAACTTCCAATTTGCTCTCTTCATGATGTGAGCTACTTGGCTCACTAGGCTCCTCTTCATGGCTTGAAGTGGAGCTCTCTTCATGGTACTTGGCCAAGTTATCCCATAATTCCTTGGCATTGTTGTAACCTATCTTACACAAGATGTTAGTAGGCAATGAAAATTCAATTATTTTCGTTACCTCTTTGTTGATTTCGGATTTGTGAATTTGTTCTCTTGTCCACTCCTTCTTCTCAAGTGGTTTTCCTTCCTTATCCACCGGAGGAGTAAATCCTTCTTGTACACAAAACCAATTCATTATGTTAGTCATAAGAAAATACTTCATCCTTACCTTCCAATACGCGAAGTCGCCGCATTCGTAGAAGGGTGGAATGGTGACATCTTCTCCATAGAGATCCATTCTCTAGCTTTGCTCCCACGGGTGTTGATCCGATGAAGAGCGAACCTTCGCTCTGATACCACTTGTTAGGATCCTTCGTACTCGGCTAGAGAGGGGGGGTGTGAATAGCCGCCCCAAATCGCTCGTTTCTTCCTACAATTCGTTAGCGCAGCGGAAAAATACACTAGAAACGAAAGGAAAAGAAAACCAAACCTTAACACAAGGATGTAACGAGGTTCGGAGATGATACTCCTACTCCTCGGCGTGTCCGTAAGGTGGACGAGCCCTATCAATCCGTCGGTGGATGAGTCCCCGGAGAACCGGCTAATATCAACTCCTTGTGGGTGGAGAAACCTCGCCACAATCACTTGCAACAGCAAGCTAAGAGTACAAGAGAATAGCAAGAACAAAATGAATGTAAAACAAACAAGCTTGCCTTCTCGTCGACTGGGGTCCCGGATGAAGTAGCAACTCCACGGACAGATGCAACAGCAAGCCAGTCGAGAAAACTGTCGGGGAAGCTCACGCGAAGCTTCAGCAGCGGTTGAGCTCAGCAAAGCTCGGAGCACCAGAAGAAGCAGAAGCTTCAGGCAGGAGAGAACTTCCAGAAGGAAGAAGAAGTCGCAGTAGAAGATACCCTCGATCCTTTATACATGCGAAGAAGAAACAGCGAAGAAACTAGCCGTTGCGTCGCAACGGCTAGTGCCTGGACCGATCGGAAGAACCATTCGTCCGATCGGTCCATGGACCGATCGGGACCTCTGATCGGTCGTGGGGACCGATCAGGCCTTGTCTGATCGGTCCCGACCGATCGGAAGGCTTCAGAGAGTTGCCCAACTCTCGTGGAATCTGATCGGTCCACGGACCGATCCGTGATACGTCCCGATCGGTCCCGGGGACCGATCGGGCTCGATCGGTCCCGGACCGATCCCATGGTTTGTTTGTCATCCGATCGGTCACGGACCGATCGGATACCTAACGTGTCGGATCGATGCGGACCGATCGAAGCTATTTTGCCCAAACCAAGTCCCAAACCTTCAAACCAATATCCGGTCAACCTTGACCTATTGGTACATCATGCTTAGCATCCGGTCACTCCCTTGACTTGCTAGACTCGAACCAAGTGTCCGGTCAATCCCTTTGACCCACTTGGACTTTCCTCTTCGTGCAGTATCCGATCACTCCCTTGATCTACTTGGACTTCCCAACACCGGATGTCCGATCACCCTTGATCCATCTGGATTTTCCTGCCCGGCTTCACTCACGGGACTTTCACCTGCCTCACTGGATTTCCCACCGCCTAACATCCAGTTAGGACTTTCTCCGCGCTTCATTCACGGGACTTTCCAAGCGCCTAACATCTTAGGACTTTCCGGCTTCACTCACGGGACTTTCAGTGCCAAGTCTCCATACTTGGACTTTTCCAGTGCCAAGTCTCCATACTTGGACTTTTCCAGTGCCAAGTCTCCATAGTTGGACTTTTCGCGTGCCAAGCTCCCTGCTTGGACTTTTCCGTGCCAAGTCTCCATACTTGGACTTTTCCAGTGCCAAGCTCCCTGCTTGGACTTTTCCGTGCCAAGTCTCCATACTTGGACTTTTCGCGTGCCAAGCTCCCTGCTTGGACTTTTCCAGTGCCAAGTCTCCATACTTGGACTTTTCCAATGCCAAGCTCCCTGCTTGGACTTTTCGCGTGCCAAGCTCCCTGCTTGGACTTTTCCAGTGCCAAGTCTCCATACTTGGACTTTTCCAATGCCAAGCTCCCTGCTTGGACTTTTCGCGTGCCAAGCTCCCTGCTTGGACTTTTCCCGAATCAGGTCAACCAGGTCAACCTTGACCTAAGGTTGCACCTACAATCTCCCGAACACCTATTCTTGTCAAACATCAAGAATACAACTCTCTTCTCGTCAAACATCGTCAAACATCAAAACACAACTCGAGTCAGGTCAACTCGAGTCAGGTCAACCAAGTCAACCTTGACCTAAGGTTGCACCAACACTAAGCAATGGCCAAATTCCAATTACTCAAGGTTGATCAGATGTTGACAAAATGAAGTCCTGATAGTTGAGGTTAATCGAATACTATGAAAAATAATAATTCATCTTTGGTAAGATTGAAACAGGAGTATTATTTAATTGATAGGGTGCATCAATCAATCAATGGACTCTAAATCTTTAAATTGTGGTTTATAGAGTGTTTTAGCGTTTACTATAGTATCTTAGAGTTTTCTATAGTATTTTTGATGTTTGTTAATGTGTTTTTGGATTTATGATTTTCGTATAGTGCAATAAATTGATAAGTTTGAGAAATAGACTGATGGCACTGTAGTAATGAATAAAAAGTTTGAAATTAATTGATTGACTTTACTAGTTGTCAATCAGTCTATTGATGAGTTTGAGCAATCAAATGATGGCATTATAGTAGCAAAAAGAATATATGTTTTGAACTCGACATAACCATCAGTCGATTGATGAGGTTTAGCAATTGACTTATGGCAATCAAACTGGGTTTGAAATAGCCATTCTGCAAATGCAACGGTCAGATTTGATAGAGTAGTTGATTGATGGTGAAAATCAATCGACTGATATGTGAAAATTAACCTAACAATAACCCTATAAAAAAATGTTTGGAGGAAGATTGAAGGCACTGGTTCTTAAGAATTTGGAGATGAAGTGCTACTATATTTAATAACCATCAAGAGGTAATCCAAAGCAATAAGATAGGATGATCCAAAGCAAAATTTCCATTTGTCAAGTTGTTTGACTTTCATTTATATTTGTATTTTTTTTGTTTTGTTGTGTGTTGCTTTACAAAAATATGATTGTAAAAGACTTCTCAACCTCGAAAGGTATCCGATAAGGAAAAGATTTAGTGGTGATAGTTTGCTAAAATTAGACTTTGAATGTAACAACTTTGAGATGTTGTGAACCAAGTAAATCATCGTGTTCATGTTTGTTGGACCCCGTGGTTATTTTGATGTGATCAACCAAGTTGGTTAGGTCCTGCTTCGTGTTTGATCCCTATGTCTGAGTGTGCAGGAGCTTAGGAGCGCAGGAAGTCGAGCGGAAGACGCAGCTAGTGAGAAGGACGGCACGGGAAGGGAGCCGACAGGCTCGGTGCGTCCGAAGGACGAGAGAGCTGCGGAAGAGTACACCGGTGGGTGAGAAGAACGTGCGTGGCGTTCGAGGGATGTTAAGCCGGGGAGGAAGGCTGCTCGAGGAGAAGGCTGGAAATTGGGTTCGGATGAGCCTTATTTCGGTTGGCCGGAATCACCCAAAAGAACGGAGCTTCGGAAGTTGAAGCAAAGAAGTAACTGAGCTGGAAAATCTGCTCAAGGCACCTTCATCATGGCTTGAAGGCGCCTTCACCTTGAAGACGCCTTCAAGGCTTGATGAAGGCACCTTCAACTGGTCAAACGTGACCGTTTGTGCGCGGATAGAGTTTTATCCGCTGACTCGGTTGGAGGTGCCTTGGATCTCCGAGATAGACTTTCCAGGGGCTATAAAAAGGCCCCTGAAGCTAGGAATTAAATAAGAATTCAGAACTCAACTCTGTAATCAATTCCTAGCAACTAGTGAGTGTTCTAAGTGTGTAAAAAGGCTTCTCCGCCTACAGTGAAAGAGACTCTGCTAATGCGATCTTCGACTGCCTTGGATTAACAACCGTCTTGGTTGTAACCAAGTTAAACTTCTGTCTCCTCTTTTATTTCCGTCTTAATTTTATTATTGTTGCTGTATTTTTGAGCTGAAAGCTTCGAGGAGGGTACAATTTAATTTTGCAGGAAATTCACCCCCCTCTTGCCGGCCTCCGCTGCACCAACAATTAGTATCAGAGCCAGACCGCCTCAGATGGACTAACCGCCGATTAAAGCACAACGATCAAGACGATGGCCGGAGCGAATATTCATCCCCCGAAGTTCGACAGAGACTTCGCGACGTGGAAACGCCGGATGGAGGTATTTTTCAAGACAGAATTTGATATTTGTTTAATAATGAAATATGGCTATGCAGTTTCAAAAGACAAAGAAGAACTCAACTGGACAAAGAAGGAGCAAGCCGAATTTGTGGCCAATGGAAAGGCGAAGTTCCACCTACTCAGCGTGTTGTCGCCCCAGGAGGTAAGTCGGATCGGGAGCTATGATTCCGCTAAAGACCTCTTGGATAAATTCCTAGAGCTTCACGAAGGTACCTCAGAAGCTAAGCTAGAGAGGCGCGACATCCTCCGGACCCAGTTAACGAACATCCGGATGAACCAAGGCGAGAAGGTAGCGCAACTCCAAGCAAGGATTAAGGAGCTAATCACTCAATTAAGCAACCTTGGAGAAGAAGTAATGAACCGGACTCGATCCGGTATGCGCTCAACGCCTTCCCCAGAACTTCAGAGTGGACCTCCTTAGTAGATGCGTACTACATCTCTAAGGACTTCGAGGTAAGTACTTTAGAAAATTTGTTTTCTACATTTGAATTTCACGAATCTCGGATTGCATAGCCCAATAAAGTGGAGAAAGTAAGTCAGAACATTGCCTTGAAGGCAAGAACAAACGATTCTGCCTCTGAAGCCTCGATTGACCAATCGGAAGCGGCACTACTGGTAAAGCGTTTCAATAATATTTTTAATTCTAATAAATTTAGATCGCAGACAAAGAGGCATCAACAAAGAAAAAGAATGGTTCGTTGTTACAACTGCAACGAAGAAGGGCACATCAAAGATGACTGCCCAAAATTAAAGAAAAAGGAGAAAGAGGAGGAAAAGACAAAGTACAAGAAACCAGAATCCTCCAAGCACAAGAACCTGAAGGCCACTTGGTCAGATTCGTCTTCTTCCGAATCAGACGTCGAAGCCTTCTCTGGGTTTGCACTAATGGCTAACCATCAGCTGGAAGAAGAGTCAAGCTCAAAAATGAGCATAGATGAAGGGGGAGGAACTTCAGACGAAGAAAGCGACGATGAAGGGGGAGCATCACCGAGTCAGGTAAGTCAGGTACGTAATCTAACGCCTACTCAATAGTTTCAATTTATTAAGTCTCTTTCTAAAGACTTGTTCAAATTAGAAAAAAAAAATGCTGAATTGAAATTGAACCTAGCAAAAGCATGTCCACTAGAAATGTATGATAATCTAAAATTAGAAAATGAAAAATTAAAAGTTAAAATTGAGAAATTAAAGAATAATGATGCATGCCTAAATAAATTTCCAAAATCAAAATTAAGAATTTATGGAAAATTGAATTGGTATATAAGGAAACATCAGGGACAATTTAGGAAAGTCCCCAGAAATTATGTACCCCCTAAATTTTTGAATAACCTAGTAGGAAGGAATCTATACTGGATTCCAAAATCCTTGCTAGATTAAAATTTTTTTTTAAGGCTTTCAGAAGAAAAATTAAACGTTAAAATTTCTTTATGAAGCTTTGTCTAAGGAAGTGGTTGCTGCTCCAATAACCAAGAAGGCCTAGTATCTCGCCACGACCTGAAAGCAGAAATATTGAAATAAAATGTTTAATTAACTTTCTGAAAAAGCATTAAAACTAGAATTAAATAATGTTTTGAAAGTTTTCAAACATTTTTAGAAAATTCTGAAAATTATTTTTGACTTAGAAGTTATTTTGAAAAATTTTAAAAATTTAGTTTACTTAGATATTTTTACTCATTTTTGCTTAAGTTAAAAATTTGCTAAATATTTTTTAAATATCATATTCTCTTATTTTTTTTAATTAATTAGTTACAATTTTATTTATTACAAATTTATGCTTAATATGTTAGTTTAAGTAATTTTCTTTAATTACTGTTTGTCTATTTTTACCCTAACTTGAACTTGGGTTGATGCACATCAAAAAGAGGGAGATTATTGGACCCCATGATTATTTTGATGTGATCAACCAAGTTGGTTAGGTCCTGCTTCGTGTTTGATCCCTGTGTCTGAGTGTGCAGGAGCTTAGGAGCGTAGGAAGTCGAGCAGAAGACGCAGCTAGCGAGAAGGACGACACGGGAAGGGAGCCGACAGGCTCGGTGCGTCCGAAGGACGAGAGAGCTGCGGAAGAGTACACCGGTGGGCGAGAAGAACGTGCGCGGCGTTCGAGGGACGTTAAGCTGGGGAGGAAGCCTGCTCGAGGAGAAGGCTGGAAATTGGGTTCAGGTGAGCCCTATTTCAGTTGGCCGGAATCACCCAAAATAACGGAGCTTCGGAAGTTGAAGCAAAGAAGTAATTGAGCTGGAAAATCTGCTCAAGGCGCCTTCATCATGGCTTGAAGGCACCTTCACCTTGAAGGCACCTTCAAGGCTTGATGAAGGCGCCTTCAATTGGTCAAACGTGACCGTTTGTGCGCGGATAGAGTTTTATCCGCTGACTTGGTTGGAGGCGCCTTGGATCTTTGTTGGAGGCGCTTTGGATCTCCGAGATAGACTTTCCAGGGGCTATAAAAAGGCCCCTAAAGTTAGGAATTAAATAAGAATTCAGAACTCAACTCTGTAATCAATTCCTAGCAACTAGTGAACGTTCTAAGTGTATAAAAAGGTTTCTCCGCCTACAATGAATGAGACTCTACTAGTGCGATCTTCAACTGCCTTGGATTAACAACCGTCTTGGTTGTAACCAAGTTAAACTTCTGTCTCCTCTTTTATTTTCGTCTTAATTTTATTATTGTTGCTGTATTTTTTAGTTGAAAGTTTCGAGGAGGGTACAGTTTAATTTTGTAGGCAATTCACCCCCCTCTTGCCAGCCTCCGCTGCACCAACAATGTTGTGGTTGAGTTGATGTGCTTCAAGTTTTTGCAGTGCAATCCATTGATGCGAGAAGAGCTATTTACCCCACTAGCATTGGTCCCAACACCAATACTTGTTGAACTTTTCCATGTAAAAATCACTTAAAATGCTAAGTATATAGTTAATTTTAACTCACTTAGACTTTTCTACTATCGAGTATCTCATCATCCTTAACCATATTGCTTAAACATCAAATATAATTTTTGGTTAATTTGATTATTGGTTGATTACATGAACATAACTCTACTATGAAAAGACTTTGTGTAAACCACCACTTAAATATATAATAATTGTAAAAATTAATTTGGAGTAGAAAATAATTTAAAATGTTTGTATGAGTGGTAGAAATTTTAAAAGATTAGAATCTTTTATAAAATTCTAAAATTAATTAAATATTTAGTTAAGGCCAATTAAGATATAGTCCTAATTAATATAAAATCAGTTGAGATCCAATAGTTTAGATTGGATCATCATTTCTATTTAACTATGTTGAGATCTTAATAAGACATAATAATAGTTGTATCCCTAGCCGCCCTTGTCTATTTTTCTGTGTTGGTGTTATCAAAGCTGACCTCTGAAGCCGCCAGTTAGCCAAGTCGTTTTTCTTGCATGTTTTGATAAAGAAGAAATCGCTGCATGGACAAAGTAAATTAAGATGCATGGACAAAGTAAACCATATGCCTCTTAATACGTCTCCATAAGGCAATTAGATAAATCAAATTCTACTGGTAGGCTTAATTTCAAGCATTTGTATTCGTAATAGTGGCCGATTAAGAATCATAGAACATTATTGATTAAAATATCTTAAAATTACAACCTAAAGTTCAACCGATTGCAAGTAAAAAAAAATGACAAAAAGATTTATGTTTCATTCATAGGGTTGCTATGTGCTGACAAATCTGGTTGATCTTGGCCTTGATTTGAAGCTGTCCAATATGTCTTCACTACCAAAAGAAGCTTCTCTCTTCGAAGAGGACCATCTTCATGATCCACAATTTGGCTGTCCCATCTCATTCCATCAGTGATGCTCTTGACTTTCACTAACACATCTACATCATCTCTAAAGATGACTGTTCCCTCCGGCCTAAGAATACGGTCCATTTCCAAAAGAATGTCCTCCATTTCACATCTGGATTAAAGAACACAGCAATGCAAACTTAGGCAGCTATAACAACCTAATTCATATAGTTTATCAAGAATTAAATGGTCAGTACCTTCCGTTGTAAAGACTAAACAATGTATCGGCGTGTAGAAGATCATACGTTCTTGGATAGGTAGACATTGCCTCACACCTGCGTTGTGAATTTGCATACAGGAGAAGAGAATTAAATGGCATAGAACTAGCAATGGACAACTTACTTGGGAACTCACCAGTCCTGATATATTCCAATAAGTCCGCGCTCGTAGATTACTCCAAGCGTGTTAATTTTAGCCTCAGAAGGGACGACGTTCATGACCCAAACTGGGTCATCGATGAGAGCCGCAGCAAAGCTACCAAACTTGGCATTCATGTCGAGCAAGTTCCGATAACGGCCCTTCTGTCCTAGTTGGTTGATTACAGCCTTATAGTAGCCAAGTCTCTTCTTCCATAGCTCGGTGTCTTGCAAAAACATCTCAGCCGTCACACCATCTAGGCTTCCACTGGCAATCCTTGGAGGCACCGCCATTAGTCTCTGGGGCCAGTTTTGCAGTGCGCCACCAGCGATTTCTCTAGTATTGGAAACTTCAGGCAGAGGTGTGAGGCAAGTTTCCATCTTGGTGTACCTGTAATTATTAAAGACGAAAGTAAAAAAATTAAGTTCAAATATTAAATTCTATTTTGTTGTGTAACAAGTGAGGGTGAGGACTAATTAATACGTACCCAGCAGAATCAGGATTGATAACATTGCAGAAGTTTGTTGATCTGAGGACCCTCTTACGTATTTTGCAGTGTATGTGATTGGTTGGCTTCTGCCATATGGCGATGTCTCCCTTCTCCTTGATCTTCTTCCAGCAGAGGCTCGTAGCCAAGGTTTCAATGTCGTCCTGCTCAGCTTTCAAGTCTGCCTCTGATCTCTGCCAGCCCTTCCAGTGCCGTCTCCAGTTGATCGGAGGACCTGAGAGGATCCAGTAGCCGCCGGGTCTCAAGATTCGGTCAACTTCGATCAAGTTCTGCCCTCCTGTGACAATATGCAAGCGGCATTGAATGAGACAGGAAAACGGCATAGCTAGGCAGAGCGATTAATATATTGTTACCGTAGAGATGCCATGGGATGAGGCAGCGAGAACAATGGGCCATGTCGAACGCCCGGGCGGGGTAAGGGAGGCGATTTGTGGCGAGCACGCCGATCATGGCGGGGACGCCGCGTTCCAGAGCGAATTGGACTTGCGCCTCGTGGGAGTCCCTCGGTGCGAAAGACATGGTTAGGATGTTTCGTGAGAGGAGATACGCACCCCAGCTTGCTACCTGCATCCGCCATGGCCAAATCACAATCCAAGTTAGCCATCTCGACCAAGTTGCTTCGACTGATGATATTCGACGAACAAAAAAAACAAAGGATGTCCAAAGGGTGACCACGTTGACGCCCGTTGCACGGAACACGAGATGATTCAAACATATTTTAACCCAAAATCCGAGCATTATCCGGGAATCGCGTTGCATGCAAGCGACAGGGCGATCCAACTGCCGCCCGGCCCTAGTGGGCAAAAGTAGTCAAACACTCACCCCGCAGCCGGTGTCGACGGCTGTCCGAATAGATCCGTTTCGCAGTGGAATAAGCCGCTCGATTTCGTTGATATAGGCGTCAGCGCCGTTGGAAAACATGGTGCCGCCGCCGGGGAACCGGAACTTGTTCCCCTCGACCCGGATCCAATTCTGGACCGCCTTCTCGACCGTCAGCTCCTTGTGCGGCACGTTAGAAAACCAGGCGGTATCCCGGCTTATCGGCCAGGGGAACGGCGTCTTGTACCCCGCCGGTGCCGGGATCAGGCACTTGAGCAGCTCCTCCTTCGCCGGGCAGTGCCGCTCCCTGTAGATGAGCCGATCGCGGTCGAACCGCAGAGACCGGTCTCGGTCCTCGCAGGGCGTGTACTCAGAGTACTTGACGTCGCAGGCCGGGAACTCTCGCACCGCAGGGGCAGCTGCCTTGGCTTCGTCGACCGTGTGGTGGGCAGCGAAGTCGAGCTTCGAGGCGCTGGCCAACACCTTCTCTTCATCGCACGAGACAGCGTTGAGGACGGTGGATTGGAAGGAGGTAGAAACGCCACCGCTGTGCTGCCACACGCCGAGAAAGTAGGAAGCGGAGCAGAGGAGAATGACTAAAGCAAAGGGAATGATGTTAACTCGCTTGCAGTACGGTCGGTACAATATCGACACGCCGGAGTTTGGTGATCCGCCGCTGGCCATTTGCGTACTAGCCTAAAGATTGTTTCACTTTTGATGATTTTTCATGCGAAATTAACAATTTGGACTACAGAAACAGGGGAGGAGAAGATAGTGAGATAGGAAGAAGACTAATAATGTATCCAAATGGCCTATGCATGCCTCTGGTGACGAAAATATGAAATGCGAGGCTAGTTCAGATGCATGCGGGAGGGAGAGCATTAATGATCCAGTGGCATTATAACAAAGGAACCTTGGAGCTCAAAACTCGGTGGGACCGGGGAACGCTTGTGTCAGAAACTACTGAAAGTATTAGTTTATGTGTGATACTTTGTGCGTGCCAGTGAATCGAGAATTGGAACCTGGCCGTAGAGTTGGCCATGTCACAAGGAGGAATTGGGATTGGCAGATAGAAGAGTCCATGACATGGATAATGGAGGAAGTTAGTGGAACTGCAAGTCTGGAACTGGACAGGCAAGGTCGAGCAAGGGGCATTTTCTCTCCCTCCTTTTAGTAGGTTGGGCCGCTTGCATTTATACGTCATGTGCAAGGCTGTCCTGTGCCGGTGTCTGATGATCATTGTTTTTGAGACTCTTGAAAGTGATCATGTCAGACAGTCAGAGCCAGCTTGCTAGTGCACCTTCTCCCTTCACATGATCGAGAATACCTGACTCTCAAATTATATGATGGCTAAGGTCAGATTAATAGATGAGTTGGATCTTCTAGTCGAACTGCTATATCAAGGTAGGTTGTATTCCGAGGCCGGTGACTACTGGAGTAGTTCAGAGTTTGAATCGTATTTATTTGAGCACTAGCCAAACTGCCAAAGTCGTATGGATAGATCACTACTAATATTGGAAGCAAGCGCGCGCGCGCTCTCTCTCTCACTCTCTCACTCTCTCTCACTCTCTCTCTCTCTTTTTATCTCTCGGAAAGATAGAATTTACCTTCACTGCTACTGCCGGGTGTATTAATACGCTTTGATATTTGCGTCCTTGATAATCTAATATTGTCTGTCACGTGTCTATGTCATGACATCATATAAAAGATGTTTGTCATGACCATGACAAACTAGATGATGCGGTAATAGGTTGATAAGTTGTTCCATGCATGCAATAATGTTAGATTGTGAGATGCGTTGGAAGAGAAGAGGATAAATACATATTTTATTTTGTGCTTTTAGTTAGTGGAAGATAATGAGAGACACGTAAAAGGGAAAGGGTGAATAACGATAGAATTTTTGTAAATAAAATATCTATTATTTCGTTGCAATCCTAGCAACGTCACAAACACAAATGAGCTAACAGAATAAAATTTTAAAAAAATACCACAATTATCAATACAATTATTTAACATGGTTTGATAACTCTACACTCTTAGTCCATGGGTTATGATCTGTTTGGTGATTACCCCCATAATCTTTTATACTTTCTAATCTTTAGTAAAGTATGGGAGGTGGAAAAAACATAGATGATCGCAGTGTATACAAGAGGCTTATAACATAGATTAATTTTTTTTTTCTTTTTGAGAATGAGGTACAACTAAAGTAATAATAAAACAATGCTTTAATTAATTTATTGCTCTCGTTTTCGTAGACATTTTAATCCTTTTAAAGCTTCCTTCTCACAACAAAATATTGACATGATCTTGCTAATTTAGAACCAATATATATTGACTAGTTCTTCACCATCAATTAACTATTTCAGCCCATTCCTAATAGTAGATTAATGTGTGTAATTCATGCGTATATTTTGGATATTCATCCTGTCTGAACGCTGAATTGATGGGCGCTGGGCATGTGGCGCTCTCCAGACCGATGACGTGGCTCTCTGACTGGCCGTATGGAGCTCCGGCGAACCTGCAAAGAAGTCGGGCCGGGAAGGGGTTCCCGGCGACGACCCTCCGATGCTCAAGTCAGGCAAGAGGAAACGAAGGAAGTGACTTCGAAAACAAAAGATCGCGTACCTCCGGCGAAATGTGAAGGCTCTTATATAGAGCTGTGGGGAGGCTCGTGCACACCTACCGAGGCGTACACGTGTCCTGGTACCATACCTTAGCATGGGATTGTCAGAGGAACATGCCTGACACCATACTACTAGAGTCCGATCACCTCTTTGATGGGACAACAGATCCTTCCTTCGTACAATTATATGTATGGCATGGTCATCAAACATACCTGCTGTCAGAAAATGATGTTCCCGAAAGTCCCCTTGCCCTTGTCTTCTTTTTCCCGACGCCAAGCGTCCAAGCGCTCGGCCATCTCCAATCGTCCGACCGGGCCTAAGTATAGGTCCGACCAGGTGCTTGGCTGAGACGACTTCCACAGTCTGGATGTTTTACACTTCGACCGAGCGGGTTGCCCGCTCGGCCAGACGACCCTATTCCCATGAGCGTCGGAACCCCGAGTCCTCGCCAGGTCGTCTTTGATTTCGCTAGGATCCCGCTCGTCCGGTCGGCATCCTCTTCTTCGGTCGGCCGTTTGACCTTTGACCTCCACGTGACGTTGACTTACCTCAAAAGGGGGTCCCCCGTCGTTACCGCCGGATCAATTGCCTCTCCTTCAAGTCTAGTCGAAGGAGGCGATTAGTCCGACTGACTAGACCATCAATTTTCGCCGAGCGGCGTCCATAAGCAACTGTCCTCCACTCGTCTCCCACGAGGGTAGCTAAAATGCCAGTCAACGCTAACCCTCCTCGATATCTTTTCGAAAGTTTCGCCAATCTCCATCATTAAGGTCTAGCACGCGCTCATTAAATGCGTTCCAGTGGCTGAATGTCACGTGGGATGCTGCCGTCATTGTACGGTGACGGCGTGGTGTTCCGATGGGATCGAGGCGGTTCGAAATGGACGGCCAGATGCGGACTTCGATTCTCGTGACCTGCAATCGACGGCTGAGGCCGCTCGGGCTTAACCCTATAAAGCCTTCATCTTCACCCATCGCCGTATTTCTGCTGTCGCGTGCTCACCGCTGCTTCTTGCGTTCCAGATTTCCGGCGATCTTGCTCTTCTGTTTTCGGCGATCTCCGGTGCTCTTCCCTCGATCCTCCTCTTCGTTGTAAGGTTCTTCTTCTTTCTCTCTTTGGTTCTTGTGTTTTCTTTGCATTTCTTTCCCGAGTTTCGATCCTCAGGGCATCGTTTCGCTTGCTGTCTTCTTTCTTCTATCCTTTACCTTTCTTCGCCTTTTTTGATTTCGTCCGCTCGGACAATGGCTAGCTCCTCACAGCCACAAGACCAAGCCCTCGGCCCATGGTATACAACCATGGAGTCGCGCTTTGATCGGCGCGACGCCGATATTTTGATAGACACCTTTGACATCCCCTCCGACCTCGAAATCATCTTACCCACACCCTCCGCTCGGCCACACAAACCGCCGCGTGGAGCCTTTTGTGTTTTCCGCGACCAGTTCACTACCGGTCTGTGACTTCCAATTCATCCCTTTATCATTGACGTTTGTAATTTTTTCGGCGTTCCGCTCGGAAGCCTAGTTCCCAACACTTTCTGCCTTCTATGCGGCGTTGTCGTCCTATTCAAAATCCATAACATTCCCCTCCGACCGGAGATTTTCTACTATTTCTACTACCCTAAACAGTCTGAGCCGGACACTTACATGTTCCAGGCTCGGCTCGGTTTAGTTTTCTTCAATAAATTATCTTCTTCCAATAAGCATTGGAAAGAATTCTACTTTTATATTCGCCTCCCCGAGCGGGCCCCCTTCCGAACCCAATGGAAGATCGGACCGCCAGTCTCCCCTGAGCTCAAAAGGTTCAAGACCCGACCGGACTATCTTCATGCTGCCAACATGCTGGCCGGTCTGAGGGTCGACATCAACAAGTTCTTGCCAGAAGGGGTGATGTATATATTCGGCCTTAGTCCGATCAGGACCCCCCTCCCGAGCGGCTTCGGTAAGAATCTTACTTGTACATTTGCCTTGATTGCTAACTGATTTTCTTCTTTCTCCTTTGCAGCGAACATTGTCATGGAGTCGGTGATGGCTGACATTTTGAAGAGGAAGGCGGCGGCGCTCGAGGCAGCGGCGGCCAAAGAGATGGAGACGCTTGGCATCCAGGCGGTCGGCTCAAATGAAGGAGAGAGCGAGACAAATGCTGGGGAGTCGGCCGCTCAGGCTTCTCTCCCGGAGCCAGCGGCTGGCACAACTGCTAGTCGAGAGCCTTCCGTCTGAGAGGAAGGCTCGGCTCAAGAGGAAGAGCGACCCCCCCGACAAAAGCGGTGTCGCACGGAGACACCACTCCGCTCGGCTACATCTGCGGTCCATCCTTTTGAGCGGACCACGGCTCTTGAGGCCGTTCCAGTCAGCGTCCTTCCGTCCGCTCCCCGCCAAGTCCAGCGTTCAACAATTTTGTCCCAGTTCTCTGCGCCGGCTTCCGATCCTTCTCCGGCTTCCGCCCAGACGACCCCCGGTCGGCGCCGCACCGTCCGGGTCTCCCTGCATCTCCCCACCAAGGAATTAATGCCCGAAGTCGATCGGCCTACCGCGCCCGAGCACACGATCACTTTGAAAGGGCCTCTCGCCGAAATGTGGGCCGACGCTCGGGCGCGCGTGGCGATGATTCCGCTCAGCAATATGGCCAACAGCCACATGCAGCAGGCTACTGGGGTAAGCGTGTTCTCTGAAGTCCTTTTTGCATTCTTTCCGATCGGCTATTAATGATTTTGTTAATTGCAGAGATGGGTAGAGGAGATCGCTGTCTCCAATCGTTTAGCGATGGTAGACGAAGAGCTAAAAAGGTTAAAGAGCTCGGGTGGCGCTCCTTCCCAAGGCCCATCATATGCTGAGCTGCAGAAGGAGCTTAAAAAGACCCAAGAGTTGTTGGAGGCTGAATGGAAGAAGACGGCCGACTAGGCTCATAATTTGGCCGAACTTGATCGCCTGAATAAATCATTGGATCGCAAGATAAGCCTGGCGACCGAGCGGAAGAAGACAGCTATCTCCGATCTGGAGAAGAAGAATGTAGAGGCTCGGGGCCTGGAGCAGAAAGTGAAAGAGCTGATGGAGCAGCTCGATGGAGAGAAGGTGGGTCGCTCTGCCGATGCAAATAAGCATAAGGAAGAGCTGAAAACTCTACAGGAGTCCCTCGCAGCCTCCCAAGCGGCATCCAAGAAATATCAAGACGCCGAGCCTGGCCGAGTCGCAGCCCTGCGGCTAAACTACATCCGTTCGGCCAAATTTTCAGAGAAAGTCTGCGAACGGATGTACACTGCCTTCGACCTTGCTATGACCGCCACCACAACATATTTGAAGTCCAAGGGTCTTCTTCCCGACTCCGCTCTCATCCCGGCCGCAGATTAAGTGGCGCTCCTCGACAACATCCCGAAGGACCTTTACGATTATCTAGAATAGAAGTTTATATGTAATTCGGCCGCTCGGCCAAAAACTATCCTTTTTGTAATTCGACCATTCGGCCTTAATTTCTTAATGATATGCTATCCCCGTGTTTGTTTTTTTCTTTTACTAATCAATATGCATGCCATCCGCTCGGCTTGATATGTTCTGTTTTGCAAACGGGATTTTCGCTAGATGTTCACAAGTGTTTTTGGCTACTTGGCCGAACGGCCAAACGACTCACAAGTCGACCTCTTCCGTCTGTTTCTCGACGGTCTTCCGGCCGGAGGGTTTATAGTCGCCGGCGTGACTCTCGATATTTAACGTCGGAGCTCGACGGTCTTCCGGCCGGAGGGTTTATAGTCGCCGGCGTAACTCTCGATATTTAACGTCGGAGCTCGATGGTCTTCCGGCCGGAGGGTTTATAAGCGCCGGTGCGACTCTTGATATTTAACGTCGGAGCTTGACGGTCTTCCGGCCGGAGGGTTTATAGTCGCCGGTGCGACTCTCGATATTTAACGTCGGAGCTTGACGGTCTTTCGGCCGGAGGGTTTATAGTCGCCGGCGTGACTCTCAATATTTAACGTCGGAGCTCGACGGTCTTCCGACCGGAGGGTTTATAGTCGCCGACGCGACTCTCGATATTTAACGTCGGAGCTCGACGGTCTTCCGGCCGGAGGGTTTATAGTCGCCGGCGCGACTCTCGATTTTTAACGTCGGAGCTCGACGGTCTTCCGGCCGGAGGGTTTATAGTCGCCGACGCGACTCTCGATTTTTAACGTCGGAGCTCGACGGTCTTCCGGCCGGAGGGTTTATAGTCGCCGGCGCGACTCTCGATTTTTAACGTCAGAGCTCGACGGTCTTCCGGCCGGAGGGTTTATAGTCGTTGGCGTGACTCTCGATATTTAACGTCGGAGCTCGACGGTCTTCCGGCCGGAGGGTTTATAGTCGCCGGCGCGACTCTCGATATTTAACGTCGGAGCTCGACGGTCTTCCGGCCGGAGGGTTTATAGTCGCCGGCGCGACTCTTGATATTTAACGTCGGAGCTCGACGGTCTTCCGGCCGGAGGGTTTATAGTCGCCGGCGTGACTCTCGATATTTAACGTCGGAGCTTGACGGTCTTCCGGCCGGAGGGTTTATAGTCGCCGGCGTGACTCTCGATTTTTAAGGTCGGAGCTCGACGGTATTCCGGCCGGAGGGTTTATAGTCGTCGGCGCGACTCTCGATATTTAACGTCGGAGCTCGACGGTCTTCCGGCCAGAGGATTTATAGTCGCCGGTGCGACTCTCGATATTTAACGTCGAAGCTTGACGGTTGATCCTGTCTGAGAAGCTGACCTTGAAGGAGATCCGGAAGAAGGAAACCCACCGTACTGATGAAGAATAATGCCGGTAGAACCTCGACCCGAGAAACCCAAAGCGGATTGGAAGAAAACCAGAGTCACCGAAGGAAATCTGATAAGTAGGAAGAAATCCCCGTCCCGATAAGAGAAATTCGAACTCTCAAGCTCCCGAGGCTCCCTGCGCACAAGAGACCAACCAACATTATCGTCAGTGACCTAAGACCGGGGTGGGAATCCCTGGCTAGGCCCTCCGACGCTCAAGTTAGTGATCTCTCTTGATGTCAAGGAAGGAAGAAGAAAGAAGATGAACAGCAGCCAGAAAATTAGGGTTGTGAAAGTACCCAATGATGTGAACTTACCTGGCCAACGGAGAGGATTCCCCCTTTTATACCACTTCATATGACCTCCGTAGCCATGAAGTGGACCCCGGTTTGTTAGAGTTCGTTATGAGATGACGTCAGCTGCGCACTTGCGGAAGATAATTTTTAAGGAATCTTTTTTGTACCCCAGATGTACCTTCTTTGTCATTTAGCGCCTGCAAGACAAGCTGAAAGCATATTTCCCGCCAAAATATATATTCTCTATCATGAATTATTCTATTCGATATATTCATGTATGATTCTTCTTCATGTGACTTCTATTTGTATCTTTGTTGTGTCAAAAAATAATATTTTATTCAACATGTTTCTAAGGTATTCATTGAAGGAACTGTGTGGGTTCTTTGCTCGAAAGAACCCTTTTGACCGATATTGGTCTATCTTTGCTCTAGAGTATGTATCGGTCGTTATTGACTTACCTTCATACGACAAGCATGTATCGACCGATATTGGCCTGCCTACGTTCGGCAGGCATGTATCGACCGATATTGGTCTATCTTTGTTCTGGAGGTATGTCTCGACCAATATTGGCTTACCTTCATACGGCAAGCATGTATCGACCGATATTGGCCTACCTTCGTTCGGCAGGCATGTATCGATCGATATTGGCCTTCCTTTGTTCCGAAAGTATGTCTCGGCCGTTATTGGCCTACCTTCATACGGCAAGCATGTATCGACCGATATTGGCCTGCCTACATTCGGCAGGCATGTATCGGCCGATATTGGTCTATCTTTGTTCTGGAGATATGTCCCGACCAATATTGGCTTACCTTCATACGGCAAGCATGTATCGACCGATATTGGCCTACCTTCGTTCGGCAGGCATGTATCGGCCGATATTGTTCTATCTTTGCTCTGGAGTATGTATCGGTCGTTATTGACTTACCTTCATACGGCAAGCATGTATCGACCGATATTGGTCTACCTTTGTTTTGAAAGTATGTTTCAGCCGTTATTGGCCTACCTCCTTTGACTCTTTCTACCTTTTCTTTCCTCATCTGAAGACCCTTAAAACCTAACCCACATCAGTGTGGAAGATGATGAAACATTTGATCCTGTCTGAGAAGCTGGCCAAATTTGATCTGGCCAAATTTGATCCTATCTGAGAAGCTGGCCAAGACGGAGATCCGGAAGAAAGAAACCCACGCGCTGATGAAGAATGATGTCCGCAGAATACCGATCCGAGAAACCCAAAGCGGATCGGGAAAGATAGAGTTACCGAGAGTCCTCCTCGCACGAAGACCCGATGACGAAGAAGAAATCCAAATCTGAAGAGGAAAACCCCAGATCCGAAGCTTCCAAGACTTCCTGCGCACAAAAGACCAACCAACACTATCGTCAGTGACCTAAGACCGGGGTGGGAATCCTTGGCTAGGCCCTCCGACGCTCAAGTCAGTGATCTCTCTCAGTGTGGAAGAAAGAGGAAGATGATGAACAGTAGCTGGAAATTAGAGTTATGAATGTGTGCCCAATGATGTGAACTTACCTTGCCAATGGAGAGGATCCCCCTTTTTATACCACTTCATATAACCTCCGTAGTCATGAAGTCGACCCCGGTTCGTTAGAGTTTTCTATAAGATAACATAAGCTGTGTACTTGTGGAAAATAATTTTTAAGGAATCTTTTTTGTACCCCAGATGTACCTTCTTTGTCGTCTAGTACCTGCAAAAGAGTCTAGAAACATTCTTCCCGCCAACTTAGTCAACCTGTTATATAATCACATGCAATAGATATTATCATAAGATATTTAGTCGCCGACATGACTCTCGATATTTAACGTCGGAGCTCGACGGTTTTCCGACCGGAGGGTTTATAGGCGCCGGCGCGACTCTTGATATTTAACGTCGGAGCTCGACGGTCTTCCGGCCGGAGGGTTTATAGTCACCGGCGCGACTCTCGATTTTTAGCGTCGGAGCTCGACGGTCTTCCGGCCGGAGGGTTTATAGTCGCCGGCGCGACTCTCGATATTTAACGTCGGAGGTCGACGGTCTTCCGGACGGAGGGTTTATAGTCGTTGGCATGACTCTCGATATTTAACGACGGAGCTCAACGGTCTTCCGGCCGGAGGGTTTATAGTCGCCGGTGCGACTTTCGATATTTAACGTCGGAGCTCGACGGTCTTCCGGCCGGAGGGTTTATAGTCGCCGGCGCGACTCTCGATATTTAATGTCGGAGCTCGACGGTCTTCCGGCCGGAGGGTTTATAGTCGCCGGCGTGACTCTCGATATTTAACGTCGGAGCTTGACGGTCTTCCAGCCGGAGGGTTTATAGTCGTCAGCGCGACTCTCGATTTTTAACGTCGGAGCTCGACGGTCTTCCGGCTGGAGGGTTTATAGTCGTCGGCGCGACTCTTGATATTTAACGTCGGAGCTCGACGGTCTTCCGGCCGGAGGGTTTATAGTCGCCGGTGCGACTCTCGATATTTAATGTCGGAGCTCGACAGTCTTCCGGCCGGAGGGTTTATAGTCGCCAGCGCGACTCTTGATATTTAACGTCGGAGCTCGACGGTCTTCCGGCCGGAGGGTTTATAGTCACCGGCGTGACTCTCGATATTTAACGTCAGAGCTCGACGGTCTTCCGGCCGGAGGGTTTATAGTCACCGGCGCGACTCTCGATATTTAACGTTGGAGCTCGACGGTCTTTTAAGGCTAATTTCAACACTGCCGTTCGGCGAAGATTGCCAAATACGCTTTTTATCATTTTGCTTCCTGCATTAAAAGAACACAGGCAACCAAGAGATACACAAAATGAATTACATTAGAGCACCTCTCACCCAGCTCGGTACGGTTGGAGATGATTTGCGCTTCATGGTCGATCCAGCTGCCGTCCGTCTTCATCCTCCAAATAATAAGCACCCGAGCGGAGTTTTTCGATGACTTTGAAGGGACCCGCCCAAGGAGCCTCCAGCTTGCCAACGTCGCCGACCGGCTTTACTTTCTTCCAGACTAGGTCGCCGACTTGGAACGCTCTAGGGATCACGCGTCGATTGTAGTTTTGCTTCATTCTCTACCGGTACGCCATCAGTCGGACGAACGCCTTGTCTCGGTCTTCGTTGATCAACTCCAACTCCATGTTCCTCCGCTCGGCGTTGTCATCATCATAGTTCTGGATCCGGACGGACTCGACGCCGACTTCAATCGGGATGACTGCCTCGCCACCGTACACTAAATGGAACGGCATAACTCCCGTTCCCTCATTCGGGGTCGTGCGGATAGCCCATAAGACGCCTGGCAGCTCGTCCACCCAACTTCCCCCTATGTGGTCCAGTCGGGCTTGAAGAATTCTGAGTATTTCTCTGTTGGTTACTTCCGCTTGGCCATTACTCTGGGGATACGCCACGGAAGTGAAGTGTTGTTCGATGCCATAACTTTTGCACCATTCAGATACGAGCCGGCGACTGTCCAAACGCTGAATTCATCCTGTCTGAACGCTGAATTGATGGACGCTGGGCACGTGGCACTCTCCAGACCGATGACATGGCTCTCTGACTGGCCGTATGGAGCTCCGGTGAACCTACAAAGAAGTCGGGCCGAGAAGGGGTTCCCGGCGACGACCCTCCGACGCTCAAGTCAGGCAAGAGGAAACGAAGGAAGTGGCTTCGAAAACGAAAGATCGCGTACCTCCGGCGAAATGTGAAGGCTCTTATATAGAGCTGTGGGGAGGCTCGTGCACACCTACCGAGGCGTACACGTGTCCTGGTACCATACCTTAGCATGGGCTTGTCATAGGAACATGCCTGACGCCATACTACTACAGTCCGATCACCTCTTTGATGGGACAGCAGATCCTTCCTTCGTACGATTATATATATGGCCTGGTCATCAAACATACCTGCTGCCAGAAAATGATGTTCCCGAAAGTCCCCTTGCCCTTGTCTTCTTTTTCCCAACGCTAAGTGTCCAAGCGCTCGGCCATCTCCAATCGTCCGACCGGGCCTAAGTATAGGTCCGACCAGGTGCTTGGCTGAGACGGCTTCCACAGTCTAGATGTTTTACGCTTCGGCCGAGCGGGTTGCCCGCTCGGCCAGGCGACCCTATTCCCATGAGCGTCGGAACCCCGAGTCCTCGTCGGGTAGTCTTTGATTTCACTAGGATCTCGCTCGTCCGGTCGGCATCCTCTTCTTCGGTCGGCCGTTTGACCTTTGACCTCCACGTGGCGTTGACTTACCTCAAAAGGGGGTCCCTCGTCGTTACCGCCGGATCATATATCATTTATTATATTACATGAACCTATTTTGCATAGTTTCTTACCTTTTTCACTCTTTGTTTTTTCCTTTTAGTTGGAAAAACTGCTATCTATGCATTTTATTGACAGTATGTGAAGTTGGTGCTCAATTTAAGACAAAAAGCCTTGGAAGCGTGCATTCCATCATGATTGTAATGTTCGATCGTATCCCCTGACACATTTATGCATCACCCGTTGACCAAAATGAGAATCCAAACCCTAGAATAGAACATGGTTTGGCCGTGTCCATTGACACGGTCGTATTTTTCCCTAACTCCCAACGAGAAGATGTCCAAAGTGTCACATGGCCAGGTCGTGCTTCCCAACATAGCCATGGTATGTTGGCAGTGCCCCCAAGTTTTTAGGAAAGTTATAGCGCTCACACTTTTGTCGTTTTTTCTATTAAAGTTAGTATGCATAATGAAATATAAAGAACTAAAAGAAAGATAATAAACAAAAGGATTTATTTGGTTCACACTCTAGGGATGCTACATCCAAGGCCTATATACTCGGCATGAGTCCACTATCTTTTTCTCCTTTTCTGAAATCTTTCAGAGACGGAGAAACCTCTTACAGTGAATATAATCACAAATAATAAAATGAGATGCCTATAATATAAACTATACAAACAAACTTGTGTTGTTCCAATCTGAAAAGACTGAATTTTACGCACACCTCCTGATGCTTCCCCGATTATACAAGTAGAATCACTAAGAGCTTTTCGAACACAATGAAGAGTATCGAGTGTAGAATTATTGATTTCGAGTCTCTGCTCTGAGCTACTTTTATAGGATTTTATTGGTCGACTGATCCTCTTGATCAGCTGACTGATTCAAATATGATCCTGTAAATTAAATTCTTGATTTATGCCTTTATCAGTTGATTGATCCCTCTGATTGGTTGACCAAACCTCAGTAATGTCTGGGTTTGTGTCTAGGTTCATGATATGATTAAATCAAATCTCCATGAAATCAACTTTATCAATTGATCTATCCTCCAAATCGAATGACTGATCCTTAGTATTTCCTTTGCAGACCAAATCTCGTCTTATATCCGATCAAATTTTCCTTTTGTGTTCGATCAAATTATATATGGGTTCGGTCGACCTATATGGGTTCAGTCGACCGAACCCCTTCTTTCCATCAGAAAGAGGATCTTATCCAGCTCAACCATATCTCTTATCATAGGTCAACCGAACCTTCTTGTTTGGTCTACTGAACCATTTGGTTGACTAAAAATCTTTTTTTTTTTAATAAAATTGAGTTAGTACAATAAAGTAGTAATACAAAATATTATCCTTTGTTCGTTCAAATACATTGGTTTGTTCGACCGCTGATGTTTGTGCTTCATATTTAGTTTTTTGGTAGTATTTTACATGCATTTTATTTAATTACGTAAGCATATTTTGCATACTTTCATCTCTTTTGCATTATTTTCACTCTTTTAGCTTGAAGAACTACCCTTTATGCTTTTTGATTGTTAAGACGTGAAAATGAATCATAATTGGAGTAAAAATACCTTCAAAAGATAATTCACAACAAGGTGTTGTATCTGTGTTCCATGACATGGACATGTTCCTCCAACCGAAGTTGGATGCAAAAGGGAGTAGCTACAGAGGCCACAATCGTTGACATGGGATGATCGTGTCCCCTTTTGTTATAAACCATCCTTGGTCAGCTTTCGACACACTCAAGTCGTGCCCCAAACATGATCATGTTTATCAACCCAGCAACCTAGCTGTGTCATCCAGCACGACCATAGCTCATGGTGGCCAAGTTGTGCCTCCAAACACAACCGAGGCTCATGGTAGGCATCCTTGTATTTTTAAAAGGTTATAACAGATTTAGAAGCATTTATAGGGCTATAAAAGGCCCCAAGAGGCTCATGATTAAGAGAGGAGGCGTTTCCCCCATGATAGGGAATCCTAGGAGAGCCATTTCCAAGGACTCGTTCAGAGTTTCTATCCACCATAAGGCTTGGAGTTCTTCCAAAGACTTAGATGCATACACAACTAAGCAACCTCTTCTCCTTTTCTCTTGATTTTGAATTATAGAATATCTTCTTTCTTATATTTTTATTGTAAGAGATGGAGTAGTACTTTTAATTCTATGATAAAGGAGTAGCCTGATGTATTATTGACACTGTTATTATTTATTCATCTTTCTTTATAACATGATGTGTTGATCCATGATCTAGTCTTATTGTGCATATATGATTATTGTTGGTGCAACCTTAGGTCAAGGTTGACCTGGTTGACCCGACTCGAGTTGACCTGACTCGAGTTGTATTTTGATGTTTGACGAGAACATGATGGGAGATTGTTGGTGCAACCTGGTTGACCTGACTCGAGTTGACCTGACTCAAGTTGTATCTTGATGTTTGACAAGAACAGAAACTTGGGAGGTTGTGGGTGCAACCCTTGCTCAAGCTTGACCTGGTTGACCCGAGGTGAGTTGACCTGACTCGGAAAAGTCCAAGCAGGGAGCTTGGCACGGGAAAAGTCCAAGCAGGGAGCTTGGCATGGGAAAAGTTCAAGCAGGGAGTTTGGCATGGTGAAAAGTCCAAGCAGGGAGCTTGGCACGGGGAATGTCCAAGTATGGAGACTTGGCATGGAGAAGTCCAAGTATGGGAACTTGGCAAGTGGAAGTCGGAGAGGGCTCGGTAGCTCGTTCTCCGGACTAGGTCATAGAGGGCTCGGTAGCTCGTTCTCTGGACCGGAAGTGAAAGACGGAGAGGGCTCGGTAGCTCGTTCTTCCGACTAGGTCAGAGAGGGCTCGGTAGCTCGTTCTCTAGATCAGGAAGGCAGACGGAAAAGTCCTGGTGAGTGAAGCCAGGCAGAATGGAAACCTGGTGAGTGAAGCCAGGTGAAAACCCTAGTGAGTGAAGCTAGGTGAAAGTGAAAGTCCTGGTGAGTGAAGCCAGGCAGTTGGTGAAAGTCCTGGTGAGTGAAGCCAGGCAAGTGAAAGTCCTGGTGAGTGAAGCCAGGCAGTCGGGAAATCCTGGTGAGTGAAGCCAGGTGAAAATCCTAGTGAGTGAAGCTAGGTGAAAGGGAAAACCCTGGTGAGTGAAGCCAGGCAGATGGGAAACCCTGGTGAGTGAAGCCAGGTAAAAGTCCTAGTGAGTGAAGCTAGGCAGATTGGAAGTCCTGGTGAGTGAAGCCGGGCAGATGGAAAACCCTGGTGAGTGAAGCCAGGTAAAAGTCCTAGTGAGTGAAGCTAGGTGAAAGTCCTGGTGAGTGAAGCCGGGCAAGGGAAAAATCTAGATGGATCAAGGGTGATCGGACATCTGGTGTTGAGAAGGTCAAGTAGGTCAAGGGAGTGACCGGATACTTGACACGAAGAAAAAAGTCCAAGTGGGTCAAAGGGATTGACCGGACACTTGGTGTTGAGTCTTAGCAGGTCAAGGGAGTGACCGGATGCTAAGCATGATGTACCAAGAGGTCAAGGTTGACCGGATATTGGTTTGGACTTGGTTTGGGCAAAAACCATGACCTGGATCGGTCTGGAGATCGATCAGAAAGCGATCAGTGTGCCTCTGTGAGCTTACTGATCGGTCTGGGGACCGATGAGCAGGAAGCCTGATCGGTCCCCGGGACCGATCAGGGTACGCACAGAGAGTTGGGCAACTCTCTGTGAAAGCATTCTGATCGGTCTGGGGACCGATCAGCATAGAGCCCGATCGGTCTCCATGACCTATCAGAAGAACCCTGGACCGATCAGGGTGGAGCCTGATCGGTCCAGGCCTAGCCGTTGTGACTCAACGGCTAGGTTATTTCGGGCTTCTGTGTTCTGGCCTTTTTGCTTGCAGGTTCGCAGGTTGGCTCAGGATATCAGAGGTTATAAAAGGAGATCGAGGGCTGCTACAGTCAATCTTCTTCAACTTCTCCGAAGCTTCTGCTTCTTCTTGATCTTCTTCTTGCTTCTGCAAGTTATTGCTTCTGCAGTTCTAGAGCTTTGTTAAGCTCGCTTCTGAAGCTTCGCGTGAGGTTCCTCGACTTCTTCGACTGGTTTCAGCTGCTGCTGTGATTCTGTGAAGTTGGTGATTCATCTACAGATTTTAGTCAACGACGAGAAGGCAAGCAAGAGTTGTTACATTCATCTTTATATTTGTATCTTGCTGTGCTTCTTGTACTTGTACTCTGATCTTGCTGTTGCAAGAGTTTGTGGTGAGGTTTCTCCACCCAGAAGGAGTTCTTATTAGCCGGTTTTCTGGGGACTCATCCACCGACGGATTGATAGGCTTCGTCCACCTTACGGACACGCCGAGGAGTAGGAGTTTCATCTCTGAACCTCGTTACATCGTCGAGTTCGAGTTTGAGGTTTGATCTTTCCTTTTTGCGTTTCTATTTAGTTATTTCCGCTGCGCTAACCCTAATCGTAGGAAGAAACGAGCAATTTGGGGTCGGCTATTCACACCCCCCCTCTCTAGCCGCGATCATCGATCCTAACAAGTGGTATCAGAGCGAGGTCGCTCTTCGTTGGATCAACACCCCGGGGAGCACGAGCTAGAGAATGGAGTTATTTGGAGAAGACGTCACAATTCTACCTTTCTATGACCGCGACGACTTCGCGTATTGGAAGGTAAGAATGAGGTATTTTCTTATGACTAACCTTAAAAATTGGAGTTGTGTTCAATTAGGTTTCAAGCCTCCAATGGATAAGGAAGGAAAACCACTCGAGAAGAAGAAGTGGACAAGGGAACAAATCCACCATTCCACAATCAACTATGAGATAATGAAAGTATTTGAATTCTCATTACCTAATGACATTCTATGTAAGATAGGTGGATACAACAATGCCAAGGAGTTGTGGAACAACTTGGCTAAGTTCCATGAGGGGAACTCCACTTCAAGCCATGAAGAGGAGTCAAGTGAGCCAAGGAGTTCACATCATGGAGGGATGGATTTAGAAGTTGAGGGCTACTCAACATCTAAAGAAGAAGAGGAGGAGAGTTCCTCTTCAAGTTCGGAGCAAGGAGAAGAAGCTTCTACCTCCGGAAGGGATGAAAGAGAGAGCTTACATCCCACCTCAACCCTAGGTAACTCAAGCAATTTAAGTTCTAGTAAATTGCATATATTATGCTTTGAGTGTAGGGAACTTGGACATTACAAGAGTAAATGTCCAAAGAGGGTTAGGAAGACTCCACCGGCGCCAAAGATCAAGGAAGTCGGAGTCCCAATACGCAAGAGCAAGGAGCACGTGGTGTGCTTCCAATGCAAGCGAAGGGGACATTATCGGAGCCAATGTCCGAGGGGGAGGAAACCTCACAAGGACAAGAAGACGAGCACATCGATAGGGGGAGCTAAGGCAAACCCTAAGGTAATCTCTAAGGCACATTATTGCAATAATAATAAGACACATGCTAGTAGCCTTATTGCTATTGTTAATAATGGTAAGCATGATAACATTAGAAATCGATACACATGCTTAGGTGCCAAACATGTGAGCCTAGATAAGGATAACACTAGGAAAGCCAACCCTAGAATTAACCCATCTAAGGCTAAGGAAAACCTAGGTAGGAATCCCAAATCAACTAGGCACATGCCTAGGAATGCCTCAAAGAAAAATGACAAATCAAGTCTTGAGGTATTAAAGAAGGAAAATCAAGTCTTGAGGTCAAGACTTGACATGTTAGAAAAGACCCTTAAAAATTTGAAAAAGTCAAATATAGGGTCTAAGGGGCAAAAACCAAAGCCCAAGGACATGAAAGGTTTGGGTCACAAACCTAAGTCCCAAGTGGTCAAGCCCACTTATCACAATGTTCCATTAGATTATGGAACAAAATCTAGGGCAAGGAAGACCATCACCAAGGTCACAAGGGGAGTCACCCCTAGAGTTGATCTTGATGAGTCCCAAATGACCAAGGCTTCAAAGCCTAGGAGGGTCATTAGAAGGGTTGCTAGGGAAGTCATCCCTAGTGAATACTTAGTGAACCCAATGAGCTCCAATAGGTATTGGGTTCCTAGGAGCGTGATTCCATCACACTAGATGGTTTAGGGTGTGCCAACCTTACTTGAATAGGTAGTTAACCTAATCATGGCAAAAGGTGGCACCTTAGGAATTTTCAAGGTCTAATCAAGCCTTGAAAATGAAAGTGAAAATTATTCCTAAGATAATTAGGATGTGCCAACCACATTTGAGGAATTTTCTAGAGTCAATCTAGTTGGCACATAGTGATCTAAAAGTCTTGAGGATATGATTTTAGGTCTATTACACTTAGGAATATAGAATTTATGGCAAAATGATCAAAATTATCAAAAATGGCAACTAAGGCTAGAATTAGGTATTTTTATACCTTTATGTGTTATTTTCCATATATTGTTTGCCATATGTCATGTCATGACATCATATTTATTTTATGATCATTTAAAATGTCATGATAATGCTTAGGTTAGTTAAATGTCATGCTTTATTTAAGTTTCATACTTTATGCCATGACATCATGACATTGGCACATGTTTCCATTTATGATACAATTATATGTCATGTCATCATCTTGTGCATTAATGATCAATTAACTTGATTTAAGGATAAGAAACACAATTTGATATGGAGATCAAATTGTTGTTTAGAAAAATGCATGAGAACTTAGAATAAGCTAACCTAAATCCATATCTCACATCAAAATTGACTTGGATGTGTTTTTGATACACCTTAGATGTGTGTGAGATATTAGGATGATGAGTTAGGATCAAGGTGCATAGTTCTTGTACCTAGATGAGCCTAATTCGAAATTGAGGATCATAGGGAAAGCTTGTGTACAAGTCATGTACATTTAGCCCTAAGATTGTGGTCCTAAATTGAATTGGTTTAAAATCATTTCAAAATTGATTTGAAAAACCTTGATGAAGCTTTTCTAGTGATAGCATTCATCATTGAACAAGGTGATACAAAGATGAGTTAACTTTGAGCTATTTCAAAGACTTGTGAACTTTGTATCAAGATTGAAAAATGGGAGCTATTTTCATAGAAAACTATTTTTCCATGATAGTATATGTTATGAGGAATGTATCCTCAAAATTTTACAATTTTTGAAATTTTCTGTGATTTTCTAGAGGTTTCTGAATTTCGGGAGAAGAAAAATTCAGAAATCAGAAATCAGAGGTCGTGGACTGATCAGGAGGTTCCCTGATCGGTCCAGGTCTGTGTGATCGGTCACTGGACCTATCCAGAGGGAGCCTGATCGGTCTGGTGACTGATCAGGGCGTGCCAAATTGCTGAAATTCGACTGGTTGTCTGAAATTTCAGCTCGGGAGTTGGTATTTTGAAGGTTTGAAACTCTCCAAGACATTGTTGGTGCAATGGTCAAGGGGGAGTTGATCTTTAGGGGGAGTTTCCTATTAGTCAAGGGGGAGTTGACTTTTAGGGGGAGTTTTTACTCCTAAAGACTTGAGTGATATGGGATTATCACTAAGTTAATTGTTGACCTTAGTATCAAGGGAGGAATTAAGGGTTTCAATGAAAGGTATGAGACCTTTATTAGAAAGAAACTCTTGACCTTGATTCACTCTTTTTTATGTGTGTCAAAAAGGGGGAGAGTGTAGGTTTGGGGAGAATGTTCAAGGAAGAACATTAGAAAACCTAAGTTAGGTTATGATTTTGTCAAACATCAAAAAGGGGGAGATTGTTGGTGCAACCTTAGGTCAAGGTTGACCTGGTTGACCCGACTCGAGTTGACCTGACTCGAGTTGTATTTTGATGTTTGACGAGAACATGATGGGAGATTGTTGGTGCAACCTGGTTGACCTGACTCGAGTTGACCTGACTCAAGTTGTATCTTGATGTTTGACAAGAACAGAAACTTGGGAGGTTGTGGGTGCAACCCTTGGTCAAGGTTGACCTGGTTGACCCGAGGTGAGTTGACCTGACTCGGAAAAGTCCAAGCAGGGAGCTTGGCACGGGAAAAGTCCAAGCAGGGAGCTTGGCATGGGAAAAGTCCAAGCAGGGAGTTTGGCATGGTGAAAAGTCCAAGCAGGGAGCTTGGCACGGGGAAAGTCCAAGTATGGAGACTTGGCACGGAGAAGTCCAAGTATGGGAACTTGGCAAGTGGAAGTCAGAGAGGGCTCGGTAGCTCGTTCTCCGGATTAGGTTAGAGAGGGCTCGGTAGCTCGTTCTCTGGACCGGAAGTGAAAGACGGAGAGGGCTCGGTAGCTCGTTCTTCCGACTAGGTCAAAGAGGGCTCAGTAGCTCGTTCTCTAGATCAGGACGGCAGACGGAAAAGTCCTGGTGAGTGAAGCCAGGCAGATTGGAAATCCTGGTGAGTGAAGCCAGGTGAAAACCCTAGTGAGTGAAGCTAGGTGAAAGTGAAAGTCCTGGTGAGTGAAGCCAGGTAAAAGTCCTAGTGAGTGAAGCTAGGCAGATTGGAAGTCCTGGTGAGTGAAGCCGGGCAGATGGAAAACCCTGGTGAGTGAAGCCAGGTAAAAGTCCTAGTGAGTGAAGCTAGGTGAAAGTCCTGGTGAGTGAAACCGGGCAAGGGAAAAATCCAGATGGATCAAGGGTGATCGGACATCTGGTGTTGAGAAGGTCAACTAGGTCAAGGGAGTAATCGGATACTTGACACGAAGAGAAAAGTCCAAGTGGGTCAAAGGGATTGACCGGACACTTGGTGGGGAGTCTTAGCAGGTCAAGGGAGTGACCGGATGCTAAGCATGATGTACCAAGAGGTCAAGGTTGACCGGATATTGGTTTGGACTTGGTTTGGGCAAAAACCAAGACCTGGATCGGTCTGGAGACCGATTAGAAAGCGGTCAGTGTACCTCTGTGAGCTTACTGATCGGTCTTGTTAGTTAGATCCCTAGAGCCAATCATTTGATGATTGTATGGACTCATGTATATCATATTCTTATATATATATATTAAGGCATTTGGTTTTTGGTTATTATGCTTATTTGTATTAGTGCCAGATAAAATAAGTATAGTAACGTCCTTGAGTAGAAGGTTCTTACCTATATCAATCGATTGGTTGAATCGATAGTGAGATGATATAGGGAACACTACTCTAAATCATTTCTAGTCGAGTATTAACATTCAGGGACAATGTTAATACAATAAGACTAGCATGTAGGTCAGCTCGATGACTTGATCTCACAAGTCATGGATATAGAGATATCAAGCTGACATATGGGTATGCATTAGAGAATGTATACTGAATGACCCGCCATGAGAATGTATCATGGATCGTTATATGAGTGTCATATACTTTCTCATGTGGCTATTAGTATGACTATTAGTCCTTTGACCTGAAGTCACCATGGATCCCTACATAAGGAGTTATGTACTTTGGTTTCGTCAAACGTCACCCGTAACAGGGTGGACTATAAAGGCGATTACTGGGTATGTAACAAATTATGCAGAGGGATGTGAGTGATGTAGATGGGATCTATCCCTCCCATATGACGGGAGCGACATCGGTATTCTTGATAGAGTTAGACCACGAAGTGCATGGCCATGCCCAAGTGAGTCAACATGAGATGTTGAGCTCATTTGATCGAGTGAGTCTACTTGGAGTTGCACACCTTTTGTGTGAGGTTTCTCCACCTACGTGTCCGTGTGGATACTTCTAGAGGACCGACGCTTGACGGTCTTGAGATCCGGCAACTCCTTGGAAGAGCGGGAACGCGAAAGGGCACGCAACAAGGGTAAAGCTCTTAACATGTAGATCTAGGAGTATATCTAAAAAGGTTTTTGAAACTCGTACTCGTAATTTTTCGTTCGGCTTTCCTTGCACGGATCTACGGCTTTAGGTGATTCGGGGTTTCCGCGACGCGAAAAGCGGTTTTCGCGGCCTAAAAAACCCAACAGTGGTATCAGAGCCCCGTGCAAGGCTTGTACGAGTTTAATTTTTGGTTTTATGAAAACTAAAGTTTCTGTAATTTTCTGTAAAATAATGTTTTTATAGTTTTTATGGGTAATTTTTCCGTAGAAGCGAAGCACAAGTGTCTCGGCACTTGTAGGCTTCGGCTACCGGAAAGATTTTTCTAAAACGGCTTCGTTTTGCCCCAAATCCGTTTGGGACAGCGGGCTTGGGTGCCATTAGATCGCAAAGGAGAAACTCACGATGGTTAGATCGTGGGTAGGGGTACTGCCCCTAATCCCGCAAGGGGATTTGTTCCGCGATTGCACCCGAAATCGCTAAAAATGAACCCGCCGGGAAGATTTTTCCGAAACGGCAATGTCTCGGCCCAAATTGTTTTGGGACAGCGGGTTTAGGTGCTGTTGGATCGCAAAGGAACCCTCGCGATGGTTAGATCGCGGGTAGGGGCGTTGCCCCTGGCCCCGCAAGGGGATCCGTTCCGCGATTGCGCCCGAAACCGCTAAACGGGTCCGCCAGGAAATTTTACTCGTAAAAATTGTAAAAATTAATTTTAAAATTATAGAAAATTATGAAAATATATAATTTTGAATTATATATTAATTTTGTGATAGTCATGGCCCAAAACCCAATATGATTGGATTGTGTTGTAATTCATAATACGGCCTGCGTGCCGTTATGTGTTTACGCGTGTTGTATGTTTTTATTTTTCCGCGACCTGCGTGTCGTGCCTATCTCATATATTCTGGTTGTAAATTAGATTTAGACTCGAATGTAACTCGAGTTTCAAATTGTAATGTACAAATTGGAGCGGTGGAGGGTCCACACGAGACGGAGTTCCGAGGCGGGCACGAGCAACACAAGGTAGTCAAAGGGAGGAGCTTGGAGAAGCTGTTGACCCTAGGTTGACCATTCGATCTTCTCATTGGCTTGAGAAGATCGTAGTAGGGCCATGACTAAATCACAAATAGATTAATTAGTTAATTGCTTATGTATATGATGCATGTTTAATAAGTAATTAATTAATTAGTGCCTTACGATTAGATTAGATCTAAGTCGTGCACATGATGCACCCTTGCAATTAGATTAGATCTATGTCATGCACAAGATGCATCCTTTTCGATTAGATTAGATCTCGATCGAACCAACTCTAAATGCTTAACCGTGCCGTGATACCTATCACTACCTCGATCACATGTATTGTTGAATCTGCCAAAGCAGAGCAATACATATTATCTTGGTAGGGTACGGAGGGACAATCTTGGTCCCGCCTATCAACGCATGGGTGAATACAAACTCAATTAGATTGAGTATTCCTAGTTACTCGGTTGGATCGAGTCAACTATAGGCATTATTCCAACGGTTGGAAAAGATAGGTCAAAATCACATCTATATTAACTCTCGGGCGTATTAGCCAAAGCTAACTCGAGTTTTAATATAAATGCGGATATTGATTCTATAAACAAGAGTTGCATAGAGATGTAATTGGTAATCGTTACCTACCGATCATGCTAAGCCTTGGGCGTATTAGCCAAAGCTAACTCAAGGATTAGTATGATGTGGATCTTGTCCCACAAGAATTATAGAATTCAGTGGGAGCATCATTTAATTAAAGGCCTAATTAAATGATTTTAAGAATATGATATTTATTTCTGCAAATTTTTCTGTTGTAGATAACTATGACGTTGAACACGAATTCCTTCTCCCTACGATCTGTCCTTGAGAAGGACAAGCTCAACGGAGCGAATTTCTTGGACTGGTACAGGAACTTGAGAATAGTTCTCACCCAAGAACGTAAACTGTACGTTCTGGAGCAGCCCATTCCGGAGGCTCCTCCTGCCAATGCCCCGCGAGCCGACAAAGATGCTTATAAGAAGCATCAAGACGACGCATTAGATGTGTCCTGTCTAATGCTCGCGACCATGAACTCAGAGCTTCAGAAGCAACATGAGTTGATGGGCGCTTACGATATGGTTGAGCATCTTCGCCAACTATATCAGGGACAAGCGAGGCATGAGAGATTTGAGATCTCGAAGGCACTGTTTCAGTGCAAGATGTCAGACGGGGCTCCTGTAGGTCCTTATGTACTCAAGATGATTGGGTACATAGAGAACCTACAAAGACTGGGGTTCCCACTTGGCTAAGAGCTGGCCACTGACTTGATCTTGCAGTCCTTACCGGATAGCTATAGTCAATTCGTTCTCAACTATAACATGAACGAGATTGACAAGCCACTGCCTGAGCTACTTAATATGTTACGAACTACTGAGATTAACCTTAAGAAGGTTAAGCCCATTCTGATGGTCCAGAAGCACAAGGGCAAGGGCAAGCCCAAAGGTAAGGGAAAGTCCCAAACCAAGGGCAAAGGCAAGGCACTGAAGCCTAAAGGAGGGGTCGGCAAGGATGCTACCTGCTTCAACTGCGGTCAGACCGGGCACTGGAAGAGGAACTGCAAGGTATACTTGGAGGATCTAAAGAAGAAGCGAAGTGAGATTTCCACTTCAGGTATATATGTTATAGAAGTCAATCTATCTATTTCTACATCATGGGTATTAGATGCTGGATGTGCTTCTCACATTTGTACTGATGTGCAGGTGCTGAGAAATAGCAGAGCATTGACAAAGGGCGAGGTGGACCTACGAGTAGGCAATGGAGCACGGGTTGCTGTTGTTGCTGCAGGGACTTACCATCTATCTCTGCCCTCTGGGCTTGTACTAGATTTATACGATTGTTATTATGTGCCTGCTCTTATTAAGAACATAGTTTCAGTTTCTTGTTTGGACAAGAAAGGTTACTTTTAATAAAAGACAAATGTTGTTCTGTTTATTTAAAAGATATGTTCTATTGTAGTGCACCTCTAATAAACGGACTCTATATTCTAGATCTAGAGAGCCCTATCTATAACGTTAGTACCAAGAGGTTCAAATCGAACGATATGAACCACACCTATCTCTGGCACTGTCGCTTAGGTCATATAAATGACAAGCGTTTATCCCAGCTCCATAAGGATGGTTTGCTGGACTCATTTGATTTTGAATCATATGAAATATGCGAGTCATACCTACAAGGCAAGATGACCAAGACTCCCTTTAGTGGGCACAGTGAGAGAGCGACTGATTTGTTAGGACTCATACATAGTGATGTATGTGGCCTTTTCAATATCGTTGCTAGAGGCGGTTATAGGTACTTCATCACATTTACTGATGACTTCAGTAGATACGGTTACGTGTACTTGATGACACATAAGTCCGAATCCTTTGAAAAGTTCAAAGAATTCAAGAATGAAGTACAGAACCAGCTTGGCAAGAGTATTAAAATACTTCGATCAGATCGAGGTGGTGAATACTTAAGCCATGAGTTTCGTGACTATTTAGCTGAGTGTGGGATTCTATCCCAACTCACTCCTCCTGGAACACCACAGTGGAATGGTGTATCCGAAAGGAGGAATCGTACCCTATTAGATATGGAACGATCTATGATGAGTCACACAGATCTTCCGACATACCTTTGGGGCTATGCTCTAGACACGGCAGCTTTCATTCTCAACCGAGTTCCATCCAAGGCCGTGATAAAGACACCATATAGGATATGGACTGGGAGAGAAGCCCATGTGTCTTTCATGAGGATTTGGGGCTGAGAGGCTTACGTACGACGTCAAGTCTCAGACAAATTAGGACCCAAATCCGACAAGTGCTATTTCATTGGATATCCCAAGGAAACTAAGGGATATTACTTCTACATTCCCAGTCAGCACAAGGTAGTTGTGGCAAAGACTGGGGTCTTTCTAGAAAGGGACTTTGTTTCTAGAAAGACTAGTGGGAGCGCGTTCGATCTTGAAGAAGTTCAAGATGCGAACAATAGCACTAATGCCTCGATGGAAATTGAACTAGAACCACAAAGTGTTGTGGATGATGTTGTTCCACAAAGAGTTGAAGAACAACAACCAGTTCAAGTAGACATACCTCTTCGCAGGTCTGATAAGGTACGTCGTTAGCCTGAGAGATACTCATTTCTCTTGTCTGACCATGATGACATTGTGTTCATAGAGGATGAACCCACCACCTATCAGGAAGCTGTGATGAGACCAGATTCCGAGAAATGGCTAGAGGCCATTCTCGGAGCTGGAATCTTCGATTCGATGATGCGATCAAATAGTTTGGTTTCATCAAGAACGAAGATGAGCCTTGTGTCTACAAGAAGGTTGTAGAAAACATAGTTGTCTTCCTCATATTGTATGTGGATGACATACTACTCATTGGGAAGGACATCCCTATGCTTCAGTCTGTCAGGACCTGGCTAGGGAGTTGCTTCTCAATGAAGGACTTAGGTGAGGCATCCAACATTCTTGGGATACAGATCTATAGAGATAGATCTAAGAGATTGCTTGGCCTAAGTCAGAGTACATACATTGATGAGGTACTCCTACGGTTTGCCATGCAGAACTCCAAGAAGGGATTTCTGCCGATGTCACATGGCGTGAGTCTTTCGAAGACTCAAGGTCCCTCTTCCAGAGAGGAGAGAGACCGCATGGATCAGATCCCTTATGCCTCAGCCATATGATCGATCATGTACGCCATGCTATGTACTCGACCTGATGTCTCGTATGCTTTGAGAATGACGAGCAGATACCAGTCAGATCTAGGTGAAAGTCACTGGATAGCGGTCAAGAATATTCTTAAGTACTTAAGAAGGACTAAAGAATATTTCTTGATATATGGAGGCAATGATAAGCTAGTTGTAAAGGGTTACAGTGATGCTAGCTTCCAGACCGATCAGGATGATTAAAGATCACAGTCGAGGTTCGTGTTTTGCTTGAATGGTAGTGCTATGAGCTAGCAGAGTTCACAGCAGTTCTACAACGTTTCCATCTCATTCGAGAGATTATCGATAGAGGAGATGTGAAGATTTGCAGAGTATCTATAGAAGCTAACATCGCAGATCCCTTGACCAAGGCTTTGGCACAGAGAAAGCATGATGGTCACACTAGGTCATTAGGCCTTAGAGCCTATACTGATTGGCACTAGTGCTAGTGGGAGATTGTTAGTTAGAGCCCTAGAGTCAATCATTTGATGATTGTATGGACTCATGTATATCATATTCTTATATATATATATATTAAGGCATTTGGTTTTTGGTTATTATGCTTATTTGTATTAGTGCCAGATAAAATAAGTATAGTAACGTCCTTGAGTAGAAGGTTCTTACCTATATCAATCGATTGGTTGAATCGATAGTGAGATGATATAGGGAACACTACTCTAAATCATTCCTAGTCGAGTATTAACATTCAGGGACAATGTTAATACAATAAGACTAGCATGTAGGTCAGCTCGATGACTTGATCTCACAAGTCATGGATATAGAGATATCAAGCTAACACATGGGTATGCATTAGAGAATGTATACTGAATGACCCGCCATGAGAATGTATCATGGATCGTTATATGAGTGTCATATACTTTCTCATGTGGCTATTAGTATGACTATTAGTCCTTTGACCTGAAGTCACCATGGATCCCTACATAAGGAGTTATGTACTTTGGTTTCGTTAAACGTCACCCGTAACAGGGTGGACTATAAAGGCGATTACTGGGTATGTAACAAATTATGCAGAGGGATGTGAGTGATGTAGATGAGATCTATCCCTCCCATATGACGGGAGCGACATCGGTATTCTTGATAGAGTTAGACCACGAATTGCATGGCCATGCCCAAGTGAGTCAACATGAGATGTTGAGCTCATTTGATCGAGTGAGTCTACTTGGAGTTCAAGATTTAGATTGATTAGAGGATGACACGGTCTATGCCTCACATTGATAAATCTAGATGTTTAAGATAGAAGGACAATGTCACATATTGTGAGGAGTCACAATTAGTAGTCACAATGTGATGTTGGATCTCGACATTTCTTGTAACTTGGGTAGTAATGATGTGTTGCTAGATACCGCTAATTACTTATGCTCCTAAATGGGTTTAGGGCATTGCCAACGTTACAAGAACCTATAGGGTCACACACTTAGGACATTTAGATGGAGATTTGGTTCATATGATGAACCAAGAGGATTAGATTCATTTGATGAATCAAATTGGATTAAGAGTAATCCAAATTGGGCTAATTGAGTTAGACTCAAGTTGATTCATGTATTTAATGAGTCTAATTTAGATTATGACTCATTAGATCAATTTAATTTAATGAATTAGATTCATTATATTAAGTTGGCTTGAATCAAATGGTTAGATTAGATCAACCATGAGAGAGATTGAGTCAAGTTTGACTTGACTAGAGAGGAAGAGGAAGAGTCAAGTTTGACTTGACTCTTTGCCACATCATGAGTGAGGTGGCAAGATGTGGACCAATAGTGTTGTTCCACATCATCTTGTTTTGCCACCTCATGGAGGTTACAAGCCTCCATTGCATTTAATGTGGGTTGGCCACATTAAAAGAGTGGAGGTTACTCATTTGCCACATCATTGTGAGGTGGCAAGAGGTGGACCAATGGTAATGGTCCACATCTTCATGGTGTGCCACCTCATGGGAGTTACAAGTCACCTCTTAATAGCCTCCACTTAATTGTAATTAAGTGGAAATGGGGGTTACACAACCAAATGTGGCCGGCCACTTTAGTGAGGGGAAGGAAATGAATTTTTGATTCAACTCCTCATTTACTCCTTTCTTCTTCCTCAAGCTCTCAAGCTCTCCCTCTCCCTCTCCTCTTTGCTTGGCCGAATCTCACCAAGGTGCTAGCACACCTTTTGTGTGAGGTTTCTCCACCTACGTGTCCGTGTGGATACTTCTAGAGGACCGGCGCTTGACGGTCTTGAGATCCGGCAACTCCTTGGAAGAGCGGGAACGCGAAAGGCCACGCAACAAGGGTAAAGCTCTTAACATGTAGATCTAGGAGTAGATCGAAAAAGGTTTTTGAAACTCGTACTCGTAATTTTTCGTTCGGCTTTCCTTGCACGGATCTACGGCTTTGGGTGATTCAGGGTTTCCGCGACGCGAAAAGCAGTTTTCGCGGCCTGAAAAACCCAACAGGTCTGGGGACCGATCAGCAGGAAGCCTGATCGGTCCCCGGGACCGATCAGGGTACGCACAGAGAGTTGGGCAACTCTCTGTGAAAGCATTCTGATCGGTCTCCATGACCGATCAGAAGAACCCTGGACCGATCAGGGTGGAGCCTGATCGGTCCAGGCCTAGCCGTTGTGACTCAACGGCTAGATTATTTCGGGCTTCTGTGTTCTGGCCTTTTTGCTTGCAGGTTCGCAGGTTGGCTCAGGATATCAGAGGTTATAAAAGGAGATCGAGGGCTGCTATAGTCAATCTTCTTCAACTTCTCCGAAGCTTCTGCTTCTTCTTGATCTTCTTCTTGCTTCTGCAAGTTATTGCTTCTGTTGTTCTAGAGCTTTGTTAAGCTCGCTTCCGAAGTTTCACGTGAGCTTCCTCGACTTCTTCGACTGGTTTTAGCTGCTGCTGTGATTCTGTGAAGTTGGTGCTTCATCTACAGATTTCAGTCGACGACGAGAAGGCAAGCAAGAGTTGTTACATTCATCTTTATATTTGTATCTTGCTATGCTTCTTGTACTTGTACTCTGATCTTGCTGTTGCAAGAGTTTGTGGTGAGGTTTCTCCACCCAGAAGGAGTTCTTATTAGCCGATTTTCCGGGGACTCATCCACCGACGGATTGATAGGCTTCGTCCACCTTACGGACACGCCGAGGAGTAGGAGTTTCATCTCCGAACCTCGTTACATCGTCGAGTTCGAGTTTGAGGTTTGATCTTTCCTTTTTGCGTTTCTATTTAGTTATTTCCGCTGCGCTAACCCTAATCGTAGGAAGAAACGAGCAATTTGGGGTCGGCTATTCACACCCCCCCTCTCTAGCCGCGATCATCGATCCTAACAATTATGACACTAACTATTGGTACAGAGTGCACTAGAATGGAACCTATATTTTGACGTTGTTAAAGGTTTAAGTTAAGTCCTGTTATGATCTAATGGATTGATCAAGTGTGCATGTTGCTATATTTAAAAAGTCCTAATATGTCAGCTATACCAAATACTAGGCAATGGAAGTCTCGGCAGATCGTGAAAACTAGGTAGGAAGTCCAGATGGGTCAGTGGACTAAACATTTGGCAAGATAGAATCGATAGATCAACTAGGACCAAATATCGAATCAAGAAAAAACCCTAGCAGGACGATCATATGCTAAGTACGTAAAGTCCAAACAAATTTAGAGGTCGAAAGGTTTGGCGGGTAAGTTGAGGTAAGCTCATGGAGTGGAGTGGTTCTTCAGAAAAGAAGAACAGTGAGTTTGTGTCCTAGTCAGAAAAAACCTTAGACATTAATCCGACTAAAAAAACCAATGGAGGTTTCTAAGTCAAGATCAAAACAGTCCCAACTATCAAATTCATGCATATTATTATCTATTAGCTAACTCTATTATGCATGATCATAATTAGTGTTATTTCAATGCTAATTTTATTTTGTGGAAAAGTAAAGTTTTCATCGACTTAGGGGTTCAGTCGACTGAACATGGAGGTTCAGTTAACTATCCATGTGGATAAGCACAGAGAGATTCTTATCACTACAAAGATGGAAAAGCTTGGTTTAGTTAACTGATCAGGGGGATTAGTCGACTGAACCCCATTTGAAAAGATATTATAGATATGATTGGATTGTCATAGGGAAGGAAACCCCCTGGGACCAATTGACAAAACAAGGTTCACTCAATTGAAAATCAATATTTCACAGGATCGATCAAATCAGATCTGAGCAAGCAAGGAAAGAAGCTAGGACCAGTCGTTTAATAGAAGTTCAGTTGACTAATAGTATTCAGTCGACTGAATGGTTTCTAGTCGATTGATACAAGCCTATAAAAGAAGCCTCGGGGTCCGAGTGTTGGAATGTATACTAAAAGCCTAGTTTTTTGTATAAACATTTATTTTGAAATAAAAATCACATTGGTCAAATGTCTACATTTATGCTAAGTGTAGTTGTCCATTTAATTTATATTGTAGATAACATGGTGTGAGGAGACACACAAAAGATCATGTTATCAGTTCATTATAAATTATAAATAGCAGCTCATAACCAAGAAAGAATAGGACAAACCATTGGAGTGGTTGTAGTGTAATTTGGTGTTAGTTTATCTTTACTATAAAATTACACTAGTACACTATGAGTGTATTGAGAAGGACCATTTGAGGTAGTTTCTTTTTATACTGACTATATAAAAGAACAAAACCTCTGTTATTATGGAAGTGTGTACTCTTAATCATGATATAATAACAAACACGTATACTTAATATTTATTTCTTTAATTTATCAAAGGGGTTGATTTAGCTCGTTAAATCAATATGCCCGATAAGTTGGGAAATGATATTATTTATATGGTGTGTTGTTGATTATAGAATGAAATTATGTCCTAGTAATCTAGGTTGATAATGTCCCCTTGAGGAGCTCATAATGATTGTCATGTAAACCCTGCAGGTGGACTTAGTCCAACATGATGATAAGGTTGAGTGGTACTACTCTTGGAGCTAGATATTAATTAAGTGAGTTATCAGTAACTCATTTAATTAGTGGGCATTCAATATCTTAAACACAGGGAGACTAACACACTCATGATAAGAAGGAGCCCATATTATAATATGGGATTGGTGCGGTAGTGCAATAATAACTCTTTAGTGGTATGAGTTATTATTGATGAACTTGAGTTGGGTGTTCGGGGCGAACACGGGAAGCTCAAGCTCATCGGGAGACCAAAGTCAATTCCTCCTCTAGGTCCCTATTGTAGCATCTTATATAAAGCCTTATATCCACCAAAGTCTAGCTTCTTAATGCTCAAGCTATGGTCGGCCAAGCCTTGCTTGGAGACCAAGCAAGGGGCCGGGCAAGCTAAGCTTGGAGCCCAAGCTAGGGCCGACCAAGCCTTGCTGGGTGCCCAAGCAAGGGGCCGGCCACACCATGATTAAGAAGGAAGTTTTATTTTTTGTAAAATCTTTCCTTTTATAGAGATCCATAAAAAGGATTTAAAAGGATGATTTTAATATAAAACTTTCCTTTTTTAGATCAGTCATAAAAGCAAATAAAAGGGAGTTTTTATTTTGTTAAAAACTTTTCTTTTATGTTGATTTTAAAAGAGAGTTTTAAATTTTTAAGATCTTTCCTTTTATAGCTTTCTACAAAGGAAAAAAAGAGAGATTTGAAATCTTTCCTTATTTGTAGTTATCTATAATGTGAAAGAAAGATTTTCATTTTTGTTATAAAACTTTCCTTTTTGTAACCATGTTTTATTCTAAATCTTTTCTTTTATAGATATCCATAAAAGGATTTAAAAGAGAGAGATTTAAATTTATAAAATATTCCTTTTATAACTATCCACAAAAGAGATTTTAAAAGAGAGATTTTAATTTTTTGTTTAAAATCTTTCCTTGCTTGGAGCATAAACTTGTGGCTGACCACACCATGATAGAAAAGGAAGTTTTATTTTTGTTATAAAACTTTCCTTTTTTGCCAAGACCAAGGATTATAAAAGAGAAGGAAGGGGTGCCTCACCTAACAACACATCTTCTATTCCTCTCTATTCTTCCTTGGTAGCCGACCCTTATTCTTTCTCTTCTCTCCTTTTGTTTTCTCTCTTGGAGGCCGGCGGCATCAAAGGGGGAGATCTCTTGGTGGCCGATTGCTTGAAGGAGAAGAAGAAGAGAAGGAATCTCTCTTGTCTAGCATCCCTTGGAGGTTAGTTGGTGGCCGGATCTTGGAAGCCTTGGAAGAAGCTAGGGTGGATTTCCTCTTGGAAGATCGTCGCCCACACGACGTCCTAGAGAAGGAGAGGAATACAATAGAAGATCAAGAGGTCTATAAGCTACAAAAGGTATAACTAGTTATTAGTTTTCCGCATCATAACTAGTTCATCTTTTGTATAGATCTTGGAAACCAAACACAAGAGGTTATCGATTTTAGTTATCATTTTTGTTATCGATTTTCGTTTTGATTTCATGTTTCGATATTGTGCTTCTATTGAGGTCTCTGTAGTTAAACCAAGTTTACTGTGAGAAGTTTAAATATCCGATTTCTTTGAAAGGCTTTGTCTAGGCAGTGGTGGATGATCCCATACCCAAGAAGGCCTAGTGCCTCACCACGTTTGACTTAGAAGTCGATCCTTGAAATAAATATTTAATCAACTTCTGTAATATGATTTATCTTAGGAAGATCACATCGGTTGAACTTGGAGTAAGAATGTTAAGTTTCGTTCCTAATCCAAGTTTAACTTCTAAAGGGAAATTTGGATTAATAATGTTAAACATAGTTTGCAATCCAAATTTAACTTTAGTAGAACACATGGATAGCTAGGATAGTTCTATGCTTGTACAAATTTTTATACAGGGAAACTAGGACGGTATTCCGAGTAGCAACCAACACCGAGGCCTTAGCAATCAATTTTCCTCATAGTCTCATCTCGCTTTTGTTGCTTTTGCTAGTGCAAGTGTTGCAACTATGATGTCGAGAGGCTCACCGACAACTATACTAAACCTATTGGGGGCTGTTAGTGGCCGGCTATTGAAGGGTTGACTAGCACTGTAGAAATTAAAAGAAATACCCTTCTCAAACTTTTAAAAGAACACTTGTATATAATTAAATAAAGAAAGAAACTAAAAGAAGAGGCTCACAGATTTGACTTGGTTACAACCGAGGAGGTTGTTAATCCAAGGAATGAATCGCACACTAAAGATCTCCTTCAGACGGAGAAGCCTCTTACAGCAATGACATACAAAAAATGAGAAGCTAAACTAGACAAGAGAAGCGCACAAGTTTAGAATATGCAATTGCTTGTTATATACTAGCTTATAGACGAAGGCTGTATTTATAACCTTAGTCGGGGTGCCTAGAGGATTCTAGGAGTCCCTTCACAATGAATCGCGATCAAACGTAATCCGATCAAAATCGGGTTCCGAGCGCCCGGACTGGTCCAAGCGCCCGGACTGGGTCCGGGCGCCCGAACCACTAAAGTTAACTTAGTTGACTTTGGGTTCGGGCCCTCTGCTCCGGTGCTGCACGCCTCGGTCCGGGTCTTCCGCTCCGGCTCCACTCGCTTGGGTTATTTCAGCTAATCGAAATAAGGCTCACCCGAACTCAATTTCGGCCTTCTCGAGCAACCTTCCGCTCCGTCTTCTCGTCCCTCAAAAACGCCACGTGCTTCCTTTTCGTCCACCCGCGTACTTTGTTAGTGCAGCGGGTCGGCAAGAGGGGAGGGGTGAATTGCCTGAAACAGAAAAAGATACCCTCCTCGATCTTTCAACTCTTAAAGTGCAACAGAAATAAATAAAAGAAAACAATAGAACTTAAGAAGACTTAGGGTTTGACTTGGTTACAACGTAGGTGGTTGTTAATCCAAGGCGGTTGCAAGAGCTTAGTAAGAATCTCCTTCTGTGAAGGTGGAGAAGCCTTTTACATAATATGAAAGCTTAAACATGCTAGGAATTGAGTACAAGAGTTAATAATTAATTCACTAGCTCCAGGGCTCATTTTATAGGGTCTGGAAACTCTATCTTCGGCTTGAGGGAGCCTCCCATAAGCATGGAGGGCGCCTCCAGCATGACATTTGGATAAAGTTTTATCCAAATATGAAATGGTCACTTTGACCGGGTTGAGGGCACCCTCAACGCCATGGAGGGTGCCTTCAATGCTGCAGCGTATAAATAGCTCCATCTTCTTTTCACTCTTTTTCTTCTTCTGAAGCTCCGATCGCTTGGGTGATTACGGCTAACTGAAATAGGGCTCACCCGAACCCAATTTATGACCTTCTCCTCGAGCATGCTTCCGCTTCGGCTTCTCGTCCCTCGAACGTCGTGTACGTTCTTCTCATCCACCGGTATACTCTTCCATAGCTCTTTCGTCCCTCGGACGCACCGAACTCGTCGACTCCCTTCCCTTGCAGTCCTTCTCACCAACTGCATCTTTTACTCGACTTCTTGCGTTCCTAAGCTCTTTCACACTTAGACACTGGGATTAAAATAAAACAGGGCCCAACTTAACTTGGTTGATCACATCAAAACAACCACGAGGTCCAACAATCTCCCCCTTTTTGATGTGCATCAATCCAAGTTCAAGTTAGGGTAAAACACACAAGTAATAATTTAAAGAAATTACCATACTAATAATTTAAGCATAAAAATTGCAATGAAGGAAATTGCAACATTTAAATTAAAAATTTTCTAAGCTAAAAAAAAAAATTCTCCGAAGTTATAATAATTTTCTCTCCCTAAACTTGTACGTACTTCTCCCCCTTTGATCACATCAAAAAATAATCAATGTAAATTTTTTTTTAAAACATTCTGAATAAAAAATTTTAAGTTACAAATTTTTAAATTTTTAAGTTAAACAAGATTTGAAACAATTTCCAAGTTAGAAATTTCTAAAAAGAATTTGAAACATTTAAATAGTTGACAAGAATTTAAAAGCATTATCTTAATTGCTTATCAATTTGTCAATTAAATATTTAATTCGATAATCGGCTTCCAGGCTGTGGCGAGGTACTAGGCCTTCTTGGTTATTAGATCGTCAACCACTTCTAGATAAAGCCTTTTAAGGAATTTAAATATTTAACTCTTTATAGAAGCCTTAATAAAAACATGCTCATCCTTAAATATTTAACTCTTTTAAGGTCTCATACCCTTTATTATATCCAATGCTCATCCTTGAGTATTTTTCAAGAGAAGGATATACCACCTTCCATGGTTTCGGAAAATAATTTCCATGTCCTTAGCGAGTGACTCCCCCTAAAGACATGCTCATAACTTTTGTCATTGCACCAACAATGACTTGGAATCCCTAAATCTTTAGGAAACCCAAATTTAGAAGTTTTGAGGTTCAAAAGTTCAATATTGAAACCAAACCTCAACCTATACTTCTACTTAGTCTCCCTTAACTAATCCATCCATATTTTCATTATGAAAACTCTCCCTAAATGTATACAAATGTGTGTCAAGGGTTAGGAATGGTTACCTAGACTAAAAATAGTTTAAAATGCTAAAATTAGGCTTTCCCACCCAAAATTAGCATTTTCAATCAATTGAAGTTGTGTCTTAATCGATTGAAATCATTTCAATCGATCCACTGATCGATTCCGCGAGCTTTTGATCGCGAAAATTGCCCTTGAATCGATTGGTTGATCGATCCAGCTTGGGTCAATCGATCGGATGATCGATTTCGACATTCTGGTCTCTAAAAATACATTCTTAATCGATCGGCTGATCGATTGAGACCTTCCAATCGATCGGCTGATCGATTAGATTTCTGATTTCCTAAAATCCAATTTCAGCGAAATTCAGAAATACCCTAAAAATTTTATAAAATTCTAAAAATCATTAAAATTCATGTAGACATTACATAGGGTATATACTATCATGGAAAAATAGTTTTCTATGGAAATACTTCCTATTTTCAAAGATTGACACAAACTTGAAAACTTATAAAAACTTCAATGTTTTCTTCTAGTTTGTGTCTAACTTTTCAATAATGATTACTATCAAAAGATAGTCTTCACCAAGGTTTTCCAAAGTATATTTAAAATCATTTTCAAAACCAATATCCAACTATGTTCTTTTGGGCTCAATGTACATGACTTGTACATTAGTTTTCCCAATGATTAGAAAATACATAACTATGTGTTTTGATGAACTTAAAACTCAAAAAGAATGTACTAAATCAACATCTTGAGTTTTTTCATCATTCTAACATCTCACTTGTATCTAATGTGTACTAAAATACATACAAGTCACCTTATAGTTCTTTATGAAATGTAAAGTTTGGTTTTGCCCTAAACTAGGGATCATGCATATCTATCTAGGCATTTTGGATTATGAAGATCCACCTAGGATGTTACTTGTTAGTAAATATCATTATCCTTAATTGCAAGGAATTAAAAATAATGCATGATGAGTTATGGCATACATCAAAATGAATAATTTTCAAAAAAAAATTACTATAACTACATGATGCATGTATGACATAACATGGTATTTTTATGTTTTTCATTATAAGCATGAATGCAAAATATGATGTTATGGCATATGATGGGCAAACAATCATGGCAAATTAGCATAAATAAAATATACCTAGATTACCTATCTAAGTATCCTTAACCTCTACTAACTTAAATTTAAATCCTAGATTGCCCACTTTTTCTCAAGAAAATGTCAAACTCCCAATTTTGACATTTCTTAATTTGTGCCAATTTAAATTAAGTGTAATTTCTCAAGATTTGACACACTTTATTCTTTCAAAGAGTAATCATTTTAAATTAAGGACTAACTTGCCCTTAACTTCCTAAGAAAATACCAAAACCCCAACTTGACATTTCTTAGCCTTTTCTCAAATGTGCCAATTTAAATTAAGTCCAATTTAAATTAAGTCAAATTTTGACACATTTTACTCTTCCAAAGAGTAAATAATTAATCCTTTACTTTTTCAAAGGTTAACAAAAATCTTGAAAATGCCTCCAAGTGTCAACTTTATTAAAGTTGGGTTAACCACCCTTCCAAATAGAGTTGACACTCTCTAACCCATCTAGGGGGAAAAGAAATGCTCCTAGGAACCCAAAACTTATTTGTGCTCCTTGGATGCTCTAGGCATTCACTAGGGATGACTTCCCTAGATACCTTCCTAGTGACCTTGTTAAGCTTCTTAGATGTCTTGATCACTTTCTCTAGGTCGACTCTAGGGATAGCTTCCCTTGCGACCTTCTTGGTAACTTTCTTAGAATTCTTAGAAGTCTTAGTCACATTTGTTGTTGCAAAGATACTCCTAGGGATAACTTCCCTTGCATCCTTGACTTGACTCCTAGACCTAGGATTGGTTCCATAGCTATATGGAACCCTATGGTAAGATGTTACATCCTTCTTAGCCTTAGGTTTGTATCCCAAACCAATATGATCATTTGATAGCTTTTGTGTTCCTAGCCCTAGGTGAAGACTATCGTCCAGAACTCATGCAGTGTCGGTCTTCCCAGGATAACATTGTACGAGGATGGTGAATCCACCATTATGAAAGTGTTTCTCTGCGTCCTCACTAGGTGCTCGCTACCCAGAGATATGGCTAGCTTAATTTGACCCATTGGTCTTACCTCATTGCCAGTGAACCCGTACAATGAAGTGGCTACTGGCTGGAGCTCACTAGCGTCGATTTGCATGCCATCGAACGTCTTCTTAAATAGCACATTGACAGAGCTTCCGGTTGTTGGAATGTATACTAAAAGCTTAGCTTTTTGTATAAACATTTACTTAGAAATAAGAATCATATTGGTCAAATATCTACATTTATAAGTTAAGTGTAGTTGTTCAATTAATTTATATTGTAGATAACATGGTGTGTGGTGTCACACACAGAAGATCATGTTATCAATTCCTTATAAATTATAAACAGTAGCTCATGACTACGATGGAAAGGAACAAACCATTGGAATAGTCGTAGTGTAATTTGATATTAGTTTATCTTGACTATAAAATTACACTAGTACACTCAGAGTATATTGAGCTGGACCATTTAAGGTAAGTTCTTTTTATACTGACTAAATAAAAGAACAAGACCTTTGTTATTATAGAAGTGTGTGCTCTTAATCATGATATAATAACAAGCACATATACTTAATATTCATTTCTTTGATTAATCAAAGGGCGCAATTTAGTTCGATAAATCAATAGGTCCGATAAGTTGGGAAATGATATTACTTATATGATGTGTTGTTGATTATAAAATGAAACTGTGTCCTAGTAATCTAGGTTGATAATGCCCCCAAGAGGAGCTCATAAAGATTGTCATGTTAAACCCTGTAGGTGGACTTAGTCCGACACGACAATAAGGTTGAGTGGTACTACTCTTGGACTAAGATATTAATTAAAGTGAGTTGTCAGTAACTCACTAAGTTAGTGGACATTTGACATCTTAAACACAAGGAGATTAACACACTCATGATAAGAAGGAGCCCAAAATGTAATTTGGGATTGGTGCGGTAGTTCAATAATAATTCTTTAGTGGTATGAATTATTATTGATGAAATTAAGTTGGGTGTTTGGGGCGAACATGGGAAACTTAATTTCATCGGGAAATCAAAACCAATTCCTCCTCTCGGTCCCTATCGTAGCCTCTTATTTATAAAATATTATTTCCACCCATACCCACCTTCTTACCCACCTTAAGGTGGCCGGCCAAGCCTAGCTTGGAGCCCAAGCTAGGGCTGGCCAAGCCAAGGTGAGTTGGTTTCATTAGGTGGCCGACCCTAGCTTGAACCCAAGCTTGGTGTGGCCGACCACATTAAATTAAAAAGGATTTTATTTTTTAAAATCTTTCTTATGTGGAAGCCATGGTTTTAAAAGAGAGTTTAAAATTTAAATCTTTCCTTTTATAGCTTTCTACAAAATATTAAGTGAAGGTTTGATATCTTTCCTTATTTGTAGTTAAAAGGAAGATTTTATTTTTTGATAAAACTTTCCTTTTTGTAACCATCCTCGTGATTTAAAAGAGAGTTTTAAAATTAAATCTTTCCTTTTTATAAGTTTCTTCAAAAGATTAAGAAAAAATTTGATATCTTTCCTTATTTGTAGATTGAAAGGAAGATTTTAATTTTAGAGAAAATTTTTCTTTTTGTAAATCATCCACATGTTTTAATAGAGAGATTTTAATTTATAAAAGTTTCCTTTTATGACCAACCATGAAGGGAATTTTTAAAAGATAAATTTTTATTTAAAAATTTCTGAAAATAAATTAGGAAGTTTTAATTTTGTGTTTAAAACTTTCCTTGTTTGGAGGGATTAAGGTGGCCGGCCATATATAGGTTGAAAGGAAATTTTATTAAACTTTCCTTTCATTGGCAAAGAGAATAAGGAAGTCTTAATAAAACTTTCCTTATTTGCCAAGACCAAGGAATATAAAAGAGAGAGTAGAGGTGCCTCACCTCATATAACAAGATATCTTCTTTGGCTCCTCTCTTCCTTGGTTGGTGGTCGACCCCCTCTCTTCCTCTCCATCTCCTATTCTTCTTCCTTGGCCGGCGGCATCTTCATCTCAAGGGTTTTGGTTGGTGGCCAGATTTTGTTAGAGGAAGAAGGAGAGATAGAAGGCTTTGTTTCTAGCATCCCTTGGAGCTTGGTGGTGGTGGTCGAACCTCATCTTCTCTTGGAGTTCTTGTGGTGGCTGAAACTTACTTGGAGAAGAAGGAAGCTTGTGTGGTTCTCATCTCGGTAGATCGTCGCCCACACGACGTCCGAGATAAGAAGAGGAATACGATAGAAGATCAAGAGGTTGTTGCTTACAAAGAAAAGTATAACTAGTAATTCTATTCCGCATCATACTAGTTTTCTTTGAATAGTTTTTGAAATACCAAACACAAGAGGCATATGATTCTAGGTTTCGAATTTGTGATTCGAGTTTGTGTTCTTTTGTTTTTTTTTTTTATCTTGTGATCCGATTGTTCCTTTTGGTTAAGCCTAGGGTTACTATAAGGAGATTAAATATTGAATTTCTTTGAAAGGCTTTGTCGAAGCAGTGGTGGATGTTCCCATACCCAAGAAGGCCAAATGCCTCGCCATGTTTGACTTGGGAGTTGATCTCTGAAATATATATTTAATCGAATTTGTAACATGGGTGGGTTTGGATCAATAATGTTAAGTATCGTTTGCGATCCAAGTCTAAACCTCTAAGAACAGATAAGTTAAATTTGGAATCAATAATGTTAAGTTCTGTTTGTGATTCCATATTTAATTTCTAAAGAACACAAAAGGTTATTAGGATAGGTTCAGGACTTGTACAAAATTTTTGTACAGGGGAACCAGTACGACATTCCGAGTAGCAACCAACAATTGGTATCAGAGCTAGGGTTTGCCTCTGTGTGTTTGATTTTCAATTTTAATTATGCACATGTCATACATATTTTAGGCAGGATAATAGTAGAATATGCTAACTCTATGGTTGTAGGCTCCAACTATTATGTTTTAATGTGATTACGTGTGATTGGACCCTTGGACATGTCAAGGGCATTTTATGTGTGTATATGATTGTATTTATTAAATACAGCAGGAGTTGATTAGCCCTAGAATTTTACTTTTTTGTTCGATCTAGACTTTATGTATATTCCCTTATGGAATATAAGATCGATATATGTAAAATTCTATTTTTGTCGTGGATCGTATCCTTGCAAGGTGTGGTACTATTAGAGGACCACAGGCGCAGTAGAAAAGGAAGCTCAATGGACCTGACGACATGAACCCTAGGGTTGGCAGCATACAGATGACAGTGATGGAAGAAGCCATAATAGTTAGAAAATTAATTCCCATATTTATTGCTTTTATTTACTGTGATATGTGTGTGCATGTGATGTGTGCTTGCATAGTTAAAATTCCTCACCTTAAATAAGTAAGTGGGAGAGGGATTAGTAGATAAATTCCACGGTCTCCATTACTGGTTTGTAAGTGATACGACAAACTTGCGTGTTGGCTCTGAGTGCCTCCCTCCCCATCGGATGAGTTTGTTTGCAGATCACTAGATCAAACTTTCTTTATGGATGGTTATAGGAAATTATTTAGGAGCGTGTGATCTTCTCCATCTGAAGGGACACAATCCTATTTAATGGACTAAGTATCAAGTAATGGTATACACTTAGGCACATTTAATAGTATCCTCCCCATCGGAGTCACTACTATTATTTGTGCGACCGAAGGAAAAATCAACTATTAATTTTATTTATCATAAAGTTAGGTTAACAAGAATAAAATTAATGGGTAAAACCTTCTCTTACAAATATTTGATTTTGTATACGTCCACACTATCGTGGCATGCAAAATTCACGGTGTTTGAGGTGTTGGTGAATTTAAATGATATTATTTTAATGAATCAATATTATTTTAAATTCAAAGTTTTGACCAAATATTTAATCAAAGTCAGACCAACTATTAATTTTATTTGTCATAAAGTTAGGTTGACGAGATAAAATTAATGGATAAAATCTCCTTTTAAAAGTTTGATTTTGTATATGTCCACACTATCATGACATACAAAATTTATGGAGATTTTGAGGAGTTGGTCTTGACCAAATATTTTGGGATTCTTAGGACTTCAAATATTTGTCAATCCCCTAGCTGTTATATTATAGAATAGACTTAGTAGTCCCAATTATAATGATTGGAAACAAAACTTGGACTCTAAGGTGAACTGTCCTCTCAGAAATGAGAACAATAAAAGCATATTTTATTCATTAATTGTTGAAATATGTTTAGTGGTGTTATCTACCGATACTTGGTGTGTAGATACGGGAGCCACTGATCATGTCTGCAATTCATTACAGGGGTTCCAGGAAACCTGACAACTATATGAAAGGGAAAATACCGTCTACATGGGCACTGCTGCAAAAGTAGCAGCTGTTACAGTGGGAGATGTTTATCCTTTGAAAGGAATAAAACATTGATTATCTTTACGTACCAAGTTTAAGAAAGAACTTGATTTCAGTTTCTAAAACTATTTAAGGATAGATATTCTGTCTATTTTGATAACAAAGTTGTTATCAAGAAAAATAGGGAAGTCATCAGTTCTGATACGTTGGTTGGCAATTTATAATCCAATAACTCCCACGGTGCAACAAATGGAAATTAAATAACACATCTTCTAACTCTAATAAGAGAAAGTAACCTTTAGAAAAGAACCAATCATATCTTTGGCATCTAAGGCTAGATTATATTAACTTAATTAGGATTCATTGGTAGCCGATGAACTTTTGGGTTCATTGGTAGTGGAAAACTTTCCAACCTGTGAGTCTTACTTGGAAGAAAAAATAACCAAGAAGCCTTTTTAAGTCTAAGGGGTAAGGAGCCGAAGATGTGTTGAAATTGGTTTATTTTGATTTGTGTGGACCTTTGACTATCCAGGCAAGAGGTGGTTTCGAATATTTTGTCTCTTTTATAGACGACTATTCGAGATAGGAGTACATTTACTTGATGCGCCACAAGTCTAAGTACTTTGATGAGTTCAAAGAGTACAAAGCTGATGTGGAGAAACGTCAAGGTAAAAGTATCAAGACACTATGGTTAGATCATAGTGGTGAGTACCTCTCAGGAGAGTTTAGGAGTCACTTATCAGAAGTCAGGATTTAAATCTCAACTGACTACACCTGGTACACCCCAACAGAATGATGCAGTAGAACGAAGGAATAGGACTCTTATGGAAATAATTAGATCAATGATGAGTTATTCAGAATTACCAAATTTGTTTTGAGGATATACTCTGGAAACGGAAGTGAACATGGTACCTTCTAAATCAGAACCCTCTACTCCCATAGAATTGTAGAATGGGCGTAAGCTTAGTCTAAAGCATATTCGGTTTTGGGATAGTCCAGCACATATGCTGAAGGGAGACACTGATAAGTTGGAATTAAGAATAGGAGTTCACTTATTTATGGGTTATCCGAGAGAAACGAAAGGAGGTTTATAGTCCTAAAAATCAGAAGGTCATTGTTAGCACCAATACCCAATTTTAGAAGAGGACTATGTTATGAACCATAAGTCCATGAGTAAAATTGTTCTTAAAGAAATTAGAGAAGACACGTTTAAACTAGTACCAACTGTACAAGATGTGATACCACAAGAAATTGCTACACGTGTCACAAATGATGCACAATTACAGATAGTGCCTCGTCGTAGTGGGAGGGTTGTTAGGCAACTTGAAAAGATTCATGTGTTGGGAGAGTCTTTGGACTTGATCCCTGGTGAACATGAACCTGATCCTCGAACATATGGCGAAGCGCTCCAAGATAAAGATGCAATATCTTGGCAAAGCGCAATGAATACAGAAATAGTATCTATGTATTCTAATAAAGTTTGGGAGCTTGTAGAACCATTAAATGGTGTAAAAACCATTGGGTGTAAATAAGTCTACAATAGAAAAAGGACAGACGGGAAGGTGAAAACTTTCAAAGCAAGGCTTATTGAAAAAGGATATCAATTATGAGGAAACCTTTTCACCGGTAGCCATGCTTAAGTCTATCCAGATTCTTTTATCTTTTGCTGCTCATATAGATTATGAGATTTGACAAGTGGATATCAAGACAGCTTTCCTTAAAGAAAGTCTTGAAAAAAGCATCCATATGAAGCAACCAGAGGGGTTCATTGCAAAGGGCAAAGAGCATCTAGTATGTAAGCTCAATCGGTCTATTTATGGATTGAAGCAAAAGCTTCAAGGTCTTGGAACATCCGGTTTAATGAAGTAATCCAGACCTATGGATTTATTTAGTGTCCGGATGAGTCTTGTGTATACAAGAAGTATGATGGAAACGTGATGGTATTTCTTGTACTATACGTAGATGACATTTTTGGTAGTTGGAAACAATATCAAAGTGTTATTGGAAGTAAGGGTATGGTTGTCGAAGCAATTTGATATGAAGAACTTGGGAGAATGCACACATATTCTTGTGATCAAAGTAATAAGGGATCACAAGAAAAGAATGTTGTGCTTATCCCGAGCTTCATATATCGATACTATCCTAGCACATTTTAACATGCAAGATTCCAAGAAAGGTTGTCTACCTTTTAGGCATGGAGTAGCTTTATCTAAAGAGATGTCTCCGAAGGCATCAAAAGAAATAGAGGACATGAAGGCAGTTCCTTATGCTTCAGCTGTTGGAAGCCTAATGTATGCTATGTTATGCACGAGACCGGATATCTGTTTTACCGTTAGCATGGATAGCAGATATCAAAGTAACTCTGGACAGGGACATTAGATTGTTATAAAGCATATATTGAAGTACCTGAGAAGGACTAGAAATTATATGCTAGTTTTCAAGGCAGATAATTTGATCCCTGTAGGTTACATGGATTTTGACTTCCAATTAGATAGGGACAATAGTAAGTTGACCTCGGGGTTTTGTGTTTACTTTAGGAGGTAAAGCCATAACAATGGAGGAGTGTTAAGCATAGATGTTTTTTGGACTCCACCATAGAAGCTGAGTATGTGGCAGCCTCTGAGGCAGCCATAGAAGTTATATGGCTCAGAAACTTCATGATGGACTTAGACATGATTTCTGGTTTGCCCAAAAATTATTACAATTTATTGTAATAATAGTGGTGCAGTAACAAACTCGAAGAAATCATAAGTCCATAAGGCAAGTAAACATAATAGAGCGCAAGTACCACCAAATACAAGACATCGTATAACGAGGAGAAGTTGTTACTGCCTAGATTGCATCAGGTGATAACTTGGGAGATCCTTTCACTAAGGCCCTTAAGGTAAGAGCTTTTGATGGGCATGTTAAAGGGCTGAGAATCAGATGTATGGAAGGGTATATGGCAGCATAGTCTTTTAGTATAAATGAGAGATTGTTGGAATGTATGCTAAAAGCCTAGCTTTTTGTATAAACATTTACTTAGAAATAAGAATCATATTGGTCAAATATCTACATTTATAAGCTAAGTGTAGTTGTTCAATTAATTTATATTATAAAAGGTAGATCCGCTACCTTAGCGGCCCCCCTAGTGCCGGCCCCACGGATATGGAGGGAGGTTCATGCAGGTACACAGGCCATAGGCGCATGGCGGGGTAAACCCCAGGTCGTCAGTTCCTGAGAATCGACCACTGACCATTACGCCAGATATACCATGCGCCCACCGTCTGTGCTACGCCCTGGGGGCACAATTAATTTATATTATAGATAACATGGTGTGTGATGTCACACAGAAGATCATGTTATCAATTCCTTATAAATTATAAACAGTAGCTCATGACTAAGATGGAAAGGAACAAACCATTGGAATAGTCATAGTGTAATTTGATATTTATCTTGACTATAAAATTACACTAGTACACTCAGAGTGTATTGAACTGGACCCTTTAAGGTAAGTTCTTTTTATACTGATTAAATAAAAGAACAAGACCTTTGTTATTATGGAAGTGTGTGCTCTTAATCATGATATAATAACAAACACATATACTTAATATTCATTTCTTTGATTTATCAAAGGGTGCGATTTAGTTCGATAAATCAATAGGCCCGATAAGTTGGAAAATGATATTACTTATATGATGTATTGTTAATTATAAAATGAAACTGTGTCCTAGTAATCTAGGTTGATAATGTCCCCAAGAGGAGCTCATAAGGATTGTCATGTTAAACCCTGCAGGTGGACTTAGTCCGACACGATAATAAGGTTGAGTAGTACTACTCTTAGACTAAGATATTAATTAAAGTGAGTTGTCAGTAACTCACTTAGTTAGTGGACATTCGACATTTTAAACAAAGGGAGATTAACACACTCATGATAAGAAGGAGCCCAAAATGTAATTTGGGATTGGTGCGGTAGTTTAATAATAATTTTTTAGTGGTATAAATTATTATTGATGAAATTAAGTTGGGTGTTCGGGGCGAACACGGGAAGCTTAATTTCATCGGGAGACCAAAATCAATTCCTCCTCTCGGTCCCTATCGTAGCCTCTTATTTATAAAATATTATTCCCACCCATACCCACCTTCTTACCCACCTTAAGGTGGCCGGCCAAGCCTAGCTTGGAGCCCAAGCTAGGGCCGGCCAAGCCAAGGTGAGTTGGTTTCATTAGGTGGCCGGCCCTAGCTTGAACCCAAGCTTGGTGTGGCCGGCCACATTAAATTAAAAAGGATTTTATTTTTTAAAATATTTCTTATGTGGAAGCCATGGTTTTAAAAGAGAGTTTAAAATTTAAATCTTTCCTTTTATAGATTTCTACAAAAGATTAAGTGAAAGATTTGATATTTTTCCTTATTTGTAGTTAAAAGGAAGATTTTATTTTTTGATAAAACTTTCCTTTTTTGTAACCATCCTCGTGATTTAAAAGAGAGTTTTAAAATTAAATCTTTCCTTTTATAAGTTTCTACAAAAGATTAAGAAAAGATTTAATATCTTTCCTTATTTGTAGATTGAAAGGAAGATTTTAATTTTAGAGAAAACTTTCCTTTTTGTAAATCATCCACATGTTTTAATAGAGAGATTTTAATTTATAAAAGTTTCCTTTTATGACCAACCAAATAGGGAATTTTTATTTAAAAATTTTCGGAAATAAATTAGGAAATTTTAATTTTGTGTTTAAAACTTTCCTTGTTTGGAGGGATTAAGGTGGTCGGCCATATATAGGTTGAAAGGAAATTTTATTAAACTTTCCTTTCATTGGCAAAGAGAATAAGGAAGTCTTAATAAAACTTTCCTTATTTGCCAAGACCAAGGAATATAAAAGAGAGAGTAGAGGTGCCTCACCTCATATAACAAGATATCTTCTTTGGCTCCTCTCTTCCTTGGTTGGTGGTCGACCCCCTCTCTTCCTCTCCATCCCCTATTCTTCTTCCTTGGCCGGCGGCATCTTCATCTCAAGGGTTTTGGTTGGTGGCCAGATTTTGTTAGAGGAAGAAGGAGAGATAGAAGGCTTTGTTTCTAGCATCCCTTGGAGCTTGGTGGTGGTGGTCGAACCTCATCTTCTCTTGGAGTTCTTGTGGTGGCTGAAACTTACTTGGAGAAGAAGGAAGCTTGGGTGGTTCTCGTCTCGGTAGATCGTCGCCCACACGACGTCCGAGATAAGAAGAGGAATACGATAGAAGATCAAGAGGTTGTTGCTTACAAAGAAAGGTATAACTAGTAATTCTATTCCGCATCATACTAGTTTTCTTTGTATAGTTTTTGAAATACCAAACAAAAGAGGCATATGATTCTAGGTTTCGAATTTGTGATTCGAGTTTGTGTTCTTTTGTTTTTTTTGATCTTGTGATTCGATTGTTCCTTTTGGTTAAACCTAGGGTTACTATATAAGGAGATTAAATATTGAATTTCTTTGAAAGGCTTTGTCGAGGCAGTGGTGGATGCTCCCATACCCAAGAAGGTCAAGTGTCTCGCCATGTTTGACCTGGGAGCCGATCTCTGAAATAGATATTTAATCGAATTTGTAACATGGGTGGGTTTGGATCAATAATGCTAAGTATCGTTTGCGATCCAAGTCTAAACCTCTAAGAACAGATAAGTTAAATTTGGAATCAATAATTTTAAGTTCTGTTTGCGATTTCATATTTAATTTCTAAAGAACGCAATAGGTTGTTAGGATAGGTTCAGGACTTATACAAAATTTTTGTATAGGGGACCGATACGACATTCCGAGTAGCAACCAACACTGGTATCAATGAAAACTCTAGCCACGCGGCTGTTGGCTATGACTGCTTTGATTATTAGGGCATCATCATGTGGGAGCTCTAATACTTCCAGGTCTTGCGGTCCGAAACTGATTATGGGCCCGGCAGTTTGCTCCCGACTACATCTTACAGGGTGTATCTCTAGGCGTCACTCATGAGATTTCCGAGCCCTAGTGGAATCTCCATCTGTGGGCCCTCTGGAGATCATGTCTATCTCTCAGATGACCGTATTTCCCTTGTTCTCCTCCTCTAGGGATTCCCCCTGCTCCTTGCTCCAGCCTGGCTATTGGCTTCCCTGACCTGTATTTTCGTGTAGGGATTTACCTGACTGAACTGTTGCGGTAGGTTGGCTAGCTAGCAACCTCTGAAGCTTACAAGAGATCTCAGGTGGTGGAAGGCCTAGTTCAGCTGCGCGCTGAAAGTCACGGGTGAAATGGACACAATCCCAGTGGCATGGGTGTGGGATCGATGGTAAATGCAATAACGAGGTCCCCACTGACCGGGTCTTGGGGATTGGACAGCTTCTACTGTAAGCTGCCCTGGAGTCCTACTCATGCGGGAATCCTGGTCGTGCATTCTTGGAGCATGGAAAAGGCTGAGCAGGAGGTTGGGGCGACCTTTTCTCCGGCGTGTTGGCAGGAGCGGGCGTCTTGTCTGCTTTTCGTTGAGCCGCTTGGGCCTTTTCTACGTTGATGCAACTGGCAGCCCACCCCAACATCTCATCAAAGTTCCTTACGGGCTCCCGAATGAGAGCCCGGAAGAATTCCCCCTCCACCAAGCCATGGGAGAAGGCGCTCATCAATATCTCCAAGGTAGCGGATGGTACGTCTTAGGCTACCTGGTTGAAGCGTTTGATATAACTCCTCAAGGGTTTCGCAGACCCTTGTCTGAGGGCATAGAGACAGTGGTCTGTCTTCTGACACTTCCTACTACTGGAAAAATAACATAGGAAAACGGTCTTGAAGTCTTGAAAGCAGGTGATAGACCCATTCGGCAGGCCATTGAACCATTTTTGTGCCGAGCCGGACAAAGTATTTAAGAACACCTGACATTTGATGGCGTCGCTGTATTGGTGTAGCAGTGCAGTGTTCCGAAACTTTAAGAGGTGATCCTCTAGGTCCTTGCTACTATCATATTATCCAATAGCTAGGGCTTGTACCCTTTCGGTAGCTTTTCCTCGAGTACCCTTAGGGAGAAGGACACTTGCTCTTCAAGTACCTCCCTGAGCTCCTCCCGGAGAACTATGGCTTTCCCCTTCTTTGAATCTCTAAGCGAGGAGCTTTCGGCTATGGAGGCTTGTGGCTGCTCTTTCTTGTTATAACAGTCCGGGTCCTTGTTGTAATAGTCCGGGTAAGGCTCCCGATAGAAGGCTTGAGGGAAATCCTCGGGTTGTTTTCTTTTAGATCCCCTATCCGAGATGCAGATCGGGTCCTTGGAAATTATGGGCATCTTGCGTGGGTGTGAAGTTGTGGTCTGTTTTTCAGAAGTCGCTCACCTCTCAGCCTCCTTGAACTGCTCATATTCTCCTGCTGTCATGGTGACGTTGATTTTTCCAGTATCCTTTATCTTCACGTTCCAGAACAGGCGAAGGAAGTTCTCACATACGGTGCCAAATTGATCCTATCCAGAATCTGAGTCAGACGAAGGTCAGATGAGCTGTTATTGGTATTGATGGAGAGGTGGCTAGGACACCCTTATCGTCTGTGCCTAAGAGAACAGACTCTCGCGTGGCGCTGACGGACGGCGGTAACTAAGCCAGCAGTACTTAAACTCTGCGCACACTTAGAGAAGCACACGGAGTGTCAGAGGCCAGAAACTAGGGAAAAAATCCCCGGAGCAGGTCCTCCGATACTCAAGTCAGGTACTTTTTCCCCAGAAGAAACGTATAAGAAGGAAAAAGAACCGTAGAGGACAAGTGCAAATGTGTGCGTACCTACTCAAGGGGGAGGACCTACCTTTTTATATGACCGTGTGTCCCTCTGGAGCCTGACCGATGTCAGAGAATGTCGGGTGTCAGGACCTGTCGAGTGATGGAGGACGCGTGACACCCTCCCATGGACTGGAAGAGGGTTTAATTCGCAAATGACTGCAGACCATTGGAACATTCCCTGACATACAACAGTTATTCTCTGACATGTAGTTACGATTCTCTGACCTTGTTGGCGCTTAATACCTTCTGTCCCGCCCAGGTTTAACTAAGGGCAGCTCGGGATGATCTTTCGGGTATAACACCTGGCTCAAGTCTTGATGAGAAAGACGAGCTGTAACGAGAGCCACATCTTCCCGTTTAGATTGCTAAAGAGTCGATCGGGAGTTGGCCTATTGAGAGCACCAAACATAGATATGTAAACCGAATTGAGAAAATCCGACCAGTCGAAGCAGGTCAGGCATTATCCCGGTGCGCATCATGTCTCAAATCTGGGATCCTGATCTGTAAGCACCCGACGTTGAATCCTATGGATGATGACGTCAGGCGGTCCCATTTCTTCTTTCCCTAACTGCTGACTGTCACATCCCCTTGACTTCTGATTGCCCTGTCTCCTTGACTTCTGACTGCCCCGTCCCCTTGACTTCTAACTGTTTGGTCATATTAGATCGTACCATTATACACCGTATCACCCGATAACTCCAGTAACAACGCATTCGACGCAATTGACGTGACCTACTTCTCCACCACCCCAGCAGGGACTTTCAATGAATACTTCGCTCCATGTACAATGCCTCTGTTCCTCTCCACCACAGTTGCCGCATTGGGGTTAAATGGAGGAGGCGATCAACATGCCGCTAATTCCGCCTTGGCCACCGGTGGCGGCGGTCACATTCTGAAGCTTCTTGATCACACCATTTAAAATTGTTAATAAAGCTTGCTTTAGTTAATTAACTGTCTTGTAGTAGTTAAGCGGGTTGTATGCGATTGCTTCATTTAATCGAATGTTGTTGGATTGGTGAAGAATGTTATCAATGGATTAATTAGCTCTTTGCCTTTGCATCATATGATTAAAATTTAGATTTTTGGGGCTCGTGATTCATTAATTTGTAGGGTCACGAGAGTTTTATACGGATTTTGTCGTTAATTTGGAGTGGCAGGGATTAAGAGGCCCTCATAGGCCTAATGCATGATTTAATGCACATCGGCGACGATTTAATTTGGACTGGCAGGGCTTTTGGATGAAGCCGAAAACAAAGTTCGGAGAAGAATTGAATAGAATATCAAAAGATAGTAAAAAGTGAATACGTTCGTCCTCAGCGTCTTCGTCAATTCATCTCAGGATTAATATGGAGAAAGTAAATCACGGATGATTACTAGTCTTTGAAATAGTGAGTAACACATAAGGATGATATTTATCTCGACTTTATCGAGATTCGAACTCCAGACGGGAATAAGAAAATTTAGAATTCTTTAATGTTGATAGTACCCGGGAGAATATTGAACGAAATAAATGACGAATACAAGAATGCATGAGACTTTTGAGAGCAAATTGTACACACTCATGGGAATCTCAAAAGGACTAAACGTCCAAAAAAGATGTAAATTGAGAAGGAATTGGAGAAAAGTGAATAAGAATTTGAATCTCCAAAAGTTGAAGAACAGAAAGAAGGGTAGTTTTCAGAATAATTTGTAGTGGTAATGCACTAGATGCATTTTGAGTCATTCAATAGGAGCAGGAACTTTATAGCACTACATTCCTCCGTGTTTTAATTATATCTTCGTCATGCATTTTATTTTATTATATTTGAAATTGATTGGACACATCATCCTAAATTTAATATTACCTGGCATGATTAATTAATTTTTTTTATTTAAGTTTATGAGAGGACCCCGAGAATATTATAAGCTTGCTAAAACTCTTTCAAGAAGATAATGAATTTGAGCATATTAAAATTTAGATTCATTTTATAGATTTCAAAACTTACTTTGAGAGGTTATTAGGGGCTAGATCCGATGATAGTTCGAAATTATCGACTCTTAATTTTAATTATTCAAAATGATTATAATTCATAGTTTGAAATTGTCGATTCAGATTCGTTTCATGATTCGTAACGGTTCAAAATTATTATTATTAATTTTTTTAAAAATACATAAATTATAAATTTATATTAAAAAATAACAATATGTTGAATCAGTTAAGTGTTTAGGTCGAGTCTAAATATAAATCGCATAAATTTATATCTTTTAACTAATTTTATATGTTCGAAGCTTTTATTTTATATATATATATATATATATGAGAAATGATATGCTCAGCGAATATAAAGCACGAAACGCTCAGCGAATGAGTCAGCACTGCTTACGTGGAGAAAAAAAACAATAAAAAAAAACGGAGTCAAACAGCCAAGCCCTAAATCGCACGGAGTCAAACAGCAAGCCCTAAATCGCTGCCTCTCCCTCCTCCTCCACTGTCGCCGCTCCCGTGTCTTCTCCTTTCTCCTCCACCTGCAACGCGACGCGGCTCGGCTTCGCCCCACGGCCGCGCGAATCGCTGCCTCTCCCTTCTCCTCCACTGTCCCTTCTCCTTTCTCCTCCACCTGCGACGCGACGCGGCTCGGCTTCGCCCCACGCACGCGGGAATCGCTGCCTCTCCCTTCTCCTCCACTGTCACAGCTCCTCCACGCCCTAACGCCACACTAACTTGGTCGATGTGGAGAGGATCTCGTTCGGAGGGAAGGTAAGGGTTATTTTCTTCCTTATAGTTCCTTCGGAGGGAAGGTAAGGTAGGCTGCGTTATTCATTTGCTATATTGCTGTCGAAGTTACTAATTTTTCGCAGTTCTTTTAAAGCTACTATAGTTCTTCCCTGACCTTTAACAATGTTGCTCGACAATTTATCCAATGAATTGAGTTTGCCTTTGTCTTGCTGGAAGACTATCTCGGTCATTTGCATGAGTCAATTCAAGCTTTTGTGATGATGATATTCCTAGAAAAATTGAGAGATATCCAATGTCTGTATTTCGGATATCCAATGTCTGTATTTCGATCATTGTCTTAGTTCAAATTATAGACTTTTTCATTCAGAATGTTAGAGTAAGCGTATCTTACCTGAATATTGTCGAGCATGGACTGACCAAGATTTCGCAAACTGTCTATTATTTTTTTATCTCTGGCTTCGGGTCTCTTAGTTGCCCCACATTATGTACTAGTTTCATCACAAGTCGACATGTCAAAGCTATCCTTTTCGATATGCTTAGGATTGGAAGAGTGCTGGCATTTCTTCTTATATTGTTGTATTTTTTTCCTATTACATGTTTTGGTCATGATTGATGAGTTGTTCTTCTATAGGATTATTTCTTTCTTTTATACTAGGCACTTGTATCAAAGGAAACTGTGGTCCTATTTCTTTGCATGTGAACACAACACTGGAGTTTGGTTTAGAAACTCAGAGATGCATGTGAATTATTTGTGAGAAATGATTAGAGTATGTATCTTGTTAACTAAGGATAACTATTGATATGAAAAAAATTGTAGGACAAAGGAACAAATATCCATGGAAGCCAGCTCTTCATCAGCAGCATCTTTGACTCGAAGATGCATGAATGATGAACAAGGTGAAACTCCCAATATATCATGTTATTGTGGGTTAAGAGCTACCCTCTGGACGTCATGGAAGGAAACTAATCCAGGAAGGCGTTTTTTTTCATGTCCAAGATTTAGAGTAAGTTTTATTTATATATAATTGTTTCAAAATCAAATTTATTTATATATTGAGATCTCTTATATGTTATTTAACTATTGGGTTTTCATTGAGTTTATTCGATATGCAGGATAGGGGATGCGGCTTCTTCTTATGGCATGACCCAGAATTGTCAGAGAGAACTAAGGCAATTATTAATCATTTGAAGATGGATAACAAAAAATTACAAATGGAGATTAGTGCATTGAAGAAAAATAATAGTTTCAAGGGTGCAATTGATTGCAATGATCTCCTGGAGGATGTGAACAACTCTGTTACTATAAAGTTGAGTGATGAAATATGTTCACTGAATAGGAAGTTTAGAGTTGCTATCGTTGTAGTTGTCTTTACTTGGATTGTGATGATTTTGAGGTGGTTGATGTAATTTATTATAAGCAAATAACTTTAGATGTAATGAAGGATGTTTCTAAGCTTTTAATGTACCTTATCAGTGTTTTTATAATTTAATGCACCTTCTTAGTTATGTTACAATGGTTTCTTTACAAGCTGCAAAAGAAAAGTGTTGCACATTAAGCATACCCTTGATCCTGCAGTGTTATGGGTTTGTGCGTTTGGTGGTTATTGACATAGTTTCTGTATCGGGAAATTCTTTCGATAGATGAGTTGTATATGTTGATGAAATATAGTTGCTGTCCTTAGTGTCTCTCTCTTGAAGTGTTTTGCATTATATCTTTTATTGGAAAAGATTTCTCATTCTTGACAATTTGTCCTTGATATCAAGATATGATTTCTTTAAATGTCTGATGGTGTGCAACGTGGTGGAGCATTGCACATCAATGCCTCCACTTTGCAATTCAAGTCTTCATTGCTTGTATAAATCGTTTGGGTGCTCAGGGAATGCAATCCGGTGAAGCTCATACTTTGACGACTCCTTTTGCAAACCAAGTCTTCATTGTGCCAGGGAATGCAATGTGGTGAAGCTCACACTTCGACTCCTCCCTTTGCAAAAGTCTTCATGTTCAAATTATCTGATCTGCAATGAGAGGTTCACAATTCAGTATCTCCCATTGCAACTGGGATTTCATTGTCGTTCCTTAATCAAGGTTTATGATATCTTCAAAATGTGATAATATTTTAACGTTGACAAATATTAGAAAAAACCTAATTGTCATAGAAGATCAACAAGAAAATTTTATTAAATGAATGGAATGCCCCCTTTTGTGTAAAAGTATGCTGGCTACTCTTGATCCTTCAATTTGTTAACAATATTATTAAAAAACAAATCGATCTACCACTCTGCAAAATAGAGAAAGCTAAGAAATAAGGATTCTTTTTCTTCTTCAATAGAGATAATAGATGTAGTGCTTACCAATAACCTTGACGTACTGAAAAGTAAAATAAAATAAAAATTCATTATGGATTTAACAGTATCACCCTTGATGATAGGCCAACATTTTAGAATGTCATAAAAATAAGAAGAATTAGAATCACCTAAGGAAATAACCTGTTCACCAGATTTATGCTTCATTTCAAACTCTAAATACACAAAATTTAAAAGTTCAAGTGCATTACAATCTTCTATTACATTCCAGTAGCAGCATTTTAACTATCATGTCTTCATGGAATACTTCATCTCCATGCATTACAATCTTCTATTACATTCCAGTAGCAGCATAATCTGGATAATCATTAATCAAAATTCATCTTTGCACTTTTGCCTTCCTGGAACAAATAGAGAATCATGAGCATCTACCATCAAGCCAAGGAGTGTGAAAAATTCTTTTTAAAATTTGTATCTTTCTAGATAAGAGAAGATACCTTCAATAAATCAGCATGCATTTGTAACAAATCAATAGGCTTCTCAAAAGACCTTGTTCTCTCCATTGTCTGCACATATGTCCACACACTTGAATATTTTCTTTCCAAACCAAATGTTACATAGAAAACACAGAATTTTGATACAAAGAATGAGGCTACATGATAGTTACCGATAATAGAAGGACTACATGATGGTAATATGTCAAACATTAGAAAGTTTACAATGAAAGAAGCAATAATGATACCTGAACAACATCATTAGGAACCAACAGTTCTTTATCCAATCTAAACAATCTCTGACTCTCTATAAGAATAGAATCATCACTTAGATTTAACAAAAAAAACTGGAAATACAATAAATGAAGAATCTACAATCAAACCTGCAGATTTATCAATTTCTTCAATGTTTGATAAGTCATCTTGCTTTCTATCAATTATAGAACCCTGTAGACAAATGTACTTATACAAATTATCAATATAACATAACATCAAAGTAACAAATTACACCCAAATATACAAACCAAACCTTTTTTCGAGACTTTGCCTTTGCCCTTTTCTCAATTTGTTCAATTTTGGATTGTTTTCTTTTCGTGGGTGGACGTCCACGAGACCTTACTTTCAGTGGGCTGTGAAACTTTTTGCTCTCATTTCTTGATTCCTCATGTATTATGTTGCTATCCTGAACACCATCCAATGAATCACCAATATTGGTATCCATAAACCTTTTTTTTGCTTCTTTTAATATCCCTATTAAAACAAAACATCTCTCATCATTTTTTGACCCAAGTTGTCCCACTTCCTGTAACAATGGTTGAAGATTATTATATCTTCGTCTTTCCTCTGCATGCTGAGAAGAATCATCATAAATATTAGTGATTCCTTGATATCCACGTTTAATGTCTTTCTGCCATCGTTCCAAAATATAATTTTCTGGAACTGTAGTGACTTTTCTTTTTACCAAAACAGAAAGCAAATGTCTACACACAATTCCACGAAACTCAAAGAGACGACACAAACACTTCATCTCACATTGTAACTCACTATATTGTACCCAAAAGGAAATCTCTTTTGGAGTTGTTCCATCTTTTCCATATACAGTTTCCATTACCTCAAAAAACAATGTTGATCCTTCTTCCTTCACAAATGAAGTATTACAAAACATCAAACCTCGTAGTTCATTTTGAAACAACTTAAATATCTTGTTAGTGTAAACACTTTGAAACTGCTTTTCAATTGGATTGCCACTGATAACTGGAATTATTGAATTAAAAGATGCAAAATCAGAATTATCTTCCTTTTCAATCTTGCTTTTCAAAGCATTGTCATATTGTTCAACAAACTGCTTCAAAGTTGTTTTTGAATGAACATAATCATCAAAAAAAGCATTCATACTTTCACTTCTTTGACTTGTCGACATCCCTGCCCAAAATTTATCTTTCACATACACAGGCATCCACTTATGACGAATTTCATATAAAGAATTCAACCAATCATTTTTCTCCAAGTTAAATTCTTTGATAAACTTTTTCCAATTGCTATCACATTCTGTAGATGTCAAAGAATTATAAACAATATTCTTCAAGTTTCTCTTTATCAACTTATAATCGGCATGACTACTAAACTTAGCTGGAAGTTTTTTCATAATATGCCAAAGACATAACCGATGATGAGAGTCCGGAAATACCTCAAGAATTACAATTTCCATGGCTTTGCATTGATCCGTAATAATAGCTCGTGGAGCTCTTCCTCTCATGCATGCCAACCATGATTTAAATAACCAAATGAAAGTTTCTGAATCTTCTTTAGATATCAAACCACAACCAAGTAATATAGATTCACCATGATGATTTACTCCAACAAACGGAGCAAATGGCATATCATAACTATTAGTAAGATATGTGGTATCAAATGTAACGACATCAGAAAAAGAATCACATGCAGCCCTACATCTTGCATCAGCCCAAAATATATTTCTTATGCGAGAATCTTCATCTACATCAATTACATAAAAGAAATTTGAATTTCTACATTGCATACGACAAAAGTAATTATTCAAGGCTTCTGCATCACCATTCCCAAGCCTTAATCTCCGAGCTTCAGCCACATAATTTCTACACTTTCTCTCATCAAACGATAAATTTTCATAACCACCAGCTTCAACAACAAATGATTGAAAACTTTTACTCAAAGTTATTCCCGCTTGATCATTCAACTCTAATTTCCTCTTAGTTTGGGAATCTAACACTTTATTGCATCTAAAATGTCTTGACTTCCTTGGACTTAATGCATGATTATGTTCTAGTTGAATACTAGTAATGACACATAATTCATCATTCTGAACTGTAATATTAATCTTTGCTTTGCAATCTGTTTTGCTACAAGCTCTAGGATAAAAGGAATTTTTCACTCTAGGAACGGTCTTACCATTTTTAGAGCATCCGAATGAAAAATACTTTATCTGACCATCATCTCCTTTTTTGGAACCCAACTTTGAAATACCAAAACCAAGACCTTGGGCATATGATTTGTAAAAAGCACGGACTTCTTCTTCAGATGAAAAATACATCCCAACTTGTGGAGCATCAACTGTATTTGAGCTTGACGAATCACCCAACACTTGCACATCACCCTCAATTAATAATTCTTGCTCCATAACAATTTTATAACCTAAATTCAAACAAAATAGTTATTAGCAAACATAAATAAATAATAGCACAAAGAAATGTTTAAGAACACCATTAAGAAAATTGATATGAGAACTATGAGTCGGAATTGTGAAGAAACAACAAAGTATCAATCAAGGTTCCGCTTTAAGCAGGATAATAAATCATGAAATTTAACTAAAATACAGGAGAAGATACAATGAATGAATCCACTTCCAATACATTGGAAACTCTTTGCATAGAAAGAAATCTTAAAGGTAATAGATTCTGCTATGTCTATTCATCCATGTTGGTTCATCAAAAATAGACAAGAAAGTTCATGAATTGTTCAATCATCACCATTGTCGAGCAACATTGTTAAAGGTCAGGGAAGAGCTATAGTAGCTTTAAAAGAACTACGAAAAATTAGTAACTTCGACAGTGACAGCAATATAAGGGAAGCATATTTGCTTACACAGCCTACCTTACGCAGTCGAGCCGCGTCGCGTCGCAGGTGGAGGAGAAAGGAGAAGCGAGAAGGGAGAGGCAGCGATTCCCGCGGGCGTGGGGCGAAGCCGAGCCGCGTCGCGTCGCAGGTGGAGGAGAAAGGAGAAGCAACAGTGGAGGAGAAGGGAGAGGCAGTGATTCCTGCAGGCGTGGGGCGAAGCCGAGCCGCGTCGCGTCGCAGGTGGAGGAGAAAGGAGAAGCGACAGTGGAGGAGAAGGGAGAGGCAGCGATTCCCGTGGCCGTGGGGCGAAGCCGAGCCGTGTCGCGTTGCAGGTGGAGGAGAAAGGAGAAGACACGGGAGCGGCGACAGTGGAGGAGGAGGGAGGCAGCGATTTAGGGCTTGCTGTTTGAGTCCGTGCGATTTAGTGCTGGCTGTTTGACTCCATTTTTTGTTTATTGTTTTTTTTCTCCACGTAAGCAGTGCTGACTCATTCGCTGAGCGTTTCGTGCTTTATATTCGCTGAGCATATCATTTCTCTCTCTATATATATAATTTTATTATTAGAAAAATTATATTCCCTCCTCATATAAGTTTTTATGGTTAAATAATTTTTATCATAGAAGTTATTTATTGATAGTTTTTTATAAATTCAATATTAAATGAATACAATAAGAACATTGATCGTAATTAAAACTAAATAAGATTCAAAAAATTAATAAGTTAAATGATGAATAGTCAGTCAAATAATTTATGATAAATGGGTTTAAAATTAGCTTTAATAAAAATGAAGAACAATCACACGTCAAAATAATTCAAGGTAAATGAGTTTAAAAAAATAGTTTAAATAAAAAAAGTTGAATAGTCCACTTCAAAATAATTTAAGACAAATAAATTAAAAATTAATTTAAATAGAAAGGCACTATTAATATTACTAAAACATATTAAAGAAAATACTATAAATATAAAATCTAAATAAAATATAAAAAAAATAAAAAAAAGGATGTACTGATGATTAACCAGAAGTTCTAATTGTCAATTGGGGGCTCAACCCATAATGAGTAATTATAATGCTTATAGATCAAAATAAATTTCTACTACTTTTTTTAATATTTTTACTGACCAAAAACAACCTGAACCTATAAAATATTTTTAAAAAATGACATCCAAAATTTATTTGCCAATATTTATAAAATTTTAGTGTCTTGCTAATTTTATTTTAAAACTATTATAAGATAAAATTATTAATAAAAAAATTTGGTTGATAATTTTAACAAATAAAAACTAAGTTATCCATCAAATTTTATTTTGGCCAATAAAATAAATTTAAAAAGACATCCAAACAATTACCAATTTTGAACAAAAAAAATTAAAATGACATTCAAAATTTATTTGGGTGTTTTTCTTTTGTAAAATTTTATCCCTTGCCAATTTTTATTTTTTTAAAAAATTATGATGAAATTTGATAAAAATGACCCGCAAAAAAATTCCAATAATTTTCATAAATTAAAAACAATTTGTTGGTAAAATTGGCCAGTAATTGTATTAAAGTTTGGTTATTAAACTTAACTAAATTCTAATTTGATTTTATTATATTTTTGATTTTCTATTCTGATTTAAAGTTCATCAAATCACAACTTATACCTTGTTATATTAAAAAATTTGGTATAAAAAAAATTATATACCGATATGATCGAAATTTTAAAATACTAAATTTTTGATATATTGAAATTACGGTATGGTAGCAATTTCATAATGTTTATAATAAAATTTTAGTATCGATATAGTATGCAAAAACTTTTAATATAAATTTTATACCGATCCTAATATCGAAAAATTTGGTATGATATAATACCATATCAAAATTTTTAATATACTATAAAATTGATATATTTCGATATAATAAGTATGGTATACTGATTTTTTAATATTTTTCTCCACCCCTGTACTAACGTGCATTCCTTCTTCGTTAATGTATCCCTATGGATTGATATAGTTAATTCATATAAGCATATTACTGTCAAACAAAATAAGCTGAATTCTTGTCAGGTGTAGAATGCTTCACTTTTTGTCTCAATTGTGCACCTATTGTTTAGGGGAGTCTCGTGTCATTATAGGACAGCCAATGTGACGATTTCACCATTTGATGTCTTTTCTTTAAATCTAAATTTTAATTTTTAGAACCGATTAATTTAAGATGATCAATTTGATGTATAAAAATTTCCTCTAACTGTCAGAATAAATAGAAAAACAGTCAGGAAAAGTCGAAATTGATCATTACCTTACTTCTTAGCTAATGTTGTTAGTATCCATATCTTGTCCAAAGTTGATGTTGTCAATTATGCCCTCGCCTTCCTCCGTAAAGATGGTTAGTTATAAAAATTTATTTGAAAGAAAATGAAAATAAATATGATGTAGGAAAAATTCATGTGCCAAAAAATAACAAAAAAAATGTTATTATCTATAATACATTTTAATACAGAATAAAGAAAGTAGTCATTTCTTAAGAAAAAAAACAAGATCACTTTTTTTTTTTTAAAAAAAAAACTTTAGATTACTAATATAAATTAATAAAATCTAACTCCTTCATGTAAGACCATTATACTATAGAATAGGCAGTCGAAAGTAAGAAACAAAGAACAATGACATCAAGGATTTACTTGATTGAGAGCTTATGACGACTCTTATTTCAAGACCCGCGATCGTTGATCGCTTTCGTTAGACAACCACTATAATATCGAAAAATCATTATAAATTTAGATTACAAAGTTGAAACATACAAGTATTGCATAAAAAGAAACTTGTTACCGATGACTTAAAGAATTTGATATTCTGGTGTGATCGTCGTTGAAACAGCATTTGGGCATTATCGAATTGTTTCTGGAGCATTTGTAGGAGATGAAGTTGTTTTGAATGAATTCGTCATCTCGAAATACTGGTCGAGGCCTCCTTTTATAGTCGAGTTGGACTTGATCCAGATCCACTGGAGCTAGGTGTAATATAGTCAGCTTAGTGAGAACTGACACATAGATCATGTCCTGAACCAAGTGGGTATAAGACAAGTGAAAGGAATGAGACACGATTCATTGTATCTACTGAAGGGTTCAGAAGTGGTTCTGTAATTAACTATTATTTTTCGGTCAATTGGGGATCAAGATATATTGATAGGTGCCACTCATGATCATTCCATAATTAATAGTTAATTATGGATGACTATCAAAACCAGGAACCTATAAGGTCACACACTACGAGTTTATTTTAGAAACTTAAAATTGTTGGTGCAATATCCCTATGTTAAGGTTGACCTGGTTGACTCAAAGCTTTAGTTTTGATGTTTAGGTTTCGATGTTTGACAATACATGGAGATTGTAGATGCAATCATCCGATTGGGGAGATTGTTGATACAATTCCCCTCTGATCAAGGACTGACTAGTTAGATATGAAAAAGAGTTAAGTAGGTCAAAGGGTTGACCAGATATTTGACTGAGAAAGTCCTAACTGGAGGTTAGGCAGTGTGAATGTCCTGGTGAGTGAAGCCAGACAGTTGGAAAATCCTGGTTAGTGAAGTTAAGTGAAAGACCTAGTGAGTGAAGCTAGGCAGTTGGAAAATCCTGGTGAGTGAAGTCAGGTGAAAGACCTATTGACTGAAGCAAGGCAGCTAGGAAATTCTTGTGAGTGAAGCCAGGTGAATGACCTAGTGAGTGAAGCTAGGCAGGTGAAAGTTCGGGTGAGTGAAGTCGGGCAGTGGGAAAATCCTGGTGAGTGAAACCAGGTGAAAACCCTAGTGAGTGAAGCTAGGCAGATGGAATGGCCTTGGCCGTGTGGTGATGACAGGGCCGTGCAGCATCAACAGCAAGGGAGAGTGCCTTGGTCGTGTGGAGATGACATGGTCGTGCCACCTTTTCAAGCCAGCCAGTACACGGTCGTGCATCCTTTCCAGAGCCAAAAAATAGCATGGCCGTGTGTGCTACATGGCCGTGCAACACTTCCAGAGACAGAAATTGGCTAGGTCGTGTAGATTTGCACGACCGTGTAAGCAAACAGAAGCAGAGCATGGCATGGCCGTGTGAGAGTCACACGGTCATGTGACCTTGGCCGAGAAGAGGAATGCCCTGGCCGTGTGGATCTCACACGGTCGTGCCCTAGGCCATGTGGCACCCAAATGCCCTCTTCTATATATAGGCCTTCTTCCTCTTTGAAAGGGGGAGGCTCTCCCTTTGGGGAGATCAATTCTTGGGCGCGGTTCCTATCATTCGAGAGGCATTTTCTGTCCAAGATTCGACTCCGGGAGCATTGGATTGATTCCAAAGATCACTCGTTGTATTGAGATAAGCGTTCTTATTCTATCATCTTGATTTGGATCGGAATGATTAGGATCTTTTCGTCTTCTGTTCTTTTCTTGTACTCTATAGAGTAGATTTCTCTGTTCTAGGATGAAGGGAGTAATTGTGATGTAAATTGATGTAAGATTCAAGGATTTGACATTTTCTTGATTCAAGGATGTTGTTATGTTTTGTATCAATCAATCTTGTGTGGATTGTTGTGTTTTGTGCCTAATTACCATTCTTGATTGGTTGTTTTTATTTCTTGTGGAATCTTGTTGAGGAATTCTTTAAATTGTATGACTGAGGGGTGTTGTGACAGGGCTGCCCCGCTAACGGACATTTAAGAGATCACTTTGAGGGGTGAAGCAAGAACCTACAAAGAAGTAGGACGGATTGATATGCTAAATTCTATATCTTAATGTGAATTGATTAGTGATGTGTTTCTATGTCGTATGACCGAGGGGTATCGTGACAGGGCTGCCCCGCTAACAGACTTCATAGGGATCATTGTTGGTGCAAGGTGCACCAGAATCAAACTTGAGTTTTGATGTTGTCAAAGGTGTTGGGGGATAGGTGGCCGGCTTGAAGGGGGGTTGGATAGACGGCACCCCCAAAACTCGCTTCCTACGTATTCGTTAATGCGTAAGCGGAAATACAAATACTAAAACAATGAATACGAAAGCTAAAGACAAAGAAAAGAACTAGCAAACCAATACACGTCAATGTAACGTGGTTCGGAGATGATGCTCCTACTCCACGGCTGTCCGTAAGGTGGACGATCTCGATCCTTCGGTGGATTAGCCCTCGGAAACTCCGGCTATCTCAAGTCGCTCCTTGTGGGTGGAGAAACCTCACCACAACACACCAAGATCTCTTGGATTCCACAAACACTTGAGAACTCTTGTGACTACTAATTAGGCTTTAACCAAGTCTAATTTCGTCACCTTGGCCGGCCATACCAAGCTCCTTCTTATAGAGCTTGGAACAAATCAGAACCTGATTTGCCCGTTACCAGTCGACTGGTCCTTGCACCAGTCGACTGATGCCAGTCCAACGGCTATCTCAACGGCTATCTGTTACAGTGCATCAGTCGACTGGTACATGCACCAGTCGACTGCTACAGTACGCTACAGTAACTGCTACAGTGCCGCTACAGTTGAAACCTAAAACTAGGATTTTACTCCGAGTACAATCTCTCATGCACTCGTACCCTCACGACTCATTTGACTCTTCTTTGCAGCCTTAACCTCTTGTCTTCAAGCCTAGTTCCTTTGGCTCTCGTCCCTCGGATGCATCCAAGCGCGCCGCTCGTCCCCAATGTCATCCTTCGCGTATGCCTCGAAGTCGCTTCCCTCGGCCCTTGTCCTTGCTGCCTTGTCCATGGTCCCTCGGATGCTCCATCCTTCACCGGACCCGAAGCTGTCAACCTGAGTCACATGTGTCACTTGCAGTCCTGCACAACTCAAGTACACATATCAAATAACGAGGGCAATCCTAACTTAAACCCTTTGCCCAAACACCAAAACACATGGTCCCACTGACCATTGGGATTGCTCCAACAATCTCCCCCTTTTTGGTGTTTGGCAATATGTTTAAGTTAGGGAAAACAAATAGCAAATAACAATGCTAATAACAAATGGACTTACGTTGCCAAGGCTACACACTTGGCAACCGCCGAATGGACTTACGTTGCCAAGGCTACACACTTGGCAACCGCCGAATGGACTTACGATGCCAAGGCTACACACTTGGACTTACACCGCCAAATGAACTTACGTTGCCAAGGCTACACACTTGGCAACCGCCGAATGGACTTACGATGCCAAGGCTACACACTTGGACTTACACCGCCAAAACAAAATGCAAACATGCATTGAAACCTATCACAAGGCTCCCCCTACACCTACGCTCCCCATTGAGCTAGGATTTTATCACAGGACTTTTTAAGAACCTATCCCAAGGCTCCCCCTACGTAAAGGCACTAAAGGTTTTCCCAATTTAAACCTTACTTCTCCCCCTTTGCCTAACATCCAAAAAGTTCTCCAACAATATCCCAATTGTTGAAAATTTCTCATCCAAACTGACCCTAAACTCATGTATTAATCCCCCTTGGATCCCATACATCTAAGTGAGTTGACATGGTCACAAACCAATGCTAAAAACAGTTTCAGACTGGTATCAGTCAACTGCCCCAAGTGCCAGTCGACTGCCCCCTTCGACAGAACCTTACAGAAGCATTCTGTGGTCGAAATCTACTGTTACCAGTCGACTGGTATCGAAAAAATGAGCTTACAGAAATATTCCGTGCTCAAAAACATTGTTACCGGTCGGTCTTTTCAGGCCAACTTCAGAAATGCACCAGAAATTCCCTAGACCTCCAAAAATTCCCAAATTTTGTGGAGAGGTCTATTGTACCATTGTCTACTTGGGAAAAATATATTACAAAATGTATCTATCACCAATCCCAAGATTGACATAAAACACAAAACTAGCTAAAAAGTTCAATTGAACCTTGACCTAAAGTCCTAGTTTTGGCTTCCTCTTGATGTATTTGCCCATACTAACCCACAATGCATCCCTAGCATTGGTTTATATGGCATCTATACATCCAAAACCAATTATCATGCTATGTGACCCTAATGTCGTATTTTCAAGCATGAAACACAACCCATGTGTGCCAATTCCCTAGGTTTGAGACTCAAGTCCGTCTCCAAACCACTTGGCACATTTTATGACCCAACCTAGACTCCCAAGTAGTACCCACCTGAGATCCATTGGCCATGGATCCCAAATTGACACTTGGAGCTCTCCCTAGAGCTCTTTACCTTAGTCACCTCCCTTAGAAGATCTCCCTTAGTGACTCATCTATTGTGACCAAACCACAATGATGTCCCTTAGAAGATCTCCTTATCTTCTTGACCTTGGACACATCATCCTTGCCATAATCATATGCAACCCTAGCATATTTCTTTTTATTGGCCTTGGATGACTCTCCCTTTCCCTTATCATGTGCCACCCTAGCACATGGTCTCCTTTTGACCTTGGAGGGACTAGATTGGTATCCCAAACCCGATCTATTATTGTTGGATTTTTGACTCCCTAACACCATACTTAATCCCTTAGATCCAATAGTGAATCTCTTAAGGAATTTCTCTAAACCATCAAGCTTTGCCTTCAAAGTTTGATTCTCCCTTTCTAGGTTCCTAAACCTAGAGTCAACATGTCCACCTTGGACATTCCTAGACCTACCCTTTCTAGGCATGTGTCTCCCCTTCTTGGGATTAATGCCTTGGGTTTCCTTAGGTCTAACATTTTTAGAGTTATCATGCATAGGTCTCCTAGGGTTATCTCTAGCATTTACCTTATTCCTATCATGATATCTAAATCCAAAATTCTTCATTGCTATATAATGATTATCATTATTTTTCCTAGCATGCATGGGAATATAAGAATTTGAATTATGATTCAAATTAGGGTATACCTCCCTTACCCTTGAAGCTCCCCCTTGATTTGAGCTCCTCTTCTTCTTCTCCCATTTCTTTAAATGTGCAAGCTTCTTGAGCTCTCCCTTCCTTGGGCATCTTGTGTGGTAGTGTCCCATCTCACCACATGTGAAGCATCTAATGTGCTTCTTCTCCTTCTTCTTCCTACAACTCAAGTTAGATTCTAAAGGAATTGAATTGAGTTTAGGAGTTACCTTTTTCTTACCCAAAGGACACCTACCCTTGTAGTGCCCCTTCTCATTGCACCCGAAGCACATAATGTGGTCCTTTGTCTTTGCTTCGGTGGAGGTGCTTGCTAGATTAACCACTTCCAAGACCTCTTCTTCTTCTTCACTTGCCTTGGAATTTTCTTCAATTATTGAGGATGTAGATGATGCCTCATCTTCCTTCTCCTCCTCGGATGTTGAGCATGACTCAACTTCCGGTTGCTCCTCCTCCTCTTCTTGAGCTACTAAGCCCATCTCCTTGGGCTCCACATCCGATTGGTCCTTCTTCTCCTCTTGGACCACTTCATCACTTTCTTCGGATTTTTCTTCTTCTTCTTGTGTAGGCAAAAATTCCTCCCATGGTAATTTCTTCACTTTGCTCCACAATTCATGGGCGTTCTCATATTTACCTACACCACTTATCACATTAGGAGGCAATAAATCAATTAAAATTGCTATTACCTTTGATTTTGCCTCCGATCGTGAGGTTTGCTCCTCCGTCCAATGTCGTGTTCGGAGCTTCTTCCCTTTCTTGTCTTTAGGGACTTGAAATGGCTCTTCCACCACAATCATCATGTCCCAATCCGTCTCAAAGAAGTTCTTCATTTTCACCATCCAAAAGGTGATGTCCCATAAGCTTCCTCCTTCGAATTTTGGCGGATCTATCAAGCCGGTCATCTTTGCTTCCTCGGCGGTTAGTCCGACGGAGAGCGGCCTTGCTCTGATACCACTTGTTGGGGGATCGGTGGCCGGCTTGAAGGGGGGTTGGATAGACGGCACCCCCAAAACTCGCTTCCTACGTATTCGTTAGTGCGCAAGCGGAAATACAAATACTAAAACAATGAATACGAAAGCTAAAGACAAAGAAAAGAACTAGCAAACCAATACACGTCAATGTAACGTGGTTCGGAGATGATGCTCCTACTCCACGGCTATCCGTAAGGTGGACGATCCCGATCCTTTGGTGGATTAGCCCTCGGAAACTCCGGCTATCTCAAGTCGCTCCTTGTAGGTGGAGAAATCTCACCACAACACACCAAGACCTCTTGGATTCCACAAACACTTGAGAACTCTTGTGACTACTAATTAGGCTTTAACCAAGTCTAATTTCGTCACCTTGGCCGGCCATACCAAGCTCCTTCTTATAGAGCTTGGAACAAATCAGAACCTGATTTGCCCGTTACCAGTCGACTGGTCCTTGCACCAGTCGACTGATGCTAGTCCAACGGCTATCTCAACGGCTATCTGTTACAGTGCATCAGTCGACTGGTACATGCACCAATCGACTGCTACAGTACGCTACAGTAACTGCTACAGTGCGCTACATTAACTGCTACAGTGCCGCTATAGTAAAAACCTAAAACTAGGATTTTACTCCGAGTACAATCTCTCATGCACTCGTACCCTCACGACTCATTTGACTCTTCTTTGCAGCCTTAACCTCTTGCCTTCAAACCTACTTCCTTTGGCTCTCGTCCCTCGGATGCATCCAAGCGCGTCGCTCGTCCCCAATGCCATCCTTCGCGTATGCCTCGAAGTCGCTTCCCTCGGCCCTTGTCCTTGCTGCCTTGTCCATGGTCCCTCGGATGCTCCATCCTTCACCGGACCAGAAGCTGTCAACCTGAGTCACATGTGTCACCTGCAGTCCTGCACAACTCAAGTACACATATCAAATAACGAGGGCAATCCTAACTTAAACCCTTTGCCCAAACACCAAAACACATGGTCCCACGGACCATTGGGATTGCTCCAACAAAAGGTTTAAGTTAAGTCTTGTTATTATCTGATGATTTGGCTAAGTGTGCAGGCTATTTACTCAATCGGGAAAGCCCTAGTTATGGCTAGATAGTAAAGTCCAAATTGTTAATTAGAGCCCTAGAGCCAATCATTTGATGATTGTTGTATGGACTCGTTGTATCATATTCTTATATATATAAAGGCATTTGTTTATGGTTATTATGCTTACTTGTATTGGTGCCAAATAACTAAGTATAATAGCATCCTTGAGTAGAAGGTTCTTACCTATATCAATTGGTTAGTTGAATCGATAGTGAGATGATATAGGGAACACTACTCTTAATCATTCCTAGTCAAGTATTAGCATTCAGGGACAATGTTAATGCGACGAGACTAGCATGTAGGTCAACTCAATGACTTGATCTCACAAGTCATGGATATAGAGATATCAAGTTCACATATGGGCATGCATTGGAGAATGTATATTGAATGATCCGCTATGAGAAAGTATCATGGATCGTTATATGAGTGTCATATACTTTCTCATGTGTCTATTAGTATGACTATTAGTCCTTGGACATGAAATCACCATGGCTTCCTACATAAGGAGTTACATACTTTGGCTTCGTCAAACGTCACCCGTAACTGGGTGGACTATAAAGGCGATTACGGGGTATGTAACAAATTATGCGGAGGGATGTGAGTGATGTAGATGACATCTATCCCTCCTATATGACGGGAGAGACATCGATATTCTTGATAGAGTGAGACCACTAAGTGCATGGCCATGCCCAAATGAGTCAATATGAGATGTTGAGTTCATTTGATTAAGTGAGTCTACTTGGGATTCAAGATTTAGATTGATTAAAGGATGACACGGTCTATGCCTCACATTGATTGATCTAGATGTCAAGGATAGAAGGACACTTGTCATATATTGTGAAGAGTCACAATTAGTAGTCACAAGGTGATGTTGGATCTCAACATTCCTATAACTTGGGTAGTAATGATGTGTTGCTAGATACCGCTCATTACTTATGCTTCTAAATGAGTTTAGGGGCATTTCCAATGTTATAAGAACCTATAGGGTCACACACAAAGGGTAATTAGATGGAGATTAGGTCCATGTGATAAACCAAATTGGATTAAGAGTCATCCAAATTAGGCTAATTGAGTTGGACTCAATTTGGTTCATGTGTTAGATGAGTCTAATTTGGACTTAGACTCATTCAGTCAATTTAATTCAATGAATAGAGATTCATTAAATTAAAATTGAGTTGAACTAATGGTTAGATTAGATCAACCATGGGAGAGAAGTGATCAAGTTTGACTTGACTTGAGAGGAAGATGAAGGGTCAAGTTTGACTTGACCATTTGCCACCTCATTGGTGAGTTGGCAAAGAGTGGGCCAATCATGATGCTCCACATCATCATGATTGCTTAAGTGGGATGCCACCTCATGGGAGTTACCAAGAGTTGTGACTCTTGGTATCCCATGGAGATAAAACTCCCTCTTAATGTGGCGGCCACACTAATTTATTGGTGAGGTTTCATTTCTTTTGTGTAACTCTCATCTTCTTCCTCAAGCTCTCTCTTCTCTCCCTCTCCTCCACTTTGACCGAACCTTTCAAAGGTGCTAGCACACCTTTTATTTGGTTTCTCCATCTCTTGCTTGTGTGGATACACATAGAGGAGTATCTACTTTGATACTCTCGAGATCCGGCGAACCTTGGACGAGTGGGATTAAGCGAAGGGCATCGCATCAAGGGTAAAGCTCTTCTCCTTTGTAGATCTAGTTTAGATCTAGGTTAGAAAATCGTACTCGAAGTTTTACGAAATTTTATTTCTTCGCACGGATCCGGTGGCGGGGTTTCGGGGTTTCCGCAACGCAAAAAGCGGTTTTTACGGCCCGAAAAACCCAACATAAACAGGTCTGGAGGACCCAATGTTTGGCAGGTAGGTTAAGGTAAATAACTGGAGGAGCGACAGTGAAGTCGGGTTCCTGAAGGGAACAACCTAAGGTCGCTAATCCAACTGAAGAAACCGGGAAGGTTTCTAAGTTGAGATCAAGACAGTCCTAACTGTTATACTCATGCATATTACTACTCATGTATTATAACTGTGCTAACTTTGTTTTGCAGGAATACTATTGTTATATCAAACTAACTTTGTGTTGCAGAATCATATGACCCCTTGAAATTCAAAGGGTCATAACTTTTGACTCAGAACTCAGAATCAGGCTCTGTCAGCGGCCACGCGTTCAACACTCAGAAACCTTCATTTTACGAAGGGTTCAGTTGATTGAACAGGAGGTTCAGTCGACCGATCAAGGAATTTTATCAGTCGACTGAAAAAAGGTTCAGTCGACCGAACAAGCAAATTTGGCAAAACAGATCAGGCTCGCAAACATGGTATCACAGCATGATCGGTCGACCAAAAATGAGGCTCGGTCGACCGAACAATGAAGACATTAATGGCGCATTAATTCAAGATCTCCACGAATAGGGAAGGCTACTGTTCGGTCGACCGAACAAGGTTATCTGTCGATCGAACCATTAAAGATCAGTTAATGCTCAAAGATCAGATCTCAGCGAATCTTATCACAGGAGGAAGGGAGCGGGTTCGGTCAACCGAACCCAGGGATCGGTCGATCGAACGTCGACGGTTCTTATAAAAGAGAGCTCGAGGTCCAGGGCTGAGTAACACTGTTCAAGTTCGAAGTCAATCTCTGTGCTAGCTGCTGTTGTTCGTGCTACTACTCTACAACTCTTCTACATGCAAGCAAGTGCCGACCGAGCTTCAACTTTCACATACTGTCGGTATACTTTACTTTTGTATTGCACTTAAACTCATATAAGATAGTAGGCTTGTTACTATCTTATATTATTGCATATTGTACGCATTGCTTCTTTCCGAGGTTTTCGGGAAGAAGAATCTTAGTGGATTGCCCATCGGTGCAATCAAGGATCGCGGGCCTTAGAGTAGGAGTCGACCTATGCTCCGAACCAAGTAACCGAACGAGTTTCTTTTTACTTTCCGCTGCACGACTCTTGTTTTCTAAAGTAAAAGAAAAGTTTTAAAAAAGCGCGATATTCACCCCCCCCCCCCTCTATCGCACTCATTCGATATTGCTTTAGGTTTAGATGTTAGTCCTTGATCGGTGTTTTTTGTAGGAAATAACCAGTAACTTCTTACAAATATATTACAATTGAGGACAAGAATTGGTAGATTGTATTACATTGATGAGTATCACAAAGAAACCAAAACTCCTAGAACCTTTACAAAACTAAGTTTCTGCATTTAACCCTTACTTCTAATCTTTAGTTGTATGACCTTTTAATCGTTTGTTTAGCTAATTCGCTTTTGAGATATCTTTAGTGATTATAACCAGTCCTTGTGGATTCGATATTCTTTTATTACTGATGACATAACTATACACTTGCGGTTAGTAACATGAAGCTAGACAGATGGAAAAATATGGTGAGTGAAGCTAGGCATATGGAGATCCAGGTGGGTCAAGGTTGACCGGATATCTGGTGTTGGGAAGTTCAAGTAGGTCAAAAAATTAACATGATACTTGGCACTAGGAAATTCAGATGGGTCAAGGGTGGCGAGACATCTAGTGGAAGTCCAAGTGGGTCATGGAAGACCGGACACTTGGTACGACACGGTAAGTCCAAGTGGATCAAGGTTGACCGGACACTTGGCACGAGGAGAAAAGTCCAAGTGGGTCAAAGGATTGACTGGGCACTTGATGAACAAGCCCCAGCAGGTCAAGGTTGACTGGATGCTAGGCACGAGGAGTTCCAACATGTCACGATTTACCGGATTTTGGAATTGGAGACCCTAGACTTGAGTTAATCAAGTCAAAGGGAAATAAATCCATCAACCGATCGATTGAACTATGGTTCAATCGATCAGCCGATCGATTGAAGGTGTGCTGTGAAGAAGGCTGGCCCAATCGATCGACCGATCGATTGGGAAGTGAAATTGCGAGCATAGAATGCTCCCCAATCGATCAGCCGATTGATTGGGCTCCCCAATCAATTGGTCAATCGATTGGGGTAAGTTTTCTTGCGCAGACGTGAGAGCACAGAAGAAGGTTGAATCGATCAACCGATCGATTCAGCCTCCCCAATCGATTGGGATGTGACTGTTGTGCAGGTAGTGAGTGATGGATGGCTGGGATGGCGTGGATTTGACATGACAATCGATTGGGAACATGGCCAATCGATTGGGAACATGGCCAATCGATTGGGAGCCCTAGAAGCACGAGGTATATAGCCGTTGGCGAGCTTCTTCTCCGTAGTGCTTACACAATTCTTCACTGCTACTGTTCGTCGGACTTCGAGTGTGGAAGATAAGTGCTGTTGCACTTTCCAGCTAGTCCAGAGACATCTTCATCAACAAGAGATCAAGCAAGAAGAGGTTTTTACTTTGTATACTTTTGTATTTACTTCTTGGTTAGAGTTGTATCTTGTTGTGTGAGCTTGTATGATGTTTCTCCACCTCCGGTAGTTGCCGAGAAGGAGCTTTTTCATAGTGGAGTGAGCGTCGTGTGTGTGGATCCTTGGATTACTCACCTTATCTTGAGGCGGATACCAAGTAAATCTACGTGTTAGCATTGTATTGTTGTTTCGTGTTCTTTCCGCTGCACATCATCATCATGAAGTAAGCAACCGAAGCGCGATGAGCTATTCACCCCCTCTCTGTTGGTGCAATGACCACCAGATGATCGAACCTGAGTTTTGATTATGACAAAGGGCTCAAAGTTAAGTGGTGGTGTTATCTAACAAAGTTCATGGAGCTTGCAGGAAAGTCCTAAGTGATACTTAGGCAAAAGTCCTAGCTGCAGTTAGGCAGGTGAAAACCCTAGGGGGTGGTAACCCTAGGTCATAGGGGGTGGTAACCCTATGCGGAAAGTCTTGGCAGGTCGATGGCTTCAGGCAAAAGTCCTAGGGGGTGGTAACCCTAGGTGAAAAGTCCTGGTGTCGCGAACCAGGTGAAAGTCTGGACTAGCCGGGAAGCGGATGTCCAGCAGAAAGTCCGGAAGCGTCGAGTGCCGAGCAAAAGTCCAGTCGATCTGGAGGATCGTACTGGCAACAGGTAAATCTCCTGAGTGGAGTAGGTGAGGACGCGTTCCCCGTAGAGGGAACAGTAGGCGTCGGGTCGACCTAGGGTTTCCGGTAGGAAACCTGAAGTCAGACCCGGACAGTTCGAATGCTGTCAAAACTTTTATTATTATCATTCATTATGTTTCTGTGCTAACTTTGTTTTGCAGGGTATGTGTTTGGGACTAACACATTTTGCAGGAACAAAGGAGCAAGTTACAACTCGGATGAACAATGTCCGAGGCGCCTCCATGGAGCTTGGAGGCGCCTCGGGTGCGAGCCAGGCCTGGAGGCGCCTTGAATGGAGTTCAAGGCGCCTTGGACCGGAGGTTGATGGCGCCTTGGATAGGCTGAAGGCGCCTTGAACCAGATAGAGTTCGACCAGGTCCGTGCTGATCCACGCGGGTGACTCGGCTCGTTCAAGGCGCCTTGGTGAACAGTATAAGGCGCCTTGAACCCCCTTTATAAGGGGTCTCGACCAGCAGCTTCAAACAACAACTTTCAAGCGATCTTTCTGCTACAAGCTGCTCACGAGACGATCCCGAAGTGCTGCTACGAGACACCGACGACCCGGAGCTCCGAAATCTTCAGATTACGATATTGTCGTCGGTATAACTGTACTTTTTCATTATACTTAACTGTAATACTTGTACTCTTGTCGAGCTTATAGTTGTTTCCCACGGAAAGTGATCAAGGATCGTGGGCCTTCGAGTAGGAGTCGTCACAGGCTCCGAACGAAGTAAATTTTCTTGTCTTTCTGTGTGTTTGTTTACTTTCCGCTGCGTTACTTCTCCGATAGTTTTTACGATTCTGATAATAGAACGATTTTAGCCACGAGCGCTATTCACCCCCTCTCTAGCGCGTCTCGATCCAACAATTGGTATCAGAGCGGGGTCGCTTTGAACTGGTGCAACCACCATTCAAGCATTTTTCGTGGCTTTGTCGTTTGTATAGGGTAAAAATAAAACCTTACGCCTTTCGTTTTTTCCCTCCAAAATTATTTTCGAAAAATTCATTTTCATCCTTTCACGGTTTATTAGTATTGATAAAATATTGAATTTGGCACAATTTGAAATAATATTTTTTTTAAAAAAAAAAAAAATTAATAATATTTTATTATTTTTTCGAAACTGGTGAACTTCTATTCTATCCTTCCATACCGCACTGCTAATCCAGGATCAAGTCCTGGTACATTTTTTTTTTGCTATTTCTTTGTGGGCAAGGTTCTTTTAAATGGCCCTCCAAGAAGGCTTTAGCACTTCTCGCCCCCCGCTCTTCTCCGGCGAAGACTTTGCCTATTGGAAGAACCGGATGATCTACCATCTCAAGACGCAAGTCGAGATGTGGATCATCATCCAGACCGGTCTCGAGCTACCACTTGACGGCGCTGGAGAACTCGTTTCATGCACTAACTGGGATACCAGCATAAGAAAGAAGGTCGAAGCTGATGCCAAAGCAACCTGTATGTTGCAATGCGGGTTGACAAAAGAAGAACTGAATAGAGTCGGACCATTTTCAAGTGCGAAGGAGCTGTGGAACAAACTAATCGAGCTGCACGAGGGCACGTCAGACGCTAAAGTAAGTAAGCGTGATTTAATTTTAAATAAATTATCTACTATTAAAATGCAGGAAGGTGAGACGGCGAACCAGCTTCACGCACGCATCCGGGACCTACTCAACGGGCTTCATGCGATCGGCCAAAAGGTGGAAAACCGCGATGTAATAAGGTACGCGCTAAGTGCTTTTCCGAGGAACACTTTGTGGGCATCCATGGTTGATGCTTACAAAGTTTCCAAGGATTTATCCTCAATAAAACTAGATGAATTGTTTTCTGAATTAGAATTGCATGAGCAGACTAATGCACGCCCGGTCGAGAAAGGTGTTGCTTTGGTTGCAGGTACTAGCAGAACGCGTGAACCGACGTCAAGGCGCAAATCTAAAATATCAGAGGACGAAGACGATGAATCAGACGCAGAAGACGAAGACGAAGTTATTTCCAAGTTGATAAAACTCGTACGGAAGATGTGCAAGTCGAAGAAGGCAACTCAAATAAACACAAAGGACAGATCAGATGTCACCTGCTACGGCTGTAAACAAAAAGGTCACTACAAGCCAGATTGCCCAAACAAGAAGAAAAGAAGAAAGGCATTGAAAGCAACCTGGTCCGAGTCGTCAGACGAATCCGAGACTGACAAGGAAGAAGAACCAACGAGCTTTCTCGCATTACCGGCGCAGGCTAACATAATTGACGAAATCGAGTCCGAACTCGAGTCCGAAGCCGAGATCGAGTCAGAAACAGAGTCCGAGCGAAGCCACGGATCCGCATCCGTTTCCGAAGGCCCGATCCGCACTGTAAGTTCTTTTCTCGCCGAAACTCAAATAGATGACTTAAGAAATTTAGTTCCTTATTTGCTTAAAAAATTGGCTAAATCCAACATCCGGGTTAAGTCGCTCCAAAAGGAAGTAATAGCCCTTAAGGAAGCGACTGACTCGAGTTCTTTAACTGAGTCAGTTCAAGTTGGAAGTTCAACTCAAGTCCAACAACTTGAGGAAGAAAATTCCAATTTGAAAACTCAAATTAAAGAACTCAAGGATACGTTAGAACGCTTTACGTTGGGTTCCAAGAATTTGGATCTGATTCTTGGAAAACAGCGTGCCATTTACAACAAATCCGGACTTGGATTCAAGCCCAAAACTAAATATAGATCATATCTGTCGTTGGTAAATAGAAATAAAAGGAACATAATTCAAGCATGGGTCCCCAAGTCCAACCTCGTTAATCAAGTTGGACTTGGACAATATTGGGTCCCCAAGGATCAGGTCCACTACCTCGATAGACCATATCGAGGCTATGATCCAGGGGGAGCAAGAAGGAAAACAATTTTAATAAATTAAATTCAAAATTCATAAATCTAAAATTCACAATTAAATTAAAATTCAAAAATTAAAATTCGAAATTCAAATTACAAATTCAAAATTCGAAATTAAATCAAAATTAAATTCAAAATTTGAAATTTAAAATTCAATAGAAGGAGGATCCAGAATAGCTGGCACCCCCAACTAAATTACCCGACTGGGTAACCGAACTTAATCTACCCGAAATGGGTAAACAAGAGTAGACTACCCGGCAGGGTAATTAAGGTTAGATAAAATGGGCTAGGTTTAACTTTACTAACAGTACTGGTGAAGTTTTTGGATGATAGTACGTTAGGGAAGTTTGGGCATCGCATGTCTAGGAAGATATGGCTTCGACCTGGTGCATTTGGCCAAGTGGAACTGACCGAAGCTACCCTTAAATGGATACTAACTAGTTAGACCAAGTTTTAGTATTAAGTTCAATGGGTAGGACTATTTGGAAAACCTCGAAGGCATGATTACTTTAATGAGTTCCTTGTGACTCACCATAGCCCAGAAGTTTATCCAAAGAATGCTTACTTGTTGAACCCAAAGCTAAACCTGAATCTAACACAAAGTTAAACCAACCCCTTAAACTGAACCACAATTCATCTCACCACAATTATAGGATTACCTGATTGAATATTTAGATCGGGTGAGATGACTAAGAAATTAAAACTAAAATTAACTTAAATCAAGTTAATTCAAAATTAATTTCAAAACTATTTTAAAAACTTAATTTCAAAACTATTTTAAAACTTAATTTCAAAATTATTTTAGAAACTCAATTTCAAAATTATTTAAAAATCATTTCAAAAATCTTTTGAAAATCAATTTCAAAATTACTTAAAAATCATTTCAAAAATCTTTTAAAACTTAATTTCAAAATCATTTCAAAAATCTTTTAAAACTTATTTAAAAATCATTTCAAAAATCTTTTAAAACTTAATTTCAAAATCATTTCAAAAATCTTTTAAAACTTATTTAAAAATCATTTCAAAAATCTTTTAAAACTTAATTTCAAAATCATTTCAAAAATCTTTTGAAAATCAATTTCAAAATTATTTAAAAATCATTTCAAAAATCTTTTGAAAATTAATTTCAAAATTATTTAAAAATCATTTCAAAAATATTTTAAAACTTAATTTCAAAATCATTTCAAAAATCTTTTAAAACTTAATTTCAAAATCATTTCAAAAATCTTTTGAAAATCAATTTCAAAATTACTTAAAAATCATTTCAAAAATCTATTAAAAATTAATTTCAAAATTATTTTAGAAAATCAATTTCAAAATTATTTAAAAATCATTTCAAAAATCTTTTGAAAATCAATTTCAAAATTATTTAAAAATCATTTCAAAAATCTTTTGAAAATTAATTTCAAAATTATTTAAAAATCATTTCAAAAATCTTTTAAAACTTAATTTCAAAATCATTTCAAAAATCTTTTGAAAATCAATTTCAAAATTACTTAAAAATCTTTTGAAAATTAATTTCAAAATTATTTTAGAAAATTAATTTCAAAATTATTTAAAAATCATTTGAAAAATCTTTGAAAAACTTATTTAAAAATGATTTGAAAAATCTTTGAAAAACTTATTTAAAAATCCTTTGAAAATTCATTTCAAAATTGTTTGTAAAATTCTTTTATTCATTTCAAAATCATTTCAAAATCATTTTGAAAAATCCTTTGAAAAATCATTTTAAACTTAATTTCAAAATCCTTTGAAAAATCTTTGAAAAACTTATTTAAAAATGATTTGAAAAATCTTTGAAAAACATATTTAAAAATCCTTTGAAAATTCATTTCAAAAATCTTTTGAAAATTCATTTCAAAAATCTTTTGAAAATTCTTTTCAAAATCTTTTAAAATTAATTCAATTACTGTCAAAATATTAATTTAAAAGGATTTAAAAATATTTAATTATCAAATTCTGATTGCTAAAGTTAACTCTAATTAATTTTCAATAAATTCTCAAAAGTTTAGCATTTTCTCATTTGGAACTTAAATTTTCAATATTTTCAAATAATCCCATCTCAAACTCATTCATAAGCTGCACATGTTTGATAATCTAGAATGGATGAGCTGGAATTAGGATAATATAAAGTTCTTCTTATGCTTATACTCTAAGACCCTAAGAATTTAATTTGGCATTAATTAAGGGGGAATGAACAGAGTCATGCTAGTACTTTAAGGCTAAACAAATTCCTTTAGGGCTCTGATACCCAATCAAGTTAAATAATTTAATTTGACTCATGCTTGGACACCTAAACTCAAAGAATTTATTAAGGCATTAAATTATCTATGCAACAATTCTTTTCAAACACCTTATGAATTGAGCTAAGTACTTCACCTAAATTTTTTTAAGTCTGAGTACTTAACTATGCTACCCTTTAGGGGGAGCTTAAATTAACTAGACTATTTCTCTCTTCTTAATTCTTTTTGATTTATGTCAAAAGGGGAGAGAAAAGTCAAAGTTAAGAAATCAAGAATGAAAGGGGGAGCATAAACTTTAAATTTTATTTATGCATTGATGCTTCTGGTTAACTTTCATTATTTATTCCTTTATTTAAAAGTTATGTTTTACTTAACTTTGAACCAAGATTGCCATAATAAAAAAGGAGGAGATTGTTGGTGCAGTGAGCACCAGATGATCGAATCTGAGTTTTGATTATGGCAAAGGGATCAAAGTTAAGTGGTGGTGTTATCTAACAAAGTTCATGGAGCTTGCAGGAAAGTCCTAAGTGATACTTAAGCAAAAGTCCTAGCTGCGGTTAGGCAGGTGAAAACCCTAGGGGGTGGTAACCCTAGGCCATAGGGGGTGGTAACCCTATGCGGAAAGTCTTGGCAGGTCGATGGCTTCAAGCAAAAGTCCTAGGGGGTGGTAACCCTAGGTGAAAAGTCCTAGTGTCGCGAACCAGGTGAAAGTCTGGACTAGCCGGGAAGCGGATGTCCAGCAGAAAGTCCGGAAGTGTCGAGTGCCGAGCAAAAGTCCAGTCGATCTGGAGGATCGTACTGGCAATAGGTAAATCTCCTGAGTGGAGTAGGTGAGGACGCGTTCCCCGTAGAGGGAACAGTAGGCGTCGGGTCGACCTAGGGTTTCCGGTAGGAAACCTGAAGTCAGACCCGGACAGTTCGAATGCTGTCAAAACTTTTATTATTATCATTCATTATGTTTCTGTGCTAACTTTGTTTTGTAGGGTATGTGTTTAGGACTAACACATTTTGCAGGAACAAAGGAGCAAGTTACAACTCGGCTGAACAGTGTCCGAGGCGCCTCCATGGAGCTTGGAGGCGCCTCGGGTGCGAGCCAGGAAAAGGCCAGCGCAGCAGACTGGAGGCGCCTTGAATGGAGTTCAAGGCGCCTTGGACCGGAGGTTGAAGGCGCCTTGGATAGGCTGAAGGCGCCTTGAACCAGATAGAGTTCGACCAGGTCCGTGCTGATCCACGCGGGTGACTCGGCTCGTTCAAGGCGCCTTGGTGAACAGTATAAGGCGCCTTGAACCCCCTTTATAAGGGGTCTCGACCAGCAGCTTCAAACAACAACTTTCAAGCGATCTTTCTGCTACAAGATGCTCACGAGACGATCCCGAAGTGCTGCTACGAGACACCGACGACCCGGAGCTCCGAAATCTTCAGATTACGATATTGTCGTCGGTATAACTGTACTTTTTCATTATACTTAACTGTAATACTTGTACTCTTGTCAAGCTTATAGTTGTTGCCCACGGAAAGCGATCAAGGATCGCGGGCCTTCGAGTAGGAGTCGTCACAGGCTCCGAACGAAGTAAATTCTCTTGTCTTTCTGTGTGTTTGTTTACTTTCCGCTGCGTTACTTCTCCGATAGTTTTTACGATTCCGATAATAGAACGATTTTAGCCATGAGCGCTATTCACCCCCCCCTCTAGCGCGTCTCGATCCAACACTCTCCTCTAGCTACAAATCGACCCTAACAAAAATGAGTTTGAGAATTGGATTATCAAATCGAGAGAGAAATAAAGTTTAGTTGGACCAAATGGAAAACACAAATATAGAAAGATATTTATCAGAACGGAAGGACAGATGAACTATCACTATTGTAGGAGATATGGATTCATTATGATTTGATAATAAATCAAAAGAGTTTGTTTAGTTATAAAACGACTTGGTTTAATAATAAACCAAAAGAGTTTGGTTTAGTTATCAACTTAGATGGTGTGGTTTAAACCAAACTTAATCTTAATGGTAATGGATTAGGTTGAGTTTGCTTATTGGGTTTAAGAGATGACTTGTTTTCCAAATCATGTAGAGGTGCATAAATATCCTTCTATAAGGATAAGAGAGAAGTGATTTTATTCTGAGAGAGAAAACTCTAATTTGATTAGGGCTTCTTCTCATCCTTTTCTTCCTCTCCCTCTCTCTAGCTGCCACCCAAGCTCTTGTCACCCAAGAGTTACTGTTGGTCATCTCCAGCCATTGAATTCAGTGCCAACGAATTTAGTGCCAACGAATTCGATGCCAATGAATTCAGTGCTTATAAATTCAGTGTCGATAAATTTGGTGCTGACGAATTCGGTGTCGATGATTTTGGTGCCACACCACCCACCAAATTATGTGGTGGGAGTTCTCTCGGATTGCTTTATTTTCATGCTTGGCTAGTACTGATTGGAGATGAACGATTCATGCCTTCGTGAAGCCGTCTCAACGACAACTCAACGTTGATGAATTCAATGCCGATGAATTTGGTGCCGACAAATTCTGTGTTGACGATTTTAGTGCTACGTCGCCCACCAAATTGTCTGGTGGTTGTTCTCTCAGATTGCTTCATCTCTATAGTCGGCTAGTTCCGATTGGAGACGAATGACTCGTGGCTTCATGAAGTCGTCTCAACGACAACTCGACATGGATATGAGTAGAGGCAAACTCTATTGGGTTTGATAGTTGATGTCTTTCCACTTTACATCATCCATCATGTATACATAGAGAAAAAATTATTTTAGGAAATTTTATTTTATGATTATGTCTTGCCATGTTATATTCTTATGTTGTGCTCAAAAGGATATTCATATATCTCCACAATGACATGATATTGCTCACTTTAGGCTTATGCCGTCATGGGTTTACTGGGCTCTCCCCAAAATGCCTCATGCCAATGGAGATATCCTACATCCTTTTAAACCCATGATATTTTCTAAATCTTTCCAATGTGGGACTTTGATTGAACCCCAACAATCCTCCCCTCAAACGAAGGACCATAATTACTCTTATGGTTCGGACCTCCTCGCAAGCATCCAGTAACTCATGATTAGCTTTGGGCCTTTTCACAACTTCGTTCAAGGTCACCCCACATTGCATCTGGTCTAGACCATGACTCTGATACCATTGGTTATGCCCAAAGGATGTCCACATATCTCCATAATAGCATGATATTGCCCACTTTAAGCCTAGACCCTCATGACTTTGCTTTTGGGCCTCCCCAATGGAGATATCATATATTCTTTTAAACCCATATTTTTTTCCAAATTTTTTCAATATGAGACTTTGATATCGGGTCACCCTGACCTACTCACCTCCCGTGATATGTGTAACGTAATAATTAAGAATTATTATATTTTTATTTCTACTACACTTATTTTCTAAAACATATTTTAATACGCATCACATCGGGCTCTCTAGCATCATGTCCCTTATCATTTTAACAAAAACACTTAATATCATGTCAATTAATAAAAATAATAAAAAATATATACAAATATGTCAAATATATAATCAAAGTTATCACACATTTTATATATGTTGAACAATAATTCTAGAGCTATCATAATAATTAAACAAAAGTTTTATCTAATTATTTTATTTTATGTAGAAATTATCTTAAAATAATGCAACCAATAATTAATAAATATGATGTAATAAACTCATTGGAGTCTCCCATGCTAATTTGTGTGTTTTATAGATTAGGTAAATTCGATCGCATAAATTTATAATTTTCCATCTAATATTCTTTTCATAAAACTACTGTAGCTTTGTGAATCCTTTTGGATCCTTCAATTACTGGATCATCAAGAAAATATAATCTAAGCAACTCAAGTTAATATTTTGTTGGATTTTATTAATTTATTTTAGAAGGTAAGTGTTTTTCAAAAAAAAAAAGTGTTTTTGTTTTTTCCTTAAACAATGGCTATTTTTTGTTATCTGCATTAAAATAATATTATTTTATATTATTATTATTATTATTATTATTAACTAAATTTTTTTTTGTCATCTTGACATTAGTTTTGTCTTAATTCATATTTATTTTCACTAATTTTCTTTCAGACAAATTTCTACAACTTTTTCTTATTGTTTCATTTTTATAAGTTGCAGATTGGATTATTTTATCAAGCTCGTTCTAGTTTGTTTCATGCATGTAATTTTGTCATATTTTGAAAGATTAACTATAATATATAACAAAATTTTTGTATAATTTTTAATTGTTGGCAGAGGAAGTGTTAGTGCGGGGAGCATCAAACGATCGAATCTATATTTCAATAATAGTAAAGGGGTTCAAAATTAAGCTGTCTTATTGTCTAACAAGTTAAAGTAAGTATACAGGAAAGTCCTAAGTTATCTTAGACAAAGGAAAATTCTAACTGCGGTTAGGTAGGTGGAAAGTCCTAGTTGTGGTTGGGCAACGAAGTTCTAGTTTGGGGGACTGAGTAAAGTCTTGGCGGGTCGAGGACTTTGGGCAAAATCCTAGAGTCGAGGACTCTAGGTGAAAATTCTCAGAGTCGTGGATACTAGGTGGATGTTTAGATGGGGCCATGGATCAGACGTTCAGCATGAACTCCTGAAGCCTCGGACACTGAGTAAAGTTCGAACTGTCTGAAGGACTGGTATGACAAAAGATAATTTCTCCTGAGAGAAGTAGATGAGGACGTGTTCCTCGAAGAGGGAACAGTAGGTGTCAGTCTGACCTAGAGTTTCAGCGAAATTCAAAATCAGGACCGGATAGTTCGAAGACTATCAAACGTTAATTTTTATATATTGTTTACCAATTATTTTATCTCTATTTTGTAGGAAGACTAACATTTTACAGGTTAGAATTTTACCTTGATCGGTCGACCGAATGTTGGGATCAGTCGACTGAACTCCAGTAATTAGATCAAGCTCACGGGCCAAGGGATCAGTCGACCAAACGTCGGGTTCGATCGATCGAACGGTGGATAAGCAATGACTTGATCGGGCTGGGTGATCAGACCAGATAAGTCAGGGATCATCAGCAGATTAGTCAACCGAGCAACGGGATTGGTCGATCAAATGAAGACTCATCCGAAGAAACATCATCTGGACGAAAAGTCTAGTTGATTTAGGCAGGATCAATCAACCGATCAGAGGGATCAGTCGATCGATCAGTGTCGAGTCAAACACTGATCCTGAGAAATACTCTTAACATGTGATGCTTTGGCCATAGATTTTAAGTAACAATTCTGACAAGTGCATAGGGCATAGAGTGGTGAATATTTTGTTGGCTATTCCGGGTCTACACCTAATCATCCCAGGTCAACACCTCCACGATAATATTTGTTTAAGATGTCAAAATATAAGTCTCCATGACCAAGGTGACTTGAACACTTCAAGTGGAAGGAAACTTGCACTTGAACCATAATAAGAGCTTCATTGACATATCCACATATGTAGAGAACCATATGTGTTGGTGCAATATCCCTAGGTCAAGGTTGACTTGGTTGACTAAGCTTGAGTTCGCTCAAGCTTGAGTCTTGATGTTTAGGTTTTGATGTTTGATAATACATAGAGATTGGGGATGCAACCGTCCGATTGGGGAGATTGTTGATACAATTCCCCTCTGGTCAAGGGATGACCAGTTTGATGTGAAGAAGAGTCAAGTAGGTCAAGGTTGACCAGATACTTGACCGGGAAATTCCTAACTGGAGGTTAGGTAATGGAAAATCCTGGTGAGTGAAGCCAGGTGGAAGTCTTGGTGAGTGAAGACAGATAGTTGGAAAATCCTGGTGAGTGAAGCCAGATAGAAGTCTTGGTGAGTGAAGACAGACAGTTGAAAAATCCTAGTAAGTGAAATCAGGTGAAAGACCTAGTGAGTGAAGCTAGGCAGGTGAAAGTCCCGGTGCGTGAAGTCGGGCAGTGGAAAAATCCTAGTGAGTGAAGCAAGGTGAAAGTCCTAGTGAGTGAAGCCAGGCAGATGGAAAGTCTTGGTGAGTAAAGACAGGCAGATGGAAAGTCGTGGTGAGTGAAGCCAGGCAGATGGAAAGTCCTAGTGAGTGAAGCTAGGCAGATGGAAAGACTTGGTGAGTGAAGCCAGACACGTGAAAATCCAGATGGGTCAAGGGTGACCGGACATCTGGTGGAATTCCAAGTGGGTCATGGAGGACCAGACACTTGGAACGAGATGGTAAATCCAAGTGGGTCAAGGTTTACAGGACACTTGGCACGAGGAGAAAAGTCCAAGTGGGTCAAAGGACTGACTGGACACTTGGTGAAGAAGTCCCAGCTGGTCAAGGCTGACTAGATGCTAGGCAGAAGGAGTTCCAACAGGTTACGGTTGACCGGATGTTGGGTTTGGGAACCTTGGACTTGAGTTTAGGCAAGTCAAGGTCTGGGCAATCGATCAGTTGATCGATTGATGATGTGTGTAGATATTATGATTGTTTATGCATGTTTTAACGCATATTCACTTGCTTTATTTGTATATATTTTTTGCATGATCATCTCTCTTATCGTTTATTCAGTATTTATTACTCTTTTGTCAGAGATATGCTCTTTGTTTGATTTTGTGTTGACAGGGATAACTTTTGGAGCGAAAATGGCGATTGTCGAAGCACCCGAGCAAAGCAGAGCACGGCCGTGCACCCCTGTACGGCCGTGTGGTGATTCCAAACAGAGAGCAGAGCACGATCGTGTGGCCATTCACCGAGAGAGAGCAGAGTACGTCCGTGCAACCTTGCACGACTGTGCCTCACTACTAGCAGCCAAGAACCACACGACCGTGTGAACCTCACACGGCCGTGCAGTGCAGCCTGAGCCAAAGTAAGGCACGGCCGTGTAGACGTGGCATGGCCATGCCACTTTACCTAAAGACATGAAGAGCTTGGCCGTGTGGATTTCGCATGGCCGTGGCACGGGCCATGCGGCGCCCGTGCCCTAGCTTATATAAAGGCTTTTAGCTCTTCTTCTCGGGGGGAGGAGGCGAGCTGTCAGAAAGGATTTACCTTGGTGTCATTCCATGCTATCCTGGACTTCCCAGATCACCGTCATCATTGCACCAACTCCAGAAGCAAAGGATTGGACCCGAAAATCACTAAACGTTATTGGATAAACATCTTTTCTCTTTCTCTCTTCTCGTTTAAGGATTGTATGCTTACTTTTATTATGTATTTGGATTTTTCTCTAACGTCAATGGAGTAGATCCCTTGTTCTAGGATCAGGAAGCAGTTGTGGATAGGGTTTGATGTAAGACTCTTATTTATACCTTTACTTATTGGATGATTTTGCTTGCTTTATTTCTATTTGATATGCATGAGACTCGCTGAGATTATCTCGTCATATTGGTCGATTGTGTAGGAATTTCTAATTTCGTAAAGAGAGGATCTTAGATCTTATACTCGAGGGGCCCTAGTGACAGGAATAACCCGTTCACGGACATCTAGGATACTCTCTTGAAAAGAAAGACAACTTCTCCATACGGAAGTAAGAGACCGAACTAAACCCTTATCTCTATCCTTAATGATACCGATTGGATTTGCATTCTTGTGATCTACCGAGGTGCCCTAGTGACAGGGGTTAACCGTAACAGGATTTCACAGGGATCTTCTCCGTTTTGTGCTTAAGGATAGCAGCTTTAACTTCCGGCGAATGAATGTTGATTGACAATGAGGAAAAGATAGAATATGATACATCAGGTTCCACCACAACGAAACCGAACTCCTAGAACTCTTCCCAAGCTAAGTTAACCTTTCTTTCTTTTGCTAGTTCTCACGTCTACTTCCCCATTCCCTTTCCTCTTAGGAAATAGTTAACTTACAACCATCGGTAGTTTAACTAATTCTATGTGAATAATCGCTGGTGCTTATAACCAGTTCTCGTGGGATCGATAATCTTTTATTACTGATGATGTATCCGTGTACTTGCGGAAGCGTAACAAGTTTTTGGCGTCGTTGCCGGAGACTGTGTCTATAACATTAGTGAAAATCATATTGGATTAGATTAGACTTTATTTTTCTTTATTTTACTTTACTTCCTGCATTTTTATTAACATAAAAAATATTTAAAATATATTTTAACTCTTTATTTTGCACTTGAATTATTCAATATCTTGTTCTTGCATGCGAAGAGCTAATCTTTCTGGAGAACTTCTGTCGTTCGATCCAGAAATTGATAGAACTTTCCTGAGGAGAAGAAACTTGCAGAAACTCCAAGCAGAACAAGAAACTTCTGAAATGACTGACAAACTTTTGAAGGATTACGCAGCACCTTATGCACGAGGACTTCAATCTAGCATCACTCGACCACCGATTGAAGCCAACAATTTTGAAATCAAGCTTGCAGTAATCCACATGGTCCAGCAAAATCAATTTGGAGGAGGACCGTACGATGATCCAAATCATCACTTGGAGTTTTTCTATGAGATCTGCAGTACTATGAAAGTAAATGGGGTCCCTCTAGAAACAGTAAGGTTACTCCTTTTTGGATTTTCCCTAAAAGACAGAGCCAAGTAGTGGCTTAATTTTCTACCGGCAAACAGCATAACATCTTGGGATCAGTGTGAGCAGAAATTTTTGGATAAATTTTACTCGCCGAGTAAAACTACACACATGAGGAATTTAATTGCAAGCTTCAAATAGATAGACTCAGAATCACTATTCGAAGAATGGGACAGATTCAAGAATATACTGAGATAGTGCCCCCATCATGGCCTCGAGAAGTGGTTGGTGCTACACACGTTCTATAATGGAATCAACTATCACACGAAGGTGTCCCTCGATTCTGCAATAGGAGGGACGTTAATGAACAAGAGCCTTGATGAAGCTGAAGAGATCATAGAAAATGTGGCACAAAACCACCATCAGTGGACAACTGAACAATCTGGAGGTTCTTTCTCTGGGAATCCAATAAAGGCATCAGGAAAATTCGACGTAGATGCAGTCACGCTCATGTCTGCAAAGCTGGATGCTCTGACCAAGAAGCTTGAGACCATGGGGAACAACACATCCAATGCAATAGTGTGTGTTTACGAAATTTGTGGAAGTTCGGATCATGCTCAAGATATTTGCCCCTAGGGCCAATACAAGCACAAATAAACCAACTTGAGCAATGCGATGCGATAACTGGATATAACCAAAAGCAAAACAATCCCTACTCCAACACATACAACCCTGGGTGGAGGAACCATCCAAAATTTTCTTACCGTAGCAATCAAGATCAAGGACCAACAAAGCCAAGCTACCAACCTGGGCAACAAAGCTACCCACCTAGACCACAGATTTATCAACAACAGCAACCTTCACAACTGTCCAGAATCAAAAAAGATGCTTGAAGAAGCTCTCTTGGAGCAAAAAGAGATGAAGAATGAATATAGCAGTTGAATCAAAGATTGGAGAATTCTGAAAAGCATCAAAAGATGCAGGACAGCCAAATCGCTCAGATAGCCCAATCCTTTTCAAGAGCACCGGGAGCATTTCCGGGAAAGCTCGACATAAACCCGGTGGAACATTGCAACCGCATTGAGCTGAGGAGCGGATGGACTTTGGGAGACTCCCAAATGACTGCTCAGAAAGGAATTGACTCAGAAGAAGAGCCCTCTCCTCTTATGCCTAATTTGGTCCAAAACAAGGATAGGGAGGAGATCACCAAGAAGGTTGAAGGGACTCTTCCACTTCCCCCACAAAGTCAGATAATTCCTTTCCTCCAGAAACTAATTACATCCCAAAAGGATGAAGAGTTCCACCGATTCCTTAAGAAGATTAAAGAAATCTGCATTGAAGTACCTTTGATAGACGCACTGCACCAAATGCCGAAGTTCGCTAAATTTTTAAAAGGTATTCTATCTAACAAAAGATAGAATGGAGACTTCGAGACTGTGACATTGACAGAGAAGTGCAGCGCTCTATTCATGGCAGATATTCCCCCAAAGCTCCATGATCTAGGAAGTTTTTCTATATCGTGTAAAATTAGCCCTGAGCTCATACAAAAAGCTTTCTACGACTTAGGAGCGAGTGTTAGCCTACTTCTATACTCATTATGTAAGAAGCTAGGACTCCAGAACATCAAATTTACTACTATGGCACTACAATTGGTTGACTATTCATGTAGATACTCAATGGGTATAGTGGAAGACGTGCTAGTGGAGGTAGGCGGATGCATCATTCCCACATATTTTATTGTCCTAGATAGGGCTGTAAATGAACCAAGCGTTCGTGAACAAGCTTGGTGTTCGGTTTGGTAAGAGCTTGTTTATGTTCGTTCAATATACATAAGATTAACTAAACAAACAAGCTTGAACAACTCGTTAAGCTAAACAAACAAGCTTGAACATATATGTGTTCAGCTCGTTAACGTTCGTGAACAACGTTCGTGAACAATGTTCATGAACAATATTCATGAACCATATTCATTAATAAAACTCTTTTCAATATGCTAAATAAATAATAAAATAAACTAAATAAATAAATTTAAATTATCAAGCTCAATAACCAATCAAACAACTAAAAGTTTCAAACAATCAAACAAGCTTGAATTGAGAGCTTGATAATATCTAAATGAACCAAGCTCAAGACAAACTTGAACCAAGCTCAAGCCAAGCTTGAATTGAGAGCTTGATAACATCTAAACAAACCAAGCTCAAGCCAAGCTTCAAACAAGCTCAAGCTCATAAAAAATAAATCAAGCCAAGCTTGAACACTTATTTCAAAAGCTTGGTTCATTTTAAGCTCGGCTCGGCTCGGTTTGGTTACCTTATCAAACAAGCTTGAACACCCCAAAGCTCGACTCGGCTCGGCTTGGCTTATTTACAGCCCTAGTCCTGGACATGGAGGAGGATCCCAAGATCCCAATCATCCTTGGAAGACCATTCCTTGCCACCGCTGGAGCCCTCATCGATGTGAAAAATCACAAGTTATCCTTGGAGATTGGCAAAGAAAGGTTGGAATTCGATTTATCTGATTCTCCTAACTATGTCTATTCTTCTCAGGGAAATTCTAGCAAGATGAATATACACAAAGCTGAGAAATGCAATTTTCCAAGAGAGGTCGCCTCCAACAAGAAAAGAAGTACATCTGTCCTGCATGCGTGAAACTGAAGGAGCAGACTGAAGCATTAACCCTAGGAGGAGAGCTATGCTTACATGGGTTTAGTCCACACTAACTAATATGGAGTCGAGCTAAAGACCTAAAACAAACCCTTCTTAAGAAGCAACCCAAGGGTTTTTCGTTTTAATTTGTTATCAATTTATCGTTTTATTTTTTTTAATTAGTTCAATGAAGTTTTTATTATTATTATTGTCGGATCTTTGTTTTCAGGATGTGCATAACCTCCACGAGCTGGTCGTGATCATTTCATGGGTGTGGAGGCATCAGAGGAGTCAAAAAGGTGAAGGGCGAGACACTACGCATGTAAGAGAGTCGACCGTGTGACCCCACATGACCGTGTGGAGCTAACAGAGGAAGAAATGGCACTGGCCGTGCGACCCCGCACAGCCGTGTGGCTTGTGCAGAGAAAGAACAATACACAGCCGTGCCAAATGACACTGCTATGTGAAGTCACCAGAGGGGAAGAGGGCACGGGTCGTGCGATCGCGGCCGAGAGGAGGAAAGATCAGGCCGTGTCAACTGACGCGGTCGTGCCAAGCTATCAAGAGGAGGGTGTGCGGATTCTTACACGGCCCAGCCCAATTCCACTCCTATTAGGGCATGGGTGAGTAGAGGCTTACACGGCCGTGTCGCCACCATCATCTCCTTCCTCATACCCCCCCCCCCTTCTCTTTCCTTCCTCCCACAGGTTTCCAAAAGTGCTACCACCCATCTCCCACATTCATCTCATTCAAATCTACCTCTCCTGTCATCCGTGATGTCGAATATCATCGAAGGGAGCTCTCATCAAAGGAAAGGAAAAGAGTTGTTGATTGTCTCAAACAAGGGGAATGCACACTTCAAAGGTATATCTAACAACTTCGGCATTACTTTCTCTAGTGATGAACAATTGCATCATTATCACTCTTTATCCAAACGTTCTATTTTTAGCACTAGGTTTATGGACCAAGAAACCTTGGAAGTGCTGGGGTTTAGGAATGATATTGATTGGTTGCTTGATAAAATAGGTTGGACTAACGTAATGACCATGAAGTACCCAACTTATCCTCATATCGTCTTGGAAATTTTAAGCTCCATCACTGTTAATAATGTTCAAGGAGGAGGAAAGTTAAAATTTCATTTATTTAATGATGACTATGAATAGAGTCTTGAGGATTTTAATGTATGCTATGATTTGCCTAGGGATGGAGTTTACATAATCCTACCTACTTTTAAAAATTCAAATTTATGGGAGCAAATTGATGGACGGTCTTGCTTTAATCCCCATGTTTCTAATGGTTCTAGTATCATTAACCCAATTTTTCGATATGTCCATATGATGATGAGGAACACGATATTTGGAAGGGGTGGTAAAGAAGGAATTGTAAGACTTTCAGACTTGTATTGTTTATGGGCAATGATAGAAAATATGTCTATTAATTCTGGATATTTCTTTTTGAGGCACTTGATAACATTAGGAAAGACTTCTTCCTCTGCCCCCATTGTTTTAGGAGGATTGCTTACTCTTATTGCGATAATATTAGGTTATGATCTGAGTGGTCTTGAAATGATTGAAGATGTTTATCGAATGAATTTAAATTTTTGTTTAACCACTCGTTTGATCCGCCGAGAGGAATATGGGTATAGTCTTGTGATTAAGGATAGTTTTCCCCTTAGATTGCCCAACCCGGCTTTGACCATGATCCATGTTAAGGAAAATTGGCGTTTGACTTTAGCAAAACAACATATTAACCCACCTCCAACCTCCCTTTCTAGAAATATACCTTCGGTTAGTCGAGATATTTTGTGATTCGATTTCCAAGAATTTCGTCCTATTATTAACTCTCTTCATCATGACTTGGAACAAACTAATAGATTGTTTACTAGAAGTTTTTGCATGAAGGATGAGCAATTTAAGCACTTGCAGGACTATTTTAGGAGTGAAAGAGATTTAGGCACACGAATGTTTGAATTCATGGAAGCTCATAGGAAGAGAATGGCTTGGAATGAGGATTTTAGGTGGTATATGAGGAATTTTCAGAGTAGTATTGACGAGTTGTTCTCATATCATAAACAAGTAAGGGACTTGAGATGGGTAGTTGAGTCTTATCCTGAGCTTTCCGACCTCCCTGACCTTCAGACTCATTGGCTATTTTGATTTCATCGGGACGATGAAAAATCTAAGTCTAGGGGGGGGGTGTTGTGTTTGCACAACCTGAGTCATGTCGAGCTCTTTTCTTTTCTTTCTGTAAATTTATTTAGTTTTATCTACTTGCATTTCATTTTTATTTCTTTTAGTTTTATATTTCTACTTGCATCTCATTTGCACTTTCTTTTCCCACTTATAGTTTTGAGGCATATTTGAGAACATTAAACCCTCTACTTTCTCTGCTAACTTGTCCAATAGTAAAATGACTAGCATGTGTATTTTCTTAGTTCATGTGTTGTAGAAATAGTGTTAGTATGTTTGGTGTACCTCCTTTCTCTATCTTTAGTAGCATGAAATAAGCTAAGCATTGTACGAAGTTTAGTATAAGTCTTGGCCGAACCTTAAGGATCATACTTTCACTTCACTTAAGTACTTAACCTTGAATAGTAGAAATATTTTGAAATAATTATGATTCATCCAATTTGCTTAGTACTTTTGTTCCCATGGGGATTCCTTAGTTACATTTTGGTTACTAGATGACCTCGGATCATGGAAGCTCATTTGGAAAAATCTAAATCCCAACATATGCATCTGACATTTGTGATTAGTGCTACACCTCTATAGCACCAAAAATATATATATAAAAAAGAGCTGAATAAGGGATAAAAATAGTTGTCGTGAGTGGAAACTAACAATTTACCCCTTTGAGACCGAGTTAGGTTACTGGGAAAATAAATGTTATGTTTCTCTTGATTCCGAGTAGTATCCTTTGAGATCTTGTGTGATTTAAGGAAAACGAACCAAGTGTGTGGTAGGTAAGTGCCTATCACCGGGAACATTAGGAATTCAATTGTATGACGACTTAACTAGGATAGAAAATTGAAACTTGGAGAGTTTGAGTTACTTATTGCACCGAGCACAAGGAACTTATGCTTAGACCATACTTAGGTTACTCCACAATCATGCTTATCAATGGAATTAGTTGATAGAGTTAGGTGAGTATACTAGGGATTATGATACACTATAGGAACTCATGAACATAGATTGCAGCGTTTTGCTTGAGGACAAGCAAAGGTTCAAGTCTGGGGGTGTGATGTGCGTAGATATTATAATCGTTTATGCATGTTTTAACGCACATTCACTTTCTTTATTTGTATATATATTCTTTGCATGATCATCTCTCTTATCGTTTATTCAGTATTTAATACTCTTTTGTCGGAGATCTGCTCTTTGTTTGATTTTGTGTTGACAGGGACAACTTTTGGAGCGAAAATGGCGATTGTCGAAGCACCCGAGCAAAGCAGAGCACGGTCGTGCACCCCTACACGACTGTGTGGCGATTCCAGACAGAGAGCAGAGCACGGCCGTGCAAACATGCACGACCGTGTAGCCATTCACCGAGAGAGAGCAGAGCACGGCCGTGCAACCTTGCACAGCCGTGCCTCACTACCTGTTGGAATGTATACTAAAAGTCTAGCTTTTGTATAAATATTTACTTAGAAATAAGAATCATATTGGTCAAATATCTACATTTATAAGCTAAGTGTAGTTGTTCAATTAATTTATATTGTAGATAACATGATGTGTGGTGTCACACATAGAAGATCATGTTATTAGTTCTTTATAAATTATAAACAGTTGCTCATGACTAAGATGGATAGGAACAAACCATTGAAATAGTTATAGTGTAATTTGATATTAGTTTATCTTGACTATAAAATTACACTAGTACATTCAGAGTGTATTGAGCTGGACCATTTAAGGTAAATTCTTTTTATATTGACTGAATAAAAGAACAAAACCTTTGTTATTATGGAAGTGTGTGCTCTTAATCATGATATAATAACAAGCACATATACTTAATATTCATTTCTTTGATTTATCAAAGGGTACGATTTAGTTCGATAAATCAATAGGCCCGATAAGTTGAGAAATGGTATTATTTATATGGTGTGTTGTTGATTATAAAATGAAACTGTGTCCTAGTAATCTAGGTTGATAATGTCCCCAAGAGGAGCTCATAAGGATTGTCATGTTAAACCCTATAGGTTGACTTAGTCCGACATGACAATAAGGTTGAGTGGTACTACTCTTGGAATTGGATATTAATTAAATGAGTTGTCAGTAACTCACTTAATTAGTGGGCATTCGATATCTTAAACACATGGAGACTTACACACTCATGATAAGAAGGAGCCCATATAGTAATATAGGATTGGTGCGGTAGTTCAATAATAACTCTTTAGTGGTATGAGTTATTATTGATGAACCCGAGTTGGGTGTTCGGGGCGAACACGGGAAGCTCAAGTTCATCGGGAGATCAAAACTAATTCCTCCTCTCGGTCCCTGTCGTAGCCTCTTGTTTATAAAGTCTTATACCCACCCATACCTACCTTCTTACCCACCTTAAGGTGGCCTGCCAAGCCTAGCTTGGAGCCCAAGCTAGGGCCGGCCAAACCAAGGTTAGATGGGTCAAGTAGGTGGCCGACCCTAGCTTGAACCTAAGCTTAGGTGGCCGGCCACAATAAAATAAAAGGGATTTTATTTTTTAAAATCTTTTCATATGTGGAAGTCATGATTTAAAAGAGAGTTTTAAAAATTAAATCTTTCCTTTTATAAGTGTCTACAACAGATTAAGAGAAAGATTTGATATCTTTCCTTATTTATAGTTAAAAGGAAGATTTTAATTTTTGATAAAACTTTCCTTTTTGTAACCATTCTCATGGTTTTAAAAGAGAGTTTTAAAAATTATAAATCTTTCCTTTTATAGCTTTCTACAAAAGATTAAAAGAAAGATTTGATATTTTTCTTTATTTGTAGATTGAAAAGGAAGATTTTAATTTTTAGAAAACATTCCTTTTTGTAATCATCCACATGTTTTAATAGAGAGATTTTAATTTATAAAAGTTTCCCTTTATAACCAACCATGAAGGAAATTTTTTAAAGATAAATTTTATTTTAAAAATTTCTGAAAACAAATTAGAAAGTTTTAATTTTGTGTTTAAAACTTTCCTTGTTTGGAAGAGTTGTAGGGGTCGACCATATTAAAAAATAAAATGAATTTTTAATTAAATTTTCCTTTTCATTGGCAAGGAAATTAAGGAAGTTTTAATTAAAACTTTCCTTATTTGCAAGACCAAGGAATATAAAAGAGAGGGTAGAGGTGCCTCACCTCATAACAATCTATCTTCTATTATTCCTCTCTTCCTTGTGGTGGTCGGCCCTCTCTTCTTCCTCTTCCCCTATTCTTCTTCTTAAGTGGCCGTCGGCATCATCATCTTCTTGGAGAGATCTTGGTGGCCGGATTTTACTTGGAAAAGAAGGAGAGATAGGAGGCATTGTTTCTTAGCATCCCTTGGAGCTTGGTTGGTGGCCGAAGTTCTTCAACTCAAGGAGTTTGTTGTTGGCCGAAACTTGCAAGGAGAAGAAAGAAGCTTGGGTGGATTCTCGTCTTGGTAGATCGTCACCCACAAGATGTTCGAGATAAGAAAAGGAATACGGCAGAAGATCGTGAGGTCTATAAGCTATAAAAGGTATAACTAGTTATTAGTTTCTGCATCATAACTAGTTTTTCTTTTTCTTTAGATCTTGAAATACCAAACACAAGAGGCTAGTGATTCTAGGTTTCGGATTTGTGATTCGAATTTGTGTTTCTTTTGGTTTTTCGATCTTGTGATTCGATTGTTCTTAATGGTTAAACCTAGGGTTACTAGAAGGAGATTAAATATTGAATTTCTTTGAAAGGCTTTATCGAGGCAGTGGTGGATGATCCCATACCCAAGAAGGCCTAGTGCCTCACCATGTTTGACCTGAGAGCCAATCTCTGAAATAAATATTTAATCGAATTTGTAACATGGGTGGATTTGGATCAATAATGTTAAGCATCGTTTGCGATCCAAGTCTAAACCTCTAAGAATAGATAAGTTAAATTTGGAATCAATAATGTTAAGTTCTATTTGCGATTCCAAATTTAATTTCTAAAGAACACAATAGGTTGATAGGAATGGTTCAGAACTTGTACAAAAATTTTTGTACAGGGGAACCGGTACGATATTCCGAGTAGCAACCAACACTACCAGCAGCCAAGAACCACACGGCCATGTGAGCCTCACACGGCCGTGCAGTGCAGCCCGAGCCAAAGCAAGACATGACCATGCAGACATGGCACGATTGTGCCACTTTACCCGAAGACAAGAAGAGCTTGGCCGTGCGAATTTCGCACGGCCGTGGCACGGGTCGTGCGGCGCCCGTGCCCTAGCCTATATAAAGGCTTTTAGCTCTTCTTCTTGAGTGGAGGAGGTGAGCCGTTAGAAAGGATTTACCTTGCTGTCGTTCCACGCTATCCTGGACTTCCGAGATCACCGTCATCATCACACCAACTCCAGAAGCAAAGGATTGGACCCGAATATCACTAGACGTTATTGGATAAGCATCTTTTCTCTTTCTCTCTTCTCGTTTGAGGATTGTATGCTTACTTTTATTATGTCTTTGGATTTTTCTCTGCCTTCTATGAAGTAGATCCCTTGTTCTAGGATCAGGGAGTAGTTGTGGATAGAGTTTGATGTAAGACTCATGTTTATGCCTTTACTTATTGGATGATTTTGCTTGCTTTGTTTCTATTTGATATGCATGAGACTCGCTGAGATTATCTTGTCATATTGGTCGATTGTGTAGGAATTGCTAATTTCATAAAGAGATGATCTTAGATTGTATACCCGAGGGACCCTAGTAATAGGGTAACCCGTTCACGGACATCTAGGATACTCCCTTGAAAGAAAAGACAACTTCTCCATAAGGAAGTAAGAGACCGAACTAAACCCTTATCTCTATCCTTAATGATACCGATTGGATTTGCATTCTTGTGATCTACCGAGGTGCCTTAGTGACAGGGGTTAACCGTAACAGGATTTCATAGGAATCTTCTCCGTTTAGTGCTTAAGGATAGCAGCTTTAACTTCTGGCGAATGCATGTTGATTGACAATGAGGAAAAGATAGAACATGATACATCAGGTTCCACCACAACGAAATCGAACTCCTAGAACTCTTCCCAAGCTAAGTTAACCTTTCTCTCTTTTGCTAGTTCTCACGTCTACTTCCCCATTCCCTTTCCTCTTAGGAAATAGTTAACTTACAACCATCGGTAGTTTAGCTAATTCTATGTGAATAATCACTAGTGCTTATAACCAGTCCTTGTGGGATCGATAATCTTTTATTACTGACGATGTATCCGTGCACTTGCGGAAGCGTAACAATTGACCTAAGCCCAATCGATCAGCCGATCGATTGGAAGAGTGATGTGATAAGCAGCGGCCCAATCGATCGACTGATTGATTGGGAGCAATTGTCGCGAGCACAGAGAGCTGTCCAATCGATTAGCTGATCGATTGGGCTCCCCAATCGATTGGTCAATTGATTAGGGCTAGGTTTCTCACTCAAACACGAGAGCAGAGAAGAAGGCTGATTCGATCAGTCGATTGATTCAACCTCCCCAATCGATCAGCCAATCAATTGGGATATGACCGTTGTGCAGGATGCAAGTTATTCTTGGGGCATTATTTCTATAGTACAAGTCCCTACACTCCCATCCATAACATTATCATAAGCAGGATAAACTACACCAAGATTAACATTAAGAACAGGAGTAACAACAACATCGGTAGACACAACTAAATTTGTTTCTTCAAGTGCTTTTACATGGCTTCATTTTCTTTATTTTAAGTTACAATAAAATTTTCACACTTGATTTGTAAGTTGCAAAATCTATTGCAATTATCGGTTGTATGCCCTATTGCTTCACACATCTCACAATATAGCTGTTGTGGCCTTTGAAAGTAATCAGGAAGGTTTCTCCATTTTTGCCCATACACTCCATATGTAGGATCAAATATCATCAGGCAATCCTTTGTATCATTCCAATCTACACCACAAAGATGATAATAGAGATTAGAAAATTTTACAGCATTAAATTGATTGAACCATTGATTTTGAGCATCCATTTGGCTTTATCAGAGAAAAAAAGAAAATGTAAAAAAAGATAAAAAGAAAAGAAATCTATATTAACCAAATTTCTATCCAACTAATATTGATTGACACAATCCTAGCAACGATGCTAAAAGCTTGATGTGGCCAAATCTATAAGTGCACAAAAGTGTCATCAAATAATAAAAGATCGAATTCATAGAAACTGAGAATTAAGTACTAGTTAGAATGATAAAATAGGTTATCTAGAGAATCAACACTACAACAAAAACGTTAAAAGACAACACCCCAAAGACAATGGTTTTAAGAGAAATTGTTGTGAATTTGATTAAAGACAACGATTTTTGACAAAACCGTTGTCTTTGAACTCCCATTAAATATAAAAGACAACGGTTTTGTGAAAATTGTTGTCATTGAGTGATTTTTTTTTAAAACAACAACACTTTTTACAACGGTTTTCTAAACCGTTGTCTTTAAGCGCGTTTTTAGGGGCTACGACAACAGTTTTGATAAAACCGTTGTATTTGATTTTGGTCTTTTCCCCCCTCGCGCACAGTTTTACTTTCCCTCTCTCCAAATATCTTTTCGGCGCTGTGTTTTCTCCTTCACATTCCCGAACCCTAGCTATTTTTCCTTTTCCTCTCCATCGAGCCAGCAAGAAAAGGGTTGTTCTGGACTCTCTCACTTGCGGCTCTTTTTAAAGCACACCTCCGCAGCAAGAGGATTTGGCCGGGAACTTTTGGCAGCATTGTAAGTGAAAGATTTTTTTTCCCCTGAGATCTGAAAAGTTGATCTTCTCAGATCTCATTCATGAACACTTGTTCCAGTGATCATCATCCTTTCTCTGACAATTGCTATGCCTGCTTATGTTTACCTTTCTATGTTGTTTGTTTTCTCTAATAATCCTTCTTGATCAGTGAAAACTGGCCCTAGCATTATCGATGCAGCCATGGGGAGGATTGCTCAGACAACTAAAGTCAAAAGTGAAGGAGGCTATGAAAAGGTATTTCATCAGACTTTTGAGAAACTTCCAGGAGAGAAACTCAAGAAGTCATATGCATGCTATTTATCGACATCATCTGGCCCCGTAATGGGGGTTTTGTACCTCTCTACTGCTAACCTTCCATTCTGCAGTGATAATCCTCTTTCTTACAAAGTTGGAGATCAGACTCAGTGGTCATATTACAAGGTACTTCACAACTCACTCTTCTATTTTTCACTGGTCATATCCTGTAATGATAATTCTTTTACATGTTCTGCACTAATATTCGTTAAAAATTTCCCTTGTTAACTTTGAAATTACAATCATCTTGAGGAATTAAGCACCACATTAGTCCATTTATGCCCGTTTGTGGTTTTGTTTCTTGTGACCTAGTTCTTCGTGTTTTGAAGATTAGCTGTCATTCTGTAGGTATTTGGGAAATAACTTGCTTTTAGGTGGAATTCCAATGGAAATAGGGATGCTGAAGAACCTTACTTTGTTAGATTTGAGTGTAAATAGACTCATTGGTCCTACCTCCTATGCTTGGAGAGTTAACTGTCGTCACAAAATTGTACGAAGTAATCACTGCTTGGATTTTGAACGCTAGTGAATTTGGTGGCTAATTTGCGTTAATTGGCTTCCCTTTTTCATCTCTTTTTAGAGATCTTCATTCCAATGGTTTGACTGGTAAGATACCTCCAGAACTTGGTAAGTTGAAGAATCTTGTAGAGTTACGATTAGACAGGAACAGGCTTGAGGGACAAATTCCAGGAGTTACCATGTCAAATTTCTCAGCAACTTTACATACCATGTAAGTTATATTTGTATTATTTTTTATTTATTTTCTTCAAATGCTATGGCTACTAAACTTCTGTTTCCTAGTTAAGATATTATTAAAACTTCTCCACATCATCGACAATGTCTTTTTCCAAGGAAAATATTCTTATACATCATTTCTCACTTCATGGACATATACAACTACCCCACCTAGTAGGACAAGTTTGGTTGTTATTGTTATTTGTATGGACATATGCAACTCGAGAATAAACAATGAAAAATGACCTTATGTTTGTTTTTTAACTTAGTCGATCCAATCAATATGAACATTTCTCTTGGTAATTGTTGAATTTTTTTTACAATTAATTTTCAGTTGTCATTGGATTTTGACTGTCATCGACCCTTATGTGGAGATGGTTTATTTGTTCGATTCACTTAACAATCATAATCGTTATGAGGACTAGAAATATGTAGTGGATATAAGTACATATTTTTTTAATTAAGCATGTAATTTATTACTCATATGTCAACTCTTGTTGTACGAAGAAGTTTGAAATTGTTCAATTCGAACAAGGAAAGGAAAGGGAAAACGAAGCCTATGTGTGAAGTTGTAAAGGTTTGTATATTATATACACACACATATGTTTACTTGTGATTAATTAAAAAATATTTAAATGTGTATTATTCATTGACAATTTTTTGTTAACATAGGGTCCTCGACAACCTCATGCGAAACAATGTGGATTTTATGTGATGAAATTTATAAGAGAAATTATTGAAGGAAATGCTACCCGTGCGAAAGATTCAATTATCTCAATGGTAATATTTGGCATATTCTCAATTTTCTTAAATAATTTCTTTTATTTGATTTTGCTTCTTCATTATTGATTTTTTTACTAATATAATCGGGGTTTCTTAGCAGTTCATGAAAATAATTTACTCTAACAAAGAAATTGACGAAGTGCGCTCCGAATGGGCAAATCATTCAGGATTTTCTAATATTGGTCCGAGAGTACTAGTCAGGAGCATAAAGCCAATACAAAAGGATGAGGAGGTTTACATCACTTATATCGACTTGCTGGAACCTAAGGTATTAAGTGCTGGTACTTGTTGGCTAGAAATGATAGAAGGTTCTAACTTGACTGTACTTAAGTTTCCATGTTTGATTTTACTTTTTGGGTACCATAGTAACTTTCTACACCCTTTCAAATTTTAGTTCATTATAGAATACAACTAGATACAAGTGATCTGATTCAGCTTTCCTCCAATGTCCTTTGCACGATTGGAGAGATGATACTTTGCATAGACAATTCTGACTATTAAAGTTTTTTTGAAAAAAGATTGAAAAGAGAGTTCAAAAATCGAGAATCGACTCAAAATTCCACTTGGGATTGTTGGTTTTCTCATTCACACTGCTTGTTGTCTTATTTCAATCATCGGTGATGTTAGAGGGCAGGGGTTGATGTTGGGAGTAGAACTTGTGACCGATAGAAAGGAGAAGATGCCTACCAAGGCAGAGACAGTAGTCTTGTTTGAAAAACTCAAGGGTATGTTTCTCCACTTTTTCTTAACAAACTTCTTGTTACTATGCCAAACTTGCTTGTAAATAGATCTGGGAGTTTTGCTCGGGAAAGGAGGCCTTCAGGGTAATGTTTTTGGTATAAAGCCACAGATGTGCTTCACCAAAGAAGATGCAGTTATTCTTCGAGACTACGGAATATAAAAGGAGAATTGTTTAAGATGCAGGTGTTTTTGATGCAAGGAATGAACTTTGTTAGGTTGTGAATTGCCTTGCTAATGTCTACTTATGATTAATTAGTAAAACTCTGATATGTCCATTCTTATTGATGTATAAAGGAGCATAAGATTGTTTAATTCAACCAAGGAAAACAAAGGGAAAAAACAAGTTACATGGGAAATAATAAAGGTATGCATGTCTACTTATGATTAAATTATAAACAATTAAACATGTATATTAGACATTTACAATTTGTTTTTAACATGATATTAGACATTTACATATCATCTTTTGATTATTTTTTACTAATCTAATCTATGTCTTTGTTCATAGTTCATCAAAACGCAGTACTCTAGAAAAGAAATTGATGAAGTGCGTTCCGAGTGGGCAGAATGCATACAAGACTATATTTATGACTAGGTATGTAAAGTTATATAATGACTAATACACATTTCAGTATTTATGACTAGGTATGTAAAGTTATAATGCTTACAAGGCAAACTCATTCTCATTTCAGTATTTCTTCTCTCTCTCTCTTTATATAGTTCTTCTTTTCAAACCGAAAAAAAATCACAATGTTTTTAGAGTCCATGAAATCCCAAACAATCTTCAAATCACAATATAAATCACAGTTTGTTCAATTTATGTCAAGCTTCTGTTCTCTGAATAGTGTGTCTAAGCTTACTTGATCCAACCCGAACTGTTTGATTCTCCTTATTGGTGTTCATTGTTAATATTATCAAAGATATAGATTTGCATCGAGTTTGATGGAGGAATAAGATCCATTCTGTCTGGAATTAACATGATGATGAGATCTAACTCAAGATATGCCACTTATTGCATTGGTGAAGCTATGTACCATTACCAATCTTCAAATCTGATTTCATCTCTTCCCTTCTCCAACTGCAGATATAGTCAAGTTGATTTCTTAAGGAAGAAATTCTACTTGTATAATTGCACCCTCATTTCAAGTCTTGTCTCAGTGAAGAGTTTCAGTTTAGGTGGTAGTGATTATCAGTTTAGAAAATCATATTCTGGATTGCATAAAGTGATTAACAGTTTAGATGGTTTAATGGATTAGTTTGTTCGCTTTTTATAGAAATAATGTTGAAACTAGTTTCGTATACTGCTTTGAGATTTTTTGTGGTTTTTATGCAAACTGTACATCCTCAAGCTTTGAGATCTTACTAGAGTATTGCTGCTGTAATGTTGAGACATAAGGTACATGACTTCGATCCTCTATGATTTCATCTTTCTGTTGCTGCTGTTAGCTATTCTAGCTGCTTTCACATAATACATGGTTCAAGATATAATGTCAAGTTTATATAATATTCATCAACTTTTTTCATGCTCACTTGCTTAACTACTCATGAAAATGTGAAGCGGCAACGTTTCTCGTGCTTATTTGACCATTCTTTTACTTCAACATTTCAGAAGGTCAAGATTTATGTACTTCACAATTTGGTTTCCACTGTGCAAAAGATGCAAAGCTGCAAGAAGTTTATAATTGTTTATACCTGTTGATAAGTTTTCTACTTTTGGGGTTTGTTTGTTTCAATTATCACTTTAGTTTGTAGTGGTTTATTAGATTATCCGTTTTAATTATCAGTTAACGTTTGCAATGATTATCAGTTTATACATGCATGTTTCTACTCTTTTTCTATGGCTTTAACTATATTTTATTTTCATAACAGGGAGAAATTGCTGGGTTTGCAAGCTGGGTATGCAGAAAAAGAACCAGTACATGAATATTGTTGCACATCCGATCCTGACTTGATTTATTCAGAAAAAGGACAATTTAATTTACATGGTTGTGGTCTTATAAACTTAATTTTGTGGTTTCAGCTTTTGTGGTTGTCATGATTGGATACTACTTGTGGTCATGTTTGGATAGCTTGTAGTAATTGTATAGAATTGTTTATAAACTTAAGTGAATGTACACATGTACCGGTTTTTGGTTGAGACAAGATGTATATATAAATTAAAGACAACTGATCGAATGTATATATGTTGAAAATTATTTTTGTGAATGTATAAATGTTTTACCAGTTTGTGTGCAATAGCCATGGTTTTAACCGTTGTGAAAAGTACATATATATAGACATGCAACTGAATGTACAAAGACAACGATTTTTAACCGTTGTGAAAAGTATTCTAAGACAATGGTTTTAAACTAAATTTTGAAGAAAGACAACAGTGTATATGTTGTTAAAAGTATATCTGCGATTAAATTTTTGCAAAACTGGCAATTACAATGGTTATATACTGTTGCAGAACTATTGTCTTTGGTATTAAAAGACAACACTTTAAATCCGTTGCATGACTGTTGTCTAATGTGGTCAAAGACAACGGTTTTAAACCGTTGTCTTTTACCGCACATTTAACAACAGTGTCAGTTACAGCGGGTTTGAAGGGCCTATGACAACGATTTTTAACCGTTGTCTTTTAATGTTTTTGTTGTAGTGCAATGGCAGTTGAAGTCATGAACAAGCTTAAAAGAATTGAGAGAGATAGAGAGATACAGTGAGAGAAGCGATGTGATCAAGTAGGTGAGAAGAAATAAGAGAGAAGGTAGAATGATCACAGCAAGAATGTAGAGTGTGATCAAAGCAGGAAGACAGAGTGTGATCATAGAAGGAAGGCAAAGTGTGACCAAGGTAAGAAGATAGAGTGTAATCACAGAAAGAAGGCAAAGTGTGATCAAAGCTAGAAGGCAGAATGTGATCAAAGTAGAAAGATAGAGAGATTACAAAAAGGTTCAATGGTGAAGGCAATTATAGGACTTTAGTTTCACTTAAATGATTGTAAACACCTAATCTAGTTTAGTTTCCTATTCTCAATGGTATTTATGTAGGTAGACCATCCTATGGTATCTGATGTGAACTTTTTCTTTTACAACAACATTTAAACCCTAATCATCATCTATCTTCAGAAGGATCATAACTAGTGATCAAAAGCTAAGGGGATCCTGTCACTAGATTCCTCGACCTTTAATTAACCACATTTTTTACTGCGTGATAATGAATTAGGTTTGATCCATTAAGTTCTATGACGGCCTAGGGTTCCTTGCAACATACCAAGTTGCACTTTCGTATCTAACTCTTCGTGTCTCAGTTTTCTATGGGATCAGATTCTCCTTTCAGTTCATCTCCAAATCCTCATGGGATGCGAATCTCGTGCTGTTGGCATCAAGATTGTGTTAATACGATAGATTCAGACCATAAACACATATTTCATCAAACAAGAAACATGTAAGCATATAGATTAAATGAAAAGATGTTCACATATCAAAAGGGCTAATCCCTAAATCCTAGAATCAGGAGAATTACTCCATAATAAAGGAATTACAAACCAAAGACACTAGTAAAAGCATTTATACATATCAAAACAGATAATAGAGATAGAGAAATGCTTAGAGAGAAGATTTTCGATGTCTTCGGAGTGGTTCCCTTGCACTGCAATCGAACGGATCACTGAAGTGAATGAAGATGATTGCTCTAAGATTTCTCTTAAAGAGGGAACCCCTCTTTGAAGGAGGAGGACGAAGTCTTCTAGTCCAAGATTTCTTTTCCAAATGAGGAGAGCTCCTTTTATAGTGTAGAAAGTCGAACATCAAACATGGCTCATGCCGCTAGGAACAGGTGGTCGTGGTTAGGAAGCTGAGCCAAGCACGGGAACCCATGTCCGGATATGGCCATATGGGGTCTTCACTTCTTGATCTTCTTCCAATTTTGCTCCGATTTGCGTCTTTGTCAATAAAAACAAGCAAAGAATAGTTCTCCGATTTAAAAGAAGCACACAAAAATGAAAACATGAATATATGCATATAAAATGGGATAGGATGTCTCCAACTACGATAAAATCTATATAAAATGCACATATATATCAAGAATTTAACATTTAAATATCACTAGGATATATGTCCTTTGTTGCAAGTCTAATTATGTCCTAGGACGCACACCAACACCAAAGATATATTAAACTTAGACAATGGCTTCTTTTATAACATTTGGTACACAGGTAGAAATGAATGTCATACAAGAGACTATAATTGCACAAGAGGCAAAGATATCTGAATTAAAGCAGAAATTGAGGATGATGCGAGAGGTATAGGATCAACGGGATTAGGAGACATGAGGGCATGCCAACAAGATATATATAAGAGATGCTATAACAACCTCATGCAACATCATCCTAGTGGATTACTCTCATATATAGTTTGAGTCGACTCTCACCCACAAAAGTGAAGATGGATCTTCAACTATAGCACATTTTATCAGTTAGTTGGCACTATCATTTGTATGACATGATACTATCTTGTTTTAATCAATTTTTATAATTTACTACTCTTTATTTATTAATATGTATTATATGCTATTGAATTTCTAGAGATACGTTTTCAATATCCATTGATATTTATACATTTATTTATGGATAAATTAATATTAATGTGTGGGTAAATTAAAATCAATATAAATTAATAATTATATATTTTAAAAAAATATATTACACAAAAAAATAATTGATCAGTAATTTTTTTAATCATTTTCCCTAAAATTATAGGCTATATATATATATATTTTTATAAAAATAGTTGATAAATTAATAAAAAAACGTCTATTAATTAATTAAAATTATCAACCAAAAATATATTTGTATTTACTGACAAAAGAACTAATATTTTTTTAAAATTTACTTGTCAAGTATATATATATATATAGATATATATATAATCAATGATTTTAAAAAAAATATTGATCATTTGTTTGACAGATAATTTTTTTAAAAAAAATATTAAGTTTTTTTTTACTATAATATAATATTTATTATTCATGGATTATCAACCCATTAAATTTTCTGACTAGTAATCTATATTTATAGGTCAAAATAAAAAAATATTGGTCATTTTTTTATTATTTTTTAGCTTGTAATTCGTGATCTTAAAAAAGTCTCCCATTAAAGAACATATCTTATTACGAGAGCCATATCTTACAAAAGATTATGCCAATTAATGAATTAAATAATAAAAAAAATAAAACAATCAAATTATTTTTTAATTTCAGATTTGCTAAATGAAAAAACATAAATACTTTTAAGGTGGAGCTAGTCTATCCCGTTGGAGTATTATCCTGGCTCTGCCTCCGTGATTATCGCTTCAGATTAAAATATAAAATTGACTCATTTATAATCAGCTGTTTTAAGCAATCCACATGATAAATGTTGTTCTGGGAACCAGACAAGTGAAATTCTTAACCCATGCATCTTCTTGTCCATATTCCTATTTCGGCGTTCAGTACTCATTTTATAATCTTATTTGTGGTTTATTCTTCTATACCTAATCACAGACTGGGAAGAAGGAATCATTAATTGTCACTCACAAAGAATGGTGCTTGTAACGGTTCTGGCAGCAGCTGCTCCTTGGTCCTTCAATTCCAGCCTTGCGTACAGTGACTTTGGTACATGGTTCCAAATAATTGACGTGCAATGCGAACAACCAATGACGGTGGTAACTGGTAAATTAAATCAGTAGATCGCTATATAATGGATCGGTCTACGTGATAAAGAACACTGGTAGGAGAGAAATTAGAAATGGGTTTCCAAATTGAGAAGATATGGATGGCCATAATGGTGGTGGCCATTTGCCTGAGCAACGGGAGAGTAGAAGCCCATCTCGAAGTCGGATTCTACTCCGGCAGCTGCCCCACGGCTGAGCTCATTGTCAGGGAGGAGGTTGAGAAGGCTCTCACCGAAGACCAAGGCCTCGGCGCAGACCTTCTTAGAATGTTCTTTCATGACTGCTTCACAAATGTGAGTGGCGCACAACGTACCTCTAACACCGTACCTACTGTTCCATTAAGTTTGCATGAACATCAATGTGTGTGTTTTTGTGGCAACTTGATCGATCTAGGGTTGTGATGCTTCGATTCTTCTTGATTCGACGGAGAACAACACCGCGGAGAAGGATGCGAAGGTCAACCTCACCCTCGAGGGATTTGAGATCATCGACCACATGAAGGAGAGGCTGGAGGCGGTGTGCAAAGGAGTCGTCTCCTGTGCTGACATTCTTGCTTTTGCTGCAAGAGATAGCGTGGTTCATGTAATCACCCTTATCGATACGATGCGTACCTTCTTGAATTTTATATATTCTCATTAAATATGTATTAAGCTTTATTAAATAATGGAACAGTACGGAGGAGTTCACTTCAAAGTCGCAGGAGGAAGAAGGGACGGAAGAGTGTCCAGCTCAGCTGATGCAAGCATTCTCCCTTCATCGGATCACAACCTTAGCCATCTCACTAAATTATTTATCTCGAGAGGATTGAGCCAAAGTGACATGATTATTCTCTCAGGTTCCAACGTATACTAAACTATATAACAAATTGTTTGATCATTGTAAAATTACTTCAATATGAAGCAAACTGTAATGTGTAGATCGTACAGCTATGCATTAACACTAATTAAAACACGGCCTAAATTATGATTTGATGCAGGGGCGCACACAGTAGGCATCGCCCACTGCGACGCCTTCGCCGAGCGGCTCTACGATGTACACGCCGATGGATACGAGGCGATGGACGAGAAGTACGCAGCTCATCTGCGGCAGCAATGCCCACCGGGAAGCAACAACACGGTGGTGTTGAACCCGCACAGCCCATACGTTTTCGACAACCGCTACTACAAGAACCTGCTCAGCCGCCATGGCCTCTTGGTCTCCGACAGAACCCTCCTCTCTACACACGGCACCATGACGCAAGTCAAGCGCTACGCCTCCAACTACAAGCGCTTCCAGCGCAAGTTCGCCGACGCCATGTTCAAGCTCGGCGAAATGGACGTCCTAACTGGCGCCGATGGCGAGATCCGAGCCAATTGCAGAGCCATCAACTAATCGTGACAGTGAATTAAAAAATTCCATGATTTAAGCTGCTCAGACAGTTATCCTTCCTTTTCAGTATATGGTGTTGTTTTATGTGTTCTATATAAAATTGTGCCGTGCATGCCCGAATCCATGAATACATGTCAGAGAATGTTTCCGAATTCCAACATTTAATGTTTGTGTGTTAAACATTGTTACGGTGTTTTGCAAAATTTGTCGTGTTTGACTGTTTGTGTGTTAAACATTTTTATGGTGTTTTGCAAAATTTGTCGTGTTTGACTGTTTGTGTGTTAAACATTTTTATGGTGTTTTGCAAAATTTGTCGTGTAATATTAATTATTTTGGACTAATTGTCGTACACGCGTCAGGATAAGGTACGAGTGATGTAGAACAAGTGCCAATGGGAGGCTGTTGGCCTTCCCATGTGATTATATTCCCTGTATCAAACTGATTTGTTTTTTTATAAAATTATGGAAAATTAAATCGTAAATGATGATTTGCTTACTAGAATTTTATGAGGTCGAAATTCTGTGGACCTCACTTTCAAAATAATAAGTTAGTTACAATATTTATGTTGGTATGGTCAAGTAGTAGTTTAAAGTGCTATCGCGACAAAATTGATTCACCGTAGAATATATGCCAATTAATCCAATTAAATTGTTAGCTAACATATCACAATCAATCTGTGTTAAATCAGTTGCACGTGTAAGAAACTGACAGTACTTATGTTGGTATGCCTGTTGTCATTGTCATCTCCTACTGTTGCTATGAATTTCGACGTCGATATATATTTTCTGTCGATTTCGGCATCGACATTATTTTCTACCGACTTCGACGCCGACACTAGTTTCTGCCGATTTTGGCACCGATGTCCTATGCTGTTAATTTCGACGTCGACGCTCTTTTCTACCGATTTCGGTGTTGAAGCCCTAAGTTGTCGATTCTGACACTGACGCCCTTTTCTATTGATTTTGACACCGACACCCTGTGCTACTGATTTTTATATTTGACATCTTTTTCTGCCTCAGATTCTTTGTGTGATCACGGGTCATCCTGACATCAGTTTTTTGCGGATCATACAAATGTGTATCCTTACAGTTTGGTTATTTTGAGAATTATTTGTTCTGTCATCATGCCTGGTCGTGCAAATGCTTCATGGAAATCGAATTCATATATGTTTGAGCAGTTTCAACAGTTCCTTGCTTCACATCCCTCTGCCATGTCAGCTTCCTCTCATATATGTTTGTCGTCGTCTGGTATTTCAGGTATATCTTCATCCTTGTGGATTTTGGACTCTGGTGCCTCCCATCATATGTCATCCAATTTGTTATCGTTTATTTTTTTTCTCCCAGTTTATCTATATCTATTGTGACTGCTGATGGTACTCCTATGTCATTAGTAGGTGTTGGTTCAATTGTTACATCTTATTTATCTCTTACTAATGTTTATTATATTTCGAATCTTACTTTAAATTTTATTTCAGTTAGTTAATTATGTGAGTCTGGATACCTAGTTTCTTTTACTTCATTCAATTGTTATGTTCAGGATCTGTAATCTCAGAGGATGATTGGGGCATGCCATAAGCAAGGAGGACTCTATGTTTTAGATCAACTCAAATTACCAGAAGTTGTAGCTTCGAGTATGGATTTATCGTCTTTTCATCTGAATCGTTCATCTTCTGATTTTTATTTGTGGCACTCTCGCTTAGGTCATGTTTCAACGCCTCGTTTGTAGTTTTTAGCTTTTATAGGAGCATTAGGACCTTTAAAAAATTCTGATATTTCTGATTATAGTGGTTGTAAACTGGCCAAATTTTCTGCCTTACCATTTTTTAAAAGTCTTTCTTTTTCTTCTGCTCCATTTGATCTTATCCATTCTGATGTGTGGGGACCCTCTCCTATTCCTACAAAAGGGGGGTCAAGGTATTATGTTTCGTTTATTAATGATTACACTCGTTACTCTTGGGTCTATCTTATGAAACACAGGTCTGATTATCTTACAATTTTCAATAACTTTAGAGCTCTTGTGAAAACTCAACATTCTAGTGTCATAAAGTGTTTTCATTGTGATTTGGGGGGTGAATACACTTCAAATCAATTTTTACATTTACTTGCTTCTGATGGTACTATTCATCAAACCTCGTATACAGATACTCCTGAACAAAATGGCGTGGTTGAACGAAAACATAGATATCTTGTTGAAACAACCCGTTCATTTTTATTATCTGCTAGGGCTTTTAGTAACTTTTGGGGAGAAGCAATCCTTTGTAACGCCCCGCCCTTCCCCGCCACTCAGGAAGGGGGGAGAAAGGACGGGGGTTACTTGCAAACATACATACATGGCAGCGGAGGTAAATAATGTTATTTTTTTAAAACAAATTAAACTAACTTAAGCATACAATCATGTTGTCATAGAAACATGCTCATTATCATAGGATCATATATCCAATATATCATGTTAACATTCATAACTTGATCTAACATTTACTACTTACTACATAATGCATAGCATTTTACTTGAACTAAGCATACTATTAGAGATCATCAAAACATAAGTTCATAGTGAGTAGACATCAATAAATATCATCAATCATACGTAAAGTTTTAGAACATAGAAACATTAAGCAGATTTATTCCACCATGCCATTGCCACACACATTCTTGCCCTTCCTGCTGCTCCCTTTTAATTCAACCATTCATTTCCTTTGTCTGTAGTACAAGGGAAATTAAACTATAAGCACATAGGCTTAGTAAGATTCTTTCCTACTCACAAAACATGAATCATGCATCTAAACATAAAGTGGTAACATGTTCATTTAACCAACATCTAGATATAAATCTGCATACTAGCATAAAGTAGAGTCATACTCATGTAAGTAAATCATAACATAGCATGTGAGAGTTCATACACAAAGTAATAACATGATCATCTAGGCATCATAAATTTATTTTTCAAAAAGGAACATCTTACTAAAACATAAAGGAAACATTTAGCATGAATAAGCATATGCAAGATGTCCTTTGAAAACATGCATCATGAATGAGTATATGCAAGATGTCCTTTGAAAACATATATATCATATAAATACTTAAACATAATCTCATCATGAGGGCTCGGCTTTGTACCACATACATACATAAATGCGCGCATCCTAAGTAGATCCAAGGTAGCAAATCTTGAACCTACTAGGAACTAGGCCCGTTTCATAGACCATCGACCTTGGGACAACTTAGGAGCCCATCCCTTTTACTAGGCCCGTTTCATAGACCATCGACCTAGGGGCAACTTAGGAGTCCATCCCTGATACAAGCCATACAAAGTAAAATAACATATCATGTTTCATATCATACCATATCATAGCATATCATGTTCTTGTCCTATCATGGGATATCATATTTCTTGTCATATCATGAAGAGTGCTCTTAGTCCCAACTTAAGGGAAGCATCTCTTAGGCTTTTCATCATACATAAGCCTTGCATAACATAGTAGCATAAAGTGCACATAACACATAGCATTTCTTAGAGAAAACATACATGATGACATAAGTGCACATAACAAATAGCATGATGGCATAAATCCATATCACATCATAAGAAATCATTAGCATATATGATTGGGGTTTTGATCTTCCTATAACCCTAAATCTTAACCTAGCCGAAACTTAGAGGTAGGATTCTAGGTTTTATTTTTAACCCCACATGAAGCATGGAAAACTTAAACTAACCATATATCAAGAATCATACATCATGAGAAAATATAAACATGCATAGTTAGGTTCAAAACTTTTCCCTAAACCTTCCATTTAATCTTGGCCGAACCCTAAAGGTAAGGATCTTAAACTTTGACTACCACAAAAAGCATGAAAACTTAAACTAACCATAGACAAGGGATCATACATCATGATGGAGCATAAACAAGCATGATTAGATTTCAAAACCTTGCTCTAAGCCTTATGTTCATCCTTGCCCGAAACCTAAGGTAAGGTCCTAAGTTTTGTTTATACAACATGTAGCATGAAAACTTAACTAACAACATATAATAGATCATACATTATGAAGGAGCATAAACAAGCATGATTAGATTTCAAAACCTTGCTCTAAACCTTATGTTCATCCTTGGCCAAAACCTAAGGTAAGCTCCTAAGTTTTGTTTATACAACATGTAGCATGCAAACTTAACTAACAACATATAATAGATCATACATCATGAAGGAGCATAAACAAGCATGATTAGATTTCAAAACCTTGCTCTAAGCTTTATGTTCATCCTTGGCCGAAACCTAAGGTAAGGTTCTAAGTTTTGTTTATACAACATGTAACATGAAAACTTAACTAACAACATATAATAGATCATACATCATGAAGGAGCATAAACAAGCATGATTATATTTCAAAACCTTACTCTAAACCTTATGTTCATCCTTGGCCGAAACCTAAGGTAAGGTTCTAGACTTTTTGTTACAACATGAAGCATAAATTGTAAACTTGACAACCATAAGTGATCACAACTCCTTATCTTGGCCGAAACTTGCAAGGAAATCCCTAAGTTCTTCAAACAACTTTTAAACATAAAGCGTACAAGAACTACTTGTACTGTAGGTGAGGGAATACTTACATCCTCTCGCTTAACTTTTCTAAGAGAATACCCTTTGCTTCTTATAACTTTTTCCTAGAAGAATTTCTTTGGCTTGGTTTCGGCAATGGTGAGGATGAGGCTTTGGTTTTTCGATGGAGAGAAGAAGGAAGGAAGAAAAGAGAAGAAAATGAAGTTCTCTTTCCCTTTTTCTTATTTATGTTGAATGAAGGAAGAAGGCAAATTCATCTTTTTCCATTAGGGAGGAAGAAGACAACTCCAACTTTTCCTTCTAAGTCTCCTTCTAAATGAAAGGCCTTCACCTTAACTACAATTCCCCTTCTTTTCCTAACAGCACACCCCTGCTGGGGCTACTGGTTATCACATACATGCATCTAACACAAAGTCCAAGATTCAAACCTTAGTCATGCCTCTTTTTGGTTCTATTTTTCTTTTATTTTGGAAAAATCCACATAAGGCCTATTTTAATCATGGTAAAATTCATAAAATTACTAGGGATCCTATGGGTGTTACATCCTTACTGCTGCTCATGTCATTAATAGAATTCCAACCTCACACAATTCAGATTTGTCACCTTTTGAAAAATTGTATGGGTATGCTCCTATCTATTCCTCTTTGCGTGTTTTTGGTTGTACATGTTTTGTCCTTCATCCACATGCAGAGCGTAACAAGTTATCCTCTCAGTCTGCTCTTTGTGTCTTTCTGAGTTATGGTGTTAGTCAAAAAGGATATCGTTTCTTTGATTCTGTTAGTCAAAAATTATATGTCTCTCATCATGTTGTGTTTCTTGAGCATATTTCATTCTTTTGTATTCCGGCTAGTTCACATAATATGACAAAGTCATATCTGCTTTGCATTGATCCTTTCAATACTGATATTGAGGAAGATTCACCTACAAATCCTACTGGTAGTTCAACTGAATCTGGTACTTTGGTTCCCGAGATATCCGCTCCACATGTTCCTCCTTCTGCCACTACCCAATTATCTCCTGAGATTGCAGATGATCCTTCTCTCCACCATCGTCAATCCACTCGTGTTCGTAAGTCCACTAAACTACTAGATTTTGCTCACTCTTGTTATTCTCGTTCTTTTGCTTCATTTGTTGCATCTATTCATTGTCTTTCTGAGCCTGAATCCTATAGAAAAGCTATTTGTAACCCACTTTGGCAGAGTGTTATGGCTGAGGAACTAACTACTTTGTATTAGAGTCATACATGGGATTTGGTTCCATTGCCACCAAGAAAATATACTATTAGTTCTCATTGGGTATATAAGATCAAGACTAAATCTGATGGATCTATCAAATGATACAAAGCTTGTCTTGTTGCTAATGGTTATTCTCAAGAGTATAACATGGATTATGAAGAAACATTTGCTCTTGTTGTAAAAATAACAACTGTTCGTACTCTGATTGTTGTTGCTTCTGTTTGTCGATGGAGAATATCTCAAATGGATATCAAGAATGCATTTCTAAATAGTGATCTTCATGAAGAAGTTTATATGACACATTCTCCTGGTATTTCACACAAACCTGGTGAAGTTTGCAGGCTTCGTAAAGCGCTTTATGGTCTCAAACAAGTACCTCATGCTTGGTTTGAGAAGTTCTCTACAGTGATTACTTCGTTTGATTTTCATCCCAGTAATCATCATTCAGCATTGTTTGTCAGATATACGAGTGCAGGTCGTATTCTTTTATCATTATATGTTGATGACATGATTATTACTGGTGATGATTTTGATGGAATTGCTTCCTTGAAGTTTGAGTTGGCTTATTATTTTGCTATGAAAGACTTGGGTATACTACGCTACTTTCTGGGCATTGTGGTTGCTTATTCCCCGAAAGGTTATCTTTTATCTCAGTCAAAGTATATATCTGATCTGTTTGAGCGTGCTCATCTTACTAATAATAGAGTTGTTGATACTCCTATTGAGACTAATGCTCGATATTCTCCATCTGATGGCTCACCTTTGCCGGATCCTAGTTTGTACAAAACTATTATTGGAAGATTGGTTTATCTCACCATGACTCATCCAGATATTGCGTATGCTGTTCATGTGGTTAGTTAATTTGTTGCTGCACAAACTACAGTTCATTGGACTGCTATTCTTCGTATTCTCAGATATCTTCGGGGCACTCAATTTCAAAGCCTTTTATTTTCTTCTACTTCATCTCTTGTGATGCATGCATACTCTGATGCGGATTGGGCTGATGATCCTACGGATCATAAATCTACCACTGGCTTTTGCATTTTTCTTGGTGATTCCCTCATTTCTTGGAAGAGTAAAAAGCAAGATGTTATTTCTAGATCTTCCACAGAAGCTGAGTATCATGCCATGACCTCAACTACTTGTGAGATAGTTTGGTTGCGTTGGTTGCTTGCGGATATGGGTGTCTCTCTTCACCAACCTACTCCGTTATATTGTGATAATTAGAGTGTTATTCAAATTACACGCAATTTAGTTTTTTATGAGCGGACGAAACATATTGAAATTGATTGTCACATTACTCATCATCATCTTTAGATTGACACCATCACATTACCTTTTGTTCCTTCAACGTTACAGATTGTTGATATATTTACGAAAGCACATTCTGCTTCACGTTTTCATTTTTTATTTGACAAACTCTCAGTGCTTCTAGCTGTAGCATCGTGAGTTTGAGGGAGGATGTTAGATTATATATTTATTTGTTTATAGCTTTTAGGGAAATTTGGACTTTTCCTTTTTTTTATAGAGTTTAGGGTTTCTTAACTTAACTATATAAGACCTTATATTTTGTATCAATTTTAAGATCCAATAAGATGGTTAGTTTTTGTTTCCCTTAATTTCTACAACCAGAAATGTATTAGATGGAGGCACAATCTTGTACTGCATACATTTGGTAAGAATGTTGGGAGTTGTTTTACTCACTTGCCATTAAGAACTCCTCTAATTCCAAACCAAGAGCATCGAGAAATAGCTATTGCTCATGTTGGCAATCACTTTGTGTAAGTTTTCTTATATCCTCATTATCCTGTACCCCTCATTCCAATGTGGTGGTGGCAACATTCATCATACGAAGCTAAAGAATGGGCTACTTATTATAGGGCACTTGTTCATTTATGGTACAAAGTAATATATATACCACCAAACGCGTCGGGAGCAGAATTTAAAAGTAATATTGATTAAAATTTCTATTTATATATATTTTTATGTATTTTTTTAATTATTACATATACTTTTCATTTGGAAAAAATGTTTATTTAAAAACTATAAATATGTTTACCATTTCTTGTTAGTATTTTTGTTAGTTTTATATATATAATTTTTATTTTGATCCATATTTTTAAATTTTTTACAAATAATAACTCCTAAAATCTATAAAATAATAAGTAAAAATTACAAACATATAATAAAAAAATTATTCAAAAAGAATACAACTAATATAAAAATTAATAAAAAATGATTAAAAAAAATAAAGCCAATAAAAATAAAAATAAAACAAAACTAAAAAAAAATGTGGGCAGGAGAAGGGTAAAAAAGTAATGTGGAACCGGGAGGAGGGTATCAAGGTGGTGGGAAAAGTAGTTCTCTTTTGCTGCAACTGATATATAATTTGTATCTTGTTGAGTTTTATCAATTTAATATTTAGTTTGAGGCAAGTCTTACATTCAGTTGCTAACCTCTTGATCATGAATAAATAACCATTTCAATGACTTAATTATAGTTTTAATAAGTTTTGATTAAATAGGGAGATAGAAAAATTATTTTAGAAGTAGATCATTGTAAAATAATTTTTTATGTAAATAAGAAATTAATATCCAACCATAAATTTTTATCTTTAGTGTGTTGGATTTCAATGGATGGACGGTGTTGATCTAATAGGGTTAGATAATCGACTTGATAATGAGTCGATAGTTCGATACAGTGGAGATTGGTATGATAACGTGGACATGGTCTCATTTATTGTCTCCACATACTCTTTATGTTATCAAGGCACCCTTTTAGGCAAGTAACCGACGCACCTTTCTGTTAGAACCCCAAGTGGATGAGCTATGATTATTTTGATGTGTTGGCAAATGAGTTTAAATTAGACATTGTTGTTATATTTGATATGTGTATCTAAGAGTGCAGAGACTTAGAAGAATATATAAATACCCGATGGTTCAGGATCCGTTGGAGTATGGAGTGTTGGTGCAATCAACCTTCAGCGTTTTAATATTTGTTTGACAATATATTTAACTAAATCTGATTAAGATTAACCTAGACAAGTGAAGAAGTCTAGTCAAGGTTTATCAGATAACTAGCAAAGTGAGAGGTTTTACTAGTCAGGTCAAGGTTGACTAGATGACAAATAAGAAAACAGTTTAATTAGGTCAAGGTCGACTAGAAGACAAATAAGGAAACAGTTTAATTAGGTCAAGGTTGACCAGATGACTAGTATAGGTAGAAGTCCTGACAGGTCAAGATTGACCATGGCAAAGGAAGAAGTTCTGAAAGATCAAAGTTGACATAGGCTAAGCTAGAAGTTCTAACAAGTCAAGGTAGACCCGACTCCGATTCGAAATTGACGGTTCGACGGTTCAAAACTGACGGTTTGATGGTTTGGAACTGCTTGTTCTACAGTTCCTGGTGTAAGTACTATTGGAGAAGGAAGGTGAGAAAGTGCCCCTTCCCCTTCCTCTTCCAATCCAATCACCTTCCTCCATAAATGAAGGAAGGGGAAGAGACCTTCTACACCTATATATAAGGTCGTCCCAGCAACCTAAAGTCTAGAGGAGCATAAGAGAGAAATGAAGAGGGGGCTTGCTATGTGCGAGTTTTGTGCAAAGTCAAAGAGAATGGGTTCGTCCCATACTAAAGGTCTCTGTGCAAGGTTCGTCCATGTGCACAAGATTGAAAGAGACATGAAGAACATTCAAGATTGGTTTGTCTAATCTTGAAAGAGGAATTTGGTTTGTGAACCATGAAGAGCTTTTCGATTTATTCGTGATTGCTCTTTCGACAACAAGTCCAAAGATTATATTCTGTCATCGATTGCGGATCTACGAGAGATCACTGTAAGTGTTTACAATGATCATGTTTACTATTTCTCATACTTAGAACTATCAACAATGGTATCAGAGCGATGCCTAAGCATGAATCACTTCTCTTCGTCGAAATGAAAACCTCTCTACCGTCGTCGCCAGGCAAGATCACGATTGGGTTGCGATCTGCCGTTGTTGTCGAGTCCCAAGAGGTTGTTGGCTATCGTCTTTAGTGGCCGGAGAGTGCCAATGACCATGTTGGTAAGCTGACTATCGAAGGTAACGACAATTACATTTGTCGTGGCAGAAGAAGAGAGTGTCATGATCGCGACAAAGAAGAGAAGAAGCAGTGTAATTGATTAACTAATCAATTAAAGTAGATCTTAATTGATTTAAAGTCTGTGTAATTGATTAAACTAACAAAGCATAGTGAATCTGTGTAATCAATTAGAGTAATCAATTCAAATAGTTTTTTAATCGATTGAGATAATCGATTAAACAAAGATGAACAATATGAATTACTGTTCATTCGTCAACACTGTTTAAAAATGATTGTTTTAATCAATTAAGATTTCATGCATGAACAATATATTATGCTTATCATGCGTGAACCGATTGCTCACTATTTAATCAATTGAAATTGATTAATCAAAGTTCAATTAATTGAAATTGGACTATATCGGCTTGATCCCAGATCTGGTTCAAATCATTGGTTGGTTTAACCAGACCAGTTTAATTCAATAATACCTAGATCGAGTTTAAATCATTCGTTGGTTTAATTAATTTGGTTTATTATTGAATTAATTGGGATGATTTTGATTACATAAGTTGGTTTAACCAAAATGATTAGATTTGTTTTAATGGGACAGACTTAATCCAATGAGCATTGGATTGATCAAATGGACCTGAGTTTGATCAATAATCTGAGATTGACTTAAATGGACTTAGATTAACAGAACAAAGGTAAGAAATCCCAGTCCAGTTAACTAATGAGGACATTGGACAGAGCTCAGGATCTGGATTCTCAATCAACCGATCAAATGGATCAGTCGATTTAGACTCCTGAAAATAAAAAAGATTTGTTTTTCTTGATTAATAATGTTGGTTTCATGCCTATATAAATTAAATTAAGCTAGTTTTGTACTGATTAGTTGGTTTTGTACTAATTTATTTAATTTTAATTTAAAGTTGGCACGGATGATTACCAATCTTGGAAACTCAAATAAGAAGAGTTTCTAATCATGGATAATTACAGGATCTAGGCGTTGATTCGTTCACTGCCGGAGAATCTTAAGGTGGTATCACACTAGATATGAAGGCTCTCCGAAGGGAGAACCTTATATATGCATAGTTATGTGTGGAACTACTTCACCATAAGTTCCTAGAGGAGGATCCTGAAGAATCTAAAGAGGATTCTGAATAAGTTTCGATGATAGGTCAAATTGAAAATCTTGAAGTTGGTCTATCAGAGATTGCCTCAAATGAGTCCAGGTTGAAGAGGATTATGTTAGCCACTGCACTAGTATCTATCCTAGTGGGAATAGTGTAAGTCTATCTAGTTTGTAAGAGTTCTGTTATTGTTACTGTCATTGTGTATGAACAGTATTAGTCCATTTAGTTCATGTATGTTTGTTATATGTTAACAATATGCGACATGTTTATATGAATGATATGTTCATTCATATGCTGATTACTTCATGATACATGAAAAATGATTAATTCATTTTATTAAATGATTAGTTCATTTAATTAAATAAATCATAATAGAACGATGATTAGTTCATTTGTTGGTGTAACGCCCGAAAATTCTCAAACTTGCATTAGAATTTTTCTAAGATTTTTCTGGAATTTTTAGATATTTTTTCGGAATTTTCCGAGTAGAGGAAGTAGCAAAAATAATTAGAAGAATAAAAAGGCTTAAGCGGGAATCGAACCCGGGACCTCTCGGGTCCGCTAAACCTTTAGTTAGCCTTAGTAACCGATGAACCCAGTAGGGCCGTGCTGAGAGAAAGGAGAATCAAATATATTTATAATTGAGTTGGGCCAAGATACCCACTTAATATAAATAGGAAACTTAAAGAGGGTTTGGTTTATTTTATTTTGGTTCGGCACATCCTTCTCCACCGAAACCCTCTCACGCCACCTCTCCCGTTTCCTCCTCCTTCTTTCGGCGCCACACCAAGGAAGACCTAGGGTTCTTTCTCTAGGGCCCCAAGGACACTTTCCGGACACGATTTCGACACGAGGGCGCACTCCTTCGCGAGAGGAACGCATAGACGCGAGAAGTCTCTCGAAAGGGGCACCTCCATCGGAATTTCTAGCAATTAGACTTGTAAGGAATTTAGCGCACAAAGTAAGAAACCCCTCACCTACAGTATAATAGCTACCGTTTGATTTTCTGTGCATTAGTTTAGTTATATGCGTATGTTTTCGACACATAGGGTGTATTTAACCCTCCTCGCAGGTTTAGGGATTTAGTGAGTACCTTTAGATGGGTCGGACACGTCTTTTCTCCTTCAGTTGGAGATTTAGATGCTGTTGGGTGCCTAATGGTAGTCTCCCTAATAGAGAAGGGAGTTAAAGCACACTAAGTGTTCGATTAAATAACCAGCTTAGAGAAAGAATGCAACTTAGGCATTTTTATTAGCACAGTTGAATGCATTGAAGCATCTAAATTGGTAAATCAGTTTATTCTAGCTTATATGGGACTACGGTCCAATGGGTGAGCTCCCACAGTCGCCTCTAGGTTCAGACAACCTAGCTTTAGGTTCAGATAACCTAGAAACAGCAATTTAGAACAGTTTAGCTATACTCAGTATTTTACTTTTCAGTTGGCACTGTACTGGATTAGATATCCATTGGGCTGGGCTCCCATAGTCGGTCCCTAGGTTTAGATAACCTAGTAGCTCTACTAAATTCGGGACTTGCAACCCCGGGTCTAGTTAGAGATGCGCGCATAGCACGTACAGTTGTCGGGCCCATCAGCAGCAAGTTTAGTATTTTCACTTATTATATGTATATGGTTTTCAACCTTTCATAAAGTAGTTCGTGAATTCAGTACAGTTCTAGCAGTAGCTCAGTATTAGCGTAACTCAGTTCTTAGTATCAGCTTAGTTTTTTTCCTGTGAATATGCATGATGACTTTATGCTCAGCTTTAGATATGCCATGATTGTATGCTTCTATGCCATGCCATGCTTAGTTTATTCAGTATATCCAGCATATGTTTTAAACAGCATGATTTGAAATCATATTTGCATCGTTGCATATTTTTGTGAGGTAGATGGTTTCTTACTAAGCTTTTTAGCTTATAGATACTACTTTTCTTATACTGCAGATAAAGGTAAAGGAAAAGTGGAGGCTGGAGGTCAATGCAGATCAAGATGTGTGTGGTAGGAACTGGAATAAAAGATTCTAAGGGATTTTAGCAAGTTTTACTTAAGCATCAGAACTTTACAGTATTTTGTTATTTGCACTCTAGTTGTTAATCACTATGAATTAGTTAGCTATACACTCTATTATGCTTAGAACCCTTCTCTTATGATGTGAGAATGTTAGTTTCCATTGTTAGAGTGTTTCCTAGCCTTGTTAGAATTGTTGTGTGAGGTTTTGGCACGCCAAAGTGCTGAAATCAGAGTCCCCGGACGAAATCAGAACTCTGATCGGTCTCCAGACCAATCAGAGCCTGGGCAGTACCACTGGATCGGTCAGCCGACCGATCTAGACAGATACAGTATGCTACTGTATCCTCCTGGATCGGTCAGTCGACCGATCCAGCACGATACAGTAGCGTTCCAGGAGAGCTTCAGGTGCCTGGATCATTCAGTCGACCGATCCAGACATACCTGGATCGGTCTGCTGACCGATCCAGCCACACCTGGATTGGTCAGCCGACCGATCCAGTTGGGAACAGAACGACCGCAGCACCGATCGATCTATGGATCGATCGGCAGGTCCGTGGGTAGTTGGGAAGTTTAGTTCTAGTCCCTAGTTCAGTTGGGATGTCCAGTTTCCCCTCCTTAGCATGTGTACACCAGCAAGGAAGGTCCTTAGACCTTTCTTACCAGTTGTATCCGTCCTTAGTAGAGTAAATTTTTAATTAGCCCAGTTTTCCGCACAGTATGGTTTAGCATAATTGTAGCGACCGGCCTTACAGCCAGTACCCAGAAGGTGGGTCGTTACAGAGTGGTATCAGAGCAGTGTTCCATACTTCCTACACACACATCTGCATTGAACCTACAGCTTCCAAGTAAGAATACCTCTACTTTATTTATGCTCCTTGTTTTGGTTATTACAGTTCATGTTTATATGCTTACTGTTTGTTAGTATGTGATATTTTTAAACATGATATCAGTAGTTATATAACTGTGATTACCTTAGTTATGTTATGTTCTCTATGTCTTTAGAAATGGCACGAGGACGCCCAGCTAGAAGGGCACTAGCTACTGAGCCCCAGCAAGAGGCATACAGCATTAGTGGCTCAGTTACAGCAACAGCTAGCTGAACAGCAACAGGAAATAGCCACCTTAAAGGCTAATCAGCAGAATACCCCCACAGTCACCCCAGAACCGAATTTGACGACTCCGGTAGTCTTAGAGGTTCCACCAGCTCAGCCTACAGCACCAGCACCAGTGCCAGCACCAGTAGTCCCAGCAGCTGAGCCAAGAAAGGAAGCCTATCTGATCCAGTGGCAGCGGGTCAAGCCAGAGAACTTCTCAGGTACTAGTGAACCATGGGATGCACAAGCCTGGTTCAAAACACTGGAGAGCACGATGGAGCTTCTGGACTGGCCAGAACATGAGAAGGTGAAGTGTGCCTCCTTCTGCCTGACAGGAGATGCAGTGAGAATCAGAACGAAGCGCCCAGTGAACCAGATGTCATGGGCTGACTTCGAGAAGGAGTTCTTCGAGGAGTTCTTTCACGTACGGGTTACAAACCGTCACTACGACGAGTTCACCGAGTTTCGTCAGGGCAACCTTTCAGTTGAGGAAGCCGTGAAGAAATTCAATAGGTTGGCTCGTCTATGCCCAGAGCTAGTCAGCACAGAGAAGGAACGAATCCGGTTGATGCTCAAGATGCTGAGGCCAGAGATAGCAGTGAACGTGGCTGGTGGCATACATAGGCCACAAACCACAGAGGAGTTAGTGAGCAGTGCCTTGACCACAGAGCATTACCAGAACAGCATAAAGCAGCAGAAGCAGGTCTCCTCAGAGTCCAAAAGCCAAGGAAACTCTCACACTCAGAAACAGCAAGGCCACAGCTCTAACTGGAAAGGGAACTCCAACAGCAAGCGCAAATCAGGAAGTGACCCAAAAGGAGGACCATTTAGCAAGCGACCCAGTTATCCAAAGTGTGCTACTTGTGGGAAATTCCACCCAGGGGTTTGTCGCAAGGGCACACGAGGATGCTTTGAATGTGGACAAGAAGCAGTGCCCGAACAAGACCGGTCTTCCTCAGCCACAGCAGATTCAGTATGCAGGCCAGCCAGCTCAGTTATATCAGATGCAGGCCGCTCTAGAAGGTCCACTTATCAGCCAGGGCAGATTAGAAGCCCCTCCAGCTATGGCAAATGCGAGGATCTACTCACTCACCAGAGAGGACGTAGCCAATGCCTCGACAGTTGTCACAGGTCAGATTAGCATTTTTCAGTATAGTGCTACTGTTCTATTTGATACTGGGGCAACCCATTCATATATAGCCAGGGTGTTCTCCGAAAAATTAGAAATACCCTCAGAGGTACTCAACGGTCCGTTTCTGACGACACTACCTTCAGGAGAGATCATGGCATCCACGCACTGGCTCAGAGCAGTGCCGGTCATTATAGCAGACAGAGAATTCTTTTGTGATCTGATAGTACTAGAAATGACCGACTATGACGTTATCTTCGGAATGGACTTTCTGATTAGATACGGTGCTACCATAGAGTGCCGTAAACAGAAGGTCATCTTCCAACCTGAGGCGGCAGTGCAATTTGAATACAGCGGGGAACCAAAGAGAAAGGCTAAGAAGTTTCTCTCAGCTATGAAAGCACAGAAGCTACTGGATTCAGGATGTACAGGATTCCTAGCACACGTAGTCAACGCCAGCCAGGACAAGAACCAACAGCTAGCAGAGGTTCGAGTCGTATGTGACTACCCAGCAGTCTTCCCTGAAGAGTTACCAGGCTTAGCACCAGACAGGGAGATTGACTTTGAGATAGAGCTCATTCCTGGTACAAATCCTATCTCCAAAGCGCCTTATCACATGGCTCCAGCAGAACTGAAGGAACTCCAGGAGCAACTACAGGAGCTGCTTGACAAGGGTTTCATACGCCCGAGTCACTCACCATGGGGAGCGCCTGTATTGTTCGTGAAGAAGAAGGATGGAAGCATGCGACTGTGCATAGACTACAGATCACTGAACCAAGTCACAATCAAGAACAGGTATCCCCTTCCCAGAATCGATGACCTGTTTGACCAGCTGAAGGGAGCAGCAGTGTTCTCTAAGATAGATCTTAGATCAGGTTATCATCAGGTGAAGGTTAAAGAAGGGGATATACCCAAGACAGCGTTCAGAACCAGATACGGACACTACGAGTTCGTAGTCGTATGTGACTAATGCTCCAGCATTCATGGATCTCATGAAGAGTATTCAGGGAGTATTTAGATAAGTTTGTTATTGTGTTTATCGATGACATTCTTATCTACTCGGAAACTCAGGAAGAACACTCGAGCACCGAAACTAGTATTGCAGAACCAGCTATACGCCAAGTTCACGAAATGTGAATTTTGGCTAGATCAGGTGTCCTTCCTGGGTCACATCATCTCAAAGGATGGTGTCATGGTAGACCCCAGCAAAATAGAAGCAGTAAGTAACTGGAAGAGACCGAAGAACGCCAGTGAAATCAGAAGCTTTCTGGGATTAGCAGGTTATTACAGAAAGTTTGTAGAGGACTTCTCTGGATAGCCTCCCCACCGGCGGCTCTTACCAGAAAGAACAATGGATAGAGGACTATGAGAACAGCTTCAGCGAGCTAAAAAGGAGATTGACCAGTGCTCCCATTTTGGCTCTACCAGACAACACCAGCAACTTTGACATCTATAGTGATGCCTCTAAGTTGGGACTAGGAGCAGTGCTGATGCAAAATGGCAAGGTGATCGCCTATGCCTCCAGACAACTCAAGGATTATGAGAAGAATTACCCTACTCATGACCTTGAGCTTGCAGCAGTAGTGTTCGCTCTCAAAATTTGGAGACATTACTTATATGGAGCTCGGTCAGAGTGTATACAGATCATCAGAGTCTGAAGGATCTTAACATGCGACAGCGCAGATGGCTTGAGCTGGTCAAAGACTACGATATAGACATCCTCTACCATCCGGGGAAAGCCAATAAGGTAGCCGACGCACTTAGCAGAAAATCCAGTGCTACCTTATTATCTCTTACGATCATGTCACCGCCCCCGAAGGAGATCGTAGATTTCGGTCTAGAACTCATCGTTGGACACCTCTACTATGACCTTAGAGTCTACCTTGCTTGGTGATATTCACCACCAGAGCAGGACCACGAATTGTAAAATCAAGCAAGGGCAGCGTAATCAGAAAGTAGAGAATTCAGAGTGTCCGATAGCGGGGTGTTGTACTTTGGTGACAGACTCTGTGTTCCAGATCAGGAGGAGCTACGGAGACAGATTTTAGATGAGGCTCACAAGACTCCCTATGCGATGCATCCAGGTTCCACCAAAATGTATCAAGACCTAAAGAAACATTTTTGGTGGCCCGGGATGAATCGAGACATCGCCAGATATGTTAGCACCTGCCTCACCTGTCAGAGGGTCAAGGCAGAACATCAGCGACCAGGGGGAGTTCTGCAGCCTATACAGATTCCAGAATGGAAGTGGGAGGATATCTCTATGGATTTCATAGTGGGACTACCCAGAACCACGAATGGTTTTGACGCCATCTGGGTAATAGTCGACAGGTTGACTAAATCAGCCCACTTCTTAGCTATCAAGATATCCTACTCCATGGAGAAGCTAGCTCAGTTGTATCTCCAGGAGATCGTCAGACTTCATGGAGTCCCACGAACCATTATTTCAGACAGAGACAGCAGATTTACATCACACTTCTGGGAGTGTGTACAGTCAGCATTGGGCACGAAGTTAAAGTTCAGCACCGCCTTCCATCCTCAGACAGATGGTCAGACAGAGCGGGTAAATTATGTACTCGAAGATATGCTCCGAGCATGTGCCCTAGATTTCAAAGGAAGTTGGTGCAAATATCTGAGTCTAGCAGAATTTGCATACAACAACAGCTATCAGGCCACTATCGGCATGGCACCTTACGAGGCTCTCTATGGGCGGAGGTGTAGATCTCCAATCTGCTGGTATGAGAGTGGTGAACAGAAGGAACTAGAGCTTCAGACAGATCTAGTCACAGATACCACAGCAGCTATACAGCAGATCCGCCAGAGGATAGGGACAGCTCAGAGCCGCCAGAAAAGCTATGCTGATACGCGGCGCAGACCCTTAGAGTTTTCAGTCGGGGATACAATGTTCCTTAGAGTAGCTCCCATGAAGGGAGTGATGCGTTTTGGGAAGAAGGGCAAGCTTAGTCCCAGATATGTGGGACCATACCTTATCAGTAGAAGAGTGGGCAAGGTAGCATATGAGCTAGAGCTACACCAGGAAATGTCAGCTGTCCACAACGTGTTTCATGTCTCTATGCTGAAGAAGCATACCCCAGATGCCACCCAGGTGATTGAGCCCCGGTCGGTACAGATCCGCGAAGACCTCAGCTATGATAGTCGACCTATTCAGATAATAGATCGAGCAATTAAGAAATTACGGAAGAAGGAAGTACCGTTAGTCAAAGTCATATGGCACAGTCACACAGCAGAAGAGGCAACTTGGGAGACAGAAGCCAGCATGAGACAGAAGCATCCAGAATTGTTCTAAGTTTGAGGACGAACTTTTTATAAGGTATGGGGGATTGTAACGCCCGAAAATTCTCAAACTTGCATTAGAATTTTTCTAAGATTTTTCTGGAATTTTTAGATATTTTTCCGGAATTTTCCGAGTAGCGGAAGTAGCAAAAATAATTAGAAGAATAAAAAGGCTTAAGCGGGAATCGAACCCGGGACCTCTCGGGTCCGCTAAACCTTTAGTTAGCCTTAGTAACCGGTGAACCCAGCAGGGCCGTGCTGAGAGAAAGGAGAATCAAATATATTTATAATTGAGTTGGGCCAAGATACCCACTTAATATAAATAGGAAACTTAAAAAGGGTTTGGTTTATTTTATTTTGGTTCGGCACATCCTTCTCCACCGAAACCCTCTCACGCCACCTCTCCCGTTTCCACCTCCTTCTTTCGGCGCCACACCAAGGAAGACCTAGGGTTCTTTCTCTAGGGCCCCAAGGACACTTTCCGACGACGATTTCGACACGAGGGCGCACTCCTTCGCGAGAGGAACGCATAGACGCGAGAAGTCTCTCGAAAGGGGCACCTCCATCGGAATTTCTAGCGATTAGACTTGTAAGGAATTTAGCGCACAAAGTAAGAAACCCCTCACCTGCAGTATAATAGCTACAGTTTGATTTTCTGTGCATTAGTTTGGTTATATGCGTATGTTTTCGACACATAGGGTGTATTTAACCCTCCTCGCAGGTTTAGGGATTTAGTGAGTACCTTTAGATGGGCCGGACACGTCTTTTCTCCTTCAGTTGGAGGTTTAGATGCTGTTGGGTGCCTAATGATAGTCTCCCTAATAGAGAAGGGAGTTAAAGCACACTAGGTGTTCGATTAAATAACCAGCTTAGAGAAAGAATGCAACTTAGGCATTTTTATTAGCACAGTTGAATGCATTAAAAGCATCTAAATTGGTAAATCGGTTTATTCTAGCTTATATGGGACTACGGTCCAATGGGTGGGCTCCCACAGTCGCCTCTAGGTTCAGACAACCTAGCTCTAGGTTCAGATAACCTAGAAACAGCAATTTAGAACAGTTTAGCTATACTCAGTATTTTACTTTTCAGTTGGCACTGTACTGGATTAGATATCCATTGGGCTGGGCTCCCATAGTCAGTCCCTAGGTTTAGATAACCTAGTAGCTATACTAAATTCGGGACTTGCAACCCCGGGTCTAGTTAGAGATGCGCGCATAGCACGTACAGTTGCCGGGCCCATCAGCAGCATGTTTAGTATTTTCACTTATTATATGTATATGGTTTTCAACCTTTCATAAAGTAGTTCATGAATTCAGTACAGTTCTAGCAGTAGCTCAGTATTAGCGTAACTCAGTTCTTAGTATCAGCTTAGTTTTTTTCCTGTGAATATGCATGATGACTTTATGCTCAGCTTTAGATATGCCATGATTGTAGTTTATTCAGTATATCCAGCATATGTTTTAAACAGCATGATTTGAAATCATATTTGCATCGTTGCATATTTTTGTGAGGTAGATGGTTTCTTACTAAGCTTTTTAGCTTATAGATACTACTTTTCTTATACTGCAGATAAAGGTAAAGGAAAAGTGGACCAGTAGCGGAGGCTGGAGGTCAATGCAGATCAAGATGTGTGTGGCAGGAACTGGAATAAAAGATTCTAAGGGATTTTAGCAAGTTTTACTTAAGCATCAGAACTTTACAGTATTTTGTTATTTGCACTCTAGTTGTTAATCACTATGAATTAGTTAGCTATACACTCTATTATGCTTAGAACCCTTCTCTTATGATGTGAGAATGTTAGTTTCCATTGTTAGAGTGTTTCCTAGCCTTGTTAGAATTGTTGTGTGAGGTTTTGGCACGCCAAATTGCTGAAATCAGAGTCCCCGGACGAAATCAGAACTCTGATCGGTCTGTGCCACTGGATCGGTCAGCCGACCGATCCAGACAGATACAGTATGCTACTGTATCCTCTTGGATCGGTCAGCCGACCGATCCAGCACGATACAGTAGCGTTCCAGGAGATCTTCAGGTGCCTGGATCGGTCAGTCGACCGATCCAGACATACCTGGATCGGTCTACCGACCGATCCAGTTGGGAACAGAACGACCGCAGCACCGATCGATTTGTGGATCGATCGGTAGGTCCGTGGGTAGTTGGGAAGTTTAGTTCTAGTCCCTAGTTCAGTTGGGATGTCCAGTTTCCCCTCCTTAGCATGTGTACACTAGCAAGGAAGGTCTTTAGACCTTTCTTACCAGTTGTATCCGTCCTTAGTAGAGTAAATTTTTAATTAGCCCAGTTTTCCGCACAGTATGGTTTAGCATAATTGTAGCGACCGGCCTTACAGCCAGTACCCAGAAGGTGGGTCGTTACAGTTGGGATGTATGTAATAGTATTGATCAATGTTGATTTGATTGGACCATACAAATAATGTGTGGAAATCTAGTTATCACTTAATTTTGAAAACTAATCAAATTAATATTGAGTCAATCATAAATTACATGCATGTGAATTACACTGAATACTAAATAATATATTTATTTATGTTAGATCATGACAAATAAGAACATCATAGCTAAACTCAATAATAGAGAGAAATTATATGAGAATAACTATAAAATCTGGCAACTTGAGATACAATATGTTCTTGAGGAAAAAGAAATTATTGAGGCTATAAAACAGGTTATGGAAGATCTGAAGATCCCATTACTTAGAACAGACAAGATCTCAATGCCTATAGGACTGTTGGTTGGTCCTAGGAAGATCGTACCGGTTCCACTGTGTAACGACCCGACCCTTTGGCCTCTCGAGTGGCCCTTGTGGCGACCCAACTGGCGACCCTTATGTCGTTGGCCCATTTTGCGACCTCTCATGTCGTCGACCGATGACCCTTTGGCCGTGCCGTTACTCACTAGGACTTTCCACCCCTGGCCATTGGATTTTTGCCTCCCCCGGGATTCGAACTCTAGACCTCTAGGCTTAAGTACTAGAGTTTATGAATCCTGGTAGCCAAGTGAGCGGCGCTCACTTGGCTACCAGGATTCATAAACTCTAGTACTTAAGCCTGGAGGTCTAGTGTTCGAATCCCGGGGGAGGCAAAAATCCAATGGCCAGGGGTGGAAAGTCCTAGTGAGTAACGGCACGGCCAAAGGGTCGTCGGTCGATGACATGAGAGGTCGCCAAATGGGCCGACGACATAAGGGTCGTTAGTTGGGCTGCCACAAGGGCCACCCGAGAGGCCAAAGGTTCGGGTTATTACAATAAAAAGGCGCCTTTTATTGTAATGACCCGACCCTCTTGGCCCATTTGGCGGCCCATTTGGCGACCCTTACAAAGAAAAACTAGTATGATACGGAAAACAATTACTAGTTATACCTTTCTTTGTAAGCAATAACCTCTTGATCTTCTACCGTGTTCCTCTTCTTATCTCGGATGTTGTGTGGGCAACGATTTACCGAGATGAGAACCACCCAAGCCCTTCTTTCTTCTTCACCAAGTTTCGGCCACCAAAACTCCTCCAAGGATGTAGAGGTTCGGCCACCACCACCAAGCTCCAAGGGATGCAAGAAACTCCTTCCCCTTCTTCTTCTCCAAGTAGGATCCAGCCACCACAAGAGTCTCCTTGAGAGTGATGAGGTTCGGCCACCAAAAGGAAGAGAAGAAGAGAAGAGGATGGCCGGCCACACCAAGGAAGAAAAGAGAGAAAAATAGAATAGAGTTGTTCGCTATGAAGTCACCCTTACCCCCTCTTTTATAATCCTTGGTCTTGGCAAATAAGGAAAAATTAAATAAAACCTTTCTTATTATCTTTGCCATGGAAAGGAAAATTTAATTGATTAAAATCAATTTCCTTTTCTTAAATATCATGGTCGGCCACCTCATTGCTCTAAGCAAGGAAAGTTTTAACACAAAATTAAAACTTCCTAATTTGTTTCCGAAAATTTTAAAATAAAAATTTCTCTAATAATTTTTCCCTTCATGGTTGGTTATAAAAGGAATTTTATAAATTAAAATCTCTCTATAAAAACATGTGGATGATTTCCAAAAAGGAAAGTTATCTTTTAAAATTAAAATCTTCCTCTCAATCTACAAATAAGGAAAGATATCAAATCTTTTCTTAATCTTTTATAGAAACTTATAAAGGGAAATATATAATTTTAAAACTCTCTCTTTTAAAACATGAACATGGTTATAAAAAGGAAATGTTCTATCATAAATTAAAATCTTCCTTTTAACTACAAATAAGGAAATATATCAAATCTTTCACTTAATCTTTTGTAGAAAACTATAAAAGGAAATATTTAAATTTTAAACTCTTTTTTAAAACCATGATATCCACATAATAAAAGATTTTAAAAAATTAAAATTCTTTTAATATGATGTGGCCGGCCACACCAAGCTTGAGTTCAAGCTAGGGTTGGCCACACCACTTAACTCATCCTCTTTACTTGGCCGACCCAAGCTTGAGTTCCAAGCTTGCTTGGCCAGCCCCCTTTAGGATGGGTATAAAGGTGGGTAAGAAGTGGGTATAAATCTCTATATACAAGAGGCTATGATAGGGACCGAGAGGAGGAATTGGTTTTGGTCTCTCGATGAAATTAAGCTTCCCGTGTTCACCCCGAACACCCAACTTAATTTCATCAATAATAATTCATACCACTAAAAAATTATTATTGAACTACCACACCAATCCCAAATTACATTTTGGGCTCCTTCTTATTATGAGTGTGTTGATCTCCCTATGTTTAAGATGTCAAATGCCCATTAATTAAATGAGTTACTGACAACTCTCTTTAATTAATATCTTAGTTCAAGAGTAGTACCACTCAACCTTATCGTCATGTCGGACTAAGTCCACCTGCAAGGTTTAACATGACAATCCTTATGAGCTCCTCTTGGGGACATTATCAACCTAGATTACTAGGACATAGTTTCCTTCTATAATCAACAACACACACTATAAGTAATATCATTTTCCAACTTATCGGGCCTATTAATTTATCAAGCTAAATCTCACCCTTTGATGAGTCAAAGAAATAAATACTATGTTGGATCGAAAGCGCTAGAGGGGGGGGTGAATAGCGCTCGTGGCTATTTCGTTCGATTCGTAAAACTATCGGAGTGAAACACACAGCGGAAATAATGAAAAGGGAACAACACAAGAACATGGTCGTTTACTTGGTTCGGAGCCTGTGGTGACTCCTACTCCAAGGCCCGCGGTCGTTGACCGCTTTCGGTGGGCAACAACTAAAAGCTCGAAAGATTGTTACAAGATTATTACAATTAGAACTATAAAAAGAAAACAATATTGACAGTAAGAATATCAAAATCTGGAGTTCCGAGTCGTCGGTATGTCGTCACAGCACTTCGGGATGAACTCGTTAGCAGTTGAACGCAGAAGGATCGCTTGTGTATCGTTATTCTAAGCTGTTGCTCGAAGTCCCTTTAAACAGTGTTGGAGGCGCCTCCAAGCCTGTCCGAGGCGCCTCCAGGCCGCCGAGTCGCACGCGTGGATCAGCTCTGATCTGGTCGCGCCTTATCCCACTGAAGGCGCCTCCAAGCTGCTCCAAGGCGCCTCCAACACCTAGTCTAAGGCACCTCCAGTGACCTCCGAGGCACATCCAACGTCTCTGGACAGCTGGCTTCGGCTAGCACCTCAGGCGCCTCCAAGCCCCATGGAGGCGCCTCAGATACTGTTCATCCGAGGTCTAAGTTGCTTCTTTGTTCCTACAAAATGTGTTAGTCCCAAACACAAACCCTGTAAAACAAAGTTAGCACAGAAACAATATGATAGATTGACAGTCATCGGACTGTTCAGGTCTGACTTCGGATTTCCAACCGAAAACCCTAGGTCGATCCGACGTCTACTGTTCCCTCTACGGGGAACGCGTCCTTATCTACTCCACTCAGGAGATTTACCTGATGCCAGTGCGATCCTCCAGATCGACTGGACTTTTCCTCAGCGTTCGAAGCTTTTGGACTTTCTGCTGGACTTCCGCTTCCCGGCTGGTCCAGTCTTTCACCTGGTTCGCGACACCAGGACTTTCCACCTAGGGTTACCCCCCCTAGGACTTTTTCCTGAAGCTGTCTGATGGTTGCTACTCAGAAAACCTAGAGGTTCCACTGTACAAAAATTTTGTACAAAGGTCTGAACCTTTTCCTAGCTACCATGTGTTCTTTTAAATTAAATTTTGGATCGCCTGCGGAACTTAACACGTTTGATCCAAAACTTAATCTATTTGTTCTTTAAGGTTTAGACTTGGATCTCCTGCGGAACTTAACACGTTTGATCCAAATCACCTAAGTTATTAATTCCATTAAATATTAATTTCCATAATTGGTTCCCAGTACTGACGTGGCGAGGCACATGACCTTCTTGGATATGGGAACAACCACCACCGACTAGACAAAACCTTTTATGGAAAGCTAATATTTAATTTCCTAAAATAACTTTAGGTCAACCAAAAAGAACAATCAAATCACAAGGAAAATAAAAATAAAAGAACACAACTTCGAAAAACATATTCGAAATACTAAAATCGTAAGCCTCTTGTATTTGGTATTATTTCCATAAATAACTAGCATGATGCGGAAAGGAAAAATTACTAGTTATACCTTCTAAAAAGACCTCTTGATCTTCTACCGTATTCCTCTTCTAACCTCGGACATTGTGTGGGCAACGATCTTCCGAGATGAGAACCACCAAGCACCTTCTTCTTCCTTGCAAGTTTCGGCCACCACAATTCTCTAAGAGAAGTAGAGGTCCGGCCACCACCACCAAGCTCCAAGGGATGCAAGAAACAAAACCACCTTTCTCTCCTTCTTCTCCTAGCTAGAACCGGCTACCATCAAGAGCTCCAAGAGAGGTTGCCGTCGGCCATAAGAAGAAGAGAAGAGGAAGAAGCTAGGGCCGGCCACCAAGGAGGAAAAGAGAGGAGAAGAATAATAGAGTTGATCACCCGTGAAGGCAGGTACCCCCTCTTTTATAATCCTTGGTCTTGACAAATAAGGAAATTTTAATAAAAAATTCCTTAATTCTTTTGTCATAAAAAAGAAAAATTATTTTAATTAAAAAACAATTTTCTTCTTTTAATAATAATGGCCGGCCACTTCTAATTCCCCAAAACAAGGAAAATTTAATTCACACAAGAATTAAAACTTCCTAATTTGTTTCTAGAAATTTATAAAAATTTCTCCAATAATTTTTATCCCTTCATGATTGGTTAATAAAAAGGAAATTTTATAAATTAAAATTCTTCTTCTAAACATGTGGATAATTTCCAAAAGGAAAGTTATCTCTAAAAATTAAAATCTCTTTTCAATCTACAAATAAGGAAAGATATCAAATCTTTTCTTAATCTTTTGTAGAAACTAATAAAAGAGAATATTTAATTTTAAAACTTCTTTTAAATTATTATCATGGTCAAAAGGAAAGTTTTTCTTAAAAATAAAATCTACCTTTCAATCTACAAATAAGGAAAGATTTCAAATCTTTTCTTAATCTTTTGTAGAAAGCTTTAAAAGGAAAGATTTAATTTTCAAACTCTCTTTTAAAAACATGATATCCACATAAGAAATAATTTTAATAAAAATCCTTTTAATATGATGTGGTCGGCCACCTTAAGGCTCAACCTTTAGGCTTGGCCGACCCTAAGCTTGAGCTTAAAGCTTAGCTTGGTCGGCCCCTATTGGTTGGGTAAGAAGGTGGGTATGTGGTGGGTATAAATCTCTATATACAAGAGGCTATGATAGGGACCGAGAGGAGGAATTGGTTTTAGTCTCCCGATGAAATTAAGCTTCCCGTGTTCGCCCCGAACACACAACTTAATTCCATCAATAATAATTCATTCCACTAAAGAACTATTATTGAACTATCGCACCAATCCCAAATTACATTTTTGGGCTCCTTCTTATTATGAGTGTGTTAGTCTCCCTGTGTTTAAGATGTCAAATGTCCACTAATTAAGCGAGTTACTGACAACTCATTTAATTAATATCTTAGTCCAAGAGTAGTACCACTCAACCTTATCGTCATGTCGGACTAAGTCCACCTGCAGGGTTTAACATGGCAATCCTTATGAGCTCATCTTGAGGACATTCTCAACCTAGATCACTAGGACACAGTTTCCTTCTATAATCAACAATACACACTATAAGTGATATCATTTCCCAACTTATCGGGCTTATTGATTCATCGAACTAAATCTCACCCATTGATAAATTAAAGAAATAAATATCAAATATATGTGCTTGTTATTATATTAGGATTAAGAGCACACACTTCCATAATAACTGAGGTCTTTGTTTCTTTATAAAGTCAGTATAAAAAGGTAGATCCGCTACCTTAGCGGCCCCCCTAGTGCCGGCCCCACGGATATGGAGGGAGGTTCATGCAGGTACACAGGCCATAGGCGCATGGCGGGGTAAACCCCAGGTCGTCAGTTCCTGAGAATCGACCCCTGGCCATTACGCCAGAGATACCATGCGCCCACCGTCTGTGCTACGCCCTGGGGGCTATAAAAGAAACGACCTCTAATGGTCCTACTCAATACACTCTAAGTGTACTAGTGTAATTATATAGTTAAGATAAACTAATACCTAATTACACTACGACCTTCCAATGGTTTGTTCCTTTCCATTATGGTCGTGAGTTACTGTTTATAATTTATAAGGTACTGATAACATGATCCTCTGTGTGTGACACCACACACTATGTTATCTACAATATAAATTAATTGAACAACTACATTTATCATAAATGTAGACATTTGACAAATGTGATTCTTATTTCTAGATAAATGTTTATACCAAAAGCTAGGCTTTTAGTATACACTCTAACACTGTCGACCTGCCAAGACTTTCCGCATAGGGTTACCACCCCCTATGACCTAGGGTTACCACCCCCTATGACCTAGGGTTACCACCCCCTAGGGTTTTCTACCTGCCTAACCGCAGCTAGAACTTTCCTGAAACACTCAATTAAGTACGTTAGATCACAAAACAACTTAACTTTGAATTCCTTTGTCATTATCAAAACAATGGTCGATCGTCGGATGCTTCCCACACCAACAATCTCCCCCTTTTTGATTATGGCAACTGAAAGTCAATGCTAAGTAAAATAGATGCATAAAGTTTAAGTAAGCAAGCTTTAATAAATTAGAATGCAAGCATGGTAAGCTAAAACTTAAACTTTGTCAGGCTCCTCCTTAATAAAGGCTTTCTTTATTAACCTTTCTTTTGAATTTCCCTACTCTCCCTCTTTGACATTCATCAAAAAATAAGCACGTTTGAAAAAAATCTTAACTTTTTGTGAAGATTTTTAGGAAAAAGGTAAGAGAAAAAATCTTAACTTTCTAAAAGCAACATTTCTTGTAAATCAAATTCACTAAGTAAAATAGTTTGAGCTCGAAGTTGGTTGTCTAAATCTTTATCAATTAATTTTGCTAGAGAAAAGAATTTCCATAGTAGAAATTGTAGTTTCAAACATTTTCTTTAAAAATTCCTTAGGACACTTAGCTTCTTATAATTCATTCTAAAAGTCTTAGCTAAGTGAAATCAAGGTCTAAAGATCAATTATTTTTCAACTTAGTTTAAAAAGCTAATAAAAAGTTGACTTTGAAATATAGCTTTAGCCAATTTTGAAACCTAGTTGAGGTCTTTGAAGAACATGTTTTTGAAAGTTTTAGCTAAATTTTGTGAATCTGTTAGAAAATACTTAGCTAAATTTTCAAAATACTTAGTTAAGGGAAAGTGTGTTTTGATGAGATTTGAAAGACTTAGAGAAATTTGAAAAGCTTTGTTAACAATTATTTCAAAAAGACTTTTAATAACGGCTAAGGCTAAAACAGAACAAAATAATTTTTGAAAAGATTTTGCAGTTACTTGGCAAGAATTTTGAAAGCTTAGTACAAAAATGACTTTTTGAAAGTTAAAGTTTTGAAAACTTAGCTAAATTTGAAAGGATTTTTCTTTTAGACGAATAATCAATTTAAAACTTTTGAGGGCAAGGGAGGAGCTTAAATCCTTAATGTCCAAGCATGAGTTGAGTTAGATTGATTGTAAATTAGCTAATTTCTCTTTAAGTGAGGTATCAGAGCCCTAATGTTCATGCCTGAGTGAACAAAAAAAGGTTTAAAAATCAAGCACGTAGGTTCGCGGCCACATGTCTAACCATTTAGCTACTAGCTCATTACTTAGAGGGCAACAACTTTCACTTGGTTAGTCAAGTTAAGTCAATAGATCCAGTTAGATTTGACTAGGGCTGGAAGACTTGACTTGATTACTGTTAATTAGGTGTTTAACGCCCAGACTCATATTGATGCACAGATATAAGCATTCTTGAGTCCAGGCTGTACCCTATGCATCTCATGCCGTTCTATATTTTTTACAAGCAAGGTAAGCCTAGGTGTTTGTGAGATGCTCTGGCTGAATTCTAGGGGAACATGATTTCTAAGGTAGAGTCTAGGCTAAGTCCAAATTTGAAAATCTAGTAAAATTGGAATTTTGAAACCAAAATTTTTCTAGAATTTTAAAACCTTATTTTGAAAAACAAGTAAAACATTTAAGAGTGAAGGTAGGAAACTGATTTGAAAATCAATATCTATTCTACCCAACACATTCCTATTTTTCTTCTAGTGCACTAAACTCAAGTTCAGGTAAGGATTTTGTGAAAATGTCAGCTAAGTTTGATTTGGACTCAACATAGCTGAGTACAATTTTTAAGTTAATTAAATATTTGAAAAATAATTTAAATTAATTAAGTATTTGAAAAATAATTTTAAATTAATTAAATTTTAAGATAATTAAATTTTAAGTTAATTTAATTTTGAAAAATATTTAAGTTAATTTAATTTTGAAAAATATTTTAAGTTAATTTAATTTTGAAAAATATTTTAAGTTAATTTAATTTTGAAAAATATTTAAGTTAATTTAATTTATAAAATTTTGAAAATTAATTTAATATTTGAAATATATTTTAGGTTAATTAATTTTGAAAAATATTTTAAATTAATTTAATTTTGAAAAATATTTTAAGTTAATTTAAATTTGAAAGATATTTTAAGTTAATTTAAATTTGAAAGATAATTTAAAGTTAATTAAAATTTTGAAAGATAATTTTAAGTTAATTAAATTTTCCAAAAATATTTTAAGTTAATTAAATATTTGAAAAATAATTTTAAGTTAATTAAAATTTTTAAAAATAATTTAAGTTAATCAAATATTTGAAAAATATTTTAAGTTAATTTAATTTTGAAGAATATTTAAGTAAATTTTAAGTTAATTTTGAAAAATATTTAAGTTAATTAAATTTTTGAAAGATAATTTTAAGTTAATTAAATTTTTGGAAAATATTTTAAGTTAATTAAATATTTGAAAAATATTTTAAGTTAATTTAATTTTGAAAAATATTTTAAGTTAATTTAATTTTGAAGAATATTTAAGTATATTTTAAGTTAATTTTGAAATATATTTAAGTTAATTTAATTTTGAAAGATATTTTAAGTTAATTTAATTTTGAAAAATATTTTAAGTTAATTTAATTTTGAAAAATATTTTAAGTTAATTTAATTTTGAAAAATATTTTAAGTTAATTTAATTTTGAAAAATATTTAAGTTAATTTAATTTTGAAAAATATTTTAAGTTAATTTAATTTTAAAAAATATTTAAGTTAATTTAATTTATTTGAAAAATAATTTTATGTTAATTAAATTTTAAGTTAATTTAATTTTGAAAATATTTTAAGTTAATTTAATTTTGAAAAATATTTTAATTTAATTTAAATTTGAAAGATATTTTAAGTTAATTTAAATTTGAAAGATAATTTTAAGTTAATTAAATTTTTGATAGATAATTTTAAGTTAATTAAATTTTTAAATAATATTTTAAGTTATTTAAATATTTGAAAAATAATTTAAGTTAATTAAATATTTGAAATATAATTTTAAGTTAATTAAATTTTAAGTTAATTTAATTTTGAAAATATTTTATGTTAATTTAATTTTGAAAATATTTTAAGTTAATTTTAATCTGAAAGATATTTTAAGTTAATTTAAATTTGTAAGATTATTTTAAGTTAATTAAATATTTGAAAATTAATTTAATTTTAATTACGAATTTTAATTTTGAATTTCGAATTCTAATTCGAATTTTGAATTTTCTTTTAATTTCTATTCCTTAGTCATCTCACCCGATCTAAATTTTCAATCAGGTAATCCTACAATTTTTGTAAGATGAATTAGGTTAAATTTAAGGGTTTGGTTTAACTTTGTGTTAGATTCAGGTTTAACTTTGGTTTCAACAAGTAGGTGTTCTTTGGATAAACTTCTGGGCTATGGTGAGTCACAAGGACACCATTAAAGTAATCATGCCTTCGAGGTTTTTCAAATAGTCCTATCCATTGAACTTAGTACAAAACCTTGGTCTAACTGGTTAGGATCCATAAAGGGTAGCTTTGGTCAGTTCGACTTAGCCAAATGCACCAGGTCGATGTCATATCTTCCTAGACATGCGACGACTAAGTTTCCCCAATGCACAATCATCCAATACTTCACTAGTACCATGGGTCAAGTTAAACCTAGCCCATTTTAATCTAACCTTAATTACCCTGCCGGGTAGTCTACTCTTGGTTACCCTTATCGGGTGGATTAAGTTCGGAGGTGCCAGCTATTCTGGAGCCTTCCTTTGAATTTTAATTTGATTTAATTTGAATTTTATTTGATTTTAATTTAATTTAATTTGAATTTTAAGTTTATTTAATTTGAATTTTAATTTAATTTTTAAATTATTTAATTTAACTTTATTTTTATTATTTTTCTTCTAGCTCCCCCTGGATCATAGCCTCGATATGGTCTATCGATGTAATGTATTTGATCCTTAGGGACGCAATATTGACCAAGTCCAACTTGATTAACCAGGTTGGACTTCAGTATCCACGCTTGGACTGATTTATTATTTTGTCTATTTACTAAGGACAGGTAAGATTTATATTTTCTTTTAGTTTTATAACCTAGCCCAGTTTTATTGTAAACGGCTCTTTGTATCCCAAGAATTATGTCAAGATTCTTGGAGCCCAAAGAGAACCGTTCTAAAGTGTTTTTCAAGTCCTTGACCTGAGTTTTCAGACTAGAATTTTCTTCCTCAAGTTTTTGAACTCGAGTTAAACTTCCAGTTTGAACTGGGTCAGGTAAGGTCTTGGAGTTAGTCACTTCTTTAAGGACTGCTACTTCCTTTAGAAGTGACTTGACCTTTAGGTTTGACTTAGCTAATTTGCGTAGTAAGTAATTAACTAAATTGTTAAGTCGAGGAACACTTACAGCGAGGTCAGGCCCTTCGGAAATGGATACGGATCCGTGGCTTCGCTCGGACTTGGCTTCTGACTTGCTCTCTCTCTCAGACATTTCAAGCTGGTCTCGATCCATAAGCGCAAGTAGACTCGTCTGATCGAGTTCATCGTTGGTATCTTCTTTTGATGGTTCTTCCCAAGTCGCTTTCAGCACCTCCCTTTTCTTCTGCTTCTTTGCTTCTTTTTGGTTTGGACAGTTGGCTTTGATATGCCCTTTCTGGTTGCAGCCGTAGCAGATCACCTCGAACTTAACTCTTGAGCTGGGTTGACCCTCCTTGGATTGTGCTGCTTTCTTTAGGTCTCTCTTGTTGAAGCCCTTCTTCTTCTTGTAGAGTTTCTTTACCAGATTTACTAGTTCAGTTGTTAATTCATCGTCTTCATCGTCTGATTCTGGTTCGACTTCCGATTCCGGTTCAGTTCTTCGTCGTGATTTCGGTTCGTGTGTTCGACTGGTACCCGCAACCAAAGCAACCCCCTTCTCGGTTGGCTGTGTATTAGTCTGTTCATGCAATTCAAACTCACAAAATAACTCATCTAATTTTATAGAAGATAGATCCTTGGAGACTTTGTAGGCATCTACCATTGATGCCCACAATGTACTCCTTGGAAACGAGTTTAGTGCGTACCTTATGATGTCTCAGTTCTCGACTTTCTGCCCGATTGCATGGAGGGCGTTGAGAACGTCTTGTATGTGCGCGTGGAGTTGACTTTCCGTCTCTCCTTCCTACATTTTTAGATTATATAGTTTATTGAATAGAAGATCTCTTTTACTAACCTTGGTGTTGGAGGTGCCCTCGTGGAGTTCGATCAGCTTCTCCCAAATCTCTTTTGCGCTGGAGAACGGTTAGACTCTGTTGAGCTCCTCCTTGGTCAATCCACACTGGAGGGTGCAGGTTGCTCTGGCATCAACTTCCACCTTCATGATTAGGGTCGGTTCCCATTTTTCGCAGGGTGTCAGCTTGCTGTCTTCGTCGGTTGGCAGTTGTATTCCAGTCTTGATAATCATCCAGGTATCAAACTGGATATTCAGGTAAGTTTCCATTCGTCTCTTCCAGTACCCGAAGTCTTCTCCGAAGAAGAGTGGGGGACGAACGGTGCTGAAACCCTCTTGTTGGGCCATTTGTTAAATATGCAAAACAAAGAAATAACAGAAATGCCCCAAGACTATGTCTTGGATTAGTAGAGCGGGAAATAAGGTTAAGAAATAAGGAACTTGAGTGGTGTTGCACCAGCCTCGAGCAAAAACTGATTCAAAAAAATAATTAGAATATAGCTATTAAGCTAATTCTAATTGACTCCGTAAAACTGAAAATACCACGAAAAATTGCGTGATTGGTGGTTGCACTAAATCAATGCGACCCCGCTCTAATACCAATTGTTGGATCGAAAGCGCTAGAGGGGGGGGGTGGGTGAATAGCGCTCGTGGCTATTTCGTTCGATTAATAAAACTATCGGAGTGAAACACACACCGGAAATAAAGGAAAGGGAACAACACAAGAACACGGTCGTTTACTTGGTTCGGAGCCTGTGGTGACTCCTACTCCAAGGCCCGCGGTGGTTGACCGCTTTCGGTGGGCAACAACTATAAGCTCGAAAGATTGTTACAAGATTATTACAATTAGAACTATAAAAAGAAAACAATACCGACAGCAAGAATATCAAAATCTGGAGTTCCGAGTCGTCTGTATGTCGTCACAGCACTTCGGGATGAACTCGTTAGCAGTTGAATGCAGAAGGATCGCTTGTGTATCGTTATTCTAAGCTGTTGCTCGAAGTCCCCTTTTAAACAGTACTGGAGGCACCTCCAAGCCTGTCCGAGGCGCCTCCAGGCCCCCGAGTCGCACGCGTGGATCAGCTCTGATCTGGTCGCGCCTTATCCCACTGAAGGTGCCTCCAAGCTACTCCAAGGTGCCTCCAACACCTGGTCTAAGGCGCCTCCAGTGACCTCCGAGGAGCCTCCAGCGTCTCTGGACAGCTGCCTTCGGCTAGCACCTGAGGCGCCTCCAAGCCCCATGGAGGCGCCTCGGATACTGTTCATCCGAGGTCTAAGTTGCTTCTTTGTTCCTACAAAATGTGTTAGTCTCAGACATAAACCTTGCAAAAAAAAGTTAGCACAGAAACAATATGATAGATTGACAGTCGTCGGACTGTCCGGGTCTGACTTCAGATTTCCAACCGAAAACTCTAGGTCAACCCGACGCCTACTGTCCCCTCTACGGGGAACGCGTCCTCACCTACTCCACTCAGGAGATTTACCTGATTCCAGTGCGATCCTCCAGATCGACTGGACTTTTTCTCAGCATTCGAAGCTTCCAGACTTTCTGCTGGACTTCCGCTTCCCGGCTGGTCCAGTCTTTCACCTGGTTCACGACACCAGGACTTTCCACCTAGGGTTACCCCCCTAGGACTTTTGCCTGAAGTTGTCGACCCGCCAAGACTTTCCGCATAGGGTTACCACCCCCTATGACCTAGGGTTACCACCCCCTAGGGTTTTCTACCTGCCTAACCGCAGCTAGGACTTTCCTGAAACACTCAATTAAGTACGTTAGATCACAAAACAACTTAACTTTGAATTCCTTTACCATTATCAAAACAATGGTCGATCGTCGGATGCTTTCCGCACCAACATACTAAATATATGTGCTTGTTATTATATTAGGATTAAGAGCACACACTTCCATAATAACTAAGGTCTTATTCTTTTATTCAGTCAGTATAAAAAGAACTTACCATAAATGGTCCTTCTTAATATACTTAGATTATACTAGTGTAATTTATTAGCCAAGATAAATTAATACCTAATTACACTACAACTATTCCAATGGTTTGTTCCTTTCCATCTTAGTTGCGAGCTACTCTTTATAATTTATAAAGAACCGATAACATGATCTTTCGTGTGTGACACCACACACCATGTTATCTACAATATAAATTAATTGACAACTACACTTAGCATAAATGTAGACATTTTGACCAATGTGATTCTTTATTTAAAAAAAAAATGTTTACAAAAGCTAGGCTTTTAGTATACACTCTAACAATCTTCCACTTATACTAAAAGACTAAGCTATCATATCTGCTGCCATACATCTTATTCCCATCCCCTCCACATGCCGATCAAAAGCTTTCGCCAGAAGGGCCTTAGTGAAAGGATCTGCCAGGTTATCTGCTGATGCTATCTTGGCGATGACAACTTCTCCTCGCTTTTCAATGTCTCGTATCGGGTGGTACTTACGCTCTATATGTTTACTTGCCTTATGGGCTCGTGGTTCTTTCGAGTTTGCAACTGTACCGCTATTATCACAATAAATTGTGATGATTTTGGGCAAACCAGGAATCACATCTAAGTCCATTAGGAAGTTCCTAAGCCATACAGCTTCTTTGGCTGCCTCAGAGGCTGCCACATACTCAGCTTCCATGGTTGAGTCTGAAACGCATTTCTTCTTAACACTCCTCCATGCAATGACTCCACCTCCTAAAGTAAACACATAGCCTGACGTAGACTTACTATTGTCCCTATCTGATTTGAAATCCGAATCCGTGTAACCCACAGGTAGCAAATCATCTGCTTGGTAAACTAGCATATAATCTCTAGTCCTTCTCAGGTACTTTAATATATGCTTTACAGCAGTCCAATGTCCTTGTCCAGGGTTACTTTGATATCTGCTAACCATCCCCACGGTAAAACAGATATCCAATCTCGTACACAGCATTGCATACATTAGGCTTCCGACAGCCAAAGCATAAAGAACTGCCTTCATGTCTTCTATCTCCTTTAATGTCTTCGGAGACATATCTTTAGATAAAGCTACTCCATGCCTAAAAGGTAAGAAACCTTTCTTGGAGTTTTGATTGCTAAAATGAGCAAGGATTATATCTATATATGAAGCTTGAGATAGGCACAACATCCTTTTCTTGCGATCCCTTATGACTTTGATCCCAAGAATGTGTGCTCATTCTCCTAAGTCTTTCATATCAAATTGTTTGGACAACCATACCCTTATGTCCGATAACACTTTGACATTGTTGCCAATTAATAAAATGTCATCTACGTATAGTACAAGAAATATCACCACGTTTCCGTTACACTTCTTGTATACACAAAACTCATCCAGACACTGAATAAATCCATATGACTGGATTACTTCATTAAACCGGATGTTCCAAGATCTTGAAGCTTGCTTCAGTCCATAAATAGACCGATTGAGCTTGCACACTAGATGATCTTTGCCTTTTTCAATGAACCCCTCTAGTTGCTTCATATGGATATTTTCTTCAAGACTTCCATTAAGGAAAGCTGTCTTAACATCTATTTGCCAAACCTCATAATCCATATGAGTGACAATAGATAAGAGTATCCGGATAGATTTAAGCATGGCTACCGGTGAAAAAGTTTTCTCATAATTGATTCCCTCTTTCTGAGTGTACCCTTTCACAACAAGTCTTGCTTCGAAGGTTTCTACCTTCTAGTCTGCCCCTCTTTCCTTTTGTAGATCCACTTGCACTCAATGGCTTTTACACCATTTGGTGGTTCTACAAGCTCCTAGACTTTATTAAAATACATAGATTCTATTTCAGAATTCATCGCCTTTTGCCAAGATACTCCATCTTTATCTTGGAGTGCTTCGTCAGATGTCCGGGGATCAAGTTCATGTTTATCCGGGATCAAGTCCGATGACTCCTAAAAACATGAATCTCTCAGGTTACCTCACAACCATCCCACTACGACGAGACACTGCCTGTAACAATGCATCATTTGTAACACGTATTGCAGTTTCTTGTGGTACTTCATCTTGTACTAGTGGTCTTAAAGTAGACGTGTCCTCTCTAATTTCTTCTAGAACAATTTCACTCATGGGCTTATAGTTCATTACATAATCTTCTTCTAAAAGTCAAACATTGGTGCTAACAATGATCTTCTGATTTTTAGGATTATGAAGCAAACTACCTTTCGTTCCCTTAGGATATCCCACAAACAGACAAACTTCTGTACGTGATTCTAACTTGTCAGTATCTCCTTTCAGCACATGTGCTAGACTACCCCATATCCGGATATGACTCAGACTAGGTTTACACCCATTCCATAATTCCATGGGAGTAGAAGGAACTATTTTAGAAGGTACCATATTCAGAATGTACACTGCTGTTTTCAAAGCATATCCCCAAAACGAATTTAGTTATTCTGAATAACTCATCATCGATCTAACCATTTCCATAAGAGTCCTATTCCTTCTTTCTGCCACACCATTCTGTTGGGGTGTACCAGGTGCAGATAATTGGGATTGGATCCCGACTTCTAATAAGTAATCTCTAAACTCTCCAAAGAGGTATTTGCCACCACGGTCAGACCGTAGTGTCTTGATACTTTTACCAAAACATTTCTCTACATCAACCCTATATTCTTTGAACTTATCAAAGCATTCAGACTTGCGATGCATCAAGTAAATGTATCCGTATCTTGAATAATCGTCTATAAAAGAGATAAAATATTCATAACCACCTCTTGCCTGGATAGACATAGGACCACACAAATCAGAATGAACCAGTTCTAATACATCTTTGGCTCTATACCCCTTGGCCTTAAAAGGTCTCTTAGTCATTTTACCTTCCAAGCAGGATTCACATGTTGGAAATTTTTCAACACAAATGAACCCAAGAGTCTATCGGCTATAAGCCTTTGAATCCTACTTAAGTTAATATGATCAAACCTTAGATGCCAAAGATATGTTTGGTTCATCTCCGAAGGTCCCTTTCTCTTATTTGGATTAGAAGATGTGTTATTAATATCCATTTGTTGCTTTGTAGGAGAAATTGGATTTAAAGTATATAAATTGTCAAACAATGCACCAGAACAGATAATAACTCTATTTCTCTTTATAACCATATTGTTATTAAAAGAAACAGAATATCCATCCAAATATAGTTTAGAAACTGAAATTAAATTCTTTCTGAAACTGGGTACATAAAGACAATTTCTTAAAACTAAACTTCTATTTCTATCAAAAGATAAGTAGACATCTCCCACTGCAACAACCGCCACCTTTGTAGCATTGCCCATGTAGACTGTTATTTCTCCTTCAAATAGTCGTCGGGTTTCCTGGAACCCCTGCAAAGAGTTGCAGACATGATTAGTGGCTCTCATATCTACACATCAGGTGTTGGTAGATAACACCGCTAATCATATTTCGACTACTAGAGAATGAGATATACCTTTATTGTTCTCTTTCCTACGAGGGAAGTCCGCCTTCCAATATCCTGACTGCTTGCAGATGAAGCACTTGCCCTTCGGCTTCTTCATCCCTACTTTTGGTCTTGTACCTAGAAGTTTAGTCACCTTCTTTGCTGAGACAACCTGTTTCTTCTTCTTCTTGCCTTTCGACTTAGAAGTAGAACCATTTTCACCATAGTGAATCTGAGAACTGTGACGAAATATAACTTCTGCTGCCTGTAGTTCTGTCAGAAGTTCTGCCAACGTATACTCCCTTTGGTTCATGTTATAGTTCAGGTGAAACTGCTCAAAACTTCTGGGCAGCGTTTAGAGAATAATATTGACCTGAGTTTTCCCATCGATTTCTCCTCAAAGGATCTATATTTCGTTCAGATAAGCCATCATTTTGAGGATATGATCCCTTACGGGTGTCCCCTCTAACATGGTGGCTGTCATTAACTTTCTCATTGCCTCTTGCCTAGCAGTCCGACTCTGGTGTCCGAAGAGTTCTTTGAGATTGTTCATTATATCATAAGCCGTTGGTAAGTCCTGATGATGATGTTGCAATACATTTGACATCGAAGCCAAAATGTAATACCACACCATCTCATCTGCTTTTACCCATTTATATGATACTCAATCTCCTCTATACTAGAATCACTATTAGGTGCATCAGGGCATACCTCTGTCAGTACAAACTTATAGCTTTCAGCAGTTAGGATAATATCTAGGTTTCATTTCTAATCTATGTAGTTTAAACCAGTAAGTTTGTTCTCTTTCAGTATAATGGCTAGTGGGTTGACAGACATCCTAAGAATCACAAAAAAAACTTTGGCAAGACTCTAAATTTAAAATAATATTGATTCCTCAAACAATATTATTTATATTTACCAACACCTCTAAACACCGGTGATCCTGTCTGAGAAGCTTGACAAGACGGAGAGCCGGGAGAAAAAACCTACCACTGGTGAAGAATAATACCTGTAGAACAACGATCCGAGAAACCCAAAGCGGATCGGGAAGAATAGAGTCACCGAATTCCCTCTTTGCGCGAAGATCTGATGACGGAGAGAGAAATCCAACCGAAGAGAACCCAGATTCGGAGCTTCCGAGACTTCCTGTAGAACAACGATCTGAGAAATCCAAAGCGGATCAGGAAGAATAGAGTCACCGAATGCCCTCCTTGCGCGAAGATCTGATGATGAGAGAGAAATCCAACCGAAGAGAACCCAGATTCGAAGCTTCCAAGACTTCCTGCGCACAAGAGACCAGCTAACACTATCGTCAGTGACCTAAAACTGGGGTGGGAATCCCTGGCTAGGCCCTCCGACGCTCAAGTCAGTGATCTCTCTTGGTGTCTCCGAAGGAAGAAGAAGATGAACAATAGTCGAAAACTAGGGTTATGAAATGTGAGAAGTGATCTGAACTTACCAAGCAACGGAGAGGTTCCCCCGTTTTATACTACTTCATATAACCTCTGTAGTCATTGTAACACCCACGAAATGTTAAGCTATACCTATGAGTATTATTTTTCCTTTAGAATAAAAGAAAAAGAGAAATGGAAATAGAAACCAAAATAAAATAAAAAGAAAGTGAGGTTAAGGTTTGAACCTTGAACCTCCCACAAATAATAGAGTTAAATTGGTGTATGGTAACCACTAGAGTAATGAATAATAGATGAATAGAAAAGAATGGAAATTGTAGTTAAAAGTAAGAAGATAGTTAAGTAAAGGAACAAGAGAAAACCAAGTAGCTTACCTCCTCTTCCTCTTGGTTAAGGAAAGAAGCAAGCAAAAGCCAAGTTGCTTTCCTTCCTTCTTTTCCTCTAATTTCGTGGGAATTAAGAGAGGGTAGAGATAGAGGGGTTAAGGGGATGAATGAGGACATGTTTATTTACATGAGGAATAAATAGGATTGAGAGAAGAAAAGAGAAAGAAAAGTTGTTAATTCTTCCTCCTCCTTCTTTCTCCTTCTTCCTTCTCCACCGAGACATAGAGCTCTCTCTCCCTCATTTCTAAAATCCAAGCTAAGGTTTTCTCTCCAAGAAAACTAATTCCTAAGAAGGAGTCTCAAGGTTTACTCCTTACAAGAAAGAGAAAACAAAAGGGAGAACTAGGAAGAGAAGCTCCTTCTTCCTCCTCACAAGGGTACCACTTTCTTTAGGAACAACAAGCAAAAGGATGTAAGTTTCCCCTCACCTGTGGTACAAGTTGTTTATGTTTTCCATAAGATTAGAATGCTTAAAACTTAATTTCATGCTCCTAAGGTGTTCGGCCAAGACATGAATAAAAGGTTTAGGGAAGTTCAAGACCTAAATAAGCATGTTCATTATGTTCTTATGATAAGTATCCTAGTATAGGAAGCTAGTTAATGTTCTTATTTTGTATGCTTACTTAAAACCTAGATCTATAATTTTGAACTTTCGGCCAAGTGTAGATGAAAGACCTAGGAAAGCTTAAGACCTAAACTAACCATGTTCACTATGTCCTTATGATATGTATGCTATGATAAGAGATTGGTTTGGTGTTCTTATGCTTGTATGTTGCTTAAAACTTAATGCCATACTCATAAAGTGTTCGGCCAAGACTTGAAAGAATGGATTAGGAGAGGTTAAAAATTTAGGTTATCATGCTCATGATCTTCTTTATGAAAAGGTATGAAAGATTCTAAGTGTTTGCATACTTGTATGTGTTGGAACCTAGTGGTATTACACTATAGGGTTTCGGTCATGATGTGAATGAAAGACCTAGGAGAGCTTAAAACTTAGTCTAACATGTTCATGACTCTCCTTAGGATATGATATAAAGCTAACTTAGGGTTATCATGTTTTGATGTTGCTTGAAATCTAGACACATGGTTCTTTATGGTTCGACCATGGAGAATTTTAGTGTCTAAGGAAGCTTTAAACTAAATCTAGCATGCTCATGATTTCCTTTATGATATGATATGGAGTTAGCTTGATATTCATGCTTGTATGTTGTTTAGAGTTTATTTTCCTCTTCATAAGACTTTCAGCCATTATTCAAATTTAGGGTTCAAGGAAGCTTAAAAATTAAGTCTAGCATGCTCATGAATCTCCTTATGATATGATGTGGACTTAGCTAGATATTTATGCTTGCATGTTGCTTAGAGCTTGGTTTCCTCTTCATGAAGGTTTCGGCCATGAACAAATTTTAGGGTTCAAGGAAGCTAAAAATTTAACCTAGCAGGCTTATGAATCTCCTTATGATATGATATGAATTTAGCTAGATATTTATGCTTGCATGTTGCTTAAAGCTTGGTTTCCTCTTCATGAAGGTTTCGTCCATGAGCAAATGTTAGGGTTCAAGGAAGCTAAAAATTTAACCTAGCATGCTCATGAATCTCCTTATGATATGATATGAATTTAGCTAGATATTTATGCTTGTATGTGTTAGAGCTTGATTTTCCTCTTCATGAGACTTTCGACCATGATCCATTTTAGGGTTCAAGGAAGCTAAAAATTTAATCTAGCATGCTCATGAATCTCCTTATGATATGATATGAAGTTAGCTTGATATTCATGCTTGTATGTTGTTTGGAGTTTATTTTCCTTCTTCATGAACTTTCGTCCATGATAAGGATCAAGACCTAGGAAAACTTAAAAATTTGATTAACATACTTATGACCTTCCTTATGATATGATATGAAGTTAACATGAGATTCTTATGCTTGTATGTTGTTTAGAGTTTAAGTTCATACTCTTGAACTTTCGGCCATAATGGGTTTAGGAGCCTAGATGTGACTCACATGCTACGTTATGAATTAAGAGATGTTATTTAGCGATTCCATGCATGATTATGTCTTTTCTATGATAGGTGATGTGTTCATTTATGTATACCTATGAACCATGCATGATAATGTCTCTTATGATGTGCTATGTGCTCAAGTATGCATGCTTTATGATATGACAAATAATATGCTCATTTATGTATGCTTATGATCCATGCATAATAATGTCTCTTATGATGTGCTATGTGCCCAAATATGCATGCTTTATGATATGATAAGCAAAGGCCTAAGAGTTGCTTCCCTTCTTGTTGGGATTAAGAGCACTCTTTATGACATGATAAGTGAAGGCCTAAGAGTTGCTTCCCTTTGGGGACTAAGAGCACTCTTCATGATATGATAAGATATGATATGCTATGTTATGATATGAACCATGATATGCTATTTTACTTTGTATGGCTTGTACCAAGGGTGGGCTCCATAAGCGCCCCTAGGCCGACGGACTATGAACGGGTCTAGTAAAGGGATGGGCTCCTTGTACGCCCCTAGGTCGACGATCGTAGTACGAACCTAGATCCCTAGTAGGTTCGGGGCTAGCTACCCTGTCCTAGGGATTGCGCGCATTTATGTATGTATGTGGTACAAGCCGGGCCCTCAAGATGATATTATGTTCAAGTACTATATGATATGTTTTAAGACATCTTGCATATGACATGACACATGTTTTAAAAGACATCTTGCATGATATGATTTATGATATGACATGCTATGCCCCTATCATTTATATGACATGATGATTTATGATATGATATAGCATGATGTTATTTATGAGATGATATGTTATGATTTATGATATGACATGCTATGCCTTTATGATTTATATGACATGATGATTTATGATATGATATAGCATGATGTTCTTTATGAGATGATATGTTATGATTTATGATACGACATGCTATGCCCTTATGATTTATATGACATGATGATTTATGATATAGCATGATGTTCTTTATGAGATAATATGTTATGATGCTATGTATTCACCATATGATATTAGATGATCATATTTCCATGGTTATATGCTTATGTGTTTATGCTTTGATATATGGATTTTGTGAGTAGGAAAGGATCTTACTAAGCCTGTGTGCTTATAGCTTACTTTCCTTGTACCGCAGATAAAGGCAAAGAATGGATGACCTAGGGGAGCTGCAAGAGAGGCAAGGAGATGTGTGTGGTGGTGGCTCGGCTAAGACAAATAAAAGACTTGCTTATGTTATTTTGTTATGTTGACATGAACTAAGTGTATTATGTTATTGTCCCGCATGACTTCATGATATTTCTACTGTCTTACTTTCGAAAGAAATTTTAATATGCATGTATGTTTCTGCAATTAGTAATGGTTAAGTAAGTAACCCCGCCCTACTAGCAGGAGGGGCGGGCGTTACAGGTTGGTATCAGAGCCAAGTTTAGCCTTCCCGCTACACACACATCAAGCCTCCATCCTGCCACTCCAAGTAAGACTTTCTGTACTTACTCTATTTTATTTATGTATGATAGGAAATGTTTTAGTATCCATGAACCTAAGTATGACTGATATGGATTTCCTTCATGTATGATAAGCGACATTTAATGTGCACGAATATAAGTAGGGATGACTCTAGACTTATGATAGCCTTATTGTTATTTATGAAAATAGATATGGCTAGAAGACGTGGTAACAGGGCCGATGAGACAATGACCCCACCGGATCTAACCCAGGTAGTTATAGATCTCCAGCGTCAGATCACGGAACAACAACAAGTAATCACTGCTCTGATGAATCAGAAAGGAAACCCTGTCACCCCACCAGCAAATCAGAATGCAGTGCCCGTTATACCAATAGCTGCACCAGTACCACCGGTAGCCCCTGCCCCAGTGGTCCGATAGGAGACCTATTTGATACAGTGGCTAAGGCTGAAGCCGGAGAACTTCTCGGGTACTTGTGAGCCATGGGACGCCCAAGCCTGGTTCAAGACAGTGGAAAGTATTGTGGAATTACTGGACTGGCCTGTATCGGAAAAGATCAAATGCGTGTCATTCTGTTTTTCCGGAGACGCGAGAATGTGGTGGGAAAGAGTTAAGGCTAAGAGACAAATTAATCTGATGAACTCGACGGACTTCGAGACAGAGTTCTTCGAGGAATTCTTCCATATGTAAGTAATAAATCGACATTACGATGAGTTCACCGAGTTCCGGCAAGGTGACTTATCAGTGAACGAAGCAGTGAAGCGCTTCAACCATCTTGCACGCCTCTGCCCAGAGTTAGTCAGCACGGAAAGAGAAAGGGTTAGACTGATGCTGAAAATGCTTCGACCCGAGATAGTATTGAATGTGGCCGGCGGAATTAATAGACCACAGACTACAGAAGAACTGGTCAGCAGTGCCCTGATCACTGAACATTATCAGAAGGCGATGAACGAGAATAAGAATCAGGCACAGACGCAAGGACAGAAATCTCAGGGTACCAAAACAAGCTGGAAAAGAAACTCTAATGGAAAAAGGAAGCAATGGAACAACATTAAAGGACGACAAGCAAATAAGTAACCTAAGTACCCTCAGTGTACCATTTGTGGGAAGCAGCATTCCGGAGTATGCCACAAGGGTACGAGGAAGTGTTACAGCTGCGGACGGGAAGGACATATGGCCAGAGACTACCCTACCCAGTCCCAGACACCATCCCAGCAGTATAACCAGAATAGGAGTGCGCCCTCACAGCTACACCTGATGCAGGCTGCCATTAAAGGAACTCCGATTAGCCAAGGGTGATTGGAAGCCCCGCCAGCTACGACGAACGCAAGGGTTTTCTCTCTTACCAAAGATGATGTGGCAAGTGCCTCTACCGTTGTCACAGGTCAGCTGCCTATTTTCAGTCAATATGCTAATGTGTTATTTGATACTGGGGCGACGCACTCGTTCGTCTCTACACCTTTCATAGAGAAGTTAGAGATACCACCACAAGCCTTAAATGGCAAATTCTTAGCAACCCTGCCTTCGGGAGAAGTAATGCCATCTACTCATATGCTGCGAGCCGCACCCATCAGAATCGCAGACAGAGAACTCTATTGTGATCTGATAGTGCTTGACATGCAAGATTATGACAGTATATTGGGCATGGATTTCCTGAGCAAGTACGGTGCTTCAATCGAGTGCCGTCAAAGAAAAGTGATTTTCCGACCTGAACCCGAACCAATATTTGAGTTCATTGGGGAACCCAGGGAAAATTGGTACTACGGGGCTGAAGATGTGACCGGACAACTCTCTACCCTGACTATAGCACCGACGCTGTTCGATGATGTATTGGAGAAGCAAACTCGTGACCTAAGCATCCAGCGGATAAAGCAAGAAGTATTAGAGGGAAAGAATGACAGATTCCGTATCGCTGACAGCGGAATATTATACCTCAAGAATCATTTATGTGTTCCCGACGACTCGGAGTTGCGAAAGAAGATACTAGAAGAAGGCCACTCAACGCCTTATGCAATGCATTCGGGATCCACCAAGATGTACCAAGATTTGAAAAAGAAATTATGGTGGTCCGGTATAAAAAGAGATGTGGCTCAGTCAGTACGTCAGTACCTACCTGACCTGTCAGAGGGTTAAAGCAGAACACCAGAGGCCTGGAGGATTACTGCAGCCTGTCCAAATTCCAGAATGGAAATGGGAAGATATCTCTATGGACTTTATTTCAGGATTACCTAAGACAACAAACGTCTATGACGCTATATGGGTAATCGTGGATAGATTAACCAAATCCGCCCATTTTCTAGCAATCAAGATGACTTATTCAATTGAGCAACTGACTCAATTATATGTCAAGGAAATTATTAGATTACATGGGATTCCTAAGACCATCATTTCTGACAGAGATGGTCGCTTTGTTTCAAATTTTTGGGAATATGTTCAGAAGGCTCTTGGCACAAAGCTATTATTCAGTACTGTCTTCCACCCTCAGACCGTTGGACAAACAGAAAGGGTGAACCAAGTACTAGAAGACATGTTACGGGCTTGCGCCTTAGACTTCAAAGGAAGTTGGTGCCGACATTTATGCTTAGCGGAATTCGCCTACAACAATAGTTACCAGACTACTATTGGAATGGCGCCCTACGAGGCTCTGTATGAGAGGATATGTAGATCCGCTATATGTTGGTACGAAGGTAGCGAAAAGAAAGAGATGAGATTCCAGACAAAGTTCATCGATAACACCACCCGTGCTATACAGAACATCCGTCAAAGAATAGAAACTGCTCAGAGTCGACAGAAGAATTACGCGGATAAGCGACGAAGGCCATTGGAATTCAGTATCGGAGACTCAGTATTCCTCAAGGTAGCTCGTATGAAAGGAGTAATGAGGTTTGGTAAGAAGGGAAAGCTAAGCCCGCGCTATGTTGGGCCATATCAAGTTCTGAAAAGAATTGGCAAGGTAGCTTATGAAATAGAGCTGCCTTAAGAGATGTCAGCCATCCACAACGTGTTCCACGTTTCGATGCTAAAGAAATACATTCCGAGCACGGACCAAGTGATCGAACCACGGACAGTACAAATGCAAGAGGACCTAACCTACGAGAGCCGACCGGTTCAGATATTGGATCGAGATGTCAAAAGGCTAAGGAACAAAGAAGTACCCTTAGTAAAGGTCCTGTGGAAAAATCAATGATTCGAAGAAGCCACTTGGGAACGAGAAGATGATATGAAACGGAAGTATCCGGAGCTATTTTAAGTTCGAGGATGAACTTTCTATGAGGTATGAGGTACTGTAACACCCACGAAACGATAAGCTATACCTATGAGTATTTTTCCTTTAGAATAAAAGAAAAAGAGAAATGGAAATAGAAACCAAAATAAAATAAAAAGAAAGTGAGGTTAAGGTTTGAACCTTGAACCTCCCACAAATAATAGAGTTAAATTGGTGTATGGTAACCGCTAGAGTAATGAATAATAGATGAATAGAAAAGAATGGAAATTGTAGTTAAAAGTAAGAAGATAGTTAAGTAAAGGAACAAGAGAAAACCAAGTAGCTTACCTCCTCTTCCTCTTGGTTAAGGAAAGAAGCAAGCAAAAGCCAAGTTGCTTTCCTTCCTTCTTTTCCTCTAATTTCGTGGGAATTAAGAGAGGGTAGAGATAGAGGGGTTAAGGGGATGAATGAGGACATGTTTCATTTACATGAGGAATAAATAGGATTGAGAGAAGAAAAGAGAAAGAAAAGTTGTTAATTCTTCCTCCTCCGTCTTCCTCCTCCTTCTTTCTCTTTCTTCCTTCTCCACCGAGACATAGAGCTCTCTCTCCCTCATTTCTAAAATCCAAGCTAAGGTTTTCTCTCCAAGAAAACTAATTCCTAAGAAGGAGCCTCAAGGTTTACTCCTTACAAGAAAGAGAAAACAAAAGGGAGAACTAGGAAGAGAAGCTCCTTCTTCCTCCTCACAAGGGTACCACTTTCTTTAGGAACAACAAGCGAAAGAATGTAAGTATCCCTTCACCTGTGGTACAAGTTGTTTATGTTTTCCATAAGATTAGAATGCTTGAAACCTAGCGTCACAATGTTGAACTTTTGGCCAAGTGTAGATGAAAGACCTAGGAAAGCTTAAGACCTAAACTAACCATGTTCACTATGTCCCTATGATATGTATGCTATGATAGGAAATTGGTTTGGTATTCTTATGCTTGTATGTTGCTTAAAACTTAATTTCATGCTCCTAAGGTGTTCGGCCAAGACATGAATAAAAGGTTTAGGGAAGTTCAAGACCTAAATAAGCATGTTCATTATGTTCTTATGATAAGTACTCTAGTATAGGAAGCTAGTTAATGTTCTTATGTTGTATGCTTACTTTAAAACCTAGATCTATGATTTTGAACTTTCGGCCAAGTGTAGATGAAAGACCTAGGAAAGCTTAAGACCTAAACTAACCATGTTCACTATGTCCTTATGATATGTATGCTATGATAAGAGATTGGTTTGGTGTTCTTATGCTTGTATGTTGCTTAAAACTTAATGTCATACTCATAAGGTGTTCGTCCAAGACTTGAATAATGGATTAGGAGAGGTTAAAAATTTAGGTTATCATGCTCATGACCTTCTTTATGAAATGATATGAAAGATTCTAAGTGTTTGCATGCTTGTATGTTGTTGGAACCTAGTGGTATTACACTATAGGGTTTCAGTTATGATGTGAATAAAAGACCTAAGAGAGCTTAGAACTTAGTCTAACATGTTCATGACTCTCCTTATGATATGATATAAAGCTAACTTAGGGTTATCATGTTTTGATGTTGCTTGAAATCTAGACACATGTTTCTTTATGGTTCGGCCATGGTGAATTTTAGTGTCTAAGGAAGCTTTAAACTAAAGCTAGCATGCTCATGATTTCCTTTATGATATGATATGGAGTTAGCTATATATTCATGCTTGTATGTTGTTTAGAGCTTGATTTTCTTCTTCATGAACTTTCGGCCATGATCAAACTTTGGGTCCAAGGAAGCTTAAAATTAAATCTAGCATGCTCATGAATTCCCTTATGATATGATATGAAGTTAGCTTGATATTTATGCTTGTATGTTGCTTAGAGTTTATTTTCCTACTTCGTGAACTTTCGGCCATGATAAGGATCAAGACCTAGGAAAACTTAAAAATTGGATTAATATGCTTATGACCTTCCTTATAATATGATATAAAGTTAACATGAGATTCTTATGCTTGTATGTTGTTAGAGCTTAATTCCCTTCTTCATGGACTTTCGACCATGAAAGAATTAGAGACCTAGGGAAGCTTAAAAAAAAATTGGATTAACATGCTTATGACTTTCCTTATGATATGATATGAAGTTAGCTTGATATTTATGCTTGTATGTTGGTTAGAGCTTAATTCCATTCTTCATGAATTTTCGGCCATGATAAGGATCAAGACCAAGGAAAGCTTAAAAATTGGGTTAACATGCTTATGACTTTCCTTATGATATGATATGAAGTTAACATGAGATTCTTATGCTTGTATGTTGTTTAGAGTTTAAGTTCATACTCTTTGAACTTTCGGCCATGATGGGATTAGAAGCCTAGATGTGCCTCACATGCTATGTTATGAATTAAGAGATGTTATTTAATGATTCCATGCATGATTATGTTTCTCTATGATAGGTGATGTGTTCATTTATACCTATGAACCATGCATGATAATGTCTCTTATGATGTGCTATATGCTCAAGTATGCATGCTTTATGATATGACAAGTAATATGCTCATTATTGTATGCTTATGATCCACGCATGATAATGTCTCTTATGATGTGCTCAAGTATGCATGCTTTATGATATGATAAGTAAAGGCCTAAGAGTTGCTTCCCTATTTGTTGGGATTAAGAGCACTCTCTATGATATGACAAGTGAAGGCCTAAGAGTTGCTTCCCCTTGGGGACTAAGAGCACTCTTCATGATATGACAAGATATGATATGCTATGTTATGACATGAACCATGATATGCTATTTTACTTTGTATGGCTTGTACCAAGGGTGGGCTCCATAAGCGCCCCTAGGCCGACGGACTATGAACGGGTCTAGTAAAGGGATGGGCTCCTTAGTACGCCCCTAGGTCGACGGTCGTAGTACGGACCTAGATCCCTAGTAGGTTCGGGGCTAGCTACCCTGTCCTAGGGATTGCACGCATTTATGTATGTATGTGGTACAAGTCGGGCCCTCATGATGATATTATGTTCAAGTACTATATAATATGTTTTAAGACATCTTGCATATGACATGACACATGTTTTAAAAGACATCTTGCATGATATGATTTATGATATGACATGCTATGCCCCTATGATTTATATGACATGATGATTTATGATATGATATAGCATGATGTTCTTTATGAGATGATATGCTATGATTTATGATATGACATGCTATGCCCTTATGATTTATATGACATGATGATTTATGATATGATATAGCATGATGTTCTTTATGAGATGATATGTTATGATTTATGATATGACATGCTATGCCCTTATGATTTATATGACATGATGATTTATGATATAACATGATGTTCTTTATGAGATAATATGTTATGATGCTATGTATTCACCATATGATGTTAGATGATCATATTTCCATGTGTTTATGCTTTAATATATGGATTTTGTGAGTAGGAAAGGATCTTACTAAGCCTGTGTGCTTATAGCTTACTTTCCTTGTACCGCAGATAAAGGCAAAGAATGGATGACCTAGGGGAGCTGCAGGAGAGGCAAGGAGAAGTGTGTGGTGGTGGCTTGGCTAAGACAAATAAAATACCTGCTTATGTTATTTTGTTATGTTGACATGAACTAAGTGTATTATGTTATTGTCCCGCATGACTTCATGATATTTCTACTGTCTTACTTTCGAAAGAAATTTTAATATGCATGTATGTTTCCACAATTACTAATGGTTAGGTAAAGTAACCCCGCCCTACTAGCAGGATGGGCGGGTGTTACATCAAGGAAGCTTAAAAATTAAAATATAGCATGCTCATGAATCTCCTTATGATATGATGTGGGCTTAGCTAGATATTTATGCTTACATGTTGCTTAGAGCTTGGTTTCCTCTTCATGAAGGTTTCGACCATGAACAAATTTTAGGGTTCAAGGAAGCTAAAAATTTAACCTAGCATGCTCATGAATCTCCTTATGATATGATATGAATTTAGCTAGATATTTATGCTTGTATGTGTTAGAGCTTGATTTTCCTCTTCATGAGACTTTCGGCCATGATCCATTTTAGGGTTCAAGGAAGCTAAAAATTTAATCTAGCATGCTCATGAATCTCCTTATGATATGATATGAAGTTAGCTTGATATTCATGCTTGTATGTTGTTTGGAGTTTATTTTCCTTCTTCATGAACTTTCGGCTATGATAAGGATCAAGACCTAGGAAAGCTTAAAAATTTGATTAACATGCTTATGACCTTCCTTAGGATATGATATGAAATTAACATGAGATTCTTATGCTTGTATGTTGTTTAGAGTTTAAGTTCATACTCTTGAACTTTCGGCCATAATGGGTTTAGGAGCCTAGATGTGCCTCACATGCTACGTTATGAATTAAGAGATGTTATTTAGTGATTCCTTGCATGATTATATCTTTTCTATGATAGGTGATGTGTTCATTTATGTATACCTATGAACCATGAATGATAATGTCTCTTATGATGTGCTATGTGCTCGAGTATGCATGCTTTATGATATGACAAATAATATGCTCATTTATGTATGCTTATGGTCCATGCATAATAATGTCTCTTATGATATGCTATGTGCCCAAATATGTATGCTTTATGATATGATAAGCAAAGGCCTAAGATGTAACGACCCAATTTTCCCTATTTCGAGTTCCAAATATTCATAAAAATATTTGGAAATGCTTTTAAAATATTCTAGAGATTTTTAGAGTATTTTTACATAATTTTTGGAGGTCGTTTAGTATGTTTACAAAAAGAAAGAAATTTTGACAAAAACTCTTGAAGACGAGATTTGAATCCACAACCTCGGGTTGGACTGACCCAAGGAAAACTTGCCCAACCAATTGATCTACACAGTTTTTTTAACCTTATATGGAGAGAATTATATTTATAGCATAGTTTTGATTAAACCCGGATATAAGAAAGGAATTAGGTTTTGATTTTTCCGGAAAATCAAAACAATACCTCTCAAAATTCCTCACCTCTCTCGTGCGACAGCGGCGGCTCGGGCGGAAAATACACCAAGGCGACGGCGTCTTCTCTCTCAGTGGAAAATCGAAGAAGCAAGCATTAGGGCTTGATTTCCGGTGGCCGGCGAGCTCTCTCCTCCACGGATCCTTCACCAAGCCGAACTTCTCTCGGCAAGGTCAGCGCGGGCACAAGAAGGAGCCGCAAGTTTTCAAGCTTTGAAACCCTAAAAAGCCTTCTTCCTCTCCTTCGGTTGTAAGTGCAAGCAAACCGTGGTAAGTACTACTCACCTGTGGTAGGAGTTGCTCCGAATTTTCGGGTTTCGTTTCCTTGCTTCCGGATCTTGTTGTGCCGAGTAGAAGAATATGCTAGGGTTTCCTTCCTTGCTTTGTTGAGATGCCATTCTCGGATTGTATATGTAGCCTTGGAATTTAGTTTTGTTGCCAAGCAATGAGCATGAAATAGTTTAGATATTTTTGTGTCTTAGTTTAGCATTTCAGCTGCAGATTTCCTGTTAAGATCCGAACAAGAACAGCCCATAGATTTCATATCAGCTTTAGACTCTTCTTCTTGCTGGTTTACTAAGTATGAATGGTATTCTTTTTAACATGCAGCCCTAAACTTGTTTGTTTCCAGTAACCGGGCATGAAAGTTTCTTTTCATAGCAGTATAGTTTCATTTCAATGAGCAAATTTCTAATTTTACTATTAGTAAAACTTGAGCAGTATTTTCTAGTTTTTCCCTTTGCTATTGAACAGGACTATGAGTTAGGGTTTTTCCCTTTTATTCCTTACCTTCTGTAGCCTACCTGTTGAGCATGCTATTTATTGTCTGAGTTTAATTGTATAGAGGAAGTTTAGCTCTTGATTGTAGTATCCGTGTATGTCCACCTGCTGCCATAAATTCCAGCAAGTTCATTTTCTTGTTTTGGCCGAGCAAATGGGCATAAACAACCCTTAGTTATTAGTAGGTAGTTCTGGGTTTTGTTTGCTACCTCCTGCACGGTTAGTTTCCCTTGCCACTAAATGAGCATGCACAACTTAGTATACTAGTAAGTTTGGATAGATTATTTGTTACTGTTTTAAGGGCAAGAATAACCTTGTTATAACAGTTCAGAGTTAGTTTGTTTTGTCCTATTTTACAGCATGTATAGGAAGCTCAAAGTTGCATTCTTTTGCTCTATTTTACAGCATATATAGAAAGCTCAAAGTTGCATTCTTTTGCCCTATTTTACAGCATGATTAGTAAGCTTAAAGTTGCTTTCTTTGCTCCATTTTATAGCATGATTAGTAAGCTTAAAGTTGCTTTCTTTGCTCTACTTTGTAGCATGATTAGTAAGATTAGATTAGCTTTCTTTTGCTCTTATCAAAGCATGTTTAGAAAGTTCAAATTAGCTTTCTTTTGCTTTCTTTTATAGCATGTTTAGAAAGTTCAGATTTGCTTCCCTTGTGTTATTTTTATATAGCATGTTCGGTTAGTGTAATCTTATACTTGTTAGAAATATCTACAGGATTTTAATAAGTTCTAATAAAGGAGTATGAGAAGTATGAGTAAAGAAAAGACTAGAGTCTAGTTAAAAAGAGATAACTAGTAAATTAAAGTAAGAGGCTAGTACCCGACTTCCGAGGTTGTCGTTAAACAAATCCAGGTGACCAATTCCGAGGTCTTGGCCCTGGTAAGACCGAGGTCTTTATCCTCATAGGACTAGAGGCTTGCTACCTCAGTCACTATTAGAGAGCGCGCAAAACAAAGATGGTACTAGCCTGGGCCCAAAGAAGAAGAAGAAAGAAAAAGAAAAAGAAGAAGAAAGTGAAAGAGAAATTAAAAGATTAATTTCTGGTATAAAGATATAAGAAAATGAAACAAGTTTATACTTAGAATCAATAAAAGTTTAGTTCTTTAATTCTAAGCCTACAGTAGTAGTTTCATTACTTTCCTGTCAGTTAGTGAGCATGTTTAGTATTCAATTTTATTTCTGTATACCATGAGTACATGCAGCTTTGCTTTAGCATTACAGTTTCAGTATTATTGCATTACTTTTATGCACTTCGAAGTTTTTGTGAGATAGATTAGTACTTACTAAGTGTTTTCGCTTATAGTTTTGTTTTCTTTCCTCCTACTGCAGATAAAGGAAAAGCTAAGATATGAAAGGGAGGCGACAGGGTGGTGGTGGTGATGAAGGTGTGTGATGACTGGACTGTGGAGAGATCCAGAAGTAGCTGGCAAAATTGTCAAGACTTTCTTTTAGTTCTCTTTTAATGTTATATTAAATTTGGGATTGTAGTTGAGTTTATTTCCGCATGTCTAGTTAGTCTCTTTTATTATTTGTGGAGTGCTGTAGTCGTTGTTATTGCTAGAGTAGTTTCTTTGTTTTTATTGTGATTTTATTACTGCGTGGTTGTGGAAAATATGTTCCAGCCGTCTGTGGCTGCGTATACTTTGTTTGTATTATAGATTTGGTCACCGGTACAGGGGAGACTCTGTCGAAATTTTTCGGTAGGAATTCCTCTGGGCCGTGATAAACCTAGCTGATGCTAATAACAGCATCAGTGACACTAGTAAGTAGAGTAGTAGTTAGGTAACGGTCGCCCTTAGAGAGTAGTAGTAAGAAGGGTGGGTTGTTACATAAGAGTTGCTTCCCTTCTTGTTGGGATTAAGAGCACTCTTTATGACATGATAAGTGAAGGCCTAAGAGTTGCTTCCCTTTGGGGACTAAGAGCACTCTTCATGATATGATAAGATATGATATGCTATGTTATGATATGAACCATGAAATGCTATTTTACTTTGTATGGCTTGTACCAAGGGTGGGCTCCATAAGCGCCCCTAGGCCGACGGACTATGAACGGGTCTAGTAAAGGGATGGACTCCTTAGTACGCCCCTAGGTCGACGGTCGTAGTACGAACCTAGATCCCTAGTAGGTTCGGGGCTAGCTACCCTGTCCTAGGGATTGCGCGCATTTATGTATGTATGTGGTACAAGTCGGGCCCTCATGATGATATTATGTTCAAGTATTATATGATATGTTTTAAGACATCTTGCATATGACATGACACATGTTTTAAAAGGCATCTTGCATGATATGATTTATGATATGACATGCTATGCCCTTATGATTTATATGACATGATGATTTATGATATGATATAGCATGATGTTCTTTATGAGATGATATGTTATGATTTATGATATGACATGCTATGCCCTTATGATTTATATGACATGATGATTTATGATATAGCATGATGTTCTTTATGAGATAATATATTATGATGCTATGTATTCACCATATGATGTTAGAGGATCATATTTCCATGGTTGTATGTTTATGTGTTTATGCTTTGATATATGGATTTTGTGAGTAGGAAAGGATCTTACTAAGCCTGTGTGCTTGTAGCTTACTTTCCTTGTACCGCAGATAAAGGCAAAGAATGGATGACCTAGGGGAGCTGCAGGAGAGGCAAGGAGATGTGTGTGGTGGTGGCTCGGCTAAGACAAATAAAAGACTTGCTTATGTTATTTTGTTATGTTGACATGAACTAAGTGTATTATGTTATCGTCCCGCATGACTTCATGATATTTCTACTGTCTTACTTTCGAAATAAATTTTAATATGCATGTATGTTTCCGCAATTAGTAATGGTTAAGTAAGTAACCCCGCCCTACTAGCAGGAGGGGCGGGTGTTACACTATAAGCCTACATAAAAATCTGCACTATAAGCTTCATTAAAATCTGCACTATAGGTTTAATTAAAATCTGCACTATAAGCTTAATTAAACTCTGTACTATAAGCCTATATAAAAATCTGCATTGTAAGCTTAATTAAAATCTGCACTATAAGCCTACATAAAAATTTGCACTATAAGTTTAATTAAAATTTGCAATATAAGCTCTACATAAAAATCTGTATTATAAGCTTAATTAAAATCTGCACTATAGGCTTAATTAAAAATCTGCATTATAAGCGCTTCTCATGCTTCGAATTCAAGAAGAACAAAGGTCCGAAACTACTCCTACTGCAGGTGAGAAGCACTTACCTTTCTTCTTGGACTCACAACCGAACAAGAAGGGCTTCTAGGACCTTGGCCGGCCGCTGGAGACGATGCCCTACTCCCTTTTGTTTTCTACCGGAGCTCTGCCGTTGCACGCAGAAGAAAATGAGAGAATGGTTTAGGTCACGAGAATAAAACCCTCTCCTAACTTATCCCTTTTATAACCTAGTATTTCTGTTAACTCCTTAAATAAATTCTTATTTTTATTTTTCTAAACAGAACCGCTGCTTGGATTCTTGGTTAGCCAAATCTTTGACCGGGTCAGAGGTCACGGGTTTGATTCCTCAGCCGAACCCTTTTTCTCCTATTTATTTCCTATTTATTAATTACTGCTTAAATAAATTTCGTTCCTTCATTTAATCAGCATCGCTCGCTGGAACACTTGGTCAGCTGTGCTTTTGCTAAATCAGAGGTTGCGGGTTCGATTCCTCAGCCGGACCCTTTTTCTCCTATTTATTAACTACTGCTTAAATAAATTTGTCCCTTCTTTTATTTAGTATTGCTCGCTGGAACACTTGGTCAGTTGTGCTTTTGCTAAATCAGAGGTTGCGGGTTCGATTCCTCAGCCGCCCCTTTTATTCCCATTTATTTTTCGTTTCCTATTAACTATTACTTAAATAAATTTCATTACCCTTTTTAATCAGCATCCTTCGCTGGGACACTCGGTCAGTTGTATTTTGCTTAAGGCTTGGCTCATGGGTTCAAATCTCGGCTGCAACCCTTTTCTTCCTATTATTTCCTATTATTAACTTCTAATACTGAAATACATTTCATGCTTCTTTTAATCAGCAACGCTTGCTTGGGCTCTTGGTCAGCCAAATTCGCTTAAGAGTTGGCTCGGTCGGAGGTCTCCGGTTCGAATCTCAGCTTGGACGTTATTTTTGTCGAAACTTCTTTCGTTTAGTAAAAATACCAAACGACCTCCAAAAATTACGTAAAAGTACTATAAAATTTTTTAAAAATCTCTAGAATTTTTCTAAAGTATTTCTAAATATTTTTACGTACTATTAGGACTCGTAATGAGGAATTTTGGGTCATTACACTCTGTTAGGCACATTAGGGTAGAGCTATAATAGTACAAACTTATAGCCTTCAGCAGTTAGGACAATGTCCAGGTTTTTTTTCCAATTTATGTAATTGGGACCAGTAAGTTTGTTCTCTTTCAGTATAATAGCTAGTGGGTTGAAAGTCATCCTAAGAATCACAAAAAAACTTTTGGTCAAGACTCTAAATTTAGAATAATATTGATTCCTCAAATAATATTATTTAAATTTACTAACACCTCAAAACACCGTGAATTTTGCATGCCACGTTAGTGTGGACGTATACAAAATCAAACATTTGTAAGAGGAGGGTTTACCCATTAATTTTATTCTTATCATCCTAACTTTATGACAATAAAATTAATAGTTGGTATTCCTTTGGTCGTACAAATAATAGCAGTGACTCCGTTGGAGAGGATACTATTAAATGCGCCTAAGTGTATGTCATTACTTGATACTTAGTCCATTAAATATGATTGTGCCCCTTCAGATGGAGAAGATCACACGCTCCTAAATAATTTCCTATAACCATCCATAAAGGAAGTTTGATCTAGTGATCCGCAAACAAACTCATCCGTTGTGGAGGGAGGCACTTAGAGCCAACACGTAAGTTTGTTGCATCACTTATAAACCAATAATGGATACCGTGGAATTTATTTACTAATTCCTCTCCCACATAGTTATTTAAGATGAGCATTTTATCATGCACACACACATCATAGTAAATAAAAGCAATAAATATGGAAAAATAATTTTCCAACTATTATGGTCTTTTCCATCACTGTCCTCCGTGTGCTGCCAACCCTAGCTGCTGTCATCTTTAGCCACCGCAATCGGGTCTAGTCACCGCATCTATCTTGCTTCCTTTTTCGCTGCGTCTCTGGTCCTCAAATAGCACCACGCCTCGCAAGGATATGATCCACGACAAAAATAGAATTTTACATTTATTGATCCTATATTCTACGAAGGAATGTACATGTAATATAGATTGAAACATAAATGTAAAATCCTAAAACTAATACAGCTCCTACTGTATTTAATACATACAATCATGCACACACAGAAAATGCCCTTGACATGTCCAAGGATCCAATCACACACAATCACTATAAGCCATAATAGTTGGAGCCTGCAACCACAGAGTTAGCATATCCTACTATTATCCTGCCTAAATTATGTATGAGATGTGCATAATTAAACTGAAAACCAAACACACAGAGGCAAACCCTAGCTCTGATACCAATTGTTGGTTGCTACTCGAAATATCGTACCGGTTCCCTTGTACAAAAATTTTGTACAAGTCCTGAACCTTTCCTAACAACCTATTGTGTTCTTTAGAAATTAAATTTGGAATCGCAAACAAAACTTAACATTATTGATTCTAAATTCAACTTATCTGTTCTTAGAGGTTTAGACTTGGATCGCAAACGATGCTTAACATTATTAATCTAAATCCACTTATGTTATAAATTTGATTAAATATTTATTTCAGAGATTGGCTTCCAGGTTAAACATGGCGAGGCACTAGGCCTTCTTGGGTATGGGATCATCCACCACTTCCTAGACAAAGCCTTTCAATGAAATTCATTATTTAATCTCATTATAGTAACCCTAGGTCTAACCACTAAGAACAATCGAATCACAAGATCGAATAACAAAAGAAACACAAAATAAAATCATAAATCTGAAACCTAGAATCGTTAGCCTCTTGTGTTTGGTATTTCAAGATCTAAACAAAAGAATAAACTAGTTATGATGCGGAAACTAATAACTAGTTATACCTTTTGTAGCTTATAGACCTCACGATCTTTTGTCATATTCCTCTTCTTATCTTGGACGTCGTGTGAGCAACGATCTACCGAGATGAGAATCTACCCAAGCCTCCTTCTTCTCCTTGCAAGTTTCAGCCAGCAACTTGTATTCAAGGGAAGCTTTCTTTCTCTTCTTCTTCTCCACAAGCAACTGGCCACCAAGATGAAGTAAGACCTCCAAGTGCCACCAACCTCAACAAAAGGAGAAGAGAGGAGAGGGCCGGCCACCACCAAGGAAAGGAGAAGAGAGAAATAATAGATATGTTGTAAAGGTGAGGCACCTCTACCCTCTCTTTTATATTCCTTGGTTTTGGCAAATAAGGAAAGTTTTTGAGATAATTAAAACTTCCTTATTTTTCTTGCCAATAAAAGGAAAATTTAATTAAAAAATTCCATCTATTCTTTTAATGACCGACCCCTACATGTCCTCCAAACAAGGAAAGTTTTAAACACAAAATTAAAACTTCCTAGTTTGTTTCCGGAATTTTTTTTAAAATAAAAATTTCTCTTTTAAAAATTTCCTTCAAGGTTGGTTATAAAAGGAAACTTTTATAAATTAAAATCTCTCTATTAAAACATGTGGATGATTACAAAAAGAAAAGTTTTCTCCAAAATTAAAATCTTCCTTTTAACTACAAATAAGGAAAGATATCAAACCTTTCTCTTAATCCTTTGTAGAAACTATAAAATAAAATATTTAATTTTAAAGCTCTCTTTTAAATCATGGCTTCCACATAAGGAAAGATTTTAAAAAATAAAATCCCTTTTATTTTAATTGTGGCCGGCCACATACTTGGGCTCCAAGCTAGGGCCGACCACCTACTTGAACCCATCTCTCCTTGGTTTGGCTGGCCCTAGCTTAGTCTCCAAGCTAGGCTTGGCCGACCACCTTAAGGTGGGTAGGAAGTTGGGTTTAGGTGGGTATAAGACTTTATAAATAAGAGGCTACGACAGGAACCGAGAGGAGGAATTGGTCTTGGTCTCCTGATGAACTTGAGCTTCACGTGTTCGCCCCGAACACCCAACTCGAGTTCATCAATAATAACTCATACTACTAAAGAGTTATTATTGAACTACCGCATCAATCCCATATTACTATATGGGCTCCTTCTTATCATGAGTGTGTTAGTCTCCCTGTGTTTAAGATATAGAATGCCCACTAATTAAATTAGTTACTGACAACTCACTTAATTAATATCTAGTTCTAAGAGTAGTACCACTCAACTTCATTGTCATGTCGGACTAAATCCACCTGAAGGGTTTACATGACAATCCTTATGAGCTCCTGTTGGGGACATCATCAACGTAGATTGTAGGACACAGTTTCCTTCTATAATCAACAACACACACTATAAATAATATTATTTCCCAACTAATCGGGCCTATTGATTTATCGAACTAAATCTCACTCACTGATAAATTAAATAAATAAATACTAAATATATGTACATGTTATTATATCAGGATTAAGAGCACACACTTCCATAATAACAAAGGTCTTGTTCTCTTATGTAGTCAGTATAAAAATAAACTACCTTAAATGGTCCTATTCAATACACTTAGAGTGTTCTAGTGTAATTTTATAGTCAAGATAAACTAATACTAAATTACACTATGACTATTCCAATGGGTTGTTCCTATCCATCTTAGTCGTGAGCTACTATTTATAATTTATAAGGAACTGATAACATGATCTTCTGTGTGTGACACCACACACCATGTTATCTACAATATAAATTAATTGAACAACTACACTTAACATATAAATGTAGACATTTGACAAATGTGATTCTTTATTTCAAAATAATTATTTACAAAAAGTTAGTCTTTTAGTATACACTCTAACAGGATCATCCACCACTTCCTAGACAAAGCCTTTCAAAGAAATTGGATATTTATATTCTTACAGTAACCCTAGGTTTAACTACAAAGATCTCAATAAAAGCACAAGATCTAAACACTAAATCGAAACACAAAATTAAAACACAAAGTTGCTAGCCTCTTGTGTTGATATTTCAGGATCCATTCAAAAAATATGAACTAATTATGAAGCAGAAACTAATAATTAGTTATACCTTTCTTTGAAGATTTAATAACCTCTTGATCTCTATTGTATTCCTCTCCTTCTCTTGGACGTCGTGTGGGCGACGATCTACCTAGATGAAATCCACCCAAACCTTCTTCTTCCTTCCAAGCTTTTGGCCACCAAAGGGATATCATAACTAGAGAACCTCCTTTCTATTTTTCTTTACCACTAAGTATCTAGCCACCAATGGAACTCTAAGCTTGATGCCGCCAGCCACAAAGAAGAAGAAGAAAAGAAGAAGATGAAGGTCGGCCACCAAGGAATGGAAGAGGAAATAGAAGATGTGTTAAACCATAAGGCACCACCTCCTCTTCTTTTATAATCTTTGGTTAATATAAAAAAGGAAAGTTTTAAAACAAAATTAAAACTTCCTTTTAATCCTCTATCATGGTCGGCCACACCCTTTTCATCAAACAAGGAAAGATTTTAAATAAAAATTAAAATCTCTCTTTTAAAATCTCTTTTGTGGATAGCTATAAAAGGAATGTTTTTTAAAATTAAAATCTCTCTTTTAAATGCTTTTGTGGATATCTATAAAAGGAAAGATTTCAATAATTAAAATCTCTCTTTTAAATCCCTTTTATGGATCTCTATAAAAGGAAAGATTTTAACAAGATAAAAACTCCTTTTATTTCCTTTTGTGATCGATCTAAAAAGGAAAGTTTTATAATTAAAATCATTCTTTTAAATCCTTTTTATGGATCTCTATAAAGGAAAGATTTAACAAAAAAATAAAAGTTCCTTTTCTAATTTATGTGTGGCCGACCCCTTGCTTGGGCACCAAGCAAGGCTTGGCTGGCCCTAGCTTGGGCTCCAAGCTTGGCATGGTCGGCCCCTTGCTTGGACACCAAGGAAGGCTTGGCCAGCCCTAGCTTAGGCTAAAAAGATGGGCTTTGGGTGGATATAAGGCTTTATATAAGAAGCTACAATAGGGACCTAGAGGAGGATTGACTTTGGTCTCCCGATGAACTTAAGCTTCCCGTGTTCGCCCCGAACACCCAAATCAAGTTCATCAATAATAACTCATACCACTAAAGAGTTATTATTGAACTACCGCACCAATCCCAAATTATATTATGGGCTCCTTTTTATCATGAATGTGTTAATCTCCCTGTATTTAAGATATCGAATGTCCATTAATTAAATAAGTTACTGATACTCACTTAATTAACATCTAGTTCCAAGAGTAATACCACTCAACTTTATTGTCATGCTGGAATAAGTCCACCTGTGGGGTTTACATGACAATCCTTATGAGCTTCTCAATGGGACATCATCAACCTAGATAACTGGGACATAGTTTCCTTCTATAATCAACAACACACCATATAAATAATATTATTTCCCAACTTATCGGGCCTATTGATTTAACGAATAAATCTCGCCCATTGATAAATTAAAGAAATAAATACTAAGTATATGTGCTTGTTATTATATCGGGATTAAGATATAACACCCCACCCTCCTCACTACTAGACTGTGAGGGCAGAGCGCTACTGGACTACTAACTTTACTTAACTATCCTTGTTCACATGTTGATAGAAATTCCTAAAACTCTCGGAGAACTCAAAACATACAATTAACTAGCAGCGGAAGACTAAATGACTCATCTAATACATTTTTAATAAATGACAATCTTAATAAATTCTTATGCTAGGTCCCAAGGCTTCTATAGTCCAGGCATCACACATCCATCCGCACCTCCTTGTCGCCTTCCTTTGCTATAACTTTTCCTTTCCTTTATCTGCAGTAAGAGGAAATGCAACTATAAGCAAAATTAAAATCTGTGCTATAAGCTTACATAAAAATCTGCATTATAAGCTTAATTAAAATCTGCACTATAAGCCTACATAAAAATCTGCACTATAAGCTTAATTAAAATATGCAATATAAGCTCTTCTCATGCTTCGAATTCAAGAAGAACAAAGGTCTGAAACTACTCCTACTGCAGGTGAGAAGCACTTACCTTGCTTCTTGGACTCACAACCGAACAAGAAGGGCTTCTAGGACCTTGGCCGGCCGCCGGAGACTGATGGTTGCTACTCAGAAAACCTAATGGTTCCACTGTACAAAAATTTTGTACAAAGGTCTGAACCTTTTCCTAGCTACCATGTGTTCTTTTTAAATTAAACTTGGATCGCCTGCGGAACTTAACACGTTTGATCCAAAGTTTAATCTATTTGTTCTTTTAGGTTTAGACTTGGATCTCCTGCGGAACTTAACACGTTCGATCCAAATCACCTAGGTTATTAATTTCATTAAATATTAGTTTCCAAAATTGGCTCCCAATATTGACGTGGCGAGGCACATGGCCTTCTTGGATATGGGAACAACCACCACCGACTAGACAAAGCCTTTTAAGGAAAGTTAATATTTAATTTCCTTAAATAACTTTAGGTCAACCGAAAAGAACAATCAAATCACAAGGAAAAGAAAAAACAAAAGAACACAACATTGAAAACAAATTCGAAATACTAGAATCACATGCCTCTTGTATTTGGTATTATTTCCTAAAATAACTAGTATGATGCGGAAAGGAAAAATACTAGTTATACCTTTTAGAAAGACCTCTTGATCTTCTACCGTATTCCTCTTCTAACCTCGGACGTTGTGTGGGCAACGATCTTCCGAGATGAGGACCACCTAGCACCTTCTTCTTCTTCCTTCAAGTTTCGGCCAAGCACCAAAATCCAAGGATGAAGAACTTTTTCCACCAACCAAGCTCCAAGGGATGCAAGCTTTCTCTCCTTCTTCTTCTTCTTCTCCAAGTAGTATCCGACCACCACAAGAGCTCCAAGCAAAGAAGGGTTTCGGCCACCACAAAGAGGAAGAGAGGGAGAGAGGATGGCCGGCCACAACACCAAGGAAAAGAGGGAGAGAATAATAGAGGTTGTATCTCATGAAGGCACCCCAACCCCCTCTTTTATATTCCTTAGCTTTGGTAAATAAGGAAATTTAATTACAATAAAATTTCCTTAACTTTCCTTGACATGAATTAATTAAGAAAAATAAAACAAAATTTCCTAACTTATCATGTCATGGCCGGCCACCTTAATAAGAGCAAACAAGGTAATTTCAATCAACAATTAAAATTCCTTATTTGTCTTCGGAAATTTAAAAAAAATAAAATATCCTTTAAAATCCCTTCATGGTTGATAAAAAGAAATTTCTATAATTTTAATTTTTCTACATGTGAATAATTTATAAAGAAGAAAAATAAAACATCTTTCCAATCTACAAATAAAGAAAGAGATCTAATCTCTTTCTTTAATCTTTTGTAGATCCTTTTAAAAGAGATATTTTAATTTTTAATCTTTCCAATAAATTATATCTTTCACATAAGAAAAATTTAAAATTAAAATTCTTTTTAATTTAATGGGGGTCGGCAACCTAAACTTGGGTTCAAGCTAGGGCCGGCCACCCATGAACCAAGGCTTGGCCGGCCCTAGCTTGAACCACAAGCTAGCTTGGCCGACCCCTACATCATGGGTACGAAGGTGGGTATAGGTGGGTATAGTACTCTATAAATAAGAGGCTACGATAGGGACCGAGAGGAGGAATTGGTTTTGGTCTCCCGATAAAATTAAGCATCCCGTGTTCGCCCCGAACACACAACTTAATTTTATCAATAATAATTCATTCCACTAGAGAACTATTATTGAACTACCGCACCAATCCCAAATTACATTTTTGGGCTCCTTCTTTTTATGAGTATGTTAGTCTCCCTGTGTTTAAGATGTCAAATGTCCACTAATTAAGTGAGTTACTGACAACTCATTTAATTAATATCTTCATCCAAGAATAGTACCACTCAACCTTATCGTCATGTCGGACTAAGTCCACCTGCAGGGTTTAACATGACAATCTTTATGAGCTCATCTTGGGGACATTATCAACCTAGATTACTACGACACAGTTTCCTTCTATAATCAACAACACACACTATAAGTGATATCATTTCCCAACTTATCGGGCTTATTGATTAATCGAACTAAATCTCACCCATTGATAAATTAAAGAAATAAATATCAAATATATGTGCTTGTTATTATATTAGGATTAAGAGCACACACTTCCATAATAACTGAGGTATTTGTTTCTTTATAAAGTCAGTATAAAAGAAACGACCTCTAATGGTCCTACTCAATACACTTTAAGTGTACTAGTGTAATTATATAGTCAAGATAAACTAATTCCTAATTACACTACAACCTTCCAATGGTTTGTTTCTTTCCATTTTGGTCGTGAGCTACTGTTTATAATTTATAAGGTATTGATAACATCATCTTCTGTATGTGGCACCACATACTATGTTATCTACAATATAAATTAATTGAACAACTACAACTAAATGTAGACAATTTGACCAAATGTGATTCTTTATTCAAAATAAATGTTTACAAAAGCTTAGGCTTTCAGTATACACTCTAACAGAGACGATGCCCTAACTCCCTTTTGTTTTCTGCCCGAGCTCCGCCGTTGCACGCAGAAGAGAAGGAGAGAATGGTTTAGGTCACGGGAATAAACCCTCTCCTAACTTATCCCTTTTATATCCTTGTATTTCTGTTAACTCCTTAAATAAATTTTTCTTTTTTTTTTCTAAACAGAACCGCCGCTTGGATTCTTGGTCAGCCAAATCTTTGACTGGGTCAGAGGTCGTAGGTTCGATCCCTCAGCCGAACCATTTTTCTCCTATTTATTTCCTATTTATTAACTACTGCTTAAATAAATTTGTTCCTTCTTTTAATCAGCAACGCTCGCTGGAACACTTGGTCAACCACGCTTTGCTAAATCTTGAGGTCGCGGGTTCGATTCCTCAGCCGTCCCTTTATTCCTATTTATTTTTCGTTTCCTATTAACTATTACTTAAATAAATTTCATTACCCTTTTTAATTAGCAACGTTTGCTGGGACACTTGGTTAGCCGCGCTTTGCTAAATCTTGAGGTCCCGGCTTCGATTCCTCAGCCGAACCCTTTTTCTCCTATTTATTAAATACTGCTTAAATAAATTTGTTCCTTCTTTTAATCACCAATGCTCGCTGGAACACTTGGTCAGCCGGATTCGCTTAAGAGTTAGCTCGGCTGGAGGTCTCCGGTTCGAATCTCGGCTTGGATATTTTTTTGTCGAAACTTCTTTCGTTTAGTAAAAATATCAAACGACCTCCAAAAATTGTATAAAAATACTCTAAAAATTTCTAAAAATCTCTAGAATATTTCTAAAGTATTTCTAAATATTTTTAACCACTATTAGAACTCCAAATGAGGAAATTTGGGTCGTTACATAAGATTACCCACATCCATAATAATAGAGGTTATGTTCTTTAATGCAGTCAGTATAAAAGGAGCAACCTCAAGTGGTCCTACTCAATGCACACATAGTGTACTAGTGTAATTTTATAGTCAAGATAAACTAATACCAAATTACACTACAACCATTCCAATGGTTTGTCCCAATCCATCTTGGTTGTGAGCTATTATTTATAATTTATAAGAAACTGATAACATGATCTTCTGTGTGATACCACACACCATGTTATGTACAATATAAATTAAATTGACAACTACATTTAACATAAATGTAGACATTTGACCAATGTAATTCTTATTACAAAATAAATATTCATTCAATAAATGTTCATTCAATAACTATTCATACAAAAAGCTAGACTTTTAGTATACATTCTAACAATCTCTCACTTATACTAAAAGACTATGCTATCATATATATTGCCATACATCTGATTCTCATCCCCTCAACATGCCTATCAAAAGCTGTCGCCGGAAGGGCCTTAGTGAAAGGATATGCCAGGTTATCTTCTGATGCAATCTTGGCGACAACAACACCTCCTCGTTTTACGATGTCTCGTATCAGGTGGTACTTGCGCTCAATGTGTTTACTAGCCTTATGGGCTCATGGTTCCTTCGAGTTTGCTACTGCACCACTATTATCATAATAAATTGTGATGATTTTCGGTAAACCAAGAATCACATCTAAGTCCATTAAAAAGTTTCTGAGTCATACAACTTCTTTGGCTACCTCAGAGGCTGCCACATACTCAGCTTCCATGGTGGAGTCTGAAATGTATTTCTGCTTAACACTCCTCCATGTAATAGCTCCACTTCCCAAAGTAAACACATACCCTGAGGTTGACTTACTATGTCCCTGTCTGATTGGAAATCTGAATCCGTGTAACCCACAAGGAGCAAATCATCTGCCTGGTATACTAGCATATAATATCTAATCCTTCTCAGGTACTTTAATATATGTTTTACGGTAGTCCAATGTCCCTATCCTGGATTACTTTGATATCTGCTAACCATGCCCATGGTAAAATAGATATCTGGTCTCGTACATAGCATTGCATACATTAGGCTTCCTACAGCCGATGCATAAGGAACTTCCTTCATGTCCTCTATCTCCTTTGATGTTTTAAGACACATCTCTTTAGATAAAGGTACTCCATGCTGAAAAGGTAGAAAACCTTTCTTGGAGTTATGCATGCTAAAACGAGCTAGGATAGTATCGATGTATGAATCTTGGGATAAGCACAACATTATTTTTCTTGTGATCCCTTATTACTTTGATTCCAAGAATATGTCTGCATTCTCCCAAGTCCTTCATATCAAACTATTTGGACAACCATACCCTTACGTCTAACAATACTTTGACATTGTTGCCAATGAGCAAAATGTCATCTACGTATAATATAAGAAATACCACCATGTTTCTGTCACTCTTCTTGTATACACAAGACTCATTCAGACACTAAATGAATCCATAAGACTGGATCACTTCATTAAACTGGATGTTCCAAGATCTTGAAGCTTGCTTCAGTCCATAAATAGACCGATTGAGCTTACATACAAGATGCTCTTTGTCCTTTGCAATGAACCCCTCTAGTTACTTCTTATAGATGTTTTCTTCAAGACTTCCTATCACGCTCCGGGAAAGTCCCTGCCCGAAGAAATTTCGACAGCACCTCCCCTATACAGGTAACAATATGAAGCATTTCTACAAACACAATATATATCAGCCATATGCGGCTGGAATATATATACAACCACGTAGTTAATAATCTCAGCCTACACGGCTGGACAAATATAACAACAACCACACAGTTATATATATTTTTATCAGCCCACTCGGCTGAAATCAAAACCAACACAGCAGAAAAAAAAACATAAATACAAGCCCATACAAAACAAAACAAAACACTGCTAGCCGACTAGGCTTACACCACACAACAACATAACACTCTGGAAACAAAACCGAAACATAAGCTAGCTACATAAATACCAAAGTACAAATAGACAACAGTGAAGACAGATCTTCTGATGTGACATGGGGACCAGCAGACAGGATACTCCAAGCGACTCCATAAACAACCTGGTACCTGAAAAATATAATGTTCACAGGGGTGAGTTCAACAACTCAGCGAATACCAATAGACATGTCTAGTAACATATATCTAACAGCAATAAACATGGAATACAGCTTCCTAATCATATATAGGAAATATGCAAAACTGAAAGGTAACTGAGGAAGCTGTGCTCACCAGGAACTCCTATCCAGAACAAAAGGTCGTCAAACCGAGAGTGTCATAAATCCTGTATGCATGTCATACATATGCATCCAACCAAATGCAGCAAATAAATGCAGCAAGCACAAGTAATAAATGCATCAATGCGTATGATGCCAATGTCATGGTCACCCCTGACGCCAGTCGGCCATCTCACACACAATGATGAGACCGAGTGGGTAGGGCTGTGACAACCGTGCACTCTGACGTCACTACTCCTGATGAGTGACTGAGTGGACAGGATGCTGTCGGAGTACACACATACTCCTACCCCAAATCATAAATGGGGGAGCGCAATGCTCTCATCTCCCGGTACACCATGACGGGGAGGGATCCCTGACGTGCTACCACACTACGTCACACTAGTTTTTCCCCGGGTGATAGCTAATGGTACAATCGTAATCCTTCAAAAATTCCATCCATCTCCTCAGTCGGAGATTAAGTTTCTTTCTAAGTGAACAGATATTTGAGACTCTTATGGTTAGTGAAAATCTCAAATGTAACACCGTACAGATAACACTGCCAAATCTTTAAGGCAAAAATAATGGCGATCAGCCACAAGTCATGTATTGGGTAGTTCCCCTCATGCTCCTTCAACTATCGAGAAGTAGGAGGCTACCCTGCCGTGCTGCTTCAAAATAGCGCCCAAACCCTGTAGAGATGCGTCGGTATAGAGCACGAATCCGTCCTCTTCAGAAGGTAAAACCAAAATTAGAGCGGACACTAGTCTCCGCTTCAGCTCCTGGAAGCTGGTCTCGCAATCCTCAGTCCAAGTGAACTTCATGCCTTTCCTGGTCAGGCGTGTAAGTGACATAGCAATCCGAGAGAAACCCTCAACGTATCTTCGGAAATATCGAGCCAAACAAAGAAAGTTGCGAGCCTCCTCTATAGACTCCGTCTACTCCCAATGGTAACAACCTCTATCTCCTGTGGAACCACGGTATACTCCTACTGGTGACCGTGTGTCTCAAACATCTCACAGAAGATAACCAAAATACGTACTACTGATCTTCACATATAGACGTTTCCGTCGAAACATCTCTAAAACTATGCGAAGATGGTATATGTGACTCACCTAGGATCTGAAATAGATCACAACATTGTCAACAAAGACAATGGAAACCGATCCAACATCCTAGGAATACCAAATCATCGAGTCCATGATAACATCTAGGGCACTATTAGCCTAAATGATAAAACCAAGAACTTATAATGTCCGTAAATCAGACATTCTCAACCATAAGATCCCCGACAAAAAGTCAGGAAATCAGATCACCGACGATATAAATCACCAAAGAATAGATCCTTCATTGTGAGAGCAACACTCCATCACACGAAATACCACATATGTGGGAGCAATGCTCTACCACAAGAAATCCTCCATATATGGGAGCAACGCTCCACCACAAATAATCCGAAATATATATCTACAATATATATATGGGAGCAATGCTCCGCTACAAGCAATCCGCAATATGTGGGAGCAACGCACCACCACAGACAATCCATAACATGTGTGGGAGCAACGCTCCACCACAACCAATACATAAGTGCCCAAGGCACCTAACTATCTAGCTAGACACTGCACGAGATCTCTCTACCACAGATCACTGTGGGCAGCCTAGGGTATAACAACGCAGTAAGCAAATCAAATCCATAGTCAACTCTATCATCATCCTAGTGGGTCGGTCACCCACTAATATGAGAATTAGTTGACAGGATAATACCACAAATGTCATAATGTAGACATTCAACATTCTACATTCAACATAGGTAGAATCATCATGATGCTACCAACCATACGCCTGGCACACGTGCATATACAAGATATATATGATCGACATAATCCTCCAATTAGTACACATCAAACATACTCACAACAAAGGTATAAACCATCGTGATACCTCCAACAATGCATACCGAACCCGTGTGCACATATCAATATAGGTATAATCGACAATACACCTCAAACAACACTCACATGACATATATACACCTATGTCAAGAGTATAATCAACGTAATACTTCCAACAAATCATAATCGATACGAGTGTACACATAGAACAAATATAATGAACAAGATACCTCAAATATTACACCGAACACATCTACACATATCACAATTCAGATTAAATCGATAAGATACCTCCAATAAAACACTCAAACACATGTGCACATTTCACAACAATCATAACTAGAAAAGTATACACCCACTACATGCAATTAGACCATCCATCATTACACTCCTACAACACATAACAATCATATGTACCCACCACATAGATATGCAAAATCAGCATATTTAATCCAATCAACCTTGCATTTTGAAACGGCATGGTCACCATCTAAGTTATTCAACTAGGTACATACGGTCAAAAATGAAAGTCCACATGGAATAGGATACATCGATCCTCTATAGACTGACCAAACCGATAATGGTATACTGCTAATTCAATCTTTTCCACGTCAGTACAAAACATGTACTCAAATGTGCTCTAGATACCAACCTAAGCACAAATAACCCAAAGATCGGCATCTCTATAAAATAGAGTAAGTCGATCCCCTACTGATCGGACCAACCAAAACAAATGAATCGGTCATTGACTAACTAATCAAGAATACACTAATCCTCCATAAGCATTTAAGGTAAATCGATCCACGACTACCCAAATCAACATGTGTAAATCAGTTTTCTATTGACCGATCTAACCAGAGTATATTAATCATCTACCGACAAAAACTAACTAAAGTATATCGGTATTCTATTGGCTGAGTCAACTAGAATATATAGTTACTAGTCACTACCTAGCTAATAATAGCATAGGCTGGTTTGTGTCTCAATCTGCTATCCAACTAACAGTAACAGAAGCTAAACCTACTGGTGTATGATATGAAAAATCCCCATAAACTGTAATCCTTGATCTCTAACAGGGTCGATCATCATCAGTGGCTAACCCATCACATGTAATATGTGCTACAACAACCAGACATGTACTAATAAAGAATGCTAATACATGTCATAAACTATAATAGTCAACGGTGCATATACTAACAAAAAGGTAGGATAACAGTATACCAACATACCTCCTAAAGCTTGGAGATGTCCTGCTGTTGCCAGGTCCCAAAACCCGAAAAGTCACATCGAGAAAACTAAAATACGAAATCCAAAACACGAGATATAAAACTCGTAAACCTTGCTCTGATAACAAATAAATTGGTATCAGATAAATCTCAAAAATCCAGAACACATATTAAGTATCGTATACCTGCTCTGATACCACTAAATTGTCACGCCCCGGGAAAGTCCCTGTCCGAAGAAATTTCAGCAGCACCTCCCCTGTACGGGTGACAATCTGAAGCATTTCTACAAACACAATATACATCAGCCACATGTGGCTGGAATATATATACAACCACGCAGTTAATAATCTCAACCTACACGGCTAGACAAATATAACAACAACCATGCAGTTATATATATTTTTATCAGCCCACTCGGCTGAAATCAAAACCACCACAGCAGAAAAAAAAACATAAATACAAGCCCATACAAAATAAAACAAAACAAAACACTGCTAGCCGGCTAGGCTTACACCACACAACAACATAACACTCCGGAAACAAAACTGAAACACAAGCTAGCTACATAAATACCAAAGTACAAATAGACAACAGCGAAGACAGATCTTTTGATGTGACATGGGGACCAGCAGACAGGATACTCCAAGCGACTCCATAAACAACCTGATACCTGAAAAATATAATGTCCATAGGGGTGAGTTCAACAATTCAGTGAATACCAATAGACATGCCTAGTAAGATATATCTAACAGCAATAAACATGGAATACAGCTTCCTCATCATATATAGGAAATATGCAAAATTGAAAGGTAACTGAGGAAGCTGTACTCACCAGGAACTCCTATCCTGAACAAAAGGTCGTCAAACTGAGAGTGTCATAAATCCTGTATGCATGTCATACATATGCATCCAACCAAATGCAGCAAATAAATGCAGCAAGCACAAGTAATAAATGCATCAATGTGTATGATGCCAATGTCATGGTCGCCCCTAACGCCAGTCAGCCATCTCACACACAATGGTGAGATAGAGCGGGTAGGACTGTGACAACCGTGCACTCTGACGTCACTACTCCTGATGAGTGACCGAGTGGACGGGATGCTATCGGAGTACACACATACTCCTACCCCAAATCATAAATGGGGGAGTGCAATGCTCTCATCTCCCGGTACAGCATGACGGGGAGGGATCCCTGACGTGCTACCACGCTGCGTCACACTACCCATGAGCGGACCAACGGAGCATTGAACAGAGCAAAACTGACGTGCTATCACGCTGCGTCACGCTACCCATGAGCGGACCAACGGAGCACCGAACAGTGATGAAACTGGTGATATGCTCTACAATAATGGAGCAGCCTATCACGCAGCATGCAATCATGCGAATGGTGCATGACACTAAGCATGACAATATCCTGAACCAAATCCATATATATATATAAATGTGTACCCTAGTACCAGTAAGTCAAATCCACAGATCTAGGGTATACAGGTCCTCTATGGTATAACAACCTAGGTTCTGAACATATCCACCTCCATAAAATATATACCAACAATATACATGGATCAAAGCAAAATGGTCTAGGTACATAGATCAGATATGATATAAAAATATAGGTACACAAGCCAGATAATAAAAAATCCAGAATCTAGTCCTAAACTCAATAAAGCATGGTATGCCACTTACTCTAGGAACTAAGGTACTCATGGCAATAATCACGAGGTATAAACATGGATACATAACAAGCGACAAAACAGAACATGCTATGGGTATCAAACCGTGACATACCAAAGGCAAACATGATCATTGCTTGTAGCTATAAAATACTATGCATATCCAATTGACAATATCATAAAAGATAAGTCAAGAGGTACCCGCCTCCAATCGAAAAGTCGAAATCTAAATGCCCGAGCTGTTGAGTCACTGCCGGATGTGCTTGCTGTCGGAAACCAATAGTCGGAGCAAATTAATGTTGCTGTCCTCCACATCAAATGTTCCCTAACTCAACACATTATATTTAAATTCCAATTTCCTCATGATAATCATAACCAGTTAATGATACAATTCAAAACCACCAATAAACTACAACTGATCTCTAGCTTACCTTATTATGGTTGTAACACCCATGAAATGATAAGCTATACCTATGAGTATTTTTCCTTTAGAATAAAAGAAAAAGAGAAATGGAAATAGAAACCAAAATAAAATAAAAAGGAAGTGAGGTTAAGGTTTGAATCTTGAACCTCCCACAAATAATAGAGTTAAATTAGTGTATGGTAACCACTAGGGTAATGAATAATAGATGAATAGAAAAAATGGAAATTGTAGTTAAAGGTAAGAAGATAGTTAAGTAAAGGAACAAGAGAAAACCAAGTAGCTTACCTCCTCTTCCTCTTGGTTAAGGCAAGAAGCAAGCAAAAGCCAAGTTGCTTTCCTTCCTTTATTTTCCTCTAATTTCATGGGAATTAAGAGAGGGTAGAGATAGAGGGGTTAAGGGGATGAATGAAGACATGTTTCATTTACATGAGAAATAAATAGGATTGAAAGAAGAAAAGAAAGTTGTTAATCCTTCCTTCTTCTTCTTCCTCCTCCTTCTTCCTCCTTCTTCCTTCTCCACCGAGACATAGAGCCCTCTCTCCCTCATTTCTAAAAACCAAGCTAAGGTTTTCTCTCCAAGGAAACTAATTCCTAAGAAGGAGTCTCAAGGTTTACCCCTTACAAGAAAGAGAAACAAAAGGGAGAACTAGGAAGAGAAGCTCCTTCTTCCTCCTCACAAGGGTACCACTTTCTTTAGGATCAACAAGCGAAAGGATGTAAGTATCCCCTCACCTGTGGTACAAGTTATTTATGTTTTCCATAAGATTAGAATGCTTAAAACATTAGGTCACAAGGTTGAACTTTCGGCCAAGTGTAGATGAAAGAATTAGGAAAGTTTAAGACCTAAACTAACCATGTTCACTATATCCTTATGATATGTATGCTATGATAAGAGATTGGTTTGGTGTTCTTATACTTGTATGTTGCTTAAAACTTAATTTCATGCTCCTAAGGTGTTCAGCCAAGTCATGAATAAAAGGATTAGGGAAGTTCAAGACCTAAATAAGCATGTTCATTATGTCCTTATGATAAGTACCCTAGTATAAGAAGCTAGTTAATGTTCTTATGTTGTATGTTTACTTAAAACCTAGATCTATAAGTGTGAACTTTCGGCCAAGTGTAGATGAAGGACCTAGGAAAGCTTAAGACCTAAAGTAACCATGTTCACTATGTCCTTATGATATGTATGCTATGATAAGAGATTGGTTTGGTGTCCTTATGCTTGTATGTTGTTTAAAACTTAATGCCATACTCATAAAGTGTTCGGCCAAGACTTGAAATAATGGATTAGGAGAGGTTAAAAAATTTAGGTTATCATGCTCATGATCTCCTCTATGAAATGGTATGAAAGATTCTAAGTGTTTGCATGCTTGTATGTGTTGGAACCTAGTGGTATTATACTATAGGGTTTCGGTCATGATGTGAATGAAAGACCTAGGAGAGCTTAAAACTTAGTTTAACATGTTCATGACTCTCCTTAGGATATGATATAAAGCTAACTTAGGGTTATCATGTTTTGATTTAGCTTGATACTAATACTTGCATGTTGCTTAGAGTTGTTTTCCTCTTCTTGAAGGTTTCGGCCATTATCCAAATTTAGGGTTCAAGGAAGCTTAAAAATTTGACCTAGCATGCTCAAGTATCTCCTTATGATATGATATGTATTTAGGTAGATATTTATGCTTACATGTTGCTTAGAGCTTGGTTTCCTCTTCTTGAAGGTTTCGACCATCATCCAAATATAGGGTTCATGGAAGCTTAAAAATTTATCCTAGCATGCTCATGTATCTCCTTATGATATGATATGAATTTAGCTAGATATTTATGCTTGCATGTTGCTTAGAGCTTGGTTTCCTCTTCATGAAGGTTTCGGCCATGAACAAATTTTAGGGTTCAAGAAAGCTAAAAATTTAACCTAGCATGCTCATGTATCTACTTATGATATGATATGAATTTAGCTAGATATTTATGCTTGTATGTGTTAGAGCTTGATTTTCCTCTTCATGAGACTTTCGGCCAGGATCCATTTTAGGGTTTAAGGAAGCTAAAAATTTAATCTAGCATGCTCATGAATTTCCTTATGATATAATATGAAGTTAGCTTGATATTCATGCTTGTATGTTATTTGGTATTTATTTTCCTTCTTCATGAACCTTCGGCCATGATAAGGATCAAAACCTAGGAAAGCTTAGAAATTTGATTAGCATGCTTATGACCTTCCTTGTGATATGATATGAAGTTAACATGAGATTCTTATGCTTGTATGTTGTTTAGAGTTTAAGTTCATACTCTTGAACTTTCGGCCATTATGGGTTTAGGAACCTAGATGTGCCTCACATGCTACGTTATGAATTAAGAGATGTTATTTAATGATTCCATGCATGATCATGTCTTTTCTATGATAGGTGATGTGTTCATTTACGTATACCTATGAACCATGCATGATTATGTCTCTTATGATGTGCTATGTGCTCAAGTATGCATGCTTTATGATATGATAAATAGCATGCTCAATTATGTATGCTTATGATCCATGCATAATAATGTCTCTTAGGATGTGCTATGTGCCCAAATATGTATGCTTTATGATATGATAAGAAAAGGCCTAAGAGTTGCTTCCCTTCTTGTTGGGATTAAGAACACTCTTTATGACATGATAAGTGAAGGCCTAAGAGTTGCTTCCCTTTGGGGATTAAGATCACTCTTCATGATATGATAAGATATGATATGCTATGTTATGACATGAACCATGATATGCTATTTTACTTTTTATGGCTTGTACCAAGGGTGGGCTCCATAAGCGCCCCTAGGCCGACGGACTATGAACGGGTCTAGTAAAGGGATGGGCTCCTTAGTACGCCCCTAGGTCGACGGTCGTAGTACGGACCTAGATCCCTAGTAGGTTCGGGGCTAGCTACCCTGTCCTAGAGATTGCGCGCATTTATATATGTATGTGGTACAAGCCGGGCCCTCATGATGATATTATGTTCAAGTACTATATGATATGTTTTAAGATATCTTGCATATGACATGATACATGTTTTAAAAGGCATCTTGCATGATATGATTTATGATACGACTTGCTATGCCCTTATGGTTTATATGACATGATGATTTATGATATGATATAGCATGATGCTCTTTATGATTTATGATACGACATGCTATGTCCTTATGATTTATATGACATGATGATTTATGATATGATATAGCATGATGTTCTTTATGATTTATGATATGACATGCTATGCCCTTATGATTTATATGACATGATGATTTATGATATGATATAGCATGATATTCTTTATGATTTCTGATATGACATGCTATGCCCTTATGATTTATATGACACGATGATTTATGATATGATATAACATGATGTTCTTTATGATTAATGATATGACATGCTATGCCCTTATGATTTATATGACATGATGATTTATGATAGGATATAGCATGATGTTCTTTATGAGATAATATGTTATGATGCTATGTATTCACCATATGATGTTAGATGATCATATTTCCATATTTTATGTTTATGTGTTTATGCTTGATATATGGATTTTGTGAGTAGGAAAGGATCTTACTAAGCCTGTGTGCTTATAGCTTACTTTCCTTGTACCGCAGATAAAGGCAAGGAATGGATGACCTAGGGGAGCTGCAGGAGAGGCAAGGAGATGTGTGTGGTAGTGGCTCGGCTAAGATAAATAAAAGACCTGCTTATGTTATTTTGTTATGTTGACATGAATTAAGTGTATTATGTTATTGTCCCGCATGACTTCAGGATATTTCTACTGTTTTTACTTTCGAAAGAAATTTTAATATGCATGTATGTTTCCGCAATAGTAATGGTTAAGTAAAGTAACCCCGCCCTACTAGCAGGAGGGGCGGGCGTTACAGGTTGGTATCATAGCCAAGTTTAGCCTTTCCGCTACACACACATCAAGCCTCCATCCTGCCGCTCCAAGTAAAACTTTCTGTACTTAATTTATTTTATTTATGCATGATAGGAAATGTTTTAGTATCCATGAACCTAAGTATGATTGATATGGATTTCCTTCATGTATGATAAGCAATATTTAATGTGCACGAATATAAGTAAGGATAACTCTAGACTTATGCTAGCCTCATTGTTATTTATGAAAATAGATATGGCTGGAAGACGCGGTAACAGGGCTGATGAGACAGTGACCCCACCGGATCTGACCCAGGTAGTCACAGATCTCCAGCGTCAGATCACGGAACAACAACAAGTAATCACTGTTCTGATGAATCAGAAAGGAAACCCTGTCACCCCACCAACAAATCAGAATGCAGTGCCCGTCATACCAATAGTTGCACCAGTACCACCGGTAGCCCCTGCCCCAGTGGTCCGACAGGAGACCTATTTGATACAGTGGCTAAGGCTGAAGCCGGAGAACTTCTCGGGTACTTGTGAGCCATGGGACGCCCAAGCCTGGTTCAAGACAGTGGAAAGTATTGTGGAATTGCTGGACTGGCCTGTATCGGAAAAGATCAAATGCGTGTCATTCTGTTTTTCCGGAGACGCAAGAATGTGGTGGGAAAGAGTTAAGGCTAAGAGACAAATTAATCTGATGAACTGGACGGACTTCGAGACAGAGTTCTTCGAGGAATTCTTCCATATGTAAGTAATAAATCGGCATTACGACGAGTTCACCGAGTTCCGGCAAGGTGACTTATCAGTGAACGAAGCAGTGAAGCGCTTCAACCATCTTGCACGCCTCTGCCCAGAGTTAGTCAGCACGGAAAGAGAAAGGGTTAGACTGATGCTGAAAATGCTTCGACCCGAGATAGTATTGAATGTGGCCGGCGGAATTAATAGACCGCAGACTACAGAAGAACTGGTCAGCAGTGCCCTGATCACTGAACATTATCAGAAGGCGATGAACGAGAATAAGAATCAGGTACAGACGCAAGGACAGAAATCTCAGGGTACCAAAACAAGCTGGAAAAGAAACTCTAATGGAAAAAGGAAGCAATGGAACAACAGTAAAGGAGGACAAGCAAATAAGTAACCTAAGTACCCTCAGTGTACCATTTGTGGGAAGCAGCATTCCGGAGTATGCCACAAGGGTACGAGGAAGTGTTACAGCTGCGGACGGGAAGGACATATGGCCAGAGACTGCCCTACCCAGTCCCAGACACCATCCCAGCAGTATAACCAGAATAGGAGTGCGCCCTCACAGCTACTCCTGATGCAGGCTGCCATTAAAGGAACTCCGATTAGCCAAGGGAGATTGGAAGCCCCGCCAGCTACGACGAACGCAAGGGTTTTCTCTCTTACCAAAGATGATGTGGCAAGTGCCTCTACCGTTGTCACAGGTCAGCTGCCTATTTTCAGTCAATATGCTAATGTGTTATTTGATACTGGGGCGACACACTCGTTCGTCTCTACACCTTTCATGGAGATACCACCACAAGCCTTAAATCACAAATTCTTAACAACCCTGCCTTCGGGAGAAGTAATGCCATCTACTCATATGCTGCGAGCCGCGCCCATCAGAATCGCAAACAGAGAACTCTACTGTGATCTGATAGTGCTTGACATGCAAGATTATGACAGTATATTGGGCATGAATTTCCTGAGCAAGTACGGCGCTTCAGTCGAGTGCCGTCAAAGAAAAGTGATTTTCCGACCTGAAGATGAGCCGATGTTCAAATTTGTTGGAGGACCAAGGAAAGAAACCGGGAGATTCTTATCAGCCATGAAAGCGCAAAAGATGTTAAATAAGGGATGTACTGGGTTTCTAGCACAAGTGATTGATACAAGTCATGCTGAGGACCAGAAACTAGAAAATGTCAGAGTGGTGTGCAACTATCTAGAAGTGTTTCCCGATGAACTACCAGGGTTAGCCCCCGATAGGGACATAGAATTTGAGATCGAACTGATTCCTGGTACTAAACCGATCTCTAAAGCACCTTATCGTATGGCGTCGGCTGAGTTGAAGGAACTGCAGGGACAACTACTAGAGTTACTTGACAAGGGACTTATTCGCCCGAGTCACTCTCCACGGGGAGCTCCAGTATTGTTTGTGAAAAAGAAGGATGGGTCTATGCGGATGTGTATAGACTACCGAGCACTGAACAATGTGACAATCAAGAACCGGTACCCTCTTCCACGGATCGACGACATGTTCGACCAATTAAGGGGAGCAACCGTCTTCTCTAAGATTGACCTAAGGTCCGGCTATCATCAAGTGAAAGTGAAACAGGATGATATACCGAAGATGACATTTCGAACAAGATACGGACACTATGAGCTCATAGTTATGCCCTTCGGAGTGACAAATGCTCCTGCTGTATTGATGGACCTGATGAATCGGGTGTTTACGGCATATCTCGACAAATTCGTGATCGTCTTCATTGATGATATTCTCATCTATTCAAGAACCCTGGAAGAGCATGCTGAACACCTGAACACCATACTACAGATTCTTCGAGAGAAACAACTATATGCAAAGTTCTCCAAATGCGAATTTTGGCTCGATCGAATATCATTCTTGGGTCATGTCATCTCCTGGGGCGGAGTAATGGTAGATCCAAACAAGATCGAAGCTGTAAGTAACTGGAACAGGCCAAAGAATGTCAGTGAAATTAGAAGTTTTCTCGGGCTAGCAGGCTACTACCGGAAGTTCGTGGAGGACTTCTCTAAAATTGCAGCCCCTATGACAGTTCTCACCAAGAAGAACAAAAAGTATGAATGGATGGATGAATGCGAGAAGAGTTTCACGGAATTAAAAAGGAGATTGACCAGTGCTCTAATCCTTACTCTTCCAGAAAGTAACAAAGGCTTCGATATGTACAACGACACTTCCAAATTAGGACTTGGAGCTGTACTCATGCAAGACGGCAAGGCTATTGCATATGCCTCAAGACAACTCAAAGAGCACGAAAAGAACTACCCCACTCATGATCTAGAGCTAGCAGTCGTGGTCTTTGCTCTCAAAACATGGAGACATTATTTATATGGAGAATGGTGTAAGATTTATACCGACCACCAGAGTCTGAAATACTTCTTCACCCAGAAGGATCTGAATATGAGACAACGCAGATGACTTGAGTTAGTTAAAGACTATGACTGCGAGATCTTTTATCATCCTGGAAAAGCGAACAAGGTGGCCGATGCACTCAGCAGGAAGACCTGTGCCACCTGATGTAGCTATTTTAAGTTCGAGGATGAACTTTCTATGAGGTATGAGGTACTGTAACACCCACGAAATGATAAGCTATACCTATGAGTATTTTTCCTTTAGAATAAAAGAAAAAGAGAAATGGAAATAGAAACCAAAATAAAATAAAAAGGAAGTGAGGTTAAGGTTTGAACCTTGAACCTCCCACAAATAATAGAGTTAAATTAGTGTATGGTAACCACTAGGGTAATGAATAATAGATGAATAGAAAAGAATGGAAATTGTAGTTAAAGGTAAGAAGATACTTAAGTAAAGGAACAAGAGAAAATCAAGTAGCTTACCTCCTCTTCCTCTTGGTTAAGGAAAGAAGCAAGCAAAAGCCAAGTTGCTTTCCTTCCTTTCTTTTCCTCTAATTTCATGGGAATTAAGAGAGGGTAGAGATAGAGGGGTTAAGGGGATGAATGAAGACATGTTTCATTTACATGAGAAATAAATAGGATTGAGAGAAGAAAAGAAAGTTATTAATCCTTCCTTCTTCTTCTTCCTCCTCCTTCTTCCTCCTTCTTCCTTCTCCACCGAGACATAGAGCCCTCTCCCTCATTTCTAAAAACCAAGCTAAGGTTTTCTCTCCAAGGAAACTAATTCCTAAGAAGGAGTCTCAAGGTTTACCCCTTACAAGAAAGAGAAAACAAAAGGGAGAACTAGGAAGAGAAGCTCCTTCTTACTCCTCACAAGGGTACCACTTTCTTTAGGATCAACAAGCGAAAGGATGTAAGTATCCCCTCACCTGTGGTACAAGTTATTTATGTTTTCCATAAGATTAGAATGCTTAAAACCTAGGGTCACAAGGTTGAACTTTCAGCCAAGTGTAGATGAAAGAATTAGGAAAGCTTAAGACCTAAACTAACCATGTTCACTATATCCTTATGATATGTATGCTATGATAAGAGATTGGTTTGGTGTTCTTATGCTTGTATGTTACTTAAAACTTAATTTCATGCTCCTAAGGTGTTCGGCCAAGTCATGAATAAAAGGATTAGGGAAGTTCAAGACCTAAATAAGCATGTTCATTATGTCCTTATGATAAGTACCCTAGTATAAGAAGCTAGTTAATGTTCTTATGTTGTATGTTTACCTCAAACCTAGATCTATAAGTGTGAACTTTCGGCCAAGTGTAGATGAAGGACCTAGGAAAGCTTAAGACCTAAAGTAACCATGTTCACTATGTCCTTATGATATGTATGCTATGATAAGAGATTGGTTTGGTGTCCTTATGCTTGTATGTTGTTTAAAACTTAATGCCATACTCATAAATGTTCGGCCAAGACTTGAAATAATGGATTAGGAGAGGTTAAAAAATTTAGGTTATCATGCTCATGATCTCCTCTATGAAATGGTATGAAAGATTCAAAGTGTTTGCATGCTTGTATGTGTTGGAACCTAGTGGTATTATACTATAGGGTTTCGGTCATGATGTGAATGAAAGACCTAGGAGAGCTTAAAACTTAGTCTAATATGTTCATGACTCTCCTAAGGATATGATATAAAGCTAACTTAGGGTTATCATGTTTTGATGTTAGCTTGATACTCATACTTGCATGTTGCTTAGAGTTTTTTTCCTCTTCTTGAAGGTTTTGGCAATTATCCAAATTTAGGGTTCAAGGAAGCTTAAAGATTTAACCTAGCATGCTCATGTATCTCCTTATGATATGATATGAATTTAGCTAGATATTTATGCTTGCATGTTGCTTAGAGCTTGGTTTCCTCTTCTTGAAGGTTTCGGCCATCATCCAAATTTAGGGTTCAAGGAAGCTTAAAAATTTATCCTAGCATGCTCATGTATCTCCTTATGATATGATATGAATTTAGCTAGATATTTATGCTTGCATGTTGCTTAGAACTTGGTTTCCTCTTCATGAAGGTTTCGGCCATGAACAAATTTTAGGGTTCAAGAAAGCTAAAAATTTAACCTAGCATGCTCATGTATCTACTTATGATATGATATGAATTTAGCTAGATATTTATGCTTGTATGTGTTAGAGCTTGATTTTCCTCTTCATGAGACTTTCGGCCAGGATCCATTTTAGGGTTCAAGGAAGCTAAAAATTTAATCTAGCATGCTCATGAATTTCCTTATGATATAATATGAAGTTAGCTTGATATTCATGCTTGTATGTTATTTGGTATTTATTTTCCTTCTTCATGAACCTTCGGCCATGATAAGGATCAAAACCTAGGAAAGCTTAGAAATTTGATTAGCATGCTTATGACCTTCCTTGTGATATGATATGAAGTTAACATGAGATTCTTATGCTTGTATGTTGTTTAGAGTTTAAGTTCATACTCTTGAACTTTCGGCCATTATGGGTTTAGGAACCTAGATGTGCCTCACATGCTACGTTATGAATTAAGAGATGTTATTTAATGATTCCATGCATGATCATGTCTTTTCTATGATAGGTGATGTGTTCATTTACATATACCTATGAACCATGCATGATTATGTCTCTTATGATGTGCTATGTGCTCCAGTATGCATGCATTATGATATGATAAATAGCATGCTCATTTATGTATGCTTATGATCCATGCATAATAATGTCTCTTAGGATGTGCTATGTGCCCAAATATGTATGCTTTATGATATGATAAGCAAAGGCCTAAGAGTTGCTTCCCTTCTTGTTGGGATTAAGAGCATTCTTTATGACATGATAAGTGAAGGCCTAAGAGTTGCTTCCCTTTGGGGATTAAGATCACTCTTCATGATATGATATGCTATGTTATGACATGAACCATGATATGCTATTTTACTTTGTATGGCTTGTACCAAGGGTGAGCTCCATAAGCGCCCCTAGGCCGACGGACTATGAACGGGTCTAGTAAAGGGATGGGCTCCTTAGTACGGACCTAGATCCCTAGTAGGTTCGGGGCTAGCTACCCTGTCCTAGGGACTGTGCGCATTTATGTATGTATGTTGTACAAGCCGGACCCTCATGATGATATTATGTTCAAGTACTGTATGATATGTTTTAAGACATCTTGCATATGACATGATACATGTTTTAAAAGACATCTTGCACGATATGATTTATGATACGACTTGCTATGCCCTTATGCTTTATATGACATGATGATTTATGATATGATATAGCATGATGTTCTTTATGATTTATGATACGACATGCTATGCCCTTATGATTTATATGACATGATGATTTATGATATGATATAGCATGATGTTCTTTATAATTTATGATATGACATGCTATGCCCTTATGATTTATATGACATGATGATTTATGATATGATATAGCATGATGTTCTTTATGATTTATGATATGACATGCTATGCCCTTATGATTTATATGACATGATGATTTATGATATGATATAGCATGATGTTCTTTATGATTAATGATATGGCATGCTATGCCCTTATGATTTATATGACATGATGATTTATGATAGGATATAACATGATGTTCTTTATGAGATAATATGTTATGATGCTATGTATTCACCATATGATGTTAGATGATCATATTTCCATGATTATATGTTTATGTGTTTATGCTTGATATATGGATTTTGTGAGTAGGAAAGGATCATACTAAGCCTGTGTGCTTATAGCTTACTTTCCTTGTACCGCAGATAAAGGCAAGGAATGGATGACCTAGCGGAGCTGCAGGAGAGGCAAGGAGATGTGTGTGGTGGTGGCTCGGCTAAGATAAATAAAAGTCCTGCTTATGTTATTTTGTTATGTTGACATGAATTAAGTGTATTATGTTATTATCCCGCATGACTTCAGGATATTTCTACTGTTTTTACTTTCTAAAGAAATTTTAATATGCATGTATGTTTCCGCAATAGTAATGGTTATGTAAAGTAAACCCGCCCTACTAGTAGGAGGGGCGGGCGTTACAATGGTTGCTCCCTGTTGACACACGGCCAGGAAATGCAGCCGCTGGAAGTTGTTGTTGGAGCAACGATGAAGCCATTGCTGCCACAGACTTGTTGCCGATGGATCAAGGAAGCTAAATCTTTGTCTCCCAACATATTTTCCTCTCTGATCCAAAATAACGCAAGCCACCATTTGGTAGGCCGACCATAGCCAACCCAGCAGAACTAGGGCATGGCACCAGACAAAGTGGAGAGGAGGAGATGGACTTCGGCCGGCAACTGGCGGCAGTGGAAACTAGGGCTAGGCAGAGGAAGAGGAAGTGGCGCCGGGACGGTGGTGGCGCGCGTGAGGAGCAAGGTGGTCGGCGCTCTTGTGGTGTCGTCGGAAAAGAAGGGAAATCGGTGGTGCTCGGACATCCAGCAGCCGACGTTGGGCCATGGTGGTCGATAACGACGCAGAGGAGAGAAGGGGAAGAGCAATCGACGATCGATAAAGAGATGAAGAGGAGAAGAATCGGTGAGGTACAGTGGCACCGTCGGGTGGGGTAGGCGAAGAGAAGAAGTAGAAGAAGAAGGGGCGATTGGGTTGGTTGGGAGAAGATAACCGCAAGGGTGCAGTGCAGGTTCGGCGAGGATAAGGAAAGGAAACGGGGAAAAGAAATAAAAGAAAAAGAAAATAAATTTAAAAGAAAAAGAAAATATTTCCTCACTTAAATGGGTAGCCTAAACAGGCTTTTCCCGGGCCCCATTTTTATCCCCGTAACCTGAGTCATACGAGCTCCGAAAAATTCCAGAAAAATTTCTAAAATTTTTGGAAAATTCTCTTATCATTATTCGTCATTTTTCAGTATTTTACATTCTCCCCCACTAATAAAAATTTGGTCCCCAAATTTCATTATCTACCATCAGCAAGTACTAACAACAGATAGAAAGTATAAATGCTGAAATGGAAAATAACCCACATACCTCCAATGAAAAGATGGGAATATCGAGCTCAAATCATATCCTCGAGCTCCCAAGTAGCCTCCTCATTCGTAAGATACTGTCATCCGACTTTAACCAGCCGGATAGTCTTGTTTCGCAACTGACGCTCTTTCCGGTCCAGAATCCGTACCGGAACCTCCTCATAAGTGACGTCAGGCTGAATAGGAACTGAGATATCTGTCAGCACATGCGTCGTGTTGGGTATGTATCTTTTCAACATAGACACATGGAATATGTCGTGAACACCTGCCAAAGCTCTGAGGTCAAATCTCTTCACCCCTTTCGTGGGTGAGACGCGCAGAAATACATGGTCGCCAGTAGAGAACTCCAGGGGTCTGCGTCTCCGATCAGCATAACTCTTCTGGTGGTCCTGCACCTCTGACATCCTCCGTCTGATAGTACGGACCAACTCTGCCTCATGCTAAGCTCTATGAGGTCCCAACAACTGGGCCTCCCCAACCTCATCCCATAGGTGGGTGTCTGACAAGGCCTACCATACAACGCTTCAACGGTGGCATTTAGATAGCCGAATGCAAACCGTTGTTGTAGGCGAACTCTACCAATGGAAAATGGTCCTCCCAATTGCCCCTAAAAATCCAATACACCTGACCTCAACAAGTCCTCTAGAGTCTGAATGGTCCGCTCTGATTGTCCATCTGTCTGCGGAGGGAAAACTGGAGCTGAGTGCCCAAAGCCTGCTGTAGACTCTAGCAGAATCGAGACGTGAACCGGGGTCTCTATCCGAAATAATAGTCAAGGGACACCATGAAATCTGATGATCTCCCGGAAATACAGATCTGACAATCGATCCAGGGAATCAGTCTTCCGGATCACTAATAAATGCGCGGATTTGGTTAATCGATCAACGAATACCTAAATCGCGTCATAGCCTCGTCGTGTCCTAGGCAAGCTCACCACAAAGTCCATGGCAATATGTTCCCATTTCCACTCAGGAATAGGAATCCGCTAAAATAATCCGGTAGGTATCTGGTGCTCTGCCTTCACCTACTGACAGACAAGACCTCTCGCTACAAATTACGTGATGTCTTTCTTCATACCGTTCCACCAATAGGAACGCCTCCAATCTCGATACATGCGGTCCCGCCTGGGTGGACCACAAATCGAGAGCGATGAGCCTCCTGAAGTAGCTCCTGTAAAATCGGATGAGACTGAGGTACACATAATCTGCCTCGGAAATATAAAATACCCTCCTCATCTCGTGTGAACTCGGTCTGCTGCCCGAAAGCTATCTGGCTGCCCATAAATTGCAAATGATGATCACCAGCCTGGCCTCTCGGATCCTCGTCCTGATCGACGACTGAGCAACTATGGTAACAAGAATACCCTGCTTTGTCCGTCCCTGCTCCTCAAGGCCCAATTCGGAGAATCCCTTAATCAAATCTGTAACCACAACTCGGTGGCAAGCCACAGTCCCTCTAGACTTCCGGCTAAGTGCATCGGCAACCACATTAGCTTTTCCCCGGGTGATAGCTAATGGTACAATCGTAATCCTTCAGAAATTCCATCCATCTCCTCAGTCGGAGATTAAGTTTCTTTCTAAGTGAACAGATATTTGAGACTCTTATGGTCAGTGAAAATCTCAAATGTAACACCGTACAGATAACACTGCCAAATCTTTAAGGAAAAAATAATGGCGATCAGCCACAAGTCATGTACTGGGTAGTTCCCCTCATGCTCCTTCAACTGCCGAGAAGTAGGAGACTACCTTGCCATGCTGCATCAAAACAACGTCCAAACCCTGTAGAGATGCGTCGGTATAGAGCACGAATCAGTCCTCTTCAGAAGGTAAAACCAAAATTAGAGCGGACACTAGTCTCCGCTTCAGCTCCTGGAAGCTGGTCTCGCAATCCTCAGTCCAAGTGAACTTCATGCCTTTCCTGGTCAGGCGTGTAAGTGACATAGCAATCCGAGAGAAACCCTCAACGTATCTCCGGAAATATCGAGCCAAACAAAGAAAGTTACGAGCCTCCTCTATAGACTCCGTCTACTCCCAACGGTAACAACCTCTATCTCCTGTGGAACCACGGTATACTCCTACTGGTGACCGTGTGTCTCAAACATCTCACAGAAGATAACCAAAATACACACTACTGATCTTCACATATAGATGTTTCCGTCGAAATATCTCTAAAACTATGCGTAGATGGTGTACGTGACTCACCTCGGATATGAAATAGATCACAACATTGTCAACAAAGACAATGGAAACCGATCCAACATCCTAGGAATACCAAATCATCGAGTCCATGATAACATCTAGGGCACTATTAGCCTAAATGATAAAACCAAGAACTTATAATGTCCGTAAATCAGATATTCTCAACCATAAGATCCCTGACAACAAGTCAGGAAATCTGATCACCAACGATATAAATCATCAAAGAATAGATCCTCCAGTGTGAGAGCAACACTCCATCACACGAAATACCACATATGTGGGAGCAACGCTCTACCACAAGAAATCCTCCATATGTGGGAGCAACGCTCCACCACAAATAATCCGAAATATGTATCTACAATATATATATGGGAGCAATGCTCCGCTACAAGCAATCCGCAATATGTAGGAGCAACGCTCCACCACAGACAATCCATAACATGTGTGCGAGTAACGCTCCTCCACAACCAATACATAAGTGCCCAAGGCACCTTACTATCCAGCTAGACACTGCACGAGATCTCTCTACCACAGATCACTGTGGGTAGCCTAGGGTATAACAACCCAGTAAGCAAATCAAATCCATAGTCAACTCTATCATCATCCAAGTGGGTCGGTCACCCACTAATAGGAGAATTAGTTGACAGGGTAATACCACAAATCTCATAATGTAGACATTCAACATTCTACATTCAACATAGGTAGAATCATCATGATGCTACCAACCTTACACCTGGAACACGTGCACATACACCATATGTATGATCGACATAATCCTCCAATTAGTACACACCAAACATATTCACAACAAAGGTATAAACCATCGTGATACCTCCAACAATGCATACCGAACCCGTGTGCACATATCAATATAGGTATAATCGACAATACACCTCAAACAACACTCACATGACATATATACACCTATGTCAAGAGTATAATCAACGTAATACTTCCAACAAATCATAATCGACACGAGTGTACACATAGAACAAATATAATGAACAAGATATCTCAAATATTACACTGAACACATCTACACATATCACAACTCAGATTAAATCGATAAGACACCTCCAATAAAACACTCAAACACATGTGCACATTTCACAACAATCATAACTAGAAAAGACTACACCCACTACATGTAATTAGACCGTCCATCATAACACTCCTACAACACATAACAATCATATGTACCCACCACATAGATATGCAAAATCAGCATATTTAATCCAATCAACCTTGCATTTTGAAACGGCAGGGTCACCTTCTAAGTTATTCAACTAGGTACATACGGTCAAAAATGAAAGTCCACATGGAATAGGATACATCGATCCTCTATAGACTGACCAAACCGATAATGCTATACTGCTAATTCAGTCTTTTCCACGTCAGTACAAAACATGTACTCAAATGTGCTCTAGATACCAACCTAAGCACAAAAAACCCAAAGATCAGCATCTCTATAAAATAGAGTAAGTCAATCCCCTACTGATCAAACCAACCAAAATAAATGAATCGATCATTGACTAACTAATCAAGAATACACTAATCCTCCATAAGCATTTAAGGTAAATCGATCCACGACTACCCAAATCAACATGTGTAAATCAGTTTTCTATTGACCGATCTAACCAGAGTACATTAATCATCTACCGACGAAAACTAACTAAAGTATATCGATATTCTATTGATTGAGTCAACTAGAATATATAGTAACTAGTCACTACCTAGCTAATAATAACATAGGCTGGTATGTATCTCAATATGCTATCCAACTAGCAGTAACAGAAGCTAAACCTACTGGTGTATGATATGAAAAATCACCAGAAACTGTAATCCTTGATCTCTAACAGGGACGATCATCATCAGTGGCTAACCCATCACATGTAATATCTGCTACAACAACCAGACAGGTACTCATAAAGAATGCTAATACATGTCATAAACTCTAATAGTCAACGGTGCATATACTAACAAAAAGGTAGGATAACAGTATACAAACATACCTCCTATAGCTTGGAGATGTCCTACTGCTGCCTGGTCCCAAAACCCGAAAAGTCACATCGAGAAAACTAAACCACGATATCCAAAACACGAGATATAAAACTCGTAAACCTTGCTCTGATACCAGATAAATTGGTATCTGATAAATCTCAAAAATCTAGAATACATACTAAGTATCGTATACCTGCTCTGATACCACTAAATTGTCACGCCCCGGGAAAGTCCCTGTCCGAAGAAATTTCGGCAGCACGTCCCCTGTACGGGTGATAATCTGAAGCATTTCTACAAACACAATATACATCAGCCACATGCGGCTGGAATATATATACAACCACGCAGTTAATAATCTCAGCCTACACGGCTTGACAAATATAACAACAACCACGCAGTTATATATATTTTTATCAGCCCACTCGGCTGAAATCAAAACCAACACAGTGAAAAAAAAAACATAAATACAAGCCCATACAAAACAAAACAAAACACTGCTAGCCGGCTAGGCTTACACCACACAACTGTTAGAGTGTATACTGAAAGCCTAAGCTTTTGTAAACATTTATTTTGAATAAAGAATCACATTTGGTCAAATCATCTACATTTGTTGTAGTTGTTCAATTAATTTATATTGTAGATAACATAGTATGTGGTGTCACATACAGAAGATGATGTTATCAATACCTTATAAATTATAAACAGTAGCTCATGACCCAAATGGAAAGGAACAAACCATTGGAAGGTCATAGTGTAATTAGGAGTTAGTTTATCTTGACTATATAATTACACTAGTACACTTAGAGTGTATTGAGTAGGACCATTTGAGGTCGTTTCTTTTATACTGTCTTTATAAAGGAACAAATACCTCAGTTATTATGAAAGTGTGTGCTCTTAATCCTAATATAATAACAAGCACATATATTTGATATTTATTTCTTTAATTTATCAATGGGTGAGATTTAGTTCGATGAATCAATAAGCTCGATAAGTTGGGAAATGATATTACTTATAGTGTGTGTTGTTGATTATAGAAGGAAACTGTGTCCTAGTAATCTAGGTTGATAATGTCCCCAAGATGAGGTCATAAAGATTGTCATGTTAAACCCTGCAGGTGGACTTAGTCCGACATGACGATAAGGTTGAGTGGTACTATTCTTGGATTAAGATATTAATTAAATGAGTTGTCAGTAACTCACTTAATTAGTGGACATTCGACATCTTAAACACAGGGAGACTAACACACTCATAATAAGAAGGAGCCCAAAAATGTAATTTGGGATTGGTGTGGTAGTTCAATAATAGTTCTCTAGTAGAATGAATTATTATTGATAAAATTAAGTTGTGTGTTCGGGGCGAACACGGGATGCCTAATTTTATCAGGAGACCAAAACCAATTCCTCCTCTCGGTCCCTATCGTAGCCTCTTATTTATAGAGTACTATACCCACCTATACCCACCTTCATACCCATGAGAAAGGGGTCGGCCAAGCTAGCTTGTGGTTCAAGCTAGGGCCGGCCAAGCCTTGGGCCCTAGCTTGAACCCAAGCTTAGGTGGCCAGCCCCCATTAAATTAAAAAGAATTTTAATTTTAATTTTTATTATGTGGAAGATATAATTTATTACAGAGAATTAAAATTAAAATATCTCTCTTTAAAAGATCTACAAAAGATTAAAAGAAAGAGATTAGATCTCTTTCCTTATTTGTAGATTGGAAAGATATTTTATTTTTTCTCTTTGAAAAATTATTCACATGTTGAAAATTAAAATTATAGAAATTTCTTTTTATCAACCATGAAGGGATTTTAAAAGAAAATTTTATTTTTTAAAAACATTTCCAAAGACAAATAAGGAAGTTTTAATTGTTGATTAAAATTATCCTATTTGCTCTACATGAGGTGGCCGGCCACATACAATTAATTAGGAAAATTTATTTAATTCTTCTTAATTAATTGTTGTCAAGGAAAGTTAAGGAAATTTTATTATAAATAAATTTCCTTATTTGCCAAAGCCAAGGAATATAAAAGAAGGGGTAGGGGTGCCTTCATGGGTAACAACTTCTATTGTTCTCTTCCTCTTTTCCTTGGTGTTGTGGCCGACCATCATCCTCTCCCTCTCTTCCTCTTGTGGTGGCCGAATCCTTCATCTCCTTTGGAGCTCTTGCGGTGGCCGGATACTACTTGAAGACGAAGAAGAAGAAGGAGAGAAAGCTTGCATCTCTTGGAGCTTGGTTGGTGTTTTGTTCTTCATCCTTGGTAAAGCTTCCTTGTTGTGGCCGAACCTAGCTAGGAGGAGAAGAAGGTGGTTGGTGGTTTCTCATCTCGGAAGATCGTTGCCCACACAACGTCCGAGGTTAGAAGAGGAATACGGTAGAAGATCAAGAGGACTTTCTAGAAGGTATAACTAGTAATTTTTCCTTTCCGCATCATACTAGTTATTTATGGAAATAATACCAAATCCAAGAGGCTTACGATTCTAGTATTTCAAATATGTTTTTCGATGTTGTGTTCTTTTGTTTTATTTTTCCTTGTGATTTGATTGTTCTTTTCGGTTAACCTAAAGTTATTTTAGGAAATTAAATATTAGTTTTCCATAAAAGGTTTTGTCTAGTCGATGGTGGTTGCTCCCATATCCAAGAAGGCCATGTGCCTCGCCACGTCAGTACTGGGAACCAATTATGGAAATTAATATTTAATGGAATTAATAACTTAAGGTGATTTGGGTCGAACGTGTTAAGTTCCGCAGGAGATCCAAGTCAAAACCTAAACGAACAAATAAATTAAGTTTTGGATCAAACGTGTTAAGTTCCGCAGGCGATCCAATATTTAATTTAAAAGAACACATGGTAGCTAGGAAAAGGTTCAGACCTTTGTACAAAATTTTTGTACAGTGGAACCTCTAGGTTTTCCGAGTAGCAACCAACAACAACAACATAACACTCCGGAAATAAAACCGAAACACAAGCTAGCTACATAAATACAAAAGTACAAATAGACAACAGCGAAGATAGATCTTCTGATGTGACATGGGGACCAGTAGACAAGATACTCCAAGCGACTCCATAAACAACCTGGTACCTGAAAAATATAATGTCCATGGGGGTGAGTTCAACAACTCAGCGAATACCAATAGATATGCCTAGTAAGATATATCTAATAGCAATAAACATAGAATACAGCTTCCTCATCATATATAGGAAATATGCAAAACTGAAAGGTAACTGAGGAAGTTGTACTCACCAGGAACTCCTATCCAGAACAAAAGGTCGTCAAACCGAGAGTGTCATAAATCCTGTATGCATGTCATACATATGCATCCAACCAAATGCAGCAAATAAATGCAGCAAGCACAAGTAATAAATGCATCAATGCGTATGATGCCAATGTCATGGTCACCCCTGACGCCAGTCAGCCATCTCACACACAATGATGAGACCGAGTGGGTAGGATTGTGACAACCGTGCACTCTGACGTCACTACTCTTGATGAGTGACCGAGTGGACGGGATGCTGTCGGAGTACACACATACTCCTACCCCCAAATCATAAATGGGGGAGCGCAATGCTCTCATCTCCCGGTACACCATGACGGGGAGGGATCCCTGATGTGCTACCACGCTGCATCACACTACCCATGAGCGGACCAACGGAGCACCGAACAGAGCAAAATTGACGTGCTACCATGCTGCGTCACGCTACCCATGAGCGAACCAACGGAGCACCGACAGTGATGAAACTGGCGATATGCTCTACAATAATGGAGCAGCCTATCATGCAGCATGCAATCATCCGAATGGTGCATGACACTAAGCATGACAATATCCTGAACCAAATCCATATATATATAAAAATGTGTACCCTAGTACCAGTAAGTCAAATCCACAGATCTAGGGTATACAGGTCCTCTATGGTATAACAACCTAGGTTCTGAATATATCCACCTCCATAAAATATGTACCAACAATATACATGGATCAAAGCAAAAGGGTCTAGGTACATAGATCAGATATGATATAAAAATATAGGTACACAAGCCAGATAATAAAAAATCCAGAATCTAGTCCTAAACTCAATAAAGCATGGTATGTCACTTACTCTAGGAACTAAGGTACGCATGATAATAATCACGAGGTATAAACATGGATACATAACAAGCGACAAAATAGAACATGCTATGGGTATCAAACCGTGACATACCAAAGACAAACATGATCATTGCTTGTAGCTATAAAATACTATGCATATCCAATTGACAATATCATAAAAGATAAGTCAAGAGGTACCCGCCTCCAATCGAAAAGTCCAAATCTAAATGCCCGAGCTGTTGAGTCACTGCTGGATGTGCTTGCTGTCGGAAACCAATTGCAGGAGCAAATTAATGTTGCTGTCCTCCACATCAAATGTTCCCTAACTCAACACATTATATTTAAATTCCAATTTCCTCATGATAATCATAACCAGTTAATGATACAATTCAAAACCACCAATAAACTACAACTGATCTCTAGCTTACCTTATTATGGTTGCTCCCTGTTGACACACGGCCAGGAAATGCTGTAAGATATCAGAAAATTAAATAATAAATATTATTGGACGGAAAAATTTATTGGATTTTTTCAAAATTTTTAGAAATTTTTCGAGATTTAAACGGAGTTTGTATGACCTGTTTTGAGGGGATGGATTCGGGGTACAGTAGAGGCTTGTTTGGAATACCCATTTAAGTTGGTAGTTAATTAAGAGGTTAACTTAGGATTTAATTAAGTTGACCTAAGTATTTAATTAAAAACCTTAATCCCTAAATTTCCCATCTTCTTCTCCCGAAGCCATTCTCGCACGACAGCCTCTTCCCCGACTCCTCTCCCTCGCGATCCAGTTTCATCGCCAGTTGCCGGGCATCAACGCCGACCGCCGGTAACGGTCTTCTCCAGTGGGCCTTAGCCGACCCTTTAGGTCGATGGTGTTGCGATTCCTTTTCCTCTCCTCTCCGATTCTTCCCATGTTGTTGCGCCATCGCCTTTGGCATCGCGATCGCATCGACGCATCGCCGGCCGAGCTTCCCTCTTCCCTCTCTCGCTCGTGCCGCTGCGAATCGTCGACCCACGGGACGCTGGAGCCTTTCTTGGAGCGGTGCCCTAGCATTCCTATCGATTCCCTTTGTCTTGGATCGGCATCGATGTGGTCGGGGAGGAAGCTGTGAATCTGGATTTGTGGTGAGTAATACTATGCATTGGCCGATCTTACCTCTGTTGGGATGTTGAGATTCATAGTGTGTCAGATTGTTATAGCTACGGTGAGGATTGGACCACTGGGGGCTATTTGTAGCCACCAGATTCTTTCTTCCGGTCATCTTTCTACCGCTAGGGGTAGTGTGGGACTCTCTTCTTGCTTCGACGTGAAGCTCTCGGCCAGACATCAGAGATCGATTCAGGGGTAAGTTGCTAGTTTAGATGATTATACATCAGTAATTAGAACTAATGCTCAGCTGTGGATGTTTCGATTTTGTTTTAGGGTATTTGATCTTTATGTAGTGTTGATTAGGGATTATTGTTGGTGGCAGAGGTTACGTCTGGTCCCGACAGCAAGCAGATTTTCGACTTTGGATTAACCACGGTGCATCCGAATTTGGGTAAGTGGTTAGCTAAAGGAATGTGGAGTGTGATTTAGGGTTTAATTCTTGGTTATGGATGTATGGAAGGTGAATGGAGATGCTTGAGTTAAAGGGGGAGATCCATTTCTGCGCAGCTGCTACTGGTTCTTTCATCGAGTGGCTGCAGATTCAGTTTGGGTAAGTTGTGTTATGGATTTTTTATGTTGAGATTGGATTAAGTTGTATTGGATATTGGATTTATGCTAGGTGTTGATTTTGGGCATCTATTTATGCTGGACCAGCTGTAAATGGGTGGAGAAGCTCCATTTTTCTCCACAGCAAACTTTGGATTTCTTCATCAAAGGGTGTGGATTTTGTTGTGGATCAAGGTGAGCTAACTATGGAGTTTTGGTTGCATTTATGTGATAGATGGATGATTGGATTTGATTAGTGTATATTGATTTTAGAAGATGATCATGATTAAATTGATTAACTCATGAGTAGGATTGAAGTGAAGGATTGTGGATTTAGTTAAACCTAATTGGATTAAGGAATTAGGTTAATCATTTCGATTAAGGCTTCCCTAATTAGATTTGGGAGTTTATTTAGCTATTTGCTACCTATGTAATTAGCTAAGTATATTATGTGATCACAGGATTTTATTTCGAGGCGAGCGTCTCGACGGGGGATTGGTTTATCTGACACGGTCGACAGATAAAGGCGGGTATTTCTTCCTTTGTCTCTATGTAGATTTTCTTTGAGCTTAGTGCATGGTTGTTATTTGACGGATTAGGTTACTTTACCTTATATCGTGTTCGGTTGCTATTTTTCCTGCTTGTTACTTTTGCTTGAGCTTAGAGATGATCTATTTAATTCATATATAGTCTCAGCTCTTGATATCTACTCTGTTGCGATTACACATGTAGAGTAGGTCTTGTAGGGATTGTCGGGCGTTAGTATTACCATGCTGATTGGGTACATAATGTGGATTGTATGTAGCTTGGTATGTGTTTTAGGAGTCATCATGTTGACCCTACATTTGCATGTTGTATGTACATACGTGTTTGGTTATGCACTTTTGGAGGAGTTATGTAGATTGTATGTTTGTGGTTTATACACATGTCCGTTGTGTTATTGTTGGAGGATACATGTTGATTGTATTTACGATCTGTGCATATGTGTCCAGGGGGATTATTGGAGATTTTTGGTTGATTATACGTGTGTAGTTGTGTACATGTGTTCGGTGGGATGTGTGGATTTATCATGACGATTTTACTCATATTGTGGTGTACTCATGTGGTTTGGGGGTTGCATTGATGATGACAGTGTCGGTATCATGATTATATATGTATATATATCATGTCATCATTCATTGCATACTGATGACTATTGTCTCCCTTGTGGTGAGAGAGTTGTTGGTTGTTTATAGCTGCCCATTCGGCCACTGTTGGAGAGTGGTAGCTAGGAGTGGAGCTAGTCCTGTCGTGCTCATTCAGCCACTCAGTATTCTGTCAGCCTCGACCACTCTGGAGTAGTGGGTCTTGAGGGTACAGTAGGCAGAGGGTTTGAGTTATGAGTGGTCAGGGACCCTTAGCTATGTAGTTATATAACTACTTAGCTGACCGTCCGCTTCGGCCGCCTATAGCGGTGCATGTACTGGAGGCTAGTACGGTTTGTCACGGACCCAAGCCTCTCGGCCATACAGGGGTCGTGGTGTCTAGAGAGGTGGCGGGGGTGACCATGGAGCATGCATGCACATTTGCATTTGATTCGCAGTGCATCGTTGGAGATATATTTGCATACATGCCTAGTAGATACTAGTTGCATGTGTTTGTGGTATGTTGCATTTGTTTGCGATATGATTGTTGCATTTGGTTGCCATGCTGTATACATGTCATTTATTTTACATGTATATGCAGTTGTATCTATATTGCACAGGTGTCACGGGTATATCTGTTGCAGATCCGGTGAGTTTACTGATCATTGTACCATGTGTCGATTCCAGATTGGGTATGTATCTGTCATTATGTTAGTTATGGTTTGTACAGTTTAGGTCAGGTTATTATGTCAGGTATGTTCAGATGCATTGATTATGATAGTATGATCATGTTCTTATTCCCTACTGAGGCTGTATATTTGTGATCTCCATGTTATTTTATGGACCATGCACTATCTTTTCTATTACTCGCTGAGTTACCTATACTCACCACCGCATATATACATTTATGTTTTCAGGTAGCCTGTAGATGGTTGGTGTCGCTCGGAGTATCCTGTCTGCCGGGTCCTACGTCACATCCGAAGATCGTGATTGTTTTCTTTTGTATATTCTTTTCTTATTTTTGGCATTGTATTTGTGTATAGCCATGTGGCTATCTTATGGTTTTGGTGTTGTATTTGTTGTATAAAGCCTAGCCGGCTAGCAGTGTGTTGATTGTGTTGTATTGGGCTTTCTGTTTTCGTTTTTCCGCTGTGTTGGTTTTTAGTACAGCCGTGTGGGCTGTTTTATATATAACTGCGTGGTTGTGATTGTTTCATTCCAGCTGTATAGGCTGTTATAATAACTGCGTGGTTGTGTATATAAATATTCCAGCCGCATGTGGCTGATGTATTTTGCTTGTATTGATGTTTCAGATTGTCACCGGTACAGGGGAGATGCTGTCGGATTTTTGTCTGGCAGAGACTCCTTTGGGGGCGTGACAATTTTTGGTATCAGAGCGGGTACGATGCCTGTTTTGTTTTTGTTTTTGATTTTCGAGATTTATCTGATACCAATTTAGTGGTATCAGAGCAGGTTTGATGCCTGTTATTCGTGTTTTTGGATTTCGTGTTACGATTTTCTTGATGTGACTTTCGGGCTTTGGGACCAGGCAGCAGCAGGACTTCTCCAGGCTATAGGAGGTATGTATGCATATGGTTATCATACCTTTCGATTGGTATATGTACTGTTGTCCATGATAGTTTAGTGATGACATGTGTTAATACTCTTCTGTTAGTACCTGCCTATTTGTTTGTAGCATGCATGACATGTGTTGGGTCAATCATTGATCACGGTTGACCTACTGGAGATCAAGGATTACAGTCTCAGGGGATTCATCATATCATACTACCAGTAGTTTAGTGTCTATTACTACTAGTTGGTTGAGAGTTAGAGTCGTATATCAGTCTCGGTTATCATTAGTTGGGTAGTGGATGATATCTGTATACCCATGTTGACTCAGTTAGTAGAGTACTCCTGTTGAGGATTGATTTACTTAGTTGACTTGTGTAGTTATGGTTTGACTTATTACCCTTGTTGACTTGGACAGTGGGGGTTTGACTTATCTTAGTTGGTTTTGTGATCCTATTAGTTCGGTCAGTAGAGGATCGATTTACCCTTGTTGACTTGGGTAGTGGTATATCGATTTACCTTAGTTAGTTTCATCAGTGGATGATTGATTTACTCTTATTGGATCAGCTAGGAGATGATCGATTTATTTTGCTGGTCCGACCAGTAGGGGACTGACTTACTCTATTTTTACAGATTCCTATCTTTGGGATGTATCATACTTGGTTAGATATTTTGACTTGTACCGGTGTAGAAAGGACTGAATGGGCCGTATACCATTATCGGCTTAGTCAGTCTATAGAGGATCGATGTATCCTATTCTATGGGAACTTTGACTATGGATTGTCTGTACCTGGTTGGGGGGCTTAGAAGGTACATTCAGATAGGATATCGCACGGTGTGGAAAAGTGTAAAGCTACGTGCTTTACACTTTGAGATACAACCGTTACAAGGGTATAACTTGGAGAGTACATTCGGATAAGGGTAGAGCGTCGATTGATGGATATTTTGATCAGCTAGTTAGTTATAGTGCTCTTCTATTTTTGTGTTCGTTGCTCGATACTGGAGGTTACTGAACCTCAGATGGAGCAATCACAGTATGATGGGGTACAAGACAATGGTTAGATGACTCAGCTAACATTGTCTCTATCAGGTGGCTCAAGACCTTGACCACGTGATCATTTTACCAGATCTTGTAGTCTATATCTCATATTAGAGGGTTTGACCTTTTATCGATATTTGTCGAGGGACATTTATAGGATGATTATGAGAGTGTGGAGATATCTTCTGGATGGGTAGACTCTTAGTCAGAAGGTTGTGTGACCCTTTGACTTTGGATTGACCTTCTTTTACTATGGATATATGAGTATCTAAGAGGATGAGATGATGAGATTTGGCAGACCTTTTGGATACATTTAGTTTGTTGATAGTGAGTGTTGAAGGTTGGATGATTTCCTTTTTCTCTATCTTTGTTTAGGAGACTATATGGTATGATTGATTGATGTTGAGGATGATTTTTGATTGGTGGATATGGTGAGATCAGGTGTGGTGATTTGTTGTCTTTTGATGATCTATTAGCGGATATTTGACTTGATGATCTATGATTTGGTGTTCGATATTGGTAGTGACATGGAGTGCGGTATGTCTGTAATATTTGTGGATTTGTTGATTTGTAGTTAGTGATTATATTACAGACTTGTTGTTGGGGACCTTACGGTTGGGTGTGCCTGTTGTATGGATATTATGAGTCATTGGTGTTACTATTTAAGCATATCGTGACCTAGATGTTTATATGGACTCAATGTGTTTGGTATTTCTAGAGGTTTGGATCAGTTTTCATTGTCTTCATTGACGATGTTTTAATCTATTCCCGATCCGAGGTGGGTTACATACACTAGCTTCGCATAGTTCTAGAGATGTTTTATCGGGAACATCTATATGCGAAGTTCAGTAGTGCGTGATGTGATTGTCTTCTGTGGAAATTTCTAGGACATATAGTCACCAGTAGGGATATTAGTAGATCCACAAGAGTTAGAGGCTATCACCAGTTGGAAGTGGTCGAAGTTTATACCGGAGATTGATGGAGGGTTTTCTCCAGTATTTATGCCGTTGACGGGACTGTTCAGGATGAGTATGAAATTTTCCTGGATAAACGCTTATGAGATCAGTTTCAGGAGTTGAAACGAGAAGTGTTAACTGCACTGTCTTAGTTGTACTTTCTAGTGTAGACGGATTTGTACTCTACACAGATGTATCGTATCTGGGAGTCGGTGCAGTTCCGATGTAGCATGAGCGGAGTAGTCTCGTGCTAGTAGTGAGAATTCTCGTGTAATGAGAATGAGATTCTTTATTTTCGTGGGAGATCATGTGTGTTCCCGAGTCACTTCTTATTCGGGAGGAGTTAATTCAGGAAACACCTTGACTTGGATTTGCGATACATTCGGGTGACATCTGATATGTGGAGACATTGGAGCACTCTTATTGGTGGAACGACATGAAGAAAGACATCGTGGATTTTGTAGCTTGATGTTTATTATGTCAGCAAGTGGAGGTTGAACATCAGAGGTTAGTAGGATTGCCTCCGATGATTTGGATACTAGAGTCGAGTTGGGAGCATGTTATGACGGATTTTGTTGTGGGATTATCCAAAACATGGAGAGGATATTATGGTTTGGGTAATCATTATTGGGTGACGACTTTGCTCCCTAGCCATCGATTTGTGGGACGGATTCTTTTGGATTGAGTATTAGGATTATACTGTAGAGAGATTATCGGACCTCATGGTATATCTCTTAGTATTGTTTTGGATGGAGATCAGCGATTTCACATCTTGGTTTTGACGGTGATTACAGTAGACTTTGGATTAGGAGTTTCGATTTAGTATAGATTTTTACCCTCAGACTGATGGACAGTTTGACCGCCCTATACAGGTGTTGGAGGATCTGAGGATAGTAGATTTGGGATTTCAGAGGTAGTTGATTTTTCCATAGTTAGGTAGATTGCAGAGTGGGTGTAGCGGAGGTAGGGTGAGCTCATAACCCACAGAGTCATTCTTTACGGTTGAAGATTTGTTCATCATACTTTGATAGAGTGGTATATGAGTTTGTTGCTTGGATGTTATGTTTGGAGGAGGATCCCTGAATTGACCAGTAAATTTGGGGACCAAATTTTTATTAGTGGGGGAGAATGTAAGATATCGGAAAATTAAATAATAAATATTATTGGACGGAAAAATTTATTGGATTTTTTCAAAACTTTTAGAAATTTTTCGGGATTTAAACGGAGTTTGTATGACCTGTTTTGAGGGGATGGATTCGGGGTACAGTAGAGGCTTGTTTGGAATACCCATTTAAGTTGGGAGTTAATTAAGAGGTTAACTTAGGATTTAATTAAGTTGACCTAAGTATTTAATTAAAAACCTTAATCCCTAAATTTCCCATCTTCTTCTCCCGAAGCCATTCTCGCACGACATCCTCTTCCCTGACTCCTCTCCCTCGCGATCCAGTTTCATCGCCAGTTGCCGGGCATCAACGCCGACCGCCGGTAACGGTCTTCTCCAGTGGGCCTTAGCCGACCCTTTAGGTCGATGGTGTTGCGATTCCTTTTCCTCTCCTCTCCGATTCTTCCCATGCTGTTGCGCCATCGCCGTTGGCATCGCGATCGCAGCGACGCATCGCCGGCCGAGCTTACCTCTTCCCTCTCTCGCTCGTGCCGCTGCGAATCGTCGACCCACGGGACGCTGGAGCCTTTCTTGGAGCAGTGCCCTAGCATTCCTATCGATTCCCTTTGTCTTGGATCGGCATCGATGTGGTCGGGGAGGAAGCTGCGAATCTGGATTTGTGGTGAGTAATACTATGCATTGGCCGATCTTACCTCTGTTGGGATGTTGAGATTCATAGTGTGTCAGATTGTTATAGCTACGGCGAGGATTGGACCACTGGGGGCTATTTGTAGCCACCAGATTCTTTCTTCCGGCCATCTTTCTACCGCTAGGGGTAGTGTGGGACTCTCTTCTTGCTTCGACGTGAAGCTCTCGGCCAGACATCAGAGATCGATTCAGGGGTAAGTTGCTAGTTTAGATGATTATACATCAGTAATTAGAACTAATGCTCAGCTGTGGATGTTTCGATTTTGTTTTAGGGTATTTGATCTTTATGTAGTGTTGATTAGGGATTATTGTTGGTGGCAGAGGTTACGTCTGGTCCCGACAACAAGCAGATTTTCGACTTTGGATTAACCACGGTGCATCCGAATTTGGGTAAGTGGTTAGCTAAAGGAATGTGGAGTGTGATTTAGGGTTTAATTCTTGGTTATGGATGTATGGAAGGTGAATGGAGATGCTTGAGTTAAAGGGGGAGATCCATTTCTGCGCAGCTGCTACTGGTTCTTTCATCGAGTGGCTGCAGATTCAGTTTGGGTAAGTTGTGTTATGGATTTTTTATGTTGAGATTGGATTAAGTTGTATTGGATATTGGATTTATGCTAGGTGTTGATTTTGGGCATCTATTTGTGCTGGACCAGCTGTAAATGGGTGGAGAAGCTCCATTTTTCTCCACAGCAAACTTTGGATTTCTTCATCAAAGGGTGTGGATTTTGTTGTGGATCAAGGTGAGCTAACTATGGAGTTTTGGTTGCATTTATGTGATAGATGGATGATTGGATTTGATTAGTGTATATTGATTTTAGAAGATGATCATGATTAAATTGATTAACTCATGAGTAGGATTGAAGTGAAGGATTGTGGATTTAGTTAAACCTAATTGGATTAAGGAATTAGGTTAATCATTTTGATTAAGGCTTCCCTAATTAGATTTGGGAGTTTATTTAGCTATTTGCTACCTATGTAATTAGCTAAGTATATTATGTGATCACAGGATTTTATTTCGAGGCGAGCGTCTCGACGGGGGATTGGTTTATCTGACACGGTCGACAGATAAAGGCGGGTATTTCTTCCTTTGCCTCTATGTAGATTTTCTTTGAGCTTAGTGCATGGTTGTTATTTGACGGATTAGGTTACTTTACCTTATATCGTGTTCGGTTGCTGTTTTTCCTGCTTGTTACTTTTGCTAGAGCTTAGAGATGATCTATTTAATTCATATATAGTCTCAGCTCTTGATATCTACTCTGTTGCGATTACACATGTAGAGTAGGTCTTGTAGGGATTGTCGGGCGTTAGTATTACCATGCTGATTGGGTACATAATGTGGATTGTATGTAGCTTGGTATGTGTTTTAGGAGTCATCATGTTGACCCTACATTTGCATGTTGTATGTACATACGTGTTTGGTTATGCACTTTTGGAGGAGTTATGTAGATTGTATGTTTGTGGTTTATACACATGTCCGTTGTGTTATTGTTGGAGGATACATGTTGATTGTATTTACGATCTGTGCATATGTGTCCAGGGGGATTATTGGAGATTTTTGGTTGATTATACGTGTGTAGTTGTGTACATGTGTTCGGTGGGATGTGTGGATTTATCATGACGATTTTACTCATATTGTGGTGTACTCATGTGGTTTGGGGGTTGCATTGATGATGACAGTGTCGGTATCATGATTATATATGTATATATATCATGTCATCATTCATTGCATACTGATGACTATTGTCTCCCTTGTGGTGAGAGAGTTGTTGGTTGTTTATAGCTGCCCATTCGGCCACTGTTGGAGAGTGGTAGCTAGGAGTGGAGCTAGTCCTGTCGTGCTCATTCAGCCGCTCAGTATTCTGTCAGCCTCGACCACTCTGGAGTAGTGGGTCTTAAGGGTACAGTAGGCAGAGGGTTTGAGTTATGAGTGGTCAGGGACCCTTAGCTATGTAGTTATATAACTACTTAGCTGACCGTCCGCTTCGGCCACCTATAGCGGTGCATGTACTGGAGGCTAGTACGGTTTGTCACGGACCCAAGCCTCTCGGCCATACAGGGGTCGTGGTGTCTAGAGAGGTGGCGGGGGTGACCATGGAGCATGCATGCACATTTGCATTTGATTCGCAGTGCATCGTTGGAGATATATTTGCATACATGCCTAGTAGATACTAGTTGCATGTGTTTGTGGTATGTTGCATTTGTTTGCGATATGATTGTTGCATTTGGTTGCCATGCTGCATACATGTCATTTATTTTACATGTATATGCAGTCGTATCTATATTGCACAGGTGTCACGGGTATATCTGTTGCAGATCCGGTGAGTTTACCGATCATTGTACCATGTGTCGATTCCAGATTGGGTATGTATCTGTCATTATGTTAGTTGTGGTTTGTACAGTTTATGTCAGGTTATTATGTCAGGTATGTTCAGATGCATTGATTATGATAGTATGAACATGTTCTTATTCCCTACTGAGGCTGTATACTTGTGATCTCCATGTTATTTTATGGACCATGCACTATGTTTTCTATTACCCGCTGAGTTACCTATATTCACCACCGCATATATACATTTATGTTTTCAGGTAGCCTGTAGATGGTTGGTGTCGCTCGGAGTATCCTGTCTGCCGGGTCCTACGTCACATCCGAAGATCGTGATTGTTTTCTTTTGTATATTCTTTTCTTATTTTTGGCATTGTATTTGTGTATAGCCATGTGGCTATCTTATGGTTTTGGTGTTGTATTTGTTGTATAAAGCCTAGCCGGCTAGCAGTGTGTTGATTGTGTTGTATTGGGCTTTCTGTTTTCGTTTTTCCGCTGTGTTGGTTTTTAGTACAGCCGTGTGGGCTGTTTTATATATAACTGCGAGTCGAGTGGTCTGTTATTATAACTGCGTGGTTGTGTATATAAATATTCCAGCCGCATGTGGCTGATGTATTTTGCTTGTATTGATGTTTCAGATTGTCACCGGTACAGGGGAGATGCTGTCAGATTTTTGTCTAGCAGAGACTCCTTTGGGGGCGTGACAAATGCAGCCGCTGGAAGTTGTTGTTAGAGCAACGATGAAGCCACTACTGCCACAGACTTGTTGCTGATGGATCAAGGAAGCTAAATCTTTGTCTCCTAACAGATTTTCCTCTCTGATCCAAAATAACGCAAGCCACCATTTGGTAGGCCGACCACAGCCAACCCAGCAGAACTAGGGCATGGCACCGGACAAAGTGGAGAGGAGGAGATGGACTTCGGCCGACAACTGGAGGTAGTGGAAACTAGGGCTAGGCAGAGGAAGAGGATGTGGCACCAGGACGGTGGTGATGCGCGTGAGGAGCAAGGTGGCCAGCGCTCGTGTGGTGTCGTCAGAATAGAAGGGAGATCGGTGCCGCTCGGACGTCCAGCAGCCGACGTTGGGCCGTGGTGGTCGACGACGACGCAGAGGAGAGAAGGGGAAGAGCAATCGACGATCTGTAAAGAGATGAAGAGGAGAAGAATCGGTGAGGGACAGCGGCACCGTCGGGTGGGGTAGGCGAAGAGAAGAATTAGAAGAAGATGGGGTGATCGGTTTGGCTGGGAGAAGATAACCGCAAGTGTGCGGCGCAGGTTCGGCGAGGATCGGGAAAGGAAACGGGGAAAAGAAATAAAAGAAAAAGAAAAGAAATTAAAAATAAAAATAAAACATTTCCTCACTTAAATGGGTAGCCTAAACAGGCTTTTCCCGAGCCCCGTTTTTATCCCCGTAACCTGAGTCATACGAGCTCCGAAAAATTCCAGAAAAATTTCTAAAAATTCTATAAAATTTTCTTATCATTATTCGCCATTTTTCGGTATTTTACACTTCCATTAAGGAAAGCTGTCTTGATATCCATTTTTTAAATCTCATAATTCATATGAGCGGTAATAGATAAAAGAATCCGGATAGACTTAAGCATGGCTACCGACGAAAATGTTTCCTCATAATCGATTCCCTCTTTCTGAGTATACCCTTTTGCAACAAGCCTTGCTTTGAAAATTTACTCCTTCCCATCTGTCCCTCTTTTTCTTTTGTAGACCCATTTACACTCAATGGCTTTTACACGATTTGGTGGTTCTACAAGCTCCCAGACTTAATTAGAATACATAGATTCTATTTCAGAGTTCATTGTACTTTGCCAAGATGCTGCATCTTTATCTTGGAGTGCTCATCATATGTGTAGGGATCAGGTTCATGTTTACCAGGGATCAAGCCTGAAGACTCTCCCAAAAACATGAATCTATCAGGTTGCCGAACAACCCTCCCACTACGACGTGGCACTGCTTGTAATTGTGCATCATTTGTGCCACGTATTGTAGTTTCTTGTGGTATCTCATCTTGTACCATTGGTACTAAGGTAGACGTGTCTTCTCTTATTTCTTCAAGAACAATTTTACTCATGGGCTTGTGGTTCATTTCATAGTCCTCTTCTAAAAATCGAGCATTAGTGCTAACAATGATCTTTTGATCTTTAGGACTATAAAATAAATCATCTTTCGTTCCTTTAGAATAACCCATAAACAAGCGAACTTCTGTACGTGATTCCAACTTATCAGTGTCTCCCTTCAACACATGTGCTGGACTACCCTAAATCTGAATATGCTTCAGACTAGGCTTATGCCCATTCCATAATTCTGTGGGAGTAGAGGGTACTAACTTAGAAGGTACCAAGTTTAGAATGTACACCGTCATTTCCAGAGCATATCCCCAAAACAAATTTGGTAATTCTGAATCACTCATCATTGATCTAACCATTTCCATAAGAGTCTTATTCCTTCGTTCTGCCACACCATTCTGTTGGGGTGTACCAGGTGCAGACAGTTGTGATTGAATCCCGACCTCTGATAAGTAACTCCTAAACTCTCCTAAGAGGTACTCGCTACCATAATCAGACCGTAGTGTCTTGATACTTTTACCATGACATTTCTCCACATCAGCCTTGTACTCTTTGAACTTATCAAAGCACTCAGACTTGCGGTGAATCAAGTAAATGTTCCCGTATCTCAAATAGTCGTCTATAAAAGAGATAAAATATTCGAAACCACCTCTTGCCTGGATAGTCATAGGTCCACACAAATTATAATGAACCAATTCCAACACATCTTTGGCTCTATACCCTTTGGCCTTAAAAGGTCTCTTGGTCATTTTTCCTTCCAAGCAAGATTCGCAGGTTGGAAATTTTCTACCACTAATGAATCCAAAAGTCCATCAGCTATTAACCTTTGAATCCTACTGAAGTTAATATGACCTAGCCTTAGATACCAAAGATATGTTTGATTTATTTTCGAAGGTTGCTTTCTTTTATTAGAATTAGATGATATGTTATTAATTTCCATTTGTTGCATCATGGGAGTAATTGGATTTAGAGTATACAAATTGTCGACCAATATACCAGAAAAGATAACTTCCCTATTTTTCTTGACAACTACTTTGTCATCAAAAGAAACAGAATATCCATCCATAAAGAGTTTAAAAACTGAAATTAAGTTCTTTCTAAAACTTGGTACATAAAGATAATTTCTCAAAATCAATCTTTTATTCCTATCAAAAGACAAATAAACATCTCCCACTGCAACAGCCGCCACTTTTGAAGCATTCCCCATGTGGATGGTAATCTCCCCTTCATGTAGTTGTCGAGTTTCCTGGAACCCCTACAATGAATTACAAACATGATCAGTGGCTCCCGTATCTACACACTAGGTACCGGTATATAACACCACTAAACATGTTTCAACCACTAGAGAATAAGATATACCTTTATTGTTCTCCTTTCTACGAGGACAATCCACCTTCCAATACCAAGTTTGCTTGCATGTGAAGCACTTGCCCTTCGGCTTCTTCACACCTGCTTTCGGTCCAGTCCCTAGAGATCGATTCACTTTCTTTGCAGAACCAACTTGTTTCTTTTTCATCTTTCTACCTTTCGGTTTAGAAGCAGAAACATTTTCAGCAATGTGAATTTGAGAGCTTTGACGAAATAACCCTTCTGCTACTTGAAGTTTTGTCAGAAGTTCCGCCAACGAATAAACCCTTTTGTTTAGTTGTAGTTTAAGTGGAACTACTCAAAACTTTTAGGTAATGTTTGGAGAATGATATCGACCAGGGTTTCCCCATCGATTTCAGCCCCAAGGATTCTATCTCATTTAAATGAGCCATTATTTTGAGGATATGACCCCTTACGGGTGTCCCCTCAGTCATAGTGGTTGTCATCAAGTTTCTCATAGCATGTTGCCTAGCAGCCCAATTTTGGTGTCCGAAGAGTTCCTTGAGATTGTGCATCATGTCATAAGCAGTAGGCATGGCCTGATGTTGATGTTGCAATACATTTAAAATAGAAGCCAAAATGTAACACCGCGTCATCTCATCTGCTCTGACCCGTTTCTTATGACACTCAATCTCCTCTTCACTAGAATCACTATTAGGCAAGCTTGGATAGATCTCATAAAGTACGAACTTGTAGCCTTCAGCAGTTAAGACAATGCCCAAGTTTCTCTTCCAATCTATATAATTGGGTCTAGTAAGTTTGTTCTCTTTCAATATAATAGCAAGAGGATTGAAGTGATAGATCGATTTAGAGCGATAGAGGGTGTAAAATACCGAAAAATAGGCGAATATTAATAAGGGAATTTTCCGGAATTTTTGAGAATTTTTCGGGAATTTTTCGGAGCTCGTACGGACGAGTTAACGGGGATAAAAACGGGGCCCGGAAAAGCCTGTTTAGGCTACCCTGTTTTAATGAGGAAAAGTTTTATTTCCTTTTCCTTTATCTTTTCTTTTTCTTTTTCTTTTTCTCTTATTCTTTTCCCCGTGCTCGACACCTTCTCCGCCCGTTCCTTTTCTCCTTCCTCGCGCCGGTTTCCTCTCCCAAACCCGATCTTCTCCTCATTTCTCTCGCGTGCACACACTCTCCCCTCTACCGCCGGCGACGAGAGCCGCCTCTCCTCTACTCTGCACTGTGTCGACGCCGGACGGAAGTGTCGCCGGTCTTCCTTGTGTGCCCTAGCGCCGCGGCTTCCTCTGCCCTAGCCCGACCGATCCCCCTTCTCCTCTTCCGAGCGCCGGCAGCCGACCAAGCTTCTTTGCCCTAGCGTCGATAGTGGAGCCCTCTTCGCCGGGAGACCATGTGTCAAGCCGTGCCCTAGTCTCCAGCCGACGTCTCCTCGCCGGCAGTCCGAGTCCCTTCCACCTACGACCACTACAAGAGCTAGCCCACTAGTGTCGAGTTTCCTCTCGCACCTTTGCCAAGATTCCACCAGCCAACCTCACTGTGACCTAGCGCTGTCGCCGGATCCTTATCACCTCCGACCAGTGGAGAGGAAGAGCGACTAGTTGAGGGTTGTGGAGCAACAAATACGGCTGAGAGGTATAGGTATCGTGTCCTGTGGATTTGGAATTTTATGCGCTGTGGATTTCTTTTTGATCCAGTAACTCACTTTGGGTTCGGACAGGAGCAAGGAATTCCAGCCTAGTCTTTCCCTCTGTTAAATCTCCGGTAGAGAGGAAGAACTTGGCACCGTTGCAGGTAAGACATTTATGGGTATTTGGATTGATTGGGAATGCTGACATAGAGAGTAATAGATCCTTGCAGTGTCGGCAATAGACCGTTGGTAGCAATATTCTTTGGGAAGCAAGCTTTGGCAGCAACTTCTCCGACAGTGAGTTATCGGCTGAGGCATTCAACTCAGGTGAGTTTTGGTTTGAGCTTATTCTTGGGGATGATTTGGTCAAATAGATAAATTAAATTGTTGAATGAGGTTTGAGTTGTTTTAATTGGGAATTTTGAATAATGTGGAAACTCCAAGGTTTGAGTTGACTTGTGGAGATAGTGAAGAGGACTTTTGTAGATAGTTATCCAAATTATATTGTCTTGGGGGTTTGACACGAGGTAGAAGAACCCAGTTTATTTTGTTGTTCTTAAGGATTTTTATTTAGCTATTCATTTGAGTTGTAGCTAAATAAAAATGTATATATGTTGGTGACACAGGACCTTGACACGAGACGAGCATCTCGACGTCAGATTTGGACTAGATTTGGATATCTCTTATTGGAGGCGGGTACTTTTGACTTATGTCATTTGATATACATAGTAGTGAATTTAACAAGTTGCATTAATTATGTCCTTTATTTCTTTCGGTTAGTCACTACCCATTATCTGATACATGATTGATTGATTGCTTGATTTGCATCCCATGTATACTTTATTTGTTTATACATGCTTATAAGGGGTAGTGATATACCATGCTTCACCATGTTCAGGACCTAGGTTTTTATACCTTCTGTGTACCTTTGATTCGATATGATTCATTGACCTAGGGTGCACTTTTCTATATATATATGGTTTAGGCCAAGATGTTTTTATGGATATTTGCCATGCATCATTTGCATGATTGCATGCTGTGCGATAGTCCGCTCCATTATTGTTGAGCACATCGCCAGTTACATGGATCTGCACACACCACCACTCATGGGTTAGTGGTCGATTCAGGCAGAGTGTGTTGCAGCAGGGACTCTGTTAGGCACCATTGGTCCGCTCATGGGTAGTGTGACACAACGTGTTATCCGGCAGGGATTCCTCCCCGTCATCGTGTACCGGGAGTTGAGAGCATTGCGCTCCCCCATTTATGATTTGGGGTAGGAGGATAGGTGTACTCCGACAGCATCCCGTCCACTCGGTCACTCATCAGGAGTAGTGACAACAGAGTGCACGGTTGTCACAGCCCTATCCACTCGGCCTCACTATTGTGTGAGATGATCGACTCGCGTCAGGGGTGACCAGGACGCATCATTGGCATCATATGCATGATGCATTTATTGCTTGTGCTTGTGTTTGCTGCATTTATATGCTGCATATTGTTTGGATACCTATGTTTGACATGCATACAGGATTTTCTTATCCCTCGGACTGTTTGACCTTATACTCAGGACCTGGTTAGTACAGTATTCTCCTGTTTACTTCAGATGCATTTTTATCTTTCTTATCAGGAGACTGTACGCATGATTAGTGCTAGGTGTTGTTTCCCTACTTTGTATATCAATTGTACCTGCTGAGTGTTGGACTCACCCCACCTCCATTGTTGTTATTTTCAGGTTGATGCTGTCCCGAGGGAGTTCCAGTCGCTAGTCCTCACTGCACGTAGTGCTAGATCCCTGCAGACCTCGAGGATTTATTTACCATTTGGTTTGGTTTTTATTTGCGTATGTGTGTACTTGGTTATTTGGATACTTGGACATCGTATGTTTTTCTTTTATATTGATGGATGTTCTATTCGATATGTTTTTACTACATGCCTGCCTGGACGGCAGAAGAGGTGAGTTTCGTCGGATTTGAGTTTTACGAGTGTAGTGGAGTAGGGTGGATTTCGAGTTAGTGTAGTATTGTGATTACTATTATTAACTGCGTGGTTGTGACAGCCAGAGGCTGAATATCTATATAAACTGCGTGGTGATTGTTTTTATTATTTGTTATTATTCCAGCCGCCTGTGGCTGAGGTATATGGGTTATGTAGAAGTTTCAGATTGTCCGCCGTACAGGGGAGATGCTGCCGAAATTTCTTCGGACAGGGATTCCTCTGGGGCGTGACAGAGGGGGGGGGGGTGAATATCGCATCTTTTTAAAACTTTTCTTTATCTTTTAAATCAATGTCATGCACAGCGGAAAGTAAAAGGGAGACAGATTGTTTACTTCGTTCGGGGCCTAGCTCGACTCCTACTCGAAGGTCCGCGGTCCTTGATCGCACTGATGGGCAAAGCACTAAAACCCTTCTTTCCGAGAACCTCGAAAAGAAGTGGATCATACAAGTACAACGATGTAAGATAGTAACACTCCTACTATCTTACAGGAAATTAAGTACAGTATAAATGAAATGATATACAGACAATAGTAGTAGTAAATCGTAGCTCGGTCGGCACTATTGGATGAAGTCTCTTGTAGTGTTGATGAAGACTTGTAGCATGAGCAACTTGCAGAAGAGCACTTGAATCGATCAGAAAAGTTCTATCTGGCCTCTGACTTCGAGCATCAATTTATAGGTATGATGAATGTTCGGTCGACCGATCCCTCTGTTCGGTTGACTGAACCAGCTCCGATCCCTTCCAGCTGGAGTCTGACGCTGGCTCGATATTCTGCATTAACTGGTCTTCAATGGTTCGGTCAACCGATCATGCCTTTCGATCGACCGAACAAGCTTTTTCCTTGTTCGCTGAAATCTGCCGAAATCTTTATTTATTGCCCCATTAATGTTGATTGGATCGGTCGACCGATCCTCTAGTTCGGTCGACTGATCAAGATTTGATCGGACTGTGCTTCGCTTTAGAGCCGTCAATTTGGGTTGGGCCCGTCGGGTTGGCCCGCCCCGCCAAATAATTTAAGCGGGTTGGGTTGGAATTTTATCAATCCAAGTCCGCCGTGGGCCGACCCGCCTAGGCCCGCGACCCGCGCGGGTCGGCCCGCTCGGGCTTGGGTTGGCCCGCGGGTTGAAAAACACATGTAAGCTAAGTTTTAAGCCAATTTATTATCTTTCTTTGTTATAATTTTGAAATAAAAATAGTATTTTTCATCCAACAAAAGTACTTGTTTGTGTTCATTTATATTTAAAATACATGTTTATGTATACATTTAATTGTAGAAAATTTTTTCGAAGTAAAATGTTGAAGATATGAAATATTTTTTAATTTTTTTAAAAAATTTTGATGGGCCCGCGGGTTGGCCCGCCAAACCCGCAACCCGCCTTAGAATGGGTTGGGTTGGAAATTTCCCAACCCGCCAAGTTGGCGGGTTGACCCGCCCCGCCCCGCCAAATGGTTAGCCCACCACGGGCCGACCCGCCCCGCCATGGGTTGGCCCGTCTGACAGCTCTACTTCGCTTTGGTCTGAACTGATCTCTGGTATGAGTCAAGCTGGTTCGATCAATTAATCCTCCTGTTCGGTCGACCGATCAGGCCGAATCTGCAAAATAGAGTTAAACAATATTCCTGCAAAACAAAGGTTAGCACAGTAATATAATGCATGAGTAATATAAACAGTAGAACTATCTTAATCTCAACTTGGAAACCTTCCCGGTTTCTTCAGTTGGATCAATGACCTAAGGTTGTTCCCTTTAGGTGTTGGGAGATTGTTGGTGCAATATTTCCCAGGTCAAGATTGACCTAGTTTGACTGAGCTTGAATTGGGTCAAGCTCGAGTCTTAATGTTTATGTTTTGATGGTTTGACAATACATGTTGAAAATACATGTTTGACAATGCATGTAGACAACACATGGAGATTGCAGGTGCAATTGTTCATGTGTGGAGATTGTGATGGAGAGTCAAGTAGGTCAAAGTTGACTGGATACTTGACTGGAAATCCTAGTGAGTGAAGTTAGGTGAAAGTCCTGGTGAGTGAAGCTAGGCAAATGGAAAGTCCTAACTGGGAAGTTAGGCAGAGGAAAGTCCTCGTGAGTGAAGCCAGGCAGAGGAAAGTCCTCGTGAGTGAAGCCAGGCAGATGAGAAGTCCTAGTGAGTGAAGCTAGGCAGAAGGGAAGTCCTGGTGAGTGAAGCCAGGCACAAGAAAATCCAGATGGGTCAAGGTTGATCAGACATCTGGTGAAAGTCCAAGTAAGTCAAAGGGATTGACTGGATACTTGGCACAAGGAGAAAAGTCCAAGTGGATCAAAGGGATTGACCGGACACTTGGTGAGGGAGTCCTAGCAGGTCAAGGGTGACCGGTGTTAGAGTGTATACTGAAAGCCTAAGCTTTGTAAACATTCATTATGAATAAAGAATCACATTTGGTCTAATTGTCTACATTTGTTTGTAGTTGTTCATTTAATTTATATTGTAGATAACATAGTATGTGGTGTCACATACAGAAGATGATGTTATCAATACCTTATAAATTATAAACAAAAGCTCACGACTAAAATGGAAAGGAACAAACCATTAGAAGGTCGTAGTGTAATTAGGTATTAGTTTATCTTGACTATATAATTACACTAGTACACTCAGAGTGTATTGAGTAGGACCATTAGAGGTCGTTTCTTTTATACTGACTTTGTAAAGGAACAAAGACCTCAGTTATTATGGAAGTGTGTGCTCTTAATCCTAATATAATAACAAGCACATATGTTTGATATTTATTTCTTTAATTTATCAATGGGTGAGATTTAGTTCGATGAATCAATAAACCCGATAAGTTGGGAAATGGTATCACTTATAGTGTGTGTTGTTGATTATAGAAGGAAACTGTGTCCTAGAGATACTAGGTTGATAATGTCCTCAAGAGGAGCTCATAAAGATTGTCATGTTAAACCCTGCAGGTGGACTTAGTCCGACATGATAATAAGGTTGAGTGGTACTACTCTTGGATTTAGATATTAATTAAATGAGTTGTCAGTAACTCACTTAATTAGTGGACATTCGATGTCTTAAACACAGGGAGACTAACACACTCATAATAAGAAGGAGCCCAAAAAATGTAATTTGGGATTGGTGCGGTAGTTCAATGATAGTTCTCTAGTGGAATGAATTATCATTGATAAAATTAAGTTGTGTGTTCGGGGCGAACACGGGATGCTTAATTTTATCGGGAGACCAAAATCAATTCCTCCTCTCGGTCCCTATCGTAGCCTCTTATTTGTAGAGTTCTATACCCACCTATACCCACCTTCTATACCCACCCAATAGAGGCCGGCCAAGCTAGCTTGGGAACAAGCTAGGGCCGGCCTAGGTATAAAATTGGGTGGCCGGCCCTAGCTTGAACCCAAGCTAGTAGGGCGGCCAAAATAAATTAAAAAATAAATTTAATTTTAATTTTTATTATGTGGAAGATATAATTTAAAGAGAATTAAAATTAAAATATCTCTCTTGTAAAAGATCTACAAAAGATTAAAGAAAGAGATTAGATCTCTTTCCTTATTTGTAGATTGGAGAGATGTTTTATTTTCTCTTTAAAAATTATTCACATGTTGATAAAATTAAAATTATAGAAATTTCCTTTTATCAACCATGAAGAGATTTTAAAGAGAAATTTTATTTTTTAAAATTTCCGGAAACAAATTAGGAAGTTTTAATTGTTGATTAAAACTTGTCCAATTTGTTCTCCAATGATGTGGCCGGCCATTGAAGTTTGATTTGGAAAATTTATTTTATTTTTCTAAATAAATCATGTCAAGGAAATTGATGAAATTTTATTGTAATTAAATTTCCTAATTTGCCTAGGCCAAGGAATATAAAAGAAGGGGTGAGGGTGCCTTCATGAGACACAACATCTATTATTTCTCTCCCTCTTTTGTTCCTTGGTGCGGCCGGCCAATCTCTCCCTCTCTTCGTCATGTGGTGGCCGAATCTCCCTCTTCCATTGGAGCTCTTGTGGTGGCCGGAAACTACTCGGAGAAGAAGAAGAAGAAGGAGAGAAAGCTAGCATCTCTTGGAGCTTGGTTAGTATTTTGGTTTTCCTCCTTGGTGAAGTTTTTCCTTTGTGGCCGAACCTTGCTTGGAGGAGAAGAAGGTGGTTGGTGTTTTCTCATCTTGGTAGATCGTTGCCCACACAACGTCCGAGGTTAGAAGAGGAATACGGTAGAAGATCAAGAGGTCTTTCTAGAAGGTATAACTAGTAGTTTTTCCTTTTCCGCATCATGCTAGTTATTTATGGAAATAATACCAAATACAAGAGGCTTACGTTCTAGTATTTCGAATATGTTTTTCGATGTTGTGTTCTTTTGTTTCTTTCTTTTCCTTGTGATTTGATTGTTCTCTTTGGTTAACCTAAAGTTATTTTAGGAAATTAAAGATTAGCTTTCTATTAAAGGTTTTGTCTAGTCGGTGGTGGTTGCTCCCATATCCAAGAAGGCCATGTGCCTCGCCACGTCAGTACTGGGAACCTTTATGGAAATTAATATTTAATGGAATTAATAACTTAAGGAGACTTGGGTCGAACGTGTTAAGTTCCGCAGGAGATCCAAGTCAAAACCTAAAAGAACAAATAGATTAAGTTTTGGATCAAACGTGTTAAGTTCCGCAGGCGATCCAAAATTTAATTTAAAAGAACACATGGTAGCTAGGAAAAGGTTCAGACCTTTGTACAAAATTTTTGTACAGTGGAACCTATAGGTTTTCCGAGTAGCAACCAACAATTGGTATCAGAGCTAGGGTTTTGCCTCTGTGTATTTGGTATTTAGTTTAATTATGCACATGTCATACATAATTTAGGTAGGTTAATAGTAGGATGTGCTAACTTTGTGGATGCAGGATCCAACTATTATGGCTTTTAGTTATTATGTGTGTGATTGAACCCTTGGACATGTCAAGGGCATTTATATGTGTGTGCATGATTGTATTAAAATACAACAGGAGCTGTATTTAGTTTTATTAGGATTTTATTTTTGATCTAGATACATGTACATTCCTTTTATGGAATATAGGATCAAAATGTAAAATTCTATTTATGTCGCGGATCGAATCTTGCAAAGCGTGGAACCTTCAAGGAACCAGAGGCGCAGCGGAACTAAGGGCAAGATGGATGCGACAGCTAGACCCGGTGGCGGTGGCCAAATATGGCAGCAGCTTGGGATGACAACACACGGAGGACAACTAGAGATAAAAGCCATAATAGTTGAAATTAGATTTTCTATTTATTGCTTTTATATTGTGCTGTGTGTGCATGTTAGTTTACAAGTAAAGTAGGCTAGCATAGTTAAAATTCCTCATTTATAAATAACTAAGTGGGAGAGGGTTTTTTAAGTAAATCCCATGGTCTCCATTACTGGTTTGTAAGTGATGCAAACAAGCTTGCGCGTTGGCTCTGAGTGCCTTCCTCCATAACGGATGAGCTTGTTTGCGGATCACTAGAACAGACTTTCATTTTTGGATGACTATAGGAAGTTAATTAAGAGCGTGTGATCTTCCCCAACGGAAGGGGCATAATCTTATTAATGGACTTAGTGTCAAGTAATGGGATACACTTAGACACATCTAATAGTATCCTCCCCAACGGAGTCACTGCTATTATTTGTGTGACCAAATAATACCAACTATTAATTTTATTTGTCAAAAAGTTAGGTTGACAAGATAATAAAATTAATGGGTTAAAACCCTCCTTTTACAAATGTTGAATTTGTATACGTCCACACTAACGTGACATACAAAATTCACGGTGTTATGAGGTGTTGGTTAATTTAAAATAGTATTGTTTGAGGAATCAATATTATTCTAAATTTAGAGTTCTGACCAAAAGTTAGTTGTGATTCTTAGGATGACTTTCAATCCACTGTCCATCATACTTCAACAAAATAGACTTACTGGACCTAATTACATAGATTAGAAAAGGAACCTGGACATTGTTCTGACTGCTGAAAGCTATAAATTTGTACTGACTGAACCTTGTCCTGATGCACCCACTGGTGAATCTACCCAAGAGGAGATTGAATATCATAAGAGATGGGTAAAGGTAGATGAGATGGCGCGATGTTACATTTTGGCTTCAATGTCAAATGTATTGCAACATCAGCATCAAGATTTACCAACAGCTTATGATATTATGAATAATCTCAAAGAGCTCTTTGGTCATCAGGATAGGGCTTCTAGACAAGAAGCTATGAGAAAGATAATGACAGCCACCATGCAAGAGGGTACTCCTGTAAGGGATCATATCCTAAAGATGATGGCTTATCTGAATGAGATACAGATCCTTGGAGGAGAAATTGATGGGGAAACCCAGATCGATATGATCCTCCAAACGCTACCTAGAAGTTTTGAGCAGTTCCGCCTGAACTATAATATGAATAAGAGGATTTATTCATTAGGGGAACTACTGACAGAACTTCAAGCGGCAGAAGGATTATTTCGTCACAATTCTCAAATTCACTATGTTGAAAATGGTTCTACTTCTAAACCAAGAGGAAAGAATAAGAAGAAACAAGCTGGTTCAGCAAAGAAAGTGAATAAATCTCAGAGTACGGGATTTAAAGCTGGAGTGAAGAAGCCAAGGAAATGCTTCATCTGCAAGCAGGCGGGACATTGGAAGGCGGACTGTCCTCGTAGGAACCAAAACAAAGGTATATCTCATGCTCTAGTTGTTGAAACATGTTTAGCGGTGTTATCTACCAGCACCTGGTGTGTAGATACGGGAGCCACTGATCATGTCTGCAATTCCTTGCAGGGGTTCCAGGAAACCCGACGACTATCTGAAGGGGAGATTACCGTCTACATGGGCAATGCTACTAAGGTGGCAGCTGTTGCAGTGGGAGATGTCTACTTATCTTTTAGTAGAAATAGAAATTTGATTTTAAGAAATTGTCTTTATGTACCCAGTCTAGAAAGAATTTAATTTCAGTTTCTAAACTGTTTTTAGATGGATATTCAGTTTCTTTCAGTAACGATGTAGTTATTAAAAGAAATAAAGTGATTATCTGTTCTGGTGCATTAGTTGGCAATTTGTATATTTTAAATCCAATTTCTTCCACAAAGCAAAACATGGAAATTTATAACTCATCTTCTAATTCTAATAAGAGAAAAGAACCTTCAGAAATGAACCAAGCATATCTTTGGCATCTAAGACTTGGTCATATTAACTTAAGTAGGATTCAGAGGCTTATAGCCGATGAACTTTTGAGTTCATTAGAGTTGGAAAATTTTCCAACTTGTGAATCTTGCTTAGAAGGAAAAATGACCAAGAGGTCGTTCAAGGCCAAGGGGTATAGAGCCAAAGAAGTGTTAGAATTGGTTCACTCTGATTTGTGTGGTCCTATGTCTGTCCAGGCAAGAGGAGGTTTTGAATATTTTGTCTCTTTTATAGATGATTATTCAAGATATGGATATATTTACCTAATGCGCCGCAAGTCCGAGTGCTTTGATAAGTTCAAAGAATACAAGGCTGATGTGGAAAAACGATTAGGTAAAAGTATCAAGACACTACGATCTGATCGTGGTGGCGAATACCTCTTAGGAGAGTTTAGGAATTACTTATCAGAAGCCGGGATTCAATCCCAATTGTCTGCACCTGGAACACCCCAACAGAATGGTGTAGCGGAACGAAGGAATAGGACTCTTATGGAAATGGTTAGATCAATGATGAGTTATTCAGAATTACCAAATTCGTTTTGGGGATATGCTCTGGAAACAGCAGTATACGTTCTGAACTTAGTACCTTCTAAATCAGTTTTTTCTACTCCCATAGAATTGTGGAATGGGCGAAAACCCAGTCTAAGACATATTCGGATTTGGGGTAGTCCAGCACATGTGCTAAAACTAGATGCTGATAAGTTGGAATCTCGTACAGAAGTTCGCGTGTTTGTGGGATATCCCAAAGGAACGAAAGGAGGTTTATTTTATAGTCCTAAAGACCAGAAGATCATTGTTAGCACCAATGCCCAGTTTTTAGAAGAAGACTATATAATGGATCACAAGCCCAGTAGTAAAATTGTTTTAGAAGAACTTAGAGAGGACATGTCTACTTCTGTACCAACAGTACAAGATGAAGTACCACAAGAGACTGCAACACGTGTCACACATGATACACAACCACAGACAGTGCCTCGTCGTAGTGGGAGGGTTGTGAGGCAGCCTGAGATATTCATGTTTTTGGGAGAGTCTTCGGACTTGATCCCGGGTAAACATGAACCTGATCCCCGGTCATATGACGAAGCACTCCAAGATATAGATGCAGCATCTTGGCAAAAGGCAATGAATTCTGAAATAGAGTCTATGTACTCTAATAAGGTCTGGGAGCTTGTAGAACCACCTGATGGTGTAAAAGCCGTTGGATGCAAGTGGATCTACAAAAGGAAAAGAGGGACAGACGGGAAGGTAGAAACCTTCAAAGCTAGGCTTGTTGCGAAAGGGTACACTCAGAAAGAGGGAATCGATTATGAGGAAACCTTTTCACCGGTAGCCATGCTTAAGTCTATCCGGATACTCTTATCCATTGCTGCTTATATGGATTATGAGATTTGGCAAATGGATGTCAAGACAGCTTTCCTTAATGGAAGTCTTGAAGAGAACATCCATATGAAGCAACCAGAAGGGTTTATTGAAAAAGGCAAAGAGCATCTAGTGTGTAAGCTCAATCGGTCCATTTATGGACTGAAGCAAGCTTCAAGGTCTTGGAACATCCGGTTTAATGAAGTAATCCAGTCATATGGATTTATTCAAAGTCCGGATGAGTCTTGTGTATATAAGAAGTGTAACGGAAACGTGGTGGTATTTCTTGTACTATACGTAGATGATATTTTATTAATTGGCAACAATGTCAAGGTATTATCGGACGTAAGGGTATGGTTGTCCAAACAATTTGATATGAAGGACTTAGGAGAATGTGCACACATTCTTGGGATCAAAGTTATAAGGGATCGCAAGAAAAGAATGTTGTGTCTATCCCAAGCTTTATATATAGATACGATCCTTGCTCGTTTTAGCATGCAAAACTCCAAGAAAGGTTTCTTACCTTTTAGGCATGGAGTAGCTTTATCTAAAGAGATGTCTCCAAAGACATCAAAGGAGATAGAGGACATGAAGACAGTTCCTTATGCCTCGGCTGTAGGAAGCCTTATGTATGCAATGCTGTGTACGAGACCTGATATTTGTTTTGCCGTGGGCATGGTTAGCAGATATCAGAGTAAATCTGGACAAGGACATTGGACTACGGTAAAGCATATATTAAAGTACCTGAGAAGGACTAGAGATTATATGTTAGTCTATCAAGCAGACGATTTGCTCCCTATGGGTTACACGGATTCGGATTTCCAATCAGATAGGGACAATAGTAAGTCTACATCAGGCTATGTGTTTACTCTAGGAGGTGGAGTCATTGCATGGAGGAGTGTTAAACAGAAATGCGTCTCGGACTCAACCATGGAAGCTGAGTATGTAGCAGCCTCTGAGGCAGCTAAAGAAGCAGTATGGCTCAGGAACTTTCTAATGGACTTAGATGTGATTCCTGGTTTGCCCAAAATCATCACAATTTATTGTGATAATAGCGGTGCAGTTGCAAACTCGAAGGAACCACGAGCTCATAAGGCAAGTAAACATATAGAGCGCAAGTACCACCTGATACGAGATATCGTGAAGCGAGGAGAAGTTGTCATCGCCAAGATTGCATCAGCGGATAACCTGGTAGATCCTTTCACTAAGGCCCTTCCAGCGAAAGCTTTCGATCGGCATGTGGAGGGAATGGGAATCAGATGTAAGGTAGAAGATATGACAGCTTAGTCATTAGTATAAGTGGGAGATTGTTGGAGTGTATACTGAAAGCCTAAGCTTTGTAAACATTCATTATGAATAAAGAATCACATTTGGTCTAATTGTCTACATTTGTTTGTAGTTGTTCATTTAATTTATATTGTAGATAACATAGTATGTGGTGTCACATACAGAAGATGATGTTATCAGTACCTTATAAATTATAAACAAAAGCTCACGACTAAAATGGAAAGGAACAAACCATTAGAAGGTCGTAGTGTAATTAGGTATTAGTTTATCTTGACTATATAATTACACTAGTACACTCAGAGTGTATTGAGTAGGACCATTAGAGGTCGTTTCTTTTATACTGACTTTGTAAAGGAACAAAGACCTCAGTTATTATGGAAGTGTGTGCTCTTAATCCTAATATAATAACAAGCACATATGTTTGATATTTATTTCTTTAATTTATCAATGGGTGAGATTTAGTTCGATGAATCAATAAACCCGATAAGTTGGGAAATGGTATCACTTATAGTGTGTGTTGTTGATTATAGAAGGAAACTGTGTCCTAGAGATACTAGGTTGATAATGTCCTCAAGAGGAGCTCATAAAGATTGTCATGTTAAACCCTGCAGGTGGACTTAGTCCGACATGATAATAAGGTTGAGTGGTACTACTCTTGGATTTAGATATTAATTAAATGAGTTGTCAGTAACTCACTTAATTAGTGGACATTCGATATCTTAAACACAGGGAGACTAACACACTCATAATAAGAAGGAGCCCAAAAATGTAATTTGGGATTGGTGCGGTAGTTCAATGATAGTTCTCTAGTGGAATGAATTATCATTGATAAAATTAAGTTGTGTGTTCGGGGCGAACACGGGATGCTTAATTTTATCGGGAGACCAAAACCAATTCCTCCTCTCGGTCCCTATCGTAGCCTCTTATTTGTAGAGTTCTATACCCACCTATACCCACCTTCTATACCCACCCAATAGGGGTCAGCCAAGCTAGCTTGGGAACAAGCTAGGGCCGGCCTAGGTATAAAATTGGGTGGCCGGCCCTAGCTTGAACCTAAGCTAGTAGGGCCGGCCAAATTAAATTAAAAAGAAATTTAATTTTAATTTTTATTATGTGGAAGATATAATTTAAAGAGAATTAAAAATAAAATATCTCTCTTGTAAAAGATCTACAAAAGATTAAAGAAAGAGATTAGATCTCTTTCCTTATTTGTAGATTGGAGAGATGTTTTATTTTCTCTTTAAAAATTATTCACATGTTGATAAAATTAAAATTATAGAAATTTCCTTTTATCAACCATGAAGAGATTTTAAAGAGAAATTTTATTTTTTAAAATTTCCGGAAACAAATTAGGAAGTTTTAATTGTTGATTAAAACTTGTCCAATTTGTTCTCCAATGATGTGGCCGGCCATTGAAGTTTGATTTGGAAAATTTATTTTATTTTTCTAAATTAAATCATGTCAAGGAAATTGATGAAATTTTATTGTAATTAAATTTCCTAATTTGCCTAGGCCAAGGAATATAAAAGAAGGGGTGAGGGTGCCTTCATGAGACACAACATCTATTATTTCTCTCCCTCTTTTGTTCCTTGGTGTGGCCGGCCAATCTCTCCCTCTCTTCCTCTTGTGGTGGCCGAATCTCCCTCTTCCATTGGATCTCTTGTGGTGGCCGGATACTACTCGGAGAAGAAGAAGAAGAAGGAGAGAAAGCTAGCATCTCTTGGAGCTTGGTTAGTATTTTGGTTTTCCTCCTTGGTGAAGTTTTTCCTTTGTGGCCGAACCTTGCTTGGAGGAGAAGAAGGTGGTTGGTGTTTTCTCATCTTGGTAGATCGTTGCCCACACAACGTCCGAGGTTAGAAGAGGAATACGGTAGAAGATCAAGAGGTCTTTCTAGAAGGTATAACTAGTAGTTTTTCCTTTTCCGCATCATGCTAGTTATTTATGGAAATAATACCAAATACAAGAGGCTTACGTTCTAGTATTTCGAATATGTTTTTCGATGTTGTGTTCTTTTGTTTCTTTCTTTTCCTTGTGATTTGATTGTTCTCTTTGGTTAACCTAAAGTTATTTTAGGAAATTAAATATTAGCTTTCTATTAAAGGTTTTGTCTAGTCGGTGGTGGTTGCTCCCATATCCAAGAAGGCCATGTGCCTCGCCACGTCAGTACTGGGAACCTTTTATGGAAATTAATATTTAATGGAATTAATAACTTAAGGAGACTTGGGTCGAACGTGTTAAGTTCCGCAGGAGATCCAAGTCAAAACCTAAAAGAACAAATAGATTAAGTTTTGGATCAAACGTGTTAAGTTCCGCAGGCGATCCAAAATTTAATTTAAAAGAACACATGGTAGCTAGGAAAAGGTTCAGACCTTTGTACAAAATTTTTGTACAGTGGAACCTATAGGTTTTCCGAGTAGCAACCAACAATCGGATGCTAGGCACGATGAACCAACAGGTCATAGTTGACCAGATGGTGGTTTAGGAGGCTTTAGACTTGATTTTGGGAGAAAATCATGAGTTGGATCGATCAGCCGATCGATTGGCTCATGCCCAATCGATCGGCCGATCGATTGGGCGAGTCTTCGCGATAAGCCTCTTTCCAATCGATCAGTGGATTGATTGGGATGAGTGTGTGATCGCACAGAACAGCGCTGGATGGATCAGACGATCGATCCAGAGTCCCCAATCGATCAATGGATCGATTGGGAAGTGTGATCTTCACACGATAAGCCTTGGATCGATCAGCCGATCGATCCAAGCAATTCCTGAGAGCACAGAAGCGCTCTAGATCGATCGGTTGATCAATCCAAAGCCTCCCCGATCGATTGGGAGCAATCCAATCTATCGGGATCCGACCGTTGGCATGGTATTTTGCTGCAGGCGTTCGATTCCTTCGGCAGAACTTCACCGATTCATCTCAGATCTTCACTATGCTCCCAGAGCTTCTCCACAAAGTTCAGATCGCCAGTTCTTGAAGGTTCTTGGAGGTCTTCCAAGTCAAGAGGCGGATCTACAGCTGAAGAAGAAAGCTAGGGTTATGGTTTTCAGTTGTAAAACCTGTAAGCTATTGCTTGTATTTGTTTTCCTTTCTTTCTTCTTTTAGTGTGACTTGTAGGCTTCTCCACCTTTGGTAGTTACCATAAAGGAGTGATTTTCATAGTGGAGGGTGCGTGAGTGTGTGGATCCTTGGATTAGTCACCTCTTGTGAGATGGATACCAAGTAAATCCTCTTGTTAGCGTTGTGTATTTTGTTTCTTTGTATTTTCCGTTGCATATCTTGAAGAAACAAGCAACAACAAGCACCTAGCACGCGACGAGCTATTAACCCCCCCCCCCCCCCTCTAGCTACATTTTTGGTCCCAACATTAGGAACCCGACCTCACTGTCGCTCCTCCACTTGCATACCTCAACTTACCTGCCAAACATTGGTCCTCCAGATCTATTTGGACTTTTGCCTGCTTAGTGTCTGATCGCCCGATCCACTAAGACTTTTCCTGCAATACCACATTAGCTAATAGAAATAATAGTAATACATAACACAATGGTAAACCTAAATCTAGATTTACCGAGATCCGCTGGTCCGGTTGACCGCGCGTCCGATCAACCTTGCTTGGAGTTCACTCCTCCAAGACTTCTCATTACCTAAGGTTACGACCCCCTAGGATTTCCTCCACTTGGCTTCACTCACCAAGACTCAGTATTCGGCTACCCAGGGATCAAGTCCTCCAGACCTATCCACCTGGCTTCCACGATATACTGAGATTTTCCTTACCTAGCCTACAACTAGGACTCAGTATTTGGCTACCCAAGGATCAAGTCATCCAGACCTATCCACCTGGCTTCCACGATATACCGAGATTTCTCTCCTTGCCTAGCCTCTAACTAGGACTTTCCTTGATCAAGCTTCATACTTAAACATACTTAAACATATTTGTCTGACATTAAAACCTTGGAGGTCGATTGCACCAACAATCTCTCCCTTTTTGATATTTGACAAATATGTTTAAGTTAGGTCAATTCAAAAGATTTAGATTTCTAACTTAAACCCTTTTACTCCCCCTTTTGTCATACAACAAAAAGACCCTTCATAAATAGTGTTAATTGCTAAGGATCCTAAAGTTTTGCACCAACAATGATGGAATACTTGTAAACATTTTCACGTTGGTCCTTAAGGTATTCCCTCACTCTTTTGAAAGACAATAATAAGATGTATAATAGGTTTTGAAATTGAACATTTATCAATTATACTTTGAAAAATATTGATTCTTAGTGTCAAAAATTCTTTTGAAGAAGTTTTCAAAATCATTTTTAGAATAAAGATAAAATATTTCAAGGCTAATTTAAAAAATATTTTCAAGGATTTTACTAAGATATTCCAAGGTTTAAAAAATTTTTGCAAAACCAAGAGATGAATGCATTCAAAAAATATTTATTAAGGAATAAGAATGTCATAAAAATGATTTTTTAAAAAGATTTGCAAAAAGTTTTTCAAAGTTTGAAACATAAAGTATTAAAGGAGTTTCAAAGTATTTTTTTTTTTTAACTATGATTCTTCAAAAAGTATGAGTTTGAAAAATATAATTTTGAAAAGATAAGAATTAATTTTAATTGTTGATTAAAGCTTCATCATTAATAGTTATGAATTAATTGATTATGAATTATTATTAATTTCATAGGAATTAATTAGGTAAAGATTTTAGGATTAGTTATAAAAATTTAATTTTGTTTAAGGTTAAAGTACTTTATTTGTTGATTAAAGTTATGATTTCAAGTTGAGATTTATTAAGAATTAATTAACTATATTAGGTTAATTTAATTAAGTTAAACTAGTTAATGATTAGGGTTAATTAATTAATTTAGTTTATTTAATTAAGTTTTAAATAATATTAATTAAGTTTTTTTAAATAATTAAGTTTTAAATAAAGTTTTTTTAAAAAAATTTTAAATTAGGTTTTAATTAAATTTTAATTAAGTTTTTTAAAATAATTTTTTTAAAGTATTTTTAAAATAATTTTAATTAAGTTTTGAAATAATTTAAATAAAGTTTTAAAATAATTTTAAAAAGATAAGAAATAATTTTAATTGTTGATTAAAGTTTCATCATTAATAGTTACAAATTAATTGATTATGAATTATTATTAATTTCTTAGGAATTAATTAGGTAAAGATTTTAGGATTAGTTATAAAAATTTAATTTTGTTTAAGGTTAAAGTACATTATTTGTTGATTAAAGTTAAGATTTCAAGTTGAGATTTATTAAGAATTAATTAAGTGTATTAAGTTAATTTAATTAAGTTAAACTAGTTAATGATTAGGGTTAATTAATTAATTTAGTTTATTTAATTAAGTTTTAAATAATATTAATTAAGTTTTTTTTTAAATAATTAAGTTTTAAATTAAGTTTTTTAAAAAAAGTTTTAATTAAGTTTTAAATTATGTTTTAATTAAGTTTTTTTAATATAATTTTTTTAAAGTTTTTTAAAAATAATTTTAATTAAGTTTTTAAAATTTTTTAATTAAGTTCTAAAATAATTTTAATTAAGTTTTAAAATAATTTTAAATTAAGTTTTAAAATAATTTTAATTAAGTTTTAAAATAATTTTAAATTAAGTTTTAAAATAATTTTAATTAATTTTAAAATAATTTTAATTAAGTTTTAAAATATTTTTAGTTAAGTTTTAAAATAATTTTAATTAAGTTTTAAAATAATTTTAATTAAGTTTTAAAATAATTTTAATTAAGTTTTTAAAAAATTATAAAATAATTTTAAATTAAGTTTTAAAATAATTTTAAATTAACTTTTAAAATAATTTTAATTAAGTTTTAAAATAATTTTAAATTAAGTTTTAAAATAATTTTAAATTAATTTTTAAAATAATTTTAATTAAGTTTTAAAATAATTTTAATTAAGCTTTAAAAGAATTTTAAATTAAGTTTTAAAATAATTTTAAATTAAGTTTTAAAATAATTTTAATTAATTCTTAAAATAATTTTAAATTAAGTTTTAAAATAAATAAATTTTTTAAATTAAGTTTTAAAAAGTAATTAGGTTTGGAATTTAATTAAGTTTGCAATGTAATTAGGGTTGGAATTTATTAGGTTTGAAATTTAATTTAGATTTGAAATTAATTGAGTTTAAAAAAAAAAGGTTATTGAACCCATGTTAGATTCAAGCTTAGCTTTGGGTTAATCAAGCAGGCTTCCTAAGGATAAGCTTTCAGTTCAGTGGCGAGGCTTATGGCCTTCTTTGGTATCAACGGCGGACCACTTACTGAAGACTTTCCAAACTGTTCCCGCTCATAGAATTTAATACTAAATTTTGGTCTAACTGGCCCATGTTTGACTGGGGTAGCTTCGGTCAGATCCACTAAGTCTAGTGCACCAAGTAGAATTCCATATTCAGCCTAGACATGCCTTCGACAAAGTTTCCTTGACGTACTATCATCCCAAACCATTCCGGTGCTATGTTGTTAAGGTTTGGTAAACCTTTTTAATCTAACCATTCTAAATTAAGAAAAGATGCATAACATGTTATACAACAGTTAAATATGCATGATCATGACAATTCAAACAAGTCATACATAATACAAATTGTTTGTGTTGTTGATGTTGTTGTTGTTGTATATTTAATATTATTGTTTTATTATTGTTTGTTTTAATATTATTGTTTTATTATTATTTTATTATTTTATTGTTGTTGTTATTGTTTTGTATTATTGCTTTTATTATTGCCCATTAATGATGGTTGTTGCTTTGTTTAGAATTGTTTTATTAATATTATAGTTATTATTATTTAGTATTATTATTATTATTATTATTATTATTACTATTATTATTATTATTATTACTATTATTATTATTACTATTATTACACTACAAGAAATTTTGGATTTAACCACACCTAATAGACAACAATTTTTCAAGAAATTGTTGTCTTTTTTCCATTTAACAACAGTTTTATTGAAAACTGTTGTTGTTCACCATAATGTTTTTTAAATAATAACAGTTTTTCAAAAAACTGTTGTCTAATGTGTGTCAACGACAATAGTTTTAAAAAATTATTGTCTTTTAGTGTTGCTTATGTGATAATATACAACATTTTTATTAAACTGTTGTCTATTGAATGTTGTTGAATCCTAAAAACACAACATTTTTTTTAACTTCATGAAAAAAAACCTAAAACCCACTTCTCTGTGACTCTTCAACGAACAAAAACCTATCTCCGACTCCTCCTTCGCGACTCCTCCGCGAAAGACGCTCCTCGTCGCTCTGCTGCTTTGCCTTTAAAGTGTTAGCGCATCGACTTTTTGGCGCTTCCTTGGGAGGTAGAATTTTTTAGAATATAAACGGAGTCGGTATGACACATTTAATAGGGTAAATCGATTAAACTTAGAGAAAGCCTATTTCGAGTACTAATAAAGTGGGAGTTTATTTATTTAATAACCTACATATATAAATCTAAACAATCTCATGTTTTCCCCATTCCTCCTCTTCTCCTACCGATCTCACCATCACCGCGATCTCCTCTTCATTGCTGACCTCCGACGTAGCCGGCGCTGCCCTCACATTCCCGAAGACACAGCCATCGCCAGCCGTCGAGGGTGCTGCCAGTTACTCCCAATCACCGCCGCCCTTTCCCCTCTCCCCGTGCCCTAGTTTCCTATTGCAGTTGCACCACCGCCCTTTCCCCTCTCCCGTGCCCTAGTTTCCCCTCTCCCGATCTTGCCGACGTCGAGCTCCTCTATGAGATATCAGAAAATTAATTAAATAAGATTATTTAATTAATAGCCTTATAGAATTTTTTTAGGATTTTTATAAATTTTCTGGGAATTTTTCGGAGCTCATGCGACGTGTTTTGATGGGACAAAAATATGGGTACGGATAAGACCTGTTTGGGATACTCGTTTAAATAAGGAAATGTTTAATTATTTATATTCCTTTTCTTATTATTTCTCCCTAACGCCGATGCCGATCCGAGTTCCTCACCTCTCCCGAACCTTTTCCTTTCTTCCCTTCTTCCTCTGTTCTTTCTCGTGGACAACACTAAGGCGACGGGCAACAGAGTTCTACCTCCGATGATCGTCGACGTCGACTGGTAGCATGTCGCCGGAGCTTGCTAGAGATTGAAGCCCGGATCATCCTGATCTCTTCTTCTTCTCAACTCTTTCCACCCGAGCCCTAGGTTTTTCCGTCGCCGAGTCCTCCCTCTCCTCTCTCACGCGACGCCGACACTACCGAGCTCTCCCTTCCTTCGCAAAGACGTCATCGCCTTGGCTTGAGGACAGATCGACAACGACGTTGATCGAGGGAGTGCATAGGTTCCCTATGCTCCGATTTCCCTTGGATCGTCGTCGGCGTCTGAGGTATAGCTGTGCCCTAATTTTTGTTCTGGTGCCATGGGATCGCCGGCGTGAGGTTGCCTTAGGGCTTCGAAGGTAAGCAACCAGCCCTAATATCTGAAGAGAATCACCATTGAATTTTGTTTTAATACTCTTTTTATATTTTGGATGATAATTTGCTTCATTTTGATTCAGATTCTGTGATTTTGCACAGGACAAAAAGTCATTGCAATTAGGGCCTGAGGACAACTTTTATGTGGAGGGTTTTGTATCAAATCTTTTTGCAAAGGCAGATAAGCAAGATCGTGCTGGTCGTGCAGATCTGTATGTGAAGGAATATGTTTCTTTATCATTTTCTTATCTATCTAGGCATATCTATTAAGACATTTCACTGGATTTTCTTAGTCTCACAATGGTTGGGAAATTAAGTACTAGTAATATTACAGGAATACTGCAAAAACTTTTTATGCTGCAAGTATTTTTTTTGAGATACTATATCAATTTGGTGGACTTCAGCCTGAAGTAAGTTTTGCACTTTGCCATTTTATAAAGAACTATTTTTTTGGTTCAATATGAGCAAGCAGACTAATTCTGATCATACTCTACTTTCCAGATTGAGCAAAAACAGAAGTATACAGTTTGGAAAGTTGCAGATATAAGGAAAGCTCTTAAAGAAGGTCGGAAACCTAAACCAGGCCCACCAGGTGGTGATCCTGATCAATCAATTTCCTCAGGCCTCTCGAGTTACACTTATGTATGCTCTATCACCTGTATTTCATAGCCAAATAAAAAAAAAATACAGAATGTTTCCTTTTTATGAACCATAACATAATGGAGAGGCTTTTCTTTTGCTTGGTTGGCCTAATAATGTCATGCTTGGTTGGCCTAATAATAATAATAATAATAATAATAATAATAATAATAATAATTATTATTATTATTATTATTATTATTATTATTATTATTATTATTATTTAGTTATTGTTATTGTTATTGTTATTGTTATTATTATTATTACTATTATTATTATTATTATTACTATTATTATTTAGTTATTGTTATTGTTATTATTATTATTATTATTATTATTATTATTATTATTATTATTATTATTATTGATTAGTTTCATAATTAAAAGGTACATGATTATAATAAAAGTTTTGTTTTAGATTTGGTTTTGATTTATAATATTAAATCTAGATTTTTTGAGTTGATAAAATTATTAATAATGTTTTCTAATTTATTAATTTTATTTTTCAAAACATTATTTTGTTTTTCTAATTTTCTAAACTTTGATTTATAGTTTAGTTTCTTATTTTTATTTAAATTTTTTGTAAAATTATGTTTATTGTTATTTAATTCTAGATAATTATTATTTTGATTTAAATTCAAATTATCTTGAATAAATAAACTTTGATTAACTGAATCAGGGTTTTGATTAAGGTTGAGTTGATTTGATCAATTTTAATTATATTTGAATTATTTAATTTTTTATTAATTAAATTAGTTTTGTTAAGTAAAGTAGGATTTTCATGCATTTTTAGATTCATAGTACAATTCAAACAAGAAGGATCTAAATCATACAATTTTTCATGTAACATAAATTGTTTTACCTTAATTGTTCCCCCTGAATCCTTGGGTCTTCTCTCCGGACATTGAGTGTAACACCCGAAAATTCTCAAACTTGCATTAGAATTATTCTATGATTTTTCTGGAATTTTTAGATATTTTTCCGGAATTTTCCGAGTAGCGGAAGTAGCAAAAATAATTAGAAGAATAAAAGGCTTACGGGAATCGAACCCGGGACCTCTCGGGTCCGCTAAACCTTTAGTTAGCCTTAGTAACCGGTGAACCCAGCAGGGTCATGCTGAGAGAAAGGAGAATCAAATATAATTATAATTGAGTTGGGCCAAAATACCCACTTAATATAAATAGGGAAACATAAGTTGGTTTGGTTTAGGTTTTATTGGTTTCGGCACAATCTTTTCCACCGAGACCCAACACCACCGTCGCCTCTCCCTTCTTCTCCTCTTCCTCACGCACGGCACACCAAGCCCCAAGGGCCAAGGGAACTTCTTCCGGCGAGATCTTCGATACGAGGACGTTCCCCTTCGCGAGAAGAACACGTAGACGCGAGCGGATCGTCGAGAAAATCATCTCCATCGGAGTTCTAGCGAATAGAATCGTAAGAAATTATGAATAGGAGGTAAGAAACCCCTCACCTGCAGTATAAGTAGCTCTTGTTTGATTGCATGCTTATAATTTAGTTATATGTAGATTTTTATCGATATCTAGAGTGTATTTAATTCTCTTCGCAGATTTAGGGGTTAGTTGAGTATCTCTGGATGGGCCGGACGCGTTTTCCTCTTCAGATAGAGGTTCTAGACGTCGTCAGGTGCCTAGAGGTGGTTTCCCTATTAGAGAGGAGAGTTGGAGCACACTCGGTGTTCGATAAAATATTTAGCGCAACATTAGACAGTTTTAACAGCATAGTTAAATGCATAGAAGCATTTAAACCAGCATATCAGTTTTATTTCAGCTTTATGGGACTAGATGTCCAATGGGTGGGCTCCCACAGTTGCCTCTAGGTTCAGACAACCTAGTTCTAGGTTCAGATAACCTAGATTCAGCAAAATAAGTATATAGCATTCAGTATTTTACTTTCAGTTGGCACTGTATCTTGGGCTGGACTCCCATAGTCGTCCCTAGGTTTAGCTAACCTAGTAAACCCTACTAGATTCGGAACTTGCAGTCCCGAGTTTAGATAGGGATACGCGCACAGCAAGTACAGTTGCCAGGGCCCTACAGCAGCATGTTTAGTATTTTTATCTATTATATATAATAGTTTTCCAAATCAGTTTTGAAACATAATGGAATTCAGTATTAGCTCAGCTTCAGCTTAGCTCACTTTTGTATCAACTCAGCTTATTCCAGTTGTTAAATGTGATAGCTTCATATACAGTTCTAGACATGTCATGATCAGTTTCTATTTTATGTTCAGCTTATGTTATGCCATGCTTTGTATGATACCATGCCATGCCATGCTTGCATATTCAGTATGTTTTTCAAACAGCATGATTTAAAAGCATATTTGCATCGTATGCATGATTTAGTGAGGTAGATGGTTTCTTACTAAGCTTTTTAGCTTACAGATACTATTTTCCTTATACAGCAGATACAGGTAAAAGGAAAATGGACTAGCAGTGGAGGCTGGAGGTCAGTGCAGATGAGGATGTGTGTGGCAGGAACTGGAATAAAGATCATAAGGATCTGGTTTTATTTTACTACGCATTAGAACTTGTAGCAAGTCTAGTTATTAAAGTTTTGTTCTCTTTTCCCTTATGCTTCGCATTCTAGTATGGTTAATGGTATGAACTAGTGAACATGCATTATAATATGTCTTGAATGTTTCCCAATGCATGATAGAATAGTTATTAGTATATGTTTAGAGTGGTTGCAGGTGGTTTTGGCACGACATGTTGGTGCGGGAAGCATCCGACAATCGAACCTGAGTTTTGATAATGGCAAAGGATTCAAAGTTAAGATGTTTGTGATCTAACGTGCTTGACTAAGTGTTTCAGGAAAGTCCTAACTGCGGTTATGAAGGTGAAAACCCTAGGGGGTGGTAACCCTAGGTCCTAGGGGGTGGTAACCCTAGGTGGAGAAAAGTCCTAGCTGTGGTTAGGCAAAAGGAAAACCCTAGGGGGCGGTAACCCTAGGTCATAGGGGGTGGTAACCCTATGCGGAAAGTCTTGGCAGGTCGATGGCTTCAGGCAAAAGTCCTAGGGGGCGGTAACCCTAGGTGAAAAGTCCTGGTGAAAGACTGGACTAGCCGGGAAGCGGATGTCCAGCAGAAAGTCCGGAAGCGTCGAGTGCTGAGCAAAAGTCCAGTCGATCTGGAGGATCGACTGGCAACAGGTAAATCTCCTGAGTGGAGTAGGTGAGGACGCGTTCCCCGCAGAGGGAACAGTAGGCGTCGGGTCGACCTAGGGTTTCTGGCTGGAAATCCAAAGTCAGACTCGGACAGTCCGAAGACTGTCGTTTATTCCTTACTATGTTTTATCATATTCTAACACTGTCTTGCAGGGTATTTTGCTCGGACTAACCTTTGTTTGCAGGTGAGGAACCTGTTGGAAAAAGAGTGTCCGGGCGCCCGGAGGTCCGGGCGCCCAGAACAGGTCCGGGCGCCCGGGACCAAAGTTTATCCCCTACGCGACTTCGCCACGTGGAGCATCCTGGTTGGTTGGCCACGTCACACTCCAGGCGCCCGGAAGGGATCCAGGCGCCCGGAACCGCATATAAAAGGAGGGTTGAGGTGCAGCTTCAAAAACAACAATCTTCTAAGCAATCTCCTTGCGACAAGCTGCTAACGACTCGATCCAGAAAGTGCTGTAAACGACATCCCGACAACCCGGAGCTTCAGATTTAGTTTTCTGTTGTCGGTATAATCTTTTACTGCTTTGAATTGTAATTAATCTGTAACTTTCATGAATTATAGTTGTTGCCCACCGGAAGCGATCAAGGATCGCGGGCCTTCGAGTAGGAGTCACCTTAGGCTCCGAACGAAGTAAATCCCTTTGTGTCTTTGTCTTTATTTTATTCCGCTACATTTTAATAACTCCGATAGTTTTCCGATAATCGAACAAAATAGCCACGAGCGCTATTCACCCCCCCCCTCTAGCGCTTCTCGATCCAACTCGACAAAGTGTCGAAATCAGCATTTCTGATTTCGTATCAGGAAATCAGACGCTGGATCGGTCTACCGACCGATCCAGTAGCGTACCAGGCTTCTGGATCGGTCAGCCGACCGATCCAGACAGATACAGTATGCTACTGTATTCTCCTGGATCGGTCAGCCGACCGATCCAGCACGATACAGTAGCGTTCCAGGGGTTTCGGGTGCCTAGATCGGTCGGCCGACCGATCCAGCCACACCTGGATCGGTCTGCCGACCGATCCAGCCACACATGGATCGGTCTGCCCGACCGATCCAGTTGGGAACCGAATGCCCCATAGCTTCGATCGATCTGCGGATCGATCGGCAGGTCTGTAGTTAGTTGGGAAGTTTAGTTTCTAGTCCCTAGCTCAGTTGGGATGTTCAGTTTCCCCTCCTTAGCATATGTAAACCAGCAAAGAAGGTCTTTAGACCTTTCTTAGCAGTTGTATCCGTCATTAGTAGAGTAAAATTTTAATTAGCCCAGCTTTCCATGTAAAATACCGGAAATAGGCGAATATGAGTAAGGGAATTTTTCAGAATTTTTGGAAATTTTTCGGGAATTTTTCAGAGCTCGTACGGACGAGTTGACGGGGATAAAAATGGGATCCGGAAAAGCCTGTTTAGGCGACCTGTTTAAGCGAGGAAATGTTTATATTTACATTTCCTTTTCTTAATTTCTTTTTATTTTCTTTTTATTCCCGTTTCTTTTCCTCTTCCGCGAGCCCGAGCCCTTCTCCCCGACGCCGCCCGATTCTTCTCCTCTCTGCCCTAACCGTCGGTCGACGGTTTCTCTCTTCCGAGCGCCGACCGCCGTCGCCTGTGACTTAACACCGCCGGGTGTTGCTCTTCAGCCCTCGCGTCGGCCTTCCCTCTCCTTTCCGAGGCACCGCCGGCCACGGGAAACCAAGCGCCGGCCACCGCGACACCCATCTCCGGCCTATGCCCTAGACTCAGCCCCGACGCCACTGCCGGCACCGGTTTCTCAGCGTCGGCCGCCGTCGCCGAGCTCTAGCACCGCCGCCTTCTTTTGCCGACACTGCCGGTCTACCGCAGGCGCCAGCCACGCCCTAGATTCACCGCCGACCACCTCTGCCTTAGCCTCTTCACCGCTGCACACTGCCGGCCCCAGTTGCTGTGCCCTAGGTATTGGTCACGGGCCACTACGAGTTCTAGCCGTTTTCACGGCTGTATTTCCTTCCCCTCTGCCGAACCCCAGTGCCCACGCCACCTTGCCTGCTGAGTTTGATCTCTACCCTTTACCGAGTCTTGGCTCCTCCTCACTGATTTGTGGTGATCTTGAAGATTCTACCTTCGATTCTGATCAAATTCCAGCAAGGTGCTATTCTGTGGATTGATTGGTTCCAGCATCACCAGTGGTTGGATCAAGAGCAGAGGTTTGAATCAAGGTAAGAAGTAGAGTAATTGTTACGTGTTGATGAGTTGGATTCATGTATTGGATTAGGAAAATATTGGATTAATCCATGTTTAGGTATAATCTTGATACTTATTGATAATTTATTCATCATTAGGTTGTGTAGAATAATTATGTTATATGGATTTAGGTTTTTGGATTTTTATCAAAAAGGTTGTTTGGGGTTAAGGTAATTAACCCTAATTAACCGTTAGAAAGGTCGAAGGAAATGGTTTAGGGTTTGTCCCTAAATTTCTATTTAGGATTTATTTAGCTGTTTATTTGTATTCTAGCTAAATAAAAGTAAAGGTATTTTTGTTTACACAGGGCTCTGATTCGAGACGGTATCTCGACGTCGGATTTGGACCATTTTGTCGGAGGCGGGTACTTTTGACTTTTGTTGTCTTTGATATGCTTAGTAATGGAATTAACATGTTTCATTAATTATGTTTCTTATCTATTCCGGTTAATCACTACCCAAATCTTGGTACATGTTTGATTGATTGATTTGTTTTACATCCCATGTATACTTTACCTGTCTATACATGCTTATAGGGGGTAGTGATATGCCATGCTTGACCATGTTCAGGACCTAGGTTTTATACCTTCTGTATACCTTTGGATTGTTTTGGATTCGTTGACCTATGATGCACTTTTCTATATATATGGATTAGGTCAGGATGTTTATATGGTTATTGCCATGCATCATTTGCATGATTGCATGCTGTGCGATAGTCCGCTCCATTATTGCTGAGCACATCGCCATTAATGGATCTGCATACACCACCACTCATGGGTTAGTGGTCGATTCAGGCTGAGTTGCAGGAGGGACTCTGTTAGGCACCGTTGGTCCGCTCATGGGTAGTGTGACACAGCGTGTTATCAGCCGTCCTCCTCTTGTACCGGGAGTTGAGAGCATTGTGCTCCCCATCTATGATTTGGGGTAGGAGGATAGGTGTACTCAAAGATCCGTCCACTCGGTCACTCATCGGGAGTAGTGACGTCGAGTACACGGTTGTCACAGCCCTACCCACTCGGCCTCACTTTTGTATGAGATGATCGACTGGCGTCAGGGGTGACCAGGACGCATCATTGGCATCATATGCATGATGCATTTATTGCTTGTGTTTGTGTTTGCTGCATTTATATGCTGCATATTGTTTGGATACCTATGTTTGACATGCATACAGGATTTCCTTATCCCTCGGACTGTTTGACCTTATACTCAGGACCTGGTTAGTACAACATTCTCCTGTTTACTTCAGATGCATTTTTATCTTTCTTATCAGGAGACTGTACGCATGATTAGTGCTAGGTGTTGTTTCTTTACTTTGCATATCAATTGTACCTGCTGAGTGTTGGACTCACCCCGCCTCCATTGTTGATATTTTCAGGTTGATGCTGTCAGGAGAGAGTTCCAGTTGCTGGTCCCTGCAGACCTCGAGGATGTGATTGGTTTTTCATTTGGTTTCCTTTTCTGTTCTAGACTATTTGAACTTGTTATGTTCTGGATTTATTTACTTATGGACATGGTATAGATTTTATTATATCGATGGATTTGGATTTGGTTTTTATTCTACTACATGCCTGCCTGGACGGCAGAGTTCGTCGGATTTGAGCTTTACGAGTGTAGTGGAGTAGGGTGGATTTTGAGTCAGAGTATTACTATGTTGTTTAATTATCTTAACTGCGTGGTTGTGACAGCCAGAGGCTGAATAGATTATATATAACTGCGTGGTGATGTTTTATTTTGTTGTTATTATTCCAGCCGCCTGTGGCTGAGGTATTTGTGAGATGTAGAAAAGTTTCAGATTGTCCACCGTACAGGGGAGATGCTGCCGAAATTTTCTCGGACAGGGACTCCTCTGGGGCGTGACAATTTAGTGGTATCAGAGCCCAGTTTTACGATCTTTTGTTTCGTATTTTGGATTTTCGGGATTTATCTGATACCAATTTAATTGGTATAAGAGCGGGTTATGATACATGCTTTTGGTGTTCTGGAGATTTATCGGATACCTGTTGTTGGTATTCTGGATATTTGGGTTAGCCAGGTTTGCGAGTCAAACTGGGCATTATCGGATTTTCGATATGGTTGTGTTTCGGATTTCCGTTTCGGATTTATTTGGATTTCCGGCGATATGTACGTTCAGAATTTTGAGGTCAAATTGGGGACTGGACAGCGACGGAACATCTCCAGACGGCAAATAGGTATGTTGTTATTTTATGTTGGTTATATTGTATTGGTATCTGTAATTTAATTTAACAGATATGAGACGATCTACTCGTATTGCTGCGAGATGTGGTGCTGGACGACCACGTGCGAGGACCACGGGATCTCTGGATATGCCAGAGATGCCCACTGTTAGTGAGCCTGTCAGTCAGGGACAGACTCAGGATGCAGCGGGAGCATCGGGCTCTCAAATCCCGATAGCTCCTGTAGAGATACCTACTTTGGCCACACCGACGGTATCCACGCCTACCCTGTTTACAGTACCATCAGGGGTACCATTGGTGTACCCGACATCTGCTCCAGCGCAGCCTACAGCGTATTCAGTGCCACCACCACTTGGATCTACAGTGTATCCTATACCAGTGCCTACAGTAGCAGCAGCTGCTCCACATCCGGTACCTTTTCCTACCGTACCTCCAGCTGCCACCATTTTTGTTCCCCAGTCAGTACCACCGACAGCTTATGCTCCGGTATATACAGCAGCATCGGGAGTTCCTCCTCCGGTTTATTCCGCGGTACCACCTGTAGTATCAGCTCCAGTGTTTCTGCCAGTTCCTGCAGCCGTCCCGACACAGCTCACTGATATTGTCGCTGCACGAGCTAGGATTCCAGCACTGGCCGAGTCGATGAAGACTCGTTTCACTATTTTCCGCGGAGATCTCGATCCGAGTATGGCTCTGTCATGGACAGAGACTATGGAGCAGACTTTCTTCTATATGGCTTGCTCCGAGTGGGAGAAAGCAGAGCTGGTTGCCTATCATTTACGGGATGAAGCAAATGCCTGGAGGATTACTCAACGTTCTATTATTGGTGAACACAACGTCACCTGGACCAGGTTCAGAGAGGCTTTTGAGAGCCGTTTCTTTCCACTGTCCTATCAGATGGCTTGCCGACAGGATTTTATGAGTCTGAGGCAGAATAATCGCTCAGTGACCGAGTATAATACTGAATTCCTCCGGTTGGCACAGTTTTGTCCAGAGTTAGTTGCGGAGGACAGAACTCGCATGATGCAGTTTATACAGGGATTGGATGGTTATCTGCATGTACAGCTTGCCGGATTAGAGATTACATCTTACTCTGATGCATTGAATCGAGCTTTGATGATAGAGTTAGCTCGGCGAGCATATCCGGACGGAAGAAAGCATACTGGTCGACATCGAGCGAGTCCAGCGAACGCGGCGGCAGTCCTGAGTAGTCCAGGCAGTCGGTCGAGGTACAGGCGTCTCGTGAGGCCTCGAAATCGAGGCGGTCTTCTTGGGCGTTCCGGTTTCTCGAGAATCGCAACCACCTTCGGTGATACTCATTATTTCGATGTGGATCGAGATCACCTCACCCGGCTTGCTCTCAGACAGTCGGTTTGCTTTTATTGCAAACGGGCACCTGAGCCGAGATTGTCGGTGAAGGCTCGGCCCACGGCCCTAGGAGGTCGGTCGAGGGGCAGTCTAGTCGGGGCATATCAAGGAGGCGAGCCCAATCTTCACAGCGTCGGCGAGAGCGGCTCCCTCGCGGCATTTGGCATGCTTGGACAGGAGTACTCCAGTGCTTCTGTAGCACCCCAGAGTTTTGCTCCAGGACCTTATTATCCGACTCAGGGGCAGTATCAGACTCAGTCCCAGCCAGCTGCACAGTATCAGTCACCATCCTCTCAGTCTTATCTGGCACATAGTCCAGCAGCGCCTCAGTGGCAGGCTTCTGCCCAGCCGCAGCAGCCGCTGGCAGTGTTCATGTGATTACCAGAGAGGATGCTCAGCGGGCCGACGGATCCGTTTTCCACGGTACGATTTCTATTTATGCATTTACTGCTGATATTTTGATTGATACTGGTAGTTCGCATTCTTTTATATCCCGTACCTTTATGCGGGAGATTGGTAGATTACCTACTGTTAGGTTGCGGCGATTGACTGTCTCCCTACCGTCCGGTGATACTTTAGACGTCACCCAGGAGATCAGAGGTTGCCCGTTAGACTTTGGCAACATGATACTTACGGTAGATCTTCTAGTATTGGAGATCGTCGAGTTTGATGTCATTCTTGGCATGGATTGGCTGTCAGTGTATCATGCTACCGTTGATTGCCAGATGAGGGTGGTCACCTTCCGGCCTCCGAACCAACCCTCATGGAGTTTCACTGGCATCAGAGACGACGTCATATCGCAGAAGCTGCTGTCTCACGGTTGTCATGGTTTTGTTATCGTTGATCGATGCGAGGCGATAGTAGTTCGCAGCTCTCCGATGTTCCCTGTAGTCGGGAGTACCGGATGTATTTCGGAGCTGCCGGGTTTGCCTCCGAAGGCCGTGGAGTTCGCTATTGAGCTGATTGGACCGCGCCGACATCGAAAGCTCCGTATCGTATGGCACCAAAAGAGTTGAACGAGCTGAAGGTTCAACTCCAGGAGCTTTTAGACAGAGGATTCATTCGCCCTAGTGTTTCACCATGGGGTTCTCCAGTTCTATTTGTCAAGAAGAAAGACGGCACCATGAGGTTATGTATTGACTACAGACAGCTGAATGCAGTGACCGTCAGAAATAAGTACCCCCTGCCACGGATAGAGGATTTGTTTGATCATCTCAGAGGTACATCAGTGTATTCTAAGATTGATCTGCGATCCGGATATCATCAGTTGAGAGTCAGAGATTCTGATATTCAGAAGACAGCTTTCCGTACAAGATACGGTCATTATGAGTTTTTGGTAATGCCATTTGGGCTTACCAATGCTCCATCGGTGTTTATGGATTTGATGAACCGCATATTTCTGGAGTATCTGGATCAGTTTGTTATCGTTTTCATTGATGACATATTGGTCTACTCTCGTTCCGAGGAGGAGCATGCACATCATCTTCGCACAGTCTTGGAGATTCTTAGACGGCATCAGCTGTACGCGAAGTTCAGCAAGTGTGCATTCTGGCTATCTTCAGTTGGTTTTCTTGGACACGTGGTTTCTAGCAGAGGTATTTCAGTTGATCCTCAGAAGATCGAGGCTGTCACCGGTTGGGAGCAGCCGAAGTCAGTTCAGGAGATTCGCAGTTTTCTAGGATTGGCCGGATATTATCGACGTTTTGTCGAGGGCTTCTCGCGTATTGCTATGCCACTGACACGTCTTACCCGGAAAGGCGTGAAGTTCGTATGGTCCGAGGATTGCGAGACCAGCTTCCGAGTGAGCGAGATTAGTATCGGCTCGATTTTGGTTTTACCATCCGGAGAGGATGGATTTGTACTTTACACCGACGTGTCTCTGTGGTGTACTGATGCAGCACGGCGAGTAGTCTCTTATGCTTCTCGTCGGTTGAAGGAGCATGAGAAGAACTACCGATTCATGACTTGGAGTTAGCCGCCATCATCTTTGCTCTGAAGCTATGGCGACATCATTTATACGGTATCATTTGAGATTCTCACCGATCATAAGAGTCTCAAATACATTTTACTGAAGGAGCTTAATCTCCGACGGAGGAGATGGATGAAGTTCGAAGGACTATGATTGTACAATCAGCTACCACCAGGAAAGCTAATGTGGTTGCGGATGCACTCAGCAGAAGTCGAGAGGACTTTGGCTTGCCGGATTTCGATCCCGGACTTGATTGAGTTTCTGAGTTAGATCTTGAGGAGCAGGAAGGCAGGGTATTCTTGTTACCATGGTTGCTCGATCGTCGATCGGGGCGAGGATCCGAGAGGCAGCTAGTGATCGGCATTTGCGGTTTATTAGCGATCGAGATAGCTTGACCGAATTTACACGAGACGAGGAGGGTATCATATACTTCCGAGGCATTATGCGTACCTCGGTCTCATCCGGTCTTACGGGAGCTACTTGGAGGCACATCATTCTCGATTTGCGATCCATCCGGTGGAACCCGTATGTATCGAGACTTGAGGCGTCCTATTGGTGGAGCGACATGAAGAAGGACATCGCGGATTCGTAGCTAGATGTCTTGTTTGTCGGCAGGTGAAGGCTGAACACCAGACCAGGTTACTTCAGGGATTCCTATTCACGAGTGGAAGTGGGATCACATTACCATGGACTTTGTGGTAGGGTTGCGAGGACACGGCGAGGCCATGACGCGATTTGGGTAGCGTTGATCGATTAACCAAATCCGCGCACTCGATTAGGACAGATCCCTGGATCGATTAGCAGATTGTATTGTCGAGAGATTATCGGACTACATGGTGTTCGTTGAGTATCATTTTGGATAGAGATCCACGGTTTACGTCTCGTTTAGGCAGAGTCTGCAGCAGGCCTTGGCACACAGCTTCAACTTTCCATCCGCAGACGGATGGGCGGTGAGCGGACCATTCAGACTTTAGAGGACTTCGAGGTCATGTGTTATGGATTTCGGAGGCAGTTGGGAGGACCATCTGCCGTTGGTAGAGTTTGCCTACAACAATAGCTTTCATTCGGCTATCCAGATGGCACCGTTTGAGGCGTTGTATGGTAGACCTTGTCGGACACCCGTCCTTTGGGATGAGGTTGGAGAGGCTCAGTTGTTGGGACCTCATAGAGTTCAGCAGGATGCAGAGTTGGTCCGTACTATCAGACGGAGGATGTCAGAGGCACAGGATCGCCAGAAGAGTTATGCTGATCGGAGACGCAGACCACTAGAGTTCTCTGTGGGCGACCATGTATTTCTGCGAGTTTCACCCACGAAAGGGGTGAAGAGATTTGGCCTCAGAGGTAAGCTAGCTCCGTGGTATATTGGTCCTTTCGAGATCTTGGAGAGGATCGGAGCGGTAGCTTACCGATTGGCACTACCACCGTCCCTGTCAGGCGTTCACGATGTATTTCACGTATCGATGCTGAGGAGATACGTGCCTAATCCGACACATGTGCTGGCAGATATCCCAGTTCTAGTTCAGCCTGACATTACCTATGAGGAGGTTCCGGTACGGATTCTCGACCGGAAGGAGCGTCAGTTGCGGAACAAGACTATCCGGCTGGTTAAAGTCAGATGGCAGCATCATTCAGACGAGGAGGCTACTTGGGAGCTCGAGGATACGATCCGAGCACGATATCCCCATCTTTTCACTTGAGGTATGTGAGTTTATTTACCGTTCAGCATTTATTTTTATTATCTGTTATTAGTACTTGCTGATGGTAGATACTGAAATTTGGGGACCAAATTTTTATTAGTGGGGGAGAATGTAAAATACCGGAAATAGGCGAATATGAGTAAGGGAATTTTCCGGAATTTTTGGAAATTTTTCGGGAATTTTTCAGAGCTCGTACGGACGAGTTGACGGGGATAAAAACGGGATCCGGAAAAGCCTGTTTAGGCGACCTGTTTAAGCGAGGAAATGTTTATATTTACATTTCCTTTTCTTAATTTCTTTTTATTTTCTTTTTATTCCCGTTTCTTTTCCTCTTCCGCGAGCCCGAGCCCTTCTCCCCGACGCCGTCCGATTCTTCTCCTCTCTGCCCTAACCGCCGGTCGGTGGTTTCTCTCTTCCGAGCGCCGACCGCCGTCGCCTGTGACTTAACACCGCCGGGTGTTGCTCTTCAGCCCTCGCGTCGGCCTTCCCTCTCCTTTCCGAGGCAGCGCCGGCCACGGGAAACCAAGCGCCGGCCACCGCGACACCCATCTCCGGCCTGTGCCCTAGACTCAGCCCCGACGCCACTGCCGGCACCGGTTTCTCAGCGTCGGCCGCCGTCGCCGAGCTCTAGCACCGCCGCCTTCTTTTGCCGACACTGCCGGTCTACCGCAGGCGCCAGCCACGCCCTAGATTCACCGCCGACCACCTCTGCCTTAGCCTCTTCACCGCTGCACACTGCCGGCCCCAGTTGCTGTGCCCTAGGTATTGGTCACGGGCCACTACGAGTTCTAGCCGTTTTCACGGCTGTATTTCCTTCCTCTCTGCCGAACCCCAGTGCCCACGCCACCTTGCCTGCTGAGTTTGATCTCTACCCTTTACCGAGTCTTGGCTCCTCCTCACTGATTTGTGGTGATCTTGAAGATTCTACCTTCGATTCTGATCAAATTCCAGCAAGGTGCTATTCTGTGGATTGATTGGTTCCAGCATCACCAGTGGTTGGATCAAGAGCAGAGGTTTGAATCAAGGTAAGAAGTAGAGTAATTGTTACGTGTTGATGAGTTGGATTCATGTATTGGATTAGGAAAATATTGGATTAATCCATGTTTAGGTATAATCTTGATACCTATTGATAATTTATTCATCATTAGGTTGTGTAGAATAATTATGTTATATGGATTTAGGTTTTTGGATTTTTATCAAAAAGGTTGTTTGGGGTTAAGGTAATTAACCCTAATTAACCGTTAGAAAGGTCGAAGGAAATGGTTTAGGGTTTATCCCTAAATTTCTATTTAGGATTTATTTAGCTGTTTATTTGTATTCTAGCTAAATAAAAGTAAAGGTATTTTTGTTTACACAGGGCTCTGATTCGAGACGGTATCTCGACGTCGGATTTGGACCATTTTGTCGGAGGCGGGTACTTTTGACTTTTGTTGTCTTTGATATGCTTAGTAATGGAATTAACATGTTTCATTAATTATGTTTCTTATCTATTCTGGTTAATCACTACCCAAATCTTGGTACATGTTTGATTGATTGATTTGTTTTACATCCCATGTATACTTTACCTGTCTATACATGCTTATAGGGGGTAGTGATATGCCATGCTTGACCATGTTCAGGACCTAGGTTTTATACCTTCTATATACCTTTGGATTGTTTTGGATTCGTTGACCTATGATGCACTTTTCTATATATATGGATTAGGTCAGGATGTTTATATGGTTATTGCCATGCATCATTTGCATGATTGCATGCTGTGCGATAGTCCGCTCCATTATTGCTGAGCACATCGCCAGTTACATGGATCTGTACACACCACCACTCATGGGTTAGTGGTCGATTCAGGCAGAGTGTGTTGCAGCAGGGACTCTGTTAGGCACCGTTGGTCCGCTCATGGGTAGTGTGACACAACGTGTTATCCGTGAGGATTCCTCCCGTCATCGTGTCGGGAGTTGAGAGCATTGTGCTCCCCATCTATGATTTGGGGTAGGAGGATAGGTGTACTCCGGACATCCCGTCCACTCGGTCACTCATCGGGAGTAGTGACGTCAGAGTGGTTGTCACAACCCTACCCCCTCGGCCTCACTTTTGTATCAGATGATTCACTGGCGTCAGGGCTGACAATGACGCATCATTGGCATCATATGCATGATGCATTTATTGCTTGTATTTGTGGTTGCTGCATTTATATGCTGCATATTGTTTGGATACCTATGTTTGACATGCATACAGGATTCCTATACCACCCGGACTGTTTGACCTTATACTCAGGACCTGGTTAGTACAGCATTCTCCTGTTTACTTCAGATGTATTTTTATCTTTCTTATCAGGAGACTGTACGCATGATTAGTGCTAGGTGTTGTTTCTTTACTTTGCATATCAATTGTACCTGCTGAGTGTTGGACTCACCCCGCCTCCATTGTTGATATTTTCAGGTTGATGCTGCTAGGAGAGAGTTCCAGTTGCTGGTCCCTACAGACCTCGAGGATGTGATTGGTTTTTCGTTTGGTTTCCTTTTCTGTTCTAGACTATTTGAACTTGTTATGTTCTGGATTTATTTACTTATGGACATGGTATAGATTTTATTATATCAATGGATTTGGATTTGGTTTTTATTCTACTACATGCCTGCCTGGATGGCAGAAGAGGTGAGTTCGTCGGATTTGAGCTTTACGAGTGTAGTGGAGTAGGGTGGATTTCGAGTCAGAGTATTACTATGTTGTTTAATTATCTTAACTACGTGGTTGTGACAGCCAGAGGCTGAATAGATTATATATAACTGCGTGGTGATGTTTTATTTTGTTGTTATTATTCCAGCCGCCTGTGGCTGAGGTATTTGTGAGATGTAGAAAAGTTTCAGATTGTCCACCGTACAGGGGAGATGCTGCCGAAATTTTCTCGGACAGGGACTCCTCTGGGGCGTGACATTCCGTACAGTATAGTTTAGCATAATTGTAGCGACCGGCCTTACAGCCAGTACCGAGAAGGTGGGTCGTTACATTGAGATTTATAGTGTCCCATCTTTTTGCACTTGAAGCATTCAATGTGCTCCTTCCGTTTCCGGACTCTAGGCATCAGTTCCACCTTTGCCTCCGGTTGTGCGGATTGGTTCATCAGACATTTATTTTTGTAGTGTCCTTTTTCTCTGCAATTAAAACATGTTATGTGTTCTTTAAATTTTGAATTTACAACATTACCTTCTGAATCCTTATTAGAATTCTCCCACTTGACCATTGCCGTTTCAGATTCAGACTCGATTGTTTAGTAGGACTCGGGTTCGGATCCAACAGCCTCCTCCACAACCACTAGTGCAATGAAGCTGATTTGGTCTTGTTCTTCTAGATCTGATAATGAGGATAGCTCTTGGGATTTGGATTCAGACTCACTTTCGCCTTGATCTTTTAGCCTCGACGGGGTCTCATGAAATTCTATCAAGTTGGTCCACATCTCGAATGCATTCTTGTAATCTTCTAATTGACACAAAATTTTGTTAGGCAAAACACTAATTAATATATCTATTACCTTTGTGTTTGCTTCTGAGTTTTGAGAAGATTGTCTCAGTGCGATCCAGCTATCAAAACTCTCACTTCCTATGAAAGATTCCATCATTCGCCTCCAGATATTGAAATAAACTTGATTGTACGGTGGAGATTCATAGATACTTCTTCCTTCTTGATAGGATGTTGACATTCTTGCAAGAAGATAATAGAAAACAAATTTCCAAGACTTTCGTCTTGGGATTAGAAGTGCGAGATTAAGAGTGAAAAGTATTACTTAAAAAAAATTTAAGGAAAAGAAAAAAAAGTTTTAAAAGTTGCTCGAAAAATGATTAAGTTATTTCAGAGCTAACGAGGCTTTGATACCAATTGATAGATCGATTTAGAGCGATAGAGGGGGGGTGAATATCACGTCTTTTTAAAACTTTTCTTTATCTTTTAAATCAAAGTCGTGCACAGCGGAAAGTAAAAGGGAGACAGATTGTTTACTTCGTTCGGAGCCTAGCTCGACTCCTACTCGAAGGCCCGCGGTCCTTGACCGTACCGATGGGCAAAGCACTAAAACCTTCTTTCCGAGAACCTCCGAAAGAAGTGGATCGTATAAGTACAACGATGTAAGATAGAAACACTCCTACTATCTTACAGGAAATTAAGTACAGTATAAATGAAATGATATATCGACAATAGTAGTAGTAAATCGTAGCTCGGTCGGCACTATCGGATGAAGTCTCTTGCAGCTCTAGCAGCTTGCAGAAGAGCACTTGAATCAATCAGAAAAGTTCTATCTGGCCTCTAACTTCAAGCAGCAATTTATAGGTATGATGAATGTTCGGTCGACCGATCCCTCTGTTCGGTCGACCGATCCCTCTGTTCGGTCGACCGAACTAGCTCCGATCCCTTCTAGCTGGAGTATGATGCTGGCTCGATATTCTGCATTAATTGGCCTTCAATGGTTTGGTCGACCGATCATGCCTTTCGGTCGACCGAACAAGCTTTTTCCTTGTTCGCTGAAATCTACCGAGATCTTTATTTATTACCCCATTAATGTTGATTGGATCGGTCGACCGATCCTCTAGTTCAGTCGACCGATCAAGCTTTGATCGGACTGTGCTTCGCTTTGGTCTGAACTGATCTCTGGTCTGAGTCAAGCTGGTTCGGTCGACTGATCCTCCTATTCGGTCGACCGATCAGGCTGAATCTGCAAAATAGAGTTAAACAATATTCCTACAAAACAAAGGTTAGCACGGTAATATAATGCATGAGTAATATAGACAGTAGAACTATCTTGATCACAACTTGGAAACCTTCCCGGTTTTTTCAATTGGATCAATGACCTAAGGTTGTTCCCTTTAGGAACCCGACCTCATTGTCGCTCCTCCAGTTGCATACCTCAACTTACCTGCCAAACATTGGTCCTCCAGACCTGCTTGGACTTTTGCCTGCTTAGTGTCTAATCGCCCGATCCACTAAGACTTTTCCTGCAATGCTACATTAGCCAACATCAATAATAGTAACACAGAATACAATGGTAAACCTAAACCTAGATTTACCGAGATCCGCTGGTCTGGTCGACCGCGGACGGTCGATCGGAAACTATCGGATCAACCTTGCTTGGAGTTCACTCCTCCAAGACTTCTCGTTACCTAAGGTGTAAAATATCGAAAAAATGACGAATCGCCATAAGGAAATTTTTCAGAATTTTTATAAATTTTCTGAGAATTTTTATAAATTTTCTGAGAATTTTTCGGAGACCGTATGCCTTCGGTTAGGGGGATATAATTTGGGTCCCGGGAAAGCCTGTTTAGGCAACCCATTTAAGCGAGGAAATGATTATTTTCTTAATTCCTTTTTCTTTTTCTTTCTTTATTTCCCTTCTTCCTCGCCGAACCCGTGCGCGCCCGAGTCCTTCTTCCTCGCGTCGAGTCGCCGTCCCTCTCGTGCCCTAACCGTCGACGGTTTCTCCTCCCTTTCCCTCATTTTCTCTCCCGTATCACTCCACTGCCCGAACCCCTGTCTGCCCCATAGTGCCAGTGTCATTTTTCTTCATCTTCTTATCTTCCTCGCGAGTAGGCCCTCACCCCCTCTGCCGCAGGCGACGAGAGCCACCTCTTCTCTCCTTTTGTCGACGCAGACGCCGACTCCTCTCTTCTCCCGAGCGTCGCCCGCTGGCTAATCTTCCTTGCCCTAGCCGTCGTAGTGAGGGGGGAACTGGCTGATTTCCACTGGATCGCCGGCGGCAGCCAAGGTGTAGCAGACAGAAGCTAGGTCCTAGCGCCGACAGTCGACTTCACTCGTGCCCTAGCACTGTCGCCATATTCTTGATCACCTCTAACCAATGGAGAGGAAGAAAGTAAGATGGGTTGGAATTTGGTCGTTGATTGATTTGTTATCTCTATTTCTTGATCTCAACTTGATCCGACCAGTGGGAAAGATTCCAGTAGGGAGATTATGCTTTGCGGTTTTCTCTGGTCCAACAACTTCCCTTGTGGCCAGCCAGCGTCCCCTGTCTCCGCTCACCCTCACGCTCATTGCAACCAGATTTGAGGTAATTGTTAATCCTAGCTACTGGTTTGGGTGTGTACATATAGGATAGTAGGTTTGGGTACTTGTTTGGATGCGGGGGTTGCTGCTTAGGGTTTCTATTTTCCAACAGTTGCCCTTATTCCGGTAGTAATCATCTGGCTGTGAATTGAGGTGAGGTGTAGGAGTTAGGTGATCCAATTGGGGTTTATAATTGGATGTGGATTTAGGTTAGCTTCTCAGAGATTTGATTTGGCTAATTAATTTATATGTAATTAGCTAAATCTGTATATCATGTATTACAGGACTCTGATTTGCGACGAGTTGCCTTACGTGAGATTTCCTTTGGCACGCGCGATATTTGAGTCGGGTACCTTGACTTATCTTTGATAATGTCATGTTGATATGTTTAGTAGGTTATAACCTTTAGTAATGATTATGTTCGTCTTTGCTTCGGTTGGTCACTACCCGATACCTGTTACATGCTTGTTTTGTTTACTTATTATGTTAGTATCTACCTGATTATACATGCTTATAGGGGTAGTGACACAACCATGTGTTTATTATGTTCAGGATCTAAGTTTTTGATACCTTATCTGACCTATGTACCTTAGATATTCAGATTGATCCATTGATGCTAGGGTACACATTTTATATCTATGGATAGGTTCAGGATATTTCCATGCTTAGTGGCATGCACCATCTTGCATGATTGCATGCTGTACGATAGTCGACTTCATTATTGTTGAGCACATCGCCAGTTACATGGATCTGCACACACCACCACTCATGGGTTAGTGGTTTTTATCAGGCAGGGTGTGTGAAAGTTCTGCTATTAGGCTCCGCTGGTCTGGTGACTCAGCGTGGTAGCCGGCAGATAGTTCTGCTATGTTAGGCTCCGCTGGTTTAGTGTAACAGCGTGGTAGCCGGCAGACGGTTGAAGTTTGTTAGGCTCCGTTGGTCCGCTTATGGGTAGTGTGATGCAGCGTGGTAGCCGGCAGAGATTCCTCCCCGTCATTGTGTACCAGGAGATGAGAGCATTGAGCTCCCCCATTTATAATTTGGGGTAGGAGGATAGGTGTACTCCGACAGCATCTCGTTCACTCGGTCACTCATCAGGAGCAGTGACGGCAAAGTGCATGGTTGTCACAGCCCTACCCACTCGATCTCACCATCGTGTGTGAGATGGCTGACTAGCGTCAGGGGTGACCATGTCATTGGCATCATATGCATTGATGCATTTACTGATTGTGTTTGTTGCACTTATATGCTGCATTTGGATGGATACATATGTTTGACATGCATACAGGATTTATGATACTCTCGGTCTGCCGACCTGACTATTCTGATAGGAGGCCCTGGTGAGTACAGTTCTCTTCAGCCTTTTCTATTATGCATTTCTAGCCTTTGTTCAGGAGACTGTACTTCATAGTTATTACTATTTGTTATAGTTTACTATATATGTCAACTAGGTATCTGCTGAGTTGTTGAACTCACCCCCGTGGACACTATCTTTTTTAGGTACCAGGTGATTTATAGAGTCGCTTAGAGTATCCTGCCTACTGATTCCCATGTCACATCAGAAGACTTACCGTTTCCATTTATGTTTTATTTGTTTCATGTATCAGTGTATTTATCTTTGTGCTCAGGTTTTGTTTCTGGAGTGTTGTTTTGTTGTGTGGTGTAAGCTTAGCCGGCTAGCAGTCTTCGTTTTTAGTTTGTGCGTGTGTCTATTGTATTTCCGCTGTGTTTGGTTCTGGTACAGCCGAGTGGGCTGTTAGTTTTACATATAACTGCGTGGTTGTGTTTTTATTGTATCAGCCGAGTATGCTGCATATAAATTACGTGGTTGTGTGTATATTCCAGCCGCCTGTGGCTGAGGTATATTGTGCATGTAGAAATGATTCAGATTGTCACCTGTACAGGGGAGATGCTACCGGAATTTCCTCTGGTAGGGACTCCTCTGGGGCGTGACAATTTATTTAGTATCAGAGTCAGGTTGGCGATACTTGTTTGTATATCATGTTACGGATTTCGAGATTTATCTGATACCAATTTATTTGGTATCAGAGCTCGATTTACGAGTCTTATATCCCATGTTTCGGATTTCGTGTTTTAGTTTTTTCGATGTGACTTTTCAGGTTTTGGGACCTGGCAGCGACAAGACATCTCCAAGCTATAGGAGGTATGTTGGTATATTGTTATCATATATTTCTGTTAGTGTATGCATTGTTGACTATGATAGTTATGACATGTATTAGCACTTTTTATTTAGTACCTGTCTAGTTGTTGTGGCACATATTATATGTGATGGGTTAGCCACTAATCTTGGTTGACCTTAATAGAGATTAAGGATTACAGTCTCTGGTGATTTTCATATCATACCACCAGTAGTTTTAGCTTCTGTTACTACTAGTTGGTTAGCAGATGGAGGCACATACCAGCCTCTGCTATTATTAGCTGTGTAGTGGATAGTATCTATATATTCATGTTGACTTAGTCAGTAGTATACCATTTTATCTTAGTTAATTTCATCAGTAGATAATTGATTTACTCTTGTTAGATCGGTCAGTAGAAGTCTGATTTACACTTGTTGATTTGGTAGTCGTGGATCGATATACCTTAGTTGCTTATGGAGGATTAATGTATTCTTGATTAGTTAGTAGATGACCGATTTAGTTTTATTGGTCCGATCAGTAGGGGATTGTCATACTTTATTTTTAGAGGTTAGAATCTTTGGGCTGTTTGTGCTTAGTTAGGTATCTAGGGTACATTTGATACATGGTTTGTACTGACGTGGAAAAGACTGAATTAGCCGTATACCATTGTCGGTTTGGTCAGTCTATAGAGGATTGATGTATCCTATTCCATGTGGACTTTAATTTTTGACTGTATGTACCTAGTTGGATAACTTATAAGGTAGCATAGGGAATGCCAGGTTGATTGGGTTATATATGCTAATTATTCATAGCTATGTTGCGTGTATATATGTTTGTTATGTGTTGTAGGAGTCCTGTGGTAGACTGTCCATTTGCAAGTAGTATTTGTATACATGTTCTGATATAGTTCTTGTAGGTTCCTTATGGAGTATAGCTATGTAGTTAGGTGTACGTGTCTGATTTTATTATTGAAGGTCTTATGTCGATTAAATCTGTGTTATGCTATGTGTACATGTGTTTGGGATATTATGGGAGGTATCTTGTTGATTATATTTGTTCTGTGTGTACACTTGTGACTATTATGTTTTGTTAAAAGTATTACGTTGATTATACTATTGGCATAGGTGTAAATATGAGGTGAGTGTTATTTGATGTGTATTGTCGATTATACCTACGTTGATTTATGCACACGGGTTCAGTATGTATTGTTGGAGGTATCACGCTGATTTATACCTGTGATATGAGTGTGTTGGGTGTGTACTAATTAGAGGATTATGTCGATTATATCTATGTGGTGTGTGCACGTGTGCCAGGTGTATTGTTGGTGGCATCATGATGATTCTACTTATGTTGAATGCAGGATGTGGAGTGTCTACATAATGTCATTTTGTTGTATTACCCTGTCAACTAATTCTCCTATTAGTGGGTGACCCACTACGATTTTGATAGAGTTGACGATGGATTTGATTTGCTTACTGGATTGTGATACACTTGGTTGCTCACAGTGATATGTGGTAGAGTGATCTCGTACAGTCTCTAGTTGGATAGTTAGATGTCTTGTTCACTTATGGATTGATTGTGGTGGAGCGTTGCTCCCACATATTATGGATTGTTGGTGGTAGAGCGTTGCTCCCACATATGTAGTATTTCTTGTGATGGAGCATAGCTCTCACATTAGATGATCTATTCTTTGGTGATTTGTAGTTAGTGATCAGATTTCGGACTTGTTATCGAGGATCTCTGGTTGAGAATGTTTGTTGTACAGACATTATGAGTTTTTGGTAATACCATTTGGGCTTACTGATGCTCTAGCGGTATTTATGGATTCGATGAACCGCATCGTTATGGAGTATCTAGATCAATTCATTGTCGTTTTCATCGACGACATATTGATCTACTCGCGTCCCGAGGAGGAACATGCACAGCATCTTCGCATAGTCTTGGAGACTCTTCGACGACATCAGCTATATGCGAAGTTCAGCAAGTGTGTCTTCTGCCTATCTTCAGTTAGTTTTCTGGGACACGTGGTTTCTAGCAGAGGTATTTCAATAGACCCTCAAAGGATCGAGGCTGTCACTAGCTGGGAGCAGCCGAAGTCAGTGCAGGAGATCCATAATTTTCTGGGACTGGCCGGATATTACCGATGTTTTGTCGAGGGTTTCTCCCGCATTGCTACACCGCTGACACGCTTGACCAGGAAAGGCGTGAAGTTCATGTGGACTGAGGATGGTGAGACCAGCTTCCAGGAGCTGAAGAGGAGATTAGTGTCGGCTCCAGTTTTGGTTTTACCCTCCGGAGAGGATGGATTCGTGCTCTATACCGACGCATCTCTTCAGGGTTTGGGCGCTGTTCTGATGTAGCACGGCAGGGTAGTCTCATATGCTTCTCGACAGTTGAAGGAGCATGAGAAAAACTACTCAGTATGTAACAACCCGAATTTCCTCATTTCGAGTCCTAAAAGTAATTTAAAAATATTTAAAAATACAATAGAAATATTCTAGAGAATTTTAGAAATTTTTAAAGTATTTTTATGTAATTTTTGGAGGTCGTTTGGTATTTTTACTAAACGAAAGAAGTTTCGACAAAAAATGTCCAAGCCGAGATTCAAACCCGCGACCTCCGACCGAACCAAGTCTTAAGCGGATCCGGCTGACCAAGTGTGCAAGCGGTCGTTACTGATCAAATAAAGGACGAATTGTATTTAAGTAGTAGTTGGCTAATAGAATACATAGTTATAAAAGGGAACATAGGTAATTGTCGTGCCCTAAAAACCTTTCCTTCTCCCTTCTTCCTCTGCTGCGTTGCGCCGATTCTGCCCGAGCGAAGAAAAACGAAGCCCTAGCTTCGTCTCCGGCGGTCGGCGAGTGGCTAACTCCGCGAGCTCGTCTCGGATCCGAGCTCCTCTCGTCAAGAAGGGACGTGGATACAGAGGAATCGCCGAGATTTGGAACACACCCGAAACCCTAGAACCTTCCTTTGCTTCGGTAGTAAGTCCAAGAACGCAAATGTAAGTTGCTTCCTCACCTGCAGTAAGAGTAGCTCTCGAATTCTTGCTTCTTCTTGTTGTTTTCTTTGATGTATGCCGCAAGGAGGTTGTTTCTTGAGTCTGCTGCCGTGAATCTCATAAAGAAGATAGAAGGGATTTTGATTGGATTAGGTTTCGGTTTTGTGGGCAAGCAATGGGTAGGAGATGAGTTAGATTTCAAGCATGAGATGTAGTTTTCTGTGGTTCTGCTATGGTTCAGAGTTAGATTTCAAACCTTAGTTTTCGGTTTGAGCTTATGGCGGTAATCCAGTTTAGAACATGTAGTAACATGCTTAGAGATCTCTTCTACTCTATAAAAGTGCAAGCTTTGCTTAGGTTTTACATGGGTTTCAAACTTCAACAGAATTTTAGTTGAATAGCTATGCATAACATTATGTTTCTTGTTCTGCTTTCTTGTCGTGGTACTGCATATAGCTCCAACCGAATTGTGATTTCTATTGCTTGGCAAAAGTTGAGTTTTGAACAGGTTTAAATGGATTTCTTTTTAGCTTCAGCAGGTTTTTAGCTTTGGTTATGCTTCCTTTCTACATTCATTCAAGTGTACAGATTTTGATAAGTATGACATGCAGATTTTTATAAGTATTGTATGTAGAATTTTTATAAGTATTGCTTGCAGATTTTAATAAGTATGGCATGCAGATTTTTGTAAGTATTGTACGCAGATTTTTATAAGTATTGCTTGCAGATTTTTAATATGCATTGCAGTGCAGATTTCTTTAGAACTTATAGTGCAGATTTCTTTAAAGTTTATAGTACAGATTTCTTTAGAGTTTCAAGTGCAGTTTCGTTAAACTTATAGTGCAGTTTTGTTTAGCACAGTATGCAGATTTCTGTTAGCTTAACATGCAGAATTTTGATTAGCATAGTATGCAGATTTATTTCTGTTTAAATTGCAGTTTTGGAACTTCTCAAGCACATCAGTTTCAGTTGTTATAGCATTCAATTTTAGTTTGTTTAAGTATTCAATTTTGGTTTGTTAAAGTATTTGAGATCAATCTTGTATGAGAATCCTTTTAATAGAGGTATTAACAAGTATAAGAAAGATAAAGAAAAGAAAGAAAAAGGCCAAGGCCTTAAGTAGATCCCAAAGTCAAGACTTTAGGGATTTTGGCACACAAGGTGCTTGTTAAAATGCCAAGGCATTTAAAGAAGAAGTAATTAAGATAATAAGATATTTTACTTTGAAGAGGCTAGTACCCGACTTCCAAGGTTGTCGTTAAACAAATGCAGGTGTCCAATTCCAAGGTCTTGGCCCTGGTAGACCAAGGTATGCTCTTTTATGATTGGTGGCTCGCTACCCCAACCTATTAGGGAACGCGCATAAGATGGTACTACGCCTGGGCCCAAGAGAAGTTGATTATTATTTTGAAGTATTAAAGTATAAGTTTTTCAAACAAGTGAAATAAAAGAATAAGTTTAGAACTAATGAAATAAGTTTCACTTTGTTTTAAAATCAGCAAGTTTTAGTTTTCTTTTATGCTAGCATGTTATTTAGATTGGCTTACTGTTATTTGCTATTAGAAGAGCATGAGCAGCTTTACATGTTTAGCATTTCAGTATGTTTGATTCCTTTGCTATTAGAAGAGCATGAGTAGCTTTACATGTTTAGCATTTCAGTATGTTTGATTCCTTTGCTATTAGAAGAGCATGAATAGCTTTACATGTTTAGCATTTCAGCCTGTTTGATTCCTTTTCTATTAGATGAGCATGAGTAGTTTTCAGTAAGCATTCAGTTAGTTTATGTTATAGATATATGTACATGCATATCGAGATTTTGTGAGTTAGATAGCGCTTACTAAGCAATTTTGCTTATAGATTGCATTTCCTCTTACTGCAGATAAAGGAAGGCGACAAGGAGGTGTGGATGGTGTGTGATGCCAGGACTATGGGAGAGACTTGGGATGTTATTGAGTTTTCGTGTTTTAGTAGTTGATAAATATTTGAGATTGTATCTTACATTTCATGTCATTGAAGATTATTCTGGTTTTAGATTGTATGCTGAGATGAGTTCTGTGTAATAAGTAGATATTTTGGTGTTTAACACTTATTTAATTGCGTGGGTGTTTGATATATGTTCCAGCCACCTGTGGCTGATGTATACTATATATGTATCTCAGTTTATGGTCACCGGTACAGGGGAGGTGCTATCAAAATTTTTCGGTAGAGACTCCTCGTGGTTTCGATCATACCGGTTAAGTAGAGTTAGTAGTTAAGTAACGGTCACCTTAGAGAGTAGTGAGAAGGGTGGTGGTTACACAGTACATGATTTGGAACAGACCGCCATTATTCTTGCCTTGAAGATTTAGCGGCATCATCTGTACGACATTACCTTTGAGATTCTTACTGATCATAAGAGTCTCAAATACTTTTTTTTACTCAGAAGGAACTTAATCTTCGACAGAGGAGATGGATGAAGTTCCTGAAGAATTATGCTTGCACCATTAGCTATCACCAGGGGAAAGCTAATATGGTTGCCGATGCACTTAGCCGGAAGTCCAGAGGGATTTTAGCTTGCCACCGAGTTATGGTCGCGGACTTGATTCAGGGTTTCTTCGAGTTGGGCCTTGAGGAGTAGGGACAGACAGAGCAAGGTATTCTGGTTACCATGGTTGCTCAGTCGTCGATCAGGATGACGATCCGAGAGGCCCAAGTTGGTGATAAGCATTTGTAGTTCATTGGCAGCCAGATAGCTTCCGGGAAACAGACCGAGTTCACACGAGATAGGGAGGGTATTATATATTTCCGAGGTAGATTATGCGTACCTCCATCTCACCCAGTCTTACAAGAGCTACTTTAGGAGGCTCATCGCTCTCGATTTGAGATCCATCTAGGTGGGACCCGCATGTATCGAGATTTGAGGTGTTCCTATTGGTGGAACGACATGAAGAAAGACATCGCGAAATTTGTAGCGAGATGTCTGGTCTGTCAGTAGGTGAAGGCCGAGCACCAGAGACTTATCGGCTTACTTCAGCGGATTCCTATTCCTGAGTGGAAATGGGAACATATCACCATGGACTTTGTGGTGGTTTTGCCGAGGACACGACGAGGCCATGATGCGATTTGGGTAATCGTTGATCGATTAATCAAATCAGCGCACTTCTTAGCGATTCAGAAGATTGATTCTCTGGATCGATTGACAGATCTGTATTACAGGGAGATCATCAGATTACATGGTGTCCCTTTGACTATTATTTCGGATAGAGACCCTCGGTTCACGTCTCGATTCTGACAGAGTCTGCAGCAGGCTTTGGGCACTCAACTCCGATTCAGTACAGCTTTCCATCCGCAGACAGATGGACAGTCAGAGCGGACCATTTAGACTCTAGAGGACTTGCTGAGATCTTGTGTATTGGGTTTTGGAGGCAATTGGGAGGACCATTTGCCATTTGTAGAGTTCGCCTACAACAACACCTTTCATTCGGTTATCCAGATGACACTGTTTGAAGCGTTGTATAGTAGGCCTTGTCGGACATCCACCCTCTGGGATGAGGTTGGGGAGGCCCAGCTGTTGGGACCTCATAGAGCTCAGCGGGAGGCAGAGTTGGTCCGTCCTATCAGACAGAAGATGTAAGAGGCGCAGGACTACCAGAAGAGTTATGCTGACTGGAGTTGGAGACCCTTAGAGTTCTCTATCGGCGACCATGTTTTTCTGCGAGTCTCACCCATGAAAGAGGTGAAGAGATTTGGCCTCAGAGGTAAGCTAGCTCCGTGATACATTGGACCTTTCTAGATCTTGGAGAGGATTGGAGCGGTAGCTTAACGTCTGGCACTACCACCGTCCCTGGCAGGTGTTCACGACGTATTCCATGTGTCTATGCTAAGGAGATACATACCCGACCCGGCACATGTGCTGACAGATAACTCAGTTCCTGTTCAGCCTGATGTCACTTATGAGGAGGTTCCGGTACAAATTCTGGACCAGAAAGAGCGTCAGCTACGGAACAAGACTATCCGACTGGTTAAAGTCGGATGACAGCATCATATGGACGAGGAGGCTACCTGGGAGCTCAAGGATACTATCCGAGCTCGATACCCCCATCTTTTCACTTGAGGTATGTGATTTAATTTACCTTTCAGCATTTATACTCTTTACTTGTTGTTAGTATTAGCTGATGGTAGATAACGAAATTCGGGGACCAAATTTTTATTAGTGGGGGAGAATGTAAAATACTGAAAAAATGACAAATCACCATATGGGAATTTTCTGGAATTTTTAGAAATTTTCTGAGAATTTTTCAGTGACTGTATGGCTTCGATTAGGGGGATAAAATTTGGGTCCCGGGAAAGCCTATTTAGGCTACCCATTTAAGCGAGGAAATGATTATTTTCTTAATTCCTTTTTCTTTTTCTTTCTTTATTTCCCTTCTTCCTCTCCGAACTCGTGCGCGCCCGAGTCCTTCCTCGCGCCGAGTCGCCATCCATCTCGTGCCCTAACCGTCGACGGTTTCTCCTCCCTTTCCCTCATTTTCTCTCCCGTATCACTCCACTGCCCGAACCCCTCTCTGCCCGATAGTGCCAGTGTCGTTTTTCTTCATCTTCTTATCTTCCTCACGCATACGCCCTCACCCCCTCTGCCGCAGGCGATGAGAGTCAACTCTCCTCTCCTCTTGCCGACGCAGATGCCGACTCCTCTCTTCTCCCGAGCGTCGGCCGCCGGCTAATCTTCCTTGCCCTAGCCATCGCAGTGAGGGGGGAACCGATTGATTTCCACTGGATCGTCGGCGCCAGCCAAGGTGTAGCCGATAGAAGCTGTGCCCTAGCGCTGACAGTCGACTTCACTCGTGCCCTAGCACTATTGCCAGATTCTTGATCACCTCCGACCAGTGGAGAGGAAGAAGGTAAGATGGGTTGGAATTTGGTCGTTGCTTGATTTGTTATCTCTATTTCTTGATCTCAACTTGATCCGACCAGTGGGAAAGATTCCAGCAGGGAGACTATGCTCTGTGGTGTTCTCTGGTCCAACAACTTCCCTTGTGGCCAGCCAGCGTCCCCTGTCTCCGCTCACCCTCACGCTCATTGCGACCAGATTCGAGGTAATTGTTAACCCTAGCTACTGGTTTGGGTGTGTACATATAGGATAGTAGGTTTGGGTACTTGTTTGGATGCGGGGGTTGCTGATTATGGTTTCTATTTTCCAACAGTTGCCCCTATTCCGGAAGCCACCATCTGGCTGTGAATTAAGGTGTGGTGTAGGAGTTAGATGATCCAATTGGGGTTTATAATTGGATGTGGATTTAGGTTAGCTTCTCGGAGATTTGATTTAGGTGATTAATTTATATGTAATTAGCTAAATCTGTATATCATGTGTTACAGGACTCTGATTTGCGACGAGTTGCCTTACGTGGGATTTCCTTTGGCACACACGATATTTGAGACGGGTACCTTGACTTATCTTTGATAATGTCATGTTGATATGTTTAGTAGGTTATAACCTTTAGTAATGATTATGTTCATCTTTGCTTCGGTTGGTCACTACCCAATACCAGTTACATGCTTGTTTTGTTTACCTATTATGCACTTCATGTTAGTACCTACCTAATTATACATGCTTAGAGGGGTAGTTACACAACCATGTGTTTATTATGTTCAGGATCTAGGTTTTGATACCTTATCTGACCTATGTACCTTAGATCTTCAGATTGATCCATTGATGCTAGGGTACACATTTTATATCTATAGATAGGTTTAGGATATTTCCATGCTTAGTGACATGCACCATCTTGCATGATTGCATGTTGTGCGATAGTCGACTCCATTATTGTTGAGCACGTCGCCAGTTACATGGATCTGCACACACCACCACTCATGGGTTAGTGGTTTTTATCAGGCAGGGTGTGTGGTAGTTCTGCTATTAGGCTCCACTGGTCTAGTGACTCAGCGTGGTAGCCGGTAGACAGTTCTGCTCTGTTAGGCTCCGCTGGTTAAATGTAGTAGCGTGGTAGCCGACAGACGGTTGGAGTTTGTTAGGCTCTGTTGGTCCGCTCATGGGTAGTGTGATGCAGCGTGGTAGCCGCCAGAGATTCCTACCCGTCATTGTGTACTGGGAGATGAGAGCATTGAACTCCCCCATTTATGATTTGGGGTAGGAGGATAGGTGTACTCCGACAGCATCCCGTCCACTGTTGGGTCTTTCGGGCCGCGAAAACCGCTTTTTCGCATCGCGGAAACCCCGAAACCCACCGCCACCGGATCCGTGCGAAGAAAAATAAAACAAAAATACGAGTACGAGTTTCTAAAGTCTAGATCTACACTAGATAAGAGCATTACCCTTAATGCGATGCCCTTCGCTATCCCGCTAGTCCAACGGTTTGCCGGATCTCAAGATTGTCAAAGTAGACAACCCTCTAGAAATATCCACACGAACAAAATTAGGTGGAGGGTACCAAACAAAGGTGTGCTAGAACCTATGGTGTTCGGCCAAGAAAGGAGAGGGAGAGCTTGAGGAGAGCTTGAGGAAGAAGATGATGGAATGAATGAGAATTACTCACAAAATGAAACTAATCATGCAATTGATGTGGCCAGCCACATTAAGAGGAGTTTTAACCTCCATGGAATGCCAAGAGTCACAACTCTTGGTAACTCCCATGAGGTGGCATCCCACTTAAGCAACCATGATGATGTGGATCATCATCATTGGCCCACTCAATGCCAACTCACCAATGAGGTGGCATAAAGTCAAGTCAAACTTAACTCTTCATCTTCCTCTCAAGTCAAGTCAAACTTGACTTAATCTCTCTTATGGTTGATCTAATCCAACCATTTAATTCAAGCCAATTTAATATAATGAATCTAATTCATTTAATTAAATTGATTCAATGAGTCATAATCTATATTAGACTCATTGAACACATGAATTAACTTGAGTCCAACTCAATTAGCCCAATTAGGATTACTCTTAATCCAATTTGATTCATCAAATGAATCTAATCCTCTTGGTTCATTATATGAACCTAATCTTCATCTAATTATCCTTAGTGTGTGACCCTATAGGTTCTTGTAACGTTGCCAATGCCCCTAAACCCATTTAGGAGCATAAGTAATGAGCGGTATCTTGCAATACATCATTACTACCCAAGTTACAAGAATGTTGAGATCCAACATCACCTTGTGACTACTAATTGTGACTCCTCACAATATATGACAAGTGTCCTTCTATCCAAGACATCTAGATTGATCAATATGAGGCATAGACCGTGTCATCCTCTAATCAATCTAAATCTTGAACTCCAAGTAGACTCACTAAATCAAATGAGCTCAATATCTCATATTGACTCATTTGGGCATGGCCATGCACTTCGTGGTCTCACTCTATCAAGAATATCGATGTCACTCCCGTCATATAGGAGGGATAGATCTCATCTACATCACTCACATCCCTCTGCATAATTCGTTACATACCCAGTAATCGCCTTTATAGTCCACCTAGTTACGGGTGACGTTTGACGAAACCAAAATACATAACTCCTTATGTAGGGATCCATGGTGACTTCAGATCTAAGAACTAGTAGTCATACTAATAGTCACATGAGAAAGTATATGACACTCATATAACGATCCATGATACTTTCTCATGGTGGGTCATTCAGTATACATTCTCCAATGTATACTCATGTGTCAACTTGATATCTCTATATCCATGACTTGTGAGATCAAGTCATCGAGTTGACCTACATGCTAGTCTTATTGCATTAACATTGCCCCTGAATGTTAATACTCAACTAGGAATGATTAAGAGTAGTGTTCCCTATATCATCTCACTATCAGTTCAACTAACCGATTGATATAGGTGAGAACCTTCTACTCAAGGATGCTATTATACTTAGTTTATTTGGCACCAATACAAGTAAGTATAATAACCAAAACAAATATCTTTATTTATATAAGAATATAATACAACAAGTCCATAATACAATCATCAAATGATTGGCTCTAGGGCTCTAACTAACATCCACTCTGTCACTCATCAGGAGCAGTGACGGCAGAGTGCACGGTTATCACAGCCCTACCCACTCGGTCTCACCATCGTGTGTGAGATGGCTGACTGGCGTCAGGGGTTACCATGTCATTGGCATCATATGCATTCATGCATTTACTGATTGTGTTTGTTGCACTTATATGCTGCATTTGGATGGATGCATATGTTTGACATGCATACAGGATTTATGATACTCTCGGTCTAACGACCTGACTATTCTAATATGAGGCCTTGGTGAGTAAAGTTCTCTTCAGCCTTTTCTATTGTGCATTTCCAGCCTTTATCCAGGAGATTGTACTCCATAGTTATTACTATTTATTATAGTTTACTATACATGTCAATTAGGTATCTGCTGAGTTGTTGAACTCACCCCTGTGGACACTATCTTTTTTAGGTACCAGGTGGTTTATGGAGTCTCTTGGAGTATCCTGCCTGTCGGTGTCACGCCCCCAAAGGAGTCCCTGCCAGACAAAAATTCGACAGCATCTCCCCTGTACCGGTGACAATATGAAGCATCACTACAAACAAAATTTACATCAGCCACATGCGGCTGGAATATTTATATACACAGCCACGCAGTTATAATAACAACCCACTCGGCTGGAATGAAACAATCACAACCACGCAGTTATATATAAAACCAACACAGTGGAAAACCATAACAGAAAGCCCACACAAACCAAATAAATACAATGTTAGCCGGCAAGACTAAATACAACACCAAAACAAGAAATACACCAAATACACGAATACTAAATAAAAGGAAATCACAAAAGAAACACGAAGCGATCTTCGGATGTGACGTAGGACCAGGCAGACAGGATACTCCAAGCGACACACCAACCATCTACAAGCTACCTGAAAACATAAATGTATACATGCGGTGGTGAGTATAGGTAACTCAGCGGGTAATAGACAGGATAGTGCATGGTCTATAAATAAAACATGGAGATCAAAAGTATACAGTCTCAGTAGGGAATAAAGAACATGATCATACTGTCATAATCAATGCACCTAAACATATCTGACATAATAACCTGACATATAAACTGTACAAACCACAACTAGCATAACGACAGATACATACCCAATCTGGAATCGACACATGGTACAATGATCAGTAAACTCACCGGATCTGCAACAGATATACCCGTGACACCTGTGCAATATAGATACGACTGCATATACATGTAAAATAAATGACATGTATGCAGTATGACAACCAAATGCAACAACCATATCTCAAACAAGTGCAACAACGACAATCACATGCAACTAGTATCTACTAGGCATGTATGCAAATGCAGATGCACCGCGCATCAAATGCAAGAATAATAACTGCGTATGCATGCTCCATGGTCACCCCCGCCACCTCTCCAGACACCACGACCCCTGTATGGCCGAGAGGCTTGGGTCTGTGATGACTGTACTACCCTCCAGCCCACTATATAGTGGTCGAGGCGGACAGTCCACTAGTAACTATCTAGCTACATAGTATCAGGGTCCCTGACTGCTCACAACGCCGGATCTCACTAAACCTCATGACCGGGTGGCACGACAGGACATAGCTCCACTCCCAGCTACAACTCTCCATCAGTGGTAGAGTGGACAGCTATAAAAACTGACAACCCTCTCAACTACAAAGGAGACGATAGTCGTCAGTATGCAATGAATGATGAACATGATATATATATATAATCATGATACAGACACCGTCATCATCCATGCAAACTCTAACTCCACATAAGCACTCCACAACATGAATATAATCGTCATGATAAATCCACACATCCCACCAAACACATATACACAACTATACACGTATAATCAACCAAAAATCTCCAATAATCCACTGGACACATATGCACCGAACATAAGTACAATCAACATGTATCCTCCAATAATAACCACATCATACACGTGTATAAACCATAAACATACAATCAACACAACTCCTCCAAAAATACCTAACCAAACACGTGTGTACATACAACATGCAAATGTAGGGTCAACATGATGACTCCTAAAATATCCCCTAAGTATTTAATTAAAACCTAACCTCTAAACTTCGGATTTCCTCATGTTGACCCTACATTTGCATGTTGTATGTACACACGTGTTTGGTTAGGTATTTTTGGAGGAGTTGTGTTGATTGTATGTTTATGGTTTATACACGTGTCTGATGTGGTTATTATTGGAGGATACATGTTGATTGTACTTATGTTCGGTGCATATGTGTCCAGTGGATTATTGGAGATTTTTGGTTGATTATACGTGTATAGTTGTGTATATGTGTTTGGTGGGATGTGTGGATTTATCATGACGATTATATTCATGTTGTGGAGTGCTTATGTGGAGTTAGAGTTTGCATGGATGATGACGGTGTCTGTATCATGATTATATATATATATCATGTTCATCATTCATTGCATACTGACGACTATCGTCTCCTTTGTAGTTGAGAGGGTTGTCAGTTTTTATAGCTGCCCACTCTACCACCGATGGAGAGTTGTAGCTGGGAGTGGAGCTATGTCCTGTCGTGCCACTCCGACGTTGTGAGCAGTCAGGGACCCCGATACTATGTAGCTAGATAGTTACTAGTGGATTGTCCGCCTCGACCACTATATAGTGGGGTGGAGGGTAGTACAGCTCTCGGCCATACAGGGGTCGTGGTGTCCGGAGAGGTGGCGGGGTGACCATGGAGCATGCATACGCAGCTATTATTCTTGCATTTGATGCGTGGTGCATCTATTGCATACATGCCTAGTAGATACTAGTTGCATGTTGTGTTTGTTGCACTTGTTTGAGATATGGTTGTTGCATTTGTTTGCATACCGCATACATGTCATTTATTTTACATGTATATGCGATGATCTATATTGCACAGGTATATCTGCTGCAGATCCGTGAGTTTACCGATCATTGTACCATGTGTCGATTCCGGTATGTCGTTATGCTAGTTGTGGTTTGTATAGTTTATATGTTAGTTATGTCGATATGTTTAGGTGCATTGATTATGACAAGTATGATCATATTCTTTATTCCCTACTGAGACTGTTTTATATATAGACCATGCACTATCTTGTCTATTACCCGCTGAGTTACCTATACTCACCACCGCATGTATACATTTATGTTTTCGGTAGCTTGTAGATGGTTGGTATCGCTTGGAGTATCCTGTCTGCCGGGTCCTACGTCACATCCGAAGATCGCTTGTTTTCTTTTATTCTTTTCTTGTATTTGGTATTGGTGTATTTGTTGTTTTGGTTGTTGTATTTGTGTTTAAGCCGTGCCAGCATGCATTGTATTTATTTGGTTTGTGTGGGCTTTCCTTTGTTTTCCGCTGTGTTTTAGTACAGCCGTGTGGGTTGTTTTATATATAACTGCGTGGTTGTGATTGTTTCATTCCAGCCGAGTGGGCTGTTATTATAACTGCGTGGTTGTGTATATAAATATTCCAGCCGCATGTGGCTGATGTATATTTTGTTTGTAGTGATGCTTCATATTATCACCGGTACAGGGGAGATGCTGTCGGATTTTTGTCTGGCAGGGACTCCTTTGGGGGCGTGACAATTTTTGGTATCAGAGCGGGTACGATGCTTGTTTTGTTTTGTTTTGGATTTTTGAGATTTATCTGATACCAATTTTGGTATCAGAGCAGGTTCGATGCCTGTTACTTGTGTTTTGGATTTCTGTTTCGATTTTCTTGATGTGACTTTTCGTGTTTTGGGACCAGGCAGCAGCAGGACATCTCCAGGCTATAGGAGGTATGTTTGCATATTGTTATCATACATTTCTGTTGGTGTATGTATTGTTGCCCATATAGTTAAGATGTGTGTTAGTGCTCTCTTGTTAGTACTTGCCTATTTGTTTGTAGCATGCATGTCATGTGTTGGGTCAATCACTGATCACGGTTGACCTACTGGAGATCAAGGATTACAGTCTCAGGGGATTCATCATATCATACTACCAGTATGTAGTGTCTATTACTACTAGTTGGATGAGAGTTAGAGTCGTATATCAGTCTCGGTTATCATTAGTTGTGTAGTGGATGATATATGTATACCCATGTTGACTCAGTTAGTAGAGTACCGGTTTACTCCTGTTGAGGATTGATTTACTTGGTTGACTTGTGTAGTTATGGTTTGACTTATTAGCCTTGTTGACTTGGACAGTTGGGGTTTGACTTATCTTAGTTGGTTTTGTGATCCTATTAGTTCGGTCAGTAGAGGATCGATTTACCCTTGTTGACTTGGGTAGTGGTGTATCGATTTACCTTAGTTAGTTTCATCAGTGGATGATTGATTTACTCTTATTGGATCAGTTAGGAGATGATCGATTTATTTTGTTGGTCCGACCAGTAGGGGACTGACTTACTCTACTTTTAGAGATTCCTATCTTTTGGATGTTTCATACTTGGTTATATATTTTGACTTGTACCAGTGTAGAAAGGACTGAATTGGCCGTATACCATTATCGGCTTAGTCAGTCTATAGAGGATCGATGTATCCTATTCCATGGGGACTTTGACTATGGACTGTTTGTACATGATAAGATGACTTAGAAGGTACATTCGGATAGGATACCTCCACTGATGTGGGAAAGAGTATAAGGTTACATGCTTAACACTTATGAGATACATCCGTTATTAGGGTATAACTTGGAGAGTACATTCAGATTTATGATTTGTACTGACGTGAAAGAGTTGAAGTTTGCTGTTTAACCGTTACGTGACCCGGTACCACGTGAAGGAAGAAGCAGGGAATGCTTTTTGGAGATCAGGTCATCACTTAGTGATTTCCTTGAGGGGTTTGGAGAGAGAGTAGTTCACTACTTCTTTCGTCAGCACGATGGATTTTAAGGTGACGACTAGTAGACTCGTCTAACGTTGCTCCATGGGAGATCCTGATTCATAGAGCTATCAGATGTAGTTAGATACCCTTGATGTACCTAGTGATTTACGACCTGTAATGATATGGAGGTAGGGGTATTAGTTGAGTAATACCTAGGAGTATCGATCATAACTAGGTATAACTTCTGATGATGATCTTTGAGGGGTGGAGCATTGATTGACAGATAGTTGATCAGCTATTTAGTTATAGCGTTCCTCTATCTTTTTAATGTTGTCCTTATTAAGGGGCTCAAAATCTTGACCATTTGATCATTCTACCTGATCTTGTAGTCTATATTTTAGGATAGAGGATTCGATCCTTTCATCAGCTTTTATCGAGGGATATATATAGGATAATTATGAGGGTGATGTTGATGCGCTTTGGATGAGTAGACTCTTAGTCAAAAGATTGTGTGACCCTTTGATTTTGGATTGGCATTCCTTTACTATGGATATTTGATTATCAAAAAAGATGAGATGATGAGATGATGAGATTTGACAGACTTTTTAGGATACATTTAATTTGTTGGCAGTAGGTGTTGAGGGTTGGATGCTTTTCTTTTACTCTATCATTGTTTAGGAGACTATCTAGTATGATTGATTGATGTTGAGGATGATTGGAGATTGGTGGATATTGTGAGATCAGGTGTAGTGATATGTTATCTTTTGATGATCTATTGGTGGATGTTTAGTTTGATGATCTATTATTTGGCGTTTGATGTTGATAGAGACATGAGGAGTAGCACTTGTGTGATATTTATGGATTTGGTGATTTGTAGTTGGTGATTAGATTACAAACTTGTTGTTGGGGATCTTACAGTTGTGTGAGCCTGTCGTGCATACATTATGAGTCATTGGTGTTATCATTTAGGCATACCGTGCCCTAGATGTTTTTAAGGACTTGATGTATTTGGTATTCCTAGGGCGTTTGGATTAGATTTCATTATCTTCATTGATGATGTTGTGATCTATTCCCGATCCGATGTGGATTTCGTACACTATCTTCGCATAGTTTTAGAGATGTTTCGACGGGAACATCTATATGTGAAGTTCAGTGGTGCGTATTTTGATTATCTTGTGTGGGATTTTTGGGACATATTGTCTTTGATAGAAGATATCGGTGGATCCACAGGAGATAGAGATTGTTATCAGTTGGGAGTAGGCGTAGTCTATACTGGAGATCCGCTGTTCCTTTTGTGGTCTGGCTGGATGTTATCGGAGATTAGTTGAGGGTTTTCTCCAGTATTGTTATGCTGTCGACTGGACTGTTTAGGATGGGTATGGAATTTTCCTAGATAGATGCGTATGAGATCAGTTTCAGGAGTGGAAACGAAAAGTTGTTAACCGTACTATCCTAGTTGTGCTTTTTAGTGTAGACGGATTTGCACTCTACACAGAGGTATCATACCTGGGGTCGATCCAGTTTCGATATAGCATGAGCAGAGTAGTCTCGTGCCAGTAGTTAGAATTCTCATGTAATGAGAATGAGATTCTTTATTTTCGTGGGAGATCATGTGTGTTCCCGAGTCACTTCTTATCCGGGAGGAGTTACTGCAGGAAACACCTTGACCTGGATTTGCGATATATTCGGGTGGCATCTGATATGTGGAGACATTAGTGCACTCTTGTTGGGGGAACGATATGAAGAAAGACATCGCGGATTTTGTAGTTTGATGTCTATTATGTCAGCAAGTGGAGGCTGAGCATCAGGGATTAGTAGGATTGCCTCCGTTGATTTGGATATTAGAACGGAGCTGGGAGCATGTTTTGATGGATTTTGTTGTGGGATTATCCAGGACATGGAGAGGATATAATAGTTTGGGTAATCATTGTTGGATGATGACTTAGCTTTCTAGCTATCGATTTGTAGGACAGATTCTTTTGGATTGAGTAGCAGGATTATACTCTAGAGGGATTATCGGACTGGAGGATGTATCTTTGAGTATTGTTTTGGATGGAGATCAGTGATTTCATATCATGGTTTTGATTATGGTTACAGCAGACTTTGGATTAGGAGTTTCACTTTAGTATAGATTTTTATCTTCAGACGGATGGATAGTTTGAGTGTTCAATACAGATGTTAGAGGATATGCTGACTATGGATAAATCAAACACCTCTAAAATCCACTGTCAGAGGTTCCCATATCACATCATAAGACTTACCGTTTCCATTTATGTTTTATTTGTTTTATGTATCAGTGTATTTAGCTTTGTGCTCAGGTTTTGTTTCTGGAGTGTTGTTTTGTTGTGTGGTGTAAGCCTAGCCGGCTAGCAGTCTTCGTTTTTAGTTTGTATATGTATCCATTGTATTTCCGCTGTGTTTGGTTCTGGTACAGCCGAGTGGGCTGTTAGTTTTACATATAACTGCATGGTTGTGTTTTTATTGTATCAGCCGAGTAGGCTGCATATAAACTGCATGGTTGTGTATATATTCCAGCCGCCTATGGCTGAGGTATATTATGCATGTAGAAATGATTCAGATTGTCACCCGTACAAGGGAGATGCTGCCGAAATTTCCTCTGGTAGGGACTCCTCTAGGGCGTGACATAAGGTTACCACCCCCTAGGATTTTCTCCACTTGGTTTCACTCACCAAGACTTAGTATTCGCCTACCCAGGGATCGAGTCCTCCAGACCTATCCACCTGGCTTCCACGATATACTAAGATTTCCCTTACCTAGCCTACAACTAGGATTCAGTATTTGGCTACCCAGGGATCAAGTCCTCCAGACCTATCCACCTGGCTTTCACAATATACCGAGATTTCTCTCCTTGCCTAGCCTGCAACTAGGACTTCCCTTGATCAAGCTCTATACTTAAACATACTTAAACATATTTGTCTGACATTAAAACCTTGGAGGTCGATTGCACCAACATGAAGGCCATTTGAAATCCTAAGAATCGTAAAATATTTGGTCAAAACATAAGAATTTAAAATAATATTGATTCCTCAAACAATATCATTTAAATTCACCAACACCTCAAAACACCGTGAATTTTGTATGACATGATAGTGTAGACGTATACAAATTCAAACATTTATAAGAGGGGATTTTACCCATTAATTTTATTACCTTGTCAACATAACTTTATGACAAATAAAATTAATAGTTGATTTTTCTTTGGTCACACAAATACTAGCATTGACTCTGATGGAGAGGATACTATTAAATGCGCCTATGTATATACCATTACTTGATACTTAGTCCATTAAATAGGATTGTGCCCCTTCAGATGGAGAAGATCACACAAACCTAAATAATTTCTTATAATCATCCATAAAGGAAGTTTGATCTAGTGATCCGCAAACAAACTCATCCGATGTGGAGGAAGACACTCAGATCTAACGCGCAAGTTTGAGTACATCACTTACAAACCAGTAATGGAGACCGTGAAATTTAAATAATTCCTCTCCCACTTAGTTATTTAAAACAAGGAATTTTAACATACATATACATGCAGCATATATAGACAGCATAAAAGGGAATAAATATGAAAAATAATTTTCCAACTATTATGGCTTCATATATAGTTGTTCTCCGTATGTCGCTAACCCTAGCCGCTGCCAACCGGTAATGTCGTCGCATCTATCTTGCTTCCTTTTCCATTGCGCCTCTGGTCCTCAAATAAAACCACGCCTCGTAAGGATACGATCCACGACGAAAATAAAATTTTACATTTATCGATCCTATATTCCATAAGGGAATGTACATAGAATTTAGGTTGAATAAAATGTAAAATCCTAAAACTAATACAGCTCCTGCTATATTTAATAAATACAATCATGCACACACATAAAATACCCTTGACATGTCCGAGGGTCCAATCACACACAAAAGACAATAGGGCTATAATAGTTGGATCTAGGATGTCTGCAACTACAGAGTTAGTTTATTTGCACATCCTACTATTATCCTACCTAAATTATGTATGACTTGTGCATAATTAAACTGAAAACCAAACACACAGAGGCAAAAAACCTTGCTCTGATTCCAATTGTTGGATGCTACTCGGAATTCCATTCTGCTTCCCCTATACAAAAATTTATACAAGCACAAAACTTTCCTAACAACCTATGTGTTCCTCATGAGTTAAACTTGAATTGGAAACAGAACTTAACATTTTTACTTCAGGTTCAACTCATGTGTTCTTCAGTAGTTAAAACTTGGATTGCAAACAATACTTAACATTATTAATCCAAGTTCATCCCATGTTACAAAAGTTAATTAAATATCTATTTCAAGGATTGACTTCTAGGTTAAACATGGCGAGACACTCGGCCTTCTTGGGTATGGGATCATCCACCACTTCTTAGACAATGCCTTTCAAAGAAATTGGATATTTAAACTTCTTATAGTAACCCTTGGTTTAACTATAAAGATCTCAATAGAAGCACAAGATCTAAACACTAAATCGAAACACAAAACCGAAACACAAAATCGCTAGCCTCTTGTTTTGATATTTCAGGATTCATTCAAAGAATATGAACTAATTATGAAGTGAAAACTAATAATTAGTTATACCTTTCTTTGAATATTTAATAACCTCTTGATCTTCTATTATATTCCTCTCCTCCTTTTGGACGTCGTGTGGGCGACGATCTACCAAGATGAAATCCACCCAAACCTTCTTCTTCCTTCCAAGCTTTCGGCCACCAAAGGGATATCACAACTAGAGAACCTCCTTTCTATTCTTCTTTACCTCTAAGTATCCAGCCACCAATGGAACTCTAAGCTTGATGCCACTGGCCACAAACAAGAAGAAGAAAAGAAGAAGATGAAGGGTCGGCCACCAAGGAAAGGAAGAGGAAATAGAAGATGTGTTAAACCATAAGACACCACCTCCTCTTCTTTTATAATCCTTGGTGAATGCAAAAAAGAAAAGTTTTAAAATAGAATTAAAACTTCCTTTTAATCCTCTATCATGGCCAGCCACACCCTTTTCATCAAACAAGGAAAGATTTTAAACAAAAATTAAAATCTCTCTTTTAAAATTCCTTTTGTGGATAGCTATAAAAGGAATATTTTATAAAATTAAAATCTCTCTTTTAAATCCTTTTATGGATGTCTATAAAAGGAAAGATTTCAATAATTAAAATCTCTCTTTTAAATCCCTTTTATGGATCTCTATAAAAGGAAAGATTTTAACAAGATAAAAACTCCTTTTATTTCCTTTTGTGACCGATCTAAAAAAGGAAAGTTTTATAATTAAAATCATTCTTTTAAATCCTCTTTATGGATCTCTATAAAGGAAAGATTTAAAAAAAAAAATAAAACTTCCTTTTCTAATTTATGTGTGGTCGGCCCCTTGCTTGGGCACCAAGCAAGGCTTGGCTGGCCCTAGCTTGGGCTCCAAGCTTGGCATGGTCGGCCCCTTGCTTGGACACCAAGGAAGGCTTGGCCAGCCCTAGCTTAGGCTAAAAAGCTGGGCTTTGGGTGGATATAAGGCTTTATATAAGAAGCTATAATAGGGACCTAGAGGAGGATTGGCTTTGGTCTCCCGATGAACTTAAGCTTCCCGTGTTCGCCCCGAACACCCAAATCAAGTTCATCAATAATAACTCATACCACTAAAGAGTTATTATTGAACTACCGCACCAATCCCAAATTATATTATGGGCTCCTTTTTATCATGAATGCGTTAATCTCCCTGTATTTAAGATATCAAATGTCCATTAATTAAATAAGTTACTGATACTCAATTAATTAACATCTAGTTCCAAGAGTAGTACCACTCAACTTTATTGTCATGCCGAATTAAGTCCACCTGTAGGGTTTACATGACAATCCTTATGAACACCTCAAGGGAGCATCATCAACCTAGATAACTAGGACACAGTTTCCTTCTATAATCAACAACACACCATATAAATAATATTATTTCCCAACTTATCAAGCCTATTGATTTAACAAATAAATTTCACCCATTGATAAATTAAAGAAATAAATACTAGGTATATGCGCTTGTTATTATATCGGGATTAAGAGTGTGCACATCCATAATAACAGAGGTTATGTTCTTTAATGCAGTCAGTATAAAAGGAACAACCTCAAATGGTACTACTCAATACACACATAGTGTACTAGTGTAATTTTATAGTCAAGATAAATCAATATCAAATTACACTACAACCATTCAAATGGTTTGTCCCAATCCATCTTGGTTGTGAGCTACTATTTATAATTTATAAGAAACTGATAACATGATCTTCTGTGTGACACCACACACCATGTTATCTATAATATAAATTAAATTGATAACTACATTTAACATAAATGCAGACATTTGACCAATGTGATTCTTATTACAAAATAAATGTTCTTTCAATAACTGTTCATACAAAAAGCTAGGCATTTAGTTTACATTCTAACAGTTACAACCGGGGAGGTTGTTAATCCAAGGAAGTTAAAGCACACTAAAAAAATCTCCTTCAGACAGAGAAGCCTCTTTACAGCAATGAACGCACAACAAGACAAAGCTAAAATAGAAAGGGAAAGAATTGGGTTACGGGCGCCTTGACCTGGTCCGAGTGCCCCGAGCACCAAAAAACAACTTTTGTTGATTTTTGGTCCCGGTGTTCTGCTTCAGTTCCGCTCGCATTGATCCGGGTCTTCCGCTCCAGCTCCGCTCGCTTGGGTGATTTCTGCCATTCGGAATAGGGCTCACCCGAACTCAACTTCTGGCCTTCTCCTCGAGCAAGCTTCTACTCCAGCTTCTTGTCCCTCGGAATCACCGCGTGCTTCCTTCTTATCCTCCAGCGTACTCTTCCACAACTTTTCGTCCCTCGGACAGCTGCGTCTTTTGCTCCTCGAGCAATCTTCCACTCCGGCTTCTCGTCCCTCAGAGGTGTACTCTTCTACTGCACCTCATCCCTCAGACGTACCGAGCCTGTCGGCTCTCTCCCGTGTCGTCCTTCTCGCTAGCTGTATATTTTGCTCGACGCCCAGTGCTCCTAAGTTCCTGTATACTTAGACACATGGTTAAACACAACAGGACCTAACTTAACTTGTTTGATCACATCAAAACTACCTTGGGGTACCAACAATCTCCCTCTTTTTGATGTGAGCAACCCAAGTTAAGTTAGGCTAAACTAACATAAAGTCAAAACAATAAATTTTGCAATAAAGTGCAAAAATTGAAAAATATAAGCTACCTCCCCTTAGACTTAATCTTCCCTTCTCCCCCTTTGATCACATAAAAAATGAGGTACCAAAAAAAATCTAAGGGTAACTTTTCAAAAAAAAAAAAAATAGTTAAAAAAAATTATGATTTTCCAACAATTTTTAAAAACTTATCAAGTTTTTGAAAACTTTGAAAAAAAATTGAAAATAATTTTAATATCACTTAAAAAAATTTACAATGTAAATAATTTTAGAAACTTTAAGTTTTTCAATTCTAAGAAAAAATGTTTGAATAACTATTTAAAGCATTAATTACAATTAAATACTTTATCAATTAGTCAATTAAATATTTTATTTCATTAATTTGCTTCCAGGTCGTGGCGAGACACTAGACCTTCTTGGTTATTAGAGCAATAACCACTTTCTAGACAAAGCCTCTTAAGAAAATTAAGCATTTAATCTACTCTCTGAAAGTCCTAAGTCCAATTAAATTTTAATCCAAGAATGATTTTGGAACCTAATATAGGTTCCTTCCAACTAGATTAACGAGAAATTTTTAGGTGCATGCTTTCTTGAAAATTTTCTAATTTATCCATTGTGATATTTAAATTTTCAATTTAGTCCATTATAATTGATAAAATTTGAAACAGAGAATTTTGAACATGTAGAAACTTTTAAAGTTTGCATTTATTCCTTTAACATTTTATTTTCTATTTTTAGTTTGTCGAAATCCTCTAATCGACAAGCTGTTGCTAGAGTTCATTTTAACTCATTATTCTCTGTTAATAATTTTTTAGTTTCAATTTCTAATTTGCAAGAATCTTTTGACAATATTTTTATAAGTTTACACATTTGGTTAGGAGATAGAGACCGTACCTGACTTACCTTGTCGACTTTTGATGCTCCCCCTGTGGAGCTGCTTTCTTCCGAAGACTCTCCCCTTTCATCGATGCTCATCTGGGATGAGCTTTCTGTGTCCTCAGGAAGGAATTCGGCTATAAGGGTTGTCCCGATAATTTTCTCGGTCTCAGATTCTTCTGACAACGACTCGGTGTCCATTGAGGAGTTGGATTCGGCTTCAATTGGTTCTTCGTAGAGCTTCAAGAACTTTTCCCAAAGTTCTTTCGCACTTTGGTAGTTGTCGATTCTATCAAGGGTAGTACACTTATTAGATGATATTTAGCCTTACCGTTTGACGTAAAGTCGTCGCACTGCTTTTTGGTCCAAAAGTGTTTTCTATTTCTTCTCTATTTGCGTTCTTTGGTACTTCATAATCATATTTCATTATTAATAAAATATTAAAATTTATTTTAAGAAATACCTCCATTTGTCACTTCCAAAATGCGAACTCCCCTTGAACATTGGCGGGTAGATATTAGCTCCGTCCATCTCATTACTTCAGTCGGCGATTAGTCCTTCTTAGACGTCCTTGCTCTAATACCACTTGTAACAACCCTTGGCGGCTAACTAGAGAGGGGGGGTGAATAGCCCCTGCACAAATTAAGCATTCATAACCTTTCTCCGATAAATAATTTGATTAAAAGAACACTTGCATATAAGAAATACTAAAAAGACTAAAAGACAGAGGCACGTAGGTTTAATTGGTTACAATCAGGGAAGTGGTTAATCTAAGGTAGACGAAGTCGTACTATTTTCCCCTTCAGGCGAAAAAACCTCTTTACAGTAATGAAAGCACAGAAAGACAAAGCTAAACAGAAAAGAAAGTGTTTACAAGTGTTGCTTGGATATTTCTTGTTCTACTTAGCTTCTGGGAGCGGGGATGTTTATATAGCCCTACTCAAGGTGCCTAGAATGGGATAATATTTTATCCCCGATGCAATGGTACATGCTACGTCGAATTTGGCTAAGAATTAGGTTCCGGGCGCCCAGAGTCCGGGCGCCCCGGACTGGTCCGAGCGCCTCGGATTGGTCCGGGTGCCCTCGGTCTCCTACTCCGATTCTGCTCGCATCGGTCCGGGTCTTCCGCTCTGGCTACACTTGCTTGGGTGATTTCTGTCATCTAGAATATGGCTCACGCGAATCCAACTTTCGGCTTTCTCCTCGAGCAAGCTTCCGATCCGGCTTCTCATCTCTCGGAATCGCCGCGTGCTTCCTTCTCGTCCTCCAGCATACTCTTCCACAGCTTTTTCTCCCATGGACATCTACATCTCTTACTCCTCAAGCAATCTTCCTCTCTGGCTTCTCGTCCCTCGGAAACACCGCACGCTCCCTTCTCGTCTACCGGTGTACTCTTTCGCAGCATCTCGTCCCTCAGACATACCGAGCCGGTCAACTCTCTCCCGTGTCGTCCTTCTCGCTAGCTGCGTATTTTACTCAACGCCCTGTGCTCCTAAGTTCCTACATACTTAGACATAGGGTTAAACACAACAGGACCTAACTTAACTTGTTTGATCACATCAAAACTACCTTGGGGTACCAACAATAAGCATAGATCATGCTCATGAAATACAAATAAATCTGTGATAAATAATACCTAAAAGTATGTATAATCTACACACATCATGAGTCAGAGAGTTTGGTTTACCTTTCGATCTTTCCCTGCATCCTGTCATAATCATGTATACACAATAAAGCCAGATCATGGATAAATACATCATGCAATAAGAAAGATAAATAAATATATAAGATAATATCAACAAGTCAATTGAGCTACTCCTTCATCCTAGAATTATGAGTACTATTCAATGGAGATAAAGTTACAACTAAAAGACAAAGAAGAAGACATTGTACAACTTAAATCAAGGAGAAAAGAGAAGAGAAAGCTTAGTTGGGTACCGATCATCATCTTTAGAAGAACTCCAAGCTCCACAGTGGACTCTTTAGAAATGACTCTTCTAGGGTCCCCTATCATGGGGAAATACGTCCTCCCCTAAACAAGAGCCTCTTAGATCTTTTTATAGCCCACATAACCGACCAAAATCTTGTTTCTTTCCAAATTTATTCGGGCGCCACCCACTAGTCACAACCATGTTGGCTGGCATGGCCTAACCGTGTTGGCTACTAGGTGCGCAGGAAAAGGGCCAGATATGGCCGTGCTAGATGGCATGACCTGGTTGTGTCTTACTCGAGAAAATCTTCTCATCAACATTGTGATGTGACAAATGCTTATCCTAGTGCTATAATATTTTTTTTTGTGACACAACATATACACTCATTATTTTATTCTTCTATAAAAAAAAATGAATTTTTTTGTAAGATGATGTTTCTAATTTCAGGTTTAAACCATTATCACAAATATATTAAAAAAATTATTAAAGAGTTAAAGCAATAAAATATCAAGTTTCACAAATAAAAGATGTTTTATATCAACTAATTGAAATTAGTGATGATCCTAAAATAAAAGGTGAAGTAATTTCTTTAGCAACACCTGAGATTAGAAATTTTAAATTTTTATTAACTACGGTTATTTGGTATGATATATTATTTATAATTAATATTGTTAGTAAATTTTTACAAAATAAAGATATCAACATTGCTATTGCATAAATTAGTTAAAAGTCTTTTTTTTTTATTAACTATATATAGGGAAAATGAGGTTCACATCTGCTATAATGCATATGAATTAATGTAAAATTAAAATTTCATGAAAAATATGTAATTAGGAGAAACAAATAATTTGATGAGTTTAAACTAATGAGATGGACTTTCCCTAAAGAATCTTTTAAAATTAATTATGACAATTATATTGTTAATCATGTCATTTCTCCACTTTAAAGTAGTTTCAAATATACAAAGATAATTTTAATTTTTAAATGATATAAAAAATTAAAATTACTTAGTAATGATTTTTAAAAAAAGTTATTCGAATCTTGAAGAGTTTTTAAAACATGACTGGTTTAGATTTATTTTCAAAATTAAAGTTTTAAAAGAAATAATATATTCAGAAATAAAAATAACACTTGAGCCACTAAACTTTATAAAAACATTTTATTTTATTTTTCTAATATATGGGTAACTTATAAAATATTACTGATAATATATATATATATATATTGTTATGCTGCGGATAAAGGCGTGCGGACCGCTACGGACATGCCTTCCTGATCGGTCACCAGTCCGATCAGGAAACCTCCTGATCGGTCTCTGGACCGATCAGGGACTCCTGATCATTTTCTGATCGGTCTACAGACCGATCAGGAGGTTCCCTGATCGGATTGGTGACCGATCAGGAAGGCATGTCCGCAGCGGTCCGCACGCCTTTGTCCGTAGCATAGTAATTCTGTGTGTGTATATATATATATATATATATATATATATATATATATATATATATGTTATGTTAGTATAATTTCAATAGAAAGTAATATTTTAAAAATTAAAATTAATAAAATTTTATTTACACTAAGTAATTTTTAAGAAAGATTAAATAATATATATATATATATATATATAAGCCTCAAAAATAATTTAGAGCTGGTATGCTGGGACACAATAAACTCACACACCTCTCTATGTTGGGCATTGTGTAATCCATTTAGAGATGAGTGTCATCAAGCATTGCCCATGGAAAAATATCTAGGGATGACAATATATATACATATATATAAATCATTAACAAACGTTTTTATTGAATGGGCTGAATTAATTATAGTGAAATGTGTAAATTATATAGAAAAATCAAAGAACATTTTAGTTAATATAATAAAAAGATAATTGATTTGAAAGAATATTTTAGTTCATATAATGAAAAGAATAATTTATTTGATTAGAATAGTATTAGTAATATTTACTTGATCTAATCTGTTTAATTAGAGATCGCGGAGGAAGGATAGTATTAATGGATCCGGAATAATTGAAACAACAATGGATTAACACCTAGTGATCGGTTGTGATATTTTTATTCAGTAGTGTGAAAGAAAAATTATGTGCCATCCATGCCGTCTCTTTTAATGCTTGTTTCCTTTAGAAATGCATTCTGTGCATTCTGATTGCGTTAAGTTTTCAGGATTTCTTTTGTGGGTAAATGCATTGAACATGAAGAACACGGAATCTTAATGATTTATTATTTAACACAATTAATAATCTATATGTAATCAAACCACGTACAGAGTCTCAAAAATATCGTATTCCTCATTCACAATGGCTTTTATAATTTCTGGTACAATGAATCAGATTCTCTTTTCTTTTTTTTTGTTTTTTGCAGAAAAAGAAATAATACACGCTACAACTCTTCATACACGCAACATTTCTATAGAACATCTGGCACCTGTATCACATGAAACACAAACAGAAGCTAGTGTGAAAAATGTGAAAACATTGGCGAACACACCAGAGAGTAAAACCTAATACTGACTAATGAGTAGTGTAAAAGATCAAATTGATCAAGTAAAGCATGCTTTAATAATTTTAGAATTTGTAGTTTTAAAAGCATCTTTGGTTGGTTACATGCGAACAAGATAGGGAAAGTCAAATTAATACATCATACGATTAAGATCGTGAGCTACGATAAGGACAGCTTCTGACTTCCTGCAAACAACAAGAATATTTGCTTCACTCAAAACCAAATAGTGAATTCTCAAGGTTTGGCAGCTTGGCAACCTTTTTGGAATACACTGGCGAAAGGTCAATTGTGGTTCAGATTTCAACATCCAACCTCAATTTTGATTTTCGTTTTTTTCCTATTAATTAATGAATATGATCGTATGAACCGGAATCTCCTGTTAACTATTACAGAGTCTGAAAAGTTCTCTTTTTATTATGTCAAAAATCCATGTATGAACAAGAAAAGAAAACTACAATAGAGAAGAATTGATTTCAAACCTTCATGGACAAAGTCCTGATTTAGTCAGCATCTACTTGTCCAAATTAATTAAGGATGGATGAATGAAGCCAACTACTAAGTATAATTTTGAAGAAGAAAACGACTTAAATCAAGATCGCAATCAGGAGGATAAGAATGCCAAGCGCATTCCACGCCTGCAAGAAAATGAAGTATATGATCAGCAATGCATAAACTAATTTTCAAATGGAGTAGTTTTCATATTAATTCTACGTCATTTCAGTCGTAAAAGAAAACTATAAAATTAAAAAACATAAAGGAAGGGAACTTATTCCTGTAACCTTTGCACCTAAAATTGTAGGAATCCTTGTAAAAAAATTTGATAATCCAGTTAATCTGATTTCCTATTCCTAGGGTGACTGATACGGCCCATGAAATGATAATCAGGAGGTAAATCAGGAATGGAGGTGGGGGAATCCTTGCAATGCTCATGGGATTAGTGGCATCAAGCTTATTATTTGATCCTTAGTATGTACTTTGTAGAAAGTATTTATGGGACCAAAATTGAATGGTATGAAATATTTAAGCAGTTAAGTTCTTACCGTCAAATTTGTTGAAAATGATGAAGGGGAGGAGAACGGTTGTCCTCCGAGTAAAGAGATATCATAAACAGGGGTGGCATCAGGGTAGAAAAGCCCATAATTCCTCTCCGACGTCGGGCCTGGCTTCAAATTCTCATTGAATAGAGCAAAAACATACACATTGATCGGCACCGAGGGATTCATCGGAGTCCCTTGATTCATTGCAATTCGGCTCATCAGATTCCTGTTGTAGGTCGCTGCGTTCTGTAGGGTTGCTCCGATCTCGTCGGAGTCGCCTTTCGACGGCCAGCCTGTTTCTGATATTGCGACGTCGATGTCCGTGTGACCCATAGCTCGGACTGCAGCGTAAACAGAATCAATCTGCGCGTAGAGCATGTTGTCGTAGGTCAAATTTGTGTTTGGATCGGTGACTCCTGGGTTGGTCTCGAACAGAACATACTCCAAGGAAACGCTCTGTGGGTTTTCCTTGTAGGCGAAGAAGGGATAGGCGTTGATGAGGAAGGGGGAGTTGATTTCGGCGTGAAAGTTGAGCAGCGGCTGAATGTACTCGGCGAGATCTTGGCGAAAATAACCAGAGGAAGGAGGAAAGGAATTGCCTAAGATGCCAACAGAGTGCGCCGTGGAGACGTTCACTAGTCTATCGAGTCCCAGGGCAACCAGGGCTTGGTACACGGATTGCATGGCCGGAAGAAGGTTGGCCATCAACCCGGTGTCATTGCCGGTGAGAACCTCGTTGCCGACGGTGATGCAGGTGATCCGAGTTTGGTTGATGTAGGGCTGGACGTTCTTCTTAAGCCATGCCTGGGCCTTGGTGAAGTCCATCATGTTGACCACGTTCTCGTTGCCGATGGCGATGATGAAGTCCACGCCAGAGCGTTGGAAAGCGGTCAGGATGTCGGGGTTGGCGTCGTAGAGCTTGATTCTGCTGATGTTGATTGTTTGAATGAGCCTGGCGACGGCGGTGGGAGTTGGGAGGTCGTTGGCTATTTGTCCGTAATTGATGCCAACACTGACACCAAGTGTTTGGAGATTTTGTCCTGCTATAATAACTTTGTTAGCAATATCATTCTAGTTTTCCTTTCTTCAACGGAGAAGTTAGATGAGACAGAGGATGCTGTAGTAGATTCACTATCGATTAATGCAGTCCGTTCACGAATCGCAACTGATTGAAAGAGAAGGAGAAGCTCAATCGGCACCTGACCTGAGAAGAGGAAGCAGAGGACGAGGAAGCAACCGGAGTGGGAGAAGTCGGCCATCCTCATGTTTAGGTAGCTGCACCCGGGGCTTCGCGACCTCTGTGCTCAGGCGGTATTCCGTCGTCTGGCGAACCAGCTTGGCATTTAATTCAGCGACGAGACACGGATTGAGAGGCGTGGGCGGTATGTGTACGCGGTTTGTCTGGTCGGTTGGGCTTTCTTGTTGCACTTTTCTTCTGGCGCGGGTGTAAGCGATTCGCTGAAGGTGGGCGAGCGGCCTGCGACACGAACGAGGCCGCTTGGGGTAAAGATTGGGCGTTGGAGTTTTGTAGTCGTAGATTTGTCCAACCCAACGCGACCGGCCAAACACATCAATTCGCCGACGCAAGCGAGTTGCTATTTAATTCATTGCGTTCGCAGCGAAAGGACAGCTGAAAGGCACCTGACCGTCAAAATATTTAAACGTTCATTTTTACTATGAGATTGATTATCATATCTTCCGTCCTTTTGGAACGGTGTGATGATTAAGACATGAAATATTGTCATATAAAATTTTGGATAGAAATTTAATGTGATCGAATATAATTTACCCCATGTGTTGACTATTTATACTCACGGTTAGTAGTACACTGGAGATGAACGAATCACTTTTTACCAAAGAATTATCCTATCTTCCGACTTCCGTATTTGGAAACGAACTCATCTTTTACTATTATAATTGTCATCATTCCCATACAAAAAACTTCCGTTATATGAACAAAGCGACTGAACACTGAGTTGACGATTTTCTTTTTTTATCTAATAGTGCGGTTAAGACCATCCTAGCAAATACTACGACATTGAGGTACTCGGTGGATATATAAAAGTACCACGGTCCAATTCTGGACTAGGCATGCACAAATTTTATGAGATGTAATATGTGTCCACCAGGTGGAGCGGCCTATTACGTCCTATGGTACAGTGGTATACAGTACGATTATCTGAGTAGGGCCAATTTGAAGGAGCGGTCGTATTGTAGTCCTCGGTGCTAACATCGAGGATAGATTTTCTAATTCATAAATTATGAATTAGAAGATGGTTCATCTTTTAAATTTTTAATTTAGATAAATTCTATCTATTTAAAGGTAAAGTACATTAAAATTAAATATTTTCATGCAATGGATCATTTCTTAATTCGTAATTTATGGACCAAAGAATCCCTACTAGCTAACTCCTAGGTGGAACATGACATCTTAGAGCGATGGGTCAATTTTGGAGAATAGCATGAAAAATTTTCAAGAATCAGATCCATCATCTTCCAAATTAATAATATGTGTGTTTAATGCATAGTTTTGAATATTATTTTGCACACGTTTTGATTCATGAGCATATTTTATATACTTTTATCTCTTTTGTATTAATTTTATTTTCTAGCTCGGAGAATTGATCTTTGTGTGATTTTATTGTCAGAACACGAATTTGAGGTTTAATTGGAATCAAAGAAGTGTGTTTATTGACAAAACATGAATTTGGGGTTTAATTGGAATCAAAGAAGTATTTGAACACACGTTCCAGCATGGTGCATGGTCTAAACATGTCTGTCTGTGATTACCTCCTCCGTGTTGGCCCTAGGACGGGTTGGCGGGGGCGCTGGGGGCGAACGTATTCGCCTTTTACCACAATGGTCTGAACATGTCCCTTGACAGGACTGTATGGAGTAAGATGAGTGTATGGAATAACAATTGGAGTTTCTAGAGTTGAACGGAACAAGTATTGGAATTTCATCACATGATATTGTTGTGCCTGTGGGTATGGCTGTGCCTGTGGACACGATTGTGCCCCTTGCCAATGGAAGATGAACACCACCCAAATAGAACATGCTCTGGTCGTATCTATGGGTACGATCGTATTTGGTCATCCGTAGATAGAATACCATAGATATGCTTCCTAGCATGACAGTGTTTCGTCGATAGCACCCCTCTTTTTATGAAAATTATGGTATTTTAAGAAAATGCCCCTGACTTTTTAGTAATGCAAGTGTTATATTAAGTTATATGTTCGAGGAAGGTATTTTTATTTATTTTTGTGAAGGAGCTATTCACCCCCCCCCATTAGTCGGCCACCGAGGGTCTTAACACTTATTACATCTTATTTCATTATTATGTCATATTTTCACTCTTTTGGTTCAGGATCTGCTCTCATTGTATTTTGATTGATAGGATATTTTTTGGAGCTAAAACAGAGCAAATTAGACGTCAGAATGGGCTTCAACAGCATATACGGCTATGCCTCATAGGCACACAATCATGTCTTTCTTACAGTTGAGTTATCCTAGGATTGTGCCTAAAGGCATGACCATGCCTCCATTCTAGAGATTGTCATGCCCAAGTCATGCCAAAAGGAATGGTCATGCTCTAAACCAGAGGCCATTATGCCACGACTGTGCCTCACAGGCATGACCGTGCCTCACAGGCACGACCATGCTCTTCAGTAGTCAAACCTTTCATGTCATGATTGTGCCTTTTTGGCATGGTCGTACTCTACCACTCACGTGGATTATGCCATGGTCGTGCCCCTTGGTATGGTCATGTGGTGGTGAAGCAGGGGTCATGTGCCTATACTATAAAAGGGGGCCTAGATCCCCATTTAAAGAGGAAAAGGATTTTCCCCTATAAGGAAATCCATGAGGTCCAGATCCACAATAAATTGAAACTGTTTTTAGCTATTCGTCCATCATCCTAGAAAGGACTTCTTTCTCAAAGACTCTGATAAATCTGGCTAAACTTTCTCCTCTCTTTCCTCTTAGATTTGAATTGTAGATTACTTTCTTCCATGTTTTTGAGTTATATTTCTCTTGCTATAGAGTTGTCCTCCAAATTCTAAGATATAGGAAGTAATTATAATGAGATGTTGATGTATACACTATGGATTTATTAATTTCCTATTTCAATGACATGTTTATGTCTTATTCTTGTTTGATTGAATGTGTGTATGAAAAAATGATTGATAGATTGTGTGTTTGATTGAATGGATGTAAAGGAATGGTCTCCACTTAGGGGAGATGCTTTAAATCATATGGTCGGTGGCCCATAGTGATAAAGGGAATCTCTTTAACCAGACCTTCTAGAATATCACCTAGAAATGGAGGTAAATTCTCTACAAGGGATTATCTAATTAGAGCTTAATGGATTTGTCCCAATTTTATATTAAGAAGTGATCTATGTAATTTAAAATATATAATCGAAGGGCTCTCATGTGACAAGGGGTATCCATTTAATTGGAATTTCTATGTTATCTCTTCTACTTAATAACATTGAAATCTAATGGGATAAATACTCTGGTGCAATCGACGTGGGTTTGTACCAAATTTAATTAGAATCCCTACAAGATCAGCAACATAGAGGGTTGGTGATGAATAATTCATAGTATATCAACTAGCATTACGATAAAATCAAAATCCTAGAATCATTTCCCAACCAACTTTCCAATATTACTTGCATCCTCTGGACTTCTTGCTCTCCTACTCTCTCTTTCTCTTTCTCTTCCTCACACACTCTCTTTCTCTCTTGAGCTCTGATTCTTAAACATTTAAATCTCGATAGTCTAAATCCTTGTTTCGCAGACTCAGCTTGTGTTAGATTTTGAGGGATGTCCTAAGGCTCACCTTATAGTTTTTACTAAATATAGATTCACTATTTGAGTGCATATTATATGTTTAATTATCTTAAACTCATTTACTGAATGCTCGCAATATAATTCATAGCATGAGAGAAATTGTGATTAAATCACAACTAGTGATTATCTCTACATGTGCAATTATGAATGTATTAGAATTTCCCTAGTTGTCGAATTGATGCATTCAAACTTCATCAATTTTGTAAGACTAGCATGGGTTATACTCCTTGGTTTACCAAGCAACTATTTTCTCACTAGCTGGAGACATTAGAATGTCGAGAGTTAAACGTAGATGTTAGTTATGATAACTAGTTCATTGGAGCGACTCATTGTAAGATTTAAAACAATTAAAATTTATAGTCATTCATGAAGAGATTTAAAAGAGAAATTTTATTTTTAAAATTTCCTTTTATAGACATCCACATGGTTTTAAAAGTGAGTTTTAAAATTTTAAAATCTTTCCTTTTATAACTTTCTACAAAGGAAAGGATTAAAGAGAGATTTTTATTTTGTTAAAATCTTTCCTTATTTGTAGTTATCTATAATGTTTAAAAGAGAGATTTTAATTTTTAATAAAACTTTCCTTTTTGTAACCATGATTTAAAAAGAGAAGTTTTAATTAATCTCTACTTTTTTGTAGTTGTCTACATGTTTTAAAAGAGAGAGATTAATTTTTAAAACTTTCCTTTATTGCCATGTACAATAGGAAATTCAAAAAGAGAGAGATTTTAATTGTTTTAAATCTTTCATTTTTTTCTTTTGTGTGGCCGACCATGTATTGTTTAAGAGGAAGTTTTAATTTTTTGTTTTAAAACTTTCCTTTTTAGTCATTAGCAAGGATTAAAAGGATGTTTTAATTTTATTTTAAAACTTACCTTCTTTGCCTTGAGCAATGATTATAAAAGAGAGGGAGAGAGAGCCTTCATAATAACATAACCTTAGTCTCCTCTCTTGATCCTTGTGTGGCCGGCCCTTGCTTCTTGCCTTGCTCCTTGTTTTCTTTCTCTCAAGGCCGGCGATACATCAAGAGTTCCTTTTCCTTGGTGGTCGGCTACTTAAAGGAGAAGAAAGGAAGAAAATTTCTTATTTTGGCATCCCTTGGTGGCTCAAGAGTCTTGGAGGAAAAGAAGAAGCTTGGGTGGATTTCATCTTGGTAGATCGTCGCCCACACGACATCTAAGAGGAAGAGAGGAATACAACAGAAGATCAAGAGGTCTATAAGCTACAAAGAAAGGTATAACTAGTTATTTGTTTCCGCATCATAACTAGTTCATGTTCTTTGTATAGATCTTGAAAAACTAAATACAAGAGGCTATCAATTTTATACTATCGTTTTTATTATCGATTTTGTGTTTCAATTTCATGTTTCGATATTGTACTTCTATTGAGGTCTCTGTAGTTAAATCTAGTTTACTGTAAGAAGTTAAATATTTGATTTCTTTGAAAGGCTTTATCTAGGAAGTGGTGGATGATCCCATACTCAAGAAGGTCTAGTGTCTCACCATGTTTAACCTGGAAGCCGATCTTTGAAATAGATATTTAATTAACTTCTGTAATATGGTTTAACTTAGAAAGATCATATCGGTTAAACTTGGAGTAAAAATATTAAGTATCATTTCTAATCCAAGTTTAACTTGTGAAGGACAATTTGGATTAATAATGTTAAGCATCATTTGCAATCCAAATTTAACTTCAGTAGAGCACATGGGCAGCTAGGATAGTTCTATGCTTGTGTAAATTTTTGTACAAGGGAACTAGGATGGTATTCCGAGTAGAAACCAACATGTATTAACTCTACTTCTTGGGTATTGGATACTGGTTGTGATTCTCATCTTTGCAATGATTTGCAGATAATGACAAGAAGTAAAAGACTCAGAGAGGGTGAGACCTTCTTGAGACTTGGGAACAGAGCAAGGAGTTGTTGTGAAAGCTATAGGAGATATTACTCTGATCTTGAGCAATGATTTTAAGTTGTATTTAAGAGATGTTTTATTTGTTCCATACTTAGTTAAAAACATTATTTCTATTTCTATGCTTGATAGATGTGGTTATTCTTGTCTTTTTACAAAAGGTGTTTGCAATATTTACAAGGATGAATGTTTGATTGGGACTGGTGAATTAGAAAATGATCTCTATAACTTAAGATTAAAAGATATTCTAGTAAATAATATACAGGTGAAATCAACAACAAAGAAAAGAAAAGAAGATAGTACAAATCAAGCACACATATGGCACGCTAGACTAGGTCATATTTCACAAAGAAAGATGACCAAGTTAGCAAGTGAAGGGTTATTTGATTCATCAGACATAAATTCCATACCAACTTGTGAATCGTATCTGAAAGGAAAAATGATTAAGGCACCTTTTTAAGGTCAAGTAGAGCGTGTGCATGATATAATGGATTTGATTCATACCAATGTGTGTGGTCCATTACGTATTAGCACGAAATATGACCACTACTACATTATTACTTTTACTGATGATTATTCACGGAAAGGGTACATATATTTGATGAAATATAAGTTTGAATCTTTTGAAAAGTTCAAAGAGTTCAGAATGAAGTAGAAAAACAACTGGGAAAAAGTATTAAGAAGTTTCAATCAGATCGAGGTGGAGAATATTTGAGTACAAAGTTTAAGGATTATCTAAAAGAGAATGGGATTCTCTCATAGTGGACTCCTCCTGCAACACCACAACTTAATGGTGTAGTAGAACATCGTAATCGAATGCTAATGGACATGATTAGATCTATGATGAGATTCACTAATTTACCACCGTCATTTTGGGACTATATGCTCGAAACTGCGGTAATGTTGTTGAATAAAGCCCATACAAAAGTAGTAGAAAAAACACCATATGAGATATGAATGGGAAACCCCCGCAAGTATTCATACTTGAAAATATAGAGATGTCTTGCTTATGTGAAGCAGGTAGTGGGAGACAAACTGGATAGTAGATCCGTTTTGTGTTATTTTGTGGGATATCCAAAGAACTCTATTGGATATTATTTCTATAATTCCAAGAAAATAGAAGTATTTGTTTCAAGAAATGTCACATTCTTAGAGAAGAAGTTTCTATTAGATAGAAAAGATGGGATGATAGACTCGAAGAGGTTCGAAATGATTCTACAATTGAAATAATAGAGTCCACACCTCAACAACCAGTAGAACAAGGACACACTTTAAGGAGATCAGATAGGGTCTCAAGACTAACTATGAGGTATGGTCTACTCCTTGAAGGAAATCAGAATGATCTTAATTATAGATATGATTTAAGATCCTTTAAGGAAGTGATATCTGATATCGACTTGATGCAATGGCTAGAAGCCATAAAATATGAAATGGACTCCATGGACTCAAACCAAGCTTGGTCAATAGTGGATTCACCTGAAGGAATCATTCCCATAGGATGCAAATGGATTTACAAGAGGAAACTTGCAGCTGATGGAAAGATATCGACCTTCAAAGATAGATTGGTGGCAAAAGAATATAATTAAAGATAAGGAATTGACTATGATGAAATTTTTTCACTAGTCACAAGCTTAAGTCTATTCGGATATTGCTTGTCATAGCTGCATGGTATGACTATAAGATATGGCAGATGGATGTGAAGATGACATTTCTTAATGGTGATATTAAGGAAGAGATTTACATGTCTCAACCTGAAAGATTCACATCTGTTGGAAGTGAGCATAAGGTATGCAAACTTCAGAGATCAATTTATGGTCTCAAACAAGCATTGAGAAGTTGGAACCTTAGATTTGATGATACAATTAGAAAGTTTAATTTTATTAAAAATCCTAAGGAACCATGTCTATATAAGAAAGTTAGTGGGAGTGTAGTGACATTTCTGATATTGTATATTGATGACATTTTACTCAATGGGAATGATGTAGAAATGCTTCAATCAACAAAAGTATGGTTAGCCAGTAGATTCTACATAAAGGATTTGGGTGAAGTATCTTATATATTGGGAATATAGATCTGTAGAGATAGATCAAAGAAGATGTTTGGGCTGACCCAATCCACATATATAGATACCATACTTAGAAGATTCTGAATGGAAGAATCTAAGAGAGGATACTTACCAATGTGTCATAGTATAGCTTTATCGAAGTCTATGTACCCTAAGACAGACGAAGAGATAGAGATGGTGACATGCATTCCCTATGCATCTGCCATTGGTAGTATCATATATAGTATAATATCTACAAGAACTGATATAACATACGCTCTGAGTGTCACAAGTTGATATCAGTCAAACCTCGGTCCATTGCACTAAAAAGCTGTGAAAAATATTCTTAAGTACGTACGAAGGACTAAGAATTTGTTCTTGTCATATGGGATTGGAGAATTAAAATTGGAAGGCTACACTGACTCTAGCTTCTAATCAGATGTGGATGATTCAAAATCAACCTCTGGATATGTATTCACATTAAATGGTGGTGTTGTCTCTTGGAAAAGTTCCAAACAAGACACAATTGTGGATTTCACCATAGAGGCAGAATACATTTGTTGGAACCGAGTGCGAAATTCGATGATCATGTTTTTACACTCCTATGCATAGTAGAAATTTAAAATTTTATTTGTGATTTAACAATTAAATCAAAGGAGTGTTTGTATGATTTTTTATAACAAATATAAGCATGATCTTTATCTAAACATGCATTATAATCTAACCGTATAAGTAAGATCCTAGAAGCATAACAAAGATACACTGTCATGTAATTGATTCATATAATACTAATTTAATCATTTTATTTATACATGATAAACTATCTAAAATAAAAATATTAGATCATTTAAGCATAGCATAAATAAAACTATTAACATGCATTAACATATATATGAATCATAGTACAAGCATAAATATACCTTCCAAACAACCTGTGTTTGAGTATGACTCTAACTATTCCGGTTGTAGTGAAATATCTCCTCGTTGTTGTCATAAGCTCGTACTTTCTTCGTCTAATCTGATCTATGATCAGAGTCCTCTTTCAAACACTTGATCACACTAAAGATTAAGTGTCATTTTTCATCGAGATGATCAAAACGACTTCCTCGAAGATAAGGAAGGGGCTGCCCAATTACCCCTTCACAAGGGGATGTCTAATAGCTCTCAACAAGGAGCTACGCCTTCCGAAATTCTACAAGGTGGGCGTCGACAATGCTTCTCGAAGAGGAGAGTAACAAACAAGGAGATCAAACTTTTCGATGGAAGTGAGGAAAGAAGATCTCTATCTTCTTCTCTGAAAGTGGCTGCCTAAAACTCTCATGAAGAAGAGAAAAATGCTTGCTGTCTGAATTTTGGCAAAACTCAAAAATTGACTTCCGAATCTCTTCTCTCCACCGAAGACACTCTACGGAAGAAGCAACCTATTCTCACTATACTTAAAATTGTTGTTGCCATATTTTTTTTTATCAAGCAAGTAGCAAGCAAAAAGAAGAAAAAAAAACGTGATGGAAGTGGATTAGTGGATGAGTGGGAGAGAATGAGTGGCATGAGTGGAGAAGTGGTGAACGTGCAAATAGTGGGAAACGGGAGGAAAAGGGAAAAACGAAAAACAACATTTTCTTTTCCTTTTCATGTCACGTTGAAAACCAAATCTCATTTTTTTTTATTTTTTATTATTTTTAATTTCTTTATTTTCTCATGATGTAATATTTAATCTATTACATTTTCTCATGATACAAACATTAATGTATTACATTTTCTCTTAGACATGAACTTTCAAAGTCTATTATCTCTTCCATCTTAGTCTATTGGATTTTAGAACTTTTCTAGAATCTAATAATACAAGTCCGTTGTCTCATATCAATGATCCAATATCGTTGACATGACAAACACATTTACTAACTATTACAATAATAAATCTACTTTATAGAGTTTATGTGGAACTCTTCTACTCTCCTTATTTCCATTGATTGAAAATCATTCTAACATTTGATCATATCAAACTTTATTTGTAAATTCACTGTTTGATCACATCAAACTTTATTCGCCAAATTCAACTACTTGAATTTGACTTTCTCAATGAGAAATAGGAAAACCAATACTTGTGTAACCCTCAATGGTTCTGGGATACAGCTAGTCATGGGTTCACAACTCTTTGTGAGTCAGGACTATACTTGTCCTTTATTCGGACATACCCTTAATAGCCCCATCCTATGATTAACTCCTTAATTATAGGATGTCAGAACTAATTCTGATTAACACCCAATGAATCATGGTAAGAGCATCTAGCAGCACCGTCCCATGATTCCCTAGGTATCACTAAATAGTGTCTGTAAGAACCAGTCGATTATGATTAATGTATAGTCTGGTCCCTTCATCTCATATATCCCGGTCGAATCTACAATCATTGGTACATCGAGGATTGCATATTGATTCGACAACCATGCGATATATCTTATAATGATATCGCATGTGTAATTAGGAAACTCCTTTCCTAAAGTAGATCTTACAGCTCTAATCAGAAACTTCATTCACTATAAAATAATATATTACATAGGATATCCACACTTGTAGATGTGTGATGAATCCCCGACTACAATACATTGATTCCTATATGTTTCATTAATACACCCAATCTCACCACTTGATGACTCTATTAGAGTCGGTAAATGAGTCAAAGTGCAGCCCCAACATACAGAGTCTCAGTGTTGTCCCGGGTCATAAGGATTACTAGTGTACAACCACAACCAAAGACTTATCCATTTGATAAATGATAACCACTTGGAAAGTCTGTGTGAGAGATGTTCAATGAACTCATCATATGATCACCCATCTGTATGTTTAAAGATCTCTATGTCCTTACCAATGAAACATAGTACACTACATCACAGATGCTAGTCTCTAGCTCAAGTAAACTTTTATCCTGAGCTAAACTTTTATCCTTGTTTATTAGGCGGCCTAATTGACTAGGAATAAGTTTAGAATTTACAGTGAATATTGATGTATTTCATGATGACCATCATATGTACCATCACATCTCACTATAGTATATTCAAGAGCTTTATCTATACATATAGCATGAGTATAAAGATAAAGTAATGCCAAACTGAATTGAATTTTATTAAAATAAAGGTTGTTTATTTATAAGAGTCAATAAAGCCCTAGCCAACAGTTGGCTTTGCAGGGCACCTACTCTAACAACATTGTGGCTTCAGAAGTAGCAAAGGAGGTAGTTTGGATTAGAAATTTCATTTGAGTGCTAGGTTTTATTCCAAATAGAGTTGATCCAGTACTGATTCACTGTGATAACATTGGTGCTATTACATAAGCAAAGGAACCAACATTTCATCATCGGTCTAAACATATACTGAGAAAGTTCCACATCATCCGAGAGATTGTGGGAAGAGGTGACATTACAGTTGAGAAAGTTCCCTCTGTAGATAATATTGCTGATTCACTTACAAAGCCCTTGCTAGGACCATTTTTTGAAAAACATCGTGAACTGATGGGCTTAAACCTAGTGAGTAGTTGGCATTAGGGCAAGTGGGAGTTTGTTAGATTAGGTGCCCTGTAAAGCCAACTATTGGCTAGGGTTTTATTGACTCTTGTAAATAAACAACCTTTATTTTAATATAATTCAATTCAATTTGACATTACTTTATTTTTATACCCATGCTAGATGCATAGATAAAGTCCTTGAATATACTATAGTGAGATGGGGTGGTACATATAATAGTCATCATGAAATATATTAATATTCATTATATATTCTAAATTTGTTCCCAGTCAATTGGGATGCCTAATAAACAAGGATAAAAGGCTGCTTGAGATAGAGACTAGCATTTATGATGTATTGTACCATATTTCATTGGTAAGAACATAGAGATGTTCAAACATACAGATGGGTGCTCATACGATGAGTTCATCGAACATCCCTCACACAGACTTTCCAAGTGGTTTGTTAAGATGTATACTAAAAGCCTAGCTTTTTATATGAACATTTTTTTGTATGAACATTTATTTTGTAATAAGAATATCATTGGTCAAATGTCTGCATTTAGTTAAATGTAGTTGCCCATTTAATTTATATTGTAGATAACATGGCGTGTGGTATCACACAGAAGATCATGTTATCAGTTCCTTATAAATTATAAATAGAAGTTCACAACTAAGATAGATTGGGACATGGCGTGTCACATGGCGTGAGTCTTTCGAAGACTCAAGGTTCCTCTTCTAGAGAGGAGAGAGACCGCATGGATCAGATCCCTTATGCCTCAGCCATAGGATTGATCATGTACGCCATGCTATGTACTCGACCTGATGTCTCATATGCTTTGAGCATGACGAGCAGATACCAGTCAAATCCAGGTGAAAGTCACTGGATAGCGGTCAAGAATATTCTTAAGTACTTAAGAAGGACTAAAGAATATTTCTTGATATATGGAGGCAATGATGAGCTAGCTGTAAAGGGTTACAATGATGCTAGCTTCCAGACCGACCAGGATGACTATAGATCGCAGTCGGGGTTCGTGTTTTGCATTAATGGTGGTGCTGTGAGCTGGAAGAGTTCGAAGCAGGACACAGTAGCTGATTCTACGACAGAGGCCGAGTATATTGCTGCATCAGAGGCAGCAAAGGAGGCAGTTTGGATTCGCAAGTTCATCACTGAACTTGGGGTGGTTCCTAGCATTGGTGACCCTATTGAGCTCTATTGTGACAACAATGGAGCTATAGCACAGGCAAAGGAACCTCGCTCACACCAGCGGACCAAACACATACTATGACGCTTCCATCTCATTCGAGAGATCATCAAGAGAGGAGATGTGAAGATTTACAGAGTACCTACAGAGGCTAACATCGTAGATCCCTTGACCAAGGCTTTGGTACAGAGGAAGCATGATGGTCACACTAGGTCATTGGGGCTTAGAGCCTACACTGATTGGCACTAGTGCTAGTGGGAGATTGTTAGCTAGAGCCTTAGAGCCAATCATTTGATGATTGTATTTTAGACTTGTTGTATTATATTCTATATAAATAAAGGCATTTGGTTTTTGGTTATTATACTTACTTGTATTGGTGCCAAATAAACTAAGTATAATAACGTCCTTGAGTAGAAGGTTCTTACCTATATCAATCGATTGGTTGAATCGATAGTGAGATGATATAGGGAACACTACTCTTAATCATTCCTAGTCGAGTATTAACATTCAGGGACAATGTTAATGCAATAAGACTAGCATGTAGGTCAACTCGATGACTTGATCTCACAAGTCATGGATATAGAGATATCAAGTTGGCACATGGGTATGCATTAGAAAATGTATACTGAATGACCCGCCATGAGAAAGTATCATGGATCGTTATATGAGTGTCATATACTTTCTCATGTGGCTATTAGTATTACTACTAGTCCTTGGACCTGAAGTCACCATGGATCCTTACATAAGGAGTTATGTACTTTGGTTTCGTCAAACGTCACCCGTAACTGGGTGGACTATAAAGGTGATTACTGGGTATGTAACGAATTATGCAGAGGGATGTGAGTGATGTAGATGGGATCTATCCCTCCTATATGACGGGAGAGACATCGGTATTCTTGATAGAGTGAGACCACGAAGTGCATGGCCATGCCCAAATGAGTCAATATGATATATTGAGCTCATTTGTTTTAGTGAGTCTACTTGGAGTTCAAGATTTAGATTGATCAGAGGATGACACAGTCTATGCCTCACATTGATCAATCTAGATGTCTAGGATAGAAGGACACTTGTCATATATTGTGAGGAGTCACAATTAGTAGTCACAAAGTGATGTTGGATCTCAACATTCTTATAACTTGGGTAGTAATGATGTATTGCTAGATACCGCTCATTACTTATGGTCCTAAATGGGTTTAGGGGCATTGCCAACGTTACAAGAACCTATTGGGTCACACACAAAGAACAAGTGGATGGAGATTAGGTTCATATGATGAACCAAGAGGATTAGATTCATGTGATGAATCAAATTAGATTAAGAGTAATCCTAATTGGGCTAATTGAGTTGGACTCAAGTTGATTCATGTGTTCAATGAGTATAATTTAGATTATGACTCATTGAATCAATTTAATTAAATGAATTAGATTCATTATATTAAATTGGCTTGAATTAAATGGTTGGATTAGATCAACCTGAGAGAGATTAAGTCAAGTTTGACTTGACTTGAGAGGAAGAGGAAGAGGAAGAGTCAAGTTTGACTTGACTATTTGCCACATCATTAGTGATTTGGCATTAGGGGGACTAATGATGATGTGCCACATCATCAAAGTGTGTCACCTCATGGGGGTTACAAATCTATTCTCTTTAATGGCCACATTTAATGAGAATGAGGATTACCTTTTTGGTTTTTGAATGAGAATGAATTTTTCATTCACTCACATTCACATCATCTTCTTCCTCAAGCTCTCTTTTTGCTCCTTCTCTTCTCTTGGTCGTGGGTTTCAAGCAAGGGAGAAGAAAGGAGAGTGAGTCTAATCCAAGAAGAAAGGTTAAAAGTCACATAGAGATTTTTTAGAGGAGCGTGTTCTCTTCTTTTCCTTTCTTCTACTTCCAATCCCATCCGAGAGCATCAAGATGTAACGCCCGCCCTCCCTGCTACTCAAAGGGACGGGACTACTTACTTACTTAACCATTCCAGGATACATGCATATTTAAAATTTCTTTCTTATAACATAAAACAGCGGAAATGTCATAAAGTTATACTGGAATGTAACATAAATACAAATGGTTCATGTCAAACATAACAAAATATTATAGCAGGTCTTATTTGTCTCAGCCGAGCCACTGCCACACACACCTCCTTGCCTCTCCTGCAGCTCCCTTAGGTCATCCATCCCTTGCCTTTATCTGTGGTACAAGGAAGTAAGCTATGAGCACACGAGCTCAATAAGAATCTTTCCTACTCACAAAAACCGTATCTCAAGCATAATCATATAAGCATATCATCATTGAAAACATAATCATCTATCAATATGTAATGTGAGCATAGTTCCTGATCATAACATATCCTTATGAACCATGTTTCTAATATAAAATAAAAGGATCATATGAGGTGAGTCATGAGAAACATAACATATCATCAAATTTCATGAAACATAAAAGAACATATCATATATGAATGGGTGCATTATGCAAAATGTCCTTTTTAAAATATATGTCATGTCGAGTGCAAGATGTCTTTAAACATATCTTTTAATACTTAAACATAATATCATTATTATGAGGGCCCGGCTTGTACCACATACATACATAAATGCGCGCAATCCATAGGACAGGGTAGCTAGCCCCGAACCTACTAGGGATCTAGACCCGTTCATAGTCCGTCGGCCTAGGGGCGTACTAAGAAGCCCATCCCTTTTTACTAGACCCGTTCATAGTCCGTCGGTCTAGGGGCGCTTATGGAGCCCACCCTTGGTACAAGTGATACAAAGTAAAGTACATGTCATGCATATCATATCATCATAACTATCATATCATATCATCATAGATGTCATGCTCTTGTCTTAACATGAAGAGTGCTCTTAATCCCAACTTAAGGGAAGCAACTCTTTGCCATTTTCTTATCATATCATAAGGCATACATTCTTGGCACATAGCCATCATATAAAACCATTATCATGCTTGGTTCATAAGCTTACATAAATGAGCATGCAACATATTTGAAATCATACATGCTTGAGTACATAGTCATCATAAGAATCATATCATGCATATTTCATAACATACATAAATAAAAATGTTACTGGTCTTGTCATAAAGCATGCATACTTAAACATAAAACATATCATAAGGGTCATCATCATGCATAATTCATGAGCATCCTTAATTAAGTACATAAATTATCGTAGGCAACCATAATCATATATGGAAAACATTTACTAGCATCTCCTAGTTCATATTCTAGTATGTGAGACACCTAGCAAAGTCATGATTGGGTCTCTAACCCTAGTTTCATATGGTGGCCGAGAGTCACCATGCTAAGTTTTAGGTTACAACTACATATAAGCATGTGAACCTTAAATCAAATTCATGTCATAAGCTAATAAGAATATCATGAACATAGGTAGTAGGTTCTAAGCTTCCTAGCCCTTTTAACTTAGTTGTGGCTGAACCCCTAAGAGCATGGAATTAAGTTCTACATGAGCATAAAAATAACAAACTACCTTCATATCATATCATAAGGAAAATTCATGGGCTTGCTAAGTTTAAGTTTAAACTTTCTTGAATCCTAGATTATAGTTATGGCCGAGAGTTCATAAAAAAAATAACTTCTAAGCAACATACAACATGAATACTTAGCTAATTTCATAACATATCATAAGAAGTCTATGAACATGCTAAATTAGGTTTGGAGCTTCATGAACCCTAAGAATTCATCATGGCCGAAACTTCATCAACTAGGAAATGAACTTCTAAGCAACATATAAGCATGAATTTCTAGCAAATTTTATAACATATCCTAAGAAAGTCTATGAGCATACTAACTTAGGTTTTGAGCTTCATGAACCCTAAGAATTCATCATGGCCGAAACTTCATCAAATAGGAAATGAACTTCTAAGCAACATATAAGCATGAATTTCTAGAAAATTTTATAACATATCATAAGAAAGTCTATGAGCATACTAACTTAGGTTTTGAGCTTCATGAACCCTAAAAAGTTATCATGGCCGAAACATCATACAACAAGAAGTAGACTTCTAAGCAACCTATGAACATGAATACCTAGCCAATTTGATAACATATCACAAAGAAGCCTATGAACATGCTAAATTAGGTTTGGAGCTTTATGAAACCCTAAAACTCTATCATGGTCGAAACTTCATAAGCTAAGAAGTAAACTTCTAAGCAACATGTAAACATGAATCTCTAGCTAATTTCATAACATATCATAAGGAGGTCTATGAGCATACTAACTTAGGTTTTTTTTTTGAGCTTCATGAACCCTAAAAAGTTATCATGGCCGAAACCTTCTCAAGCAAGAGTTTAACTTCTAAGCAACATATAAACATGAATCTCTAGCTACTTTCATAACACATCATAAATAAATCCATGAGCATGGTAAATTAGGTTTTAAGCTTCATGAACCCTAAAATTTCATCATGGCCGAAACTTCCTCAAGCAAGAAATAACTTTTAAACAACATATAAACATGAATCTCTAGCAAATTTCATAACACATCATAAATAAATCCATGAGCATATTAAATTAGATTTTAAGCTTTATGAACCCTAAATTTTCATCATGGCCGAACCTTATAAAAAAAAGAAGATCAATAACATATTAATAAGAAGATCAAACTTAAACATCATACAACATAATTTTTTTAACTAAATTCATATCATAACCTACTAAGATTCATGAGCATGGTTTCTTCTCTTTTTATTTTTATTTTCAAGAGTTCAAATCTTTCGAAAATATCGTAAGCGACTTGTACCACAGGTGAGGGAATACTTACATCCTTATTTGATTTACTTAAGGGGAAATATCTTGCTTGTGGAGCCTTCCTAGAGAGGGGTCCTCCTTTGTTTTTGGATTTCAGCAAGGAGAGGTGAGGAGAGATCTTGGTCACGGTGAGGAGGAGGAGGGAGGAGGAAGAGGAGAAAATGAGTTTTCCTCTTTAATTTCCCTTTTATTCATCATGAGAGAAGGAAGGGAAAATGTACTTTTTCTTCTTCTTTCTTTTATTTCTCCTTAATGAAAAGAGGAAGCAAGAATCCTCTTTTCTTTTGAGAGGGAGAAGGCAACTCTAACTTCTCCTTCTCAAAGAAAAAGCTCTTTCCTTACTCTTAACTATATTGTTACTTCTCTCTTTAATAATAACTTCTCTTGGTCTATTGGTTAACACCTACATATATCTAGTAAGAGGTCCAAGGTTCAAGCCTTGGTCATCTCTTTTTGGTTCTATTTTATTTTATTATTTTCGCACATTTACACAATAGGCCTATTTTTATTCATGATAAAAAAATATATCTAAAATCTTGTTAAGTACTCCATGGGTGTTACAGTCCCCCATACCTCATAAAAGTTCGTCCTCGAACTTAAAATAGTTCCGGGTACTTTTGCCTCATATCGTCTTCTCGCTCCCATGTGGCTTCTTCGGACCGTTGATTTTTCCACAGGACCTTTACTAATGGTACCTCTTTGTTCCTTAGTCTTTTGATACTTCGATCCAATATCTGTACCGGTTGACTTACATAACTTAGATCCTCTTGCACTTGTACAGTTTGTGGTTCGATCACCTGGTCCGTGTTCGGGATACATTTCTTTAACATCGAAACATGGAACACATTGTGGATAACTGACATCTCCTGAGGTAGTGCCAGTTTGTAGGCCACCTTGCTCACTCTTTTCAGAACTTGATATGGGCCTACATAACGCGGGCTTAGTTTTCCTTTCTTTTCGAACCTCATCACTCCTTTCATAGGAGCTACCTTAAGGAACACTGCATCTCCGACACTGAATTCTAAGGGCGTTCGTCTTTTATCTGCATAACTCTTTTGTCGGCTCTGAGCTGTTTCTATTCTTTGGCGGATGTTCTGTATAGCACGGGTGGTGTTGTCAATAAATTCTGTTTGAACTCCCATCTCCTTCTTTTCACCACCTTCGTACCAGCATATAGGGGACCTACATTTCCTTCCATACAGAGCCTCATAGGGTGCCATTCCAATAGTAGCCTGATAACTATTGTTGTAGGCGAATTCCGCTAAACTTAAATATCGGCACCAACTCCCTTTGAAATCTAAGGCGTAAGCCCGTAGCATGTCTTCTAGTACTTGATTTACCCTTTCTGTTTGTCCGTCGGTCTGAGGGTGGAAGGCAGTGCTGAACAATAGCTTGGTGCCAAGGGCTTTTTGAACACATTCCCAGAAATGTGAAATAAAACGACCATCTCGGTCAGAAATAATGGTCTTAGGAATCCCATGTAATCTGACAATTTCTTTGACGTATAATTGAGCTAATTGTTCAATAGAATAGGTCATCTTAATTGCCAGAAAGTGGCTAGATTTTGTCAATCTGTCCACGATTACCCATATAGCGTCATAACCATTTGTCGTCTTGGGTAAACCCGAGATGAAATCCATAGAGATATCTTCCCACTTCCATTCTGGAATTTAGATTGGCTGTAGTAATCCTCCAGGTCTCTGGTGTTCTGCTTTAACCTGCTGGCAGGTCAAACAGGTACTGACATACTGAGCCACATCTCTTTTCATACCGGACCACCAGAATTTCTTTTTCAGATCTTGGTACATCTTAGTGGAACCCGGATGCATCACATAGGGTGTTGCATGGGCTTCTTCCAGAATCTTCTTTCGCAGCTCTGGATCCTCAGGAATACATAATCGGTCCCTGAGATATAATATTCCACTATCCACGATACGGAACCCATCATTCTTTCCCTCTAAGGTTTCTTGCTTAATTCTTTGGAGGCTTTGGTCACTAGTTTGCTTCTCTAATATATTGTCGAATAATGTCGGTGCTAAGGTCAAGGTGGAAAGTTGCCCGGACATGTTTTCGACCCAGTGACGCGTAATGTTTCTCGGCTTCCCAATAATTTTGACCATCGATTCGCCTTCAGTATTAGATAACGATTTACTTTCAATATCAGATAAGACTTTAGTATACTGACTAAAGTTAGGCAGCTGACCTGTGACGACCGTAGAAGCATTGGCCGTATCCTCCTTGGTGATGGAGAAAATTCTGGCACTCGTCGCTACTGGCGGAGCTTCCAGTCTCCCTTGGCTTATCTGCGGGCCTTCTATTGCATCTTGCATCAGGTGTAGCTGTGGGAGCGCACCTTTGTCCTGAACCTGCGGAGGGATAGGTGTCTGGATCTGAGTAGGGCAGTTCCGAGCCATATGTCCTTCCATTCCACAGTTGTAGCACCTGTTAGTACCTATACGGCATGTCCCCGGGTGCTTCTTTCCGCAAGTAGTACATTGAGGGAACATGAGTTGCTTGCTTGCTGGACCACTCTTGGAATCACTCCATTGCTTCCTCTTGCCACTGTGATTTCCTTTCCAGCTGGTTCGGTTACTTTGTGATTTTTGTCCCCCTGACTGAGTCTGATTCTTTCCCTCATTCATTGCCTTCTGATAGTGTTCCGTGATCAGAGCGCTGCTGATTAATTCTTCGGCGATCTGCGGTCTATTAACTTCGCCGGCCACGTTCAGGGCTATCTCAGGTCTGAGCATCTTCAGCATAAGTCTGACCCTTTCTCTCTCTGTACTGACCAACTCTGGGCACAGGCGTGCTAGGCGGTTGAATTTCTTAACGGCTTCATTAACTGATAGATCACCTTGCCAGAACTCGGTGAATTCATCATAATGTTTATTTGTGACTCGCATATGGAAAAATTCTTCGAAAAATTCTGTCTCGAAGTCTGTCCACGTCATCTGATTTACTTGTCTTTTTGCCTTCACTCTGTGCCACCACATCCTGGCATCTCCGGTAAGGCAGAATGATGCACATTTGACTTTCTCGTGTTCAGGCCAATCCAGTAACTCCACTATGCTCTCCACAGTCTTGAACCAGGTCAGTGCTCTCTGCCACTGAATCAGATATGCCTCCTGACGAACCATTGGGGCTGGGCCTACCGGTGGTGCAGGTGTCGGTGGTACTGGAACAGCTGTAGGTATTACTGGTACTACATTCTGGTGTCCTGACGGGGTAACAGGATTCCCCTGTTGATTCAGCAGAGCAGTGATCATTTGCTACTATTCCGTAACTTGACGCTGGAGCTCGGTAACTACATGCATCAGATCAGGTGGAGGTGCTGTTTCCTCTGCTCTGGTATTACGTCTTCTAGCCATCCTTATCTTCATTAATGACAACAGAGCTAGTGTAAGTTTTTATCATTCCTAACCAGACTAACAAAAGGTTAACGTCATTTCTAACTATTTGTAAGTTTGTTGTGTTATCATCCCTAACCTACCATCATGCAATCTAAACTAAAACTGTGACTTAAAAGAATAAAGTAAGCATGTATATTACTAAAGCATCATATATAAAATAATTAAATAAACTGAGCATAAGCATCATAAATAAAATCAAATAACTGAGCATAAGCATCATAAATAAAATAAGTAAACTGAGCATAAACATCATAAATAAAATAAATAAACAAACTGAGCATAAGCATCATAAAAGAAATATACTAAGCATAAAAATTTTCTTACTTGGAGCGGCAGAAAGAGACTCGATGTGTGTGCAGTGGGAAGGCTGAACCTGGCTCTGATACCAAACTGTAACGCCCTCCCTCCCTGCTACTCAAAGGGACCGGGCTACTTACTTACTTAACCATTCCAGGATACATGCATATTTAAAATTTCTTTCTTATAACATAAAGCAGCGGAAATGTCAAAAAGTAATACTGGAATGCAACATAAATACAAATGGTTCATGTCAAACATAACAAAATATTATAGCAGGTCTTATTTGTCTCAGCCGAGCCACTGCCACACACACCTCCTTGCCTCTCCTGCAGCTCCCTTAGGTCATCCATCCCTTGCCTTTATCTGTGGTACAAGGAAGTAAGCTATGAGCACACGAGCTCAGTAAGATTCTTTCCTACTCACAAAAACCGTATCTCAAGCATAATCATATAAGCATATCATCATTGAAAACATAATCATCTATCAATATGTAATCTGAGCATAGTTCCTGATCATAACATATCCTTATGAACCATGTTTCTAACATAAAATAAAAGGATCATATGAGGTGAGTCATGAGAAACATAACATATCATCAGATTTCATGAAACATAAAAGAACATATCATATATGAATGGGTGCATTATGCAAAATGTCCTTTTTAAAACATATGCCATGTCGAGTGCAAGATGTCTTTAAACATATCTTTTAATACTTAAACATAATATCATCATCATGAGGGCCCGGCTTGTACCACATACATACATAAATACGCGCAATCTCTAGGACAGGGTAGCTAGCCCCGAACCTACTAGGGATCTAGACCCGTTCATAGTCCGTCGGCCTAGGGGCGTACTAAGGAGCCCATCCCTTTTTACTAGACCCGTTCATAGTCCGTCGGTCTAGGGGCGCTTATGGAGCCCACCCTTGGTACAAGCCATACAAAGTAAAGTACATGTCATGCATATCATATCATCATAACTGTCATATCATATCATCATAGATGTCATGCTCTTGTCTTAACATGAAAAGTGCTCTTAATCCCAACTTAAGAGAAGCAACTCTTTGCCATTTTCTTATCATATCATAAGGCATACATTCTTGGCACATAGTCATCATATAAAACCATTATCATGCTTGGTTCATAAGCTTACATAAATGAGCATGCAACATTTTTGAAATCATACATGCTTGAGTACATAGTCATCATAAGAATCATATCATGCATATTTCATAACATACATAAATAAACATGTTACTGGTCTTGTCATAAAGCATGCATACTTAAACATAAAACATATCATAAGGGTCATCATCATGCATAATTCATGAGCATCCTTAATTAAGTACATAAATTATCATAGGCAACCATAATCATACATGGAAAACATTTACTAGCATCTCCTAGTTCATATTCTAGTATGTGAGACACCTAGCAAAGTCATGATTGGGTCTCTAACCCTAGTTTCATATGGTGGCCGAGAGTCACCATGCTAAGTTTTAGGTTACAACTACATATAAAGCATGTGAACCTTAAATCAAATTCATGTCATAAGCTAATAAGAATATCATGAACATAGGTAGTAGGTTCTAAGCTTCCTAGCCCTTTTAACTTAGTTGTGGCCGAACCCCTAAGAGCATGGAATTAAGTTCTACATGAGCATAAAAATAACAAACTACCTTCATATCATATCATAAGGAAAATTCATGGGCTTGCTAAGTTTAAGTTTAAACTTTCTTCAATCCTAGATTATAGTTATGGCCGAGAGTTCATAAAAAAAAATAACTTCTAAGCAACATACAACATGAATACTTAGCTAATTTCATAACATATCATAAGAAGTCTATGAACATGCTAAATTAGGTTTGGAGCTTCATGAACCCTAAGAATTCATCATGGCCGAAACTTCATCAACTAGGAAATGAACTTTTAAGCAACATATAAGCATGAATTTCTAGCAAATTTTATAACATATCCTAAGAAAGTCTATGAGCATACTAACTTAGGTTTTGAGCTTCATGAACCCTAAGAATTCATCATGGCCGAAACTTCATCAAATAGGAAATGAACTTCTAAGCAACATATAAGCATGAATTTCTAGCAAATTTTATAACATATCATAAGAAAGTCTATGAGCATACTAACTTAGGTTTTGAGCTTCATGAACCCTAAAAAGTTATCATGGCCGAAACATCATACAACAAGAAGTAGACTTCTAAGCAACCTATGAACATGAATACCTAGCCAATTTGATAACATATCACAAAGAAGCCTATGAACATGCTAAATTAGGTTTGGAGCTTTATGAAACCCTAAAACTCTATCATGGTCGAAACTTCATAAGCTAAGAAGTAAACTTCTAAGCAACATGTAAACATGAATCTCTAGCTAATTTCATAACATATCATAAGGAGGTCTATGAGCATACTAACTTAGGTTTTTTTTTTTTTTGAGCTTCATGAACCCTAAAAAGTTATCATGGCCGAAACCTTCTCAAGCAAGAGTTAAACTTCTAAGCAACATATAAACATGAATCTCTAGCTACTTTCATAACACATCATAAATAAATCCATGAGCATGGTAAATTAGGTTTTAAGCTTCATGAACCCTAAAATTTCATCATGGCCGAAACTTCCTCAAGCAAGAAATAACTTCTAAACAACATATAAACATGAATCTCTAGCAAATTTCATAACACATCATAAATAAATCCATGAGCATGTTAAATTAGATTTTAAGCTTTATGAACCCTAAATTTTCATCATGGCCGAACCTTATAAAAAAAAGAAGATCAATAACATATTAATAAGAAGATCAAACTTAAACATCATACAACATAATTTTTTTAACTAAATTCATATCATAACCTACTAAGATTCATGAGCATGGTTTCTTCTCTTTTTATTTTTATTTTCAAGAGTTCAAATCTTTCGAAAATATCGTAAGCGACTTGTACCACAGGTGAGGGAATACTTACATCCTTATTTGATTTACTTAAGGGGAAATATCTTGCTTGTGGAGCCTTCCTAGAGAGGGGTCCTCCTTTGTTTTTGGATTTCGGCAAGGAGAGGTGAGGAGAGATCTTGGTCACGGTGAGGAGGAGGAGGGAGGAGGAAGAGGAGAAAATGAGTTTTCCTCTTTAATTTCCCTTTTATTCATCATGAGAGAAGGAAGGGAAAATGTACTTTTCCTTCTTCTTTCTTTTATTTCTCCTTAATGAAAAGAGGAAGCAAGAATCCTCTTTTCTTTTGAGAGGGAGAAGGCAACTCTAACTTCTCCTTCTCAATGAAAAAGCTCTTTCCTTACTCTTAACTATATTATTACTTCTCTCTTTAATAATAACTTTTCTTGGTCTATTGGTTAACACCTACATATATCTAGTAAGAGGTCCAAGGTTCAAGCCTTGGTCATCTCTTTTTGGTTCTATTTTATTTTATTATTTTCGCACATTTACACAATAGGCCTATTTTTATTCATGATAAAAAAATATATCTAAAATCTTGCTAAGTACTCCATGGGTGTTACACATGAAGTGCTAGCACACTTGTGGTGTTCTCTTCTCCATCCTTGTGTGTTAGAGAACACATCTTGTTCGTGTGGATACTTCTAGAGGATTGTCTACGTTGACAATCTTGAGATCCGACACTTCCTTGGACGAGCGGGATTCGAAAAGGTCACGTATCAAGGGTAATTTTCTAAACGTATAGATCTAAGAGTAGATCTAAGTTAGTAAACTCGTACATGTAAAATTTTGTTCTATACTCTTCGCACAAATCCGTTGGCTAGGGAGTTTCGAGGTTTTCGCGACGCGAAAAAGTGGTTTTCGCGGCCCGAAAAACCCAACATTAATTATGTTTAAAAATTTCCTTTTTAGCATTCACCAAGGATTATAAAAGAGAGGTAGATGGTGTCTTATGGTACAACACAACCTAAAGTTCCCTCTTCTATTTTCCTTGGTGGTGGCCCTTCTCTCTTTCCCTTCTCCCTTTGTTTTCTTCTCTTAAGGCCGGCGGCACATCAAGCTCCATCTTCTTGTGGTCGGTTTTCTTGGAGGGGAAGAAGAAGAGAAGGAAGTTTCCTATTTTGGCATTCCTTGGGTGGCCGAAACTTGTAGGCAATGAAGAAGGTTCCGGTGGATTTCATCTTGGTAGATTGTCGTCCACACGACGTCCAAGAGAAGGAGAGGAATACAACAGAAGATCAAGAGGTCTTTAGCTGTAAAGAAAGGTATAACTAATTATTTGTTTCCGCTGCATAATTAGTTTGTGTTCTTTGTATGGATCCAGAAATATCAACACAAGAGGCTATCGATTTTGTGTTTCGATTTTGTGTTTCTATTGTGGTCTCTATAGTTAAACCTAAGGTTACTGTAAGAAGTTTAAATATTCAATTTCTTTGAAAGGCTTTGTATAAGAAGTGGTGGATGATCCCATACCCAAGAAGGTCGAGTGTCTCGCCATGTTTAACCTGGAAGCCAATCTTTGAAATAGATATTTAATCAACTTCTGTAATATGGTTTAACTTCTGAAGAACACATGGGTTGAACTTAGAGTAAAAATGTCAAGTTCTGTTTCCAATCTAAGTTTAACTTCTGAAGAACAACTTGGATTAATAATGTTAAGTTTCGTTTGCAATCCAAGTTTAACTTCTGTAGAGCACATGGGCTACTAGGAAAAGTTCTGTTCTTGTACAAATTTTTGTACAGGGGAAATAAAATGAAATTCTGAGTAGCACCCAACAATTGGTATCAGAGCAAGTTTTCTACCTCTGTGTGTTTGGTTTTCTGTTAAATTGTGCACTTTTTATACATAAATTTAGGCAGGATAATAGTAGGATGTGCAAATAGATTAACTCTGTGGTTGCAGGCATCCTAGTTCCAACTATTATGACCCTATTGTATTTATGTGTGATTGAACCCTCGAACATGTCGAGGGAATTTTATGTGTGTGCATGATTGTAATTATTAAATACAGCAGGAGCTGAATTGGTTTTAGGATTTTACATTTTGTTCGATCTAGATTACATGTACATTCCCTTGTGGAATATAGGATCGATAAATGTAAAATTTTATTTTTGTCACGAATCGTATCCTTGCGAGGCGTGGTGCTATTTGAGGACCAGAGGCGTAGCGGAAAAGGAAGTAAGATAGACACGACGATATGACCCGTTGGCGGCGGCTATGGTTGGTGGCACACAAAGGACAGCTATGGATGAGGCCATAATAGTTGGAAAATTATTTTTCATATTTATTGCCTTTTATGCTGTTTATATGTGCTATGTGTGTGTGCATGTTAAAATTCCTCATTTTAAATAACTAAGTGGGAGAAGAATTATTTAAATTCCACGGTCTCCATTACTAGTTTGTAAGTGATGCATTCAAACTTGCGCATTGTCTTTGAGTGCCTTCCTCCATATCAGATGAGTTTGTTTGCAGATCAATAGATCAAACTTCCTTTATAGATGATTATAGAAAATTATTTAGGTTTATGTGATCTTCTCCATCTGAAGGGGCACAATCCTATTTAATGGACTAAGTATCAAGTCATGGTATACACTTAGGCACATTTAATAGTATCATCCACATCGGAGTCACTGCTGTTATTTGTGTGACCAAAGAAAAATAAACTATTAATTTTATTTGTCATAAAGTTAGGTTGACAAGATAATAAAATTAATGGGTAAACCCCTCTCATACAAATGTTTGAATTTGTATACGTCCACACTATCGTGGCATATAAAATTCATGGTGTTTTGAGGTGTTGGTGAATTTAAATGATATTGTTTGAGGAATCAATATTGTTTTAAATTTTAAATTTTTGACTAAATATTTTGTGATTCTTAGGATTTCAAATGACTTTCAATCCTCTTGCTGTTATATTGAAAGATAACAAACTTACTGGACCCAATTATATTGATTGGTAGCGAAACTTGGACATTATCTTAACTGCTGAAGGCAATAAGTTCATACTTTTTGAGATCTGTCCAAACTTGCCTAATAGTGATTTTAGTGAAGAGGAGATTGAGTGTCATAAGAAATGGGTCAGGGCAGATGAGATGGCGCGGTGTTACATTTTGGCTTCTATGTCAAATGTACTGCAACATCAACATTAGGACATGCCTACTGCTTATAACATGATGCGCAATCTCAAGGAACTCTTCGGACACCAGAATCAGGCTGCTAGGCAAGAGGCTATGAGAAACTTGATGACGACCACCATGACTGAGGGGACACCCGTAAGGGATCATATCCTCAAAATGATGGCTCATTTAAATGAGATAGAAATCCTTGGGGCTGAAATCGATGGGGAAACCTAGGTCGATATCATTCTCCAAACACTGCCTAAAAGTTTTGAGCAGTTTCGCTTGAACTACAACATGAACAAAAGGGTTTATTCGTTGGTGGAACTTCTGACAGAACTTCAAGCAGCAGAAGGGCTATTTCGTCAAAGCTCTCAAATTCACATTGCTGAAAACATTTCTGCTTCTAAATCGAAAGGTAGAAAGAAGAAAAAGAAATAAGTTGATTCAGCAAAGAAAGTGAATCGATCTCTAGGGACTGGACCGAAAGCAGGTGTGAAGAAGCCGAAGGGCAAGTGCTTCTCATGCAAGCAGTCTGGACATTAGAAGGTGGACTATCCTCATAGAAAGGAGAACAATAAAGGTATATCTTATTCTCTAGTAGTTGAAACATGTTTAGTGGTGTTATCTACCGGTACCTGGTGTGTAGATACGGGAGCCACTGATCATGTTTGCAATTCATTGTAGGGGTTCTAGGAAACTCAACGACTACACGAAGGGGAGATTACCGTCTATATGGGCAATGCTACAAAAGTGGTGGTTGTTGCAATGGGAGATGTTTATTTGTCCTTTGAGAGGAATAAAATATTGATTTTGAGAAATTATCTTTATGTACCAAGTTTTAGAAAGAACTTGATTTCAGTTTCTAAACTATTTATGGATGGATATTTTGTTTCTTTTGATGACAAAGTAGTTGTCAAGAAAAATAAGGTAGTTATCTGTTCTAATACATTGGTTAGCAATTTGTATACTCTAAATCCACTAACTCCCACGATGCAACAAATGAAAACTAATAACACATCTTCTAATTCTAATAAGAGAAAGTAGCCTTTGAAAATGAACCAAACATATCTTTGGCATCTAAGGCTTGGTCATGTTAACTTGAGTAGGATTCAAAGGCTAATAGCCGATGGACCTTTGAGTTCATTGGTGGTGGAAGACTTTCGAACCTGCGAATCATGCTTAGAAGGAAAAATGACCAAGAGACCTTTTAAGGCCAAGGGGTATAGAGCCAAAGATGTGTTGTAATTGGTTCATTCAGATTTGTGTGGACCTATGACTATCCAGGTAAGAGCTGGTTTCGAATATTTTGTCTCTTTTATAGATGACTATTCGAGATATGGGTACATTTACTTGATGTACCGTAAGTTTGAGTGCTTTGATAAGTTTAAAGAATACAAGACTGATGTGGAGAAACGTCATGGTAAAAGTATCAAGACACTACGGTCTGATCGTGGTGGCGAGTACCTCTTAGGAGAGTTTAGGAGTTACTTATCAGAGGTCGGGATTCAATCCCAATTGTCTGCACCTGGTACACCCCAACAGAATGGTGTAGGGGAATGAAGGAATAGGACTCTTATGGAAATAGTTAGATCAATGATGAGTTATTCAGAATTACCAAATTTGTTTTGGGGATATGCTATGGAAACGTCAGTATACATTCTGAACTTGGTACCTTCTAAGTCAATACCCTCTACTCCCACAGAATTCTGGAATGGGCGTAAGCCTAGTCTGAAACATATTCAAATTTAGGATAGTCCAGCATATGTGCTGAAGGGAGACACTGATAAGTTGGAATCACGAACAGAAGTTCGCTTGTTTGTGGGTTATCCTAAAGGAACGAAAGGAGGTTTATTTTATAGTCCTAAAGATCATATGGTCATTGTTAGCACCAATGCCCGATTTTTAGAAGAGGACTATGTAATAAACCACAAGTTCATGAGTAAAATTGTTCTTGAAGAAATAAGAGAAGACACATCTACTTTAGTACCAACGGTATAAGATGAGATACCATAAGAAACTGCAACACGTGTCACAAATGATGCACAATTACAAGCAGTTCCACGTCGTAGTGGGAGGGTTGTTCGGCAACCTGATAGATTCATATTTTTTGGAGAATCTTCGGACTTGATCCCTGGTAAACATGAACCTGATCCCTACACATATGATGAAGCACTCCAAGATAAAGATGCAGCATCTTGGCAAAGGGCAATGAATTTTGAAATAGAATCTATGTATTCTAATCAGGTATGGGAGCTTGTAGAACCACCAAATGGTGTAAAAATCATTGGGTGTAAATGGGTCTACAAAAATAAAAAGAGGGGCAAATGAGAAGGTGGAAACTTTCAAATCAAGGCTTGTTACAAAAGGATATACTTAGAAAGAGGGAATCGATTATGAGGAAACCTTTTCGCCGGTAGCCATACTTAAGTCTATCCAGATTCTTTTATCTATTGTCGCTCATATGGATTATGAGATTTGGCAAATGGATGTCAAGACAGCTTTCTTTAATGGAATTCTTAAAGAAAACATCCATATGAAGCTGTTGGTTGCTACTCGGAATACCGCTCTAGTTCCCCTGTACAAAAATTTTGTACAAGCATGGAACTTTTCCTAGCTGCCCTTGTGCTCTACTGAAGTCAAACTTGGATTGCAAACGATGCTTAACAGTACTAATCCAAGTTGTCCCTCAGAAGTTAAACTGAATTGGGAACAAAACTTAACACTCTTACTTCAAGTTTAACCGATGTGATCTTCCTAAGTTAAACCATATTACAGAAGTTATTAAATATCTATTTCAATGATCGACTTCCAGGTTAAACATAGCGAGGCACTAGGCCTTCTTGGGTATGAGATCATCCACCACTTCCTAGATAAAACCTTTCAAAGAAAACCGATATTTAACTTCTTACAGTCAACTAGGTTTAACTATAGAGACCTCAATAGAAGCACAATATCAAAACATGAAAATGAAAAATAAAATCAATAACAAAAATGATAAACTAAAACCGATTACCTCTTGTGTTTGGTTTTTCAAGATCTATACAAAAGATGAATTAGATATGATGCGGAAACTAATAACTAATTATACCATTTGTAACTTATAGACCTCTTAATCTTCAATTGTATTCCTCTCCTTCTCTTGGATGTCGTGTGGGCGATGATCTACCAAGATGAAATCCACCAAAGCCTTCTCTTCTTGCTTCCAAGTTTCGGCCACCAACAACCTCCAAAGAATGATGAGTTTCGGCCACCAACCAATCTATAAGGGATGTTAGGAAACAATGCCTCCTTTCTCCTCTTCTTCTTCAAGCAAAATCCGGCCACCAAACAAGCTTCAAGAGATGATGTCGCGGGCCACCAAAGAGGAAGAGAAGGAGAATAGGACGAGCCGGCCACAAGGAATAAGAGAGGAGGAATAGAAGATGTCTTATGAGGTGAGGTGGTGTTGGCCATTTTGCATGTCACAAGGCGCTCCAAATTAATTAAAATTGAAACTCATTAAAATTAAGACAAATGTTGTAGTAATGAGTCCCAAGTCGTATTTTTCCAAGGTTAACTAGTGAGTGTGTGTGAATTCTAGAATTGGTTCCAATCAAAATCTCATTTCACTTGAGTACCTTCAATTTCCAAAAGTGCTCTAGAACAACTGAAAGAAGATTGAAGAAATGCTACTTTCATCTACACATGATCTATTTCCTTCTCATCAAACATACAACAACTAATTCGGATTTAAATAGACCATTGAAACATATGAACTAACTTTTATATCTTCAATCTACAATCTCAGTAACTTTAGATTCAATATCTAAAATAAGAGTTCAACATTAAAGACTCAAAACTAAATTCAATCTTGTATGAATCGAGATAACCTTCAACCACAATTCACATTCATAGATCAAATGATTAATTTCCATCTCAACCTTGCTCCATTGAAACTTATTCTCCAACTGTCAAAACACTAATTCTCAAACTCAATCAAGAATGTTATCAGAGGAAACAATGTAAAGTTTAAATGATTCATTCAACATTAAAGCTCAATCTCTGTTTCAACAAATCCAAGCATAGAACAGAGGTTTTATGAGTTTAAGACTTTAAACTAAATTCAGAATGATATCTACAGCAATACAAAATTCAAAATAAAAGAAGTTAGTAGCTGAAACAAATACTGACTGCAAAAAAATTCACGAAATCAGAATTGACAAGAAGAAATCATAACAGATTTACAGAAGACATTCAAACAAGAACAAAATTTAAGAAAATAAATTAGATCTAACGATCTGAGCTGATGTATCAGAAAGGAAAACAAAACAAAACCTAAATCAAACGTTCCTCAATCACAGATCCTCACCGCAAGCCTTCTTCTCCCTGTCGTCACTACAGAATTGCAGTTGAGAACACCCTTCGACAAATGGCTTTGAATCCTGAGCTTCCAACTAATCCATCCGAATGATCATAGCCTCAGAGAATGCCCTTCTAGCTCACATCCGAGTGGAATCCACATCGCACGAAGAAATAGAGCTAGAATCTGAAGATTTTCAAACTCCAATCGATTGATCAGATCGATCCCAGAGTTGCTGATGGAATGGAGAACGCGAGTGTGATCGGAGCCTCAGAGGAGGCCCATCCATCTCCGGTGATGATGGAAATCACGGATCGGAGAACGCCTCTAAATCCGGATTGCGAAATGTCAGAGACTCAACTGCGCAGACTGGGGAACGCCCGCTGCCACTTCTGTGCCCTCGGACGATGATCGCTGGAGCTCAGGAATCTCCGCCGGAGAAGAACACTATCATCTGGATCTGGGATTTGGAACGGGAACTCGGCGTCGCAGAAATGAAGAAGAACGAACTGTAGCACAAAATCGCGAGGAAGCCGAGCCCAAGCTTCACTGTTGCTTCTCACGCAATTTATATCCCTTTCAAATCTGATCGGACGGTCCAGATTGATTTGGGCTGGATCAACGGTTGGAGCATCTCGGATCTGCTTCAAATCTTTCGGATCTTCATCAATGGACTGGATCTGCTCCTCATTAGGTCAGATGGACCAGATTCTCAACAGATGGCTCAGATCTTCTTGATTGTAGATGAACGGTCCCAATAGCTCCAAGGTGTGATCGTCTCATTCAACCCTAGATTTGAGCCCAAGTGTGGTCCAATCTAATCAGGTCCATAACCCTTTTGATGCCTACAAAATAATAATCAAATATTAGCATCAAATACCATGAAAATAGGCTAATTTATAATTAAGTCCAAGATAAAATGAAATTATGAAATGTAGAGTAAATATGACTTTAAGCTATGAAAATATCATTAAAAACATGCATTATGAATCAAGATAATATAGTCAAAATCATGGTTATCAAATCCCCCACACTTAATCTTGGACGTCCTGTTCAAGTCAAGAAAACCTAAAATTATCTCCACACAATGTTCCTAGCAATACCTAGAAGATGATAAAAAAAATTTAACTAAGTCCATCTAAAGATCACAAACATTCATGAATACAATCCAAACAATAATCAGTAGATATGGTGGTTTCAATCCAATTGAAAAATTAAGCAAGTTGCAATCTCACAAGGTAATCACCTATTCTAGCCCTCACACTCATAAATACATTTTAGTAGAGCTCACTCAATGTCACTCACAACATTTCACTACCATACGCTTGCTTATTTTCTAATTCTCCACCACTATAAACATAGCATACATGAATCAAAAGGATTCATCAACGAGAAGAGTTGAAGTGGAATAAAAAAGAATAATAGAAGTGAATGAAATAGGCAAAAGAAAAGAATTTAATGAAGAAAAATGAGAAGATGAGAGTATTGGAGGAATATACTTGATAAGTTGACCATTTTGATGTAAAAAGAGATGAATACCATTTGTTGTTACCAATTCAAAGTATCAAGCTAACCTCTCCTTCAATTTGAATGCAAACATAAAATCTTGATACTCTATCTTCACACTTGATAATCTTTTGATATGCCATTTTTCCAAATTTTTTCTTTCTTCACTATTTTTATTGTTTTTCCACTTCATTCCAGCACTTTGAAACTCAAAAATAAACTCAAATCATGAAGAAGATGTCCCTCCCCCACACTTAAAATTTAGCCGTCTCGGACAATTAAACACATCTTGCTATCCACTGTTTAAACACCTTTTAACCACTGTTTTCCTTTTTCCATCTGCAGAATTTACTTTTTCTTCCTTTCTCTATTTCATATTCAAATCCATTATAAATAGAGACCATTCTGACTAGCTGCAAATTTTAACATCTAAGTAAAACAACAACTATATTCTTCCCAGCATTCTGAATTTATCAAATAACATTGCAATCGAGACATTTAACTTGAATTTGAATTCTGCAACAGATTAACATTTAACAGATTTTATCAATATTTCTGATCAGAAACAACACTAGCAGTTGGCACAAGAAATTTAATCCACAGCAGCAACAATAGTCCAATTTTTTTAGAACTAAAGCTAGTAACTATGAATTGTTTCTTCAATATGCAACTTCAAAACAAAATTCGTTCACTCCAACAGTAGACATTTTCATCCCTTGCAAATTCCATATCTGCAGGTTCCTCTCTCTGTTTCAGAATGGCTTAAGGCTTGGTACACATAAATCAGCAAGTTGCAGTCACTATTCCAGAAATCCATATTCAGAATTCAAATTCTGATAATTGCCATTCCGTTTTGATCTAATTGAAGATTGCATTCTTATTGCAGTTGTTCTTAGTCATTCGTTAGCTAGGGAAATGAACTCATCTTTGTATGGCTTAAGAAGCAAACATAATTAAAGCAAAACACAGCTCTAAACTCAGCTCCTGCTCATTTCTACATCCAAATAATTTATTTCTTTTTCTTCCTCTTTTTTCATTTAATCTTTAGCAAGACTTAACCACAATTTCTTACAATGGCACAACAATTTAGCTCGAAATTGAACTTCCTATAGATGCAATTTCAGTAACCAAACCGCAAACTGCAGAATTGAGTGTTAAGTTTTCAGTTCCAACTTGTGTGTCTGATTTGTAAGCAATTTTCAATTTAAAAATCAGGTAAACTCTGGTGAAGCAAGATCACCATTTATCAACACTAAAACAACAGCTAGATTTCAATTTTTCCATGAATAAGTAGCTTTAAACTCCTTTCCACATAGCAAGGTGCAAATTTCAGCCTTTTCCACATAACTTTGTATCAACTATGCATTGTTTAGCCAACAAAAATCTCAATACTTCTTCGTCTTGTTTCTTAAGACCCCTATCAATGCATACTTCAAAAGCTCTCCAGATTTCAGCAGTTTTAGCTCATTAAAATTCAATTCCCAAATTAGCACAAAAATGTCATATTCATCATTTTGCAGATTTTGCATTTTCTCCTTTGTATCAGAATTCACATTCTTTGCACCTACATGCTTAAATTCACAGAAAGTTTGAAAAGGTGAGAAAACCGAATGGCAAATTCATTCTAAATCACACTCGTAATGCACCAATATATAGCCAAATCAAATATATATAACCAGCAGTGACAATTCAGCATCAAATTTCTGTATTTTATAGCTTCCACAGTTTCCTTATCTTTTTATCTGTCTCTATGTAAATCTCCTTCAAATACCATTTATTTTCTAAACCTCTTGATAATTGCATCAACTGATTAAGAACTTGTTTCCAATTAGCACTTGGTTTGAAAGGTTGGTTTTTTGGAAATGAAAATCAGTTTGGCACTCAATAAATCAAATAAATGTTGTTGCAGATTTACTGATAAAGAATAGGTCCAAAGAATTAGCTGAATTTTGGACTAGTTCCTAATTAGCTTCTATCTTTGTAACTCAACCAAACTCACTGATTTCAGCATTGAAATGTAGCTGCCAATTTCAGAAATCAGCAGCTCCTGTATTCAACTTTTCTTGAATATGCTTAGGATTAGAATCTGCAATTAACCTTGGCACAAAGTAGTATTAATTTGATACTTTGTTGCTAGTTAATGAACTCATTAAAATCAACACAACAACCATAGCACTTTGTATCTTTAATTCTAAAATTCACAACTCTGCAGCTTTTCAGATTGGTTTAACTTCAGAATGTATGCTATTGCTACTATAACTTCAGTTTCAGAACTTTGAATTGAATAGCACCAACAACAACTTTTGATTTCTGCAATTCTTCTTTCCATATTCTGGTTCTGCTGATTGTATACTATTCCAGCAATTCAACTTCTCAAACCAAAGCTCAATCCCAGCAGGCCAAAAATTGAAATAAGTTGAAGATATGCTGCAACACTGATATTAACAGAAAACTGAACAAAATGATATCAGATAAAATTTCCATACAGACTTCAGAATTTAATTCAAGATACTGCAGGTTCTGAATTTTGGTTCCTAGCATTATTTATTACTGATCCAGCTCTTCAGGTTCTTTGCAACTTATGAATTCATATCTCAATTAAGTTCATGTTCCAGTCAGAAGTAACATGAATATTTGCTTCAAACAAATTTCAGATGCCAAGTTACAGAATTTTCTGAATTTTTGTCGAATCTGTTTCCTGCTTATGCTCCATATTTCTTCTTTATCTCCACAATAACTCACTGATGATAACTAAACTTCTATGTATCAATTGTATCATTCAGGAATTCAAAACTAAGATTCAAATTCAATGGAGTTTCAACTTCTTACAATGCTCAGAAACCCCTCTGTTGTTAACCTTATACAAAGGTCTTTAGTTTAAAATTTATGCTACTATTGTACTTCAGTTTCACATCTTACAGCAGGATATTAACCAAACTCAGGATTAGGATTCAAACTCTGTAAGTTAAAGTAATTCCAGTTTGTATCATATAGATTTCAGCTTAATTAAGAGTTTCATAATGCAATTTTGTTCCAGAATTGGCTGGTTTCCTGAAGTTGATGTATAGCTAAAACAATCTTGTGTGTCTACCCATTAGTATACAAGAGTAAACCAGAGTGATAAGCTAAAGTACATCCTAGTTATGTGCAGGAACTGAATCTATAACATAATGGAAAGGCTGTGGATCAAAATATGCTGCAATTCACTTGCACAGTTCAGAATAACTACCCCCATAATAATTAACCTTGAAGTGCAGAATTCACTTGAGTTCCTTTATGTTCTGAAACTTATTGTAGAAACTTGACATGCAACTAATCAATAGTTACAAAATCCCTTGTGCTACTAATTTTTACCAGCTGAAAATCTCTTAAACACTCTTCATATTTCAATCAAACCGAAGTAAGAAATGAAAATTTTGCCCAAAACTGTTCGACATTCTTAAGCTTAAAACAATGTATCCATCAACTTTGATTCACAGCTTCAACATTTCCAAATAACTTTAAGTAAGAAAACTCATGAACCTCAAGCATATACAATTCTCCCCCACAATTAAAACTTCTCATCCATCTAAAACAATATAACTCATCAAATATTCATCCAAAACTCTCAATGAAAGAGTGGCAAGCAAAGATGATCAAGATTTAGAATGCATAGATGAGAATGTTTCAAGATAATTGTGGAGAAAGAAATGGAAAATAATGATGGAACAAAAATTACAAATATCCTTTATTTCCACGCATACATATGCTATTGTGACTTTGAAAAGAAGCAAAGCAAGTTCTAGAGCTCAATTGTTATAAGTACATGCCACACAAAAGTATAATAGAGTAAAAGATTGTAGTGGTCCTCTCTAGGTATTTTTATGCAATCTAGCTCAATTAATCAAAATGGAATCCACCTCCAAACTAGGCAATATCATGTAAGAAAAGCATCCAATCATGTAACATGATCTAAAATTGATGATCAAATTTAAGAGGCTTTTACCATCTTAAAGGTATTACTAGAAAAATTTCCATGAAGAATTTTATTCAAATTGAAATGCTATTTACTAAAAAAAATGCAAGTATGAAAGCAAAGTGTGGAAGTAAAATGCAAAATACAAAGTATGAAACTAAAGAAATGCATAAAAAAAATTATTAATAAAGCATGAATTAAAATGCAAAAGAAAACGAAATTGGAACCAACTCCCCTTGAATTCCGGTGGTCGAAGAAGATTTAGCAACTAAATCTACACCGATAGAGGTGTAATTGTGGTTCCACTAAAATTCTTTTTATTATTCATTTTTCCTTTCAAAGCTTCTTTTGGAGGACGGAGGCGGTTCAGTTTAAGCATCCACTCCGGAAGCTTGTATTCTCCTACAACATCATAAAAGAAAAAACCTCCCATACACATGTGGGATAAAAAGAAAATAGGAGAATATTAGTGTGAGTAGAAAATTTATCAAGAAATGAATCACATCTAATGAAGTCAATGAACGGTACCTCTATTGAGTTTTCTAAAAAATCACAAAAATCACTAACCTTGTCATTTTGAAAGGTACCTGGAGTGGTGATTGTTACCTCCTCTTCATCATGTAAATGCTCAAGTTTTGGTTCAAGTGATGGTTTAGGTGAATGTACAACTTCATGTAGTGATTCTTGGGTGCTTGGCTCCATAGCACAAGGCCTTACACTTACATTGTAACGACCCAAATTTCCTCATTTTGAGCCTCAAAAATAATTCAAAAATATTTAGAAATACCTTTAAAATATTCTAGATATTTTTAGAAATTTTTAGAGTATTTTTACGTAATTTTTGGAGTTCGTTTGGTATTTTTACCAAGAGAAAGAAGTTTAATAAAATAAAAAAAAAAGTGTTAATGTGGGGTTTTGAACCTAAGATCTCGGACCGAACTAGACCCTAACCAAAGTCAGCCAACCAACTGAGCTAAGTAAGTTTTGTTAATTATATATGGAGTGATATATATTTAAGTAGTATTTAGGAACAGTAAAATAATAAGAAATAAAATGGTTGCAGCTGGGATTCGAACCCATGAGTTGGGCTTTAAGCAGAACGCAGCCCACCAAGTGATCCAGCCGTCGGTTTTGTTTAGAAAAGGTAAGAAAGTTTATTTAACAAGTTAACAGAATATGAAGATTATAAAAGAGGAGAACTTAGGGCTTGATTGATTACCCGTGACCTAACCTTTTCCCCCTCCTCCTCCCTTCTGCGCGCGACAGCGTTTCGGCTCAAGCGAAGGCGAAGCCGACGAAGCTAGGGCTTCGATCCGGCGGTCGACCAAGGTTCCCCGAGGAGTTCCTCCATCTCCTTAAGCTCTTCTCGACGAGGAGGAGTCGGGAGCACGAAGAAGAGTCGGGATTTCGAGCTCGCCGAAAGCCCTAGAAGCCTCCTTCTCGGTTGTAAGTCCAAGAAACCCAAGGTAAGTGCTTCCTCACCTGCAGTAGGATAGCTCCGAGGTTTAATCCTTGATCTAGAGTTCCGTTCGGATTGATGTTTCGCCGAGGTTTTCTGTGTTTGTATCGCAAGGTTTTCTGGGTTTTCTTTGCCGCAGTTTTCTGATATCGAAGGAGTTGATTTTCGGTGGTGTTCTCTTTGTGTGGAACCCGTGGACTTCACTTACCTGGGAATAAGTTTGGATTCGAATACCTCTGCGAAGTGTGCGGTTTGAACTTGCTGTATGGTAACTATTTGTTTATATGCCTGTTAGGAATACAAATGGTGGGTTGGGTTGCAAATTGGTTTCCTATGGTACTCATGTCTCGGCTTGAAGATCTTGTGGAAGTCTTGATACGAATTTGGTTATCACAAAGTTTTTGTTATGAGTTTGATTGGGATGAGTTTGATTGGGATGAGTTTTGATTGGTATGAGTTTTAATTGGATTCGTTTTGTCGATTTGATTCTTGGTGATCCAGTCTTTGATAACTTGGGTTAGTTACAACATTGTTAGACTTGCTTTTGTGCATCTGGAGGTTTAGGATTGATTGCTACTGCACTTGTTCTTTCTATCAGTACTTGTTTTTTTTAGAACAGTTAAGTAGAGTTTGATTTGTGTTGTTCCGTTCTGGCTTATGAAGATCTTAAGCTTTGATTGAGGATGCTTGTAACTGTAGTAACAGTATAGATTAGATTAGAATGGTGTAGACTCATGTTGCACAGGTGTTTGATTAAATTCCGATATGGTTCAGATCATGATAAGTATTGTATGTGCAGATTTCTTTTGTATTCTATGCATGATTATGTGTTACGCAGTTAGTTTCATTCGTAGGTGCATACGAAAGATACCCTAATAGCATTTTGGGTTTAAGAAAAGTATAAGAAATATAAGAAAAGAAAGAAAAGACCAAGATAGGTTCTGGGATGGTGGTATGATCCGGAGACCTAAGCCCGGTGAGCGCGCCAAAATCAACTAAGATATGTTCTGGGATGGTGATATGATCCGGGGACCTAAGCCCGGTGAGCGCGCCAGAATCAACTAAGATATGTTCTGGGATGGTGGTATGATCTGGGGACCTAAGCCCGGTGAGCGCGCCAGAATAAAGGGGGGCTCCGGTCCTAAGTTCGGATCCCTACCAACCTAGCGCTAGAGTAGTTGTTTGATCAACAACTTATGTTACGGTACCGCTAAGTGCAACTAGATCACCACAATAGTAGGTGTATAAGTACGCATGCAAGTATGTTCAAGTCATGTTCATGTTTGTGCCTATGTTTATGTTTATGTTAGACTTTCTTACATGTTTAGCATTTCAGTATGCTTTGTTCCTCCCGCTGTTAGAAGAGCATGAGTAGCTTACATGTTTAGCATTTCAGCCTGTTTGATTCTTTTACTATTAGATGAGCATGAGCAGTCTTTAGTAAGCATTCAGTTAGTTCATGTTATAGATATATGTACATGCATATCGAGATTTTTTTTTGTGAGTTAGATAGCGCTTACTAAGCAAATTTTGCTTATAGACTACACTTCCTCTTACTGCAGATACAGGAAAGGAAAAGATATAGAAAGGAAGGCGACAAGGAGGTGTTCGAAGGATGTGTGATGCCAGGACTATGGAAGACTTGGGACTAGGAAAGAAGTTTTAATTTTAGTTTCCGCATTTTAGTTATTGTAAACATTTGAGATTGTTCTGTTTAGATTGCATGTAGGATGAGTTCAGTTTAGTAAGTAGATATTTGTGTGTTGTTTTCTTTATTTTGGGATTTATTATACTGCGTGGTTGATTGATATGTGTTCCAGCCGCTTGTGGCTGAGTATATATTGCATGTATTGTTGAATATGGTCACCGGTACAGGGGAGACTCTGCCGGAATTTTTCGGTAGGGTTTCTTCGAGGATTTTAATCATACCGGTTAAGTAGAGTTAGTAGTTAAGTAACGGTCATCCTTAGAGAGTAGTAGTATTAAGAAGGGTGGTCGTTACATACATCTTCCATTCTTGGTGATTCTTGAGGTAATGCTTCCAGTAAGCATTCCCCTACACTTAAATCATCTTCAAAAATATGTTTAGAACCTGAATCACTATCAACATCTTCAACAACAATATCAGTAGGATCAGAAATTTACATTATTACATCATTATCCCAAAAAATACTAGAAAAATCATGTGAAGTAATGGTAGTAGGGTCAGGCCTGACAGAATCGCTATTTTCCATCTCTCCACTAGAGTTTTGTGCTTGCAGCTGATTGATGGATGATGCAATTTGGTCTAACTATAACTGTAGGTTCTGTATCCTTGAGATTTGTTGTTCTTGATGCTCACTCATTTGTTGCATTATCTCTCTGAGTTTCCATGTTGACTCATCCATCTGAGGATCATTTTGTTGAAAAGGTTGTGGCATAAAAGATGTTGAAACTTTTTGGAAACCATATGAACTCTAGTAAGCTAGATATGGCTCAATAAATGGTCCTTGTACACTTTCATACCTGAAACATGAATTGTCCACTCAATTAGCATTAAAACCATTTGAAAATGACTCATACCTATTTTGTTGATCCATGTTTGGGTAAATTTGATACTCGGGCAGAAAATGATAACTCTCCATTCCACCTCCAAAATTATGAAAATACGGATCCATGCTAAAAAAAATCTCCTGTTCTTCACTACAACACTAGAAATCAATGTTAGAAGATTCAAGAGCATAAAGTTTCAATCACATGAAAACATGAACAGTAAAAGCACTTAATAATTCAAGAACAAACCAACATGAAAATAGAAAAAGAATAGGCAATCAAATCAAGAAAAATGCTAACAAAATAAAATCAATCAATGATCAATCTAAAATTAACACATATTGCTAGTTAGTTCCCCGGCAACGACGCCAAAATTTTGGTGTTGGGCATTTTGCATGTCACAAGACGCTCCAAATTAATTAATATTGAAACTCATTAAAATTAAGACAAATGTTGTAGTAACGAGTCCCAAGTCGTATTTTTCCAAGGTTAACTAGTGAGTGTGTGTGAATTCTAGAATTGGTTCCAATCAAAATCTCACTTCACTTGAGTACCTTCAATTTCCAAAAGTGCTCTAGAACAACTGAAAGAAGATCGAAGAAATGTTACTTTCATCTACACATGATGTATTTCCTTCTCATCAAACTTACAACAACTATTTGGATTTAAATAGACCATTGAAGCATATGAACTAACTTCTATATCTTCAATCTACAACCTCAGTAACTTCAGATTCAATATCTAAAATAAGAGTTCAACATTAAAGACTCAAAACTAAAGTCAATCTTGTATGAATCGAGATAACCTTCAACCACAATTCACATTCATAGATCAAATGATTAATTTCCATCTCAACCTTGCTCCATTGAAAATTATTCTCCAACTGTCAAAACTCTAATTCTCAAACTCATTCAAGAATGTTAACAGAGGAAACAATGTAAAGTTTAAATGATTCATTCAACATTGAAGCTCAATCTTTGTTTCAACAAATCCAAGCATAGAACAGAGGTTTTCTGAGTTTAAGACTTTAAACTAAATTCAGAATGATATCTACAGCAATACAAAATTTAAAATAAAAGAAGTTTGTAGCTGAAACAAATACTGACTCCAAAAATTCACGAAATCAGAATTGACAGGAAGAAATCATAACAGATTTGCAGAAGACATTCAAACAAGAACAAAATGTAAGAAAATAAATCAGATCTAACGATTTGAGCTGATGTATCAGAAAGGAAAACAAAACAAAACCTAAATCAAACTTTCCTCAATCACAGATCCTCGCCGCAAGCCTTCTTCTCCCTGCTGTCACTACAGAATTGCTGTTGAGAACACCCTTCGGTAAATGGCTTTGAATCCTGAGCTTCCAACTAATCCATCCGAATGATCATAGCCTCAAAGAACGCCCTTCTAGCTCACATCCGAGTGGAATCCACATTGCACGAAGAAATCGAGCTAGAATCTGAAGATTTACAAACTCCAATTGATTGATCAGATCGATCCCGGAGTTGCTGATGGAATGGAGAACGCGAGTGTGATCGGAGCCTCAGAGAACGCCCATCCAGCTCCGGTGATGATAGAATCGCGGATCGGAGAACGCCCCTAAATCCGAATTGCGAAATGTCAGAGACTTAACTGCGCAGACTGGGGAACGCCCGCTCCCACTTCGGTGCCCTCAGACGATGATCGTCGGAGCTCAGGAATCTCCGCTGGAGAAGAACACTAGCATCTGGATCTGGAATTTGGAACGGGAACTCGGCGTCGCAGAAACGAAGAAGAACGAACTGTAGCACAAAATCATGAGGAAGCCGAGCCCAAGCTTCACTGTAGCTTCTCACGCAATTTATATCCCTTTCAAATCTGATCAGACGATCCAGATTGATTTGGGCTAGATCAACGGTTGGAGCATCTCGGATCTACTTCAAAACTTCCGGATCTTCATCAATGGACTGGATCTGCTCCTCGTTAGGTCAGATCGACCAGATTCTCAACGGATGGCTTAGATCTACTTGATTGTAGATGAACGGTCCCAATAGCTCCAAGGTGTGATCGTCTCATTCAGCCATAGATTTGAGCCCAAGTGTGGTCTAATCTGATCGGATCCATAACCCTTTTGATGCCTACAAAATAATAAACAAATATTAGCATCAAATACCATGAAAATAGGCTAATTTGCAATGAAGTCCAAGATAAAATGAAATTATGAAATGTAGAGTAAATATGACTTTAAGCTATGAAAATATCATTAAAAATATGCATTATGAATCAAGATAATATAGTCAAAATCATGGTTATCATGAGGCACCCCTCCTTCTCTTTTATAATCCTTGGTCTTGGAAAATAAGGAAAGTTTTAATATAATTAAAACTTCCTTTATTTTCCATGCCAATGACTAAAAAGGAAAGTTTTAAAATAAAAAAATTAAAACATCCTTTTCTTCTTGTCATGGTCGGCCACCCCTCTTGTTCCAAACAAGGAAAGTTTTAAACATGAAATTAAAATTTCCTTATTTGTTTCCGGTAAAAAATTTTTATTAAAAAAAATTCTCTTTTAAATTCCTTGTTGGTTACAAAAGGAAAATTATATAAATTAAAAACTTTCTTTTAAAACATGTGGATGGTTACAAAAAATGAAAGTTTTATCAAAAATTAAAAGCTTCCTTTTAACTACAAATAAGGAAAGATATCAAATCTTTCTCTTAATTCTTTATAGAAAGCTATAAAAGGAAAGATTTATAATTTTAAAAACTCTGTTTTAAAACTATGGCTTCCACATAAGGAAAGATTTAAAATTTAAAAACTCCTTTTAATGTTAATGTGGCCGGCCACCCTTGCTTGGGCTCTAAGCTAGGGCCAGCCACAACTTGGCTCCCTTCTTGGTTTGGTTTGGCCGACCCTAACTTGGGCTCCAAGCTAGGCTTGGCCAGCCACCAAGAGGTGGGTAAGAAGTTGGGTTTTTGGTTGATATAATACTTTATAAATAAGAGGCTACAATAGGGACCGAGAGGAGGAATTGGTTTTGGTCTCCCGATGAGCTTGAGCTTCCCATGTTCGCCCCGAACACCCAACTCAAGTTCATCAATAATATCTCATTCCACTAAAGAGTTATTATTGCACTACCGCACCAATCTCATATTACTATATGGGCTCCTTCTTATCATGAGTGCGTGAATATCCCTGTATTTAAGATATTGAATGCTCACTAATTAAATGAGTTACTGACAACTCACTTAATTAATATCTTGCTCCAAGAGTAGTACCACTCAAATTTATTGTCATGTCGGACTAAATCCACCTACAGGGTTTACACGACAATCCTTATAAGCTCCTCAAGGGGACATCATCAACCTAGATTACTAGGACACAGTTTCATTCTATAATCAACAACACACCATATAAATAATATCATTTCTCAACTTATCAGGCCTATTGATTTAACGAACTAAATCACACCCTTTAATAAATTAAAGAAATAAATATTAAGTATATGTGCTTATTATTATATCATGATTAAGAGTACGTACTTCCATAATAATAGAGGTTTAGTTCTTTTATGTAGTCAGTATAAAAAAAAAAGTACCTCAAATGGTCCTGCTCAATACACTCATAGTATACTAGTGTAATTTTATAGTCAAGATAAACTAGTACCAAATTACACTACAACCATTCCAATGGTTTGTCCCATTCCATCTTAGTTGTGAGCTACTATCTATAATTTATATGGAACTGGTAACATGATCTTCTATGTGTCTCCTCACACCATGTTATCTATAATATAATTTAAATGGACAAGTACACTTAACATTAATGTAGATATTTGACCGATGTGATTCTTATTTCAAAATAATTGTTTATACAAAAAGCTAGACTTTTAGTATACACTCTAACAGAAGCAACCAGAGGGATTCGTTGCGAAGGGCAAAGAGCATCTTGTATGTAAGCTCAATCGGTCTATTTATGGACTGAAGAAAGCTTCGAGATCTTGGAACATCCGGTTTAATGAAGTGATCTAGTCTTATGATTCATTCAATGTCCGGATGAGTCTTGTGTATACAAGAAGAGTGATGGAAATGTAGAGGTATTTCTTGTACTATACGTAGATGATATTTTGCTCATTGGCAACAATGTCAAAGTGTTGTCAGACGTAAGGGTATGGTTGTCCAAACAGTTTAATATGAAGGACTTGAGATAATGTGTACATATTCTTGGGATCAAAGTAATAAGGGATCGCAAGAAAAGAATGTTGTGCTTATCCCAAGCTTCATACATCGATACTATCCTAGCTCGTTTTAGCATGCAAAACTCCAAGAAAGGTTTTCTACCTTTTCGGCATGGAGTACCTTTATCTAAAGAGATGTGTCCTAAAACATCAAAGGAGATAGAGGACATGAAGGTAGTTCCTTATGCTTCTGCTGTAGGAAGCCTAATGTATGCAATGTTATGTATAAGATCGGATATCTATTTTACCATGGGCATGGTTAGCAGATATTAAAGTAATCCAGGACGGGGACATTGGACTGCCATAAAACATATATTAAAGTACCTAAGAAGGACTAGAGATTATATGCTGGTTTACCATGCAGATGATTTGCTCCCTGTGGGTTACACGAATTCAGACTTCCAATCAGATAGGGACAATAGTAAGTCAACCTCAAGGTATGTGTTTACTTTGGATGGTGGAGGCATTACATGGAGGAATGTTAAGCAGAAATATGTTTCGGATTCTACCATGGAAGCTGAGTATGTGGTAGCCTCTGAGGCAGCCAAAGAAGCTATATGGATCAAAAACTTCTTTATGGACTTAGATGTGATTCCTAGTTTGCCCAAAGTTATCACAATTTATTGTGACAACAGTGGTGCAGTTTCAAACTTGAAGTAACCACGAGCTCATAAGGTAAGTAAACACATTGAGCGCAAGTACCACCTGATACAAGACATCGTAAAGCGAGAAGAAGTTGTTGTCGCCAAGATTGCATCAGAAGATAACCTGGCAGATCCTTTCACTAAGGCTCTTCCGGCGAGAGCTTTTAATGGGCATGTTGAGGGGATGTGAATAAGATGTATGGCAACATATATGGCAGCATAGTCTTTTAATATAAGTGGGAGATTGTTAGGATGTATACTAAAAGCCTAACTTTTTATATGAACATTTTTTGTATGAACATTTATTTTGTAATAAAAATCACATTGGTCAAATGTCTGCATTTAGTTAAATATAGTTATCTATTTAATTTATATTGAAGATAACATGGTGTGTGGTGTCACACAGAAGATCATGTTATCAGTTCCTTATAAATTATAAATAGAAGCTCACAACCAAGATGGATTGGGGCAAACCATTGGAATGGTTGTAGTATAATTTTGTACTAGTTTATCTTGACTATAAAATTACACTAGTACACTATGTGTGTATTGAGCAGAACCATTTGAGGTTGTTCCTTTTATAATGACTGTATAAAAAACATAACCGTTGTTATTATGGATGTGCGTACTCTAAATCCCGATATAATAACAAGCACATACACTTCATATTTATTTCTTTAATTTATCAATGGGTGAGATTTATTCGTTAAATCAATAGGCCCAATAAGTTTGGAAATAATATTATTTATATGGTGCGTTGTTGATTATAGAAGAAAACTGTGTCCTAGTTACCTAGGTTGTTGATGTCCCCTTGAGGAGCTCATAAGAATTGTCATGTAAATGCTGCAGGTGGATTAGTCCGACATAGCAATGAAGTTGAGTGGTACTACTCTTGGAGCTAGATATTAATTAAGTGAGTTGTCAGTAACTCATTTAATTAATAGACATTTGATATCTTAAACATAGGGAGACTAATGCACTCATGATAAGAAGGAGCCTATAATGTAATATGAGATTGGTGTGATAGTTCAATAATGACTCTTTATTGGTATGAGTTATTATTGATGAACTTGAGTTGGATGTTCGGGTCAAACACAGGAAGCTCAAGTCCATTAGGAGGCCAAAACCAATTCCTCCACTAGGTCCCTATTGTAGCCTTTTATTAAAAGCCTTTTTATCCACCCAAAGCCCAGCTTCTTATCCAAGCTAGGGGCCGGCCACATCCTTGCTTAGTGCCCAAGCAAGGGGCCGGCCAAGCCCATCTTGGTGTCCAAGATGTGGCCGGCCAAGCCTTGCTTGGTGACCAAGCAAGGGGCCGACCACTAAAGAAATAAAAGTGAGATTTTAATTTTTGTTAAAATCTTTTCTTTTATAGCAATCTATAAAGAATTAAAAGAGTGATTTTAATTTTAAAATCTTTCATTTTTTTGAAGTCATCCACATGGTTTTAAAAAAGAGTTTTAAATTTTAAAATCTTTTCCTTTTTGTTGTCATCTATATTGGTTTTAAAAGAGAAATTTTAATTTTGATAAAACTTTCCTTTTTTATAATCATGATTTAAAAGATAAGTTTAATTTTAAACTTTCCTTTTGTAGCCATCACAATAGGAAATTTAAAAGAGAGAAATTTTAATTATTATTAAAATTTCCTTTTTTGCCATGATTGGAATTAAAAGGAAGTTTTAATTATGTTTAAAACTTTCCTTTTTAGCATTCACCAAGGATTATAAAAGAGAGGTAGATGGTACATTATGGTACAACACAACCTAAAGTTCCCTCTTCAATTTTCTTTGGTGGCCTGCCCTTCTCTCTTTCCCTTCTCCCTTTGTTTTCTTCTCTTATGCTATGTTTACTCTAGAGTGTGGATAAGGAAAGGAAAGGAATCAACGATAGAAAGTTATCTTTGGAAGAAAGAAAAAGAAAGGGTGAAGAAATCTTTTCCTTTGCACACTTGTTTATCTTGATAGAGGAAGGTGAATATTTATGATGTAATTTTGTAAATAAAAAAGGGTGTATACGTCATTTTTTTGGTACATAGTGTAATTTTGTGAGTTAAAAAGGCTACATGCATCATTTTTTTGTATATGGTGTAATTTTGTGAATGCAAAAGGGGTACATGCATAATTTTTTTTCCATCCGTTGCTTTCCGCCCGATTTTGAGGTGATCGATTTTGGCTCCAAAATTATCCGCTGATGGATTGCGTTACTTTTCCTTCAAAAAAATTTAATGAAGTAAACGATGAAAACTTTTCCACCGTGGAAACTTTTCCTTAATTTTGCTTTCCACTCTCCCAAGTAAACAGAGCCTTAAGGTCAGCGACACATCAAGCTCCATCTTCTTGTGGCCGGTTTGCTTGGAGGGGAAGAAGAAGAGAAGGAAGTTTTCTATTTTGGCATTCCTTGGGTGGCAGAAACTTGTAGGCAAAGAAGAAGGTTCGGGTGGATTTCATCTTGGTAGATCGTCGTCCACATGACGTCCAAGAGGAGGAGAGGAAAACAACCAAAGATCAAGAGGTCTTTAAATTCAAAGAAAAGTATAACTAATTATTTGTTTCCGCTGCATAATTAGTTTGTGCTCTTTGTATGGATCCTGAAATACCAACACAAGAGGCTATCGATTTTGTGTTTCTAAACCTAAGGTTACTGAAAGAAGTTTAAATATTCAATTTTTTTGAAAGGCTTTGTCTAGGAAGTGGTGGATGATCTCATACCCAAGAAGGTCGAGTGCCTCGCCATGTTTAACCTAGAAGCCAATCTTTGAAATAGATATTTAATCAACTTCTGTAATATGGTTTAACTTCTGAAAAACACATGGGTTGAACTTGGAGTAAAAATGTTAAATTCCTTTTCCAATCCATGTTTAACTTCTGAAGAACAACTTGGATTAATAATATTAAGTTTCGTTTGTAATCCAAGTTTAACTTCTGTAGAGCACATGGGCTGCTAGGAAAAGTTCTGTTCTTATTCAAATTTTTGTACAGGGGAAATAGAACGGAATTCCGAGTAGCACCCAACATGGTTATCATTTATTGAGTGGATAAGTCTTTGGTTATGGTTGTACACTAGTCGTCCTTATGACATGGGACAACACTGAGACTCTATATGGTGGGGCTGCACTTTGACTCATTTACCAACTCTATTAGGATCATTAGGTGGTGAGATTGGGTGTAATAACGAAATATATATGAGTCAATGTATTGTAGTCGGAGATTCACCACACATCCACAGGTGTGGATATCCTATGTAATATATTATTTTATAGTGTATGAAGTCTCTGATTAGAGCTGTAAGATGTACTTTAGGAAAGGAGTTTCCTAGTTACACATGCGATATCACTATATATCACATGGTTGTTGAATCAATATACAATCCTCGATGTACCAATAGTTGTAGATGTTGGTTGCTACTCGGAAAACCCAATGGCTCCACTGTACAAAAATTTTGTACGTGATCTGAACCTTTCCTAGCTACCATGTGTTCTTTTAAGTTAAACTTGTATCTCCTGCGGAACTTAACACGTTTGATTCCAAGTTTAACTCATATGTTCCTTTAGGTTTAGATTTGGATCTCCTGCGGAACTTAACACGTTTGATCCAAATCACCTAGGTTATAAATTCAATTAAATATTAATTTTCAAAATTGGCTTCCAGTACTGCATGGCGAGGCATTTGGCCTTCTTGGATATGGGAGCAACCACCACCGACTAGACAAAGCCTTTTAATTTCCTCATATAACTCTAGGTTAACCAAAAGGAACAATCAAATCATAAGGAAAAAAGAAAAAGAACACAACATCGAAATTAAATTTGAAAAACAAGAATCGAATGCCTCTTGTATTTGGTATTTATACAAAGAAAAATTAACTAGTATGATGCGGAAATTAAATATTAGTTGTACCTCTTCCTTGTATGCTAAAAACCTCGAGATCTTCTGCCGTATCCCTCGCCTCCTCTTGGACGTTGTGTGGGCGACGATCCTCCAAGACGAACACCACCCGGAGAGCTTCTCCTCCTTCTCTAGAATTCGGCCACCATCACCACAAAGGAGCAAAAGAGAGCAAAGGGAAGAGAGGGAGAGGGGTCAGCCACTTGATGATCTCCAACAACACAATATCAATTGTTATGTTTTTCAAGGCCTCCCCTTCCCCCCTTTTTATATTAGTTTCCCAACGGAAAATTATGGAAAGAGTTCTATAAAAAATTAGACTCATTCCTATTTCCTTTTAATTTTTTTCTTTTCCTTTCCTTTTAATTAATCAATCCTAGATTGATTTATTAATTAAACAACTATTTGTTGATGTTTAATTATTTGACCGGCCCCTTGCTTGGGCACCAAGCAAGGTGGCCGACCACTTATTAAAAGGGAAAGAAAGAAATTTTTTTTTATAAAATTATAAAAGAAGAAAACTTCTAATAAAATTTTACAAACTCTTTTTTTTTTCTAATGTGGATATTAAAAGGAAAGTTTTAAAATTTAAAACCAAGTTTTAAAATTTAAAACATCTCTAATAATATTTCTTTTTAAAAGAAAGTTTTATAAATTTTACACCTCTCTTTTAAAACCTTGTGGCCTAATTTAAATTAGGAAAATTTTATAAATTTTTAAAATCTCTCTTTTTACAAATTGTAAATATCTGAGAAAATTTAAAAATTCAAAAACAACCTTCCTAATTTAAATATTGTGGCCGGCCCCCTTGCCCAAGGCAAGGGCCGGCCACTTCTAGAGAATATGTGGTCGGCCATTGCTTGGTCACCAAGCAATGAACCGGCCCCTTCTTGGACACCAAGATAGGCTTTTCTTTAGATGGACTTGAGGCTTTATTGAGGCTACAATAGGGACCTAGAGGAGAAATTGGTTTTGACCTTCCGATGAGCTTGAGTATCCCGTGCTCACCCCGAACACACAACTCAAGTTCATCGATAATAACTCATTCCACTAGAGAGTTATTACCGCACTACCGCACCAATCCCAAATTACATTATGGGCTCCTTCTTATCATGAGTGTGTTAGTCTCCCTATGTTTAAGATTACGAATGTCCACTAATTAAGTGAGTTACTGACAACTCATTTAATTAATATCTAGCTCTAAGAGTAGTACCACTCAACTTTATTATCATGTTGGACAAGGCCCACCTGTAGGGTTTAACATGACAATCCTTATGAGCTCCTCTTGGGGACATTCTCAACCTAGATAACTAGGACACAGATTCCTTCTATAATCAACAACACATACTATAAGTAATATCATTTCCCAACTTATCGGGCATATTGATTTATCGAGCTAAACCTCACCCTTTGATAAGTCAAAGAAATAAATATTAAATATACATGCTTGTTATTATATTAGGATTAAGAGCACACACTTCCATAATAACTAAGGTCTAGTTCTTTACTAAGTCAGTACAAAAAGAACTTACCTAAATGATCCTACTCAATACACTTCAAGTGTATCAGTGTAATTTATTAGTCAAGATAAACTAATACTTAATTACACTACGTCTATTTTGATGGTTTGTTCCTTTCCATCTTAGTCGTGAGCAACTGTTTATAATTTATAGAGAACCGATAACATGATCTTCTAAGTGTAACTCCACACTCTATGTTATCTACTATATAAATTAATTGAACAATTACATTTAACAAATAAATGTAAACATTTGACCAATGTGATTATTTATTTCAAAATAAATGTGTACAAAAGCTAAACTTTTAAGTATATACTCCAACAGTAGATTCGATTGGGATATATGAGATCAAGGAACTAGACTATACGTTAACCATAATCGACTGGTTCTTGTAAACACTATTTAGTGATACCTAGGGAATCATGGGATGGTGCTACTAGACGCTTTTACCATGATTCATTGGGTGTTAATCAGAATTAGTTTTGACGTCTTATAATTAAGGAGTTAATCATAAGATGGGGTTATGAAGGGTATGCTCGAATAAAGGACAAGTATAGTACTGAATCACAAAGAGTTGTGAACTCACGACTAGCTATATTCCTAAACCATTGAGGGTCACACAAGTATTGGTTTCCCTATTTCCCATTGAGAAAGTTAAAATTCAAATAATTGAATTTGGTGAATAAAATTTGATGTGATCAAACAATGTATTGATAAATAAAGTTTGATATGATCAAATGTTAGAGTGATTTCCAGTCAATAGAAACAAGGAGAATGGAAGAGTTTCACACCATGTATATAAATTGAATTTATATTATTGTAATAGCAAGCAAGTGTGTTTGCTGCATCAATGATATTGGATTAATGATATGATTACAATGAACTCGTATTATTAGATTCTAGAAAAGTTCTAAAACTCAATAGACTAAGATGGAAGAGACAATGGACTTTTAAAGCTTAAGCCCAAAAGGAAATACAATTACAATTAAATTGCATCATTCAAAAAACAAAAAAGGAAAAATGGGATTTTTGTTCAACATGAAAATGAAAAAAAAATGTTTTTATTTTTCCCTCCACCAAGTTTTCCATTCTCCCACTCATTCTCTCCACTCCTCCACTTATGCCACTAACCTCACGTTTTTATTTTTCCTTGCTCTTTGAAAATAAGGAAGAGAATTCTCTTCTTCTTGGCTGGAAAAATTCGGCAGCAACATTTTGAGTGCTTGCTGAATTTCGTCGAATTCGGACAGTAGAGTTCTGTCAGCCACATCATTTCTTTTTTTGAGAATTTTGGTAGTCACCTTTTAAAGAAAGAAGATAGAGTTTTTCTCCCTCTCTTCCATCAAAAAGTCCTATTTCCTTGTTATTACTTATCCTCTCCGAGAAGCATTGTTGCCGCCCATCTTCTTGTAGGATTTCAAAAGGCCTAACCCTTTCTTGAGGGCCATTAAACAATCTCTTATAGGATTTCAAAAGGCCTAACCCCTTCTTGAGGGCTATTAGACAATCTCTTATAAAGGGGTAATTGGTTAGCCCCTTCCTAATCTTCGACGAAGACGTTTCGACAGTCTCGACAAAAAATGACACTTGATCTCTAGTGTGATCAAGTGTTGGAAAGAGGACTCCGATCGTGGACCGGATTAGACGAAGGAAGTACGAGCTTGTTGTTGGTCGCTACTCGGAATTCCGTTCTGCTTCCCCTGTACAAAAATTTATACAAGCACAGAACTTTCCTAACAACCTATGTGTTCCTCATGAGTTAAACTTAAATTGGAAACGGAACTTAACATTCTTACTGTAACGACCACCCTTCTTATTACTACTACTACACTCTAAGGATGACCGTTACTTGACTACTAACTCTACTTAACCGGTATGATTAAAAATCACATGGAAACCCTACCGAAAATTTTTGGCAGAGTCTCCCTTGTACCGGTGACTATAAACCAAGATACAAACATAGTATACATCAGCCACAGGTGGCTGGAACATTTATCAAACACCCACGCAGTTAAATAAGTATCAAACACACAAATATCTACTTACTAAACTGAACTCATCCTACATGCAATCTAAACAGAGTAATCTCAATGACATGAACTTAAAATATAACTCAAATGTTTACAATAACTAAAATGCGGAAACTAAAATTAAAACTTCTTTCCTAGTCCCAAGGCTTCTATAGTCCTGGCATCACACATCCTTCGAACACCTCCTTGTCGCCTTCCTTTCTATATCTTTTCCTTTCCTGCATCTGCAGTAAGAGGAAATGCAATCTATAAGCAAAATGCTTAGTAAGTGCTATCTAACTCACAAAAACTCGATATGCATGTGAATATACTGAAAACTAAAACGGAATGCTCAACAGAAAAACTACTCATGCTCATCTACTAGTAAATAAACAAACATACTGAAGTGTTAAACATGTAAAACTACTCATGCTCTTCTAAGAACAGTAAGTTAATCTAACTAACATGCTAGCATAAAAGGAAACTAAACCTGCTGATTTTAAGACAAAGTGAAACTTAATTCATTTGTTCTAAACTTATTCTTTTATACCTTTATACTTATGTGAAACTCATTTTGTTTGTTCAAAAACTTATACTTATAATACTTCAAAATAATAATCAACTTCTTCTTGGGCCCGACAACTGTACTTGCTATGCGCGCATCCCAAACTAGATCCGAGATAGCTGGTCCCGAATCTAGTAGGGTTTACTAGGTTATCTAAACCTAGGGACCGACTATGGGAGCCCAGCCCAAGGACTACTGAGAGTCCTGCATACTAGGTTATCTAAACCTAGGGACGACTATGGGAGCCCAACCCAAGGACAACTGAGAGTCCAGTACAGTGCCACTGATAAAAGTAAAATACTTGTTATCTTTTAATAGTTCTAATATATAATGCCTTGGCATTTTAATAAGCACATTGTGTGCCAAAATCCCTAAAGTCTTGACTTTGGAATCTACTTAAGGCCTTGGCCTCTTTCTTTCTTTTCTTTATCTGTCTTATACTTGTTAATACTTCTAAAAGAATTTAATAGAACTCTTATTTTTCCACTAGGATACATGGCTGTTCATGCTTGTTAAAAGTAGCCAATGAAAACTAGAAAATCTGTATATCATACAAGCTTAAACTACATCTAAAACTTGTTGGAATTAAAACTTTAAATCTTGCTACAACAGAGATAAAAGAAAGAGAGCAAAGAATGCATGCTACTCAATAATCTCTAGTTATTTCAAAACCGTACAGTGTAATCCGAAAGCAAAGAAAACAAAGCACACTAACTACTCTTAAACTTCTAGCCGTTCTAATGCTGTACAGAAAATCCAAAGCAATGAAAACATTATAATTCAATACTACTCATACTATTCTAGTAGTAAGGAAACTACACATGCTTAACTAATAACAAATAGGGAAAGTCTAACAACATGCTAGAATAAAGAGAGATTATAACCTGCTGAACTGGAAATAAGAAACTTGAAAACTGAAGCTATAAAAACTAATCACCAACTAAAAGCTAGGGTTCGGATGGAAGCAAGCCTAAGCACAATCTGATGACTAGGACTCGGATCATAGCAATTGAAACAACCAAGATACAAACTGAAATCTGGCTTGCTAAACTACAAACTGAAAATTTAGCACAGCTGAAAATTTAAAAGAACAATCGAATCCCCTTTAGGGATGCTACAACAGGACATTGAGGAACAATCAAATCTTTCTTTAAGCTTGCTACAATAGAACTAAAAAGGAGCATTCAAATCTGAAACTACTAGCAGGTTTCGTAAAGCACATTCCGAAAGCAAAGAAGGATACTAAAGCCCTAGGAACCATCTTGTACAACCTGTTCCGGAATCAAACAGGAAACTAAAACCTAAATTCAAATCTGTCGTTCATGCTTCAAATTCAAGAATGAAAAGATACGAAATTATGAAACTCTACCTGAACAGAGCATGTTCATCAAGGTCACCACAGAAAAATCTAACTTAAAAGCTGCAGTACCAATTTCGAAGCTTGAAGGGATCAACTCACTTGCTTAAACTTAACTAATCTTTTTCTTTCTTCCTTTAACCTCACGGCAGCAAACAAAACCCCAAAAACTTCATGCTAAAACTCGATCAAACAGGGAAACACCAAAACGAAATCGGAACTACTCTTAGCACAGGTGAGTAGCAACTTACCTCGGTTTCTTGGACTTACAACCGAAGGGGAGAGATCTAGGGTTTGCGGTGAAGCTTGAGTTTCCCGGCCGCTTCCTCGTGCCTACGGGCCCTCCTGCCGAGGTGGTCTCGAAGATCCACCGGAAGGGAACCTTCGTCGGCCACCGGAGTTGAGCCCTAGCTCCGTCGGCTTCGTCTTCCTCGAGCCGAAACACCGTCGCGCGCAGAAGGGAGGAGGAGAGGGGAAAGGTTAGGTCACGGGAGAGGAAAATAATCTCTTCTTATAACTTAGGTATTTTCTAATTCAGTTATGGCTTAAGACCAATTCCTTATAAATTTGTTTACGAAATACTTGCTTGGTCTTTTGGCTAGCTCGTTTCGCTTAAGACTTGGACAGGGTTGGGGCTTTGCGGGTTCGAACCTCAGCCGAAACCCCTTTTTTTTCTTCTAATTATTTTTCTGTTACCAACTATTCTTTAAATACTATTTGTTCCATATATGATTAACAAAACGTTTTCAGACCAGTTGGTTGGCTAAGCCCAGATTCGGGTCCGGGGTCTTGGGTTCAAAACCCGGCTTCAACAAATTTTTATATATATTTTTTAAACTTCTTCCTCGTGGTAAAAATACCAAATGAACTCCAAAAATTGCATAAAAATACTCTAAAAATTTCTAAAAATCTCTAGAATATTTCTATAGCATTTCTAAATATTTTTAAGAACGTTTAAAACTTCTAATGGGGAAAATTGGGTCGTTACACTTACTTCAAGTCCAACTCATGTGTTCTTCAGTAGTTAAAACTTAGATTGCAAATGATATTTAACATTATTAATGCAAGTTCATCTTATGTTACAGAAGTTTATTAAATATTTTTTTCCAAGATTGGCTTCTAGGTTAAACATGACGAGGCACTTGGTCTTCTTGGGTATGGGATCATCCACCACTTCCTAGACAAAACCTTTTAAAGAAATTGGATATTTAAACTTCTTACAATAACCTTATGTTTAACTATAAAAGACTTCAATCGAAGCACAAGATCAAAACACTAAATCGAAACACAAAAAATGAAACACAAAATTGCTTGCCTCTTGTGTTGGTATTTCAGGATCCATACAAAGAACACAAACGAATTAATTTGAAGCAGAAACAATTAATTAGTTATACCTTTCTTTGTAAACAAAGACCTCTTGATCTTCTGCTGTATTCCTCTCCTCCTCTTGGACATCGTGTGGGTGACGATCTACCAAGCTGAAATCCACCCGAACCACTTCTTCTTCTCCAAGAAAATCCGGCCACCAAAGGATGCAAAAATAGGAAACTTTCTTCTCTTCTTCTTCTCCTCCAAGTAGCCGGCAACCAAGGAGATGAAACTTCTTAAATGTGCTGCCCGCCTTGAGAGAAAGAAAACAAGGAGAAAGAAGAGAAGCAAGGGCCGGCCACCAAGGAAAAGAGAGGAGGAGCTAAGGTTGTCTATCTTTCAAAGGCACCATCTACCTCTCTTTTATAATCCTTGGTGAATGAAAAAAATGAAAGTTTTTTAAACAAAATTAAAAAACTTTCTTTTAATTTCTATATGGCCGACCATAGCTTAATCAAAAGAGGAAATTTTAACAACAATTAAAATCTTTTTTTTTAAAAAAAAAATCTATTATCCATGGCTACAAAAGGAAAGTTTTAAAAATAATCTCTCTTTTTAAAACATTGTAGATGACTACAAAAAAGGAAAGATTAAAATTAAAACTTCTCTTTTTAAATCATGGTTACAAAAAAGAAAAGTTTTATCAAAATTAAAATCTCTTTCTTAAACATTATAGACAACTACAAAAAAAAGAAAGATTTTAATAAAATTAAAATATCTCTTTTAATCCTTTGTAGATAGCTATAAAAGGAAAGATTTTAAAATTTAAAACTATGTGGATGTCTATAAAAGGAAAGATTTTAACAAATAAAATCTCTCTTTTTAACTCCATGTGGATGACTATAAAAGGAAAATTTTTAACACAAAATTAAAAACTCCTTTTATTCTTTGTGGTGGTCGGCCCCTTGCTTGGGCACCAAGCAAGGCTTGGCCAGCCACCTCTTGGGCTCCAAGCTAATGCTTGGCCGGCCCCCTTGCACCAAGCAAGAATGTGTCCGACCCATTACTTGGGTAAAAAGTGGACTTTGTGGATATAAGGCTTTATAGAGGCTACAATAGGGACCGAGAGGAGGAATTGGTTTTGGTCTCCTGATGAGCTTGAGCTTCCTGTCTTCGCCTCGAACACCCAACTCAAGTTCATCAATAATAACTTATACCACTAAAGAGTTATTATTGAACTACTGCACCAATCTCATATTACATTATGTGCTCCTTCTTATTATTAGTGCATTAATCTCCCTGTATTTAAGATATCAAATATCCATTAATCAAATGAGTTACTGACAGTCAATTAACATCTAGCTCCAAGAGTAGTACCACCCAACTTCATTATCATGGTAGACTAGGTCCACCTGCAGGGTTTACATGACAATTCTGATGAGCTCCTCAGGAGGACATTATCAACCTAGATTACTAGGATACAGTTTCCTTCTATAATCAACAACACACCATATAAATAATATTATTTCCCAACTTATCGGGCCTATTGATCCAACTGAATAAATCTCACTCATTGATAAATTAAAGAAATAAATTCTAAGTATATGTGCTTGTTATTATATCGGGATTAAGAGCACACACTTCCATGATAATAGAGGTCCTGTTATTTTATGCAATCAGTATAAAAAGAACAACCTCAAATGGTCCTGCTCAATACACTCATAGTGTACTAGTGTAATTTTATAGTCAAGATAAACTAATACTAAATTACACTACAACCATTCCAATGGTTTGTCCCAATCCATCTTGGTTGTGAGCTACTATTTATAATTTATAAGGAACTGATAACATGATCGTCTGTGTGACACCACACACCATGTTATCTACAATATAAATTAAATGGACAACTACATTTAACATAAATGCAGACATTTGACCAATGTGATTCTTATTTCAAAATAAATGTTCATACAAAAAACTAGGCTTTTAGTATACATCCTAATACTTATGACAATCAATGAAGAGTTATTTCGCTACAACCAGAATAATTGAAGTCATTCCCAAACACAGGCTGTTTGGAAGGTATGTTTATGCTTGTACATTGATTCATATATAGTTTTATTTAGGTTTCGCTTAAATGATCTAATATGTTTATTTTAGATAGTTTTGCATGTCTAAATAAAATAATTTAATTATATTATATGAATCAATCGCATGATAGTTTATCTTTGTTATACTTTTAAGATCTTACTTATATGATTAGATTGTGATATATGCTTAGATAAAGATCATGCTTATGTTTGTTTTAAAACCCTACGAACACTCCTTTGATTTAATTGTTAAATCACAAATATAATATTAAATTTCCGCTGTGTATACGAGTGCAGAAACATGATATCTGAATTTTGAATTTGGTTCCAACACATAACAGTCATGGCAATTCAAAGGCTCCAACAAGAAACATGACCAAGCCATGTGGAAAAGCATGATCATGCCCCAAAATGGCCATGGCAAAATAAATAGCAAGAAAGATGGGCATGTCGTGTGGAAAAACACAACGTGATGACTTGATACAATCAAATTTCAAAGGCCATAACTTTTGATTCGAGATGAACAATGGGGCATTCAACCTATCAAATTGAAACTCATTCAGAGATCTACAAGGTAAAACCAAAAACATTCTAGACTTAGGACAAAAAATATCATTTAAAACCTTTTCAAAAAATCTTATATAATTAAAAACTTTAGAAGGAAAGACTCAAGCTCTCATGTGAAGGGGAATACCACATCATTCAGAAGGGGATGCCTTTTTATAGACCCACACATTCCTTGACATCATTATTGAGCTCGTACAACAAGAGGAAGGACAAAACTATGGATAAGGGTAAGGATTCTAACATTATTTTTCGGGATGCTAATCATAGGGTTTGTAATGATATTCTTGCTATGACGAAAATTGTCAAATATCTGATGATATGGGTTATGATGAGTGAGCCTTTCAAGGTGAAGTTGAAGTTAAAGTCGAGAGAATGAGTTGATGCATGAACTTAATCAAGCATGAGTTTCCTTACATAGGATAGGACGGGAAAAGTTGGTAGGGCCTAGAGATGTTTAGACTTAGTTAGGTCATAATATATGACCGAACAAAAGTCGACTGAGAGAGATATTCTCTGTGTGTGTTCAACCGTGCAATGTAGACCGGGCGAGCATAAAAGCACTTAACATCATATAGGGTTCTTAACATATGATCAATCGAGTGAAGGCCGACCAAGAGAGATACTCTCTATGTGTTCTCGACCGGGAAATGTAGACCGTGCTAGCGTAAAAGCACTTAACATCCTACAGGGTTCTTAACATATGATCGACTGAGCAAAGGTCAACCGAGCGAGATACTCTCTATGTGTGCTCGACCGGGCAATGTAGACCAGGTGAGCGTAAAAGAACTTAACATCATACAGAGCTCTTAACATATGATCGATCGAGCGAAGGTTGATTGACCGAAGGTCGACCGAGCGAGATACTCTCTGTGTGTGCTATACCAGGTAATGTAGACCGGGCGAGAGTAAAAGCACTTAACATTAGGTAGATTTCTTAATATATGATCGACTAAGCGAAGGTTGACTGAGCGAGATACTCTCTGTGTACGCTCGATCAGGCAATGTTGACCTAGCAAGCGTAAAAGCACTTGGCATCACACAGGTACTCTTGATGCATGAACGGTCGAGATATATTCTTAATGCATCACTGGTCGAGATATATTCAACATAAGGTATTCTTAGTGCATGACCGACCATGATATATTCTTAATGCATCACTGACAGATATATTCAACATAAGGAATTCTTAATGCATGACCGGCCGAGGTATATTCTTAACGCATGACCGGCCGAGATATATTCTTAATGCATCACCGACCGAGATATATTCAACATGAGGTATTCTTAAAACATGATCGGTCGAGATATATTCTTAGTGCATCACCGGCCAAGATATATTCTTAATGTATGATTGGCCGAGATATATTCAACATAAGGTATTCTTAATACAAGACCGGTTGAGATATATTCAACAGAAGAAGAAGGGGACATTCTCACGATATGACGGGCTTAATTATCAGCTGGTATATATCTAGGCTTAATGATCGGCTGGTATATATCAAAACAAACAAGTAGTTGATAACCTTATGACAGCTTGGCAAACCTGTTCTCTCGAAGTTTCTTCATTCATTAAATGGTTACATCCATATACTCTTCTGCATATGTCATCATATCAAGGATGCAACTTATAAACGACAAAGAGGGTATATTTGGGTTTAAAAAAAGATTCCTCAAAGGATTATTGCATGAAATGCAAGTTGTACTTTGCTCATTTTCTAACAAACTCTCTAACAAACCGGGGACTACCTCATGATCACAGAGGTTATGTAAGGTGATATAAAAAGAGGAATCCTCTCCGCTGGCAAGGTACGTAAACACAATTACTTGCATCTTTCCACTACTGTTCTTCTTCATCTTCTATCTTCAAACAAGGAACTGACTTGAGCGTTAGAGAGTCTAGCCAGGGATTCCCACCCCATTCTCAGGTCACTAACGCTTTGTTGAATCGTTAGAGTGTGTGCAGGGTCATCAAGGAGTTTCTTCAGATCTTGAGAAGCTTTCCATTCCTCAATAGCCTAAGCCAGCACACCATCTCATCGCCTTCAGACAAGATTATATTTGGCGGAATCTATGGGATTGCCTGAATCTGAAGCTTTACGATGGAAGAGGCTGGAAACCTTAATACCGTAACCTTAACACAAGATCTGGAGATACTCATCAATGCCAAAGTGCAAAAATTACTTCAACAACAACAACAAGCTAATATGGGAGGTGTAACGACCAGCCTTCTCCCTACTATACTACTCTCTAATGATGACCGTTACTTAATTACTAACTCTACTTAACCAGTATGATCGAAACCACGAGGAGTCTCTACCGAAAAATTTTGGCAACATCTCCCCTGTACCGGGGACCATAAACTGAGATACATACATAGTATACGTTATCCACAGGCGGCTGGAACATATATCAAACAACCACACAGTTAAATAAGTGTCAAACTCATCTCAGCATACAATCTAAAACAAAATAATCTCCAATGACAAGAAATGTAAGATACAATCTCAAATATTTATTAATCACTAAAATGTGGAAACTTAAAAATGCCCAAGCATCTCCCATAGTCCTGGCATCACACACCATCCGCACCTCCTTGTCGCCTTCCTTTATCTGTAGTAAGAGGAAATGCAATCTATAAGCAAAATGCTTAGTAAGCGCTATCTAACTCACAAAAATCTCGATATGCATGTACATGTATCTATAACATGAACTAACTGAATGCTTACTGAAGACTACTCATGTTCATCCAATAGTAAAGGAATAAAACAGGCTGAAATGCTAAACATGTAAAGCTACTCATGCTCTTCTAATAGCAAAGAACAGTAAGCTAATCTAAATAACATGCTAGCATAAAAGAAAACTAAACTTTCTTATTTAAAACAAAATGAAACTTATTTCATTTGTTCTAAACTTATTCTTTTATTCCACTTGTTTAAAACTTATCCTTTAATACTTTTATACTTATGTGAAACTTATTTTACTTGTTCAAAAACTTATACTTATAATACTTCAAAATAATAATCAACTTTCTTCTTGGGCACGACAACTGTTGCTACGCGCGCATCCCTAACTAGACCCGAGATAGCTGGTCCCGAATCTAGTAGGGTTTACTAGGTTATCTAAACCTAGGGATGACTATGGGAGGCCAACCCAAGGACAACTGAGAGTCCAGCATACTAGGTTATCTAAACCTAGGGACGACTATGGGAGCCCAACCCAAGGACAACTGAGAGTCCAGTACAGTGCCACTGATAAAAGTAAAATACTTGTTATCTTTTAATACTTCTTAATATATAATGCCTCGGCATTTTCTTTAGCACCTTGTGTGCCAAAATCCCTAAAGTCTTGACTTTCGAATCTACTTAAGGCCTTGGCCTTTTTCTTTCTTTTCTTTATCTTTCTTATACTTGTTAATACTTCTAAAAGAATGCTTCTTTAAAAAAAAACTAAAAAGAATACTTGTTAATACTTCTTTATCTTTTCTTTAAGAAAATTATAACTTTGAAATGCTTAAGCAAATTCTAACTTTGAAATGCTTAAACTAAAAATCTGCCTACTATGCTAATAAAATTCTGCATATTAAGCTTAACAAAAATCTGTTCTAAGATTAGAGTTCTGCATGCAACACTTATCAAAATATGCAAACAATACTTATATAAATCTGCATACCATACAAGCTTAAACTAAATCTAAAACTTGTTGGAATTAAAACCTATACTGCATGCTTCGAATTAAGAGAACTAAACTAGCTGACTCTAAACTTATGTGAAGCTTGCTGGAATAAATGGTAGCAAGGAAACATATCTAAACCTCATGTTAGAATAGAGAAATTTAAATCTGTATCCTAGAATGAGTGTAACAAGAAAACATATCTAAACCTCATGCTAGAATAAAGAACCTCAAATCCATATACTTGAATGGAAGTAGCATATCTAAACCTCATGCTCAGATTTAACATAAGCAAATTGTCTAAACCTCATGCTCAGATTTAACATAAGCAAATTCTGGAATTGAAACTACACTACTCAAACAATGGCTCAAGACTACAATCCGAACATTTCCAGATATCCATGCTATCTCAAACCACGAACCAAGATTTGCAAGGCTATACAACCAATTTAAGCTTACAGGAAAACTAAAACAATACCTATACAAAACTTATTCACAGCTAAGCTTTTATAAGGTAATCATAATCTTTTAACCATGCTTCAACAGAATTGCAAAGGTAACAACAAAATCTTGAGGCTATTCTAAAAGAAATCCCTAACAAATCACAATTCTTTACCACAAAATCCGGAAGCCAAAAGACAAACCACAGCATGCTACCGGAAACCAAAACCAAGGCATCTATTCTTCATGCTCAATGCTACGGTAAGGAAAAAGTCCCAAAGTATAACCATACTTCATGCTACACAAAGCTATTCAAACCAAAGTGCTACACATAATTCTCAAACTAAAACCTGTTCATACCCAAATCTGATAAATTCTGATTTAAGTTTCCATGGAAGCAAACTTCAGAAACCCACCGAACAAAGCATAAGAACATGTTACTGCTGCTATCACAAATTGATACATGATACACTAGAACAAACTAAGTAGACAGGAATCTGCACATTCTAAAACATTTCCAACAAAACAAGCATAAGGAAAGGATGCTTCTATTAAACTAAAAATCTATTGAAACTAAAATCCTTGCAAACATGTTCACAACATAAAGCAACAGAATTCATCAGGCATGCTTCAAACAACCCGAAACCACAGTCCAATTCCCTGTTTAGTGCCACGGTAGAAACCAATAGGAGCAAAACACTCCACTTACTTAATCCTTTTTATGTTCTTCCCTTGGAAACTCACAGCAGCGAACCCTAAACCAACTATCTTCACAGAAAAATTCGAAAACAAAAGGAATAGGAATCCAGAACTATCCTACTGCAGGTGAGTAGCGACTTACCTTTGTTTCCTTGACTTACAGCCGAAGGAGAAACCTTCTAGTGCTTCTAGGGTTCGGATAACTTGAAATCTCCGGCCCTTTTTCGTGCCAACAGCTCCTTGACGAGGAATCGTGATGGCGTGGAGAAAATCCCTCGGAAAACCTTGGTCGGCCGCCGGAAAACAAAGCCCTAGCTCGGCTTCGTTTTCGCCCGAGCAGAAACGCCGTCGTCGCACGCGAGGAAGGAGAAGGGAAAAGCTAGGTCACGTAAAAATAATCAAGCTCTAAGTTCTCCTCTTATAACTCAATATTCTGTTAACTTCTTTAAATAAATTTGCTACCCTTTTCTAAATAAAACCGACCGTGTGAACACTTGGTCAGCCGCGCATGGGTTAAGGCTTGGCTCGTGGGTTCAAATCTCGGCTGCAACCCTTTTTCCTTCTTATTATTTCCTGTTATTAACTTCTACTACATAAATACATTTCATTCTTCTTTAAATCAGCAACGACTGCTTGCACACTTGGTCAGCCGGACTCGCTTAAAGCTTGGTTCGGCCGGAGGTCTCGAGTTTGAATTTCGGCTTGGACATTTTTTTGTCGAAACTTCTTTCGTTTAGTAAAAATACCAAACGACCTCCAAAACTTGCATAAAAATACTCTAAAAATTTCTAAAAATCTCTAGAATATTTCTAAAGTATTTCTAAATATTTTTAACCACTATTAGAACTCCAAATGAGGAAATTTTGGTCGTTACAATTCCCCATACCTTATAAAAAGTTCATCCTCGAACTTAGAATAATTCCGGATATTTCTGTCTCATACTGTCCTCACGCTCCTAAGTAACTTCCTCGTGCTTCTGGTTCTAAATGACTTTCACTAATGGTACTCTTTGTTCCTTAGTCTCTTAACTTCTCGGTCCTCTATCATTCATATTGCATCGTACCCATTAGTGGTCCTTGGAAGGCCTGTTATAAAGTCGCTGGAGACCATAGGTGCATTAGTCACACCAAATGGCATGACTACAAATTCGTAGTGTCCATATCTGGTCCTGGAAGCTGTTCTGGGGGTATCACTTCCTTTCACTTCCAAATGATGGTACCCAAAGCGCAGGTCTGTTTTAGAGAACACTATTGCCCCCTTAACTGATACACTATTGCCCCCTTTAACTGATCAAATAGATCATCTATTCTGGGAAGAGGGTACTTGTCCTTAACTGTTACTTTGCTCTGTGCTCAAAAACTTTTATCTCACTTTAGCACTTATAAACAAATATTTCTAAGGGTTTCTCTATGCTACAATTAATAAGGAAAACATACTAATAAAAGAATTGAAATACTTTCTTACTTGAAGACGGCAAGGTTGGTGCTGATGTGTGATGCTGGAGAATGGAACTGCTCTGATACCAATTGTAACGACCACCCTTCTCCCTACTATACTACTCTCTAAGGATTACCGTTACTTAACTATTAACTATACTTAACCGGTATGATCGAAACCACGAGGAGTCTCTACCAAAAAATTTCGGCAGCATCTCCCTTGTACCGATGACTATAAACTGAGATACATACATAGTATACGTCAGCCGCAGGCGGCTGGAACATATATCAAACAACCACACAGTTAAATAAGTGTCAAACTCATCTCAGCATATAATCTAAAACAAAATAATCTCTAATGACAAGAAATGTAAGATACAATCTCAAATATTTATTAATCACTAAAATGCGGAAACCTAAAAATGCCCAAGCATCTCCCATAGTCCTGGCATCACACACCATCCGCACCTCCTTGTCGCCTTCCTTTATCTGCAGCTAGAGGAAATGTAATCTATAAGCAAAATGCTTAGTAAGCGCTATCTAACTTACAAAAATCTCGATATGCATGTACATGTATCTATAACATGAACTAACTGAATGCTTACTGAAGACTACTCATGTTCATCCAATAGTAAAGGAATAAAACAGGCTGAAATGCTAAACATGTAAAGCTACTCATGCTCTTCTAATAGCAAAGAACAGTAAGCTAATCTAAATAACATGCTAACATAAAAGAAAACTAAACTTGCTGATTTAAAACAAAATGAAACTTATTTCATTTGTTCTAAACTTATTCTTTTATTCCACTTGTTTAAAACTTATCCTTTAATACTTTTATACTTATGTGAAACTTATTTTACTTGTTCAAAAACTTATACTTATAATACTTCTAAATAATAATCAACTTTCTTCTTGGGCCCGGCAACTGTACTTTCTATGTGCATATCCCTAACTAGACCCGAGATAGCTGGTCCCGAATCTAGTAGGGTTTACTAGGTTATCTAAACCTAGGGACGACTATGGGAGGCCAACCCAAGGACAACTTAGAGTCCAGCATACTAGGTTATCTAAACCTAGGGATGACTATGGGAGCCCAACCCAAGGACAACTGAGAGTCCAGTACAGTGCCACTGATAAAAGTAAAATACTTGTTATCTTTTAATACTTCTTAATATATAATGCCTCGGCATTTTCTTTATCACCTTGTGCGTCAAAATCCCTAAAGTCTTGACTTTAGGATCTACTTAAGGCCTTGGCCTTTTTCTTTCTTTTCATTATCTTTCTTATACTTGTTAATACTTCTAAAAGAATGCTTCTTTAAAAAGAAACTGAAAAGTTTAAGCAAATTCTAACTTTGAAATGCTTAAACCAAAAATCTGCCTACTATGCTAATAAAATTCTGCATATTAAGCTTAACAAAAATCTGTTCTAAGATTGGAGTTCTGCATGCAACACTTATCAAAATCTGCAAGCAATACTTATATAAATCTGCATACCATACTGTTGGAGTGTATACTGAAAGCCTAAGCTTTTGTAAATATTTATTTTGAATAAAGAATCACATTTGGTCAAATTGTCTACATTTAGTTGTAGTTGTTCAATTAATTTATATTGTAGATAACATAGTATGTGGTGCCACATACAGAAGATGATGTTATCAAAACCTTAAAAATTATAAACAGTAGCTCATGACCAAAATGAAAAGGAACAAACCATTGGAAGGTCATAGTGTAATTAGGAATTAGTTTATCTTGACTATATAATTACACTAGTACACTTAGAGTGTATCTCTAGGACCATTAGAGGTCGTTTCTTTTATACTGACTTTATAAAGAAACAAATACCTCAGTTATTATGGAAGTGTGTACTCTTAATACTAATATAATAACAAGCATATATATTTGATATTTATTTCTTTAATTTATCAATGGGTGAGATTTAGTTCGATGAATCAATAAGCTCGATAAGTTGGGAAATGATATCACTTATAGAGTGTGTTGTTGATTATAGAAGGAAACTGTGTCCTAGTAATCTAGGTTGATAATGTCCCCAAGATGAGCTCATAAAAATTGTCATGTTAAACCCTGCAGGTGGACTTAGTCCGACATGACGATAAGGTTGAGTGGTACTATTCTTGGATGAAGATATTAATTAAATGGGTTGTCAGTAACTCACTTAATTAGTGGACATTTGACATCTTAAACACAGGGAAACTAACACACTCATAATAAGAAGGAGCCCAAAAAATGTAATTTGGGATTGGTGCGGTAGTTCAATAATAGTTCTCTAGTGGAATGAATTATTATTGATAAAATTAAGTTGTGTGTTTGGGGCGAACACAGGATGCTTAATTTTATCGGGAGACCAAAACCAATTGCTCCTCTCGGTCCCTATCGTAGCCTCTTATTTATAAAGTACTATACCCACCTATACCCACCTTCTATACCCACCTAAAGGGGGCCAACCAAGCTAGCTTGGGAATCAAGCTAGGGCCGGCCTAAGCATGGTTTATGGGTGGCCGACCCTAGCTTGAACCCAAGCTAGAAGGGGCCGGCCTTAATGAAATTAAAAAGAATTTTAATTTTAATTTTTATTATGTGGAAGATATAATTTATTAAAGAGAATTAAAATTAAAATATCTCTCTTAAAAGGATCTACAAAAGATTAAAGAAAGAGATTAGATCTCTTTTCTTATTTGTAGATTGGAAAGATATTTTATTTTCTCTTTGAAAATTATTCACATGTTGAAAAATTAAAACTATAGAAATTTCTTTTTATCAACCATGAAGGGATTTTTGAAGAGAAATTTTATTTTTAAAATTTTCGGAAACAAATTAGGAAGTTTTAATTTGTTGATTGAAACTTGTCTAATTTGTCTCTCTATGATGTGGCCGTCCATTATAAGTTTAATTGGGAAATTTTATTTTATTTTTCTCAATTAATTCATGTCAAGTAAAATTAAGAAAATTTTATTGTAATTAAATTTCCTAATTTACCAAGGCTAAGGAATATAAAAGAGGGGGTTGGGGTGCCTTCATTAGGTACAACCTCTATTATTTTTCTCCCTCTCTTATTCCTTGGTGTGGCCGGCCATCCTCTTCCTCTCTTCCTCTTTGTGGTGGCCGAAACCTCTCTCTTGGCTTGGAGCTCTTGTTATGGCCGGATACTACTTGGAGAAGAAGAAGAAGAAGGAGAGAAAGCTTGCATCCCATGGAGCTTGGTTGGTGATTTTCTTCATCCTTGGTAAAACTCTTGTTTTGGCCGAACCTAGCTAGGAGGAGAAGAAGGTGCTTTGGTGGTTTCTCATCTCGGAAGATCGTTGCCCACACAACGTCCGAGGTTAGAAGAGGAATACGGTAGAAGATCAAGAGGTCTTTCTAAAAGTTATAACTAGTAATTTTTTCTTTCCGCATCATACTAGTTATTTTTGGAAATAATACCAAATACAAGAGGCTTACGATTCTAGTATTTCGAATTTATTTTGATGTAGTGTTCTTATGTTTATTTCTTTTCCTTGTGATTTGATTGTTCCTTTCGGTTAACCTAAAGTTATTTTAGGAAATTAAATATTAGCTTTCCATAAAAGGTTTTGTCTAGTCGGTGGTGGTTGCTCCCATATCCAAGAAGGTCATGTGCCTCGCCACGTCAGTACTGGGAACCAATTATGAAAATTAATATTTAATGGAATTAATAACTTAGGTGATTTGGATTGAACGTGTTAAGTTCCGCGGGAGATCCAAATCAAAACCTAAAAGAACAAATAGATTAAGTTTTGGATCAAACGTGTTAAATTCCGCAGGCGATCCAAAATTTAATTTAAAAGAACACATGGTAGCTAGGAAAAGGTTCAGACCTTTGTACAAAATTTTTGTACAGTGGAACCTCTAGGTTTTCCGAGTAGCAACCAACAATTGGTATCAGAGCTAGGGTTTTGCCTCTGTGTATTTTGGTATTAGTTTAATTATGCACATGACATATATAATTTAGGCAGGTTAATAGTAGGATGTGCTAACTTTGTGGATGCAGGATCCAACTATTATGGCTTATAGTTTTCTTTATGTGTGTGATTGGACCCTTGGACATGTCAAGGGCAATTATATGTGTGTGCATGATTGTATTATAAAATACAGCAGGAGCTGTATTTAGTTTTTATTAGGATTTTGTTTTTAATCTAGTTACATGTACATTCCTTTTATGGAATATAGGATCGATGGATGTAAATTTTTATTTTATGTTTGATCTAGTTTACATGTACATTCCTTCGAGAAATATAGGATCGAAAAATATAAAATTCTATTTATGTCGCGGATCGAATCTTGCAAGGCGTGGAACCTTTTGAGGACTAGAGGCGCAGCGGAACAAGGAGCAAGATGGATGCGACATCTAGACCCAGTGGCGGTGGCCAAATATGGCAGCAGCTTGGGATGACAACACACGGAGGATAACCATAGATAAAAGCCATAATAGTTGAAAATTAGATTTTCTATTTATTGCTTTTATATTGTGCTGTGTCTGTATGTTAGTATACAGTTTTAGTAGGCTAGCATAGTTAAAATTCCTCATTTATAAATAACTAAGTGGGAGAGGGATTTTAAATAAATTCCACGGTCTCCATTACTAGTTTGTAAGTGATGCAAACAAGTTTGCGCATTGGCTCTGAGTGCCTTCCTCCATATCGGATGAGCTTGTTTGTGGATCACTAGAACAAACTTCCATTTTGGATGACTATAGGAAGTTAATTAAGAGTATGTGTTCTTCCCCATCGGAAGGGGCACAATCTTATTAATGGACTTAGTGTCAAGTAATGGTATACACTTAGGCACGTTTAATAGTATCCTCCCCATCGGAGTCACTACTATTATTCGTGTGACCAAAGGATACCAACTATTAATTTTATTTGTCAAAAAGTTAGGTTGACAAGATAATAAAATTAATGGGTGGAAACCCTCCTTTTTACAAATGTTGAATTTGTATACGTCCACACTATCGTGGCATACAAAATTCACGGTGTTTCGAGGTGTTGGTTAATTTAAAATAGTATTGTTTGAGGAATCAATATTATTCTAAATTTAGAGTTCTGACCAAAAGTTATTTGTGATTCTTAGGATGACTTTCAACCCACTGTCCATCATACTACAACAGAATAGACTTACTGGTCCTAATTACATAGATTCAAAAAGGAACCTGGACATTGTTCTTACTGCTGAAAGCTATAAGTTTGTACTGACTGAACCTTGTCCTGATGCACCCACTGGTGAATCTACCCAAGAGGAGATTGAATATCATAAGAGATGGGTAAAGGCAGATGAGATGGCGCGGTGTTACATTTTGGCTTCAATGTCAAAATGTATTGCAACATCAGCATCAAGATTTACCAACAGCTTATGATATTATGAACAATCTCAAGGAACTCTTTGGTCATCAGGATCGGGCTTCTAGACAAGAAGCCATGAGAAAGATAATGACAGCCACCATGCAAGAGGGTACTCCTGTGAGGGATCATATCCTAAAGATGATGTCGTATCTGAATGAGATACAGATCCTTGGAGGAGAAATTGATGGGGAAACCTAGATCGATATGATCCTCCAAACACTACCTAGAAGTTTTGAGCAATTCCGCCTGAATTACAATATGAACAAAAGGGTATATTCATTGGCGGAACTACTGACAGAACTTCAGGCAGCAGAAGGTTTGTTCCATCATAATTCTCATATTCACTATGCTGAAAATGGTTCTACTTCTAAACCGAAAGGAAAGAAGAAACAAGTTAGCTCAGCAAAGAAAGTGAATAAATCTCAGAGTAGGACCTAAAGCTGGAATGAAGAAGCCGAAGGGCAAGTGCTTCATCTGCAAGCAGTCAGGGCATTGGAAGGCGGACTGTCCTCGTAGGAATCAGAACAACAAAGGTATATCTCATGCTCTAGTTGTTGAAACATGTTTAGCGGTGTTATCTACCAGCACCCGGTGTGTAGATACGGGAGCCACTGATCATGTCTGCAATTCCTTGCAGGGGTTCCAGGAAACCCGACGACTATCTGAAGGAGAGATTACCGTCTACATGGGCAATGCTACTAAGGTGGCGGCTGTTGCAGTGGGAGACGTCTACTTATCTTTTAATAGAAATAAAAATTTGGTTTTAAGAAATTGTCTTTATGTACCCAGTTTTAGAAAGAATTTAATTTCAGTTTCTAAACTATTTTTGGATGGATATTCAGTTTCTTTTAGTAATGATGTAATTATTAAGAGAAATAAAGTGATTATCTGTTCTGGTACATTAGTTGACAATTTGTATACTTTAAATCCAAATTCTCCCACAAAGCAAAATAAGGAAATTTATAACTCATATTCTAACTCAAATAAGAGAAAAGAACCTTCGGAAATGAACCAAGCATATCTTTGGCATCTAAGGCTTGGTCATATTAACTTAAGTAGGATTCAGAGGCTTATGGCCGATGGACTTTTGGGTTCATTAGAGTTGGAAAATTTTCCAACTTGTGAATCTTGCTTGGAAGGTAAAATGACCAAGAGGCCTTTTAAGGCCAAGGGGTATAGAGCCAAAGAAGTGTTAGAATTGGTTCACTCTGATTTGTGTAGGGATGACAATTCCACCCGAACACGATGGAGGATCCGACATCCGACCCGAATGGAGGAGGGTATGGAGGGACTATCAATACCCGATACCCGACCCGAATACCCGATTAAATAATATATATACATATATTAAAGAAAATTTTCTTTTTCTAAAATCAACTTACTATTTTTTGTTGATATTAGTAGGCCTATATAGATGTTTAATCTATTTTTTTAATTATATATATATATTTTAATAGGATGTTAATTTTAATATGTTTTTGTTGAATGATAATAGCTCGATAAAAAGAAGAAAAATTATACGTATAGAATATATCCGGTCCTTTAATGGGTATGGGTATACCCATTGGATATCCTGTACCCGATGGGTATGGGTACAGAGGATATAGAATCCGACCCGAACCCGACCCATTGCCATCCCTATGTCTGTCCAGGCAAGAGGAGGTTTTGAATATTTTATCTCTTTCATAGATGATTATTCAAGATACGGATATATTTACCTAATGCGCCGCAAGTCCGAGTGCTTTGATAAGTTCAAAGAGTACAAGGCTGATGTGGAGAAACGACTAGGTAAAAATATCAAGACACTACGGTCTGATCGTGGTGGCGAATACCTCTTAGGAGAGTTTAGGAATTACTTATAAGAGGCCGGGATTCAATCCCAACTGTCTGCACCTGGTACACCCCAACAGAATGGTGTGGCAGAACGAAGGAATAGAACTCATATGGAGATGGTTAGATCGATGATGAGTTATTCGGAATTACCAAATTCATTTTGGGGATACGCTCTGGAAACAGCAGTGTACATTCTGAACTTAGTACCTTCTAAATCAGTTTCTTCTACTCCCACAAAATTGTGGAATGGGCGAAAGCCCAGTCTAAGACATATTCGGATTTGGGGTAGTCCAGCACATGTGCTGAAACCAGATGCTGATAAGTTAGAATCTCGTACAGAAGTTCGTGTGTTTGTGGGGTATCCCAAAGGAACGAAAGGTGGTTTATTTTATAGTCCTAAAGACCAGAAGGTCATTGTTAGCACCAATGTCAAGTTTTTAGAAGAAGACTATATAATGGATCACAAGCCCAGTAGCAAAGTTGTTTTAGAAGAACTTAGAGAGGACACGTCTACTTCAGTACCAACAGTACAAGATGAAGTACCACAAGAGACTGCAACACGTGTCACACATGATACACAACCACAGACTGTGCCTCGTCGTAGTGGGAGGGTTGTAAGGCAGCCTGAAAGATTCATATTTTTGGGAGAGTCTTCGGACTTGATCCCGGGTAAACATTAACCTGATCCCCGAACATATGACGAAGCACTCCAAGATATAGATGCAGCACTTGGCAAAAGGCAATGAATTCTGAAATAGAGTCTATGTACTCTAATAAGGTCTGGGAGCTCGTAGAACCGCCTGATGGTGTAAAAGCCGTTGGATGCAAGTGGATCTACAAAAGGAAAAGAGGGACAGACGGGAAGGTAGAAACCTTCAAAGCTAGGCTTGTTGCGAAAGGGTACACTCAGAAAGAGGGAATCAATTATGAGGAGACCTTTTCACCGGTAGCCATGCTTAAGTCTATCCGGATACTCTTATCCATTGCTGCTCATATGGATTATGAGATTTGGCAAATGGATGTCAAGACAGCTTTCCTTAATGGAAGTCTTGAAGAGAACATCCATATGAAGCAACCAGAAGGGTTCATTGAAAAAGGCAAAGAGCATCTAGTGTGCAAGCTCAAATCGGTCCATTTATGGACTGAAGCAAGCTTCAAGATCTTGGAACATCCGGTTTAATGAAGTAATCCAGTCATATGGATTTATTCAAAGTCCGGATGAGTCTTGTGTATATAAGAAGTGTAACGGAAACGTGGTGGTATTTCTTGTACTATACGTAGATGATATTTTGTTAATTGGCAACAATGTCATGGTATTATCAGACGTAAGGGTATGGTTGTCCAAACAATTTGATATGAAGGACTTAGGAGAGTGTGCACACATTCTTGGGATCAAAGTAATAAGGGATCGCAAGAAAAGAATGTTGTGTCTGTCCCAAGCTTCATATATAAATACAATCCTTGCTCGTTTTAGCATGCAGGATTCCAAGAAAGGTTTCTTACCTTTTAGGCATGGAGTAACTCTATCTAAAGAGATGTCTCCGAAGACATCAAAGGAGATAGAGGACATGAAAGCAGTTCCTTATGCTTCGGCTGTAGGAAGCTTAATGTATGCAATGCTATGTACGAGACCTGATATCTGTTTTACCGTGGGCATGGTTAGCAGATATCAGAGTAACCCTGGACAAGGACATTGGACTGCGATAAAGCATATATTAAAGTACCTGAGAAGGACTAGAGATTATATGCTAATTTACCAAGCAGACGATTTTCTCCCTGTGGGTTACACGGATTCATATTTCCAATCAGATAGGGACAACAGTAAGTCTACATCAGGCTATGTGTTTACTTTAGGAGGTGGAGCCATTGCATGGAGGAGTGTTAAGCAGAAATGCGTTTCGGACTCAACCATGGAAGCTGAGTATGTAGCAGCCTCTGAGGCAGCTAAAGAAGCAGTATGGCTCAGGAACTTTCTAATGGACTTAGATGTGATTCCTGGTTTGCCCAAAATCATCACAATTTATTGTGATAATAGCGGTGCAGTTGCAAACTCGAAGGAACCACGAGCCCATAAGGCAAGTAAAGATATAGAGCGCAAGTACCACCTGATACGAGATATCGTGAAGCGAGGAGAAGTTGTCATCGCCAAGATTGCATCAGCAGATAACCTAGCAGATCCTTTCAATAAGGCCCTTCCAGATAAAGCTTTCGATCGACATGTGGAGGGAATGGGAATCAGATGTATGGCAGAAGATATGGCAGGTTAGTCGTTAGTATAAGTGGGAGATTGTTGGAGTGTATACTGAAAGCCTAAGCTTTTGTAAACATTTATTTTGAATAAAGAATCACATTTGGTCAAATTATCTACATTTAGTTGTAGTTGTTCAATTAATTTATATTGTAGATAACATAGTATGTAGTGCCACATACAGAAGTTGATGTTATCAAAACCTTAAAAATTATAAACAGTAGCTCATGACCAAAATGGAAAGGAACAAACCATTGGAAGGTCATAGTGTAATTAGGAATTAGTTTATCTTGACTATATAATTACACTAGTACACTTAGAGTGTATTGAGTAGGACCATTAGAGGTCGTTTCTTTTATACTGACTTTATAAAAAAACAAATACCTCAGTTATTATGGAAGTGTGTGCTCTTAATCCTAATATAATAACAAGCATATATATTTGATATTTATTTCTTTAATTTATCAATGGGTGAGATTTAGTTCGATGAATCAATAAACCCGATAAGTTGGGAAATGATATCACTTATAGAGTGTGTTGTTGATTATAGAAGGAAACTGTGTCCTAGTAATCTAGGTTGATAATGTCCCCAAGATGAGCTCATAAAGATTGTCATGTTAAACCTTGCAGGTGGACTTAGTCCGACATGACGATAAGGTTGAGTGGTACTATTCTTGGATGAAGATATTAATTAAATGAGTTGTCAGTAACTCACTTAATTAGTGGACATTTGATATCTTAAACACAGGGAGACTAACACACTCATAATAAGAAGGAACCCAAAAAATGTAATTTGGGATTGGTGCGGTAGTTCAATAATAGTTCTCTAGTGGAATGAATTATTATTGATAAAATTAAGTTGTGTGTTCGGGGCGAACACGGGATGCTTAATTTTATCGGGAGACCAAAACCAATTCCTCCTCTCGGTCCCTATCGTAGCCTCTTATTTATAGAGTACTATACCCACCTATACCCACCTTCTATACCCACCTAAAGGGGGTCAGCCAAGCTAGCTTGGGAATCAAGCTAGGGCCGGCCTAAGCATGGTTTATGGGTGGTCGGCCCTAGCTTGAACCCAAGCTAGAAGGGGCCGGCCTTAATGAAATTAAAAAGAATTTTAATTTTAATTTTTATTATGTGGAAGATATAATTTATTAAAGAGAATTAAAATTAAAATATCTCTCTTAAAAGGATCTACAAAAGATTAAAGAAAGAGATTAGATCTCTTTCCTTATTTGTAGATTGGAAAGATATTTTATTTTCTCTTTGAAAATTATTCACATGTTGAAAAATTAAAACTATAGAAATTTCTTTTTATCAACCATGAAGGGATTTTTGAAGAGAAATTTTATTTTTAAAATTTTCGGAAACAAATTAGGAAGTTTTAATTTGTTGATTGAAACTTGTCTAATTTATCTCTCTATGATATGGCCGGCCATTATAAGTTTAATTGGGATATTTTATTTTATTTTTCTCAATTAATTCATGTCAAGGAAAATTAAGGAAATTTTATTGTAATTAAATTTCCTAAATTACCAAGGCTAAGGAATATAAAAGAGGGGGTTGGGGTGCCTTCATTAGGTACAACCTCTATTATTTTTCTCCCTCTCTTATTCCTTGGTGTGGCCGGCCATCCTCTTCCTCTCTTCCTCTTTGTGGTGGTCGAAACCTCTCTCTTGGCTTGGAGCTCTTGTGGTGGCCGGATACTACTTGGAGAAGAAGAAGAAGGAGGAGAGAAAGCTTGTATCCCTTGGAGCTTGGTTGGTGATTTTCTTCATCCTTGGTAAAGCTCTTGTTTTGGCCGAACCTAGCTAGGAGGAGAAGAAGGTGCTTTGGTGGTTTCTCATCTCGGAAGATCGTTGCCCACACAATGTCCGAGGTTAGAAGAGGAATACGGTAGAAGATCAAGAGGTCTTTCTAAAAGGTATAACTAGTAATTTTTTCTTTCCGCATCATACTAGTTATTTTTGGAAATAATACCAAATACAAGAGGCTTACGATTCTAGTATTTCGAATTTATTTTTGATGTAGTGTTCTTATGTTTATTTCTTTTCCTTGTGATTTGATTGTTCCTTTCGGTTAACCTAAAGTTATTTTAGGAAATTAAATATTAGCTTTCCATAAAAGGTTTTTTCTAGTCGGTGGTGGTTGCTCCCATATCCAAGAAGGTCATGTGCCTCGCCACGTCAGTACTGGGAACCAATTATGGAAATTAATATTTAATGGAATTAATAACTTAGGTGATTTGGATTGAACTTGTTTAGTTCCGCAGGAGATCCAAATCAAAACCTAAAAGAACAAATAGATTAAGTTTTGGATCAAACGTGTTAAGTTCCGCATGCGATCCAAAATTTAATTTAAAAGAACACATGGTAGATAGGAAAAGGTTCAGACCTTTGTACAAAATTTTTGTACAGTGGAACCTCTAGGTTTTCCGAGTAGCAACCAACACATACAAGCTTAAACTAAATCTAAAACTTGTTGGAAATAAAACCTATACTGCATGCTTCGAATTAAGAGAACTAAACTAGCTGACTCTAAATTTATGTGAAGCTTGCAGGAATAAATGGTAGCAAGGAAACATATCTAAACCTCATGTTAGAATAGAGAAATTCAAATCTGTATCCTAGAATGAGTGTAACAAGAAAACATATCTAAACCTCATGCTAGAATAAAGAACCTCAAATCCATATAGTTGAATAGAAGTAGCATATCTAAACCTCATGCTCAGATTTAACATAAGCAAATTGTCTAAACTTCATGCTCAGATTTAACATAAGCAAATTCTGGAATTGAAACTACACTACTCAAACAATGGCTCAAAACTACAATCCGAACAATTCCAGATATCCATGCTATCTCAAACCATGAACCAAGATTTGCAAGGCTATACAACCAATTTAAGCTTACTGGAAAACTAAAACAATACCTATATAAAAGTTATTCACAGATAAGGTAATCATAATCTTTTAACCATGCTTCAACAGAATTGCAAAGGTAACAACAAAATCTTGGGGCTATTCTAAAAGAAATCCCTAACAAATCATAATTCTTTACCACAAAATCCGGAAGCCAAAAGACAAACCACAGCATGCTACCGGAAACCAAAACCAAGGCATCTATTCTTCATGCTCAATGCTACGGTAAGGAAAAAGTCCCAAAGCATAACCATACTTCATGATACACAAAGCTATTCAAACCAAAGTGCTACACATAATTCTCAAACTAAAACCTGTTCATACCCAAATCTGATAAATTCTGATTTAAGTTTCCATGGCAGCAAACTTCAGAAACCAACCGAACAAAGCATAAGAACATGTTACTGCTGCTATCACAAATTGATACAAGATACACTAGAACAAACTAAGTAGATAGAAATCTGCACATTCTAAAACATTTCCAACAAAACAAGCATAAGGAAAGGATGCTTCTATTAAACTAAAAATCTGTTGAAACTAAAATCCTTGCAAACATGTTCACAACATAAAGCAACAGAATTCATCAGGCATGCTTCAAACAACCCGAAACCACAGTCCAATTCCCTGTTCAGTGCCACGGTAGAAACCAATAGGAGCAAAACACTCCACTTACTTAATCCTTTTCATGCTCTTCCCTTGGAAACTCACAGCAGCGAACCCTAAACCAACCATCTTCACAGAAAAATTCGAAAACAAAAGGAATAGGAATCTGGAACTATCCTACTGCAAGTGAGTAGCGACTTACCTTTGTTTCCTTGACTTACAGCCTAAGGAGAAGCCTTCTAGTGCTTCTAGGGTTCGGATAACTTGAAATCTCCGGCCCTTTTTCGTGCCAACAACTCCTTCTTGACGAGGAATCGTGATGGCGTGGATAAAATCCCTCGAAAAACCTTGGTCGGCCGCCGGAAAACAAAGCCCTAGCTCGTCTTCGTTTCCGCCCGAGCAGAAACGCCGCCATCGCACGCGAGGAAGGAGAAGGGAAAAGCTAGGTCACAGAAAAATAATCAAGCCCTAAGTTCTCCTCTTATAACTCAATATTTTGTTAACTTCTTTAAATAAATTTTCTACCCTTTTCTAAACAGAACCGGCCACATGAACACTTGGTCAGCCGCGCATGGGTTAAGGCTTGGCTCGTGGGTTCAAATCTTGGCTGCAACCCTTTTTCCTTCTTATTATTTCATGTTATTAACTTCTACTACATAAATACATTTCATTCTTCTTTTAATCATCAACGACTTCTTATACACTTGGTCAGCCGGACTCGCTTAAAGCTTGGTTCAGCCGGAGGTCTCGGGTTCGAATTTCGGCTTGGACATTTTTTTGTCGAAACTTCTTTCGTTTAGTAAAAATACCAAACGACCTCCAAAAATTGCATAAAAATACTCTAAAAATTTATAAAAAATTCTAAAATATTTCTAAAGTATTTATAAATATTTTTAACCACTATTAGAACTCCAAATGAGGAAATTCGTTACAGTAGGTATGCTACCACCACCCAATCCAGAAGTATCGACCAATGCTCTTCACAAGGAGAGGTTAGAGGAGGATCAGACTCGCTTACTCCTCGCGCCTCTCTCACCAATCGACATCCTAGAGTACTTTTTCACACACCCTTAGAATAGGGGGTCCAAGGTATAATTCCTCAAGAGTCTTCTGGAAAAGTGCTCGTACGAGATCGATACAAAGGCAAGGTTATAGCTAGCGATAGTTCTCCTAAATGGATTGCTACCCCGTTCTCTCAAAGGGTATTGGATGATCTATCACCCAAGCGATATCAAAAATTAAATATTGGAGAATATTCAAGAATGACTGACCTAGAAGATCATATCATCAAGTTTGAACGCACTGCCCTTCTTTAACAATTAACAGATGGTGTAAAATGTCGGATGTTCCTCACCACCTTCGGTGGAGCGAAGTAGCTCAATGATGGTTCAAAAAATTACTAGACAATTCCATTCGTCGATTCAAGGGCTTCCATAAGGTATTTCTTCACCACTTTTCTAGTAATCGACGATATCATAAAACTCCTTGGAGCCTCTTCTCACTCAAACAGGGGCTTAAGGAGTTCATTTGAGCCTACATTAAAAGGTTCAATCAGGTGGCTATGGATATTCCTATGGCTACCATAGAGATTCTGGTAAATGTTTTTTCTCAAGGGCTTAATGATAATGACTTTTTCAAAGATTTAGTTAGAAAACCTCCAACCAACTTTGATTTATTAATTGAAAGGTTAACTAAATTTATTAATGTGGAAGAATCTCAAACTGCTCGAAAGAAGGAGCTCATCGTACCTGTGCCTGCCCCCGAGCATCCTATAGCACCTGCTCCTCCACCTAAAGGGCCTCAGACAGGTCCTCAGCATTATCAGCCTGAACCAAGGCCTCAAGCCGTACAACATGTGGGAGTTCTTTGAGAAATCCTATAAAAATGATGCACGTATCATCAATCAACTACTCATAGTACGGAGGAATATTATGTGTTGCAAAATTAGTGAGAAGATAATCCTAGATATCGTCGGCGTTCCCCAGCCCCAAACTGCATACTGTATCAAAGACAGAATAGCCCGCTCAAGATTGAATATCGGGCAACTGAGCCACAATTGAGAACTTTACAAATCCCAATCGAGCAAGCCCAAGAGTTTGCTCGGCACAACCAGAACAATCATCAGTCTGATAAGAGGAGAATCGTAATAATGCCCCCCAAGGTAATATTCACATGATAGATAGAGGGCCTACTGATGGTGACTATAACCGAGTAAGAAAGTCACATGCTCGGCGTTTGGTCATCTATGAGGTTGGGTGTAGGATTGAACGACGACCAGGCCAGAGATAAGCTTCAGACCCAAAGATCTAGAGGGGTAGAAGTATCCCATGATGATGTATTGATAATTAAGGCTGTAATAGCCAATTATAATATCTCTCGTACTTTCATTGATACAGGTAGCTCTATCAACATCATTTTCAAATAGGTTTTTGATCAGTTGTAAATTAACCCAAACGAGGTGTAGCCTATGTCAATTCCTTTATACAGGTTAACGGGGAATGAAGTTCAACTACTGGGCCAAATCAAATTGGCTATATCTCTCATAGAAGAACCCTTGATGAGGACACGTGATCAGTTTTTATGGTTGTGAATGCACTCTCCGCATACAACATCATCTTGGGTCGACCGACCTTGAATAAATTCTAGGCAATCGTTTCAACTTTCTGTTAGAAGATAAAATTTCCCGTAGACGATCAAATGGGAGAAGTTAAAGGTGATCAACTGGTGACTCACAAGTGTTATGTGGAGATAATAAAATCAAAAGCTATTGCCACTCGAAAAATGCATAGGATAGAAGTCAATGTCATTCAAGAGAAGCCGCCCGTCCTAGTGTGTGAAGAGAAGGAGGAAGAATAAATTCAAGCTGGCTGACCGGAAGCAATTGTTGGTGCGGGAAGCATCCGACGATCGAACCCAAGTTTTGATAATGGCAAAAGATTCAAAGTTAAGTGGTGTTGTGATCTAACAGTGTGAATGAGCTTGCAGGAAAGTCCTAAGTGTACTTAGGCAAAAGTCTCAGCTGCGGTAGGCAGGTGGAAAACCTTAGGGGGTGGTAACCCTAGGTCATAGGCGGTGGTAACCCTATGTGGAAAGTCTTGGTGGGTCGAGGGCTTTAGGTAAAAGTCCTAGGGGGTGGTAACCCTAGGTGGAAAGTCCTGGTGTCGCGAACTAGGTGGAAGACTGGACGGGAGCGGGCATCCAGCAGAAAGTCCGGAAGCATCGAGCGCCGAGAAAAAGTCCAGTCGATCTGGAGGATTGTACTGGCAACAGGTAAATCTCCTGAGTGGAGTTGGTGAGGACGCGTTCCCTGCTAAGGGAACAGTGGGCGTCGGGTCGACCTAGGGTTTCCGGTCGGAAATTCGAAGTCAGACCCGGACAGTCCGAAGACTGTCAATATTTTATTTATGACTATTATGTGCTAACTTTTTTTTTGCAGGGTATATGTTTGGGACTAACACATTTTACAAGAACAAAGAAGCAACCTTAAGCCTCGGATGAACAGTGCCCGAGGCGCCTCCATGGAGCTTGGAGGCACCTCAGGTGCAAGGCTGAAGGGAGCTGTGCACTAGGCCTGGAGGTGCCTCAGACTGAGCTGGAGGCACCTTGGACCGCAGCTTGGAGGCGCCTTGGAGTGGCTTGGAGGCGCCTTCGAGTGGATGACGTGCGACCTGTTCTGTGCTGATCCATGCGGGCGACTTGGGAGGCTTAGAGGCACCTTGGATGGTGTTGGAGGCGCCTCCAACAGTGCATAAAAGGAGGTCTCGAGGCAGCACGCAATACAACAAGTTCTAAGTGCTTCTACTACAACGTGCTGCTCCAAAAATGCCCTGAAGTGCTGTTACAAGTCCCCGACGACCCGGAGCTCCGAGATTTTGACTCTATCGTCGATATAATTGGTTTTTTTTATTAGTGCACTTATTGTAATATATATTTGTACTCTCTTTTACGCGATATAGTTGTTGCCCACAGAAAGCGATCAACGATCGAGGGCCTTAGAGTAGGAGTCTCCCTAGGCTCCGAACCAAGTAAAACCTTGGTGTCGTTTGTGTGATTTCTTATTTCTTTTATTATTTCCGCTGAATTACTCGATACGTTTTTAATTCTGAAACGCGTGAAAAAGCCACGAGCACTATTCACCCCCCTCTAGCGCTTTCGATCCAACAATTGCTATCAGAGCGAAGTAACTTTGATTTGGTGCAACCACCAATCAATCAATTTTTTTCGTGGTGTTTTCAGTTTTTTCAGAGTCAATTGAAGTTAGTATAGTTGCTACATTCCAATTCTTTATCTATTCGAATCATTTTTGCTTGAAGTCGGTGCAACACCACTCGAGTTCATTTTTATTATTTTAATACCGCACTGCTAATCCAGGATCAAGTCCTGCGACGTTGTTTCTCTCGTCTTTTTCTGTGCTAGATCGAAATGGCTTTCCAATAAGGTTTTAGCACTGTTCGCCCCCTGCTATTCTCCAGAGACGATTTCAGATATTGGAAGGGTCGGATGGAGGCGTATCTCCAAACTCATTTTGAAGTCTGGATGATCGTCAAAAGCGGGCTCCAACTACCGACTGATGCCACTGGCAAGCTACTACCATACAAGGACTGGGAACCAACACTCATCAAAAAGGTAGAAGCCAACGCAAAGGCAACCTGCACCCTCCAATGCGGACTAACGAAGGAGGAGCTGAACCGCGTCGGCCCTTTTTCGAGCACCAAGGAATTATCGGAGAAGTTGATCGAGCTGCACCAAGGAGCCTCCGATACCAAGGTCAGTAAACAGGATTTATTATTCAATAAATTGTATAATATTAAGTTGAAAGAAGGCCAGATGGCTACCCAACTCCACGGCCGGATACAAGACCTACTCAATGGTCTACATGCAATCGGACAGAAGGTAGAGAACCGGGATATTTTGAGGTATGCCTTAAACGCTTTTCCAAGGAACACCTTGTGGGCATCCATGGTAGATGCTTACAAGGTTTCTAAGGACCTTTCTTCCATAAAATTAGATGAGTTATTTGCCGAGTTTGAATTACATGAACAGGTAAACTCACGTCCGGCCAAGAAAGGTTTGGCTTTGGTTGCAGGTACAGGTAGAGCGCGCGAGACTAAATCAAAGCACAGAACCGAACCAGAGTCAGAAGAAGAAGAACCAATTTCGGACGATGAAGACAACGAAATCACAACCGAGCTTATCAACCTGGTGAAGAAACTATACAGAAAAAAAAGAAAGGATTCAACAAAAAGGATGTCAAAAAAGTTCTCCAGTCCAAAGAAGTCCAACCAAGCTCAAAGATGAAAGTCGAGGTAACATGCTATGGATGCAATCAGAAGGGGCACATCAAGGTGAACTGACCGAACCAAAAGGATTCGAAGAAACCGAGAAGGAAGAAGGCTCTGAAGGTGACCTGGGATGAGTCATCCTCGGAAGAATCCGACGACAAAGAACTTGAACAGACGAGTTTTCTCGCATTGACAACCCGGGACTACACCAACGAATCCGGAAGCAAGAATGAATCGGAAGCCGAGTCCGAGAGAAGCCACGGATCTGTATCCATTTCCGAAGGGCCTGACCCCGCTGTAAGTATCCCGCGTTTACACAATTTAGTTAATTATTTATTACACAAATTAGCAAAATCTAGCATTAGGATCAAGTCACCTCTAAAAGAGGTAACAACCCTCAAAGAAGTGACTAACTTCGAATCCTTGCCTGACCCAGTTTAGAATGGAAACTCAACTCAAGTCCAAAAGCTTGAGGAAGAAAACTCCAGCCTAAAAACTCAGGTCAAGGATTTGAAGAAAATGTTGGAACGGTTTTCTTTGGGCTCCAAGAATTTTGACCTAATTCTTGGGACACAAAGAGCCGTTAACAACAAATCTGGATTAGGTTTTAAGACCAAAAAGAAATATCGATCCTATCTAACCTTAGTCAATAGATCAAATAGAAAGGTAGTTCAAGCATGGGTACCTAAGTCCAACTTGGTCAATCAAGTTGGACTTGGTCAATATTGGGTCCCCAAGGATCAAGTCAACTACCTTGATAGACCTTATCGAGGCTATGATCCAGGGGGAGCAAAAAGAAAAATTATCTTAATAAATAAATAAATTTAAAGGAATATAATTTAAAATTAAAACTATAATAAAATAAAAACAAGTTAAAAGGAAAATCAATAATGTAGGGGGAGGCTCTGGAATAGTTGGCACCTCCAAAACTAACCTACCCGGTAGGGTCATTAGAATTAATTAGAAAGGGAACAAGTTTAACTTGACCAATGGTACTGGTGAAATTTTGAATGATAGTATGTTAGGGAAGCTTAGTCTATGCATGTGTAGGAAGATATGGCTTCGACCTGGTGCATTTGGCTAAGTGGAACTAATCGAAGCTACCCTTTATGGACCCTAACCAGTTAGACCAAGGTTTTGTATTAATTTCAGTGGGTAGAACTATTTGGAAAACCTCCAAGGCATGGTTACTTTAATGATGGCCAAGTGACTCACCATAGCTCAGAATTTTATCCAAAGAATGTCTATCTGTTGAGCCCAAAACTAAACCTGAATCTAACACAAGTTAAACCAAACCCTATAATTGAATCTAATTCATCTCATAAAATTATAAAATTCCCTGATTTAAAATTTAGATCGGGTGAGATGACTAAGAATTAAAATTAAACAAAATTAAATTAAAATTAAAATTAAAATTAAATTAAAATTAAATTAAAATTAATTAAATTAAATTAAAATTAAAATTAAAATTAAATTAAAATTGAAATTAAATTATAATTAAGTTAAATTAAATTAAGTTAAAATTATTTTAAAAAATATTTTAAAAACTAATTTTAAAAATCTTTTAAAAAACTTATTTTAAAAATCTTTTAAAAACTTATTTTAAAAATCTTTTAAAAACTTATTTTACAAATCTTTTAAAAAAAACTTATTTTAAAAATATTTTTAAAAAAAATATTTTAAAAATCCTTTAAAAAAACCTATTTTAAAAATCTTTAAAAAACTTATTTAAAAATTATTTTAAAATTTTATTTTAAAAATCTTTTAAAAACTTATTTAAAAATTGTTTTAAAAATATTTTAAAAACTTATTTAAAAATTTTTTTAAAAACTTATTTAAAAACTTATTTTAAAAATCGTTTGAAAACTTATTTAAAAATTTATTTAAAAATTGTTTTAAAAACTTATTTAAAAATCTTTTAAAAAATTATTTAAAAATTGTTTTAAAAACTTATTTTAAAATCTCTTAAAAACTTATTTAAAAATCTTTTAAACTTATTTAAAATTATATTAAAATATTCACAAATTACCTTAACCAAGTTAACTAACTTAACCAAAACCTAATTAAATCTAATTAGATTAAATCAATAAATCATTTCACAATCACTCATTAGAGAGCTAACTTCAATCAAATTATCATTTCATCAAAATGATTCCAATTTAGATACCTTATGTGTAGGAATTGGATCAATGGATGTTGGATAGTAGATGCTCCAGACATATGATTGAAGATAGAATGAAGTTCACAAAGCTCAAGTTAAAGAATCTAGGCTCAGTTGTATTCGGCAACGACGGTAAACTTAAGGTAATCGAAAGAGGTAACATCGAACTCAATTCAAACTTTATTATTCGAAAAGTCTTATTAGTTGAAAACTTTAACTTTAATTTACTCAGCATCAGCCAATTATGTGATAATGGTTACTTAGTTAACTTTACCAAATCTGGGTGTACAATTAAAAATGCTTATAACCCTGAAATTGTACTTAAGGGCATTAGGAGAAATAATGTATACACAATTAACCTACCAACATCCTTAGCAGAGTATCTCCTGACACAACAAGAGGAAACTAAGTTGTGGCACAGGAGACTGGGTCACACTCATACCAGACTTATTTCAAAAATAAGTCAAAATGGTCTAGTTAAAGGTCTGCCCAAATTAAAATTTGTTAAAAATTCAATTTGTAATGCTTGTCAACAGGGTAAACAAACCAAATCAACCCACAAATTAACCAACTTAAATAGAACAACATCTATACTTGAGCTCCATCACCTAGACTTGTTTGATTCGCATGGAGCCAAGTCACTAAGCAAAAACAAATATTGCTTAGAAATAATCGATGACTACTCAAGATTTACTTAGGTAAAATTTATAAAAACTAAAAATGAAACTTTTGAAGTATTTAAAATCTTTTGTAAATTAATAGAAAATGAAAAAGATACTCAAATAAAAAGAATTAGAAGTGATCATGGGGGGAATTTGAAAATCATAACTTTACTGAATTTTATAAAATTAACGAGTATAAATATGAATATTCGTGCCCTAGGACCCCTCAATAAAATGGTCTAGTAGAACGTAAAAATAGAACCCTACAAGAAGCTGTTAGTCAGAGCCCTAGAGCCAATCATTTGATGATTATTGTATGGACTCATTATATCATATTCTTATATATATAAATAAAGACATTTGTTTTGGTTATTATACTTACTTGTATTGGTGCCAAATAACTAAGTATAATAGCGTCCTTGAGTAGAAGGCTCTTACCTATATCAATCGATTGGTTGAATCGATAGTGAGATGATATAGGGAACACTACTCTTAATCATTCCTAGTCGAGTATTAACATTCAGGGACAATGTTAATGCGACGAGATTAGCATGTAGGTCAACTCGATGACTTGATCTCACAAGTCATGGATATAGAGATATCAAGTTGACACATGGGTATGCATTGGAGAATGTATACTGAATGACCCGCCATGAGAAAGTATCATGGATCGTTATATGAGTGTCATATACTTTCTCATGTGGCTATTAGTATGACTATTAGTCCTTGGACCTGAAGTCACCATGGTTCCCTACATAAGGAGTTACATACTTTGGCTTTGTCAAACGTCACCCGTAACTGAGTGGACTATAAAGGCGATTACTGGGTATGTAACAAATTATGCGGAGGGATGTGAGTGATGTAGATGGGATCTATCCCTCCTATATGACAGGAGAGACATCGATATTCCTGATAGAGTGAGACCACTAAGTGCATGGTCATGCCTAAATGAGTCAATATGAGATGTTGAGCTCATTTGTTTAAGTGAGTCTACTTGGAGTTCAAGATTTAGATTGATTAGAGGATGACACGGTCTATGTGAAACGACCCGACTCCTGGGTACTAGGCTGTGAGCCGAATCGCTACATCAACTACTGTAACTACTGTGCTGTACTGTGCGGAAAACTGGGTAAAATAAAATTTCACTAACTGACTCAGTTAATCTGACAACTGATACACCCATGCTGTTATAAGGAAGGATTCAAGCCCCATTCCGGTTGGTGTACATGTGCTAAGGAGGATACTTGACCTCCCATCTGAGCTAGGAACTCAGAACTAACTTCCCAGCTAGCTGTGATCGATCCACGGATCGATCAAACTTGCTACAATTCTGTGCCCTGCTGGATCGGTCTGCGGACCGAACCAGCAAAGGCTGGATCAGTCGGCAGACCGATCAGATAGCATACAGTAGCATACTGTATGCCTCTGGATCGGTCCGCTGACCGATCCAGGATCCTGATACTGCAACGGATCGGTCGGCAGACCGATCCAACTCTGATCTGAAATCAGAGTTTCTGATTTCAGAACTTTCAGGCACTGGGACGCGCCACAACTCACAGACATAGGTTCTAGATACATGAAAAACAATTTAACATTAACCTACATGCGTCCTAAACTGGACAAACTGAATAGTACATAGTTTTACTGGATTAAAACATTTAACCAGCTAAGGACTAAACCATAAATAAACTAACAACGTAAATGCTGGAATTAAGCTGTTTCGACCCCTAGGATCTTTATTCCAAACCCCTTGCACACACACACCTCCATAGCATTGTCCTCCAGCCTCCGTTAGTCCACTTTTCTTTTACCTGTATCTGCAGTATAAGAAAAGTAGTACCTGTAAGCTAAAGAGCTTAGTAAGAAACCATCTACCTCACAAAAACATGCAACGATGCGATTATGTTTTAAAACATGCTGTTTGAAAACTGAACTGAGCATGACAACATGGCATGGCATACAAACAGGTATTGAACTGTTCATGGCATACAAACAAACTGAGCATAGCATACTGTATCTGAAACTAAACATGAATACTGAACTAGTCATGCATATACATCTAACTGGTCATGAACTCAAATCATGAACTTAACTGAGATAATTAACTGAAACTGAAACTAAGTTAGTGTTTCCATCACTGATTACATATTTGGAAAACTATATATAATAATAGATGAAAATACTAAACATGTTGCTGGGCCCTGGCAACTGTACTTACTGTGCGCGCATCCCTACGAGACCCGGGATTGCAAGTTCCGAATCCAGCAGGGTTACTAGGTTATCTGAACCTAGGGACGACTGTGGGAGTCCAGCCCATGGATATCTGATCCAAGTACAGTGCCAACTGAATAAAAGTAAAATACTGAATACTGTTTTATTTTACTTTGCTGTTCTAGGTTATCTGAACCTAGAGGCTACTGTGGGAGCCCACCCAATGGATATCTGATCCATATAGCTGTAATAACTGATAATAAACTGAATAAAATGTTTCTAGTACATTTTACATACTGTTAGGACGCCTACTAGTGCATTCTTCTGAACTAGGCATTCTACCGAATGCTTGGTGTGCACTAAACGCACACCCTAAAACTGAAAACTGTAGAACTACTGAACTAACGCCAAAACTAACAAGAGAGAGCAATTATACTGCAGGTGAGGGGTTTCTTACCTCAATCGCAAGGTTTTCTTACGATTCTAACCGCTAGGTTTTCCGGAAAATTGCTCCGTTCGACGAACCGCTTACGTCCTCGCGTTCCTCTCGCGGAGAAGAACCTTTTTCGTGTTGGAGTCATCGCCGGAAGATGTTCCCTTGACCCTTAGCTTGGTGTGCCGTGCGTGAGGAAGAGGGGAAGAAGAAAAGGTGCGGCGGTTTTAGGTTTCGGGTGAGGAAAAGCTACGGTGAGAAATAATCTAAACTTCTCACTTAAATCCTTATTTATATTTACTAATTAATTCATCCAAAATCAATTATAAATATAATTTATTCTCTCTTCTTTCAGCACGGCCTTGCTGGGTTCAACTGGTTACTAGCATTATCCCTTACACCATAGGTCTCGGGTTCGATTCCCGCCTAAGTTATTTTGCGGTTCTAATTATTTTTGCAACTTCCGCTACTCGGAAAATTCCGGAAAAATATCTAAAAATTCCAAAAAAATCATAGAATAATTCTAAAATAAATTCGGGAATTTTTCGGGCTTTACACTATGCCTCACATTGATCAATCTAGATGTCAAGGATAGAAGGGCACTTGTCATATATTGTGAGGAATCACAATTAGTAGTCACAAGGTGATGTTGGATCTCAACATTCTTGTAACTTGGGTAGTAATGATGTGTTACTAGATACCGCTCATTACTTATGCTTCTAAATGAGTTTAGGAGCATTGCCAACGTTACAAGAACCTATAGGGTCACACACAAAGGGCAATTAGATGGAGATTAGGTTCATTTGATGAACCTAAAGGATTAGGTTCATGTGATGGACCAAATTGGATTAAGAGTAATCCAAATTGAGCTAATTGAGTTGGACTCAAGTTGGTTCATGTGTTAAGTGAGTCTAATTTGGACTTAGACTCATTGAATTAATTTAATTCAATGAATAGAGATTCATTAAATTAAATTTGACTTGAACCAATGGTTAGATTTGATCAACCAAGGGAGAAAAGTGGTCAAGTTTGACTTGACTTGAGAGGAAGATGAAGGGTCAATTTTGACTTGACCATTTGCCACCTCATTGGTGAGTTGGCATTAAGTGGGCCAATTATGATGTGCCACATCATCAAGGCTAGCACATGTGTGTGTCACCTCATGAGGGAGATCAAGAGTTGTGACTCTTGATATCCCATGGAGGTTTAAAAGCCTTCTTGAAAAGTGGCCGGCTACTAATGTGATTGTGTGTGAGTTTCATTTTTGGTGTAACTCCCATCTTCTTCCTCCTCTCATCTTCTTCTCCCTCTCTTCCTCCTTTCCGTGACCATCAAAGGTGCTAGCACACCTTTTGTGTGGTTTTCTCCATCTCTTGATTGTATGGATACACCTAGATGAGTATCTACTTTGATACTCTCGATATCCGGCGCACCTTGGACGAGCGGGATTTAGCGAAGGGCTTCGCATCAAGGGTAACCTTTTCTTTTGTAGATCTAATGTAGATCTAGGAGTAGAAAACATGTATATGAAAGTTTTACATAATTTTATTTCTTCGCATGGATCCGTGGCATGGGGGTTTCGGGGTTTTCGCAACGCAAAAAGCGGTTTTTACGGCCCGAAAAACCCAACAGTGGTATCAGAGTCACGTGCGAAGCGTATAAATGTTTTATTTTGAATTTTATGAAATTCTACAGATATGTAAGTTTCTGTAATTTTATGATTTTTATAGATTTTATGGGTAATTTTTTTGTAGAAGCGAAGCACAAGTGTTTAGACACTTGTAGGCTTCGACTACCGAGAAGATATTTCCGAAACGACAAGGTTTCGCCCCAAATCCTTTTGGGACAGCAGACTAAGGCGTTGTAGGATTTCTTAGGAAAACTCGCGATGGTTATATCGCGGGTAGGGGTGCTTCCCCTGACCCCGCAAGAGGCTTCGTTCCGCGATTGCGCCCAAAAATCGCTAAATGGGACCGCCGGAAATTTTTACTCATAAAACTTGTAAAAATTATAAGAAAAATTACAGAAATTTATAGAAATTACATAATTTATAATTATGTATTATTTTGTGATGGTCATGGCCCAAAAGACCCAATTAGATTAGAAATTTTGTGTTGTAATTCATATTATGGCCTGCGTGCCATTTTCTGTGATGTACGTGTTGTATGTGATACGCGACCTGCGCGTCGTGCCTTTCCTATTTTTATTTCCTGTTGTAAATTAGTTTAGACTCGAATGTAACTCGAGTTTCACTTTTGTAATGTACAAAATGGAGCGGTGGAAGGTCCACTCGAGACGGAGTTACGAGGAGGGCGCGAGCAACACAAGGTGGTCAAAGGAAGGAGCTTGAGAAGTTGTTGACCTTAGGTTGACCATCCGATCTTCTCATTGTCTTGAGAAGATCGTAGTAGGGCCATGACTAATCACAAAATATTTAATTAATTGCTTGTGTGTGTATATATGATGCATGCTAGAATAGTAATTAATTAGCGCCTTGACGATTAGATTAGATCTAAATCGCGTATATGATGCACCCTAACGATTAGATTAGATCTAAATCGTGTATATGATACACCTCGTCGATTAGATTAGATCTCAATCGCGTCAACTTGAAATGCCTACCATGCCGTGATACCCATCACTACCTCGATCGCATGTTGTTGTTGAATCTGCCAAAGCAGAGCAACGCATACTATCTTGGTAGGGTGCGGAGGGACAATCTTGGTCCTGCCTATCAACGCATGGGTGAGTACAACTCAATTAGATTGAGTAACTAGTTAACTCAATTGGATCGATTTTAACTATAGGCATTTTCCAATTGTTGGAAGATAGGACAAAATCACGTTTATATTAACTCTTGGGCGTATTAGCCAAAGTTAACTCGAGTTTTAATATAAATGCGGATCTTGATCCTATAAACAAGAGTTGTATAGAGATGTAATTGGTAATTAGTTACCTACCGATCATACTAAGTCTTGGGCGATTTAGCCAAAGCTAACTCAAGGCATAGTATGATGTGGATCTTGTCCCACATTAATTATAGAATTTAGTGGGAGCATAATTTAGTTAAAGGCCTAATTAAATGATTAATAGAATATGATATTTATTTTCTGCATTTTCTATTGTAGATTGCCATGTCATCAAACACGAACACCTTCTTTCTGCGTTCTATCCTTGACAAGGACAAGCTCAACAGAGAAAATTTCCTGGACTGGTACAAGAATATGAGAATAGTTCTCACCCAAGAATGTAAACTGTACATTCTGGAGCAGCCCATTCCGGAGGCTCCTCCTGCCAATGCCACGCGAGCAGACAAAGATGCTTACAAGAAGCATCAAGATGACGCATTAGATGTATCATGTCTAATGCTCGCGACCATGAACTCTGAGCTTCAGAAGCAACATGAGTTAATGGGTGCTTATGATATGGTTGAACATCTTCGTCAACTATATCAAGGACAAGCGCGGCACGAGAGATTTGAGATCTCAAGGGAACTATTTCAGTGCAAGATGTCAGATGGGGCTCCCGTAGGCCCATATGTACTCAAGATGATTGGGTACATAGAGAATCTACAGAGGTTGGGATTCCCACTTGGCCAAGAGCTAGCCACTTACCTGATCTTGTAGTCTTTGCCAGAGAGATACAGTCAATTTGTCATGAACTACAACATGAATGAAATTGACAAGCCATTGCCCGAACTGCTTAGTATGTTACGAACTACTGAGCTCAACCTTAAGAAGGTTAAGCCCAACTCTATTCTAATGGTTCAGAAACATAAGGGCAAGGGCAAGCCTAAAGGCAAGGAAAAGTCCCAAGCCAAGGGCAAAGGCAAGGCACTGAAGCCTAAAGGAGGGGTCGCCAAGGATGCTACCTGCTTCCACTGCGGTCAAACCGGGCACTGGAAGAGGAACTGCAAGATGTACATGGAAGATCTTAAGAAGAAGCGAAGTGAGACTTCCACTTCAGGTATATATGTTATAGAAGTCAATCTATATATTTCTTCATCATGGGTATTAGATACCGAATGTGCTTCTCACATTTATATTAATGTGCAGGTGCTGAGAAATAGTAGGGAATTGACGAAGGGCGAGGTGGACCTACGAGTAGGCAATGGAGCACGGGTTGCTGCTGTTGCTGTAGGAACTTATCATCTATCTCTGCCCTCTGGGCTTGTATTAGAATTAGATGAATGTTGTTATGTGCCTACTTTAACTAAGAACATAATTTCAGTTTCTTGTTTGGACAAGAAAGGTTTCTCTTTTATAATAAAGGACAAATGTTGTTCTGTTTATTTAAAAGATATGTTCTATTGTAGTGCACCTCTGATGAACGGACTATATATTCTAGACCTTGAGAGCCCTATCTATAACATAAATACCAAGAGGTTCAAGTCAAATGACATGAATCCAACCTATCTTTGGCACTGTCGCTTAGGTCATATAAATGACAAACGCTTATCCCAGCTCCATCAAGATGGTTTGCTGGACTCATTTGATTTTGAATCATATGAGACATGCAAGTCATACCTTTTGGGCAAGATGACCAAGACTCCCTTTAGTGGACACAATGTGAGAGTGACTGACTTGTTAGGTCTTATACATAGTGATGTATGTGGCCCTTTCAATGTCGCTGCTAAAGGTGGTTATAGGTACTTCATTACATTTACTGATGACTTCAGTAGATATGGTTATGTGTACTTGATGACACATAAGTCTGAATCCTTTGAAAAGTTCAAAGAATTCAAGAATGAAGTACAAAACCAGCTTAGCAAGAGTATTAAGATACTTCGATTAGATCGAGGTGGAGAATACCTTAGCCATGAGTTTCGTGACCATCTAGATGAGTGTGGGATTCTATCCCAACTCACTCCTCCTGGAACACCACAGTGGAATGGTGTATCCAAAAGGAGGAATCGTACCCTATTAGATATGGTACGGTCTATGATGGGTCACACAGATCTTCCTACATCTCTTTGGGGCTATGCTCTAGACACAGCAGCTTTCATTCTAAATCGAGTTCCATCTAAGGCTGTAATAAAGACACCATATAGGATATGGACTGGGAGAGATGCCCAGGTGTCTTTTATGAGGATTTGGGGTTGTGAGGCTCACGTTCGACGTCAAGTCTCGGACAAATTGGGACCCAAATCTGACAAGTGCTATTTTATTGGATATCCCAAGGAAACGAAGGGATATTACTTCTACGTACCCAGTCAACACAAGATGGTTGTGGCTAAGACTGGGGTATTTCTAGAAAGAGATTTTGTTTCTAGAAAGACTAGTGGGAGTACGTTCGATCTTGAAGAAGTTCAAGATGCGAATAATAGCACTGAAGCCTCGATGGAAGTTGAACTGGAACCACAAAGTGTTGTGGATGATGTTGTTCCACAAGGAGTTGAGGAACAACAACCAGTTCAAGTAGACATACCTCTTCGCAGGTCTGATAGGGTACGTCGTCAGCCTGAGAGATACTCATTTCTCTTGTCTGACCATGATGATGTTGTGCTCATAGAGGATGAGCCCACCTCCTATCAGGAAGCTATGATGAGACCAGATTCCAAGAAATGGCTAGAAGCCATGAGATCCGAGATAGAATCCATGTACACTAACCAAGTCTGGACTTTGGTTGATCCACCTGAAGGGGTCAAACCCATTGGGTGTAAGTGGGTCTTTAAGAGAAAGACTGACATGGATGGACTTATTTATAAGGGTCGCTTGGTAGCTAAAGGTTTCAAGCAAATTCATGGTATTGACTATGGTGAAACCTTTTCTCCAATAGCGATGTTTAAGTCCATTCAGATCATGCTTGCTATTGCAACATACCATGACTATGAGATATGGCAGATGAATGTCAAAACTGCGTTTCTGAATGGAAACCTGCTCGAGGATGTGTACATGACACAACCTAAGGGTTTTTGAAGATTCACAGCATACTGGCAGAGTATGCAAGCTGCATAAGTCTATTTATGGACTAAAGCAAGCTTCTCAGAGCTAGAATCTTCGATTCGATGATGCAATCAAATAGTTTGGTTTCATCAAGAATGAAGATGAACCTTGTGTCTACAAGAAGGTTGTAGGGGACATAGTTATCTTCATCATATTGTATGTGGATGACATACTACTCATTGGGAAAGACATCCCTTTGCTACAGTCTGTCAAGACTTGGCTAGGGCCTTGTTTCTCTATGAAGGACTTAGGTGAAGCATCCCACATTCTAGGCATACAGATCTATAGAGATAGATCTAAAAGATTACTTGGCCTAAATCAGAATACATATATTGACAAGGTACTCCTACAGTTTTCCATACAAAACTCCAAGAAGGGATTTCTACCGATGTCACATGGCGTGATTCTTTCGCAGACTCAAGGGCCCTCTTCTAGAGAGGAGAGAGACTGCATGGATTAGATCCCTTATGCCTCAGCCATAGGATCTATCATGTACGCCATGCTATGTACTCATCCTGATGTCTCGTATACTTTGAGCATGACGAGCAGATACCTGTCAGATCCAGGTGAAAGTCACTGGATAGCGGTCAAGAATATTCTTAAGTACTTAAGAAGGACTAAAGAATATTTCTTGATATATGAAGGCGATGACGAGCTAGTTGTAAAGGGTTACAGTGATGCCAGCTTCCAGACCGACAGGATGATTATCGATCGCAGTCACGATTCGTGTTTTGCATAAATGGTAGTGCTGTGAGCTAGAAGAGTTTGAAGCAGGACACAGTAGCTGATTCTAAGACAGAGGCCGAGTATATTGCTGCATCAAAAGTAGCAAAGGAGGCAGTTTGGATCCACAAGTTCATTGCTGAGCTTGGGGTGGTTCCTAGCATAGCTAATCCCATAGAGCTCTATTGTGACAACAATGGAGCAATAACACAGGCTAAGGAACCTTGCTCACACCAGCGGACCAAACATATACTACGGCGCTTCCATTTCATTCGAGAGATCATCGATAGAGGAGATGTGAAGATTTGCAGAGTATCCACAGAGGCTAACATCGCAGATCCCTTGACCAAGGCTTTGGCACATAGAAAGCATGATGGTCACACTAGGTCATTAGGTCAGGTCATTAGGCCTACATCAGAGAAAGCATGATGGGCACAGAGAAATCATCAGATTTCAGACATGTTGTAGGGCCCTACACTGATTGGCACTAGTGCTAGTGGGAGATTGTTAGTTAGAGCCCTAGAGCCAATCATTTGATGATTATTGTATGGACTCTTTATATCATATTCTTATATATATAAATAAAGGCATTTGTTTTGGTTATTATACTTACTTGTATTGATGCCAAATAACTAAGTATAATAGCATCCTTGAGTAGAAGGCTCTTACCTATATCAATCGATTGGTTGAATCGATAGTGAGATGATATAGGGAACACTACTCTTAATCATTCCTAGTCGAGTATTAACATTCAAGGACAATGTTAATGCGACGAGACTAGCATGTAGGTCAACTCGATGACTTGATCTCACAAGTCATGAATATAGAGATATCAAGTTGACACATGGGTATGCATTGGAGAATGTATACTGAATGACCCGCCATGAGAAAGTATCATGGATCGTTATATGAGTGTCATATACTTTCTCATGTGGCTATTAGTATGACTATTAGTCCTTAGACCTGAAGTCACCATGGTTCCCTACATAAGGATTTACATACTTTGGCTTCGTCAAACGTCATCTGTAACTGGGTGGACTATAAAGGCGATTACTGGGTATGTAACAAATTATGTGGAGGGATGTGAGTGATGTAGATGGGATCTATCCCTCCTATATGACGGGAGAGACATCAATATTCTTGATAGAGTGAGACTACTAAGTGCATGGTCATGCCCAAATAAGTCAATATGAGATGTTGAGCTCATTTGTTTGAGTGAGTCTACTTGGAGTTCAAGATTTTGATTGATTAGAGGATGACATGGTCTATGCCTCACATTGATCAATCTAGATGTCAAGGATAGAAGGACACTTGTCATATATTGTGAGGAGTCACAATTAGTAGTCACAAGGTGATGTTGGATCTCAACATTCTTGTAACTTGGGTAGTAATGATGTGTTGCTAGATACTGCTCATTACTTATGCTTCTAAATGGGTTTAGGAGCATTGCCAATGTTACAAGAACCTATAGGGTCACACACAAAGGGCAATTAGATGGAGATTAGGTTCATTTGATGAACCTAAAGGATTAGGTTCATGTGATGGACCAAATTGGATTAAGAGTAATCCAAATTGAGCTAATTGAGTTGGACTCAAGTTGGTTCATGTGTTAAGTGAGTCTAATTTGGACTTAGACTCATTGAATTAATTTAATTCAATAAATAGAGATTCATTAAATTAAATTTGACTTGAACCAATTGTTAGATTTTATCAACCAAGGGAGAGAAGTGGTCAAGTTTGACTTGACTTGAGAGGAAGATGAAGGGTCAATTTTGACTTGACCATTTGCCACCTCATTGGTGAGTTGGCATTAAGTGGGCTAATTATGATGTGCCATATCATCAAGGCTAGCACATGTGTATTTCACCTCATGAGGGAGATCAAGAGTTGTGACTCTTGATATCCCATGGAGGTTTAAAGCCTTCTTGAAAAGTGGTCGGCTACTAATGTGATTGTGTGTGAGTTTCATTTTTGGTGTAACTCCCATCTTCTTCCTCCTCTCATCTTCTTCTCCCTCTCTTCCTCCTTGTCGTGACCATCAAAGGTGCTAGCACACCTTTTGTGTGGTTTTTCTCCATCTCTTGCTTATGTGGATACACATAGAGGAGTATCTACTTTGATACTCTCGAGATCCGGCACACCTTGGACGAGCAGGATTTAGCGAAGGGCTTCGCATCAAGGGTAACCTTTTCTTTTGTAGATCTAATGTAGATCTAGGAGTAGAAAACATGTATATGAAAGTTTTACATAATTTTATTTCTTCACACGGATCCGTGACATTGGGGTTTCATGGTTTCCGCAACCTAAAAAGTGGTTTTTGTGGCCCGAAAAACCCAACAGAAGCTGCTAGGACCATGTTAAATGAATATAAACTATTCAATCAATTCTGGGCTGAAGCAATTAATACAGTATGCTACATACAAATAGAATATTAATTAACAAATTTCAGAATAAAACACCATATGAAATATTCTATAATAAATTGCCTAATGTGAGATATTTAAAAGTATTTGGGTGTAAAGTATTTATCTTAAACACTAAAGATCACTTAGGGAAATTTTCATCAAAAACAACCCCAGGAATATTTTTAGGGTATACAACAACTAGTAGGGCATATAGAGTTTATAATAAAAATACCTTAAAAGTTGAAGAAACAACAAATATAATATTTGATGAAGAATACAAATCATCCAATGAAAATAATGCAGAAAACATTGACTCAATAAAAGATGATGACGAAATACAACCGAAACCTAATGAACCTGAAGAACCCACTACTAGTCCAAGAGGAAGACCAACAAGAACAAGCACCAATCACCCATCTGACCAAATTTTGGGTGATCCAACTCTAGGAGTCAAAACTAGATCATCTTATAGAAACCTAAGCCAAATAGCCCTGATTTCTAAGATTGAACCCAAAACTATAGATGAAGTCCTACCAGACCCAGACTGGATTTTAGCAATGCAAGAAGAATTAGCTTAATTTGAAAGAAACCAAGTCTGGGAACTAGTATCTAAACCTATGAACAAAACAATAATTGATACAAAATGGGTTTTTAGGAACAAATTAAATGATCAGGGTGAAATAGTTAGGAACAAAGCAAGATTAGTGGCCTAAGGGTTCAACCAAGTAGAAGGATTAGACTACGATGAGACCTACGCCCCTGTAGCAAGACTTGAATCTATTAGGATGTTGCTAGCCTATACAGCACATAAAGGATTCAAACTCTATCAAATGGACATAAAATCTGCTTTCTTAAATAGATTCATTAAAGAAGAAGTGTATGTAAGTCAACCCCCAGGGTTTGAAGACCTAGAACATCCGAATCATGTCCTTAGACTAAAAGAGGCCTTATACGGATTGAAACAAGCCCCTAGGGCTTGGTATGAACGATTATCTAACTACTTGATATCAAAAGGTTTTGGCCAAGGTCAAATAGATCCAACACTCTTTGTAAAGTCCTTTGAAAATGACATTTTTATTGCACAAATTTATGTAGATGATATAATATTTGGGTCAACCAACTCAAGATTCTTAAAAGAATTTACAAAACTAATGGAAAATGAATTTGAAATGAGTCTAGTAGGGGAACTTAACTTTTTCTTAGGTTTACAAATTAAACAAACAAAAGATGGTATTTACATCTTCCAAACAAAATACGCTAAGGAACTAATTAAAAAATTTGGAATGGAAAATTCAAAACTTATCAATACACGAATGGCTACCAACATTAAAATTGACTCAGACTTAGAAGGAAAACCAGTAGACTTGAAATACTATCAAAGTGCGATAGGAAGTCTACTGTACCTAACTGCTAGTCGACCAGACATTCTCTTTGCATTAGGTATGTGCGCAAGATACCAATCTTGTGCAAAAGAGTCACATCTAACTCACGTTAAAAGAATACTGAGATATATTAAAGGAAACCTAAATGTAGGACTTTGGTACCCTAGAACTTGCACCCTAGATCTAACTTGCTATTATGACTCAGACTATGCCGGGTGCAAGTTAGATAGAAAAAGCACAAGTGGTAGTTGTCAATTTCTAGGGCAGTGCCTAGTAAGTTGGTCAAACAGAAAGCAACACTGTATTGCCCTATCTACCACTGAAGCTGAATACATAGCCCTAGAAGAATGTGCATCTCAGTTATTATGGATGATACATACCCTAAAAGACTACAAGCTAGAATATCAGAAAACTAAAATCTCAATTGACAACATAAGTTCAATCAACCTGACAAAGAACCCAATTCACCACTCAAGAACTAAACACATAGAAGTAAAACACCATTTTTGTAAGGGATCACGTAGCTAGGGGTGATATTGTACTTAACTATGTTGAGTCCAAATCAAACCTAGCTGATATATTCACAAAGCACTTACCTGAACTTGAGTTCAGTGCACTTAGAAGACAAATAGGAATGTGCTTAGTAGAATAGGACTTATTTGCTTTTAAACTCATCTTGCTTTTACGTGTTTTTCAAAAACTCTAGGAAAAACATTTTCAAAATCCTAATTTTATTAGACTTTCAAAATATGGAATTAGCCTAGGCACTTACCCTAGAAATCATGTTCCCCTAGATTTCAGCCAGAGCATCTCACAAGCACACTAGACTTAACTTGTTTGTCTTTGAAAAACTTAGAATAACATGAGATGCATTGGGTACAGCCTAGACTTCAGAATGTTTATCTTTGTGCATCGCAGTAAGTCTGGGTGTTAAATACCAAAAATACAGTAATCAAAATAAGTGATCCTGCCTTAGTCAAATTTAACTGGATTTTCAACTTAACTTGACTAACCAAGTGAAAGTGGGTACCCTCTAGGTAAGCAGTTAGTAGCTAATGGTTAAACATGTGGCCCAGGGACTAAATGATTAATTTTAATTACTCATGCCTGGACTTTAGGACCACTTGAATTTGAATAAATGACCTTAACTTAAATTTTTATAAGTGAAGCTCCTCCCTCTTTGCAGCTAAAATTTAACTAAGTCTTTCAATCTAAATGTCTTTCAAAACCTATCTTTTCTTAAGAGCCTTTAAAAAATTCAATATTTCTCAGTTCAAAATCAAGATAAATACTTTTCAAGCTTTAGCCATAACATATTCAAAGCTATTTGTGCTAAAACATCTTTTTCGAATTTAGACTAAGTGTTTTCAACTAAGAGTTCTCAATGTTTTCAACTAAGCTCATTAAAATGTTAGCTAAAAGACTTCTATAGTTGGTTTCAAATATTTTGAGCAAATCCTTTAAGGCTATCTTAAAAGATCTTCTTTGAATCTTTAACATTTACTTAACTAAATATTTTACAAAGAATATAAGTAGTTTTCTAAATGATTGTGTTTAAGTACTTCTAAATTTAATTAAGTATTTTTCAAAAGTCCTAGCTGCGGTTAGGCAGGTGGAAAACCCTAGGGGGTGGTAACCCTATGCAGAAAGTCTTGGCAGGTCGAGGGCTTCAGGTAAAAGTCCTAGGGGGTGGTAACCCTAGGTGGAAAGTCCTGGTGTCGCGAACCAGGTGGAAGACTGGACGGGTCGGGAAGCGGGCGTCCAGGAGAAAGTCCGGAAGCATCGAGCGCCGAGCAAAAGTCCAGTCGATCTGGAGGATCGTGCTGGCAACAGGTAAATCTCTTGAGTGGAGTAGGTGAGGATGCGTTCCTCGTTGAGGGAACAGTAGGCGTCGGGTCGACCTAGGATTTTCGGTCAGAAATCCAAAGTCAGACTTGGACAATCCGGAGACTGTCAATATTTTATTTATGACTATTATGTGCTAACTTTGTTTTGCAGGGTATGTGTTTGGGACTAACACATTTTGCAAGAACAAAGATGTTGTTGGTTGCTACTCGGAAAGCCTATAGGTTCCATTGTACAAAAATTTTGTACAAAGGTCTGAACCTTTTCCTAGCTACCATGTGTTCTTTTAAATTAAATTTTGGATCTCCTGCGGAACTTAACACGTTTGATCCAAAACTTAATCTATTTGTTCTTTTAGGTTTTGACTTGGATCTCCTGCGGAACTTAACACGTTCGACCCAAGTCTCCTTAAGTTATTAATTCCATTAAATATCAATTTCCATAAAAGGTTCCCAGTACTGACGTGGCGAGGCACATGGCCTTCTTGGATATGGGAGCAACCACCACCGACTAGACAAAACCTTTAATAGAAAGCTAATATTTAATTTCCTAAAATAACTTTAGGTTAACCAAAGAGAACAATCAAATCACAAGGAAAAGAAAGAAACAAAAGAACACAACTTCGAAAAACCATATTCGAAATACTAGAACGTAAGCCTCTTGTATTTGGTATTATTTCCATAAATAACTAGCATGATGCGGAAATAGAAATTACTAGTTATACCTTGTAGAAAAACCTCTTGATCTTCTACCGTATTCCTCTTCTAACCTCGGACGTTGTGTGGGCAACGATCTTCCAAGATGAGAAACCACCAACCACCTTCTTCTCCTCCAAGCAAGGTTCGGCCACAAAGGGAAACTTCACCAAGGAGGAAAAACAAAATACTAACCAAGCTCCAAGAGATGCTAGCTTTCTCCTTCTTCTTCTTCTTCTCCGAGTAGTATCCGGCCACCACAAGAACTCCAAGGGAGAGGGAGAGGTTCGGCCACCACAAGAGGAAGAGAAGGAGATGATGGCCGGCCACACCAAGGAGCAAAAGAGGGAGAGGAATAATAGATGTTGTGTCTTGTGAAGGCACCCTCACCCCTTCTTTTATATTCCTTGGCCTAGGTAAATTAGGAAATTTAATTACAACAAATTTTCCTTAATTTCCTTGACATGATTTAATTGAGAAAAATAAAATAATATTTCCCAATTAAACAATGATGGCCGGCCACATCAAGAGGAAACAAATTGGACAAGTTTTAATCAACAATTAAAACTTTCCTTATTTGTTTCCAGAAATTTTAAAAAATAAAATTTCTCTTTAAAAATCTCTTCATGGTTAATAAAAGGAAATATCTATAATTTTAATTTTATTAACATGTGAATAATTTTAAAGAGAAAATAAAAACTCTCCAATCTACAAATAAGGAAAGAGATCTAATCTCTTTCTTTAATCTTTTGTAAAACTTTTACAAGAGAGATATTTTAATTTTAATTCTCTTTAAAATATATCTTCCACATAATAATAAAATCTAAAATTAAATTTCTTTTTTATTTAATTATGGCCGGCCCTACTAGCTTGGGTTCAAGCTAGGGCCGGCCACCTTAAACCCAAGCTTAGGCCGGCCCTAGCTTGGTTCCCAAGCTAGCTTGGCCGGCCCCCTTTAGGTGGGTATAAAAGGTGGGTATATGTGGGTATAGTACTCTATAAATAAGAGGCTACGATAGGGACCGAGAGGAGGAATTGATTTTGGTCTCCCGATAAAATTAAGCATCCCGTGTTCGCCCCGAACACACAACTTAATTTTATCAATGATAATTCATTCCACTAGAGAACTATCATTGAATTACCGCACCAATCCCAAATTACATTTTTGGGCTCCTTCTTATTATGAGTGTGTTAGTCTCCCTGTGTTTAAGATATCGAATGTCCACTAATTAAGTGAGTTACTGACAACTCATTTAATTAATATCTAAGTCCAAGAGTAGTACCACTCAACCTTATTATCATGTCGGACTAAGTCCACCTGCAGGGTTTAACATGACAATCTTTATGAGCTCCTCTTGAGGACATTATCAACCTAGTATCACTAGGACACAGTTTCCTTCTATAATCAACAACACACACTATGAGTGATACCATTTCCCAATTTATCGGGTTTATTGATTCATCGAACTAAATCTCACCCATTGATAAATTAAAGAAATAAATATCAAACATATGTGCTTGTTATTATATTAGGATTAAGAGCACACACTTCCATAATAACTGAGGTCTTTGTTCCTTTATAAAGTCAGTATAAAAGGAACGACCTCAAATGGTCCTACTCAATACACTCTGAGTGTACTAGTGTAATTATATAGTCAAGATAAACTAATACCTAATTACACTACGACTTTCTAATGGTTTGTTCCTTTCCATTCTGGTCGTGAGCTACTGTTTATAATTTATAAGGTACTGATAACATCATCTTCTGTATGTGACACCACATACTATGTTATCTACAATATAAATTAAATGAACAACTACAAACAAATGTAGATAATTAGACCAAATGTGATTCTTTATTCATAATGAATGTTTACAAAGCTTAGGCTCTCAGATACACTCAACAATCTCCCACTTATACTAATGACTAAGTCGCCATATCTTCTACCATACATCCGATTCCCATTCCTCCACATGCCGATCGAAAGCTTGAAGGGCCTTAGTGAAAGGATCGCCAGGTATGCCGATGCAATCTTGGCGATGACAACTTCTCCTCGCTCACGATATCTCTTATCAAGTGGTACTTGCGCTCTATATGTTTACTTGCCTTATGGGCTCGTGGTTCCTTCGAGTTTGCAACTGCACCGCTGTTATCACAATAAATTGTGATGATTTTGGGCAAACCAGGAATCACATCTAAGTCCATTAGAAAGTTCCTGAGCCATACTGCTTCTTTAGCTGCCTCAGAGGCTGCTACATACTCAGCTTCCATGGTTGAGTCCGAAACGCATTTCTGCTTAACACTCCTCCATGAAATGGCTCCACCTCCTAAAGTAAACACATAGCCTGATGTAGACTTGCTGTTATCCCTATCTGATTGGAAATCTGAATCTGTGTAACCCACAGGGAGCAAATCATCTGCTTGGTAAACTAGCATATAATCCCTAGTCCTTCTCAGGTACTTTAATATATGCTTTACCGCAGTCAAATGTCCTTGTCCAGGGTTACTCTGATATCTGCTGACCATGCCTACGACAAAACAGATATCAGGTCTCGTACATAGCATTGCATACATTAGGCTTCCTACAGCCGAAGCATAAGGAATTACTTTCATGTCCTCTATCTCTTTTGATGTCTTTGGAGACATCTCTTTAGATAGAGCTACTCCATGTCTAAAAGGTAAGAAACCTTTCTTGGAGTCTTGCATGCTAAAACGAGCAAGGATTGTATCTATATATGAAGCTTGGGATAGACACAACATTCTTTTCTTGCGATCCCTTATAACTTTGATCCCAAGAATGTGTGCACATTCTCCTAAGTCCTTCATATCAAATTGTTTGGACAACCATACCCTTACGTCTGATAATACCTTGACATTGTTGCCAATTAACAAAATATCATCTACGTATAGTACAAGAAATACCACCACGTTTTCGTTACACTTCTTATATACACAAGACTCATCCGGACTTTGAATAAATCCATATGACTGGATTACTTCATTAAACCGGATGTTCCAAGACCTTGAAGCTTGCTTCAGTCCATAAATGGACCGATTGAGCTTGCATACTAGATGCTCTTTGCCTTTTTCAATGAACCCTTCTGGTTGCTTCATATGGATGTTTTCTTCAAGACCTCCATTAAGGAAAGCTGTCTTGACATCCATTTGCCAAATCTCATAATTCATATGAGCAAAGAATGGATAAGAGTATCCGGATAGACTTAAGCATGGCTACCGTGAAAAGGTTTCTCATAATCAATTCCTCTTTTCGAGTGTACCCTTTCGCAACAAGCCTAGCTTTGAAGGTTTCTACCTTCCCGTCATCCCTCTTTTCCTTTTGTAAATCCACTTGCATCCAACGGCTTTTACACCATCAGTGGTTCTACAAGCTCCCAGACCTTATTAGAGTACATGGACTCTATTTCGTAATTCATTGCCTTTTGCCAAGATGTCGCATCTATATCTTGGAGTGCTTCATCATATGGGATCAGGTTCATGTTTACCCGGATCAAGTCCAAGACTCTCCCAAAAACATGAATCTTTCAGTCGCATTACAACCCTCCCACTACGACGAGGCAATGTCTGTGGTTGTGTATCATGTGCGACACGTGTTGCAGGTCTCTTGTGGTACTTCATCTTGTCCTGTTACTGAAGTAGACATGTCCTCTCTAAGTTCTTCTAAAACAACTTTACTCGGGCTTGTGATCCATTATATAGTCTTCTTCTAAAACTGGCATTGGTGCTAACAATGACCTTCCGGTCTTTAGGACTATAAAATAAACCACCTTCGTTCCTTTGGGATATCCTACAAACACGCCAACTTCTGTACGAGATTCTAACTTATCAAGATCTGGTTTCAGACATGTGCTGGACTACCCCATATCCGAATATGTCTTAGACTGGGTTTTCGCCATTCCACAATTCTATGGGAGTAGAAGAAACTGATTTAGAAGGTACTAAGTTCGGAACATACTTCGTTTCCGAGCATATCCCCAAAACGAATTTGGTAATTCAATAACTCATCATTGATCTAACCATCTCCATAAGAGTCCTATTCCTTCGCTCTGCCACACCATTCCAGGTGCTGACAATTGGGATTGAATCCCGCCTCGATAAGTAATTCCTAAACTCTCCTAAGAGGTATTCGCCACCACGATCCGACCGTAGTGTCTTGATACTTTACCTAGTCGTTTCTCCACATCGCCTTGTATTCTTTGAACTTATCAAAGCACTGATCTGCGCATTAGGTAAATGTATCCATATCTTGAATAATCGCTCATGAAAGAGACAAAATATTCAAAACCTCCTCTTGCCTCGACAGACATAGGACCACATAAATCGAGTGAACCAACTCTAACACTTCTTTGGCTCTATACCCTTGGCCTTGAACGGCCTCTTGGTCATTTTACCTTCTAAGCAAGATTCACAAGTTGGAAAATTTTCCAACTCTAATGAACTTAAAAGTCCATCGGCTATAAGCCTCTGAATCCTACTTAAGTTAATATGACCAAGCCTTAGATGCCAAAGATATGCTTGGTTCATTTCTGAAGGTTCTTTTCTCTTATTAGAATTAGAAGATGAATTATAAATTTCCATGTTTTGCTTTGTGGAAGAATTTGGATTTAAAATATACAAATTGTCAACTAATGCACCAGAACAGATAATCACTTTATTTCTTTTAATAACTACATCGTTACTGAAAGAAACTGAATATCCATCTAAAAACAGTTTAGAAACTGAAATTAAATTCTTTCTAAAACTGGGTACATAAAGACAATTTCTTAAAACCAAATTTCTATTTCTACTAAAAGATAAGTAGACGTCTCCCACTGCAACAGCTGCCACCTTAGTAGCATTGCCCATGTAGACGGTAATCTCCCCTTCAGATAATCGTCGGGTTTCCTGGAACCCCTGCAAGGAGTTGCAGACATGATCAGTGGCTCCCGTATCTACACACCAGGTGCTGGTAGATAACACCGCTAAACATGTTTCAACAACTAGAGTATGAGATATACCTTTGTTTTGGTTCTTACGAGGACAGTCCACCTTCCAATGTCCTGCCTGCTTGCAGATGAAGCACTTGCCCTTCGGCTTCTTCATTCCAGCCTACACTGAGATTTATTCACTTTCTTTCTGAACCAGTTTGTTTCTTCTTCTTCTTACCTTTCGGTTTAGAAGTAGAACCATTTTCAACATAGTGAATTTGAGCATTGTGACGAAATAACCCTTTGCCTGAAGTTCCGTCAGTAGTTCCCTAATGAATAAATCCTTTATTCATATTATAGTTCAAAGGAACTGTCAAAACTTCTAGGTAGGGTTTGGAGGATCATATCGATCCGGGTTTCCATCAATTTCTCCTCCAAGTATCTGTATTTCGTTCGGATAAGCCATCATGTTTAGGATATGATCCTTACAGGAGTACCCTCTTGCATGGTGGTCATTATCTTTCTCATAGCTTCTTGTCTAGAAGCCCTATCCCGATGACCAAAGAGTTCCTTGAGATTGTTCATAATATCATAAGCTGTTGGTAAATCTTTATGCTGATGTTGCAATACATTTGACATTGAAGCCAAAATGTAACACCGCGCCATCTCATCTGCTTTTACCCATTTCCTATGATATTCAATCTCCTCTTGGGTAGATTCACCAGTGGGTGCATCAGGGCAATGCTCAGTCAGCACAAATTTATAGCTTTCAGCAGTAAGAACAATATCCAGGTTTCTTTTCCAATCTATGTAATTTGGTCCATTAAGTCTATTTTGTTGAAGTATGATGGGCAGTGGGTTGAAAGTCATCCTAAGAATCACAAATAACTTTTGGTCAGAACTCTAAATTTAGAATAATATTGATTCCTCAAACAATACTATTTTAAATTAACCAACACCTTAAACCACCGTGAATTTTGTATGCCACGTTAGTGTGGACGTATACAAATTCAACATTTGTAAAAGGAGGGTTTTAACCCATTAATTTTATTATCTTGTCAACCTAACTTTTTGACAAATAAAATTAATAGTTGGTATTATTTGGTCACACAAATAATAGCAGTGACTCCGTTGGGGAGGATACTATTAGATGTGTCTAAGTGTACACCATTACTTGACACTAAGTCCATTAATAAGATTATGCCCTTCCGCTGGGGAAGATCACACGCCTTAATTAACTTCCTATAGTCATCCATAAATGGAAGTCTTCTAGTGATCCGCAAACAAGCTCATCCGCTATGGAGGAAGGCACTCGAGCCAACGCCAAGCTCGTTTGCATCACTTACAAACCAAGAATGGAGACCATGGGATTTACTTAAAATCCTCTCCCACTTAGTTATTTATAAATGAGGAATTTTAACTATGCTAGCCTACTAAACTTGTAAACTAACATGCACACACAGCACAATATAAAAGCAATAAATAGAAAATCTAATTTTCAACTATTATGGCTTTTATTTTTAATTGTCCTCCGTGTTTTGTCATCCGAAGCTGCCATATTTGGCCATCGCCACCGGGTCTAACTGTCGCATCCATCTTGCTCCGAGTTCCACTGCGCCTCGGTCCTTAGAAGGTTCCACGCTTTGCAAGATTCGATCCATGACATAAATAGAATTTTACATTTTGATCCTATATTCCATAAAAGGAATGTACATGTATCTAGATCAAAATAAAATCCTAATAAAACTAAATACAGCCTCCTGTATTTTAATACAATCATGCACACACATATAAATTGCCCTTGACATGTCCAAGGGTCCAATCACACACATAATTAACTAAAAGCCATAATAGTTGGATCCTGCATCCATAGAGTTAGCACATCCTACTATTAACCTGCCTAAATTATGTATGACATGAGCATAATTAAACTAAATACCAAATACACAGAGGCTAAACCCTAGCTCTGATACCAATTGTTGGTTGCTACTGAAAGCCTATAGGTTCCATTGTACAAAAATTTTGTACAAAGGTCTGATCCTTTTCCTAGCTACCATGTGTTCTTTTAAATTAAATTTTGGATCTCCTGCGGAACTTAACACGCTTGATCCAAAACTTAATCTATTTGTTCTTTTAGGTTTTGACTTGGATCTCCTGCGGAACTTAACACGTCGACCCAAGTCTCCTTAAGTTATTAATTCCATTAAATATCAATTTCCATAAAAGGTTCGACGTGGCGAGGCACATGACCTTCTTGGATATGGGAGCAACCACCACCGACTAGACAAAACCTTTAATAGAAAGCTAATATTTAATTTCCTAAAATAACTTTAGGTTAACCAAAGAGAACAATCAAATCACAAGGAAAAGAAAGAAACAAAAGAACACAACTTCAAAACCCTATATTCAAATACTAGAACGTAAGCCTCTTGTATTTGGTATTATTTCCATAAATAACTAGCATGATGCGGAAATAGAAATTACTAGTTATACCTTGTAGAAAAACCTCTTGATCTTCTACCGTATTCCTCTTCTAACCTCGGACGTTGTGTGGGCAATGATCTTCCAAGATGAGAAACCACCAACCACCTTCTTCTCCTCCAAGCAAGTTTCGGCCACAAAGGGAAACTTCACCAAGGAGGAAAAAACAAAATACTAACCAAGCTCCAAGAGATGCTAGCTTTCTCTCCTTCTTCTTCTTCTTCTCCGAGTAGTATCCGGCCACCACAAGAACTCCAAGGGAGAGGGAGAGGTTCGGCCACCACAAGAGGAAGAGAAGGAGATGATGGCCGGCCACACCAAGGAGCAAAAGAGGGAGAGGAATAATAGATGTTGTGTCTTGTGAAGGCACCCTCACCCCTTCTTTTATATTCCTTGGCCTAGGTAAATTAGGAAATTTAATTACAACAAATTTTCCTTAATTTCCTTGACATGATTTAATTGAGAAAAATAAAATAATATTTCCCCAATTAAACAATGATGGCCGGCCACATCAAGAGGAAACAAATTGGACAAGTTTTAATCAACAATTAAAACTTTCCTTATTTGTTTCCAGAAATTTTAAAAAATAAAATTTCTCTTTAAAAATCTCTTCATGGTTAATAAAAGGAAATATCTATAATTTTAATTTTATTAACATGTGAATAATTTTAAAGAGAAAATAAAAATCTCTCCAATCTACAAATAAGGAAAGAGATCTAATCTCTTTCTTTAATCTTTTGTAAAACTTTTACAAGAGAGATATTTTAATTTTAATTCTCTTTAAAATATATCTTCCACATAATAATAAAATCTAAAATTAAATTTCTTTTTTTATTTAATTATGGCCGGCCCTACTAGCTTGGGTTCGAGCTAGGGCCACCAAGCTTAGGCCGGCCCTAGCTTGGTTCCCAAGCTAGCTTGGCCGGCCCCTTTAGGTGGGTATAAAAGGTGGGTATATGTGGGTATAGTACTATATAAATAAGAGGCTACGATAGGGACCGAGAGGAGGAATTGATTTTGGTCTCCCGATAAAATTAAGCATCCCGTGTTCGCCCCGAACACACAACTTAATTTTATCAATGATAATTCATTCCACTAGAGAACTATCATTGAATTACCGCACCAATCCCAAATTACATTTTTGGGCTCCTTCTTATTATGAGTGTGTTAGTCTCCCTTGTTTTAAGATATCGAATGTCCACTAATTAAGTGAGTTCGACAACTCATTTAATTAATATCTAAGTCCAAGAGTAGTACCACTCAACCTTATTATCATGTCGGACTAAGTCCACCTGCAGGGTTTAACATGACAATCTTTATGAGCTCCTCTTGAGGACATTATCAACCTAGTATCACTAGGACACAGTTTCCTTCTATAATCAACAACACACACTATGAGTGATACCATTTCCCAATTTATCGGGTTTATTGATTCATCGAACTAAATCTCACCCATTGATAAATTAAAGAAATAAATATCAAACATATGTGCTTGTTATTATATTAGGATTAAGAGCACACACTTCCATAATAACTGAGGTCTTTGTTCCTTTATAAAGTCAGTATAAAAGGAACGACCTCAAATGGTCCTACTCAATACACTCTGAGTGTACTAGTGTAATTATATAGTCAAGATAAACTAATACCTAATTACACTACGACTTTCTAATGGTTTGTTCCTTTCCATTCTGGTCGTGAGCTACTGTTTATAATTTATAAGGTACTGATAACATCATCTTCTGTATGTGACACCACATACTATGTTATCTACAATATAAATTAAATGAACAACTACAAACAAATGTAGATAATTAGACCAAATGTGATTCTTTATTCATAATGAATGTTTACAAAGCTTAGGCTCTCAGTATACACTCCAACAGATGCAACCTTAAGCCTCGGATGAACAGTGCCTGAGGCACCTCCATGGAGCTTGGAGGCTCCTCAGGTGCAAGGTTGAAGGAAGTTGCACACCAGGCCTGGAGGCTCCTTGGACCGCATCTTGGAGGTGCCTTGGAGTGGCTTGGAGGCGCCTTCGAGTGGATGAGGTGCGACCTGTTCTGTGCTGATCCACGCGGGTGACTCGGGAGGCTTGGTGGCGCCTTAGATGGTGTTGGAGGTGCCTCCAACAGTGCATAAAAGGAGGTCTCGAGGCAGCACTCAATACAACAAGTTCTAAGTGCTTCTAGTACAACATGCTGCTCCAAAAACGCCCTGAAGTGCTGTTACAATTCCCCGACAACCCGGAGCTCCGAGATTTCGATTATGTCGTCGCTATAATTGGTTTTTTTTATTATTTCACTTATTGTAATACATATTTGTACTCTCTTTTACGCGATATAGTTGTTGCCCACAGAAAGCGATCAACGATCGCGGGCCTTGGAGTAGGAGTCGCCCTAGGCTCCGAACCAAGTAAAACCTTGGTGTCGTTTGTGTGATTGCTTATTTCTTTTATTATTTCTGCTGCATTACTCGATACGTTTTAAATTCCGAAACGCGTGAAAAAGTCACGAGCGCTATTGACCTCCCTCCCCCTCTAGCACTTTCGATCCAACAGCAATCATGCACATAGTTGTTGACCTAAATACTGACCTTAAAATTAAGCTAAATCATATTGGAGATAGTTGAGTGGATGAGTTACCTAGTATATTATGGGAATATAGTACAACTCCTCGAGAATCAATAGGTATTACTTCTTTTCATTTAGTATATGGTGGTGAAGCAGTAATCCCGATCGAGATTGACTTGGAATCCGATCGAGTATATATATATGATGAGGATAATGGTGGTCAGTGACTTATGGAGCTCGGCCTAATAGAAGAAGTGGGAGATAAGATGGTGGCTCATCTTATGTCATATCGCCAAAGAATGAGGTAGAATTATAACAGAAGAGTCATCCCTAGATTCTTTCAAAAGGGTGATCTGGTGTGGAAGCGTGTCAAGCCGATCAGAGATGTTAATAAGTTGGAGCCACAATGGAGAGGACCCTTCAGGGTAGAATATAAACTCACCTCAGGCTCTTATTATCTCGAAGATGTTGATGGACAGAGATTAGATAGACCATGGAGCGCTAATCATTTGTATCCTTACAGAACTTAACAAGTATGCCTATAACCTATTTCATGTATTTTGTTCAACTTTTTTCGTATCATTAATGAAGATTGTAGGCAACATCATCTAAAAGGTCTATTCTCCAACAATAGTCGACCGGTCACACAGATGGTTGGAGACTTTAAACCATCAATAGTCTACTAGTCGCACAGACGGCTGGAGTCTTTAAACCATCAACAATCGACCGGTCGCATAGACGGCCAAGACTTTAAACCATCAACAGTCGATCGGTCGCACAGATGGTCTGAGACTTTAAACCCTCAACAGTCGACCGATCTCGTAGATGGTCGGAGACTTTAAACCATCAACAGTCGACAGGTCACGTAGACGATCAGAGACTTTAAACTATTAACAATCAACCGATCTCACAGATGGTTAGAGACTTTAAACCCTCAACAGTCGGTCGATTGTGTAGATGGTCGAAGACTTTAAACCAACAACAATCAATCGACGACCTTAAGGGGTGACTGGAGAAGCAACCTTAATGGGTAACTAGAGACTTTAAACCATACGGACAATTAGAAGTTTTGCTCAGCATCATGGATTGAGCTAGCTTATCACACAATCTAGAAATTCATTAATAAACTCTGTTTATGGTCTGGCTGATTCATTTCACTCAAGATTATATGTCCGATCAATCTATTATGCAATCCTGGAATTCATTCTAAATTCTGGTTATATTATGGCCAATTAACTAATTTCACTTGGGATTATATGTCCAATCTATTTATCATGCAATCCATAAATTCATTATAAATTCTACTTATAGTATAGCCAACTGATTAATTTCTCTTGGGATTATACGTTTGATTGATCTATCATGCAGTCAGGAATTCATTATAAATTCTCCTTATAGTATGACCGATAGACTAATTTCGTTCATGATTATACACCTAGTCAATCTATTATATAGTCCGGGAATTCATTATAAATTCTGCTTATAGTATGGTCGGCTGACTAATTTTGCTCGAAATTACATGTCTGATCAATCTATTATGTATTCTTGGAATTCACTATCAGCTCTACTTATATTATATCTAGCCTGCTTAGTTCAAGCAATTTCATATGATTGTTTATACTATCGATGAGTTCTGTTAATTTGTTCCGCACGACCTTATATGCTCAGATGATTCATAATTTAGCACAGAGGGTCATCATTAGTTACTTATATTAGGCATGTTTACTCCATTCAGCGTTTTATATCTATCCTGAGTGTCATTTAATATGGGAATGCTATAAGTGATTATTTACTCAAATAGTCAAATATTCAAGATCTCTTCATATTATCAAGAGTTTCTTCATAAGATTTTCTATGGGATACACGCCATAAAAATATATGGAGTTACACAGAACCATCAGGTACTTATTAATTTCTACTGGAATATAATGTTTTTTCATCATTTTTGAAAATATGCTACAAGGATACATACTCACTCAAATTTTTGTAAAAATTCTTTTGATTGCTCCTTGTTGAGTCGTTGTCAATTTATAAAGAGAGGAGGGGGTTTCCTTGATAAGTATCCTCCCTCCCACAACTATTGAATAACCCCCTCAACTAAGTGAGTGAGAGTCCCTATAATACGCTTGGCGTATTCTTTACCAAATTCGAGGGAGTCTAGGATCTTTGTTTCTTTTCCCAGCGTTCCTCCTCACTAGCCTTATACATCTGAAGTTCAGACTGAAGGTTGTCCTTCTCAACTTTAAGGGCAACTTGTTCTGCTTGGGAACATTTTAGCTCCTCAAGTAAGGAGTTGATCTGTAAATCTTGGGCTCTCAATTTCTCCTGTTATTGTAGTAATATGAAATTTTTGGTGGCTAACTCTGTGACTAGTTCAGGAGATCTGGAGCCAGGCAATGGTTCTACCCTTTCTAAAGATGCAGTTTTCTATGATAAATCCAAAAGAGCCTTATCTTTTAGAGCATTCTCTACTCGAAATTGGGATTCACTCTTTTTTAGTCGATGTTCCAAGATTTTCTTCTTAGTCTCTTGAGTTTGCAATGATTGACGATGACCTTGTAGAGTTTCCTCTAGGCTAGTGATAAGCTCAACCTATGAATTTATTTTCCCTTGTAGTTGGACAATTTCATCATTGGGGATTGTAGGAGTAGACTATAGTTCTTCTATTCTATCTTTCAAAACCTTATTGTCTCTCTCCAGATCCATGACTAACTGACCCAAGTGTAAGCTTGAAGCATAGAACTAGATAAAATAACAATAGAATTAGATCTTGTAGTAGTAAGTTAACAAAATCTAATTAAAGACTTACAGCAGTAGCATTACGATTGTGCTCATTAGCATGCTTAGTAATTATGCTACTTTACATTTGTCTTTGTACTTCTAGTCATGATTTAGCTAATGGACTTTTCAATTTGAGTATCTCATATGATGGAGGAGAAGTATAATTTATCCCTTGGTGAGAAGGTAGCCCATGAGATTGTTTAAAAAGGCATGGAGGGTTAGTGGAAGTTGTAGTTTCTGGATGAGGAGCAATAAGAAAATCAAGTGATGGTGAAGTAGCAAAAGATGGTTGGGCGGAGGGCACCGACTCAACTAATTCAGGACTCTGTACATATGCTGGCCTTTTGGAGCCCGGGCCGACAGATCGCCTACAAGGGATCCGCTTTGCGTGAGGTTTAGTTGGAACCAAAGACGGTGAAGGAATTGGTGAAGGGATATATGAGGTTGTTTTAGTAAAATGAGTAATTGGAGGGAGTTTTTTTTGGATGAGACATAGGTATAAGATGGCCAGGCCTCATCATAGCAATTGCAAAATGAGAACAACTGCATGATGAGGACTTGGGCTCTTTACCTCGGTCATAATAAATTTCATCCACGGTGATGGGAATCTATTCGACGCCAGATAGCATAAGTAATTTGGAGCTCGAAGCGTCCATTTGGGGATTTTTGCACCTGACAACAAAAGAAGTGTCCTCTCCTGAAGAGTTGGAAGACAATTCTCATGTTGGCCCCGCTGAAAGTAAACCAAGGGAGGAAGAGGTTTGATTGAGACGACGTTCTTTTAGCAAATCCTCTCCTAGCTTGGTCAAAACCGCTCTTGTCAATCGAGTATTCATATACAAAAAGGCCAGGAGAATGTCCTCTGCTAAAAATAATAAGGGTTAAAAAACCTACATAATAAACAATGGGAAGATAGAAAACAATCATTTATGAGGAAAGTAAGCTTACCAAAGGAAGCGCTCAATTCTGTGTCAGCAGGGCTGAGTTCAAAAATAGTTAGTAAACCTTCCACGGTCAGCAGGGGCAAGTTAAACTTGACACCTTTTAGTTTTTCCATAGAAGCTCGAAAGGAAGGATCCTTGGAGATATTGCCTAAGTTAGGAATGGGAGGAAGATCTTGCTGCCAGTTTACAGGATAGGGTGAAGGAAAGGGAAGGCATATAAAGAAGTATTTGTCTCTCCATTCCCCTTGGGGAGGAATCCTATTGAATAGAATGGCCTTATGACATGTTTGAAATTTGAACAGACCATTTTCTATCTAAAGAAAATAGAAAAAATGATGAAATAAATGAGGTGATAAAGGGACATTAAGTAAGCAGAAGGTGATAACAACACCACTCAAGATGTTGAAAGATTGAGGAATAAGTTGGTGTAAGGGAAGAATGAAATAGCGGCTAATATCAACAAAGAAAGGGTGTAAAGGAAATCGAAGGCCAAAAAATATTTATTCCCTGAAGACTGCAATGCTTTCTGGTGGAGGAAGGTAAGGGCGATCTTCAGGGGTAGGTATGTCTATATAGGAAGGAATGTCATAATTCGCCTGGAGTTCATAAGCTTCATAGAGGGTGAAACTATAATAACATTGAGTATACCATTCACTATATGTCGACATCATGGGGAGAAAAGATCAGTAAGGTCAGAAAGGAGAAGAATAAAGAGTTGTGGGGAAGATGATGAAGTCTTAGGGTTTTCGCCAAAGGTTTATTAGAATTATTCCCAAAGACTAGTTAAGAAAGGTCGTTGGATCTTAGCAGTGTAAAGGGAGGGATCAACTGTGAGCTATTAGATGATCAAGAAAGGTGGTGGATACATTAATAAAGGTACATCTGTGATGTCAGGTACACACATATCACCAATAAAAAGCCAATGTTGATAATCGATGCAATGGGTCATCGGTAAGATTACCTAGGATAAGTTTAAGGATCAAAAGTTGGATGACCATTGAATCTACTGACCTTTAATATTCTCAGAGGAATAACACAGATTATAATCTTGCTATTCTACAAGTATAGGAATAAGCCTGGCTGGCTATTAAAAATCGAGCGGGTATCTAGTCCGAACGAAAATATACAAGAGCTAAAGATAAACTCGGTTAGTTGATAACAGTAAGGTAAACTATAGTCCTTAGCAAGAATAAACTCGGGCGGAAATGAACTCTTTAGATGTTATGAGTCGAGTGAAGGTTAATTTTAAGCAAAGATAAGTATAAATATGAATAACTATGCTTAGTTAGTAAAAAATAAATATGTAGTAAGTTAAACAAACTTTAAAGAAAAATTAATTTATCTTTGCTTGATCATCTTAATTCTCATTTGTTAATGTTTGAAAGTTAGTAGCAAAGCATATGGGTATTTGAAATAGTATCAGGAGTTATGAAAATGATAGTGCTTGAATTACTAAAAGATTCTTTGATACATGATACATAAGAGATTACACTAGTTTAGGAAATAAGTCAGAATGTATGTTCTTAAGTAACATCCTACGATCTAGAAAGTTAATAGGAGGTTCAGACACTAGATAACACTTTTCCTTCAGTTTTTCTATGGCCCCCTTAGCTATGTGAGTAAATGCTTTAACAATGGATGTGACAATGGGGTCGTTGATGTCGGTTGATTCTAAAAGAATTTTCTTTGTTTTCTCAAACCATTCATCTTCGCCCGCCTAATAAATTGCTAACACATCCTAGGAAGCTTTTAGCTCAGCTTCTTTAGTCAAGATAGTTGCTTGAGCCTCAGCTAAGGATAAACACAAAGAATTTAGCTCAGCATCCTTGGAGTTTAATTTAGAAGCCTTGGCTGCTAATTCAGATGTATAAGTAGTCTTCAGTGTTTGCAGCTGGGTTGATAGCTGAGTAGCCTCTGCAACTTGTTTATCTAGCTTTATTTGCAATTCATCACAAATATTAATCTTTGATTGAAGCTGAGACTCAAGACCATCTACAGTGATATTCCATTGGCTTGATTTCTCATATTCGGCTTGAAGTAATTTTTGAGCCCCTTGCAGTTGTTTGAACAATTCCTTTATTCATTTAGAGGCTAGAATGGAAGATGATTCAAAAACTTGTTACTTTAGCAGCTCATTTTCTTGAGATAGATCATATAGTTGTTGAGCTATACTCATTGCAGTGACCTAGTGCCGTTAAGTACAGGTTGTTATTAATATGTTAAAATAAAGATAAGATGGTTGACTAAAAACAATGTTACCTTAGTTTCCTCAAAGTAGAATTTATCCACTAATTCAGTGAGAGTAAATGCTTCAAGTTGATGTTGGGATTCTTCCCAAGCGGTCATTAAAGAACCTCCTAATAAAATAGGAAGAGTGGAGGAGGGTGTTGATAATGAAGACAAGGAGGTTTGAACAGAAGGCTAGGGAAAAAAATGAAGAAAGGGGAATCTTGATTTTCTTATGGAGGTAAGGCAATTTGTTTTTGAAAGGTCATAATGAAGCTAGGGTCTGAACTGCTATTTGGACCCAGGATATCCTCCCGATATTGAGTAGGCCGTGAGGATGAAAGGATCGGATACAAGGAGGATAGAGTATGTTCAGGAGAGGTAGTTTGGATGTCCCCCAAAACAACATCTTTAGGGGCAGGGGCTTGGACTTCCCTTGGTATAATGTCTTCTGGAATGGAGAGTGCCTATCTTTTAGGAGAAGGCGTCAAAGTTACTTTGTGCTTTTTGTGTTTCCCCTTAGCAACAACCTCTGGTTCTGAAAGAACATCCTCTGACAACAAGGTAAATTTGTAGGCACTTCCTCAGAGGTAGCGACTAAACCAAGAGCAAGAGCTGGACCGACGAAAGTTGCACTTGAAGGGATGGTAGGTGATGAAGGTCGCTCAGCTTGAAGTTCTTGTACCTTGGCTAAAAGTGCCTCCTCTTCCAGACTAATCTTCTTATTGACCAGGGCTTCAAACACAGCATCCACTGCATAACACAAAAGATGTTTTAGTTAGTAAAAGGTAAGGATGAAGGCGTCATAACTTACCAAAGGGAGCAACGTAGTTTCTCTTGAATAGGATTTAAACCAAACAAAAATAAAAGATTAACTGCATATCCATTTGTGAATAAAGAAGTGATGACCAATCAGTTTGCTAGAATAATCATGAATGGTCAGATGTTGATGAAGTTTCTTTATATCGGGAAGAGGAGGAAGAGAGGATCACCATGTGGTAGGCCATAGAATAGGTTCAGGAAACCTTATGAAAAAGAAACGTGTCTTCCAACCTTTGATGGATGAGGGCATCTCTTCAAAGAAAATCATTTTCGGACGGGATTGAAAAGAAATACTCCCGATTCTGATTTTTTCGGATAGGAAAACATGAAGAAGTTATGAGGTGTAGGAGGAATATCAAAAAGACAAACCAACATATACATGGCACACAAGTAGCAAAAGGCATTCAGAGCGAATTGTTGTAAAGGAATATTGAAGTATTGACTTACTTCTTCAAACACAATATCCACTGCATAACACAAAAGATGTTATAGTTAGTAAAAGGTAAGGATGAAGGCATCATAACTTACCAAAGGGAGCAACGCAGTTTCTCTTGAACAGGATTTAAACCAAACAAAAATAAAAGATTAACTGCATATCCATTTGTGAATAAAGAAGTGATGACCAATCAGTTTGCTAGAATAATCATGAATGGTCGGATGTTGATGAAGTTTCTTTATACCGAGAAGAGGAGGAAGAGAGGATCGCCATGTGGTAGGCCATAGAATAGGTTCAAGAAACCTTATGAAAAAGAAATATGTCTTCCAACCTTTGATGGATGAGGTCATCTCTTCAAAGAAAATCATTTTCGGACGGGATTGAAAAGAAATACTCCTGATTCTGATTTTTTGGGATAGGAAATATAAAGAAGTTGTGAGGTGTAGGAGGAATATCAAAAAGATAAAATAACATACACATGCCACACAAGTAGCGAAAGGCATTTAGAGCGAATTGTTGTAAAGGAATATTGAAGTATTGGCTTACTTTCGATATAAAGAGAGGTATAGGAAAATGAAGACCGACCGCCAGTTGGTCCTTAATGAAGGTGACATAGCCATCAGGAGGAAGGTGAGGATGAGCATCAGGGCCAAGAATTTTGATACGATAATCCTTAGGGATTTTGTATTGGAGGCGAATAGCGGCTCTATCGACAGGGTCGAAAGAAGAATGGGTATAAACATACTAGGGAGAAAATGACTCTTCATCCATGAGAGAGCATGAAAATAACTAGGGATGAGCGACTTATCAAGGTCTTAAGGAAGCAAAGTAACGGAAAAGTTTAAGAAAAACAAAGCAAGGTGGGGTGTTTGGAAAAATAGAGAAGAAGGATCACCGAAGTGTGAATCAAGGAAGATGAAGTGTTGAAAATAAGAAGGGTTTAGGGTTTTTAAAGGGATGTAGCTAACAATAGTCACTGTTAGATTAAAAGATCTTGCGCATGGAGGGTTATTGATTGATCAAGGAAAATAGCCAATAAGTTGCTTACTAAGGAATACATAAGTAGCTATTTTAAGAAACGGAAGGGGTGCCATGTGGCACTCATCCATGAGTTGACATTTATGATAGGAATAACAGGCCAAATCATTCCTACGCCAATGTGCCATATTTGCGTGAGTCTGTAGCATTTTCTTTCTGGTGAAGGACCAATTACTAACGAGAGAATTTTGAAAAGATTGCACAGTTCTCTAGGTATTATTGAAAAAGAAAGGAAAGTGTAAAGTAATAAACTAGATAAATAAGTATTGAATATTCATTGTGGAACATTGAGAAAATTCCCATAACATGACAAATAACTAAAACTTGAGCCTAGTCAGTCGGCTGCATCTCCTTCGACTAGACTTAAGGGAGAGACTAGTGATATGAGTTATAATGAGTGAGCCTTTCAGGTGAAGTGAAAGTTAAAGTCGAGAGGATGAGTTGATGTATGAACTTGATTGAGCATGAGTTTCCTTGCATAGGACCTGATGGGAAAAGTCTACAGGGCCCAAAGATGTTTAGCCTTAGTTAGGTCATAATATATGACCGAGTGAAAGTCGACCGAGAGAGATATTCTCTATGTGTGCTCAATCGGGCAATGTAGACTGGGCAAGCGTAAAAGCACTTAACATCCTACAAGGTTCTTAACATATGATCGACTGAGCTAAGGTCGACCGAGTAAGATACTCTCTATGTGTGCTCAATCGGGCAATGTAGACTAGGCAAGCATAAAACCACTTAATGTAACACCCGTAGGGTCTCTAACAAATTTTATATATATTTTTCATGATTAGAATGAGCTTTATGTGTGTTTCTTCTAAACAAAAAAAAAATAAAATAGAACCAAAAAGAGGCATGACCAATGTTTGAACCTTGAACCTCTTAGCAAGTGACAAGTATTATGTGATATGTGATAACCAGTAGCCCCTGCAGGGAAGTGCTGTTAGAAAGAAAGGGGGAATTGTAGTTAAGAGGAAAGGGAAACCTTTCTCCTTTTTAGAATGAAAAGTTTGGTTTCTCTTCTTTCACTAAGAATAAATGAGAAAGTGATTAAGTGAGGAAACAAGAGGATGGCAAGTTGTTTTCTTCCTCCTCTTTTCATTTAGAATAAGAAGGAATAAGAGGCAAGGGAATGCAAACTTTGCCTTCTCCTATCTTCATCTTCCTCCTTCTTCTTCCTCCACCGAACCTAGTTCTTCCCCTTCTTCTTTTTCTTTTTTTTTTCCGAAACAAGCCTAGGGTTCATCCTTAGGAAGACTTCACAAGGAGGAGTCCTCAAGGCCTAAGTCTTCATACAAACAAAATATACAAGGGGGAGTCCTAGAAGCGGAGGATCTTCTTTGTTTTCTCTCCACAAGGGTATTCTTTTGTGATAAACTAAGCGAGAGGAGGTAAGTATCTCCCTCACCTGCAGTACAAGTAGCTTTCGAGTGTTTTCATGTTTTAAAGTTGATAAAAACTTAGAACCATGCTCTTAGGGTTTCGGCCAAGAAGGAATAAAAAGGATTAGAGAAAGTTTTAAAACCTAAACTATGCTTGCTTATGATTCCTTATGGTGTGTGATCCACTATATGATGTTAGTTAAGGCTTTCATGCTTTATGTTGCTTAAAATACTTAGAACCATGCTCTTAGGGTTTCAGCCAAGAAAGAATAAAAAGGATTAAAGAAAGTTTTAAAAACCTAAACTATGCTTGCTTATGATTCCTTATGGTGTGTGATCCACTATATGATGTTGTTAAGGCTATCATGCTTTATGTTGCTTAAAATACTTAGAACCATGCTCTTAGGGTTTCGGCCAAGAAAAAATAAAAAGGATTAGAGAAAGTTTTAAAACCCTAAACTATGCTTGCTTATGATTCCTTATGGTGTGTGATCCACTATATGATGTTAGTTAAGGCTTTCATACTTTATGTTGCTTAAAATACTTAGAACCATGCTCTTAGGGTTTCGGCCAAGAAAGAATAAAAAGGATTAGAGAAAGTTTTAAAAACCAAAACTATGCTTGCTTATGATTCCTTAGGGTGTGTGATCCACTATATGATGTTAGTTAAGATTTTAATGCTTTAGGTTGCTTAAAACACTTGGAACCATGCTCTTAGGGTTTCGGCCAAGAAGGAATAAAAAAGATTAGAGAAAGTTTTAAAACCTAACTATGCTTGCTTATTATTCCTCATGGTGTGTAATCCATTATATGATGTTAGTGTAAGGTTTCCATGTTTTATGTTGCTTAACACCTAGGATGACACCCCTTGTAAGTTTCGGCCAACCAAGAAAGGAAGGGACTTAGGGAAGTTTAACTCCAACTAGACTTGCTTATGTTTTCTCCCATGTTATGCTATGTATGAGGTGATGCTAGTATGATGCTTTCCTTGTTTAAAGTTGCTTAAAATTTAAGATCATGTCCCATGCAAGTTTCGGCCAAGATGTGAATTAGGGTTGTGGAAAGTTCAAAACCCTAACTATGCATGATAATGACTTTCTATGTTATGCTATGTGATATGTGAACTTTATGTCACCATGTTATGCTTATGAAAAAATTATGTATGATGAAATGCCTAAGAGATGCTTCCCTATAAGTTGGGACTAAGATCACTCTTCATGATATGACAAGAACATGATATGCTTCATGATATGACAAGAACATGATATACTTCATGATATGACAAGAATATGATATGCTTCATGATATGACAAGAATATGATATGCTTCATGATATGACAAGAACATGATATGTTTCATGATATGACAAGAACATGCTATGTTTCATGATATAACAAGAACATGATATGCTATTTTACTTTTGTATTGGCTTGTATCAGACCCTAAGAATGGTCCATGGGATGGGCTCCTAAGTTTCCCCTAGGTCGATGGTCAAGGAAACGGGCCTAGTTCCTAGTAGGTTCGAGATTAACTACCTCAGATTTATTTAGGATGCGCGCAATTCATGTATGTGGTACAATGTCGGGCCCTCATGTTGAGATTTATGTTTAAGTACCTATATGATATATGTTTTCAAAAGAACATCTTGCATATACTTATTTCATGCTATATGATTTTGATACATGTTTTCAAAAGAACATCTTGCATATATTTATTTCATGCTATATGATTTTTATGCTTTCATATGCTATGTTTGATGCTCTCTTGAGATATGTCTATGATGCCAAGATGAACATGCTACTACCTTATGCTTATGCTCGCATATACTATGTTTATGATTTGCCCAAATGAATATGACACTACTTTATGCTAGCATGCAAATGTTAAATCTAGATGTTGGTTAAATGAACATGTCACTACTCTATGTTTAATTCATGATTCATGGCTTTTGTGAGTAGGAAAGGATCTTACTAAGCCTATGTGCTTATAGTCTTTAATTTCCTTGTACTGCAGAAAAGGGTAAAGAATGACTAAACTAAAGGGAGCAGCAGGAAGGGCAAAGATGTGTGTGGCAGTGGCATGGTGGAAGAGATTTGTTTTGTGTGTCAAGACTTATATATATGCTTTAAGCTTTTGCATGTGAACTCATTTCTTTTCTTGCTACTTGATGCCTTTGATAGTTCCTACTTGATATTGACTTGAACTTGTTTGGATGGTTTATACTTTAGGTGAACTTATACTATCTCTTGTTTCCATGAAACCTTGAAATGTTAAGCACTTGTTTAATTAGAGGATTTGTTAGTTATCATGAACTCTAGGGAACAATATATATATATATATATGTTTAGTTCCCTCTTATTTAGTACGCTTTATGCTCTAGTTAAAACAAGCATGTATCATGTTTCAAGTAATAGATAGTAAAGGAATTTTATATGCACGAATGCTAATATGTTCACATGTTATGTTTGTTTAGATGCATATGATATAAAAATTTTAAAATTTTTCTTCCGCTGCCATGATTTTATATGCATGTATGTATGTAGCGATCGTAACGTCGTCCCTTCTGAGCACGAGAAGGGCGGGCGTTACACTTAACATCCTACAAGGTTCTTAACATATGATTGACCAAGTGAAGGTCGACCAAGCGAGATACTCTCTGTGTGTGCTCGACCGGGCAATGTAGACCGGGCGAGCGTAAAAGCACTTAACATCATACAGAGTTCTTAATATATAATCGACCAAGCGAAGGTCGACCGAGTGAGATACCCTCTGTGTGTGCTCGACCAGGAAATATAGATCGGGCGAACATAAAATCACTTAACATCATACAAAGTTCTTAACATATGATTGATCGAACAAAGGTCGATCAAGCGAGATACTCTCTGTGTGTGCTCGACCGGGCAATGTAGAACTAGCGAGCGTAAAAGCACTTAGCATCACACATGTACTCTTAATGCATGACCAGTCGAGATATATTCAACATAAGGAATTCTTAATGCATGACCGACCGAGATATATTCTTAATGCATCATCGATTGAGATATATTCAACATAAGGAATTCTTAATGCATGATCGGCCGAGATATATTCTTAATGCATGACTGGCCGAGATATATTCTTAATACATGACTGGTTAAGGTATATTCAGCATAAGATATTCTTAATTCATGATCGGTCGAGATATATTCAATATAATTTATTTGATCCTGTCTGAAATTTGCGAGATAGCGCCCTAGCTCGAGTGAACGGTGGTTCCGATGAAGACACACTCTTGGAGATCTGAAAGGGCTCCTCAATGGTCCTACTCACAGTGAGATGAGCCAATAAAGCATTAGTGACCTAAGATTGGGGTGGGGATCCCTGGCTAGGCCTTCTTACACTAAAGTCAGTTCCTCTCTTGAAGGTGGAAGAAGAAGAAGAAGAAGAAGAAGAAGAAGAAGAAAAAGAAGAAGAAGAAGAAGTACAGTAATGAAAGTACTCAGAAGTGGAGTTTTGGATGCTAGAGTTTGCATTCCTCACTAATGGAGAGGATCCCCCTTTTTATACTACCTCGTCAATGGAGAGGTTCCCCGTAGTCATGAGGTGATCCCCAGTTTCTTAGACTTTGTTAGGAGATGAAGTCACACTTTAGGCTTCATGCAATAATCCTTTAAGAAATCTCTTTTGTACCCCATATGTACCTCTCTTATCGTTTATGACACATATTCCTGATGTAGTATGAATAGGCATATGTTCCCAGAACTAAAGAAGCTTCTAGAGAATGTTTCTTACCAAATTTGTCAAGATGTCATACTTGTATGCTATCTTCTGTTAAACATATTTCAGCTGGTCAATCAAGCTAGTCGTGTATATAATGAGAACACCTTCTGTTGAGCATATTTTGGTCGGTCAATTAAGTCAGTCATGTATATAATGAGAATATCTTTTGTTAAGCATGTTTTAGCCGAGAATGTACTATAAACTTTATAAGGTTGAGTGCCTTTACGCTCATTCAGGCTTTGCCAGGCCGAGCGCATATAAGCACAATAGTGCTCGCTTTGCGTTCACTCGACCGATAATATACTAAAAGCTGTATAAGGCTAAGTGCCTTTACGCTCGTTCAGGATTTGTCCAGCTAAGCGTATATAAGCACACTAGTGCTAGCTCAGCCTTCACTTGGCTAGTAATATCATAAAAGCTATATAAGGCTAAGCGCCTTTACGCTGGGTCGGATTTTGTTTGGCCGAGCGCATCTAAGCACACTAGTGCTCGCTTGGCCTTCACTTGGCCTGTAATATACTAAAGCTATATAAGGCTAAGTACCCTTACGCTCGTTCAGGCTTTTCCTGGCCGAATGCATATAAGGACACTAGTGCTTGCTCGGCCTTCATTCGGCCGGTAATATACTAAAAGCTCTATAAGGCTAAGTACCTTTATGTTTGGTCAGGTTTTGTACGATTAAGCGCATATAAGCACACTGGTGCTCGTCCAACCTTCACTCGACCGATAATACATTAAAAGTTTTCATAAAGCTAAGTACTCCTAATCTCGGTCAGGCACCGCCTGATCGAGTGCCTGTGGAAAACCTTTTATTCGGTCAGCTATTATCCTATTAATCATATATTTACCCAGCTATGGGCTTCTCCTTTCTCTTTTGGTTGTAACCTCCATGTCATCTAACAAGGTGGCCTATTATAACTCATATCACTAGTCTTCCTCTCAAGTCTAGTCAAAGGAGGAGTAACCGACTGACTAGACATGAGTCTCAATTTTGTTTGTTTGCTCTATTCGTTTAACTCATTATTATATGCTTTCTTTTCTCTTTTCTCTTAACTATGTCTTGAGAGTTGAGTGATTTTTCAAAAAAAAAATTGTTGGTAATTGGTCCTTCAATGAAAAGAAAATGTTGGGGGCGCTCGAATATATGACACCTCAGCCTATGATTTGGTCTGTGCTGTCCATCATAAATGTCTATTTATGGGTGAGTGTCATGTAGAATTTGTTGGAGTAATCCCAATGGTCTGTGTGATCATGTGTTTTGGTGTTTGGCAAAGGATTTAAGTTAGGTTTACCCTTGTATTTGATATGTGTATTTGAGTTGTGCAGGTTTGCAGGATACGCATATGATTTAGTTGATGACTTCGAGTGCGGTGAAGGATGGAGCATCTGAGAGATTATGGACAATGCAATAAGGACAAGGGTCGAGAGAAGCGACTTCGAGGCATATGCGAAGGATGACATTGGGGATGAGCCACAGGCTTGAATGCATCTGAGGGACAAGAGCCAAAGGAAGCAGGCTTGAAGGCAAGAGGTTAAAGCTGTAACGAAAAGTCAAGTGAGTCGTAACGATGAGGGTCCGAGTGTTGAGAGATTGTACTCGGGTACTAGTCAACTGGTGGTTTCATTAGTCGACTAGTGTAGTCAACTGGACAGTTGACTGGGAGTAAACAGAATGCTTTTGTTCGCTTGGCCAGTGTGGAACAGTTGACTGGTACACTTTTACTAGTCGATTGGTATCAAGCCGTTGGGTTGTAACGGTCGAATCTCCACAGAGGGCAGTCGACTGACACTTTTACCAGTCGACTGACACTTTCACCAGTCGACTGACACTTTCACTAGTCGACTGGTAGGCGGGTTTTTCAACCCGTGACCCATATAACCATGTCGTGGCAGCTTGGTTGAGGTTGACAAAATAGAGGTAGTTAACCTCTATTAGTACTCTACCAGTGCCCTAGCTTCTCAAGAGTTCTTGTGAGAGTTGTAATGAGGTTTCTCCACTCACAAGGAGCTACGTGAGTTAGCGAGAGTTTGTCGGTGAGTCATCCACCGACAGATCGGGATTGTCCACCTTACGCACAGTTGTGGAGTAGGAGCAAGCTATCTCCAAACCATGTTACATTGTTGTGTAGTCGTTTGCTTGTTTTTCTTTGTCTTTAGCTTTCTTTGCATTCATATTAGTTTGTATTTCCACCACGCAAGCTAACTAGCATAGGAAGCTATCAATTTAGTGGCACCATCAATCTAACCCCCCTTTTAGCTGGCCATAAGATCCCCTACAAGTGGTATCATTGTGAGGCCGCTCTCCATTGGACTAACCACCAAGGAAGCAAAGATGACCGGTTTGATAGATCCGCCAAAGTTTGAAGGAGGAAGTTTATGGGACATCACCTTTTGGATGGTGAAGATGAAGAACTTTCTTAAGACAGATTGGGACACAATGATGGTTGTCAAGGAACCATTTGAAGTCCCAAGAGACAAGAAAGGAAAGAGACTCCAACCATGACATAGGACAGAGGAGCAAACCACACGATCGAAGGTAAATTCAAAGGTAATATCAATTTTGATTGAACTTTTGCCTTCTAATGTGATAAGTCATGTAAGTGAATATAAGAATACCCACAAGTTGTGGAGCAAGGTAAAGATGGTTCTAGGAGAAGAACTCATGCCTACACAAGAAGAAAGAAAATCTGAAGAAAAGGAAGAAGTGGCTCAAGTAGAGGAGGAGCAATTGGAAGTCAATTCATGCTCAACTTCCAAGGAGGAGAAGGATGAAGAAAGGTCATCCATAAATGTGGATGAGGAAGATGAGGCATTGTTATGTCACCGTAAGTGTACGGTTACGTTGTCAGTAATATAAAAGATTATCGTATCCACAGAGAATGTTGATTAAGCACTAGTTAACTTCGCATGTAGAATTATCTAGACAAATGTAGAAAAAGAGAGTAAGAGAAAGAGAGGAGGGAAGAGAGAGAATGGATCTCAAGAGGGGTTGAGCTAGGAGGATAGAGGATGATAGATTCTTGGATTTCGATTTCCTTGTAATGCTAGGTGATGTTATATAGATTGCTTAGCTCCTATCCTCTATGTTCATGCTCTTGTAGGAAGTTAGATTCATTACCAACTCTCCCCTACAGTGGATAAGTCGGCATGATCTCCTACTCTATGTCCTATGCTACTAAATAGAAGTGATTTCTATGAAGTTCATTAGCGGGGTAGCCCTGTCACGACGGCCCTCAGTCATACAACATAGAAACACACTAACACGTAATAACATAGAGATAGAAATAGTGATTATGCATGATCTCTTACTTCCTTGTGGAGACTCGCTTCTCCTTTCAAGGTGATACCCTAGACGTCCGTTAGCGGGGGGGGAGCCCTGTCACGACGCCCCTCTGTCATACGATCTAGGGTATCCCCCCTATGGGATTAACAATTCTACACAACTATTTGATAAAATATGAAAAAAAAACATATATAAGCATTCACACACACACACACACACACACATCATCAAACATGAACAAGGCATTAACAAGTCATTGAATAGAAACATGGCAAATTTACATAGTTTTATATCTCCATCATATCACAAATACTTCTTACATCCTATATCTGAAGATCTACTCCATTGTTAAGGAAGAACAAGCCCAAAACATAAAATAAAGCATACTTACAACCCTAGATCTAAAAAGAAGGGGAAGAAGAGATGCTTGCCGATGATTCCAATGTCTTGGGGATGCCTCCTTGCTCCGAAGATGGACGGATCTTCAAGGTATAGAGGAATGAAGCTCTAGGGTTTCCCCCTAAGGGGAGAACCCTTCCCCAAGGAGAGGACGAAGTCCCAAACCCAAGATGATTTGAAAAGCGGAGGAAACCCCTTTTATAGAGCAAGGCGTGGCCTCCACACGGCCCGTGACACGGCAGTGTGGCCTTCACACGGCCATGTGCATCTTCCTCTTGGCCAAGGTGACACGGCTATGTAGATTCACACGGCCGTGTGCTACTTCAACACTGGATGGGCTCACACGACCGTGTGGATTCACACGGCCGTGACCTTCCTCGCCACTGGAATGTTGGCACGGCCGTGTGCTGCTTGGCCAGGGGAATAATGGCACGGTCGTGTGGGGCACACGGCCGTTGCGTTCTTCGGATCGGGTGTTGGCACGGCCAAGGCATGATAATGGTCACACGGCTGTGTGGCCTACACGACCCAAGCTCCTATGTGCATTTTAGCTCCATTTTTGCCCCAAAAAGTGTCCTGTCAATCAAAACAAGCAAAGAGCATATCTCCGAATAGAATATAATGGAAGTATGACATTATAATGAAATAGGGTACAATAAACATAGATTATGCTCATGAAATATAAGTAGATGTGCGTTAAAGTATGCATAAAAGTGTATATAGTCTATGCACATCACACTCCCAGACTTAAATCTTTACTTGTCCTCAAGAAAAAACTGCATCTAAACTCATATGGTTAAATAGTGCATCATAATCTCTAGCAAGTCAATCTAATCCTATCAAATAATTTCATTGATGAGCAAGATACAAAAGTAGTTTAAGTACGACCTAAGTAGTAGTCCTCCGTGCTCAATGCAATAGTGGCCTATGTTTATCAAGTATCAATCCCTAAGCCTAGTCAAGTCGTCATAAAACTGTGTTCCTTATGCTTCTAGCGATGGGCACTTACCGGCCACATGCTTGGTTCATTCTTCTCAATCTACCCAAGGTCTCAAAGGCGTGCTCGATATCAAGAGAAACATAGCAGTTATTTCCCCATTAACCTAACTCGGTCTCAAAGGGATAATTTGCTAGTTTCCACTCACGACAACTATTTTTTATATCCCTTATTTATTTTTTTTCATTCTTATTTTTTTTCTAAGTGATTGCAAGATGCAACACTTGAACACAAATGCACATAAATGCAAATGTTGAGATATTTTGATTTTTCCAAATGAGTTTACATGATTCGATCCTCATCCAATAACCAAAATGTAGTTTGAGAAATCACCATAGAAACACTAGTACTAATCAAATTCTATGAAGCATGACTATTTTCAAAGTTATCAACAATCAAAACTAGGCAAAGTGTATAGAGGTCCTAAAACAAGGTCAATACTTAAACTCTTATAGTAAAAACATTGCTCACTTCATGTTATCATAGATATAAAAAGATAGATCACTAAACATACTAGCACCATATGTAACACATAAACCATATGAAATCTAGAATAAATGTGTTAGTAGTTTGCATTAAGGAACAAACAATCATGATGTGATGAGTGATGCAACTAATAAAATTTTATTATGCAAAAGAGATAAGCAAACTAAACCAAATGCATCTAATGCATCCCCCTAGACTTAAACTTTTCATTGTCCCAATGAAAACTAAAAACAATGTGGAGGAGATTTAATGTAAGAGAAGTTACCAAATGATGCATGTCAAATACCTATGTCATTAACTTCTCTACCATATAGTTGCCCTCCTCCTAATCTTTGAATCCTATAAAAGAAGGTTGACAACAAAAATTAAGTAGAGGATACATGTTTATTATAAAGAAATGAAACTAGAAAGAACTAAAGACATGAATGAAAATGAAGAAAATGAACTTGGGTTGCCTCCCAAGAAGTGCTTGTTTAAGGTCATTAGCTCGACCACCTCATTAGATTCATCTAAATCTTGCTCTTGGAGGGGTAAGATATTTTAGAACTCTCTTACCAAGGGCTCTCAATTTTTCAACAAATATGCTCTCCTTCAAAAGTTCAACACTATTTTGTCCTTGTGACTCCTGTGTAACATGTGTCCTGCCACCACCATGCTCAAAAAGTAATTGATTAGTAACAGTAGATAAATCAATTAAAATTTAACTTTTACCAATCACTAATGTAAGTAAATCATCGAACATGGATTGAAATTTAAATAAGGAAGGTTGTGGTTCAAGTGGTGGTCTTTCTAAAAGAGATGATTCTTGAGACTTAGCTTCTATTGCACAAGTCCCTACACTCTCAACATCAACTAATTCATGTACTACATCATCCAAAGTGACTAATGATTGTGTGACTAAGGGGAGTGATTCTTAGGTCATCCCTACACATCCCTCCACAACATGACTATAAATTGGTTCAGATGTAAGAAGGGAAGGCTCTTCTAGATCTTTGATATTAGGAGATAATGGAATTAAAGTGGTGCAGTCCTTTATCAAAGTCTCAGATTCAAGATCCTCAAGTTCATCATAGTATTTTATCATATTCATTTTCTTGATGTCCTTGAGTGTTTCATTTTGAATAGATAGAACCACCTCTAAACCTTTCAACATTCTATCCATAAATGATGAAAATTGGGGGTCATTCGAGTCAGAGCCATATGTGTATGAATTTGATGAAGTCATTTCATCTATCTTTCTATCGAGTTCATCTATTGATGTTCCCAAATTGTATAGCTTGTAGCAACTCTCAATTGAATGATCTATTTCATTGCAAGCTTTAAAAAAATTTTGCTCTGACCTATGATTAAAGTTAGAGAAAACACCCCTTCTTTCTATATGAATTCTATATGGACGGTCAAGTAATGTTGGGCAATTATCATATATATGACTAGTTGCACAAAAAAATTCACAGAAAAGAGTATTAGAGTTCACAATAGACATTTGGTCAAACTTTTGAAATAAAGCTTTCAATTTAGTGATCAATTTAAACATGTCCATCTAAATGATTATAGTCAGACCAGGATAGACATGTAGGAAAAAAATACAGAATTAAAAACAAAGTAAAGAAAACTGCATAATGAAAATAAGAAAGAAAATGTAAAAAGAAAAATAAAAATGTTTAGAGTAACTCATATGCTAATCAACTAATGTTAATCGAAAATAGCCCCGATAACGGTGCCAAAAACTTGTTACGAACCGCAAGTGTACGGTTATGTCGTCAGTAATAATAAAAGATATTGTATCCACAGGGATTGTTTATAATCACTAAAGATGTTTCAAAAGTAAATTAGCTAAACAAACGATTAAAAGATCATTTACAACTAAAGATTAGAAGTAAGGGTTAAATGCAGAAATTTAGTTTTATAAAGGTTCTAGGAGTTTTAGTTTCTTTGTGATATTCATCGATGTAATGCAATCTACCAATTCTTGTCCTCAATTGAAATGTATTTGTAAGAAGTCATCAGTTATTTCCTGCAGAAAACACCGGTCAAGGACTCACATCTAAACCTTAAGTAATCAAAGAGTTATGATCCCTATAAAGTCCATTAGCGGGGCAGCCCTGTCACGATGCCCCTTGGTCATACGACATAGAAACACATCACTAATCAATTCACATTAAGATATAGAGTTAAGCAAATCAATCCGTCCTGCTTCTTTGTAGGTTCTTGCTTTACCCCTAAAGGTGATCCCCTAAAATGTTTGTTAGCGGGGCAACCCTGTCACGACGCCCCTCGGTCATACAATTTAGTAAATTCCTCAACAAGATTCCACAAGAAATATAAACAACTAATCAAGAATGGTAATTAGGCACGAAACACAACAATCTATACAAGATTGATTGATACAAAATATAACAATATCCTTGACTTAAGAAGATGGTAAATCCATGAATCTTTCATCAAATTACATCACAAGTACTCCTTCCTTCCTAGAACAAAAGATCTACTCCATAAAAGGCGAGGAAAGAATCAAAGACAAGAAGGTTAAAGACATTCCAATCCAAATCAAGAAAATAGAAAGGAATGTTTATCTCAATACGACGAGTGATCTTCAGAACTAATCCTCCTCTCTTGGAGTTGAATCTTGGATAGAAATCACCTTCTAAACGTTGGAAACTCGCCCAAGAACCGATCTCCCCAAAGGGAGAGCCTCCCTTTTCAAAGAGCAAGAGGCTCTATATATAGTGGAGGACATTTGGGCGCCACATGACCCTGGACACGGCCGTGTGAGATCCACACGGCCAAGGCATTCCTCCTCTCGGCCAAGGTCACATGGTCGTGTGATCCTCACACAGCCATGCCATGTTCCACTTATGCTTGCTTGCATGGCCGTGTGAAACCACATAGCCTGGCCAATTCTTGTCTATGGAAGTGTTGCACGGCCGTGTAGCACACACGGCCATGCCATTTTTTGACTCTGGAAAGGTTGCACGGCCGTGTAATCATACACGGTCGAGTACTGGCTGGCTGGAAAAGGTAGCACGCCCTTGTAAGCTCACACGGCCAAGGCAATCTCCCTTGCTGTTGATGCTACACGGCCTTGTCATGACCATATGGCCAGGGCCATTCCCCTTTGCAAGGTCGTGTGCACTCATTTCTAAAGTTGTTTTTCCTCTATTTGGTTATAGAATTAGCCACGGATATCAATTCTTCTCCAAATTCGACTCCTGAAAGCATAAAACGGACAAAAACAAATCTCTGAACAAAGAAAAGTATTTATGCTAAAAGCAAAGCAAGGAACATGAAAGTGCATAGATAAAGCATGTATAAAATATAAAAATGTGCATCAAAACATGCTAAACAAGTGTATAAAATCTATGCACATCAGCATGCTCTGGGGGCCTGGATCCCTTCCGGGCGCCCGGACCATGACGTAGGTCCGGCCAATCAACACGCTCCATATCTGCGACAAGATGAGTTTTGCCTTCCGAGCGCCCTGATCTCTTCCGGGCGCCTGGACCATCTCCAGGCGCCCGGATCCCTTCTGAGAGCCTAGACCACCATTTTCTAGAAATTCCTTTTCTTGCAAGAAAATGTTAGTCCAAGGCAAAATAAAGATTAAACTACCCTGCAAAATAAAAGTTAGCACAAATATAATAAAACAGGATAATAATTAAATTCCATCTCACCGAGACTAGAATCTAGTCATGATCTTAACTTAGACTTCCGAAATGGATCTAAGTTGGATCAACACCTAAGTTCCCTAATTGGAAACGCATCCTCACCAAGTTACTCCCCTCTAGTGACTTACCTTAACTTACCTGCCAGATGTCTGGTCAACCCGTTGACTTGTCTAGACTTCTTACTAACTATCAGGTCAGCCCGTCGACCTAGCTGAACTTCGTGCCAGACATCCAGTCAACCCGTCGATCAGTCTAGACTTCGTGCCGGCTATCAGGTCAGCCCGTCGACCTAGCTAGGCTTCGTGTCAACTGTCTGGTCGACCTGTCGACCTAGCTGGGCTTCATGCTAGCTATCCAGTCGGTCTGTCAACCTAACTGGGCTTCTCCTGCACACTTCGTGAAAGTGTTAGATCACAACGAAACTAACTTAACCTACTTTGTCAGTCATCAAAAATTGAGTTAGACCGTTAGTGCTAACCGTACCAACAGAGAGCCCTGCTCATTTATAACTCGCATGGGGTCAAGAGTCTGAAGTCCGATTGGATGGTTGTTGAGACACGAGATGCTTGTCGTATATAATTTACACGGGGGCAAGAGTTTAGAAGGCCGATCGAATGGTCACTTAGATGCGAGAGCCTTACTCAATTATAACTCGCACAGGGACGAGAGTCTCGGAGGGCGATTGGATGGTCATTGGGTCGTGATAGCCCTACTCACTTATAACTTACACAGGGGTGGGAGTCTGGAGTCTAGCCAAATTGTCATTGATATGTGAGAGCCCTGCTCGCTTATAACTTGCACAGGGGTGAGAGTCTGGAGTTCGACTGGATGGTCGCTGAGACGCAAGAGCTCTGCTCGCTTATAACTCACATGGGGGGTGAGAGTTTGGAGTCCAACCAGATGGTCATTAGGATGTGAGAGCCTTGCTTGTTTATAACTCACACGGGGGCGAGAGTTTGGAAGGCAGACCGGATGGTCATTGGAACATGAGAGCTCTTCTCGCTTATAACTCGCATGGGGAAAAGAGTCTAGAGTCTGACCAAATGGTCTGCCCTGCTCACTTATAACTCGCAAGGGGCGAAGAGTTTAGAGTTTGACCGGATGGTTGTTGAGACATGAGTGTTCTACTCACTTATTAGTCACAAAAGAGAGAGAGTCTAGAGTCTGGTCGGATGGTTATTTGGAAGAAAAAACCTTGCTCACTTATAACTATCACGAGGGTGAGAGTCTGGGATGCCAATTGAATGGTCATTGGGACGCGAGAACCTAGCTCGTTTATAAATTTCACAGGGGTGACAGTCTGGAGTCCGGCCAGATAGTCATTAGGATACAAGAGCCTTACTCACTTATAACTTGCATGAGGGCGAGAGTCTAGGAGGCCAACCGAATGGTCATTGGGATGCGAGTGCTATGTTGGCTTATAACTTGCATGGGGTGAGAGTCTGGAGTCTTACCAGATGGTTGTTGAGACATGAGATCCCTACTCACTTATAACTTGCATAGGGATGAGAGTCTAGAGTCCAACCGAATAGTTGTTGGGACACGAGAACCTGCTCGCTTATAACTCGCATAGGGATGAGAGTTTGGAAAGCCGACTGGATGGTCATTGGGATGCGAGAGTCTTACTCTCTTATAACTCGCACGGGGGTGAGAGTCTGGAGTCCGACCAGATGGTCATTGAGATGCGAGAACCTTCCTCACTTATAACTCACATGGAGGGAGAGAGTCTGGAGTCTGACCGGATGGTCTTTAGGACGCAGAGCCTTGCTCACTTATAACTGGCATAGGGGCGAAAATCTAGATTATGTTCATTAGATAAAAGTTAATACAAATGAAGAATGCTTCTTAATTTCATTAAGGTTGTAGGTAATTCGCGCTCCCTGGGCGATCCAACTAATTACCTTTGACATTTTAGATCCAGGCACCTAGCAGATTTTCTACGGCTCGTCCTCATGGGGTATTAGCTTAGTTGCATCTCCGACCGGCACCTCAGTGCTTTCTAATCGAGTAGAGGGTGTGTTTACAAAATATCCTGGATGAAGACATTTCCCCAGTTCTCCTCCTCTTGAGTTTCCCTTATTTCCTTTCCTCTATTGCTCGATAGACCACTTGGGTATTCTTTTCCTTGAGGTAAATTAGCTAGCCGGGCCAAGATGCTAGGGGTTTCTGGCCTGCTGTCTCAGAAGTTGATGCACAATCTCGAGCAAAGGAAGGTCTAGTTCAGCTGCTCAGTGAGAATCTAAAGCTAACTAGAGATAATTTCCTATGTCATGAGTGTAAGATCGGTGGTAAGTGCAATACTGAGCCTCCCATGGAGCAAACTGGTTGTAAGGAGCTTGAATGGCCCCAACCTACTACGCAACCCCTGTTTCTTCAGTCGACGGAAAATTTGGTCGGGGATCCTTAGGACAGACAGGAGGCGGTGGTGACCTCCTCTCTGCCTGATTGGTTGGAGCAAGGGTCTTTATCTTTTTCTTCCGGGCAGCTTGAGCTTCCTCCACATTAATGTATTTGGCTGCTTTTCCCAGCACATCATCAAAGTCTTTTGTAGGTTTCCGGATGAAGGCTCAGAAGAAGTCTCCCTCTAACAGATCTTGAGAGAAAGCACTTACTAATATCTCAAAGGTGACGAATGGAACATCCAAAGCCATTTGGTTGAAATGCTTAATGTACACTTTTAGGGATTCCGTAGCCCCTTGTTTGAGCATAAATAAACTTTGATTAGTCTTCTGATATCTTCTGCTGCTAGCGAAATGATGCAGGAAAGCATTCCTAAATTCTTCGAAACAAGTAATGATCTGACTGGTAGCCTGTCGAAGCATCTTTGCACTGAGCCAAAGAGAGTGTTCAGAAACACTTGTCATTTTATTACATCACTGTATTGATGCAATAGACCACGTTCTCAAACTTTTAGAGGTGATCCTCCAGATCATTATTACCACCATATTCTCTAATAGACGGGGATTTATAACACTCAGGAAGTTTCTCGTCTAGCACTTCTTGGGAGAAAGAAAAGCTGAGTTATTTAGGCGTCTCCTGAATGGTTGGTGCATTTCCCCTCTTTGGGTCCCTAGAGGGCGAATTCCCATCTGAGGAGACTTGAGATTGCTCCATTCTGTTTCCACCTCCTCCAGGGGTTCGATACAATGTCCGCGGGAATTTGCATGGCCACGTCCTCTTGGACCTGCCATTTGAGGTGGAGAGCTTGTCGTTTAAAGCCACATGTGCACAACATGGATGAGAATCTACTGTTTGTTTATCCAAAGCCACTCACATCTTAGCCTCCTTGAATAACTCATATTTTTCAGGAGTCATAGTGACGTTGATCTTACTGATGTCCTCCATTTTCACATTCCGGAGTAGGTAAATGTTTTCCCACAGACGACGCTAAATTTGATCTCGTTCAGAAGCTGAGTCGGATGGGGGTACCAGTGACGATGGCGAGAACGTTGATGAAGAGAGGAATCTGGGGCTTGGAAGAGAGGATTGTTAATAGTACTTACAACCTTGCAGGCACCACCAACCAAGCACCCAAGAGAATTAGAGAGCGAACCAGGGAAGAAGTCCCAGACGTAGGCCCTCCAATGGTCAAGCCAGAAGAGAGGCTGAGAGAAAAAAGATGAAGAACAGTAAATGTGTGCGCGTAAGTAAGACTACTGTCTAGTGCGTACCTAGTCAACGGAGAGGACCTCCCTTTTTATACTACCTTTTGTAACCTCCACAATCATAAGACATCAGAGAATGTTCAATATTAGGGGCTATAGGGTGAAAGATGATGTACGACATACTTCCATTGTGTAGAGGAAGGTTCCACAATTTGTATGTGACAGAGTATTGAGATATTCCCTGATGGATAGCTGTTATCCTCTGATAAGTTGTTGTGATTCCCTCACAGTGTTGTCCCTTTAGGGGTCCAACCAACTAACAGGCCGACCAAGAAAAGTGAGGAGACTGAGCCCTGGACCGGCATAAAGTCGACTAGGATTAAATTGGGAGTCTTGTCCATGAGAAGTAGAGAAGAGGTGGGGAGGGGGGGGGGGGAGACTGAGTCCTGGAGGTTCGACCGGCATAAAGCCAATCAAAATTAGAGGAATTGACTATCTGGATGTGTACTTCTTAATCCTGATCGTCACTTTCTCTTGACTTTTGACTGTTACGTTATCTTGACTATCATTTCTGATCTTTCACCGGGGTCATCCATTATTTCTCGCATTAATGATAATGCTCACCTCAAACAGTTCAATATCACTTGCCTCCACTAAAGACCCCCCTCTATTTATATACATACAAAGTAAATTAGAGAGATTCCCGATTAAATACATATAAGTAAATCAGAGAGGTAAGACACCAATAGGATAATTTTTATCTCTTAAAAACTTATATATCCTAATATTTATCGGAATAACGACCTATATAATTACCAATTAGGTCAGGAGCGAGGACAAACACGTCCATGTACAGTGTGCAAATCCTTTCCTTTCCTCTAAAATACACAGAGCTATATGTATCAGTCAGGAAAAGGTTGAATTATATATATAATCAGCATGGTCATGGGTCCAAAACAACGTGTAAAACATAAAAGTGAATGCACAAATTTCAACTTTATCATGCAAAAGGTCAATCATAGACAACGTCCCCTACCCCTAGGTAGAAAAGACTATTCATAAAAAGAAATCGTTGGATGATAATCATCCCAGAAGCGAAATGATTTCGAGAGCTATAGTGCATAAGTGCTCCAAATCTTGCTCCCGGCGCGCCATCTCCGGCGGGTAGGCAAGTCGCGTAGGAGTCTGCCGGAACAGGACTCGACAGACGTTGGGGTACTCCGCGGCTGCGCTGACGTGGACAAAGGCGTAGTCGTAGGAGTCGGCTGCGAGGGCGTCGAGAGACCATTGCAGCGCCTGGCGGGCGTCGCGGTATTTGGTTGCGCAGGAGCGGAGGACGGAGCGGAGAGGGGGCTTGGTGGAGGTGGCGTCGGCTAGGGAGGCCGCGAAGGTGGAGGTGTTGGTGGCGTTGGAGATGGCGATGGTGACAGCCAGGGAGGAGAGGCCCTTGACGTCGACAGCCTTAGGACTGTCCGGTTGGGACTGTAATGAGCTGACGCAGAAGTCATAGTACGAGGTGGCATTGCACGTTATCTGCACGAGGGTGGGCGGCGTGGTAGGAGTACTAGTAGTGGAGATCATGGAGAGGGAGGAGAAGAAGAGGAGAAACGAAAGGAGGAAGACGAAGGGCTGAGGAGAGGCCAATGCCATCGCTGCAGTTGTTGTTTGATGGAAATGGAATTGCAGTAGATCGAGGATTGATATATTAGAAGAGAAGAGAAGAGAAGCAAGAAAAGAAAGCTGGTTGTCTTGTGGTGGCTCGTGAACGGAATGGACCCAAAATGTCACTAGGCGCAGTTTGTCGCTTTCTTGAATGAGATTTCACAGGCTTTGTCTCTCTTTTTGGTCTGGTGCATTTGGCAGGCGCACTGTTCAACAATCATATTAATTACAACTGGATACATTGAATTGCTGGGTTTCTTACCACCGAAATAATTCAAGCGGATTTGAAATGGATTTAATCTAAGTGTAGCTCGACCGGAGGACGAAGACTATAATCTAATTTTCAAAAGGGTGGTCGTCAACGGGAAGAGGTGGATGCAGACCTGCCTCATGTGTCCACAAGTCTTTATTGGTTGTCACTGATTGAAGTAGATTGATTAGTTCAATCTTTAATAATCAAATCAATTTTAGTCAACTTATTATGTGGCAAAAAAAAAAGGTAATCGCCTTAATGCTACTTCCGCTGCTATTATTTAGTTCTCGGGGGCATCGCCTTGTATTCTCTTTCAGTAGGTGACTTGTGTTTCCTAAGAGACTCCTAACCTTGGACAGAGTGAAGAGCATGGTCTCACTGTAGACCGTGGTGTTTTATGCAATAGAACTTTCAAATCTATAACTCAACTATTCTATGAATGTTAGTAAATATTGATGCCCTAGGTACAGTGGAACAAATCCAGCGAGGGCAGTAACAGTTATAATGAATTTTTTATTGTGTAAGTTAGTTGCTAATGAGTGAATTGTGGTAATTAAGTGCTTTCGAATTTATTTGGTAGGTGAATAACGAGAAGATTTTCCATATCCGGTGTTTCTATCTGAAAGTATAGAACATGAAAAGTTGGAAATGTGATTGAAAGTTTGACACGATGAAGATTTCACGTGCTCCTATAACACAAAAATGTCAGTGTTAGGCCGGAAAGGGGTTCTCAACGTTAATCATTCGATGCTCAAATCAGTTTCCAGCGAAATAACAAGAGTGATGTAACGAAAGAGCGTGTAAAATGATGAAGTTGCGCATACCTCCGCTTGTAGATGAGAACCCCTCTTTTATAGTGTCATTGTAGTATCTGTGCACCATCTCAAAGCGTGAGCATGTTTTCTCAAATATCCTATGAAAAGACAAGCCAAAAAATGTCTCTGACACCTTTCCTTAAGTAAGCATGCATATCCCCAATCTAGCTAAGTACAATCTGAACTCAACTTAGTTGGTACAAAATTTGCTAGAATCAAATCTGGAATTGGTTCAACAACATCTGATCTAATAGAAACATTTCTAATTGGTTCTATTGTGGTTCTATCACTTCAAAGAGTCAATGCACAGACATTCCCTTCAGGATTTGGAGTTATTTGTGAATGTAATTAACTCGATCCTTGAGCTTGCATTTGATTCATGCTGGTTGCTACCTGGCAATCTGTCTTTCAATGTTTTGTAGAGTTGAATAAGTCCCTTGTTGATGTTGTTGCTACTATAAAATGATTTGTTGCCGTTGCAAAAGTTGTTGCATTAATTCCTCTATCTTTTGTTGTTGTTGCTGTATGAATTGGATGTATATGAATTGCTGTAGTTGTTTTGATTTACATAGGGTCTTGAGTGAGAAGAAAATGAAGAGTAAAATTGTTGAAAATTCTGTAAAGGTTGCTGAAAGTTCTAAAAATTTTGTAAAGGCTAGAATTGCTATTGGAAATTTGGTTGCTAATTCTATTGCTGCAATTGTGGCTATAATGCAAAATATGATTGCTGTTGAAACTGGTTAAGATGTTGAAATTGTTGATTTTGATGCTGAAATTGACTCAGAAAATTTTGTACTGCAAGTGGTTGAAATTGTTGATGTTGTAACTGATTTGGAGCGTTAGATTACTGGAACTCTTGAAAAGGCTGCTGAAAATTCTACACATTTTGATTTTGATGTGGTTGTTGGTAGAATGAATTCTGACTTCAAATTAGGATGATCCTTCTAACCCGGATTGTAGGTAGGCGATTAGGATCATATCTTTGTTGGAATTGAGGCCTTGATATAGCTGCCATTGATTCATCTTGATGAAGATTAGGACATAATTCTAAAGTGTGATCTTGACTTAAACAAATGCCACAAACCCTCATCACTTGAACTGTCAAAGCAGAAACTTGGCTAGCACTATTCAATGTCATTTGTTTGACTAAAGATGTTACTCCAACAATGAACTTTTGATCTCTTTTTGCTCGTTAGGTACCGTCTGAACTTCACCAACTCCTCTAGTAGTAAGTGCCCTACTCCCAAATTGTTGAAAATTTTCTACCATATTTGAATTGAGCTCTCTTACTTGTTCTAGAGTCTTATTAACCAAAGCTCCGCTAGTTGCAGCATCAATCATGCTCCTATCCATGGGTAACAAACTCTCATAGAAGTATTGAAAAAGTAAGTGGTCACTGATTTGATGTTGAGTATAATTTGAACACAATTTCTTAAACTTTTCCCAATAATCGTAAAGAGTCTCTCTGACAACTTGTTGGATGCCGCAAATGCTCTTCCTTATAGTTGTAGTTCTAGAGGCTAGAAAATATTTTTCTAAAAATACCCTCTTCATATCAATCCAGCTAATAATAAATCCAGCTAGAAGATAGTACAATCATTCCTTCACTAGTAAGTGCCCTCTAGTAGTAAGTGCCCTACTCCCAAATTGTTGAAAATTTTCTACCATATTTGAATTGAGCTCTCTTACTTGTTCTAGAGTCTTATTAACCAAAGCTCCGCTAGTTGCAGCATCAATCATGCTCCTATCCATGGGTAACAAACTCTCATAGAAGTATTGAAAAAGTAAGTGGTCACTGATTTGATGTTGAGTATAATTTGAACACAATTTCTTAAACTTTTCCCAATAATCGTAAAGAGTCTCTCTGACAACTTGTTGGATGTCGCAAATGCTCTTCCTTATAGTTGTAGTTCTAGAGGCTAGAAAATATTTTTCTAAAAATACCCTCTTCATATCAATCCAGCTAATAATAAATCCAGCTAGAAGATAGTACAATCATTCCTTCACTACACCTGACAAGGAAAATGGAAAGGCTCTAAGCTTGATATCTTCCTCTGAAATGCCCTGTAATTTCATGGTAGAGCAAACCACATGGAACTCATGCAAGTGTCTGTTAGGATCTTCCCCTGATAAGCCTTGAAAGTTAGGAAACAAGTGAATTAATCCTGTTCTGAGCTCAAAATCCACTGTCAAGTCTGGATAAGTAATGCAAGAATACTGGTAGACCATATCAGGAGTTGCAAGCTCCTTCATAGTTTGGTTATTTTTTGCCATCGAAGTATCCAAATCTTGAGAAATACTTTCAGAAATTTCTGGTGTCCTCTCTTGAATCCTCAAAACTCTAAAATTCCTCTCAATCTCTAGATCAAGCTCAAGCAATTTATCACATGAAGACCTGGTCATATACCACAATCAACAAGTGGAACACAAGTAGAAAGGTAATAAAATAAAGACAATAGAAACGAAGACTAGATAATACTATACGCAATCTAAAATCAAACAAACACTACTAGATGTGTTCTCGGCTACAGTACTAAAAATTTGATAAGTTCCACAATTAGTGTCATGAATGAAATTCAAATTAATACAACATTTGAAAACCCTCAACTACCCAGAGAAATGATATAGCATAGGGCCCAAGTTAAATTTCTCGAGGAAACTAATAGTAGAATGTTTGTTCAAGATTAACGACACTTTTTGGGGTTTTCTTAATAGAAATGGAGTTGTTGAGTTTTTTATTTTAATTCTAATTTAAAGAAATAGATTGAAAACTAGCAAGGAAAATCTAATCTAAAGAAACAAAAAGAACGCTACACAAATTTGACCTCTAATCAAAATTGAAACTACTTTAAATTTAAATCTACGCTAGAAAAGACAATTGAAATAAAATAGAAACTACACTAGACTGTTAAATAGTAATGGAATGCTTACCAAAGACAATGTTAAAAACTAATTGAGCTAAATGGAAAACTCAATGAAACTAAATTACCAACTACAAGATTTAAAACAATTTATCAAGGAAGAAACTAATCTACTTAATCCAAACATCAACACAATAAGATCTAAATCTATCCAACAAGAATGAAATACAGAATTAAAGCTAAACCAATCCCAATTGCAACCAATTCGCAAATCACAACTCTTTCCATCACACAAGAGCCCTAACTTGAAACCTCAATGTTAGAATCTAGGGAAGAAGAAGAATACTATCACTAAACTTAGTTTAGGTTGGAAACTTCTAGATCTTGGCCAAGGGAAACCTCTCCAACAGTACACAAGCTTTGTTCTAAAACTAAAATGGTGAAATTTGGATCTAAGGTTCTAATCTATGGGCAGCAATTAGATGCTGATGGATTGTAGATGGCAGTCAGAATGGAGTCAAGAACCCTCAGAGAAACCTCTCTGATGATCCTCGATGATGGTCGGAGCACCCCTACTATCAACATCATTCAAATAGGAGCGGAAGTGAAGATCCGAATCACCAATAAAGCTCGTCGTTGAGACCTCTCCGGTGAGTTTCTAGCTTCGAGTAGGCAGTTGAGAAACTCCCTTGGGCTCCCTCCATAGTTTTGTCATTCAAGAAGTAGTTAACATCTAGGATTGGGGGCATGTGCTTGCGAGGAAAAGAAAACACAGAATGGCATGGTGAACAATAGGCGCAACCACTATTCATCGGTGATTTTTTTAGGTTTGATACCATGGTTTGAGCCAGGATTTTCAATTGGGTTTAGGTTTGGTTTAGGGAGGAATTAGGCATTGGGTAAGAGGCTTAACTTGGGTTAATCTCAAGAGATATGCTCAACTTTGATTGATTGACCCAATTCGAATTCATTTGGTTCAATGAACCAAACTCCCTACAAAGCAAAATGCAATTATTAGATAAAATTCCACAAAATATAAAGGAAATGCATCAAAGCTCTCCATAAATCTCAACTCATAAAATATAAGATAAAACAATAATTAATCATATGAGGAGATATAAAATATTTCATTTAAGAACTAAAAATATGCACCAAAATCCTACTTATCAACTCTCCCACACTTAGTCTTGCACATCTCGTGCAATAAAGCAAACCTAAAGAAACAACTAAGGTTATATACCCTCTAACCCTTGTCAACCATGTTTAGAAGATGATAAAAGAAAGTTACCTAGGATTGTTAAGCTTCAACAATTCAAGCATTCATGTTTCAATTCTTACTTTGGTTAACCACTTAATGACTTCATCCATCATGAATAAATTGAGAATGATATCAATAACTAATCCTCACAAGGGAATTTTAGTGGCTCTCAATTCTATTCTCAAATTAATGAAATGGTGGGGCAACTCAAGCTACTCATGTTTTGCGCACTACCATATGCTTGCTTATCTTCTACTCTTCACCACTAACCTAGTCATTAGAATACATGATTATGAAGGTTTATAATGATGGCAAAGAAAAGAATTAAATCAAATTAGAGTATAAGTGTTAGGGCAAGAAAAGAAGATAATATGATTCAATTGATAGTGGTAGACATGGATACAAAAGAATGTTATATAGATAAATTCAGCCATAGTTCCCTCTTTTCTCTTCTTTCTGTACTTCCTAATACACAACAACTATTTCCAAATTTCATCTCATTCTAGTTTGATAAATCTCAAAAACTCAATGAGTGAAATTGATTTTCTTCACTTAATGTTCAGAATTTTGAATGGTGAAGTGTTTTGGTTTGCACCTTGAAGATTTGAGCCCAAGTAAAAGTTACATTTAGCACTCAATTGAATGAAACTTCACTCACTTCATTTTCTAATCATAATCACTTTAAAAGTTGGCACAAAATTCTGCACAGTGATCGATTTTAACAACATTGCATTTTTTCATTCATTTCAATTATAATTATGTTCTTTCACTTGTCCTTTGATCATTAATTCATGAATATGTATTCCCTTCTATCTTTCAAAATATTTCTCCTCAATTTGTCACAAATGAATCCAAATCTAATCTCTGAATTTTCTGCAGTTCCCAACTTTTTTTTTATTTCTGATTCCTATCCAATTCTCAATCTAAAAATCTTGTAAACTCAGATGAAGCAAGATCAATATTTAACAATACTAGAACAATAGTAGGATTTCAATTTTTGAGTGAACTGATGTCTCTAAACATCAATCAGCACAGTAAGGTGAAGGTTTTGAATTTTTTGTACAACTCCTGACTTTGTGTCAACTAGTCATCATTTAGCCATAAAAAATTTCAATTCTTTTTCATCTAGCTTCTTAAGATCCTTATCAATTCATTCTCCAAAAATTTCTAGGTTTTAGCAACTCTTGCTTGTCATAACTCATTTTCCAAAATTAGCACAGAAATAGCTTGGTAGTGACGCTCCAGTAGCAGGAATTTCTGCATTTCTTTCTTTTCTGATCATCTTTGAATTTCTAACCAAAAATTGAACTTTAACCTCAAAAAGACTATTTTCTTAGCATTCAATCATAATTAGCTTTCCTTTCAATTCCTTCCAATCGAAAAGAGTATTACACACTCTAATAACTTTCTGCTCCTGAATTTGCAGATTTCTGCATTTAAGCATTTTAGCATTTTGTAAACTGCTTCTCTTTTAGGATTGAATACTCTGTCTTCTCTAATCTGATCTCACTTATCACATTTCATTTTCTCAACACTTGATGTCCATTTAAAAAAATTAGTACATCATTAATGCATTGGTCAGTTTTAAGCCTTTTGTAATTCCTGCACATTTCTACATTTCTGCCCTCACTTCATTTCTGTTCTTGTACCAAATTACTGCCCTTGTCTCCATTTTTTTCTTTTCAAATCTTAGATTAAACTCAAGAATACTTCTTAAATAGAGAGTAATACTTCACCATTTGAGATACATATCCTTTTTATTTCTTCCCTTCGTTCAATGCCTACAACCTTCATTTGTTCAATTGCTAACTTACTGATTAAGTTTTAGGATTTGTAGTTTCTAAATTTCCTCTTTTCAGAGTTTGTAGAGGTCATGGAAGGGCAAGAATCCCATTTGTTTCTACATATTACAAAGCTTCACTTAAGCTTCTCACTTGTTTAAATGTTGTTCCTGATTTTTGATACACCTTGATACATAATCCCGCATTTCCATGTTTTTGCACATTACATGCTTCTGCAAATTTCTATGATTAAAATTCTACTCTCAAATCTTGATACAACTATGATACAATCTTTTCACATCCCACTATTCTTCACCAGAGTTTCATATTTCATATTGAGCTTCATCTTTTCACTCCCTTTTTATGCTCCAAGAGCAAAATTCCGCACCAATTAAAAACTCCAAGCCTTTAAGATCCTTAAACACATACAACTCCTCCCCCACACTTAAACGTTTGTTTGTCCTGGCCAAATCATTCATCATATAACATTCGACATATCTACATCCAAAGGAATAATAAATGAGAAAGAGAAATGATATGATGATTAACAAGAATATTAACAAGAAACATGTGGGGAAAAAGGAATAACCTTCATAAGCATGATTCAATATATGGTATTGTGGTCTTGAAAGAATCAAAGTAAGTCCTAGAATGACACTGACAAAAGTGCATCATACAATAAAGCTTAATCCTCACTAGGTATGTAAAATTTATCATCTCAATCTATCAATTTAGAATCCATCAATAGGTAGCAGCTTTAAGTAATCCAAGAATCCAATCATGACCAAAAATTTTAAACTTAACAAACAAATTTAACCAAATTTTAAAATTCTCTAAGATGATATATAGAAATGCAAAGGGTACAATTCATTCTTTGAACCAAAACTTCTTTACGGAATTGAAATAATCATGCACAAAGAAATGATATCTACAATGAAGGACCTATTTTCAAAAACCAAAATCAAAATATGTAAAAGCTAATGTAAGCTAAGGAATTATTTATGTAACAAAGTAAAGAGATGAATATCTAAAAATGAAAAATGAGTGTGATGGAACAAACTCCCCTTTAAATCGGGTAAATGGCATCAAAGTGGTCCAATCCGTCCACCACTAGTGCATTAACTCCCTCATGAAATTTCTTGAGTCAGTGGCCATTCACTTTGTATGTTTGACCAATAGCAACTTCCTGTATCTCTATCACACCATAGGAAAAAATATTAGTAACACAAAAAGATCCCTCCTATCTGGATCTCAACTTACTCTTATTTAATTTAAGATGTGACTTATACAAAAGTACTTTTTTTACCAATTTTGAACTCCTTTGCCACAATGTGCTTGTCATGAAAGTTTTTAGTCTTTTCCTTGTAAATCCATGAGTTCTCATAGGTTTCTAGTCTAGTCTCCTCAAATTCTTGAAGTTGCAAATTTCATTCGACTCTAGTTGTGCTAGTATCAAAGTTGCATGCTTTTACTATCCAATAAGCGCTATGCTCAAGCTCCACTGGTAGATGGTAAGCTTTTCCATACACGATCTTGTATGGAGACATTCCGATAGGGGTTTTATAGGCAGTGCGGTAAACCCATAATGCATCTTCAAGTCTTTTACTCCAATCTCTCCTATCAAGTCCCACTGTCTTTTCAAGAATAGCTTTGACTTCTCTATTCGACACTTCAACTTGCCCATTTGTATAAGGATGATAGGGAGTAGAAACCTTGTGCACCATCCAATACTTGTTTAGCAAAGCTTTCATGTGTTTGTTATAAAAGTGATACCCTTGATCACTTATGATCCCCCTAGGTACTCCAAACCTACAAAAAATGTGTGACCTGACAAAACTAACAATAATCGAAGAGTCATCAGTCCTAGTGGGAATTGTTGGGATGTATACTATAGCCTAGCTTTTGTATGAACATCTATTTTGAAATATTTTGAAATGAGAATCACTTTGATCAAATGTTTACATTTTATATTTATATATATGTCAATGCAGTTGCCCATTTAATTTATATTATAGATAACATAATGTATGGTGCCACACAGAAGATCATGTTATCAGTTCCTTATAAATTATAAATAGTAGCTCACAACCAAGATGGATTGGGACAAATCATTGGAATGGTTATAGTGTAATTTAGTATTAGTCTATCTTGGCTATAAAATTATACTAGTACACTATGTGTGTATTGAGTAGGATCATTTGAGGTTGTTAGATTTGTACTGACTATATAAAAGAACAGAACCTCTGTTATTATGGATGCACATCCTCTTAATTCCTATGTAATAACAAGCACGTATACTTAGTATTTATTTCTTTAACTTATCAATGAGTGAGATTTATTCATTAAATCAATAGGCCCGATGAGTTGGGAAATAGTACTATTTATATGGTGTGTTATTAATTATAGAAGGAATCTGTGTCCTAATTATTTAGGTTGATGATACCCCCTTGAGAATATCATAAGGATTATCATATAAATCCTGCAGGTGGACTTAGTTCGGCATGATAATAAAGTTGAGTGGTACTACTCTTGGAATCAGATGTTAATTAATTGAGTTGTCAGTAACTCATTTAATTAACAGACATATGATACCTTAAACACAGGGAGATTAGCGCACTCATGATAAGAATAAGCCCATATTATAATATGGGATTGGTGCGGTAGTTCAATAATAACCCTTTAGTGGTATGGGTTATTATTGATGGACTTGAGTTAAGTGTTCGTGTTGAACACAGGAAGCCCAAGCCCATTAGAAAACTTAAACCAATTCCTCCTCTAGGTCCCTGTTGTAGCCTCTATATAAAGCCTCACATTAACCCATCCATGTTGGTTTTGGTTTTCGGCACCACTTCCATCTCTTTTCCTAGGGTCGGCGTCACCTCTTCTATTCCTAGGGTCGGCGGCACCTCTCCTCCTTGTTGGTGCAACATCCCTCAGGTCAAGGTTGACCTGGTTGACCAAGCTGAGTCTTGGTTTGAGTTTAGATGTTTGACAATAAGAAATTGATTGAAGAAGAGTCAAGTAGGTCAAGGTTGACCGGATACTTGATTGGGAAGTCCTAACTGGGATGTTAGGCAGAATGGAAGTCCTGGTGAGTGAAGCCAGGCAGAAGGAAAGTCTTGGTGAGTGAAGCCAGGCAGAAGGAAAGTCCTAGTGAGTGAAGCTAGGCAGATTGAAAACCCTAGTGAGTGAAGCTAGGTGAAAGTCCTGGTGAGTGAAGCCAGGTGAAAACCCTAGTGAGTGAAGCTAGGTGAAAGTCCTGGTGAGTGAAGCCAGGCAAGGGAAAATCCAGATGGATCAAGGATGATCGGACATCTGGTATTGGGAAGTCCAAGTAGGTCAAAGGATTGACTGGATACTTGGCACGAGGAAATTCAGATGGGTAAAAGGGATTGACCAGACATCTGGTGAAAGTCCAAGTAGGTCAAGAGAGTGACCGGATACTTGGCATGAAAGAAAAGTCCAAGTGGGTCAAAGGGATTGACCGGACACTTGGTGAGGGAGTCCTAGCAGGTCAAGGGAGTGACTAGATGCTAGGCATGACATACCAACAGGTCAAGGTTGACCGGATGTTGGTTTGGGAGGTTTGGGACTTGGTTTTAGGCAAAAACCAAGTGCTGGATCGATCAGTGGATCGATCCAGACCTTTCCCAGCGAACAGAAAGCCTCTGGATCGATTCGTGGATCGATCCAGATGTCCCAATCGATCAGTGGATCGATTGGGACGCAGCTGCTTCGCGCGATAAGCGCTGGATCGATCCGTTGATCGATCTAGGCATTTTTTCCAGAGCATAGAGGCGCTCTGGATCGATCCGTGGATCGATCCAAAGCCTCCCCGATCGATTGGGAACATTCGAATCGATCGGGATCCGACCATTGCGTCGGGTTTATAGCCGCAGGCGAACGTTGTCTTCGGCATCTCTTCGCAGATTCACTCCAGATATCTCGCCAGCTTCTCCACAGCACTCGCAAAGCTCAGATCGCCAGTTCTTGAAGGATCTTGGAAGGTTTCCAAGTCAAGAGGTGGATCAAAGTCAAGAAGAGAAGCTAGGGTTAGGGTTTGTACTCATTGTAAGCTTGTAAGCTTGTATTTCTTGTATCCTTTCCCTCTCTTCTTGTACTGAGTCTTGTAGGGCTTCTCCGCCCTTGGTAGTTACCATAAAGGAGAGTTTTATTAGTGGAGGGTGCGTGCGTAGGTGTGGATCCTTGGACTAGTCACCTCTTGTGAGGTGGATACCAAGTAAACCAACCTTGTTAGCGTTGTGTGATTTGTTCTTTGTATTTCCGCTACACATCTTTGAAGGAACAAGCAACGCCGAGCACCGAGCGAATGCGACGAGCTATTCACCCCCCCCCCCTCTAGCTACTTTTGGTCATAACAAGTGGTATCAGAGCGAGGCCGCTCTTCACCGGAATCATCGCCGGAAGGGTCAAGCATAACAAGAAAAGCTAGAGGGTGAAGAAGTTGAAGCAAATTCTTCAAGTTCAAGACTTTATCAAGCTCAACTTCAAGATGCAATTCCAAGATGGACTTGGATTTAACACAAGGGTGGCTCCACCGTACACTTCCACGAGCTTCGATTCTTGGAAATCAAGAATTGAAAACTTTCTTATGATGGAGATAGAGCAATGGTTTGCTCTAATGGAAGGCTTCGAGGCTCCAAGAAATTCCAAGGGCAAGCTTCTCAAGAAAAGCAAATGGAGCTCGGAGCAAATCTAAAGGTGCGAGGCCAATGACAAAGTGACCAAGCTTTTGGTCAATTTATTGCCAAGCACCATCCTTTGCAAAAATGGAGAATTTGAAGATGCAAAGGAATTATGGAGCAAATTGGCCAAGCTTCATGAAGAGATCCCCTCCACTGTACAAGATCAAGAAGAATCCAGAGAGGGTGACTCTTTGGAGCAAGACCAAGAGGAGGATTCCGAGGTTGAGAGATGCTCAACCTCCGAAGAAGAGGAAATCCAAGAAGCTTCATCCTCAAGGGAATGCAACGAAGGGAACAAGGAGGGAGCATACTCCTTGTTTCATATTCAAGATGATGAAGCCTCCACCTCTAGGATTGAGGGGGAGCAATCCTTGGTGACGCCGGATCAAGAAGAAGGAGAAGCTTCTACATCCGGGTCAAGAGACGAAGAGGAGGAAGAAGCTTCTACCTCCATAAGTCAAGAAAAATCAAATGGAGGAGAATCAAGGTCCGATCAAGAGGAAGCTTCTACCTCCGGATCCAAAGGAAAAGATGCCACCCCTACAAGCAAAGGTATAAATATTTCAATTAATAATAAAAATCATATTATATGCTTTGAGTGTAGGGAACATGGGCACTACAAGAGCAAGTGCCCTAAATTGGCCAAGAACAAGGGCCAAGTGGCACAAAAGGGCAAGGTGAAGCCCAAGGAGATCACCCCCGGAACAAAGAAGAGCAAGGAGCACATTGTGTGCTTCTCTTGCAATCAAAAGGGGCATTATCTGAGTCAATGCCCCAAGGGGAAGAAGATGGTCAAGGCTCAAGGAGGAGGCACTAGTCAAGGGGGAGCCTCCAAGGTAAAGAAGAAGGTATCTTTTATTGAGCCTACCCCTTTACATTATGGTAAAAAGCATGATAGTTCTAATTTTTATCATTTTAATGCAATTTACCATAAGAATAGAAAGCATGAGGGCTTTAAGGAAAAGCATGTGGCCCTACATGCCAAAACTACACCTAAGGTTAGGAATGTAGGTAAAGATCTAGGCAATAACTCTAAGGATTATAGACACATGCCCAAGATCAAAAATGCTCATGGACCAAAACCTAAGGATTTAATGATAGAAAATCAAGTCTTGAGGTCAAGACTTGATAAAATGGAAAAGACCCTAAAAAGGATGGAAAATATCCTAAAAGGGCAAAATGAGCAATACCTAGGGCTAGGAGCACTTAGGTCATCTAATAGCCATAGAGGTTTGGGATACAAACCAAAGGCTAAGAAGGATGTTCCCTCTTACCATAGAGTTCCATATAGTTATGGAACAAACCCTAGGTCTAGTGGTCAAGCCAAGAATACTAAGGAAGTCATCCCTAAGAGTATTTTTGCAACCAAAGTGACTATGACTTCTAATAAGTCTAAGAAAGTCACTAACAAGGTCACAAGGGAGGTTATCCCTAGAGTTGACCTAGAAAATGTGACCAAGGCTTCTAAGAAGCCCAACAAGGTCACTAGGAAGGTATCTAGGGAAGTTATCCCTAGTGAGTACCTAGAGCATCCAAGGAGTACCAATAGGTGTTGGGTTCCTAGGAGCATCTTCTCTACCCCATAGATGGGTTAGAGAGTGTCAACTCCGATTAGAAGGGTAGTTAACCCAACTTTGAGGAAATTGACACTCAAGGAGCATTTTCAAGGTCTTTGTTAACCTTTGAAAATGGAATGGAACTAATGTTTACTCCTTGAAAGAGTAAAATGTGCCTAATGGTGAAAAATTGAGTTTATCTTAAAATGGCACATATTGGGAAATTCATAAGAACTACCAAGTTGGGATTTTGGTATGTTCTTAGGAAATTTAAGGCAATCCGGGCCTTAATTTAAAGGTGCTACTCTTGAGGAAAAATGGAATATGCCAACATTTGAGGACATGTTTATTTTCAATTGGCATACATTAATCAAGGAAATTAGAAATGCCAATTTAGGCTTTGACATTTTCTTGAAGCACTTGAGGGCAATCTAGGTTTAAGTTGTAAGTTTAGCTAAGATTTTAAGGATACTTAGATAGTTAATCTAGGTATATTTTATTTATGCTAAACCTTGCCATGATTGTTTGCCCATCATATGCCATGACATCATATCTATTTTTGCATTCATGTTTTATTATGAAAAATCCAAAAATACCATGTCATGACATTCATACATCATGTAGTTATAGGAATCTTTCTTTTGAAAGTTATTTTATTTTGATGTATGCCATAACATTATCATGCATTAGTTTAATTCCTTGTAATTAAGGATAAATGGCATTTAACAACACTTATTAACAAGTGACATCCTAGGTGGGTGTCTAATATCTCCAAAATGCCTAGATAGATATGCATGATCCCTAGATTAGGGCAAAACCAAAATCTACATCTCACAAGACCTATAAGATGACTTGTATGTGTTTTTAGTACACATTAGATACAAGTGAGATGTTGGGATAATGAACAAAGCTCAAGATGTTGACTTAGTGCATTCTTTTGAGTTTTTAGGTTCATCAAAACACATAGTTATGTGTTTTCCTATCATTGGGAAAGCTAATGTACAAGTCATGTGCATTAAGCCCAAGGAACATGATGGGATATTGGTTTTTAAAAGGTTTTTAAAATGATTTTGGAAAATCTTGGTGAAGGCTATCTTTTGATAGTAATCATCATTGAATAGTTAAACACAAATTTGAAGAAAACGCTAAAGTTTTAGCAAGTTTTTCAAGCTTGTGTCAATCTTTGAAAAATATGATGTATTTTCATAGAAAACTATTTTTCCTTGATAGTATATACCCCAAATAATGTCTACACAAATTTTCACGATTTTTGGAATTTTGTAGAATTTTCTAGGGGTTTCTGAAGTTGACTGAAATGGAATTTCAGCAACTATCAGAGCTCCGATCGATCCATGGATCGATTGGAGTGCCTGAATCGATCCGTGGATCGATTCGGAAGGCAAGTCTCCGGCGAGCAGAAGCTCGCTGGATCGATAAGCCGATCGATCCAGGAAGTCTGAATCGATCAGTGGATCGATTCAGAAAGGTTCAATCGATTGGAACCCAACTCCAATCGATCCAAGTTGCTGATTTTGGCTGGGAAAGCCTGATTTCAGCATCTTTAAACCTATTTTAGTCTAGGTAACCATTCCAAACCCCTGAAATACATTTGTATACAATAAAAAGGGTGTTTTCGTGTTGAAAACAAGGATGGAATGGTTAAGGAAGACTTCGTTGAAGTTTAGGTTGAGGTTTGTTTCAAATTTTGAATATTTGAACCTCAAAACTTCTAATTTTGGGTTTCCTAAAGGTTTAGGGATTCCAAGTCATTGTTGGTGCAATGACAGAAGTTACCACCATGTCTTTAGGGGGAGGGACTCTTTAAAGACATGAAAATTATTTTTCATGAACCTTGGAAGGTGGTTAACCTTCTTTAAAGAAAATGCTCATGTATGAGCTTTTGAACTTGAAATGGGGAGTGGATATCCTCATTATTTCAAGTGGGAACTCAAGTGGTTAGAAAATGCTCAAGGTTGGGTATTTGTCTACATTGAGGGAGAAGTTAAGGATAAATGAAGGGTATGAGACCTTCATTATCGTGTTGATCACAACGAGTGATGTTGTGAACAACGTTGAGCAACTCTTCAGGGGAAGAGTTGTCAACAAATGGTTTTGTTGATGAGTAACCAAAATTTGGGGCATGGGTTGAAGTGTGCCCAAAGATGGGTTGATGTGTGCCAATAGGGGGAGAATGTGTGGTCTAAGTTAGGCTTTCATTACCTATGGGGAAGGTCATAAGGGGAAAATGAAGAGCTTAACTTATGTGTTCATTACCTAGTGGCATGAAGGATGAGGCTATGGGATTAGCCTAACTTACATGTGGAATTGTAAGTGTTATTGTGGTATTGTCAAACATCAAAAAGGGGGAGATTGTTGGTGCAACATCCCTCAGGTCAAGGTTGACCTGGTTGACCAAGCTGAGTCTTGGTTTGAGTTTAGATGTTTGACAATAAGAAATTGATTGAAGAAGAGTCAAGTAGGTCAAGGTTGACCGGATACTTGATTGGGAAGTCCTAACTGGGATGTTAGGCAGAATGGAAGTCCTGGTGAGTGAAGCCAGGCAGAAGGAAAGTCCTAGTGAGTGAAGCTAGGCAGATTGAAAACCCTAGTGAGTGAAGCTAGGTGAAAGTCCTGGTGAGTGAAGCCAGGTGAAAACCCTAGTGAGTGAAGCTAGGTGAAAGTCCTGGTGAGTGAAGCCAGGCAAGGGAAAATCCAGATGGATCAAGGATGATCGGACATCTGGTATTGGGAAGTCCAAGTAGGTCAAAGGATTGACTGGATACTTGGCACGAGGAAATTCAGATGGGTCAAAGGGATTGACCAGACATCTGGTGAAAGTCCAAGTAGGTCAAGAGAGTGACCGGATACTTGGCATGAAAGAAAAGTCCAAGTGGGTCAAAGGGATTGACCGGACACTTGGTGAGGGAGTCCTAGCAGGTCAAGGGAGTGACTAGATGATATGCATGACATACCAACAGGTCAAGGTTGACCGGATGTTGGTTTGGGAGGTTTGGGACTTGGTTTTGGGCAAAAACCAAGTGCTGGATCGATCAGTGGATCGATCCAGGCTCTGGATTGATCAGTGGATCGATCCAGACCTTTCCCAGCGAACAGAAAGCCTCTGGATAGATCCGTTGATCGATCCAGATGTCCCAATCGATCAGTCGATCGATTGGGACGCAGCTGCTTCGCGCGATAAGCACTGGATCGATCCGTGGATCGATCCAGGCGTTTTTCCCAGAGCACAGAGGCGCTCTGGATCGATCCGTGGATCGATCCAAAGCCTCCCCGATCGATTGGGAACATTCGAATCGATCGGGATCCGACCGTTGCGTCGGGTTTATAGCCGCAGGCGAACGTTGTCTTCGGCATCTCTTCGCAGATTCACTCCCCTCCCCGATCGATTGGGAACATTCGAATCGATCGGGATCCGACCGTTGCGTCGGGTTTATAGCCGCAGGCGAACGTTGTCTTCGGCATCTCTTCGCAGATTCACTCCAGATATCTCGCCAGCTTCTCCACAGCACTCGCAAAGCTCAGATCGCCAGTTCTTGAAGGATCTTGGAAGGTTTCCAAGTCAAGAGGTGGATCAAAGTCAAGAAGAGAAGCTAGGGTTAGGGTTTGTACTCATTGTAAGCTTGTAAGCTTATATTTCTTGTATCCTTTCCCTCTCTTCTTGTACTGAGTCTTGTAGGGCTTCTCCGCCCTTGGTAGTTACCATAAAGGAGAGTTTTATTAGTGGAGGGTGCGTGCGTAGGTGTGGATCCTTGGACTAGTCACCTCTTGTGAGGTGGATACCAAGTAAACCAACCTTGTTAGCGTTGTGTGATTTGTTCTTTGTATTTCCGCTGCACATCTTTGAAGGAACAAGCAACGCCGAGCACCGAGCGAACCCGACGAGCTATTCCCCCCCCCCCCCCCCCCTCTAGCTACTTTTGGTCCTAACACTCCTTGCTAGGGCTAGCTCCTCTCCTCCTCCATAACAAGGGTCGGCGCCTCCTCCTACATAACAAGGGTCGGTGCTTCCTCCTCCATACAAGGGTCGGCGCATCTTCTCCTTGCTAGGGGCCGGCGGCTCTTGCTCTCCTTGGTGGCTGGCAGTTTGGAAGAATAGAAGGGAAGGGTGGTTGTTGTCTTGGTACATCGTCGCCCACACTGTTGGTTGCTACTCGGAAAACATAGAGGTTCCACTGTACAAAAATTTTGTACAAAGGTCTGAACCTTTTCCTAGCTACCATGTGTTCTTTTAAATTAAATTTTAGATCGCCTGCGGAACTTAACACGTTTGATCCAAAACTTAATCTATTTGTTCTTTTAGGTTTTGACTTGGATCTCCTGCGGAATTTAACACGTTTGATCCAAATCACCTAAGTTATTAATTCCATTAAATATTAATTTCCAAAATTGGTTCCCAGTACTGACGTGGCGAGGCACATGGCCTTCTTGGATATGGGAGCAACCACCACCGACTAGACAAAACCTTTTAAGGAAAGCTAATATTTAATTTCCTAAAATAACTTTAGGTCAACCGAAAAGAACAATCAAATCACAAGGACAAGAAAAACAAAAGAACACTATATCGAAAACAAATTCGAAACACTAGAATCGTATGCCTCTTGTATTTAGTATTATTTCCAAAAATAACTAGTATGATACGGAAAGAAAAATTACTAGTTATACCTTTTAGAAAGACCTATTGATCTTCTACCGTATTCCTCTTCTAACCACGGACGTTGTGTGGGCAACGATCTTCCGAGATGAGAACAACCTAGGCACCTTCTTTCTTCTTCCTTCAGGTTTCGGCCAAGCACAAGAACTTCCAAAAGATGAAGAATTTTCCACCAACCAAGCTCCAAGGGATGCACGCTTTCTCTCCTTCTTCTCCTTCCTTGATCCGGCCACATCCTCCAAGTTCCAAGAGATGATAGATTTTGGCCACAACAAGAGGAGAGAAGAGAAAGGGAAGGGCCGGCCACCACACCAAGGAAAAGAGGGAGAAAAATAGAATAGAGTCCTTTTTTCCTTGAAGCCTCCTCTACCCTCTCTTTTATAATCCTTGGTTTTGGCAAATAAGGAAAATTTAATAAAAACTTCCTTAATTCTTTTGCCATTGAAAAGGAAAATTTATTTAATTAAAAACAATTTTTCTTTTCAATTTGTAATGGCCGACCACCACATAAATTCTCCAAGCAAATAAAATTTTAAACAAAAATTAAAACTTCCTTATTTGCTTCCGGAAATTTATAAAAAATTTGTCCAATAATTTTTCCCTTCATGATTGGTTTATAAAAAGGAAATTTAATAAATTAAAATCTTTCTTTTAAACATGTGGATAAAAAGAAAGTTATTTCTATAAATTAAAATCTCTTTTAATCTACAAATAAGGAAAGATATCAAATCTTTTCTTAATCTTATGTAGAAACTTATAAAAGAGAATATTTAATTTTAAACTCTCTTTTAAATCTTGAACATGGTTAAAAAGGAAAGTTTTCTTAAAATTTAAAATCCTCCTTTAATCAACAAATAAGGAAAGATTTCAAATTTTAAACTCTCTTTTAAACAGGTAGATGATTTACAAATAAGGAAAGTTTTTACCAAAAATTTAAACCATCCTTTTAAACTACAAATAAGGAAAGAGATTAATCTCTTCTCTTAATCTTTTGTAGAAAGCTATAAAAGAAAATTTTTAATTTTTAAACTCTCTTTTAAAATCATGATATCCACATAAGAAATAATTTTAATAAAAATCCTCTTTAATATTCTAGTGGTCGGCCACCTAAGCTTTGGCCGGCCACCTACATGGCTCATCCACTTGGTCTTGGCCGGCCCTAGCTTGGGTTCCAAGCTAGCTTGGCCGGCCCCATTGGATGGGTAAGAAGGTGGGTATGCGGTGGGTATAAATCTCTATATACTAGAGGCTACGATAGGGACCAAGAGGAGGAATTGATTTTGGTCTCCCGATGAAATTAAGCATCCCGTGTTTGCCCTGAACACACAACTTAATTTCATCAATAATAATTCATTCCACTAAAGAACTATTATTGAACTACCGCACCAATCCCAAATTACATTTTGGGCTCCTTCTTATTATGAGTGTGTCAGTCTCCCTGTGTTTAAGATAACAAATGTCCACTAATTAAGTAAGTTACTGACAACTCACTTAATTAATATCTAGCTCCAAGAGTAGTACCACTCAACTTCATCGTCATGTCGGACTAAGTCCACCTGCAGGGTTTAACATGACAATCCTTATGAGCTCCTCTTGGGGGCATTCTCAACCTAAATTACTAGGACACAGTTTCCTTCTATAATCAACAACACACACTATAAATGATATTATTTCCCAACTTATCGGGCTTATTGATTTATCGAACTAAATCTCACCCATTTGATAAATTAAAGAAATAAATATCAAATATATGTGCTTGTTATTATATTAGGATTAAGAGCACACACTTCCATAATAACTGAGGTCTTTGTTTTTTTATAAAATCAGTATAAAAGAAACGACCTCTAATGGTCCTACTCAATACACTCTTAGTGTACTAGTGTAATTATATAGTTAAGATAAACTAACACCTAATTACACTACGACCTTCCAATGATTTGTTCCTTTCCATCATGGTCGTGAGCTGCTGTTTATAATTTATAAGGTACTGATAACATGATCTTCTGTGTGTGACACCACACACTATGTTATCTACAATATAAAGTAATTGAACAACTACATTTATCACAAATGTAGACATTTGACCAATGTGATTCTTATTTCTAGATAAATATTTTATACCAAAAGCTAGGCTTTTAGTATACATCCTAACAATCTCCCACTTATACTAAACACTAAGCTGCTATATCTGCTGCCATACACCTGATTCCCAACCCTTCAACATGCCCATCAAAAGCTCTTACCTTAAGGGCCTTAGTGAAAAGATCTATAGGTCATCATCTGATGTAATCTAGGTAGCAGCAACTTCTCCTCGTTTATACGATTTCTCGTATTGGGTGGTACTTGCGCTCTATTATGTTTACTTGCCTTATAGACTCATGGTTTCTTCAAGTTTGCTACTGCACCACTATTATTACAATAAATTGTAATAATCTTTGGACAAACCAGAAATCATATCTAAGTCTATCTTGAGGTTATTGAGTCATTCAGCTTTTATGGCTACCTCAGAGGCTTGCCATATACTCAGCTTCTATGGTGGAGTCCAGATAAACACCTATGCTTATCACTCTTCCATAGTTATGACTTTACCTCCTAAAGTAAACACAAAACCCCGAGGTTGACTTACTATTGTCCCTATCCGATTGGAAATCAAAATCCGTGCAACCCACAGGGACCAAATTAACTGCCTTGTAAGCTAGCATATAATTTCTAGTGCCTCTAAGGTACTTCAATATATGCTTTACTGTAGTTCAATGTCCTTCTCAAGGGTTACTTTGATATCTGCTAACTATGCCCTTGGCAAAACAGATTTTTGATCTCGTGTATAGCATACATTAGGCTGTCTAACTTTCGAAGCATAAAGAACTGCCTACATGTCCTCAATCTCCTTTGATGTCATCAGAGACATCTCTTTAGATAAAGACACTCCATGCTTAAAAGGTAGAAAACCTTTCTTGGAGTTTTGCATGCTAAAACGAGCGTGTTATATAAAGCTTGAGATAAGCACAACATTTTTCTTGCGAACCTTGTTCCCAAGAATATGTGCTTATTTTCCTAAGTCCTTTATAACGAATTGCTTGGACAACCATACCCTTACTTCCGATAACACCTTGATATTGTTTCCAACTATCAAAAATGTAATCTACGTATAGTACAAGAAATACCACCACGTTTCCATCACACCCTTTGTATACACAAGACTTATCTGGTTACTAAATAAATCCATAGGTCTGGATAACTTTGATAAACCGGATGTTCCAAGACCTTTGAAGCTTTGTCTCAGTCCATAGACTGATTGAGCTTGTACACAAGATGCTCTTAGCCCTTTGCAATGAACCCTTCTGGTTGCTTTATATGGATGCTTTCTTCAAGACTTCCATTAAGGAATGCTGTCTTGACATCCACTTGCTAAAGAATCCGGATAGACTTAAGCATGACTATCAGTGAAAAAGTTTCCTTTTTCATCAAGCCTTGCTTTGAAAGTTTCCACCTTCCTGTCTATCCATCTTTGCCTATTGTAGACATATTTTCACCCAATGACTTTTACACCATCTGGTGGTTCTACAAGCTTCCAGATTTGATTAGAATACTTATACTCTAATTCTATATTCATTGCTCTTTGCCAAGATGCTGCATCTTTATTTTGGAGTGCTTCATCATATTTCCGGGATTAGACTCATGTTCATTTGGGATCAAGTCCAAAAACTTTCCCAAAACATGAATCCTTTTGGTTGTTTGACAACCCTCCCACTATGATGATGTACTCTCTATAATTGTGTATCAATTATAATACGTGTTGCAGTTTCTTGTGATATTTTATTTTGTACAATTGGTACTAGATTAGACATGTCCTTTATTATTTCCTTAAGAACAAATTTTCTTATGGGCACGTAATTTATTACATAGTCCTTTTCTAAAAATCAGTCATTGATACTAACAATGACCTTCTGATTTTTAAGACTATAATCCTACTTTCATTTCTCTAGGATAACCCACAAACAAGTGAATTCCTGTCCAACTTATCATTATCTCTCTTCAGCATATGTGCTGCATTACCCGAATCCGAATATGCTTCAAAATAGGCTTACGTCTATTCAGCAATTCTATATGAGTAGAGAGTTCTGACTTTGGAAGGTACTATGTTCACTTTCTTTTCCAGAGTATATCCTTAAAACGAACTTGGTAATTTTCTGAATAACTCATCAATCTAATTATTTTCATAAGAGTCCTATACCTTCTTTCTACTACACCATTCTGTTGGGGTGTACCAGGTGCAGTTAGTTGGGAGTGAATCCCTACTTCTGATAAGTAACTCCTAAATTGTCCTAAGAGGTACTTGCCACTACGATCTTACCATAATGACTTGATACTTTTACTTTAATGTTTCTCCGCATCAGCCTTGTACTCTTTGAACTAATCAAAGCACTTAGTCTTGCATCACATTAAGTAAATGTATTTGTATCTTGAATAGTTGTCTATAAAATAGACGAAATATTCGATACTACCTCTTGATTGGATAGTCATAGGATCACACAAATCAGAATAAACCAATTCAATATATCTTTGGCTCTATACCCCTTAGACTTAAAAGCTTCTTGGTTATTTTTCCTTCCAAGTAAGACTAGCAGGTTGGAAAGATTTCCACTACTAATGAACCCAAAAGTTCATCAGCTACCAATGAATCCTACTCAAGTTAATATAACCTAGCCTTAGATGCCAAAGATATAATTGGTTCATTTCCGAAGGTTGCTTTCTCTTAAAGTTAGAAGATGTGTTACTAATTTCCATTTGTTGCATCGTGGGAGTTATTGGATTATAAATTGTCAACCAACATACCAGAATAGATAAGTTCTCTATTTTTCTTGATAACAGCTTTGTTATCAAAATAGACACAATATCTATTCTATAATAGTTTAGAAACTGAAATCAGGTTCTTTCTAAACTTAGTACATAAAGAAAATTTCTAATAATCCATATTTTATTCCTATTAGAGAATAAACCTCTCCCACTGCAACAGCTGCTACTTTTGCAGTACTGCCCATGTGGACGGTATTTTTATTTTCATTTAGTTGTCGGGTTTTCTGGAACCCTACAATGAATTGCGGTCATGATTAATGGCATCTGTATCTACACTCCAGGTTCTGGTAGATAACACCACTAAACATGTTTCAGCTAATGAATTAAATACACCTATATTGTTCTTTAGTTCTAAAAAGACAGACTACCTTAATGTCCAAGTCCTATTTCCAATTATTGCAATCGGGACTACTAAGTCTTTTCTATAGTATAACAACTAGGGAATTAACAAACATTTTAAATCCTAAGAATCACAAAAATATTTGGTCAAGATCAATTCCTTAAAATCCCCATGAATTTTGTATGCCACGATAGTGTGGACGTATACAAAATCAAAGAAGAGATTTTATCCATTAATTTTATTATCTCGTCAACTTTACTTTATGAAGAATAAAATTAATAGTTGATCTTTCTTTGATCAAATATTTGGTCAAAACTTTTGAATTTAAAATAACATTGATTCCTCAAACAATATTATTTAAATTTTCCAACACCTCAAACACCGTGAATTTTGCATGCCACGATAGTGTGGACGTATACAAAATTAAACATTTGTAAGAGGAGGGGTTTACCCATTAATTATCTTGTCAATAAATCTTTATGACAAATAAAATTACCTCAAACACCGTGAATTTTGTATGCCACGATAGTGTGGACGTATACAAAATCAAACATTTGTAAGAGGGGTTTTTAATTTTATTATCTTGTCAACTTATTTATTTGACAAATCAATAGTTGGTTTTCTTCGGTCACACAAATAATAGCAGTGACTCCGATGGGGAGGATACTATTAGACGTGCCTAAGTGTATACCATTACTTGACACTAAGTCCATTAATAAGATTGTGTCCCTTCCGATGGGGAAGATCACACGCTCTTAATTAACTTCCTATAGTCATCCAAAATGGAAGTTTAAGCTAGTGATCCGCAAACAAGCTCATCCGATATGAAGGAAGGCACTCAGAGCCAACGCACAAACTTGTTGCATCACTTATAAACCAGTAATGGAGACCGTGGAATTTATTTAAAAATAAATCCCTCTCCCACTTAGTTATTTAAAGTGAGGAATTTTGACTATCCTAGCCTACTTAGCATGCATACTAACAAGCACACACAACACAGCATAAAAAGCAATAAACAGAAAAACTAATTTTCAACTATTATGGCTTTTATCTATTGCTGTCCTCCATGTGTCGCCAACCCTAGCTGCTGCCATCTTTGGCCACCGCCACCGGGTCTAGTTGTCGCATCCATCTTGCTCCTTGTTCCGCTGCGCCTCTGGTCCTCAAAAGGTTCCACGCCTTGCAAGATTCGATCCGCGACATAAATAGAATTTTACATTCTTGATCCTATATTCCTCGAAGGAATGTACATGTAAACTAGATCGAACATAAAATAAAATTTACATCCATCGATCCTATATTCCATAAAAGGAATGTACATGTAACTAGATCAAAAATAAAATCCTAATAAAACTAAATACAGCTCCTGCTGTATTTTATAATACAATCATGCACACACAATAAATGCCCTTGACATGTCCAAGGGTCCAATCACACACATAATAACTATAAGACATAATAGTTGGATCCTGCATCCACAAAATTAGCACATCCTACTATTATCCTGCCTAAATTATGTATGACATGTGCATAATTAAACTAATACCAAATACACAGAGGCAAAACCCTAGCTCTGATACCAATTGTTGGTTGCTACTCGGAAAACCTAGAGGTTCCACTGTACAAAAATTTTGTACAAAGGTCTGAACCTTTTCCTAGCTGCCATGTGTTCTTTTAAATTAAATTTTGGATCGCCTGTGGAACTTAACACATTTGATCCAAAACTTAATCTATTTGTTCTTTTAGGTTTTGACTTGGATCTCCTGCGGAACTTAACACGTTTGATCCAAATCACCTAAGTTATTAATTCCATTAAATATTAATTTCCAAAATTGGTTCCCAATACTGACGTGGCGAGGCACATGGCCTTCTTGGATATGGGAGCAACCACCACCGACTAGACAAAACCTTTTAAGGAAAGCTAATATTTAATTTACTAAAATAACTTTAGGTCAACCGAAAAGAACAATCAAATCACAAGGAAAAGAAAAACAAAAGAACACTATATCGAAAAAAAATTCAAAACACTAGAATCGTATGCCTCTTGTATTTAGTATTATTTCCAAAAATAACTAGTATGATGCGGAAAGAAAAATTACTAGTTATACTTTTTAGAAAGACCTCTTCATCTTCTACCGTATTCCTCTTCTAACCTCGGACGTTGTGTGGGCAACGATCTTCCGAGATGAGAATGTTGGTGCAACCTTAGGTCAAGGTTGACCTGGTTGACCCGACTCGAGATGACTTGACTCGAGTTGTATTTTGATGTTTGACTTGGGAAGATTATCGGTGCAACCTTAGGTCAAGGTTGACCTAGTTGAGTTGCATGTTGATGTTTGACACTCGTGAGAGAGTTCTATTCTTGATGTGGGACAAGAATAGATGGTTGGGAGATTATTGGTGCAACCCTAGGTCAAGGTTGACCTGGTTGACCTGAAAAGTCCAAGTATGGAGACTTGGCACTGGAAAAGTCCAAGCAGGGAGCTTGGCACGCGAAAAGTCCAAGTATGGAGACTTGGCACGGGAAAAGTCCAAGTATGGAGACTTGGCACTGGAAAAGTCCAAGTATGGAGACTTGGCACGGAGAAGTCCAAGCAGGGAGCTTGGCACGAGGGAAAGTCCTAACTGGGATGTTAGGCAGTTGGAAAGTCCTGGTGAGTGAAGCCAGGAAGTGGGAAAGTCCTAACTAGGATGTTAGGCAGTTGGAAAGTCCTGGTAAGTGAAGCCAGGCAGTGAGAAAGTCCTAACTGGGATGTTAGGCAGTGTGGAAATCCTGGTGAGTGAAGCCAGGTGGAAAGTCCTGGTGAGTGAAGCCGGGCAAGGGAAAATCCAGATGGATCAAGGGTGATCGGACATCTGGTGTTGAGAAGTCCAAGTGAGTGAAGCTTGGCATATGGAGTCGGAGAGGGCTCGGTAGCTCGTTCTCCGAACTAGGTTAGAGAGGGCACTCTAAACCTAGGAGTTGGATCGGTCTGGTGACCGATCCAGTGATATTGCGTTTGCCCTGATCGGTCTCCGGACCGATCAGGCATCAATCTGATCGGTCCCGAGACCGGTCAGTATCGATACAGAAGCATTCGCAGCATGCTACTGAGTTCTCACTTGATCGGTCGGCAGACCGATCGAGTAACAACACAGTATGCTACTGAGTGTTTCCTGATCGGTCCGTAGACCGATCAGGTGTCGCGCGCACAAGCCTGATCGGTCTCCGGACCGATCAGGCATTAATCTGACCGGTCCCGAGACCGGTCAGTATCGATACAGTAGCATTCGCAGCATGCTACTGAGTTCTCACTTCTTCGGTCTAAAGGGGTCGAAGAAGCTAACTACTTCTCTTCTCTCACGAGACTGTGCTCTTGAGCTTTGCTGAGCTCTCATCGTGTTGAAGCTCTGCGTGAGTTTCCTGCTGGTGTTCTAGCCGAGTTGCTGCTACTTCATCAAGGTTCCAGTCGACAACAAGAGGCAAGCAAGTGTTTTACAATTTCTATTGTTCTTGTTTGTTGTCTCTATTGTTGTACTCCTTTGTTTGCTGTTGCAAAAGATTGTGGTGAGGTTTCTCCACCCATAAGGAGTATTTATTAGCCGGGTTTCCGGGGATTCATCCACCGACGGATTGATAGGCTTCGTCCACCTTACGGACACGCCGAGGAGTAGGAGTTTCATCTCCGAACCTCGTTACATCGACGAGTTGAGGTTTGATTTGTTTTGTTTTCGTTTCCTTTTGTTATTTCCGCTGCTAACCTAATTTGTAGAAATAAACGAGCAAAGATTTGGGGTCGGCTATTCACACCCCCCCTCTCTAGCCGTACGAAGGATCCTAACAAGTGGTATCAGAGCGAAGGTTCGCTCTTCATCGGATCAACACCCGTGGGAGCAAAGCTAGAGAATGGATCTCTATGGAGAAGACGTCACCATTCCACCCTTCTACGAATGCGGCGACTTCGCGTATTGGAAGGTAAGGATGAAGTACTTTCTTATGACTAACATAATGAATTGGTTTTGTATACAAGAAGGGTTTTCCCCTCCGGTGGATAAGGAAGGAAAACCACTTGAGAAGGAGGAGTGGACAAGAGAACAAATTCACAAATCCGAAATCAACGAAGAGGTAACGAGAATAATTGAATTTTCATTGCCTACTAACATCTTGTGTAAGATAGGTTACAACAATGCCAAGGAATTATGGGATAACTTGGCCAAGTACCATGAGGAGAGCTCCACTTCAAGCCATGAAGAGGAGCCTAGTGAGCCAAGTAGCTCACATCATGGAGGGAGCGAATTGGGAGTTGAGGGCTACTCAACATCCAAGGAAGAAGAGGAGGAGAGTTCCTCTTGCTCAAGATCGGAGCAAGAAGAAGATTCTACCTCCGGAAGGGATGAAGGAGAGAGTCATCCATCCCAAACCCTAGGTAACTCAAGAATTTTAGTTTCAAATAAATTACATATATTATGCTTTGAGTGTAGGGAGTATGGACATTACAAGAGCAAATGTCCAAAGAGAGTTAGGAAGACTCCACCGGCGCCAAAGGTCAAGGTAGCCGGAGTCCCGACACGCAAGGGCAAGGAGCACGTGGTGTGCTTCCAATGCAAGCGAAGGGGACATTATCGGAGTCATTGTCCGAGGGGGAGGCAACCTCACAAGGGCAAGAGACCGAGCACTTCTATAGGGGGAGCTAAGGCAAACCCTAAGGTATCTTTTAAGGCTCATTCGTGCCATTCTAGTAGGATACATGCTAGTAATTTTATTGCATTAGTCAATAATGATAAGCATGTTAACACTAGAAATCAATACATGTGCTTAGGTGCTAAACATGTCAACCTAGATAGGGATACTACTAGGAATGCTAACCCTAGGATTAACACTTCTAAGGTTAAGGAAAACCTAGGTAGAAACCCTAAATCAACTAGACACATGCCTAGGAACACCTCAAGAAAGAATGACAAATCTAAACTTGAGGTATTAGAGAAAGAAAATCAAGCCTTAAGGTCAAGACTTGACTCTCTAGAAAAGGCTCTTAAGGATTTGACTCTAGGGTCTAGGGGTCAAAAACCCAAGTCCAAGGACAAGAAAGGTTTGGGTCACAAACCTAAGTCCCAATTGGTCAAGCCCACTTATCATAATGTTCCATTCGATTATGGAACAAAACCTAGGGCTAGGAAGACCTCTACCAAGGTCACAAGGGGAGTCACCCCTATAGTTGACCTTGATGAGACCCAAATGACCAAGGCTTTAAAGCCTAAGAGGGTCATTAGGAGGGTTGCTAGGGAAGTTATCCCTAGTGAATATTTAGTGAACCCAATGAGCTCTAATAGGTATTGGGTTCCTAGGAGCATCTTCTCTACCCCATAGATGGGTTAGAGAGTGTCAACTCCAATAAGAAGGGTAGTTAACCCAACTTTGAGGAAATTGACACTCAAGGAGCATTTTCAAGGTTTTTGGGAACCTTTGAAAATGAAATGGAATAATCTTTATCATTCACTCCTTGGAAGAGTAAAGTGTGCCAAAGTGAGAATATATTAATCTTACTTTAAATTGACACAATTTGGAAAAACCTAGAGAAATGTCAAATTGGGATTTTGATATTCTCTTAGGTAATCAAGGCAATCCGGGCCTTAATTTAGAAGTGCTACTCTTGTAAAATTTTAAATGGTATAAATCAAACAAGAGATCAAGAAATGCCAATTTGGGTTTTGACATTTTCTTGGAGCACTTTGGGCAATCTAGGATTAGAATTTAAGTCAGCTAAGTGATTAAGGATACTTAGATAGGTAATCTAGGTATTTTATTTGTGTTAACTTGCCATGATTGGTTGCCATATGCCATGCCATGACATCATATTTATTTTATTATCATTTGAAATGTCATGATAATGCTTAGGTTATCTATATGTCATGTGTTAGTTTAGTTTCAAACTTTATGCCATGACATCATGACATTGGCACATGTTTTCATTTATGATACCATTTTATGCCATGTCATCATCTCTTGCATTAATAATCAATTGAATTGATTTAAGGATGAAAAACACATTTTGATATTGAGATCAAATTTGTGTTTAGAAAATGCATGAGACATTAGTCTAAGATACCTAAACCCATATCTCACATCAAAATTGACATGGATGTGTTTGATACACTCTAGATGTGTGTGAGATATTAGGATCATGAATTAGGATCAAGGTGCATAGTTCTTGTACCTAGATGAGCCTAATTCAAGATATGAAGGATCATAGGGAAAGCTTGTGTACAAGTCATGTACATCTAGCCCTAAGATTATGGTCCTAAATTCAAATGGTTTTAAAAGCATTTTAAAATTGATTTGAAAAACCTTGATGAAGCTTTCCTAGTGATAGCATTCATCATTGAACATTGTGATACAAAGTTGAGTTAAACTTGAACTTTTTCAAAGTTTTTGAACTTTGTATCAAGATTGAAAAATGGAAACTACTTTCATAGAAAACTATTTTTCCATGATAGTGTATGATATGAGGAATGTATCCTCAAAGTTTCGTAATTTTTGGAATTTTCTTGAATTTATTAGGAGTTTCTGAATTTCCGGAAGGGGAAATCAGAAGTTCTGATTTCAGTGTGGATCGGTCCGGGGACCGATCCAGGGGTTCCTGATCGGTCTGGCAGTGATGATCCAGAAGCGAGGATCGATTTGGGAATCGATCCAAGGGGTTCCTGATCGGTCTGGGGACCGATCAGGGGTGCCAAATTCTGATTTTTCAGCTGTTGTCTGAAATTTCAGCTGGAAGTTGGGTTTTGTGGATTTCTAAAGGTTTGAAACTCTCCAAGACATTGTTGGTGCAATGGTCAAGGGGGAGTTGACCTTTAGGGGGAGTTTTTACCTAATTGTCAAGGGGGAGTTGACTTTTAGGGGAGTTTTTACTCCTTAAGACTTTTGAGGATTAGTGATATGGGATTATCACTAAGTTGATTGTTGAGTTTAGTATCAAGGGGGAAATTAAGAGTTTCAATGAAAGGTATGGGACTTTCATTAGGAAGAAACTCTTGACCTTGATACCCTCCTTTTTCCTTTTTGATGTGTGTCAAAAAGGGGAGAGTGCTCATTGGAGAATTATTGGAGAACCCAAGTTAGGTTATCGGGTTAACCTAAGCTAGGGGAAGAATGTCTAGGAATGTTCAAGGAAGAACATTGGAATTCTTTTTGATGTGTGTCAAAAAGGGGGAGAATTATTGGAGAACCCAAGTTAGGTTATCGGGTTAACCTAAGGGGAGAATGTCCAGAGAATGTTCAAGGAAGGAACATTGGACGTTGGAAGATGGTTGGAAAACCTAAGTTAGGTTATCGGGTTAACCTAACTTGATTATGAGTTTTGTCAAACATCAAAAAGGGGGAGATTGTTGGTGCAACCTTAGGTCAAGGTTGACCTGGTTGACCCGACTCGAGATGACTTGACTCGAGTTGTATTTTGATGTTTGACTTGGGAAGATTATCGGTGCAACCTTAGGTCAAGGTTGACCTAGTTGAGTTGCATGTTGATTTTTGACACTCGTGAGAGAGTTCTATTCTTGATGTGGGACAAGAATAGATGGTTGGGAGATTATTGGTGCAACCCTAGGTCAAGGTTGACCTGGTTGACCTGAAAAGTCCAAGTATGGAGACTTGGCACTGGAAAAGTCCAAGCAGGGAGATTGGAACGCGAAAAGTCCAAGTATGGAGACTTGGCACGGGAAAAGTCCAAGTATGGAGACTTGGCACTGAAAAAGTCCAAGTATGGAGACTTGGCACGGAGAAGTCCAAGCAGGGAGCTTGGCACGAGGGAAAGTCCTAACTGGGATGTTAGGCAGTTGGAAAGTCACGTGAGTGAAGCGATGGGAAAGTCCTAAGCTGGATGTTAGGCGGTTGGAAAGTCCCGTAAGTGAAGCGGTGAGAAAGTCCTAAGCGGGATGTTAGGTAGTGGAAATCTGGTGAGTGAAGCCGGTGGAAAGTCTGGTGAGTGAAGCCGGCAAGGAAAATCCAAATAGATCAAGGGTGATCGGACATCCGGTGTTGAGAAGTCCAAGTGAGTGAAGCTTGGCATATGGAGTCGGAGAGGGCTCGGTAGCTCGTTCTCGAACTAGGTTAGAGAGGGCACTCTAAACCTGGGAGTTGGATCGGTCAGTGGCCGATCCGGGATATTGCGTTGCACGATCGGTCCGTGGACCGATCGTAATCGATGGCTCATCGATGTCGATCGGGAGACCGATCGGAGGCAACGCAACCTTGCGAGAAGAAAGCCGTGGATCGGTCTGCCGACCGATCCACCCATTTGATCGGTCGGCGGCCGATCGGCATAGATCGATGGCGTGAGGAAGCCGATCGGTCTATGGACCGTCAGGAGGTTCCTGATCGTCCACGCACCGATCGTGGCTTGATCGCGACACCGATCGGTCCGGGACCGATCGGTGACAAAAGCTTTATGCGCTTAAGCCGATCGGTCTGCGGCCGATCAGAGTTCTAGCTGCTGCGACGCAAGCGGCTAGTTTCTTCATTGTCTTCTTGGCGGTATAAAGGGGTGAAAAGCTGCACTGCTACTTCTTCTTCCTCTTCTCTTCTGCTACTGTGCTCTTGAGCTTTGCTGAGCTCTCATCGCTGCTGAAGCTCTGCGTGAGTTTCCTGCTGGTGTTCTAGCTGCTGGATCTGAGAAGCTGCTGCTTCATCAAGGTTCCAGTCGACAACAAGAGGCAAGCAAGTGTTTTACAATTTCTATTGTTCTTGTTTGTTGTCTCTATTGTTGTACTCCTTTGTTTGCTGTTGCAAAAGATTGTGGCGAGGTTTCTCCACCCATAAGGAGTATTTATTAGCCGGGTTTTCGGGGATTCATCCACCGACGGATTGATAGGCTTCGTCCACCTTACGGACACGCTGAGGAGTAGGAGTTTCATCTCCGAACCTCGTTACATCGACGAGTTGAGGTTTGATTTGTTTTGTTTTCGTTTCCTTTTGTTATTTCCGCTGCTAACCTAATTTGTAGAAAGAAACGAGCAAAGATTTGGGGTCGGCTATTCACACCCCCCTCTCTAGCCGTACGAAGGATCCTAACAGAGAACCACCTAGGCACCTTCTTTCTTCTTCCTTCAAGTTTTGGCCAAGCACAAGAACTTCCAAAAGATAAAGAATTTTCCACCAACCAAGCTCCAAGGGATGCACACTTTCTCTCCTTCTTCTCCTTCCTTGATCCGGCCACATCCTCCAAGCTCCAAGAGATGATAGATTTCGGCCACAACAAGAGGAGAGAAGAGAAAGGGAAGGGCCGGCCACCACACCAAGGAAAAGAGGGAGAAAAATAGAATAGAGTCCTTTTTTCCTTGAAGTCTCCGCTACCCCTCTTTTATAATCCTTGGTCTTGGCAAATAAGGAAAATTTAATAAAAACTTCCTTAATTCTTTTGCCATTGAAAAGGAAAATTTATTTAATTAAAAACAATTTTTCTTTTCAATTTGTAATGGCCGGCCACCACATAAATTCTCCAAGCAAATAAAATTTTAAACAAAAATTAAAACTTCCTTATTTGCTTCTGGAAATTTATAAAAAATTTGTCCAATAATTTTTTCCTTCATGATTGGTTTATAAAAAGGAAATTTAATAAATTAAAATCTTTCTTTTAAACATGTGGATAAAAAGAAAGTTATCTCTATAAATTAAAATCTCTTTTAATCTACAAATAAGGAAAGATATCAAATCTTTTCTTAATCTTTTGTAGAAACTTATAAAAGAGAATATTTAATTTTAAACTCTCTTTTAAATCTTGAACATGGTTAAAAAGGAAAGTTTTCTTAAAATTTAAAATCCTCCTTTAATCAACAAATAAGGAAAGATTTCAAATTTTAAACTCTCTTTTAAACATGTAGACGATTTACAAATAAGGAAAGTTCTTACCAAAAATTAAAACCATCGTTTTAAACTACAAATAAGGAAAGAGATTAATCTCTTCTCTTAATCTTTTGTAGAAAGCTATAAAAGGAAATTTTTAATTTTTAAACTCTCTTTTAAAATCATGATATACACATAAGAAATAATTTTAATAAAAATCCTTTTTAATATTCTAGAGCCGGCCACCTAAGCTTGGGACCCAAGCTTTGGCCGGCCACCTACATGGCTCATCCACTTGGTCTTAGCCGGCCCTAGCTTGGGTTCCAAGCTAGCTTGGCCGGCCCCATTGGATGGGTAAGAAGGTGGGTATGCGGTGGGTATAAATCTCTATATATTAGAGGCTACGATAGGGACCGAGAGGAGGAATTGGTTTTGGTCTCCCGATGAAATTAAGCATCCCGTGTTCGCCCCGAACACACAACTTAATTTCATCAATAATAATTCATTCCACTAAAGAACTATTATTAAACTACCGCACCAATCCCAAATTACATTTTGGGCTCCTTCTTATTATGAGTGTGTCAGTCTCCCTGTGTTTAAGATAAAAATGTCCACTGATTAAGTAAGTTACTGACAACTCACTTAATTAATATCTAGCTCCAAGAGTAGTACCACTCAACTTCATCGTCATGTCGGACTAAGTCCACCTGCAGGATTTAACATGACAATCCTTATGAGCTCCTCTTGGGGACATTCTCAACCTAGATTACTAGGACACATTTTTCTTCTATAATCAACAACACACACTATAAATGATATCATTTCCCAACTTATCGGGCTTATTGATTTATCGAACTAAATCTCACCCATTTGATAAATTAAAGAAATAAATATCAAATATATGTGCTTGTTATTATATTAGGATTAAGAGCACACACTTCCATAATAACTGAGGTCTTTGTTTCTTTATAAAATCAGTATAAAAGAAACAACCTCTAATGGTCCTACTCAATAGACTCTTAGTGTACTAGTGTAATTATATAGTTAAGATAAACTAACACCTAATTACACTACGACCTTCCAATGATTTGTTCCTTTCCATCATGGTCGTGAGCTGCTGTTTATAATTTATAAGGTACTGATAATATGATCTTCTGTGTGTGACACCACACACCATATTATCTACAATATAAATTAATTGAACAACTACATTTATCACAAATGTAGACATTTGACCAATGTGATTCTTATTTCTAGATAAATGTTTTATACCAAAAGCTAGGCTTTTAGTATACATCCTAACACACACGACATCCAAGAAGAGAAGAGGAATACAATAGAAGATCAAGAGGTCTTTACCTACAAAGGAAAGATACAACTAGTTCTTTGATTCCGCTGCGTAATTTGTTTAGTTTTCTTTGTATCGATTTTGAATACCAACACAAGAGTCCAGCGATCTTGTACTTCGATCAAGGTGTTCTTTGATCCATCAAGAACTTGCTTGATTGATCAAATACATGTCTGATCGAACATGCGGGTTGCTAGAAAAAGTTCTGTACTTGTACAATTGTTGTACAGGGAAATTGAAACAGAATAAAATTTCAGCGCCTTCAAGTGATATCAGAGTGAGTTCTCTGTCTCTGTGTGATTGGTTTTCGGTTAAATTATGCACTGCTCATATACAAGTTTAGGAAGGATAATAGTAGGATGTGCTAGAAAGATTAACTCTGTGGTTGCAGGCATCCTAGGTCCAACTATTATGACTTTTTATGTTTATGTGTGATTTAAACCCTCGGATATGTCATGGTTGTTTTGTGTTGTGCATGATTGTAATAATTAAATACGGCCAGTTGCTGTATTATTTTTTACATTTTGTTCGATCTAGATTACATGTAAATTCCTATGTTGAATATAGGATTGATAAATGTAAATTTTTATTTCTTTTGTTGCGGCTTGTATCCTTGCTATGCGTGGTGCTATTTTGAGGACCGGTGGCACGGCAAAGAAGGAAGCAAGATGGACGTGATGGCTTGATCCGTTGGTGGCATATTGGAGGACAGCGATGGATGAGACCATAATAGTTGGAAATTTTATTTTCATATTTATTGTCTTTATATGATGTTTTATGTGTTGTGATGTTGTGTTTATATGTTCTGATGTGTGTGCATATTAAAATTCCTCAATTTAAATAACTAAGTAGGAGAGGGATTATAAATTCCACGATCTCCATTACTAGTTTATAAGTGATGCATTCAAACGTGTGCGTTGGCTTTAAGTGCCTTCCTCCATATTGGATGAGTTTGTTTGCGGATCACTAGATCAAACTTCCTCTATGGATGATTATAGGAAATTATTTAGGTATGTGTGATCTTCTTCATCTGAAGGGGCACAATCCTAATTAATGCACTAAGTATCAAGTAATGGTATATACTTAGGCGCATTTAATAGTATCCTCCCCATCAGAGTCACTGCTATTATTTGTGTGACCGAAGATGAACCAACAATTAATTTTATTTGTCATAAAGTTAGGTTGACAAGATAATAAAATTAATGGGTAAAACATCCTCTTACAAATGTTTGAATTAGTATACGTCCACACTATCATGGCATACGAAATTCATGATATTTTGAGGTGTTGGTGAATTTAAATTATATTGTTTGAGGAATCAATATTATTTTAAATTCTAAAGTTTTGACCAAATATTATGTGATTCTCAGGATTTCAAAATGATTTTTAATCCTCTTGCTGTTATTTTAAAAGAAAATAAACTTACTGGCCCAAATTATATTGATTGAAAATGGAACTTGGACATTATCTTAACTACTAAATAATACAAGTTCGTACTTTTTGAGGTCTGTCCTAGTGTGCCTGATAAGGATTCTAGTGAAGAGGAGATAGAGAGTCATAGGAAATGGGTTAAGGCAGATGAGATGACGCAATGTTACATTTTGATTTCTATGTCAAATATGCTGCAACATCAGCATCAGGCCCTACCCACTGCCTATGACATGATGCTCACTCTAAAGGAACTCTTTGGACACCAGAATTGGGCTGCCAAGCAGGAGGCCATGAGAAACTTAATGACGACCACCATGATTGAGGGGACATCCGTAAGGGATTATATCCTCAAGATGATGGCTCATTTGAATGAGATGGAAGTCCTTGGAGTTGAAATCGATGGGGAAACCCAGGTCAATATCATTCTCCAAAAGCTGCCCTAAAGTTTTGAGCAGTTCCACCTGAATTACAACATAAACAAAAGGGTTTATTCGTTGGCGAAACTTCTGACAGAACTCCAAGTGGTAGAAGGGCTATTTTATCAAAGTTCTCAAGTTCACATTGCTAAAAACGTTTCTGCCTCTAAGCCGAAAGGCAGAAAGAAGAAGAAGAAGAAGAAGAAACAAGTTGGTTCGGCAAAGAAAGTGATTCGACCTTAAGGGACTAGGCCGCAGGCAGGTGTGAAGAAGCCGAAAGGAAAGTGCTTCACATGCAAGCAGTCTAGACATTGGAAGGTGGATTGTCCTCGCAGAAAGGAGAAAAATAAAAGTATATCTTATTCATTAGTTGTTGAAACATGTTTAGCAGTGTTATCTACTGGTATCTGGTGTGTAGATACAGGAGTCACTGATCATGTCTGCGATTCATTACAGGGGTTGCAGGAAACCAGACAACTATATGAAGGGGAGATCACCGTCTACATGGGCAATGCTACGAGAGTGGCGGTTGTTGTAGTGGGAGATGTTTATTTATCTTTTGATAGGAATAAAACTTTGATTTTGAAAAATTTTCTTTACATACCATGTTTTAGAAAGAACATGATTTCAGTTTCTAAATTATTTATAGATGGATATTCTGTTTCTTTTGATGACAAAGTGGTTGTCAAGAAAAATAGGATAGTTATCTGTTTTGGTGCGTTGGTTGGCAATTTGTATACTCTTAATGCAATAACTCCCACGATGCAACTAATAGAAATTAATGACACATCTTCTAATTCTAATAAGAGAAAGCAACCTTCAGAAATGAATCAAACATATATTTGGCAACTAAGGTTAGGTCATATTAACTTGAGTAGGATTCGAAGGTTAATAGCAGATGGACTTTTGGGTTCATTGGTAGTGGAAAACTTTTCAACCTGCGAGTCTTGCTTGGAAGAAAAAATGACCAGGAGGCCTTTTAAGACAAAGGGGTATAGAGCCAAAGAAGTGTTGGAATTGGTTCATTCTGATTTATGTGGGCCTATGACTATCCAGGCAAGAGGTGGTTTTAAATATTTTATCTCTTTTATAGATGACTAGTTGAGATATGGGTACATTTACTTGATGCACCGCAAGTCTGAGTGCTTGATAAGTTCAAAGAGTACAAGGCTGATGTGGGGAAGCGTCATGGTAAAAGTATCAAGATACTATGGTCTGATCGTAGTGGAGAGTACCTCTTAGGAGAGTTTAGGAGTTACTTATCAGAGGACGGAATTCAATCTCAATTGTCTACACCTGGTACACCCCAACAGAATGGTGTGGTGGAACGAAGGAATAGGACTCTTATAGAAATGGTTAGATCAATGATGAGTTATTCAGAATTATCAAATTTATTTTGGGGATATGCTCTGGAAACGGTGGCGTATATTCTGAACCTGTTAACTTCTAAGTCAGTACCCTCTACTCCCATAGAATTGTGGAATTGGCGTAAGCTTAGTTTGAAATACATTCGGATTTGGGGTTGTCCAACACATGTGCTGAAGGGAGATGCTGATAAGTTGGAATCACGTACAGAAGTTTGCTTGTTCGTGGGATATCCTAGAGGAACGAAAGGTGGTTTGTTTTATAGTCCTAAAGATCATAAGGTCATTGTTAGCATCAATGCCTGATTTTTATAAGAGGACTATGTAATAAACCACAAGACCATGAGTAAAATTGTTATTGAGGAAATAAGAGAGGACACTTCTACTTATCATAAGGTCCAACTATTATGGCTTTGTGTGTTGATGATGATTTGAACCCTCGGGCATGTCGAGATTGTTTTGTGTTATGCATGATTGTAATAATTAAATACGGTCAGTTGTTGTATTATTTTTTACATTCTGTTCAATCTAGATTACATGTAAATTCCTTTGTGGAATATAGGATCGATAAATGTAAATTTTTATTTCTTTTTGCTGTGGCTTGTATCCTTACTATGCATAGTGCTATTTTGAGGACCGGAGGTGCGGTGAAGAAGGAAGCAAGATATATGCGACGGCTTGATCCATTGGCGGTATATTGGAAGACAGCGATGGATAAGGCCATAATAGTTGGAAATTTTATTTTCATATTTATTGCCTTTATATGCTGTTTTTATGTGTTGTGATGTGTGTGCATGTTAAAATTCCTCAATTTAAATAACTAAGTAGGAGAGGAATTATTTAAATAAATTCCACGATCTCCATTACAAGTTTGTAAGTGATGCATTCAAACTTACGCGTTGGCTTTAAGTGCCATCCTCTATATCAGATGAGTTTGTTTGCGGATCACTAGATCAAACTTCCTCTATGGATGATTATAGGAAATTATTTTGGTATGTGTGATCTTCTCCATCTAAAAGGGCACAATCATAATTAATGGACTAAGTATCAAGTAATGGTATATACGTAGGCGCATTTAATAGCATCCTCCCCATCGGAGTCACTGCTATTATTTGTATGATTGAAGATGAACCAACTATTAATTTTATTTGTCATAAAGTTAGGTTGATAAGATAATAAAATTAATGGGTAAAACCTCCTCTTATAAATGTTTAAATTAGTATATGTCCACACTATCGTGACATACGAAATTCACGACGTTTTGAGGTGTTGGTGAATTTAAATTATATTGTTTGAGGAATCAATATTATTTTAAATTCTAAAGTTTTGACCAAATATTTTATTTTATGATTCTCAAGATTTCAAAATGGCTTTCAATCCTCTTGCTATTATTTTAAAAGAAAATAAACTTACTGGTCCAAATTGTATTGATTGGAAACGAAACTTGGACATTGCCTTAACTGCTGAAGAATACAAGTTCATACTCTTTGAGGTCTGTCCTACCGTGCTTGATAAGGATTCTAGTGAAGAGGAGATAGAGAGACATAGGAAATGGGTTAAGGAAGATGAGATGGTGCGGTGTTACATTTTGACTTCTATGTCAAATGTGATGCAACATCAACATCAGGCCATACCTATTGCCTATGACATGATGCTCAATAACAATGAACTCTTCAGACACCAGAATCGGGCTGCCAGGCAAGAGGCCATGAGAAACTTAATGACGACCACCATGACTGAGGGGACACCCGTAAGGGATCATATCCTCAAAATAATGGCTCATTTGAATGAGATGGAAGTCCTTGGAGCTGAAATTGATGGGGAAACCCAGGTCGATATCATTCTCCAAACGCTGCCCAAGAGTTTTGAGTAGTTTTGCCTGAACTACAACATAAACAAAAGGGTTTATTCATTGGCGGATCTTCTGACAAAACTCCAAGTGACAGAAGGGTTATTTCATCAAAGTTCCCAAGTTCACATTGCTGAAAACGTTTCTGCCTCTAAGCCGAAAGGTGGAAAGAAGAAGAAGAAACAAGTTGGTTTGGTAAAGAAAGTGATTCGACCTCAAGGGACTGGGTCGCATGCAGGTGTGAAGAATTCGAAAGGCAAGTGCTTCACATGCAAGCAGTCTGGACATTGAAAGGTGGACTGTCCTAGTAGAAAGGAGAACAATAAAGGTATATCTTATTCATTAGTTATTGAAACATGTTTAGCGGTGTTATCTACCGGTACCTGGTATGTAGATACGGGAGCCACTGATCAAGTCTGCAATTCATTGTAGGGGTTCTAAGAAAGTAGATGACTATATGAAGGGGAGATCATCGCCTACATGGGCAATACTAGGAGAGTGGCGGTTGTTGCAGTGGGAGATGTTTATTTATCTTTTGATAGGAATAAAACTTTGATTTTGAAAAATTATCTTTATGTACCATGTTTTAGAAAGAACTTAATTTCAGTTTCTAAATTATTTATAGATGGATATTCTGTTTCTTTTGATGATAAAGTGGTTGTCAAGAAAAATAGGATGGTTATCTATTCTGGTGCATTGGTTGATAATTTATATACTCTTAATCCAATAACTACCACGATGCAACAAATGGAAATTAATAACACATATTCTAATTCTAATAAGAGAAAGCAACCTTCGAAAATGAACCAAACATATCTTTGGCATCTAAGGTTGGGTCATATTAACTTGAGTAGGATTCAAAGGTTAATAGTCGATGAACCTTTGGGTTCATTGGTAGTGGAAAACTTTCCGACCTGCGAGTCTTACTTGGAAGGAAAAATGACCAAGAGGTCTTTTAAGGAAAAGGGGTATAGAGCCAAAGAAGTGTTGAAATTGGTTCATTCTGATTTGTGTGGGCGTATGACTATCCAGGCAAGAGGTGGTTTCGAACATTTTATCTCTTTTATAGATGACTATTTGAGATGGGTACATTTACTTAATGCGCTGCACGTCTGAGTGCTTTGATAAGTTCAAAGAGTACAAGGCTGATGTGGAGAAACATCATGGTAAAAGTATCAAGACACTACAATCTGATCGTGGTGGAGAGTACCTCTTAAGAGAGTTTAGAAGTTACTTATCAGAGGCTAGGATTCAATCCCAATTGTCTGCACCTGGTACACCCCAACAGAATGGTGTGGTGGAACGAAGGAATATGACTCTTATGGAAATGGTTAGATCAATGATCAGTTATTCAGAATTACCAAATTCATTTTGGGGATATGCTCTGGAAACGGTGGCGTACTTTCTGAACTTGGTACCTTCTAAGTCAGTACCCTCTACTCCCACAGAATTGTGAAATGGGCGTAAGGCTAGTTTGAAACACATTCGGATTTGGGATATTCTAGCACATGTGCTGAAGGGAGACAATGATAAGTTGGAATCACGTACAGAAGTTCACTTGTTCATGGGATATCCTAGAGGAATGAAAGGTGGTTTATTTTATAGTCCTAAAGATTAGAAGGTCATTGTTAGCACCAATGTTCGATTTTTAAAAGAGGACTATGTAATGAACCACAAGCCCATGAGTAAAATTGTTCTTGAGGAAATAAGAGAGGACACTTCTACTTTAGTACCAACGATACAAGATGAGATACCACAAGTAACTGCAACACGTGTCACAAATGATGCATAATTACAGGTAGTGCCTCGTCGTAGTGGGAGGGTTGTTATGCAACCTGATAGATTCATGTTTTTGGGAGAGTCTTCGGACTTGATCCCTGGTGAACATGAAGCTAATCCCTGGACATGTGATGAAGCACTCCAAGATAAAGATGCAGCATCTTGGCAAAGTGCAATGAACTCTGAAATAGAATTTATGCATTCTAATCAGGTCTGGGAGCTTGTAGAACTACCAAATGATGTAAAAGTCATTGGATGTAAATGAGTCTACAAAGGAAAAGAGGAACAGATGGAAAGGTGGAAACCTTGAAAGCGAGGCTTGTTGCGAAGGGGTATACTCAGAAAGAGGGAATCAATTATGAGGAAACTTTTTCACCGGTAGTCATGCTTAAGTCTATCCAAATTCTTTTATTTATTGCTGTTCATATGGATTATGAGGTTTGACAAATGGATGTCAAGACATCTTTCCTTAACGGAAGTCTTGAAGAAAACATCTATATGATGCAACCAGAGGGATTCATTGCGAAGGGTAAAGAGCATCTTGTATGTAAGCTCAATCGGTCCATTTATGGACTGAAGGAAGCTTCAAGATCTTGGAACATCCGGTTTGACGAAGTGATCCTGTCTCATGGATTCATTCAGTGTCCAGATGCATCTTGTGTATACAAGAAAAGTGACGAAAACGTGGTGATATTTCTTGTACTATACGTAGATGACATTTTGCTCATTGGCAACAATGTCAAAGTGTTATCAGACATAAAGGTATGGATGCCTAAGCAATTTGATATGAAGGACTTGGAATGTGGACATATTCTTGGGATTAAAGTAATAAGGAATCACAAGCAAAGGATGTTATGCTTATTCCAAGCTTCATATATCGATATTATCCTAGCTCGTTTTAGCATGCAAAACTCCAAGAAAGATTTTCTACCTTTTAGGCATGGAGTACTTTTATCTAAAAAAATGTGTCCTATGACACCAAAAGAGATAGAGGAGATGAAGGCAGTTCCTTATGCTTCAGCTATAGGAAGTCTAATGTATGTGATGTTATGTATGAGACCAGATATCTATTTTGTCGTGGGCATGGTTAGTAGATATCAAAGTAACCCAGGACAAGGACATTGAACTGTCGTAAAACATATATTAAAGTACCTTAAAAGGACTAGAGATTATATGCTGGTTTACCAGGCAGATGATTTGCTCCCTGTGGGTTACACGAATTCGGATTTCCAATCAGATAGAAACAGTAGTAAATCAACCTTGGGAGATGTGTTTACTTTGGGAGGTGGAGCCATAGCATGGAGGAGTGTTAAGCATAAATACGTTTCAGACTCCACCATGGAAGCTGAGTATGTGGCAGCATATGAGGCAACCAAACAAGCTGTATGGCTCAGAAACTTCTTGATTGATTTAGATGTGATTCCTGGTTTTCCCAAAGTTTCACAATTTATTGTGATAACAGTGGTGCAGTAGCAAACTCGAAGGAACCACGAGCCCATAAGGCAAGTAAACACATTGAGCGTAAGTACCACCTGGTACGAGACATCGTAAAACGAGGAGAGGTTGTTGTCGCAAAGATTACATCAGCAGATAACCTGGCAGATCCTTTCACTAAGGCCCTTCCGCCGAGAGCTTTTGATAGGCATGTTGAGGGGATGAGAATTAGATGTATGGTAGCATTTATAACAGCATAGCCTTTTAGTATAAGTGGAAGATTGTTAGGATGTATACTATAAGTCTAACTTTTGTATGAACATCTGTTTTGGGATATTTTAAAATGAGAATCACTTTGGTCAAATATTTACATTTTATATTTATATATATGTCAATGAAGTTATCCATTTAATTTATATTGTAGATAATATGGTGTGTGGTGCGACACAGAAGATCATGTTATCGGTTCCTTATAAATTATAAATAGTAGCTCACAGCCAAGATGGATTGGGATAAATCATTGGAACGGTTGTAGTGTAATTTGGTATTAGTCTGTCTTGACTATAAAATTACACTAGTACACCATGTGTGTATTAAGCAGAACTGTTTGAGGTTGTTTGATTTGTACTGACTATATAAAAGAACATAACCTCTGTTATTATGAATGTACGTCCTCTTAATCCATATCTAATAACAAGCACATATATACTTAGTATTTATTTCTTTAACTTATCAATGGGTGAGATTTATTCGTTAAATCAATAGACCCGATGAGTTGGGAAGTAGTACTGTTTATATGGTGTGTTGTTGATTATAGAAGGAATATGTGTCCTAATTAATTAGGCTGATGATGTCCCCTTGAGGAGCTCATAAGGATTATCATGTAAACCCTACAGGTGGACTTAGTCCAACATAATAATAAAGTTGAGTGGTACTACTCTTAGAATCAGATATTAATTAATTGAGTTGTCAGTAACTGTCACGCCCCGGAGGAGTCCCTGTCCGAAGAAATTTCGGCAGCATCTCCCCTGTACGGCGGACAATCTGAAACTTTCTACATCTCCATATACCTCAGTCACATACGGCTGGAATAATAACAGAAAATAAACAATCACCCATGCAGTTTAATAGTAGACAAACAGAGCAGTAATAAGATGACTCAAAATCCACCCTACTCAACAACACTCATAAAACACAAATCCGACGATAAGATTAATTTACCTCTTCTGTCGTCTAGGCAGGCATGTAGTAAAAGCAAAACCAAATCAAATCCATCGACATTACAAAATCCATACCATATCCATACCATCAAACAAAACAAATTTAGCATAGTCTATGTAAGAAAACCAAAAGACCAATAATATCCTCGAGGTCTGTAGGGACTAGCAACTGGAACTCTCTCCTGACAGCATCAACCTGAAAAATAACAACAGTGGAGGCGGGGTGAGTCCAACGCTCAGCAGGTACAACTGATATGCAAAGTAGGGAAATAACATCTAGCTCTAATCATGCGTATAGTCTCCTGATATAAAAGGATGGAATGTAACTGAAGTAAACAGGAGAAAAACTGTACTAACCAGGACCTAGGTATAAGGACAAACAGTCCGAGTGGCATAGAAATCCTGTATGCATGTCAAAGATAGGCGTCCAAACAATATACAGCATATAAATGCAGCAAGAACAAATACAAGCAATAAATGCATCATGCATATGATGCCAATGATGCGTCCTGGTCACCCTTGACGCCAGTCGATCATCTCACACACAATAGTGAGACCGAGTGGGTAGGGCTGTGACAACCGTGCACTCTGTCGTCACTACTCCTGATGAGTGACCGAGTGGACGGGATGCTGTCGGAGTACACCTATCCTCCAACCCCAAATCATAAATGGGGGAGCACAATGCTCTCAATTCCGGGTACACGATGACGGGGAGGAATCCCTGCCATCTAACACGTTGCATCACGCTACCCATGAGCGGACCAACGGAGCCAAACAAAGTCCCTGCTGCAACACACACTGCCTGAATCGACCACTAACCCATGAGTGGTGGTGTGTGCAAATCCATATAACTGGCGATATGCTCAACAATAATGGAGCGGACTATCGCACAGCATGCAATCATGCAAATGGTGCATGGCACTAACCACAAAATATCCTGAGCTAATCCATATATATATATATAAAAGTGCACCATAGGTCAACGAATCAAATCAAAGGTACACTGAAGGTATAAAACCTAGGTCCTGAACATGGTGAAGCATGGTATATCACTACCCCTATAAGCATGTATCAATAGGTAAGGAATACATGAGATGCAAAACAAACAATCAATCAATCATGTAACGAGTATCGGGTAGTGATTAACCGAAACAAATAAGAGAACATAATTATTGCTACTTGTTAAATTCACTACTATGCATATCAAAGGCATAAAGTCAAAAGTACCCGCCTCCAATCGAAAAGTCCAATCCAATAATCGAGATACTCGTCTCGCGTCAAGGTCCTGTGATACCAATTCAAATATATTTCATTTAACTCTAATTCTCATAAATAGCTAAATGAAATCTCTAACCCTAAATTAGGGCAAAACCCTAATTCAAAAGCACATAAACCTAATCAACATGTATCATAATCATGTTCCTTACCTACACTCACATGATCATCTAATTAAGCAATAATGCTAGATTCGTAGACCACATCAGATATAAAATGTATCAAGATCTCTACATCATACCTTACTGCTCCTTCACCTCTCACAACCCTCTTCTGTTAATTTACAACCAGATAGGTCAATGAAGTCAGTCCCCAGTGGCGTTGTTGTCGGATCCCAATAGCCAGAGCCGCTGCTGGAAACCTAGAAAACCCACCAGAAAACCCCCTTCCAGTTGTAATCCCTTACTGAACATAACAGGAAGAGATCAAAATTCCAACTAAATATAGATTCTTATCCCAACTTCAATCCAGCACTCCCTTACCTACAAGATCGCTGGAGATCAGAGAGTAAGACAAATAAGGATCGGCCACTGATACTAGAGCACAGAGGAAATGGCACGGATGGTCTGCTCGGTGCCCTTGTCGGCTGCACCTTGGCTGGCGTCGGCGACCTGGTGGATCCAATCTAGGCACGGGAGAGGGCAGATCAAGAGAGACCGGTGAGGAAATGCTCTGCCATGATGCGTCTGTGCGGAGGTGACCGAGGAAAAGAGGGGAAAACGGCGGCACCGTCGGGTGGAGAACGAAGGTGAAATCCAGCAACAAGGCGGCGATTGACGTCGGCGGCTGTGAACCCAATACTAGGGCACACGGCTAGAGGCTAGGGCTTGGGGTGGCCGGCGCTATGCCTCGGCTGTCGGTTGTGGCGACGCTGTCACTCGGCGGAAATGGCGGAGCAATATGGCTAGGGAAGAGGAGATGCACAGATTCGGAAAGGAAGAGGGGATCGACTGGGGAAAGAAGAAGGAGAAGTGGCAGCGGGGATTTGTACGCTCGGGGAGGAGGAACTGCCGTGGGCACGTGCGGTTAAGGCAAGCCGTCGGCGCGAGAGAAGAAGGGAAGAGGGCGCGCGGGGGTTTTCGGCGAGGAAGAGAGGAAATAAAGAAAAAAGGAAAAGGAAAAGGAAATATAAAAATAGACATTTCCTCGCTTAAATGGGTAGCCTAAACAGGCTTTTCCCGAGCCCCGTTTTTATCCCCGTTAACTCGTCCGTACGAGCTCCGAAAAATTCCCGAAAAATTTCCGAAAAATTTCCTAAAATTCCAAAAAATTCCCTTATTAATATTCGCCTATTTTCGGTATTTTACATTCTCCCCCACTAATAAAAATTTGGTCCCCAAATTTCGTTATCTACCATCAGCAAGTACTAATAACAGGTAAAGAGTATAAATGCTAAACGGTAAACTAAATCACATACCTCAAGTGAAAAGATGGGGATAACGAGCTTGGATCGTATCCTCGAGCTCCCAAGTAGCCTCCTCGTCTGAATGATGCTGCCATCCGACTTTAACCAGTCGGATAGTCTTGTTCCGCAACTGACGCTCTTTTCGGTCGATAATCCGTACCAGAACCTCCTCATATGTAATGTCAGGCTGAACTGGAATTGGAATAACTGCCAGCACATGTGTCGGACCAGGTACGTATCTTCTCAGCATAGATACGTGGAATACATCGTGAACGCCTGACAGGGACGGTGGTAGTGTCAGTCGGTAAGCTACCGCTCCGATCCTCTCCAAGATCTCGAAAGGGCCAATATACCGCAGAGCCAGCTTACCTCTGAGGCCAAATCTCTTCACCCCTTTCGTGGGTGAAACTCGCAGAAATACATGGTCGCCAACAGAGAACTCTAGTGGTTTGCGTCTCCGATCAGCATAACTCTTCTGGCGGTCCTACGCCTCTGACATCCTCCATCTGATAGTACGGACCAACTCTGCATCCTGCTGAGCTCTATGAGGTCCCAACATCTGGGCCTCTCCAACCTCATCCCAGAGGACGGGTGTCCGACAAGGTCTACCATACAACGTCTCAAACGATGCCATCTGAATAGCCGAATGAAAGCTATTGTTGTAAGCAAACTGTACCAACGGCAGATGATCCTCCCAACTGCCTCCGAAATCCATAACACATAACCTCAGCAGGTCCTCTAAAGTCTGAATGGTTCACTCTGACTGTCCATCTGTCTGTGGATGGAAAGCTGTACTGAAACGGAGCTGTGTGCCTAAGGCCTGCTGCAGACTCTGCCAGAAACGTGACGTAAACCGTGGATCTCTATCCGAAATGATACTCAACGGAACACCATGTAATCTGATGATCTCTCGGCAATACAGATCTGCCAATCGGTCCAGGGAATCAGTCCTCCGGATCGCTAAGAAGTGCGCGGATTTGGTTAATCGATCAACGATTACCCAAATCGCGTCATGACCTCGTCGTGTCCTAGGCAAACCCACAACAAAGTCCATGGTAATGTGATCCCACTTCCACTCAGGAATAGGAATCCGCTGAAGTAACCCGGCAGGTCTCTGATGCTCAGCCTTCACCTGCTGACAGACAAGACATCTAGCTACAAAATCCGCGATGTCTTTCTTCATACCGTTCCACCAATAGGAACGCCTCAAGTCTCGATACATACGGGTCCCGTCTGGATGGATCACAAATCGAGAACGATGAGCCTCCTGAAGTAGCTCCTGTAAGACCGGATGAGACTGAGGTACGCATAATCTGCCTCAGAAGTATATAATACCCTCCTCGTCTCGTGTAAACTCGGTGTGCTGCCCGGAAGCTATCTGACTACTAATGAACTGCAAATGCTGATCACCAGCCTGGGCCTCTCGGATCCTCGTCCTGATCGATGACTGAGCAACCATGGTAACCAGAATACCCTGCTCTGTCGGTCCTTGCTCCTCAAGATCTAACTCAGAGAAACCCTGAACCAAGTCTGTAACTGAAACTCGGTGGCAAGCCAAAGTCCCTCTGGACTTCCTGCTGAGTGCATCTGCAACCACATTAGCTTTCACCGGGTGATAGCTAATGGTACAATCGTAGTCCTTCAGGAACTCCATCCATCTCCTCTGTCGGAGATTAAGCTCCTTCTGAGTGAAAATATATTTGAGACTCTTATGATCAGTGAGAATCTCAAATGTAATACTATATAAATGATGCCGCCAAAGCTTCAAATCAAAGATGATGGCAGCTAACTCCAGATCATGAACTGGGTAGTTCTTCTCATGCTCCTTCAACTATCGAGAAGAATAGGAAACTACCCTACCGTGCTGCATCAGAACAACGCCCAAACCTTGAAGAGACGCGTCGGTGTAGAGTACAAATCCATCCTCTCCAGAAGGTAAAACCAAAACTGGAGCCGACACTAATCTCCGCTTCAGCTCCTGAAAGCTGGTCTCGCAATCCTCGGACCACATAAACTTCACACCTTTCCTGGTAAGACGTGTCAGCGGCATAGCAATACGCGAGAAACCCTCGACAAAACGTCGATAATAACCGGCCAGTCCCAAAAAACTACGGATCTCCTGTGCTGAATTCGGCTGCTCCCAACTGGTGACAGCCTCGATCTTCTGAGGGTCTACTGAAATACCTCTGCTCGAGACCACATGTCCCAGAAAATCGACTGAGGATAGCTAGAATGCACACTTGCTGAACTTCGCGTACAGCTGATGTCGTCTAAGAATCTCCAAGACTATGCGAAGATGTTGTGCATGCTCCTCATCGGAATGCGAGTAGACCAATATGTCATCAATGAAAATGATAACAAACTGATCCAGATACTCCAGAAATATGCGGTTCATCAAGTCCATAAACACCGCTGGAGCATTGGTAAGCCCAAATGGCATTACCAAAAACTCATAATGACCGTATCTCGTACGGAAAGCTGTCTTCTGAATATCTGAGTCTCTGACTCTCAGCTGATGATATCCGGATCGCAGATCAATCTTAGAATACACTGAAGTACCTCTGAGCTGATCAAACAAATCCTCGATCCATGGTAAAGGATATTTATTTCTGACGGTCTCTGCATTCAGCTGTCTATAGTCAATACATAACCTCATAGTGTCGTCCTTTTTCTTGACAAATAACACCGGAGAACCTCATGGAGAAACACTAGGGCGAATAAATCCCCTATCCAAAAGCTCCTGGAGTTGAACCTTCAGCTCGTTCAACTCTTTTGGTGTCATACGATACGGAGCTTTCGATGTCGGCGCGGTTCCCGGAATCAGCTCAATAGCAAACTCCACTGGCCTTCTGGGAGGCAAACCAGGTAGCTCCTCTGGAAACATATCCAGGTACTCACGGACCACAGGAACGTCGGAGAGCTGCGAACTACTGCTGTCTTCAGTACTAATCAGAGATAATAGGAAATCGTGACAGCCGTGAGACAGCAGCTTCTGCGCCTGAATCGCCGAAATAATCGAGATGCCGTCATCTCTGATGCCAATGAAACTCCACGAGAGTTGGTTCAGAGGCCGGAAGGTGACCACCCTCGTCTGGCAATCAACGGTAGCATGATATATTGACAGCCAATCCATGCCAAGTATGATATCAAACTCGACCATCTCCAATACTAGAAGATCTATCGTAAGTATCATGTTGTCAAAGTCTAACGGGCAACCTCTGACCTCCTGGGTGACGTCTAAAGTAACACCGGACGATAGGGAGACGGTCAATCGCTGCAGTCTAAAAGTAGGTAATCTACCAATCTCCCACATAAAGGTACGGGATATAAAAGAGTGCGAGCTACCAGTATCAATCAATATATCAGCGGAAAATGTATAAATGGAAATCGTACCGCGGAAAACGGATCCGTCGGCTCGCTGCGCATCCTCTCTGGTAATCGCATGAACCGGCCTGGAGGAGAGGATGGTGATAGCCATCATGGCGATCGCCACCGAGGCGGCCTTTGCAGATTTCATAGACAGCAAAGTAGGCGGCGTGGGCGGGGCCGGCGCCGAGGCCAATGGCGGCGATGCCACGGTAGAGGCCGGAAGGGCCCTCGGAGCGGACGATGGAGGCGAGCAAACTGCCGACGTTAGACTGTCCACGAGGGCAACACGAGGAAGTGGAAGACACGGCCACTGTCTGCATCCGGGTCTTGAGGGTGTCGACAGGGAACATCGCCATGTGCTCCGCCATGCCCGCGACGGACCCGGCTACCTGCCCAGGCAATTTGCAATAAAAGCAAACTGGCTGTCCCAGAGAGCAAGCTGGGGTAAGGTGATCTCTGGATTCGCATCGGAAACAGTGAGTATCGCTGGAAGGTGGTTGCCGGTTCTGCTGAGAAAATCGGGAACGTCCTGAAGAAGACCGCCCTGACTTCTGAAGCCTACGAGATACCCCAGAAGTACCCTGACCTGACCGACTACGACTACTCTGCTGCTGTCCTATCGTCGGTGTCTGCTGGATCTGTCCGGATGCCTAACCCGTATGCTTCCTCTTCCTGTCCGGAAATGCTCTCTGTTGAGCTAACTCTATCATCAAAGCTCGATCCAGTGCATCTGAGTAAGATATGATCCCTAAACCGGCAAGCCTTACTTGCAGATAACCATCTAGTCCCTGTATAAACTGCATCATGCGAGATTTGTCCTCCGTAACTAACTCTGGACAAAACTTAGCCAACTGGTAGAATTCAGTATTATACTCTTTCACCGTGCGATTGTTCTGACGCAGACTCATGAAATCCTGCTGGCGAGCCATCTGATATGATAGTGGGAAAAAATGGCTTTCAAAAGCCTCTCTGAACCTGACCCAAGTAACGTTCCGCTCGCCGATGATAGAACGATGTGTAATCCACCAGGCGTTAGCCTCATCCCGTAAATGGAATGCAGCCAGCTCTGCTTTCTCCCACTCGGAGCAAGCCATATAGAAGAAGGTCTGCTCCATAGTCTCTATCCATGATAGAGCCATACTCGGGTCAAGGTCTCCTTAGAAGAGTGTGAATCGAGTCTTCATCGACTCTGCTAATACTGGAATCCTAGCTCGTGCTGCGACAATATCAGTGAGCTGTGTCGGGACGGCTGCAGGAACTGGCGGAACCACTGGAACTGGTGCTACAGGTGGTACCGCGGAATAAACCGGAGGAAGAACTCCCAGTGCTGCTGAATAAACTGGAGCATAAGCCGTCGGTGATACTGCCGGGTGAACATAAGTAGCCGCAGCTAGAGGTACAGTAGATAATGGTACCGGATGTGGAGCAGCTGCTGCTACTGTAGGCACTAGGGGCACAGGTGCCACTGGTGTCGGGTACACTGTAGGTCCAAGTGGCGGTGGTGCCGGGTACGCCGTAGGCTGCTCTGGAGCAGATGTCGGGTACACCAATGGTACCCCTGATGGTACCGTAAATACAGTAGGAGTGGATACCGTCGGTGTGGCCGAAGTAGGTATCTCTACAGGAGCCATCGGGATTTGAGAGCCCGACGCTCCCGCTGCATCCTGAGTCTGTCCCTGACTGACAGGCTCGTCTACAGTAGGCATCTCTGGCATCTCCAGAGATCCCGAGGTCCTCGTACGTGGTCGTCCAGCACGACGTCTCGCAGCAATACGCGTAGATCTCCTCATATCCGTTAAGTTATATTACAGATATTACTACCAGTATAACAATCATAAAATAAACATCATACCCATTTGCTGTCTGGAAGTGTTCCGTCGCTGTCCAGTCCCCAATTTGACCTTAAAATTCTGAACGAGAAAATCGCCGGAAATCCATATAAATCTGAAACGGAAATTCGAAACATAACCATAACGAAAATCCAAAAATGCCCAGTTTGACTCGCAAACCTGGCTCTGATACAAAATAAATTGCCACGCCCCGGAGGAGTCCCTGTCTGAAGAAATTTCGGCAGCATCTCCCCTGTACGGCGGACAATCTGAAACTTTCTATATCTCCATATATCTCAGCCACATGCGGCTGGAATAATAACAGAAAATAAATAATCACCCACGCAGTTTAATAGTAGACAAACAGAGTAGTAATAAGATGACTCAAAATCCACCCTACTCAACTGCACTCATAAAACACAAATTCGACGATAAGATTAATTTACCTCTTCTGTCGTATAGGTAGGCATGTAGTAAAAGAAAAACCAAATCAAATCCATCGACATTACAAAATCCTTACCATATCCATACCATCAAACAAAACAAATTTAGCATAGTCTATGTAAGAAAACCAAAAGACCAATAATATCCTCGAGGTCTGTAGGAACTAGCAACTGGAACTCTCTTCTGACAGCATCAACCTGAAAAATAATAACAGTGGAGGCGGGGTGAGTCCAACGCTCAGCAGGTACAACTGATATGCAAAGTAGGGAAATAACATCTAGGTCTAATCATGCGTACAGTCTCCTGATATAAAAGGATGGAATGCAAATGAAGTAAACAGGAGAAAAACTGTACTAACCAGGACCTGGGTATAAGGACAAACAGTCCGAGTGGCATAGAAATCCTGTATGCATGTCAAACATAGGCGCCCAAATAATATACAACATATAAATGCAGCAAGCACAAACACAAGCAATAAATGCATCATGCATATGATGCCAATGATGCGTCCTGGTCACCCCTGACGCCAGTCGATCATCTCACACACAATAGTGAGGCCAAGTGGGTAGGGCTGTGACAACCGTGCACTCTGTCGTCACTACTCCTGATGAGTGACCGAGTGGACGGGATGCTGTCGGAGTACACCTATCCTCCTACCTCAAATCATAAATGGGGGAGCACAATGCTCTCAACTCCCGGTACACGATGACGGGGAGGAATCCCTGCTAGCTAATACGTTGCATCACGCTACCCATGAGCGGACCAACGGAGCCAAACAAAGTCCCTGCTGCAACACACACTGCCTGAATCGACCACTAACCCATGAGTGGTGGTGTGTGCAGATCCATGTAACTGGCGATGTGCTCAGCAATAATGGAACGGACTATCGCACAACATGCAATCATGCAAATGATGCATGGCACTAACCACAAAATATCCTGAGATAATCCATATATATATAAAAGTGCATCATAGGTCAACGAATCAAATCAAAGGTACACTGAAGGTATAAAACCTAGGTCCTGAACATGGTGAAGCATGGTATATCACTACCCCTATAAGCATGTATCAACAGGTAAGGAATACATGAGATGCAAAACAAACAATCAATCAATCATGTAACGGGTATCGAGTAGTGATTAATCGAAACAAATAAGAGAATATAATTATTGCTACTTGTTAAATTTACTACTATGCATATCAAAGACATAAAGTCAAAAGTACCTGCCTCCAATCGAAAAGTCCAATCTGATAATCGAGATACTCGTCTCGCGTCAAGGTCCTGTGATACCAATGTAAATATATTTCATTTAACTACAATTGTCATAAATAGCTAAATGAAATCTATAACCCTAAATTAGGGCAAAACCCTAATTCAAAAGCACATAACCTAATCAACATGTATCATAATCATGTTCCTTACCTACACTCACATGATCATCTAATTAAGCAATAATGCTAGATTCGTAGACCACATCAGATATAAAATGTATCAAGATCTCTACATTATACCTTATTGCTCCTTCACCTCTCACAACCCTCTTCTGTTAATTTACAACCAGATAGGTCAATGAAGTCAGTCCCCAGTGGCGTTGTTGTCGGATCCCAATAGCCAGAGCCGCTGCTGGAAACCTAGAAAACCCACCAGAAAAACCCCCTTCCAGCTGTAATCCCTCACTGAACATAACAGGAAGAGATCAAAATTCCAACTAAATATAGATTCTTATCCCAACTTCAATCCAGCACTCCCTTACCTACAAGATCGCCGGAGATCAGAGAGTAAGATAAATAAGGATCGACCACTGATACTAGAGCACAGAGGAAATGGCACGGATGGTTTGCTCGGTGCCCCTGTCAGCTGCACCTTGGCTGGCGTCGGCGACCTGGTGTATCCAATCTAGGCACGGGAGAGGGCAGATCAAGAGAGATCGGTGAGGAAATGCTCTGCCGTGATGCGTCTGTGCGGAGGTGACCGAGGAAAAGAGGGGAAAACGACGGCACCGTCGGGTGGAGAACGAAGGTGAAATCCGGCAACAAGGTGGTGATCGACGTCGGCGGCTGTGAACCCAATACTAGGGCACACGGGTGGAGGCTAGGGCTCGGGGTGGCAGGTGCTAGGCCTCGGCCGTCGGCTGTGGCGGCGCTGTCACTCGGCGGAAATGGCGGAGCAATATGGCTAGGGCAGAGGAGATGCACAGATTCGGAAAGGAAGAGGGGATCGACTGGGGAAAGAAGAAGGAGAAGTGGCAGCGGGGATTTGCACGCTCGGGGAGGAGGAACTGCCCTGGGCACGTGCGGTTAGGGCAAGCCGTCGGCGCGAGAGAAGAAGGTAAGAGGGCGCGCGGGGGTTTTCGGCGAGGAAGAGAGGAAATTAAGAAAAAAGAAAAAGGAAAAAGAAACATAAAAATAGACATTTCCTCGCTTAAATGGGTAGCCTAAACAGGCTTTTCCCGAGCCCCATTTTTATCCCCGTTAACTCGTCCGTATGAGCTCCGAAAAATTCCCGAAAAATTTCTAAAAATTCTGAAAAATTCCCTTATTAATATTCGCCTATTTTCGGTATTTTACAGTAACTCATTTAATTAACGGACATACGATATCTTAAACACAGGGAGATTAACACACTCATGATAAGAAGGAGCACATATTGTACTATGGGATTGATGCGGTAGTTCAATAATAATCCTTTAGTGGTATGAGTTATTATTGATGGACTTGAGTTGAGTGTTCGTGCCAAACACAGGAAGCTGAAGCCCATCAGGAGGCCTAAACCAATTTCTCCTCTAGGTCCCTATTGTAACCTCTATATAAAGCCTCGCATCCACCCATCCAGGTAAGGTTTTGGTTAATCTTGCTTTCCTAGGGCCGGTGCCACCTCCTCCTCCTTGCTAGGGCCGACGGCACCTCCTCCTCCTTGCTAGGGCCAGCGCCATCTCCACCTCCTTGCTAGGGGTCGGCGCCTCCTCTTGCTTTCCTTTGTGGGCGACGGCTTAGAAAAGAAGAAGAAGATGAAAAGGTGCCCCATCCTAGCTATTCTCTTGGTGGTCGGCAGTTTGGAAACAAAGAAGGGAAGGGTGTTTATTATCTTGGTAGATCATCGCCCATACGACGTCCAAGAAGAGGAGAGGAATACAACAAAAGATCAAGAGGTCTTTGGCTACAAAAGAAAAGTACAACTAGTTCTTTGATTCCGCTGTATAATTAGTTTAGTTTTCTTTGTGTCAATCCTGAATACCAATACAAGAGGCCAACGATCTTGTATTTCGATCAAGGTGTGTTTTGATCCGTCAAGAACTTGCTTGATCGATCAAACACATGTCTGATTGAACATGCGGGTTGCTAGAAAAAGTTTTGTACTTATACAATTTTTGTACAGAGGAAATTGAAACAGAGGAATTCCAGCACCTTCAATTACAACTTTAATAGAAAATACTTACCATCAAATGGTTTGTGGGAAATAATGTTTGGCAATTTTCCTGTAAAATATAGAAGAAAACAATGGTAAGAAAAGGTTGTTTGGAGTGTCGAAGTAGTTGCTACAACGGTGTAATGGCTAGACGTCAAAGTAGCTCCTACAGGCTACAGTGTTATAGTTGCTACACCATCGAAATTGTTGCTATAACATTGTAGCAACTAGATGTCGAAGTAGCTGCTACAGTTTTGTATCAGTTTACATTTTAAGTAGCTACTACAACGTTGCAGTAGCTGCCCGTCGAAATAGCTGCTATAGCATTATAATAGTTAACATTCTAAGTAGCTGTTACAACATTATAGAAGCTACCTGTCAAAATAACTGCTACAACATTGTAGCAGCTAGCCGTTGAAATAACTGCTATAACGTTGTAGCAGTTAACATTCCAATTAGCTACTACACTGTTATAGCAGTTACTTGTCAAAGTAGCTGCTACAACGTTGTAGCAGCTAGTCATCAAAATTACTGCTACATCATTGTAGTAGTTAATATTCCAATTAGTTGCTACACCATTGTAGCAATTACCTGTCGAAGTAGCTGTTACACCATTGTAGCAGTTAACATTCAAAGTATCTACTATAACATTGTAGTTGATAGCCTTCAAAGTCGCTACTACACCACTGTAACAGTTAACATTCTAAGTACCTGCTACACCATTTAGCAGCAAGCCGTCAAAGTAGCTGCTATAACATTGTAGCAGCTAGCCATCGAAGTTGCTGCTACACCATTGTAACATTTAACATTCCAAGTAGCTGCTACACCCTTGTAGCAATTACCTTTTCAAGTAGCTGCTACAACTTGTAGTAGTTAGTCATTGAAGTTGCTGCTACACCATCGTAGCAGTTAACATTCCAAGTAGCTACATCGTTGTAGCAGTTAACATTTAAAGTAGCTGCTATAATGTTGTAGCAGTTGGCCGTCAAAATAACTGCTACACCGTTATAGCAGCTAGCTGTCGAATTGCTCCTACATCGTTGAAACAATTAATATTTCAAGTAGCTACTAAACCATTGTAATAGTTAATATTTAAAGTTGCTGCTACAACGTTTAACTGCTAGCCATTGAAGTAGTTACTACACTGTTGTAGCAGTTAACATTCTAAGTAGCTATTACAATGCTATATCAGTTAACATTCCAAGTAGCTGCTACAACGTTGTAGTATTTATACGTCTAATAAAGACAAGTTGACAACATATGTGAAAAGTGGTTGCAGGTGTTGTAGTAGACGCCAACCTTTTACGTTGTAGCATAAATCTCTAATATATATTAGGATCACGGATTAATGGAATTACAAAATAAAATGAAATGAATTACCATTGGTTATGAAATGATGTAATTGATATTTGGAAAGTTCCCTACATGCAAATGGTATAAGCAAAAGTTGGTAAGAAAATAGTTAGGGTTTATACGTTGTAGGATATATCATTGTACAGAGCTGAAAATCAGATAGTGGAGTGGAGAAAAGCTACGATCGAGAATGGAGAGGGGTGGTAAGCAAACCAGCATCGACTATTTGTTTCGTGGCAATTTCTCGAGCTTCCAGCTAGCTTGAGAACAAGCATGTAACTGTAAGTTGTCCAAGTAGCTTGCAGCGCCTTTGCTTTTACTTGCCCAGCAGGAGTGTGCTGTGACAGAAGATGGTGGCCAAGGAAGAGGCGAGAGGCGAGGGCAAGAGTGAGAGAGCTAGAGCGGTGAGAAAAATTTAAAATATAAGAAATTTTTCTTGTCGTCGATTTGAATAGAAAGCGGAAGGGGAAAGAGAATAAAAGGAATATTGTTTTAAAAAAAATCGTGCTGGCAACGTCATGTTTGTGCATTGCTCATGATCGCACATGATAGTTCTTAGATCTTATATTGTATATTCAGTGCGTACCATATATACCATATATATTATGTTTGAGTTTAAAATTCAAATTTAAACCCTCTCAAATTAATCTCTCTACTATTACAAATATACTAATTACAATGCGAAAGAGAGAAGAAAATAGTAAAAAAAAAATAAATATTATAAAAATTTTAAAATAGTTAATATAGTGTGTAGTAAAACAAATTTATCTAAATTTAATAAAATAAATAATTTATTTTAAATTTTAAAGATATAACTAGAAATCAATGAGTGAAACGTATTATTCCTAACAATAAACCATCAACATTTTGATCGTAGGGTTTTATTTCTCTTCTTCTTTACTTCATTTCTCCCTTTTTGTCGGTCTCTCTTGTAATTAGATATTATGTCCTTCCGCCACCTCCTGCGTCGCTCTCTTCGCCGCGGCGCCTCCGATCGCTACCGCCCCCATTTTCTCTCTGCCCTTTCTATTCCATCCCGCCCCTTCGCCTTCTCCTCTGTCGAGGAGGCCGCCGCCGAGCGCCGCCGTCTCAAGCGCCGCCTTCGCATCGAACCCCCAATCCACCGCCCAAATGCCCCTCGCCCACCCCGAGACCCCAACGCCCCCCGCCTTCCGGACTCCACCTCCTCTCTCGTAGGCCCGCGCCTCAACCTCCACAACCGCGTCCAGGCCCTCATCCGCAGAGGCGATCAGGACGGCGCCTCCTCCACCACTCGCCATGCTGTTTTCTCCTCAGTCCGCCCCACGGTCTTCACCTGCAACGCCGTCCTCGCTTCCATGCTCCGCGCAGACCGCTTCGACGACGTCGTTGCCCTCTTCACCTTCTTCTTCACCCAATCCAACATCGTTCCCAACGTCGTTTCCTACAATATTCTGATTAACTCCCACTGCAACGCCGGTCGTGTTGATGTCGCCCTCGACGTCTACCGCCACATCCTGGACAGCGCTCCCTTTTCCCCCTCCTATGTCACCTATCGCCATCTCACCAAGGGCCTTGTTGACGCTGACCGCATCCAGGAGGCCGTGGACCACCTCCGAGAGATGCTTAACCGCGGCCATGCTGCTGACTCCATCGTCTACAACATTCTCATGGCCGGCTTCATTGAGCGCGGCAACATGGAGAAGGCTCTCGATCTATTCGATGAGCTCCGGGAGCGCTGTCTGGTCTATGATGGTGTCGTACATTCGACTTTGATGGAGGCCTACTTCAAGCGTGGAATGGACGAGGACGCCATGGCGTCGTATCAGTCGTTGCTTGACCGGCAGTTCAAGATGACTCCCACCACCTGCAACACCCTCATAGAGACCTTGCTGAGACACGGAAAGCTGACTGAGGCAGAAAAGATGTTTGAGAATATGCTAGACAACCACAACCCTCCTTTCTTCTTTGCGATCAACACAGACACTTATAACCTGATGGTGAACCAGCGTTTCAAGGAAGGGAAGTTCATGGAGGCCATCGACACATTCCATCGGCAGCCCGTGAAGCCATGTATCATGGACGTTGGTTGCTTCAATAATATCGTTGGTAAGCTCTGCGAGAATGGGATGCTTCAGGAAGCAGAGAAGTTGTTCGGAGAAATGCCTGAGAAGTCAGTTGACCCTGATGCAACGACTTATGGATTTCTAGTTGATGCCTGTTTCAAGGGTGGGAGGACGGATAATGCTGTTGAGTACTTTGAGAAGATGAGTAAATGCAATATAGAAAGCTTCAGAGTTGATGTGGACTTCTACAACATGGTGTTCGATGGACTGGTGAAGGCAGGAAGGATCAGTCAAGCAGTGGAGATTTTTGAGAAGATGCGGGAGAAAGGGAGCAGACCAAATCTGTCGAGTTATGAGGTTTTGGTTACTGCACTGTGTAACGCAGGAAATCTCGACAGAGGACGAGAGCTGTTCGAACAGATGCTACAAAGCGGCATAATTGCTACCCCTGGATTTAGTGTTTTCCTATTGGATGCCTTTGGAAAAGCAGGACGTGGCCACGAAATAGAAGAGCTACTCACTGGCAATGTGGCATCTCAAGCACACCAGGTAGCAGTGTGAACTAAGACATTTCTATACCACTTACAAACCAAAGGAGCATTTGTCATTTAAATTATTGGGGAGAGGGGATTTCAGCTGAAGGTACTTCTATAAAAATACTTGAATTTAATTAGAGTAGTCCCTTTCTGTGGATCTATAGTCTTTTAGATCTGTCTGGTGGTAACTCTGCCGCTTTGATCATGAACTTAAAATCTACTGATCTTAGTTATTCAATACAAGTTGCATAACGTTTTTTTCTTCCCTATAAATTAATGAATATCCATTCCTTTGAACCATGACTTGACCACTTTTTATTTACAAAAGGGATTCTTCCCTTTGGATTTTGTTGATTTGGTATACTTTGTTAGATTTAATATAAATTAGATCAATCATTTTCTTCTCATATAATATATTGCTTAAGTATTTGTATCAATGAATTGGATTGAACTTTTAAGCTTGCTTGATATAATGTCAATTGAGAATTAACATAATATCAGATTCTGTATGTGAATTCTTATGTGGGCATATTTAATGCATTAAGCATTGCATATCCATGGGATACATTAGAAGCCACATGAAATGCTTTTAACTCAGTGAAGCAAAGATTTAAGGTTTGACAATTGGGTTGGATATTTGGATAAAGAAGTTTAAGACATCATAAGTTTGTAATTGATTTGATCACGCTATGTTAGTATTCTCTTGGCCAATTCTTGAAATAATCCATCGTTTAGAGTTTTTTTTGCTCTTCTTTCTTGCTTTAATTCAATTAGATAAATATTTTGTCTTTCCCATGTTAATGTGAAATTGCTGCTTTCTTTCATTTGGCTATTATGCTTATTTGCTGTGATGGATGCATCTATGAAAAGTTGCGCAAGATACGTTTGTTTTGCTTTAATCTTCAAGTTCGCATCCGAAAAGAATTGGTAGAATCGTGGTTTTTGCTCTATTTATTCAAATGGAGAAAGGCTTTTGCATTAGATTGTGCTATCTTCCAAACTTGCGTTACATCAGGATACCTTAGTGACGTCATGGGAGCTCAAAACAAATAGTTTGAGCCGACTTCTCATACAAAGAGTGTGGATCTAAGAAGCCTTGAAGTTTTTTTATTTTATTTTATCCAAGTATTTGGGTCTTCGGTCCAACTAGTCCAACTAGTCATGGAGGTGGACGACCCAGCCACATGCCATCCACTAAGTAAATTTGGAAAGCACAGGTGGGTTCTGGCATGACACTCAACGTCACTAGTTGTTCGAACTCTATAGGCAATGACTAGCCTGAGATTTAAACTTTCGTGTCACTAGTTGTTCGAACTCTATAGGCAATGACTAGCCTGAGATTTAAACTTTTGTTGCATGAGTAAAGGATTTTGACTCATTATAGTAAAATGTGATTATGTTCATTCCAAGTGTCTCTCATAGCCCGTCTCCGGTTATGTGAAGGGAGGTAAATTACGGAATCAACTTATAACTAATCGTGGATAGCGGATAGTTGGAATTTTTTTTCCCAAAAATGATTTTGACTCATATACTATGATGTCATGATGTTAGAGTACAAAAGAGCTCAAGTTTATTAACCTTTAAATGCTTCTCATAGTCCTATTCTGTTAGTATTCAATCTCTTTCAACTTTATTTCTTGATCTACACTTCTAGTTGACTGAATTTATGTCTGACTACCTAAGTCGATTGATATCCTTTATCAGTCAATTGATTCACTATGATCCTTAAGTCGATTGATTGTTATAGTGGCCTTGATCAATAGGTTGTTCCAACTTTCATACTATTGCATTAGTTGATTGGAATTTACTATCATTCGATTGATCTAAATTTGACTCCAAATCAAGACTGTTCAATTGACTTCGTCATATACAAAAACAATCTATTTAATAGCTCATTAATTTGAGGCAATTCGTAAATCGACTCAACTCAACAATTGACTAGAATCACCTCTACTCGACCAGAGTTTTTATTATAATCATTTTAATGATTGAGTCTTGGCTTAAATTGAGATCTAGCTTTTCTCAATGATACATATCTCTCAATTCTTATAGCTCACATAAGAAATTACATTGTGCAGTTTGACTTCGCCATCATAGTCGTATTCCGCTAGGTTACCCATTTGGCAGATGCATCGAACTCACGACTACATGTCATCCTTCACTTACATCTACCTGATTTGCCTCCATCCAGATATAGTAAATGTTCCACCTCGATGCTCTCCATCTTGCGATCTCTTGAATGTATTTTATCATCCATCTCTAATCTATAACAAACCTCAAGCCACTCAGCCAACCAACCTGGTCAAGCAAGTCATGCCCTGAGTTGCTCCAACTTCACATTAACATTTCTTGTCTCATAATCCCTTGAATGTCTCGTGCAATCTTATCCAAACTCCATCAGATTTTAAGTCATCGAGCATATTGTCTTGACCATGCTAAGTCATCATCTACACTCGACCTTTTTTATTCGCGAGCTCTGAGAGCTTCATGTGTTTTGTCAAATTCCTGCATAATTTAACGCATATATCAAATATAAATACAAGATATAACTTAAATCATTTACTCTAATATCAAAATCTAAGGTCGAACACAATCACTTAGTGTGTGATTGCATCAACATGTATATTTAAAGGATCGATTGGATGCAAAGGAATATCTACAACATCATATTCATATAATCTCACAAAGTTGGTCCAAGTGATTCATTCAATGGGGCATCATATATGGTAAGTGATACGGGGTGTTAAACGTGGATCCCAGGATGATGTGGAGGTCAAAATCAAGGTGATATAGTAGTCAAAGTCAAGGAGAGGTGGCAACTAGCACATCCTTCTTTTGCTCCTCATCCTACGCTAAGGTCCCAATCCAAGGACGATCGACGATCGGCCTTAGCTTCGGTCGGATCTGAAGGACCTAGTATTTTACTCCCGTGCTAAGACACTTAGTGTATATCCGATCGTCCATTATTCGCTCAGGTTTAAGGGAGGATCGACCTACCTTAGAATCGATCGGGAATATATTTGGTCGAGTCTTGGAAATTCAATCTTTCACTCTCAGAGTCTGACTTAATATGCAGTCGGTCAAACATATGAGCTTTCACTGTTCATTTCCCCGTCCGCCTACATATGGATAATCAGGTATAAAGTTAACTAGTTAACCAGAGTTGCAGGGCTCAGTATCTTTATCTCTGAAAAATCAACATACAAGGCAAATCTCGGAAGAAACTCGAACGGATTTCTAAAGCTCAAGCTATCACTTCAAGAACAAGCCTCCAAGTACAATGTCGATCGGCTGAAAGTACCGATTAGGCCTCTCGAGGCGCAATTCCCCATTCTTCAGAAGCAAGTATCCCTACATATGGTCGGTTGGTCATAAAGTTATCTGGACTTAGAGGACTTGGTTCTCTATTATCATAATCAGATCTCTAGCATTACACAACATATATTCGAGCAGCCATAAGGACTGAATGCCCTACCATACTTAGTATTTTGCTTTTATATATACACATGGCCGGCTAAATATCTGAGACATCTTTGGGGAACCACATCGTCAGAGAAGCATAATAGCCTGTCAGAGAATACCAACCGTTTGTCAGAGAATATTCTTTTGTTGTTATATGAGCATTTAATGGAACATTCTTCGAAGGCGACTCTACACTTTCTATCAACCGACACATTGTGACATCATATTCCTTCAACCACCGCAGTAATGGCGTAAGCTACAAAAAGGGTGCAAACGGGTAATGGAAGATTCCTCGGACGGTGACTGTATGCCTTCCAAGCTATACATATTCCCTTACTCGACAGTTTCTGACACCCGACATTCTTTACCACCTTATGATGGCGGAGGTATGAGAGGTGGTATATGAAAGGGATTCTTTCCGTTGGCAAGGTACGCTTTTACAACAATCTCATTTACGCACAATTTTACTCTTCATCTCTCCTTTTTTTAGCTTGACCACTACATTGACTTGAGTGTCAAAGAGCCTTCGCCAGAGATCCCTCCTTGATTTTGATGCTAGCGTTGTTTGCTCTCTTGATTGTCTGCAGAGAAAATTTTTGCTCCAATCTGTAGCCTCTTTTCTTGATTTAAGGTCTTCTTTCAGTGAACAGACAACCGCCTACCAAGCATGTCATTTCTATCGGTTTTAGAGACATGATCAGTAAGTAAAAAGTAAGGAAAACTATATAAACCTTGCATATATTATGATCCTTCAAAGAAGACATACACACTCTATTTGTATGGCCGAAAGGTTGAATTTGGATCACAAGCATAAATATATATGCATTTTTGTATTAAATTATTCATATTCTATCGAAGTTAAGATATAAAAATAAAAATAATTTACTTATTATTTTGAGATCATGAGTGGGCAAGACAAATAACTCTCGCGGTCATGCTTGTCGTTGCCTGCTTGGCACCATGATGAGTTGGCCATGCAAACTTGTGCCATATTGAGGCACGCCCAATTGACACCCCTGACTAAAAGTTTTAAATAAATATTATTTTTTATGCTAATGTTATATGTTTTTCACCATCCATCTCTATATTATATGAAAGGAGATAAATTATAAAGTCAGTTTATAACCAGTCGTTAAGTTAACTAGGGGTGGGAGAGTGTGCATGCTGATATCTTATTATTAGAGATGTAAACAAGCCGAACCGAGCCGAACAATATTAAACTTGAGCTTGACTCATTTAAGTTATATTCGAGCTTGAGCTCGGCTCGAACTTTTATCACAAAGCTCGAGCGCGGCTCGTTTTGGAATATCAAGCTAACGAACAGTTTGAGCTTGGCTCGTTGTTAGTTTAATTATCATAGCTAACGAGCCTAACTCGTTAAGCGAACTCGGACTCGTTTTCGGACTCGTTTTAGAGCTCGTTTTTTTGCTTGTTTTAGAACTCGTTTTGCAGGCTTGTTAAGCGAGCTCGAAAATTCATTTGAATAAATATTCAACAAACCTAACAACTAAAATAATATAAACTCAACACATCATTGAACATCCCAAACTACTGCATTAAACTTCCAAACTCAACACATCATTGAACATGTTCGCGAGCCCTTTAATCGAGCCAAGTTCGAGCCCGAGTTCATGAGCCTATAAATAAACATGTTTTCGAGCCCTTTAAACAAGTCGAGCTCGAGCCCGAGTTCATGAGCCTATAAATGAACATGTTCTCGAGCCCTTTCAACGAGCTAAGCTCGAGCTCGTGAGCCCATAAACGAATATCTTTGCGAGTTCACGAGCCGAATATCCTTGAGCTCGAGCTCGGCTCGATAAAATTGTCGAGCATGAAATCAGGCTCGAGCTCTCGATTCACTAAAATAAAAGAACAAATTCGAACGAACTTTTTACTGAATCGAGCTCTGAATAGCTTGTGAACCGTTTGACTATTATTGTCCAATTGAGTCCCTGACAACCACTTCAAATTGTCTAACGATGGATTACTTGTGAATTCAGAATCTCTGAAACATTAATCAACTTGAGAATAAAAGAAAAGAATTTTTTGGAATAGCTTGTATATTATTCCCTATGAAGCTTTTGTAGAAAGAATGAGATCCTTAAGTTGCCAGATATTGTCTCTTTCCGCATGATTAGTAGACATAAGTATCACTTACTAAGCTTAACTACAAACTAAATCGCATCTGCTCAATAGAAAAGTAACACAAGGATAATTAAACTTAAAAAGGTACTACATTTCTCATGCAGTTGAGGAACTATATATCATTTCTGTCGAAAGCTTCAACACTTGTTGCTGCTGCTGCTGATCACTGTTCTTTTGCTCGCTTTGCTTTTCTCTTGGTAAAATGGAATTCTTTGAGAAGCATGCTGATGATGATCCTCTGCTGATCCTTCATATAAAATCATTCATTAATTGTGTAGATTAATGAACAACCAATTTAGACTTTGTATTCTAGACCAACATTGAGTCAATGTTTAAACGACTGGATTTTCTCATTTGGGCATATTGAGACATTTTGATATCAGAGTAGATAGTAAGCGAGGTGTTTGGAATGAATTCTGTGTAATAATGGAGATTATATTGGGCTCACATAGACCTACCCACCAGCCAATCCAAATTGGACCCGGCCTGAACTAGATCCAGCCTGAATCATAATTAGGTCAATAGGCCAGTTACCTATTGACCTGATTCGATAGGCCCAAACTATAACTCATATAAAAACACCTGATTAGGGTTCCAATCCAAATTTAATCGTGCACATAGCTTTTTATTTAGAAGTATATGTAGATGTTGCAATGCATCTTATAAATTTTAATCGGGCAGTGATTATGGGTCATTTATTGTGACCAAAACGAATTCATAAATTTCAATCCGAAGGAAGTTCATTTTTAATATGGAATTTTAATTATATCCTAACAATCCTCTTTAAAGAAAGGACTATCATTATTCTCATATTCTAGATTTTCCCGTGAGCATCCGATCTCTTTTGACCTATTTTAGGTCTTCTTTATATGCATTTAGTCACTCTTAACTTACTTCGGATTTCTCTATGATCATCCGATTATGCTGATATATTCCGGATCTCCTCGCAAGTATCTAGTTAGCCTGACCGGCTTCGAGACTCCTTGGGAATATCCGATCATCCTGATCTACTCCGGATCTTCCTGCAACTTCGTTCAAGGTCGCCCCACATATCATCTGGTCTGAATTATGATTCTGATATCATTTGTTATGATCGAAAAGAATTCATATATCTTCACAATAAGATAATATTTTTTTACTTTGGTTTCAGTCTTGATGATTTATTTTATTTTTAGGTTTTATTTAGAAAGTCTCACATCAATAAACATATTTTAAATTTATGATGTTTTTTTTAGATCTTTGTAATATAGAATTTTGATTGAATCTTAACATTATTCAAAGTGAGTTTTTATATAAGCACTTGACGGTGTTCGGAGTCAATTGCTTATAAAAACAAAGAAATGAAAAAAATGATTATGCAGATTTTATCAACTAGTGAAGGTTAATATTCTGATGTTAAAGCAAGAAAATCCTTAGATTTATTTTTATAGACATCTTTCTTTTTATCTTAGGTCTTAATGCATATTTAAGAATTTTATCAAGAATCACTTAACTCCACGTGTTCTCGAATCACACTCAATTATACAAAATAAATAAAATTAGTAAGACAAGATGTTAAACTGAGGAATAACTTCTTTCCAGCGCAGCAGGCTTAGCCTGTGCTGTTTGAACCATTGAGCTACAGGACATCCAGGAGGTTGAGTTGGAATTGCTGCACTGGACGAAAACCACGGGGTACTGAGTTCTCAAAAGCGACTCAAGATTTTATAAAGTGCGCGGGAGTTTCTCTTGAGATTGGGTCCCAAGGGAAATACCAAGGACTTCAACGGCCCTTCTTGAGAACTTTGTGTTCCATAAATTACATGTAATAGATTTATTAAACATGTGAATGGGAAAGGTGAAAAAGGAAGGAGACTTTTGAGGTATGAGTTTAATCTCATATTGAAAGTCTTAAAATATTATAGTTGATTTATATTGTTATATGTATGTATTGATAATCTGAATAAATATAATGGGAGAGATTCTCTCTCACATATAAATGTACAGGGAGTACAAATCCAAGGTCCAAATTTATACTGAATTAAGTTGACTCGTGTGTGACCGGTTGAGAAAAAATTTGTCCAGATATTAAATCTATTAATGGTGATTCCGTAACGTCTCAAAAATAATGATCAACATTAAACTCAACATTAAATGATCACAACTCAATCATTCATTACAGCCATGGGTGAGCCCTCCTATAAAAGGAGGTCATGAGAAAGAACAGAGGGAGAGAAGAGAAACGAAAGCAAAAAAAAATCCACTATATTTGTTCCCCGATTCTTTCTTCTTAGTCGTACATTTGCTTGGCTGAGCTACTCGTGATAATACTCGAGTGCATTCTCTGTTCACCATGAACAACCAATGCTTGGTTATGTGCATGGTTTGCCATTGTATCTTGGGAAGCAGATGACCCGAGAGAACCTCGAACCATTGCCGGATGTGGGGCGAATCTATTCCAAGGAAACTGCATTGAGTGTAGGCCTCGGCATCTCCCTTGGAAAATTCCTTCTCGACTCGGCGACTTTGACTCCCGACTTAGCTTTCGACTCCGCTTTTGAACTTGGCAATATGAAGCAGCAATCTTCCCATCAACCTACCAACTCTGTCTGACTTTCAAGATCGACAGCATGAGATTATCTACTTAGGTCATCTCAATAGATAAGTCTAAATTTAATTTGTAAATTTAGTATTTTTTCCCAAAATCTCCAACAATAGATTATCCAATAATCTTGAAACAGATTCGTTACTGTTGAGATAGCCACAAAAAGTGTTGAGATGCAATAGACTTATCACATGAAGGCCCCCTTTATCATGGTTGGAAATATTCCAATCAATCATAGGGAAAGACCAGAGAAATTCACTGGGTTGAACTTCAAGATGTGGTAGCAGAAGATTATCTTCTACTTAACCATGCTTAATCTGGCTTAATTTTTGACTGAGAACCCTCCCAAGTATGTTGAGAATGCTGATGTTCAAACCATCTATGTAGTGGAGGCATGAACTCATTCTGATTTCCTTTATCGAAACTATATCCTCAACTGCTTTGCCGATTTGCTGTACGCAGTGTATAGTACAAAGAGAATGACTAAGGAGTTATGGGAGTCCTTGGACAAGAAGTACAAGACAGAGGACCCGAGGGCTAAAAAATTTATTGTGGGCCAATTCTTGGATTATAAGATGGTTGACTCTAAGATGATGATCAGCCAATTTTAAAAGTTTCAGGCGATCTTGCATGAGATCTACTCAAAAAGTATAGTTCTGAGTGAAATCTTCTAGGTGGCTACTATCATTGAGAAGCTATCTCTCAGCTGGAAGAACTTCAAGAACTACCTGAAGCACAAGTGGAAGGAAATGAATATTGAAAAATTCATTGTTATGCTTTAAATTGAGGAAAATAACAAGAGTTCAGAGAGAAAACTATTCTTTCAGGCTACTATAAAAGCCAAAGTGGTTGAGCACAGTTAAAACTCAAAATGAAATAGCCCTAAGACTTCTAAGATTGGACCCAGAGGAGGCATAAGCAAGATATTCTCTAGGAAGTGATTTAACTGTGGTTGAGTCTATCACAAATCTTTGGAGTGTAAATGTAACGACCACCCTTCTTACTACTACTCTGTAAAGGTAACCGTTACTTAACTACTAACTCTACTTAACCGGTATGATCGAAGCCACGAGGAGTCTCTACCGAAAAATTTTGGCAGCATCTCCCTTGTACCGGTGACCATAAACTTTAATACATACACAGTATACAACAGCCACAGGCGGCTGGAACATATATCACAGACCCACGCAGTTTATATATAACCAAAATAATCAACTCTCGCAAAGCACGATAAAACAATCCATAGAATAGCATGTACAAGTTCTAAATTCTTTTAACAATTTAACGAAAACATTCTTAATAAATTCTTGGCAAATCCCCAGATCTCTCCATAGTCCTGGCATCACACACCATCCGTACCACCTTGTCGCCTTCCTTGTTATATCTTTTCCTTTCCTTTATCTGCAGTAAGAGGAAATGCAAACTATAAGCAAAATTTGCTTAATAAGCGCTATCTAACTCACAAAAACACGGATATGCATGTATACAAGAAGAACTAGAAACTATATGCTTTAAAAGAAACATATATAGCTACTCATATTAATCTAATAGCAATAAAGATTACTCATACTCAACTAATAGCAAAGCAATAAAATTAGCATACTCATAACATACAAGAATAAACTGCATGCTGGAAGATAAAGCTAATCATGCTAAATAACTAATCAGGAAACAAATAAAACTAATACTGCATGCTTCGAATTAAAAGAAACTAAACTTGCTGACTCTAAACATAAGTGAAGCTTGTTTCATTTGTTTCAAAACTTATACTTTATTACTTTAAAATAATAATCAACTTCTCTTGGGCCCAGACTTAGTACCAATGTGCGTTCCCTAATAGGGATTGTGGTAGTTAGTCATCAGCCCTACGAGGGCCAAGACCTTGGAATTGGTCATCTGGATTTGTTTAACGACAACCTTGGAAGTCGGGTACTAGCCTTTTTAAAATAAATACTTGTTATCTTTTAATATTCTTATAATAAAATGTCTTGGCATTTCTTTGAGCACTTGGTGTGCTACTGATCTCAATACTTAAAATTTAGGGATCCTATCAAGACCTTGGTCTTTTCTTACAACATTTTTTTAGCACTTGGTGTGCTGCTGATTCTAAACTCCATGACATTTTTCCCAACATTTTAATTCTGTCACCAATCAAGCTTATCAATCATAGCCTTATATTCAAACAAGGTGTAATGTGTTGGATCGAGACGCGCTAGAGGGGGGGTGAATAGCGCTCGCGGCTATTTGTTCGATTATCGGAATCGTAAAATGTTCCTAGAGTAATTAACGCAGCGGAAAGAAACAAACACACAGAAAGACAAGGGAATTTACTTCGTTCGGAGCCTGTGACGACTCCTACTCGAAGGCCCGCGATCCTTGATCGCTTTCCGTGGGCAACAACTATAAGCTCGACAAGAGTACAAGTATTACAGTTAAGTATAATGAAAAAGTACAGTTATACCGACGACAATATCGTAATCTGAAGATTTCGGAGCTCCGGGTCGTCGGTGTCTCGTAGCAGCACTTCGGGATCGTCTCGTGAGCAGCTTGTAGCAGAAAGATCGCTTGGAAGTTCTGTATAGAGCTGCTGGTCGAAACCCCTTATAAAGGGTGTTCAAGGCGCCTTCTACTGTTCACCAAGGCGCCTTGAACAGCCGAGTCAGCCGGGGAGATGAGGGGCGAACTGGTCGAATCTTATCACAGACTCAAGGCACCTTCCACTGTTCACAGGGCGCCTTCATCTGTTCAAGGCGCCTTCCACCGTTCATCAAGGCGCTTTGAACAGCTTCTCGCAGCCAGCTTCAGCATTGCATCCGAGGCGCCTCCAAGCTCCATGGAGGCGCCTTGGACACTGTTCATCCGAGGCTTTAAGTTGCTTCTTTGCACCTGCAAGATACGTTAGTCCCAAACACTACCCTGCAGCACAAAGTTTAGCACATAATACAACAAATATTATAAATGAAGTATTTGACAGTCTCCGGACTGTCCGAGTCTGACTTCAGGTTTCCAACCGGAAACCCTAGGTCGACCCGACGCCTACTGTTCCCTCTACGGGGAACGCGTCCTCACCTACTCCACTCAGGAGATTTACCTATTGCCAGTACGATCCTCCATATCGACTGGACTTTTGCTCGGCACTCGACGCTTCCGGACTTTCTGCTGGACATCCGCTTCCCGGCTAGTCCAGACTTTCACCTGGTTCGCGACACCAGGACTTTTCACCTAGGGTTACCACCCCCTAGGACTTTTGCCTGAAGCCATCGATCTGCCAAGACTTTCCGCATAGGGTTACCACCCCCTATGACCTAGGGTTACCACCCCCTAGGGTTTTCACCTGCCTAACCGCAGCTAGGACTTTTGCCTAAGTATCACTTAGGACTTTCCTGCAAGCTCCATGAACTTTGTTAGATAACACCACCACTTAACTTTGAGCCCTTTGCCATAATCAAAACTCAGGTTCGATCATCTGGTGCTCACTGCACCAACAATCTCCCCCTTTTTGATTATAACAATCTTGGTTCAAAGTTAAGTAAAACATAACATTTAAATAAATGAATAAATAATGAAAGTTAACCAGAAGCATCAATGCATAAATAAAATTTAAAGTTTATGCTCCCCCTTTCATTCTTGATTTCTTAACTTTTACTTTTCTCTCCCCCTTTGACATAAATCAAAAAGAATTAAGAAGAGAGAAATAGTCTAGTTAATTTTAAGCTCCCCCTAAAGGGTAGCATAGTTAAGTACTCAGACTTAAAAAATTTAGGTGAAGTACTTAGCTCAATTCATAAGGTGTTTGAAAAGAATTGTTGCATAGATAATTTAAATTTTAAATTAATGTCTTAATAAATTCTTTGAGTTTAGGTGTCCAAGCATGAGTCAAATTAAATTATTTAACTTGATTGGGTATCAGAGCCCTAAAGGAATTTGTTTAGCCTTAAAGTACTAGCATGACTCTGTTCATTCCCCCTTAATTAATGCCAAATTAAATTCTTAGGGTCTTAAGTACAAGCATAAGAAGAACTTTATATTATCCTAATTCCAGCTCATCCATTCTAGATTATCAAACATGTGCAGCTTATGAATGAGTTTGAGACGAAATTCATATTTGAAAATATTGAAAATTTGAGTTTCAAATGAGAAAATGCTAAACTTTTGAGAATTTATTGAAAATTAATTAGAGTTAACTTTAGCAATCAGAATTTGAGAATTAAATATTTTTAAATCCTTTTAAATTAATATTTTGACAATAATTGAATTAATTTTTAAAAGATTTTGAAAAGAATTTTCAAAAGATTTTTGAAATGATTTTTAAATAATTTTGAAATTGATTTTCTAAAATAATTTTGAAATTAATTTTCAAAAGATTTTTGAAATGTTTTTTAAATAATTTTGAAATTGATTTTCAAAAGATTTATGAAATGTTTTTTAAATTCTTTTGAAATTGATTTTCAAAAGATTTTTGAAATAATTTTTAAATAATTTTGAAATTGATTTTCAAAAGATTTATGAAATGATTTTGAAATTAAGTTTTAAAAGATTTTTGAAATGATTTTTAAATAATTTTGAAATTGATTTTCTAAAATAATTTTGAAATTAATTTTCAAAAGATTTTTGAAATGTTTTTTAAATAATTTTGAAATTGATTTTCAAAAGATTTTTGAAATAATTTTTAAATAATTTTGAAATTGATTTTCAAAAGATTTTTAAAATGTTTTTTAAATAATTTTGAAATTGATTTTCTAAAATAATATTGATTTTCTAAAATAATTTTGAAATTAATTTTCAAAAGATTTTTGAAATGTTTTTTAAATAATTTTGAAATTGATTTTCAAAAGATTTATGAAATGTTTTTGAAATTGAGTTTCTAAAATAATTTTGAAATTAAGTTTTAAAATAGTTTTGAAATTAAGTTTTTTTTTTTTTTAAAATAATTTTGAATTAACTTGATTTAAGTTAATTTTAGTTTTAATTTCTTAGTCATCTCACCCGATCTAAATTTTCAATCAGGTAATCCTATAATTGTGGTGAGATGAATTGTGATTCAGTTTAAGGGGTTGGTTTAACTTTGTGTTAGATTCAGGTTTAGCTTTGGGTTCAACAAGTAAGCATTCTTTGGATAAACTTCTGGGCTATGGTGAGTCACAAGGAACTCATTAAAGTAACCATGCCTTCGAGGTTTTCCAAATAGTCCTACCCATTGAACTTAATACTTAAGACTTGGTCTAACTAGTTAGGATTCATTTAAGGGTAGCTTCGGTCAGTTCCACTTGGCCAAATGCACCAGGTCGAAGTCATATCTTCCTAGACATGCGATGCCCAAGCTTCCCTAACGTACTATCATCCAAAAACTTCACCAGTACTGTTAGTAAAGTTAAACCTAGCCCATTTTATCTAACCTTAATTACCCTGCCGGGTAGTCTACTCTTGTTTACCCATTTCGGGTAGATTAAGTTCGGTTACCCAGTCGGGTAATTTAGTTGGGGGTGCCAGCTATTCTGGATCCTCCTTCTATTGAATTTTAAATTTCAAATTTTGAATTTAATTTTGAATTCGAATTTTGAATTTATAATTTGAATTTTGAATTTTAATTTAATTTCGAATTTTTGAATTTTAATTAAATTTTGAATTTTAATTTATAATTTGAATTTTGAGTTTAATTTATTAAAATTGTTTTCCTTCTTGCTCCCCCTGGATCATAGCCTCGATATGGTCTATCGAGGTAGTGGACCTGATCCTTGGGGACCCAATATTGTCCAAGTCCAACTTGATTAACGAGGTTGGACTTGGGGACCCATGCTTGAATTATGTTCCTTTTATTTCTATTTACCAATGACAGATATGATCTATATTTAGTTTTGGGCTTGAATCCAAGTCCGGATTTGTTGTAAACGGCACACTGTTTTCCAAGAATCATATCCAAATTCTTGGAACCCAACGTGAAACGTTCTAACGTATCCTTGAGTTCTTTAATTTGAGTTTTCAAATTGGAATTTTCTTCCTCAAGTTGTTGGACTTGAGTTGAACTTCCAACTTGAACTGACTCAGTTAAAGAACTCGAGTCAGTCGCTTCCTTAAGGGCTATTACTTCCTTTTGGAGCGACTTAACCCGGATGTTGGATTTAGCCAATTTTTTAAGCAAATAAGGAACTAAATTTCTTAAGTCATCTATTTGAGTTTCGGCGAGAAAAGAACTTATAGTGGGGATCGGGCCTTCGGAAACGGATGCGGATCCGTGGCTTCGCTCGGACTCTGTTTCTGACTCGTTCTCGACTTCGGACTTGAGTTCGGACTCGATTTCGTCAATTATGTTAGCCTGCACCGGTAATGCGAGAAAGCTCGTTGGTTCTTCTTCCTTGTCAGTCTCGGATTCGTCTGACGACTCGGACCAGGTTGCTTTCAATGCCTTTCTTCTTTTCTTCTTGTTTGGGCAATCTGGCTTGTAGTGACCTTTTTGGTTACAGCCGTAGCAGGTGACATCTGATCTGTCCTTTGTGTTCATTTGAGTTGCCTTCTTCGACTTGCACATCTTCCGTACGAGTTTTATCAACTTGGAAATAACTTCGTCTTCGTCTTCTGCGTCTGATTCATCGTCTTCGTCCTCTGTTATTTTGGATTTGCGCCTTGACGTCGGTTCACGCGTTCTGCTAGTACCTGCAACCAAAGCAACACCTTTCTCGACCGGGCGTGCATTAGTCTGCTCATGCAATTCTAATTCAGAGAACAATTCATCTAGTTTTATTGAGGATAAATCCTTGGAAACTTTGTAAGCATCAACCATGGATGCCCACAAAGTGTTCCTCGGAAAAGCACTTAGCGCGTACCTTATTACGTCGCGGTTTTCCACTTTTTGGCCGATCGCATGAAGCCCGTTGAGTAGGTCCCGGATGCGTGCGTGAAGCTGGTTCGCCGTCTCACATTCCTGCATTTTAATATTATATAATTTATTTAAAATTAAATCACGCTTACTTACTTTAGCGTCTGACGTGCCCTCGTGCAGCTCGATTAGTTTGTTCCACAGCTCCTTCGCACTTGAAAATGGTCCGACTCTATTCAGTTCTTCTTTTGTCAACCCGCATTGCAGCATACAGGTTGCTTTGGCATCAGCTTCGACCTTCTTTCTTATGCTGGTATCCCAGTTAGTGCATGAAACGAGTTCTCCAGCGCCGTCAAGTGGTAGCTCGAGACCGGTCTGGATGATGATCCACATCTCGACTTGCGTCTTGAGATGGTAGATCATCCGGTTCTTCCAATAGGCAAAGTCTTCGCCGGAGAAGAGCGGGGGGCGAGAAGTGCTAAAGCCTTCTTGGAGGGCCATTTAAAAGAACCTTGCCCACAAAGAAATAGCAAAAAAAAATGTACCAGGACTTGATCCTGGATTAGCAGTGCGGTATGGAAGGATAGAAATAGAAGTTCACCAGTTTCGGAAAAATAATAAAATATTATTAAAAAAAATTTTAAAAAAAATATTATTTCAAATTTTGCCAAATTCAATATTTTATCAATACTAATAAACCGTGAAAGGATGAAAATGAATTTTTCGAAAATAATTTTGGAGGGAAAAAACGAAAGGCGTAAGGTTTTATTTTTACCCTATACAAACGACAAAGCCACGAAAAATGCTTGAATGGTGGTTGCACCAGTTCAAAGCGACCCCGCTCTGATACCAATTGTTGAATCGAGACGCGCTAGAGGGGGGGGGTGAATAGCGCTCGCGGCTATTTGTTCGATTATCAGAATCGTAAAATGTTCCTAGAGTAATTAATGTAGCGGAAAGAAACAAACACACAGAAAGACAAGGGAATTTACTTCGTTCGGAGCCTGTGACGACTCCTACTCGAAGGTCCGCGATCCTTGATCGCTTTCCGTGGGCAACAACTATAAGCTCGACAAGAGTACAAGTATTACAGTTAAGTATAATGAAAAAGTACAGTTATACCGACGACAATATCGTAATCTGAAGATTTCGGAGCTCCGGGTCGTCGGTGTCTCGTAGCAGCACTTCGGGATCGTCTCGTGAGCAGCTTGTAGCAGAAAGATCGCTTGGAAGTTCTGTATAGAGCTGCTGGTCGAAACCCCTTATAAAGGGTGTTCAAGGCGCCTTCTACTGTTCACCAAGGCGCCTTGAACAGCCGAGTCAGTCGGGGAGATGAGGAGCGAACTGGTCGAATCTTATCACAGACTCAAGGCACCTTCCACTGTTCACAGGGCGCCTTCATCTGTTCAAGGCGCCTTCCACTGTTCATCAAGGCGCTTTGAACAGCTTCTCGCAGCCAGCTTTAGCATTGCATCCGAGGCGCCTCCAAGCTCCATGGAGGCGCCTTTGACACTGTTCATCCGAGGCTTTAAGTTGCTCCTTTGCACCTGCAAGATACGTTAGTCCCAAACACTACCCTGCAGCACAAAGTTTAGCACATAATACAACAAATATTATAAATGAAGTATTTGACAGTCTCCGGACTGTCCGAGTCTGACTTCAGGTTTCCAACCGGAAACCCTAGGTCGACCCGACGCCTACTGTTCCCTCTACGGGGAACGCGTCCTCACCTACTCCACTCAGGAGATTTACCTATTGCCAGTACGATCCTCCATATCGACTGGACTTTTGCTCGGCACTCGACGCTTCCGGACTTTCTGCTGGACATCCGCTTCCCGGCTAGTCCAGACTTTCACCTGGTTCGCGACACCAGGACTTTTCACCTAGGGTTACCACCCCCTAGGACTTTTGCCTGAAGCCATCGACCTGCCAAGACTTTCCGCACAGGGTTACCACCCCCTATGACCTAGGGTTACCACCCCCTAGGGTTTTCACCTGCCTAACCGCAGCTAGGACTTTTGCCTAAGTATCACTTAGGACTTTCCTGCAAGCTCCATGAACTTTGTTAGATAACACCACCACTTAACTTTGAGCCCTTTGCCATAATCAAAACTCAGGTTCGATCATCTGGTGCTCACTGCACCAACATAATGGCATGTTTCCATCATGGCATTTAGAACTTGTATACATATATATCTTTGCATAGTTTGGTCATGGCTACTCCTACTTGTGGTACATGCAAAATAATTCATTACTAGCAAACCTTTAAACATTAACAAGGAAAACATTAAACTAAGCAAATGTGAAACATTAAACTGAACCAATGTACGAGCTATCCTCTACCACTAAGAAGGTGCAACATCAACTTTTTACTTATCTGTTACATGAGTTGGAAGATCATACTACTAGATTTACATTGTTACTCTAAACTATACATGATCAAAGTGCCCCTAATTAAATTAGGAAATTGTCCTAACCTTTAGATCAGTGACCAAACATTTGTGGTAAGAACTTCTGAAATCTACTAGAATTCCATAAAAACAACAACTTCACAGCATTTACCTACAACAACTCATAAGCTTCTAAAGGTCTACTAGCCACAAAACCATTTTACCGCATCCTCATCTAGAGGGTTTATCCTACACATGGCAGCACACTTCGAAAAACCCTATTCTCTTACAGCATACTTCGAAATAAAATCAAGGAGAAAACAAGAATCCAAATCCTCAATTCCCGACAGCAAGCTTCACAAGAAATCAACTTCACGGCATGCTCCAAAAAGATCAAGAGACACAAGGAAAACTCAAATCAAATTTAGAACTACTCTTACCACAGGTGAGTAGTAACTTACCAAGGTGTTCTTGGACTTACAATCGAAAAGGAAGCAACTAGGGTTTCGGGAGAACTCAAGCTCTCGGTGATTCCTCTGTGTCCGCGTGCTCCCCTCGACGAGACGACCGAGAAAGTGTGAAGACCTCACGGAGAAAAGTGCTCGCCGGCCGCCGGAGACGTGCCCTAGGTGTGGCTTCGTTTCTACCCGAGAGGAGAAGCGCCGTTGCGAGAGAGGAGAGGCAAGGAATTCGATTGAGAAAAAATTCATGAGGGGAAGGAAAGTCACTTAACCCTCTTAAACCTAAGTATTTTTTATTAAATACTATACCTTAAATATTTTTTGTTCCATATTTATTCACAAAATGTTTGTGGAACAATTGGCTAGCTGGATTCACTTAAAGTTGGGTTCGGCTGGAGGTCTCGGGTTCGAATCTTGGCTTGGATATTTTTTTGTCGAAACTTCTTTCGTTTAGTAAAAATATCAAACGACCTCCAAAAAATGCATAAAAATACTCTAAAATTTTTTAAAAATCTCTAGAATATTTATAAGATATTTTTTAATATTTTAAAATTATTTTTGGGACTCAAAATGAGGAAATTTGGGTTGTTACAGTAAAAACCTGAAGAAGAAGCAGAATGCCAACTTGAACATGGGACCAGAAATAGACGACCTCTGTGTTGTGGTCTCTAAGCTAATCTTGGTGGATTCAAACACGCAACAATGGTGGATCGATACTAGAGCCACCAGACAGATCTATTATAATAATGAGCTACTCAACTTTAAAGAAATTAAAAATGGAGAAAAATTGTTCATGGAAAACTTAGCAACCTTTGACATCATGGGCTAAGAGACCTCGAGCAAGGAGTTAACTCTCAATAATGTGTTGTATGTTTCAGAGATTTAGAGAAATCTAGTATTTGTATCATTGTTAAACAAGTATAAATTTCGCTTTGTTTTAAAGTCAGACAAAATTATTCTATCAAAAAATAGAATATTTTTAGGAAAGGGTTATGTAATCGATAGGCTATTTAAGCTCAGTGCAATGATGATTACACCTAAGGTTAATAAAACTGTAAACTCTTCCATTTATATATTTGAGTCTTTATATTTGTGGCATGGTAGACTCGGACATGCTACCTATGATGTGTTCTGTAAATTAATTAACATGCAAAATATATCAATATTCCACCTTAATTTGAAACATAAGTGTGAAATTTATGTTGAAGCGAAAATGACAAAGTCATCATTTCAATACATTGAAAGGAGCGGCGAACCACTCGGCTTAATTCACACTGACATGTTGACCTCAAAGGTACACCGACACGTGATGGGAATAAATACTTCATCACTTTTGTAGATAATAATAAAAAAATATTATTATGTGTATCTTCTCAAAAGTAAGGATGAAGGTATAGAGAAATTTATTCTCTTTAAGAATGAGGTTGAAAATCAACTTAATAAAAAGATTAAGATGGTTCAAAGTGATTGAGGTGGTGAATATGTTTCATTGTTCGCTAAGTTGTGTGTTGAAAATGGGATAAGATATGAAACAACAACTCTTTATACTCCTCAGCAAAATAGAGTTGTTAAATAAAAGAACCACACTCTAAGTATATGATAAATGCTCTTCTATTGAGCTTTAGACTACCAGAGTTCTGTGGGGGAAAGCTTTGTTAACAACTAATTACCTTTTAAATAAGGTACCCTTAAAGAAAATAGATAAGAGCTCTTATACGTTATAGAATGAAAAACAACCATCCTATAAATATTTGCTAATGTAGGGTGTCTCGTCAAAGTTTTGGTTCCTAATCTAAAAAGGATTAAAATAAGACTAAAAATCATTGATTGCATATTATTAGATATGTACATACACTACAACAAAAATCACTTTTCGCAGCGCGCAAATTCACTTTCCGCAGCGCACATTGCATGCTGCGTAGTTGAAAGCTGTTGAAAGTCCTATATTATTCGCGGCGCGCAATGTGCGCTGCAGAAAATACTATCCGTGGCGCGCATTGCGCGCTGCAGAAAATACTATCCGCAGCGCGCATTGCGCGTCGCGAAAAGACTATCCGCAGCATGCATTGCGCGCTGTGGATTGTAATTTCTGTGAAATAAAAAAATAATATCCACGGCACGCAATGCACGCCGCGGATAGTAATTTTCGTAGCACGCAATGCACACCGCGAAAAATAATATCCGCGGCATGCAATGCACGCTGCGGGTAGTAATTTCCAAGGCGTGCATTGCGCGCTGCGGATATTATTTTCCGCGGCGTGCATTGCGCGCCGCGGATGGTCTAATGAATATAAAAAAATAATTTTATTATGCTAAAATAATCAATAAACATTTCACAATAAATTAAATACAAATCCAATCCACACACAATAAATAAAAGTCATTTCATTATACCAAAAAACAGTTAACCAAGCAACTATACTTCCTATCAGTCATACACAACTATAAACTAAATAGAGTATGACTTTAAACTAAATAGAATCTATATCAGTCATACACAACTATAAACTTTGTTAACCAAGCAACTGTACTTCCTATTGCATCCTCGAGAAAAAGCATTTCATCATTCGGTCTAATTAGATCCACCTTCTCTACAAAAACTTTATCAACCCAAACTTTCCAGCATGATCCACCAAGAAGAACGTGATGCACTTTTGCTTTTGGATCTGTAGATGCGATTCGACCTTCTGCCACAACTCCATCAACACACCAATGAAGTAGCTTACATTTAGCATTATCCCTGATATCTCCATGACTCACATCCTTCATTTTTGACTATATAACCATACAAAATTATTAATTCTACCATATCTATTTTATAACAAATATGTAATTTAGAAAACAAAAATTACAAAATAATTACCTGAGCTACAGTTAGAGGTTGGTTAACACTAACATTCCTCTACCCATGACTACTGCCACCAACATAATTACCAATACCGCTACCAATGTCACCGCTACCAACCTAATTTAATAAACAAGTTGTGTCAATTAATATCACCATAAGATAATTTTACTAACAAGAATACAAAATAACTCAAAGTAATTAACACAATTAATGACAAACTTTTCCATATTATATATTTTGTTTTTAATTACTAACTTGTTCTTGCTCATTTTGTTGCCTCATATTTTGAAAAAACAAGAACTTCATTTCTTGCATTTCTTGTTGAAGGTTATTCACCGTACTTTCAAGTCGTTTAACAGTTCCATTTTGTTGCACAGATGCTCCAACTTTCGATGGTGTTACTCCAAAGCTCATTCCACGCACTCTACCTCGAGCTTCCTTGCCAAATACAAGACTAATTGCATCATCAAGAATGTTAGTTGTGTTGTGAGATTCAGGTGGACACCGTTCTATTTCTTTCTGCAAATAAAAAAATATAACTTTTAAAAATGATATATCGCAGATTCTAAAATAAAAAATTTAGATTGTTTTTTTTTTTGCGAATTCTACAAATAATAAAGAGATGGTTTTATTACTATTTTCTCTCCACTAGCTTGACTACTAGGTTCTCCATTTTTCTTCTTGTGACCTTCGATCCAAACTTTTGATCGTGTAATTGGTGTATCTGCAGGACTTGCTTTTTCCTGCAGTATAAAACATATAAACAGTGTTAGAACAAATAATGTTACTAATTAAGTGTATATGTAAATGTTTTTGTATAAAGTTCAATAAATAAAATTTTTTACCATCATGCAAGCCAAACGGGCATAACCTCTACGACTCATTGTGTGAATGTGATCTTGATTTTCCCTCATTGTTTTGAATTTTGCACTTTTTTCCTGAGAAAAAAAAATGTCTATCATATTCATATATAATTAATTATTCATTAGATCAATAAATAATAATTTCTTAGACAAGGAAAATAAAATAAACAGTAGTAATTATTTAGACAAGGCATGGGATATGCAACTTTTGTTGTAGTGATTCATGCATGGGATATGCAACTTTTCTGGTATTAAAAACATGGCTAGGAGATTTTTTGCTTCTCTTGATTCTTATCACATATTCAAACATAGTCATCGCTGTGGCTGCAGTCAATGGAACAGTCATGGAGTTTCCATAAAAGCAGAGAAAAAAAACAAAAGATGTGGCAGTAAAATATCACTGGCGTTACAAATTCAGGATGCTGACTAAATAATTGTAAATTGTAAATTGTAAATTGTAAATTGTAGGTGATGGTTTGATCTGTCATTGCAGCATAAACTACTAAATTTAGCACCTGTTTCACTCAAGCAGTAACATGCAGCAAAGCCGTGTCTGCTGATCTGTTGATGTTTAATCCTGGAGGAAATGCAGATTCTAGTGAGGGATTACCAGTTCTACAAGTTCAATCAGCTGTATCATTTTCCTTTTCCGGTGTAACCAGCGATAACAATACTGGAGATTTTCAAGATTGTGGAATGTCAGACTAGCTTACTGGATAAATTGGTCTTTTGCCTAACAGCAAGCTTTTGGATAAGTGTAGTGCATAGCAGGAGCTCTTGGGTTTGAAGAAGGATCCATCCCCTTAATAATTAAGTGCTCATACACTTGGTCAAATTTCATATACTTTTTATTTTTACAACGCTTGCAAGGACATAAGATTACTTCACGTGTTTTAGCATAGTTCCTAGCTTGTGTAAGAAATTTTTGAACCCCTTCTTCATACTCAGGTACAAGCCTTGAAGGCAGATGCATCCATTCCTTATCCATTTTGTAAATGATCTAAGCTTCCGATTTAAAAAAAGTCGCCTCTGTCTCACAACAAGGGGAGCAAACATAGCTTAAGCCTCGTGCACAAAATACCAAATTAAATTAATTATTTTAAAAAATAATACCAAAAAGAAACATAAATACCAAATTAACAACAGCAATAGCAATTACACTAACTCAAGCATAATGGAAGATAAACAGGGGCGGAGCTAGGATTTTAGTTCAATGTAGACAATAATATAATTAATAAAGCAAAAGGAAAGTGCAAGAAACTCCTGTCAACATGGATCCCAAGGAATGATCTATTGTACTATACAAGAGACTATTTTCAAGACTAGAATCTATGACCTTCGGGTCACACAACAATAATTTTACTATTGGATCAAAAATCTCCTTTAATATAATTAATCAAATAAAAATATACATATAAAAACTTATAATGGATCATACAATAATTTATTTATAATTCTTCTTTTCGAATTAAACTCAGAAATTGATCTTCAAACACTTTTTTTAACTTAAACAAAAATATTCTAGACTGTTATTGCTTATTAATTGAAATAGGTCTTCAGTTCATATGCAGAGCAGTTGAAGATGAATATCCTTATTGTAAATTCTATAAATCATGAGAAGTCTGTTAAAAAAAGCACATTATATTTCTTCTTGTCTATGACTTGACAACATGAGGTATAGCTAATCGCTTCATGGTATTGTTTCTAATCAACACTTCACGATATCAATGCATATAAATTGTATCAACTTTCCCTACATTTTTCAGATATAACTGATACAAAAACTAAAAAGATACGATTGTAAAATAGTTACCAGCAGAAAAGAGGATAGAAACAGATTAAAAAATGCGCACACATGAAAATACTCGATGTTTTTACTTATTACCAAACCAGTTAACTAAATTGCTACTAGAAAATCTATCTCGAATTAGTAACAGTGTGACAAAATAAAATTGTAACTTGTATCGAAATAATCTGAATGACTTGATTAAATAAAATAAAAGTAGTTGCCAATATAAAAATATTACTAAAGAAAATTTCTAATGACTATAGTAAAGAAATAGTAACATAACCATCTAACCAATAATTTAGTTATGATTTCATACTGAATAAAATAAATAGTAAACCAAAAGAACCCCTGATTTGGTTTGTTTCAATTTCTAAGGGATTCTCGCCGAGCCCAACCAGTCCATGTGATACATGTACGCTTTGTAGCAACAAAAAACCAATTGATGCTCCACGATCAAAACCAAATTAACCAAACCAAAACAAAATTAAAACACATGTAGCAACAAACTTAAACCTCCCCTCTTCAAGTTCTCTGTTCCAACTGTAAACGGAATTGATGCTCCATGATCAATTAAAACGAAATTGTTCAACCTAATTCAAAGCAGCGACAACATAATACAAGAAAAAAAAAAGAAAATCCAACCTGAGAAAGGGAAGGATCGACGAATATATTCAATTTGGTGGAGAGCTTCGGAGGAAAGGGCTTCACAGGAGAGCGCTTCGTCTGGGAGAGGATGGAGATGTTCAGCAGAGAGACAATATTAGGGTTGCGGCAGAGAGTCTTCGGCGGAGGGAGTTCGCCTGAGGAGGCTTCGGCTGAGAGGGCTTCGATGGGGAGAGATTGCGTGAGGAGGAGGGCTTTGGCTGAGAGTGCTTCGCCGGCGAAGATGTTGGCGGAGAGGAGTTGGGCTGCGACAGAGAGGTTCGGCGAAGCGAATTTCTTTTGAGAGGCTGCGTTTTAGGTTTTGCGGGAGAATATAAGATTATTTCGCCGCGCGGGCAGCTTGGGTGAGAATAATTCGCGGCCTTAAGAAGCGCGGAAAATATTGGGAGAAAATTATTCGTGGCAGGTTTATTTCTACGTGAAAAATTTTGATTAAATATTAATTTAGAAAATGTTGAAGATTATTAATGGCGCCTATTGTATGCTGTTAATATTTTTTTAATATTTAATAATTATTAACAGCGCGCTCTGCGCGCTGTTAATATTAAATTTTAACAGCGTACTTTGCACGTCGTTGAAAATTGTATTGACAGCGCACTTTTTTCTGCACGCTGTTATTTGTATAAATATTATACTTTCCGCAGCGCACATAATTAGGCGCGCCGTAAAAACTATTATTAACGGTGCGCTTTAAATGCACGCCGTTGATGATGCGCTGCGGAAAGTGACTTTTCTTGTAGTGATAATAGTAGTGTATATCGATTTTATATGTACGAGTCAAAAATATCAGATATACACAAGAACTTAATAAAAACATCGAGAAATGTCTCATTCTTCAAGCATGTGTTTCCATATAAGACTTAAGAGGAAACTAGCTCCTCAAAATGGGCATATGAAATACAAGAAAAAGAAGATGATGATGAATCAATTGAGGTTAAACTCAAACAAACTAAAAGAGCTCAGGTAGAAAAAACCTATAGAATTGAAACACTCGAAAATTCTCGAAAATACTTTTAGAAATATTCTATTGTTTTTCAAGAATTTTAGAATATTTTTACGAAATTTTTAGAGTAGCGGAAGTAGTAAAAATAAATAGAAAACGAAAACGGCCTAAGCGGGAATCGAACCCGAGACCTATGGCTTGCGGATAATTCTAGTAACCAGGTGAACCCAGTAGGGCCGTGCTGAAAGGAAAGGGAAACAATTAAATTTATATTCAAATTGGGCCGAAAGTTACCACTTAATATAAATTGGAAATTATTAAGTGGGGGTTTATTTTGGTTGAGATTTCTTCTCCTTAAACCCTCACCGACGCCACCTCTCCCTCTCCTCCACCTCTCAGCGCCAACCACAAGCAAGGCTAGGGTTCCGTCCCAAGGGTTCCAAGGGCACCTTCCGGCGACAACTCCGGCACGAGGACGCTCCCCTCCGCGAGAGGAACGCGTAGACGCGAGAAGATCGTCGAAAGGATCGTCCCCTCCGGAGATCTAGCGATTAGAACCGTAAGAAAATCCGAACAGGAGGTAAGAAACCCCTCACCTGCAGTATAAGTAGGTTCCGTATGAATTTTATGCTTCAGTTTAGTAGTATGTAGATCTTCGGCACAAAGGATACGAATTAGCGCATACCAGGTGTTCGATTAAATTATTAGCACAGTTAAAATGCAACTTAGGCATTTTACCAGCTTAGCTAAATGCAATAGAAGCATTTTTCAGATTATTTAGTCTTGCTACAGCTCTTATGGGACTAGATGTCCAATGGGTGGGCTCCCACAGTCGCCTCTAGGTTCAGACAACCTAGCTCTAGGTTCAGATAACCTAGAAATAGCAAGATAAGCAGTAATTAGTTATGTTCAGTATTTTACTTTCTCAGTGGCACTGTACTAGATTAGATATCCATTGGGTTGTGCTCCCACAGTCGTCCCTAGGTTCAGATAACCTAGTAACCCTACTAGATTCGGAATTTGCAACCTCGGGTTTAGTTAGGGATGCGCGCACAGCAAGTACAGTTGCCGGGCCCAAACAGCAGCATGATTAGTATTTTAATCTACTATATATATAGTTTTCAAACCTCACAATAAGTTATGTGAACATGATTTAAAATCAGAATTAGCTTAGTTTAGCTCAGTTTATGCTTCAGCTCAGCTTCTTCCTATGACGATGTATGATAGCTCTATGTTTCAGCTTTTGGATGCACATGCTTTAGATGATGGTATGCCATGACTAGCTTTTGATTTCTATGTGTTGTATGATAGCATGCCATGTTTAGTCTAATTAGTACATATTTCAAACAACATGTTTTCAAAGCATAAATTGCATCGTGTGCATGTTTTGTGAGGTAGATGATTTCTTACTAAGCGAAAGCTTACAGATACTATTTTTCCTTATACTGCAGATAAAAGTAAAGGAAAGATGGACTAGCGGGGGCTGGAGGTCAATGCAACGACAAAGATGTGTGTGGGCAGGAGTTTGGAATAAAGATCTTAGGGAATTTCAGCGAGCTTTGTTTTAAGCATTAGAACCTTTTTCATTTTATTATTATGCACCTTAGTATGTTAAATGTTATGAATTAGTTAATCATACATCCTATCATGTTTAGAACACTAATTTTTGTGATGTTAGAAGGTTTGCATTTAGTTTAGAAGTGTTATAAGGAATTTTGGCACGAACAAGTGCTAAAATCAGACCTTGAGCACGAAATCAGAAACTCGAATCGATCAGCTGATCGATTCGAGAGTTTCCAATCGATCGATAGATCGACTGGGCAAATCATCTCGTGAATAGTAGGCCTCTGGATCGATCAGCCGATCGATCCAGCAAATTCTGTCGCGAACAGAAGGCTCTGGGATTGATCACTGGATCGATTGGCCAGGCTGGATCGATTAGCCGATCAATCCAGAATATTGCCCCAAGCACAGTAGCGTGCTGGATCGATCACTGGATCGATCCAACCTAAGTTCACCATACAGTAGCAGGCTGGATCGATCACTGGATCGATCCGATCCTTTCAATCGATCCGTGGATCGATTGGGAGGCCTGATAACAGCGGGGAAATCTTTAGTCCAGTTCCTTGACCACGAGGGAGGTGAAATATATCATGGTTAGCTTAGAATACCCCCCCTAGTACTTATAGAACCAAGAAATGATAATAGTTAGCAAAATTTTAATCAGTACAGCTTCCGCATCTTGATATAGAGATGGTCAGGGAATAGATTAGCACGGTTCAGCACAGCATTACGTAACGATCTGCCTCGCAGCCTAGACCAGTAGGAGGCGGGTCGTTACATAGTGGTATCAGAGCAGTGTTCCATACTTCTTACACACACATCAGCATTGAACCTGCAGCTTCCAAGTAAGAACATCCCTCATTTCATTTATGTTCTTGTTTTCATGTTTAGATATAACTAAAGCATGCTTGTGTATGATAGTAGTTAACATGATAACAATAGTTACTCCAACATGATAGTAATAGTCATGTATATCCTCTATCTCTCTAGAAATGGTACGAGGACGCCCAGCTAAGAGGGCACCAGCTACTGAGCCCCAGCATGAGGCAAGCAGTTCAGTGCCTCCCCCAGACCTTACAGCATTAGTGGCTCAGTTACAGCAGCAGCTAGCTGAACAGCTACAGGAAATAGCCACCTTAAAGGCTAATCAGCAGAATACTTCCATTGTCACCCCGGAACCAAACGTAGCAACACCAGTAGTCCTAGAGGTTCCACCAGTCCAGCCTACAGCACCAGTAGCCCCAGCAACAGAGGCAAAGAGAGAAGCCTATCTGATCCAGTGGAAGAGAGTCAAGCCAGAGAATTTCTCAGGCACTAATGAACCATGGGATGCTCAGTCCTGGTTCAAGACATTGGAGAGTACGATAGAGCTTCTGGACTGGCCAGAACACGAGAAGGTGAAGTGCGCCTCCTTCTGCCTAGTAGGAGATGCATGCATGTGGTTGGAGAGAATCAAGACGAAGCGCCCAGTAAACTAGATGACATGGGCTGACTTCGAGAAGGAATTCTTTGAAGAGTTCTTTCACATGCGGGTCACAAATCGCCACTACGACGAGTTCACTGAATTTCGCAGGGCAACCTTTCAGTGGAGGAAGCCGTGAAGAAATTCAACAGATTGGCTCGTCTATGTCCAGAACTAGTCAGCACAGAAAAGGAACGAGTTCGGTTGATGCTCAAGATGCTGAGGCCGAAAATAGCAATGAACGTGGCTGGCGGTATTCATAGGCCGCAAACCACTGAAGAACTAGTTAGTAGTGCTCTGACCACTGAACACTACCAGAATAGTATCAAGCAGCAGAAACAAGTCCTCTCAGAGTCTAAGGGCCAAGGAGGCTCAGGTACTCAGAAACACCAGGGTCACAGCTCCCACGACTCTAACTGGAAAGGGAACTCTAGCAACAAGCGTAAACCAGGGAGTTACCCAAAAGGAGGACCAGCTAGTAAGCAGCCCAGCCATCCCAAGTGTACTCCTTGTGGGAAATTTCATCCAGGATTTTGTCGCAAGGGCACACGAGGATGCTTCGAGTGTGGACAGGAAGGGCATATGGCTAAGCAATGCCCAAACAAGACCAGTCTTCCTCCACCACAGCCGATTCAGTACAGAGGCCAGCCAACTCAGTTACATCAGATGCAGGCCACCTTAGATGGTCCACACATTAGCCAGGGCAGACTAGAAGCCCCTTCAGCTATGACCAATGCGAGGATCTACTCATTGACCAGAGATGACGTAGCAAATGGCTCGACAGTTGTTACAGGTCAAATCAGTATTTTACAGCAAAGTACAACTGTCTTATTTGATACTGGGGCAACCCATTCTTATATATCCAGGGCATTCGTCGAAAAGCTAGAAATCTCTCCAGAGGTACTCAGTGGTCAATTTTTGACAACCTTACCATCAGGAGAAGTTATGGCATCCACGTACTGGCTCAGAGCAGTGCTAGTCATTATAGCAGACAGAGAACTCTTTTGTGATCTGATAGTGCTAGATATGACTGACTACGATGTCATCTTTGGAATGGATTTCTTAATCAGATACGGTGCCTCCATCGAGTGCCGTAAGCAGAAAGTCGTGTTCCAACCCGAACCCGAAGCACAGTTCGAGTTCATCGGGGAACCCAAGAGAAAGGCCAAGAAGTTTCTCTCAGCTATGAAAGCACAGAGATTAATGGATTCGGGATGTACGGGATTCCTAGCACATGTAGTCAGTACCAGTCAGGACAAGGACCAACAGCTAGCAGAGGTCCGAGTCGTATGCGACTACCCAGCAGTCTTCCCTGAGGAGTTACCAGGCTTAGCACCGGACAGGGAGACTGAATTCGAGATAGAACTCATTCCCGGTACAAATCCTATTTCCAAAGCGCCATACCGCATGGCTCCAGCAGAACTGAAGGAACTTCATGAGCAATTACAGGAGCTGCTTGACAAAGGCTTCATACGCCCTAGTCACTCACGATGGGGAGCGCCTGTATTGTTTGTGAAGAAGAAAGACGGGAGCATGCGCCGGTGTATAAACTACCGGGCACTGAACCAAGTCACAATTAAGAACAGGTATCCTCTTCCCAGAATAGATGACCTGTTTGATCAATTGAAGGGAGCAGCAGTGTTTTCTAAGATAGATCTCAGATCAGGTTACCATTAGGTGAAAGTCAAAGAAGGGGATATACCTAAGAAAACTTTCAGGACCAGATACGGACACTACGAGTTCGTAGTCATGCCCTTTGGTGTGACAAATGCTCCAGCTACTTTCATGGATCTCATGAACAGAGTATTCAGAGAATACTTAGATAAGTTTGTTATCGTATTCATTGATGACATCCTTATCTATTCAGGAACTCAGGAAGAACACGCAGAGCACCTGAGTATAGTATTGCAGATCTTTCAGCAGAACCAGCTGTACGCCAAATTCACGAAATGTGAATTCTGGTTAGATCAGGTGTCCTTCCTGGGTCACATCATCTCAAAGGACGGTATTATGGTAGACCCTAGCAAAATAGAAGCTGTGAGCAACTGAAAAAGACCTAAGAACGCCAGTGAGATCAGAAGCTTTCTGGGATTAGCAGGTTACTACAGAAAGTTCGTAGAGGATTTCTCCAGGATAGCCTCCCCACTGACAGCTCTTACCAGAAAGAATAGAAAATTTCAGTGGACAGAGGACTGCGAGAACAGTTTCAGCGAGCTAAAAAGGAGATTGACCAGTGCACCTATTCTGACACTGCCAGAAAATACAGACAGCTTTGATATATATAGTGATGCCTCTAAATTGGGACTAGGAGCAGTATTGATGCAAGGTGGCAAGGTGATCGCCTATGCCTCCAGACAACTCAAGGATTATAAGAAGAACTACCCTACTCATGATCTTGAGCTTGCAGCAGTGGTGTTCGCTCTCAAAATTTGGAGACATTACTTATATGGAGCTCAGTGCAGAGTGTATACAGATCATCAGAGTCTGAAGTATTTCTTCACTCAGAAGGATCTGAATATGCGACAGCGCAGATGGCTAGAGCTGGTCAAAGACTACGATATAGACATCCTCTACCACCCAGGAAAAGCAAATAGGGTAGCAGACGCACTTAGCAGGAAGTCCAGCGTCACCTTATTATCACTAGTAGCCATGTCACCGCCCCTACAGAAGGAGATCACAAACTTCGGTCTTGAACTCATAGTCGGACAGCTCTCTACTATGACATTAGAGTCTACCTTGCTTGGTGACATCCAGACAGCTCAGGAATAGGATCCTGAAATTCAGAAAATCAAGCGAGGGATAGCAGAACCAGAAAGTGGAGAATTTAGAGTGTCCGCTAGCGGGGTGTTGCATTTTGGCGACAGACTGTGTGTTCCAGATCAGGAGGAACTACGAAGAAAGATTTTAGATGAGGCTCACAAGACTCCCTATGCGATGCATCCTGGCTCTACCAAAATGTACCAAGACCTGAGGAGACGTTTTTGGTGGCCTGGGATGAAGAGAGACATCGCTAGATATGTCAGCACCTGCCTGACCTGCAAGAGGGTCAAAGCAGAACATCAGAGACTAGGAGGAGTTATGCAGCCCATCCAGATCCCAGAATGAAAGTGGGAGGATATTTCCATGGATTTCATAGTGGGATTACCCAGAACCACGAATGGTTTTGATACCATCTGGGTAATAGTTGACAGGTTGACAAAATCAGCCCACTTCTTAGCTATCAGGATATCCTACTCCATGGAACAGCTAGCACAGTTGTATCTCAAGGAGATCGTTAGACTACATGGAGTCCCACGAACCATCATTTCAGACAGAGATAGTAGATTCACATCACACTTCTGGGAGTGTGTACAGTCAGCTTTAGGCACGAAGTTAAAGTTCAGCACAGCTTTCCATCGTCAGACAGATGGACAGACGGAGCGAGTAAATCAGGTACTCAAAGATATGCTCCGAGCATGTGCCTTAGACTTCAAGGGAAGTTGGTGCAAATATCTGAGTTTAGCAGAATTTACATACAACAACAGCTATCAGGCCACTATCGGCATGGCACCTTATGAGGCTCTCTATGGGCGGAGGTGTAGATCTCCAATCTGCTGGTATGAGAGTGGTGAACAGAAAGAACTAGAACTACAGACAGATCTAGTAGCAGATACCACAGCAGCTATACAGCAGATCCGCCAGAGGATAGAGACAGCTCAGAGCCGCCAGAAAAGCTATGCTGATACACGGCGCAGACCTTTAGAGTTTTCAGTTGGGGATTCAGTGTTCCTCAGAGTGGCTCCCATGAAGGGAGTAATGCGTTTTAGGAAGAAGGGCAAACTAAGTCCCAGATATGTGGGACCATACCTTATCAGCAGAAGAGTTGGCAAGGTAGCATATGAGCTAGAGCTACCTCAGGAGATGTCAGCTATCCACAATGTATTTCATGTCTCTATGCTGAAGAAGCATATCCCAGATGCCACCCAGGTGATTGAGCCCCAGTCGGTACAAGTCCGCGAAGACCTCAGTTATGACAGTCGGCGTATTCAGATAATAGACCGAGCAGTTAAGAAATTATGGAACAAGGAAGTACCATTAGTAAAAGTTATTTGGCAAAATCACACAGCAGAAGAGGCAACTTGGGAGACAGAAGCTAGTATGAGACAGAAGTACCCAGAGTTATTCTAAGTTCGAGGATAAACTTTTTATAAGGTATGGGGGGTTGTAATACCCTAAAATTCTCAAAAATACTTTTAGAAATATTCTATTATTTTTCTGGAATTTTAGAATATTTTTACGGAATTTTTAGAGTAGCGGAAGTAGTAAAAATAAACAGAAAACGAAAACGGCCTAAGCGGGAATCGAACCCGAGACCTATGGCTTGTGGATAATTATAGTAACCAGGTGAACCCAGCAGGGCCATGCTGAAAGAAAAGGGAAACAATTAAATTTATATTCAAGTTGGGCCGAAAGTTACCACTTAATATAAATTGGAAATTATTAAGTGGGGTTTTATTTTGGTTGAGATTTCTTCGCCTCAAACCCTCACCGACGCCACCTCTCCCTCTCCTCCACCTCTCGGCGCCAACCACAAGCAAGGCTAGGGTTCCATCCCAAGGGTTCCAAGGGTACCTTCCGGCGACAACTCCGGCACGAGGACGCTCCCCTCCGCGAGAGGAACGCGTAGACGCGAGAAGATCGTCGAAAGGATCGTCCCCTTCGGAGATCTAGCAATTAGAACCGTAAGAAAATCCGAACAGAAGGTAAGAAACCCCTCACCTACAGTATAAGTAGCTTCCGTATGAATTTTATGCTTCAGTTTAGTAGTATGTAGATCTTCGGCACAAAGGATGCGAATTAGCGCATACCAGGTGTTCGATTAAATTATTAGCACAGTTAAAATGCAACTTAGGCATTTTACCAGCTTAGCTAAATGCAATAGAAGCATTTTTCAGCTTATTTAGTCTTGCTACAGCTCTTATGGGACTAGATGTCCAATGGGTGGGCTCCCACAATCGCCTCTAGGTTCAGACAACCTAGCTCTAGGTTCAGATAACCTAGAAATAGCAAGATAAGCAGTAATTAGTTATGTTCAGTATTTTACTTTCTCAGTGACACTGTACTGGATTAGATATCCATTGGGTTGTGCTCCCACAGTCGTCCCTAGGTTCAGATAACCTAGTAACCCTACTAGATTCGGAATTTGCAACCCCGGGTTTAGTTAGGGATGCGCGCAGAGCAAGTACAGTTGCCGGGCCCAAACAGCAGCATGATTAGTATTTTAATCTACTATATATATAGTTTTCAAACCTCAAAATAAGTTATGTGAACATGATTTAAAATCAGAATTAGCTTAGTTTAGCTCAGTTTATGCTTCAGCTCAGCTTCTTCCTATGACGATGTATGATAGCTCTATGTTTCAGCTTTTGGTTACACATGCTTTAGATGATGGTATGCCATGACTAGCTTTTGATTTCTATGTGTTGTATGATAGCATGCCATGTTTAGTCTAATCAGTACATATTTCAAACAGCATGTTTTCAAAGCATAAATTACATCGTGTGCATGTTTTGTGAGGTAGATGGTTTCTTACTAAGCGAAAGCTTACAAATACTATTTTTCCTTATACTGCAGATAAAGGTAAAGGAAAGATGGACTAGCGAGGGCTGGAGGTCAATGCAACGACAAAGATGTGTGTGGGCAGGAGTTTGGAATAAAGATCTTAGGGAATTTCAGCGAGCTTTGTTTTAAGCATTAGAACCTTTTTGCATTTTATTATTATGCACCTTAGTATGTTAAATGTTATGAATTAGTTAATCATGCATCCTATCATGTTTAGAACACTAATTTTTGTGATGTTAGAAGGTTTGCATTTAGTTTAGAAGTGTTATAAGTAATTTTGGCACGAACAAGTGCTGAAATCAGACCTTGAGCATGAAATCAGAAACTCGAATCGATCAGCTGATCGATTCGAGAGTTTCCAATCGATCGATGGATCGACTGGGCAAATCGTCTCGCGAATAGTAGGCCTCTGGATCGATCAGCCTATCGATCCAGCAAATTCTGTCGCGAACAGAAGGCTCTGGGATCGATCACTGGATCGATTGGCCAGGCTAGATCGATTAGCCGATCGATCCAGAATATTGCCCCGAGCACAGTAGCATGCTGGATCGATCACTAGATCGATCCAACCCAAGTTCACCATACAGTAGCAGGCTGGATCGATCACTGGATCGATTCGATTCTTTCAATCGATCCGTGGATCGATTGGGAGGCCTGATAACAGCGGGGAAATCTTTAGTCCAGTTCCTTGACCACGAGGGAGGTGAAATATATCATGGTTAGCTTAGAATACACCCCCTAGTACGTATAGAACCAAGAAATGATAATAGTTAGCAAAATTTTAAGCAGTACAACTTCCGCATCTAGATATAGAGATGGTCAGGGAATAGATTAGCACGGTTCAGCATAGCATTACGTAACGATCCGCCTCGCAGCCTAGACCAGTAGGAGGCAGGTCGTTACAGGAATAGATTTTAGCACTTTCATGTTGGAGTTGCATAATTACTCAAAAGTAGTATACTCTTCTGATGGACCTCATTGGAAAGAGGTAATTACATTTAAGATAGACTCTATCTTACAAAATCACACCTAGAAACTTATGGATCTTTCTTAGAGAAGCAAACCACTATGCTCAAAGTAGATCTTCAAGAAGAAAATAAAATTAGATGGTACGATTGATAAGTACAAGGCCAGATTGGTAATCAAAGGATACTGATAACAAGAACCTTGATTATTTTGATACGTATTATCAGGTGTTGAGAATGACTTCCATTAGAGTATTGTTTGCTATTACCACTCTATGAAATCTAAAAATATATCAGTTGGATATAAAAATAACCTTTCTAAATAGGAATTTAAAAGAGGAAATCTAAATGAAACAAACTAAAGAATTTTTTGTTGGACCGCATTGGCCGGCTAGAAGGGGGTTGAATAGCCTTGTAAAACCAAAACACAACCCTTCTCGATCTTTCAAAATAACACTTGCATAAAATAAATTAACTAAATAGAAAGTAAAAGAAGAGGCAAAGGGTTTTTTACTTGGTTACAACCGGAGAGGTTGTTAATCCAAGGAAAGTGTCGCACTAGTATCTCCTTCAGGTGGAGAAGCCTCTTACAGCAGTGAAAGTGCAAAAAATAGAAGCTAAACTAACAAGGAAGAACACAAGTGTTGGAATACAGAATTCTTGAGTTGATGAAAAGCTTCGGGACCAAAGCTGTATTTATAGCCTTGGTCAGGCGCTTGGAAGGGTTCAAGGCGCCTGGGAAGGGATAAACTTTTATCCCCTTCACAACAGATCGTGTTTGACGCGATCCAGGTCAAAAGTCAATCCTGGGCGGCTATAATGGTTTCGGGTGCTAGGACCAGTAAAGTCAACAAAGTTGACTTTTGGTCCTGGCCCCTCTGCTCCGGTGCTACTCACCTCGGTCCGAGTCTTCCGTTCCAGCTCCACTCACTTGGGTGATTTCAACCAACCGAAATAAGGCTCACCCGAACCCAATTTCGGTCTTCTCGAGCAACCTTCTACTCTGGCTTCTCGTCCCTCGGAAACGCCGCACGCCTTCTTCTCGTTCGCCCGCGTACTCTTCCGCAGCGCTTGGTACCTCAGACGCACCAAGCCCGTCGGCTCCCTCCTTTGCCTTCCTTCTCGCTAGCTGCAACTTTTGCTTGACTCCCTGTGCTCCTAAGATCCTGCACACTTAGACACAAGGTTAAAATATCACAGCACCTAACTTAACTTGTTGATCACATCAAAATAACCTCAGAATTTCAACAATCTCCCCCTTTTTGATGTGAACAACCCAAATTAAGCTACGGTAAATACACATAAAAATAAAATAACTAATATTGCAATAAAGTGCAAAATGATATAAAAAATTGGTCTACCTCCCCCTAGACTTATACTTTTCCTTCTACCCTTTGATCACATAAAAAATGGGGTTCCAAGAAAAATATAAGGGTTAAAACATAGAAAATTTTGAAAATTATTTTAATGATTTTTAGGAAATATTTCTAAATGAAAGAAAATCTCAAAGAAAGTTTCTAAGTTAGAAAAAAATATCTAAGTTAGATAATTTTGCATGAAAAAAAAAATATTTTGAAAAATTTCTAAGTTTTTTTTTCAATCAAAATTATTTTTGAGAATTTTCTAAGTAAAAACAAAACTTAAGCAAGAAAATTTTTCTGACCAAAACAAAATTTTAAGAAATTTCTAAGTTTTTACAAGTAAAAATTATTTTTGAGAATTTTTTAAGCAAAAAAACTTAAGCTAGAATTTTTTTTTTTTTTTTAATTTTCAAAAAAAAAATTAAAAGACTTTCTAAAGAATTATTTAATTTTAACTTTAATGATTTATCAAGTAGTTAATTAAATATTTTCTTTTCAATATTTTGGCTTCCAAGCAATGGCGAGGTACTAGGCCTTCTTGGTTATTGGAGCAACAACCACTTTCTTAGACAAAGCCTCATAAACAAATTAATTATTTAATTTTCTCGCTGAAAGTGGTAAATCTAATTAATAGTTCAAGTTAAACATGACTTTGGAACTCAATATAGGTTCCAGCCTACTGGATTAACTAAAAATTTCTTAGGGACATACCTTTTTGAAATATTTCTAATTTGTCCCTGATGATATCTAAAATATCAATTTAAATTGTTGTATTTTCTAAAATTTGTATTATAGGAACATGCAAAATTTTTTAAAGAATCTATTTGTCTTTTCAAATTTTTATTTTCTAACTTTAATTTGTCTAACTCTTCTAATAGGTAAGACTTAGCTAGGATTACTTTTAAATTTTTAATTTCCTGTTCTAACTTGCAGCAGTCTTTAGTTAACAATTTAACAAACTTAAAGAGTTTATCGGGAGGAAGAGATTGTACCTGACTTACCTTGTCGATCTCGTTATCCGTGTCTCCCCCTTAACTGGTTCTTTCTTCCGAAGTAGCTCCCCCTTCATCGATGCTCTCGATGCTCATTTCGGAAGAGCTTGAATCATAGTTGTCGTCTTGATGACTTGCCATTAATACAAGTCCGGAGAAGGCCACAACTTCCAATTCGGACGACGTATCGTCCCACGTCGCCTTTAAGACCTTGCGCTTTTGGACATGCTTCTTACCTTTGTCTTTGTCCTTGTTCCTTAGCTTGGGGGTAGTTGTCCTTGACGTGTCCTTCTTCATTGCAGTGGTAGCAGCGGATTATCCTTTTCTTTCTACCCTACGGATGGTTAGTATTTCTAGATTTACATAGTTTCTTAAAACGTCTTACCATCATAACCATTTCATCGTCGTCGAGAGAAAACTTTGACTCAGGTTCGTCTCTCGATGCTTTGAGGGCGACGTTATTCTTGGACTCCTTCGTACCTGTATATTTTGATTCATGCACTTTAAATGTCGAGAATAATTCTTCCAAAGTAATTTTTCTAAGTCTTTAGAAATATAAAAGGCATCTACTAGTGATGCTCATTTCGTATTTCTAGGAAAAGAATTTAGTGCGTACCTTAGCGAATCTTGGTTACTTACCTTTTCTCCGAGATTCGAAAGTTCGGTGATAAGCTCTTTAACTCTCGAGTGCAGATGCGCAATTGTTTCGTCTTCTCCAAGTCATAGGTTGGTGAGCTGGTTGCGAAGTAGATCCCGTCTTGCGAGCTTGGCTTCAGACGTCCCTTCATGTAGCTCAAGGAACTTCTCCCAAAGTTCCTTCGCGGAGTTATAGTTGCCGATTCGGTTGACTTCTTATGGCGGAAGAACGCTCAGCAGATGGTATTCTGCTTTACTGTTTACCACGTAGTCGGTCTGCTCCTTTTTTTCCACTGATATTTCTCTTTACCTTCTGGTGTTGTAAAACCGAATTCCATAATTACAATAACTCAAAATCCATTTAAAAAAAATACATGCATTCGCTTTTTTCAGGTAGTGAATTCCCCTTCGAACTTCGGCTGGTATATGCTCGGTCCGACCATCGTCTTTTCTTTGATCGGCGGTTAGTCCTCCTGAAGCGTCTTGGCTTTGATACTACTTGTTGGACCACGTTGGCCTTCTATAAAGGGGGTTGAATAGCCCTGTAAAAACCAAAACACAACTCTTCTCGATCTTTCAAAATAACACTTGCATAAAATAAATTAACTAAATAGAAAGTAAAAGAAGAGGCAAAGGGTTTTTTACTTCGTTGCAACCGGGAAGGTTGTTAATCCAAGGAAAGTGTTGCACTAGTATCTCCTTCAGGCAGAGAAGCCTCTTACAGCAGTGAAAGCGCAAAAAACAGAAGCTAAACTAACAAGGAAGCGCACAAGTGTTGGAATACAGAATTTTTTAGTTGATGAAAAGCTTCTGGACTAAAGCTATATTTATAGCCTTGGTCAGGGCGCCTGGAAGGGGATAAACTTTTATCCCCTTCGCAACAGATCACGTTTGACACGATCCTAGTTAAAAGTCAATATCAGGTGCCTGGAATGGTTCTGAGTGCCCAGACCAGTAAAGTCAACAAAGTTGACTTTTGGCCCGCGCCCCTCTGCTCTGGTGCTGCTCGCCTTGGTCCGGGTCTTTCGTTCTGGCTCTGCTCGCTTGAGTAATTTCAGCCAACCGAAATAAGGCTCACCTAGACCCAATTTTGGCCTTCTCGAGCAACCTTCCGCTCCGGCTTCTCGTCCCTTGGAAATGCCACGCGCCTCCTCATTCGCTCGCGTACTCTTCCGCAGCGCCTCATACCTCAGACGTACCGAGCCTGTCGGCTCCCTCCCGTGCCGTCTTTATCGCTAGTTGCGTCTTTTGCTTGACTCCCTGTGCTCTTAAGCCCCTGCACACTTAGACACAATGTTAAAATACCATAGGACCTAACTTAACTTGTTGATCACATCACAACAACCTTGGGGTTTCAACATTTTCTGTGCTAAGATAGAAAAATAAAGTTTGTAGATTGGTAAAGTCATTATATGACTTTAAACAAGCACCAAATTAGTAGTATGAGAAATTTAACAATGTCATAAAAAATATAGATTTAAAATCAATAAATGTGTCTACATGAAAGCCATAAAGAATGACTTTGTCATCTTGTGCTTATATGCATATGACATATTTATCATTGAGAGTAATAATAAGATAATAAAATCCATTAAAGATATATAGAACTTAAGATTTAACATAAAAAAATATGAGTCTAGCTAATGTGACTCTAGGAATCAAAATTCTTAAAATAATAGAAGAATTGTTCTTAGTTAGTCACATTACGTGGACAAGATTTTTGAGAAATTCACCAAGGGTGATACTGCATCGACACGAATGCGGATATATACAAGTTAATGCCTATCAAAGAATCAAAAAGAAAGTATCTCTCAGATAGAGTATTTTTGAATAATTTAATGTTTGATGTACTTGATGAATTGTACACGACTAGACTTAACTTACAAGTAAGTAAACTAAGTAGATACGCAAGTAATCTTGGTGTTGAGCACTAGAAAGGGATAACAAAAGTATTGAGGTACTTAAGGTATACTCGAGAATATAGACTACATTATGCAAGATATCCTACTGTGATAGAAGGATACAAAGCTGCGAGTTGGATATATGACATAAAAGACTTTAAGTTTATGAGTGTATATGTATTCACTCTGGGAGGTGCAACCATTTGATAGAAATCATCTAAGTAACTATAATAACTATCCATGATGAAATCTAAATTTATAGCTCTTGACAAATATGGTGAATAGTTGAATGACTAGGATAATTCTTAAAAGATGTTTCTAGATTACTGAAATGGTGCTGGCAATTTGTATACATTACGATAGTTAATCAACAATTGGTTGGGTACAGAGTCATCTGTATAATGGTAAATCTAAACATATACGTAGTAGACATAATGTTGATGCAAGGTGCACCAGAATCAAACCTGAGTTTTAATGTTGTCAAAGGTTCAAGTTAAGTCTTGTTATGATCTGATGATTTGGCTAAGTGTGCAGGTTATTTACTCAATCAGGAAAGTCCTAGGTTATTTACTCAATCGGGAAAATCCTAGTCACGGTCAGACAGTAAAGTCCAAACAGGTCTGGAGGACCCAACGTTTGGCAGGTAGGTTGAGGTAAATAACTAGAGGAGCGATAGTGAGGTCAAGTTTGTAACGACCCACCTTCTACTAACTAGGCTGTAAGGCCGATCGTTATGTAATGCTGTGCTAAGCTGTAATCCCTGACCATTAATAATTCTAATTGCGAAAGCTGTACTAAATAAAATTTTGTACACTATTATCTTTTCTTGATTTTATACATGCTACGGGGTGTGATCTAACTAATCATAACGTATTTCACTTCCCCCATGGTCAAGGAACTGAGCTAAAGGCTTCCCAGCGATTCCAGGCCATCCAATCGATCCATGGATCGATTGGAATGGTTGGATCGATCCAGCCGACTACTATATGCAAGACTTGAGATGGATCGATCCAGCGATCGATCCAGCACGCTACTAAGCTCGGGACGATATTCTGGATTGATCGGCTGATCGATCTAGACTGGCCAATCGATCCAGTGATCGATCCCAAAGCTCTCTGTTCGCGACGGAATTAGGCTGGATCGATTGGCTGATCGATCCAGATGCAGTCTGTTTGCGGAACAAGCTGCCGATCGATCCATTGATCGATTGAGGACTCCCAATCGATCCACCGATCGATTGGGGTTTCTGATTTTTGCAGCTAAGCTCTGATTTTAGCACTGCTTCGTGCCAAAATCACATGTATGAGTTCTAACATGGCTATAAACATACTAGTAACATTTAACTGACATTCTAAGCATGATTACTAAAAATCTAAACAGGTCTTTCATGATTCATGCATTAAAATAACTAAGAATGCGAAAAATAACATTATATAGAACTAAAGTCTTAGTTTGCTGATTTCTCCAAGATCTCTACTCCAGGTTCCTTCCACACACATTTTCATCATTGCATTGACCTCCAGCCTCCTCTAGTCTATCTTTCCTTTGCCCGTATCTGCAGTATAAGGAAAAGAGTATCTGTAAGCTTTCGCTTAGTAAGAAACCATCTACCTCACAAAACATGCATACGATGTTAATAATGCTTTTAAAACATGCTATTGAAATCTATGCTGAACATGTTAAAACATGGCATGGCATACTATCATACAAATCATGAAAGCAGAACTGGGCATGGAACTATCACATGTATCCATAAAGAATAGCTAAACTGAAGCATGAACTAAGCTAAACTAAACTAGAACTGAATTAAACTGTACACAACTGATTTGTGAGTTTTGAAAACTATTTGTCATAATAGATTAAAATACATAATCATGCTGCTGTTGGGCCCGACAACTGTACTTGCTGTGCGCGCATCCCTAACTAGACCCAGGTTTACAAGTCCCGAATCTAGTAGGGTTACTAGGTTGTCTAAACCTAGGGACCGACTATGGGAGCACAGCCCAATGGATATCTAATCCAGTACAATCCCACTGAAAAGTAAAATACTGGTTATAGCTGTGTTTTTGGCTGTTCTTGCTATTTCTAGGTTATCTGAACCTAGAGCTAGGTTGTCTGAACCTAGAGGCGACTATGGGAGCCCACCCATTGGACCGTAGTCCCATATAGCTGTAATAAAATTGAAGGTACAATTTTTTAAAGGTTTCTATTGCACTTAGCTGAGCTGTAAAAATGCCTAGGTTGCATTTTACTGAACTAGATATTTTATCTAGCACTTGGTGTGCTCCAACCCTCTCCTCTAGTAGGGAGACCACCTCTAGGCACCCGACCGCATCTACATTCTCCAACTATAGGGGATGGACGTGTCCGGCCCCTCTAGAGGTGCTCAACTAAATACCTAAAACTACGAAAAGGGTTAAATACACCCTAGGTGCCGAAAACTACATGTATCTAAATTACAAGCATACAAATCATACGAGAGCTACTTATACTGCAGGTGAGGGGTTTCTTACCTCGTGTTCAGATTTTCTTATGGTTCTTATCGCTAGATCTCCGGAGGAGACGATCCTTTCGACAATCTTCTCGCGTCTACGCGTCTTTCTCTCGGAGAGGAGCGTCCTTGTGCCCGAGATGTCACCGGAAGGAACCCTTAGGACCCTAGGGATGGAACCCTAGGTGTGCTTGTGGTTGGCGCCGAGAGTAAGAAGGAGGAGAGGGAGTAGGCGGTGTGAGGTTAGGGTGAGGAGGAGAAGGTGCCGATTAAAATTCTATCTCCCCACTTATTAATTCCTATTTATATTAAGGAATTAATTTGCTTAACTGAAACTTAAATATAATTGGTTCCCCTTCCTTTCAGCACGGTCCTGCTGGGTTCAACTGGTTACTAAAATTATCCCTAAGCCATAGGTCTCGGGTTCAATCCCCGCTTAGGCCGTTTAAGTTTTCCATTTGTTTTTGCTACTGCCGCTACTCTAAAAATTCTGTAAAAATACTCTAAAATTCCTGAAAAATCATAGAATATTTCTAAAATAGTTTTGAGAATTTTTTCGGGCTTTACAATCCCCCATACCTTATAAAAAGTTCATCCTCGAACTTAGAATAACTCTGGGTACTTCTGTCTCATGCTGGCCTCTGTCTCCCATGTTGCCTCTTCCGCTGTGTGATTTTGCCAAATGACTTTTACTAATGGTTTCCTTGTTCCACAATTTCTTAACTGCTCGATCTACTATCTGAGTAGGTCGATTGTCATAGCTGAGGTCTTCGCGGACTTGTACCAGCTGGGGCTCAATCACTTGGGTGGCATCTGGGATATGCTTCTTCAGCATAGAGATATGAAATACATTGTGGACAGTTGACATCTCCTAGGGTAGCTCTAGCTCATATGCTACCTTGCCCACTCTTCTGCTGATAAGATATGGTCCCACATATCTGGGACTTAGCTTGCCCTTCTTCCCAAAACGTATTACTCCCTTCATGGGAGCCACTCTGAGGAACACTGTATCCCCAACTGAAAACTCTAAGGGTCTACGCCGCGTATCAGCATAGCTTTTCTGGCGGCTCTGAGCTGTCTCTATCCTCTGGCGGATCTGCTGTATAGCTGCTGTGGTATCTGCCACTAGATCTATCTGAAGTTCTAGTTCTTTCTGTTCACCACTCTCATACCAGCAGATTGGAGATCTACACCTCCGCCCATAGAGAGCATCATAAGGTGCCATGCCGATAGTGGCCTGATAGCTGTTGTTGTATGCAAATTCTGCTAAGCTCAGATATTTGCACCAACTTCCCTTGAAGTCTAGGGCATATGCTCGGAGCATATCCTCGAGTACCTGATTCACTCGCTCCGTCTGTCCATCTGTCTGAGGATGGAAAGCTGTGCTGAACTTTAACTTCGTGCCCAAAACTGACTGTACACACTCCCAGAAGTGTGATGTGAATCTAGTGTCCCTGTCTGAAATGATGGTTCGTGGGACTCCTTGTAGTCTAACAATCTCCTTGAGATACAACTGAGCTAGCTGTTCCATGGAGTATGATATCCTGATAGCTAAGAAGTGGGTTGATTTAGTCAACCTGTCGATTATTACCCAGATGGTATCAAAACCATTCGTGGTTCTGGGTAACCCCATTATGAAATCCATGGAAATATCCTCCCACTTCCATTCTGGGATCTGGATAGGCTGCAGAGTTCCTCCTAGTCTCTGATGTTCTGCCTTGACCCTCTAGCAGGTCAGGCAGGTGCTGACATATCTAGCGATGTCTCTCTTCATTCCAGGCCACCAAAAACGTTTCTTCAGGTCTTGGTACATTTTGGTGGAGCCAGGATGCATCGCATAAGGAGTCTTGTGAGCCTCGTCTAGAATCTTTCTTTGTAGTTCCTCCTGATCTGGAACACATAATCTGTCACCAAAATATTGTGCCCCGCTAGCTGATATTCTGAACTCTCCGCTTCCTGATTTTGCTATCCCATGCTTGATTTTATGAATTTCAGGATCCTGTTCCTGAGCTGTCTGGATGTCATTAAGTAAGGTAGACTCTAGTGTCATAGTAAAGAGCTGTCCGACTATGAGTTTGAGACCAAAATCTGCGATCTCTTTCTGTAGGGGCGGTGACACAGCTGCTAGAGATAATAGGGTGGCACTGGACTTTCTGCTAAGTGCGTCTGCTACCCTATTTGCTTTTCCTGGGTGGTAGAGGATGTCTATGTCGTAGTCCTTGACCAGCTCTAGCCATCTGCGTTGTCGCATGTTCATATCCTTCTGAGTGAAGAAGTACTTCAAACTCTGATGATCTGTATACACCCTGCACTGAGCTCCATATAAGTAATGTCTCCAAATTTTGAGAGCGAACACCACTGCTGCAAGCTCAAGGTCATGAGTAGGATAGTTCTTCTCATAATCCTTGAGTTGTCTGGAGGCATAGGCGATTACCTTGCCATCTTGCATCAATACTACTCCTAATCCCAACTTAGAGGCATCATTATATATATCGAAGCTGTCTGTATTTTCTGGTAGAGTTAGAATAGGTGCACTGGTCAATCTCCTTTTTAATTCACTGATACTGTTCTCGCAGTCCTCTGTCCACTGAAATTTCTGTTCTTCCTGGTAAGAGCTGTCAGTGGAGAGGCTATCCTGGAGAAGTCCTCTACAAATTTCCTGTAGTAACCTGCTAATCCCAGAAAGCTTCTGATCTCACTAGCATTCTTGGGCCTTTTCTAGTTACTCACAGCTTCTATCTTACTGGGGTCTACCATGACACCATCCTTTGAGATGATGTGACCCAGGAAGGACACCTGATCTAACCAAAATTCACACTTCGTGAACTTGGCGTACAACCGGTTCTGCTGAAGGGTCTGCAATACTATTCTCAGGTGCTCTGCGTGTTCTTCCTGAGTTCCTGAATAGATAAGGATGTCATCTATGAATACGATGACAAACTTATCTAAATACTCTCTGAATACTCTGTTCATAAGGTCCATGAAAGTAGCTGGAGCATTCGTCACGCCAAAGGGCATGACTACGAACTCATAATGTCCGTATCTTGTCCTGAATGCTGTCTTGGGTATATCCCCTTCTTTGACCTTCACCTGATGGTAACCTGATCTGAGATCTATCTTAGAGAACACTGCTACTCCCTTTAGTTGATCGAACAGGTCATCTATTCTGGGGAGAGGATACCTGTTCTTGATCGTAACTTGATTCAGTGCCCGGTAGTCTATCCACAGGCGCATGCTCCCGTCCTTCTTCTTCACGAACAATACAGGCGCTCCCCATGGCGAGTGACTAGGGCGTATGAAGCCTTTGTCAAGCAGCTCCTGTAATTGCTCATGAAATTCCTTCAGTTCTGCTGGAGGCATGCGGTACGGTGCTTTGGAAATAGGATTTGTACCAGGAATGAGTTCTATCTCGAATTCAATCTCCCTATCTGGTGCTAGACCTGGTAGCTCTTCAGGGAAGACTGCTGGGTAGTCACAAACGACTCGAACCCTTGCTAGCTGTTGGTCCTTGTCCTGACTGGTATCGACTACGTGTGCTAGAAATCCCATACATCCTGAATCCATCAATTTCTGTGCCTTTATAACTGAGAGAAACTTTTTGGCCTTTCTCTTAGGTTCCCCGATGAATTCGAACTGCGCTTCTGCTTCGGGCTGGAATACGACTTTCTGTTTACGGCACTCGATGGAGGCACCGTATTTGATTAAGAAGTCCATTCCAAAGATGACATCGTAATCAGTCATATTTAGCACTATCAAATCACAAAAGAGTTCTCTGGTTGCTATAATGACTTGCACTGCCCTGAGCCAGTGCGTGGATGCCATAATTTCTCCTGACGGTAAGGTCGTTAAGAATTGACCACTGAGTACTTCTGGATAGATTGCTAGTTTTTCGACGAATGCCCTGAATATATATGAATGGGTTGCCCCAGTATCGAATAAGACAGTTGTACTTTGCTGTAAAATACTGATCTGACCTGTAACAACTATCAAGGCATTCGCTACGTCATCTCTGGTCAGTGAGTAGATCCTCGCATTAGTCATAACTGAGGGAGCTTCTAGTCTGCCCTGACTGATGTGTGGTCCCTCTAAAGCAGCCTGCATCTGATGTAACTGAGCTGGCTGGCCTCCATACTGAATCGGCTGTGGTGGAGGAAAACTGGTCTTGTTTGGGCATTGCTTAGCCATATGCCCTTCCTGTCCACACTCGAAGCATCCTCGTGTGCCCTTGCGACAAAATCCTGGATGAAATTTCCCACAAGTAGCACACTTGGGATGACTGGGCTGTTTACTGGCTGGTCCTCCTTTTGGGTAACTCCCTGGTTTACGCTTGTTGCTGGAGTTCCCTTTCCAGTTAGAGCCGTGGGAGCTGTGGCCCTGGTGTTTCTGAGTACCTGAGCCTCCTTGGCCCTTAAACTCTGGGAGGACTTGCTTCTGCTGCTTAATGCTGTTCTGGTAGTGGTCGGTGGTCAGAGCACTACTTACTAGTTCTTCAGCGGTTTGCGGCTTATGAACGCCGCCAGCCACGTTCATTGCTATTTCCGGCCTCAGCATCTTGAGCATCAACCGGACTCATTCTTTTTCTGTGCTAACTAGTTCAAGGCATAGACGAGCCAATCTGTTGAATTTCTTCACAGCTTCCTCCACTGAAAGGTTGCCCTGGCGAAACTCAGTGAACTCATCGTAGTGGCGGTTTGTGACCCGCATGTGAAAGAACTCTTCGAAGAATTCTTTCTCGAAGTCGGCCCAGGTCATCTGGTTTATTGGGCGCTTCGCTTTAATTCTCACCCACCACATGCGTGCATCTCCTACTAGGCAGAAGGAGGCGCACTTCACCTTCTCATGTTCTGGCCAGTCCAGAAGCTCCATTGTGCTCTCCAGTGTTTTGAACCAAGCCTGAGCATCCCATGGTTCACTAGTGCCTGAGAAATTCTCTGGCTTGACTCTCTGCCACTGGATCAGATAGACTTCTCTCCTTGCCTCTGGTGCTGGGGCTACCGATGTTGTAGGCTGGACTGATGGAACCTCCAAGACTACTGGTGTTATTAAGTTTGGTTCCGGGGTGACTATGGGAGTATTCTACTGATTAGCCTTTAAGGTGACTATTTCCTATTGCTGTTCAGCTAGCTGCTGCTGTAACTGAGCCACTAATGCTGTAAAGTCTGGAGGAGGCACTGAACTGCCTGCCTCTCGCTGGGGCTCAGCAGCTGGTGCCCTCTTAGCTGTGCGTCCTCGTGCCATTTCTAAAGACATAGAGGACGTACATGACTAATACAATCATAATAGGGTAACTATTGTTATCATGTTAACTACTATCATAAACAAGCATGCTTCAGTTATATCTAAACATGAAATCAAGAAACATATGAAAAGTGAGGGACGTTCTTACTTGGAAGCTGCAGGTTCAATGCTGATGTGTGTGTAGGAAGTATGGAAACTGCTCTGATACCACTCTGTAACGACCCGCCTTCTACTAACTAGGCTGTAAGGCCGATCGTTACGTAATGCTATGCTAAGCTGTAATCCCTGACCATTAATAATTCTAATTGCGGAAACTATACTAAATAAAATTTTGTACACTATTATCTTTTCTTGATTTTATACATGCTACGGGGTGTGATCTAACTAATCATAACGTATTTCACTTCCCCCATGGTCAAGGAACTGAGCTAAAGGCTTCCCAGCGATTCCAGGCCTTCCAATCGATCCACGAATCGATTGGAATGGTTGGATCGATCCAGTGATCGATCTAGCCGACTACTATATGCAAGACTTGAGATAGATCGATCCAGCGATCGATCCAGCACGCTACTGAGCTCGGGACGATTTTCTGGATCGATCGGCCAATCGATCCAGACTGGCCGATCGATCCAATGATCGATCCCAGAGCTCTCTGTTCGCGACGGAATTAGGCTGGATCGATCGGCGGATCGATCCAGACGCAGTCTGTTCGTGGAACAAGCTGCCGATCGATCCATTGATCGATTGAGGACTCCCAATCGATCCACCGATCGATTGGGGTTTCTGATTTTTGCAGCTAAGCTCTGATTTCAGCACTGCTTCGTGCCAAAATCACATGTATGAGTTCTAACATGGCTATAAACATACTAGCAACATTTAACTGACATTCTAAGCATGATTACTAAAAATCTAAATAGGTCTTTCATGATTCATGCATTAAAATAACTAAGAATGTGAAAAATAACATTATATAGAACTAAAGTCTTAGTTGGCTGATTTCTCCAAGATTTCTACTCCATGTTCCTTCCACACACATTTTCATCATTGCATTGACCTCCAGCCTCCTCTAGTCCATCTTTCCTTTGCCCTTATCTACAGTATAAGGAAAAGAGTATCTGTAAGCTTTCGCTTAATAAGAAACCATCTACCTCACAAAACATGCATACGATGTTAATAATGCTTTTAAAACATGCTATTGAAATCTATGCTGAACATGTTAAAACATGGCATGGCATAATATCATACAAATCATGAAAGCAGAACTGGGCATGGAACTATCACATGTATCCATAAGGAATAGCTAAACTGAAGCATGAACTAAGCTAAACTAAGCTAGAACTGAATTAAACTGTACACAACTGATTTGTGAGTTTTGAAAACTATTTGTCATAATAGATTAAAATACATAATCATGCTGCTGTTGGGCCCGACAACTGTACTTGCTGTGCGCGCATCCCTAACTAGACCCGGGTTTGCAAGTCCTGAATCTAGTAGGGTTACTAGGTTGTCTGAACCTAGGGACCGACTATGGGAGCCCAACCCAATGGATATCTAATCCAGTACAGTGCCACTGAAAAGTAAAATACTGGTTATAGCTGTGTTTTTGGCTGTTCTTGCTATTTCTAGGTTATCTGAACCTAGAGATAGGTTGTCTGAACCTAGAGGCGACTATGGGAGCCCACCCATTGGACCGTAGTCCCATATAGCTGTAATAAAACTGAAGGTGCAATTTTTTAAAGGTTTCTATTGCACTTAGCTGAGCTGTAAAAATGCCTAGGTTGTATTTTACTGAACTAGATATTTTATCGAGCACTTGGTGTGCTCCAACCCTCTCCTCTAGTAGGGAGACCACCTCTAGGCACCCGACCGCGTCTACATCCTCCAACTATAGGGGATGGACGTGTCCGACCCCTCTAGAGGTGCTCAACTAAATCCCTAAAACTACGAAAAGGGTTAAATACACCCTAGGTGCCGAAAACTACATGTATCTAAATTACAAGCATAAAAATCATACGAGAGCTACTTATATTGCAGGTGAGGGGTTTCTTACCTCGTGTTCGGATTTTCTTACGGTTCTTATCGCTAGATCTCCGGAGGAGACGATCCTTTCGACAATCTTCTCGCGCCTACGCGTCTTTCTCTCGGAGAGGAGCGTCCTTGTGCCCGAGATGTCGCCGGAAGGAACCCTTAGGACCCTAGGGATGGAACCCTAGGTGTGCTTGTGGTTGGCGCCAAGAGAAAGAAGGAGGAGAGGGAGTAGGCGGCGTGAGGTTAGGGTGAGGAGGAGAAGTTGCCGATTAAAATTCTATCTCCCCACTTATTAATTCCTATTTATATTAAGGAATTAATTTGCTTAACTGAAACTTAAATATAATTGGTTCCCCTTCCTTTCAGCACGGCCCTGCTGGGTTCAACTGGTTACTAAAATTATCCCTAAGCCATAGGTCTCGGGTTCAATCCCCGTTTAGGCCGTTTTCGTTTTCCATTTGTTTTTGCTACTGCCGCTACTCTAAAAATTCTATAAAAATACTCTAAAATTTCTGAAAAATCATAGAATATTTCTAAAATAGTTTTGAGAATTTTTTCGGGCGTTACAAGGTTCCTGAAGGGAACAACCTAAGGTCGTTGATCCAACTGAAGAAATCGGGAAGGTTTCCAAGTTGAGATCAAGACAGTCCTAACTGTTATACTCATGCATATTACTATTCATATATTATAACTGTGCTAACTTTGTTTTGCAGGAATATTATTGTTATATCGAACTAACTTTGTGTTGCAGAATCATATGACCCCTTGAACTTCAAATGGTCATAACTTTTGACTCAGAACTCAGAATCAGGCTCTGTCAGTGGCCACGTGACCAGCACACAGAATCCTTCATTTGAACAAGGGTTCAGTTGACTAAAAAAGAGGTTCAGTCGACCGAACAAGGCAACAAGAGGTTCAGTCGATCGATCAAGGCATTTTATCAGTCGATCGAAAAAAGGTTTGGTCGACCAAACAGGCAAAAATGGCAAAACAGATCAGGCTTGCAAACATGGTATCACAGCATGATTAGTCAACCGAAAATGAGGTTCGGTCGACCGAACAATGAAGACATTAATGGTGCATTAATTCAAGATCTTGACGAACAGGGAAGGCTACTGTTAGGTCAACCGAACAAGGTTATCGGTCGACCGAACCATTAAAAATAAGTTAATGCTCGAAGATCATATCTCAGTGAATCTCATCATAGAAGGAAGGGAGTGGGTTCGGTCGATCGAACCCAGGGATCGGTCGACCGAACGTCGACGGTTCTTATAAAAGAGAGCTCGAGGTCCAAGGCTAAGGAACACTATTTTGATTTGAAATTAATCTCTATGGAAGCTTGTGCTGATTGTGCTACTTCTCTACAACTTGCAAGCTACTCCATCCAGAAGTGCCGACCAAGCTGCATCCTAAATCAAATTGGTATATTTTTATTATAAGCTTGCATTATAATTAACTCAAGTAAGATAGTAGGTTGTTACTATCTTACTCATGTTTTATACGCACTGCTTCTTTTCGAGGTTTCCAGAAAGAAGAGACTTAGTAGATTGACCATCGGTGTGGTCAAGGATCACGGGTCTTAGAGTAGGAGTCGACCTAGGCTCCGAACCAAGTAACCGAATTTGTTCTCTACTTTTTCGCTGCACAACTTTGTTTTTAAAGTAAAAGAAAAGTTTTAAAAGTGCGATATTCACCCCCCCCCTGTCGCACTCATTCGATCCAACAATTGGTATCAGAGCCTCATAGCTCTGAAATTACTTAACCATTTTTCAAAACACTTTTAAAACTTTTTCTTTTCACTTATTCCTTTTCTTTTTCTTTTAGAATTTTCTTTCTTCTTCTTATTTCTTTTTCCAGCACTACTAATCCCAAGATGAGAGTCTTGGAAATTCTTTTTGTATCTCAATTTTTGGTGCAAGAACAAATGGCACAATCTCAGGGATATTCGACCGTGCATCCTCCGCTATTCGATGGAAGCGATTTCCCATACTGGAAAAAGATAATGGAAGTTTTTCTCAAAATAGACATTGATCAATGGTTCATTATCTGATGTGGCTACACATCATCAGTCAACAACCTAGAGGAATGGACAGAAGAAATAAAGAAGAAAGTACAAATTGATTCAAAGGCACTCAACACTTTACAATGTGGATTATCAAAAGAAGAATTAAAACGAGTCGGCCCCTTCGAGAATGCAAAAGAGTTGTGGAATAAGTTAGTCAAACTACATGAAGGGACAAACGAGACAAAGGTAATAAAGCATGATCTTTTATTAAATTCATTACTAAATATTAAAATACTAGATGGTGAGTCGGCAAGCCAACTACACATGAGGATTAAGGACATCCTTAATGGACTACATATCATTGGCCATCAACTCAAGAATCGTGATATCATCAGGTATACACTTAACTCATTCCCTCGAAACCCCTTATGGGCATCTATTATAGATGCCTATAAAGTTGCAAAAGATCCTTCTACTATTAAATTAGATGAATTATTTTATGAATTAACATTACATGAGCAGATTAACTTGAGTCAAACCATGAAAGGGTTAGCTTTGTATGCAGGACCAAACAAGGAAGCTAAGCCCCAAACAAAACCAGAACCAAAGCACTTGAGTCATATAGCATTTATGGCAAGGACAGAAGAGTCTGAATCCGAGTCTGAAGATGAGTACGAGTCAGAGTCCGATGACAAGTCTAAGATAAGCCACGGATTTGCATCCATTTTCGAAGGATTCGATAAGGTAACTTTCAATTCGAAGTCTAAAATGTTGAAAGTAATTAAATTCTTGTTTAAAAAATTAAAAAAATCTGAAAAACAAAATAAATTGCTACTTAAGGAAATAGATCACCTTAAGGAGCAAGTTAACTTGAGTGACTCGACTAATCATGTTCAAGTTGGAACTTCGACTCAAGTTACAAAACTTGAGGAAGAAAATTCCAACTTGAAAGGACAAGTCGAGCGACTCAAGAAAATGTTTGAAAAGTTTGAACTGAGATCCAAGTGTTAAAATATGATACTTGGGTCGCAACGAGCTGTGTACAACAAATCAGGACTCGACTATAAATCAAATAAAACAAACAAACCATACTTATCTTTAATCATTCAAAATGTTAGAAGTCAAGTCCAAGCATGAGTTCCAATAAAATATTTAACCAAACCAATAAAACCAAATTTTTATTTGATCCCTAAGAGTCAAATTCACTACTTAGATAGATCTTATCTAAGCTATGACTCAGGGGAAGCAACTAGAAAGATAATTCAACCAACATGATTAACCAAACTCATACACTTAGGATTAAGTTTACTTTATGCTTAGAACGGTTAGATAAAAAAGGTTTAACAAACCCTACAACATAGCATCGGAATGGATTGGGATGATAGTACGTTAAGGAAGCTTTGTCGAAGGCATGTCTAGGCTGAATATGGAGTTCTACCTGGTGCACTAGACTTAGTGGATCTGACCGAAGCTACCCCAGTCAAACATGGGCTAGTTGGACCAAAATTTAGTATTAAGTTCTTTGAGAAGGAAGAGTTTGGAAAGTCTTCAGCAAGTGGTCCACCGTTGATACACAAGAAGGCCATAAGTCTCACCACTGAACTGAAAGTTTATCCTTAGGAAACCTGCTTGATTAACCCAAAGCTAAGTTTGAATCTAACATGGGTTCAATAACCTCTTTCAAACCTAATTACTTAAAAATTATTTTAAAACATAAAACATAAAACTTAAAATTTAAAAATTATTTTAAAACTATTTTAAAACTTAATTATTTTAAAACTTAATTAAAAAATATTTTAAATAAAAATTATTTTAAAACATAAAACTTAAAACTTAAAAATTATTTTAAAACTTAATTAAAAATTATTTTAAAACTTAAAATTAAAACTTAAAATATAAACATAAAAATTATTTTAAAACATAAAACTTAAAACTTAAAAATTATTTTAAAACTATTTTAAAACATAATTATTTTAAAACTTGATTAAAAAATATTTTAAATACTTAAAAATTATTTTAAAACTTAAAAATTAAAACTTAAAAATTATTTTAAAAATTAATTAAAATTATTTTAATTACTTAAAAATTATTTTAATTACTTAAAAATTATTTTAAAACTTAAAACATAAAACTTCAAAATTATTTTAAAACTTAAAAAATATTTTAAAATTTAATTAAATTTTTTTAGCACTTAATTAAAATTATTTTAAAACTTAATTAAAAAATTATTTTAAAACTTAATTAAAAAATTATTTTAAAACTTAATTAAAATTATTTTAAAACTTAATTAAAATTATTTTAAAACATAATTAAAAAAATTATTTTAAAACTTAATTAAAATTATTTTAAAACTTAATTAAATTTTTTTAAAAACTTAATTAAGATTATTTTAAAACTTAATTAAAAAATTATTTTAAAACTTAATTAATTTTTTTAAAATTTAATTAAAATTATTTTAAAACTTAATTAAAATAATATTTTAAAACTTAATTAAAATTATTTTAAAATTTAATTTAAATTATTTTAATACTTAATTAAAATAATTTTAAAACTTAATAAAAAATTATTTTAAAAATTAATTAAAATTATTTTAAAACTTAATTAAAATTATTTTAAAACTTAATTAAAATTATTCTAGAACTTAATTAAAATTATTTGAAACTTAATTAAAATTATTAAAAAAAACCTTTTTTATAATTATTTTAAAACTTAATTAAAATTATTTTAATAGTTATTTAAAACTTAAAATTGTAAACTTAAAGGAAAACTAAATTAACTCTAAATTCAAAACTAAGTGATTAATCAATTAATTGAACTTGAAATCACTAATTAATTAGTTAATTTTCTTTAATAATTAATCTTTAAATTTCTAAACAAAAACTTAAATTAATAAATAAACTAAGTAAATTTATAATAATAAACTTAAAATTAATTAAAACATAAATTAAAACTTAAACTTAAAACTTAAAGTAAAAAAAAAATAAAATTAAAATAAAAACTTACACAACGTAAAATTTAACTACTCTAGACCTAAATTAAATACTAAAGTTTAAAACTTAATTCAAATTTAAATTAATTTAACACTTAATCATGTCAAAATTAAACTCTAACTTAAAATGATAATCATTTTTATTGAAATAAGTAATAACTAATCTAACAATTATAATAATGTAAACAAAATCAATCTAACTCAAAACTAATTTAATTCAGTAAATTACCTCTTAATTAATCAAATTATTTAAAACTGAAATTAATAATTAAAGTTAAATTAATTTAATCAGCTTGCTCAATTAATCTAATTTAATAAATAAATAAATCAATTATTCTTAATTAATAAATTAATTACTAACCCTAAACTAATTATGTTTAAGTTAATCAATACTAATTAAATTGTTTTAAATAGTTAAATTAAAAATCAACTTTAAATTAATCCTTAATTAATTAATTATATTTAAATTATACAATAAATTAGAAACTAAATAAATCATTAAAGTTTTGAACCTAATTTATTTAACAAAAATTAAATCATTAATTAATTTGAAGTTAACTTTACAAATCTAATTACTACAAAATTCAATCTAATCCAAATTTAATTCTCAACTTAATCAATTAATCTAAAATTGATCAATAACTTAAACTAATCACCATATTTTATTAATTTAAATTTTGTCACGCCCCAGAGGAGTCCCTGTCCAAGAAAATTTTGGCAGCATCTCCCCTGTACGGCGGACAATCTGAAAATTTTCTACATCCTCAAATACCTCAGCCACATGCGGCTGGAATAAAAATAATAATAAAATACAAGCACACAAACATCCACGCAGTTTAATAAGCAATACACAGAACAGTAATAAGATGACTCGAAAACAACCCTACTCCACTACACTCATAAAGCTCAAATCCGATTTTTCCTACTCCACTACACTCATAAAACATAAATCCGACAAACTCACCTCTTCTGCCGTCCAGGCAGGTATGAAGTAAAACAAAACCAAATCATACCAAGATCCATCAACAATTATAGTCCATACAAGCTCCAAATATCTAAAAAAAATCAGTACAAGACTAAAACATAGTCTGATAAAGAAAAACTAAAATAACAACTCGAGGTCTGTAGGGGACCAGCAACTGGAACTCACTCCTGACAGCATCAACCTGAAAATATCAATAATGGAGGCGGGGTGAGTCCAACACTCAGCAGGTATAACAGATATACAAAGTAGGGAAATAACACCTAGCATTAATCATGCGTACAGTCTCCTGATATAAGAAAGATAAAAATGCAACTGAAGTAAACAGGAGAGAAATTGTACTAACCAGGACCTGGGTATAAGGACAAACAATCCGAGTGGTATAGAAATCATGTATGCATGTCAAACATAGGCATCCAAACAATATGCAGCATATAAATGCAAGCACAAACACAAACAATAAATGCATCATGCATATGATGCCAATGATGCGTCTTGGTCACCCCTGACGCCAATCAACCATCTCACATACAATAGTGAGGTCGAGTGGGTAGGGCTGTGACAACCATGCACTCTGTCGTCACTGCTCCTGATGAGTGACCGAGTGGACGAGATGCTGTCGGAGTACACCTATCCTCCTACCCCAAATCATAAATGGGGGAGCGCAATGCTCTCATCTCTCGGTACACAATGACGGGGAGGAATCCCTGCCGGATAACACGTTGTGTCACACTACCCATGAGCGGACCAACGATGCCTAACAGAGTCCCTGCTGCAACACACTCTGCCTGAATCGACCACTAACCCATGAGTGGTGGTGTGTGCAGATCCATGTAACTGGCGATGTGCTCAACAATAATGGAGCGGACTATCGCACAGCATGCAATCATGCAAATGGTGCATGACACTAACCACAAAATATCCTGACCTAATCCATATATATATAAAAGTGCATCTTAGGTCAACGAATCAATTCAAATCATAGGTACACAGAAGGTATAAAACCTAGGTCCTGAACATGGTGAAGCATGGTATATCACTACCCCTATAAGCATGTATCAACAGGTAAGGAATACATGAGATGCAAAACAAGCAATCAATCAATCATATAACAAGTATCGGGTAGTGATTAACCGAAACAAATAAGAGAACATAATTAATGCAACTTGTTAAATTCACTACTATGTATATCAAATGACATAAGTCAAAAGTACCTGCCTCCAATAAAAGGATCGTATCCGAAACAGATCCCTCGTCGAGACACCGTCTCGCGTCAAAGTCCTGTATCCAATAGATATACGATTATTTAGCTAAATTCCTATAAATAGCTAAATAAATTCTTTAACTCTAAATTAGGGCAAAACCCAAATTTTAAAAACACATAAACCTAAATTAACCGTTCTACAACAAGATTAAAAAAACCCTACACACAATCAACTAGAAAAATTCATCTACAACATGCATAACCATCTAGAATTCAAATCATACCATGATCTACAACTAAGATCAATTACCCTGTTCCTTACCTCAATCCCAACTACTGGAGAAAGTGCTTCCGGAACCAAGAAAACCTCACAGTAAATAGAACTCACCTCACTGATCGGATCAAGAGAAGAGATCAACAATTCACTCTCTGTTGATCCTCAATCTTAGCTGATTGCTGCCAGAAGGAAACGTTACTGGATTGTAGAACACCACAGCAAGACACCTCCTTGCTGGAATTCCTTCCCTACCGTTCGGATCAAGGTGAGATCAAGCAAGAATCGAGGATGAAGACTCAAAACTAGGGCACGAGTGGGAGGAATAGAAGAAGAAGATTCGGTTACTTACCACCGGAGCCCTAACTGCCTCCTCCACGTCGGCGATCTTAGGCATGGCAGAAGAGGAAACTCCTCAAAACAGGGAGCTAGGGCACAGAGAAGGGGGAAAACCGGCGGCGTCGGCAAGGCACAGTGGTGGCAGCCGGCCCTAGGGCTCGGCTGGATCGGCGTCGGTGAAGGGGAGAAGGAGTTGGTGCTGCTCCGTGCGGTGCTGATTTAGGGCAGAGCGTCGCGAGGAAGGAGGAAGAGGGATTGGCCGGCGATGCTGCTCGGTGCTAGGGAAGAAAGGATCGGGAAGAAACAACTGTCGGTAGAGGGAGAGTGGAGAAGAGGGGAAACCGCCACAGCCGGCGGTTAGGGCTTTTTTCGACGTCGTGGTCGGGAGTGAGGGAGAAGAGAAGGCGCGGGAGGTTTTTGGCGAGGAAGCGAGGAAATTAAAGAAAAAGAAAAGAAAATAAAATAAAATAAAAAAGAATTTAGAAAAAAACCAACATTTCCTCGCTTAAACGGGGTAACTTAAACAGGCTTTCCCGGGCCCCATTTTTTTTATCCCCGTTGACTCGTCCGTACGAGATCCGAAAAATATCCAAAAATTCTGGAAAATTCCCTTATTAATATTCACCTATTTTCCGGTATTTTACAAATTTAATCCTAAATTAATTAATCTTAATCAACTCAAAACTAACCTTAATTTAGTTTAACTTAAATAATTCAATAATCAAATTTAGCAAATAATATTTGATTAACTAAATCAAACTTAATTATTAACTTTAAACTTTAACTGTAAATTAAAATTTAATCAAATATTAACTTAATCTAATGACTAAAATAATTTGAATCATCCTACACAACTATAGGATTATTTTGTTTGATAACTTAGAAATTGAGATTAATTAACTAAATTTTTCCGAAACTTTGGTCTAACATATATTCATATCTTGCTTGGACTTTAGGTTATTATTTAATTAAGGGTGAGCATCAACATCATTTCAAAACCAATCTTTCCTAGAATTTTTCAAAATTCATGTTTTCAAAACTTATTTGTTAAATATTTATTTTAGACTTATGGATTTTAAAATATATTCTCTTTCCAAAATATTTCAAAAATTATGCACTTATTTTCTTGATAAAGTATAAATATTCTTAATTAGTAATTTTGCTTCAGCCTTTCAAAACTTAAATTTTGCATCAAAGTTTCTTCTTCAAAATTTTAGCTTAGATTTTTTTTTTTCTAAAATTTCTAAAGACTAATTTCAAAACTTAATTCACTATTAGAAAATTTTCTAACTTCCAAAGTTTCCCTTAGAAAATCTTTCTAACAAATCTTAAAATTTATGTTTTTTTTTAATTTACACTTATTCATGAAAATTTTTAAGTTGTTCTGAAAACATCTTCAAAATTTTAACTTAATTCTATTAAAATAATTCAAAGCTTAGATACTTTATGATTTTTTTTTAAAAAAAAATAAAATGATTTTTTTAACTCAAACTCTTAATTTTTCTTGAACTGCTTCAAATATGTTAGTTGGTATTACCCCTATTTTTGATGTGTATTAAAGGGGGAGAGAGAGTAAATTTAGGGGGAGTTATTGAACTCATGGGGAGAGTTGAATGTTTGTTTACTTAACTCTACATATTTTAAACTTAACTGTGAACCTTAGTTGCCAAACATCAAAAAGGGGGAGATTGTTGGTGCAAGGTGCATCAGAATCAAACCTGAGTTTTGATGTTGTCAAAAGTTCAAGTTAAGTCTTGTTATGATCTGATGATTTGGCTAAGTGTGCAGGTTATTTACTCAATCGGGAAAGTCCTAGGTTATTTACTCAATCGGGAAAGTCCTAGTCACAGCCAGACAGTAAAGTCCAAATAGGTCTGGAGGACCCAACGTTTGGCAGGTAGATTGAGGTAAATAACTAAGGAGCGACAGTGAGGTCGAGTTCCTGAAGGGAACAACCTAAGGTCGTTGATCCAACTGAAGAAACTGGGAAGATTTCCAAGTTGAGATCAAGATAGTCCTAACTGTTATACTCATGCATATTAGTACTCATGTATTATAACTGTGCTAACTTTGTTTTGCAGGAATATTATTATTATATCGAACTAACTTTGTGTTGCAGAATCATATGACCCCTTGAACTTCAAATGGTCATAACTTTTGACTTAGAACTCAGAATCAGGCTCTGTCAGCGGCCTCGCGACCAGCACTCAGAAACCTTCATTTGACCAAGGGTTCGGTCGACTGAACAGGAGGTTCAGGCAAACTGATCAAGGTATCAGTCGACCAAAAAAAGGTTCGGTCGACCGAATAGGCAAAAATGGCAAAATAGATTAGGCTTGCAAACATGGTATCACAGCATGATCGGTCGACCGAAAATGAGGTTCGGTCGACCGAACAATGAAGACATTAATGACACATTAATTCAAGATCTCGATGAACAGGGAAGGCTACTGTTCAGTCGACCAAACAAGGTTATCGGTCGACCGAACCATTAAAGATCAGTTAATGCTCGAAGATCAGATCTCAGCGAATCTCATCACAGAAGGAAGGGAGCGGGTTCGGTCGACCGAACCCAGGGATCGGTTGATCGAACGTTGACGGTTCTTATAAAAGAGAGCTCGAGGTCCAAGGCTAAGAAACGCTGTTTTGGTTTGAAATTCATCTATGTGGAAGCTTCTGCTTATCATGCTACTGCTCTACAACTTGCAAGCTACTCCATCCAGAAGTGTCGACCAAGCTGCATCCTAAATCAAATTGTTGGTATATTTTTATTATAAGCTTGCATTGTAATTAACTCAAGTAAGATAGTAGGTTGTTACTATCTTACTCATCTTTTGTACGCACTGCTTCTTTCCAATGTTTTCAGAAAGAAGAGACTTAGTGGATTGCCCATCGGTGCAGTCAAGGATCGCGAGCCTTGGAGTATGAGTCGACCTAGGCTCCGAACCAAGTAACCGAATTTGTTCTCTACTTTTCCACTGCACGACTTTATTTTTAAAGTAAAAGAAAAGTTTTAAAAGCGCGATATCCCCCCCCTGTTAGAGTGTATACTAAAAGCCTAGCTTTTGGTATAAACATTTATCTAGAAATAAGAATCACATTGGTCAAATATCTACATTTATGATAAATGAAGTTGTTCAATTAATTTATATTGTAGATAACATGGTGTGTGGTGTCACACACAGAGGATCATGTTATCAGTACCTTATAAATTATAAACAGTAGCTCACGACCATAATGGAAAGGAACAAACCATTGGAAGGTCGTAGTGTAATTAGGTATTAGTTTATCTTAACTATATAATTACACTAGTACACTTAGAGTGTATTGAGTAGGACCATTAGAGGTCGTTTCTTTTATACTGACTTTATAAAGAAACAAAGACCTCAGTTATTATGGAAGTGTGTGCTCTTAATCCTAATATAATAACAAACACATATATTTGATATTTATTTCTTTAATTTATCAATGGGTGAGATTTAGTTCGATGAATCAATAAGCCCGATAAGTTGGGAAATGATATCACTTATAGTGTGTGTTGTTGATTATAGAAGGAAACTGTGTCCTAGTGATCTAGGTTGAGAATGTCCCCAAGAGGAGCTCATAAGGATTGTCATGTTAAACCCTGCAGGTGGACTTAGTCCGACATGACGATGAAGTTGAGTGGTACTACTCTTGGAGCTAGATATTAATTAAGTGAGTTGTCAGTAACTTACTTAATTAGTGGATATTTGTTATCTTAAACATAGGGAGACTAACACACTCATAATAAGAAAGAGCCCAAAATGTAATTTGAGATTGGTGCGGTAGTTCAATAATAGTTCTTTAGTGGAATGAATTATTATTGATGAAATTAAGTTGTGTGTTCGGGGCGAACACGGGATGCTTAATTTCATCGGGAGACCAAAACCAATTCCTCCTCTCGGTCCCTATCGTAGCCTCTAGTATATAGAGATTTATACCCACCGCATACCCACCTTCTTACCCATCCAATGGGGTCGGCCAAGCTAGCTTGGAACCCAAGCTAGGGCCGGCCAAGATCAAGTGGATGAGTCATGTAGGTGGCCGGCCAAAGCTTGGGTCCCAAGCTTAGGTGGCCGACCACTAGAATATTAAAAAGGATTTTTATTAAAATTATTTCTTATGTGGATGTCATGTTTTTAAAAGAGAGTTTAAAATTAAAATTTCCTTTATAGCTTTCTACAAAGATTAAGAGAAGAGATTAATCTCTTTCCTTATTTGTAGTTTAAAAGGATGGTTTTAATTTTTGGTAAAAACTTTCCTTATTTGTAAATCATCTACATGTTTAAAAGAGAGTTTAAAATTTGAAATCTTTCCTTATTTGTTGATTAAAGGAGGATTTTAAATTTTAAGAAAACTTTCAATTTTAATCATGTTTATGATTTAAAAGAGAGTTTAAAATTAAATATTCTCTTTTATAAGTTTCTACAAAAGATTAAGAAAAGATTTGATATCTTTCCTTATTTGTAGATTAAAAGAGATTTTAATTTATAGAGATAACTTTCTTTTTATCCACATGTTTAAAAGAAAGGTTTTAATTTATTAAATTTCCTTTTTATAAACCAATCATGAAGGGATAAAAATTATTGAGAAATTTTTATAAATTTTCCGGAAGCAAATAAGGAAGTTTTAATTTGTGTTTAAAATTTTATTTGCTTGGAGATATTAATGTGGCCGGCCATTGAAATTGAGAAAAGAATTTTGATTTTAATTAATTAAAATTTTTCCTTTCATGGCAAAAGAATTAAGGAAGTTTTTATTTAAATTTCCTTATTTTCCAAGACCAAGGATTATAAAAGGTGCCTTCATGGTTAACGACTCTATTATTTTCTCCTCTCTTTTTCTCCTTGGGTGTGGCCGGCCCCCTTCTCTTTCTTTCTTCTCCATCTTGTGGCCGAATCTCTTCATGCTCTTGGAGTTTTAATTGGTGGCCGGATTCTAGATTGGAGAAGAAGGAGAGAAAGCCTACATCCCTTGAAGCTTGGTTGGTGGAAAAGATCTTTATCTTTTGGAAGCTTTGTGCTTGGCCGAAATTTGAAGAAAGGAGAAGGTGTTTTGGTGGTTTCTCATCTCGGAAGATCGTTGCCCACACAACGTCCGAGGTTAGAAGAGGAATACGGTAGAAGATCAAGAGGTTTTTCTAAAAGGTATAACTAGTATTTTTTCTTTCCGCATCATACTAGTTATTTTTGGAAATAATACTAAATACAAGAGGCATACGATTCTAGAGTTTCGAATTTGTTTTCGATATAGTGTTCTTTTGTTTTTCTTTTCCTTGTGATTTGATTGTTCTTTTCGGTTAACCTAAAGTTATTTTAGGAAATTAAATATTAGCTTTCCATAAAAGGTTTTGTCTAGTCGGTGGTGGTTGCTCCCATATCCAAGAAGGCCATGTGCCTCGCCACGTCAGTACTGGGAACCAATTATGGAAATTAATATTTAATGGAATTAATAACTTAAGGTGATTTGGGTCGAACGTGTTAAGTTCCGCAGGAGATCCAAGTCAAAACCTAAAAGAACATATAGATTAAGTTTTGGATCAAACGTGTTAAGTTCCGCAGGCGATCCAAAATTTAATTTAAAAGAACACTTGGTAGCTAGGAAAAGGTTCAGATCTTTGTACAAAATTTTTGTACAGTGGAACCTCTAGGCTTTCCGAGTAGCAACCAACCCCTCTATCACACTCATTCATTCCAACACATAATACCATTAGAAACTACTCTCGACAGAAATTATCACTATTAACTATGTTAAGTCAAAGGATAACCTAGCAGATCCATTAACTAAAGGGTTACATAGTGAGTTAGTTGCAAGTTCATCATTAGGGATGGACTTGATATCGATGAGATATATTAGTACAAAGGAAACTCAATCTATGTAGACTAGAGATCCCAAGAACTAGGTTCAAAAGAATAACCTAACTGTACTAATAAAGTTACTCATTGTGAGGGAACGATCCAATAGATCAGCGAAGGATAGAGGTTAAGAACATGACTTTTAATGATCAGAAGAGTAATGTGGATTACTTTTAAGAGATCACCTATGTGAGAAAGAAGTGGGGATACTTCGAAAAGAATTATAGGCACAACTCTTAAAGCTTCTCATAGAATTAGGTGTATTCATGACTAAGAACGAATATACTCATGAGAATTGAGTTGTATCAAGGAGAATCCTAGGTGAGATATGTCAATGCTTACACAGAAGATAGAACAATTCAAGAACATCATGTCTACTATCAGCAGTAAGCAAATAGATCTTCACAATGAAAGGTTCAAAGGGTAAAACCTACCTATCCTACATTGGATTCAACTATTGAATACTATCACATATCTTGTTTCCATTCATGTGGGAAGGATTGTTAGAAATGTAAATGGAAAAGAAGGTGAAAAGGAAGGATACTCCTTTGTGTATGGGTTTAGTCCCACATTGGAAGTTTCAAGATACTATGGTTGGTTTATATTATTGTACATGCATTGATAATGTAAACAAATATTTGGAAAGAGACTCTCTCTCATATGTGGGTGTACAGGGGTGCAAATATAAGCCCAGATTTACACTGAACCAAGTTGACTCATGTGTAAGCAAGACCTGCGCATGTCGAACCTAAATCTCTTTTTGTTATCTACTTAAGAGGGTAATGGAAGAATTAATTTGAAATTAATGTTTGAAATTAAACCCATTAATGGTGATTCTGTAACGTCTCAGCAATAATGTCTGATATAAACCTATTAATGGTGATTCTATAATGTACCTCGACAATAATGGTTGACATTACATCTAATATTGAATGGCCATAACTTGGCCATTCATTTCAGCCACGGGTGAGCCCTCCTATAAAAAGAGGCCATGAGTAAGAGCAGAGAGAGAAGATGAGCAAAATCGAAAGCAAAAGAATTCTTCCATCTTTGTTTCCTGATTCTTTCCTCTTAGTCGTGCATTCACTTAGTTAAACTACTCATGATAACATTCAGGTACATTCTCAGTTCTCCACTAACAATCAGTACTCGGTTGTGTTCATGATTCTACCATTGTATCATAGAAAATAGACGACATGAGAGAACCTCGAAGCATAGTCGGAGGTGGGGAGAATTTGTTTCAAGAAAACTACGTTGAGTGAAGACTTTGGCATCTCGCTCGGCAAATTCCTTTGTTAACTCGACGACTCCGACTCCTGACTTAGCTTTCGACTCAGCTTCTGACTCCCAACTCAGTGACTCTACTTTCAGACTTGGCGATACGAAGCAACAATCTTCCTCACAACCTAATTTCTTGACATAACTTTCAAGGCCAACAACTTGAGATTATCTACTAAAGTCATCTCAATAGATAAGTCTGAATTTAGTTTGTAAATTCAATATTTTTTTTCCAAAATCTCTGATAATAGATTGACCAAGTGAAAAGATATATGCATAAATTTAGCTCTTCTATAGAAAACGAAGTAATGAAAAATATAGTTATTGACTTGAAACTACTAATTGAAAGAGGAAACCACATAATACTGAAATTAACTACTAAATAAAATAAGGTCGAAGGTAGAGAGTGTTCCATGGTCATGAGAGGACCTTTCCTTCAACATCCTAAAGATAATAAGCTCTATCACTCAGCTTTCAAATCATCTTGAATGCCCCCCCCCCCCATTTTGGGGTCAGTTTCACACTTTCTAATCAATCAGACTTTACATAATATCAAATTTCCAACTTGAAAAGAACAAGGAACCATCTTTTGATTGAACATGCAACAAACTCATCTTTGATAGGCTTCCATGCAGATTCCAGCCTCTCAATGTTGATCTTCTATCAAATAAAGCTCAACCCTCCCAGCCTCTCAATGTATGCCCTAACATTCCTGATAGCTCCTCCACCCAATTTCCCCGTGTAGATCAATAAACCCTAGATAATATGTATGTTTAGCACTTCCATTTGTTGGTTCCCTTGAGGGTATGCTACAAAAGTAAATACTTATTCAATTTTAAGTTATTAACACCATGTTTGAATCTTGTTACCATGAAATTATCTCCCTTTACCACTGACAAGCCGACAAGGGATCCCAAAGCGACATACAATATTCTTTAATAATAACTGAATACTCCATCCTTTATTATCTTGGCCATTTGTTCAGCCTCGATCCATTTAGCAAAATAATCCACAATCATAAATTTTCTCTAGAGGGGAGCTATAGGGAATGACCCAACTAGGTCTATGCATGTCTCATTGATCTAAAGAGCATGAGACCCCCATTGCCTTCAATAGATCTACTTTCTTGTTAGACATCCGACTATATAACTGATAGGCTAGACAAGTCTTCACTAGCTAAGGAGCATCCTTGTTTATAATTGATCAAAAACATCCTGCTAAGATGACCTTTCAAGCTAATGCCCATTTACCTAAATGATTGTCACAACACCCTTTATGTATTTCTCACAACACATACTCGGCCTCTATTGGATCGAGGCAACAAAGCAAAGGATGAATGAAAGACCTCTTATATTGAGTTCCCACCATGAGAATGAAATGTGGGCCCACCACCGAAGAGATATAGCTGCATTTGGATTTATAGCCAAAACTCCTTGTAGGTAAGGTAGTAACTCGCCCGCCAATCCGACCTGAACTCTACCTCCCTCATTGACTCCACTTGCAGTACTGACACAGTTAGCGATGATTCAATCTCATGTACAATAGGATCCTGAGAAGACCATCTAGTTAAGGATCTAGCCATCTTAGCTAGCTCATCCTCCTTGTGATTATCCTCCTGAGAGATCTACTGCAAGATTAGCTCTGTAAAATATTTCTTGACTTTCCCATAAGCTTTTGCATATTTTATCATTCTATTCTCCCTAACTACAAAAGGCCTATTCCCGTGGAAAGCCATCAATTGCAAATTAGAATGAACTATGACTCGAGTAGCACCCACATTTCAAACCTGAGCCTAATAAGTAAAGTCTCATACTTTGCCTCGTTATTTAAAGCCTGAAAGTCTAGGCAAACTACAACCTTGACCTCATCCCCTTAGGGGAAACTGGGACACCCCCACCCTCTACAAATGCTGGTACCCTCTATCATAAAACACTCATCCATAAATACCTTCTAGATAACTTCCTCCTCAAGAACAACAATCTCAACTAAGAAATCACTTATGATTTAATAGTGGTGTGAGGCTGATACTCAATGCCAAACTCGCTCAATTCTATAGTCCACATGATCAGGCATCTTGATACTTTTGGTCAAGTCAAAATCCAACCCATGGTGTTATTAGTTAGCAACATAATAGGGTGTAACAAAAAAACAAAGGGTGCAAGTGTCTTGCTGTGATAACTAGGGTCATGGTGAGCTCCTCCATGTATGAATACCCAAAGTTTAACCCCCCTTAAAAGGTGGCTAGCATAATAAATAGGTCTCTCTGGTTTATTCCATTACTGATGTAAAATTGAATTATCAGTCCCTCAAATGTATCCAAGTATATCCATAATAAATAGGCCTCTCTGGTAAATTCCTATCGGTCGATCTCAATATGAATCAAAATAATGTCATGAGATGCCCAACTAATCTCTATGTTTCACGAAGAGTCTTTAGGATTGCATATTGCAAAGGGTATGTATCATCTCAGGATTGACTTTAATTACTCTTTTTGTTACCATGTTGCCAAAAAAAAATTCCACTTCAAGTTCCAAATGCATTTGCTAGGATTCAACTTTAAATTATGCTCTCGCAAAGAGATGAAAGATTCCTCTAAGTCTATAGTGAGATGCTTCATTCGAACTAACTTCACCAAAACATTATCAACATACACCTCCATAATCTGGTCTATGTATTTGCCAAATACATTGTCCATCAACCTTTGGTAAATGACTCTTATATTGTTTAGATCAAAAGGCATGAACATGTAACAAAAAATATCATCGGAAGTCAAGAAATTGACCTTATCTTAATCTTCTTGTGTCAAGGTATCAAAGGGATTTAATGATATCCTTGATATACATCCATTATAGAGATGACTTCATGGCCAGTAGTCAAGTCAACTAGTTGATCAATTTGTGAAAGAGGATAATAATCTTTTGGACATGCCTTGTTAAGGGTTTTTTTTTAAGTCCACGTACATATTGTAGTGGCTGACTACTTTTGGCACAAATAATACATTGGATAACCATATGAGAACTAAATTAACCTTATATAACCCACCTTAATAACTTTGACACATCCATTAAGATGACCTTTACCTTGTTCAGACTGAAATGCCTCTTATTTTTTGTTTCACCGGCCTAACTCCATAGGAAATATTAAGATGATGCTCTATAAAGTAGAGAAGACCCCCTTCAAGTTTTGCACCTCATGCAAAAACTTCCTTAGTTTGCTTGGAGGCAAGCAATTAAGGTCATTTTCACATCCTCATCTAGTCCTCAAGCTGCCCGAGTGGCCTTTGCCACATCACTAAGACTAATGAGACTAGCTTGAGTTCCTCTTTTTTGAATTTCCAATGGCTCTACATCCTATAAGATATAATGAATACCCCTTTCGAGGGTTCTCTAGATATACTGTGTCGCCACCTCCCCTCATCTGCTTCTGATTTGTGCGCACCACCTCCATGTAACACTTCCAAGAGACCAGTTATCTCTTGCACACCTCTCCCACTTGGGTTCAGGCCAAGTATTTGATCTTTTGGTGTTATGGGGAGGTCACAACCATGAAGACACTCAAAGCTAGCTGCCCTAGGATCAAATTATATATTGACAAGGCATCCACCATTTTAAAATGAGTCATGTAAGTTTGACACAAATGCTTCTCTCCAAAAGATACGGACAAAGTGATTGCTTGGTGAATCTTAATAAAGCTATAGAGATAAAAAATAAATCTGCCTCTCTGATACGATTTGGGCTAAATGTCTACTTAAAGAGCACATTTACCAAACTACCTAAGTTAATTAAGACTCGAGTAATATTATAATTGGCAATGGAAGCCCGAATGACCAAAGTGTCATTATTAGAGATGAGGACTCCCTCTAGACCATTAGATACAACTACTATTTGTTGCCCAAACTTTGACGTAGAGGTTGTTGTTGTTTAAGAGCACTAACCCAGTAATATATTTGCACAAAAATAATAAATATGTAATAGACCGGTAAATAAAAGTAAGGTCCATAAATCGTTATCCTCCGGTTGAGCCGACTATCTTTAGAGAATATATTGTCATCCACGGTGCAGAGGTTCTCCGACAAAATTCTCCCAAGATCCGACAACCACTCGCATCGTCCGTAGGTGCACTCCAAGACGAACGTCGCATTCCGGACCCAACCTCAGGTCGCTGAACACTAAGTCTCAGGACAAGGAAAACTCTCGGAAAAGAAGGCAGCACACGCACACACAGAGAGGGAAGGAGAGTGAAACAGACTGCTTGAGAGCGCAACATTTATTCACTCCGAAGCGAAGCACTGCTTTGCCAGCGAACCGAAGCGTGCGTCGGTTCCCTCACCCTCACACGTGGGACAGAACCAAACCAAACCAAAGACTGGCAAAAATAAATCAGGCCACCTGCAAGTGTGAGGCCCACGAGCTGGGGATTTGCACCCCCCTGCGTGCGATGATCGCGTGCATCACGCTCGGTTTATGAATTTTCGGCTCAAACCGCCCGAAACCACCTGATTTGGGCTCGGCCCACGCATGCATTTAGGTCCCCTTAACTTTACTAAGCAAGGATGGAAGTGCTTCATATATAAGGTCTTCCAACCTTCTTAGCTTAGCAATGTGGGACTAAATGCATACACATGCATTACTAGAACAACAACAAAAACCAAGAAAAATAGTTTGAATTAAAACACATAACTCAACAATCCCCCACTATTTCAAATTATTTTGGTCGAAAACAAAGATATGTTCTGAGGCTTGGTTGCAATGAGCTTTTAGTGAAAATACCTTCCGGTTTAAATTTTCACCTAAGTACACCAATCTTATTCACATAGGTTGAAGAGAACTCAGTCTTGAACTTAAACTTTTTATATGTGAAAATCAATTGGTAACTACTCATCACGTGCGACGGTTGAATCCTTCTGGGTTGGTGCATTACGGCCATGCCACCGAATCTTGTTTCATAAGTGCTAAGGAGAGTTGCTACGACCCCCCACACTATGACCCCACAGTTACACTTACATAGGTGAGTTCTCCAAGGATATACTGCGATCATCCTGTCATTAAGACCTTGAACTCATTAAGAGCTCCTAAGCTCATCCTTACTAGCAGTCAAGCATCTATCCAGGGAAGAGACTATGAGATTACATCTCAATCAATTTGATGCTTACGGTTCACCCTTATAACTTGTTTATACCACATTGAACCTACTTCTTGGGATCTCCAATCAGATAGGTTGGGTTGCCGCTATAGATGAAACCAGGATAGGCCTCAGTCTTATTCCCTTACTGGATCTCTTGATTTTCTCAGAATCAAGTCCTTTAGTAAGTGGATCAGCAATATTGTTCTTTGAACTTACAAAGTCCAATGACACCACTCCAAGAGACACTAGCTCACGAATGGACTTTAATCTTATTCGTACATGTCTCTTTTATTTCTGGTTATACTTGGAGCTTCTAATCTGAGCTATTGTTGTTTGATTATCACAGTATACTGAAATAGAAGGTATTGGTTTCATCATCAAGGGAATTTCAGAAAGAAGACCCTTAAGCCAATCAGCTTCAGTTACTGTGGTATCCAAAGTACACAATTCTACCTGAGATGTAGAACGAGTTATAATCGTTTGTTTAACAGACCTCGAAGCAACTGCACTGCCTCCAAGTGTAAAGACATAACCAGTAACGCCTTTACACTCAGCAGTGTCAGCTATCCAACTAACATCACTATATCCCTCCAGGACTGTAGGGAATCTCCTATACCATATGCCCAAGGATATGGTGCCTCTTAGGTATCTGAGTACTCTGTCTAATGCATCCCAATGCGTTCTATCCAGAGAGCTGGTAAACCTGCTCAATTTCGTTATAGCAAAAGAAATATCAGGTCTAGAATAATTTGTTAAATACATTAGACTACATATTATTTGTGAGTATCTTAATTGAGACACTGTCACACCACTCTTATTCTTGTAGAGAGTTTTTGAAGGATCATAGGGTGTGACGACAGATTTAACTTGGCTATAACCATATTTCTATAATACTCTCTCAACATAGAGTGATTGAGAAATTGCTATTCCATCAGTTGAACGAGTCAACTTCAGCCCTAAAATCATGTCAGCACAACCCATATCCTTCATATCAAACTTACCACTTAAGAGAGCCTTAGTCTCATTAATAATAGAAAGGTTAGAACCAAAAAGTAGGATATCATCTACATATAAGCATAAGATAATACAATTATCACATTTCATTTTAGCATACACACATTTATCAGAGTCATTCATTTCAAAGTCAAACGATAGCATAGCTCTATCAAATTTTTCATGCCACTGCTTTGGGGCTTGCTTCAAACCATAAAGAGATTTGACTAACCTATAGACTTTATTCTCATTTCTCGAAACTACATGTCCCTCAGGCTGATCCATATATATCTCTTCTTCAAGATCTCCATTAACGAATGCCGTTTTGACATCCATTTGATGGACCTCAAGATGATATATGGATGTCAATGCTATCAATACTCGAATTGTAGTAATTCTGGTAATAGGAAAATAAGTATCAAAATAGTCAATCCCTTCTTTCTGTTTGAATCCCTTAGCAACTAGGCGAGATTTGAATTTATCTACTGACCCATCATGTTTTAGTTTTCTCTTAAACACCCATTTACATCCTATAGTGGTACACCTAGGAGGTAAATCTACCAACTCCCAAGTGGCATTAGAGATAATAGAGTCCATTTCACTTTTAATGGCCTCTTTCCAGTGCTTAGCTTCAGGAGAAGACATAGCATCTCTATATGTCACAGAGTCACCTTCTATATTATAGGTGATAAAGTCCTGGCATAAATCCATAGACACACGTTGCCTCTTGCTCCTTCTCAGTTTTGTTTAATCACTAGATTCATCTAGTCTAGAGTGACTCGATGAAGGTGTACCTACCACGGATAATGGGACCTCTACGACAACAGGCTTATCTCTAGTAGGAATACCAGATATAGACTGAGGTGTTCTCGTCTTCATAGGAAATATATCCTCAAAAAATGTAGCATCGCGAAGTTCTACAATAGTATTTGCATCTATTCTAGAAATTTTAGATTTAATAATCAGAAACCTATATGTAATACTATTTTGAGCATAACCCAAGAAGATACCATCTACGGTCTTTAGACCAAGTTTTTTTCTTCTGTGTTCAGGTACTAGTACCTTTGCAAGGCACCCCCACACTTTAAGGTATTTCAAACTTATCCTCCGGCCTTTATAAAGCTCATATGGGTTTTTATCCCTTGACTTCATGGGGACTCTATTTAACACATGACATGCAGTGTATAGAGCCTCCCCCCACATGAAGTTGGGTAACCCAGAACTGCCTAACATGGAATTAATCATATCTTCAAGGGTTCAATTTTTTCGTTCTGCTATGCCGTTAGATTGAGGACTATATGGAGCAGTTACCTCGTGAATTATACCTGTATCTTGATAAATTTTTTGAAACAGGTTCGAGGTAAACTCTCCACCCCTATCAGATCTTAACCTCTTAATAGATTTATTTGTTTGATTCTCAGCTTCAGATTTAAAAATCATAAATTTATCTAAAGCTTCATCCTTAGTTTTCAGCAAATAAACATAACAATAACGAGAGTGATCATTAATGAAGGTAATGAAATACCTTTTATGGTCTCTCGTTATTACACCGTTAAACTCACAACAGTCAGTATGAATCAATTCTAAAATATCAGAATTTCTATCAACTGATTTGAAGGGTTTATGGGGTTATTTATATTGCACACAAAATTTACATTTTTTCTTATCATTTATAGCATGCTTAGGAATCATGTCTAGATTCATCATCCTTTTTACGGTATTAAAATTGACATGTCCTAATCTGTTATGCCATATATCATAAGATTCAATGTTATATGAACAACCAATATCAGTAGATTTATTTAAGGTAGTATTTTCTACATTGAGTTTAAATAAACCTTCATTAAGGTAATCTTTTCCAATAAATGTTCCTAAATGTAATATTACAACTTTATTACATTTAAATTTCAACTCATAACTAGCGCGGACTAAGTTTGACCCGCTAATCAAATTCTGATGGATCGCTGGAACATGATGCACCTCATGCAGTGACAAGACTTTTCCAGAGGTGAACCTCAGGTCAACTCGTCCTATCCTAAACACCCTGGCTGCAGAATGGTTCCCCATGGTCACAGAAGTGCCTTCAATTACCTGATAAGTAAGGAAGGCAGAGCGATTAGCACAACAATGCACATTAGCACCCGTATCAACTAACCATTCATCCGGTTGATAGATCAAGTTTAGTTTGGGTGAAGGTAACAAACCTATTGCTGGTTCCGTCACCAGCAGTCACAACATTTGCTTGTGCCTTGGTGTTGGACGTATTGCTTTGGTTTTTCTTCTTGTCCTTTAGCTTAGGGCAGAATTTGGCATAATGTCCAACTTGTCCACATGCCCAACACGGCTTGGTTCCATTTTTCTTTTGAACCTTTGGTTTGGGTTTCATCTTGTTCTTCATTTTCTGTTTTTTAAATTTATTCTTGTCAGATGAGACTACTACGTTTGCCTTTGGAATAAAATCCATAGGCATTCTTTTATCATCATCTTTATGTTGTTTCCAATGTTCTTCTTCGATATTTAAGGCAATCATCAAATCTTCAAGAGTGATTTTACCTCTCCTATGTTTAAGAGTCATGCCAAAATCTTCCCAACTCGGAGGCAATTTTTCGATGATAGACAAGACCTCAAATTTTTCGGGTAATGACATATCTCCTTCAACAAGACCATGAATTTGAACTTGGAATTCATGTGTCTACTCAACCACAGATTTCCATTCAACCATTTTGAAGTTTAGGATTTTGCTACAGCGTACTTTTCTAAACCAGAATCTTCGGAGTTGTATTTTTTATCCAAAGATTTCCACAGCTCTTTAATTGAAGACGTTGAGCAGTATACATCAAATAGTGCGTCTGAGAGGGCAGACAGGATCCTCCCATAGCAGAGATAATCTCTTTGCTTAAATCTCTATAAGGAAGCACTATGTGCAGGTTCCTCTTCATCAGGTGAAGGAGGATATGTTTTTAAAACAGAGAATAACCCTAGCGTAGTAAGCCAAAATTTCATCCGTTGTTGCCAACGTCTGAAGTTTTGCTCGAAAAATCTCTCGGGTTTGGCACTAGCCTCATCAGACCCCATTACCCTATCATTCATCATGTCTATTGACGCTGACAATATATTCTCTAAAATTGTTGTTGTTTGAGAGCACTAACCCAGTAATATATTTGCACAAAAATAGCAAGCATGCAATAGACAGGTAAATAAAAATAAGGTCCAGAAATCATTATCTTCCGGTTGAAGCGTCGCCGTGCCGACTATCTTTAGAGAATATATTGCCATCCACGGTGCAGAGGCTCTCCAGCAAAATTCTCTCAAGATCCGACAACCACTCGCGTCGTCCGTAGGTGCACTCCAAGACTAATAGGAAAACTAAAAGAAGGCAACGCACGCACACACAGAGAGGGAAGGAGAGTGAAACAGACTGCTTGAGAGCAGCATTTATTCACTCCGAAGCGAAGCACTGCTTTGCAGTGAACCGAAGCATGCGTCGGTTCCCTCACCCTCACACGCGGGAGAGAACCAAACCAAAAACTGGCAAAAAACAAACCAGGCTGCCTACAAGCGTGAGGCCCACGAGTTGGGGATTTGCACCCCCCCTGCGCGCGATGATCGCGTGCGTCACGCCTGGTTTATGGATTTCCGGCTCAAACCCTCGAAACCACCTATTTGGGCTCGGCCCGTGTATGCGTATAGGTCCCCTTAACTTTGCTAAGCAAGGATGAAAGAGCTCCATATATATGGTCTTCCAACCTTCTTAGCTTAGCAATGTGGGACTAAAAGCATACATATATGTATTACTAGAACAACAACAAAAACCAAGAAAAATAGTTTGAATTAAAACACAGAACTCAACAGAGGCGCCACCAATCACCATACTTTTCCTCCGATAATATACTTTCCTAGCTTGATTGGAATCCCCAATATATAGCTCCTCCAGCTATCACAATTATGATCCCCCTCCCTCCCTCCCTTATGATGGAGGATTTATTTCAAGTTTTCTTGTAGGAGCATCATATGTTGGTCCTTGACGTCAAATTAACACTCGACCCTTGCCTCCTTGGGGCCCATCACCCCTCTTCCCCTCATCAGTGCCTCCATATGATACGGGGTGGGTGGACGACTAGATGCTAGATCCCCCAGCTCCAATAATGCTTGGACTCAAGGATATTCTATCATAATTCTCCCAATTTTTGGATCAAGGCCATAACATTTCTATGTATTATGTGATTTGAATGATAAGCATAGAATCAGTCTGATTGAGAATTTCATGGCTCATTTGTGTACCCGATGGGCATTGGAGCACACGATTATCTTCACAAATTTGTAGGGTCTTCCCCTTGGGTACTACCAGATGGGCTCTTTTACCTAATGATCTTATCAACGAATCCAAGGATGCGACACTTAATAGGTCATCCCATTTCATGAATTTCATGATCCCCTAATCTCACATTTGCTCTTTCTGATGACTTCTGCTCTTGTAGAATGTGATGTACTTCCTATACATTTATATATTGAAATCTAGGTTGTTTCGATATTATCAAACAAGTTAAGTTAGGTCCTATGGTATTTTGACCCTATGTCTAAGTGTCCAAGAACTTAGGAGCACAGGAAGTCGAGCGGAAGAGACAGTTAGCGAGAAGGATGGTACGAGAGAGAGCCGATTAGCTCGGTGCGTCTGAGGGATGAGGTGTTGGGGAAGAGAACACCGACGGATGAGAAGGGAGCATACGATGTTTCCGAGGGATGGGAAGCTGGACCGAAAGATTGCTCTAGGAGTAAGAGACGCAGCTAGCGAGAAGGTCGGCAAAGGAGAGAGCCGACGGGCTCGGTGCGTGTAGGACTGTTGGCGGCCTGCTAGAAGGGGGAATTGGATATCCTGCAATCACAAAAACAAAAACACCCTTCTCGAACTCTTAAACTAATACTTGCATAAAGAATAAGAGAAAGTAAATAGAACATTAACAGAAGAGGCACAAATATTTATTTGGTTACAACCGATGTGGTTGTTAATCCAAGGAAAATGAAGCACTATAAATCTCCTTCAGGCGGAGATGCCTCTTACAACGTTGAAGTGCAGAAAACAGAAGCTTAACTCTAAATTACAGCACACAAGCGTTGGAAGTGAATTTCTGAGTTCATTGAAAAGCTTCTGGATCAAGGCTATATTTATAGCCTTGGTCGGGGCGCCACGAAGGGTTCCGGGCACCCTGGGGGGGGGATAAAATTTTATCCCCAACGTTCAGATCGAGTTTTGACTAGATCTGTGAAAAAGTCAACTTCGGGTGTCCCGGTACGTTCTGGGTGCCCAGGTACGTTCCGGGCACCCTGGTCAGCTCCGGGCGCCCCAGACCCAAAAGTCAACTTTGGTTGACTCTTTCGGTCCAGGTCTTCTGCTCCAGCTCTGCTCGCCTCGGATCGAGTCTTCTACTCCGGATCCGCTCGCTTGGGTGATCTCTGCCATCCGGAAAATGACTCACCCAAATCCAAGTTCTGTTCTTCTCGAGCAAGCTTCCGCTCTGGCTTCTCGTCCCTCGGAATCGTCGCATGATTCCTTCTCATCCGCCAGCGTACTCATCCGCAGTCTTCATCCCTCGGTCGCACCGAGCTCGTCGGATCTCTCCCGTGCCGACCTTCTCGCTAGCTGCATCTCTTGCTCCCCGAGCAATCTTCCGCTCTGGCTTCTCGTCCCTCGGAACCAGAGCACGTTTCCTTCTCGTCCACCGGGGTACTCTTCCGTGACACCTCGTCCCTCGAACGCACCGAGCCGATCGGCTCTCTCCTCGTGCCGTCCTTCTCGTTAGCCGCGTCTTCGGCTCGAGCACCTGTTCTCCTAAGCTCCTGCACACTTAGACACAAGGTTAAAAATAACGCAAGACCTAACTTAACTTGTTGATCACACCAAAACAACCTTGGGGTTCCATCAATCTCCCCCTTTTTAATGTGAGCAACCCAAGTAAAGCTAGGGACAAAATAGACCAAAATAAGACTAACTTAATTTGCAATTTAAGTGCAAAAAGATAGAGAAAATTAATTTTGTAATTTAGTGAAAAAATTTATCTACCTCCCCCTAGACTTATACTTTCTTCTCCCCCTTTGATCACATTAAAAAAAATGGGGTACCAAGAAAAAAAATCTAAGGGTTAATAACTTAGAAATTTATTTCAATAAACTTTAGAATACTTTTCTAGGTCACAAATATAAGAAAAATAAAAAAAAATTGAGAAATTTCTAAGTTTTTGTAAAGATTATTTTTGAAGATTTAACAAAACATTTAAACAAAAATTTCTAGCTCCAAAAAAAACTTTTGACTTCGGCAATTTTTTTTTTAATAAAAAAAATTATTCTCAAGTTATTATCATTTCTCTAATATCATTAAGATATCTAAATTTCCATTTTAGTCTATCATAATTTCTTAAATCATAACGTTTTAGATTTAATGCAAACAATATTAAACATGCTGAAAATTGTATCTTGTTAATTTCTATTATTAGTTTGTCGAAGTTCTTTAATCGACAAGCTATTTCTTTTAACTTAATATCTTTTATTATATTTTAAATTTTTAATTCACAAAAATATTTCAAGAATATAAATTTTAACTTGATAAAGTTTTTCGACAATATTTCTAATTTGAAAAATTCGTTCGACAAAATATTTTGTAATTTGCAAAATTTATTAGACAGAAGATTTTCTAATCTGAAAAACTATTTCGATGAGATAATTTGTAATTAAAAAAAAATTTAGATCCGGAAAAAGTTTTCGGTAATATTTCTAATTTACGAAAATCTTGCGGCAACGTATTGATAGAATAAATCAACTAGTCAAGAGGTGGAAACCATACCTGACTAACCTTGTCGACTGTTGATTCTCCCCCTATTGAATTGCTTTCTTCTGAAGACTCCCCCCTTTCTCGATGCTAATCTCGGATGAGCTTTCTTCATCTGTAGGTGGGTCTTCTGCTATGATTTCTGTTTTGATAATTTCCTCGGTCTCGGATTCGGCTTCTTCTGATTCTTCATGAATCTTCAAGAACTTTTCCCAAAGTTCTTTTGCACTTTTGTATTCTCCAATTCTGTCGACATCTTCATCTGGTATCACGCTTAGAAGGTGAAATTCTGCCCGAGTGTTTGCCTTAGACCCGTCACGTTGCTCATTGGACCAGTGATGATACTCGAGTTCTTCTCCATTCGTTGCCTTTGGTGCTTCATAACCATATTGTATTATTAAAGAAATACCAAAATCAGTGTTTAGATATACCTCCATTTGTTTCTTCCATAAAGAAAACTCTCCCTCAAATTCTGGTGGGTAGATGCTAGCTCCGGCCATCGTTTTGTTGCTTCAAACGGTGGTTAGTCCTTCTGAGGCGTCTCAGCTCTGATACCACTTGTAGGACCGTTTGTAATGCCCGAAAATTCTCGAAACTGCGTTATAAATATCCTAGTAATTTTTGGATATTTTTCCGGAATTTTCCGAGTAGCGAAAATAACAAAAATAATTAGAAAACGAAAAACGGCCTAGGCGGGAATTGAACCCGAGACCTATGGTTTAAATGGCTAGTGTCGTAACCGGTTGAACCCAGTAGGGCCGTGCTGAAAGAGAAAGGAAACAATTAAATTTATATTAGTGTTGGGCGGAATTACCCACTTAATATAAATAGGGGAATTAATGGGTGAAGAGTTATTTTCCATCGTGACTTTCTCTTCTCCTCACCCTAGCCATGCCGTCCCCTCTTCCTTCCTCTTCCTCTCTCGACGCCAACCCGAGGGTTCTCTCCCTAGGGCCTCAAGTTCGTCTTCCGGCGACGACTCCAACACGAAAGAGATTCTTCTCCGCGAGAGGAACGCGAAGACGTGAGCGGTTCGTCGAGAAGGTCATCTCCACCGGAGTTCTAGCGAATAGAATCGTAAGAAACTACGATTAGGAGGTAAGAAACCCCTCACCTGCAGTATAATTGCTTTCGCTTGTTAGTTTTAGCGTTAGTTTAGTAATCCTACAGTTTTCAGATTTAGGGTGTGCGGTTAGTGCACACCAAGCATTCGGTAGAATGCCTAGTCCAGAAGGATGCACCAGTAGGCGTCCTAACAGCATGTAAAATGTATTAGAAACATTTTATTCAGTTAATTATCAGATATAACAGCTATATGGATCAGATATCCATTGGGTGGGCTCCCACAGTAGCCTCTAGGTTCAGATAACCTAGCTCTAGGTTCAGATAACCTAGAACAGCAAAGTAAAATAAAACAGTATTCAGTATTTTACTTTTATTCAGTTGGCTCTGTACTTGGATAAGATATCCATGGGCTGGACTCCCACAGTCGTCCCTAGATTCAGATAACCTAGTAACCCTATTGGATTCGGAACTTGCAATCCCGGGTCTTGTAGGGACGCGCGCACAGTAAGTACAGTTGCCAGGGCCCCAGCAGCATGTTTAGTATTTTCACTTATTATGTATTAGTTTTCAAAACTCAAATTCAGTCATATTAGTTGAGTTTGATTGCAGCTTCAGTTTAGTTTAGTTTAGCTCAATATTATGCTCCAGTTCAGTACTTTATTGCTTGCTATGCCATGATTCAGTGTTTATACCATGTTTATGTGTCATGCTCTATGTTTCCAGTATACCATGTCTTGGCAAGTTCAGTGCATATTTTTAAACAGCATGTTTTAAAGGCATATTGCATCGAATGCATGATTTTGTGAGGTAGATGGTTTCTTACTAAGCCTTGTAGCTTACAGATACTATTTTCCTTATACTGCAGATACAGGTAAAAGGAAAATGGACTAGCAGTGGAGGCTGGAGGTCAATGCAGATCAAGATGTGTGTGGAAGGAACTGGAATGAAAGATCCTTGGGGGATCTAGCAACCTAAACAATTAAACCTTTAGTATTTCTATTTTATGCACGTTTTAGTTGTTGAATGCTACAATTTAGTGGACCATGCACTACTTTGAGTTTAGAATGCTAGTTACTTGTCATTAGAATAGTTTATTATGCATTAGGCAATTGTTATGTGAGATTTTGGCACGATCAGGTGCTGAAATCAGAGTTCTGAATCGAAATCAGAAACTCGGATCGATCCACTGATCGATCCGAGGCTCCTTGATCGATCGGTGGATCGATTGAGAAGCGTATGCGCGAACAGTAGGCTTCTGGATCGATCAGCCGATCGATCCAGCAAATTCTGTCGCGAACAGAAGGTTCTAGGATCGATCACTGGATCGATTGGCCAGTCTGGATCGATCAGCCGATCGATCCAGAATATCGCCCAAGCACAGTAGCATGTTGGATCGATCACTGGATCGATCCAACCTGGGCTCAGCACACAGTAGCAGCCTGGATCGATCCCTGGATCGATTCAACCCTTCCAATCAATCCGTGGATCGATTGGGACACCAGTTAGCAAACCAAAAGCTTCAGTTAGGTTCCTTGACCATAGGGGAATGTAGTAAAGACCTTTGAAAGGTTAGAGCACACCCCTTAGCACCTGTAGAATGCAGGAAAACAAATGTTCCAGCCAAGTTTTAATTAGCACAGCTTCCGCAACTAGTTTAATATTGGTCAGGAATTAGTTTAGCGCAGCAACAACTGTAGCGATCAGCCTCACAACTTAGTAGTAGAAGGCGGGTCGTTACAGAGTGGTATCAGAGCAGTGTTCCATACTTCCTACATACACATCAGCGTTGTACCTACAGCTTCCAAGTAAGAATACCTCTACTCTCTTTATTGTTTCTTGCTTTCTAGTTACAGTTCATGTTTATATGCTTACTGCTTATTAGTATATGTTAGTCCTTAAACATGATATCAGTAATTATATAACTGTGATAGTATTAGTTATATATATGTCCTCTATGCCTTTAGTATGGCACGAGGACGCCCAGCTAGAAGGGCACCAGCCACTGAGCCCCAGCATGAGGCAGGCAGTTCAGTGCCTCCTCCAGATCTTACAGCGTTGGTGACTCAGTTACAGCAGCAGCTAGCTGAACAGCAACAGGAGATAGCCACCTTAAAGGCTAATGAGCAGAATACCCCCACAGTCACCCCGGAACCTAACCTAGCAACTCCCGCATTTATAGAGGTTCCACCAGTTCAGCCTGCAGCACCAGCGGCCCGAGTAGCAGAGGCAAGGAAGGAACGAGTCCGGTTGATGCTCAAGATGCTGAGGCCGGAAATAGCAATGAACGTGGCTGGTGGCGTTCATAGGCCGCAAACTACTGAGGAGCTAATTAGTAGTGCTCTGATCACAGAACACTACCAGAACAGCATAAGGCAACAGAAGCAAGTCTCCTCAGGGTCCAAGGGTCAAGAAACCCCCCCCCCCCCACCTGCAGTATAAGTAGTTCTCGTGTGTTTCCTTGATGCGTTAGAATAGTTTATTGAAATTTTGTCAGCGTATAGGGTGTATTTTAACTCTTCTCATAGATTTAGGGATTAGTGAGCATCTCTAGATGGGCCGAGCTCGTGTATCCTCTACAGATAGGGGTTTAGATGTTGCTGGGTGCCTAGAGGTGGTCTCCCTGGTAGAGAGGAGAGTTAGAGAGCGCCAAATGCTCGACAAAATGCCTAGCACAGCGGTATGATACAGTGAGCATTTAGTTAAATGCCATAGAGCATGTTAATTAGCAGGATTAGTATTTTTCAGCAAATAGCAACTGTCTTATTCGATACTGGGGCAACCCATTCTTATATAGCCAGGATATTCGCAAACAAGTGGACAACACCTCCAGAGGTACTCAGTAGTCAGTTTCTGACGACATTACCTTCGGGAGAAATCATGGCATCTACGCACTGGCTCAGAGCAGTGCCAGTCATTATAGCAGACAGGGAACTCTTTTGTGACCTGATCCTGCTAGAAATGACTGACTATGATGTCATCCTTGGAATGGACTTCCTGATTAGATACGGTGCTTCCATAGAGTGTCGTAAACAGAAAGTCGTATTCCAACCCGAAGCAGAAGCACAATTCGAATACATCGGAGAACCAAAGAGAAAAGCTAGAAAATTTCTCTCAGCTATGAAGGCACGGAAGTTGATGGATTCGGGATGCACGGGGTACCTAGCACATGTAGTCAATACCAGCCAGGACAAGGACCAACAGCTAGCAGAGGTCCGAGTCGTATGTGACTACCCAGCAGTCTTCCCTGAAGAGTTACCAGGCCTAGCACCAGTCAGGGAGATTGAATTTGAGATAGAGCTCTTCCCCGGCACCAATCCTATTTCCAAAGCGCCTTACCGCATGGCTCCAGTAGAACTGAAGGAACTTCATGAACAACTACAGGAGCTGCTTGACAAGGGCTTCATACGCCCTAGTCACTCACCATGGGGAGCGCCTGTACTGTTTGTGAAGAAGAAGGATGGAAGCATGCGGCTATGCATAGATTATAGAGCACTGAATCAGGTCACGATCAAGAACAGGTATCCTCTTCCCAGAATTGATAACCTGTTCGACCAGCTGAAGGGAGCAGCAGTGTTCTCCAAGATAGATCTCAGATCAGGTTATCATCAAGTGAAGATTAAAGAAGGGGATATACCCAAGACCGCATTCAGAACCAGATACGGGCACTACGAGTTCGTAGTCATGCCCTTTGGCGTGACCAATGCTCCAGCTACATTCATGGATCTCATGAACAGAGTGTTTAGGGAGTATTTAGATAAGTTTGTTATTGTGTTTATCGATGACATTCTTATCTACTCAGGAACTCAGGAAGAACACTCAGAGCACCTGAAACTAGTATTGCAGACTCTTCAGCAGAACCAGCTATACGCCAAATTCACGAAATGTGAATTTTGGCTAGATCAGGTGTCCTTCCTGGGTCACATCATCTCCAAGGATGGTGTTATGGTAGATCCCAGCAAGATAGAAGCAGTAAGTAACTGGAAGAGACCCAGGAACGCCAGTGAAATCAGAAGCTTTCTGGGATTAGCAGGCTACTACAGGAAGTTTGTAGAGGACTTCTCCAGGATAGCCTCCCCACTGACAGCTCTTACCAGGAAGAACAGGAAATTTCAGTGGACGGAGGACTGCGAGAACAGTTTCAGCGAGCTAAAACGAAGATTGACCAGTGCGCCTGTTCTGACCCTACCAGAGAACGCAGATAGCTTTGATATATATAGTGATGCCTCGAAGTTGGGACTAGGAGCAGTGCTGATGCAAAACGGCAAGGTGATCGCCTATGCCTCTAGACAACTCAAGGATTATGAGAAGAATTACCCTACTCATGACCTTGAGCTTGCAGCAGTAGTGTTCGCCCTCAAAATTTGGAGACATTACTTATATGGAGCTCAGTGCAGAGTATATACAGATCATCAGAGTCTGAAATACTTCTTCACTCAGAAGGATCTGAACATGCGACAGCGCAGATGGCTTGAGCTGGTCAAGGACTACGACGTAGACATCCTCTACCACCCAGGGAAAGCCAATAAGGTAGCTGATGCACTTAGCAGAAAATCCAGTGCTACCTTATTATCGCTTACAGCCATGTCACCGCCCCTACAGAAGGAGATCGTAGATTTCGGTCTCGAATTCATCATGGGACAGCTCTCTACTATGACCTTAGAGTCTACCTTGCTTGGTGACAATTAGTCAGCTCAGGAGCAGGACCCTGAAATCCAGAAAATCAAGCAAGGGCTAGCAGAATCAGAAAGTAGAGATTTCAGAGTGTCCGACAGCGGGGCATTGTATTTTGGTGACAGACTCTGTGTTCCAGATCAGGAGGAGATACGGAGACAGATTTTAGATGAGGCTCACAAGACCCCCTATGCGATGCATCCAGGTTCAACCAAAATGTATCAAGACGTGAAGAAACATTTTTGGTGGCCCGGGATGAAGCGAGACATCGCTAAGTATGTTAGCATCTGCCTCACCTGTCAGAGGGTCAAGGCAGAACATCAGCGACCAGGAGGAGTCTTGCAGCCTATTCAGATTCCAGAATGGAAGTGGGAGGATATCTCTATGGACTTCATAGTGGGATTACCCAGGACCACGAATGGTTTTGATGCCATCTGGGTAATAGTCGACAGGTTGACTAAATCAGCCCACTTTTTAGCTATCAGAATATCCTATTCCATGGAGCAGCTAGCTCAGTTGTATCTCAAGGAGATTGTCAGGCTGCATGGAGTCCCACGAACCATTATATCGAGATGCAGATTTACATCGCACGGAAGTGTGTACACTATGGGCACCCGTTAAAATTCAAAGATGACCTTCCATCCTCAGACATGATGGTCGACGGAGCGAGTAAATCGGTACTCGAAGATATGCTCGGGCGTGTGCCCTAGATTTCAAGGAAGTTGGTGCAAATATCCGAGTCTAGCGAATTTGCATACAACAACAGTTATCGTGCCACTATCGGCATGACACCTTATGAGGCACTCTATGGGCGGAGGTGCAGATCACCAATCTGCTGGTATGAGAGTGGTGAACGAATGAACTAGAGCTTCAGACGGATCTAGTAGCAGATACCACAGCAGATTTGCCAGAGGATAGAGACAGCACAGAGCCGTCAGAAGAGCTATGCTGATACGCGACGCAGACCCCTCGAGTTTTCAGTTGGGGATACAGTTTTCCTCAGAGTAGCTCCCATGAAGGGAGTCATGCGTTCCGGAAAGAAGGGCAAGCTAGCTCCCAGATATGTGGGACCATACCTTATCACGAAGAGAGTGGGCAAGGTAGCATATGAGCTAGAGCTACCTCAGGAGATGTCAGCTGTCCACAACGTATTTCATGTCTCCATGCTGAAGAAGCATATTCCAGACGCCACCCAGGTGATTGAGCCCCAGTTGGTGCAGGTCCGTAATGATCTCAGCTATGACAGTCGGCCTATTCAGATAATAGACCGAGCAGTGAAGAAATTACGGAACAAGGAAGTACCATTAGTCAAAGTCAGCTGGCAAAATCACACAGCAGCAGAGGCGACTTGGGAGACAGAGGCCAGCATGAGACAGAAGTACCCAGAATTATTTTAAGTTCGGGGACGAACTTTTTATAAGGTATGGGGGATTGTAACGCCCGAAAATTCTCGAAACTGCGTTATAAATATCCTAGTAATTTTCTGGAATTTTTGGATATTTTTCCGGAATTTTTCGAGTAGCGGAAATAGCAAAAATAATTAGAAAACGAAAAACGGCCTAGGCGGGAATTGAACCCGAGACCTATGGTTTAAATGGCTAGTGTCGTAACCGGTTGAACCCAGCAGGGCCGTGCTGAAAGAGAAAGGAAACAATTAAATTTATATTAGTGTTGGGCGGAATTACCCACTTAATATAAATAGGGGAATTAATGGGTGAAGAGTTATTTTCCATCGTGACTTTCTCTTCTCCTCACCCTAGCCACGCCGTCCCCTCTTCCTTCCTCTTCCTCTCTCGACGCCAACCCTAGGGTTCTCTCCCTAGGGCCTCAAGTTCGTCTTCCGGTGATGACTCCAACACGAAAGAGATTCTTCTCCGCGAGAGGAACGCGAAGACGTGAGCGGTTCGTCGAGAAGGTCATCTCCACCGGAGTTTTAGCGAATAGAATCGTAAGAAACTACGATTAGGAGGTAAGAAACCCCTCACCTGCAGTATAATTGCTTTCGCTTGTTAGTTTTAGCGTTAGTTTAGTAATCCTACAGTTTTCAGATTTAGGGTGTGCGGTTAGTGCACACCAAGCATTCGGTAGAATGCCTAGTCCAGAAGGATGCACCAGTAGGCGTCCTAACAGCATGTAAAATGTATTAGAAACATTTTATTCAGTTAATTATCAGATATAACAGCTATATGGATCAGATATCCATTGGGTGGGCTCCCACAGTAGCCTCTAGGTTCAGATAACCTAGCTCTAGGTTCAGATAACCTAGCTCTAGGTTCAGATAACCTAGAACAGCAAAGTAAAATAAAACAGTATTCAGTATTTTACTTTTATTCATTTGGCTCTGTACTTGGATCAGATATCCATGGGCTGGACTCCCACAGTCGTCCCTAGGTTCAGATAACCTAGTAACCCTATTGGATTCGGAACTTGCAATCCCGGGTCTTGTAGGGACGCGCGCACAGTAAGTACAGTTGCCAGGGCCCCAGCAGCATGTTTAGTATTTTCACTTATTATGTATTAGTTTTCAAAACTCAAATTCAGTCTATTAGTTGAGTTTGATTGCAGCTTCAGTTTAGTTTAGTTTAGCTCAATATTATGCTCCAGTTCAGTACTTTATTGCTTGCTATGCCATGATTCAGTGTTTATACCATGTTTATGTGTCATGCTCTATGTTTCCAGTATACCATGTCTTGGCAAGTTCAGTGCATATTTTTAAACAGCATGTTTTAAAGGCATATTGCATCGAATGTATGATTTTGTGAGGTAGATGGTTTCTTACTAAGCCTTGTAGCTTACAGATACTATTTTCCTTATACTGCAGATACAGGTAAAAGGAAAATGGACTAGCAGTGGAGGCTGGAGGTCAATGCAGATCAAGATGTGTGTGGAAGGAACTGGAATGAAAGATCCTTGGGGGATCTAGCAACCTAAACAATTAAACCTTTAGTATTTCTATTTTATGCACGTTTTAGTTGTTGAATGCTACAATTTAGTGGACCATGCACTACTTTGAGTTTAGAATGCTAGTTACTTGTCATTAGAATAGTTTATTATGCATTAGGCAATTGTTATGTGAGATTTTGGCATGATCAGGTGCTGAAATCAGAGTTCTGAATCGAAATCAGAAACTCGGATCGATCCACTGATCGATCCGAGGCTCCTTGATCGATCGGTGGATCGATTGAGAAGCGTATGCGCGAACAGTAGGCTTCTGGATTGATCAGCCGATCGATCCAGCAAATTCTGTCGCGAACAGAAGGTTCTAGGATCGATCACTGGATCGATTGGCCAGTCTGGATCGATCATCCGATCGATCCAGAATATCGCCCGAGCACAGTAGCATGTTGGATCGATCACTGGATCGATCCAACCTGGGCTCAGCACACAGTAGCAGCCTGGATCGATCCCTGGATCGATTCAACCCTTCCAATCGATCCGTGGATCGATTGGGACACCAGTTAGCAAACCAAAAGCTTCAGTTAGGTTCCTTGACCATAGGGGAATGTAGTAAAGACCTTTGAAAGGTTAGAGCACACCCCTTAGCACCTGTAGAATGCAGGAAAACAAATGTTCCAGCCAAGTTTTAATTAGCACAGCTACCGCAACTAGTTTAATATTGGTCAGGAATTAGTTTAGCGCAGCAACAACTGTAGCGATCAGCCTCACAGCTTAGTAGTAGAAGGCGGGTCGTTACACCGTTAGCGGCCGGCTAGAAGGGGGGATTGGATATCCTGCAATCACAAAAACAAAAACACCCTTCTCGAACTCTTAAACTAATACTTGCATAAAGAATAAGCAAAAAGTAAATAGAACATTAACAGAAGAGGCACAAGTATTTACTTGGTTACAACCGATGTGGTTGTTAATCCAAGGAAGATGAAACACTATCAATTTCCTTCAGGCAGAGAAGCCTCTTACAACGTTGAAGCGCAGAAAATAGAAGCGCAGAAAATAGAAGCTTAACTCTAAATTACAACACACAAGCGTTGGAAGTGAATTTCAAGGTTCGTTGAAAAGCTTCTGGACTAAGGCTATATTTATAACCTTGGTCGGGGTGCCCCGAAGGGTTCCGGGCGCCCTGGGGGGATAAAACTTTATCCTCCAACGTTCAGATCAAGTTTTGACTAGATCTGTGAAAAAGTCAACTCCGGGCGCCCTGGTCAGCTCCGGGCATCCCGGACCCAAAAGTCAACTCTTGTTGACTCTTTCAGTCCGGGTCTTCTGCTCCGGCTCAGCTCGCCTCAGTTCGGGTCTTCTACTCCGGATCCGCTCGCTTGGGTGATCTCTGCCATCCGGAAAGGGCTCACCCGAACCCAAGTTTCGGTCTTCTCGAGCAGGCTTCCGCTCCGGCTCCTCGTCCTTCGGAATCGTCGCATGATTCCTTCTCGTCCGCCAGCGTACTCATCCGCAGTCTTCATCCCTCGATCGCACAAAGCCCGTCGGCTCTCTCCCGTGCTGACCTTCTCGCTAGCTGCATCTATTGCTCCCCGAGCAATCTTCCGCTTCGACTTCTCGTCCCTCGGAACCAGCGCACTTTTCCTTCTCGTCCACCGGGGTACTCTTCCAAGGCACCTCGTCCCTCCGACGCACCGAGCCCGTCGGCTCTCTCCCCGTGCCATCCTTCTCGCTAGCCGCGTCTTCCGCTCGAGTACCTGTGCTCCTAAGCTCCTTCACACTTAGACATAAGGTTAAAAGCAATGCAGGACCTAACTTAACTTGTTGATCACACCAAAATAACCTTGGAGTTCCAATAGTACGTCCAAGGGATGAAGAGCTGCGGATGAGTATGCTAGCAGACGAGAAGGAAACACGTGATGACTCTGAGGAACGAGAAGCCGGAGTGGAAGACTGCTCGAGAAGGTCAGAAGTTGGGTTCAGGTGAGCCCTATTCTGGATGGCCGATATCACCCAAGCAAGCGGAACTAGAGTGGAAGACCCGGACTGAGGTGAGTTGAATCAGACCAGAGGGCCCGGACCAAAAAAGTCTACGAGGTTGACTTAAGGGTCTGGGCGCCCGGAACCCTTTCGGGCGCCCGGAACTGAGTTTCTATCCACTCGACGTTGATGTTGACCGTTGCTTTGGGGATAAGATTTTATCCCACTCTAGGCACCTGGAACTCTTCCAGGCGCCCCGACCAAGGCTATTAATATAGCCTTGGTCCAGAAGCTAAATAACAACAAACATTTTGTAATGCAACACTTATGCACTCTTCATTGTTAGTTTAGTTTATCATTTTCTGTGCTGCCACTAATGTAAGAGGCTTCTCTACGTGAAAGAGATCATTAGTGCATTAACTTTCTTGGATTAACAACCTCCCTGGTTGTAATCAAGTAAAAACTGTGAGCCTCGTCCTTTAGTTCATTTCTTTAATTATTTATGCAAGTGTTATTTTAAAGTCCAAGAAGGGTATCTCTTTTATCTTGCGCAGGGCTATTCAACCCTCCTTCTAGCCGGCCAACCGGGGTTCTACAAGTGGTATCAGAGCCAGGACGTTTCAGAAGGACTGACCGCCGACTGAAGCAATGAGATGGCTGGAGCTAACATCTATCCACCAACATTCGAGGGGGTGTTCGCGTTTTGGAAGCGATTAATGAAGGTATTTCTTAAAATAGATTTCAGTATTTTACTAATAATGAAATACTGTTATGAAGCACGAACGGAGAAGAAATTGAAAAACGCCTCTGGACCAAAAAGCAGCGTGACGATTTCATGTCAAACGACAAGGCTAAATATTATCTCATAAGTGTACTACCGGTGAAGGATCTCGACAGAATCAGCAACTACCAAAGTACAAAAGAACTCTGGAAAAAGTTCTTGAAGCTCCATGAAGAATCGATTGAAGCCGAATCGGACTCCTTGATGGACACTGAGTCGTCGTTAGAAGAATCTGAGATCGAAGAAATTGCCGAGACAACCCTTATAGCCTAATTCCTTCCCGAGGACATAGAAAGCTCATCCTAGATGAGCATCAATGAAGGGGGAGGGTCTTCGGAAGAAAGCAGCTCAACAGGGGGAGCATCAAAAGGCGATAAGGTAAGTCAGCTACGGTCTCTACCACCTGACCAAATGTTCAAATTTGTAAAGTTATTAACTAACGTCTGTTGCATTCTAGAAAAAGAAAATAAAGAGTTGAAATTAATTCTAGATAAATCTTGTCTGTTAGATGATTTTAAAAGATTAGAATTAGAAAATGATAAAATAAAATTAGAAAATGATAATTTAAAAATACAAGTAGATCTTTTAAAAAATCATGCATGCTCAAATAATCAACATATTAGAAAATTGTATGGATTAAATTGGTACCTAAGATACCATAAGTGACAAATTAGAAACATTTCAAAAAAATATGTTCCGAAGAAATTTCTAATCAATCTAGTTGGTTGGAACCATATTGGGTTACAAAGTCTTGTTTTACTTGAACTTTAATTTAAACTTAGCTCTTTCAGCGAGAAAATTAAACGTTTAATTTCCTTATGAGGCTTTGTCTAGAAGTGGTTGATGATCCAATAACCAAGAAGGCCTAGTGCCTCGCCATAGCCTGGAAGTCAAATATTGAAATAAAATATTTAATTGACTAACTGATAAAGTAAATTAAAATTAGGTAATGCTTTAAAAAAGTCTTTTTAAACATTTTTTTTGGAAATTACTCAATTTTTTTTTTTTGCAAAGTTCTCTAAACTTAGAAATTTCTTTAGCAAAGTTTTTAACTTAGAAATTTTCTTTTTGTTTGAATTTTACTTAGAAATTTTTCAAAGTTTAAAGTTTCTAAAATTATTACAAATTCTTTTTGGTGATATCAAAAATAATCTTCAAATTTTTCAAAGTTTTCAAAGTTATTACCCTTAGAGTTGTTGTAATACCCCATTTTTATGTGATCAAAGGGGGAGAAGGAAAATATTAAGTCTAGGGGAGGTGGATCAAAATTTTGCACTTTTATGCAAAATTTATTACTCTTGATTTATGTTGGTTTATCCTAAACTTAACTTGGGTTGCTCACATAAAAAAGGGAGAGATTGTTGGAACCCCAGGTTGTTTTGATGTGATCAAACAAGTTAAGTTAGGTCCTATGGTGTTTTGACCCTGTGTTTAAGTGTCCGGGAACTTAGGAGCACAGGAAGTCTAGCGGAGGATGCAGCTAGCGAGAATGACGACACAGGAGAGGGAGCCGACTAGCTTAGTGTGTCTGAGGGACAAGGTGTTGTGAAAGAGTACACTGGCGAACGAGAAGGGAGCTTACGGTGTTTCCGAGGGACGAGAAGCTGGAGTGGAAGATTGCTCGAGGAGCAAGAGACACAGCTAGCGATAAGGTTAGCACGGGAGAGAGCCGATAGGCTCGGTGCGCCTGAGGGATGAAGAGCTGCGGATGAGTACGCTGGTGGACGAGAAGGAAGCATGCAATGATTCCTAGGGACGAGAAGCCGGAGCGGAAGCCTGCTCGAGAAGGCCGAAAGTTGGATTCGGGTGAATTTATTCCGGATGTTCAAGATCACCCAACCAAGTCAAGCCGGAGCGGAAGACCCGAACAAAAGTGAGCTGAACCAGAGCAGAGGGCCTAGATCAAAAAAGTTAACGAGGTTGACTTTGTGAGCCTCGTCCTTTAGTTCATTTTTTAAAATTATTTTTGCAAGTGTTATTTTAAAGTCTGAGAAGGGTATCTCTTTTATCTTATGCAGGATTATTCAACCCCTCCTTCTAGCCGGCCAACCGGGGTCCTACATTATATACATCTCGCCTCTCAACAGGAACTCGTCATACCTCATGGGTGGCTTCTTCACTAGTGATTGAAAGAATCCCCCCTCCTCAACCCTTACAAAAGGGCACTAACTCATATTTTAGGTGTAGTGGAGGGGACTTCCAACGCAATCTTAGTGAAACACTATATATATTCCCATAATGTCTATGATCTCTATTACTTCAAATTGAATAGACTGAGTGGTGTTTATTGGTACTTCTTGCAATTGTGAAGTGGTGTTGAGCTGGATCTACTAGTCATCAATAAAACTTAACATTTAACCCCATCGATATACTAGTGAAGTAGGGCCATATTCTCAAAATAAATTAAATGCTCCTTTGGATTAGTTGACCTATCATATTCCCCAACATAAAGAGGATGGAAAAGAGGAGGAAATTATTAATAGAGGGAGCACTAGATAATCAAATCTATATTTTGACATTGATGAAAGTTTAAAGATAAGTTCTTATGAGCTAATATATAGGTTTAGTGCACAAGACTTAATAGGGAAATCCTATTAGGTCAGATGGACCAGATACTAGGTAATGGAAAGACTTAGCAGATTAAGAAAACTAGAAACCATGCAAGAAAGTCCAAATGGCCCAAGTGATTGGACATCTTACATGATCAACTTGATGGGTTAACCAGGATTAAATATCAATCGAAGGAAGAACAGGTAGGTTGAGTGAATCAGACGCTAAGCAGAGGAAGCCTAAGTAGGTCAACTGAACCAGATTCTTGGAAAACGTAAGAGATATAAGCTCTTGGAGTGGAGAGGTTATTCTAAATATAGTGAGAACTTGTTCTCTCTATGGGAACAAACTTAAGTAGTGATGACTAAGAGTCCTACTTAGATATCGAAGTCAAGGTTGGATAGTTGATTAACTATCATACTTAGAACCTTTATAATTCATAATATACTTTGTGATAACTTTGTTTTGTAGGATTTGTTGGAACAATCTGGGTACCCTAGGTTTTGATGTTTGGGCAAAAGTTTAAGTTAGATTTATTATTGTATTTGATATACATTGTGAGTGTATAGGATACAGGGACAACAAGAAAAGTCCAAGGGTGATCTTGGTAAAGGAGGAAAGTCCAAGGGTGAGTCTTGGCGATGTAAGTCCAAGTATGTAGTTTTGGTAATGTAAGTCCAAGTGTGAATTGGGAAAGGATGAAGTCCCGGAGAATGGCTCTTGGCAGTGAAGACCCGACAATGATGTCAATGCTAATGGAAGCTCTAGAAGGAAAAGCGTGAAGGATGGAGAGGCATCTAAGGAATGTAAGGCTGATGGAGGAGGCTAGAAGGCTAGGTTTAGGTTGTGCAGGCAAGATGAGTGCATGAGAGACTGTACTCAAGGTAAAATTCAAGTATGTACTATACCAGTACTATAGTATTACTGTAGCAATAATGTACCATTGCTGTAGTAGTCGACTGGTGTTTTCATCAATCGACTGGTAGCCAACTGTTGGTTTGTAACGATCGAATTCCACTTAGTAGTAGTCGACTGGTGGTTTTACCAGTCGACTGGTGGCAGAAAACACAGTTAGGTGTTTCCTCCCGAGTTCTATTTAATAGAGCTCAGGGTGCTTTGCCAAGGTTGACGAAAATAGAGGTGGTTAACCCCTATTTGAGTCTCCAAGATCTTCTTGAGTGATTAAGAGCTTGTGCGAGTTTGTGGCTAGGTTTCTCCACCCATAAGGAGCTACTCGAGCTAGCTATAGGTTTTCCGAGGAGTCATCCACCGATGGATTTGGATCGTCCACCTTATGGACAATCATGGAGTAGGAGCTTCATCTCCAAACTACGTTAAAGAACGTGTTAGGTTTGCCTTCTTTTGTTAGTGTTTGTCTTGTATTTCTGCTGTGTACACTAACCATTGTAGGAAGCGACGTTTTGGGTTAGACGCTATTCACCCCCCTCTAGCCGGCATCAAGGCCCTAATAGGGTTCAGGTGACTGAATGATAAGTCCAATCGATGGAATAATTCGGGCAATCGAACAACAAGTCCGGTCAATCAGAAGCTGAGGTGGCACAATATAATGACATGGCAGCTGAAGGGTTTGTTATAATAATGTGGCATCTAATGTGGTCAAAGATAAGCTTTAGAATGCAAACGTGGAAGAGGATAGAATTTGAGGAGCTGACGTGAAAAATTACATAGTCAAGGATAAGCCTCACGAGGCTAACATGATTATGGATAAAACATCAAAAGGCTAACATGTTAGGAGAAGTTGCAAGATGTTGAGATTGACAAGGTTTGGTCAACCAAACCTATGCATTAGTTGATCGAAAACCAGATCTAGATTAGGTTGACCTTAGATCAGATTATTTATCAATCAACCAAACAGGGATCATCGATTGAATAAGTGCTATAAAATAAAGATCAAAGAGAGAGCTCAATCAATCATCTATTGGTGCAATTTCCCTAGGTTAAGGTTAACTAAGCTTGAATTTGCTCAAGCTTGAGATTTGATATTTAAGTTTTGATGTTTAATAATGTATGGAAATTACAGGTGTAATTATCCATTTAAGGTGATTGTTGGAGCAATTCTTCTCTAATCAATATTTGACCAGTTTGTTGTGAAGAAGAGTCAAGTAGGTCAAGGTTGACCAAATACTTGACTCGGAAGTCCTAACTGAAAGTTAGGCAAGGGCTAGTATAACGGGGAGGTTGGCAAATGATGAAAATCTAAGTAGGTTAGTGTTGATCGGACACGTGGTGCGGAAAGTCCTAGTGAGTAAAGCCAGGCAGATGGAAAGTCTTAGTGAGTGAAGCTATACAGTTGGAAAATTCTGGTGAGTGAAGCCAGACAGATGGAAAATCCTAGTGAGTGAATCTAAGCAGTTGAAAAGTCCTGGTAAGTGAAGCCAGGTGAAAGACCTAGTGAGTGAATCTAGGTAAATGGGAAATCCTGGTGAGTGAAGCCAAGTGAGTGAAGCTAGGCAGTGAGAAAATCCTGGTGAGTGAAGCCAGGTGAAAGTCTTGGTGAGTGAAGTCAGGTATGTAGAAATCCAGGGAGTCTAGGGTGATCAGACACCTAGTGTTTAGAAGTCCAAGTTGGTCATGGAGGACCAGACACTTAGCACGATACAGTAAGTCCAAGTGGGTCAAGGTTGATCGAACACTTGGCATGACTAGAAATGTCTAAGTGGGTCAAAGGATTGATCAAACACTTAGTAATGAAGTTCCAGGAAGTCAAGGTTGACCAGATACTATGCATGAGCGACTTCCAATAGGTCACGATTGATCAGATGTTGGGTTTGAAAACCTAGACTTGAGTTAGTTAAGCTAGGATTGGTCAATCGATCAGTCGATCGATTGAACCAGAGCCCAATCGATCAGTTGATTGATTCAGAGAGCTTTCTAAGTAAGGACAGCCCAATCGATTAGCCAATCGATTGGGGTTACGTCAATCGATCAGACGATCGATTGGAGGACACTCACGTGAAGAGCACAATGTGCTCCTCAATCGATCAGTCTATCGATTGGGATACTCCAATCGATCGATCGATTGATCGATCAATTGATCGATCGATCGATTGGAGCTTATTTTCTCATGAGATTGCAAGGTAGCCTGAATTGATCGGTCAATCAATTTTAGATTTATCTACGAGAGCACAGAGGAGCTTTGAATCGATCGGTCGATCGATCAAAGCCTCCCCAATCAATTGATCAATCGATTGGGATATGATCGTTGTGCAAGATGTAGACTTTGGATGGCTGAGATCATGTAAATATGATGTAACAATCTATTGGGAGTAGACCCAATCGATCGAGAGTCCTTGATTACGGAGTATAAATGTGATGGCGAGGTTCAAATGCTACTGCGTTCACATGATACTTCTCCCATTTCTTCTGCCAATTCTTGAAGTTGTTTGAAGCAAGGTGTTGTTGCATTTTCAAGCATCAAGAGGCAATCTTTATCAACAAGATCAAGCAAGAAGAATGTGTTTTCTGTATTCTTATGTATTTACTGTTGGGGTTGCAATGTTGCAAACATAGTCCCATATTGAAAACACATGGGAAAGCTCATGAGTTTATAAGAGAAAAGATATCTCCATTGGTATGAGGCATTTTGGGTAGAGCCCAAGAGCAAAACCATGAGGGCTTTGGCCCAAAGTGGACAATATCATACCATTGTGGAGATATCTAAATTCTTTTCGATCCTACTTTTACTTCTTATTTGAGTTGTATCTTGCTGTTGAGTCTTGAACCTCTAGTCCTTCCTAGAAGGAGAGTTTACATAGTGGAGAGTGTGCTCAGTGTGTGGATCCTTGGATTAGTTACCTCTTCTTAAGATGAATACTAAGTAAATCCTTGTGTTCACATTGGGAGCTTGCTTCGTGTCTATTCCGTTGTAAATCATCATCATCGAAGGGCAAGAAGCTATTCACCCCCCTCTAGCTTCGAAGTGACCCAATAAGTGGTATTAGAGCGAGACCACTCTTTACCGGACTCATCGTCAAAAGGACAACGAGCTAGAGGAATAAGAAGTTGAAGCACTAAAGCCAACAGGTCTAAGATTTCAACAAGCTCAACTTCAACATGGATTTCCGAGATGGACTCATATTTGACACAAGGGTGCTTCCACCATTCACAATGACAAGCTTTGATTCTTGGAAAACAAGAATCAAAATTTTTTTCATGATGGAGATAGAGCAATTATTTGCTCTAATGGAGGGTTTTCAAGCTCTAAGAGGTTCAAAAGGAAAACTCACCAAAATGAGCAAATGGAGTCAAGAGCAAATCCAAAGATGTGAGGCCAATGATAAAGTGGCTAAGCTATTGGTCAATTTATTGCCTGGCAACATCTTAAGCAAGAAAGGAAAATTTAAGGATGCTAAGGAGCTTTAGAGAAATTGATAAGAATCCATGAAGATCCCTCCACTATACAAAATCAAGAAAAATCCAAAGAGGGGAACTCATTGGATCAAGAAGAAGAGGATTCCGAAGTTAAGAGATACTCAACATCGAAAGAAGAAGAAGAAGCTTCATCCTCTAGAGAGCACAAAGTCAAAGGAAAAGGAGTATACTTCTTATTTCATGTGCATGAGGATGAAGATGAAAAGATTTCCACCTTAAGGATTAAGGGGGAGCGTGGAACATCAATGCCGGATCAAGAAGAAGTCTTTTCATTTGGATCAAATGAAGGGAGTTCCACCCCTACAAGTAAAGTTATAGAAATTTCAATTGTAAATAATAAAAATCATATCATTTATTTTGAGTGTAGGAAAAAAGGACACTACAAGAGTAAGTGTCCCAAATTGGCCAAGAAGAAGGGCCAAATAGCACCAAACGACAAGGAGAAGCTCAAGGAGGTTGACCCCATGGTACACAAGAGTAAGGAGCTCATTGTGTGCTTCTTGTGTAAATAAAATGGACATTACCAGAGTCAGTGTCCAAAGGGGAAGAATCAGTCCAAAGTCAAAGGAGGAAGCTCAAGTCAAGGGGGAGCTTCTAAGGAGAAATTCAAGGTATCATTTATTGAAACAATTCCTTTGACATATGATAAAAAGCATGCTAGGTCTAGGTTATTGTTGGTTGCTACTCGGAATATCGTACCAGTTCCCCTGTACAAAAATTTTGTACAAGTCTTGAACCTTTCCTAACAACCTATTATGTTCTTTAGAAATTAAACTTGGAATCGCAAATAGAACTTAACATTATTGATTCTAAATTTAACTTATTTGTTCTTAGAGGTTTAAACTTTGATCGCAAACGATGCTTAACATTAGTGATCAAAATCCACCCATGTTACAAATTTGATTAAATATTTATTTCATAGATCAGCTTCCAGGTCAAACATGGTGAGGCACTAGGCCTTCTTGGGTATGGGATCATCCACCACTGCCTCGACAAAGCCTTTTAAAGAAATTCAATATTTAATCTCCTTATAGTAACCCTAGGCTTAACCATTAAGAACAATCGAATCACAAGATCAAAAAATAAAAGAAACACAAATTCGAATCATAAATCTGAAACCTAGAATCACTAGCCTCTTGTGTTTGGTATTTCAAGATCTAAACAAAAAGGATTAACTAGTTATGATGTGGAAACTAATAACTAGTTATACCTTTTGTAGCTTATAGACCTCACGATCTTCTATCGTATTCCTCTTCTTATCTCGGACGTCATGTGGGCGACGATCTACTGAGATGAGAATCCACCCGAGCTTCCTTCTTCTCCAAGCAAGTTTCGGCCAATCAACAAACTCCTTGAGATGAAGAACTTCGGCCACCAACCAAGCTCCAAGGGATGCTAAGAAACAAAAGCCTCCTATATCTTCTTCTTCTCTAAGCAAAATCTGGCCACTAAGATTTCTCCAAGAAGATGATGTCGCCGTCCACTTAAGAAGAAGAATAGGGGAAGAGGAGGAAGAGAAGGGCCGGCCACTACGAAGGAAGAAAAGAGAGGAATACTAGATCTATGTTATTGTGTGGTGAGCACCTCTACCCTCTCTTTTATATTCCTTGGCCTTGGCAAATAAGGAAAGTTTTAATAAAAACTTCCTTATTTTCCTTGCCAATGAAAGGAAAGTTTAATAAAAATTTCCTTTTTAAACTATATATGACTGGCTACCTTAATCCCTCCAAATAAGGAATGTTTTAAACATAAAATTAAAACTTCATAATTTATTTCCAGAAATTTTTAAAATAAAAATTTATCTTTTAAATATTCCCTTCATGGTTGGTTATAAAAGGAAACTTTTATAAATTAAAATCTCTCTATTAAAACATGTGGATGATTTACAAAAAGGAAAGTTTTCTCTAAAATTAAAATATTCCTTTTAACTACAAATAAGGAAAGATATCAAATCTTTCCCTTAATCTTTTGTAGAAAGCTATAAAAGGAAAGATTTAATTTTAAAACTCTCTTTTAAAATCATGATCTTTTAAAATCATGAGGATGGTTACATAAAAGGAAAGTTTTATCAAAAATTAAAATTTTCCTTTTAATTACAAATAAGGAAAGATATCAAACCTTTCTCTTAATCTTTTGTAGAAAACTATAAAAGGAAAGATTTAAATTTTAAACTCTCTTTTAAAACCATGGCTTCCACATAAGGAAAGATTAAAAAAAAAATCCTTTTAATTTTATTGTGGCCGGCCACCTAAGCTTGGGTTCAAGGTAGGGCCGACCACCATCTCACCTTGGTTTGGCCGACCCTAGCTTGGGCTCCAAGCTAGGCTTGGGCGGCCACCTTAAGGTGGATAAGAAGATGGGTATGGGTGGGTATAAGACTTTATAAATAAGAGGCTACAATAGGGACCGGGAGGAGGAATTGGTTTTATTCTCCCGATGAACTTGAGCTTCCTGTGTTTGCCCCGAACACCCAACTCAAGTTCATCAATAATTACTCATATCACTAAAGAGTTATTATTGAACTACCGCACTAATCCCATTTTACTATATGAGCTCCTTCTTATCATGAGTGTGTTAGTCTCCTGTGTTTAAGATATCGAATGCCCACTAATTAAATGAGTTACTGACAACTCACTTAATTAATATCTAGCTCCAAGAGTAGTACCACTCAATCTTATTATCATGTCAGACTAAGTCCACCTGCAGGTTTACATGACAATCCTTATGAGCTTCTCTTGGGGACATCATCAACCTAGATTCCTAGGACACAGTTTCCTTCTATAATCAACAACACACACTATAAATAATATCATTTCCTAACTTATCGGGCCTATTGATTTATCGAACTAAATTGTACCCTTTGATAAATTAAAGAAATAAATATTAAGTATATGTACTTGTTATTATATTAGGATTAAGAGCACACATTTTCATAATAATAGAGGTCTTGTTCTTTTATTTAGTCAGTATAAAAAAAAACTACCTCAAATGGTCCTGCTCAATACACTCAGAGTGTACTAGTGCAATTTTATAGTCAAGATAAACTAATACCAAATTAGACTACGACTATTCCAATGGTTTGTTCCTATCCATCTTAGTCATGAGCTACTGTTTATAATTTATAAGGAACTAATAACATGATCTTCTGTGTGTGACACCACACACCATGTTATTTACAATATAAATTAATTGAACAACTACACTTAGCATATAAATGTAGACATTTGATTAATTTGATTCTTATTTCTAGATAAATGTTTATACAAAAAGCTAGACTTTTAGTATACACTCTAACAATCTCCCACTTATACTAAAAGACTATGCTACCATATACCTTGCCATACATCTAATTCCCAATCCTTCAACCTGTCCATCAAAAGCTCTTGCCTTAAGGGCCTTAGTGAAAGGATCTCTCAGGTTATCATCTGATGCAATCTAGACGACAACAACTTCTCCTCTTTATACGATGTCTCGTATTGGGTGGTACTTGCGCTCTATATGTTTACTTGCCTTATGAGCTTGTGGTTCCTTCAAGTTTGCTACTGCACCACTTATTATCACAATACACTGTAATAATTTTTAGGCAAACCAGGAATCACATCTAAGTCCATCATGAAGTTTCTGAGTCATTCAGCTTCTATGGCTGCCTTAGAGGCTGTCATATACTCAGCTTCTATGGTGGAGTCTAAAAAGTACATATGCTTAACACTCCTCCATAGTTATGACTTCACCTCCTAAAGTAAACACAAAACTCCGAGGTCGACTTACTATTGTCCCTATCTGATTGGAAGTCAAAATCCGTGTAACCTACAGGGAACAAATCATCTGCTTGGTAAACCAGCATATAATCTCTAGTCCTTCTCAGGTACTTCAATATATGCTTTACAACAGTCCAATGTCCCTGTCTAGGGTTACTTTGATATCTGCTATCCATGCGTATGGCAAAACAGATATCCAGTCTTGTACACAGCATAACATACATTAAGCTTCCGACAGCCGAAGCATAAGGAACTGCCTTCATGTCCTCTATCTCCTTTGATGTCTTTGGAGACATCTCTTTAGATAAAGCTACTCCATGTCTAAAAGGTAGAAAACCTTTCTTGGAGTCTTGCATGCTAAAACGGGCTAGGATTGTATTGATATATAAAGCTCAGGATAAGCACAACATTCTTGTCTTGTGATTCCTTATTACTTTGATCGCAAGAATATGTGCGCATTCTCAAAAGTCCTTCATATCGAATTGCTTGGACAACCATACCCTTACTTCCGACAACACTTTGATATTATTTCCAACTACCAAAAATGTCATCTACGTATAGTGCAAGAAATACCATCACGTTTCCATCACACTTCTTGTATACACAAGACTCATCCGGACACTAAATAAATCCATAGGTCTGGATTACTTCATTAAACCGGAAGTTCCAAGACCTTGAAGCTTTGCTTCAGTCCATAGACCGATTGAGCTTACATACTAGATGCTCTTTGCCTTTTGCAATGAACCCCTCTGGTTGTTTTATATGAATGCTTTCTTTAAGACTTCTATTAAGGAAAGCTATCTTGACATCCACTTGCCAAATCTCATAATCCATATGAGTAGCAAAAGATAAAAGAATCCGGATAGACTTAAGCATGGCTACCAGTGAAAAGGTTTCCTCATAATTGATACTCTTTTTCAACAAGTCTTGCTTTGAAAGTTTCCACTTTCCCGTCTGTCATTCTTTTTCTATTGTAGACATATTTAAACCCAATGGCTTTTACATCATTTGGTGGTTCTACAAGCTCCCAGACTTTATCAGAATACATAGATTCTATTTTTATATTCATTGCTCTTTTGCCAGGATGCTGCATCTTTATCTTGGAGCGCTTCATCATATGTTCGGGGATAAGGTTCATGTTCACCAGGGATCAAGTCCAAAGACTCTTCTAAAACATGAATATTTTAGGTTGCCTAACAACCCTCCCACTACGACGAGACACTGTTTGTAATTGTGTATCATTTGTGACACGCATTGCAGTTTCTTATGATATCTCATCTTGTACTGTTGTTACTAGATTAGACGTGTCCTTTATTATTTCCTTAATAACAAATTTACTTATAGGCTTGTGGTTCATTACATAGTCTTCATCTAAAAATTGAGCATTGGTCCTAACAATGACCTTCTGATTTTTAGGACTATAAACCTTCATTTCTCTAGGATAAACCACAAGCAAGTGAACTCCTGTTCTTAATTCCAACTTATCAGTGTCTCCCTTCAGCATGTGTTGGACTACCCCAAAATCGAATATGCTTTAGACTAGGCTTACGCCTATTCTACAATTCTATTGGAGTAGAGGGTTCTGACTTAGAAGGTACTATGCTCACTTCCATTTCCAGAGTATATCCTCAAAACGAATTTGGTATTTCTGAATAACTCATTATTGATCTAACTATTTCCATAAGAGTCTTATTCCTTCATTCTACTACACCATTTTGTTGGGGTGTACCAGGTGTAGCCAGTTGGGATTGAATCCTGACTTCTGATAAGTGACTCCTAAACTCTCCTAAGAGGTACTCGCCACTACGATCTTACCATAGTGTCTTGATACTTTTACCTTGACGTTTCTCCACATCAGCTTTGTACTCTTTGAACTTATCAAAACACTTAGACTTGTGGCACATCAAGTAAATATACTCATATCTCGAATAGTCGTCTATAAAAGAGACGAAATATTCGAAACCACCTCTTGCCTAGATAGTCAAAGGTCCACACATATCAGAATGAACCAATTCCAACACATCTTTGGCTCCTTATCCCTTAGACTTAAAAGGCTTCTTGGTTATTTTTTTCTTCCAAGTAAGACTCGCAGGTTGGAAAGTTTTCCACTACCAATGAACCCAAAAGTTCATCGGCTATTATCCTTTGAATCCTACCCAAGTTAATATAACCTAGCCTTATATGCCAAAGATATGATTTGTTCATTTCCGAAGATTTCTTTCTCTTATTAGAGTTAGAAGATGTGTTATTAATTTCCATTTGTTGCATCATGGGAGTTATTGGATTATAAATTGCCAACCAACATACCAGAACTGATAACTTCCCTATTTTTCTTGATACAACTTTGTTATCAAAATATATAGAATATCTATCCTTAAATAGTTTTAGAAACTGAAATCAAGTTTTTTCTAAAACTTGGTACATAAAGATAATCAATGTTTTATTCCTTTCAAAGGATAAACATCTCTCACTACAACAGCTGCTACTTTTGTAGTGGTGCCCATGTAGACGGTATTTTCCCTTTCATATAGTTGTCAGGTTTCCTGGAACCCCTGCAATGAATTACAGACATGATCAGTGGCTCCCGTATCTTTACACCAGGTACCGGTATATAACACCACTAAACATGTTTCAACAACTAATGAATAAAATACACTGTTATTATTCTCATTTTTGAGAGGGCAGTCCACCTTAGAGTCCAAGTTTTGTTTTCAATCATTATATTTGTGACTACTAAGTCTATTCTATAGTATAACAGCTAGGGGATTGACAAACATTTGAAATCCTAAGAATCATAAAAATATTTGGTCAAGACCAACACCTCAAAATCTCTGTGAATTTTGTATGCTGCGTTAGTGTGGACATATACAAATTCAATCTTTAAGAGGAGATTTTATCCATTAATTTTATTATCTCATCAACCTAACTTTATGACAAATAAAATTAACAGTTGGTCTATCTTTGATCAAATATTTGGTCAAAACTTTGAATTTAAAATAATATTGATTCCTTAAAATAATATCCTTTAAATCCATCAACACCTCAAACATCGTGAATTTTATATGCCACGTTAGTGTGGACGTATACAAAGTTAGACATTTGTAAGAGGAGGGTCTTACCCATTAATTATCTTGTCAACCTTAAATTACCTCAAACATCATGAATTTTGTATGACATGTTAGTGTGGACATATACAAATTCAATTGTTTGTAAGAGGAGGTTTTACCCATTTTATTTTGTCAACTTAACTTTATGACAAATAAAATTACCTCAAACACCGTAAATTTTGTATGCCATGTTAATGTAGATGTATACAAATTCAGACATTTGTAAGAGGGAGTTTTACCTAGCTTTATGACAAATTAATAGTTGGTATTCCTTTGGTCACACAAATAATAGCAGTAACTCCGTTGGAGAGGATACTATTAAATGCACCTATTACTATTAATCTTGAGAATACCAATGTGACTAAGGCTTCTAAGAAGCCTAAGAAAGTCACTAGGAAGGTCACGAGGGAAGCTATCCCTAGTGTTGACCTAGAGGAGTCTAATATGACCAAGGCTTCTAAGAAGCCTAGGTAGGTCATTAGGAAGGGTATTAGGGAAGTTATCCCTAGTGAGTACCTAGCACACTCAAGGAGTACCAATAGGTTTTGGGTTCTTAAAAGTGTGTTCTCTACACCCTATATGGGTCTAGAGAGTGTTAACTCCAATTGGAAGGGTAGTTAACCTAACCTTGAAGAAGTTGACACTTGGAGGGCATTTTCAAAGTAGTTATACTCCTTGAAAATGAAAATGGTTTAAGTGTTGACTCTTTTGGAAGAGTAAAATGTGCTAAATTTTGAGGAATTGACATTAATTTAAATTAGTACAAATAGGAAAAGGTGAAAGAGATGCCAAGTTAGGAATTGGGCATTTTCTTTGATGATGAGGGAAACTTAGGATAAATTTTGGCTAAGAAAATTAATTAGGGATACTTAGATAGATAATCTAGGTATATATATTATAGTAAATTGTCATGATTATTTTCTCATCATATACCATGACATCATATTTTACATTCATATTTATTATGAAAAATAAAAACATAAAAAAGATACCATATCATGTCATACATACATCATATAGTTATAGTAAGTTTTCTTTCAAAAATTATTCATTTTGATGTATGACATAATCATTTTCATGCATTATTTAAGTTTCTTGCAATTAAGGACAATGACATTTATCAACAAGTGACATCTTAGGTTGATGATCAATTTTACAATGCCTAGATAGATATGTATGAACCCTTAGATTAGGAAAAAACTAAAGTTTACATCTCACAAAGACTATAACTTGGCTTGTATGTGTTTTAGTACACATTAGATACATGTGAGATGCTAGGAGGATGAACAAAACTCAAATGTTGATTTAGTGCTTCTTTTGAGTTTTGATTTCATCCAAAACATATAGTTATGTGTTATCCAATCATTGGGAAAGCTAATGTACAAGTCATGTGCATATAGCCCAAAAAACATGGTTGGAAATTGGTTTTGAAAATTATTTCAAAATATCTTTAGAAAACCTTGGTAAAGTCTATCTTTTGATAGCAATAACCATTGAAGAGTTAGACACAAACTAGCAAGAAACTTTGAAGTTTTTCAATGGTTTTAAGTTTTATGTCAATCTTTAAAAATATGATATATATTTTCTTAGAAAACTAGTTTTCCATGATAGTATATGTCTTAAATAATATATACAAGAATTTTCAAAATTTTTAGAATTTTGTAAAATTTTTGGGGCATTTTTGAATTTCGGCTAAAATTTAATTTAAGGAAATTAGAAACTCAATCGATCAATCAATCAATTGGGGATGTTCAATCGATCATTCGATCAATTGAATTGGGGTTTTCCATGAAAAGAAGCTTGCAGAATCTATCAGTCAATCAATTGAACCCTATTTGGATCTATCAACTGATCGATTCAAGTGTTTTTTTTCATGAATAGCCTTGCTGAATCGATCATTTGATTGATTGAAAGGGTTCAATCAATTGAGTCCCAACTTAAATCAATTGAAAAAGCCAATTTTTGGCTAAAATGGTTTGATTTCAGTCCATTAAGCCATGGTTAGTCATGTTAACCATCTCTATCTCTAAGAAATTTTTTTGAAGACATTTAAGGGTTATTTTCTTGATGAAAATAAGAAAGGAATGGTTCAAGAAGACTAACTTGAAGTTTACGATGAGGATTGCATTCAATATTGATTCTTGAACCTTAAAACCTCAAATTTTAGGTTTCCTAAAGTCTTAGGAACTCCAAGTCATTGTTGGTGCAATGACAAAATTTTAGAGCATGTTTTGAGGGGGAGCTACTCCTTAAAGACATGAATTTATTTTTCACAAAACCATGGAAGGTTGTAAACCTTAGTTATCATGAATTCTCAAGGTCGAGCATTAGAAAATAATGAAATATTGGATATCTTTATTGTGGTGTGTGAATGCTTTAGGAAGAGCATTGGAGACAATGAAGGGTATAGGACCTTCATTGTGATGTTGTGAATAACATGTGAAGTTGTGGACAACATGTGGATAACTCTTCAAGGGGAGAGTTTTTGATGTGTGCCAAAGGGAAAGAATGTAGTGTTTAAGTTAGGTCTTCATTACCCAAAAGGGGGAGTTTGCCCTTTGGGAAAGGAAGAGAATGAAGGAAACCCTCATTCATTCTTTGGCATGAAGATAAAGTTGAAGCTATGGGATTAGCCTAACTTAAAAGTATTGTCAAATATCAAAAAGGGAAAGATTGTTGGTATAATTTCCCTAAGTCAAGGTTGACTAAGCTTGAATTGGCTCAAGTTTGAGTCTTGATGTTTGAATGTATAAAAATTGCAGGTGCAATCATCCATTTGGGGAGATTATTGGAGCTATTTTCCTATGCTTAATGTTTGATCAGTTTGGTATGAAGAAGAGTTAAGAAGATTAAGGTTGATCAGATACTTGACTAAGAAGTCCTAACTGGAAGTTGGGCAAGGGCAAGTCCAACTGGGAGGTTGGCAGATGATGAAAATCCAAGTGGGTCAGTATTGATCAGACACTTAGTGTGAAAAATCTTGATAAGTGAAACCAGGCAGATGTAAAGTCCTAGTGAGTGAAGCTAGTTGGAAAGTCTTGGTGAGTGAAGCCTAGTGAAAGACCTAGTGAGTGAAGCTAGGCAAATGGGAAATTTTGGTGAGTGAAGTCATGTAAAAGACCTAGTTAGTGAAGTTAGGCAATGATAAATCCTAGTGAGTGAAGCCAGGTGAAAGTCCTGGTGAGTGAAGTCAGGCATGTGGAAATCCAGGTGGGTTTAGGGTGACCAGAATCTGATGTTTAGAAGTCCAAGTGGGTTATGGAGGACCAGAAACTTAGCATGAGAAGATAAGTCCAAGTGGGTCAAGATTTACTGGACACTTGACACGACTAGAAAAGTCCAAGTGGGTTAAAGAATTGACCGAATACTTGGTAACGAAGTCCAAGTAGGTCAAGGTTAACCAGATACTAGGCTTGAGCGAGTCCCAACAAGTTATGGTTGACCGGATGTTGGGTTTGGGAATCTAGACTTGAGTTAGTAAAGTTAGGGTTTATCAATTGATTAGCCGATCGATTGAACCAAAGCCCAATTAATCAATTGATTGATTGTGAGTGCTTCAAGAGCAAGGATGGCCCAATCGATTAGCCAATTGGTTAGGGCTATGCCAAGTGATTAGACGATCGATTGGAGGCCACTCACACGAAGAGCATAGTGTGCTCCCCAATCGATCAACTGATCAATTGGGATACTCCAATTGATAGGTTGATCGATTGAGGTTTATTTTCTCAAGAGATTTGAAGGCAGCTTGAATCGATCAGTCAATCACTTTTGGGTTTATCTATGAGAGTACAGAGGCACTCTAAATCGATTGATTGATCGATAAAAGCCTCCCCAATCCATTGGTTAATCGATTGGATAAGACCATTGCACAGGATGAAGGCTTTGGACAACTAAGATCACGCAGATTTGACGTGGTAATCAATTGGGAGCAGGCCCAATCAATTGAAAGACCTAGATCGACTTCTCCCATTTCTTCCGCCAGTTCTTGAAGTTGCTTAGAGCAAGGTGCTGTTGCATTTTCAAGCAACAAGAGACAATCTTTATCAACAAGATCAAGCAAGAAGAATGTGTTATTTGTATTCTTGTGTATATACTTCTTGTTTGAGTTGTATCTTGTTATTGAGTCTTGTATGAGGTTTCTCTATAGGACTGGTGGCGGTCAGCTAGATGGGTGAATAGCCCTGCGAAATAAAATGAACCTTCTTCGAACTTTTACAGCTTAATTAAACTAACACTTGCAAAAACAAAATAAAAGACCGAAAAAGAAGTAAACTATGAGTAGAGGCACCAAGGGGTTACTTGGTTACAACTAGGGAGGTTGTTAATCTAAGGAAGTTGAAAGCTCAGTAAATAGTCTCCTTCAGGCGGAGAAGCCTCTTAAAGCGTTGATGGCTCACAAACAAATAGTAGAACAAAATAAAAGCATTTACAAGTGTTGTTTTGAACCATTGGGACCATGGCTATATTTATAGCCCTGGTTGGGACTGTAACGACCCGCCTTCTACTACTAAGCTGTGAGGCTGATCGCTACAGTTGTTTTGCTGCGCTAAACTAATCCCTGACCAATATTTAAACTATTGGCGGAAGCTGTGCTAATTAAAACTTGGCTGAACTATTAGTTTTCCTGCGTTCTACAGGTGCTAAGGGGTGTACTCTAACCTTTTAAAGGTCTTTACTACATCCCCCTATGGTCAAGGAACCTAGCTGAAGCTTTCCGTTTGCTAACTGGTGTCCCAATCGATCCACGGATCGATTGGAAGGGTTGAATCGATCCAGGGATCGATCCAGCCTGCTTCTGTAAAGTGGACTTGGGTTGGATCGATCCAGTGATCGATCCAGCACGCTACTGTGCTCGGCCGATAATCTGGATCGATCGGCTGATCGATCCACACTGGCCGATCGATCCAGTGATCGATCCCAAAACCTTCTGTTCGCGACAGGATTTGCTGGATCGATCGGGTGATCGATCCAGGACCCTACTGTTCGCGTGTACACTTCTCAATCGATCCACTGATCGATCAAGGAGCCCCGGATCGATCCATGGATCGATCCGAGTTTCTGATTTCGAATCAGAACTCTGATTTCAGCACCTGGTCGTGCCCAAAATCTCACATAGCAAACACACAAAGCATGGAATAAGTTCTAATGACATAAACCTAGCATTCTAACTTAACATAATGCATAGTTTACCGTTTCTTAGCCTTACACAACGAAACATGCATGAACACCAAAAAAAACTAAGAGTTCTAATGCATAATAAGTGAAGCTTGATCCCCTAAGGATCTTTCATTCCAGTTCCTTCCACACACATCCTGATCTGCATTGCCCTCCAGCCTCCACTAATCCACTTTTCTTTTACCTGTGTCTGCAGTATAAGAAAAGTAGCATCTGTAAGCAGACAAGCTTAGTAAGAAACCATCTACCTCACAAAAACATGCAACGATGCGAATATGTTTTTAAATCATGCTGTTTGAAAGCTGAACTAAGCATGGCAATATGGCATGGCATACAAACATGTACTGAACTGATCATGGCATACAACAAATACTGAAACTAAGCATATGCATCTAGCTGGTCATGAACTCAAATCATGAAGCTTAACTGAGGTAATAACTGAAACTGAAACTGAGTTAGTATTTCCATCACTGATTGTATATTTGGAAAACTATATATAATAATAGATGAAAATACTAAACATGCTGCTGGGGCCCTGGCAACTGTACTTACTGTGCGCGCGTCCCTACGAGACCCGGGATTGCAAGTTCCGAGCCTAGTAGGGTTACTAGGCTATCTGAACCTAGGGACGACTGTGGGAGTCCAGCCCATGGATATCTGATCCAAGTACTAGGTTATCTGAACCTAGGGACGACTGTGGGAGTCCAGCCCATGGATATCTGATCCAAGTACTAGGTTATCTGAACCTAGGGACGACTGTGGGAGTCCAGCCCATGGATATCTGATCCAAGTACAGTGCCAACTGAATAAAGTAAAATACTGAATACTGATTTATCTTACTTTGCTGTTCTAGGTTATCTGAACCTAGAGCTAGGTTATCTGAACCTAGAGGCTACTGTGGGAGCCCACCCAATGTATATCTGATCCATATAGCTGTGATAACTGATGTTAAGCTAAATAAAATGTTTCTAATACATTTTTACATACTGTTAGGACGCCTACTGGTGCATCCTTTTTAACTAGGCATTTCATCGAATACCTGGTGTGCACTAACCGCACACCCTGAAACTGAAAGTTGTAGACTACTGAACTAACGCCAAATCTAACAAGCGAAAGCAATTATACTGCAGGTGAGGGGTCTCTTACCTCAATCGCAAGGTTTTCTTACGATTTATCCGCTAGGTTTCGGGGAAAACTGCTCCGTTCGACGAACCGCTTACGTCCTCGCGTTCCTCTCGCGGAGAAGAACCCTTTTTGTGTTGGAGTCGTCGCCAGAAGATGTCCCCTTGGCCCTTGGCTTGGTGCGCCGTGCGTGAGGGAGAGGAGAAGGAGAAGTCGGCGTGAGGATTTTGGGAGAGGAAGAGTTGCCGAACCAAATTTCTAAATAACCCAACCCTCTTAAATTCCTAATTTATATTAAGTGGTTTAACTGAACCAACTCTAATATAAATATATTTGGTTCCCCTTTCTTTCAGCACGGCCCTGCTGGGTTCAACCGGTTACTACACTAGCCATTTAAACCATAGGTCTCGGGTTCAATTCCCGCCTAGGGCGTTTTTCGTTTTCTAATTATTTTTGCTACTTCCGCTACTCGGAATTTTCCGGAAAAATATCTAAAAATTCCAGAAAATTACTAGGATATTTATAATGCAGTTTCGAGAATTTTCGGGCGTTACAATCCCCCATACCTTATAAAAAGTTCGTCCCCGAACTTAAAACAATTCTGGGTACTTCTGTCTCATGCTGGCCTCTGTCTCCCAAGTCGCCTCTGCTGCTGTGTGATTTTGCCAGCTGACTTTGACTAATGGTACTTCCTTGTTCCGTAATTTCTTCACTGCTCGGTCTATTATCTGAATAGGCCGACTGTCATAGCTGAGATCATTACGGACCTGTACCAACTGGGGCTCAATCACCTGGGTGGCGTCTGGAACATGCTTCTTCAGCATGGAGACATGAAATACGTTGTGGACAGCTGACATCTCCTGAGGTAGCTCTAGCTCATATGCTACCTTGCCCACTCTCTTCGTGATAAGGTATGGTCCCACATATCTGGGAGCTAGCTTGCCCTTCTTTCCAAAACGCATGACTCCCTTCATGGGAGCTACTCTGAGGAAAACTGTATCCCCAACTGAAAACTCTAGGGGTCTGCGTCGTGTATCAGCATAGCTCTTCTGACGGCTCTGTGCTGTCTCTATCCTCTGGCGAATCTGCTGTGGTATCTGCTACTAGATCTGTCTGAAGCTCTAGTTCATTCTGTTCACCACTCTCATACCAGCAGATTGGTGATCTGCACCTCCGCCCATAGAGTGCCTCATAAGGTGTCATGCCGATAGTGGCCTGATAACTGTTGTTGTATGCAAATTCTGCTAGACTCAGATATTTGCACCAACTTCCCTTGAAATCTAGGGCACACGCCCGGAGCATATCTTCGAGTACCTGATTTACTCGCTCCGTCTGACCATCTGTCTGAGGATGGAAGGCTGTGCTGAATTTTAACTGGGTGCCCATAGCTGACTGTACACACTTCCAGAAGTGCGATGTAAATCTGCTGTCTCTGTCTGATATAATGGTTCATGGGACTCCATGCAGCCTGACAATCTCCTTGAGATACAACTGAGCTAGCTGCTCCATGGAATAGGATATTCTGATAGCTAAGAAGTGGGCTGATTTAGTCAACCTGTCGACTATTACCCAGATGGCATCAAAATCATTCGTGGTCCTGGGTAATCTCACTATGAAGTCCATAGAGATATCCTCCCACTTCCATTCTGGAATCTGAATAGGCTGCAAGACTCCTCCTGGTCGCTGATGTTCTGCCTTGGCCCTCTGACAGGTGAGGCAGATGCTAACATACTTAGCGATGTCTCGCTTCATCCCGGGCCACCAAAAATGTTTCTTCACGTCTTGATACATTTTGGTTGAACCCGGATGCATCGCATAGGGGGTCTTGTGAGCCTCATCTAAAATCTGTCTCCGTAGCTCCTCCTGATCTGGAACACAGAGTCTGTCACCAAAATACAATGCCCCGCTGTCGGACACTCTGAAATCTCTACTTTCTGATTCTGCTAGCCCTTGCTTGATTTTCTGGATTTCAGGGTCCTGCTCCTGAGCTGACTGAATGTCACCAAGCAAGGTAGACTCTAAGGTCATAGTAGAGAGCTGTCCCATGATGAATTCGAGACCGAAATCTACGATCTCCTTCTGTAGGGGCGGTGACATGGCTGTAAGCGATAATAAGGTAGCACTGGTCAATCTTCGTTTTAGCTCGCTGAAACTGTTCTCGCAGTCCTCCGTCCACTGAAACTTTCTGTTCTTTCTGGTGAGAGCTGTCAGTGGAGAGGCTATCCTGGAGAAGTCCTCTACAAATTTCCTGTAGTAGCCTGCTAAACCCAGAAAGCTTCTGATTTCACTGGCGTTCCGGGGTCTCTTCCAGTTACTTACTGCTTCTATCTTGCTGGGATCTACCATAACACCATCTTTGGAGATGATGTGACCTAGAAAGGCTACCTGGTCTAGCCAAAATTGACATTTCGTGAATTTAGCGTACAGCTGGTTCAGCTGAAGGATCTGCAAAACTGTCTTCAGATGCTCTGCATGGTCCTCTTGAGTACCTGAATAGATAAGAATGTCATCGATGAACACGATGACAAATTTGTCTAAGTATTCCTTGAATACTCTGTTCATGAGGTCCATGAAAGTAGTTGGAGCATTTGTCACGCCGAAAGGCATGACTACGAACTCATAATGTCCGTATCTGGTCCTGAAAGCTGTTTTAGGTATATCACCTTTCTTGACTCTAACCTGGTGATATCATGATCTGAGGTCTATCTTGGAGAACACTGCTGCTCCCTTCAGCTGGTCGAACAGGTCATCAATTCTGGGAAGAGGATACCTGTTCTTGATCGTGACCTGATTCAGTGCTTTATAATCTATGCATAGCCGCATGCTTCCATCCTTCTTCTTCACAAACAGTACAGGCGCCCCCCATGGTGAGTGACTAGGGCGTATGAAGCCCTTGTCAAGAAGCTCCTGTAGTTGTTCATGAAGTTCCTTCAGTTCTGCTGGAGCCATGCGGTAAGGCGCTTTGGAAATGGGATTGGTGCCGGGGAAGAGCTCTATCTCGAATTCAATCTCCCGGTTTGGTGCTAAGCCTGGTAATTCCTCAGGGAAGACTGCTGGGTAGTCACATACGACTCGGACCTCTGCTAGCTGTTGGTCCTTGCCCTGACTAGTACTGACTACATGTGCTAGGTACCCCGTACATCCCGAATCCATCAACTTCTGGGCCTTCATTGCTGAGAGAAATCTTCTAGCTTTTCTCTTCGGTTCGCCGATGTACTCAAACTGTGCTTCTGCTTCGGGTTGGAATACGACTTTCTATTTATGGCACTCTATGGAAGCACCATATTTGATCAGGAAGTCCATTCCCAGAATGACGTCGTAGTCAGTCATTTCCAGCAGGATCAGATCACAAAAGAGTTCTCTGTCTGCTATAATGACCGGCACTGCTCTGAGCCAGTGCGTGGATGCCATAACTTCTCCCGAAGGTAGTGTCGTCAGAAACTGACCACTGAGTACCTCTGGGGGTATTTCTAATTTTTCAGAGAACACCCTGGCTACGTATGAATGGGTTGCCCCAGTATCAAATAGAACAGTAGCACTATACTGAAAAATGCTAATCTGACCTGTGACGACTGTCGAGGCATTGGCTACGTCCTCTCTGGTGAGTGAGTAGATCCTCGCATTCGCCATAGCTGGAGGGGCTTCTAATCTGTCCTGGCTGATAAGGGGACCTTCTAGAGCAGACTGCATTTGATATAACTGCGCTGGCTGGCCTACATGCTGAATCTGCTGTGGCTGAGGAAGACCGGTCTTGTTCGGGCACTGCTTGGCCATGTGCCCTTCTTGTCCACATTCAAAGCATCCTCGTGTGCCCCTGCGACAAACCCCTGGGTGGAATTTCCCACAAGTAGCACACTTTGGATAACTGGGTCGCTTGCTAGATGGTCCTCCTTTTGAGTCACTCCCTGATTTCCCCTTCCAGTTAGAGCTGTGGCCTTGCTGTTTTTGAGTGTGAGCGTTTCCTTGGCCTTTGGACTCTGAGAAGGCCTGCTTCTGCTGCTTTATGCTGTTCTGATAGTGCTCCGTGGTCAAGGCACTGCTCACTAACTCCTCTGTGGTTTGTGGCCTGTGTATGCCACCAGCCACGTTCATTGCTATCTCTGGCCTCAGCATCTTAAGCATCAGCCGGATTCGTTCCTTCTCTGTGCTGACTAACTCTGGGCATAAACGAGCCAACCTGTTGAATTTCTTCACGGCTTCCTCCACTGAGAGGTTGCCCTGGCGAAATTCAATGAACTCGTCGTAGCGGCGGTCTGTAACCCGCGTGTGAAAGAATTCCTCAAAGAACTCTTTCTCGAAGTCAACCCATGACATCTGATTCACTGGGCGCTTCGCTCTGACTCTCTCCCACCATATACTAGCGTCCCCTGTCAGGCAGAAGGAAGCACACTTTACTTTCTCCTGCTCCGGCCAGTCTAAAAGCTCCATTGTCCTCTCCAGTGTTTTGAACCATGCTTGTGCATCCCATGGTTCGCCAGTGCCTGAGAAATTCTCGGGCTTAACTCTCTGCCACTGGATTAGGTAGGCTTCCTTCCTTGGCTCAGCTGCTGGGACTATTGATGCTGATGCTGGTGCTGTAGGCTGGACTGGTGGAACCTCTATAATTACTGGAGTCGTGAGGTTCGGTACTGGAGTGACTGGGGGAGTAGTCTGCTGGTTAGCCTTTAAGGAGGCTATCTCCTGCTGCTGTAGCTGAGCCACTAGTGCTGTAAGGTCTGGAGGAGGCACTGAACTGCCTGCCTCTTGCTGGGGCTCAGTAGCTGGTGCCCTCTTAGCTGGACGTCCTCGTACCATTTTCTAAATGGCAGAGAACATAGATATATAACTAGGCTATCATGTCATAGTTAACTACTGGTAACATGTTCAATACTATCGCTGTAAACATGAATTAATTAACTATCAACATGAGAGCAAACATGAATGCACATGTAACTGATATGAAAGCTGAAAACAAAACTGAGTGAGAGATGTTCTTACTTGGAAGCTGTAGGTACAATGCTGATGTGTGTGTAGGAAGTATGGAACACTGCTCTGATACCACTCTGTAACGACCCGCCTTCTACTACTAAGCTGTGAGGCTGATCGCTACAGTTGTTTTGCTGCGCTAAACTAATCCCTGACCAATATTTAAACTATTGGCGGAAGCTGTGCTAATTAAAACTTGGCTGAACTATTAGTTTTCCTGCGTTCTACAGGTGCTAAGGGGTGTACTCTAACCTTTTAAAGGTCTTTACTACATCCCCCTATGGTCAAGGAACCTAGCTGAAGCTTTCCGTTTGCTAACTGGTGTCCCAATCGATCCACGGATCGATTGGAAGGGTTGAATCGATCCAGGGATCGATCCAGCCTGCTTCTGTAAAGTGGACTTGGGTTGGATCGATCCAGTGATCGATCCAGCACGCTACTGTGCTCGGCCGATAATCTGGATCGATCGGCTGATCGATCCACACTGGCCGATCGATCCAGTGATCGATCCCAAAACCTTCTGTTCGCGACAGGATTTGCTGGATCGATCGGGTGATCGATCCAGGACCCTACTGTTCGCGTGTACACTTCTCAATCGATCCACTGATCGATCAAGGAGCCCCGGATCGATCCATGGATCGATCCGAGTTTCTGATTTCGAATCAGAACTCTGATTTCAGCACCTGGTCATGCCCAAAATCTCACATAGCAAACACACAAAGCATGGAATAAGTTATAATGACATAAACCTAGCATTCTAACTTAACATAATGCATAGTTTACCGTTTCTTAGCCTTACACAACGAAACATGCATGAACACCAAAAAAAACTAAGAGTTCTAATGCATAATAAGTGAAGCTTGATCCCCTAAGGATCTTTCATTCCAGTTCCTTCCACACACATCCTGATCTGCATTGCCCTCCAGCCTCCACTAATCCACTTTTCTTTTACCTGTGTCCGCAGTATAAGAAAAGTAGCATCTGTAAGCAGACAAGCTTAGTAAGAAACCATCTACCTCACAAAAACATGCAACGATGCGAATATGTTTTTAAATCATGCTGTTTGAAAGCTGAACTAAGCATGGCAATATGGCATGGCATACAAACATGTACTGAACTGATCATGGCATACAACAAATACTGAAACTAAGCATATGCATCTAGCTGGTCATGAACTCAAATCATGAAGCTTAACTGAGGTAATAACTGAAACTGAAACTGAGTTAGTATTTCCATCACTGATTGTATATTTGGAAAACTATATATAATAATAGATGAAAATACTAAACATGCTGCTGGGGCCCTGGCAACTGTACTTATTGTGCGCGCGTCCCTACGAGACCCGGGATTGCATGTTCCGAGCCTAGTAGGGTTACTAGGTTATCTGAACCTAGGGACGACTGTGGGAGTCCAGCCCATGGATATCTGATCCAAGTACTAGGTTATCTGAACCTAGGGACGACTGTGGGAGTCCAGCCCATGGATATCTGATCCAAGTACAGTGCCAACTGAATAAAGTAAAATACTGAATACTGATTTATCTTACTTTGCCTAGAGCTAGGTTATCTGAACCTAGAGGCTACTGTGGGAGCCCACCCAATGGATATCTGATCCATATAGCTGTGATAACTGATGTTAAGCTAAATAAAATGTTTCTAATACATTTTTACATACTGTTAGGACACCTACTGGTGCATCCTTTTTAACTAGGCATTTCATCGAATACCTGGTGTGCACTAACCGCACACCCTGAAACTGAAAGCTGTAGACTACTGAACTAACGCCAAATCTAACAAGCGAAAGCAATTATACTGCAGGTGAGGGGTCTCTTACCTCAATCGCAAGGTTTTCTTACGATTTATCCGCTAGGTTTCGGGGAAAACTGCTCCGTTCGACGAACCGCTTACGTCCTCACGTTCCTCTCGCGGAGAAGAACCCTTTTTGTGTTGGAGTCGTCGCCGGAAGATGTCCCCTTGGCCCTTGTCTTGGTGCGCCGTGCGTGAGGGAGAGGAGAAGGAGAAGTCGGCGTGAGGGTTTTGGGAGAGGAAGAGTTGCCGAACCAAATTTCTAAATAACCCAACCCTCTTTAATTTCTAATTTATATTAAGTGGTTTAACTGAACCAACTCTAATATAAATATATTTGGTTCCCCTTTCTTTCAGCACGGCCCTGCTGGGTTCAACCGGTTACGACACTAGCCATTTAAACCATAGGTCTCGGGTTCAATTCCCGCCTAGGCCGTTTTTCGTTTTCTAATTATTTTTGCTACTTCCGCTACTCGGAATTTTCCGGAAAAATATCTAAAAATTCCAGAAAATTACTAGGATATTTATAATGCAGTTTCGAGAATTTTCGGGCGTTACAGGGACGCCTAGAAGGGTTCCAAGCGTTTGAGATGGGATAAATTTTTATCCCCATCGCAACAGAGCGTACCATGTCGCTTCTTGTTTTGCTCCAGGCACCAAGAGTCTGAGCACCCAGACTAGCTCCAGGTGCCCTGGATAGGTCTAGGCGCCCTGGACCAACTCTGGGTGCCCTAGATTAAAAAAAAAAATCAACTTTTGCTGATTTTTTGGCCCCGGTCTTCCACTCCATTGCTGCTCGCCTTGGTCCGAGTCTTCCTCTCTTTCTCCACTCGCATTGGTCTCAGTCTTCTGCTCCGGCTCTGCTCACTTAGGTGATCTTGACCATCCATAATAGGGCTCACCTGAATCCAACTTCTGGCCTTCTTGAGCAATCTTCTGGTCTGGCTTCTCGTCCCTCAAAACTGTCGCACACCTCATTCTCGTCCGCCCATGTACTTTTCCATAGCACCTTTTCCCTTAGACACAATAAACCCGTCTACTCTCTTCTATGTTGTCCTTCTCGTTAGCTGCATCCTTCACTCAACTTCCTTACTCCTAAGTTCCTGCACACTTAGACATAAGGGTTAAATACCAACATGATCAAACCTGACTTGGTTAATCACATCAAAACTACCTTAGGAAACTTACAATCTTCTCCTTTTTATGTGAGCAAATCCAAGTTACGTTAAGGTAAACCATAAACAAATAACAGTTATATTTTTTTCAAGTAAAAAAAATTACAGGCATAAAAAAATTTGTACTAACTACCCTCCCCCTAGACTTAATCTTTAGTACTCCTCCTTTTGTTTACATTAAAAATTGGGTACTTTTAAAATTCTTTGGAAAAACTAACTTTAAAGTCTATGGGAAAAACAAAAAATTATGAAAGGTTAAGTTTTAAAAACTTTATTTTTTTTTTAAAAAAAACTCCTTTAATTGTTGAACTTTAGGCAGAATAAAATGTTTACATTTTGATAATTAGTTCATAGAATTTTTCTAATAGAAAAAAAACTCAACAGATTGTTTAAAATCAAAAGTTCACAAAATGTTAAATTTTTGGCAAAAATAAAAAGTTTTCATTTTGATAATTAGTTCATAAAAATTTTCTAACGAATTTCAATAGATTGTTTAGATTAAATTTTTTTAAAAATAACTTAAATAAATTTTAATGACCTAAATAAATTTTTCTAACAGAGATTTAAAGTATTAGTTAAATACTTCACAGTAAGTCAATTAAATATTTATTTCAATAATTGGGTTCAAGGCTGTGGCGAGGCACTAGCCCTTCTTGGTTATTAGAACAACAATCACTTTCTAGATAATGTTTTTTAAAGAAATTAAACATTTATTTATTTTTCTGAAAAGCCTAAGTCCAGAAAAATAGTTAACCTAAATTTGATTTTGGAATCCAGTACAGGTTCCTACCTACTGGATTTACTAAAAATTTAGGAGGAACATAACTTCTGTGGACTTTTCTAATTTGTCTCTGGTGTTTTCTAATATACCAGTTTAGCCTACTATACTTTGGTTTTTGAAAGTTATTCAGTTTCAAACATGCATGATCATTTTTCAAACTTTCAATTTGTATTTTTAATTTATCATTTTCTAATTTTAAACTATCCAACAAATCTAAGGGGCATGCATTGGCTAATTATCTTTTCAAGTCTATATTTTCTTTTTCTAATTTTACTAAATCGTTGGAAAGAATCTTAATAAATTGAAATGACTTTTCAGGAGATAAGACATGTACCTGATTTACCTCATATTTTAATGCACCCCCTTTATCATAACTTTCCTCTGATTATCCTCCCCTTTCATTGATGCTCATCTCTGAGCTGCTTTCGCCTTCTTTTTGATGGTCTACCATTAGGGATAGTTTGGCGTAGACTTTGATTTCAGATTTGGATGACATGTCATCCCACATCATCTTTAGATTATGCTTGGGTTGGGCAAACTTCCTGTTCTTTTCCTTATCCTTGTTCTTTAATTTTGGATAGTTATTTTTGACATGCCCTTCTTCATTGCAGTGGTAGCATCTTACTTTCTTTTTTCTTTTTATACCCTACATTTGATTATTTTTTTTAGTTTTAAATAATTTTTTAAATTTTCTTACCATGAGTGACATATGTCATCATCAAGTGATGTCTCGGAATCTGGTTTGACCATTTTTGCTTTTAAGGCAATGTTTTGGCTTGATTCCTTCTTTATACCTGCACATCTTGACTCATGAATTTCAAAGGTTGAAAAAAGCTCTTCTAATGCTTACCTCTAAATCCTTAGATAAGAAATATGCATATACTAAGGTCGACCATTCTAGAGTTCTAGGAAATACGTTAAGCGTGTACCTGATGTGCGTAGATCTTATAATCTTTTATGCATGTTTTGACGCACATTCACGTATTTTATTCATGATGGATATATGCATTCTTATACTCTTTATCATGTTTACAACATAATTACTCTTCTTTTTCAGAGTTCTACTCTTTGTGTGCATTTGTGTTGACAGGGATGACATTTGGAGCAAAAGCGATTATCGTCGACGTACCGGGGAGCAAAGTAGAAGGCTAACCGACACTAGCATTTGTGTTCACACGACCATGCAACACATCCAGATGAGAAGGAGAACATGGTCATGTGACTCTACACGGTCGTGCAACACATCTAGAGGAGAAGGAGAACATGGTCGTGTGACCCTACATGGTCATGTGAAGCATCCCGAGCCAGAGAAGAGCATGACCGTGTGGATCTCACACGTCCATGCCACTTAACCTGTAGCCAAGAAGGAGTTGGTCGTGCGATCCCACATGGCCGTGGCATAGGTCATGTCGCGCCTATGCCCTACCCTATAAAAGGGGTTCTAAACTTCTTCTCGAGGGGTGGGGTGGGGGATCACCTCGGTGTCGTTTCACGCCATCCCAGACCTCTGTTTGATGATCCGAGGGTGTCTTCATAATCACATCAACTCCGGAAGCAAAGGGTTGGATCTAAGTATCACTTGATGCCATTGGATAAGCTTTTCTCTTCCTTCTTTCTCTTAATTTGGAATTGAATTCTATATATCATGATATCTTTGGGTTCTCCTCTTTCATCTATGGAGTAGATTCATTATTCTAGGATTAGGGAGTAGTTGTGGTCAAGGGTACCATGTAACAACTCATGTTTGTGCCTTTACTTATTATATGATATTGACATGCTCTTATATCTATTCTATTTACATGCTTGAGAATTGGTCACATTTGATTGCCATGTAGATTGAATGTTTGTGTAGGGATTGCAAATCTCGTAAAGAGAGTATTTTAGATCATATACTTGAGGGGTCCTAGTGACAGTGGAGTAACCCATTCATGGACATCTAGGATATTCCCTTGAAAGGAGAAGCAACTCCCTCATAAGGAAGTAGGAAACTGTGCTGAACATATATCTTTATCTTTATTGTTATTAACTAGTCATGTATTCTTGTGATTTATGACCGAGGTGCCCTCGTGACAAGGATTAACCATTACAGGCTTTCACATGGATCATCTGTATTCAATACTTAGAGATAATGACTCTAACTTCCTATAAGGGCACGTTATGATAGGAAAATGATAGATCGTGATACAATAATACATACCACAATGAAACCAAACTCCTAGAGTACTGTCCAAATCGAGATATACAACTTTACCTCTAGTTCTTTCATCTTCCTTCCAGGTTTCATCTTTCCTTCTAAATAGATAACTTCAGACCATTGATAGTTTAGCTAATTCCACGTGAGCGATAGCTAATGCTTATAACCAGTCCCTGTGGGTTTGATATCTTTTGTATTACTGACGACATAATCGTGCACTTGTGGTAAGTAACAAGTTTTTGACGCCATTACCGGGGACTGCGCTTATAACATTAGTGATAATCATATTGAGTTAAACTAAATCTTATTCTCTTTGTTTTTCTCTGCATTTTACTTTTTATTTTCTATTTTTGTAATTTTTATTTCTTCATTTTACTATCTATTTTTGAAAAAAAAACCCTTCATTTCCTTATTGCACATAGAATATTCAATACCCTGTTCTTGCATGCCAAGAGCTAATCTTTTAGGAGAACTTCTGCCATTCAACCCAGAGATCGATAGAACTTTCTTGAGGAGAAGAAACTTGCAAAGATTCCAAGCAAAACAAGAAGCATCTGAGATAGCTGGCAAACCTTTGAAAGACTACGCAGCACTCTATGCACGCGGGCTTTGGTCTACCATCACCATACCACAAATTGAAGCTAACAACTTTGAGATTAAGCATGTAGTAATCCACATGGTTCAGTAAAGTCAATTTGGAGGAGGACTACATGATGACCCGAACAAACACTTGGAATACTTTTATGAGATCTGTAGCATGATGAAGGTGAATGGAGTTCCATTAGAAATGGTGAGACTACTTCTCTTTGGATTTTCTCTGAGGAATAGAGCCAAGAAGTGGCTTAATTCCTTGCTAATGAATAGTATTACATCATGGAAACAGTGTAAGTAGCGATTTCTAGATAAATTTTCCCACTAAGTAAAACAGCTCACATGAGGAACTTAATAGCGAGTTTCAGAAAAACAGACTCAGAGTCATTATTTAAAGTATGGGACAGATTCAAGAGTATGCTCTGACAATGTCCCCATCATGGGCTTGAGAAGTATTTGGTGCTACATATATTTTATAATGGCATCAACTATCATACTAAGGCGTCCCTTGATTTTGTAGCAGGAGGGGTGTTAATGAACAAAAGCTTAGATGAAGTCGAAGACATAATAGAAAATATGGCCCAGGACCATCATCAGTGGGCATCTAAAATATCTGGAGGCCCCTTGTTTGGAAATCCAATAAGGCATCAGGAAAATTTGATGTAGATGCAGTCACACTCATGTTTGCAAAGTTGGATGCTCTAACCAAAATGTTTGAGACCATGGGGAACAGCATGTCCAATGTAATTGTATGTGTGTGAGAGACTTGTGAAGGTTCGGACCATGTTCAAGAAACTTGCCCCTTAAGGCCAATATCTAAACAAAAAAATCAACTTGAGTAATGTGATGCAATAGTCAATTACAACCAAAGGCAGAACAATTTGTACTCCAACACATACAACCCTGGGTGGAGGAATCATCCGAATTTTTCATACCGGGGTAATCAAGACCAAGGAACCTCTACAGGGGCAAAGCCAACCTACCAACCTGGGCAATAAACCTATCAACAACAGCAGCCTTCATAAGGCTGCCAGTTGTCCAGGATAGAAAAGATGCTTGAAGAAGTTCTCGCTGAATAAAAGGAAATGAAAAATGATCTTAAGCAATTGAATTAAAGAATGGAGAACTCTGAGAAGCACCAAAAGATGCAAGATAACCAAATTGTTCAGATAGCTCAGTCATTTTCAAGAGCACCAGGATCATTGCTAGGAAAGCTTGATATAAACCCAGTGGAACATTGCAACCTCATTGAGCTAAGGAGTAGACGGACTTTGGGAGATCCTCAAATGACTGCTCAGAAAGGATTCAACTTAAAGGAAGAGCCCTCTCCTTTCACACTTAATTTGGCCCAGTCCAAAATCAAAGAAGAGATCACCAAGAAGGGTGAAAGGACTCTTCCATTTTCACCATAAATTCAAAGAATTCCTTTCCCCCAAAGGCTAATAACATCCCAAAAGGATGAGGAGTTCCACATGTTCCTAAAAAAGGTTAAGGAGATTTGTATTGAGGTACCTCTTATAGACGGCCTTCACCAAATGCCAAAGTTCACTAAATTTCTGAAGGGAATTCTGTCCAATAGAAGATAGAAGGGCAATTTCGAGACCATAGCATTGATAGGAAAATGCAATGCACTGCTCACGGCAATCATTCTCCCCAAACTTCAGGATCCAGGAAGTTTTTCTATACCTTGCAAATTAGGGTCAGAATTTATAGATAAGGGTTTTTGTGATCTGGGGGTGAGTGTTAGCCTTATTCCATATTCTATTTGTAACAAGCTAGGCCTCAAGAACATTAAACTGACTACTATGATACTGTAGTTAGCTGACCATTCATGCAGATACCCTATGAGGATAGTAGAAGACGTGCTAGTGGAGGTGGGTGGGTGCATCATACCCACAGACTTTATTGTTTTAGACATGGAGGAGGATCCCCATATCCCAATCATCCTTGGAAGACCATTCCTTGTGACTACTGGAGCCATAATTGATGTGAAGAACCACAAGTTATCCATGGAGATTGATAAGGAAAGACTAGAATTCAATTTATCTGATTCTCCTAATCGTGTCTCTTCTTTTTAGTAAAATATCAGCAAGTCAGATGTTCACAAAATTAAGGAATGTCATTCTATGAGAGGCCACCTGAAGTAATGCATGATTCGGCAAGATTGGAGAGATCATCCCCGACTAATTACGACAAGTACATATGCCCTGTACGAGCAAGAATGAAGGAGCAAACTGAAGTATTAACTCTAGGAGGGGAACCACCGTGTTTCCATGGGTTTAGTCCATATTAACTGAGATGGGGTCATGCTAAATATCTAAAACAAGCCCTTCTTGGGAGGCAACCCAAGGGTTTCCATTTAACAGGTTTTTAGTTTGATATTTTGTTTTCTTAGTTAAGTTCATTTGTTTTTAACTCTTTTTTTCAGGTTGTGCATAGCCTCCACGAGATGGCCATGATTATTTCATGGGCGTGAATGCTTCATAGGAGTCAAAGAGGAGAAAATCCAGCCACTACTCAAGTCAAGAGGTCAGCTGTGTGACCCTACATGGTCGTGTGATGATGGAAGAAATGGAAATGCCACAGGTCGTGTGAACTTACATAGCCCTATGGCTTTGGCAGAGTAGAGAATGGAGCTGGCTGTGTCAACTGAGATGACCATGCGAGGCCACCCAAGAGGAAGAAGACATGGGCCATGTCGATTGACACGACCATGTGACCGAGGCCGAGAAGAAAAGGGGAGGGGCCGTGCCAAATGACATGGTCATGTGGCGATACCCTCAACTGAGTCGTGCCCTTAAGAAACGACCGTGCCACACCCGTGTGCGCCTCCAAAGACCTCCACCCACCCAAATTTCCATCTCCTTTTGTTCCAAATCCTTCTTCTCCCTCATCCCTTTTCATTAACCTCAAATACCTAGATCTACGATTCCTCTCTTTCAAGATCTAGATCTAGATCCCTACTTTTCTTCTTCTTCCTCTTCCTATTTCTTCAAGACCCACCTCCACCCACAAAAACTTCCTCAAACTCACCTTGAAAATCATGTCTCACCTCTTGAAAAGGCTCTGACGAGGGAGTGGCAGATCTAGCAGAGGAGATGTACCGGAAGGAGACATGGGTAAAGGAAAGGCTACTTCATCAAAGGGCAAAGACAAAAGGGTGGCATGTAACGAAGGTAACGACAATGAATTTCATATTATTTTTAGAAATCAAGAACAAAAAAGCTAGATATGATTTAATTGTCATCAGAAAAATTATGTGTACTAAATATATGGATCCAACTACTATGGAGATGTTAGGCATTATGGACGATATAGATTGGATGCTTAGTTCTTTTGATTGGAATAACATTATGTACACATGCCTTCCGACATATCCCCGCCTAGTCCTTGAATTTTAAGCTCAATTGATGTCATATTTTCTTTCGAGGATGATTACATGGAAAAATAAATTTTAGATTGATGAACAGGGAATTCCAATGGGCATTTAGTGATTTTAACATTTGTTTTGGTTTACCTACTGGTGGTGCCCATAGATTTGATCCATCTTTTAACTGGACTGAGTTTTGGACTTCAATCATCGAATCAAAGAACCCTTATGAGCCCTCTAGAGCTAAGTCATCCCAAATACAAAATCCTATCTTTAAACACCTTCACCGTGTCATGAGTAAAACAATCTTTGGTAAAGGTGATAGCGATGGGGTAGTTAGAAAGGTGGAACTTTATTCTCTTTAGGCTATTCTTAATAAAGTTGATTTTGATTCTGGATTTCACTTTTTACAAAACCTTTGGAGAGCAAGAAAGGGATCTTTGGGGATGATAGTCTTTGGCGGCTTAATCACCTAAATAGTTATAAATCTGGGTAGTGACCTTAATGGATTGGAAGTCATTCATGGTAATGATAAGATCGATATTGATTCTTGTCTAGCCATGAAGTTGATTTGTAGGGAAAAGAATGGGTTTGCCTTTCCTAGAAATGAAGATTATCCATTACCCCTTCCCTGTCCCAAGCGCAATTCAGTTCGTAACCCCGCTAATTAGGTTATCATTGATTTAGTACCCGAGTTCGTCCCCCCTCTTAGGAGATAATGAACCCCACCAAGGGGCCTCATCGTCTGGGCTCCTGCAACTATTTGGACATCCAGAACCTGCTAGGCACTCTTTTGCCTATGGGGCGGGTCCTTCTGGATTCAGCTTTTCTGATTTTTGTGCCTCTTTGGACTCGCTTCATGAAAAGCACACTACCCAACAATAGCTATTGGAGGGCCGCTTCAAGTTGTCTGACAACCAATTTAGAGAGGTACAAGACCATTTTCAGTTTACTAGAGCTTGCCACAGCCATGTGACCAGATTTGTGTAAGATTATGAGGTTGACCAGGAGAGAATGAGAAATTTTATGGATGATATGGATATTACTAGATAACAAGTGGATTCTCTTTTCCAATACCATCAACATATTGGTCATGTCCTTGGTATGCCTCGTTTCCCCTCTGGAACACGATGAGGACCCCCTTTTTCCCCTCCCCCACCACCATATTAGTTTTATCATGACGATGAAAAGTTCAAGTCTGGGGGGTGTTGTGTCTTCACAACCTGAGTCATGTCTTTTAATTTTTCTTTTCTTTTCAGTTTCTGTAATTTATTTTGTTTTACTTGCACTTTTAGTTTGTTTTCTTTTCAATTGCATTTTTGTTCTAATTTCTAGTTTTTCAGTTTGTTTGTTTTTGAGGCATTATTGAGAGCATCAAACTGACCACTTTATATGCTGACTTGTCTAATAGTAAAATGACAAGCACGTGTATTTCTTAATTCATGCTATTGCAGAGATAATAGTAATAGTATGCTTAGTGTACCTCTTTTCTCTATCTCTAGTAGCATGAAATGAGCTAAGTACTGTACGAAGATAAATATGAGTTTTGGCCTAATCTTAAGGATCTTACCTTCACTTCACTTAAGCTTGAATAGTGAATGCATTTTGGAATAGTTATAATTCATCCAAATTGTTTAGTACTTTTTTTGCCATGGTGTTTTCTTATTTACATTTTGGTTACTGCACTACTTCGGATCATGGAAGCTCATTTGGAAAAATCTAAATTACAAACATTTGCATTTATCTTACTTGCATTTGTGATTAGTTCCACACTTGTATCTAAATAAGGGATTAAAAAATAAATATCGTGAGTGAAAACTAACAATTTACCCCTTTGAGACCGAGTTAGGTTACTGGGGAAATAAATATTATATTTCTCTTGATTCCGAGAAGTCCTTTGAGACCTTGTGTAATTTAAGAAAAATGAACCAAGTGTGTGGTAGATAAGTGCTTATCACGGGAATATTAGGAACTCAATTGTATGATGACTTGACTAGAACAGAAAATTAAAACTTAAAAAGTTTAAGTCACTTATTGCTCTGAGTACAAAGAACTTATGCTTAGGCCATACTTAGGTTACTTCATAATCATGCTTATTAATGAAACTAGTTGATAGAGTGAGGCTAGTGCACTAGGGATTATGAAACACTATAAGAACTCATGAATTTAGATTGCAGCATTTTTCTTGAGGACAAGTAAAGGTTCAAGTCTGGGGGTGTGACGTGCGTAGATCTTATAATCTTTTATGCCTATTTCAACGTACATTCACGTATTTTATTCATGATGGATTTATGCATTCTTACACTCTTTATCATGTTTGCAGCATAATTACTCTTCTTTTCGAGAGTTCTACTCTTTATGTGCATTTGTGTTGACAGGGATAACTTTTGGAGCAAAAGTGATGATCGTTGGCGTACTGGGGAGCAAAGCAGAAAGCTAACCGACACTGGCCGTGTGACCCTACATAGCCGTGCAACACATCCAGAGGAGAAGGAGAACATGGCCGTGTGACCCTACATGGCTGTACAACACATCCAAAGGAGAAGGAGAACATGGCCGTGTGACCTTACACGACCGTGCAACACATCCAGAGGAGAAGGAGAACACGGCCGTGTGAAGCATCCCGAGCCAGATGTAGCGACCCAAAATTCCTCATTACAAGTCCTAATAGTACTTAAAAATATTTAGAAATACTTTAGAAATATTCAAGAGATTTTTAGAAATTTTTAGAGTATTTTTATGTAATTTTTTGGATTCATTTAGTATTTAATTTCCTTATTAAGAGTCCTAATAGTGCTTAAAAATATTTAGAAATACTTTAGAAATATTCTAGAGATTTTTATAAATTTTTAGAGTATTTTTATGTAATTTTTGGAGTTTATTTGGTATTTTTACCAAAAGAAACAAGTTAACAGAATATTGGATTAAAAAAGGGATAAGTTGATGTTAGATTTGTTTGTTTAGAAAAGGTAGCGAATTTATTTAAGATAGTTAACAAAAATATTAAGTTATAAAAAGGGAGAACTTAGGGATTATTTTCCAAAAACCTAAACCTCTCCTCTCCTTTTCTCTCCCGACGGCACGACGTCTCCTGTTTGAGCGAAGGAAAAAAGGGGGGATCTAGGGTTCCACTCCGGTGGCCGACCAAGAGAGATTTTCGGGAGATCTTCACATGGTTGTGATCCTCTCATCAAGGGGAAACCGTGAGCACAAAGAAGGGGTCGAAGCTTGCAATTTTCGCAAACCCTAGAAGTTTTCTTTCCGGTTGTAAGCCCAAGAACGCAAAGGTAAGTGCTTCTCACCTGCAGTAGGAGTAGTTTCGGACCTTTGTTCTTCTTGAATTCGAAGCATAAGAAGCGCTTATAGTGCAGATTTTAATTAAGCTTATAGTGCAGATTTTAATCAAGCTTATAGTGCAGATTTTTATTTAAGCTTATAGTGCATATTTTAATTAAGCCTATAGTACAGGTTTTTAATTAAGCTTATAGTGCAGATTTTTATTAAGCTCATATGAAGATTTTAATTAAGCTTATAGTGCAGATTTTAATTAAGCTTATAGTGCAGATTTTTATTCAAGCTTATAGTGCAGATTTTAATTAAGCCTATAGTGCAGATTTTTATTTAAGTTTATAGTGCAGATTTTTAATTAAGCCTATAGTGCAGAATTTAATTAAGCTTATAGTGCATATTTTTATGTAAGCTTATAGTGCAGATTTTCTATTAGGTTTACAAGTGCAGAATTTTGATTAGCATAGTAGACAGATTTTTGATTATCCATTTCAATGTTAGAATTTGTTTAAACATTTTAGTTTTTAAAGAAGCATTCTTTTATTAGAAGTATTAACAAGTATAAGAAAGATACAGAAAAGAAAGAAAAAAGGCCAAGGCCTTAAGTAGACCCCAAAGTCAAGACTTTAGGCGTTTTGGCACACAAGGTGCTTGTTAAAATGCCGAGGCATTATATATTAGAAGTAATAAAAGATAACAAGTATTTTACTTTTTTTAAGAGGCTAGTACCCGACTTCCGAGGTTGTCGTTAAACAAATCCAGGTGTCCAATTCCGAGGTCTTGGCCCTGGTAGACCGAGGTCTGCTCTTTTAGGATTGGTGGCTCGCTACTCCAACCTATTAGGGAACGCGCATAAGATGGTACTATGCCTGGGCCCAAGAAGAGAAGTTGATTATTATTTTGAAATATTATAAGTATAAGTTGTTTTTGAACAAGTAAAATAAGTTTCACATAAGTATAAAAGTATTAAATGATAAGTTTTAAACAAGTGAGATTAAAGAATAAGTTTAGAACAAATGAATTTAGTTTCACATTGTTTTAAAATTCGCAAGTTGAGTTTTATTTTTTGCTAGCATGTTATTTAGGTTAGCTTACTGTTCTTTGCTATTAGAAGAGCATGAGTAACTTTACATGTTTAGCATTTCAGTATGTTTGTTTCTTTTACTATTAGATGAGCATGAGTAGTTTTCCTTTTGAGCATTTAGTTTTGGTTTTCAGTTTATTCACATGCATATCGAGATTTTGTGAGTTAGATAGCGCTTACTAAGTAATTTTGCTTATAGTTGCATTTTCCTCTTACTGCAGATAGGGCAAAGGAAAAGTGATAGCGAAGGAAGGTGACAAGGAGGTGCGGATGGATGTGTGATGCCCGGACTATAGAAGCCTTGGGACTTAGTTTAAGATATCATTAAGATATTTTGTATTTAATTCATGTAGATAATTAAATTCCTAAAATGACTTCATGCATTTAGAATTCTTTCATTTAAATTGTTATGCACATTAGACCTATCATCTGAGTTGTAAAATGGATGCATGCATGTTTAGATTAATACATATATTTCAACATGATTAGATTGATACGTAGATTTATATGTGAACGTATACTTGAGTAGTATGTGTAGATTAGTCATTTAGTCTTCCGCTGCCAGTTAATTGTATGTTTAGAGAATTTATGTATTGATCTTTACATATGAACAACTCTAGTTAAGAGAAATTAGTAGTCAGTAGCGCTCCGCCCTCACAGACTAGTAGTGAGGAGGGTGGGGTGTTACAGTTGGTATCAGAGCAGTTCCTATTCTCCAGCATCGCACATCAGCACCAACCTTGCCGTCTTCAAGTAAGAAAGTATTTAATTTTTCCTTTTATGCTTTCTTTATTATTTGCAGTATGGAGTAATTGCTTACATTCACTTTAGTAAGATAGAAGTTTTGTTTCTCTTTTGTTCATATACATAAGTATGTTTAGAAAGGATAGAGAAGATATCAAGTTTTTTTTTAGCATTTAGCTACCTTCTTATTTGATATTGGGGCTACCCACTCTTTTGTGTCGATTTCTTTTGGCCAAACTTTAACAAGTACTCACTGCCCAGAATTAGTCTAAGTTCAAGGATGAACTTTTTATAAGATATGGGGAATTGAAACGACCCAAAATTCCTCATCACTGTATAGGTATGAACCGGGGACCTAAGCCTTGGGAGCTTGCTAATTTATGTTCTGGGATGGTGGTATGATCTAGGGACCTAAGCCCGGTGAGCGCGCCAGAATCAAACAAGATATGTTCTTGGATGGTGGTATGATCTGGGGACCTAAGCCCAGTGAGAGCGCCAGAATCAAACAAGATATGTTCTGCGATGGTGGTATGATCTAGGGACCTAAGCCCAGTGAGCGTGCCAGAATCAAACAAGATATGTTCTGGGATGGTGGTATGATCTGGGGACCTAAGCCCAGTGAGTGCGCCAGAATCAAACAAGATATGTTCTGGGATGGTTGTATGATCTGGGGACCTAAGCCCAGTGAGCACGCCATAATTGATGTGCGTAGATTATATACTCTTTTATGCAAGTTTTTACGCACATTTACATACTTTGAGCATGCTTGATCTATGCATTTTTATACTTTCAGCTTTCCTTTTAGCATATTTACTCTTTTGGTTCGGAGATCTGCTTTTTGTGCATTTTCTGTACACAGGAGTCGAAATTGGTGAAGATTACGCGTCCTCGGGCAAGCTTGGAAGGAATTGAAGGGAGAGAGCACCAGGCTGTGTACCTCACACGGCCCTGCACTGGTATGGAGCTCGGGCCGTGTGGAGTTTGGCACAAACAGAAGAGGAAGATGACATGGCCGTGTGAACCTCACACGGCCGTGTCAAGATTTGAAGCCAACCAGAGCAGAAGCCTTACATGGCCGTGTGGATCTACACGGCCGTGTGAGGTTTCCAGAGTCCAAGCAGGTGGTGGCCATGTGCACCACACGGTCGTGCAGAATTTCCAGAGAATAGAAGGGTCCTGGCCGTGTGGATCTACACGGCCGTGTTAAGATTTGAAGCCAACCAGAGCAGAAGCCTTACATGGCCGTGTGGATATACACGGCCGTGTGAGGTTTCCAGAGGCCAAGCAGGTGGTGGCCATGTGCACCACACGGCCGTGCAGAATTTCCAGAGAACAGAAGGGTCCTGGCCGTGTGGATCTACACGGCCGTGCTTGGTTGCTTTGAAGAGAAGAGAGCTAGGCCGTGTGAGTCACACGGCAGTGCAGTTTTGGCAGAGAAGGAAGAGGACATGGCCGTGTGAACCTCACACGGCCGTGTCATGGGCCGTGTGGCGCCCAATTTCTTCCTCTATTTAAACCCTCCTTCATGAATTGAAAGGGGATCTCTCCCCCTTTGGGAGAAAGCAAGATTTGGTGGATTCCTCCCATTCTTGGGAGGATTTCTGGGCGATTGAAGGAGAGTTCTTGACGATTTCGACTCCGGGAGCGAGGATTGGATCCGAAGACGAGGTTTCTTTGTAGATAAGTTTTCTCTTTCCCCCTTTTCTTGGTTTCTTGGATTGGGGATTAAAGAAATGCTTGTAATCTTTATTTATTCGGGTATTCTTCCTCGATTCATGGAGTAGATATTGTATTCTAGGATTAAGGGAGTATTTGTATGATGGATCGATGTAATCTCTTATGGATTTGCCATTTTCTTGTTTCAATGATATTGTCTTGCTTGTATCAATTAGATATTGAATGATTAATGGTGATTTGTGCTTAATTCTCATTCTTGATTGATTGTTTGGATTTCTTGTGGACTTTGTAAGGATAAACTCTCACTCGATCATCCGAGGGATCCACGTGACAGGTGCAAGCCCGTGTAAGGACGTTTGAGAGATAATCTTAAAGAGCAAATAGGATTATTCAAGAAAGTAGGATGGATCTTGGATTAGATTCTTGTATCTTGATAGATTAATAAGTTGTGGGCTTCTATGTTGATATTTGAGGAAGGCATAGTAATAGGTGCGCTTTTGTGTAAGGACAATGTAGGTTCATGTCTAATTGATCATATTTAGATACATTTCTTAGTCCTTAGCTGGTTATCTATTGCAAGAGAGAACCGGCAACTTTCTACATGTGTTTGGCAATTGAGGGATAAGAATTGGTGAACCATTTACATTCAAGAAATCTTACAAAGAAACTGAAACTCCTAGAAACTCCCTTTATCATAACCCAAAACACTAAACTCTTGTTTGTTGATCTTTAATATTAGATTTGTTTACCCTCACTTTGCATTTGAAACAATTGAATAGTTGTTTAGCTAATTCGCTTTGAGACATTTCTAGTGCTTATTCCAGTCCCTGTGGATACGATAATCTTTTATATTACTTGCGACATTTCCGTACACTTGCGGAACATAACAAGTTTTTGGCGCCGTTGCCGGGGACTGCGCTATAACATTAGGAATTATCAATTGAGTTATACTAAACATAACATTTGTTTTCTTTTGATTTGCATAGTTATAACTAATTGTTAGAATTCTGTTTTCGTAAGTTTTTCCTTTCTTGAATAACATTCTTGACAATTCTTTTTGTTGCAATTCTAATTCTAATTCTAACTTTGCATTCTTGATTTCTAGTACTCTAATCTAACTTTTCTCTGTTTTCTCTTTTGATCTTGTTTTTTTTTTCTTCTTCTTTTCTTTTGTAAACATATCTTGCAATTTTTAGCATATGAATTATTCTAGACATTTTTCTTTTTCCTTTTATCTTTTCTTTTTTGTTTTCATTATGCACTTTCTTTCTTGCAATTTAAATTCTGCATTTGCTTTCTTGCTTTTCATATTACATTTTATTTCTTGTCTTTGATTCTTAATAATTTTCTTTTTCTTCTTGAATATCCATGAGCACTAACATGTCAAGCAGGCCCATGAGAAATTTTTCTACACCCTTTTCTGCAAGATTTTTATCTCCCATTGTGCAACCCCAAATTGAAGCAGAAAGTTTCCAACTAGACCCAAAGATAATTTTCATGATACAAGGTCACAAATTTGGAGGAGAAGTATCAGAAAGTCCTTATCTGCATCTTGAAACATTTTTAGAGATTTGTGATTTGGTGAAATGTGAAGGAGTATCAGAAAATGCAGTTCGATTGATGACATTTCCTTTTAGTATCAAGGATAAAGCAAGGACTTGGCTATATTCTCTCTGTCCTCAAAGCATCACAAGTTGGGAACAATTGGAGAAGCAATTTCTGAATCATTTTTTCCCTCCAAGTAGAACGGTGTATATGAGGAATTGCATAACAAATTTTTCTCAGGCATATGGAGAATCATTATTTGAAGCATGGGATAGATTCAAGAGTCTTCAAAGACAGTGCCCTCATCATGGTTTTGAAAAATGGTTAATTTTACACATATTCTATGGGGGAATTTCTTTCTCAGACAAGAGTTTATTGGATTCATCAGCTGGAGGTTCTTTTATGGACAAAAGTGTAGATGAAGCTTATTCATTAATTGATCAAGTGACATTGAACCTCCATGAATGGTCGAATAAAAGTTGGATGGAATTTCCCTCAGATATTCAAGAAGTGCCAGCCATAAATGTAAGAGAGCCTGTCAAACAAAATGAAATTCAACCACCTAAAAATATTGAAATTCACAAGTCACAGAGTGAGGAGTTCAAACATTTGGGGGCAAAGCTTGATAGTATTGTTTCAAAATGGTTTAAAGAAGATCCCCCTCCTACACAGTCAAGATCCAATGAAAAGTGTGATGATGTTGGGTTGAGAAGTGGCAAAAATCATGAAGAACTTCTGAAGAATGACATGTTTATAATTGAGGAGAATAATAATAGAAGATCACAAGAACTCAATTCCATTTCTCTAGGAAGTTCCCAAAGGCTAGAAGTACCTTTCCCTCAACGATTTATCACACCAACATTAGATAAGCAAGTTGGACCTCCTCCAAAAGCTCAAAGGGAATTTGGGAAAAAGGGAGTTCAGTCTTTCCCAGGACCTTCACTAAGGGTTCCTTTTCCACAAAGGTTAGTGGGGGTCAATGAAAATAAAGACTTCGGCAAATCCTGTGACACTAATATGGTTGAGTGTAGATTTTTGAATATATATGAAGATGAAGATTTTCCAGATGAGGATTTTATTGATAATGTAGTGGTAAATAAGTTTTCAGATCTACCTCAAAATTTTGTAAGGTGTTATAGTGATATTGAATTTTCAGATGATGAATGTGATGTGGTAGATCAACTTAAAACTGCAAGTGAAGTTATTGATCCTCTTGTTATTGATTCTCCTATTGAGGACATAGATGTTGGTTTATTTTTTGATGTATGTGTTGATGATGATGATATGGAAGAATGTGTAGGGAGCTGTGTTGTGGAAGCAGCATCTCAAGGATCACCACCTTTGTCAAGACAACCCTTAGAGGTTTTAAGAATTGATCATGTTGTGGAACAATGTGTAGGGACTTCTACAGAGCTAGTAGAGTCTCAAGAATCACCATCATTGATATCATCAACACCTAAGCTAGAGCCAGAACCATCATTTGAGTCAGAGGAAGTCACATCTACATGTTTAGAAATTTCAGGTATTTCTCAGCAAAGTAAGGTTAGTATTTCTTGTGATCTTTTGGAAAACTTTTTGGAGGTGCCTATAATTGACTTTGTTGGATGTGATTCAGTTTTTATTACTTATTCATCTTATCTTGATATGGTTCTAGCTCTATACTATATAACATGCTTGTGGGAGATTTGTTTTTCTTTTGGATGTGCAGATTTCACATGGGCCAATAATTGGAAGCTCAATCTGAACCGTCTTCGACCACCTGAAAAAATTTCCAAGAAGACGAAGATGGAGAGAGTTATACTTTACTTTGTAGCTCCTTTGATGAAAGCTCCCTCCATAATAAGAGCCCTTGGTAGGAGGGTTCTAAAATATCTTACCCCTCCAAGAGCAAGATTTAGATGAATCTAATGAGGTGGTCGAGCTAATGACCTTAAACAAGCGCTTCTTGGGAGGCAACCCAAGTTCATTTTCCTTATTTTCTTTTATGTCTTTAGTTCTCTCTTTATAATAAACATGTATCCTCTACTTAATTTTTCTTGTCTATCTTATTGTTGTAGAATTCAAAGTTGTGGAGGAATGTGAGTATTGGATGGAGGAGTATCTTTAAAAACATGAATGTCAACCATTTGGAGCTTATCACTTGGTAGCTTCTCTTAAAATCTCCTCCACATTATTTTTAGTTTTCATTGGGACAATGAAAAATTTAAGTCTGGGGGGATGCATTAGATGCATTTGATTTTCTTTGTTTGTTTTTGTTTTTGCTTATGTCTTGCATTTTGTTTTGATTTTTTGTGGCATACATCTTGAGAACATCAAAACTTCACTTATATGCTTTCTTGGATTCAAGTGAAGTGTTAGCACGATTATTGTCCTGATTCATGAAGTTCGAATGATGCTAGTAGTAAACTTTTTGGAGTTCTTTTCTCTATCTTGGGAAGCATTAATAAGCTAAGAATCTTATGGTGATGAGTTTTTAGTTTTGGTTCAACCTTAAGGATTTTATCTTCACTACACTTGTGCTTGATTCTTGAATAGTTGATGTTATTGAAATAGTCATGAATCATCTTGTTTGCTTAGTACTTGGTTTCCATGGTGATTTCTCAACTTTCATTTTGGTTACTGGATGAGGCTCAAATCATTAAAGCTCATTTGGAAAAATCAAAATATCCCAACATGTGTGCTAAAAGTACATTTGTGAATAAGTTTTGCACAATGCAAACACTTATATAAAAAAAAAATTTAAGGGATATAAAAAACAGTTGTCATGAGTGGAATCTAGCAAGTCACCCCTTTGAGACTGAGTTAGGTTACTGGGGAAATGACTGCTTAGCTTCCCTTGAGATTGAGCACACCTTTGAGACCTTGGGTTAGTTGAGAAATATGAACCAAGTGAATGGTGAGTAAGTGCCTATCACTGGTTACTTGTCTTTCACTGGAAACACTAGGAATTCAAATTTGATGACGACTTGACTAGGACATAGATTGAAACTTGAAGGGTGTTGAGTTACTTTTACACTGTGCACAAGATTCTTATGCTTGAACCATACTTTACTTGTTACCATGATCACGCTTGTTAATGAAACTTTTTGATAGAGTTTGGAAAGTGCACTAGATTTTATGAATGTGTTGTAGAACATATGAATTTAGACTGCAGCATTTTGCTTGAGGACAAACAAAGGTTTAAGTCTGGGGTGTGATGTGCGTAGATTATATACTCTTTTATGCATGTTTTTACGCACATTTACATACTTTGAGCATGCTTGATCTATGCATTTTTATAATTTCAGCTTTCCTTTTAGCATATTTACTCTTTTGGTTCGGAGATCTGCTTTTTGTGCATTTTCTGTACACAGGAGTCGAAATTGGTGAAGATTACGCGTCCTCGGGCAAGCTTGGAAGGAATTGAAGGGATAGAGCACCAGGCTATGTACCTCACACGGCCCTGCACTGGTATGGAGCTCGGGCCGTGTGGAGTTTGGCACAAACAGAAGAGGAAGATGACATGGCCGTGTGAACCTCACATGGTCGTGTCAAGATTTGAAGCCAACCAGAGCAGAAGCCTTACATGGCTGTGTGGATCTACACGGCCGTGTGAGGTTTCCAGAGGCCAAGCAGGTGGTGGCCATGTGCACCACACGGCCGTGCAAAATTTCCAGAGAACAGAAGGGTCCTGGCCGTGTGGATCTACACGGCCGTGCTTGGTTGCTTTGAAGAGAAGGAAGAGGACATGGCCGTGTGAACCTCACACGGCCGTGTCATGGGCCGTGTGGCGCCCGATTTCTTCCTCTATTTAAACCCTCCTTCATGAATTGAAAGGGGATCTCTCCCCCTTTGGGAGAAAGTAAGATTTGGTGGATTCCTCCCATTCTTGGGAGGATTTCTGGGCGATTGAAGGAGAGTTCTTGATGATTTCGACTCCGGGAGCGAGGATTGGATCCGAAGACGAGGTTTCTTCGTAGATAAGTTTTCTCTTTCCCCCTTTTCTTGGTTTCTTGGATTGGGGATTAAAGAAATGCTTGTAATCTTTATTTCTTCGGGTATTCTTCCTCGATTCATGGAGTAGATCTTGTATTCTTGGATTAAGAGAGTATTTGTATGATGGATTGATGTAATCTCTTATGGATTTTCCATTTTCTTGTTTCAATGACATTGTCTTGCTTGTATCAATTAGATCTTCAATGATTAATGGTGATTTGTGCTTAATTCGCATTCTTGATTGATTGTTTGGATTTCTTGTGGACTTTGTAAGGATAAACTCTCACTCGATCATCCGAGGGATCCACGTGACAGGTGCAAGCCCGTGTAAGGACGTTTGAGAGATAATCTTGAAGAGGAAATAGGATTATTCAAGAAAGTAGGATGGATCTTGGATTAGATTCTTGTATCTTGATAGATTAATAAGTTGTGGGCTTCTATGTTGATATCCGAGGAAGGCATAGTAATAGGTGCGCTTCTGTGTAAGGACAACGTAGGTTCATGTCTAATTGATCATATTTAGATACATTTCTTAGTCCTTAGCTTGTTATCTATTGCAAGAGAGAACCGGCAACTTTCTACATGTGTTTGGCAATTGAGGGATAAGAATTGGTGAACCATTTACATTCAAGAAATCTTACAAAGAAACCGAAACTCCTAGAATCCCCCTTTATCATAACCCAAAACACTAAACTCTTGTTTGTTGATCTTTAATATTAGATTTGTTTACCTTCACTTTGCATTTGAAACAATTGAATAGTTGTTTAGCTAATTCGCTTTGAGATATTTCTAGTGCTTATTCCAGTCCCTGTGGATACGATAATCTTTTATATTACTTGCGACATTTTCGTACACTTGCGGAACGTAACAATAATCAAACAAGATATGTTCTGGGATGGTGGTATGATCCGGGGACCTAAGCCCGGTGAGCACGCCAGAATAAAGGGGAACTCCGGTACTAAGTTTGGACCCCTACCAACCTAGCGCTAGAGTAGTTGTCTGATCAACAACTTATGTTACAGCACTACTAAGTGCAACTAGGCCACCACAATAGTGTGTTTATAAGTATGCATGCAAGTATGTTCAAGTCATGTTATGTTTATATTTACGTTTATGTTTAGGTCTACATTATGTTCATGTTATATTTTTGCCTATGCATATGGACATGCTTGTGATCGAGTCTATCATTATGTTTAGTTCATCTATCATGCTTACATTTATGCTATCATGCTTATGTCATTGCTTATGCTTATGTTCATTGTATGTAGGTTAGGAGGTCCTAAGATACCTTTGATAGGGTTTTCCTTAGTACATTAGATTATGGACGCTAACTAATGCATGTACAAGGTAGAGAATGTGCTATAGAATTATTCTAAGTTCGAGGACGAACATTTTATAAGGTATGGGGAGTTGTAACAACCCAAAATTTCTCATTACGAGTCCTAATAGTACTTAAAAATATTTAGAAATGCTTTAGAAATATTCTAGAGATTTTTAGAAATTTTTAGAGTATTTTTATGCAATATTTTGGATTCATTTGGTATTTAATTTCCTCATTATGAGTCCTAATAGTGCTTAAAAATATTTAGAAATGCTTTAGAAATATTCTAGAGATTTTTAGAAATTTTTAGAGTATTTTTATGTAATTTTTGGAGTTTATTTGGTATATTTACCAAAAGTAACAAGTTAACAGAATATTGGATTAAAAAAAGGATAAGTTGATGTTAGATTTGTTTGTTTAGAAAAGGTAGCGAATTTATTTAAGATAGTTACCATAAATATTAAGTTATAAAAAGGGAGAGCTTAGGGATTATTTTCCAAAAACCTAAACCTCTCCTCTCCTTTTTTTCTCCCGACAGCACGACGTCTCCTGTTTGGGCGAAGGAAAAAAGGGGGGATCTAGGGTTCCTCTCGGCGACTGACCAAGGGAGATTTCCGGGAGATCTTCACATGGTTGTGATCCTCTCGTCAAGGGGAAACCGTGAGCACGAAGAAGGGGTCGAAGCTTGCAATTTTTGCAAACCCTAGAAGATTTCTTTCCGGTTGTAAGGCCAAGAACGCAAAGGTAAGTGCTTCTCACCTGCAGTAGGAGTAGTTTTGGACCTTTGTTCTTCTTGAATTCAAAACATAAGAAGTGCTTATAGTGCAGATTTTAATTAAGCTTATATTGTAGATTTTAATCAAGCTTATAGTGCATATTTTAATCAAGCTTATAGTGCAGATTTTTATTTAAGCTTATAGTGCAGATTTTAATTAAGCCTATAGTGCAGATTTTTAATTAAGCTTATAGTGCAGATTTTTAATTAAGCTTATAGTGCAGATTTTTATTAAGCTCATATGCAGATTTTAATTAAGCTTATAGTGCAGATTTTAATTAAGCTTATAGTGCAGATTTTTATTCAAGCTTATAGTGCAGATTTTAATTAAGCCTATAGTGAAGATTTTAATTAAGCTTATAGTGCAGATTTTTATTTAAGTTTATAGTGCAGATTTTTAATTAAGCCTATAGTGCAGATTTTAATTAAGCTTATAGTGCAGATTTTTATGTAAGCTTATAGTGCAGATTTTAATTAAGCTTATAGTGTAGATTTTCTATTAAGTTTACAAGTGCAGAATTTTGATTAGCACAGTAGGCAGATTTTTGATTATGCATTTCAATGTTAGAATTTGTTTAAACATTTCAGTTTTAAAAGAAGTATTCTTTTATTAGAAGTATTAACAAGTATAAGAAAGATACAGAAAAGAAAGAAAAAAGGCCAAGGCCTTAAGTAGACCCCAAAGTCGAGACTTTAGGGGTTTTGGCACACAAGGTGCTTGTTAAAATACCGAGGTATTATATATTAGAAGTAATAAAAGATAACAAGTATTTTACTTTTTTTAAGAGGTTAGTACCCGACTTCCGATGTAACGACCCAACCCTCTTGGTTACCAGAATTCATAAACTCTAATACTTAAGCCTGGAGGTTTAGATTTCGAATCCTGGGGGAGGCAAAAATCCACTGCAAGGGGTGGAAAGTCCTAGTGAGTAACGGCACGGCCAAGGGTCTTCGGTCGACGACATGAGAGGTCGCCAAATGGGCCGACGACATAAGGGCCGACAGTCGACGACCCGAGGGTCGCCAAATGGGCCGCCAAATGGGCCAAGAGGGCCGGATCGTTACAATAAAAAGGTGCCTTTTTATTGTGACGACACGACCCATTTGGCAGCCCATTTGGCGACCCTCGGGTCATCGACCGTCGTCCGTTGCCTTCCCCAGGATTTGAACTCTAGACCTCCAGGCTTAAGTACTAGAGTTTATGAATCCTGGTAACCAAGTGAGTTTTATTGTAACGACCCGACCCATTTGGCGGCCCATTTGGCGACCCTCGGGTCGTCGACCGTCGGCCGTGTCATTACTCACTAGGACTTTCCACCCCTAGCCAGTGGATTTTTTGCCTTCCCCAGGATTCGAACTCTAGACCTCCAGCCTTAAGTACTAGAGTTTATGAATCCTGGTAACCAAGTGAGATCATCTCACTTGGTTACCAGGATTCATAAACTCTAGTACTTAAGCCTAGAGGTCTAGAGTTCGAATCCTGGGGGAGGTAAAAATCTACTGCCTAGGGTGGAGAGTCCTAGTGAGTAACGGCACAACCAAGGGTCGTCGGTCGACGATATGAAAGGTCGCCAAATAGGCCGACGACATAAGGGTTGACGGTCGACGACCCGAGGGTTGCCAAATGGGCCAAGAGGGTCGGGTCGTTACAATAAAAGGCATCTTTTTATTGTAACGACCCGACCCTCTTGGCCCATTTGGCGACCCTCGGGTCGGCGGCCCTCGGCCCCTTTGTCGTCGGCCCATTTAGCTTTCCACCCCTGGCAGTGGATTTTTTGCCTTCCCCAGGATTCGAACTCTAGATCTCCAGGCTTAAGTACTAGAGTTTATGAATCCTCGTAACCAAGTAAGATCATCTCACTTGGTTACCAGGATTCATAAACTCTAGTACTTAAGCCTGGAGATCTAGAGTTCGAATCCTGGGGAAGGCAAAAAATCCACTGGCCAGGGGTGGAAAGTTCTAGTGAGTAACGACACGGCCGACGGTCGACGGTCGACGACCCGAGGGTCGCCAAATGGGCTGCCAAATGGGTCGGGTCGTTACAATAAAACTCACTTGGTTACCAGGATTCATAAACTCTAGTACTTAAGCTTGGAGGTCTAGAGTTCGAATCTTGGGGATGACAAAAATCCACTGGCCAGGGGTGGAAAGTCCTAGTGAATAACGACACGGTCGATGGACGACGGTCGATGACCCGAGGGTCGCCAAATGGGCCGACGACATAAGGGCCGCCAGTGGGTCGACCGTCGACCCTTATGTCGTCGGCCCATTTGGCGACCTCTCATGTCATCGACCGAAGACCCTTGGTCGTGCCGTTACTCACTAGGACTTTCCACCCATGACAGTGGATTTTTGCCTCCCCCAGGATTCGAAATCTAAACCTCTAGGCTTAAGTATTAGAGTTTATAAATCCAAGTAACCAAGTGAGATGATCTCACTTGGTTACCAGGATTCATAAACTCTAATACTTAAGCCTGGAGGTTTAGAGTTCGAATCCTGGGGGAGGCAAAAATCCACTGCCAAGGGTGGAAAGTCCTAGTGAGTAACGACACGGTCAAGGGTCGTCGGTCGATGACATGAGAGGTCGCCAAATGGGCCGATGACATAAGGGCCGACGGTCGACGACTCGAGGGTCGTCAAATGGGCCAAGAGGGCCGGGTCGTTACATCTGAGGTTGTCGTTAAACAAATACAGGTGTCCAATTCCGAGGTCTTGGCCCTGGTAGACCGAGGTATGCTCTTTTAGGATTGGTGCCTCGCTACCCCAACCTATTAGGGAACGCGCATAAGATGGTACTATGCTTGGGCCCAAGAAGAGAAGTTGATTATTATTTTGAAATATTATAAATATAAGTTGTTTTTGAACAAGTAATATAAGTTTCACATAAGTATAAAAGTATTAAAGGATAAGTTTTAAACAAGTGAGATTAAAGAATAAGTTTAGAACAAATGAATTTAGTTTCACATTGTTTTAAAATTCGCAAGTTGAGTTTTATTTTTTGCTAGCATGTTATTTAGGTTAGCTTACTGTTCTTTCCTATTAGAAGAGCATGAGTAACTTTACATGTTTAGCATTTCAGTATGTTTGTTTCTTTTACTATTAGATGAGCATGAGCAGTTTTCCTTTTGAGCATTCAATTTTGGTTTTCAATTTATTCACATGCATATCGAGATTTTGTGAGTTAGATAGCACTTACTAAGCAATTTTGCTTATAGTTGCATTTTCCTCTTACTGCAGATAGGGCAAAGGAAAAGTGATAGCGAATGAAGGCAACAAGGAGGTGCGGATGGATGTGTGATGCCCAGACTATAGAAGCCTTGGGAATTAGTTTAAGATATCATTAAGATATTTTGTATTTAATTCATGTAGATAATTAAATTCGTAAAATGACTTCATGCATTTAGAATTCTTTCATTTAAATTGTTATGCACATTAGACCTATCATCTGAGTTGTAAAATGGATGCATGCATGTTTAGATTAATACATATATTTCAGCATGATTAGATTGATACGTAGATTTAGATGTGAACGTATACTTGAGTAGTATGTGTAGATTAGTCATTTAGTCTTCCGCTGCCAGTTAATTGTATGTTTAGAGAATTTATGTATTGATCATTACATATGAAAAACTCTAGTTAAGAGAAATTAGTAGTCAGTAGCGCTCCGCCCTCACAGACTAGTAGTGAGGAGGGTGGGGTGTTACACCTGAGAAGAACACGGCTGTGTGGATCTCACACGACCGTGCCACTTAACCAGCAGCCAAGAAGGAGCTGGCCGTTGCATGGGCCATGTTGCGCCCGTGCCCTACCCTATAAAAGGGGTTCTAAACTTCTTCTCAGGGGACGTGGCCGTTCAAAGAAAGATCACCTGGGTGTCGTTTCATGCCATCCTAGACCTCTGTTTGATGATCCGATGTGTCTTTATAATCACATCAACTTCGGAAGCAAAGGGTTGGATCTAAGTATCACTTGATGCCATTGGATAAGCGTTTCTCTTCCTTCTTTCTCTTAATTTTAAATTGAATTTTATATATCATGATGTCTTTGGGTTCTCCTCTTTCGTCTATAGAGTGAATTCATTGTTCTAGGATTAGAAAGTAGTTGTTGTTAAGGGTACGATGTAACAACTAATGTTTATACCTTTACCTATTATGTGATATTGACCTGCTCTTGTATCTATTCTATTTACATGCAAGAGAATTTCTCGCGTTTGATTGCCATGTAAATTGAATGTTTGTGTAGGGATTGAAAATCTCCTAGAGAGAGTACTTTAGATTGTATACCTGAGAGCCTCTAATGACAGTAGGGTAACCCGTTAACGGACGTCTAGGATATTCCCTTGAAAGGAAAAGCAACTCCCACATAAGGAAGTAGGAAACCATGCTGAACTTATATCTTTATCTTTATTGTTATTAACTAGTCATGTATTCCTGTGATTTATGACCGAGGTGCCCTTATGACAAGGGATAACCGTTACTGGCTTTCACAGGGATCATCTATATTCAATACTTAGAGATAATGACTCTAGCTTCCTATATGGGCATGTTAAGATAGGAAAATGGTAGATCGTGATACATTAGTACACACCACAATGAAACCAAACTCCTAGAATACTCCCCAAAATGAGATAAACAACTTTACCTCTTGTTCTTTCATCTTCCTTCTAGGTTTCATCTTTCCTTCTAAATAGATAACTTCAAACCATTAATAGTTTAGCTAATTCTACATGAGCGATAACTAGTGCTTATAGCCAGTCCCTATGGGTTTGATATCTTTTGTATTTCTGACGATGTACCATGCACTTGTGCTACGGAATAGTACCTTAGCAATCTCAGTTTGTTACCTTTTCTCCGAGATTCGTGAGTCTGGTGATGAGTTCCTTGATTTTTGAGTGGAGGTGTGTGACAGTTTCACCTTCTTCTAATCGGAGGTTGCTAATATGGTTTCGTAGCAGGTCCCGCCTCACTAATTTTGCCTCCAAGGTCCCTTCATGTAGTTCCAAGAATTCTCCCAAAGCTCCTTGGCTTACTCGCAGACTCTGATACTGTTGACTTCTTGAGGTGGTAAAATACTAAGTAGATGAAATTCTGCTTTACCGTTTGGCACGAAGTAGGTTTGATTCTTTGCCCACTGATATTCTTTTTTATATTTCAGGGTTGCAAAATCATATTTCATAATTATTAATAATTCAAAATATTTTTTTTTTAAAAAATACCTTCATCTTTTTCTTCCAGCTCGAAAATTCCCCTTCGAATTTCGATGGGTAGATACTCAATCTGACCATCTCATGTGCTTCGTTCAGCGGTTAGTCCTCCTGAAGAGAACACGCTTTGATACCAATTGTAGGACCGGTGGCAGTCAGTTAGAGTGGGGTGAATAGCCCTGCAAAATAAAATGAACCTTCCTCAAATGTTTACAACTTAATTAAACTAACACTTGCATAAAAAAAATAAAAGACTAAAAAAGAAGTAAACTAAGAGTAGAGGCAAGACGGGGTTACTTGGTTACAACCGGGGAGGTTGTTAATCCAAGGAAGTTGAAAGCTTAGTAAATAGTCTCCTTTAGGTGGAGAAGCCTCTTACAGTGTTGATGGCTCAAAAATAAATAATAGAACAAACTAAAAGTATTTACAAGTGTTGTTATGAACCATTGGGACCAGGGATGTATTTATAGTCGTGGTCGGGGTGCCTAAAAGGGGTTCCAAGCTCCTTGGAGGGGATAAAATTTAATCCCCATCGCAACGAAATACACCACATCATGTTCCGGATAATTTTCTGCTCCAAGTGCCCAGACAAGGTCCAAGCGCCCCGGACCAGCTCGGGGTTCCCCGAATCGAAAAATCAACTTTTGTTGATTTTTCGATCTTGATCTTCCGCTTCGTTTCCGCTCGCCATAGTCTAAGTCTTCCGCTCTGGCTCCGCTTGCATTGGTCCAGGTCTTCAACTCCAGCTCCGCTCACTTGGGAGATCTCGGCTATCTGGAATAGGGCTCACGCGAACCCAACTTTCGGCCTTCTCGAGCAATCTTCCACTCCGGCTTCTCGTCCTTCTGAAATGTCACGTGCCTCCTTCTCATCCACTCGCGTAAACTTCCATAACACCTCATCGCTCAGATGCACCGAGATGTCAGCTCTCTTCCATGCTGTCTTTCTCACTAGCTGCGTCTTTCGATCGACTTCCTGTGCTCCTAAGTTCCTACACACTTAGACACAGGAGTTAAATATGAACAAGACCTAACTTGACTTAGTTGATCACATCAAAACTGTTAGAGTGTATACTAAAAGTCTAGATTTTTGTATAAACATATAAGAATTATATTGGTCAAATGTCTACATTTATATGCTAAGTGTAGTTGTTCGATTAATTTATATTATAAATAGCATGGTGTGTGGTGTCACACACAGAAGATCATGTTATCAGTTCCTTATAAATTATAAATAGTAGTTTACGACTAAGATGGTTAAGAATAAACCATTGGCATAGTCGTAGTGTAATTTACTATTAGTTTATCTTGACTATAAAATTACACTAGTACACTCTGAGTATATTGAGTAGAACCATTTGAGATAGTTTATTTTTATACTGACTACATCAAAGAACATGACCTCTATTATTATGGAAGTGTGTGCTCTTAATTCTGATATAATAACAAGCACATATACTTAATATTTATTTCTTTAATTTATTAAAGAGTGCAATTTAGCTCGTTAAATCAATAGGCCCGATAAGTTGGAAAATGATATTATTTATAGTGTGTGTTGTTGATTATAGAAGGAAACTATGTCCTAGAAATCTAGGTTGATGATATCCCCAATAGGAGCTCATAAGGATTGTCATATAAACCCTGCAGGTGGACTTAGTTCGGCATGACGATAAGGTTGAGTGGTACTACTCTAGGAGCTAGATATTAATTAAAGTGAGTTGTTAATAACTCATTTAATTAGTGGACATTCTATATCATAAACACAGGGAGATTAACACACTCATGATAAGAAGGAGCTCATATAGTAATATGAGATTGGTGCGATAGTTCAATAATAACTCTTTAGTGGTATGAGTTATTATTGATGAACTCGAGTTAGGTGTTCTGGGAGAACACGGGAATCTCAAGTTCATCGGGACAACAAAACCAATTCCTCCTCTCGGTCCCTGTCATAGCCTCTTAATTATAAAGTACTATACCCACCTATACGCACCTTCTTACCCACCTTAAGGTGGCCGGCCAAGCCTAGCTTGGAGCCCAAGCTAGGGCCGCCAAACCAAGGTGAGTTGATTTCAAGGTGTGGCCGAACCTAGCTTGAACCCAAGCTTAGGTGGCCGGCCACAATAAAATAAAAGGGATTTTATTTTTTAAAATCTTTTCATATGTGGAAGCCATGGTTTTAAAAGAGAGTTTACAATTTAAATCTTTCCTTTTATAGCTTTCTACAAAAGATTAAGTAAAATGTTTGATATCTTTCCTTATTTGTAGTTAAAAGGAAGATTTTAATTTTTTATAAAACTTTCCTTTTTTGTAACCTTCCTTATGATTTAAAAGAGAGTTTTAAAATTAAACCTTTCCTTTTATAGTTTCTACAAAAGATTAAAAGAAAAGATTTGATATCTTTCCTTATTTGTAGATTGAAAGGGAGATTTTATTTTTGAAAAAAACTTTCCTTATTGTAATCATCCACATATTTTAATAGAGAGATTTTAATTTATAAAAGTTTCCTTTTATAACCAACCATGAAGGAAATTTTTTAAAGAGATTTTTTTTAAAAAATTTCTGAAAACAAATTAGGAAGTTTTAATTTTGTGATTAAAACTTTCCTTTTTTGGAGGGAATAAGGTGGTCGGCCATTAGAGGTTTGATAAGGAAATTTTAATTAAATTTTCCTTCTTAAACATTGGCAAGGAATATAAGGAAATTTTATTTATAAAACTTTCCTTATTTGCCAAGACCAAGGAATATAAAAGAGAGGGTAGAGGTGCCTCACATAATAACACATAATCTAGTATTCCTCTCTTCTATTCCTTGGTAGTGTGGCCGGACCTCTCTTCCTCTTTTCTCCTATTCTTCTTCCTTGTGTGGCCGACGGCATCTTTATCTCATGGAGCTTAGTGGTGGCCGGATTTTGCTAGAGGAAGAAGGAGACATAGGAGTCTTTGTTTCTTAGCATCCCTTGGAGCTTGGTTGGTGGCCGAAGTTCTTCATCTCAAGGAGTTTTTTTATTGGCTGAAACTTGCAAAGAGAAGAAGGAAGATTGGATGGATTCTTGTCTTGGTAGATCATCGCCCACACGACGTCCAAGATTAGAAGAGGAATACGGCAGAAGATCGTGAGGTCTATAAGCTACAAAAAGTATAACTAGTTATTAGTTTCCGCATCATAACTAGTTCATCCTTTTGTTAAGATCTTGAAATACCAAACACAAGAGGCTAGTGATTCTAGGTTTCAGATTTGTGATTCGAATTTGTGTTTCTTTTATTTTTTGATCTTATGATTCGATTGTTCTTAATGGTTAAACCTAGGGTTACTATAAAGAGATTAAATATTGAATTTCTTTGAAAGGCTTTATCGAGGCAGTGGTGGATGATCCCATACCCAAGAAGGCCTAGTGTCTCGCCATGTTTGACTAGGAGCCGATCTCTAAAATAAATGTTTAATCAAATTTGTAACATAGGTGGATTTGGATCAATAATGTTAAGTATCGTTTGTGATCCAAGTCTAAACCTCTAAGAACAGATAGGTTAAAATTGGAATCAATAATGTCAAGTTCTGTTTGTGATTCCAAATTTAATTTCTAAAGAACATAATAGGTTGTTAGGAAAGGTTCAGGACTAGTACATTATTTTTGCACAGGGGAACCGGTTCGATATTCCGAGTAGCAACCAACAATTGGTATCAGAGCTAGGGTTTACCTTTGTGTGTTTAGTTTTCAGTTTAATTATGCACATGTCATACATATTTTAGGTAGGATAATAGTAGGATATGCTAACTCTGTCATTGCAGGCTCCAACTATTATGACTTAATGTGATTGTGTGTGATTGGACCCTTGGACATGTCAAGGGTATTTTATATGTGTGCATGATTATATTTATTAAATACAGCAGGAGCTGTATTAGCCCTAGGATTTTACATTTTAGTTTCGATCTAGACTTCATGTACATTCCCTTGTGGAATATAGGATCGATATATGTAAAATTCTATTTTTGTCGCGAATTGTATCCTTGTGAGGTGTGGTACTATTGAAGGACCAGAGGCACATCAGAAAAGGAAGCTCGATGGACCCGACGACATGAACCCTAGGGCTAACAGCACATGGAGGACAGTGATGGAAGAAGCCATAATAGTTGGAAAATTAATTTCCATATTTATTGCTTTTATTTATTGTGATGTGTGTGCATGTGATGTGTGCTTGCATAGTTAAAATTCCTCACCTTAAAAAAAGCTAAGTCGGAGAGGGATTAGTAAATAAATTCCACGGTCTCCATTATTGGTTTGTAAGTGATGCAACAAACTTACATGTTGGCTCTGAGTGCCTCCCTCCACAACGAATGAGTTTGTTTACGGATCACTAGATCAAACTTTCTTATAAATGATTACTGGTTTGTAGGTGATGCATTCAAACTTGCGTGTTGGCTCTGAGTGCCTTCCTCCACAACGGATGAGTTTGTTTGCGGATCACTAGATCAAACTTCATTTAAAATTACTTGTTTGTAGGTGGTGCATTCAAACTTGTGTGTTGGACCTGAGTGCCTTCCTTCACAATGGATGAGTTTGATTGCGGATCACTAGATCAAACTTCTATTATGGGTAATTATAGAAAATTATTTAGGTTTGTGTGATCTTCTCTAGGTAAAGGAGCACAATCCTATAAGTAATCAAGTAATGGTATACACTTAGGCACATCTAATAGTATCCTCCCCAATAGAGTCACTGCTATTATTTGTGTGACCAAAGGAAAACCAACTATTAATTATATTTGTCATAAAGTTAGGTTGACAAGATAATATAATTAATGGGTAAGACCCTCCTCTTACAAATATCTGAATTTGTATACGTCCACACTAACGTGGCATACAAAATTCACGGTGTTTGAGGTGTTGGTGAATTTAAATAATATTATTTTGAGGAATCAATATTATTTTAAATTCAAAGTTTTGACCAAATATTTGATCAAAGATAGACCAACTATTAATTTTATTTAGGTTGACGAGATAATAAAATTAATGGATAAAATCTCCTCTTAAAGATTAAATTTGTATACAAAATTCACAGGGATTTTTAAGGTGTTGGTCTTGACCAAATATTTTTATGATTCTTAGGATTTCAAATGTTTGTCAATCCCCTAGCTGTTATACTATAGAATAGACTTAGTAGTCCCAATTATAATGATTAGAAACAAAAACTTGGATACTAAGGTGGACCGTGCTCTTAGAACTGAGAACAATAAAGGTGTTTTTATTCATTAGTTGTTGAAACATGTTTAGTGGTGTTATCTACCGAAAACTGGTGAGTAGATACGGAAGCCACTAATCATGTCTGTAATTCATTGCAGGGGTTCCAGGAAACCAACAACTATATGAAGGGGAAAATCACTGTCTACATGTGCATTACTGCAATAGTAACAGCTGTTGTAGTGGGAGATGTTTATCTTCTGATAGAAATAAAACATGGATTTTAAGAAATTATGTTAACGTACCAAGTTTTAGAAAGAACTAGATTTTAGTTTCTAAACTATTCAAGGAACTTGATATTCTCTTTTGATAACAAAGTTGTTATCAAGAAAAATAGGGAAGATATCTGTTCTAGTCGTTGGTTGATAATTTATATAAATCTAATAACTCTCATGATGCAACAAGTGGAAATTAATAACTCATCTTCTAACTCTAATAAGATAAAGCAACCTTCGGAAATGAACCAATCATATCTTTAGCATCTAAGGCTAGGTCATATTAACTTGAGTAGGATTCAAAGGATAATAGCTGATGAACTTTTGGATTCATTGGTGGTGGAAAACTTTCCAACCTATGAGTCTTACTTGGAAGGAAAAATGACCAAAAGGCTTTTTAAGTCTAAGGAGTATATAGCAAAGATGTGTTGGAATCAGTTCATTCTGATTTGTGTGGACCTATGACTATCCAGGCAAGAGGTGGTTTCGAATATTTCATCTCTTTTATAGATGACTATTTGAGATATGGGTACATTTACTTGATGCGCCGCAAGTCTAAGTGCTTTGATAAGTTCAAAGAGTACAAGGCTGATGTGGAGAAATGTCAAGGTAAAAGTATCAATACACTACGGTGAGATCGTAGTGACAAGTACCTCTTAGGAGAGTTTTGGAGTCACTTATCAGAAGTTGGGATTCAATCCCAACTGATTGCACCTGGTACACCCCAACAAAATGGTGTAGTAGAACGAAGGAATAGAACTCTTATGGAAATGGTTAGATCAATAATGAGTTATTCAGAATTACCAAATTCATTTTGAGGATATACTCTAAAAATAGCAGTGTACATTCTGAATATGGTACCTTATAAATCAGTACCCTCTACTCCCATGGAATTATGGAATGGGCGTAAGCCTAGTTTGAGTCATATTCGGATATGGGGTAGTCCAGCACATATGCTGAAGGGAGACACTAATAAGTTGGAATTATCAACAGGAGTTCACTTGTTCATGGGTTATCCTAGAGAAACGAAAGGAGGTTTTATAGTCTTAAAAAAATCAGAAGGACATTGTTAACATCAATGCTTGATTTTTAGAAAAGGACTATGTAATGAACCACAAGCCCATAAGTAAATTTGTTCTTAAGGAAATAATTAGAGAGGACACATCTAGTCTAGTACCAACAGTACAAGATGAAATATCACAAGAAACTGCAACACATATCACAAATAATACACAGCCACAAATAGTGCCTCATCGTAATGGGAGGGTTGTTTGGCAACCTGAAAGATTCATGTTTTGGGAGAGTCTTTGGACTTGATCCCTGGTAAACATGAACCTGATCCCCGGACATATGATGAAGCGCTCCAAGATAAGGATGCAGCATCTTGGCAAAGAGCAATGAATATAGAATTAGAATATATGTATTCTAATAAAGTTTGGAAGCTTGTAGAACCACCATTGGGTTTAAATAGGTCTACAATAGAAAAAGAAGGACAGACGGGAAGCTGGAAACTTTCAAAGTAAGGCTTGTTGAAAAAGGGTATCGATTATAAGGAAACCTTTTTACCGGTAGTCATGCTTAAGTCTATCCGGATACTCTTATATATTGTTGCTCATATAGATTATGAAGTTTAGCAAATGGATGTCAAGACAGCTTTCCTTAACGAAAGTCTTGAAAAAAACATCCATATGAAGCAACCAGAGGGGTTTATTGTAAAGGACAAAGATCATCTAGTATGTAAGCTCAATCGGTCTATTTATGGATTGAAGCAAGCTTCAAGGTCTTGGAACATCCGGTTTAATGAAGTAATCCAGTCATATAGATTTATTAAGTGTCCGGATGAGTCTTGTGTATACAAAAAGTGTGATGGAAACGTGATGGTATTTCTTGTAGTATACGTAAATGACATTTTTGATAGTTGGAAACAATATTAAAGTGTTGTCTGAAGTAAGGGTATGGTTGTCCAAGCAATTCAATATGAAGGACTTGGGAGAATGTGCATATATTCTCGGGATCAAAGTAATAAGGGATCACAAGAAAAGAATATTGTGCTTATTCCAAGCTTTATATATCGATACGATCTTAGCTCGTTTTAACATGCAAGACTCCAAAAAAGGTTTTTTACTTTTTAGGCATGGAGTAGCTTTATCTAAAGAGATGTCTCCGAAGACATCAAAGAAGATAGAGGACATGAAAGCAGTTCCTAATGCTTCAGCTATCGGAAGCCTAATGTATGCTATGTTGTGTACAAGACCGGATATCTATTTTACCATGGGTATGATTAGCAGATATCAAAAGTAACCCTGGACAAGGATATTGGACTGCTGTAAAGCATATATTAAAGTACCCGAGAAGGACTAGAGATCATATGCAGGTTTACCAAGCATATGATTTGATCCTTGTGGGTTACATGGATTTTGATTTCCAATCAGATAGGGACAATAGTAAGTCGACCTCGTGATTTTGTATTTACTTTAGGAGGTAAAGCCATAACAATGGAGGAGTGTTAAACATAGATGTTTTTCGAACTCCACCATAGAAGCTGAGTATGTGGCATCCTCTGAGGCAGCCATAGAAGTTATATGGCTCAGAACCTTCATGATGGACATAGATGTGATTCCTGGTTTGCCCAAAATTATTACAATGTATTGTGATAATAAGTGGTGTAGTAGCAAACTCGAAGAAACCATGAGCCCATAAGACAAGTAAACACATAGAGCGCAAGTACCACCCAATACAAGACATTGTATAACTAGGAGAAGTTGTTGCCGCCTAGATTGCATCAGGTGATAACCTAGAAGATCTTTTCACTAAAGCCCTTAAGGCAAGATCTTTTAATGGGCATGTTGAAGGGTTGGGAATCAGATGTATGGCAGGGTATATGGCAGCAAGTCATTTAGTATAAGTGGGAGATTGTTTGAGTGTATACTAAATGTCTAGTTTTTTGTATAAACATATAAGAATCACATTGGTCAAATGTCTACATTTATATGCTAAGTGTAGTTGTTCAATAAATTTATATTATAGATAACATGGTATGTGGTGTCACACACAGAAGATCATGTTATCAGTTCCTTATAAATTATAAACAGTAGTTCATGACTAAGATGGTTAGGAACAAACCATTAGCATAGTCGTAGTGTAATTTGGTATTAGTTTATTTTGACTATAAAATTACACTAGTACACTTTGAGTGTATTGAGCAGGACCATTTGAGGTAGTTTCTTTTTATACTGATTATATAAAAGAATATGATCTCTGTTATTATGGAAGTGTGTGCTCTTAATTCCGATATAATAACAAGCACATATACTTAATATTTATTTCTTTAATTTATCAAAGAGTGCGATTTAGCTCATTAAATCAATAGGTCCGATAAGTTGGGAAATGATATTATTTATAGTGTGTGTTATTGATTATAGAAGGAAACTGTGTCCTAGAAATCTAGGTTGATGATGTCCCCAAGAGGAACTCATAAGGATTGTCATGTAAACCCTGTAGGTAGACTTAGTCCGGCATGATGATAAGGTTGAGTGGTACTACTCTTGGAGCTAGATATTAATTAAAGTGAGTTGTTAGTAACTCATTTAATTACTGGACATTCTATATCTTAAACACAGGTAGATTAACACACTCATGATAAGAAGGAGCCCATATAGTAATATGGAATTGGTGCGGTAGTTCAATAATAACTCTTTAGTTGTATGAGTTATTATTGATGAACCCGAGTTGGGTGTTCAGGGTGAACACGGGAAGCTCAAGTTCATCAGAAGACCAAAACAAATTCCTCCTCTCAGTCCCTGTCGTAGCCTCTTAATTATAAAGTATTATACCCACCTTCTTACCCACTTTAAGGTGGTCGGCCAAGCCTAGCTTGGAGCCCAATCTAGGGCCGGCCAAACCAAGGTGAGTTGATTTCAAGGTGTGGCCGAACCTAGCTTGAACCCAAGCTTAGGTGGCCGGCCACAATAAAATAAAAGGGATTTTATTTTTTAAAATCTTTTCATATGTGGAAGCCATGGTTTTAAAAGAGAGTTTACAATTTAAATCTTTCCTTTTATAGCTTTCTACAAAAGATTAAGTGAAATGTTTGATATCTTTCCTTATTTGTAGTTAAAAGGAAGATTTTAATTTTTATAAAACTTTCCTTTTTTGTAACCATCCTCGTGATTTAAAAGAGAGTTTTAAAATTAACCTTTCTTTTTATAGTTTCTACAAAAGATTAAAAGAAAAGATTTGATATCTTTCCTTATTTGTAGATTGAAAGGGAGATTTTATTTTTGAAAAAAACTTTCCTTATTGTAATCATCCACATGTTTTAATAGAGAGATTTTAATTTATAAAAGTTTCCTTTTATAACCAACCATGAAGGAAATTTTTTAAATAGAAATTTTTATTTTAAAATTTTCGGAAACAAATTAGGAAGTTTTAATTTTGTGATTAAAACATTCTTTGTTTGGGGGAATAAGGTGGCCGGCCATTAGAGGTTTGATAAGAAAATTTTAATTAAATTTTCCTTCTTAAACATTGGCAAGGAATATAAGGAAATTTTATTTATAAAACTTTCTGATGGATCGAAAGCGTTAGAGGGGGGGTAAATAGCGCTCGTGGCTATTTCGTTTTTCGAATATCGGAATCGTAAAAGCTTGAGTAACGCAGCGGAATAAAAATAGACACAGAGAACACGGAGAATTTACTTCATTCGGAGCCTGTGACGACTCCTACTCGAAGGCCCGCGATCCTTAATCGCTTTTCGTGGGCAACAACTATAAGCTCGTAAAAACTGTTACAAACTAATTACAGTGAAAGTATGAAAACAACTTTATACCGACAACTAAGAAGGAAGAACTGAAGCTCCGGGTCGTCGGGAGGTTGTCGCAACACTTTTGGATCGAGTTGTTAGCAGCTTGTCGCAAGGAGATTGCTTAGAGTTTTATTGATTGTCAAAGCTGCACCCTCAACCCTCCTTTTATATGACGTTCCGGGCGCCTGGGTCCTTTCTGGGCGCCTGGAGTGTGATGTGGCCAACCAACCAGGATGCTCCACGTGGCGAAGTCGTGGTAGGGATAAAACTTGGTCCCGGGCGCTTTGACCTGTTTCGGGCGCTCGGACCTCCGGGCGCCTGGACCTCCGGGCGCCCGGATCCATCCCGGGCACCCGGACCCCCTTTTTCCAAGAGCTGCTTCTCCTGCAAAACAAGGTTAGTCTGAGCAAAATACATACCCTGCAAGATAGTGTTAGAATATGATAAATCATAAGTAAAAGGAATTGACAGTCTTCGGACTGTCCGAGTCTGACTTCGGATTTCCAACCAGAAACCCTAGGTCGACCCGACGCCTACTGTTCCCTCTCCGGGGAACGCATCCTCACCTACTCGACTCAGGAGATTTACATGTTGCCAGTATGATCCTCCAGATCGATTGGACTTTTGCTCGACGCTCGATGCTCCTAGACTTTCTGCTGGACTTCCGCTTCCCGGCTGGTCCAGTCTTTCACTTGGTTCGCGACACCAGGACTTTCCACCTAGGGTTACCATCCCCTAGGACTTTTGCCTGAAGCCAACGACCTACCAAGACTTTTCGCATAGAGTTACCACCCACTATGACCTAGGGTTACCATTCCCTTTGCCTAACCGCAGTTAGGACTTTCCTGAAACACTTGTTCAACATGTTAGATCACAAAGTAACTTAACTTTGAATCCTTTTCCATTATCAAAACTAAGGTTCGATCGTCGGATGCTTCCCACACCAACAATCTCCCCCTTTTTGATAATGGCAACTGAAATTCAAGGTTAAGTAAAAATATGCAATAAAGCAATAAAGTATAAGCACAAGAGAGATAATCATAAGCACAAGGAAGATAAGCATAGCTCCCCCTTAATATAAACTCCCCTTTTAAGTTTAAATTGGGTTGATTCACTTTGGAATTTTATTCTCTTTGAATTTCTCTACTCTCCCCCTTTACCATATATAAAAAATAAGCTAGTTTTTTAAAAAAAACTTAACTTTTCAAGACACATTTTAGTAGAATTTGTTTGAAAATCTTAACTTAGGCAAGAGGCAAAAAGGAGTAAGTGAAAAGTAATGCCTTGAAATTGGTTTTAATAGCAATATTTTTTGAAAGAGAATAGTTTAAAAAAATTTTAAACTTCAAAAATTTTACTTAATAGCAACATTTCACTTAATATCAACATTTTCCAAAAAATTTCTAATTTTAAAAATTTCCAAAAATTTTCCAACTTCAAAAATTTTCAGGTTAAAAAAAAAATTTCAACTTCAGAAATTTTCCAACTTCAAAAATTTTTAGGTTAAAAAAAATTTTCAACTTCAAAAATTTTCCAGCTTCAAAAATTTTCAACTTCAAAAATAGAAAAGATTTGAAAGTTTTAAATTTTAAAAAGTTTTTGAAAAGCTGCTTACGAAAAATGAATTTCAAAAATACTTAAGGCAAAGGAGAAGCGATAACCTTAATGTTTAATAGATTGCAGTTTTGTTTTAGTAGGGTATCAGAGCCCTAAAGTCCAAGCATGAGTCAAGATTTGGTTTTGATTTGATCAGGTATCAGAGCCCCTAAGTACAAGCATGCTTAAACTTATTATTTCCTTCACTAACTGTCTAACCTTTAACTACTTGCTGATTGCCTAGAGAGCAATAGTGTTCACTTGGTTAGTCAAGTCAAGTCAATTGATCCAGTTAGATTTGATTAAGGCTGGAAGACTTGATTTGATTACTGTTAATAAAGTATTTAACGCCCAGACTCATATTGATGCACAGAAATAAGCATTCTTGAGTCTAGGCTATACCTATGCATCTCACGTCGTTCTATGTTTTACAAACACAAGTAAGGTAAACCTAGGTGTTTGTGAGATGCTCTGGTTTAAATCTAGGGGAACATGATTTCTAGGGGGAAAGCCTAGGCTAAGTCCAACTTTTGAAAGTCTAGTAAAGTAGGGATTTTTTAAAAAAAACAAAATTTTGCCTAGAAGTTAGAAATGTGATTTTAAACTTAAGCAAATTTTTTTTTATCATTTAGAGTACTGAAATGAAGATACCTATTCTACCCAACACATTCCTATTTGTCTTCTAAGTGTACTGAACTCAAGTTTAGGTAAGGATTTTGTGAAGATGTCAGCTAGGTTTGACTTGGACTCAACATAGTTGAGTACAATATCATCCTTAGCTACGTGATCCCTTACAAAATGGTGCTTCACTTCTATATGTTTAGTCCTTGAGTGATGAATTGGGTTTTTCGTTAGATTTATAGAACTTATGTTATCAATTGAGATTTTTATTTTCTGATATTCAAGTTGATAGTCTTTAAGGGTATGCATCATCCATAGTAACTGAGATGTGCATTCACCTAGTGCTATATATTCAGCTTCAGTGGTAGATAAAGCAACACAGTGTTGCTTTCTACTTGACCAACTTACTAGGCAGTGCCCTAGAAATTGATAGCTACCACTTGTGCTTTTTCTATCTAGCTTGCATCCGGTATAGTCAGAGTCAGAGTAGCCGGTTAGATCAAGGGTGCAAGATCTAGGGTACCATAGTCCTACGTTTAGAGTTCCCTTAACATACCTAAGGATTCTTTTTACTAGGGTTAAGTGAGACTCTTTTGCACAAGATTGGTATCTTGCACACATACCTACTGTGAAGATGATGTCTGGTCTGCAGTAGACTTCCTATCGCACTTCGATAGTATTTCAAGTCTACTGGTTTACATACTAAGTCTGAGTTAATTTTAGCATTAGTAGCCATTGGTGTATTAATGATTTTTGAGTTCTCCATTCCAAATTTACTAATTAATTCCTTAGCATATTTGGTTTGATAAATATAAATTCCATCTTTGGTTTGCTTAATTTGTAGCCCTAAAAAGAAATTAAGTTCACCTACTAGACTCATTTCAAATTTATTTTCCATTAGTTTGGTAAATTTTTTTAGAAATTTTGAGTTGGTTGATCCAAAAATAATATCGTCGACGTAAATTTGGCATATAAAGATGTCGTTTTCTAGGGTTTTTACGAAAATGGTTGGGTCTATTTGACCTTGGTTGAACCCTTTTGATATTAGATAGTTGGAAAGTCATTCATACCAAGCCCTAGGTGCTTGTTTTAGTCCGTACAAGGCCTTTTTTAATCTAAAGACATAATTTGGATGTTCTATGTCCTCAAATCCTAGGGGTTGATCTACGTATACTTCTTCTCTAATAAATCCGTTTAAGAATGCGGATTTTACATCCATTTGAAATAGCTTGAATCCTTTGTGTGCTACATAGGCCAGCAACATCCTAATGGATTCAAGTCTTGCTACTGGGGCATAGGTCTCGTCATAGTCTAACTGTTCTACTTGACTGAATCCTTTAGCTACTAACCTAGCTTTGTTTCTAACTATTTCTCCTTGATTGTTTAATTTGTTTCTAATGTAACGACCCGGCCCTCTTGGCCCATTTGGCGACCCTCGGGTCGTCGACCGTCGGCCCTTATGTCGTCAGCCCATTTGGCGACCTCTCATGTCGTCGACTGACGATCCTTGGCCGTGCCGTTACTCACTAGGACTTTCCACCCTTGGCAGTGGATTTTTGCCTCCCCCAGGATTCGAACTCTAAACCTCCAGGTTTAAGTATTAGAGTTTATGAATCCTGCTAACCAAGTGAGCTTCATCTCACTTGGTTACCAGGATTCATAAACTCTAATACTTAAACCTGGAGGTTTAGAGTTCGAATCCTGGGGGAGGCAAAAATCCACTGCCAGGGGTGGAAAGTCCTAGTGAGTAACGGCACGGCCAAGGGTCGTCGGTCGACGACATGAGAGGTCGGCAAATGGGTCGACGACATAAGGGTCGACGGTCGACGACCCTAGGGTCGCCAAATGGGTCGCCAAATGGGCCAAGAGGGCCGGGTCGTTACATCTAAAGACCCATTTAGTGTCAATTATGGATTTATTAACGGGTTTAGGCACTAATTCCCAAACCTGATTTCTTTCAAATTGGGGCCAATTCTTCTTGCATTGCTAGAGTCCAGTTTGGATCCGGTAGAGCTTCTTCTATGGTTTTGGGTTCGATTTTTGAAATCAAGGCTATTTGGCTCTGGTTTCTATAAGATGATATAGTTTTGACTCCAACAGTTGGGTCACCCAAAATTTGATCAGATGGGTGATTTGTGCTTGTTCTAGTCGGTCATATATCATTTGAGTTAGTGATTTGTTCTTCAGATTCAATAGGTTCAGGTTGAATTTCATCATCTTCTCTGTTTATTGGGTTAATATTTTCTGTATTTTCATTTTCATTTATTGTGTTGGGTAATTTATTTTCTTCATCAAATATTATATTTATTGTTTCTTCTACTTTTAGGGTATTTTTTTTATACACTCTATATGCTCTACTGGTGGTTGAATACCCTAAAAATATTCCCGGGGTTGTTTTTGATGTAAATTTCCCTAAGTAGTCTTTAGTGTTCAAAATGAAGACTTTACACCCAAATGCTTTTAAATAGTTTAAGTTGGGAGTTTTATTATAAAAAATTTCATAGGGTGTCTTATTTTGAAATTTGTTAATTAAAATCCTATTTTGAATCTAACATGCTGTACTAACTACTTCAGCCCAGAATTGATTAGATAGTTTATATTCGTTTAACATGGTTCTAGCAGCTTCTTGTAGGGTTCTATTTTTACGTTATACTAAACCATTTTGTTGAGGTGTCCTAGGGTAGGAGTATTCATGTTTGTACCCATTTATTTCACAAAATTCAGTAAAGTTGTGATTCTTAAATTCTCCTCCATGGTCACTTCTTATTCTTTTAATTTTAATATCTTTTTCATTTTCTATTAATTTGCAAAAATTACTAAATATTTCAAAGGTTTCATCTTTTGTTTTTAGAAATTTTACCCAGGTGAACCTGGAGAAGTCATCTATTATAACTAAGCAATACTGATTCTTGCTTAGTGACTTGGCTCTGTGTGAATCAAATAGGTCTAGGTGAAGGAGCTCAAGTAAATAAGTAGTTCTAACTAGATTGGTTGACTTGTGGGTTGACTTGGTTTGTTTTCCTTGTTGACATGCATTACAGATTAAATTTTCAATAGCTTTTAATTTGGGCAACCCTCTGACTAGTCCATTTTGACTCAATTTTGAAATGAGTCTCGTGTGAGTGTGACCCAATCTCCTGTGCCACAACTCAGTTTCCTCTTGTTGTGTTAGAAAGCACTTTATTTAGGGTGTTGGTAGATAAATGGTGTAGACATTTTCTTTCCTAGTTCCCTTAAGTATGATATTTGGATTATCAACATCTTTGACTATACATTCGGACTTGGTAAAATTAACTGAGTAACCAGTATCGCATAATTGGCTTATACTTAATAAATTGAAATTAAAATTTTTAGCTAATAAAACTTTTCGAATAATAAAATCGGAGTTAAGTTTGATATTACCTTTTCCGATTACTTTCAATTTTCCATCGTTGCCGAATGCAACTGATCCTAGGTTCTTTAGTTTTAGCTTAGTGAACTTCAACTTATCTCCAGTCATATGTCTGGAGCATCCACTGTCCAACATCCATTGATCCAATTTCTACACATAAAGTAGTTGATGGATCAAAAGATAGTTTGATTGAAGTAAGTCCTTAATTTTGCAACTTACCCAATCTGAGTTAACAATTAGTTAATTTTATGGGTGTTTGTGTGGTGGTTTGACGTTTAATTAAAATTAAAAAAAAATTGAAATATGTTTAAGTTTGGAGAATATTTTAAGTCAATTTTTAATTTTGAGAAATTTTTAAGTTAATTTTAATTTAAATTAATTTTAAGTTAATTTTAATTAAAAAATATTTGAGTTAATTTTAATTGAAAAATATTTAAGTTAATTAATTTTAAAAATATTTAAATTAATTAATTTGAACAATATTTAAGTTAATTAATTTAAAAAATATTTAAGTTAATTAATTTTGAAAAATATTTAAGTTAATTAATTTTGAAAAATATTTAAGTTAATTAATTTGAAAAATATTTAAGTTAATTAATTTGAAAAATATTTAAGTTAATTAATTTTGAAAAATATTTAAGTTAATTAATTTGGAAAATATTTAAGTTAATTAATTTAAAAAATATTTAAGTTAATTACTTTGAAAAATATTTAGGTTAATGAATTTTTTAAGTTAAAAAAAAAATAAATTTTAATTTTAATTTGCTTAGTTATCTCACTCGATCTATGTTTTCAATCAGGGTATCCTATCATTTTGTGAGATAAATTAGTTCAATTTTTAGGGTTTAGTTTAACTTTATGTTAGATTCGGGTTTAGCTTTGGGTTCAACAAGTAAGCATTCTTTGGATAAACTTCTGGGCTATGGTGAGTCACAAGGAGCTCATTAAAGTAACCATGCCTTCAAGATTTTCCAAATAGTTCTACCCATTGAACTTAATACTAAACCTTGGTCTAACTAGTTAGGATCCATTTAAGGGTAGTTTCGGTTAGTTCCACTTGGCCAAATGCACCAGGTCGAAGTCATATCTTCCTAGACATGCGATGCCCAAGCTTCCCCAACGCACTATCATCCAAAAACTTCACCAGTACTGTGTTTCAAGTTAAATCTAACCCTTTTAATCTATCCTTACTTACCCTGCCGGGTATTCTACTCTTGTTTACCCATTTCGGGTAGATTAAGTTCGATTACCCAGTCGGGTAAATAGATTTCGGAGTTGCCAGCTATTCTGGACCCTCCTTCTATTTTGATTTTTGAATTTTAATTAATAATTAATTTCGAATTTTTTGAATTTTGCATTTTAATTAATAATTAGTTTCGAATTTTTGAATTTTAACTTTTAATTAAAAATTAATTTCAAATTTTTGAATTTTAACTTTTAATAATTAATTTCGATTTTTTTGAATTTTGCATTTTAATTGATAATTAATTTCGATTTTTTAAATTTTAACTTTTAATTAATAATTAATTTCAAATTTTTAAATTTTAACTTTTAATTAATAATTAATTTCAAATTTTTGAATTTTGAATTTAATCGTTTTTCTGCTAGCTCCCCCTGAATCATAGCCTCGATAAGGTCTATTGAGGTAATGTATTTGATCCTTAGGGACCCAATACTGTCCAAGCCCAACTTGATTGATCAGGTTGGACATGGCAACCCATGCTTGGAACATTTTTCTATTTGTTCTTTGTATGAGAGACAAATATGACTTATATTCATTTTTCGTTTTGTATCCTAGTCCAGTTCGATTGTAGATTGCCCTTTGTGTTCCAAGAATCAAGTCAAGATTCTTGGATCCCAAGGAAAATCGTTCTAAGGTTGTCTTCAAATCCTTGACTTAACTTTTCAGGTTGGAATTCTCTTCCTCAAGTTTTTGAACTTGAGTTGAGGTTCCAGTCTGAACTGGATCAGATAAGGATTCGTTATTAGTTGTCTCTTTAAGGAGTGTTACCTCCTTCAGAAGCGACTTGATTCGAATTTTGGACTTAGCTACTTTATACATTAAATAATTAATTATGCAATATAACCTATTTTGACTTACAGAGGGGTTTGGCCCTTGGAAACGGATGCGGATCCGTGGCTTCTCTCGGACTCGGCTTCTGATTAGTCCTCGCTTTCGGATTTGTTGGTGTAGTCCCGGGCTATCAATGCTAGAAAACTCGTCTACTTGAGTTCTTCGTTGTCGGATTCTTCGGAGGAAGATTCGTCCTACGTTGCTTTCAGAGCCTTCTTCCTTTTTGATTTCTTTGGGTCCTTTTGGTTCGGGCAGTTTGCCTTGATGTGCCCTTTCTGATTGCAGCCGTAGCAGGTCACTTCGAATTTAACCTTTGAACTCAATTGGGCTTCTTTTGATTGGATGGCCTTTCTGACATCTTTTTTTTTGAAGTCTTTCTTTTTGTAGAGTTTCTTTACCAGGTTGACTATCTCAGTGGTAAGCTCGTCGTCATCTTTCGATTCTGGTTCTTCCTCTGACTCTGGTTTGGTTCTGCGCTTTATCTTTGATTCACGCATTTTCCCTGTTCCTGCAACCAAAGCCAATACTTTCTCGGTCGGGCGTGCATTAGTCTATTCATGAAGTTCGAATTCTGCGAAAAGTTCATCTAATTTAATAGTAGATAGGTCCTTAGAAACCTTGTAGGCATCTACCATAGATGCCCACAAGGTGTTCCTCGGAAAAGCGTTTAAAGAATACCTTATAATGTCCCGGTTATCTACCTTCTATCCAATTGCATGAAGACCGTTGAGGAGATCTTGAATCCGGGCGTGGAGTTGGCCAGCTGTCTCACCTTCCTGCAGTTTGATATTAAATAATTTATTGAAGATGAGGTCTCTTTTACTTACTTTGGTGTCAGACGTTCCTTCGTGAAGTTCAATGAGCTTCTCCCACAGCTCCTTGGCACTGTTGAAGGGGCCGACGTGGTTAAGTTCTTCTTTTGATAGGCCACACTAGAGGGTGCAGGTCGCCTTGGCATTAGCTTCCACCTTCTTGATCAGAGATGCGTCCTAGTCCTCGTATGGTAGTGGCTTGCCGGTGATATCAGTTGGTAGTTGGAATCCGGTTTTAACAATCATCCAGACTTCAAAATGAGTCTGAAGATATGCCTCCATCCGACCCTTCCAGTACCCGAAGTCGTCTCCGGAGAATAGCGGGGGGCGGGCTGTACTGTAGCCTTCTTGAAGGGCCATTTTAGATCAACGACAACTGGAGAAGAAAATAAACAACAAGAAAATTCCAGGACTTGGTCATGGATTAGTAATGCGGGAAGATAGAAAAGGACACGAACTCGGGTGGTGTTGCACCAGCCTCGAGCAAAGATCGATTCGAAAAAAAAATTAGAATATAGCTATAAAGCTAGATTCTAATTGACTCCGAAAAATCTGAAAATACCACAAAGAAATTGCTTTGAATGGTGGTTCCACCAATTCAAAATGACCCCGCTCTGATACCAATTGATGGATCGAAAGCGCTAGAGGAGGGGGGGTGAATAGCGCTCATGGCTATTTCGTTTTTCGAATATCGGAATCGTAAAAGCTTGAGTAACGCAGCAGAATAAAAACAGACACAGAGAACACGGAGAATTTACTTCATTCGGAGCCTATGATGACTCCTACTCGAAGGCCCGTGATCCTTGATCGCTTTCCGTGGGCAACAACTATAAGCTCGTAAAAACTGTTACAAACTAATTACAGTGAAAGTATGAAAACAACTTTATACCGACAACTAAGAAGGAAGAACTGAAGCTCCGGGTCATCGGGAGGTTGTCGCAGCACTTCTGGATCGAGTCGTTAGCAGCTTGTCGCAAGGAGATTGCTTAGAGTTTTATTGATTGTCAAAGCTGCACCCTCAACCCTCCTTTTATATGACACTCCGGGCACTTGGGTCCTTTCCGGGCACCTGGAGTGTAACGTGGCCAACCAACCAGGATGCTCCACGTGGCGAAGTTGTGGCAGGGATAAAACTTGGTCCCGGGCACCCGGACCTGTTCCGGCCGCCCGAATCCATCCCGGGCGCCCGGACCTGTTCCGGGTGCCTGGATCCATCCCGGGCACCCGGACCCCTTTTTCCAGGAGCTACTTCTCCTGCAAAACAAGGTTAGTCCGAGCAAAATACATACCCTGAAAGACAGTGTTAGAATCTGATAAATCATAAGTAAAAGGAACTGACAGTCTTCAGACTATCCGAGTCTGACTTCGAATTTCCAACCAAAATCCTAGGTGGACCCTGACGCCTACTGTTCCCTCTCCAGGGAACGCGCCCTCACCTACTCCACTCAGGAGATTTACTTGTTGCCCGTACGATCTTCCAGATCGACTGGACTTTTGCTCGGTGCTCGATGCTCCCGGACTTTCTGCTGGACTTCAGCTTCCCGGCTGGTCCAGTCTTTCACCTGGTTCGCGACACCAGGAATTTCCACCTAGGGTTACCACCCCCTAGGACTATTGCCTGAAGCCAACGACCTGCCAAGACTTTTCACATAGGGTTACCACCCCCTATAACCTAGGGTTACCACCCCCTAGGGTTTTCCCTTTGCCTAACCGAAGTTAGGACTTTCCTGAAACACTTGTTCAACATGTTAGATCACAAAGTAACTTAACTTTGAATCCTTCACCATTATCAAAACTAAGGTTCGATCGTCAGATGCTTCCCGCACCAACACTTTCCTTATTTGCCAAGACCAAGGAATATAAAAGAGAGGGTAGAGGTGCCTCACATAATAACACATAATCTAGTATTCCTCTCTTCTATTCCTTGGTGGTGTGGCTAGACCTCTCTTCCTCTTTTCTCCTATTCTTCTTCCTTGTGTGGCCGGCGGCATCTTTATCTCATGGAGCTTGGTGGTGGCCAGATTTTGCTAGAGGAAGAAGGAGAGATAGGAGGCTTTGTTTCTTAGCATCCCTTGGAGCTTGGTTGGTGGCCGAAGTTCTTCATCTCAAGGAGTTTGTTAATTGGCCGAAACTTGCAAATAGAAGAAGGAAGATTGGGTGGATTCTTGTCTCGATAGATCATTGCCCACATGACGTCCGAGATTAGAAGAGGAATACGGCAGAAGATCGTGAGGTCTATAAGCTACAAAAATTATAACTAGTTATTAGTTTCCGCATCATAACTAGTTCATCTTTTTGTTAAGATCTTGAAATACCAAACACAAGAGGCTAGTGATTCTAGGTTTCGGATTTGTGATTTGAATTTATGTTTCTTTTTTTTTTCGATCTTGTGATTCAATTGTTCTTAATGGTTAAACCTAGGGTTGCTATAAGGAGATTAAATATTGAATTTCTTTGAAAGGCTTTGTCAAGGCAGTGGTGGATGATCCCATATCCAAGAAGGCCTAGTGCCTCGCCATGTTTGACCTGGGTGCCGATCTCTGAAATAAATGTTTAATCAAATTTGTAACATGGTAGATTTGGATCAATAATATTAAGTATCATTTGCGATCCAAGTCTAAATCTCTAAGAACAGATAAGTTAAAATTGGAATCAATAATGTTAAGTTCTGTTTACGATTCCAAATTTAATTTCTAAACAACACAATAGGTTGATAGGAAAGGTTCAGGATTTGTACAAAATTTTTATACAGGGGAACCAGTTCGATATTCCGAGTAGCAACTTGGGTGATCTCGGCTATCTGGAATAGGGCTCACCCGAACCTAACTTTCGGCCTTCTCGAGCAATCTTCCACTCTGGCTTCTCATCTTTCTGAAATGTCACGTGCCTCCTTCTCATCCACTCTCGTACTCTTCCACAGCACCTCATCGCTCAGATGCACCAAGATGTCAGCTCTCATCCATGACGTCCTTCGCGCTAGCTGCATCTTTTGGTCGACTTCCTGTGCTCCTAAGTTCCTACACACTTAGACACAAGTGTTAAATATGTATAGGACCTAACTTAACTTAGTTGATCACATCAAAACCACCTTGGGATACTTATATTCTCCACCTTCGGTTGTTCCTAGAAAGAGAGTTTACATAGTGGAGAGTGTGTTCGGTGTGTGGATCCTTTAATTAGTCACCTCTTCTTGAGGTGGATATAAAGTAAATTCTTGTGTTAGCATTGGGATCTTGCTTCGAGTCTATTCCACTAGAAATCATCATCATCGGAGTGAGAGAAGCTATTCACCCCCCTCCCCTCTAGCTTCAAAGTGACCCAACATCATTCTCATACACCCTTAAGTGCCCTCGTTTATGCTCAAAGAAAATAGTTCGCACTGTTTTTCTCTCCGATAATTGACGCGAAAGCTCCTGCTTAGTTGTTATCGATAATCTTTCTTTTAAATTGTCTTGCACTCAATTCTCAAAGATGCGGTAAAGTCTTATCATATTCTTTCTTCTTGTAAGAGGTTTCTCTACCTCCAAATAGTTGTTCAGAAAGGAGAACATTAGTGATTGCCAACTCGTAAACAATCTAAGGGAATGCGGGCCTTGGAGTAGTAGTCGAGAGGGTTATGAACCAAGTAAAAAAACAAATGTGTGTTTGAGTGTTGTGGCTTTAAGTTTGTTTATCATTCTTTTTGCTGTGTTCTAATGCTGAGTATAAATGGAAAGAAAAGATTTTAAAAGCTAAATGTTTACAAGAGATATTCACCCCCTTCTATCACTTTTTTGAATTGGTGCAACCATTATTTGAGTTTATTTTTTTCTTCCTTTTGAAGTTTTTATTTCAATAGCACTACTTACCCAAGACATCAAAAGTCTTGGAACATTTCTTTTGGTTTTTTTTTCAAGAAAATATATAGCTCATCAAGAAGACCATAGTGTTAGTGCAAAACTTAGTGGTACCTTAGATATCAATGATATTTATGAAGGATTCTTTTTGATGCATGACAAAAGGGGGAGAAGAAGATTTTAAGTTAGAAATCTAAATCTTATGAATAGACCTAACTTAAACATATTTGTCAATCATCAAAAAGGGGGAGATTGTTGGTGCAATCATCAAGAAAATATGTTTAAGTATGTTTAATTGAACTTGATCATGGGAAGTGCTTGTCGTGTCTAGGTAAGGGTGGGAAGTCAACTGAGTGACTAGTCCTAACTACAGTTAGGCAAGGGAAGTCCTAGTTGCAGACTAGGCAAGGGAAATCTCGGTAGATCGTGAAAGCCAAGTGGATTTGATAGGTCTGGAGGATCTGATCCCTGGGCAGCCTAATATTGAATCTTGGTGAGTGAAGCCAAGTGGAGAAAACCCTAGGAGGTGGTAACCTTAGGTTCTGGTGAGTGAAGTCAGATGGTAACAATCCTAGGGGGAGATAACCTTAGGTAGCGAGAAATCTTGGAGGAGTGAACTCCAAGAAAGGTTGATCAGGTAGTCAACTAGACTAGCAAATCTCGATAAATCTAAGTTTAGGTTTACCATAGTATTTTATATTACTATTATTACTGTTGACTAATGTAGTATTGCAGGAAAACTCTTAGTGGATCAGGCAATCAGACACTGAGCAGGCAAAGTCCAAACATGTCTGGAGGACTAATGTTTGGCAGGTAGGTTTACGTAAGCAACTGGAGGAGCGATAGTCAGGTCGTGTTCCTGAATGGAACAACCTAAGGTCACTGATCCAACTGAAGAAATCAGGAATGTTTCCAAGTTGAGATCAAGATAGTTGAACTATCTATTAGTACTCATGCATTAGATATATTATTACTGTGCTAATATTTATTTTGTAGGATTATTGTTTAACACTATTTTGCAGGTTTGGCCTGATCGGTCGACTGAACAGGAGGATCGGTCGACCGAACAATGGTAACTCAAAGAAAACACCAGTTCAGATCAAAGTAGAGTGAAATATGATCAAAGCATGATCGGTTGACCGAACCAAAGGATCGGTCGATCGAACCAATGGATCGGTCGACCAAACCCTTACGATGTGGAACAGATTAGTTCGGTCAAAAGCAGAGAAGGAAACTAAGCTGATCAGTCGACTCAACTAGCAGATCGGTCGACCGTCATCAATACAGCATTAAGTGCGAATCTTGATGAACATGGAAATCTCTGTTCAGTTAACCGAAAATGGGATCGGTTGACCAAACACTTTAATGCCATTAAAATCCAAAGATCAAATCAGCATAAGATCTCTACGAAGATGGAAGGGAGCTAGTTCGGTTGACCGAATCCAAGGATCGGTTGACCGAATGTTGACGACTCTTATAAAAGTGAGCTCGAGGTCCGAGTCTGGGAACAACGAAATCAAATCTGTTCAAAGTTCATCTCTGTGCAAGCTGCTGTTAGTGCTACTACTCTTCTACGGATCCATCAAGCAAGCTGCTGTACCATCCAAGAAGTACTGATTAAGCTGCATGCTCTATCTAAGTAATCGGTATATTTATCTTGATTTGTACTTAATATAAAGTAAGATAGTAGGCTATTACTATCTTACTCATTTCATTATATGATCTGCTTCTCTCCGAGGTTTTCAGAGAAAAGAGTCTCAGAGTTTTAGTGGATTGCCCAATAGTGTGATCAAGGATCGCGGACCTTAGAGTAGGAGTCGATCTAGGCTTCAAACCAAATAACCAAAGTGTGTTATTTAATTTCCACTGCACGACTTTGATTTAAAGGAGTAAAAGAAAATTTTTTAAAGTGCGATATCCACCCCCCCCCTTTATCGCACTCTTTCGATCCTACACATAGTACCATTCATCCTCTCTTATTCTATGATAATGATTTTGATTACTAGAAGGGACGAATGTTATACTATTTGAAAACACAAGTGGAAATGTTGATCATCATAAAGACCAAATTCAATGAAGATGGAGAAAAGGTAGGATGTGAACTATGAATCCCTGACATCAAGAAGAAAATCGAGGTGGATGCCAAAGCTACCCAAACCTTGTAATGTGGCTTAACCAAAGAAGAATTCAACTGCATCAACCCATTTATAAATGCTAAGGACCTTTTGGAAAAGTTGGTTGAACTTCACGATTAAACCACAAGCACTAAGGTAATAAAATGAGATCTACTTTTGAATAATCTTTTCAATTGAAAAATTAGGAAGGTAAGTTCATAAGTCAACTACATGGCTAAATAAAGGACATCCTAAATGGATTACAATTAATCTGACAACTAATGGAGAATTGAGACGTAATAAGGTACACGCTTAAAGTATTCCCTTGAAATACCTTATGGGTGTACATGGTAGATGCTTATAATATTTCTAGGAACCTTTCAACAATTAAGTTAGATGAATTATTTTATGAGTTTGAATTGCACAAATAGAGTAACTCGAGTAGAGCCAAGAAGGGTATTATTTTGATTACAAAGCAAACCAGGAGCAAGGAGTCCAAGTTGAAGTCACGACTAGAATCAAAATTCAAAGATGAGTTAGATTCAGATGAAGATGGCAAGGAGCTAACTTTAGAGATAGTCAACTTAGTCTAGAAGATGATCAAGAAAAAGAAGAGTTTCACCAAATAAGAGATTAGTGTTGGTGCAAGGAGCACCAAATGATCAAACCTGTGTTTTGATAATGGCAAAGGATTCAAAAGTTAAGAGGTGTTGTTGTCTAACAAGTGTGTTGAGCTTGTAGAAAAGTCTTAAGTGTTCTTAGGTAAAAATCCTAGTGAATTCTAGGCAGGGGAAAACCCTAAGGGGAAGTAACCCTAGGTCCTAGAGGATGGTAACCCTAGGTGGAAAGTCTTGGCGGGTCATATACTTTGGGTGAAATCCTAGAGTCGGGGACTCTAGGTGAAAACCCTGTGGTAGTCGGCTAGGTGAAAGTCTAGACGGGTCATGGAGCGGGCATCCAGCATGAAAATCTGAAGTCTCGGGCGTTGAGCAAAAGTCCAGTCGGTCTGGAGGACCGATCTAGTAACAGGTAACTTCTCCTGAGAGGAGTAGGTGAGGACACGTTCCCCATTGAGGGAATAATAGGCATTGGTTTAACCTAGGGTATTTGGAGGAAATTTGAAAGTCATAACCTGACAGTCCAGAGGTTGTCAAAAGTTATTCTTTCATATTACTTTATTCACTATTTATCTAACTCTATTTTGCAAGAGACTAACACTTTTTATAGGATTATATTCAGCCTTAATTGGTAGATTGAACGTCCGATTCGATCAACCAAACACTCAAATAGAAAGATCAGATTTCCAGCAAGCTAATCGAGTTTGACCAAGGGATTGGTTGACCACCCGACTGGTTGATCTTGGTCAATGATGTAGGGCCGGTCGTATTCAATAGACCGGCCAAGAATATAAGCTTGGTAAGGCAAAGACCGGTCGAGTGTAAGAGACCGATCGAAAATAGAAGCACTTAGCGTTTAGCAGTCCTGAAGGCCTATATATGCCCGACTGGTTAATCTCGGTTGATAAGGTAGGATCAGCTGGGCTTAATAGACCGGTCAAGCACAGAGGCATTTAGCATCATACAATCGACTGAAGGAAGGGTTAAAGGACAATGGCTCTTTTATACACCCGATCAGTTAATCTCGGTCGGCAAGGTGTGACCGTCCGGGCTCAATAGACCGGCTGAGTTTGAGAAGTAGATCGAATATAAAGGTCTTCAACCTTACATGGTGTCTGGCATATTTATAATGAAGTCCTAGTCAGGTATAAATAACCAATCGAGTACAGAATACCGACCGAGACTAGTACGGGACAGAAGATATTCCTTATATATGCAAAATGAACTTATGTGACTAACCAGGTATATGTAATAGGTGAACCATAACAATATATAATCATATGACAACTTAATCAATTTGGCAGTAAATAGCTTCTAGAAGTCTCTGCAGGTATGCTAAACGACAAAGAAGGTACATCTAGGGTAAGAAAAAGATTCCTTAAACTATTATTGCAGTTCTGACTTGCGTCATCTCTTAACAAACTTTAACAAACCGGGGTCCACCTCATGACTGTGGAGGTTAGATGAGGTGGAATAAAAAGGGGAATTCTCTCCACTGGCAAGGTATGCAAACATACGCATTGCATCCAAATCAAACCCTAATTTTCAAATTGCTTCTTCTTCTTCTCGCTAGAGACTAACTTGAGCGTCGGAGGGCCTAGCCAGGGATTCCCATCCCGATCTTGGGTCACTAATGCTTTGTCAGTTGGTCTCATTGTGTGCAGGGAGACGAGGTCATCTACTATATTGTTAAGTTTTGGCTGATCCACTAAGTCACCTCGCCAGAATTTCTTTTTGCAAGGTATTATTCATAGATCCGCTTTGATTTTCTCGGATCTATCGTTCTGCATTCAAGCATCTGTAAGGTCCGCTGTGGATTTTTGGACCTTTCTTTATGCATCGGCATCAGAGTCATTATTCATCACCACTCATCGTCACCCAGTGCTTCATCTCGCAAGCTCTCAGACAAGATTAACCTCCATTCGGCATTTCTAGTGTGTGAATTCTCCCTCGAATTTTAGTGGAACGATGCTTGATTCAACCATTGGTTTCTTTACTTCGGTCAACTGTTAGTCCTTCTAAAGCTTCCTGGCTTTGATACCAATTGTAGGTCCCTTGATGATCGATAAAGGGGGGGGTGAATTATTCTGCAAAAACAAACTCAACCCTTTCTGGACTTATAACTTAATTATGAACACTTGTATTAAGAATTAAGAGACTAATTAAAAAGACAGAGACACAAATAAAATTACTTGGTTTGCAATAAGAAGATTGCTAATCCAAGGAAAATGAAGCGTACTTATGAAGATCTCCTTCGGGTGGAGAAGTCTCTTTACAGAAATTTACACACAGAAAAAATGAAGCTAAACTAACAAAGAGAAGTGCACAAGTGTTGTTTATCAAAATTCTTGTTATCCTAGCTTCTGGAACTAAGGCTGTATTTATATAATTTTATTCGCAACGTGTCGGTCAAAGTCCACGTCTATAGTGATAAAATTTAGGTTATGAGCGCCTAGACTCTGTTGGTGCAGGAAGCATCTGACGATCGAAACTATGTCTTGATTATGTCAAAGGGTTCAAAGTTAAGGTGTTTTGGTTTCTAATATGTTGAACAAGTTTGCAGGAAAGTCCTAAGGTTTCTTAGGTAAAAGTACTAGCTGCGGTTAGGCAAGTGGAAAAACTTAGGGGGTGGTAACCCTAGGTCATAGGGGGTGGTAACCCCATGCGAAAAGTCTTGGCGGGTTAAGGGCTTCAGGAAAAAGTCCTAGGGGGTGGTAACCCTAGGTGGAAAATCCTAGTGTCGCGAACCAGGTGGAAGACTAGACGGGCTGGGAAGCAGGAGTCCAGCAGAAAGTCCTGAAGCTTCGAACGCTGAGCAAAAGTCCAGTCGATATGGTGGATCGCACTGGCAACGGGTAAATCTTCTGAATGGAGTAGGTGAGGATGCGTTCCCTGTAGAGGGAACAGTAGGCATCGGGTCGACCTAGGGTTTTCCGGTTGGAAATCCGAAGTCAGACCTGGACAGTCTGAAGACTGTCAAGTTTATTTCTATATATTATCATTTGTGTTCTAACTCTATTTTGTAGGAAACTAATGTCTTTATGCAGGGTTAGGTCTGACCGAGATCGGTCGACCGAAACCCCAAGCCAACAGAACATATATCCAGAGGTTGGACCAGGCTCGACCAGGGGATCGGTCGACCGGACCTAGGGATATATCGATCGAACCAAGGATCAGTGTCGACTAGATCAGGCCAGGTTGATCGAGTTAGAGGAGTTGATCGGTTGATCGAACGATGGGATTGCTCGACCGAACCAAGGATGAGACTTGAACAGCGGAACGAGCGGATCGGATGGGAGAAGACCATCTGATCGGTCGACCGAATGCAGGGATCGGTCGACCGATCCTCCTCGGGTCAAACTTGATCCCGAGCCTTGGGGATCTAGATCAGTTTTTGTAGAGCTATAAAAGGGAGCCTCGAGGTGCAGCTTAACATTAACTCGTACAGAAAAACCTGTGCTCTTCCGTGTGCTGCTCTAAACGCTTCTGCGACATTCTGCTACTCTGACAATCAGCGACTACGTCAACATCTCTTGGACTGTCGGTATATTTTCATTAGTGCACTTATTGTAATACTCAATTATAAACTTTGCGATATTATAGTTGTTGCCCACCGAAAGCGATCAACGATCGCGGGCCTTGGAGTAGGAGTCGCCCTAGGCTCCAAACCAAGTAAACTCTTGGTATCCTCTGTGTTTGCTTCTTCTCTTTTATTATTTCCGCTGCGTTACTTTTGAATGATTTCTGAAACGAAAAGTGAAAACCACGAGCGCTATTCACACCCCCCCTCTAGCGCGTCTCGATCCAACAATTGGTATCAGAGCGGGGTCGCTTAGATTTGGTGCAACCACCAGTCAAGCAAATTTTACGTGGTTTTTTTAATTTCTCGGAGTCAATCGGAATTAGTATAATTGCTAAATTCCGATCTATTTTTTTCGTAATCGGATTTTTATCTCGAAGTTGGTGTAACACCACTTGAGTTCATTTTTTTTATTATTTGTGCCACACTGCTAATCCAGGATAAAGTCCTAGGACGTTCCTTTTTGTTCGTTTTCTTTGTGCAAGTTTCTAAATGGCTCTTCAAGAAGGATTTAGCACAGTCAGCCCGCCTCTCTTCTCCGGCGAGGACTTTGGCTATCGGAAGAACCGGATGGAATACCACCTCAAGACACAAGTCAAAATATGGATTATTATCCAGACCGGTCTCGAGTTTGTTAGGATGTATACTAAAAGCCTAGCTTTTGGTATAAACATTTATCTAGAAATAAGAATCATATTGGTCAAATGTCTACATTTATGATAAATGTAGTTGCTCAATTAATTTATATTGTAGATAACATGGTGTGTGATGTCACACATAGAAGATCATGTTATCGGTTCCTTATAAATTATAAACAGTAGCTCACGACCAAGATGGAAAGGAACAAACCATTGGAAAGTCGTAGTGTAATTAGGTATTAGTTTATCTTAACTATATAATTACACTAGTACACTTAGAGTGTATTGAGTAGGACCATTTGAGGTCGTTCTTTTTATACTGACTTTATAAAGGAACAAAGACCTCAATTATTATAGAAGTGTGTGCTCTTAATCCTAATATAATAACAAGCACATATAATTGATATTTATTTCTTTAATTTATCAATGGGTGAGATTTAGTTCGATAAATCAATAAGCCTGATAAGTTGGGAAATGATATCACTTATAATGTGTGTTGTTGATTATAGAAGGAACCTGTGTCCAAGTGATCTAGGTTAAGAATGTCCCCAAGAGGAGCTCATAAAGATTGTCATGTTAAACCCTACAGGTGGACTTAGTCTGACATGACGATAAGGTTGAGTGGTACTACTCTTGGACTAAGATATTAATTAAATGAGTTGTCAGCAACTCACTTAATTAGTGGACATTTGTTATCTTAAACACAGGGAGACTAATACACTCATAATAAGAAGGATCCCAAAAATGTATTTTGGGATTGGTGCGGTAGTTCAATGATAGTTCTTTAGTGGAATGAATTATCATTGATAAAATTAAGTTGTGTGTTCGGGGCGAACACGGGATGCTTAATTTTATCGGGAGACCAAAACCAATTCCTCCTCTCGGTCCCTATCGTAGCCTCTTAATTATAGAGTACTATACCCACCTATACCCACCTTCATACCCATGATAAGGGGGACGGCCAAGCTAGCTTGTGGTTCAAGCTAGGGAGCTAGGGCCGGCCAAGCTTTGATTTATGGGTGGCCGGCCCTAGCTTGAACCCAAGCTTAGGTGGCCGGCCCCCATTAAATTAAAAGGAATTTTAATTTTAATTTTTTATTATGTGGAAGATATAATTTATTAAAGAGATTAAAAATTAAAATATCTTTTAAAAGTCTCTACATAAGATTAAGGAAAGAAATTAAATCTCTTTCCTTATTTGTAGATTGGAAAGATGTTTCAATTTTGTTCATTGAAAATTATCCACATGATAAAAATTAAAATTATGGAAATTTTCTTTTGATCAACCATGAAGGGATTATTATGGAAAAATTTTATTTTAAAATTTTTCCGGAAGCAAATAAGGAAAGTTTAATTTTTCTAGCGAAAAATTTCCTTATTTTCTCTTGTTGATGTGGCCGGCCATGACATGATGATTTAGGAAATTTTATTTTATTTTTCTTAATTAGTTCATGTCAAGGAAAATTAAGGAAATTTTATTACAATTAAATTTCCTAATTTACCAAGGCTAAGGAATATAAAAGAGGGGGTTGGGGTGCCTTCATGAAAGAACAACCTCTATTATTCTCTCCCTCTTTTTCCTTGGTGGTGTGGCCGACCATCCTCTCTCCCTCTCTTCGTCTTTGTGGTGGCCGAAACCCTTCCTTGCTTGGAGCTTTTCATGTTGGCCGGATACTACTTGGAGAAGAAGAAGAAGAAGGAGAGAAAGCTTTCATCCCTTGGAGCATGGTGGAGGTGGCCGACCCTATTTCTCTCCTCTCCTCTTGTTACCGAAACTTATCACTTGGTGGAGCTTTTGTTTGTGGCCGAATCAAGTAAGGAGAAGAAGGAGAGAAAGCAAGCCTCGTCTCTAGCATCCCTTGGAGTTTTTGGTAGTTTTTCTTCTTCCTTGGTGAAGCTTTTGTTTTGGCCGAACCTAGCTAGGAGGAGAAGAAGGTGCTTTGGTGGTTTCTCATCTCGGAAGATCGTTGCCCACACAACGTCCGAGGTTAGAAGAGGAATACGGTAGAAGATCAAGAGGTCTTTCTAAAAAGGTATAACTAGTAATTTTTCCTTTCCGCATCATGCTAGTTATTTTTGGAAATAATACCAAATACATGAGGCTTTCGATTTTAGTATTTCGAATTTATTTTCGATGTAGTGTTCTTAAGTTTTCTTTTCCTTGTGATTTGATTGTTCTTTTCGGTTAACCTAAAGTTATTTTAGGAAATTAAATATTAGCTTTCCATAAAAGGTTTTGTCTAGACGGTGGTGGTTGCTCCCATATCCAAGAAGGCCATGTGCCTCGCCACGTCAGTACTGAAAACCAATTATGGAAATTAATATTTAATGGAATTAATAACTTAGGTGATTTGGATCGAACATATTAAGTTCCACAGGAGATCCAAGTCAAAACCTAAAAGAACAAATAGATTAAGTTTTGGATCAAACGTATTAAGTTCCGCAGGCGATCCAAAATTTAATTTAAAAGAACACATGGTAGCTAGGAAAAGGTTCTGATCTTTGTACAAAATTTTTGTACAGTGGAACCTCTAGGTTTTTCGAGTAGCAACCAACAATTGGTATCAGAGCTAGGGTTTTTCCTCTGTGCATTTGGTATTAGTTTAATTATGCACATGTCATACATAATTTAGGCAGGTTAATAGTAGGATGTGCTAACTTTGTGGATGCAGGATCCAACTATTATGGCTTATAGTTATTATGTGTGTAATTGGACCCTTGGACATGTCAAGGACATTTTATTGTGTGTGCATAATTGTATTATAAAATACAGCAGGAGCTGTATTTAGTTTTATTAGGATTTTATTTTTGATCTAGTTACATGTACATTCCTTTTATGGAATATAGGATCGATGGATGTAAATTTTATTTTATGTTCGATCTAGTTTACATGTACATTCCTTCGAGGAATATATGATCGAAAAATGTAAAATTCTATTTATGTCGCGGATCGAATCTTGCAAGGCGTGGAACTTTTTGAGGACCAGAGGCGCAGCGGAACAAGGAGCAAGATGGATGCGACAACTAGACCCGGTGGCGGTGGCCAAAGATGGCAGCAGCTAGGGTTGGCGACACATGGAGGACAGCAATAGATAAAAGCCATAATAGTTGAAAATTAGTTTTTCTATTTATTGCTTTTTATGTTGTGTTGTGTGTGCTTGTTAGTATACATGTTAGGTAGACTAGCATAGGCAAAATTCCTCACTTTAAATAACTAAGTGGGAGAGGAATTTATTTTAAATAAATTCCACGGTCTCCATTACTAGTTTATAAGTGATGCAACAAGCTTGCGCGTTGGCTCTGAGTGCCTTCCTCCATATCGGATGATCTTGTTTGCAGATCACTAGATTAAACTTCCATTTTGGATGACTATAGGAAGTTAATTAAGAGCGTGTGATCTTCCCCATCGGAAGGGGCACAATCTTATTAATGGAATTAGTGTCCAGTAATGGTATACACTTAGGCACATCCAATAGTATCCTCCCCATCGGAGTCACTGCTATTATTTGTGTGACCGAAGAAAACCAACTATTAATTTGTCAAATAAATAGGTTGACAAGATAATAAAATTAAAAACCCCTCTTACAAATGTTTGATTTTGTATACGTCCACACTATCGTGGCATACAAAATTCACGGTGTTTGAGGTAATTTTATTTGTCATAAAGATTTATTGACAAGATAATTAATGGGTAAACCCCTCCTCTTACAAATGTTTAATTTTGTATACGTCCACACTATCGTGGCATGCAAAATTCACGATGTTTGAGGTGTTGGTGAATTTAAATAATATTGTTTGAGGAATCAATGTTATTTTAAATTCAAAAAGGTTTTGACCAAATATTTGATCAAAGACAGATCAACTATTAATTTTATTCGTCATAAAGTAAAGTTGACGAGATAATAAAATTAATGGATAAAATCTCTTTTTGATTTTGTATACGTCCACACTATCGTGGCATACAAAATTCATGGGGAATTGATCTTGACCAAATATTTTGTGATTCTTAGGATTTAAAATATTTGTCAATTCCCTAGTTGTTATACTATAGAAAAGACTTAGTAGTCCCAATTATATTGATTGGAATAGGACTTGGACATTAAGGTAGACTATCCTCTTAGAACTGAGAACAATAAGTGTGTCTTTCATTAGTTGTTACATGTTTAGTGGTGATGTCTACCGGTACCTGGTGAGTAGATACGAGAACCACTAAACATGTCTGCAATTCATTGCAGGGGCTCCTGGAAACCCGATAACTATATGAATAGAAAATTACCTTGGGCACTACTGCAAAAGTAGCAGCTATTACAGTGGGAGGTGTTTATCCTCCGATGGGGATAAAATATGGATTTTTAAGAAATTGTTTTTACGTACTTAGTTTAGAAAGAACTTGTTTTCAGTTTCTAAACTATTAAAGAATAGTTATTGTGTCTATTTATGATAAACAAAGTTGTTATCAAGAAAATAGAAAAGATATCTATTCTGGTACGTTGGTTAACAATTTATATTCTAATAACTCTCACGATGCGATAAATGGAAATTGATAACACATCTTCTAACATTAATAAGAGGAAGAACCTTCAAAATGAACCAAACATATCTTTGGCATCTAAAGGCTAGGTTATATTAACTTGAGTAGGATTCAAAGGATAATGAACTCTTGGGTTCATTGGTAATGGAAATCTTTCCAACCTGCGAGTCTTACTTGGAAGGAAAAATAACCAAGAAGCTTTTAAGTCAAAGGGGTATGGAGCCAAAGATATGTTGGAACTGGTCCATTCTGATTAGTGTAGACTTTTGACTATCCAGGCAAGAGGTTGTTTCGAATATTTCGTCTCTTTTATAGACAAATATTCGATATAAGAATACATTTACTTGACGCATCACAAGTCTGAGTGCTTTGATTAGTTCAAAGAGTACTAGGCTGATGTGGAGTAACGTCAAGGTAAAAGTACTAAGACACTATGGTTAGATCGTAGTGGCGAGTACCTCTTGGGAGAATTTAGGAGTCACTTATCAGAAGTGGGGATTCAATCCCAATTAACTGCACCTGGTACACCCCAACAGAATGGTGTAGTAGAAAGAAGGTATAGGACTCTTATGGAAATAAGTAGATTGATGATGAGTTATTTAGAAAATTACCAAATTCATTTTAAGGGTATACTCTGGAAACGAAAGTGAACATAGTACCTTCCAAAGTCAGAACTCTCTACTCATATAGAATTGCTGAATAGGTGTACGCCTATTTTGAAGCATATTCGGATTTGGGTAGTCCAGCACATATGCTGAAGAGAGATAATGATAAGTTGGACAAGAATTCACTAGTTTTGGGTTATCCTAGAGAAATGAAAGTAGGTTTATAGTCTTAAAAATCAGAAGGTCATTGGTAGCATCAATGAACGATTTTTAGAAAAGGATTATGTAATAAACCACGTGCCCATAAGTAAATTTGTTCTTAAGGAAATAATAAAGGACATGTCTAAACTAGTACCAACTGTACAAGATGAGATACCACAAGGAAACTGCAACACGTATCACAAATGATACACAATTGCAAGAAACTGCCTCGTTGTAGTGGGAGGGTTGTTAAGCAATCTAAAAAGATTTATATTTTGGGAGAGTTTTTGGACTCGATCCCTGGAGGATATGAACCTAATCTCTGGACATATGACGAAGCACTCCAAGATAAAGATGCAACATCTTGGCAAAGAGTAATGAATAATAAAATTAGAATATATGTATTCTAATAAAATCTGGAAGCTTGTAGAACCACCAAATGGTGTAAAAGCCTTTGGGTGTAAAAAGGTCTATAATAGGAAAAGAGGGATAGACTGGAAGGTAGAAACTTTCAAAGCAAGGCTTGATGAAAAAGGAAACTTTTTCACTGGTAGCCATGCTTAAGTCTATCCGGATTCTTTTATCTATTTGGCAAGTGGATGTCAAGACAGCATTCCTTAATGGAAGTCTTGAAGAAAGCATCCATATAAAGCAACCAGAAGGGTTCATTGCAAAGGGCTAAGAGCATCTTGTGTGCAAGCTCAATCAGTCTATGGACTGAGGCAAATCTTCAAGGTCTTGGAACATCCGGTTTGTCAAAGTAATCCAGACCTATGGATTTATTTAGTAACCAGATAACTCTTGTGTATACATAAGGTGTGATGGAAGCGTGGTGGTATTTCTTGTACTATACGTAGATAACATTTTTGGTAGTTGGAAACAATATCAAAATGTTGTCAGAAGTAAGGGTATAGTTGTCCAAACAATTTGATATAAAGAACTTGGAAGAATGTATATATTCTTGAGATCAAAGTAATAAGGGATCGCAAGAAAAGAATATTTTTTTTTACTTATCCCAAGCTTCATATATCGAAAAAATCCTTGCTCGTTTTAAGCATGCAGAACTCTAAGAAAGGTTTCTTACCTTTTAGGCATGGAGTAGCTTTATCTAAAGAGATGTCTCCGAAGACATTAAAGGAGATAAAGGACATGAAGGTAGTTCCTTATGCTTCGGCTTTGGGAAGCCTAATGTATGCAATGCTGTGTACAAGACAAGATATCTATTTTGCTGTGGGCATGGTTAGCAGATATCAAAGTAACCCTAGACAAGGACAATAGTCTGCAGTAAAGCATATATTGAAGTACCTTAGAGGCACTAGAGATTATATGCTAATTTACAAGGCAGCTATTTTGGTCCTTGTGGGTTGCATGGATTTTGACTTCCAATCGGATAAGGACAATAATAAGTCAACCTCGGGGTTTTGTGTTTACTTTAGGAGGTAAAGTCATAACTATGGAAGAGTGATAAGCATAGGTGTTTTTCTGGACTCCACCATAGAAGCTTAGTATATGGCAAGCCTCTGAGGTAGCCATAAAAGCTGAATGACTCAATAACCTCAAGATAGACTTAGATATGATTTCTAGTTTTTCCAAAGATTATTACAATTTATTGTAATAATATTGGTGCAGTAGCAAACTCGAAGAAACCATAAGTCTATAAGGCAAGTAAACACAATAAAGCGCAAGTACCACCCAATACGAGAAATCGGTTAAACGAGGAGAAGTTGTTGCTGCCTAGATTAGATCAGGTGATGACCTATAGATCCTTTCACTAAGGTCCTTAAGGCAAGAGCTTTTGATGGGCATGTTGAAGGGTTGGGAATCAGATGTATGGTAGCAAATATGGCAGCTTAGTCTTTTAGTATAAGTGGGAGATTGTTAGGATGTATACTAAAAGCCTAGCTTTTGGTATAAACATTTATCTAGAAATAAGAATCACATTGGTCAAATGTCTACATTTATGATAAATGTAGTTGCTCAATTAATTTATATTGTAGATAACATGGTGTGTGGTGTCACACACAGAAGATCATGTTATCGGTTCCTTATAAATTATAAACAGTAGCTCACGACCAAGATGGAAAGGAACAAACCATTGGAAGGTCGTAGTGTAATTAGGTATTAGTTTATCTTAACTATATAATTACACTAGTACACTTAGAGTGTATTGAGTAGGACCATTTGAGGTCGTTCTATTTATACTGACTCTATAAAGGAACAAAGACCTCAGTTATTATGGAAGTGTGTGCTCTTAATCCTAATATAATAACAAGCACATATAATTGATATTTATTTCTTTAATTTATCAATGGGTGAGATTTAGTTCGATAAATCAATAAGCCCGATAAGTTGGGAAATGATATCACTTATAGTGTGTGTTGTTGATTATAGAAGGAAACTGTGTCCTAGTGATCTAGGTTGAGAATGCCCCCAAGAGAAGCTCATAAAGATTGTCATGTTAAACCCTGCAGGTGGACTTAGTCCTACATGACGATAAGGTTGAGTGGTACTACTCTTGGACTAAGATATTAATTAAATGAGTTGTCAGTAACTCACTTAATTAGTGAACATTTGTTATCTTAAACACAGGGAGACTAACACACTCATAATAAGAAGGAGCCCAAAAATGTAATTTGGGATTGGTGCGGTAGTTCAATGATAGTTCTCTAGTGGAATGAATTATCATTGATAAAATTAAGTTGTGTGTTCGGGGCGAACACGGGATGCTTAATTTTATCGGGAGACCAAAATCAATTCCTCCTCTCGGTCCCTATCGTAGCCTCTTAATTATAGAATACTATACCCACCTATACCCACCTTCATACCCATGATAAGGGGGCAGGCCAAGCTAGCTTGTGGTTCAAGCTAGGGCCGACCAAGCTTTGATTTATGGGTGGCCGGCCATAGCTTGAACCCAAGCTTAGGTGGTCGGCCCCCATTAAATTAAAAGGAATTTTAATTTTAATTTTTTATTATGTGGAAGATATAATTTATTAAAGAGATTAAAAATTAAAATATCTTTTAAAAGTCTCTACATAAGATTAAGGAAAGAGATTAAATCTCTTTCCTTATTTGTAGATTGGAAAGATGTTTTAATTTTGTTCATTGAAAATTATCCACATGATAAAAATTAAAATTATGGAAATTTTCTTTTGATCAACCATGAAGGGATTATTATGGAAAAATTTTATTTTAAAATTTTTCCGGAAGCAAATAAGGAAAGTTTAATTTTTCTAGCAAAAAATTTCCTTGTTTGCTCTTGTTGATGTGGCCGGCCATGACATGATGATTTAGGAAATTTTATTTTATTTTTCTTAATTAATTCATGTCAAGGAAAATTAAGGAAATTTTATTGCAATTAAATTTCCTAATTTACTAAGGCTAAGGAATATAAAAGAGGGGGTTGGGGTGCCTTCATGAAAGAACAACCTCTATTATTCTCTCCCTCTTTTTCCTTGGTGGTGTGGCCGGCCATCCTCTCTCCCTCTCTTCGTCTTTGTGGTGGCCGAAACCCTTCCTTGCTTGGAGCTTTTCTTATTGGCCGGATACTACTTGGAGAAGAAGAAGAAGAAGGATAGAAAGCTTTCATCCCTTGGAGCATGGTGGAGGTGGCCGGCCCTATTTCTCTCCTCTCCTCTTGTTAGCCGAAACTTATCACTTGGTGGAGCTTTTGTTTGTGGCCGAATCAAGTAAGGAGAAGAAGGAGAGAAAGCAAGCCTCGTCTCTAGCATCCCTTGGAGTTTTTGGTAGTTTTTCTTCTTCCTTGGTGAAGCTTTTGTTTTGGCCGAACCTAGCTAGGAGGAGAAGAAGGTGCTTTGGTGGTTTCTCATCTCGGAAGATCGTTGCCCACACAACGTCCGAGGTTAGAAGAGGAATACGGTAGAAGATCAAGAAGTCTTTTTAAAAAGGTATAACTAGTAATTTTTCCTTTCCGCATCATGCTAGTTATTTTTGGAAATAATACCAAATACAAGAGGCTTTCGATTTTAGTATTTCGAATTTATTTTCGATGTAGTGTTCTTAAGTTTTCTTTTCCTTGTGATTTGATTGTTCTTTTCGGTTAACCTAAAGTTATTTTAGTAAATTAAATATTAGCTTTCCATAAAAGGTTTTGTCTAGTCGATGGTGGTTGCTCCCATATCCAAGAAGGCCATGTGCCTCGCCACGTCAGTACTGGAAACCAATTATGGAAATTAATATTTAATGGAATTAATAACTTAGGTGATTTGGATCCAACGTGTTAAGTTCCGCAGGAGATCCAAGTCAAAACCTAAAAGAACAAATAGATTAAGTTTTGGATCAAACGTGTTAAGTTCCGTAGGCGATCCAAAATTTAATTTAAAAGAACACATGGTAGCTAGGAAAAAGTTCAGATCTTTGTACAAAATTTTTGTACAGTGGAACCTCTAGGTTTTCCGAGTAGCAACCAACAGAGCTTCCACATGACGGCAAAGGAGAACTAGTCTCATGCATCAACTGGGACACCAGCATAATAAAAAAGGTTGAAGCCAATGTCAAAGCAACCTGTATGCTACAATGTGGGTTGACAAAAGAAGAACTGAACAGAGTTGGACCATTCTTAAGCACCAAAGAGCTATGGGAAATGTTGATCGAGCTGCACGAGGGCACCTCCGATGCTAAAGTAAGTTAGCGCGACTTAATTTTCAATAAGCTATACAATATTAAAATAAAGGAAGGTGAGATGGCCAGCCAGCTCCATGCGCGCATCTAGGACCTACTCAACGGGCTTCATGTGATCGACCAAAGGGTGGAGAACCGGGATGTTATAAGGTATGCCTTAAACGCGTTTCCGAGGAATACCTTGTGGGCATCCATGGTAGATGCCTACAAGGTTTCCAAGGATCTTTCCTCTATTAAATTAGACGAAATGTTTTCTGAATTCGAGTTGCATGAGCAGACTAATGCACGCCCGGTCGAGAAAGGTGTTTCTTTGGTTGCAAGTACCAGCAGAAGGCGTGAACCAACGTCGAGGCGCAAAACTAAACCTAAGTCCAAAGAGAATTAGACGCAAAGGACGACGACGAAGTTGTTTCCGAGTTGATAAAGCTCGTACGGAAGATATGCAAGTCAAAAAAGGTGACTCAAACGAACACAAAGGATAGATCTGGAGTCACCTACTATGGTTTTAATCAAAAGGGGAACTACAAGCCGGATTGCCCAAACAAAAAGCAACGTAAAAAGAAGGCATTGAAGGCAACCTGGTCTGAGTCGTCAGACGAATTCGAGACTGATGAAGAAGAACTGAAGAGCTTCCTCGCATTACTAGTGCAAGCAAACATCGTCGAAACTAAGACCGAATCCGAGACTGAAACCGAGTCCGAGATTGAAGCCGAGAACGAATCAGAAACCGAGTCTGAGAAAAGCAATGGATCCGAAGAACCGAACCCGACTGTAAGTGCCTTACTCACAGAAACTCAATTAGACGACTTAAAAAATATAGTTCTTTATTTATTGAAAAAGTTGGCTAAATCTAACATTCGGGTCAAGTCACTCCAAAAGGAGGTAACAACCCTTAAGGAAGCGACTGACTTGAGTTCTTTAAATGAGCCAGTTCAAATTGGAAGTTCAACTCAAGTCCAACAACTTGAGGAAGAAAATTCCAATTTGAAAATTCAAATTAAAGAACTCAAGGACACGTTAGAACGGTTCACTCTGGGTTCCAAGAATCTGGATTTGATTCTTGGAAAACAGTGAGCCATTTACAACAAATCTGGACTTGGATTTAAAACCAAAAGAAAATACAAATCATATCTATCTCTAGTAAATAGAAATAATAGAAACATAATTCAAGCATGGGTCCCTAAGTCAAACTTGGTTAATCAAGTTGGACCTGGTCACTATTGGGTCCCCAAGGATCAGATCCATTTCCTTAATAGACCATATCGAGGTCATGATCCAGGGGAAGCTAATAGAAAAACTATCTCAATAAATAGATAAAATTGTTTGATGCTTCTTTATTTATTTTCCTTGCATATACATGCTTAGACTAGGATAGCTTAAGGATCTAGGCGTAATTTACACTTGCTAGTTAAATCTAGGATTTTCAAAAATAAAATTAAATATATATTTCTTTGAGCGATTCTGTCTAGGAAGGGGTGGATGATCTCATACCCAAGAAGACCTAGAGCCTCGTCCTGACCTGGGAATCAATTATGGAAAGACATATTTAATTGACTAATTGAAAAACCTAAGTTTAACTCAAATGTAAATTAATCCTTAGAAATAACCCAAATTAAAGATAACCATCTCACAAAATTACTTAAGATTACCTTATTGATAATTTAGAATCGGGTGAGCTGGATCTAAGTTCAAATAAGTTCAAAATGTTTTCAATTTATGTAAATTTAATTAAAATCAACTAAACCCAATCAACCTTTATCTTAAAAATCTTTTACAAATTCTTTGAAAAATTATTTTCAATCCTTTTAAAAATTATTTTTTAAAAAAATAAAAAATCCTTTGAAAAATTATTTTAAATCCTTTAAAAACAATTTTAAAAATCCTTTCAAAAATCATTTTAAATACTTTAAAAATTATTTGAAAAAAATTTTAAAAATCCTTTGAAAAATCACTTTAAATCCTTTAAAAATTATTTGAAAAATATTTTAAAAATACTTTGAAAAATCATTTTAAAACCTTTAAAAATTATTTGAAAAATATTCAAAAAATCCTTTGAAAAAATCATTTTAAATCCTTTAAAAATTATTTGAAAAATATTTTAAAATCCATTAAAAATCATTTTAAAAAATAATTTCAAAATTATTTAAAAATCTTTTAAAAATCAATTTCAAAATACTTGAAAAATCTTTTAAAAATCAATTACAAAATCTTTTAAAAATCTTTTAAAAATAATTTAAAAATTATTTTAAAAATAAAAGTTCAAAATACTTGAAAAATCTTTTATAAATAATTTTAAAAATAATTTCAAAATTATTTAAAAATATTTTAAAAAATAATTTTAAAATTATTTAAAAATATTTTGAAAAATCATTTCAAAATTATTTTAAAATCTTTTAAAAAATCAATTTCAAAATTATATAAAAATCTATTTATAAATTATTTAAAAATATTTTAAAAATGAATTAAAAAATACTTGAAAAATCTTTTAAAAATCAATTTCAAAATTATTTAAAATATTTTAAAAATCAATTTCAAAATTATTTAAAACTATTTTAAAAATCAATTTCAAAATACTTGAAAAATCTTTCAAAAAATAATTTCAAAATTATTTAAAAATCTTTCAAAAAATAATTTCAAAATTATTTTAAATTCGTTTAAAAAATAATTTCAAAATTATTTAAAAATCTTTTAAAAATCTATTTCAAAATTATTTAAAAAATGTTTTAAAAATCATTTTCAAATGTATTTAAAAAATATTTTAAAAATCAAATTCAAAATTATTTAAAAAATCTTTTAAAAAACATTTTCAAAATTATTTAAAAAATATTTTAAAAATCAAATTCCAAATTATTTAAAAATCTTTTAAATCTTAATTTCAAAATAATTTTAAAAATCTTTAAAAATTATTTTGAAAAATAATTTTAAAAATCTTTAAAAATTATTTTGAAAAATCATTTAAAAAATCTTCTAAAAATTCAAAATTTGTTGAAAAATTTATTTAAAAATCATTTCAAATTAATTTCAAAACCTTTGAAAAATTAATTTATGAATTACTTAAAATGGCTAATTAATTTCAAAATATTATTCAATTAATTTTAAAATCCCAATCAGTTTAAAGGGGTTTAAAATATCTTTAATTGTCAAATCATATTATCAAATTATGATTGCAAACATTAACTCCAGTTAATTTTTAATATATTCTCAAAAGTTTAATATTTACTCATTTGAAATTCAAACTTATATTTTCAATATTTTTATTGAATAAGTTAATCTTATCTCACACTCACTTATAAGCTGAACATGCCTGAAAACCTAGAATAGGTGAGATGAAAAATTAGTAAAAATATAAAAGACCTATTATATTTTATACATGGACTCTAGGACCCTAGGGATTCATGGTTGCATTAATTAAGGGTGAGTGAGCGGAGTCAAGCTAATTATCAAATAACTTTTGAAAAGCTTTTCAAATTTAGCTAAGTTTTTTTTTAAAACTTAGCTTTTCAAATTTAATTAAATATCTTTCGAAAAACTTTTCAAATTTAACTTAGTATTAAATGGTCTTTCAAAACTATCTCAAATTTGGCCTTATTTTTTTTTTTAAAAAAACTTTATTTTAAAAAAAAACTTCCAAGTGACGGTAAAGGAGAACTAGTTTATGCACTTACTGTCATATTTTTTTACTTAACTTTCAACCGTGTTGTCATAATCAAAAAGGGGGAGATTGTTGGTGCGAGAAGCATCCGACGATCGAACCTATGTTTTGATTATGTCAAAGGGTTCAAAGTTAAGGTGTTTTGGTTTCTAATATGTTGAACAAGTTTGCAGGAAAGTCCTAAGATTTCTTAGGCAAAAGTCCTAGCTGCGGTTAGGCAAGTGAAAAACCCTAGGGGGTGGTAACCCTAGGTCATAGGGGGTGGTAACCCTATGCGGAAAGTCTTGGCGGGTCGAGGGCTTCAGGCAAAAGTCCTAGGGGGTGGTAACCCTAGGTAGAAAGTCCTGGTGTCGCGAACCAGGTGGAAGACTGGATGGGTCGGGAAGCGGGAGTCCAGCAGAAAGTCCGGAAGCTTCAAACGCTGAGCAAAAGTCTAGTCAATCTGGAGGATCGCACTGGCAACAGGTAAATCTCCTGAGTGGAGTAGGTGAGGACGCGTTCCCCGTAGAGGGAACAGTAGGCGTTGGGTCGACCTAGGGTTTTCCGGTTGGAAATATGAAGTCAGACCTGGACAGTCTAAAGACTATCAAGTTTATTTCTATATATTATCATTTGTGTTCTAACTCTGTTTTGAAGGAAACTAATGTCTTTATGTAGGGTTAGGTCTAACCGAGATCGATCGACCGAACATTGGGATCGGTCGACCGAACCCCCAAGCCAGCAGAACTGATTTCCAGAGGTTGGACCGGGCTCGACCAGGGGATCGGTCGACCGGACCTAGGGATATGTCGACCGAACCAAGGATCAGTGTCGACTAGATCAGGCCAGGTTGATCGGGTTAGAGGAGCTGATCGGTCGACCGAACGATGGGATCGGTCGACCGAACCAAGGATGAGACTTGACCAGCGGAGTGAGAGGATCGGATGGGAGAAGACCATCTGATTGGTCGACCGAATGCAGGGATCGGTCGACCGATCCTCCTCGGGTCAAACTTGATCTCGAGCCTTGGGGATCTGGATCAGTTTTTGCAGAGCTATAAAAGTAAGCCTCGGGGTGCAGCTTAACATTAACTCATACAGAAAAACCTGTGCTCTTCCATGTGCTGCTCCAAACACTTCTGCGACACTCTGCTACTCCGACAATCAGTGACTACGTCAACATCTCTTATGCTGTCGGTATATTTTCATTAGTGCACTTATTGTAATACTCAATTGTAAACTTTGCGATATTATAGTTGTTGCCCACCGAAAGTGATCAACGATGGCGGGCCTTGGAGTAGGAGTCGTCCTAGGCTCCAAACCAAGTAAACCCTTGGTGTCCTCTGTGTTTGCTTTTTCTCTTTTATTATTTCCGCTGCGTTACTTTTGATCGAATTCCAAAACGAAAAGTGAAAGCTACGAGCGCTATTCACCCCCCCCCCCTCTAGCGCGTCTCGATCCAACAAAATCTGGGTGCCCGGAGTCTAGGCACCTGGACCCATAAAGTCAACATGGTTGACTTTTTTAGTCCGAGCTCTCTGCTCCGGTTTTGCTCGCCTCGGTCCGGCTCTTCCGCTTCGACTCCTCTCGCTTGGGTGATTTCGGCCATCTGGAATAGGGCTCACTCGAACCCAACTTTCGACCTTCTTGAGCAGTCTTCCAGTCCAGCTTCTCATCCCTCGGAAATGCCGCACGTTTCCTTCTTGTCCGCCTGCGTACTCTTTCACAACACCTCATCCCTCGGATGAACCGAGCCCGTCTGCTCTCTCCCGTTTCATCCTTCTCGCTAGCTACATCTTTCACTCGACTTCTTGTGCTCCTAAGTTCCTGCACACTTAGACACAATCCATCAAATAACAACAGGACCTAACTTGACTGGTTAATCACATCAAAACCTCCACGGGGTACTTACACGGTCAACCTTTAACCCACTTCGACTTTCTCACCAAGTATCCGGTCCTCCTTAAGCTACCAGGATTTTCCTCTTACTAACCTTTCCATTGGACTTCTCTTGCTTAACCTCCAATTAGAATTAGTCACTCGGTAGACTTCTCACCCTTGCTTAACCTATAGTTAGGACTTCCCTTGCCTAATCTCCAGTTAGAACTAATTACTCGGTAGACATCTCACCCTTACCTAACATTCAGTTAGGACTTCACGTTGTCTAAATTCCAATTAGAACTTTTCACTGCCTAACCTCTAATTAGGGTTTTCCCTTGCCTAACCTCAGTTAGGACTTTCCGTTGCCTAACCTCCAATTAGGACTTTGTATTGCCTAACCTCTAATTAGAACTTTCCAATGTCTAACCTCTAGAAAGAACTTTCCATTGTCTAACATCTAGTTAGAGCTTTCCTAATCAAGTATCTGGTCCTCTCTTGACTTACTTTACTTATCTCTCACATATTGTCAAATATTGAAACTCAAGCTTGAGTTATGGCTTTTCTAGTCAAGTATCTGGTCCCCCCTTAATCTACTTGACTTCTCTTTCATATATTATCAAACATCAAAACTTAAGATCAAGTCAATCCGAGATTAGTCAACTTGGTCAACGTTAACCTGAGTATGATAGCACTAACATTCGAGCTCAAGCCTTGCCTGCATAAGCTTGGCCCATCACATGTTTGGGCCTCCAAGTGCTTGAGATGGGATCCTGAGTGCTTGAAGTAGGCTAAGTTATTTGGACATGATTTAGTGAATATTCACCACACTTCGGCACTAGTGCTCAACCTCCCTGAGCACCCACCTAGGATATCAATTATCAAAAGTTTGGAGCTTCTTGAATCTCTTGAAATAGAAAAAAAAATTGGCCCTCGTTAAGTTCCAAGCAAACAAAGTATGAACAAAGATGAAAAAATCATTAGGTCATGTTGGATTTGAATCCAATAATAACTTAACTATTTCAAGTGGAATATGAATAACCCTAAAAATAAATAAATAAACATAAATAGGTTGAAAAAATTTGTCATGACAAGTCTTTATAGCTCAAGATTCCCTTAGATGATGCTAATTATGTTATGGTTGAATTCTGTATCCCCTTCCCGAACACTCTTAATCATCTTCAACCTCTCCGATAGTATCCTAAATAAGATCAATACACATTAGAGAGTGTCAAAGTGATCCAATGAATCTCCTCCAATGCTTAAGACATCTTTTAGAACCAAAAGAAAATGCAGATAAGAAAAATGAAGAATGGTATCAAGTGTAAAATACCGGAAAAATAGAAAATATTAATAAGGGAATTTTCTGGAATTTTTAGAACTTTTTCGGGAATTTTTTGGAGCTCGTATGGACTAGTTCACGGGGATAAAAACGGGATCCAGAAAATCCTGTTTAGGTGACCCATTTAAGCGAGGAAATGTTTATTTTATATTTCCTTTTTATTTTTCTTTATTTTTTTTCCTTTTCCTCTCCGTTTATTTTCTTCTGTCGCCGACCCGAGCCTCACACGAAAACCGCCCGCGCCCTCTTCCCTTCTTCTCTCTGCTGTCGAAGCCCTAGCATCGCCAGAAATTTGATCTCTGCCCACTGACACCAGCCATCTCCTCACCTCTTCTCTGTCTCGGTGCCCTAGCCACCGGCGACGCACCGAGCCACCCCGATCAATTTCCTCTCTGCCCTAATCTGCACACCGGCCGATACCTCTAAGCAGCCGTCGTGTTTCCCCAACCACTCTCGTGACGCGGGCCTTCTCCACGCCGAGCTCTGCACAGAGCCACCGCCGACCGAGCCCCATCCCGGTCCTCTCCTCCGCGCGGGCTGCGCCCCTTGCTCCTCTGCCCTAGAACTCGAGCTGTTGCTATCGACCGAGATTGTCTCTGCCCTAACGCCAGTTGCCACCACCTCTGTGACTGCCGACGCTGCTGCCCTAGTGCTCTCTGTCTTGATCAAGTCACGGTGAGGTATAGTTTGGTTGGGAATTCTGTAGGTGCAAGGATTTTGATTAATTGTTGATCTGGTTTGTTTGTGGTGTTGACCTATTGATTCTTTTCGATCCGATGGTTTGCAGTAGGTTGTGCTGTTTTGGTGGATCTGGAAATTTGGGGTGTTGTGGGCTGCTCTTTGGTCCAGCAGCCACTCCTTTTGGCAACAGATCAGTGACCACGACTGGGATATTGAGGTAAGGTTTAGGGTTTTGAGTTTCGTGTAGATTGATTATGTTTATGTTGGGAATTGGTAGATTGGATTAGCTTTAGACTTTTAATCTAATGTTATGATTAGGGTTAAAGGAAATTAACCCTAGTTAATTGCTGGATTTAATTTAGGAAGGTCGAGATTATGGTTTAGGGTTTTTCCCTAAATTGTTCTTAAGGATTTTTATTTAGCTGTTCGTCTAATTTGTAGCTAAATAAAAATGTATGTTTGATATTACAGGACTTTGACGCGAGACGAGCATCTCGATGTCAGATTTGGACATTCCTATTGGAGGCGGGTACTTTTGACTTATTGTAAAATACCGGAAAAATGACAATTATTAATAAGGGAATTTTCCTGAATTTTTGGACATTTTTCGGGAATTTTTCGGAGCTCGTATGAACGAGTTCACGGGGATAAAAATGGGATCCGGAAAAGCCTGTTTAGGCGACCCATTTTAACGAGGAAAAGTTTTCTTTTCCTTTATATTTTCTTTTCTTTATTTTATTTTCTTATTTTTCTTTTCCTCCGGTTTCTCTCGACGCCGACCCGAGCTCTCTTCTTCTCTCACGCCCGACGCCGGCCCTAACCGCCGGCCGGCGGTTCCTCCTCCCCGAGAGCACAAAACCCTCGGCCACTTCTTCTCCTTCTATTCCTTCCTCCCGAGCCGCACACCCGAAGCCTCTCCTTGCCCTTTTCAGCACCGCCGAACCGAGTAGCAACGCCCGACCGCCTGCCCTAGCCGAGTTTCCTCCTCGTTGAGCGACGCGACTCCGCCACCACAGCAATGCCGTGCCCTAATTGGGTTGTGCTGCCGGCCTTCCTCCGCCCTACAGCCGACTCCCTGTGCCCTAGCCTTTGCACAGCGCCACTGCCGCGGCATCTTCAGCCCTAGCCGGAACCCCACGACCACCATTTCTCTCCGGTGGCCACAGCTTTGCATTGCTCTGTGCCCTAGTTCTGCCGAAGCTCTCCAAGACGGTGCCCTACCTAGTTTGTTTCAACGCCACTGGATCAAAACGGAGCCACCACTAATCGCTGGAGTGGAAGGGTTATCCGGACTTCAAGGGTTCTACCGAGCCACAACCAGTCTCTGCTGTGCTTGTTGCCGCCACCAGAGAAGAGGAAATCAAGGTAAGATATGGGTTTTGGTAAATTAGTGCTAGAATTTCCTAACTAGTTGTAATTAGGATTTCTTGATTTAGTGATTTGTGTATCGAAATCTGATCCGAGCAGAGGGAAAGGTTTCCGGAAGGGTTTGCTTTGTTGCGGATTGATCTTGGATCCGACAGTCACACCTTTCATCTTCTTTTGATTTTTAGCAGCAAGATCGGTTGTGAAAATTGAGGTAAAGAATTTGGATTTAATTGATTAGTTGAATATGTATTGAATGTGGGCTAAGTCGGGTAATTGAGGAGTTAAATGATCTAATTAGGGTTTACAATTGGATCAGAATTTATGATAGCTTCTCGAGGATTTAATTTAGCTAATTATTTATATGAAAATAGCTAAATTTAAATATATATTTTGGTGACACAGGACCTTGATTCGAGACGGCATCTCGACGAGTATCTTGATTACCGGATTGGACCCTTTTATCGGAGGCGGGTACTTTTGACTTATTGTCTTTGATATGCTTAGTAATGGAATTAACAATTTGCATTAATTGTGTTTTCTTATTTGTTTCGGTTAATCACTGCCAATACATATTATCTGTTTGATTGATTGTGTGTTTACATCTCATACTGATATCGTACCTGATTTTTCATGCTCATGGGTAGTGATATAACCATGTTTCACATGTCCAGGACCTAGGATTGATTCCTTATTGATCAGTACATATTGATATGATTTATTCACTATGGTGCTTATTATTATATGTCCAGAGGTTGGTTTAGTTTATTACCATGCTTAGTGACATGCACCATTTGCATGATCGCATGCTGTGCGATAGATTGCTCCATTATTGTCGAGCACTTTGCCAGTTTTCATCACTGTTCGGTGGTCCGTTGTGACGCTCATGGGTAGCTTGACACAGCGTGGTAGCACGTCAGTTTGACTCTTCCGGTGCTCCGTTATTCCGCTCATGGGTAGCGTGACGCAGCGTGTAGCACGTTAGAGATCCCTCCCCGTCACAGTGTATCGGGAGATGAGAGCATTGCGCTCCCCCATTTATGATTTGGGGTAGGTGTATGTGTGTACTCCGACAGCATCCCGTCCACTCGATCACTCATCAGGAGTAGTGTTGCAGAGTGCACGGTTGTCACAGCTCTACCCACTCAGTCCCACTTTTGTTATGAGTTGGCTGACTGGCGTCAGGGGTGACCAAGACATTGGCATCATATGCATGATGCATTTATTGTTTGTGATTGTGTTTGTTGCATTTATATGCTGCATATTGTTTGGATACCTTTGTTTGACATGCATACAGGTTTCCTATACCTTTCGGACTGTTTGTCCTTATACCGGGTCCTGGTTAGTACAGATTCTCTCCTGTCTTCTTCAGTTTGCATTTATCTTTATTTCTATCAGGAGACTGTACGCATGATTAGTGCTAGTATTATTTTCTTTACTTTGCATATCAATTGTACTTGCTGAGCGTTGGACTCACCCCGCCTCCATTTTTGTTATTTTCAGGTTGATGCTGTCAGGAGAGAGTTCCAGTTGCTGGTCCCTGCAGACCTCGAGGATAGGATTAGTTTTCTTTTGGTTTCTTTTCTGTTCTAGACTGTTTGAACTTGTTATGTTTTGGATTTATTCTATATATGGACATTGTATGGATTTTATTATGTCGATGGATTTAGATTTGGTTTTATTCTACTACATGCCTGCCTGGACGGCAGAAGAGGTAAGTTCGTCGGATTTATGTTTTATGAGTGTAGTGGAGTAGAAAAAATTGGATTTGAGCTTTACGAGTGTAGTGGAGTAGGGTGGATTTCGAGTCAGAATATTATTAACTGCGTGGTTGTGTCAGCCAGAGGCTGAATATATATATAAACTGCGTGGTGATTGATTTTATGTATTATTATGATTCCAGCCGCCTGTGGCTGAGTATTTATGATTGTAGAAAGTTTCAGATTGTCCGCCGTACAGAGGAGATGCTGCCGAAATTTTCTCGGACAGGGACTTCTCTGGGGCCTGACACTTATTGTCTTTGATATGCTTAGTAGTGAAATTAACAATTTGCATTAATTATGTTTTCTTATTTGTTTCGGTTAATCACTGCCCGATACATGTTACCTGCTTGATTGATTGTTTGTTTGCATCTCGTATTGATACCTATCTGATTTCACATGCTCATGGGTAGTGATATAACCATGTTTTACAATGTCAGGACCTAGGTTTGATACCTGATTTGATCAGTATACCTTGATATGATTTATTTACTTTGGTGCACATTATTATATGTCCAGAGATTGATTTAGCATATTACCATGCTTAGTGACATGCACCATTCGCATGATTGCATGCTGTGTGAGAGATTGCTCCATTATTGTCGAGCACTTCGCCAGTTTTCATCACTGTTCGGTGCTCCATTGTGACGCTCATGGGAAGCGTGACACAACGTGGTAGCACGTCAGTTTGACTCTTCCGGTGCTCCGTTGGTCCGCTCATGGGTAGTGTGACGCAGCGTGTAGCACGTTAGAGATCCCTCCCCGTCAAGTGTACCGAGAGATGAGAGCATTGCGCTCCCCCATTTATAATTTGGGGTAGGAGTTTGTGTGTACTCCGACAGCATCCCGTCCACTCGGTTACTCATCAGGGGTAGTGATGCAGAGTGCATGGTCGTCACAGCGCTACCCACTCGGTCCCACTTTTGTTGTGAGTTGGCTGACTGGCGTCAGGGGTGATCATGACATATGACATCATATACATGATGCATTTATTGCTTGTGTTTGTGTTTGTTGCATTTATATGCTGCATGTTATTTGGATACCTATGTTTGACATGCATACAGGTTTTCTATACCTTTCGGACTGTTTGTCCTTTTTACCGGGTCCTGGTTAGTACAGTTTCTCTCCTGTTTACTTCGATTTGCATTTACCTTTATTTTATCAGAAGACTGTACTCATGATTAGTGCTAGGTGTTATTTCCTTACTTTGCATATCAACTGTACATGCTGAGTGTTGGACTCACCCCGCCTCCATTGCTGTTATATTTTCAGTTTGAGGTTGTCCGGAGCAGTTCCAATCGCTAGTCCCCATCGACACGTAGTGCTAGTCCTCTGTTGGTCTTGAGTTGTTATTTTATCTTAGTTTTCTCTATCAGACTTTGTGTTAGTCTTGTATTGTTTTACTTATGGATATTGTATGAATTATATTAGTTGATGGATCTGAGATTTGATTTGGTTTTATTCTACTACATGCCTGCCTGGACGGCAGAAGAGGTGAGTTCGTCGGATTTATGTTTTATGAGTGTAGTGGAGTAGGAAAAAAATCGGATTTGAGTTTTACGAGTGTAGTGGAGTAGGGTTGATTTCGAGTCAGAGTATTATTGTGATGTTACTATTATTAACTGCGTGGATGTGACAACCAGAGGCTGAAAATATATATACTGCGTGGTGATTGTTTTTATTTATTGTTATGATTCCAGCCGCCTGTGGCTGAGGTATTTGTGTTATGTAGAAGTTTCAGATTGTCCGCCGTACAGGGGAGATGCTGCCGAAATTTTTTCGGACAGGGACTCCTCTGGGGCGTGACAATTTAGTGGTATCAGAGCTTAAGTTTTACGATCTTTGTTTTCGTGTTTTGGATGTTTGGGATAACCTGATACCAATTTATTTACTTGGTATCAGAGCGCCAAGGTTTGGCGATACTTGATGGATTTTTGAGTTTTGGATTTTTGAGATTTGTCTGATACCAATTTATTGGTATCAAAGCAGGTTATGGATACCTGATTTTGGTATATCTGGATTTTTGGATTGGCCGGGTATTTGTTTCGGATTTATATGGATTTCCGGTGACTTTCTTGTACGGAATTTCGAGGTCAATATGGGGACTGGACAGCGATGGAACATCTCCAGACAGCAAATAGGTATGATGTTTATTTCATAGTTGTTTATACTTGTAGTAATATCTGTGATTTAATTTAACAGATATGAGGAGATCTACACGTATTGCTGCGAGACGTGGAAGACGACCACGTACGAGGATATTAGGATCTCTGGATATCCCAGAGATGCCTACTGGGGCTGAGCCTGTCAGTCAGGGACAGACTCAGCATATCGCGAGTGCGTCGGGCTCTCAGACCCCGATGGCTCCTATAGAGGTACCTACCTCAACTGCACCGGTTGTACCTACCCCTACCGTATTACCGGTACTACCAGGGGTACTACCGGCATACCCGACATCGGTTCCAGTCCAGCCTACGGCGTACTCGGCACCACCACCACCTGGACCTACAGTATACCCGACACCAGCGACACCTGTGCCCCCAGTACATACGGTATACCCAGCAGCGCCTGCACCAGCGGTACCAGTTGCTCCGCATCCGGTACCATCATCTGCCATATCTTCAGCTACAGCCCCACATGCTGATCCTACAGTGCCACCAGCGGCATTTGTCCCAGTTTATGCAGCAGCACCCGGGATACCTCCCCTAGTCTTTCCAGCGGTACCACCTGTAGCACCAGCTCCAGTAGTTCTGTCAGTTCCTGCGGCCGTCCCGACACAGTTCACTGATATTGTTGCAGCACGGGCTAGGATTCCAGCATTGGCAGAGTCGATGAAGATTCGATTCACACTCTTCCGAGGAGACCTTGATCCGAGTGCGGCTCTGTCATGGATAGAGAATATGGAGCAGACCTTCTTCTATATGGCTTGCTCCGAATGGGAGAAAGCAGAGCTGGCTGCTTTCCATTTACGAGATGAGGCTAACGCCTGGTGGATTACTCAGCGTTCCATCATTGGCGAGCGGAACGTTACTTGGGCCAGTTTCAGAGAGGCTTTTGAGAGCCGTTTCTTTCCACTAGCGTATTAGATGGCTCGCCGGCAGGATTTCATGAGTCTGCGTCAGAACAATCGCACGGTGATAGAGTATAATACTGAATTCAACCGGTTGGCTAAGTTTTGTCCAGAGTTAGTTGCGGAGGACAGATCTCGTATGATGCAGTTTATACAGGGACTGGATGGTTATCTGCAAGTGAGGCTTGCAGGTTTGGGGATCGCATTGTACTCAGATGCGTTGGATCGAGCCTTGATGATAGAGTTAGCTCAGCAGAGAGCATATCCGGACAGGAAGAGGAAGCATACGGGTCAGGCATTCGGGTAGATCCAGCAGACACAGACGACTGGACAGCAGCAGAATAGTCGCGGTCGGTCAGGTCAGGGTACTTCTGGGGTATCACGTAGGCCTCAGAAATCAGGGCAGTCTTCCTCAAGACGTTTTCGGTCTTCACAGAAGAACCGGAAACAACCCGCCAGCGACATTAGCTATTTCAGATGTGGGTCCAGAGATCACATCACCACCGCCTATACTCTGGGACAGTTAGTTTGCTTTTATTGCAAACTGCCTGGGCATCAGAGTCGAGATTGTCAGCTGAAGGCTCAGCACCCTGCTCCCGGTGTTACAGCTCAGGGAGGACAGCACAGTCAGACAGGGGCTCGATGAGGAGGGCGGAGATTTTCACCCTCACATCCCCAGCAGGGGACAGCTTCTCCTTCAGCAGCTGCCTTTGGCATGCTTGGACAGGAGTACTCCAGTGCTTCCATAGCACCCCAGAATTCTATTCCGGGACCTTATTATCTTACGCAGGGGCAGTATCAGATGCAGCCTCAGCCTCTAGGCCAGTACCAGACTCAGTCCCAGCCTTCGGCACAGTATCAGTCACCGTCCTCTCAGTCTTCTCTGGCACATTATCCAGCACAGCCTCAGTGGCAGGCTTCTGCCCAGCCGCAGCAACCGCTGGTAGTGTTACCACCTCCTCCTCCGCCAGAGACTGGACGTATTCATGCGATTACCAGAGAGGATGCTCAGCGAGCCGACGGATTCATTTTCCACGGTACGATTTCCGTTTATGCATTTTCCGCTGATATATTGATTGATACTGGTGCTCGCATTCCTATATATCTCGTACTTTTATGCGAGAGATTGGTAGATTACCCACTTTTAGACTGCAGCGACTAACCGTCTCCCTACCGTCCAGTGATACTTTAGATGTCACCCAGGAGGTCAAAGGTTGCCCGTTAGACTTTGGCAACGTGATACTTACGGTAGATCTTTTAGTGTTGGAGATGGTCGAGTTTGATATCATACTTGGCATGGATTGGCTGTCAGTATATCATGCTACCGTTGATTGCCAGAGGAGGGTGGTCACATTCCGGCCTCCGAACCAACTCTCGTGGAATTTCACTGGCATCAGAGATGACAGCATCTCTATTATTTCCGCGATTCATGCGCAGAAGCTGCTGTCTCACGGCTATCATGGTTTTCTGCTATCTTTGATTAGTACTAAGGACAGCAGTAGTTCACAGCTCGCCAACGTTCCTGTAGTCCGAGAGTACCCAGATGTTTTTCCAGAGGAGTCGCCAGGTTTGCCTCCCAGAAGGCAAGTGGAGTTCGCTATTGAGCTGATTCCGGGGACCGTACCGGCATCGAAAGCTCCGTATCGTATGTCACCGAAAGAGTTGAACGAGCTGAAGGTTCAACTCCAGGAGCTTCTGGATAGGGGATTTATTCATCCTAGTGTCTCTCCATGGGGTTCTCCAGTTTTATTTGTCAAGAAAAAGGACGGCACCATGAGGTTGTGTATTGACTATAGGCAGCTAAATGCAGTGACCGTCAGAAATAAGTACCCCCTGCCATGGATCGAGGATTTGTTTGATCAACTCAGAGGTACATCAGTGTATTCTAAGATTGATCTGCGATCCGGATATCATCAGCTGAGAGTCAGAGACTTAGACATTCAGAAGACAGCTTTCCGTACCAGATACGGTCATTATGAGTTTTTGGTAATGCCATTTGGGCTTACCAATGCTCCAGCGGTGTTTATGGACCTGATGAACCGTATTTTTTTGGAGTATCTTGACCAGTTTGTTATCGTCTTCATTGATGACATATTGGTCTACTCTCGTTCCGAGGAGGAACATGCCCAGCATCTTCGCACAGTTTTGGAGATTCTTAGACGACATCAGCTGTACGCTAAGTTCAGCAAGTGTGCATTCTGGTTATCCTCAGTCAGTTTTCTGGGACACGTGGTTTCTAGCAGAGGTATTTCAGTAGACCCTCAGAAGATCGAGGCTGTCACTAGTTGGGAGCAGCCAAAGTCAGTTCAGGAGATCCGCAGTTTTCTGGGACTAGTAGGATATTACCGACGTTTTGTCGAGGGTTTCTCATGTATTACTATGCCACTGACACGTCTTACCAGGAAAGGCATGAAGTTCACGTGGTCCGAGGATTGTGAGACCAGCTTTCAGGAGCTGAAGCGGAGATTAGTGTTGGCTCCAGTTTTGGTTTTACCTTCTGGAGAGGACGGATTTGTACTCTACACCGACGCTTCTCTACAGGGTTTGGGTGCTGTTCTGATGCAGCACGGCAGAGTAGTCTCTTATGCTTCTCGTCAGCTGAAGGAGCATGAGAAGAACTACCCAGTTCATGATCTGGAGTTAGCCGCCATCATCTTTGCTCTGAAGCTATGGCGACATCATTTGTACGGCATCACATTTGAGATTTTCACTGATCATAAGAGTCTCAAATACATTTTTACCCAGAAGAAGCTTAATCTCCGACAGAGGAGATGGATGGAGTTCCTGAAGGACTACGATTGTACAATTAGCTACCACCCAGGGAAAGCTAATGTGGTTGCAGATGCACTTAGCAGGAAGTCCAGAGGGACATTGGCTTGCCACCGAGTTTCAGTTACAGACTTGGTTCAGGGTTTCTCCGAGTTAAACCTTGAGGAGAAGGGATCTACAGAGCAGGGATCTACAGAGCAGGGTATTCTTGTTACCATGGTTGCTCAGTCGTCGATCAGGACGAAGATCCGAGAGGCCCAGGCTAGTGATCAGCATTTGCAGTTTATTAGCAGTCAGATAGCCTCCGGGCAGCAGACCGAGTTCACACGAGACGAGGAAGGTATTATATACTTCCAAGGCAGATTATGCGTACCTCAGTCTCATCCGGTCTTATAGGAGCTACTTCAGGAGACACACCGCTCTCGATTTGCGATCCATCCAAGTGGGACCCGTATGTATCGAGACTTGAGGCGTTCCTACTGGTGGAACGACATGAAGAAAGACATCGCGGATTTCGTAGCTAGATGTCTTGTTTGTCAGCAGGTGAAGGCTGAGCACCAGAGACCTGCAGGGTTACTTCAACGGATTCCTATATCCGAGTGGAAATGGGATCACATTACCATGGACTTTGTGGTGGGTTTGCCGAGGACACGACGAGGCCATGACGCGATTTGGGTAATCGTTGATCGATTAACCAAATCTGCGCATTTCTTAGCGATCCGGAGGACTGATCCCCTGGATCGATTGGCAGATCTTTATTGTCGGGAGATCATCAGATTACATGGTGTTCCATTGAGTATCATTTCAGATAGAGATCCACGGTTCACGTCTTGTTTCTGGCAGAGTCTGCAGTAGGCCTTAGGCACACAGCTCCGTTTCAGTACAACTTTCCATCCACAGACAGATGGACAGTCAGAGCGGACTATTCAGACTCTGGAGGACTTGCTGAGGTCATGTGTTATGGATTTTGGAGGCAATTGGGAGGACCATCTGCCGTTGGTAGAGTTTGCCTACAACAACAGCTTTCATTCGGCTATCCAGATGGCACTGTTTGAGGCGTTGTATGGTAGGCCTTGTCGGACACCCACTCTCTAGGATGAGGTTGGAGAGGCCCAGCTGTTGGGACCTCATAGAGCTCAGCAGGATGCAGAGTTAGTCCGTACTATCAAACGGAGGATGTCAGAGGCACAGGACCGCCAGAAGAGTTATGCAGATTGAAGACGCAGACCCTTGGAGTTCTCTGTTGGTGACCATGTATTTCTACGAGTTTCACCCACGAAAGGGGTGAATAAATTTGGCCTCAGAGGTAAGCTAGCTCCGCGATACATTGGCCCTTTCGAGATCTTGGAGAGGATCGGAGCAGTAGCTTACCGGCTGGCACTACCACCGTCCCTGGCAAGCGTCCATGATGTATTCCACGTGTCTATGTTGAGGAGATACGTACCTGATCTGACGCATGTGCTGACAGATATTCCAGTTCCCCTTCAGCCTGATGCTACTTATGAGGAGGTTCCGGTACGGATTCTCGATCGGAAGGAGCGTCAGTTGCGGAACAAGACTATCCGACTGGTTAAAGTCGGATGGCAGCACCATTCGGATGAGGAGGCTACTTGGGAGCTCGAGGATACGATCCGAGCTCGATATCCCCATCTTTTCACTTGAGGTATGTGATTTATTTACCGTTCAGCATTTATTATTGTTAGCTGTTATTAGTACTTGCTGATGGTAGATAACGAAATTTGGGGACCAAAGTTTTATTAGTGGGGGAGAATGTAAAATACCGGAAAAATAGAAAATATTAATAAGGGAATTTTCCAGAATTTTTAGAAATTTTTCAGGAATTTTTCGGAGCTCGTATGGACGAGTTCACGGGGATAAAAACGGGGTCCGGAAAAGCCTGTTAAGGTGACCCATTTAAGCGAGGAAATGTTTATTTTATATTTCCTTTTTCTTTTTCTTTATTTTTTTCCTTTTCCACTCCGTTTCTTTTCTTCTGTCGCCGACTCGAGCCTCACCCGAAAACCGCCCGCGCCCTCTTCCCTTCTTCTCTCTACTGCCGAAGCCCTAGCATCGTCGGAAATTTGATCTCTGCCCACTGACGCTGGCCATCTCCTCACCTCTTCTCTGTCTCGGTGCCCTAGCCGCCGACGACGCACCGAGCCACCCCGATCAATTTCCTCTCTGCCCTAATCTGCACATCGGCCGATTCCTCTGAGCTAGTCGTGGTCGTGCCCTAGCAGAGACTTGCCGACGCCATTGCCACCAGCGACGTCGAGCTCTGTACAGAGCCACCGCCGACCGAGCCCCATCCCGGTCCTCTCCTCCGCGCGGGCTGCGCCCCTTGCTCCTCTGCCCTAGAACTTGAGCCGCTGCTATCGACCGAGATTGTCTCCGCCCTAACGCCAGTTGCCATCACCTCTGTGACTGTCGACGCTGCTGCCCTAGTGCTCTCTGTCTTGATCAAGTCACAGTGAGGTTTAGTTTGGTTGGAAATTCTGTAGGTGCAAGGATTTTGATTAATTGTTGATCTGGTTTGTTTGTGGTGTTGACCTATTGATTCTTTTCGATCCGATGGTTTGCAGTAGATTGTGCTGTTTTGGTGGATCTGGAAATTTGGGGTGTTGTGGGCTGCTCTTTGGTCCAGCAGCCACTCCTTTTGGCAGCAGATCAGTGACCACGACTGGGATATTGAGGTAAGGTTTAGGGTTTTGAGTTTCGTGTAGATTGATTATGTTTATGTTGGGAATTGGTAGATTGGATTAGCTTTAGACTTTTAATCTAATGTTATGATTAGGGTTAAAGGAAATTAACCCTAGTTAATTGCTGGATTTAATTTAGGAAGGTCGAGATTATGGTTTAGGGTTTTTCCCTAAATTGTTCTTAAGGATTTTTATTTAGCTGTTCGTCTAATTTGTAGCTAAATAAAAATGTATGTTTGATATTACAGGACTTTGACGCGAGACGAGCATCTCGATGTCAGCTTTGGACATTCCTATTGGAGGCGGGTACTTTTGACTTATTGTCTTTTATATGCTTAGTAGTGAAATTAACAATTTACATTAATTGTGTTTTCTTATTTGTTTCGGTTAATCACTGCCTGATACATGTTACCTGCTTGATTGATTGTTTGTTTGCATCTCGTATTGATACCTATCTGATTTCACATGCTCATGGGTAGTGATATAACCATGTTTTACCATGTCAGGACCTAGGTTTGATACCTGATTTGATCAGTATACCTTGATATGATTTATTTACTTTGGTGCACATTATTATATGTCCAGAGATTGATTTAGCATATTACCATGCTTAGTGACATGCACCATTCGCATGATTGCATGCTGTGTGAGAGATTGCTCCATTATTGTCGAGCACTTCGCCAGTTTTCATCACTGTTCGGTGCTCCATTGTGACGCTCATGGGTAGCGTGACACAACGTGGTAGCACGTCAGTTTGACTCTTCCGGTGCTCCGTTGGTCCGCTCATGGGTAGTGTGACGCAGCGTGTAGCACGTTAGAGATCCCTCCCCGTCACAGTGTACCGGGAGATGAGAGCATTGCGCTCCCCCATTTATGATTTGGGGTAGGAGTATGTGTGTACTCCGACAGCATCCCGTCCACTCGGTCACTCATCAGGGGTAGTGATGCAGAGTGCACGATCGTCACAGCCCTACCCACTCGGTCCCACTTTTGTTATGAGTTGGCTGACTGGCGTCAGGGGTGACCATGACATTTGGCATCATATGCATGATGCATTTGTTGCTTGTGTTTGTGTTTGTTGCATTTATATGCTGCATGTTGTTTGGATACCTATGTTTGACATGCATACAGGTTTTCTATACCTTTCGGACTGTTTGTCCTTTTTACCGGGTCCTGGTTAGTACAGTTTCTCTCCTGTTTACTTCGATTTGCATTTACCTTTATTTTATCAGAAGACTGTACTCATGATTAGTGCTAGGTGTTATTTCCTTACTTTGCATATCAACTATACCTGCTGAGTGTTGGACTCGCCCTGCCTCCATTGTTGTTATATTTTTATGTTGAGGCTGTCCGGAGCAGTTCCTGTCGCTAGTCCCCATCGACACGTAGTGCTAGTCCTCTGCTGGTCTTGAGTTGTTATTTTATCTTAGTTTTCTCTATCAGACTTTGTTTTAGTCTTGTATTGTTTTACTTATGGATATTGTATGAATTACATTAGTTGATGGATCTGGGATTTGATTTGGTTTTATTCTACTACATGCCTGCCTGGACGGCAGAAGAGGTGAGTTCGTCGGATTTATGTTTTATGAGTGTAGTGGAGTAGGAAAAAAATCGGATTGAGTTTTACGAGTGTAGTGGAGTAGGGTTGATTTCGAGTTAGAGTATTATTGTGATGTTACTATTATTAACTGTGTGGATGTGACAGCCAGAGGTTGAAAATATATATACTGCGTGGTGATTGTTTTTATTTATTGTTATGATTCCAGCCGCCTGTTGCTGAGGTATTTGTGTTATGTAGAAGTTTCAGATTGTCCGCCGTACAGGGGAGATACTACCGAAATTTCTTCGGACAGGGACTCCTCTAGGGTGTAACATCAAGAGTATTCTATTAGCCCCCTATTTCAGGCTATTGTACTTGATATCCCTCTCTCTCGTAACTGATGCCCCCCCCTCTCATAATCGTTGTAGCATAATGGTCAAAACCATCACTCCATAACTGCACCCCATTATTTATCCTTTACCGCTCCTATCCCACTTCTGCGGCCTACTATTATGTTTGTATCTTCGAACTCATCTTCGTCTCTTGGGCTCAAGTTCTTAGGTGTTTGGGTTCGAGCCTTGCCCACTCGAGTCATCATGTGTCTAGTCCCTCCAAGTGTAGAGCCTAGGGCTCCTGAGTACTCAAAGTAGATTAAGTTATTCTATGGTTCAAGGAATACTCACTCCCACTTACGCCCTAATTCCCTACCTCCCCAAACACCCACTTGGGGTATCAACCATCAAAACATGGTTCAAGGAATTCTCATCCGCTTCATCCCTAATTCCCAACCTCCCCAAACGCCCACTTGGGGCTTCAACCATCAAAAGTTTGGAGCTTCTTCAATAATGTGAAATAGAAAGAAAGCTGAGCCTTAGTCAATTTCCAAGCAAACAAAGTATGAACAAAGATGAAAATTCCATTGGTCATGTTAGATTTAGGTCCAATATTAATAAAATGTATCAAATTGAATCTACATAACTCTAAAAAAAATAAATGACAACAAATCTTCCTAAGATACATAAAACTATGGAAATGTAAAAACAATTACATTGCAATTCCCGACCTCCCCAAACATCCACTTGGGGTGTCAACCATCAAAAGTTTGGAGCTTCTTGAATCTCTTGAAATAGAAAAAAAAAACAAAACCTTAGTCAAGTTCCAAGCAAACAAAGTATGAACAAAGTACCCCCTTCCCAAACACTCTTGATCATCTTCAACCTCTCCGACAATATCCTAAATAAGATCAATACAAGTCAAAGAGTGTCAAAGTGATCCAACGAAGCTCCTCCAATGCTTAAGACACCTTTTAGAATCAAAATAAAATGCAGATAAGCATAATGAAGAATGGTATTAAGAGTATTCTCTTAGCCTCCTATTTTCAGGTAATTGTACTTGATATCCCTCTCTCTCGGTAACTGATGCCTCCTTCATAACCCTTGTAGCATAATGGTTATAACCATCACTCCATGACTGCAACCCTTTATTTATCTTTTACTACTCCTATCCTACTTCTAGGGCTCACGTGCTATTATGATTGTATCTACGAACTCACCTTTGTCACTTGGGCTCAAGTTCTTAGGTGTTCAGGTTCGAGCCTTGCCCACTTGATCCATCATGTGTCTGGTCCCTCCAAGTGTAGAGTATGAGGCTCTTGAGTACTCAAAGTAGGTTAAGTTATTCGAACATGGTTCAAGGAATACTCACCCCACTTCTGACCTAATTCCCTACCTCCTCAAACAACCACTTGGGTATCAACCAGCAAAACATGGTTCAAGGAATTCTCGCCTGCTTCAGTTCTAATTTCTGACCTCCCTAAACATCCACTTGAGGTATCAACCATCAAAAGTTTTGAGCTTCTTGAATCTCTTGAAATAGAAAGAAAATTGAGCCTTAGTCAAGTTCCAAGTAAAGAAAGTATGAACAAATATGAAAAATCTATCGGTCATGTTGGATATAGGTCCAATAATAATATAATATATTAAATGGAATCTACATAACTCTAAAGAAAAAATGAATGACAACAAATCTTCATAAAGTACATAAAACTATAGAAATGTAAAAACAATTACATTGCAATTCTCAACCTCTACAAACACCCACTTCGGGTATCAGCCACCAAAAGTTTGGAGCTTCTTGAATCTCTTGAAATAGAAAAAAAAACTTAACCTTAGTCAAGTTCAAAGCAAACAAAGTATGAACAAAGATGCAAAAATCTATCAGTTCTAAGCAAACAAAGTAGGAATAAAAATGCAAAAATCCATCCGTCATCTTGGATTTGGGTCCACTAATAATTAAAATGTATCAAATGAAATTTACATAACTCTAAAAAAAATGAATCACAACATATCTTCTTAAGAGACATAAAAACTATAGAAATGTAAAAATAATTCCTGACCTCCCCAAACACCCACTTGGGGTATCAACTATTAAAAGTTTTGAGGTTGAATATCTTGAAATAGAAAAAAAAAAACTTAACTGTAGTCAAGTTTCAAGCAAACAAAGTATGAATAATTTTGCAAAAATTTATCAGTTCCAATCAAATAATGTATGAACAAAGATGCAAAAAATCCATCAACCGTGTTGGATTTGGATCTAGTAATAACTAAAATATATCAAATGGAATCTACATAACTCTAAAAAAATTGAAAATGTATTGCTTTTATTGAGATTTGAACTCAAAACATCCCACTTACTAAACTATGGTGCTCTAACCAACTAAGCTATAAAAGCTATTAAATATTTAAATCACAACAAACCTTCCTAAGATATATAAAACTATGGAAATGTAAAAATAATTCCCAAACACCCACTTAGAGTATCAACCATCAAAAGTTTGGAGCTTCTTGAATCTCTTGAAATAGGTAAAAAAACACTTAAACTTAGTCAAGCAACAAGAAAATAAAGTATGAAAAAAGATGAAAACAAATTCATTGTTTGGAAATACATGATTAACCTTAACCTTAATCATGTTGGATTTGGATCTAGTAATAATTAAAATGTATCAAATGGAATCTACATAACTTTAAAAAATAAAATATATCAAATGGAATCTGCATAACTCTAAAAAAAAATGAATCACAACAAATCTTCTTAAGATACATAAAAACTATGGAAATGTAAAATCAATTATATTGCTTTCATTGAGATTTGAACCATGAATAATTAAAATGTATCAAATGGAATCTACATGACTCTAAAAAATGAATCGCAACAAATCTTCTTAAGATACATAAAATCTATAGAAATGTAAAAATAATTCCCGGCCTCCCCAAACACCCACTTGGGGTATCAACCATCAAAAATTTTGAGCTTGTTGAATCTCTTGAAATAGAAAAAAAAAACTTAACTTTAGTCAAGTTCCAAGCAAACAAAAATGAATAATTTTACAAAAATTCATCAATTCTAAGCAAATAAAGTATGAACAAAGATGCAAAAAACCATTGCTTGGAAAATATGATTAACCTTAACCTTAATCATGTTGGATTTGGATCCAGTAATAATTAAAATGTATCAAATGGAATTTACATAACTCTAAAAAAATGGTAATAAAAAATGTATTGCTTTTATTGAAATTTGAATTCAAGGCCTCCCACTTACTAAACGAGTGCTTTAACCAACTAAGCTATGAAAGCTATTAAATATTTAAATCACAACAAACCTTCCTAAGATATATAAAATCTATGGAAATATATATCAACCATCAAAAGTTTGAATCTCTTGAATAGAAAAAAAAACTTAACCTTAGTCAAGTAGCAAGCAAATAAAGTATGAACAAAGATGCAAAAAAAAATTCATTGCTTGGAAATACATGATTAACCTTAACCTTAATCATGTTGGATTTGGATCCAGTAATAATTAAAATGTATCAAATGGAATCTACATAACTCTAAAAAAATAAAATATATCAAATGGAATTTTTATAACTATAAAAAAAAATGAATCACAACAAGTCTTCCTAAGATACATAAAAATCATGGAAATGTAAAATCAATTATATTACTTTCATTGAGATTTGAACTCAAGACCTCACAACAAGTCTTCCTTAACCTTAATCATGTTGGATTTGGATCCAGTAATAATTAAAATATATCAAATGGAATCTACATAACTCTAAAAAAATAAAATATATAACTCTAAAAAAAATGAATCACAACAAGTCTTCTTCCTAAGATACATAAAAATCATGGAAATGTAAAATCAATTATATTGCTTTCATTGAGATTTGAACTCAAGACCTCACAACAAGTCTTCCTAAGATACATAAAAACCATGGAAATGTAAAATCAATTATATTGTGTTCATTAAGATTTGAACTCAAAGACCTACTTACTAAACAGGTACTCTAACCAATTAAACTATGAAAGCTATTGAATATAAAATAAAAAATATCTTCCTAAGATCTAGTAATAATTAAAATGTATCAAATGCAATCTACAAACTCTAAAAAATTGAATCACGAAAAATCTTCCTGAGATGCATAAAAATTATGGAAATTTAAAAACAATTCCTGACCTCCCCAAACACCCTATTTGATGTATCAACCATCAAAAGATTAGAGCTTCTTGAATCTCTTGAAATAGGAAAAATAAAAAACTTAACCTTAGTCAAGTAACAAGAAAATCCATTGATTGGAAACAAAGATGCAAAAATTCATCAATTCCAAGCAAGTAAAGTATGAACAATGATGCAAAAAATTCATCAATTCCAAGCAAACAGAGTATGAACAAAGATGTAAAAAATAATTATATAACAAAGATGCAAAAATCCATCAATTCCAAGCAAACAAAGTATGAACAAAGATGTAAAAAATCCATCAATTCTAAGCAAACAAAGTATGAATGGACAAAGATGCAAAAATTTATTATATTGCATTCCAAGCAAACAGAGTATGAACAAAGATGTAAAAAATAATTATATAACAAAGATGCAAAAATCCATCAATTCTAAGCAAACAAAGTATGAATGGACAAAGATGCAAAAATTTATTATATTGCTTTCATTAAGATTTGAACTCAAGACCTCCCCGCTTACTAAACGGATGCTCTAACCAACTGAGCTATGAAAGCAATTTAATACAAAAAATATATTTTCCTAAGATCTAGTAATAATTAAAATGTATGAAACGGAATCTTCATAACTCTTATAAAAAATGAATCTATTAAATATGTTGATAAAAAATATCATCACAAGATATATATAAAATCTATAACAATTAACAGGTGCTCTAACCTGCTATGAAAGCTGTTAAATATTTAAGTAAAAAATAAAAAATATCATCATATAAACTTGTCACTTATTATTAGAGGCTCAGTCAATATTGCCATTTTTATGACATAAAAAATTGTATGGAATAATATCTTTGTGCTTTTCAAATCAAGAATATAAATATTGTAAGGAATAATATCTTTGTGCTTTTCAAATAAAGAATATGGCCATCTAATTAGGACTTCAAGAGTCACCCAACCAAACTAATTTCCATAATGTGATGGTGTTTTAAGATTCGATCAAGGAAAGGAGAGGAGGACAAAGTGAATCAATAGACTCAACCAAACTATGCATAACTGCAGCGGGTATAAGAACAACCTCTCTTTATTTTTAAATAAACTAACTTGACATCATCTAAATGACAAAAACATAATTTTTGTGGTTAATTAAAAGTGTCTATGTTCCCAAGGCATATCTCGTTGACCATGAACATTAACAAACAGGTTATGTATCACTTAGTGTGTACCATAAACTAACTTGAGCATCAACTAGTCCATGTAGGGAACCAATAGTGTTGAATTTTTTTGAATGAACTAAAAATAATAATTAGATCAATGTATTTGACCTCACTTCTTTTGAGCGGGCGCCCTTTCTTGTCTTGCCAACTTTTTTTGGCTCTTCCTAGAATCAACCAAACCAAATCCACTAGTGGCTCAAATGTGAGCCTATTAACTAATCCGCCTGAAGATTTTTTGGCTACAACGAGGGTCTTACTACGAAATGAGACATGATAATTGAGAAAACAAGCCTTAATCATGGTGCTTCATAGATACTTTGATGGTGGCCTTAACTTCATGCTAATGATTGCGACCTCTACACCAACAAGTCTCTAAGAAGAGGCGAACGATGTCTTAATTGATAACCTTCATGACAGCATCTAGAAATCATTATATATTCTTGTGAAAACAACAAGCCTTTTATTATCCCAACTTAAGGAAAAGTGGACCAGACAAAAGATACCTTGAGGGACGAAGATACCCTACAAAACATGACAAGGGTTCTCTTGGTAGTGCTAGTAACCCTAGTAGAAATCAAATCAATGAGAATCAGTATAACATAATTAACTATATATTATTTGATGAAATTACTTTTCATATATAATTTCATTATTTTCCAATCCTAGTGGTAATGCTTTAGATACAGTCAAAGTGTATATGGAATCACTATACAAATGTAATTACATTGTTCATTTTAATAAAAATGAAGTTATTTTTTGATCTTATTATTAATAGTAATAAAAGATCCTTACAACATTGTGACTTTCATAATGGATCAGATGTGATCCTGTCCGAGTGCTGAGTCAACGGACGCTGGGAACGTGGCGTTCTCCGTTATCTCCGGCGAGAGATTTGGAGCTCCGGTGTACCTGCAAGAAAGTCGGGCCGGGAGGGGGTTCCCGGCGACGATCCTCCGAAGCTCAAGTCAGACCAGTGGGCAACGAAGAAGTGGCTTTTAATATCTAAGATTGTGTACCTCCGGTGGAGTGCGAGGCTACTTATATAGAGTTGTGAAGGGGCTCAGGCGCACATACCGAGGTGAATACGTGTCCTCAACCCATACCTCGGTAAGGACTTGTCAGAAAGCTTACCTGACACCATACTACTACAGTCACAGCACGCCTTTGATGGGACAATGGAACCCTCTGTCGCAGGATTTGGAGTATGGCCTGGTGATAGAGCATGCCTGCTGTCAGAAGATGTTGTCTTTTACTCCTTACTCCATGCTAAGCGTCCGGCCGGTCGGCAATCAACTCACGTTCGACCGGTCATATGTACTGGTCCACTAAGGAGATTCCCGATAATGTGCTCTGCGGAGACTGTTCGCAGTATGCTACTTTGTGCCTTCGGCCAAACGGTCTATCCGCTCGGCCATATGACTTTGTTCAACCCGAGCGTCGGACCCCAACTCCCAGCCGGGGTGCCTTTGCTTCCAGTTAGACACCGGTCGGTCGGTCCAATCCTTTCTGGTTGGCCGATCGGCCCACCCTTCTTCCATAGTCCTTTTAACCCTTTTGCCCTCCACGTGGCGTTGACTCTTCAGGAGGGGGTCCCCCGTTCTCACCGCCGGATCACTTGCCTCCCCTTCAAGTCTAGTCGAAGGAGGCGATTAGTCCGACTGACTGGACCATCGATTGGGACGAGCGGCATCATGCCACCACCATTCGCTCGGACACAAAGGGGGTAGCCGAAACGCCAGTCAACGCCAACATTTCTTAGCGTCTCTTCGAATTTTCCGCCAATCCTCCTCATTACGGTCGGGCACGCGCGTACTAAATGCGCACCAGTGGCTGAATGCCACGTGGCGGTGCTGTCGTAATCGTACGGTGAAGGCGTGGGTTTTGACAGGATCGAGGCGGTTCGAAAAGAACGGCGCGATGCGTGCTCCGATTCTCGGAACCTGGATCCAACGGCGGAGGCCGCTCGGGCTCCACCCTATAAAAGCTCCGTTTTCTCCCTTCGCCGCACTCTTGCTCTTGCGTGCTTCCTCGGCTCCTCGCGTTCCCACTTTCCGGCGATCTCACTCCTCTGGTTTTGGCGATTTCCGGTGCTCTTTCTTCGACCTTCTTCTTCGTTGCAAGGTTCTCTCTCTTTTCACTCTTTGGTTCTAGCATTTTCTTTGCACTTCTTTCCCCAGTGTTCTTCCTCGGGGTACTGTTCCGTTGTCGTCTTCTTGTTTTTGCCCTTTTTTATCTTCATCCAATCGGCCAATGGCCAGTTCTTCCCAAGAACAATCCCTCGGCCCATGGTATACTACCATGGAGTCCCGATTCGATCGGCACGACGTCGATCTTTTGATTGAAAATTTTGAGATTCCCTCCGACTGTGAACTTATCTTACCCGGACCTTCCGCTCGGCCACACAGACCACCGCGCGGAGCCTTCTGTGTCTTCCGCGACCAGTTCACGGCTGGTCTGCGGCTTCCCATCCACCCCTTTATTATTAATGTCTGTAATTTTTTCGGCCTTCCGCTCGGAAGCCTAGTCCCCAATACCTTCCGCCTTCTGTGCGGTGTTGTCGTCCTGTTTAAAATCCATAATATTCCCCTCCGACCGGAGGTTTTTTATTATTTCTATTACCCCAAGCAGTCCGAGCCGGGGACTTATATGTTCCAGGCTTGGCCAGGCTTAGTCTTTTTCAATAAACTCCCCTCTTCCAATAAACATTGGAAAGAGTACTTCTTCTACCTTCGTATGCCCGAGCGGACTCCCTTCCGAACTCAATGGTAGGTTAGAAATCCACTCTCCCTAGAACTCAAGAGATTCAAGACCCGACCGGATTATCTCCACGCTGCTAACATGCTGTCCGGTCTGCGGGTTGACATCAACAAGTTCCTTCTAGAAGGGGTTATGTATATCTTCGGCCTTAGTCCGATCAGGACCCATCTTCCGAGCGGCTTCAGTAAGAATTCCTCTTGGTAAATTCATTTTAATTGCTAACTGATTTTCTCTGTTTTCCTTTGCAGCGAACACCATCATGGAGTCGGTGATGGCTGGCATCTTGAAGAGAAAGGCGGCGGCGCTCGAAGCCGCAGCAGCCAAGGAGATGGAAACTCTAGGCATCCAGCCCGTCGGCTCGCATGAAGGGGAGAGTGGGACTCATGAGGAGTCGGCCGCTCTGGCTTCTCATCAGATTGAGGCAGAAGGAGCCACCCCTAGCGGAGGACCAACTGTCTAAGAGGAAGGTTCCACTCGGGAGGAGGAGCAGCCTCGACAAAAGAGGCGCCGAGTGGAGACTCCCCTTCGATCGGCTACGTCCGCGATCCAACCACCCGAGCGGGTTACTGCAGCCGCTCGTGGCAAGGCTCCAGAGGTCGAGGCTATTTCCTCCGATTGGACCCCTTCTCAATGGGACGTGCCGGCGGACCCCCTTGAGGTTGTTCCAGTCAGCGTCCTTCCGCCTGCTCCTCATCAAGCCCGACGCTCAACCATTTTATCCCAATTTTCGGCCCCTGCCTCCAATCCTCTCCCATCATCCGCTCGGACGAACCCTGGCATGGCCGCACCGTCCAGGATGGGCCGATGCTCGGGCGTGCGTAGCGATGATCCCCCTCTGCAACTTGGCCAACAGCCACATGCAAGAGGCCACGGGGGTAAGTTTGTTTTCTTCAAAGTTTCGTATGCGTTCTTTCCTATCGTCCACTAACAACTCCTATTTTTTTTTCTTTTTCGTCAGAGATGGGTGGAGGAAATAGCTGTCTCCACCCGCCTGGTGATGGTGGATGAGGAATTGAGACAACTGAAGGCGGCAGGCGGTCCGTCCGGTTCTCAAGGCCCCTCGTATGCCGAGCTGCAGAAGGAGCTGAAGAAGGCTCAAGATTTATTGGTGGCCGAGCAGAAGAAAACGGCCGACCAGGCACACACTTTGGTTGAACTCAAGTGGCAAGTCAAGTCGCTCGACCAAAATATAACCCTGGCCACTACTCAGAAGAACACGGCCATCTCCGACCTGGAGAAGAAGAATGTCGAGGCTCGGGGATTAGAACAAAAAGTAAAAGAGTTGATGGAGCAGCTCGACGGAGAAAAGGCTGGCCGCTCGGCCAACGCCATCAAGCACAAGGGCGAGCTGCAAACTCTGCAAGAATCCCTCGCTGCCTCCCAAGCGGCCTTCAAAGAACATCAAGAGGCCGAGCCGAGCCGGTCGCCGCCCTAAGACAGAATTACATCCGCTCACCTGAATTCTCCAAAAAGGTTTGCGAGCGGATGTATACTGCATTTGACCTCGCTCTGACCGCCACGGTGACCTATTTGAAGTCAAAGGGGCAACTTCCCGAGTCCGCCATTATCCCGGCCGCAGATCAAGTGACGCTTCTTGACAATATCCCGAAGGATCTTTACGATTATCTGGAGTAGGGAAATTTATATGTAATTAGGCTGTTCAGGAAAAACTAACCTTTTTTGTACTTTGGTCGCTCGGCCTTATTTTCTTTAATATAATCCCCTTGCTTGTTTAGTCCCTTTGCTTGTCAATATACGTGCTGTTCGCTCGCCTATTATCACATCTCTCGCGTACAAAAGAGATTTTTACGAAGTGTCTTGAATAAGTATTCCGCTCGGCTGAATATGTCTTGCTTCGACAGAAGATGTTCGCTGGATGTTGGAAGTACCTTTGGGTACTGGGCCGAGCGGAACGTAGAGGCAGTCGAACGATTATCGATGGCGAATACCTTTTGCGAATGCAAGTCCCTTTTTTATTATCTTCCTCCGCTCAGAGGGTTTATAGACGCGGCTCGTCTCTCGATATTTAACGTCGGAGCTCGACGATTTTCCGCTTGGAGGGTTTATAGATGCCGGCACGTCTCTCGATTTTTAACGTCGGAGCTCGACGGTCTTCCGCTCGGAGGGTTTATAGACGCCGGCTAGTCTCTCGATTTTTAACGTCGGAGCTCGACAGTCTTCCGCTCGGAGGTTTATAGACGCCGGCTCGTCTCTCGATTTTTAACGTCGAATCTCGACGGTCTTCCGCTCGGAGGGTTTATAGACGCCGGCTCGTTTCTCGATTTTTAACGTCGGAGATCGACGGTCTTCCGCTCGGGGGTTTATAGACGCCGGCTCGTCTCTCAGTTTTTAACGTCGGAGCTCGACGGTCTTCCGCTCGGGGGTTTATAGACGTCGGCTCGTCTCTCAATTTTTAACGTCGGAGCTCGACGGTCTTCCGCTCAGAGGGTTTATAGACGCCGGCTCATCTCTTGATTTTTAACGTCGGAGCTCGACGATCTTCCGCTCGGAGGGTTTATAGACGCCGGCTCGTCTCTCAATTTTTAACGTCGGATCTCGACGGTCTTCCGCTCGGAGGGTTTATAGACGCCGGCTCGTCTCTCGATTTTTAACGTCGGAGCTCGACGGTCTTCCGCTCGGAGGGTTTATAGACGCCGGCTTGTCTCTCAATTTTTAACATCGGAGCTCGACGGCCTTTACGGCTAACTTTAAAGTAAATGATATACCACCGTCGACCGGCCCGGATCCTTCATTATTAAATGCATGGCTCGGATATTGTACCACTGGCCGAATGGCATGGGGCCTTCATGTTCGAGTTCATAACTTGGCTCATATACCCAGCCGAACGGCTTGGGCCTTCAGTTGGCTATCAGTGCTATATATTTTGCTAATTTTCCTGAGTCTTTACTCCTGCATTTCAAGTACACAGTCGAGCGGAAATTATATAAAATACTTTACAATGGCGCACCTTTTACCCTGTTCGGTAAGGTTGGAGGTGGTTCGCGCTCCATGGTCGATCAAGTCGCCATCTATCCCCATCCTCCAGATAATAGGCGCCCGAGCGGAGCTTTTTGATGACTTTGAAGGGACCTATCCAAGGAGCCTCCAGCTTGCCAACATCGCCGACCGGCTTCACTTTCTTCCACACAGGTCGCCGACCTGGAAAGCTCTAGGGATCACGCGCCAGTTGTAGCTTTGCTTCATCCTCTGTCGGTACGCCATCAGCCGGATGGACGCCTTGGCTCGCTCTTCGTCGATCAAGTCCAGCTCCATGTTCCTCCGCTTGGTGTTGTCCTCGTCGTAGTTCTGGATCCGGGTTGACTCTATGCCGACTTCAATCGGGATAACAGCTTCGCCTCCGTAAACTAAGTGGAAAGGCGTAACACCCGTTCCCTCCTTTGGGGTTGTACGGATAGCCCACAGGACGCTTGGCAACTCATCTACCCAGCTTCCTCCCATATGGTCGAGCTGAGCTCAAAGAATACGAAGGATCTCCTGGTTGGCTACTTCGGCTTGACCATTGCTTTGGGGATAGGCCACAGAGGTAAAATGTTGCTCGATGCCATAGCTTGCGCACCATTCTTCGAGCAGCTTCCCGGCGAACTGGCGCCCATTATCAAATACAAGTCGGTGAGGAGCACCAAACCGGCAGATGATATTTTGCCAAATAAACTTCTTGACCATCTGTTCGGTGATTCTGGCCAACGGCTCAGCTTCTTCCCACTTGAAAAAGTAGTCGATCGCCACTAGCAGAAACTTCCGCTAACCAGTCGCCATAGGGAATGGGCCAACGATATCCATTCCCCATTGATCGAACGGCCAGGAAACTGTGGATGCCTTCATCTCCTCCGCCAGTCGGTGGGAGACATTGTGGTACTTCTGGCAAGATAGGCACGTGGTGACGGCCCAAGCGACGTCTGTTTGCAAGGTTGGCCAGAAGTATCCAGCCAGCATAATCTTCCTAGCCAGAGATCGTCCGCCCGGATGTCCACCACAAGATCCTTGGTGCACCTCCTGGAGGATGTATTCTGCATCTTTTGAGCTCACACATTTCAAGAGTGGGCGGGAGAAGACCTTCTTGTAGAGTTGGTCTCCAATGAGCGTGAACCGACCAACCCTCCTCTATTGGTTGCTACTCGGAAAACCTAGAGGTTCCACTGTACAAAAATTTTGTACAAAGGTCTGAACCTTTTCCTAGCTACCATGTGTTCTTTTAAATTAAATTTTGGATCGCCTGCGGAACTTAACACATTTGATCCAAAACTTAATCTATTTGTTCTTTTAGGTTTAGACTTGGATCTCCTGCGGAACTTAACACGTTTGATCCAAATCACCTAAGTTATTAATTCCATTAAATATTAATTTCCATAATTGGTTCCCAGTACTGACGTGGCGAGGCACATGGCCTTCTTGGATATGGGAGCAACCACCACCGACTAGACAAAACCTTTTATAGAAAGTTAATATTTAATTTCCTAAAATAACTTTAGGTTAACCGAAGAGAACAATCAAATCACAAGGAAAAAATAAAACAAAAGAACACAACATCGAAAAACATATTCGAAATACTAGAATCGTAAGCCTCTTGTATTTGGTATTATTTCCATAAATAACTAGTATGATGCGGAAAAGGAAAAACTACTAGTTATACCTTCTAGAAAGACCTCTTGATCTTCTACCGTATTCCTCTTCTAACCTCGGACGTTGTGTGGGCAACGATCTTCCGAGATGAGAAACCACCAACCACCTTCTTCTCCTCCTAGCAAGGTTCGGCCACAATAAGGAAGCTTCACCAAGGATGAAGATCAAAACACCAACCAAGCTCCAAGAGATGCTAGCTTTTTCTCCTTCTTCTTCTTCTTCTCCAAGTAGTATCCGGCCTCCACAAAAGCTCCAAGCAATAGGGATGTTTCGGCCACCACAAGAGGAAGAGAGGAAGAGGATGATGGTCGGCCACAACACCAAGGAAAAGGGGAAGAGAAATAATAATGGTTCTCCTCATGAAGGCACCCCCACCCCTTCTTTTATATTCCTTGGCTTTGGAAAATTAGGAAATTTAATTACAATAAAATTTCCATAATTTCTTTGACATGATTTAATTGAGAAAAATAAAATAAAATTTCCCAATTAAATCAATATTGGCCGGCCACATCAAGAGAAATAAATTAGACAAGTTTTAATCAACAAATTAAAACTTCCTAATTTGTTTCCGAAAATTTTAAAATTAAAATTTCTCTTCAAAAATCTCTTCATGGTTGATAAAAAGAAATTTCCATAATTTTAATTTTACAACATGTGAATAATTTTTAAAGAGAAAATAAAATATCTCACCAATCTACAAATAAAGAAATAAATCTAATCTCTTTCTTTAATCTTTTGTAGATCTTTTACAAGAGAGATATTTTAATTTTAATTCTCTTTAATAAATCATATCTTCCACATAATAAAAATTAAAATTAAAAATCCTTTTTAATTTAATATGGCCGGCCCCTCTTGCTTGGGTTCAAGCTAGGGTCAGCCACCCCAATTCATGCTTAGGCCGGCCTTAGCTTGGTTCCCAAGCTAGCTTGGCCGGCCCCCTTTAGGTGGGTATAGAAGGTGGGTATAGGTGGGTATAGTACTCTATAAATAAGAGGCTACGATAGGGACCGAGAGGAGGAATTGGTTTTGGTCTCCCGATAAAATTAAGCATCCCGTGTTCGCCCCGAACACACAACTTAATTTTATCAATGATAATTCATTCCACTAGAGAACTATCATTGAACTACCGCACCAATCCCAAATTACATTTTTTGGGCTCCTTCTTATTATGAGTGTGTTAGTCTCCCTGTGTTTAAGATATCGAATGTGCACTAATTAAGTGAGTTACTGACAACTCATTTAATTAATATCTTAGTCCAAGAATAGTACCACTCAACCTTATCATCATGTCGGACTAAGTCCACCTGCAGGGGTTAACATGACAATCTTTATGAGCTCATCTTAGGGACATTATCAACCTAGTATCTCTAGGACACAGTTTCCTTCTATAATCAACAACACACACTATAAGTGATATCATTTCCCAACTTATCGGGCTTATTGATTCATCGAACTAAATCTCACCCAATGATAAATTAAAGAAATAAATATCAAATATATATGTTTGTTATTATATTAGGATTAAGAGCACACACTTCTATAATAACTGATGTCATTGTTTCTTTATTAAGTCAGTATAAAATAAACAACCTCAAATGGTCCTACTCAATACACTCTAAGTGTACTAGTGTAATTAGATAGTTAAGATAAACTAATTCCTAATTACATTATGACCTTCCAATGGTTTGTTCATTTCCATTTTGGTTGTGAGCTACTGTTTATAATTTATAAGGTACTGATAACATCATCTTCTGTATGTGACACCACATACTATGTTATCTACAATATAAATTAATTGAACAACTACAAACAAATGTAGATAATTTGACCAAATGTGATTCTTTATTCAAAACAAATGTTTACAAAAGCTTAGGCTTTCAGTATACACTCCAACAATCTCCCACTTATACTAATGACTAAGCTGCCATATCTTCTGCCATACATCTGATTCTCATTCCTTCCACATGCCGATCGAAAGCTTTCGCCGGAAGGGCCTTAGTGAAAGGATCTGCCAGGTTATCTGCTGATGCAATCTTGGCGATGACAACTTCTCCTCGCTTCACGATATCTCGTATCAGGTGGTACTTGCGCTCTATATGTTTACTTGCTTTATGAGCTCGTGGTTCCTTCGAGTTTGCAACTGCACCGCTATTATCACAATAAATTGTGATGATTTTGGGCAAACCTGGAATCACATCTAAGTCTATTAGAAAGTTCCTGAGTCATACTGCTTCTTTAGCTGCCTCAGAGCCTGCTACATACTCAGCTTCCATGGTTGAGTCCAAAATGCATTTCTGCTTCACACTCCTCCATGAAATGGCTCCACCTCCTAAAGTAAACACATAGCCTGATGTAGATTTACTGTTGTCCCTATCTGATTGGAAATCTGAATCCGTGTAACCCACAGGGAGTAAATCGTCTGCTTGGTAAACTAGCATATAATCTCTAGTCCTTCTCAGGTACTTTAATATATGCTTTACCGCAGTCCAATGTCCTTGTCCAGGGTTACTCTGATATCTGCTGACCATGCCCACGGCAAAACAAATATCAGGTCTCGTACATAGCATTGCATACATAAGGCTTCCTATAGCCGAAGCATAAGGAACTGCTTTCATATCTTATATCTCCTTTGATGTCTTTGGAGACATCTCTTTTGATAGAGCTATTCCATGCCTAAAAGTTAAGAAACCTTTCTTGGAATCCTGCATGCTAAAACGAGCAAGGATTGTATCTATATACGAAGCTTGGGATAGACACAACATTCTTTTCTTGCGATCCCTTATTACTTTGATCCCAAGAATGTGTGCACACTCTCCTAAGTCCTTCATATCAAATTGTTTGGACAACCATACCCTTACGTTTGATAATACCTTGACATTGTTGCCAATTAACAAAATATCATCTACGTATAGTACAAGAAATACCACCACATTTCCGTTACACTTCTTGTATACACAAGACTCATCCGGACTTTGAATAAATCTATATGAGTAGATTACTTCATTAAACCGGATGTTCCAAGATCTTGAAGCTTGCTTCAGTCCATAAATGGACCGATTGAGCTTGCACACTAGATGTTCTTTGCCTTTTTCAATGAACCCTTCTGGTTGTTTCATATGAATGTTCTCTTCAAGACTTCCATTAAGGAAAGCTGTCTTGACATCCATTTGCCAAATCTCATAATCCATATGAGCAGCAATGGATAAGAGTATCTGGATAGACTTAAGCATGGCCACCGGTGAAAATGTTTCCTCATAATCGATTCCCTCTTTCTAAGTATACCCTTTCGCAACAAGCCTAGCTTTGAAGGTTTCTACCTTCCCGTCTGTCCCTCTTTTCCTTTTGTAGATCCACTTGCATCCAACAGCTTTTACACCATCAGGTGGTTCTACAAGCTCCCAGACCTTATTAGAGTACATAGACTCTATTTCAGTATTCATCGCCTTTTGCCAAGATGTTGCATCTATATCTTGGAGTGCTTCGTCATATGTTCGGGGATCAGGTTCATGTTTACCCGGGACCAAGTCCGAAGACTCTCCCAAAAACATGAATCTATCAGGCTGCCTCACAACCCTCCCACTACGACGAGGCACTGTCTGTGGTTGTGTATCATGTGTGACACGTGTTGCAGTCTCTTGTGGTACTTCATCTTGTATTGTTGGTACTAAGGTAGACGTGTCCTCTCTTAGTTCTTCTAAAATAACTTTGCTACTGGGCTTGTGATCCATTATATAGTCTTCTTCTAAAAACTGGGCATTGGTGCTAACAATGACCTTCTGGTCTTTAGGACTATAAAATAAACCACCTTTCGTTCCTTTGGGATATCCCACAAATACGCAAACTTCTGTACGAGATTCTAACTTATCAGCATCTGGTTTCAGCACATGTGCTGACTACCCCAAATCCGAATATGTCTTAGATTGGGTTTTCTCCCATTCCATAATTCTATGGGAGTAGAAGAAACTGATTTAGAAGGTATTAAGTTCAATATGTATACTGCTGTTTCCAGAGCATATCCCCAAAACGAATTTGGTAATTCTGAATAACTCATCATCGATCTAACCATCTTCATAAGAGTCCTATTCCTTTCTTTTGCCACACCATTCTGTTGGGGTGTTCCAGGTGCAGACAATTGGGATTGAATCCCGACCTCTGATAAGTAATTTCTAAACTCTCCTAAGAGGTATTCGCCACCACGATCAGACCGTAGTGTCTTAATACTTTTACTTAATCGTTTCTCCACATCAGCCTTGTATTCTTTGAACTTATCAAAGCACTCGGACTTGCGGCGCATTAGGTAAATGTATCCATATCTTGAATAATCATCTATAAAAGAGTCGAAATATTCAAAACCACCTCTTGCCTGGACAGACATAGGACCACACAAATCAGAATGAACCAATTCTAACACTTCTTTGGCTCTATACCCCTTGGCCTTGAACGGCCTCTTGGTCATTTTACCTTCCAAGCAAGATTCACAAGTTGGAAAATTTTCCAACTCTAATGAACCCAAAAGTCCATCGGCTATAAGCCTCTGAATCCTGCTTAAGTTAATATGACCTAGCCTTAGATGCCAAAGATATGCTTGGTTCATTTCCGAAGGTTCTTTTCTCTTATTTGAATTAGAAGATGAGTTATAAATTTCCATATTTTGCTTTGTGGGAGAAATTGGATTTAAAGTATACAAATTACCTACTAATGCATCAGAATAGATAATCACTTTATTTCTCTTAATAACTACATCGTTACTAAAAGAAACTAAATATCCATCTAAAAATAGTTTAGAAACTGAAATTAAATTCTTTCTAAAACTGGGTACATAAAGACAATTTCTTAAAACCAAATTTCTATTTCTACTAAAAGATAAGTAGATGTCTCCCACTACAACAGCTGCCACCTTAGTAGCATTGCCCATGTGGACGGTAATCTCTTCTTCAGATAGTCGTTGGGTTTCCTGGAACCCCTGCAATGAATTGCAGACATGATCAGTGGCTCCCGTATCTACACACCAGGTGCTGGTAGATAACACCGCTAAACATGTTTCAACAACTAGAGCATGAGATATACCTTTGTTTTGATTCCTACGAGGACAGTCCGCCTTCCAATGTCCTGACTGCTTGCAAATGAAGCACTTGCCCTTCGACTTATTCACTCCAGCTTTAAATCCTGTACTCTGAGATTTATTCACCTTCTTTGCTGAGCCAACTTGTTTCTTCTTCTTCTTTCCTTTCGGTTTAGAAGTAGAACCATTTTTAGCATAGTGAATCTGAGAATTATGACGAAATAATCCTTCTGCTGCCTGGAGTTCTGTCAGTAGTTCTGCTAATGAATATATCCTCTTATTCATATTATAGTTCAGGCGGAACTGCTCAAAACTTCTAGGTAGTGTTTAGAGGATCATATCGATCTAGGTTTCCCCATCAATTTCACCTCCAAGGATTTGTATTTCGTTTAGATAAACCATCATCTTTAGGATATGATCCCTCACAGGAGTACCCTCTTCCATGGTGGCTGTTATTATCTTTCTCATGGCTTCTTGCCTAGAAGCCCTGTCCTGATGACCAAAGAGTCCCTTGAGATTGTTCATGATATCATAAGCTGTTGGTGAATCTACCCAAGAGGAGATTGAATATCATAAGAAATGGATAAAAGCAGATGAGATGGCGCGGTGTTACATTTTGGCTTCAATGTCAAATGTATTGCAACATCAGCATCAAGATTTACCAACAGCTTATGATATCATGAACAATCTCAAGGAACTCTTTGGTCATCAGGACAGGGCTTCTAGGCAAGAAGCCATGAGAAAGATAATAACAGCCACCATGCAAGAGGGTACTCCTGTGAGGGATCATATCCTAAAGATGATGGTTTATCTAAACGAAATACAAATCCTTGGAGGTGAAATTGATGGGGAAACCTAGATCGATATGATCCTCTAAACACTACCTAGAAGTTTTGAGCAGTTCCGCCTGAACTATAATATGAATAAGAGGATATATTCATTAGCAGAACTACTGACAGAACTCCAGGCAGCAGAAGGATTATTTCGTCATAATTCTTAGATTCACTATGCTAAAAATGGTTCTACTTCTAAACCGAAAGGAAAGAAGAAGAAGAAACAAGTTGGCTCAGCAAAGAAGGTGAATAAATCTCAGAGTACAGGATTTAAAGCTGGAGTGAATAAGTCGAAGGGCAAGTGCTTCATTTGCAAGCAGTCAGGACATTGGAAGGCGGACTGTCCTCGTAGGAATCAAAACAAAGGTATATCTCATGCTCTAGTTGTTGAAACATGTTTAGCGGTGTTATCTACCAGCACCTGGTGTGTAGATACGGGAGTCACTGATCATGTCTGCAATTCATTGCAGGGGTTCCAGGAAACCCAACGACTATCTGAAGAAGAGATTACCGTCCACATGGGCAATGCTACAAGTTGGCTCAACGGTGGGTTGAAAGTCATCCTAAGAATCACAAATAGCTTTTGGTCAGGAATCTAAATTTAGAATAATATTGATTCCTCAAACAATACTATTTTAAATTAACCAACGCCTCAAAACACCGTGAATTTTGTATGCCACGTTAGTGTGGACGTATACAAATTCAACATTTGTAAAAGGAGGGTTTTAACCCATTAATTTTATTATCTTGTCAACCTAACTTTTTGACAAATAAAATTAATAGTTGGTGTCTTTTGGTCACACAAATAATAGCAGTGACTCCGATGGGGAGGATATTATTAGATGTGTCTAAGTGTATACCATTACTTGACACTAAGTCCATTAATAAGATTATGCCCCTTCCGTTGGGGAAGATCACACGCTCTTAATTAACTTCCTATAGTCATCCAAAATGGAAGTATGTTCTAGTGATCCACAAGCAAGCTCATCCGTTATGGAGGAAGGCACTCAGAGCCAACGCGCAAGCTTGTTTGCATCACTTACAAACCAGTAATGGAGACCATGGGATTTACTTAAAAATCCCTCTCCCACTTAGTTATTTATAAATGAGGAATTTTAACTATGCTAGCCTACTAAACAAGTATACTAACATGCACACACAGCACAATATAAAAGCAATAAATAGAAAAATCTAATTTTCAACTATTATGACTTTTATCTTTGGTTGTCCTCCGTGTGTTGTCATCCCAAGCTGCTGCCATATTTGGCCACCGCCACCGGGTCTAGCTGTCGCATCCATCTTGTTCCTTATTCCGCTGCGCCTCTGGTCCATCAAGAGTTCCACGCTTTACAAGATTCGATTTGCGACATAAATAGAATTTTACAATTTTTTGATCCTATATTCCATAAAAGGAATGTACATGTATCTAGATCAAAAATAAAATCCTAATAAAACTAAATACAGCTCCTGCTGTATTTTATAATACAATCATGCACACACATATAAATGCCCTTAACATGTCCAAGGGTCCAATCACACACATAATAACTAAAAACCATAATAGTTGGATCCTGCATCCAAAGAGTTAGCACATCCTACTATTATCCTGCCTAAATTATGTATGACATGTGCATAATTATTCTAAATACTAAATACACAGAGGCAAAACCCTAACTCTGATACAAATTGTTGGTTGCTACTCGGAAAACCTAGAGGTTCCATTGTACAAAAATTTTGTATAAAGGTCTGAACCTTTTCCTAGCTACCATGTGTTATTTTAAATTAAATTTTGGATCGCCTGCATAACTTAACACGTTTGATCCAAAACATAATCTATTTGTTCTTTTAGGTTTAGACTTGGATCTCCTGCGGAACTTAACACGTTTGATCCAAATCACCTAAGTTATTAATTCCATTAAATATTAATTTCCATAATTGGTTCCCAGTACTGACATGGCGAGGCACATGACCTTCTTGGATATGGGAGCAACCACCACCGACTAGACAAAACCTTTTATAGAAAGTTAATATTTAATTTTCTAAAATAACTTTAGGTTAACCGAAGAGAACAATCAAATCACAAGGAAAAAATAAAACAAAAGAACACAACATCGAAAAATATATTCGAAATACTAGAATCGTAAGCCTCTTGTATTTGGTATTATTTCCATAAATAACTAGTATGATGCGGAAAAGGAAAAACTACTAGTTATACCTTCTAGAAAGACCTCTTGATCTTCTACCGTATTCCTCTTCTAACCTCGGACGTTGTGTGGGCAACGATCTTCCGAGATGAGAAACCACCAACCACCTTCTTCTCCTCCTAGCTAGGTTCGGCCACAATAAGGAAGCTTCACCAAGGATGAAGATCAAAACACCAACCAAGCTCCAAGAGATGCTAGCTTTTTCTCCTTCTTCTTCTTCTTCTTCTCCAAGTAGTATCCGGCCTCCACAAAAGCTCCAAGCAATAGGGATGTTTCGGCCACCACAAGAGGAAGAGAGGAAGAGGATGATGGTCGGCCACAACACCAAGGAAAAGGGGAAGAGAAATAATAATGGTTCTCCTCATGAAGGCACCCCCACCCCTTCTTTTATATTCCTTGGCATTGGCAAATTAGGAAATTTAATTACAATAAAATTTCCATAATTTCTTTGACATGATTTAATTGAGAAAAATAAAATAAAATTTCCCAATTAAATCAATATTGGCCGGCCACATCAAGAGAAATAAATTAGACAAGTTTTAATCAACAAATTAAAACTTCCTAATTTGTTTCCGGAAATTTTAAAATTAAAATTTCTCTTCAAAAATCTCTTCATGGTTGATAAAAAGAAATTTCCATAATTTTAATTTTACAACATGTGAATAATTTTTAAAGAGAAAATAAAATATCTCACCAATCTACAAATAAGGAAAGAAATCTAATCTCTTTCTTTAATCTTTTGTAGATCTTTTACAAGAGAGATATTTTTATTTTAATTCTCTTTAATAAATCATATCTTCCACATAATAAAAATTTAAATTTAAAATCCTTTTTTAATTTAATATGGTCGGCCCCTCTTGCTTGGGTTCAAGCCAGGGCTGGCCACCCCAATTCATGCTTAGGCCGACCTTAGCTTGGTTCCCAAGCTAGCTTGGCCGACCCCCTTTAGGTGGGTATAGGTGGGTATAGTACTCTATAAATAAGAGGCTACGATAGGGACCGAGAGGAGAAATTGGTTTTGGTCTCCCGATAAAATTAAGCATCCCGTGTTCGCCCCGAACACACAACTTAATTTTATCAATGATAATTCATTCCACTAGAGAACTATCATTTAACTACCGCCCCAATCCCAAATTACATTTTTTGGGCTCCTTCTTATTATGAGTGTGTTAGTCTCCCTGTGTTTAAGATATCGAATGTCCACTAATTAAGTGAGTTGCTGACAACTCATTTAATTAATATCTTAGTCCAAGAATAGTACCACTCAACCTTATCATCATGTCAGACTAAGTCCACCTGCAGGTTTAACATGACAATCTTTATGAGCTCATCTTGGGGACATTATCAACCTAGTATCTCTAGGACACAGTTTCCTTCTATAATCAACAACACACACTATAAGTGATATCATTTCCCAACTTATCGGGCTTATTGATTCATCGAACTAAATCTCACCCATTGATAAATTAAAGAAATAAATATCAAATATATATGTTTGTTATTATATTAGGATTAAGAGCACGCACTTCCATAATAATTGAGGTCATTGTTTCTTTATAAAGTCAGTATAAAAGAAACGACCTCAAATGGTCCTACTTAATACACTCTAAGTGTACTAGTGTAATTAGATAGTTAAGAAAAACTAATTCCTAATTACACTACGACCTTCCAATGGTTTGTTCCTTTCCATTTTGGTCGTGAGCTACTGTTTATAATTTATAAGGTACTGATAACATCATCTTCTGTATGTAACACCACATACTATGTTATCTACAATATAAAATAATTGAACAACTACAAACAAATGTAGATAATTTGACCAAATGTGATTCTTTATTCAAAACAAATGTTTACAAAAGCTTAGGCTTTCAGTATACACTCCAACATCCTCCTCAGTAGCCGAGCTTCCTCCCGATCGGGAGGTGTAGCACCTCTGCGCAGGAACTCGGTGATGGCGGTCCTCCAATTGTTTGGATAGGCGAGACCTTCCATCCGGTCGACGTGCGCCATCAAGGATACTTGCTCTATTGGCTGCTGGATGATGATAGGTGATAGTGAACTTGCGAGTTTAGCTAATTCATTTGCTGCCTGATTTTCCGCTCGGGGTATCTTCCGGATGATGACTTCTCTGAAGTGGGCCTTGAGCTTTTCAAAGGCTTGAGCGTAGAGCTTGAGCCGAGCATTGTTAATCTCGAAGGTGCCTGAGAGCTGTTGGGCGGCCAATTGAGAATCCGAATGCAGCATCACCCGTCCGGCTCCCACATGCTGGGCTGCCTGCTGTTATGATGTATACTAAAAGCCTAGTTTTTGGTATAAACATTTATCTAGAAATAAGAATCACATTGGTCAAATGTCTACATTTATGATAAATGTAGATGTTCAATTAATTTATATTGCAGATAACATGGTGTGTGGTGTCACACACAGAAGATCATGTTATCGGTTCCTTATAAATTATAAATAGTAGCTCATGACCAAAATAGAAAGGAACAAACCATTGGAAGGTCGTAGTGTAATTAGGTATTAGTTTATCTTAACTATATAATTACACTAGTACACTTAGAGTGTATTGAGTAGGACCATTAGAGGTCGTTTCTTTTATACTGACTTTATAAAGAAACAATGATCTCAGTTATTATAGAAGTGTGTGCTCTTAATCCTAATATAATAACAAGCACATATATTTGATATTTATTTCTTTAATTTATCAATGGGTGAGATTTAGTTCGATAAATCAATAAGCCCGATAAGTTGGGAAATGATATCACTTATAGTGTGTGTTGTTGATTATAGAAGGAAACTGTGTCCTAGTTATCTAGGTTGATAATGTCCCCAAGATGAGCTCATAAAGATTGTCATGTTAAACCCTGCAGGTGGACTTAGTCCAACATGATGATAAGGTTGAGTGGTACTATTCTTGGACTAAGATATTAATTAAATGAGTTGTCAGTAACTCACTTAATTAGTGGGCATCTGATATCTTAAACACAGGGAGACTAACACACTCATAATAAGAAGGAGCCCAAAAATGTAATTTGGGATTGGTGCGGTAGTTCAATGATAATTATCATTGATAAAATTAAGTTGTGTGTTCGGGGCGAACACGGGATGCTTAATTTTATCGGGAGACCAAAACCAATTCCTCCTCTCGGTCCCTATCGTAGCCTCTTATTTATAGAGTACTATACCCACCTATACCCACCTTCATACCCATGATAAAGGGGCCGGCCAAGCTAGCTTGTGGTTCAAGCTAGGGCCGGCCAAGCCTTGATTCATGGGTGGTCGGCCCTAGCTTGAACCCAAGCTTAGGTGGTCGTCCCCCTAATTAATTAAAAAGAAATTTTTAATTTTAATTTTTTATTATGTGGAAGATATGATTTGTTAAAGAGAATTAAAATTAAAATATCTCTCTTGTAAAAGATCTACAAAAGAATTAAAGGAGAGAGATTAGATCACTTTCCTTATTTGGAGATTGGAGAGAGATTTTATTTTCTCTTTAAAAATTATTCACATGATGAGAAATTAAAATTATGGAAATTTCTTTTGATCAACCATGAAGGGATTATTTTGGAAAAAATTTTCCGGAAGCAAATAAGGAAACTTTAATTTTTCTTGTGGAAAATTTTTTCCTTAATTGCTCTCTTTTGATGTGGCCGACCATTATGTTTTAATTGGGGAAATTTTATTTTATTTTTCTCAATTAAATCATGTCAAGGAAATTAAGGGAATTTTATTGTAATTAAATTTCCTAATTTGCCAAGGCCAAGGAATATAAAAGAAGAGGTAAGGGTGCCTTCATGAGAAAAACCTCTTTTTATTTCTCTTCTCTTTTCCTTGGTGATTGTGGCCGGCCATCATCCTCTCCCTCTCTTCCTATTGTGGTGGCCGAATCCTTCATCTCCCTTGGAGTTCTTGTGGTGGCCGGATACTACTTGGAGAGGAAGAAGAAGAAGGAGAGAAAGCTTTCATCCCTTGGAGCATGGTGGTGGTGGCCGGCCAACCTCTCTTCCCCTCTTCCTCTTTGTGGTGGCCGAACCTTTCTCTTGGCTTGGAGCTCTTGTGGTGGCCGGATACTACTTGGAGAAGAAGAAGAAGAAGGAGAGAAAGCTAGTATCTCTTGGAGCTTGGTTGGTGTTTTAATCTTCATCCTTGGTGAAGCTTCCTTGTTGTGGCCAAACCTAGCTAGGAGGAGAAGAAGGTGGTTGGTGGTTTCTCATCTCGGAAGATCGTTGCCCACACAACGTCCGAGGTTAGAAGAGGAACACGGTAGAAGATCAAGAGGTCTTTCTAGAAGGTATAACTAGTAGTTTTTCCTTTTCCGCATCATACTAGTTATTTATGGAAATAATACCAAATACAAGAGGCTTACGATTTTAGTATTTCGAATTTATTTTCGATGTAGTGTTCTTAAGTTTTATTTTCCCTTGTGATTTGATTGTTCTTTTCGGTTAATCTAAAGTTATTTTAGGAAATTAAATATTAGCTTTCCATAAAAGGTTTTGTCTAGTCGGTGGTGGTTGCTCCCATATCCAAGAAGGCCATGTGCCTCGCCACGTTAGTACTGGAAACCAATTATGGAAATTAATATTTAATGGAATTAATAACTTAGGTGATTTGGATCGAACGTGTTAAGTTCCACAGGAGATCCAAGTCTAAACCTAAAAGAACAAATAGATTAAGTTTTGGATCAAACGTGTTAAGTTCCGCAGACGATCCAAAATTTAATTTAAAAGAACACATGGTAGCTAGGAAAAGGTTCAGACCTTTGTACAAAATTTTTGTACAGTGGAACCTCTAGGTTTTCCGAGTAGCAACCAACACCTGCAAACCGGCTATAAGGGCCTCATATTCTGCCTCATTATTCGTAGCTCTGTAGTCTAGCCGGACGGATAAATGCATCTTTTCTTCTTGGGGGGAGAGCAATAATACACCAATCCCGCTCCCGAGCCTAATGGACGATCCATCAACAAATATCTTCCATATGATCTCAGGCTCTAGCCTTTGTACCTCTGTGACAAAATCTGCCAAGGACTGCGCCTTTATCGCCGAACGGGGTTGATACTGAATGTCAAATTCACTCAACTCTGTTGTCCATTTGATGAGCCGTCCGGACGCTTCAGGGTTCAACAACACTCTCCCCAATGGATTGTTCGTCCGGACGATGATAGTATGAGCCAAAAAATAGGGACGGAGGCGCCGAGCGGCGAGGACCAAAGCGAAAGCCAGCTTCTCGAGCTCGGTGTAGCGAGATTCAGCCTCCTTTAAAATATGGCTTAGAAAATATACAGGTTTTTCTCCGCTTGCCCTTACTAGTGTCGAGCCGACTGCTTGCTTAGTGGAAGATAAATAGATACAAAGTGGTTCGCCCATAGCTGGCTTGGCTAGCACAGGCAAAGAATTCAAGTATATTTTCATATCTTCGAACGCCCGATCGCATTCTTCGTCCCAGTGAAACTTAGTGGCTTTGCGCAAGATTTTGAAAAAAGGTAGGCTCCGATCGACGGTCTTAGAGATGAATCTGGACAGAGCAGTTATCCGACCGGTCAAGCGCTGCACTTCCCTAGGATTTCTTGGGGGAGGCATATCTTGTAATGCTTTCACTTTGCTGGGATTTGCCTCGATGCCCTGCTTGGTCACTATGTACCCTAAGAAATGCCCGCCCTTGGCTCTGAACAGACACTTCTGAGGGTTCAGCTTAACTCCGTACCTCCTCAACGTTTGAAACGTCTCCTCCATATCTTTACAGAGGTCGGCCACTCGGACGGACTTGATAAGAATGTCATCCACATATACTTCCAGATTTCGCCCAATCTGCTTCTTGAACACTTTGTTAATCAAGCGCTGATAAGTTACTCCCGCGTTCTTCAGTCCGAATGGCATCACATTATAGCAGTAGGTGCCGTCGGCCGTAACGAAGCTGACTTTTTCTTGATCTTCTCGAGTGAGCGGCACTTGGTGGTAGCCCTGATAAGCGTCGAGCATGCATATCAACTCACAGCCGGCTGTCGAGTCCACCAGCTGATCGATCCGGGGTAGAGGATAAAAATCTTTTGGGCACGCCTTGTTAAGGTCCCAGAAGTCGATGCACACTCTCCATTTGTTGCCCGGCTTGGAGACTAGTACAACATTAGCTAGCCAGCTCGGGAACTGGACCTCCCTTATATGGCCGGCCTCCAGAAGCTTCTCCACCTCCGCTCGGATGATGACATTCTGTTCAGCACTGAAGTCCCGCTTCCTTTGTTTCACCGGCCGAGCATCCGGTCGGACGTGAAGCTCATGCTGGGCTATGCTCGGCGAGATTCCGGGCAGCTCATGCATCGACCAGACGAAGACCTCATAGTTTTTCTGGAGGCATTTGATTACCTCCTCTTTTTGTCTCACCTCCAGATCGGATGCAATGAATGTCGTGGCCTCCGCTCGGGTCGGGTGAATTTGCACTTCCTCTTTTTCTTCATAAATCAAAGAGGGTGGTTTTTCAGTGATAGCGTTCACCTCGATCCGTGGAGTCTTCCGAGCGACATTGGCTTCAGTACGGACCATCTCGACATAGCATCGCCGAGCCGCCAGTTGGTCTCCTCACACTTCTCCCAACTTATCTTCCACCGGGAATTTGATTTTCTGGTGAAAGGTGGAGACAGCCGCTCGGAACTCGCTGAGCGTCGGTCGTCCCAAAATGACGTTGTATGCTGAGGGGGAGTTACCCACCACGAAGTTTGCCATTCGCGTCCTCCTGAGCGGCTCCTCCCCCAACGAAATAGCCAGTCAAACTTGTCCGACCGGTAGAACTTCGTTGCCTGTAAACCCGTAGAGGGGGGTCGTCATTCGCAGCAGCTCGGCCCGATCAATTTGTAGTTGGTCGAAGGCTTTTTTGAATATGATATTGACCGAGCTTCCTGTGCCAATGAAAACGCGATAAATGGTGTAATTGGCTATTACCGCTTTGATGAGAAGAGCGTCGTCGTGGGGCACTTCAACCCCTTCCAAGTCCCTGGGCCCGAAACTGATTTCGGGTCCGCTCACCCACTCTTGGCTACAGCCGACCGCATGGATCTGGAACTGCCGGACGTTCGCCTTCCTTGATCGGTTGGAGTCTCCTCCGGTCGGACCACCAGCTATAATGTTGATTTCGCCTCGGAAAGTGTTGTTTCTATTTTCTTCTTCCCGAACGGACGATCTAGGCCGCTCCCTAGACATCTGGGGATTGTCTTCACGCCTCGGAGTATGATGCCGCTCGGGAGTCTGTCTTTACCTCCTGTCAGGTATAGTCCGATCGACTTCACAAGGTCTCTGTCGCCTATCGGATGATGGCGATCGACGGCCGCCACTTCGGGGAACGGCCTGGGCGATTAAAGGAAGACTCCGACAATCTCTGGTGTTATGCGTGTCCGTCCGGTGGAATGAGCAGAACTTTGGGGTCCATTTCTTCTTGGGCTTGGGCTGCTCGGCAACTACTTCTTGCACATGAGGCCTCGCATGGGGGGAGCGGATTACTTCGGTCCTCTAGGCGGGTGATGAGCAGTGTGAGGCTTCCGCTCGGCAGGGGGAGCCCGCTCGGTTGGAGCTTCCTTTCTTCTGGCTGCTTGGGCCTCTTCTACATTAATATACTCGTTGGCCCGATGCAGCATGTGATCAGAATCGCGGGGCGGCTTTCGAATCAGCGAGCGGAAAAAGTCGCCATCCACCAAGCCTTGTGTGAAGGCATTCATCATAGTTTCCGACGTGGCCGTTGGAATGTCCATGGCCACCTGATTGAATCGCTGGATATAAGTTCTGAGCGGCTCTCTGGGCTCTTGCTTGATAGCGAATAAGTTCACGCTAGTCTTTTGGTAGCGCCGACTGCTAGCAAAGTGATGGAGGAAGGTCGTTCGGAAGTCTTTGAAACTTGTGATAGATCCGTCCGGCAACCTCCGAAACCACCGTTGAGCCGATCCCGAGAGAGTGGTAAGGAAAACCCTACACTTCACTCCATCTGTGTATTGATGAAGAGTAGCGGTGTTGTCGAACTTGCCCAAATGATTATCCGGATCGGTATTTCCATTGTACTCCCCGATCGCTGGTGGCACGTAATGCTTTGGCAGAGGGTCCTGCAGGATGGCCTCTGAAAATTGACGGTTAACTCGCTTGGGAGAGGAGTCTGTTTGGGGAGCCTTCCCCTTTCTGTAATCTCGCCTGGTCGCCTCGTCGGATGAAGATCCTCGGTCACGATTAATTGCTGCGGCTTTGGGAGCCATACGGAATAGGGCCCTAAGAAATGGAACCGTGGCCTGTGGTACTTCCGCTCGGCCTCCTGAGGCTGATGTCGCTTGTTGCTCAGGCCGATCAGCCTGTATGTTTTGTTTTTGTTGCTCCACCAATTTGGCTGCTCGTGCCTCAATCAAAGCGTCGAGCTCCTCCTGGGAGAGCATCACGGCATGCGGTTGTCCAACGTCGTCCATTGCTTCCACTCGGATGCAGGTGCGTTCCCACAGACGGCGCCAATTTGATCCTGTCCGAGTGCTGAGTCAACGGACGCTGGGAACGTGGCGTTCTCTGTTATATCCGGCAAGGGATTTGGAGCTCCGTTGTACCTGCAAGAAAGTCGGGCCGGGAGAGGGTTTCCGGCGACGACCCTCCGACGCTCAAGTCAGACCAGTGGACAATGAAGAAGTGGCTTTTAATATCTAAGATTGCGTACCTCCGGTGGAGTACGAGGCTACTTATATAGAGCTGTGAAGGGGCTCAGGCGCACATACCGAGGTGAATACGTGTCCTCAGCCCATACCTCGATAAGGACTTGTCAGAAAGCTTACCTGACACCATACTGCTACAGTCACAGCACGCCTTTGATGGGACAGTGGAACCCTCTGTCGCAGGATTTGGAGTATGGTCTGGTGATAGAGCATGCTTGCTGTCAGAAGATGTTGTCTTTTTCTCCTTACTCCATGCTGAGCGTCCGGCCGGTCGGCAATCAACTCACGTCCGTCCGGTCATATGTACTGGTCCACTAAGGAGATTCCCGATAATGTGCTCTGCGGAGACTGTTCACAGTATGCTACTTTGTGCCTTCGGCCGAACGGTCTATCCGCTCGGCCATATGACTTTGTTCAACCTGAGCGTCGGACCCCAACTCATAGCCGGGGTGCCTTTGCTTCCAGTTAGACACCGGTCGGTCGGTCCAATCCTTTCTGGTTGGCCGATCGGCCCACCCTTCTCCCGTAGTCCTTTTAACCCTTTTGACCTCCACGTGGCGTTGACTCTTCAAGAGGGGGGTCCCCCGTTCTCACCGTCGGATCTAGATGTATGACATGTAAACCAATGTTGCTAAACTTGTAACTAGTCTGAATTGATCTGTAGAGAAGCATATCGACCTCCCAAAATGACTAGTATACAATATATTTATGTCTAGCAATAGAAGATCTCACCACACTACACATGACAATGTCTACACAAGCGTTTGAGTAACATTGGACATAACTCATATGATAACTCATTTGATATGTTACCTAGCATTAATGAGATCTTATATTGTTGGGTTATCTAGTTTTTAGACTAGAGATTATTACTTATATTTTAAGAGGATCAACATACTTCTATGCGTATGGCTTGGTCCCTAAAAGGGTGTGTCTGTGTTAGGTATGTCTCTAGTCTTATAGAGATAAGGGAATAATTGATATAGGACTTTTCACTCTAGGCAAGTGAGAGGTTATATTATATGTTTTATTTGATTGATAACCACTAGATGAAAATATGGATAATATATATGGCAAAGAGAAAAGTATTAGGATTGATGCATGTGTACTGGTGAGAGGATGAATAGCTTATTAACCTACAAATAAGAATTTAAACTTCCCTTGTACATGCTAGGAAAAATAGATACCTTAGTACTCAAGTTATAGTTGATAAACATATGATTCAGTTGACTACAAAAAACAACTAAATCAATTGAAACCATAATAAAAGTTTCAAATTCCTATTTTATGTAGTCTTTCAAAGTTTTTCATTCTTTCTTGAGTTTATAATTTTGATATCATTTAAAATGAATCTACAACATGTCATAACAAGTTTTAATCATTTATGTATGTTAAATTATTTTTTTTATGTTAATGAAATATTAAAAATTAAATAAAAAACATAAATTTTATGGGGAAAAGTATATTATACTTTAAGAGGGTGAGGTATTTGCATAATTGAATGACTATTTTAATGTCATTTAATCATTCCCATGTTATTCATATACCATGACTTAAGAGAGAGATAATTGTTTCATATCATGATTTTTGTGATACTTGATTGTATCTATGTACGTATGTACGTATGTTTCAATATATATGCTTATCCTTATTTGATTATGATTTGTCGTAGAAATTTTATGTTATTTTTATATTTGGAAAAGGGGGAGAGAAGTGAAGTTTAAGTTAGTCTCTTTCTCCTATTAAAAGGGAAGAACAAATAAGGAGCCTTTGAATCAACTAACTTAAATTTATATTACTATTATACCCTAACTTAAATACTATGCTAAACATGCCCCAAGTAGTTGAATTCAACTAAATTATTTTGATGTGGCTGAAAAAGGATTTACTTTAGGATAATCTTGTGTCTTAAATATATTTGTTAAGTGTGCATGAGTAATCCTTTATGGGTGTGTTTGGCTCGGGGTTATTGTTAATAACCTTGGTTATCTATTTAATATTATCAACAAAAATTTTGTTTGGTTTAGATAATGAATGATTCCTAAGTAGTGACTTATGTCTGACACATCAACAAAGGGATATAACCCAGAAACAAAATACCTTGGAAGTGTAAGGTTTTCCACGATTCCGAGGTTAATGAATCCATTTTTCCAAAACTATCCTTTGTATTACATCTCCTTCGAACTCGGACCTCTTCTGGATGATCACCACAAGTTCTCTATCGGCATAAGCAGTGGTGGCTAGTGTTGGCCAGGTGGTCGGTGATAAACAGAATCTCCATTGGTCCGTTTGAGCCTCTCATCAAGGTCGCACCTGCCACCAACTCCTCCATCCCGCACCACCATCTTTGTCACCCGGGGGTGTATCTCAATGGCGTGGGCTTGCACCTCGCCCCAAAGGCCATTAGTGGCCTCGATGAACTAGAAACCGACCACGTCCTCCTCTACCGCTACGTTGGACTCTATGGAAAAGGGGAGCTATAGGACCTTGCGTGTGACAGGTGACAAGCGGTGAGATTCTATCTCCCGAGCAAAGTGGCGACGGAGGTTTCTAGATTCACGTTATAACAAAACGTGCTATTTTGCTTCCCTAGAGCCGGATGGACCCTCATACCTACTGAGGAACAATTGTTCCACCCTGAAAAACTCTAAATTTTTCCATTGATGGTGTGGGCTAGGAATAGCGGCGCGGTGGTAATGGAAATGGAGTCGTTGAGTGAGGCTTTGGCGGCATAGCATCTACCAAATGAGTAGTTCGTGACTTCTTGAATAAGAAAAGGATAATATAGTAAATGTTAAATTAGATTATACACTAAAACCTCCAAATCTAAAGTTGAACTAAATAACATTAGGTTATATTTTATTCCTGATAATCTTGGTTGTGAGATTATCTGGTAATCACATAACCATAATTTTGCATGATAATTTAAACCAAACATACCCTATAGGTAATTGCAGGTACAATAATAATCCAAGAAGTTGGGGTCAATTTGAAGCTTGGGAGGTTAGTGATTCAACATGTATTGATTTTGAAGATAGAATCCAAAGAGGTTAAAGTTGATACTTATATGTTTGGCAAATAGAGAATTCCATGAGGGTTTGGTTGATGTGGAAGTTTGAGGAGGTTAAGGTTTACCAGATGCTTTGTAAATAAAATTTAAGAGGTCTTAGCGGGTTGGTGGAAGTTCATGAAGTCAAAGATGACTAGATGTTTAGTAGATGATAGAGAAGACCAAAAGGTCTTAGTAGATTGATAACGACAAGCTTAACTAAGGGTTTGGCAAGTTATCATGGAGCTAAAAGGTCTCAATAGAGTTAAGTTGTATTGATGGATGAATTGACACAATCAAGTTGGAGCCATTTTTAGTTTGATGTCTTAAGGCTTGGAATGAGATGGGCTCATGGATGAGAAACAACATTGGAATTTTAATACCTAGAAGCAAAGGCATCTAGGCAAGTTAACAAAGACCCAAAGTCAAGCCTTTATGTAACAAAAAAAAAGACATGGAGAGAAGGAAGACGAGCCATGAGAAATTGCAAGAGAATGTAATATTGAAATTCACTTTTTTGGAACATCAATAAATGATGATACATTGGAGGTATTCAAAATAAGTGATGACAAGAAACCACTTTGTCTTCCGGGGTAATGGAACAGCGGAGGAATATTTTCTCAATTTCTCAAGTATCTAATGATCGAGTACTAATTTTGGTGAATTAACGGATAATTTTTTTTTAATGGACGGTTGACCTAAAAACATTCGGTTGATGGATCATCTACTGTGAGCACTTTCCAATTTACCTTAGTGATCACAGAGAAAGTTTCATAGGGCCAAACCAAACTGATTATCCCTAGAATTATTTAACATAAATTGAATATCTAGTGTCAATTAGACAAGAGACCACTTAGATATCTAGTTGACAGGAAAAGATTTGAGTTGACCGGGGGTATTTGAAATGTAGTTGTTGGAGTCTTTTTTATGTAAGTCTTGGAGATCCTTTTTTTATAATTGGGCACAAAATAAAAATAAAGTGACCTAATATATTGTGGAAAATGTTGGGATTTTCTGTAAGCGATCGGTGGCCGGCTAGAAGGGGGGTTGGATAGCTGGGTCACCCCCAATTTACTTTCTTCTCTACAAAATGTTAGTACGTGGCGAAATATACTAAATAAAAACAATAAGAACAAGTAAGAAAGCACAAATGCTAACACAAATCCTTTACGTGGTTCGGAGATTGTTTGCTCCTACTCCACGGTGTGTCCTTGAGGTGGACGAGCCCTTGATCCTTCGGTCGATCAGTCCCCGGCAATCTCCGGCTAGAGCTTTCTCCTTCTCGATGGAGCAAACCTCTCACAAATGTATCTTCCTCTTACAAGATGGAGAATTAGATTAGGAGGAAGAGAATGAACTTTGGAAGCTTTGGGCAATGGCAAGAAGTGACTCAACAATAATCAGTAAGTTGCTTCAATCCCCAAAGCTTCCTATAAATAAGAGGAGAGAGTTGATCATCATATCAACTCATCTCGACACCAGTTGACTTCTAAAACATGAAGTCGACTGGTGTTACCGTTAAAGGTAGCCAACGGCTACTTCCCAACTCCAACGGTTGGCCAACGGTCATTTACCAGTCGACTGCTAAAACTAGCAGTCGACTGGTAGCTGTTTTCTGAGCGAACAGAAGCATTCTGTTCGCTGCCAGTCGACTGATAAAACATGCAGTTGACTGGTGCAGTCGACTGCTAAAACATGCAGTCAAATGGTGCAGTTGACTGCTAAAAGTTGCAATCGACTAGACTGCACCTTATTACACACTCACACTCATCCTCTCCGAAGTCGCCCTTGAAGTCCTCTTCTTTAGCCTTCGTCCCTCAGATGCACCCGAGCTCGCAGCTCTTCTCCGTGCCATCCTTCACGTTGCCTTGAAGTCCACTTCCCTCAGCTGCACTCCGTTGCTCCTCGTCCGGCGGTCCCTCGGATGCCTTCCACACCATCCTTCACCGACTCAAGGATCCGAGCCCTAGGATGAGCTTCCCCAAGCTTAATTGCACCAAGCTCCTTATGTGTGTTTCACCAAATCCTGCAAGACTCAAACACGCATATCAAACACATATGAAATCCTAACTTAAACTCTTTGATACACACATCAAAACCATGATCGTACCGATCAAACCTAGGTCGATTGCATCAACAATCTTTCCCTTTTTGATATGTGGCAATATGTTTAAGTTAGGCATTAATAACAACATGAAAATTAAAAGCAATATGTAAACATGAAGCATAATTCCCAAGCTCCCCCTTAACATATGATCTTCAACCTTAAGTTTCAAATTTTGCACACAATTAGGTTTCTAACTTAAAACCTTCCCATTTTTCCCCCTTTGACACCATCAAAAATTGTACCAAACATGTACACATACCTAGGTATCAATGTGGACGTAAAATTTCCAAAAATCAGCTCTTGATAGTGCTAGAAAATAGGCACCAGTCGACTGCTAAGTGTCGCAGTCGACTGGCACATTACTAAGCTGAATTTCAGCCTTCCGAAGTCAACTTCAGAAATGCATAAAAAATTCTAGAAAATTCAAAAAATCATGAAATTTTGAATACATATTTATTTAAATGTTCTTTAACAAGGAAAAATAAGTTTTCATGAAAATTCATCATATTTTGGATGTTTTGATAAAAACACAAATACTTTGAAAAATCACTCAAGTTTGTATCAAATTAAACCCTAGTTTTGAATTCATATGTTTCACAATAACTATCCACTGTAAATAAAACATAGAATTGTTTTCAATACATTTGAAATGTCCAACTATGATCTATGGGCAAGATGCCCATTAATTAAACATTTACTTTCCCCATAGTTGGCCTATGATCACTAAAAATTGATATATTTCATAACTCATTAAAATGCCATAAGCATATGTGAATTATTTGTATCATCCTAATATCTCACATTTATGGTTAGAAAATAATGTGAATCATTGTGAGATAAAGGTAACCTCTACTTAGCCCTTTTGATCATGAATTTCTATCAAGGCTAAGTGTATATTCTCCCCCTTAAGGTCTCAAGTCAACCTAAAAATTGGAATTATGATTTCCATGGTTGGCTTGACCTAAAATCCTTTAACCCTTGAGGATTGATTTCGGTACCCAAGAGAGGTTCTTTCTAATTGGGTTGACCAAGTATTCCTTGGGGATTCATTTTCTATCTATGGTCTTAGTTTTTGATTACCCCCAGCAAGTAGACAATGATAAATCTTTTCATTGTGGGGTTCATTTTATCCTAACCCATTTTTCTTAAAACTTACCCTTTGGCTCCTAATAATCATGTTTAGGGTATTTGAGCCAATTTCAAATTTTATAAGGGCTTTGGTGAGGTGTTCTACCTTTTCCCTTAAGACCCTATTTTCTTCTTCTAAGCATGAATCATTTGAACTAGAAGAAGAATGCATATTATTGTCCTTAGAACACATAGATTCTAATTTTTCTTCAAGGCAAACAATATCATTTTTCAAAGACTTATTTTCCATTTTGCCTTGAACAAATCCTCATTTGTACTTTTAATAATCTTAATTAAAATATGTGGAGGAAGATTATATACCTCACTTACCGAGAAGTCCGAATCCGAAGTTTGACCTCCCCCTTCACTTGAGCTCCCTTCTTCATCTTCACTTGAGCTCTTTCCCTCTTCATTTTCGGATGAAGTGGAGGCTACATCATCAATTCCCATTAGAGCAAAATTGACTACATGATGCTCTTCTTCCTCCGATGATGATGATGGATCATCCCATGTTACTTTTAGGTTTTGAGCCTTCTTCCCTTTTTCTTTTGTCTTCTTCTCCTCCCTCTTCTTCCCATCCTTCTTCTTTAAAAGAGGACAATCATCTCTTATGTGTCCTTCTCCTTGACAATTATAGCAAATGATCTTCCTTGTCCTACTTTTGCTTCTAGAACTTTTTCTAGCACGAGATTTGTTAGAAGAAAAAGATTTAAAAGCCTTTATCATCTTCCTTACCATATATGCCTCTTGATCACTATCCATTGAGGCACTTGATTCTTCGGAGTCGGAAGATGGTGGTGATGAAGATTTCTTCTTCTTTCCCTTTCCCTTGTTTACCACAAGGGCTACTCCTCTTGATCTCTGAGATTCTCCATCTAATCCTTCAACTCTTGTTTCGTGAAGCTCCATTGTTGAGAAGAGTTCATCTAGAGAGGATTTCTCTAGGTCCTTTGATATGTAGTATGAATCTACAATGAAGCTCCAAGTTGTGGTTCTTGGGAAAGCATTTAGGGCTTTCAACATCATGTCTCGATTTGAAAGTGTCTCACCTACACTTGTTAGTCCATTAATAATTTCCTTAATTCTAGAATGTAAAATTGATACCTTTTCTCCTTTCTCAAGCTTGATATTGTTGAGTTGAGTTCGAAGGAGGTCTCTTTTTGCCAATTTTGCTTCCGATGTCTCTTCATGAAGCTCCACTAGCTTTTCCCACAAGTCTTTGGCACTTGTATAGTTTCCAATTCTTGTTACTTCTTGGTTTGGAAGAACATGTAGTAGGTGATGCATTGCCTTGGAATTTGCTAGATGCTCTTCTTTTTTCCTTTTGGTCCGTCTTGTTATGTTGATTGTCTAATTGCGTTCATCCTTGGGCTCTTCAATGCCACTTCTCATGATTAGCATAATGTCAAAATCGGTATTGAAAAATACCTCCATTTCTTCTTCCACCAAGAGAAGTCTCCTTCAAATCTGGGTGGATGAATATTTAAGCCGGCCATTTTGATGAAGTGCTCTTCTCAGCGATTAGTCCGTTGAAGGGCATCCTCGCTCTGATACCACTTGTAAGCGATCGGTGGCCGGCTAGAAGGAGGGTTGGATAGCTAGGTCACCCCCAATTTACTTTCTTCTCTACAAGGTGTTAGTATGTGGCGGAATATACTAAATAAAAATAATAAGAACAAGCAAGAAAGCACAAATGCTAACAGAAATCCTTTACGTGGTTCGGAGATTGCTTGCTCCTACTCCACGACGTGTCCTTGAGGTGGAGGAGCCCTTGGTCCTTCGGTGGATCAGTCCCCGGCAATCTCCGGCTAGAGCTTTCTCCTTCTCGGTGGAGCAAACCTCTCACAAATGTGTCTTCCTCATACAAGATGGAGAATTTGATTAGGAGGAAGAGAATGAACTTTGGAAGCTTTGGACAATGGCAAGGAGTGACTCAACAATAATCAGTAAGTTGCTTCAATCCCCAAAGCTTCCTATAAATAAAAGGAGAGAGTTGATCATCATATCAACTCATCTCGATACCAGTCGACTGCTAAAACATGCAGTCGACAGGTGTCACCGTTAAAGGTAGCCAACGACTACTTCCCAACTCCAACGGTTGACCAACGATCATTTACCAGTCGACTGCTAAAACTAGCAGTCGACTGGTAGCTGTTTTCTGAGCAAACAGAAACATTCTGTTCGTTGCCAGTCGACTGATAAAACATGCAGTTGACTACTAAAACATGCAATCGACTGGTGCAGTTGACTGCTAAAATTTGCAACCGACTGGACTACACCTTGTTACACACTCACACTCATCCTCTCCGGAGTCGCCCTTGAAGTCCTCTTCTATGGCCTTCGTCCCTCAGATGCACCCAAGCCCGCAGCTCCTCTCCGAGCCATCCTTCACGTTGCCTTGTAGTCCACTTCCCTCGGCTCCACTCCGTTGCTCCTCGTCCAGTGGTCCCTCGGATGCCTTCCACACCATCCTTCACCGACTCAAGGATCCAAGCCCTAGGATGAGCTTCCCCAAGCTTAATTGCAACAAGCTCCTTATGTGTGTTTCACCAAGTCCTGCAAGACTCAAACATGCATATCAAACACATATGAAAGTCTAACTTAAACTCTTTGACACACACATCAAAACCATGATCGTACCGATCAAACCTAGATCGATTGCATCAACAATCTTCCCCTTTTTGATGTGTGGCAATATGTTTAAGTTAGGCATTAATAACAACATGAAAATTAAAAGCAATATGTAAACATGAAGCATAATTCCCAAGCTCCCCATTAACATATGCTCTTCAACCTTAATTTTCAAGTTTTGCACACAATTAGGTTTCTAACTTAAACCTTCCCATTTCTCACCCTTTGACACCATCAAAAATTGTACCAAACATGTACACATACCTAGGTATCAATGTGGACATAAAATTTTCCAAAACCAGCTCTTGACAGTGCTGGAAAATAGGTACCAGTCGAATGCTAACTGTCGCTGTCAACTGGCACATTACTAAGCTAAATTTCAACCTTCCGAAGTCAACTTCAGAAATGCATAAAAAATTCTAGAATATTTTAAAAATCATGAAATTTTGAATACATATTTATTTTAATGTTCTTTAACAAGGAAAAATATATTTTCATGAAAATTCATCATATTTTGGATGTTTTGATAAAAACTCAAATACTTTGAAAAATCACTCAAGTTTGTATCAAATTAAACCCTAGTTTTGAATTCATATGTTTCACAATAACTATCCACTATAAATAAAACATAGAATTGTTTTCAAAACATTTGAAATGTCTAACTATGATCTATAGGCAAGATGTCCATTAATTAAACATTTTCTTTCCCCATAGTTGGCCTATGATCACTAAAAATTGATACATTTCATAACTCATCAAAATGCCATAAGCATATGTGAATTATTTGTATCATCCTAATATCTCACATTTATGGTTAGAAAATAATGCGAATCATTGTGAGATAAAGGTAACCTCTACTTAGCCCTTTTGATCATGAATTTCTATCAAGGCTAAGTGTATATTCTCCCCCTTAAGGCCTCAAGTCAACCTAAAAATTGGAATTATGATTTCCATGGTTGACTTGATCCAAAATCCTTTAACCCTTGAGGATTGATTTCGGTACCCAATAGAGGTTATTTCTAATTGGGTTGACCAAGTATTCCTTGGGGATCCATTTTCTATCTATGGTCTTAGTTTTTGATTGCCCCCTAGCAAGTAGACAATGATAAGTCTTTTCATTGTGGGGTTCATTGTATCCTAACCCATTTTTCTTAAAACTTACCCTTTGGCTCCCAATAATCATGTTTAGGGTATTTGAGATAATTTCAAATTTTCTAAGGGCTTTGGTGAGGTGTTCTACCTTTTCCCTTAAGACCCTATTTTCTTCTTCTAATCATGAATCATTTGAACTAGAAAAAGAATGCATATTATTGTCCTTAGAACACGTGGATTCTAATTTTTCTTCAAGACAAACAATATCATTTTTCAAAGACTTATTTTTCCTTTTTGCCCTGAACAAATCCTCATTTGTACTTTTAATAATCTTAATTAAAACATGGGGAGGAAGATTATATACCTTACTTATCGAGAAGTCCGAATCCGAAGTTTGACCTCCCCCTTCACTTGAGCTCCCTTCTTCATCTTCACTTGAACTCTTTCCCTCTTCATTTTCGGATGAGGTGGAGGCTACATCATCAATTCCCATTAGAGAAAAATTGACTACATGGTGCTCTTCTTCCTCCGATGATGATGATGGATCATCCCATGTTACTTTTAGGTTTTGAGCCTTCTTCCCTTTTTCGTTTGTCTTCTTCTCCTCCCTCTTCTTCCCTTCCTTCTTCTTCAAAAGAGGACAATCATCTCTTATGTGTCCTTCTCCTTGACAATTATAGCAAATGATCTTCCTTGTCCTACTTTTGCTTCTAGAACTTTTACTAGCACGAGATTTGTTAGAAGAAAAAGATTTAAAAGCCTTTCTCATCTTCCTTACCATATATGCCTCTTGATCACTATCCATTGAGGCACTTGATTCTTCGGAGTCGGAAGATGGTGGTGATGAAGATTTCTTCTTCTTTCCCTTTCCCTTGTTTACCACAAGGGCTACTCCTCTTGATCTCTGAGATTCTCCATCTAATCCTTCAACTCTTGTTTCGTGAAGCTCCATTGTTGAGAAGAGTTCATCTAGAGAGGATTTCTCTAGGTCCTTTGATATGTAGTATGAATCTACAATGGATCTCCAAGTTGTCGTTCTTGGGAAAGCATTTAGGGCTTTCATCATCATGTCTCGATTTGAAAGTGTCTCACCTACACTTGTTAGTCCATTAAGAATTTCCTTAATTCTAGAATGTAAAATTGATACCTTTTCTCCTTTCTCAAGCTTGATATTGCTGAGTTGAGTTCGAAGGAGGTCTCTTTTTGCCAATTTTGCTTCCGATGTCCCTTCATGAAGCTCCACTAGCTTTTCCCACAAGTCTTTGGCACTTGTATAGTTTCCAATTCTTGTTACTTGTTGTGGAAGAACATGTAGTAGGTGATGCATTACCTTGGAATTTGCTAGATGCTCTTCTTTTTGCCTTTTGGTCCATCTTGTTATGTCGATTGTCTCATTGCATTCATCCTTGGGCTCTTCAAAGCTACTTCTCATGATTAGCATAATGTCAAAATCGGTATCGAAAAATACCTCCATTTTCTTCTTCTACCAAGAGAAGTCTCCTTCAAATTTGGGTGGATGAATATTTGAGCCGGCCATTTTGATGAAGTACTCTTCTCGGCGATTAGTTCGTTGAAGGGTGTCCTCGCTCTGATACCACTTGTAAGCGATCAGTGGCCGGCTAGAAGGGGGGTTGGATAGTTAGGTCACCCCCCAATTTACTTTCTTCTCTACAAGGTGTTAGTAAGTGGCGGAATATACTAAATAAAAACAATAAAACAAGCAAGAAAGCACAAATGCTAACACAAATCCTTTACGTGGTTCGGAGATTGCTTGATCCTACTCCACGGCGTGTCCTTGAGGTGGACGAGCCCTTGATCCTTCGGTGGATCAGTCCCCGGCAATCTCCGGCTAGAGCTTTCTCCTTCTCTGTGGAGCAAACCTCTCACAAATGTATCTTCCTCTTACAAGATGGAGAATTAGATTAGGAGGAAGAGAATGAACTTTGGAAGCTTTGGACAATGGCAAGGAGTGACTCAACAATAATCAGTAAGTTGCTTCAATCCCCAAAGCTTCCTATAAATAAGAGGAGAGAGTTGATCATCATATCAACTCATCTCGACACCAATCGACTGCTAAAATATGCAGTCGACTAGTGTTACCGTTAAAGGTAGCCAACGGCTACTTCCCAACTCCAACGGTTGGCCAACGGTCATTTACCAGTCGACTGTTAAAACTAGCAGTCGACTGGTAGCTGTTTTCTGAGCGAACAGAAGCATTTTGTTCGCTGCCAATCGACTGATAAAACATGCAGTCGACTGGTGCAGTCGACTGCTAAAACATGCAGTCGACTGGTGTAGTTGACTTCTAAAATTTGCAACCGACTGGACTGCACCTTGTTACACACTCACACTCATCATCTCCGGAGTCACCCTTGAAGTCCTCTTCTTTGGCCTTCGTCCCTCAGATGCACGCGAGCCCGCAGCTCCTCTCCGTGCCATCCTTCACGTTGCCTTGAAGTCCACTTCCCTCGGCTCCACTCCGTTGCTCCTCGTCTGGTGGTCCCTCGGATGCCTTCCACACCATCCTTCACCGACTTAAGGATCCGAGCCCTAGGATGAGCTTCCCCAAGCATAATTGCACCAAGCTCCTTATATGTGTTTCACCAAGTCCTGCAAGACTCAAACACGCATATCAAACACATATGAAAGCCTAACTTAAACTCTTTGACACACACATCAAAACCATAATCGTACCGATCAAACCTAGGTCGATTGCATCAACATTTTCGAGCCGTAAAAACCGCTTTTACGTTGCGGAAACCCCGAAATCCCATGCCACCGGATTCGTGCGAATATTAAACTTTTACATGTACAAGTTTTTCTAACCCTAGATCTACTTTAGATCTACATGTTTAGGAGTTTATACCTTTGATGAGAAGCCCTTCGCGTATCCCGCTCATCCAAGGTTCGCCAGATCTCAAGGGTGTCAAATGAACACCCCTCTATGTGTATCCACATGAACAAAAGGTGGAGAAGAAACCTTAGAGTGTGCTAGCACCCTTGAAGGTTTCAGCCAAGGTGGATGAGAGGGAGAGAAGAAGAAACAAGGAGGAAGAAGATAAAGCCTTGAATAGCACACAAGATCAATCAACACCACTAAATGTTGGTGCAGCGGAGACCGGCAAGAGGGGGTGAATTGTCTGCGAACAAAAATAAAAACTACCCTCCTCGTACTTTCAACTCAGTTAGTGCAATAGTTAACAAAATAATAAATCAATAATAAAAACCCAGGAATTAACCTAGTTACAACCAAGGAGGTTGTTAATCCAAGGCAGTAGAAGCGCACTAAAAGAAACTCTCCTTTACTGAAGGCAGAGAAGCCTTTTACACTTTCAAAAGCTCAGAACTATTGCTAGGAAACACTACAGATTGAATGCTTAAATTGTTGTTGAATTCCTAGCTCCAGGGGCCTTTATATAGGCCCTAGAAATCTTATCCCGAGAGTCCAAGGTGCCTCCAACAGGGTTCAAGGCGCCTCCAACTCGATCTGCGGATAAAACTTTATCCGCAGCGCAAACGGTCAAACTGGCCTGCTCAAGGCGCCTTAAACAATCATTCAAGGCGCCTTCAATGTGTTTAAGGCGCCTTCAAGGTTACTACTACAGTAATTTCAGCCTTTTTGTCTTCTTTTCTTCTTCTCTTTGGCTTCCGAAGCTCCGTTCTTTTGGGTGATTGCGGCTAACTGGAATAGGGCTCACCCGAACCCAATTCCCGGCCTTCTCCTCGAGCAGCCTTCCGTCCCAGCTTAACGTCCCTCGAACGCTGCGCACGCTCTTCACGCCCACCGGAGTACTCTTCCGCAGCTCTCTCGTCCTTCGGAGGCACCGAGCCCGTCGGCTCCCTTCCCGTGCCGTCCTTCACGCTAGCTGCGTCTTCCGCTCGACTTCCTGTGTTCCTAAGCTCCTGCACACTCAGACACAGGGATCAAACACAGCAGGACCTAACCAACTTGGTTGATCACATCAAAACTACCACGGGGTCCAACAATCTCCCCCTTTTTGATGTGCATCAACCCAAGTTCAAGTTAGGGTTAAAAGGGACATAAAAAATAATTTTTAAAGAAAAATTACTAAACTAACAAGTTAAGCGTAATTTTTGCAATTAGTAAAATTGCAACAAAAAAATAAGAGAAAATTTAAAATTTTGTCTTACTCCCCCTAAACTTGTACTTTTCTCTCCCCCTTTGATCACAGCAAAAATGGGGTCTTAAAAAAATTTTTCAAGTTAGATTGAAGTTAAAAAAATTTTTAAGTAAAAATTCCTAAGTTAAACTGAAATTTTTAAGATAAAATTCTAAGCAAGAATGAATTTTTAGAAGAAAAAATTTCTAAGTTAAACTAAATTTAAACAACTTTCTAAGTTAAAAAAAAAATTCTAAGTTAACATGGATTTTCAGTATAAAAAAATGAATGTTTGTATTTTCCAAAAAAATTTCTAAGGTACTGTTTAAAAACTTCTCAAAGCATTATCTTATTCTTGATTTTAATGCTTTTTTCAGAAAGTTAATTAAATATTTTCTTTCAATATTTTAGCTTCCAGGTCATGGCGAGGCACTAGGCCTTCTTGGTTATTGGAGCAACAACCACTTCCTTAGACAAAGCTTCCATAATGAATTCCAGTGTTTAATTTTCTCACTGTAAGCTTTTTAATTTTTGAAAAATTAATTAAGCACGGATTTTGGAACCCAATAGAGGTTCCTTCCTACTGGATTATTCAAAAATCTAGGGGGTATATATTTTCTTGGTATTTTCCTAAGTTGTCCTTGATGCTTCCTTATATACCAATTTAATTTACCATAAATTTTAATTTTTGACTTTGGAAATTTCTTTAAGCATGCATCATTTTTCAATTTTTCAATTTCTAATTTTAAATTTTCATTTTCTAATTTTATACTATCATACATTTCAAGTGGACATGCTTTTGCTAATTTCATTTTCAAGTCTTTATTCTCTTTTTCGAATTCAAATAATTCTTTAGAAAGCGATTTAATAAATCTGAAAGATTGATTCGGGGTTAGATTGCGTACCTGACTTACTTGTTCTGGTGACGCTCCCCCTTCACTGCTGCTTTCTTCTGACGTTCCTCCCCCTTCGTCGATGCTCATCTCTGAGCTGGACGTTTCTTCTTGCTGATGGTTGGCCATCAGTGCTAGTCCCGAGAATTCTTCGACTTCCGATTCGGAGGATGATGAGTCATCCCACGTGGCCTTTAGGTTGTGTTTGGGTCGAGCTGGCTTCTTGTATTTTGATTTTTCTTTTTCTTTCTCCTTTCTCTTTAGTTTTGGGCAGTCATCTTTGATGTGCCCCTCTTCATTGCAATTATAGCAGCGAACTGTCCTCTTCTTTCGATGATGCCTCTGCGATTTAAATTTATTAGAACTAAAAAACTTATTGAAGCGTCTTACCAGTAGTGCCGCTTCGGATTCGTCGACTGAGGCTTCGGAGTCAGAACTATTTACTTTTGCCTTTAGAGCTATGGTCTGACTGGTCTTCGCTGCTCCATTAGGTTCTGAAACTCGAGATTCGTGAAGTTCGAAATTGGAAAATAATTGTTCTAAAGTACTTACCTCGAGGTCCTTAGAGATGTAATACACATCTACTAAGGAAGCCCACTCTGGAGTTCTAGGGAAGGCATTGAGTGCGTACCGGATAGAGTCCCGGTTGGTTACCTCTTCTCCAAGGTTCGTTAGTTGCGTTATCAGCTCCTTGATTCTCGCTTGGAGTTGCGCTACCTTCTCTCCTTGGTTCATCCGGAGGTTCGTTAACTGGTTCCGGAGGATGTCACACTTCGCTAGCTTTGCTTCGGAAGTACCTTCGTGTAGCTCCAGGAATTTTTCCCAGAGATCTTTCGCTGAGTCGTAGCTTCCGATCTGATTTACTTCTTGTGGTGGCAGCACACTGAGCAGGTGGAACTCTGCCTTTCCGTTGGCGACGAAATCGGCTTGCTCCTTCTTGCTCCAAGTATTTTCTTCTTTGTCTTTCGGCGCTGCAAAACCATATTTCATTGTGATAAGAATATCAAAATCTGTTTTGAAAAATACCTCCATTTTGCGCTTCCATGTGGCGAAGTCTCCGTCGAACTTCGGGGGATGGATGTTCGCTCCGGCCATCGTCTTGATCGTAGTGCTTCAGTTGGCGGTTAGTCCTTCTGAGGCGATCAGGCTCTGATACCACTTGTTGGTGCAGCGGAGACCGGCAAGAGGGGGGTGAATTGCCTGCGAACAAAAATAAAAACTACCCTCCTCGTACTTTCAACTCAGTTAGTGCAATAGTTAACAAAATAATAAATCAATAAAAAAAAACTCAGGAATTAACCTGGTTACAACCAAGGAGGTTGTTAATCCAGGGCAGTAGAAGCGCACTAAAAGAAACTCTCCTTTACTGAAGGCGGAGAAGCCTTTTACACTTTCAAAAGCTCAGAACTATTGCTAGGAAACACTACAGATTGAATGCTTGAATTGTTGTTGAATTCCTAGCTCCAGGGGCCTTTATATAGGCCATGGAAATCTTATCCCGAGAGTCCAAGGTGCCTCCAACAGGGTTCAAGGCGCCTCCAACTCAATCTGCGGATAAAACTTTATCCGCAACGCAAACGGTCAAACTGGCCTACTCAAGGCGCCTTAAACAATCATTCAAGGCGCCTTCAATGTGTTTAAGGTGCCTTCAATGTGTTTAAGGCACCTTCAAGGTTACTGCTACATTAATTTCTGCTACAGTAATTTCAGCCTTTTTTGTCTTCTTTTCTTCTTCTCTTTGGCTTCCGAAGCTCCGTTCTTTTGGGTGATTGCGGCCAACCGGAATAGGGCTCACCCGAACCCAATTCCCGGCCTTCTCCTCGAGCAGCCTTCGGTCCCGGCTTAACATCCCTCGAACGCTGCGCACGCTCTTCACGCCCACCGGAGTACTCTTCCGCGGCTCTCTCATCCTTCGGACGCACCGAGCCCGTCGGCTCCCTTCCCGTGCCGTCCTTCACGCTAGCTGCGTCTTCCGCTCGACTTCCTGTGTTCCTAAGCTCCTGCACACTCAGACACAGGGATCAAACACAGCAGGACCTAACCAACTTGGTTGATCACATCAAAACTACCACGGGGTCCAACACTAAAGTGTAAGCCACTCCAAGAGGGGTTTTTAAACTCCATGGAATGCCAAGAGTCACAACTCTTGATCTCCCTCATGAGGTGGCACACACATGTACTATCCTTGATGATGTGGAGCATCATCATTGGCCCACTTAATGCCAACTCACAAATGAGGTGACAATGGTCAAGTCAAACTTGACCTTTCATCTTCCCTCTCAAGTCAAGTCAAACTTGACCACTTCTCTCCCATGGTTGATCAAATCTAACCATTTGATTCAAATCAATTTAATATAATGAATCTCTATTCATTGATTAAATTGATTCAATGAAACATATTCTAAATTAGATCCATTGAGCACATGAATCAAATCGAGTCCAACTTAATTAGTTTAATTTGGATTACTCTTAATCTAATCTGGTTCATCATATGAACCTAATCCTCTAGGTACATCAAATGAACCTAATCTCCATCTAATTGCCCTTTATGTGTGACTTTATAGGTTCTTATAACGTTGGCAATGCTCCTAAACCCATTTAGAAGCATAAGTAATGAGCGGTATCTAGCAACACATCATTCCTACCCAAGTTACAAGAATATTGAGATCCAACATCACCTTGTGACTACTAATTGTGACTCTTCACAATATATGACAAGTGTCCTTCTATCCTTGACACCTAGATTGATCAATGTGAGGCATAGACCGTGTCATCCTCTAATCAATCTAAATCTTGAACTCCAAGTATACTTACTCTAATCAAGTGAGCTCAATATCTCATATTGACTGACTTGGGCATGACCATGCACTTAGTGGTCTCACTCTATCAAGAATAACAATGTCACTCTCGTTATATAGGAGGGATAGATCCCATCTACATCACTCACATCCCTCCGCATAATTTGTTACATACCCAGTAATCACCTTTATAGTCCACCCAATTACAGGTGATGTTTGACAAAGCCAAATTATGTAACTCTTTATGTAGGGAACCATGGTGACTTCAGGTCCAAGGATTAATAGTCATACCAATAGCCACATGAGAAAGTATATGACACTCATATAGCGATCTATGATACTTTCTCATGGTGGGTCATTCAGTATACATTCTCCAATGCATACCCATGTGTCAACTTGATATCTCTATATCCATGACTTGTGAGATCAAGTCATCGAGTTGACCTACATGCTAGTCTCGTCGCATTAACATTGTCCCTGAATGTTAATACTTGACTAGGAATGATTAAGAGTAGTGTTCTCTATATCCATCTCACTATCGATTCAACCAATCGATTGATATAGATAAGAACCTTCTACTCAAAGACGCTATTATACTTAGTTATTTAGCACAAATACAAGTATAATAACCAAAATAAATATCTTTTATATACATAGGAATATGATACAATGAGTCCATACAACAATCATCATATGATTGGCTCTATGGCTCTAACTAACAATCTCCCACTAGCACTAGTGCCAATCAGTGTAGGCTCTAAGGCCCAATGACCTAGTGTGACCATCATGCTTTCTCTATGCCAAAGCCTTGGTTAAGGGATCAGCGATGTTAGCCTCTGTGGGTACTCTGCAAATCTTCACATCTCCTCTCTCGATGATCTCTCGAATGAGATGGAAGCGCTATAGTATGTATTTGATCCGCTGGTGTAAGCGAGGTTCCTTAGCCTGTGCAATTGCTCCATTATTGTCACAATAGAGCTCTATCAGATCAGTTGTGCTAGGAACCACCCCAAGCTCAGTAATGAACTTGCGGATCCAAACTGCCTCCTTTGCTGCTTCTGATGCAGCAATATACTCAGCCTCTGTTATAGAATCAGCGACTGTATCCTGCTTTGAACTCTTCCAGCTCACAGCACCACCATTCAAGCAAAACACAAACCCAGACTGCGATCTATAATCATCCTGGTCAGTTTGGAAGTTGGCATCACTGTAACCCTTTACAGCTAGCTCATCATCACCTCCATATATCAAGAAATATTCCTTAGTCCTTCTTAAGTACTTAAGAATATTCTTGACTGCTATCCAGTGACTTTCACCTGGATCTGACTGGTATCTGCTCGTCATGCTCAAAGCATACGAGACATCAGGACGAGTACATAGCATGGCGTACATGATAGATCCTATGGCTGAGGCATAAGGGATCGTATCCATGCGGTCTCTCTCCTCTCTAGGAGAGGGACTTTGAGTCTTTGAAAGACTCACACCATGTGACATTGGCAGAAATCCCTTCTTGGAGTTCTGCATGGCAAACCGTAGTAATACCTTATCAATATATATAATCTGACTTAGGCCAAGCAATCTCTTAGATCCATCTCTATAGATCTGAATGCCTAGAATACAGGCTGCTTCACCTAAGTCCTTCATTGAGAAACAATTCCCTAGCCAAGTCTTCACAGACTGTAGCAAAGGGATGTTGTTCCCAATGAGTAGTATGTCATCCACATACAATACAAGGAAGATAACTGTGTTCCCTACAACCTTCTTGTAGACACAGGGTTCATCTTTATTCTTGATGAAACCAAACTATTTGATTGCATCATCGAATCGAAGATTCCAGCTCCGAGAAGCTTGCTTTAGTCCATAAATGGACTTATGCAGCTTGCATACTCTGCCAGTATGCTATGGATCTACAAAACTCTCAAGTTGTGTCATGTACACATCCTCGAGCAGGTTTCCATTCAGAAACGTAGTTTTGACATTCATCTGCTAGATCTCATAATCGTGGTATGCTGCAATAGCAAGCATGATCCGAATGAACTTAAACATCGCTATTGGAGAAAAGGTTTCATCATAGTCGATACCATGAATTTTCTTGAAACCTTAAGCTACCAGATGACCCTTATATATAAGTCCATCCATGTCAGTCTTTCTCTTAAAGACCCACTTACACCCAATGGGTTTTACCCCTTCAGGTGGATCAACCAAAGTCCATACTTGGTTGGTGTACATGGATTCCATTTCGAGTCTCATGGCCTCTAGCCATTTCTCAGAATCTGGTCTCATCACAGCTTCCTGATAGGAGGTAGGCTCATTTTCAATGAGCATAGCGTCATCATGGTCAAACAAGAGAAACGAGTATCTCTCAGGCTAACGACGTACCCTATCAGACCTACGAAGAGGTATGTCTACTTGAACTGGTTGTTGTTCCTCAACTCCTTGTGGAACACTCATCATCCACAACACTTTGTGGTTCCAGTTCAACTTCCACTAAGGCTTCAGTGCTATGGTCCATATCCTGAACTTCTTCAAGATTGAACGTACTCCCACTAGTTTTTCTAGAAACAAAGTCCCTTTCTAGAAAAACCCCAGTCTTAGCCACAACTACTTTGTGTTGACTAGGAATGTAGAAGTAATATCACTTCGTTTCCTTTGGATATCCTATAAAATAGCACTTATCGGATTTGGGTCCCAGTTTGTCTGAGACTTGACGTCGAACGTAAGCCTCAAAACCCTAAATCCTCATAAAAAACACCTGGGTATCTCTCTCAGTCCATATCCTATATGGTATCTGTTGGACCTCGTGGTAGTTTTGATGTGATCAACCAAGTTGGTTAGGTCTTGCTGTGTTTGATCCCTGTGTCTGAGTGTGCAGGAGCTTAGGTGCATAGGAAGTCGAGCGGAAGACGCAGCTAGCGAGAAGGACGGCACGGGAAGGGAGCTGACGGGCTCGGTGCGTCCGAAGGACGAGAGAGCTGCAGAAGAGTACTCCGGTGGGCGTGAAGAGCGTGTGCGGCGTTCGAGGGACGTTAAGCCGGGACGAAAGGCTACTTGAGGAGAAGGCCGGGAATTGGGTTCGAGTGAGCCCTATTCCGGTTGGCCGCAATCACCCAAAAGAACGGAGCTTCGGAAGCCAAAGAGGAGAAGAAAAGAAGACAAAAGAGGCTGAAATTATTGTAGCAGAAATTACTGTAGCAGTAACCTTGAAGGCGCCTTAAACACATTGAAGGCGCCTTAAACACATTGAAGGCGCCTTAAACACATTGAAGGCGCCTTGAATGGATTGTTTAAGGCGCCTTGAGCAGGCCAGTTTGACCGTTTGCGCTGCGGATAAAGTTTTATCTGCAGATCGAGTTGGAGGCGCCTTGAACCCTATTGGAGGCGCCTTGGACTCTCGGGATAAGATTTCCAGGGCCTATATAAAGGCCCCTGGAGCTAGGAATTCAATAACAACTGAAGCATACAACGTGTAATCAATTCCTAGCAACTAAGTGAGCATTCTAAGTGTAAAAACGTTTCTCCGCCTACAGTAAAGGAGATTCTTCTAGTGGAGCTTTTCATCGCCCTGGATTAACAACCTCCATGGTTGTAACCAGGTTAAATCTCTGAGTCTGTTCTGTTCTTGTTTCTTTTTCTGTCTCCTTAATTTAGTTGTTATTATTTTACTGTTGCTTTTATTATTGCATTAATTGAGTTGAAATCTGAGGAGGGTATAGTTTGTTTTTGTTTACAGCAATTCACCCCCCTCTTGCCGGTCTCCTGTAACGCCCGCCCTCCCTGCTAACACTAAGGGACGGGGCTACGATACTCTATGTACAAATTTTTCTTTTTAAAACAGCGGAAGACTTAAAATAATTTTCTTAGTTTAATAAAAACTTTTCTTTTGTTTTCCCTTTCATCAAATCCGAACTATACTATCATGACATCAACAACATGATATCAAAATTAGTAGAAACACAACATCAAGTCACACATACGGTACTACAATTCATGATACCCAAAGAATAGCTCTTTAAAAGTTTTTAAAGCAGATTCTTATTTGGTTGCCTAGCCACTGCCACACACATCTCCTTGCCTCTCCTGCTGCTCCTTTAGCTCATCCAGCTTTTTCCTTTATCTGTGGTACAAGGAAAGTAAGCTATGAGCACTCATGGCTCAGTAAGTTCCTTTCCTACTCACTGAAACCGAAAATCATCACATGATCAAAGAATGTCTCAACATAACATGATCTCAACTAGTCATGGCATAACATATCATACTCTTTAAGCATATCATGCAACATAACAAGATCATAACTAGTCATGGCATATCATCTCTTAAAGCATAGCATGAAACATAACATAATCATATTTAATCATGGCATATCATAGTATCATCATAAGGTAGCATAGCATGAAACATAACATAATCATATCTAATCATGGCATATCATAAATCATAGCATCATCACAACATGATCATAAGGTATATGCAATATGGTTTTAAAACATGTATCCGAAAAATATGTGTATGTCTCATGATCTTTAAAACCATTTCTTCTTACATATATACTTGAACATAATATCAACATAATCAGGGCCCCGGCTTGACCACACATAGATAAATCACGTAGATATGCGCGCTTCCTAAGTATATCCAAGGTAGCAAGTCTTGAATCATACTAGGAACTAGACCTAGATCACACAGCAAAGGCCTAGGGGCGTACTGAGGAGCCCATCCCTTTTACTAGCCTAGATCACACAGCGTAGGCCTAGGGGCACTTAGGAGCCCATCCCTAACGAGGCCCGAGTCTTATTCCATCGACCCCGGGGCGCTTATGGAGCCCACCCTTGGTACAAGCCATACAAAGTAAAGTACATGTCATACTTATTCATTTCATACATCATAAAAGCATGCATCACTTAGGCACACATCATATCATAAAAGTATGCATCACTTAGGCATACATCATGTCATAAAGGTATGCATCACTTAGGCATACATCATGTCATAAATGTATGCATCACTTAGGCATACATCATACCATAAAAGTATGCATCACTTAGGCATATATCATAACAATATGTATCACTTAGGCATACATTATGTCATAAAAGCATGCATATTTTCACCACATAGCATATCATGAGAGCATACATATTTTAGGCACATAGCATATCATCAAGCATGCATATTTCTATCCACATAGCATATCATAAAAGCATGCATATTTTTAGCACATAGCATATCATCAAAGCATGCATATTTCTATCCACATAGCATATCATGAAAGCATGCATATTTTAAGCACATAGCATATCATCAAAGCATGCATATTTCTATCCACATAGCATATCATGAAAGCATGCATATTTTAAGCACATAGCATATCATCAAAGCATGCATATTTCTATCCACATAGCATATCATAAAAGCATGCATATTTTAAGCACATAGCATATCTTCAAAGCATGCATATTTCTAAGTACATATCATATCATGGAAAGTATAAATCACAAGCATACATGTTTAAGCATAAGGGTGTATCATGTGATTATACTATCATAAGAAACATGGTAACATAGTTAGCTTGGGTTCTAAGCTTCCTAATCCCTTGGGTTCTTATCATGGCCGAACCCCTTATATCTCAATTTAGGTAAAAACAACCTCCAAGCATGTGGGACCTAAATTATCATCATATCATTTTCATAGGAAGCATTATAGGCATGATTAACTTGGTTTCTAAGTTCTCCAAGTCCCTAAACTTCATGTGGTCGAACCCTATCAGGTGTGAAACAAGGTCCCAAATGTCATGAAAGCATGGAAACCTTAAACCATATTTATAGCATTTTTTTCCAAGTAACATAGTAAGCATATTTGAGCTAGTTCCTAAGTTCTTCAAGCCCTTAACATATATCATGGCCGAAATTTTACAAGTATTCATTAGGGATAAAAGCAAGCATACAAGCATGTGAACTTGAACTAACATCATGTATAAATTCATAATAAGGCATCATACAATGGGTATGGCCGAAACTTACCCTAGCCTCATTTTAGGTCATTAAACAACATATAGCATGATAACTTTGGCTTTCTACTTATCATATTTCATATAGAGTGACATGAGCATATTTAATTTTTGTTCTAGGGTTTCTAGGGCATCTATCCCTTCATGGCCGAACCATACAATGTCCATTTAGGTCATGGAAAAATTATACAAGCATGTGACTCAATCAATATATTATCATATTTCCATAAGAAGCATTTTTTTAACACAATTGGTTTCAATTCTAAGGCCTCTAGGTCATTTAAACCCTACTTGGCCGAGACTCATCAGTGTTTAAATTTGTTTCAAATAGCCTAAAATCATAGGAAGTCATACAAGTTTCATAGCATTTACAAAGACAAGCATAATAAACATACATGTGAATTGTGTCTTAGGCTTCCTAGGTTTCTTTCCTTTTTCTTTTATTTTTCCTCATGGCCGAAACCTACCAATCTCTAAACTAGGTTTTAAGTGGCCTAAAGCATGGAAAACCTAAGTAAATTTCATGGCAAAAATTACTAAGAACATCATATACAAATTTGGTTCATAAACAAGCTAGGACCCTTGTGATCTTACATGTCATATATCATGTAACTAAATTCTCTATACCCTAATTAAGCATGAGAGCATTAAACAACTTTCATATCTTAATATCACAGATGTCTTAAGCATGTTAAAATTTTGTTTAAGCTTTTCTAAGCTATCCATCTTATCATGGCCGACAATCTTAATGAAGAGTTGATGAATTTCTAGCAATATTCAACATGCAATTCTTTAAGAGAACTCTATATTCTATCATATAAACATGGTTACTTAAATTTAAAGGTCTTCCTAACCCTAATCTCTTTTCTTAGCCGAAACATATGAGTGGATTTCTTTTGGTTCCAAGAAACTTTCAAGCAAGAAAAACCAATAAAAGACCCTTAGTATTTCATGGAGGGAATCTTGTACAAGTTTGGTTAAACAATGATTTCCCTAACCTCTTTAAAATATTTTTGGCCGAAATTCTAGGGTTAGGTACTCCTCTGACCAAGCATCATATAGGTATAAAAACATGAATGAAAACCTTCCTACATAGCATAGAAAAAATATCATGGAATGAGGACTTGTTTAAACCTTCCTAGATTTGAAAACTCTTCTTTGGCCGAATTTTTCTTAAATTCTATTCTAGGTTTTCAAATCCTCATAAAATCCGAAAAGCAAATAAAACGCCTTGTACCACAGGTGAGGGGAAGCTTACATCCTTTTCGCTTGTGGATCTAAAGTGTGGTGATGGAAGAAGTAGCCTCTTCTTCTAGTTTCCTTCCCTTGATTCCCTTAGTGAGTCCTCCTTGTATCTTAGGCTTTCTTAGGAGAAAACCTTGGCTTGGGGCCGAAGATGGAGGAGAGGGGACTGAGGTTTTGGTGAGGGAGAGGGAGGATGAGGGGAAATGAGAGAAAAATAGAATTTTCCCTTTACATCATCCTTTTTATATTAAGGGGGAAGAGGTAGCAAACTTGGTTTTTGCTTTCCTTCTCCTTTAACTCATTTTCTATTTTCTTTTATTTATTTTATTTTATGATTTATTCTCATCATTCATGATGAGAACAAGGGGGAATGAATCCCCTTCATTCTCCATTTAATGTCACGGCAAAAGAAGAGGAAGAGGGAGAGAAAAGGAGGAAGGCAAGTTGCCTTTCTCTTGCTCTTTTCTTGCTTTCTTTTGGCTAGCTTTTACTCTCACCCTTATCATGAGTTTCCCTCCTTTGCTATCAATATATTATTCCTATCCCAACTGGTTATTACCCATTAATCCTATCATTTACATCATGAGAGGTCCAAGGTTCAATCCTTGACCACTCCCTATTTCTATTTTTTTTATTTCTTTTTGGTTCAACCTTCTACTAATATTTTTCTAAGGCAAATTCATCATTCTCATATTTATCTTAAAAGCTTAGTGGGTGTTACAGTACCCCGTACCTCATAAAAAGTTCGTCCTTGAACTTTAAAATAGCTCCGGGTACTTTTGTCTCATATCGTCCTCGCGTTCCCAGGTGGCTTCTTCAAATCGTTGATTCCGCCATAGAACCTTTACTAAGGGTATCTCTTTGTTCCTTAACCTCTTGACTTCTCGGTCCAAGATCTGAATAGGTCTACTTTCGTAACTTAGGTCCTCTTGAACCTGTACCGTCTGTGGCTCAATTACTTGATCTGTGCTGGGAGTACACTTCTTGAGCATCGATACATGGAACACATTGTGAATAGCTGCCATGTCTGGAGGTAGTTCTAGTCTGTATGCGACTTGGCCCACTCTTTCTAAAATCCGGTACGGTCCTACGTATCGTGGGCTTAACTTGCTCCTCTTTCCAAACCTCATTATCCCTTTCATAGGGGAGACCTTAAGGAATACCAAATCTCCGATGTTGAATTCTAGCGGCCTGCGTCGTTTATCGGCATAATTCTTCTGCCGACTCTGAGCAGTTTCTATTCGTTGGCGGATCTTCTGTATAGCTCGGGTGGTGTCATCAATAAGTTCCGTTCGGAACCCCATTTCTTTCTTTTCACCACTTTCATACCAGCATATAGGGGATCTACACTTCCTCCCATACAGAGCTTCGTAAGGTGCCATTCCAATAGTAGCTTGGTAACTATTATTGTAGGCGAATTCTGCCAGGTATAAATATCGGCACCAGCTTCCCTTGAAGTCTAGGGCACAAGCTCTTAACATATCTTCTAATATTTGGTTCACTCTTTCAGTTTGCCCATCGGTCTGAGGGTGGAAGGCTGTACTAAATAACAACTTCGTGCCGAGGGTCTTCTGAACGCACTCCCAAAAGTGTGAAATAAAACGACCGTCTCTATCAGAAATAATGGTCTTAGGAATACCATGTAGCCGAATGATTTCCTTAACATATAACTGAGCTAGCTGTTCAGTTGAATAAGTCATTTTGATCGCCAAAAAGTGTGCGGACTTCGTCAATCTGTCTACAATCACCCATATAGCGTCATATCCGTTTGTCGTCCTGGGAAGACCCAAAATTAAATCCATAGAGATTTCTTCCCATTTCCATTCTGGAATTTGGACAGGCTCTAGTAATCCGCCCGGTCTCTGGTGTTCAGCTTTTACCCTTTGGCAGGTCAGGAAAGTACTGACATACTGAGCCACTTCTCTTTTCATACCAGACCACCAAAATTTCTTTTTCAGGTCCTGGTACATCTTAGTGGAGCCCGGGTGTATTACATAGGGTGTTGTATGAGCTTCTTCCAGTATTTTCTTTCGCAACTCGGGGTCCTCTGGAATACATAACCGATCCCTGAGGTATAATATCCCGTTGTCCGCTATACGGAACCCATCATTCTTTCCTTTCAAAATCTCTTGTTTGATTCTCTGGAGGTTTTGGTCACTGGTTTGCTTTTCCAGCATACTCTCAATTAACGTCGGTGTTATGGTGAGGTTAGAAAGTCGCCCGGACATAGTTTCAACCCAAGGATATGAGACACGTCTTGGTTCCTCGATGGATTCCCATATTGGTTCGTTTCCAGCATTAAGTAAACTTTAGCATATTGATTGAAATTAGGTAGCTGACCTGAGACGATGGCAGAGGCATTCGCCACGTCATCCTGAGCGAGAGAGTAGACTCTGGCATTGGTCATAGTGGGAGGGGCCTCTAATCTCCCTTGGCTGATTGAAGTCCCTTCTATGGCAGTATGCATCTGGTGCAGTTGTGCAGGGGTACTCCTATTCTGGTTGTTCTGCAGAGGTAGTGCCTGAGACTGAGTAGGGCAATCTCTTGCCAAATGACCTTCATTTCCGCAGTTGTAGCACTTTCTGGTGCTTAGGAGACATACTCCAAAATGCATCTTTCCACAAGTGGCACACTGAGGGTACTTGGTTTGCTTATTGGCCGGTCCACCTTTTGTGTTGTTCGACTGTTTCCTCTTTCCACCTGAGTTTCCTTTCCAGCCGGTTCTGGTATTGTGCGATTTTTGTCCTCCGGTCAATGCTTGGTTCTTGCCCTCGTTCATTGCTTTCTAGTAGTGCTCGGTAATCATGGCTGTAAGATATTGAAAAATTAAATTAATAAGGTTATTTGGAAAATAGCCTTATAGAATTTTTCCCGAATTTTTAGAAATTTTCTGGGAATTTTTCGGAGCTTGTATGACGGGTTTTGAGGGGATGAATTGATGGATCCGGATAAAGCCTATTTGGGATACCCCATTTAAGTGAGTAAATGTTTTAAATTATAAATTCCTTTTCTTTTCTTATTTTCCCAAACTCATCGCCGATCACCCGATTATTTCTTCCTCTCTTCCCCGATTCCCTCTGCCCGAACCCCTCTCTCCCTCTCCGACGATTTCTCGCCTCACCGACGCCGAGCTCGAGATCGCCGGCCATCTTCCTTCAGGAGAGGCTAGGGCAGCGGCTCCATTAGGCTGTGTGTAAGCGGTTGATGCCCTCGCTCTTGTGATTTCTCTCTCGGTTGACCGCCGACGCCGATAGAGGGTGGGCTCTTCCCCGATGCCGACGCCACAGGGAGTTGATCGTCGACGGCTGAGCGTCCTTCTCCTCCATCGATGGAGTTTGTCCAGCAGGTGTTCTTCCACTTGAATCGTCGCTGCTGCGTGGGCAATCCCTCGGTGGAGGGAGGGGGGAACCGAACCCTAGCCGACGATCCACCGTCGTCCCTTGTGTGCCGTGCTCCGACCAGCAGATCCCTTCCCCCAAAGCCTGATTATCGCGGTTGTCTGCTCCTGGTTGATGCCGATTGCTCCTCATCACCAAATCTTGGATCAAGGGGATCCATTGCGCTTCCTCCTCACCATACTTTGGACAGAGAGGTCCTCTACCCTTCTTGAAGTTATGCCCTAGCTTCCAGGTGCGGAGTTCTTCTTCTTCTTCAGTGATCTGGACCTAGGGTAAGACACATTTGGTATTAGAATTACTGAAGGTTTGGTTTCTCTTTATGATGTTATTCCTGTTCTGGATTAGAGGAAGGCAGTGGATCAGCGTGCTGTGGAATCCTCCTGTGCCGATCATTGCCCTCTTCACTCCTTGTAGCTGTTGAAGTCTTGGTAAAGATGTGGGGGTCGGTTTGAGGTGAGTAGGATTCTGGTTGCTAGGGTTCTATCAGATTCTTTGCTGTGTTATTGCTTCTTGGATTACTCTTGGAAAGAATTGGTGTAGGGGGGGGGGGGGGTTCTTGGTGGCTGTTGGCAGGTTCTTGTGGGGCTGTGAATTTGGAATTTCTGCCATACTTCAAGGTCAGTGCCTTTCTAGTATTGTACTTTGGGTATTCTATTAGTATGATACTAAATTAGGTTTTCTAGGTGTTGTGGGGTTTTGTTTTGCTTAAATTTATGTAGGGTTTGAGTTTGGATTATTGTTGGATTGATGATGGTATTGGGTTAATATGATCGTATATCAGATTTCATTTAAGTTGTAATCTGTGTAGTTAGTTATGCTAAGTCATGGATTGAATGATGGATTATGTTGGGTGGATGAATATTGTAGTATTGATTCATAATGTCTAGTAGATGGTTTAATGGATTGTGGGAATAAATCAAGTTATTTTGGATTGATTAATGGATTGTAGATAATGAGTGGGAGAAATTGAAGGATTTATGATGGCTTGATGGGTGAGAATTGAGGAATTTATTGGTGAATTAAGAATGAACTCATTATCTAATTGAGTCTTTAGGTGGAACTAAACGGGGTTACCTAATCAACGTAGGATTAGGTTTTTGGGTTTAGTTTATTGTTGATTATGTGAGTGGCTAAATATATTATGTGATCGCAGGACTTGGATTCGAGATGAGTGTCTCGACGTAGGATTTTCTGGACACGATCTACGTATAAAGGCGGGTATTTCTTCCTTGACCTCTATGTAGATTTTCTTGTACTTAGTGCATGGTTATTATGTGATGGATTAGGCTGTCTTACCTTATATCGTATTCGTTGGTTGCTTTCCTGCTTGATACTTATGCTTGATCCTTGCGATGATCTATTTAATTCTTATACAGTCTACACTTTGGATTATCTATACCCTGTGGTATTTGTGTGCAGGTAGAGTATGTATGGTAGGGGATGGTTCGCTGGGGTGTTCATATGAGGATTGTCTATTTGTATGTCGTGTACACATTCGTCCGGTGTGATGATTGGAGGAGTTGTGTTGATTGTATATTGGTTGCATACACACGTGTCTGATATGGTTTTACCGGAGGATACCAGTTGATTGTACCTATGTGTTGTGTACAGGTGTTTAGGGGAATTATCGGAGATCATGGTTGATTACACCTATGTAGTTGTGTATATATGTTTGGTGGGATATGTAGAGGTAGCATGACGATTGTACTTATGTTGTGGGGTACTTATGTGGATTTAGAGTTTGCATGGATGATGACGGTGTTTGTATCATGATTATATATATATCATGCTCATCATTCATTGCATACTGACGACTATCGTCTCCCTTGTGGTGAGAGAGTCATCAGTTATTTATAGCTGTCCATTCGGCCACTGTTGGAGAGTGGTAGCTAGGAGTGGAGCTAGTCCTGTCGTGCTCATTCAGCCGCTCAGTGTTCTGTCAGCCTCGACCACTCTGGAGTAGTGGGTCTTGAGGGTACAGTAGTTAGAGGGTTTGAGTTATGAGTGGTCAGGGACCCTTAGCTATGTAGTTATATAACTACTTAGTTGATCGTCCGCTTCGGGCGCCTATAGCGCTGCATGTACTAGAGGCTAGTACGGTTTGTCACGGACCCAAGCCTCTCGGCCATACAGGGGTCGTGGTGTCTAGAGAGGTGGCGGGGGTGACCATGGAGCATGCATACGCAGTTATTATTCTTGCATGTGATGCGCGGTGCATCTGCATTTACATACATGCCTAGTGGATACTAGATGCATGTGATTGTGGTTGTTGCATTTGTTTGCGATATGATTGTTGCATATGGGTGCCATGCTGCATACATGTCATTTATTTTACAAGTATATGCAGTTGTATTTATATTGCACAGGTGTCATGGGTACGTCTGTTGCAGATCTGGTGAGTGTACTGATCATTGTACCATGTGTCGATTCCAGATTGGGTATGTATCTATCATTATGTCAGTTGTGGTTTGTACAGTTGGTATGTCAGGTTATTATGTCAGATATGTTTAGGTGCATTGGTTATGATAGTATGATCATGTTCTTTATTCCCTACTGAGACTGTATACTTTTGATCTCCATGTTTATTTACCATGCACTATCTTTTCTATTACCCGCTGAGTTACCTTTACTCACCACCGCATGTATACATTTATGTTTTCAGGTAGCAGGTAGATGGTTGGTGTGTCGCTTGGAGTATCCTGTCTGCCGGGTCCTACGTCACATCCGAAGATCGTTTGAGTTTTGTATATGTTTTATTTGTATTCGTTGTATTTGGTGGGATGTTGTATTTGTTGTTGTGGTTGTTGTATAAAGCCTAGCCGGCTAGCAGTGTGTTGATTGTGTTGTATTGAGCTTTCCGTTTTCATTTTTCCGCTGTGTTGGTTTTTAGTACAGCCGCGTGGGCTGTTTTATATATAACTGCGTGGTTGTGATTGTTTCATTCCAGCCGTGTGGGCTGTTATTATAACTGCGTGGTTGTGTATATAAATATTCCAGCCGTATGTGGCTGATGTATTTTGTTTGTATTGATGCTTCAGATTGTCACCGGTACAGGGGAGATGCTGCCGGTTTTTTTTTGTCTGGCGGGTACTCCTTTGGGGGCGTGACAAGGGCACTGCAGACTAGCTCCTCTGCAGTTTACGGTCTATTAACTCCGCCGGCTACGTTGAGAGCTATCTCGGGTCGGAGCATCTTTAACATTAACCGGACCCTTTCCTTTTCAGTACGGATCAGTTCTGGGCACAGATGTGCTAGGCGGTTGAACTTCTTGACGGCTTCGTTAACTGACAGATCACCTTGCCGGAACTCAGTGAACTCGTCATAGTGCTTGTTGGTCACTTGCAGATGGAAGAATTCTTCTAAGAACTCGGTCTCGAAATCCGTCCACTGCATCTGGTTTATTTGTCTTTTCGCTTTTACTCAGTCCCACCACATCCGGGCATCTCCGGTAAGGCAGAACGACGCGCATTTGACCTTCTCGTGTTCAGGCCAGTCCAGTAGTTTCATTATGCTCTCCACAGTCTTGAGCCAGGCTTGCGCATCCCATGGTTCGCAGTTTTCTGAGAAGACTTCCGTCTTAAGCCTTTGCCACTGAATCAGATAAGCCTCTTGTCGGACCATCGGAGTAGGGGCTGCCGGGGGAACTGGTGCGGCTGTAGGTATAACCGGTAGTATATTCTGATTTGCCGGTGGGGTAACTGGGTTGCCTTGCTGACCCATTAAGGTAGTGATCAGCTGCTGTTGTTCTGTGATCTGACGTTGGAGGTCTGTGACTACCTGTGTCAAGTCTGGTGGAGTCACTGTTCCCTCGGTTCGGCTATTGCGTGTCCTAACCATGTTTATCTAAATAATGACAAATAGACTAGTGTAAGTAGTTATCGTTTTTAGCCAATCTAACACACTGTTTTGTTTCTATCTATTTGTTCTGGTATTATTCCCAACCTACCAATATGTAACCCTAATCTAAATTATAACTAAAAGCATGGAATAAAGCGTCAAACATAAGCAAGCAAAACATGAAACTAAAGCATAAGCATATAACAAGACAATTAAGCATAAACATATAACAAGAAAATTAAGCATAAATATTCTTACTTGGAGCGGCAAGTCGGAGGCTTGATATGTGTGTAGTGAGCTGGAAAAAACCTGGCTCTGATACCAACCTGTAACGCCTGCCCTCCCTGCTAACACTAAGGGACGGGGCTACGATACTCTATGTACAAATTTTTCTTTTTAAAACAGCGGAAGACTTAAAATAATTTTCTTAGTTTAATAAAAACTTTTCTTTTGTTTTCCCTTTCATCAAATCCGAACTATACTATCATGGCATCAACAACATGATATCAAAATTAGTAGAAACACAACATCAAGTCACACATACGGTACTACAATTCATGATACCCAAAGCATAGCTCTTTAAAAGTTTTTAAAGCAGGTTCTTATTTGGTTGCCTAGCCACTGCCACACACATCTCCTTGCCTCTCCTGCTGCTCCTTTGGCTCATCCAGCTTTTTCCTTTATCTGTGGTACAAGGAAAGTAAGCTATGAGCACTCATGGTTCAGTAAGTTCCTTTCCTACTCACTGAAACCGAAAATCATCACATGATCAAAGAATATCTCAACATAACATGATCTCAACTAGTCATGGCATAACATATCATACTCTTTAAGCATATCATGCAACATAACAAAATCATAACTAGTCATGACATATCATCTCTTAAAGCATAGCATGAAACATAACATAATCATATTTAATCATGACATATCATAGTATCATCATAAGGTAGCATGGCATATCAAGCTCTTAAAGCATAGCATGAAACATAACATAATCATATCTAATTATGGCATATCATAAATCATAGCATCATCACAACATGATCATAAGGTATATGCAATATGATTTGAAAACATGTATCCGAAAAACATGTGTATGTCTCATGATCTTTAAAACCATTTCTTCTTACATATATACTTGAACATAATATCAACATAATCAGGGCCCCGGCTTGTACCACACATAGATAAATCACGTAGATATGCGCGCTTCCTAAGTATATCCAAGATAGCAAGTCTTGAATCATACTAGGAACTAGACCTAGATCACACAGCGTAGGCCTAGGGGTGTACTGAGGAGCTCATCCCTTTTACTAGCCTAGATCACACAGCGTAGGCCTAGGGGCACTTAGGAGCCCATCCCTAACGAGGCCCGAGTCTTATTCCATCGACCCCGGGGCGCTTATGGAGCCCACCCTTGGTACAAGCCATACAAAGTAAAGTACATGTCATACTTATTCATTTCATACATCATAAAAGCATGCATCACTTAGGCACACATCATATCATAAAAGTATGCATCACTTAGGCATACATCATGTCATAAAAGTATGCATCACTTAGGCACACATCATATCATAAAGGTATGCATCACTTAGGCATACATCATGTCATAAAGGTATGCATCACTTAGGCATATATCATAACAATATGCATCACTTAGGCATACATTATGTCATAAAAGCATGCATATTTTCACCACATAGCATATCATGAGAGCATGCATATTTTAGGCACATAGCATATCATCAAGCATGCATATTTCTATCCACATAGCATATCATAAAAGCATGCATATTTTTAGCACATAGCATATCATCAAAGCATGCATATTTCTATCAACATAGCATATCATGAAAGCATGCATATTTTAAGCACATAGCATATCATCAAAGCATGCATATTTCTATCCACATAGCATATCATAAAAGCATGCATATTTTAAGCACATAGCATATCTTCAAACCATGCATATTTCTAAGTACATATCATATCATGGAAAGTAAAATCACAAGCATACATGTTTAAGCATAAGGGTGTATCATGTGATTATACTATCATAAGAAATATGGTAACATAGTTAGCTTGGGTTCTAAGCTTCCTAATCCCTTGGGTTCTTATCATGGCCGAACCCCCCCCCCCCCCCCCCCCTAGATCTCAATTTAGGTAAAAACAACCTCCAATCATGTGGGACCTAAATTATCATCACATCATTTTCATAGGAAGCATTATAGGCATGATTAACTTGGTTTCTAAGTTCTCCAAGTCCCTAAACTTCATGTGGCCAAACCCTATCAGGTGTGAAACAAGGTCCCAAATGTCATGAAAGCATGGAAACCTTAAACCATATTTATAGCATTTTTTTCCAAGTAACATAGTAAGCATATTTGAGCTAGTTACTAAGTTCTTTAAGCCCTTAACATATGTCATGGCCGAAATTTAACAAGTATTCATTAGGGATAAAAGCAAGCATACAAGCATGTGAACTTGAACTAACATCATGTATAAATTCATAATAAGGCATCATACAATGGGTATGGCCGAAACTTACCCTAGCCTCATTTTAGGTCATTAAACAACATATAGCATGAGAACTTTGGCTTTCTACTTATCATATTTCATGTAGAGTGACATGAGCATATTTAATTTTTGTTCTAGGGTTTCTAGGGCATCTATCCCTTCATGGTCGAACCATACAATGTCCATTTAGGTCATGGAAAAATTATACAAGCATGTGACTCAATCAACATATTATCATATTTCCATAAGAAGCATTTTTTTAACACAATTGGTTTCAATTCTAAGGCCTCTAGGTCATTTAAACCCTACTTGGCCGAGACTCATCAGTGTTTAAATTTTCTTCAAATAGCCTAAAAGCATAGGAAGTCATACAAGTTTCATAGCATGTACAAAGACAAGCATAATAAACATACATGTGAATTGTGTCTTAGGCTTCCTAGGTTTCTTTCCTTTTTCTTTTATTTTTCCTCATGGACGAAACCTACCAATCTCTAAACTAGGTTTTAAGTGGCCTAAAGCATGGAAAACCTAAGTAAGTTTCATGGAAAAAATTACTAAGAACATCATATATAAATTTGGTTCATAAACAAGCTAGGACCCTTGTGATCTTACATGTCATATACCATGTAACCAAATTCTCTATACCCTAATTAAGCATGAGAGCATTAAACAACTTTCATATCTTAATATCACAGAGGTCTTGAGCATGTTAAAATTTTGTTTAAGCTTTTCTAAGCTATCCATCTTATCATGGCCGACAATCTTAATGAAGAGTTGATGAATTTTTAGCAATATTCAACATGCAATTCTTTAAGAGAACTCTATATTCTATCATATAAACATGGTTACTTAAATTTAAAGGTCTTCCTAACCCTAAGATCTTTTCTTGGCTGAAACATATGAGTGGATTTCTTTTGGTTCCAAGAAACTTTCAAGCAAGAAAAACCAATAAAAGACCCTTGGTATTTCATGGAGGGAATCTTGTACTAGTTTGGTTAAACAATGATTTCCCTAACCTCTTTAAAATATTTTTGGCCGAAATTCTAGGGTTAGGTACTCCTCTGACCAAGCATCATATAGGTATAAAAACATGAATGAAAACCTTCCTACATAGCATAGAAAAAATATCATGAAATGAGGACTTGTTTAAACCTTCCTAGATTTGAAAACTCTTCTTTGGCCGAATTTTTCTTAAATTCTATTCTAGGTTTTCTAATCCTCATAAAATCTGAAAAGCACATAAAACACCTTGTACCACAGGTGAGGGGAAGCTTACATCCTTTTCTCTTGTGGATCTAAAGTGTGGTGATGGAAGAAGTAGCCTCTTCTTCTAGTTTCCTTCCCTTGATTCCCTTAGTGAGTCCTCCTTGTATCTTAGGCTTTCTTAGGAGAAAACCTTGGCTTGGGGCCGAAGATGGAAGAGAGGGGACTGAGGTTTCGGTGAGGGAGAGGGAGGATGAGGGGAAATGAGAGAAAAATACAATTTTCCCTTTACATCATCCTTTTTATATTAAGGGGGAAGAGGTAGCAAACTTGGTTTTTGCTTTTCTTCTCCTTTAACTCATTTTCTATTTTCTTTTATTTATTTTATTTTCTGATTTATTCTCATAATTCATGATGAGAACAAGGGGGAATGAATCCCCTTCATTCTCCATTTAATGTCACGGCAAAAGAAGAGGAAGAGGGAGAGAAAAGGAGGAAGGCAAGTTGCCTTTCTCTTGCTCTTTTCTTGCTTTTTTTTGGCTAGCTTTTACTCTCACCCTTATCATGAGTTTCCCTCCTTTGCTATCAATATATTATTCCTATCCCAACTGGTTATTACCCATTAATCCTAACATTATGAGAGGTCCAAGGTTCAATCCTTGACCACTCCCTATTTCTATTTCTTTTTATTTCTTTTTGGTTCAACCTTCTACTAATATTTTTCTAAGGCAAATTCATCATTCTCATATTTATCTTAAAAGCTTAGTGGGTGTTACATCTCCGCTGCGCCAACAAGTGGTATCAGAGCCTGATCGCCTCAGAAGGACTAATCGCCAACTGAAGCACTACGATCAAGACGATGGCCGGAGCAAACATCCATCCCCCGATGTTTGATGGAGATTTCGCTACTTGGAAGCGAAAAATGCAGGTATTCTTTAAAACTGATTTCGATATTTTAATAACTATGAAATATGGTTTTGCAGCTCCTAAAGACAAAGAAGAGTACAACTGGACAAAGAAGGAGCAAGCAGACTTTGTTGCCAACGGAAAAGCTGAGTTCCACCTACTCACCGTTCTACCGCCGCAAGAGGTAAATCGGATCGGAAGCTACGACTCCGCGAAAGATCTCTGGGAAAAATTCCTGGAGCTTCACGAAGGTACTTCCGAAGCGCGATATCCTCCGGAACCAGTTAACGAACCTCCGGATGAACCAAGGCGAGAAGGTAGCGCAACTCCAAGCGAGAATCAAGGAGCTGATAACGCAACTAACGAACCTTGGAGAAGAGGTAACCAACCGGGATTCCATACGATATGCGTTCAATGGCTTCCCGAGAACTCCAGAGTGGGCCTCCTTAGTAGATGCATATTACATCTCTAAGGACCTCGAGGTAAGTAGTTTAGAACAATTATTTTCTACTTTCAAACTTCACGAATCTCGAGTTTCAGAACCCAATGGAGCAGAAAAGTCAAGTCAGAACATTGCCTTAAAAGCAAAGATGAACAGTTCTAACTCCGAAGCCTCAGTCGACGAATCCGAAGCAGCACTACTGGTAAGACGCTTCAATAAGTTTTTCAGCTCTAACAAATTTAGATCACAGAGGCAACATCGAAAGAAGAGGATGATTCGTTGCTACAACTGCAACGAAGAAGGGCACATCAAGGATGACTACCCCAAATTGAAGAGCAAGCAAAAGGAGAAGACAAAGACCAAGTACAAGAAACCAGATTCCTCCAAGCACAAAAATCTGAAGGCAACATGGGACGACTCTTCATCCTCCGAGTCAGAAGTCGAAGAATTCTCGGGACTAGCACTGATGGCCAACCATCAGCAAAAAGAAACGTCCAGCTCAGAGATGAGCATCGACGAAGGGGGAGGAACGTCAGAAGAAAGCAGCAGTGAAGGGGGAGCGTCACCAGAACAGGTAAGTCAGGTACGTAATTTAACTCCGAATCAATCTTTTAGATTTATTAAATCGCTTTCTAAAGAATTATTTGAATTCGAAAAAGAGAATAAAGACCTGAAAATGAAATTAGCAAAAGTATGTCCACTTGAAATGTATGATAGTATAAAATTAGAAAATGAAAATTTAAAATTAGAAATTGAAAAATTGAAAAATGATGCATGCTTAAAGAAATTTCCAAAGTCAAAAATTAAAATTTATGGTAAATTAAATTGGTATATAAGGAAGCATCAAGGACAACTTAGGAAAATACCAAGAAAATATGTACCCCCTAGATTTTTGAATAATCCAGTAGGAAGGAACCTCTATTGGATTCCAAAATCTGTGCTTAATTAATTTTTCAAAAATTAAAAAGCTTACAGTGAGAAAATTAAACATTGGAATTCTTTATGGAAGCTTTGTCTAAGGAAGTGGTTGTTGCTCCAATAACCAAGAAGGCCTAGTGCCTCGCCACGACATGGAAGCTAAAATATTGAAAGAAAATGTTTAATTAACTTTCTGAAAAATCATTAAAATCAAGAATAAGATAATGCTTTGAGAAGTTTTTAAACAGTACCTTAGAATTTTTTTTTGGAAAATAAAAAAATTCATTTTTTTTTTACTGAAAATCCATGTTAACTTAGAATTTTTTTTAACTTAGAAAGTTTTTTAAATTTAGTTTAACTTAGAAATATTTTCTTCTAAAAAATCATTCTTGCTTAGAAAATTTTTTAACTTCAATCTAACTTGAAAAAAAATTTTTTAAGATCCCATTTTTGCTGTGATCAAAGGGGGAGAGAAAAGTACAAGTTTAGGAGGAGTAAGACAAAAATTTAAAATTTCTTTTATTATTTTTAAATGTTTAAAGGGGAGTTAGAAAATTTTAAATTTTTCTCTTATTTTTTGTTGCATTTTTACTAATTGCAAAAATTATGCTTAACTTGTTAGTTTAGTAATTTTCCTTTAAATTACTTTCTATGTCTATTTTAACCCTAACTTGAACTTGGGTTGATGCACATCAAAAAGGGGGAGATTGTTGGACCCCGTGGTAGTTTTGATGTGATCAACCAAGTTGGTTAGGTCCTGCTATGTTTGATCCCTGTGTCTGAGTGTGCAGGAGCTTAGGTGCACAGGAAGTCGAGCGGAAGACGCAGCTAGCAAGAATGACGACACGGGAAGGGAGCCGACGGGCTCGGTGCGTCCGAAGGACGAGAGAGCTGTGGAAGAGTACTCCGGTGGGCGTGAAGAGCGTGTGCGGCGTTCGAGGGACGTTAAGCCGGGATGGAAGGCTGCTCGAGGAGAAGGCCGGGAATTGGGTTCGGGTGAGCCCTATTCCGGTTGGCCGCAATCACCCAAAAGAACGGAGCTTCGGAAGCCAAAGAGAAGAAGAAAAGAAGACAAAAGAGGCTGAAATTACTGTAGCAGTAACCTTGAAGGCGTCTTAAACACATTGAAGGCACCTTAAACACATTGAAGGCGCCTTGAATGGATTGTTTAAGGCGCCTTGAGCAGGCTGCGGATAAAGTTTTATCTGCAGATCGAGTTGGAGGCACCTTGAACCCTGTTGGAGGCGCCTTGGACTCTCGGGATAAGATTTCCAGGGCCTATATAAAGGCCCCTGTAGCTAGGAATTCAATAACAACTGAAGCATACAACTTGTAATCAATTCCTAGCAACTAAGTGAGTATTCTAAGTGTAAAAAGGCTTCTCCGCCTACAGTAAAGTAGATTCTTCTAGTGGAGCTTTTCATCGCCCTTGATTAACAACCTCCTTGGTTGTAACCAGGTTAAATCTCTGAGTATGTTCTATTCTTGTTTCTTTTTCTGTCTCCTTAATTTAGTTGCTATTATTTTACTGCTGCTTTTATTATTGCATTAATTGAGTTGAAATCCGAGGAGGGTATAGTTTGTTTTTGTTTACAGCAATTCACCCCCCTCTTGCCGGTCTCCGCTGCGCCAACAGTATCTTTATCACAGCCTTGGATGAAACACAGTTTAGTATGAAGGCTGCTGTGTCCAGAGCATAGCCCCAAAGAGATGTAGGAAGATTTATGTGACTCATCATAGACCGTACCATATCTAATAGGGTAAGATTTCTCCTTTCAGATACATCATTCCACTGTGGTGTTCCAGGAGGAGTGAGTTGAGATAGAATCCTACACTTAGCTAGATAGTCACGAAACTCATGGCTAAGGTATTCACCACCTCGATCTGATCGAAGTATCTTAATACTCTTGCTAAGCTGCGTTTGTACTTCATTCTTGAATGCTTTGAACTTTTCAAAGGATTCTGACTTATGTGTCATCAGATACACATAACCATATCTACTAAAGTCATCAGTAAATGTAATGAAGTACTTATAACCACCTCTAGAAGCGACATTGAAAGGGCCACATACATCACTATGTATAAGTCCTAATAAGTCTGTCGCTCTTTCACTGTGTCCACTAAAGGGAGTCTTGGTCATCTTGCCTAGTAGGCATGACACGCACGTCTCATATGATTCAAAATCAAATGAGTCCAGCAAACCATCTTTATGGAGCTGGGATAAGCGTTTGCCATTTATATGACCTAAGCGACAATGCCAAAGATAGGTTTGGTTCATTTCATTTGATTTGAACCTCTTGGTATTTGTGTTATAGATGGGGTTCTCTAAGTCTAGAATGTAGAGTACATTCATTAGAGGTGCACTACAATAGAACATATCATTTAAATAAACTGAACAACATTTGTTCTTTATTATAAATGAAAAATCTTTCTTGTCTAAACAAGAAACTGAAATTATGTTCTTAGTAAAAGCAGACACATAACAACATTCATCTAATTCTAGTACAAGCCCAGAGGGCAGAGATAGAAAGTAAGTCCCTACAGCAACAGCAACAACCCGTGCTCCATTGCCTACTCGTAGGTCCACCTCGCCCTTTATCAATGCCCTGCTATTTCTCAATGCCTGCACATTAGTACAAATGTGAGAAGCACATCCGGTATCTAATACCCATGATGAAGAAATAGATAGATTAACTTTGATAACATATATACCTGAAGTAGACGTCTCACTTCTCTTCTTCTTAAGATCTTCCAGGTAGACTTTGCAGTTCCTCTTCCAATGCCTGGTCTAACCGCAGTGGAAGCAGGTAGCATCCTTGGCGACCCCTCCTTTGGGTTTCAGTGCCTTGCCTTTGCCTTTGGCTTGGGACTTTCCCTTACCTTTAAGCTTGCCTTTGCCCTTTTGCACCATCAATGTAACGCCCAAAAATTCTCAAACTTGCATTAGAATTATTCTACGATTTTTCTGGAATTTTTAGATATTTTTCCGGAAATTTTCCGAGTAGCAGAAGTAGCAAAAATAATTAGAAAACGAAAAACGGCCTAGGCGGGAATTGAACCCGAGACCTGTGGTTTAGTGGACAAGGTTAGTAACCAGTTGAACCCAGCAGGGCCGTGCTGAAAGGAAAGGGAGACGATTTAATTTATATTAGAGTTGGGCCGGAATTACCACTTAATATAAATAGAAGGTTTAAGTGGGGTTTGGGTTATTTTCTTTTATTGGTTCGGCAAAACCCTTCCTCTCCAAAGCCTCACGCCGACACCTTCCTCTTCCTCTCCTTCTCTCGGCGCCACCTTAAGGAAAGGCTAGGGATCTTCTCCAAAGGTCCCAAGTTCACCATCCAGCAACGATTTCAACACAAGGAAGGTTCCTCAGCGAGTAGAGCACGTGGACGTGAGCGGATAGTCGAGAAATTGTCTCCACCGGAATTTCTAGCGATTAGATTTGTAAGAAATCTAGCACACGAGGTAAGAAACCCCTCACCTGCGGTATAAGTAGTTCCGTTTGCTTACATGTTCTAGTTATTAGCTATATGTTTAGTTTTACGGCACTTAGGATGTGTTTTAACCTTTCTTGAAGATTAGGAATTTAGTTAGCACCTTTAGATGGGCCGGACACGTTTATTCTCCTTCAGTTGGAGATCATAAACGCTGTTGGGTGCCTAGACGTGTTTTTCCTAATGCAGAGGAGGGTTGAAGCACACCAAGTGTTCGACAAAAAGGTTAGTTTAGCTAATTACCCTTTCAGTTATGTTTGTCAGCTCAGTTAAATGCGTTAGTAGCATTTAAAATAGTAAGTTAGTTTACTACAGCTTATATGGGACTACGGTCCAATGGGTGGGCTCCCACAGTCGCCTCTAGGTTCAGATAACCTAGAAACAGCATGTTATATCAGTTAGCTTATATATCAGTATTTTATTTTCAGTGGCACTGTACTGGATTAGATATCCATTGGGTTGGACTCCCACAGTCATCCCTAGGTTCAGATAACCTAGTAAACCCTGCTAAATTCGGGACTTGCAACCCCGGGTCTAGTAGGGATGCGCGCACAGCAAGTACAGTTGCCAGGGCCCTACAGCAGCATGTTTAGTATTTTTATCTATTATGTATATAATAGTTTTCCAAATCAGTTTTAAAACATAATGGAATTCAGTATTAGCTTAGCTTCAGCTTAGCTCACTCTTGTATCAACTCAGCTTATTCCAGTTATTAAATATGATAGCTTCATATACAGTTCTAGGCATGTTATAATCAGTTTTATTTTATGTTCAGCTTATGTTATGCCATGCTTTGTATGATACCATGCCATGCCATTCTTGCATATTCAGTATGTTTTTCAAACAGCATGATTTAAAAGCATATTTGCATCGTATGCATGATTTAGTGAGGTAGATGGTTTCTTACTAAGCTTTTTAGCTTACAGATACTATTTTCCTTATACTGCAGATACAGGTAAAAGGAAAATGGACTAGCAGAGGAAGCTGGAGGGCAATGCAAAGATGGTGTGTGTGGCAGGAACTGGAATAAAAGACCTTGGAGAGTTTAGCAATTAGGAACTAGTTCTTACTTAAGACGTTTCTTATACCTTGCTTTTATGCATTTCTAGTAGTTAAAGGTTATAAGTTGATGAACCATGCTCCATGTCATGTTAGAATGTTAGCTATATGTTATTGGAATGTTTATGATGCATTAGTTAGATGTTATGTGAGGTTTTGGCATGCCAAGGTGCTGAAATCAGAGGTCCCGGGTGAAATCAGACTCTGATCGGTCTCCCGACCGATCAGGGGCCTGGCTGTGTCACTGGATCGGTCAGCCGACCAATCCAACCAGATACAGTACGCTACTGTATCCTCCTGGATCGGTCAGCCGACCAATCCAGCACAATACAGCAGCGAGTCCTCGGATTTCCAGGTGCCTGGATCGGTCAGCCGACCGATCCAGACATACCTGGATCGGTCGGTAGACCGATCCAGCTGGGGACAGAAGCGATGTAGCTTCGGGATCGGACGGTCGACCGATCCAGGGTCTTGTGACCATACCAGTATCAGTAGATCGGTCTGTAGATCGATCCGGAGGGTGTTACCAGTTGTAAATACCTCCCCTAGCATGTGTACAACTCCTAGGTACACCCGGAACATTAATATCAGAGTTTACAAGAATCAATTAGTTAGAAAAATTTAAATTAGCCCAGCTTTCCGCACAGCTTAGCACAGCACAAACTGTAGCGATTCGCTTACAGCCTGGTAGTTAGAAGGCGGGTCTTTACAGAGTGGTATCAGAGCAGTGTTCCATACTTCCTACACACACATCAGCATTGTACCTGCAGCTTCCAAGTAAGAATACCTCTACTCTCTTTATTGTTTCTTGCTTTCTAGTTACAGTTCATGTTTATATGCCTACTGCCTGTTAGTATGTGATAGTCTTTAAACATGATACCAGTAATTATATAACTGTGATAGTATTAGTTATACATATGTCCTCTATGTCTTTAGAAATGACGCGAGGACGCCCAGCTAGAAGGGCACTAGATACTGAGCCCCAGCAAGAGGCAGGCAGCTCAGTGCCTCCTCCAGACCTCGCAGCACTAGTGGCTCAGTTACAGCAGCAGCTAGCTGAACAGCAGCAGGAAATAGCCACCTTAAAGGCTAATCAGCAGAGTACCCCCACAGTCACCCTGGAACCGAATCTGACGACTCCAGAAGTCTTAGAGGTCCCACCAGCCCAGCCTACAGCACCAGCACCAGTACCAGCACCATCAGTCCTAGCAGCTGAGCCAAGAAAGGAAGCCTATCTAATCCAGTGGCAGCGGGTCAAGCCAGAGAACTTCTCAGGCACTAGCGAACCATGGGATGCTCAAGCATGGTTCAAAACACTGGAGAGGACGATGGAGCTTTTGGATTGGCCGGAACAGGAGAAGGTGAAGTGTGCCTCCTTCTGCCTGACAGGGGACGCCAGTATATGGTGGGAGAGAATTAAAGCGAAGCGCCCAGTGAATCAGATGTCATGGGTCGACTTCGAGAAAGAATTCTTCGAGGAGTTCTTTCACATGCGGGTTACAGACCGCCGTTACGACGAGTTCACTGAGTTTCGTCAGGGCAATCTTTCAGTTGAGGAAGCCGTGAAGAAATTCAACAGGTTGGCTCGTCTATGCCCAGAGCTAGTCAGCACAGAGAAGGAACGAATCCGGTTGATGCTCAAGATGCTGAGGCCAGAGATAGCAGTGAATGTGGCTGGTGGCATACATAAGCCACAAACCACAGAGGAGTTAGTGAGCAATGCCTTGACCACAGAGCATTATCAGAACAGCATGAAGCAGCAGAGGCAGGTCTCCTCAGAGTCCAAAGGACAAGGAAACTCTCACACTCAAAAACAGCAAGGTCACAGCTCTAACTGAAAGGGGAACTCCAACAGTAAGCGCAAATCAGGGAGTGACTCAAAAGGAGGACCATCTAGCAAGCGACCTAGTTATCCAAAGTGTGCTACTTGTGGGAAATTCCACCCAGGGGTTTGTCGCAAGGGCACACGGGGATGCTTTGAATGTGGACAAGAAGGGCACATGGCCAAGCAGTGCCCGAACAAGACCGGTCTTCCTCACCACAAGAGATTCAAGATGCAGCCACCAAGAAGCTATATCGATGCGCTTAGAAGGTCCACTCATCGCCAGGCAGATTAGAAGTCCTCCATCTATGGCGAATGCGAGGATCTACTCACTCACCGAGAGGACGAGCCAATGCCTCGACGTCACAGTCGATCAAGATTTTCAAGATAGTGCTACTGTTCTATTTGACATGGGCAACCCATTCATACATAGCCAGGGTGTTCTCAAAAATTAGAAATACCCTCAAGTACTGGTCAGTTTTTGACGACACTACCTTCGGAGAAGTCATGGCATCCACGACCGCTCGAGCAAGGCTACCATTATAGCAGCAGGAACTCTTCGTGATCCGATCCTGCTAGAAATGACCGACTACGACGCCATCCCGGAATGGACTTCTCGACGATACGGACGTCCATAGAGTGCCGTAAACAAAAGTCGATTCCAACCCGGGCGTATACGCTTGAGTACATCGCGAACCAAGAGAAAGGCCGAAGATTTCTCTCAAGAATGAAGGCTCAAGTCGATGGATTCGGATGTACGGGTACCTAGCACATATAGTCAATACCAGTGAGAAGGATCGGCTAGCAGAGGTTCGAGTTGTATGTGACTACCCAGCAGTCCCTACCAGGCTTAGCACCAGACAGTGAGATTGAATTTAAAATAGAACTTTTCCCGGCACCAATCCCATTTCCAAAGCGCCTACCGCATGGCTCCAGCAGAATCGAAGGAACTTCATGAGCAACTACAGGCGCTGCTAAGGCTTCATACGCCCTTGTCACTCACCATGGGGAGCGCCTGTTTGCTCGTGAAGAAGAAGGATGGAAGCATGCTATGCATAGACTACGAGCATCGAATCAGTCACGATCAAGAATGTATCTTCTTCCTGAATTGATGACTGCTCACCAATCAAGGGAGCAGAAGTGTTCTCCAAGATAGATCTCGATCAGGTTATCAGGTGAAGATTAAAGAAGGGATATACCCAAGACAGCATTCAGAACCAGACACGGACACTACGAGTTCGTAGTCATGCCCTTTCGCGTGACCAATGCTCCGGCTACATTCATGGATCTCATGAGCAGTGTATTCAGGGAGTATTTAGATAAGTTTGTTATTGTATTTATCGATGACATTCTTATCTACTCAGAACTCAGGAAGAACACTCAGAGCACACAAAACTAGTATTGCATCAGCAGAATCAACTATACGCCAAGTTCACGAAATGTGAATTTTGGCTAGATCAGTGTCCTTCCCGGTCACATCATCTCCAAGGATGGTATTATGGTAGATCCCAGCAAGATAGAAGCAGTAATAACTGGAAGAGACCTAAGAACGCCAAATAATCAGGGATTAGCGGGATATTACAGAAAGTTTGTAGAGGACTTCTCCAGGATAGCCTCCCCACTGACAGCTCTTACCAGGAAGAACAGGAAATTTCAGTGGACAGAGGACTGCGAGAACAGCTTCAACGAGCTAAAAAGGAGGTTGACCAGTGCTCCGATTTTGGCTCTACCAGACGACACCAGCAGCTTTGACATCTACAGTGATGCCTCTAAGTTGGGGCTAGGAGCAGTACTGATGCAAAATGGCAAGGTGATCGCCTATGCCTCCAGACAACTCAAGGATTATGAGAAGAATTACCCTACTCATGACCTTGAGCTTGCAGCAGTAGTGTTCGCTCTCAAAATTTGGAGACATTACTTATATGGAGCTCAGTGCAGAGTATATAGAGATCATCAGAGTCTGAAGTACTTCTTCACTCAGAAGGATCTGAATATGTGACAGCGCAGGTGGCTAGAGCTGGTCAAGGACTACGACATCGACATCCTCTACCACCTAGGGAAAGCCAATAAGGTAGCAGACGCACTTAGCAGGAAATCCAGTGCTACCTTATTATCTCTTACAGCCATGTCACCGCCCCTACAGAAGGAGATCATAGATTTCGGTCTCGAACTCATCATGGGACAGCTCTCTACTATGACCTTAGAGTCTACCTTGCTTGGTGACATTCAGTCAGCTCAGGATCAGGACCCTGAAATCCAGAAAATCAAGCAAGGGCTAGCAGAATCAGAAAGTAGAGGATTCAGAGTGTCCGATAGAGGGGTGTTGTACTTTGGCGACAGACTCTGTGTTCCGGATCAGGAGGAGCTACGGAGACAGATTTTAGATGAGGCTCACAAGACTCCCTATGCGATGCATCCAGGTTCAACCAAAATGTATCAAGACGTGAAGAAACATTTTTGGTGGCCCGGGATGAAGCGAGACATCGCTAGATATGTTAGCATCTGCCTCACCTGTCAGAGGGTCAAGGCAGAACATCAGCGACCAGGAGGAGTCTTGCAGCCTATTCAGATTCCAGAATGGAAGTGGGAGGATATCTCTATGGATTTCATAGTGGGACTGCCCAGAACCACGAATGGTTTTGATGCCATCTGGGTAATAGTCGACAGGTTGACTAAATCAGCCCACTTCTTGGCCATCAGAATATCCTATCCCATGGAGCAGCTAGCTCAGTTGTATTCGGGAGATCGTCAGGCTACATGGAGTCCCACGAACCATCATTTCAGACAGAGATAGCAGATTTACATCACACTTCTGGGAGTGTGTACAGTCAGCGTTGGGCACGAAGTTAAAGTTCAGCACAGCATGGTCAGACGGAGCGAGTAAATCAGGTACTCGAAGATATGCTCCGAGCATGTGCCCTAGATTTCAAGGGAAGTTGGTGCAAATATCTGAGTCTAGCAAAATTTGCATACAACAATAGCTATCAGGCCACTATCGGTATGGCACCTTATGAGGCTCTCTATGGGCGGAGGTGTAGATCTCCAATCTGCTGGTATAAGAGTGGTGAACAGAAAGAACTAGAGCTTCAGACAGATCTAGTAGCAGATACCACAGCAGCTATACAGCAGATCCGCCAGAGGATAGAGACAGCTCAGAGCCGCCAGAAGAGCTATGCTGATACGCGGCGCAGACCCTTAGAGTTTTCAGTTGGGGATTCAGTGTTCCTCAGAGTAGCTCCCATGAAGGGAGTCATGCGTTTTGGGAAAAAGGGCAAGCTAAGTCCTAGATATGTGGGACCATACCTTATCAGCAGAAGAGTGGGCAAGGTAGCATATGAGTTAGAGCTACCACAGGAGATGTCAGCAGTCCACAACGTATTTCATGTCTCTATGCTGAAGAAGCATGCCCCAGATGCCACCCAGGTGATTGAGCCCCAGTCGGTACAGATCCGCGAAGACCTCAGCTATGATAGTCGGCCTATTCAGATAATAGACCGAGCAGTTAAGAAATTGCGAAACAAGGAAGTACCATTAGTCAAAGTTATCTGGCACAGTCACACAGCAGAAGAGGCAACTTGGGAGACAGAAGCCAGCATGAGACAGAAGTACCCAGAATTGTTCTAAGTTCGAGGACAAACTTTTTATAAGGTATGGGAGATTGTAATGCCCGAAAATTCTCAAACTTGCATTAGAATTATTCTACGATTTTTCTGGAATTTTTAGATATTTTTCCGGAAATTTTCCGAGTAGCGGAAGTAGCAAAAATAATTAGAAAACCAAAAACGGCCTAGGCGGGAATTGAACCCGAGACCTGTGGTTTAGTGGACAAGGTTAGTAACCAGTTGAACCCAGCAGGGCCGTGCTGAAAGGAAAGGGAGACGATTTAATTTATATTAGAGTTGGGCCGGAATTACCACTTAATATAAATAGAAGGTTTAAGTGGGGTTTGGGTTATTTTCTTTTATTGGTTCGGCAAAACCCTTCCTCTCCAAAGCCTCACGCCGACACCTTCCTCTTCCTCTCCTTCTCTCGGCGCCACCTTAAGGAAAGGCTAGGGATCTTCTCCAAAGGTCCCAAGTTCACCATCCGGCAATGATTTCAACACAAGGAAGGTTCCTCCGCGAGTAGAGCACGTGGACGTGAGCGGATAGTCGAGAAATCGTCTCCACCGGAATTTCTAGCGATTAGATTTGTAAGAAATCTAGCACACGAGGTAAGAAACCCCTCACCTGCGGCATAAGTAGTTCCGTTTGCTTACATGTTCTAGTTATTAGTTATATGTTTAGTTTTACGGCACTTAGGATGTGTTTTAACCTTTCTTGAAGATTAGGAATTTAGTTAGCACCTTTAGATGGGCCGGACACGTTTATTCTCCTTCAGTTGGAGATCATAAACGCTGTTGGGTGCCTAGACGTGTTTTTCCTAATGCAGAGGAGGGTTGAAGCACACCAAGTGTTCGACAAAAAGGTTAGTTTAGCTAATTACCCTTTCAGTTATGTTTGTCAGCTCAGTTAAATGCGTTAGTAGCATTTAAAACAGTAAGTTAGTTTACTACAGCTTATATGGGACTACGGTCCAATGGGTGGGCTCCCACAGTCGCCTCTAGGTTCAGATAACCTAGTTCTAGGTTCAGATAACCTAGTTCTAGGTTCAGATAACCTAGAAACAGCATGTTATATCAGTTAGCTTATATATCAGTATTTTATTTTCAGTGGCACTGTACTGGATTAGATATCCATTGGGTTGGACTCCCACAGTCGTCCCTAGGATCAGATAACCTAGTAAACCCTGCTAAATTCGGGACTTACAACCCCGGGTCTAGTAGGGATGCGCGCACAGCAAGTACAGTTGACAGGGCCCTACAGCAGCATGTTTAGTATTTTTATCTATTATGTATATAATAGTTTTCCAAATCAGTTTTAAAACATAATGGAATTCAGTATTAGCTTAGCTTCAGCTTAGCTCACTCTTGTATCAACTCAGCTTATTCCAGTTATTAAATATGATAGCTTCATATACAGTTCTAGGCATGTTATAATCAGTTTTATTTTATGTTCAGCTTATGTTATGTCATGCTTTGTATGATACCATGTCATGCCATGCTTGCATATTCAGTATGTTTTTCAAACAGCATGATTTAAAAGCATATTTGCATCGTATGCATGATTTAGTGAGGTAGATGGTTTCTTACTAAGCTTTTTAGCTTACAGATACTATTTTCCTTATACTGCAGATACAGGTAAAAGGAAAATGGACTAGCAGAGGAAGCTGGAGGGCAATGCAAAGATAGTGTGTGTGGCAGGAACTGGAATAAAAGACCTTGGAGAGTTTAGCAATTAGGAACTAGTTCTTACTTAAGACGTTTCTTATACCTTGCTTTTATGCATTTCTAGTAGTTAAAGTTATAAGTTGATGAACCATGCTCCATGTCATGTTAGAATGTTAGCTATATGTTATTGGAATGTTTATGATGCATTAGTTAGATGTTATGTGAGGTTTTGGCACGCCAAGGTGCTGAAATCAGAGGTCCCGGGTGAAATCAGACTCTGATCGGTCTCCCGACCGATCAGGGGCCTGGCTGTATCACTGGATCGGTCAGCTGACCGATCCAGCCAGATACAGTACCCTACTGTATCCTCCTGGATCGGTCAGCCGACCGATCTAGCTCAATACAGCAGCGAGTCCTCAGATTTCCAGGTGCCTGGATCGGTCAGCCGACCGATCCAGCTGGGGACAGAAGCGATGTAGCTTCGGGATCGGACAGCCGACCGATCCAGGGTCTTGTGACCGTACCAGTATCAGTAGATCGGTCTGTAGATCAATCCGGAGGGTGTTACCAGTTGTAAATACCTCCCCTAGCATGTGTACAACTCCTAGGTACACCCGGAACATTAATATCAGAGTTTACAAGAATTAATTAGTTAGAAAAATTTAAATTAGCCCAGCTTTCCGCACAGTTTAGCACAGCACAAACTGTAGCGATTCGCTTACAGCCTAGTAGTTAGAAGGCGGGTCTTTACAATCAAAATGGAGTTGGGCTTAACCTTCTTAAGGTTGATCTCAGTAATTCTCAACATACTCAGAAGCTCAGGCAGTGGCTTATCAATTTCATTCATGTTGTAGTTCATGACGAATTGACTGTAGCTCTCTGGCAAGGATTTCAAGACCAAATCAGTGGCCAGCTCTTGGCCAAAGGGGAATCCCAACCTCTGTAGGTTTTCTATGTACCCAATAATCTTGAGTACATATGGACCTACGGGAGTCCCGTCTTGCATCTTGCACTGAAACAGTGCCTTAGAGATCTCAAATCTCTCGTGCCTAGCTTATCCTTGATATAGTTGACGAAGATGTTCAACCATATCATAAGCACCCATTAACTCATGTTGCTTCTGAAGCTCAGAGTTCATGGTCGCGAGTATGAGACAAGACACATCTAATGCGTCATCTTGATGCTTCTTATAAGCATCACGGTCAGCTTGTGTGGCAGTGGCAGGAGGTGCCTCGGGAATGGGCATCTCCAGGATGTACAGTTTCCTTTCCTGAGTGAGAACAATTCTCAGGTTCCTGTACCAGTCCAGGAAGTTAGCTCCGTTGAGCTTGTCCTTATCAAGGATAGAACGCAGGGAGAAGGTGTTCATGTTTGATGACATGGCAATCTACAACAGAAAAATATAGAAAATAAATAATCATATTCCACTAATCATTTAATTAGGCCTTTAATTAAACGATGCTCCCATTGAATTATAGAACTTTTGTAGAATCGACTCATGGATGTGGTCAAACCACACTCATTAGATTCTAACCAACTAGCTATAATTCATGTGGGACAAGATCCACATCATACTACGCCTTAAGTTAGCTTTGGCTAAATTGCCCAAGACTTAGTATGATCGGTAGGTAACTAATTACCAATTACATCTCTATGCAACTCTTGTTTATAGGATTAAGATCTGCATGTATATTAAAATTTGAGTTAGCTTTGGCTAAATCGCCCAAGAGTTAATATAAATGTGATTTTGACCTATCTACCAACCATTGAAAAATGCCTATAGTTAAACCCAATCCAATTGAGTTTAACTAGTTTTACTCAATCTAATTGAGTTTGTACTCACCCATGCGTTGATAGGCGGGACCAAGATTGTCCCTCCGCACCCTACCAAGATAATATGTGTTGCTCTGCTTTGGCAGATTCAACAACAACATATGATCGAGGTAGTGATGGGTATCACGGCATGATAGGCATTTTGAGTTGACACGATTTAGATCTAATCTAATCGTTGATGTGTATCATATACTCGATTTAGATCCAATCTAATCGTGGTGCATCATATACGCGATTTAGATCTAATATAATCGTTAAAGCACTAATTAATTACTCTACTCTAGCATGTATCACATACACACACACAAACAATTAATTAAATTGTGATTAATCATAGCCCTACTACGATCTTCTCAAGCCAATGAGAAGATCGGATGGTCAACCTAGGGTCAACAGGTTCTCCAAGCTCCTCCCTTTGACCACCATGTGTTGCTCGCACCCTCCTCGTAACTCCTCCTCGAGTGGACCTTCCATTGCTCCAATTTTGTACATTACAAATTTGAAACTCAAGTTACATTCGAGTCTAAACTATTTTACAACAGGAAATAAAATAGAAAGGCACGACGCGCAGGTCGCGTACCACATATACAACACGCACAATCACACAAAAAATGGCACGCATGCCATATTATGAATTACAACACATATTTCCAATCAAATTGGGTTCTTTGGGCCATGACCATCACAATATTATACATAATTCTAAATTATGTATTTTATATAAATTTCTGTGATTTTACTGCTATTTTTACAATTTTATGAGTAACAATTTCCCGGCGATCCCGTTTAGCGATTTTCGGACGTGATCGCGGGACAATGCCCCTTGCGGGGTTAGGGGCAGCACTCCTTCTCGTGAAATGAGTCTCATGAGTGTCCCACGATGATCTTACAGCGCCCTAAGCCACTGTCCCAAAACATTTTGGGCGATAATTTGCCGTTTCGGAAAAATTTTCTCGGTAGTCGAAGCCTACAAGTGTCCTAGCACTCGTTGCTTCTCTTCTACGAGAAAAATATTCATAAAAATCATAAAATCACAGAAACTTATAGAACTTTAATTTTTCATAAAAATCAAAATAAAAACAAGTACATGTTCGCACGTGGCTTTGATACCACTATTGGGATTTTCGAGCGGTAAAAACCGCTTTTGCGTTGCGGAAACCCCGAAATCCCATGCCACCGGATCCATGCGAATATTAAACTTTTACATTTACAAGTTTTTCTAACACTAGATCTACTTTAGATCTACATGTTTAGGAGTTTATACCTTTGATGCGAAGCCCTTCGCGTATCTCGCTCGTCCAAGGTTCGCCGGATCTCAAGGGTGTCAAATGAACACCCCTCTATGTGTATCCACACGAACAAAAGGCGGAGAAGAAACCTTAGAGTGTGCTAGCACCCTTGAAGGTTTCGGCCAAGGTGGAGGAGAGGGAGAGAAGAAAAAACAAGGAGGAAGAAAATGAAACCTTGAATAGCACACAAGAGCAATCAACACCACTAAAGTGGCCGGCCACTTCAAGAGGGGTTTTTAAACTCCGTGGAATGCCAAGAGTCACAACTCTTGATCTCCCTCATAAGGTGGCACACACATGTACTATCCTTGATGATGTGGAACATCATCATTGGCCCATTTAATACCAACTCACAAATGAGGTGGCAATGGTCAAGTCAAACTTGACCTTTCATCTTCCCTCTCAAGTCAAGTCAAACTTGACCACCTCTCCCATGGTTGATCAAATCTAACCATTTGATTCAAATCAATTTAATATAATGAATCTCTATTCATTGATTAAATTGATTCAATGAAACATAATCTAAATTAGATCCATTGAACACATGAATCAAATCGAGTCCAACTCAATTAGTTTAATTTGGTTTACTCTTAATCCAATTTGGTTCATCATATGAACCTAATCCTCTAGGTACATCAAATGAACCTAATCTCCATCTAATTTCCCTTTGTGTGTGACCCTATAGGTTCTTGTAACGTTGGCAATACTCCTAAACTCATTTAGAAGCATAAGTAATGAGCGGTATCTAGCAACACATCATTACTACCCAAGTTACAAGAATATTGAGATCCAACATCACCTTGTGACTACTAATTGTGACTCTTCACAATATATTACAAGTGTCCTTCTATCCTTGACACCTAGATTGATCAGTGTGAGGCATAGACCGTGTCATCCTCTAATCAATCTAAATCTTGAACTCCAAGTAGACTTACTCTAATTAAGTGAGCTCAATATCTCATATTGACTCACTTGGGCATGACCATGCACTTAGTGGTCTCACTCTATCAAGAATAACAATGTCACTCCCGTTATATAGGAGGGATAGATCCCATCTACATCACTCACATCCCTCCGCATAATTTATTACATACCCAATAATCGCCTTTATCGTCCACCCAATTACGGGTGACGTTTGACGAAGCCAAAGTATGTAATTCCTTATGTAGGGAACCATGGTGACTTCAGGTCCAAGGACTAATAGCCACATGAGAAAGTATATGACACTCATATAACGATCTATGATACTTTCTCATGGCGGGTCATTCAGTATACATTCTCAAATGCATACCCATGTGTCAACTTGATATCTCTATATCCATGACTTATGAGATCAAGTCATCGAGTTGACCTACATGCTAGTCTCGTTGCATTAACATTGTCCCTTAATGTTAATACTTGACTAGGAATGATTAAGAGTAGTGTTCTTTATATCCATCTCACTATCGATTCAACCAATCGATTGATATAGATAAGAACCTTCTACTCAAGGACGCTATTATATTTAGTTATTTGGTACCAATACAAGTAAGTATAATAACCAAAACAAATACCTTTTATATACATAAGAATATGTTACAATGAGTCCATACAACAATTATCATATGATTGACTTTGGGACTCTAACTAACAGAAAAGGAGCAAAAGTTAGATGAATCCCATGGGTTTTTTATTAGGCAAAGGCTCATACTTTATGGGCTATATCCGTAACTTTTCTTGTCATCACTTGTATACTATCTTGTAAGAGAAGATTTATATATGAGGCTTTCTCGGTTTCTTGAACTAGATTGATAGTGGATTTCAAAGAGTGGCTCACCTAATGAGTTAATAGGTCATGGAGTAGGACCAAAGGATCTAAACCACATTAAATATTATGTGTTAGCATTGTTTATCTTATATGTTTGTGTGCTTTATTTTCACTACATATCTTTGATATTGGCAAACATAATAAAATTCATTTGCTAACATATTTTAAGTCTTGTATTTGCTAGGACAATAAATTGAATTATTTTTTCTAGTTATGACTATTCACCTACCCCTCCCTCTAGCTTCACCATTCCATCAAAAACTTATGTTATTAAGTACTCAAAAGACTCTCGGGGTCGGACAAAGGTGGAATACTTTAACTCAAAATCTTGATAATTTACTCTTTTTGAGTATTTTATTTACTTCCTTTGGAAGAGAAAAGTTTGTTTGAGAGAAATTATTCTAGATGAGAGTTGTAGAGGTTTGCCCCATTATCTCTTGTAAAAGGTGAGGCATTATGTATTGAACACATCATAGGACATGAACTAGGAGCAGAGTCTCTAAACCACATAAAATTGTATGTTGTTATCCTTATGTTATATGGGTATTAATTGTTTTCATTGTGATCATATGCTTAACACAAATCAAACACACATATGATCACCCTACTACTAGCATAATAATCATCTGTGATTGTGCTTTATGAATTGCCAGGGTTCATCCTCTATTTACCACCCTTTAGTTGGGTCATCTATTCCATAAAATTTGGTATCAAAGCAAGTTGCTCACATTTTTGAACTTATATTCAATGGCAAAGACCAACATCCATTTTGATCCTCCTATGTTTAATGCCAATTTAGACTCTTGGAAGATGAAGATGAGGAGGACATATCTATGAACGGATTTTTGATACAATATTGGCACTAGAAAGTGATATAGAGTTCCAACAAACAAGAATCGTAAACTCATTAAGGTAAACAAATGGTCATAGGAGCAAGAAGACAAATTAGATCCAAATGAAAGGACCAAGAAAATTTTGAAGTGCTTTTGCCTAAGGAGGTTATGTTCAATGTTAGAGAATATGGAATCAAGTGGTAGATATACATGAAAAGCTCTTGAAATCACAAGAATTGGCTGAGCACAAGGATGCATAACATGTTGAGGTGTTTGAACCAAATGAACCACAAGTAATGGAGAAGATTGAAGATGAGTACCAATTGTAGAAAGGATGGAAAATAAACACCATCCATACTTTGATGTCTTGTACAATGAAGCCTCAACATTCTCAAGTGATACATCCACCACATAGGCAACTGAGGATGAAAAGTCATGTGCTACACATCCATTCCCTACAACATCAAAGAGGAACCTCAAGAAGATGTGCAATTCTAGTAAATTGCATAATCTAATGCATAATTTATCTTTGTAATTTGATGAGTTTAGGAAAAATACTAAATCCCTAAAACATGAATTGAGGAAAATTAAGGATAAGGTTAATTTCTTTCCATGCTACTGGCATGAAAACTATAGTGTTAAAATTTTAAATTAGAAAATTAAAGCTTTCGAACTAAATTAAAATTGATGACATAAAGAAACCCTGTAGAAGATTACTAACGAGTCTAGATATCTTAATATAAGTTTAGGGAACCATAGACCAAGTTATGGCAAAGCTTCTTTGGGATACAAACCCTAAGGTTAAGGCCTTAGTACCATCATAATATAGGGTTCCATCTAAATACATGTACAGTCATATGTACCGATATGTTATGGAATGCCATTAAGGAAATTAAACAAAAAATGGTGAATAGCACAAATAGCTAGAAAATACCTACTAAACCCAATCAAGTCTAACTTGTTTTGGGTTTCCAAATCCAGAGTTTCATTGTATTAGATTGGATTAGGTTATATATATATATATATATATATATATATATATATATATATATAGGAGGTCTATTTGGCATGAGGTCAACTGTTAGAGTGGAGGTTAGGTAAGGTGGTCAACGACCAAGTGTCAAAGGACCGAACGAAGGACGATTGCAGTGGATGGTCAAGCGGTCAAAGCCCTGACCGACAGGAGATGGGTCCGAGCCGACCCTCATTCCTGCTCGGGATAATACGCAAGATAGTCGACACTCAATACGGAGCAACAGGACACTGAGGGAGACCACATAGCTGGTATGAATGGGGGAAGATATGTTACTACATGGTCACCACATAAAAGAACCACAGAGGCTGACAGAGCATAGGAGTCCCGGCTGAGCGGCCACCCCGCTCGGCCAAGTAGTTGGACCTGGCCATGGATGGAACGGAGTCCCGGTCGAGTAGCTACCCCACTCAGCCAAGCAATGGGACCACTGCAGTATCTCTTGACATCCTTTTGGGAGATAGTGCGTTGACACGAGGCATAGTCGATAGACGGATCGAACGGTAGAAGCTTCTACTGTCGCATCAGGAATATGCAAGCCCTATTAAGGTATGGTGTCAGAGGTACTTTCCTGACAAGGCCCTTTCATGGAATACATGGGAGAGCGTGCCCATGCCTCAAGAAGCACACACGCTGCCCACCAGGGCTCTATATAAAGGGGGTTCATCACCGGTGAAGGTACGCATTATTCTTGAGTTCTACTATTGCTACTATTGCTCCTCTTTTCTCTACATCCTGGTGATTGACTTGAGCATCAGAGGCTGAACTGTTGGAGTGTATACTGAAAGCCTAAGCTTTTGTAAACATTTGTTTTAAATAAAAAATCACATTTGGTCAAATTATCTACATTTGTTTGTAGTTGTTCAATTAATTTATATTGTAGATAACATAGTATGTGGTGTCACATACAGAAGATCATGTTATCAGTACCTTATGAATTATAAACAGTAGCTCACGACCAAAATGGAAAGGAACAAACCATTGGGAGGTCGTAGTGTAATTAGGAATTAGTTTATCTTAACTATTTAATTACACTAGTACACTTAGAGTGTATTGAGTAGAACCATTAGAGGTCGTTTCTTTTATACTGACTTTATAAAGAAACAATGACCTCAGTTATTATGAAAGTGTGTACTCTTAATCCTAATATAATAACAAGCACATATATTTGATATTTATTTCTTTAATTTATCAATGAGTGAGATTTAGTTTGATAAATCAATAAGCCCGATAAGTTGGGAAATGATATCACTTATAGTGTGTGTTGTTGATTATAGAAGGAAACTGTGTCCTAGTTATCTAGGTTGATAATGTCCCCAAGATAAGCTCATAAAGATTGTCATGTTAAACCCTGCAGGTGAACTTAGTCCGACATGATGATAAGGTTGAGTGGTACTATTCTTGGACTAAGATATTAATTAAATGAGTTGTCAGTAACTCACCTAATTAGTGGACATTCGATATCTTAAACACAGGGAGACTAACACACTCATAATAAGAAGGAGTCCAAAAATGTAATTTGGGATTGGTGCGGCAGTTCAATGATAGTTCTCTAGTGGAATGAATTATCATTGATAAAATTAAGTTGTGTGTTCAGGACGAACACGGGATGCTTAATTTTATCGGGAGACCAAAACCAATTCCTCCTCTCGGTCCCTATCGTAGCCTCTTATTTATAGAGTACTATACCCACCTATACCCACCTTCTATACCCACCTAATGGGGCCGGCCAAGCTAGCGTGGGAATCAAGCTAGGTCCAGCCTAAGCATGGCTTGTGGGTGGCCAACCCTAGCTTGAACCCAAGCTAGAGGGGCCGACCATATTTAATTAAAAAGAAATTTTAATTTTAATTTTTATTATGTGGAAGATATAATTTATTAAAGAGAATTAAAATTAAAATGTCTCTCTTAAAAGGATCTACAAAAGATTAAAAGAAAGAGATTAGATCACTTTCCTTATTTGTAGATTGGAGAGAGATTTTATTTTCTCTTTAAAAATTATTCACATGTTGAGAAATTAAAATTATGAAAATTTCTTTTGATCAACCATGAAGGGATTATTATGGAAAAATTTTATTTTAAATTTTTCCGGAAGCAAATAAGGAAACTTTAATTTTTCTTGTGGAAATTTTTTTCCTTATTTGCTATATTGATGTGGCCGGCCATAACATAATTATTAAGGAAAGTTTGTTTAATTTTTATTAATTAATTGTTGTCAAGGAAAATTAAGAAAATTTTATTGTAATTAAATTTCCTAATTTACCAAGGCTAAGGAATATAAAAGAGGGGGTTGGGTGCCTTCATGAAACACAACCTCTATTATTTTTCTCCCTCTCTTATTCCTTGGTGTGGCCGACCAACCCCTCTCCCTCTCTTCCTCTTTGTGGTGGCCGAAACTCCATCATCCTTGGAGCTTTTTGTGGTGGCCGAATACCACTTGAAGAAGAAGAAGGAGAAGGAGAGATAGTCTTCATCCCTTGGAGCTTGGTTGGTGTTTTTCTTCTTCCTTGGTGAAGCTCTCTTGTTTTGGCCGAACCTAGCTAGGAGGAGAAGAAGGTGTTTGGTGGTTTCTCATCTCGGAAGATCGTTGCCCACACAACGTCCGAGGTTAGAAGAGGAATACGGTAGAAGATCAAGAGGTCTTTCTAAAAGGTATAACTAGTAATTTACTTTTCCGCATCATGCTAGTTATTTTTGGAAATAATACCAAATACAAGAGGCTTACGATTCTAGTATTTCGAAAATGTTTTTCGATGTTGTGTTCTTTTGTTTTATTTTTCCTTGTGATTTGATTGTTCCTTTCGGTTAACCTAAAGTTATTTTAGGAAATTAAATATTAGCTTTCCATAAAAGGTTTTGTCTAGTCGGTGGTGGTTGCTCCCATATCCAAGAAGGCCATGTGCCTCACCACGTCAGTACTGGGAACCAATTATGGAAATTAATATTTAATGGAATTAATAACTTAGGTGATTTGGATTAAACGTGTTAAGTTCCGCAGGAGATCCAAGTCTAAACCTAAAAGAACAAATAGATTAAGTTTTGGATCAAACATGTTAAGTTCCGCAGGCGTCCAAAATTTAATTTAAAAGAACACATGGTAGCTAGGAAAAGGTTCAGACCTTTGTACAAAATTTTTATATAGTGGAACCTCTAGGTTTTCCGAGTAGCAACCAACAATTAGTATCAGAGCTAGGGTTTTACCTCTGTGTATTTGGTATTTAGAATAATTATGCACATGTCATACATAATTTAGGCAGGTTAATAGTAGGATGTGCTAACTTTGTGGATGCAGGATCCAACTATTATGGCTTTTAGTTATTATGTGTGTGATTGGACCCTTGGACATGTCAAGGACATTTATATATGTGTGCATGATTGTATTATAAAATACAGCAGGAGCTGTATTTAGTTTTATTAGGATTTTATTTTGATCTAGATACATGTACATTCCTTTTATGAAATATAGGAACAAAATTGTAAAATTCTATTTATGTCGCAGATCGAATCTTGTAAAGCGTGGAACCTTCAAAGGACTAGAGGCGCAGGGGAATAAGGAGCAAGATGGATGCGACAGCTAGACCCGATGGCGGTGGCCAAATATGGCAGCAGCTTGGGATGACAACACACGGAGGGCAACCGAAGATAAAAGCCATAATAGTTGAAAATTAGATTTTTCTATTTATTGCTTTTATATTGTGATATGTGTGCATGTTAGTATACTTGTTTAGTAGGCTAGCATAGTTAAAATTCCTCATTTATAAATAACTAAGTGGGAGAGAGATTTTTAAATAAATACCATGGTCTCCATTACTAGTTTGTAAGTGATGCAAACAAGCTTGCGCGTTGGCTCTAAGTGCCTTCCTCCATATCGGATGAGCTTGTTTGTGGATCACTAGAACAGACTTCCATTTTGGATGACTATAGGAAGTTAATTAAGAGCGTGTGTTCTTCCCCAACGGAAGGGGCATAATCTTATTAATGGACTTAGTGTCAAGTAATGGTATACACTTAGACACATCTAATATTATCCTCCCCATCGGAGCCACTGCTATTATTTGTGTGACCAAAAGACACCAACTATTAATTTTATTTGTCAAAAAGTTAGGTTGACAAGATAATAAAATTAATGGGTTAAAAACCTCCTTTTATGAGGTGTTGGTTAATTTAAAATAGTATTGTTTGAGGAATCAATATTATTCTAAATTTAGAGTCCTGACCAAAAGTTATTTGTGATTCTTAGGATGACTTTCAACCCACTGTCCATCATACTACAACAGAATAGACTTACTGGTCCTAACTACATAGATTGGAAAAGAAACCTGGGTATTGTTTTTACTGCTGAAAGCTATAAATTTGTACTGACTGAGACTTGCCCTGATGCACCCAATGGTGAATCTACCCAAGAGGAGGTTGAATATCATAAGAAATGGGTAAAAGCAGATGAGATGGCGCTGTGTTACATTTTGGCTTCAATGTCAAATGTATTGCAACATTAGCATCAAGATTTACCAACAGCTTATGATATCATTAACAATCTCAAGGAACTCTTTGGTCATCAGGACAGAGCTTCTAGGCAAGAAGCCATGAGAAAGATAATGACAGCCACCATGCAAGAGGGTACTCCTGTGAGGGATCATATCCTAAAGATGATGGCTTATCTGAACGAAATACAAATCCTTGGAGGTGAAATTGATGGGGAAACCCAGATCGATATGATCCTCCAAACACTACCTAGAAGTTTTGAGCAGTTCCGCCTGAACTATAATATGAATAAGAGGATATATTCATTAGCGGAACTACTGACAGAACTCCAGACAGAAGAAGGATTATTTCGTCATAATTCTCATATTCACTATGCTGAAAATGGTTCTACTTCTAAACCGAAAGGAAAGAAGAAGAAGAAACAAGTTGGCTCAGCAAAGAAGGTGAATAAATCTCAGAGTACAGGATTTAAAGATGGAGTGAAGAAGTCGAAGGGTAAGTGCTTCATTTGTAAGCAGTCAGGACATTGGAAGGCGGACTGTCCTCGTAGGAATCAAAACAAAGATATATCTCATGCTCTAGTTGTTGAAACATGTTTAGCGGTGTTATCTACCAGCACCTTGTTGGTTACTACTGAGAAAAACCTAGAGGTTCCACTGTACAAAAATTTTGTACATAGGTCTGAACCTTTTCCTAGCTACCATGTGTTCTTTTAAATTAAATTTTGGATCGCCTGCGAAACTTAACACGATTGATCCAAAACTTAATCTATTTGTTCTTTTAGGTTTAGACTTGGATCTCCTGCGGAACTTAACACGTTCGACCCAAATCACCTTAAGTTATTAATTCCATTAAATATTAATTTCCATAATTGGTTCCCAGTACTGACATGGCGAGGCACATGGCCTTCTTGGATATGGAGCAACCACCACCGACTAGACAAAATCTTTTATAGAAAGTTAATATTTAATTTCCTAAAATAACTTTAGGTTAACCGAAGAGAACAATCAAATCACAAGGAAAAATAAAACAAAAGAACACAACATCGAAAAACATATTCGAAATACTAAATCGTATGCCTCTTGTATTTGGTATTATTTCCATAAATAACTAGTATGATGCGGATAAGGAAAAACTACTAGTTATACCTTCTAGAAAGACCTCTTGATCTTCTACCGTATTCCTCTTCTAACCTCGGACGTTGTGTGGGCAACGATCTTCCGAGATGAGAAATCACCAACCACCTTCTTCTCCTCCTAGCTAGGTTCGGCCACAATGAGATAGCTTCACCAAGGAAGAAGAAAACCTCCAACCAAGCTCCAAGGGATGAAGACTTTCTCTCCTTCTTCTTCTTCTTCTTCAAGGGGTATTCGGCCACCACCAAAAGCTCCAAGGATGGTGGAGTTTTGGCCACCACAAAGAGGAAGAGAGGGAGAGGGTATGGCCGGCCACACCAAGGAATAAGAGAAGGAGGAAAAATAATAGAGAGTTGTATCATGAAGGCACCCCAACCCCCTCTTTTATATTCCTTAGCCTTGGTAAATTAGGAAATTTAATCTCAATAAAATTTCCTTAATTTTCCTTGATAACAATTAATTAAGAAAAATTAAACAAACTTTCCTTAATTGAGATGTTATGGCCGGCCACATCAAGGAGCAAATATGGAAAAAAAAATTCACAAGAAAAAATTAAACTTTCCTTATTTGCTTCCGGAAAAATTTTAAAATAAAATTTTCCATATTAATCCCTTCATGGTTGATGAAAAGAAAATTTCCATAATTTTAATTTCTCATCATGTGAATAATTTTTAAAGATAAAATAAAATCTCTCTCCAGTCTACAAATAAGGAAAGTGATCTAAGCTCTCTCCTTTAATTCTTTTGTAGATCTTTTACAAGAGAGATATTTTAATTTTAATTCTCTTTAATAAATCATATCTTCCACATAATAAAAACTAAAATTAAAAATCCTTTTTAATTTAATGTGGTCGGCCCCCACTAGCTTGGGTTCAAGCTAGGGTCGGCCACCCACAAGCCATGCTTAGGCCGACCCTAGCTTGATTACCAAGCTAGCTTGGCCGGCCCCATTAGGTGGGTATAGAAGGTGGGTATAGGTGGGTATAGTACTCTATAAATAAGAGGCTATGATAGGGACCGAGAGGAGGAATTGGTTTTGGTCTCCCGATAAAATTAAGCATCCCGTGTTCGCCCCGAACACACAACTTAATTTTATCAATGATAATTCATTCCACTAGAGAACAATCATTGAACTACCGCACCAATCCTAAATTATATTTTTGGGCTCCTTCTTATTATGAGTGTCTTAGTCTCCCTGTGTTTAAGATATCGAATGTCCACTAATTAAGTGAGTTACTGACAACTCATTTAATTAATATCTTAGTCCAAGAATAATACCACTCAACCTTATCATCATGTCGGACTAAGTCCACCTGCAGGGTTTAACATTATAATCTTTATGAGCTCATCTTGGGGACATTATCAACCTAGATAACTAGGACACAATTTCCTTCTATAATCAACAACACACACTATAAGTGATATCATTTCCCAACTTATCGGGCTTATTGATTCATCGAACTAAATCTCACCCATTGATAAATTAAAAAACTAAATATCAAATATATGTGCTTGTTATTATATTAGGATTAAGAGCACACACTTCCATAATAACTGAGGTCATTGTTTCTTTATAAAGTCAGTATAAAAGAAACGACCTCTAATGGTCCTACTCAATACACTCTGAGTGTACTAGTGTAATTATACAGTCAAGATAAACTGATACCTAATCACACTACGACCTTCTAATGGTTTGTTTCTTTCCATTTTGGTAGTGAGCAACTGTTTATAACTTATAAGGTACTGATAACATCATCTTCTGTATGTGACACCACATATTATGTTATCTTCAATATAAATTAATTGAACAACTACAAACAAATGTAGATAATTTGACCAAATGTGATTCTTTATTTAAAATAAATGTTTACAAAAGCTTAGGCTTTCAGTATACACTCCAACAATCTCCCACTTATACTAATGACTAAGCTGCTATATCTTCTGCCATACATCTATTTCCCATTCCCTCCACATGCCGATCGAAAGCTTTCGCCGGAAGGGCCTTAGTGAAAGGATCTGCCAGGTTATCAGCTGATGCAATCTTGGCGATAACAACTTCTCCTCGCTTCATAATATCTCGTATCAGGTGGTACTTGCGCTCTATATGTTTACTTACCTTATGAGCTCGTGGTTCCTTCGAGTTTGCAACTGTACCGCTATTATCACAATAAATTGTGTTGATTTTGGGCAAACCAGGAATCACATCTAAGTCCATTAGAAAGTTCCTGAGCCATACTGCTTCTTTAGCCACCTCAGAGGCTGCTACATACTCAGCTTCCATGGTTGAGTCCGAAACGCATTTCTACTTAACACTCCTCCATGAAATGGCTCCACCTCCTAAAGTAAACACATAGCCTGATGTAGACTTACTGTTGTCCCTATCCGATTGGAAATCCAAATCCGTGTAACCCACAGGGAGCAAATCGTCTGCTTGGTAAACTAGCATATAATCTCTAGTCCTTCTCAGGTACTTTAATATATGCTTTACCGCAGTCCAATGTCCTTGTCCAGGGTTACTCTGATATCTGCTGACCATGCCCACGGCAAAACAGATATCAGGTCTCGTACATAGCATTGCATACATAAGGCTTCCTACAACCGAAGCATAAGGAACTGCTTTCATGTCTTCTATCTCCTTTGATGTCTTTGGAGACATCTCTTTAGATAGAGCTATTCCATGCCTAAAAGGAGTGCTTCGTCATATGATCGGGGATCAGGTTCATGTTTACCTGGGACCAAGTCCAAAGACTCTCCCAAAAATATGAATCTTTCAGACTGCCTTACAACCCTCCCACTGCGACGAGGCACTGTCTGTGGTTGTGTATCATGTGTGACACGTGTTGCAGTCTCTTGTGGTACTACATCTTGTACTGTTGGTACTAAGGTAGACGTGTCCTCCCTAAGTTCTTCTAAAACAACTTTGCTACTGGGCTTGTGATCCATTATATAGTCTTCTTCTAAAAACTGGGCATTGGTGCTAACAATGACCTTCTGGTCTTTAGGACTATAAAATAAACCACCTTTCGTTCCTTTGGGATATCCCACAAATACGCAAACTTCTGTACGAGATTCTAACTTATCAGCATCTGGTTTCAGCACATGTGCTGGACTACCCCAAATCCGAATATGTCTTAGACTGGGTTTTCGCCCATTCCACAATTCTATGGGAGTAGAAGAAACTGATTTAGAAGGTACTAAGTTCAGTACATATGCTGCTGTTTCCAGAGCATATCCCCAAAACGAATTTGGTAATCCTGAATAACTCATCATCGATCTAACCATCTCCATAAGAGTCCTATTCCTTCGTTCTACCACACCATTCTGTTGGGGTGTTCCAGGTGCAGACAATTGGGATTGAATCCCGACTTCTGATAAGTAATTCCTAAACTCTCCAAAGAGGTATTCGCCACCACGATCAGACCGTAGTGTCTTGATACTTTTACCTAGTCGTTTCTCCACATCAGCCTTGTATTCTTTGAACTTATCAAAGCACTCGGACTTGCGGCGCATTAGGTAAATGTATCCGTATCTTGAATAATCATCTATAAAAGAGACGAAATATTCAAAACCACCTCTTGCCTGGACAGACATAGGACCACACAAATCAGAATGAACCAATTCTAACACTTCTTTGGCTCTATACCCCTTGGCCTTGAACGGCCTCTTGGTCATTTTACCTTCCAAGCAAGATTCACAAGTTGGAAAATTTTCCAACTCTAATGAACCCAAAAGTCCATCAGCTATAAGCCTCTGAATCCTACTTAAGTTAATATGACCTAGCCTTAGATGCCAAAGATATGCTTGGTTCATTTCCGAAGGTTCTTTTCTCTTATTTGAATTAGAAGATGAGTTATAAATTTCCTTATTTTGCTTTGTGGGAGAAATTAGATATAATGTATACAAATTGCCAACTAATGCACCAGAACAGATAATCACTTTATTTCTCTTAATAACTACATCGTTACTAAAAGAAACTGAATATCCATCTAAAAACAGCTTAGAAACTGAAATTAAATTCTTTCTAAAACTGGGTACATAAAGACAATTTCTTAAAACCAAATTTCTATTTCTACTAAAAGATAAGTAGATGTCTCCCACTGCAACAGCTGCTACTTTAGTAGCATTGCCCATGTGGACGGTAATCCCTCCTTCAGTTAGTCGTCGGGTTTCCTGGAACCCCTGCAAGGAATTGCAGACATGATCAGTGGCTCCCGTATCTACACACCAGGTGCTGGTAGATAACACCGCTAAACATGTTTCAACAACTAAAGCATGAGATATACCTTTGTTTTGATTCCTATGAAGACAGTCCGCCTTCCAATGTCCTGACTGCTTGCAGCTTCTTCACTCCAGCTTTAAATCCTGTACTCTGAGATTTATTCACCTTCTTTGCTGAGCCAACTTGTTTCTTCTTCTTCTTTCCTTTCGGTTTAGAAGTAGAACCATTTTCAGCATAGTGAATTTGAGAATTATGACGAAATAATCCTTCTGTTACCTGAAGTTTTGTCAGTAGTTCCGCTAATGAATATATCCTCTTATTCATATTATAGTCCAGGTGGAACTGCTCAAAACTTCTAGGTAGTGTTTGGAGGATCATATCGATCTGGGTTTCCCCATCAATTTCACCTCCAAGGATTTGTATTTCGTTCAGATAAGCCATCATCTTTAGGATATGATCTCTCACAGGAGTACCCTCTTGCATGGTGGCTGTCATTATCTTTCTCATGGCTTCTTGCCTAGAAGCCCTGTCCTGATGACCAAAGAGTTCCTTGAGATTGTTCATGATATCATAAGCTGTTGGTAAATCTTGATGCTGATGTTGCAATACATTTGACATTGAAGCCAAAATGTAACACCGCGCCATCTCATCTGCTTTTACCCATTTCTTATGATATTCAATCTCCTCTTGGGTAGATTCACCATTTGGTGCATCAGGGCAAGTCTCAGTCAGTACAAATTTATAGCTTTCAGCAGTAAGAACAATATCCAGGTTTCTTTTCCAATCTATGTAGTTAGGACCAGTAAGTCTATTCTGTTGTAGTATGATGGACAGTGGGTTGAAAGTCATCCTAAGAATCACAAATAACTTTTGGTCAGGACTCTAAATTTAGAATAATATTGATTCCTCAAACAATACTATTTTAAATTAACCAACACCTCAAAACACCGTGAATTTTGTATGCCACGTTAGTGTGGACGTATACAAATTCAACATTTGTAAAAGGAGGGTTTTAACCCATTAATTTTATTATCTTGTCAACCTAACTTTTTGACAAATAAAATTAATATTTGGTGTCTTTTGGTCACACAAATAATAGCAGTGACTCCGATGGGGGGGATGCTATTAGATGTGTCTAAGTGTATACCATTACTTGACACTAAGTCCATTAATAAGATTATGCTCATTCCGTTGGGGAAGATCACACGCTCTTAATTAACTTCCTATAGTCATCCAAAATGGAAGTCTGTTCTAGTGATCCATAAACAAGCTCATCCGTTATGGAGGAAGGCACTCAGAGCCAACGCGCAAGCTTGTTTGCATCACTTACAAACCAGTAATGGAGACCATGGGATTTACTTAAAAATCTCTCTCCCACTTAGTTATTTATAAATGAGGAATTTTACCTATGCTAGCCTACTAAACAAGTATACTAACATGCACACATAGCACAATATAAAAGTAATAAATAGAAAAATCTAATTTTCAACTATTATGGCTTTTATCTTTGGTTGTCCTCCGTGTGTTGTCATCCCAAGCTGCTGCCATATTTGGCCACCGCCAATGGGATTAGCTGTCGCATCCATCTTGTTCCTTATTCCGCTGCGCCTCTGGTCCTTCGAGAGTTCCACGCTTTACAAGATTCGATTTACGACATAAATAGAATTTTACAATTTTTGATCCTATATTCCATAAAAGGAATGTACATGTATCTAGATCAAAAATAAAATCCTAATAAAACTAAATACAGCTCCTGCTGTATTTTATAATACAATCATGCACACACAAATAAATGCCCTTGACATGCCCAAGGGTCCAATCACACACATAATAATTAAAAGCCATAATAGTTGGATCCTGCATCCAAAGAGTTAGCATATCCTACTATTATCCTGCCTAAATTATGTTTGACATGTGCATAATTATTCTAAATACCAAATACACAGAGGCAAAACCCTAGCTCTGATACCAATTGTTGGTTGCTACTCGGAAAACCTAGAGGTTCCACTGTACAAAAATTTTGTACATAGGTCTGAACCTTTTCCTAGCTACCATGTGTTCTTTTAAATTAAATTCTGGATCGCCTGCGGAACTTAACACGTTTGATCCAAAACTTATCTATTTGTTCTTTTAGGTTTAGACTTGGATCTCCTGCGGAACTTAACACGTTCGACCCAAATCACCTTAAGTTATTAATTCCATTAAATATTAATTTCCATAATTGGTTCCCAGTACTGACGTGGCGAGGCACATGGCCTTCTTGGATATGGGAGCAACCACCACCGACTAGACAAAACCTTTTATAGAAAGTTAATATTTAATTTCCTAAAATAACTTTAGGTTAACCGAAGAGAACAATCAAATCACAAGGAAAAATAAAACAAAAGAACACAACATCGAAAAACATATTCAAAATACTAAATCGTATGCCTCTTGTATTTGGTATTATTTCCATAACTAACTAGTATGATGCGGATAAGGAAAATCTACTAGTTATACCTTCTAGAAAGACCTCTTGATCTTCTACCGTATTCCTCTTCTAACCTCGAACGTTGTGTGGGCAACGATCTTCCGAGATGAGAAATCACCAAACACCATTTTCTCCTCCTAGGTAGGTTCGACCACAATGAGATAGCTTCACCAAGGAAGAAAAAAACCACCAACCAAGCTCCAAGGGATGAAGACTTTCTCTCCTTCTTCTTCTTCTTCTTCAAGGGGTATTCGGCCACCACCAAAAGCTCCAAGGATGGTGGAGTTTCGGCCACCACAAAGAGGAAGAGAGGGAGAGGGTATGGCCGGCCACACCATGGAATAAGAGAGGGAGAAAAAATAATAGAAGTTGTATCATGAAGGCACCCCAACCCCCTCTTTTATATTCCTTAGCCTTGGTAAATTAGGAAATTTAATCTCAATAAAATTTCCTTAATTTTCCTTGATAACAATTAATTAATAAAAATTAAACAAACTTTCCTTAATTGAGATGTTATGGCCGGCCAAATCAAGGAGCAAATAAGGAAAAAAAATTTCACAAGAAAAAATTAAACTTTCCTTATTTGCTTCTGGAAAAATTTTAAAATAAAATTTTCCATATTAATCCCTTCATGGTTGATCAAAAGAAAATTTCCATAATTTTAATTTCTCATCATGTGAATAATTTTTAAGGAGAAAATAAAATCTCTCTCCAATCTACAAATAAGGAAAGTGATCTAATCTCTCCCCTTTAATTCTTTTGTAGATCTTTTACAAGAGAGATATTTTAATTTTAATTCTCTTTAATAAATCATATCTTCCACATAATAAAAATTAAAATTAAAAATCCTTTTTAATTTAATGTGGTCGGCCCCCACTAGCTTGGGTTCAAGCTAGGGCCGGCACCCACAAGCCATGCTTAGGCCGGCCCTAGCTTGATTCCCAAGCTAGCTTGGCCGGCCCCATTAGGTGGGTATAGAAGGTGGGTATAGTACTCTATAAATAAGAGGCTACGATAGGGACCGAGAGGAGGAATTGATTTTGGTCTCCTGATAAAATTAAGCATCCCGTGTTCACCCCGAACACACAACTTAATTTTATCAATGATAATTCATTCCACTAGAGAACTATCATTGAACTACCGCACCAATCCCAAATTACATTTTTGGGCTCCTTCTTATTATGAGTGTGTTAGTCTCCCTGTGTTTAAGATATCGAATGTCCACTAATTAAGTGAGTTACTAACAACTCATTTAATTAATATCTTAGTCCAAGAATAGTACCACTCAACCTTATCATCATGTCGGACTAAGTCCACCTGCAGGGTTTAACATTATAATCTTTATGAGCTCATCTTGGGGACATTATCAACCTAGATAACTATGACACAGTTTCCTTCTATAATCAACAACACACACTATAAGTGATATCATTTCCCAACTTATCGGGCTTATTGATTCATCGAACTAAATCTCACCATTGATAAATTAAAGAAATAAATATCAAATATATGTGCTTGTTATTATATTAGGATTAAGAGCACACACTTCCATAATAACTGAGGTCATTATTTCTTTATAAAGTCAGTATAAAAGAAACGACCTCTAATGGTCCTACTCAATACACTCTGAGTGTACTAGTGTAATTATACAGTCAAGATAAACTGATATTTAATCATACTACGACCTTCTAATGGTTTGTTCCTTTCCATTTTGGTCGTGAGCAACTGTTTATAACTTATAAGATACTGATAACATCATCTTCTGTATGTGACACCGCATACTATTTTATCTTCAATATAAATTAATTGAACAACTACAAGCAAATGTAGATAATTTGACCAAATGTGATTCTTTATTTAAAATAAATGTTTACAAAAGCTTAGGCTTTCAGTATACACTCCAACAATCTCCCACTTATACTAATGACTAAGCTGCTATATCTTCTGCCATACATCTATTTCCCATTCCCTCCACATGCCGATCGAAAGCTTTCGCCGGAAGGGCCTTAGTGAAAGGATCTGCCAGGTTATCAGCTGATGCAATCTTGGCGATGACAACTTCTCCTCGCTTCACAATATCTCGTATCAGGTGGTACTTGCGCTCTATATGTTTACTTGCCTTATGAGCTCGTGGTTCCTTCGAGTTTGCAACTGCACTGCTATTATCACAATAAATTGTGATGATTTTGGGCAAACCAGGAATCACATCTAAGTCCATTAGAAAGTTCCTGAGCCATACTGCTTCTTTAGCTGCCTCAGAGGCTGCTACATACTCAGCTTCCATGGTTATGTCCGAAACGCATTTCTGCTTAACACTCCTCCATGAAATGGCTCCACCTCCTAAAGTAAACACATAGCCTGATGTAGACTTACTGTTGTCCCTATTAGATTGGAAATCCGAATCCGTGTAACCCACAGGGAGCAAATCGTCTGCTTGGTAAACTAGCATATAATCTTTAGTCCTTCTCAGGTACTTTAATATATGCTTTACCGTAGTCCAATGTCTTTGTCCAGGGTTACTCTGATATCTGCTGACCATGCCCACGGCAAAACAGATATCAGGTCTCGTACATAGCATTACATACATAAGGCTTCCTACAGCCAAAGCATAAGGAACTGCTTTCATGTCTTCTATCTCCTTTGATGTCTTTGGAGACATCTCTTTAGATAGAGCTATTCCATGCCTAAAAGGTAAGAAACCTTTCTTGGATCACAAGCCCAGTAGCAAAGTTATTTTAGAAGAACTAAGAGAGGACACGTCTACCTTAGTACCAACAGTACAAGATGAAGTACCACAAGAGACTGCAACACGTGTCACACATAATACACAACCATATACAGTGTCTCGTCGTAGTGGGAGGGTTGTAAGGCAGCCTGATAGATTCATGTTTTTGGGAGAGTCTTCGGATTTGGTCCCGGGTAAACATGAACCTGATCCCCGATCATATGACGAAGCACTCCAAGATATTGATGCATCATCTTGGCAAAAGGCGATGAATACTGAAATAGAGTCTATGTACTCTAATAAGGTCTGGGAGCTTGTAGAACCACCTGATGGTGTAAAAGCCGTTGGATGCAAGTAGATTTACAAAAGGAAAAGAGGGACAGACGAGAAGGTAGAAACCTTCAAAGCTAGGATTGTTGCGAAAGGGTATACTCAGAAAGAGGGAATCGATTATGAGGAAACTTTTTCACCGGTAGTCATGCTTAAGTCTATCCAGATATTCTTATCCATTGCTGCTCATATGGATTATGAGATTTGGCAAATGGATATCAAGATAGCTTTCCTTAATGGAAGTCTTGAAGAGAACATCCATATGAAGCAATCAGAAGGGTTCATTGAAAAAGGCAAAGAGCATCTAGTGTGCAAGCTCAATCGGTCCATTTATGGACTGAAGCAAGCTTCAAGATCTTGGAACATCCAGTTTAATGAAGTAATCCAGTCATATGGATTTATTCAAAGTCCGGATGAGTCTTGTGTATATAAGAAGTGTAACGGAAACATGGTGGTATTTCTTGTATTATACGTAGATGATATTTTGTTAATTCGCAACAATGTCAAGGTATTATCAGACGTAAGGGTATGGTTATCCAAACAATTTGATATGAAGAACTTAGGGGAGTGTGCACACATTCTTGGGATCAAAGTAATAAGGGATTGCAAGAAAAGAATGTTGTGTCTGTCCCAAGCATTGTATATAGATACAATCCTTGCTCGTTTTAGCATGCAGGATTCCAAGAAAGGTTTCTTACCTTTTAGGCATGGAATAGCTCTATCTAAAGAGATGTCTCCAAAGACATCAAAGGAGATAGAAGACATGAAAGCAGTTCCTTATGCTTCGGTTGTAGGAAGCCTTATGTATGAAATGCTATGTACGAGACCTAATATTTGTTTTGCCATAGGCATGGTCAGCAGATATCAGAGTAACCCTGGACAAGGACATTGGACTGCAGTAAAGAATATATTAAAGTACCTGAGAAGAACTAGAGATTATATGCTAGTTTACCAAGCAGACGATTTGCTCCCTGTGGGTTACACGGATTCAGATTTCCAATCAGATAGGGACAACAGTAAGTCTACATTAGGCTATGTGTTTACTTTAGGAGGTGGAGCCATTTCATGGAAGAGTGTTAAGCAGAAATGCGTTTCGGACTCAACCATGGAAGCTGAGTATGTAGCAGCCTCTGAGGAAGCTAAAGAAGAAGTATGGCTCAGGAACTTTCTAATGAACTTAGATGTGATTCCTGGTTTGCCCAAAATCATCATAATTTATTGTGATAATAGCGGTGCAGTTGCAAACTCGAAGGAACCACGAGCTCATAAGGCAAGTAAACATATAGAGCGCAAGTACCACCTGATACGAGATATCGTGAAGCGAGGAGAAGTTGTCATCGCCAAGATTGCATCAGCTGATAACCTGGCAAATCCTTTCACTAAGGCTCTTCTGGCGAAAGCTTTCGATCGGCATGTGGAGGGAATGTGAATCAGATGTATGGCAGAAGATATGGCAGCTTAGTCATTAGTATAAGTGGGAGATTGTTGGAGTATATACTGAAAGCCTAAGCTTTTGTAAACATTTATTTTAAATAAAAAATCACATTTGGTCAAATTATCTACATTTGTTTATAGTTGTTCAATTAATTTATATTGTAGATAACATAGTATGTGGTGTCACATACAGAAGATGATGTTATCAGTATCTTATAAATTATAAACAGTAGCTCACGACCAAAATGGAAAGGAACAAACCATTGGGAGGTCGTAGTGTAATTAGGAATTAGTTTATCTTAACTATTTAATTACACTAGTACACTTAGAGTGTATTGAGTAGGGCCATTAGAGGTCGTTTCTTTTATACTGACTTTATAAAGAAACAATGACCTCAGTTATTATGGAAGTGTGTACTCTTAATCCTAATATAATAACAAGCACATATATTTGATATTTATTTCTTTAATTTATCAATGGGTGAGATTTAGTACGATAAATCAATAAGCCCGATAAGTTGGGAAATGATATCACTTATAGTGTGTGTTGTTGATTATAGAAGGAAACTGTGTCCTAGTTATCTAGGTTGATAATGTCCCCAAGATGAGCTCATAAAGATTGTCATGTTAAACCCTGCAGGTGGACTTAGTCCGACATGATGATAAGGTTGAGTGGTACTATTCTTGGACTAAGATATTAATTAAATGAGTTGTCAGTAACTCACCTAATTAGTGGACATTCGATATCTTAAACACAGGGAGACTAACACACTCATAATAAGAAGGAGCCCAAAAATGTGATTTGGGATTGGTGCGGTAGTTCAATGATAGTTCTCTAGTGGAATGAATTATCATTGATAAAATTAAGTTGTGTGTTCAGGGCAAACACGGGATGCTTAATTTTATCGGGAGACCAAAACAAATTCCTCCTCTCGGTCCCTATCGTAGCCTCTTATTTATAGAGTACTATACCCACCTATACCCACCTTCTATACCCACCTAATGGGGCCGGCCAAGCTAGCTTGGGAATCAAGCTAGGGCCGGCCTAAGCATGGCTTGTGGGTGGCCGGCCCTAGCTTGAACCCAAGCTAGAGGGGCCGGCCATATTTAATTAAAAAGAAATTTTAATTTTAATTTTTATTATGTGGAAGATATAATTTATTAAAGAGAATTAAAATTAAAATGTCTCTCTTAAAAGGATCTACAAAAGATTAAAAGAAAGAGATTAGATCACTTTCCTTATTTGTAGATTGGAGAGAGATTTTATTTTCTCTTTAAAAATTATTCACATGATGAGAAATTAAAATTATGAAAATTTATTTTGATCAACCATGAAGGGATTATTATGGAAAAATTTTATTTTAAATTTTTCCGGAAGCAAATAAGGAAACTTTAATTTTTCTTATGGAAATTTTTTTCCTTATTTGCTCTATTGATGTGGCCGGCCATAACATCATTATTAAGGAAAGTTTGTTTAATTTTTCTTAATTAATTGTTGTCAAGGAAAATTAAGGAAATTTTATTGTAATTAAATTTCCTAATTACCAAGGCTAAGGAATATAAAAGAGGGGGTTGGGTGCCTTCATGAAACACAACCTCTATTATTTTTCTCCCTCTCTTATTCCTTGGTGTGGCCGGCCAACCCCTCTCCCTCTCTTCCTCTTTGTGGTGGCCGAAACTCCACCATCCTTGGAGCTTTTTGTGGTGGCCGAATACCACTTGAAGAAGAAGAAGAAGAAGGAGAGATAGTCTTCATCCCTTGGAGCTTGGTTGGTGTTTTTCTTCTTCCTTGGTGAAGCTCTCTTGTTTTGGCCGAACCTAGCTAGGAGGAGAAGAAGGTGTTTGGTTGTTTCTCATCTCGGAAGATCATTGCCCACACAACGTCCGAGGTTAGAAGAGGAATACGGTAGAAGATCAAGAGGTCTTTCTAAAAGGTATAACTAGTAATTTACTTTTCCGCATCATGCTAGTTATTTTTGGAAATAATACCAAATACAAGAGCCTTACGATTCTAGTATTTCGAATATGTTTTTCGATGTTGTGTTCTTTTGTTTTATTTTTCCTTGTGATTTGATTGTTCCTTTCGGTTAACCTAAAGTTATTTTAGGAAATTAAATATTAGCTTTCTATAAAAGGTTTTGTCTAGTCGGTGGTGGTTGCTCTCATATCCAAGAAGGCCATGTGCCTCGCCACGTCAGTACTGGAAACCAATTATGGAAATTAATATTTAATGGAATTAATAACTTAGGTGATTTGGATCAAACGTGTTAAGTTCCGCAGGAGATCCAAGTCTAAACCTAAAAGAACAAATAGATTAAGTTTTGGATCAAACGTGTTAAGTTCCGCAGGCGATCCAAAATTTAATTTAAAAGAACACATGGTAGCTAGGAAAAGGTTCAGACCTTTGTACAAAATTTTTGTACAGTGGAACCTCTAGGTTTTCCGAGTAGCAACCAACACGAAAGCCGGGAACCCCTTCCCTGGCCTGGCACTGATGCCATTTTTTGCAGAGCAGAGCGAAGTCCATGTCCGGTCAATGAATCCTCCACCTCCCAACTTTCCAGTTTCACGCTTTCGGACAGGATCATTTTAGCGCAATCTGTGGGAACGCAACCTGCATCTGAATGGGAAGAAGGAAGATGCTAGATGATTCACAATGATGACGCTGATGATTCACAATAATGACGCTGATGCAAGAGAAGCTCGACATTCTGATACAAGCCAGAGCGGTGAAGATATTAGAGCAACAACAACAATAGACCGTGGCAGAGTGCCAACAAGCGAAGGTTGAATGCCATGCGGCAGGAGCCAGTAGCATCAGCCAACAGTCGACCATCCAAACAGGGTGACCAAATGGAATGAGTATCCACTCAGTGTAATAGCAAGAAGACGGTCAACACGAATAAGGATGCACCCAATGCGCATATCCCCTTCCACCGAGCGATATTCAAGACCCCATCGGAGGAACGGGGCTGAGCGGATAGTGTTGGATCGAAAGCGCTAGAGGGGGGTGAATAGCGCTCGTAGCTTTCACTTGTTTTTTATAATCGGACTCGTAAAACTTATCGAGTTTAAAACAGTGAAATTAAAACAAACATACGCAAACATAAGTGATTTACTTCGTTCGGAGCCTGAGGTGACTCCTACTAGAAGGCATGCAATCCTTGATCGCTTTCCGTGGGCAACAACTATAATCTCGAATAATATTACAACTGAAGTGCAGTGGAGATTACAATTATATAAAGTGAAAACTAATACCGACGACAAAAGATCGAAGAGTCAGAGCTTCGGGTCGTCGGCATCAAGTCGTAGCACTTCAAGGTCATCTCGTTGGCAGCACTTCACAGAAGAAAGCTTATTTGAAAACTGTTGTTGTTGTTATAGCTGCACCCTCGACCCTCTTTTTATATGACATTCCGGGCGCCTGGATCCCTTCCGGGTGCCTGGAGTGTGACGTGGCCAACTGTAACGCCCGAAAATTCTCGAAACTGCGTTATAAATATCCTAGTAATTTTCTGGAATTTTTAGATATTTTTCCGGAATTTTCTGAGTAGCGGAAGTAGCAAAAATAATTAGAAAATGAAAAACGGCCTAGGCGGGAATTGAACCCGAGACCTATGGTTTAAATGGCTAGTGTCGTAACCGGTTGAAACCAGCAGGGCCGTGCTGAAAGAAAGGGGAACCAAATATATTTATATTAGAGTTGGTTCAGTTAAACCACTTAATATAAATTAGAAATTAAAGAGGGTTGGGTTATTTAGAAATTTGGTTCGGCAACTCTTCCTCTCCCAAAACCCTCACGCCGACTTCTCCTTCTCCTCTCCCTCACGCACGGCGCACCAAGCCAAGGGCCAAGGGGACATCTTCCGGCGACGACTCCAACACAAAAAGGGTTCTTCTCCGCGAGAGGAACGCGAGGACGTAAGCGGTTCGTCGAACGGAGCAGTTTTCCCCGAAACCTAGCGGATAAATCGTAAGAAAACCTTGCGATTGAGGTAAGAAACCCCTCACCTGTAGTATAATTGCTCTCGCTTGTTAGTTTTAGCGTTAGTTCAGTAGTTCTATAGTTTCAGATTTAGGGTGTGCTGTTAGTGCACACAAAGCGTTCGGTATAATGCCTAGTCCAGAAGGATGCACCAGTAGACGTCCTAACAGCATATAAAATGTATTAGAAACATTTTATCCAGTTAATTATCAGATATAACAGCTATATGGATCAGATATCCACTGGGTGGGCTCCCACAGTAGCCTCTAAGTTCAGATAACCTAGCTTTAGGTTCAAATAACCTAGAACAGCAAAGTAAGATAAATCAGTATTCAGTATTTTACTTTATTCAGTTGGCACTGTACTTGGATCAGATATCCATGGGCTGGACTCCCACAGTCGTCCCTAGGTTCAGATAACCTAGTACTTGGTCAGATATCCATGGGCTGGACTCCCACAGTCGTCCCTAGGTTCAGATAACCTAGTACTTGGATCAGATATCCATGGGCTGGACTCCCACAGTCGTCCCTAGGTTTAGATAACCTAGTAACCCTACTAGGCTCGGAACTTGCAATCCCGGGTCTCGTAGGGACGCGCGCACAGTAAGTACAGTTGCCAGGTCCCCAGCAGCATGTTTAGTATTTTCATCTATTATTATATATAGTTTTCCAAATATACAATCTGTGATGGAAATACTAACTCAGTTTCAGTTTCAGTTATTACCTCTGTTAAGCTTCATGATTTGAGTTCATGACCAGCTAGATGCATATGCTTAGTTTCAGTATGTGTTTGTATGTCATGATCAGTTCAGTACATGTTTGTATGCTATGCCACGATTAGTTCAGTGTGCCATGTTTATATGTTTGTATGCCATGCCATATTGCCATGCTCAGTTCAGCTTTCAAACAGCATGATTTAAAAACATATTTGCATCGTATGCATGATTTAGTGAGGTAGATGGTTTCTTACTAAGCTTATTGGCTTACAGATACTACTTTTCTTATATTGCAGATACCGGTAAAAGAAAAGTGGACTAGCGGAGGCTGGAGGTCAATGCAGATCAGGATGTGTGTGGAAGGAACTGGAATGAAAGATCCTTAGGGGATCAAGCTTCACTTATTATGCATTAGAACTCTTAGTTTTTTTTGGTGTTCATGCATATTTCGTTGTGTAAGGCTAAGAAACGGTAAACTATGCATCATGTTAAGTTAGAATGCTAGTTTTATGTCATTAGAACTTATTTCATGCTTTGTGTGTTTGCTATGTGAGATTTTGGGCACGACCAGGTGCTGAAATCAGAGTTCTGATTCGAAATCAGAAACTCGGATCGATCCATGGATCGATCCGGGGCTCCTCGATCGATCAGTGGATCGATTGAGAAGTGTACACGCGAACAGTAGAGTCCTGGATTGATCACCCGATTGATCCAGCAAATCCTGTCGCGAACAGAAGGTTTTGAGATCGATCACTGGATCGATCGGTGAGCCTGGATCGATCAGCCGATCGATCCAGATTATCGGCCGAGCACAGTGGCGTGCTGGATCGATCACTGGATCGATCCAACCTAAGTCCACTTTATAGAAGCAGGTTGGATCGATCCCTGGATCGATTCAACCCTTCCAATCGATCTGTGGATCGATTGGGACACCAGTTAGCAAACTGAAAGCTTCAGCTAGGTTCCTTGACCATAGGGGGATGTAGTAAAGACCTTTAAAAGGTTAGAGTACACCCCTTAGCACCTGTAGAATGCAAGAAAACTAATAGTCCAGCCGAGTTTTAATTAGCACAGCTTCCGCCAATAGTTTAAATATTGGTCAGGGATTAGTTTAGCGCAGCAAAACAACTGTAGCGATCAGCCTCACAGCTTAGTAGTAGAAGGCGGGTCGTTACAGAGTGGTATCAGAGCAGTGTTCCATACTTCCTACACACACATCAGCATTGTACCTGCAGCTTCCAAGTAAGAATACCTCTACTCTCTTTATTGTTTCTTTCTTTCTAGTTACAGTTCATGTTTATATGCTTACTGCTTATTAGTATATGTTAGTCCTTAAACATGATATCAGTAATTGTATAACTGTGATAGTATTAGTTATATATATGTCCTCTATGCCTTTAGTATGGCATGAGGACGCCCAGCTAGAATGGCACCAGCCACTGAGCCCCAGCATGAGGCAGGCAGTTCAGTGCCTCCTCCAGATCTTACAGCGTTGGTGGCTCAGTTACAGCAGCAGCTAGCTGAACAGCAACAGGAGATAGCCACCTTAAAGGCTAATGAGAAGAATACCCCCACAGTCACCCCGGAACCTAACCTAGCAACTCCCGCATTTATAGAGGTTCCACCAGTTCAGCCTGCAGCACCAGCGGCCCGAGTAGCAGAGGCAAGGAAGGAACGAGTCCGGTTGATGCTCAAGATGCTGAGGCCGGAAATAGCAATGAACGTGGCTGGTGGCGTTCATAGGCCGCAAACTACTGAGGAGCTAATTAGTAGTGCTCTGACCACAGAACACTACCAGAACAGCATAAGGCAACAGAAGCAAGTCTCCTCAGGGTCCAAGGGTCAAGAAACTCCCCCCCACCTGCAGTATAAGTAGTTCTCGTGTGTTTCCTTGATGCATTAGAATAGTTTATTGAAATTTTGTCAGCGTATAGGGTGTATTTTAACTCTTCTCATAGATTTAGGGATTAGTGAGCATCTCTAGATCGGCCGAGCTCGTGTATCCTCTACAGATAGGGGTTTAGACGTTGCTGGGTGCCTAGAGGTGGTCTCCCTGGTAGAGAGGAGAGTTAGAGAGCGCCAAATGCTCGACAAAATGCCTAGCACAGCGGTATGATACAGTGAGCATTTAGTTAAATGCCATAGAGCATGTTAATTAGTAGGATTAGTATTTTTCAGCAAATAGCAACTGTCTTATTCGATACTGGGGTAACCCATTCTTATATAGCCAGGGTATTCGCAAACAAGTGACAACACCTCCAGAGGTACTCAGTAGTCAGTTTCTGACAACATTACCTTCGGGAGAAATCATGGCATCTACGCACTGGCTCAGAGCAGTGCCAGTCATTATAGCAGACAGGGAACTCTTTTGTGACCTGATCCTGCTAGAAATGACTGACTATGATGTCATCCTTGGAATGGACTTCCTGATTAGATACGGTGCTTCCATAGAGTGTCGTAAACAAAAGTCGTATTCCAACCCGAAGCAGAAGCACAGTTCGAGTACATCGGAGAACCAAAGAGAAAAGCTAGAAAATTTCTCTCAGCTATGAAGGCACGAAAGTTGATGGATTCGGGATGCACGGGGTACCTAGCAAATGTAGTCAACACCAGCCACGATAAGAACCAACAGCTATCAGAGGTTCGAGTCGTTTGTGACTACCCAGCAGTCTTCCCTGAAGAGCTACCAGGCTTAGCACCAGACAGGGAGATTGAATTTGAGATAGAGCTCATTCCCGGCATAAATCCAATTTCCAAGGCACCGTACCGCATGGCTCCAGCAGAACTGAAGGAACTTCAGGAGCAATTACAGGAGCTTCTTGACAAGGGTTTCATACGCCCTAGTCACTCACCATGGGGAGCACCTGTGTTGTTCGTGAAGAAGAAGGATGGAAGCATGCGCCTATGCATAGACTACCGTGCCTTGAACCAAGTCACAATTAAAAACAGGTACCCTCTCCCCAGAATAGATGACCTGTTTGACCAGCTGAAGGGAGCCACAGTGTTCTCTAAGATTGACCTCAGATCAGGATACCACCAGGTTAGAGTCAAGCAAGGAGACATACCTAAAACAGCTTTCAGGACCAGATACGGACATTATGAGTTCGTAGTCATGCCCTTCGGCGTAACGAATGCTCCAGCTACTTTCATGGACCTCATGAACAGAGTATTCAGGGAATATTTAGACAAGTTTGTCATTGTGTTCATCGATGACATTCTTATCTACTCAGGTACTCAGGAGGACCATGCAGAGCATCCAAGACAGCAGATCCTTCACAGATTGTACGCCAAATTCACGAAATGTGAATTTTGGCTAGACCAGTAGCCTTTCTCACATCATCTCCAAGGATGGTGTTATGGTAGATCCCAGAAGATAGAAGCGTAAGTAATCGAAGAGACCCAGAACGCCAAAGGAAATTAGAAGCTTTCGTTAGCAGTGCTACAGAAATTCGTAGAGGACTTCTCCAGGATAGCCTCCCCACTGACAGCTCTCACCAGGAAGAACAAGAAATTTCAGTGGACAGAGGACTGCGAGAACAGTTTCAGCGAACTCAAGAGGAGATTGACCAGTGCACCTATTCTGGCACTGCCAGAAAATACAGACATCTTCGATCTATATAGTGACGCCTCTAAATTGGGATTAGGAGTAGTGCTGATGCAAGACGGCAAGGTAATTGCCTATGCCTCCAGACAACTGAAGGATTATGAGAAGAATTACCCTACTCATGACCTTGAGCTTGCAGCAGTAGTGTTCGCTCTCAAAATTTGGAGACATTACTTATATGGAGCTCAGTGCAGAGTGTATACAGATCATTAGAGTCTGAAATACTTCTTCACTCAGAAGGATCTGAACATGCGACAGCGCAAATGGCTTGAGCTGGTCAAGGACTACGACGTAGACATCCTCTACCACCCAGGGAAAGCCAATAAGGTAGCTGATGCACTTAGCAGAAAATCCAGTGCTACCTTATTATCGCTTACAGCCATGTCACCGCCCCTACAGAAGGAGATCGTAGATTTCGGTCTCGAATTCATCATGGGACAGCTCTCTACTATGACCTTAGAGTCTACCTTGCTTGGTGACATTCAGTCAGCTCAGGAGCAGGACCCTGAAATCCAGAAAATCAAGCAAGGGCTAGCAGAATCAGAAAGTAGAGATTTCAGAGTGTCCGACAGCGGGGCATTGTATTTTGGTGACAGACTCTGTGTTCCAGATCAGGAGGAGCTACAGAGACAGATTTTAGATGAGGCTCACAAGACCCCCTATGCGATGCATCCAGGTTCAACCAAAATGTATCAAGACGTGAATAAACATTTTTGGTGGCCCGGGATGAAGCGAGACATCGCTAGATATGTTAGCATCTGCCTCACCTATCAGAGGATCAAGGCAGAACATCAGCGACCAGGAGGAGTCTTGCAGCCTATTCAGATCCCAGAATGGAAGTGGGAGGATATCTCTATGGATTTCATAGTGGGACTGCCCAGGACCACGAATGGTTTTGATGCCATCTGGGTAATAGTCGACAGGTTGACTAAATCAGCCCACTTCTTGGCCATCAGAATATCTTATTCCATGGAGCAGCTAGCTCAGTTGTATCTCAAGGACATCGTCAGGCTTCATGGAGTCCCACGAACCATCATTTCAGACAGAGACAGTAGATTCACATCACACTTCTTGGAGTGTGTACAGTCAGCTTGGGCACGAAGTTAAAGTACAGCACAGCATTCCATCCTCAGACAGATGGACAGACGGAGCGAGTAAATCAGGTACTCGAAGATATGCTCCGAGCATGTGCCCTAGATTTCAAGGAAAGTTGGTGCAAATATCTGAGTCTAGCAGAATTTGCATACAACAACAGTTATCAGGCCACTACGGCATGGCACCTTATGAGGCATTCTATGGGCGGAGGTGCAGATCACCAATCTGCTGGTATGAGAGTGGTGAACAGAAGGAACTAGAGCTTCAGACAGATCTAGTAGCAGATACCACAGCAGCCATACAATAGATTCGCCAGAGGATAGAGACAGCACAGAGCCGTCAGAAGAGCTATGCTGATACGCGACGCAGACCCCTCGAGTTTTCAGTTGGGGATACAGTTTTCCTCAGAGTAGCTCCCATGAAGGGAGTCATGCGTTTCGGGAAGAAGGGCAAGCTAGCTCCCAGATATGTGGGACCATACCTTATCACGAAGAGAGTGGGCAAGGTAGCATATGAGCTAGAGCTACCTCAGGAGATGTCAGCTGTCCACAACGTATTTTATGTCTCCATGCTGAAGAAGCATATTCCAGACGCCACCCAGGTTATTGAGCCCCAGTTGGTACAGGTCCGTAATGATCTCAGCTATGACAGTCGGCCTATTCAGATAATAGACCGAGCAGTGAAGAAATTACGGAACAAGGAAGTACCATTAGTCAAAGTCAGCTGGCAAAATCACACAGCAGCAGAGGCGACTTGGGAGACAGAGGCCAGAATGAGACAGAAGTACCCAGAATTGTTTTAAGTTCGGGGACGAACTTTTTATAAGGTATGGGGGATTGTAACGCTCGAAAATTCTCGAAACTGCGTTATAAATATCCAAGTAATTTTCTGGAATTTTTAGATATTTTTCCGGAATTTTCCGAGTAGCGGAAGTAGCAAAAATAATTAGAAAACGAAAAACGGCCTAGGCGGGAATTGAACCCGAGACCTATGGTTTAAATGGCTAGTGTCGTAACCGGTTGAACCCAGCAGGGCCGTGCTGAAAGAAAGGGGAACCAAATATATTTATATTAGAGTTGGTTCAGTTAAACCACTTAATATAAATTAGAAATTAAAGAGGGTTGGGTTATTTAGAAATTTGGTTCGGCAACTCTTCCTCTCCCAAAACCCTCACGCCGACTTCTCCTTCTCCTCTCCCTCACGCACGGCGCACCAAGCCAAGGGCCAAGGGGACATCTTCTGGCGATGACTCCAACACAAAAAGGGTTCTTCTCCGCGAGAGGAACGCGAGGACGTAAGCGGTTCGTCGAACGAAGCAGTTTTCCCCGAAACCTAGCGGATAAATCGTAAGAAAACCTTGCGATTGAGGTAAGAAACCCCTCACCTGCAGTATAATTGCTCTTGCTTGTTAGTTTTAGCGTTAGTTCAGTAGTTCTATAGTTTCAGATTTAGGGTGTGCTGTTAGTGCACACAAAGCGTTCGGTAGAATGCCTAGTCCAGAAGGATGCACCAGTAGGCGTCCTAACAGCATATAAAATGTATTAGAAACATTTTATCCAGTTAATTATCAGATATAACAGCTATATGGATCAGATATCTACTGGGTGGGCTCCCACAGTAGCCTCTAGGTTCAGATAACCTAGCTCTAGGTTCAGATAACCTAGAACAGCAAAGTAAGATAAATCAGTATTCAGTATTTTACTTTATTCAGTTGGCACTGTACTTGGATCAGATATCCATGGGCTGGACTCCCACAGTCGTCCCTAGGTTCAGATAACCTAGTACTTGGATCAGATATCCATGGGCTGGACTCCCACAGTCGTCCCTAGGTTCAGATAACCTAGTACTTGGATCAGATATCCATGGGCTGGACTCCCACAGTCGTCCCTAGGTTCAGATAACCTAGTAACCCTACTAGGCTCGGAACTTGCAATCCCGGGTCTCGTAGGGACGCGCGCACAGTAAGTACAGTTGCCAGGGCCCCAGCAGCATGTTTAGTATTTTCATCTATTATTATATATAGTTTTCCAAATATACAATCAGTGATGGAAATACTAACTCAGTTTCAGTTTCAGTTATTACCTCTGTTAAGCTTCATGATTTGAGTTCATGACCAGCTAGATGCATATGCTTAGTTTCAGTATGTGTTTGTATGTCATGATCAGTTCAGTACATGTTTGTATGCTATGCCACGATTAGTTCAGTGTGCCATGTTTATATGTTTGTATGCCATGCTATATTGCCATGCTCAGTTCAGCTTTCAAACAGCATGATTTAAAAATATATTTGCATCGTATGCATGATTTAGTGAGGTAGATGGTTTCTTACTAAGCTTATTGGCTTACAGATACTACTTTTCTTATACTGCAGATACCGGTAAAAGAAAAGTGGACTAGCGGAGGCTGGAGGTCAATGCAGATCAGGATGTGTGTGGAAGGAACTGGAATGAAAGATCCTTAGGGGATCAAGCTTCACTTATTATGCATTATAACTCTTAGTTTTTTTTGGTGTTCATGCATATTTCGTTGTGTAAGGCTAAGAAACGGTAAACTATGCATCATGTTAAGTTAGAATGCTAGTTTTATGTCATTAGAACTTATTTCATGCTTTGTGTGTTTGCTATGTGAGATTTTGGGCACGACCAGGTGCTGAAATCAGAGTTCTGATTCGAAATCAGAAACTCGGATCGATCCATGGATCGATCCGGGGCTCCTCGATCGATCAGTGGATCGATTGAGAAGTGTACACGCGAACAGTACCTGGATCGATCACCAGATCGATCCAGCAAATCCTGTCGCGAACAGAAGGTTTTGGGATCGATCACTGGATCGATCGGTGAGCCTGGATCGATCAGCCGATCGATCCAGATTATCGGCCGAGCACAGTAGCGTGCTGGATCGATCACTGGATCGATCCAACCTAAGTCCACTTTACAGAAGCAGGCTGGATCGATCCCTGGATCGATTCAACCCTTCCAATCGATCCGTGGATCGATTGGGACACCAGTTAGCAAACTGAAAGCTTCAGCTAGGTTCCTTGACCATAGGGGGATGTAGTAAAGACCTTTAAAAGGTTAGAGTACACCCCTTAGCACCTGTAGAATGCAAGAAAACTAATAGTCCAGCCGAGTTTTAATTAGCACAGCTTCCGCCAATAGTTTAAATATTGGTCAGGGATTAGTTTAGCGCAGCAAAACAACTGTAGCGATCAGCCTCACAGCTTAGTAGTAGAAGGCGGGTCGTTACACCAACCAACCAGGATGCTCCACGTGGCGAAGTCGCGTCAGGGATAGAATTGTACTTCCGGGCGCCCAGACCATCTTTTTTCAGGAGCTGCTTCTCCTGCAAAATAAGGTTAGTCTGAGAAAATACATACCCTGCAAGACAGTGTTAGAATCTAATAAATCATAAGTAAATAAACTGACAGTTTTTGAACTGTCCGAGTCTGACTTCGAATTTCCAACCGGAAACCCTAGGTCGACCCGACGCCTACTGTTCCCTCTACAGGGAGCGCGTCCTCACCTACTCCACTCAAGAGATTTACCTGATACCAGTACAATCCTCCAGATCGACTGGACTTTCCGCCTAGGGTTACCACCCCCTAAGACCTAGGGTTACCGCCCCCTAGGGTTTTTCTCCACCTAGGGTTTCCACCCCCTAGGACCTAAGGTTGTTAGGATGTATACTAAAAGCCTAGCTTTTGGTATAAACATTTATCTAGAAATAAGAATCACATTGGTCAAATGTCTACATTTATGATAAATGTAGTTGTTCAATTAATTTATATTGTAGATAACATGGTATGTGGTGTCACATACAGAAGATGATGTTATCAGTACATTATAAATTATAAACAGTTGCTCACGACCAAAATGGAAAGGAACAAACCATTGGAAGGTCGTAGTGTAATTAGGAATTAGTTTATCTTAACTATTTAATTACACTAGTACACTTAAAGTGTATTGAGTAGGACCATTAGAGGTCGTTTCTTTTATACTGACTTTATAAAGAAACAATGACCTCAGATATTATGGAAGTGTGTGCTCTTAATCCTAATATAATAACAAGCACATATATTTGATATTTATTTCTTTAATTTATCAATGGGTGAGATTTAGTTCGATGAATCAATAAGCCCGATAAGTTGGGAAATGATATCACTTATAGTGTATGTTGTTGATTATAGAAGGAAACTGTGTCCTAGAGATACTAGGTTGATAATGTCCCCAAGAGGAACTCATAAGGATTGTCATGTTAAACCCTACAGGTGGACTTAGTCCGACATGACGATAAGGTTGAGTGGTACTACTCTTGGACTAAGATATTAATTAAATGAGTTGTCAGTAACTCACTTAATTAGTGGACATTTGTTATCTTAAACACAGGGAGACTAACACACGCATAATAAGAAGGAGCCCAAAAATATAATTTGGGATTGGTGCGGTAGTTCAATGATAGTTCTCTAGTGGAATGAATTATCATTGATAAAATTAAGTTGTGTGTTCGGGGCGAACACGGGATGTTTAATTTTATCGGGAGACCAAAACCAATTCCTCCTCTCGGTCCCTATCGTAGCCTCTTATTTATAGAGTACTAAACCCACCTATACCCACCTTCTATACCCACCTAATGGGGCCGGCCAAGCTAGCTTGGGAATCAAGCTAGGGCCGGCCTAAGCATTAATTGGGGTGGCCGACCCTAGCTTGATCCCAAGCTAGAGGGGCCGACCACATTAAATTAAAAAGGATTTTAATTTTAATTTTTATTATGTGGAATATATGATTTATTAAAGAGAATTAAAATTAAAATATCTCTCTTTTAAAAGATCTACAAAAGAATTAAAGGAGAGAGATTAGATCACTTTCCTTATTTGGAGATTGGAGAGAGATTTTACTTTCTCTTTAAAAATTATTCACATGATGAGAAATTAAAATTATGGATATTTCTTTTGATCAACCATGAAGGGATTATTTTGAAAAATTTTATTTTAAAAATTTTTCCGGAAGCAAATAAGGAAACTTTAATTTTTCTTGTAGATACGGATACATTTACTTGATGTGCCGCAAGTCTAAGTTCTTTGATTAGTTCAAAGAGTACAAGGCTGATGTGGAGAAACGTCAAAGTAAAAGTATCAAGACACTATCGTAGTGGCAAGTACCCCTTGGGAGAATTTAGGAGTCACTTATCAAAAGAAGAGATTCAATCCCAACTAACTGCACCTGGTACACCCCAACAGAATGGTGTAGAAAAAGGAAGGTATAGGACTCTTATGGAAATAAGTAGATTGATGATGAGTTATTTAGAAAATTACCAAATTCATTTTAAGGGTAAACTCTGGAAACGAAAGTGAACATAGTACCTTCCAAAGTCAGAACTCTCTATTCACATAGAATTGCTGAATAGACGTACGCCTATTTTGAAGCATATTCGGATTTGGGTAGTCCAGCACATATGCTGAAGAGAGATAATGATAAGTTGGACAGGAATTCACTTGTTTGTGGGTTATCCTAGAGAAATGAAAATAGGTTTATAGTCTTAAAAATCAGAAGGTCATTGTTAGCATCAATGAACGATTTTTAGGAAAGGACTATGTAATAAACCACATGCCCATAAGTAAATTTGTTCTTAAGAAAATAATAAAGGACATGTCTAATCTAGTACCAACTGTACAAGATGAGATACCACAAGGAAACTGCAACATGTATCACAAATGATACACAATTACAGAAACTGCCTCGTCGTAGTGGAAGGGTTGTTAGGCAACCTAAATAGATTCATGTTTTGGGAGAGTTCTTTGGACTCGATCCCTGGAGGACATGAACCTGATCTCCGGATATATGATGAAGCACTCCAAGATAAAGATGCAGCATCTTGGCAAAGAGTAATGAATAATAAAATTAGAATATATGTATTCTAATAAAATCTGGAAGCTTGTAGAACTACCAAATGGTGTAAAAGCCTTTGGCAGTAAAAAGGTCTATAATAGGAAAAGAGGGATAGACAGGAAGGTAGAAACTTTCAAAACAAGGCTTGATGGAAAAGGAAACTTTTTCACTGGTAGTCATGCGTAAGTCTATCCGGATTCTTTTATCTATTTGGCAAGTGGATGTCAAGACAGCATTCCTTATTGGAAGTCTTGAAGAAAGCATCCATATAAAGCAACCAGAAGGGTACATTGCAAAGGGCTAAGAGCATTTTGTGTGCAAGCTTAATCAGTCTATGGACTGAGGCAAAGCTTCAAGGTCTTGGAACATCCGGTTTGTCAAAGTAATCCAGACCTATGGATTTATTTAGTAACCGGATAACTCTTATGTATACAAAAGGTGTGATGGAAACGTGGTGGTATTTCTTGTACTATACGTAGATAACATTTTTGGTAGTTGGAAATAATATCAAAATGTTGTCAGAAGTAAGGGTATGGTTGTCCAAACAATTTGATATAAAGGACTTGGGAAAATGAATATATTCTTAAGATCAAAGTAATAAGGGATCGCAAGAAAAGAATATTTTTATTTATCCCAAGCTTCATATATCGAAAAAATCCTTGCTCGTTTTAAGCATGCAGAACTCTAAGAAAGTTTTCTTACCTTTTAGGTATGAAGTAGCTTTATCTAAAGAGATATCTTCGAAGACATTAAAGGAGATAAAGGACATGAAGGCAGTTCCTTATGCTTCGGCTCTGGGAAGCCTAATGTATGCAATGCTGTGTACGAGACAGGATATCTGTTTTGCCGTGGGCAAGGTTAGCAGATATCAAAGTAACCCTAGACAAGGACACTAGTCTGTAGTAAAGCATATATTGAAGTACCTTAGAGGCACTAGAGATTATATACTAGTTTACAAGGCAGCTATTTTGGTCCCTGTGGGATGCATGGATTTTGACTTCCAATCGGATAAGGACAATAATAAGTCAACCTCGGGGTTTTGTGTTTACTTTAGGAGGTAAAGTCATAACTATGGAAGAGTGATAAACATAGGTGTTTTTCTGGACTCCACCATAGAAGCTCAGTATATGGCAAGCCTCTAAGGTAGCCATAAAAGCTGAATGACTCAATAACCTCAAGATAGACTTAGATATGATTTCTAGTTTGTCCAAAGATTATTACAATTTATTGTAATAATATTGGTGCAGTAGCAAACTTGAAGAAATCATAAGTCTATAAGGCAAGCAAACACAATAGAGCGCAAGTACCACCCAATACGAGAAATCGTATAAACGAGGAGAAGTTGTTGCTGCCTAGATTGCATCAGGTGATGACCCATAGATCCTTTCACTAAGGTCCTTAAGGCAAGAGCTTTTGATGGGCATGTTGAAGGGTTGGGAATCAGATGTATGGTAGCAAATATGGTAGCTTAGTCTTTTAGTATAAGTAGGAGATTGTTAGGATGTATACTAAAAGCCTAGCTTTTGGTATAAACATTTATCAAGAAATAAGAATCACATTGGTCAAATGTCTACATTTATGATAAATATAGTTGTTCAATTAATTTATATTGTAGATAACATGGTATGTGGTGTCACATACAGAAGATGATGTTATCAGTACATTATAAATTATAAACAGTTGCTCACGACCAAAATGGAAAGGAACAAACCATTGGGAGGTCGTAGTGTAATTAGGAATTAGTTTATCTTAACTATTTAATTACACTAGTGCACTTAAAGTGTATTGAGTAGGACCATTAGAGGTCGTTTCTTTTATACTGACTTTATAAAGAAACAATGACCTCAGATATTATGGAAGTGTGTGCTCTTAATCCTAATATAATAACAAGCACATATATTTGATATTTATTTCTTTAATTTATCAATGGGTGAGATTTAGTTCGATGAATCAATAAGCCCGATAAGTTGGGAAATGATATCACTTATAGTGTGTGTTGTTGATTATAGAAGGAAACTGTGTCCTAGAGATACTAGGTTGATAATGTCCCCAAGAGGAGCTCATAAGGATTGTCATGTTAAACCCTGCAGGTGGACTTAGTCCGACATGACGATAAAGTTAAGTGGTACTACTCTTGGACTAAGATATTAATTAAATGAGTTATCAGTAACTCTCTTAATTAGTGGGCATTTGTTATCTTAAACACAGGGAGACTAACACACTCATAATAAGAAGAAGCCCAAAAATGTAATTTGGGATTGGTGTGGTAGTTCAATGATAGTTCTCTAGTGGAATGAATTATCATTGATAAAATTAAGTTGTGTGTTCGGGGCGAACACGGGATGCTTAATTTTATCGGGAGACCAAAACCAATTCCTCCTCTCGGTCCCTATCGTAGCCTCTTATTTATAGAGTACTATACCCACCTATACCCACCTTCTATACCCACCTAATGGGGCCGGCCAAGTTAGCTTGGGAATCAAGCTAGGGCCGGCCTAAGCATTAATTGGGGTGGCCGACCCTAGCTTGATCCCAAGCTAGAGGGGCCGACCACATTAAATTAAAAAGGATTTTAATTTTAATTTTTATTATGTGGAAGATATGATTTATTAAAGAGATTTTTAAAATTAAAATATCTCTCTTGTAAAAGATCTACAAAAGAATTAAAGGAGAGAGATTAGATCACTTTCCTTATTTGGAGATTGGAGAGAGATTTTATTTTCTCTTTAAAAATTATTCACATGATGAGAAATTAAAATTATGGAAATTTCTTTTGATCAACCATGAAGGGATTATTTTGGAAAAAATTTATTTTAAAAATTTTTCCGGAAGCAAATAAGGAAACTTTAATTTTTCTTGTGGAAATTTTTTTCCTTAATTGCTCTCTTTTGATGTGGCCGGCCATTATTGTTTTAATTGGGAAAATTTTATTTTATTTTTTTCAATTAAATCATGTCAAGGAAATTAAGGAAATTTTATTGTAATTAAATTTCCTAATTTGCCAAGGCCAATGAATATAAAAGAAGGGGTAAGGGTGCCTTCATGAGAACACCTCTTATTATTTCTCTTCTCTTTTCCTTGGTGATTGTGGCCGGCCATCATCCTCTCCCTCTCTTCCTCTTGTGGTGGCCGAATCCTTCATCTCCCTTGGAGTTCTTGTGGTGGCCGGATACTACTTGGAGAGGAAGAAGAAGAAGGAGAGAAAGCTTTCATCCCTTGGAGCATGATGGTGGTGGCCGGCCAACCTCTCTTCCCCTCTTCCTCTTTGTGGTGGCCGAACCTTTCTCTTGGCTTGGAGCTCTTGTGGTGGTCGGATACTACTTGGAGAAGAAGAAGAAGAAGAAGGAGAGAAAGCTAGTATCTCTTGGAGCTTGGTTGGTGTTTTAATCTTAATCCTTGGTGAAGCTTCCTTGTTGTGGCCGAACCTAGCTAGGAGGAGAAGAAGGTGGTTGGTGGTTTCTCATCTCGGAAGATCGTTGCCCACACAACGTCCGAGGTTAGAAGAGGAATACGATAGAAGATCAAGAGGTCTTTCTAGAAGGTATAACTAGTAGTTTTTCCTTTTCCGCATCATACTAGTTATTTATGGAAATAATACCAAATACAAGAGGCTTACGATTTTAGTATTTCGAATTTATTTTCGATGTAGTGTTCTTAAGTTTTTTTTTCCCTTGTGATTTGATTGTTCTTTTCGGTTAACCTAAAGTTATTTTAGGAAATTAAATATTAGCTTTCCATAAAAGGTTTTGTCTAGTCGGTGGTGGTTGCTCCCATATCCAAGAAGGCCATGTGCCTCGCCACGTCAGTACAGAAAACCAATTATGGAAATTAATATTTAATGGAATTAATAACTTAGGTGATTTGGATCAAACGTGTTAAGTTCCGCAGGAGATCCAAGTCTAAACCTAAAAGAACAAATAGATTAAGTTTTGGATCAAACGTGTTAAGTTCCACAGGCGATCCAAAATTTAATTTAAAAGAACACATGGTAGCTAGGAAAAGGTTCAGACCTTTATACAAAATTTTTGTACAGTGGAACCTCTAGGTTTTCCGAGTAGCAACCAACAATTGGTATCAGAGCTAGGGTTTTGCCTCTGTGTATTTGGCATTTAGGATAATTATGCACATGTCATACATAATTTAGGCAGGATAATAGTAGGATGTGCTAACTCTTTGGTTGCAGGCTCCAACTATTATGACTTTTAGTTATTATGTGTGTGATTGGACCCTTGGACATGTCAAGGGCATTTATATGTGTGTGCATGATTGTATTATAAAATACGGCAGGAGCTGTATTTAGATTTATTAGGATTTTATTTTTTGATCTAGATACATGTACATTCCTTTTATGGAATATAGGATCGACGGATGTAAATTTTATTTTATGTTCGATCTAGTTTACATGTACATTCCTTCGAGGAATATAGGATCGAAAAATGTAAAATTCTATTTATGTTGCGAATCTAATCTTGCAATGCGTGGAACTTTTTAAGGACCAAAGGCGCAGCAGAACAAGGAGCAAGATGGATGCGACAACTAGACCCGGTGGCGGTGGCCAAAGATGGCAGTAGCTAGGGTTGGCGACACACGGAGGATAGCAATAGATAAAAGCCATATTAGTTAAAAATTAGTTTTTCTATTTATTGCTTTTTATGCTGTGATGTGTGTGCTTGTTAGTATGCATGTTAGGTAGGCTAGCATAGTCAAAATTCCTCACTTTAAATAACTAAGTGGGAGAGTGATTTATTTTAAATAAATTCTACGATCTCCATTACTGGTTTATAAGTGATGCAACAAGCTTGCGCGTTGGCTCTGAGTGCCTTCCTCCATAACGGATGAGCTTGTTTGCGGATCACTAGATTAAACTTCCATTTTGGATGACTATAGGAAGTTAAATAAGAGCGTGTGATCTTCCCCAACGGAAGGGGCATAATCTTATTAATGGACTTAGTGTCAAGTAATGGTATACACTTAGGCACGTCTAATAGTATCCTCCCCATCGGAGTCACTGCTATTATTTGTGTGACCGAAGAAAACCAACTATTAATTTGTCAAATAACTAGGTTGACAAGATAATAAAATTAATGGGTTAAAACCTCTCTTACAAATGATTGATTTTGTATACGTCCACACTAACGTGGCATACAAAATTAACGGTGTTTGAGATAATTTTATTTGTCATAAAGTTAGGTTGACAAGATAATTAATGGGTAAAACCCTCCTCTTACAAATGTTGATTTTGTATACGTCCACACTAACGTGGCATGCAAAATTCACGGTGTTTTGAGGTGTTGGTAAATTTAAATAGTATTGTTAGAGGAATTAATATTATTTTAAATTTAGAGTCTTGACCAAATATTTGATCAAAGATAGACCAACTATTAATTTTATTTGTCATAGGTTGACAAGATAATAAAATTAATGGATAAAATCTCCTTTTAGAATTTGTATATGTCCACACTATCGTGGCATACAAAATTCATGGGGATTTTGAGATGTTGGCCTTGACCAAATATTTTTGTGATTCTTAGGTTTTCAAATGATTAGTCAATTCCCTAGTTGTTATACTATAGAATAGACTTAATTGTCCCAATTTGTAATGATTGGAAATAGGATTTGGACATTAAGGTAGACTGTCTTCTTAGAACTAAGAACAATATAGGTGTATTTAATTCATTAGTCGAAACATGTTTAGTGGTGTTATCTACCAGAACCTGGAGTGTAGATACAGATGCCATTAATCATGTCTGCAATTTATTGCAGGGGTTCCAGGAAACCCGACAACTAAATGAAAATAAAAACACCATCCACATGGGCACTGTTGTAAAAGTGGCAGCTGTTACAGTGGGAGATGTTTATCCTTTGATAAGAATAAAACATGGATTTTTGAGTAATTGTCTTTATGTACCAAGTTTAGAAAGAACTAGTTTTCAGTTTCTAAACTATTCAAAGGACTTGATATTCTACCTCTTTTAATAACAAAGTTGTTATTAAGAAAAAGAGGGAAGTTATCTGTTCTGGTATGTTGGCAATTTATAAATCCAATAACTCCCACTATGCAACAAATGGGAATTAGTAACACATCTTCTAACTTTAAGAGAAAGCAACCTTCGGAAATGAACCAATTATATCTTTGGCATCTAAGGCTAGGTTATATTAGCTTGAGTAAGATTCATTGGTAGCTGATGAACTTTTGGGTTCATTAGTAGTGGAAATCTTTCCAACCTACGAGTCTTACTTGGAAGGAAATATAACCAAGAAGCTTTTAAATCTAAGGGGTATGGAGCCAAAAAGATATGTAGGAATTGGTTCATTCTGATTTGTGTGATCCTATGACTATCCAGGCAAGAGGTCGTTTCAAATATTTCATCTATTTTATAGACAACTATTTGAGATACGGATACATTTACTTGATGTGCCGCAAGTCTAAGTTCTTTGATTAGTTCAAAGAGTACAAGGCTGATGTGGAGAAACGTCAAAGTAAAAGTATCAAGACACTATCGTAGTGGCAAGTACCCCTTGGGAGAATTTAGGAGTCACTTATCAAAAGAAGAGATTCAATCCCAACTAACTGCACCTGGTACACCCCAACAGAATGGTGTAGAAAAAGGAAGGTATAGGACTCTTATGAAAATAAGTAGATTGATGATGAGTTATTTAGAAAATTACCAAATTCATTTTAAGGGTAAACTCTGGAAACGAAAGTGAACATAGTACCTTCCAAAGTCAGAACTCTCTATTCACATAGAATTGCTGAATAGACGTACGCCTATTTTGAAGCATATTCGGATTTGGGTAGTCCAGCACATATGCTGAAGAGAGATAATGATAAGTTGGACAGGAATTCACTTGTTTGTGGGTTATCCTAGAGAAATGAAAATAGGTTTATAGTCTTAAAAATCAGAAGGTCTTGTTAGCATCAATGAACGATTTTTAGGAAAGGACTATGTAATAAACCACATGCCCATAAGTAAATTTGTTCTTAAGGAAATAATAAAGGACATGTCTAATCTAGTACCAACTGTACAAGATGAGATACCACAAGGAAACTGCAACATGTATCACAAATGATACACAATTACAGAAACTGCCTCGTCGTAGTGGAAGGGTTGTTAGGCAACCTAAATAGATTCATGTTTTGGGAGAGTTCTTTGGACTCGATCCCTGGAGGACATGAACCTGATCTCCGGATATATGATGAAGCACTCCAAGATAAAGATGCAGCATCTTGGTAAAGAGTAATGAATAATAAAATTAGAATATATGTATTCTAATAAAATCTGGAAGCTTGTAGAACTACCAAATGGTGTAAAAGCCTTTGGCAGTAAAAAGGTCTATAATAGGAAAAGAGGGATAGACAGGAAGGTAGAAACTTTCAAAGCAAGGCTTGATGGAAAAGGAAACTTTTTCACTGGTAGCCATGCTTAAGTCTATCCGGATTCTTTTATCTATTTGGCAAGTGGATGTCAAGACAGCATTCCTTATTGGAAGTCTTGAAGAAAGCATCCATATAAAGCAACCAGAAGGGTTCATTGCAAAGGGCTAAGAGCATTTTGTGTGCAAGCTTAATCAGTCTATGGACTGAGGCAAAGCTTCAAGGTCTTGGAACATCCGGTTTGTCAAAGTAATCCAGACCTATGGATTTATTTAGTAACCGGATAACTCTTGTGTATACAAAAGGTGTGATGGAAACGTGGTGGTATTTCTTGTACTATACGCAGATAACATTTTTGGTAGTTGGAAATAATATCAAAATGTTGTCAGAAGTAAGGGTATGGTTGTCCAAACAATTTGATATAAAGGACTTGGGAAAATGAATATATTCTTAGGATCAAAGTAATAAGGGATCGCAAGAAAAGAATATTTTTATTTATCCCAAGCTTCATATATCGAAAAAATCCTTGCTCGTTTTAAGCATGCAGAACTCTAAGAAAGTTTTCTTACCTTTTAGGTATGGAGTAGCTTTATCTAAAGAGATGTCTTCGAAGACATTAAAGGAGATAAAGGACATGAAGGCAGTTCCTTATGCTTCGGCTCTGGGAAGCCTAATGTATGCAATGCTGTGTACGAGACAGGATATCTATTTTGCCGTGGGCATGGTTAGCAGATATCAAAGTAACCCTAGACAAGGACACTAGTCTGTAGTAAAGCATATATTGAAGTACCTTAGAGGCACTAGAGATTATATGCTAGTTTACAAGGCAGCTATTTTGGTCCCTATGGGATGCATGGATTTTGACTTCCAATCGGATAAGGACAATAATAAGTCAACCTCAGGGTTTTGTGTTTACTTTAGGAGGTAAAGTCATAACTATGGAAGAGTGATAAACATAGGTGTTTTTCTGGACTCCACCATAGAAGCTCAGTATATGGCAAGCCTCTAAGGTAGCCATAAAAGCTGAATGACTCAATAACCTCAAGATAGACTTAGATATGATTTCTAGTTTGTCCAAAGATTATTACAATTTATTGTAATAATATTGGTGCAGTAGCAAACTTGAAGAAATCATAAGTCTATAAGGCAAGCAAACACAATAGAGCGCAAGTACCACCCAATACGAGAAATCGTATAAACGAGGAGAAGTTGTTGCTGCCTAGATTGCATCAGGTGATGGCCCAGAGAACCTTTCACTAAGGTCCTTAAGGCAAGAGCTTTTGATGGGCATGTTGAAGGGTTGGGAATCAGATGTATGGTAGCAAATATGGCAGCTTAGTCTTTTAGTATAAGTGGGAGATTGTTAGGATGTATACTAAAAGCCTAGCTTTTGGTATAAACATTTATCTAGAAATAAGAATCACATTGGTCAAATGTCTACATTTATGATAAATGTAGTTGTTCAATTAATTTATATTGTAGATAACATGGTATGTGGTGTCACATACAGAAGATGATGTTATCAGTACCTTATAAATTATAAACAGTTGCTCATGACCAAAATGGAAAGGAACAACCCATTGGAAGGTCGTAGTGTAATTAGGAATTAGTTTATCTTAACTATTTAATTACACTAGTACACTTAAAGTGTATTGAGTAGGACCATTAGAGGTCGTTTCTTTTATACTGACTTTATAAAGAAACAATGACCTCAGATATTATGGAAGTGTGTACTCTTAATCCTAATATAATAACAAGAACATATATTTGATATTTATTTCTTTAATTTATCAATGGGTGAGATTTAGTTCGATGAATCAATAAGCCTGATAAGTTGGGAAATGATATCACTTATAGTGTGTGTTGTTGATTATAGAAGGAAACTGTGTCCTAGAGATACTAGGTTGATAATGTCCCCAAGAGGAGCTCATAAGGATTGTCATGTTAAACCCTGCAGGTGGACTTAGTCCGACATGACGATAAGGTTGAGTGGTACTACTTTTGGACTAAGATATTAATTAAATGAGTTGTCAGTAACTCACTTAATTAGTGGACATTCGATATCTTAAACACAGGGAGACTAACACACTCATAATAAGAAGGAGCCCAAAAATGTAATTTGGATTGGTGCGGTAGGTCAATGATAGTTCTCTAGTGGAATGAATTATCATTGATAAAATTAAGTTGTGTGTTCAGGGTGAACACGGGATGCTTAATTTTATCGGGAGACCAAAACCAATTCCTCCTCTTGGTCCCTATCGTAGCCTCTTATTTATAGAGTACTATACCCACCTTCTATACCCACCTAATGGGGCCGACCAAGCTAGCTTGGGAATCAAGCTAGGGCCGGCCTAAGCATTAATTGGGGTGGCCGGCCCTAGCTTGATCCCAAGCTAGAGGGGCAGGCCACATTAAATTAAAAAGGATTTTAATTTTAATTTTTATTATGTGGAAGATATGATTTATTAAAGAGATTTTTAAAATTAAAATATCTCTCTTGTAAAAGATCTACAAAAGAATTAAAGGAGAGAGATTAGATCACTTTCCTTATTTGGAGATTGGAGAGAGATTTTATTTTCTCTTTAAAAATTATTCACATGATGAGAAATTAAAATTATAGAAATTTCTTTTGATCAACCATGAAGGGATTATTTTGGAAAAATTTTATTTTAAAAATTTTTCTGGAAGCAAATAAGGAAACTTTAATTTTTCTTGTGGAAAAATTTTTCCTTAATTGCTCTCTTTTGATGTGGCCGTCCATTATGTTTTAATTGGAGAAATTTTATTTTATTTTTCTCAATTAAATCATGTCAAGGAAATTAAGGAAATTTTATTGTAATTAAATTTCCTAATTTGCCAAGGCCAAGGAATATAAAAGAAGGGGTAAGGGTGCCTTCATTAGAAAACCTCTTGTTATTTCTCTTCTCTTTTCCTTGGTGATTGTGGCCGGCCATCATCCTCTCCCTCTCTTCCTCTTGTGGTGGCCGAATCCTTCATCTCCCTTGGAGTTCTTGTGGTGGCCGGATACTACTTGGAGAGGAAGAAGAAGAAGGAGAGAAAGCTTTCATCCCTTGGAGCATGATGGTGGTGGCCGGCCAACCTCTCTTCCCCTCTTCCTCTTTGTGGTGGTCGAACCTTTCTCTTGGCTTGGAGCTCTTGTGGTGGCCGGATACTACTTGGAGAAGAAGAAGAAGAATGAGAGAAAGCTAGTATCTCTTGGAGCTTGGTTGGCGTTTTAATCTTCATCCTTGGTGAAGCTTCCTTGTTGTGGCCGAACTTAGCTAGGAGGAGAAGAAGGTGGTTGGTGGTTTCTCATCTAGGAAGATCGTTGCCCACACAACGTCCGAGGTTAGAAGAGGAATACGATAGAAGATCAAGAGGTCTTTCTAGAAGGTATAACTAGTAGTTTTTCCTTTTCCGCATAATACTAGTTATTTATGGAAATAATACCAAATACAATAGGCTTACGATTTTAGTATTTTGAATTTATTTTCGATGTAGTGTTCTTAAGTTTTTTTTCCCTTGTGATTTGATTGTTCTTTTCGGTTAACCTAAAGTTATTTTAGGAAATTAAATATTAGCTTTCCATAAAAGGTTTTGTCTAGTCGGTGGTGGTTGCTCCCATATCCAAGAAGGTCATGAGCCTCGCCACGTCAGTACTGGAAACCAATTATGGAAATTAATATTTAATGGAATTAATAACTTAGGTGATTTGGATCAAACGTGTTAAGTTCCGCAGGATATCCAAGTCTAAACCTAAAAGAACAAATAGATTAAGTTTTGGATCAAACGTGTTAAGTTCCGCAGGCGATCCAAAATTTAATTTAAAAGAACACATGGTAGCTAAGAAAAGGTTCAGACCTTTGTACAAAATTTTTGTACAGTGGAACCTCTAGGTTTTCCAAGTAGCAACCAACAAAGGTTACCCCACCCCTTAGGGTTTTCCTCCACCAAGGGGTACCACCCCCTAGGACCTAACGTTGCTGGCCCTTAAGGTTTTTCTCCACCTAGGGTTACCGCCCCCTAGGACCTAAGGTTATCACCCCTTAGGATTTTCACCTGCCTAACCGCAGTTAGGACTTTCCTGAAACCTTACTTAAGCATGTTAGATAACAAGGAATCTTAACTTTGAATCCCTTTGCCATTATCAAAACTAAGGTTCGATCGTCGGATGCTTCCTGCACCAACAGATTGGAACCGGGGGTCTTCCTCAGACGATGCACCCATTTGGGACGCAAGGAAAGGGAAGGCACCTAGAGATGATGATTCACCCGAGCGAATCAATTAGCAGTTTTCAGAGGGGATTCTAAATGACCCTCTGTCAAAACACTACACTACAATAGCAATCAGAGAGTACAACACTACCACCGACCCGGATGACCACTTGACCAAATTTGACAATGCAGCCACACTTCATCAGTACACTAATGGAGTTAAATGTCGGATCTTCCTCACCACTCTCTCCGGATCGGCATAATGCTAGTTGAAGAGATTGTCGGAGGGATCAATCCATAACATCAAGGACTTCTGAGCAACATTCCTTCACCACTTCTCCAACAGCCGCCGTAATAAGAAGACGAGCATAAACTTGTTCTCGCTCAAGCAAGGGCCCAGAGAGGCATTGTAGGCCTACATCCAGCGCTTCAATCAGGTGGCGATGGACATCCCGATTATCACCTCGGACGTCTTGGTGAACCTCTTGACCCAGGGGTCACCGAAGGAGAGTTCTTCTGATCTCTCATTCGAAAGTCGCCGAGGGACTTCGGCCACCTACAAAAGAAGGCCAACGAATATATGATGTGCGTAAATATTATGATAGTTTATGCGTGTTTTTACACACATTCAATTGCTTTATACATATATATTCTTTGTATGATCGCCTCATGTACTCATCATATATACTCTTTTGCAAGGATATTTGCTCTTTGTTTGGTTTTGTGCTGACAGGGACAACTTTCGGAGTGAAAACAACGATTGTCAACGCATCAGAGCGAGCCAAAGAACACGGTCGTGCAAACCTTGCACAGTCGTGTGGCCAAACAGGAGAGGAGAAGTGCACGGCTGTGCAACCCTTGCACGGTCGTGCGGCCAACCCAGAGGCAGATCAGAGCATGGTCATGCATACTTGCATGGTCGTGCCCCCCATGATCGCAACCAGGCAATACACACCCGTGCAACCCTGCACAGCCGTGTCCCCAGAGCCGAGCCCCAGGTTCACACGGTCGTGCCAATTGGCATGGCCATGCAGCACACCTAGAGCCAAGAAAGGGCACGGCGTGCCATCCTTGCACCGTTGTGTCGCCGCGCCGCACCCTAGCCTATAAAAGGGGTTTTAACCCTTTTTCTAGAGGGGGGAGAGCCGGGAAGCGGGCCGTCAACAGGAGAATCACTCTGGTGTCGTTCCATGCCATCCAGGACATCGGTCCAGTGATCTTTTATCACCACATCAACTCTAGAAGCAAAGGATTGGATCTGAAGATCACTCGTCATTGTTGGATAAGTATACTTCTTCTTTTCTCTCTTCGTGTTTGAGAATTTGTATGTTTAAATACATCATGTCTTCGGGTTTTTCTCCAGCGTCTATAGAGTAGAGTCCTTGCTCTAGGATGAGGGAGTAATTGTGGATTTGTTTTGATGTAAGACTCATATTATGCTTATATTCATTGGATGATTTCGCTTACTTTGTTTCGACTACTCGATCTCTATGTCATGTTGATTGATTGTGTAGGAATTACCAACCTCGTAGAGGGAATACCTTAGATTGTACACCCGAGGGGCCCTAGTGACAGGGGTAACCCGTTCACGGGCATCTAGGGTACTTCCTTGAAAGGAGAGGTAACTCATACAAAGGGAAGTAAGAGACCAAACTATGCTCCTTAATTCTATCTTTGATAACATCAATTAGAGTTGTGTCCTTGTGATCTACCGAGGCACCCTAGTGACAGGGGTTAACCGTAACAGGATTTCATAGGGATCGTCTTTGTTTAGTGCTTAAGGATAGTTGCTTTAGCTTCCGGCGAATGCATGCTGATGGATAATGAGTATAGGATAGTATGTGATACAACAATACCACCACAATGAAACCAAACTCCTAGAACTCTTCATTAACCAAGTTGATTTCTTCTCGTCGCTAGTTCTCATTTCCGCTTTCTAATCTCTTTTCTTAAATTACTTACAAACATCGACAGTGTAGCTAATCCTAAGTGTGCCATCACTAGTGCTTATAACCAGTCCTCGTGGGATCGATAATCTTTATTACTAATGATAAATCCGTGCACTTGTAGGAGCATAACAAGTTTTTGGCGCCGTTACCGGAGACTGCGTCTATAACATTGGTGATAGTCATACTAGATTAGACTAGACTTTGTTTTCTTTTCCTTTATCTTTCCTTTATTTTACATTTAGAGATAAATAATTTTATTCTTATTTTTCTTTACTTTCTGTATTTTTATTAAAAACGCCAAAAATAATATTATTTCATCTCTTCTTCTTTATTTTATTCCATATATTATTTTAGAATGCGAAGAGTTAATCTTTCAGGACAACTTCTACCGTTCAATCCAGAGATCGATAGGACTTTCCTGAGAAGAAGAAACCTATAGAAAACATTTCAAGCAGCACACGAATCTTCAGAGATGGCTGATAAATTGTTGAAGGATTATGCAGCACCTTATGTACGAGGGGTTCGGTCTAGCATCACTCGACCGCTAATCGAAGCTAACAATTTTGAAATCAAGCCTGCAGTAATTCATATGGTTCAGCAGAATCAATTTGGAGGAGGACCGCACAATGATCCAAACCACCACTTAGAGCTTTTCTATTAGATCCGTGGTACCATAAAAGTGAATGGAGTCCCTCCAGAATCAGTAAGGTTATTGCTCTTCGGATTCTCCCTGAAAGACATAGCCAAGCAGTGGCTAAATTCCCTTCCAGCAAATAACATTACATCCTGGGAGCAGTGTGAGTAGAAATTCCTGGACAAATTCTATCCACCAAGCAAAACTGCTCATATGAGGAATCTGATTGCAAGCTTCAAACAGATAGACTCAAAATCATTATTTGAAGCCTGAGACAGGTTCAAAAGTATGCTGAGACAGTGCCGCCATCATGGCTTAGAGAAATGGTTGGTTCTACACACCTTCTACAATGGAATCAACTATCACACAAAGGTATCCCTCGATTCTATAGCAGGAGGAGCACTGATGAACAAGAGCCTTGATGAAGCTAAAGAGATCATAGAGAATTTGGCACAAAATCACCATTAGTGGGCATCAGAAAGATCTGATGGTTCTTTCTCAGGGAATCCAATAAAAGCGTCAGAGAAATTCAATGTAGATACAGTCACTCTCATGTCTGCAAAGCTAGACGCTTTGACCAAGAAGTTTGAGGCCATGGAGAACAACAACAACACGACCAATGTGATAGTTTGTGTTTACGAAACTTGTGGAAGTACGGATCATGCTTTACTTGCCTCCTAGGGCCAATACAAGCACATATAAACCAACTTGAGCAGTGTGATGTGATAGTCAGATACAACCAAAGGTAAAAATAATTTGTACTCCAATACATACAATCAAGGTTGGAGGAATCACCCAAACTTCTCATACCAGAATAATCAGGACCAAGGGCCAGTAAAACAAAGATATCAACCTGGACAACAGAGCTACTCACCTGGGCAGCAGGGCTTCTCATCTAGACAACAAACTTTTCAAAAGAAACCTTCACAATTGTCCAGAATTGAAAAGATGCTTGAAGAATCTCTCTCAGAGCAAAAAGAGATGAAGAATGAGATCAAGCTGTTAACCCAAAGAATGAAAATTCTGAGAAACATCAAAAGATGCAAGACAGTCAGATAGCCCAGATAGTCCAATCCATCTCAAGAGCATAGGGAATATTTCCAAGGAAGCCAGATATAAACCCAGTGGAATGTTTCCACCGCATTGAGCTGACGAGCAGACGTACTATGGGATGCCCCCAAAATCATTACTCAGAAGGAACCTGATTTAGAGGAAGAGCCCTCTCCCCTAATGCCCAATCAGACCCAGAACAGGGATGGAGAGGAGGTTACTAAGAAAGTTGAAGGTGTTGATGCGGGAAGCATCCGACGATCGAACTCGTGTTTTGATAATGGCAAAGGATTCAAAGTTAAGGTGTTTTGTGATCTAACAAGTCTGCTTAAGCATTTCAGGAAAGTCCTAGCTGCGGTTAGGCAAAGGGAAAACCCTAGGGAGTGGTAACCCTAAGTCATAGGGGGTGGTAACCCTATGGGGAAAGTCTTGGCAGGTCGATGGCTTCAGGCAAAAGTCCTAGGGGGTGGTAACCCTAGGTGGAAAATCCTGGTGTCGCGAGCCAGGTGAAAGACTGGACTAGCTGGGAAGTGGATGTCCAGCAGAAAGTCCGGAAGAGTCGAGTGCTGAGCAAAAGTCCAGTCGATCTAAAGGATCGTACTGACAGAAGGTAAATCTCCTGAGTGGAGTAGGTGAGGACGCGTTCCCCGTAGAGGGAACAGTATGCGTCAGGTCGACCTAGGATTTCCGGACGGAAATCTGAAGTCAGACCCGGACAGTCCAAAGACTGTCATAATACTCTTTATCATACTTATACTGCTGTTTATGCTAAATTTGTGTTGCAGGATACTGTTTGGGACTAACATATCTTGCAGGTATAAAATAATGAAGTTTCCCTCGGATGAACAGTGTCTGAGGCGCCTCCATGGAGCTTGGAGGCACCTCGGGTGCAAAGCTGGAAATGGATACGGAGGACCCATGGAGGCGCCTTGGAGGAGTTAGAAGGCGCCCTTGAAGGCGCCTTGAAGAAGGTAAAAGGCGCCTTGAGCAGATGAACTTCGACCAGTTCAAGCTTGATCCACGCGGAAGACCGGGCAGCATAGAGGTGCCTTGAACAGCCTTCAAGGCGCCTTGAACACCCTTTATAAGGGGGTTTCAACCAGCACCTCCAACAATCAACTTCCAAGTTATCTCTCTTCAACGTGCTACTCCGAAAGACGCCCGGAAGTACTGCTACAAGTCTCCGACGACCCGAAGCTCCAAGATTTTGTTCTTGTCGTCGGTATAATTAGTTTTTTATACTTCCAATCTGTAAATCATTTCGTACTTAAAGTTGTTGCCCACCGGAAGCGATCAAGGATCGCGGGCCTTCGAGTATGAGTCGCCTTAGGCTCCGAATGAAGTAATTTCTTGTGTTCGTGTGTTTGCTTTTTATTCCGCTGCTCTAATTACTCGACGATTGTTTTACGATTTCGAAAAATGAAATAGCCGCGAGCGCTATTCACCCCCCTCTAGCGCGTCTCGATCCAACAATTGGTATCAGAGTGGGGTCGTTTTGAATTGGTGGTTCCACCATTTAAAATAATTTCTTTCGTGGTATTTTTTGGTTTTTCAGAGTCAATTAGAAATTAGCTTAGTAGCTAAAATTCTAATCCTTTTCAAATCGGAATTGCTCAAAGTTGGTCAATACCACTTGAGCTCGTTTTTTTTTATTTCTTCCCGCACTACTAATCCAAGACTTAGTCTTGGAACAGATCTTCCTTATTTTGTTTTTGCAAGATTTAAATGGCCCAATAAGAAGGATATAGCACTGTTCGTCCCCCACTATTCTCAGGAGAAGACTTCGGATATTGGAAGGGGAGAATGGAAATATATCTGAAGATCCAGTTTGACACCTGGATGATAGTCAAGACGGGACTGCAACTACCAACTGGAGCAGACGGCAAGCCAACATCCTGCGAAGACTGGGATCCAGCTCTTATCAAAAAGGTGGAAGCCGACGCCAAAGCCACCTGCACCATCCAGTGCGGTCTCACCATGGAGGAGCTCAACAAAGTCGGTCTGTTTTCTTCCGCAAAGGAGCTGTGGGAGAAACTGATAGAACTCCACGAGGGCACCTCGGAAACCAAGGTAAGTAAGCGTGATTTACTATTCAATAAGCTGTATAACTTAAAATTGCAGAAAAATGAGACGGTAAGTCAGTTACACGCGAGGATTCAAGACATCCTCAACTCTCTACATGCGATTGGGCAGAAAGTCGAAAATCGGGATGTCACAAGGTATGCTCTTAACTCATTTCCAATGAGTACATTGTGGGCATCAATGGTAGATACCTACAAAGTCTCCAAGGATTTGTCTTCTTTAAAATTAGATGAACTATTTAGTGAATTTAAACTCCACGAGCAGACTAATGCACAGCCAACTGAGAAGGGTATCGCTTTGATTGCAGGTACTAGTCGAACACGAGAACCAAGAGGATGGTGAAAAATTAAACCGGAATCAGAAGATGAACCCGACTCAGAAAATGAAGAAGATGAACTGACTAGCAAACTCGTGAATCTCGTGAAGAAGCTCTACAAGAAAAAGAAGGGCTTCAACAAGAAAGACCTGAAGAAGACGGTACAATCCAAGGAGGCCCAACCGAGTTCGAAGGTAAAGTTCGAAGTTACCTGCTACGGGTGAAACCAGAAGGGACACATCAAAGCAAACTGCCCCAACCAAAAGGAGGTCAAAAAGAAAAGAAGAAAGAAGGCCCTAAAAGTGACGTGGGACAAATCTTCTTCGGAGGACGACGACGACGAACTCGATCAGACGAGTCTACTCGCATTGATGGCCCGGGACCAGATCATCGAATCCGAGAGCGAGGACGAGTCGAAGGCCGAGTCCGAAAGAAGCCACGGATCCGCATCCATTTCCGAAGGGCCAGACTCCACTGTAAGTATCCCTAGACTTAATAATTTAGTTAATTATTTACTTCGCAAGTTAGCTAAGTCGAACCTTAAGATTAAGTCACTTCTAAAGGAAGTAGCTGTCCTTAAAGAAGTGACTAACTCTGAATCCTTACCTGATCAAGTTCAGACTGGAGATTCAACTCAAGTTCAAAAACTTGAGGAAGAAAATTCAAGTTTGAAATATCAGGTCAAGGATTTAAAAGATACCTTAGAACGGTTTTCTTTGGGTTCCAAGAATCTTGACCTAATTCTTGGGACACAAAGAGCCATTTACAATAGAACTGGGCTAGGATATAAAAGTAAAAAAGAAATATAAATCTTATTTATCATTAATTAACAAACAAAATAGTAAATCAGTCCAAGCATGGGTCCCCAAGTCCAAATTGATCAATCAAGTTGAACTTGGTCAATACTGGGTCCCGAAGGATCAAATACACTATCTCGATAGACCTTATCGAGGCTATGATCCAGGGGGAGCAAAAAGGAAAACGATATTAGAAATTTGAAATTAAATTAAAAATTCTCAATTCAAATTAGAAATTTGAAATTAAATTAAAAAAAAAATCTCAATTCAAATTAGAAATTTGAAATTAAATTAAAAATTCTCAATTTAAAATTAAATTAAAAATTCTCAATTCAAATTAGAAATTCGAAATTAAATTAAAAATTCTCAATTCAAATTATAAATTCAAAATTAAATCAAAATCAAAATTTGAAATTCAAAATTCAAAATTAAACTCAAAATTCAAAATTAAACTCAAAATTAATTGAAAATTCAACTTAAATAAAAAAAAAATAGAAGGAGGATCCAGAATAGCTGGCACCTCCAGCTAAACTACCCGACTGGGTAACCGAACTTAATCTACTTGAAATGGGTAAACAAGAGTAGACTACCCGGCAGGGTAATTAAGGTTAGAAGAAAATGGGCTACATTTAACTTGACCCACAGTACTGGTGAAGTTTTTGGATGATAGTACATTAGGGAAACTTGGGCATCGCATGTCAAGGAAGATATGGTTTCGACCTAGTGCATTTGGCCAAGTTAAACTGACCGAAGCTACCATTAAATGGATCCTAAATAGTTAGACCAAGTTTTAGTATTAAGCTCAATGGGTAGGACTATTTGGGAAGCCTCGAAGGCATAGTTACTTTAATTGTGAGATATCGGAAAATTTAAATAATAGGGTTATTTGAGAAATAGCCTTGTAAAATTTTTCCAGAATTTTAGGAATTTTCTGGGAATTTTTCGGAGCTCTTACGACGGGTTTCGAGGGGATGAATTGATGGGTGCGGATAATGCCTGTTTGGGATACCCATTTAAGCAAGGAATTGTTTTATTTATCAATTCCTTTTCTTTTCCTTTTCCCTTATTTCCTTTTCCTCCAAATCGTCGTTTCCCTCAAAAGCCACCGCAATCCCGAGCCCTCTTCCTCTCCTTCCCCCGACCCTTTCCTCCCTCTATTCCTCGCAAACAACTCGACGCCGACGGGGCTTGCAATCGTCTTCACCGCCTGAGGAGGAAGTCGTCGGAACCTTGCCAGAGGTCGAACAAGGAGGTGGATCCTCCTGATCTCCTGTTTCCAGGTCTTCCCCGAGCCCTTCTCCCCCGATCCGATCGCCGGCTTGAAGATGCCCTAGGGTTTCGAGGGTAAGCAACCGAAACCCTTCTTTCCTCTTGATTCATTATTGGATTCTTGTTGATTCTTCTTGTCAGGTTTAGGGAAAAGTCTCGGATCATTCCATTGTTGTTCTTCCCTTATCAAAGCTTGGTCCTCCTCTACTTGCGGCGGCGTGGGGGTCTCGGTTGAAGATGATGGGATCATTTGAGCTGTCGGCAGAGGCTAGGAGAGTTCTTGCTTGATTGGTGCTCTGATCTTGATCTGATTGAATCCAGTAAGGTGAGGTGAGGTTCTGTTCTAAGGTTGATTTAGGATATTGAGAGGATTGTGTGATCAAGTCTTCCTTTCCCTTGCTCACCAAAGGTATCCGGTTGGTGGACAACAGCTACATTAGGGCTGTGAGGTTCTGTTATTTTCTTGCTGTGGTGTTTCCTTGCCGGCAGCACTCAAACTAGCGTCATCAGTGGCTTTGGATCAAGAATAGAGGTTTGAAATTGAGGTAAGGTGAGTAAAGTTAGTGTTGGATTCCAATCTTGATCAGCTTACTTAATTCTTGTTGATTCACGGATTAGTGCTCTGTTCTGGACTAGGAGGGAGATGTCAGATCCAACTGCTTGATGTGATCCCTAGGTCAATACTTGGACGTTACATTCCTTTGCTGTGATTGAGGTTCTTATTTGGTTCAGCAGCTTAATTGAGGTATGTGTAGTGATGTTGATACATGATTAGTTGATACATGATATATTGGTTTAGAGTTAAATTTTAGTACTATATGAATTAGGTTTAAGTGTGATTGATTAGTTGTGAATTGTGATTAGATTTAATTGCTTAGATTTAATCTCATGGAATGATTAGGGTTAAGGCAATTAACCCTAGTTAACTATTAGATTTGATTTAAGTCTAGATTTCTAATCTAATTGGTGATTAGGGATTAGGTAACTAACCCTAATTGACCGTTAGATTTAATTAGGTAGGTTGTGATTGTGTTGATTAGGGTTTTGCCCTAATTTAGTATTAGGGGTTTTATTTATCTATTCATTTGGATTTAGCTAAATAAAATATCTATATATTGTTTGATGCAGGATTCTGATTCGAGACGGGCGTCTCGACGTTGGATTTGGCGTGACTGTACTTTCTATTTGAGGCGAGTACCCTTTGACTTATCTTTTGATACTGTCTTATGATATGTATAGTTTATATATAATTACTAGTGGTAGACGGTAGATTTATCTCTTCCCTGGTCTTAGCTTAGTTGATACCTATCACATTCTTCTTCTATTAGTTGCTTTACTTTAGAACTGGATGCCTTTTATCTTTTGCCCTGTGTATATATGTTCATAGAGATGGATATCTATAATGCTTATCTACACTTGATTAGTTGCTGGAGATACTTGTTATATGTTGTTAGATTTACGTTGCTTATATCATAGTTATACATATGCGTTTGTTTTATTGGCACCTACACATATGGAGGAGGATATGTTCAGGTATGACATGTTGTAGTCTTATCCACCATATCGCATGACTGCATGCTGGGCGATTAACGACTCCATTATTATTGAGCTCGTCGGCCGGCTACATGGACCTCTACACACGTGACCACTACATGGGTAGTGGCACAACACTTAGGGTGTGTATGGTAGGTTGCTCTGTCGAGGGCTCCGTTGGTACACTCATGGGTTAGTGTGACGCAGCGTAGTAGCAGGACAGGGGTCCCTCCCCGTCATTGCGTACTGGGAGATGAGAGCATTGCGCTCCCTCACTATGGTTGAGGTTGGAGGATAGGCGTACTCCGGTGCATCCCATCCACTCGGTCACTCTTCAGGGGTAGTGACGGCAGAGTGTACGGTGTCACAGCGCTACCCACTTGGTCTCACCATCGCGTGTCAGATGGCTGACTGGCGTCAGGGGTGACCATGTCATTTTGCATCATATGCAGAGATTGCATTATTTATAATTGATGCATTTTGGTGATTGCATATGATTGACATGCATACAGGTTATATACTTTTGCTCTGACTATTTTTATCTGTGTATGTCACAGTCAGTTGCACAAGGCTCGCAGGTGAGTACAGTTTATTTCAGTTATGCATTTCTTATTATTCTTGCTGTAAACTGTATTACATGCTTCTTGTTACTCATTACAGTTTATTCAGCTATGCATACCTGTTATATTGTTAGGAGACTGTACTATCTGTTATACTGTTAGGATATGGTACCGTAGGATTGTTGCTGGTAGTTATATATTGCTGTACATATCTATTGGATTACCTGCTGAGTTCTTTGGACTCACACCGTTATATTTCTACCTTTCAGGTTGATGCCGTCGGGAGATATTCCAGTCGCTAGCCCCATTTTCGTGAGGATTTTCTTGACGGATTATATTTTTCTTTTGCATCATATGTACTTGTATTGTGGGTTTGCATTGTGGACTTTATATCGAACAATTGGGTTTACTACTTTTGGTTTTCCGCTGCGGATTTTCCCATTTACTTCGTGGATCTTGTTTTCTTCGTTGTAGTGGAGTAGGATGTGTACATATATCTTTGAGGATTCTTATCGTATTTCTATATTGAACTGCGTGGATTGATTATATGTTGATTTGTGTGGAATGTTGTATATAACTGCATGGTTTGCTATTCCTATTTGTATTATATTGTTCCGGCCGTGTGTTGTCGAGGTATAGATATATGTATTCTGGATTCATATTGTCACCCGTACAGGGGAGATGCTGCCGAAATTTCTTCGGACAGGGACTACCTGGGGCGTGACAATTCTTTTGGTATCAGAGAAGTTTTCTGATACTTGTTTCTCGTGTTCTGGATATTTTTGGTTTATACGGATTTCCGTCGATTTTTCTCGTGTCGGAATTCCGAGGAATTTTTTTGTCGAGGTTCTTTTTTGGGGGCTAAACAGCGACAGGACATCTCCAGGCGGAAAATAGGTAAATCAGGTAATTTTACAGTTCTTATACCTGTAGTGATATCTGGGTAACATTTTGTTTACAGATATGATACATACACGTGTACTGGTACCGAGACGTGGGCGACCACGTAAGAGGGTGATAGATTATTTGGAGACAGAGTCTCCAGAGAGATCTTCTAGGGTCGAGTCTGCCCGTCAGGGACAGACTCGTCAGGATATTATAGGCACGTTGGATTATAAGACTCCGACGGTTCTGACTTCCGAGGTACATACCTCGACTGTACCATTAGTGGTGTCACCTTCAGTATACCCGACACCCCTCCAGTCCTGCCTACTACTCATACTTGAGGTACGAGATGGGGCAGGGATCTGGTGGGACACACAGCGCTTGACTATAGGCGAGCAGCATATTACTTGGGCGAGATTTAGGGAGGCATTCGAGAGTCAGTATTTTCCCCGGGCATATCAGATGACACGACGGTAGGATTTTCTGAGTCTTCAGAAGAATAACCGCTCAGGGATGGAGTACGATGCCGAATTTAATTGGTGGGCTAGATTCTGTCCTGAGTTGGTAGCCGAGGACAGATCTCGTATGCTTCAGTTTGTCCAGGGACTGGACGGACATCTTCAGGTGAAGATTGTCGGTCTTGGTATTTCATCATACACAGAGGCACTGGATAGAGCACTTATGATCGAGTCTGCTCATCAAAGAGTGAAAGTAGACAGGAAGAGGAAGCAGACTGATCGGACTTCCGGACAGATCCAGCAGTCATAGACTACTGGACAGCAGTAGAGCAGTCGCACTAAGACAGGTCAGGGTACTTCTGGGTCATCTGGCGACACTAGAAGTCAAGACGATCTTCATTTGGACGTTCCCGATCTGCTTAGTAGAATCAGAAATAGTCCACCGGTGACCCTTGCTGCACCCGATGTGGATCCTAAGATCACATCACCTCTGGGGCAGTCAGTTTGGTATTATTGCAAACTGTCTGGGCACATGAGCTGAAGCTATTCGCTGAAGGCTCAGCATGTAGCCTCTGGGTTTCTATTCCGGGAGGACACTCTGGTCAGTCTGAGACTTAGCGAGGAGGGTTGAAAGTCCAATCTTCGTATCGTTAATAGAGGACAGCTCCCCCTGCAGTGGCTACATATGGCCTGCACGGTCAGGAGCATTTCGGTGTTCTGATGGAGTCCCAGAATTCTATTTTGGGACCTTATTATCTAACACAGGGGCAACATTAGTTACAGCCCCAGCCACCAGTTCAGTACCTACTGTAGCCTATTCTGGCTTAGTATCTAGTACCGACTTAGTGGCAGGCTCAGGTTCAAACTCAGTAGCCTTTGGCGGTGCTATTACCTCTACCCCCGCCAGATACTGGATGAGTTAAACTCCTTATCATATGACACCGGAGGAGTTGGACAAATTAAAGGTTCAGCTCTAGGAGTTATTAGATAGGGGATTTATTCTTCCTAGTGTATCTCCGTGGGGGTTCTCCTGTACTATTCGTCAAGAAGAAGGATGGTACTCTGAGGTTGTGCATCGATTATAGGCAGCTGAATGCAGTGACTATCAGAAATAAGTACCCCTTGCCACGGATTGAGGATTTATTTGATCATCTCAGGGATACATCAGTGTATTCCAAGATTGATCTACGGTCCGGATATCATCAGCTGAGAGTTAGAGATTCTGATGTTCAGAAGACAACATTCCGCACCAGATACGGACATTATGAGTTTTTGGTAATGCCATTTGGGCTTACCAATGCTCCTGCAGTATTTATGGATCTGATGAACCGTATCTTTCTGGAGTACCTAGATCAGTTCGTTATTGTGTTTATCGATGATATATTAATCTATTCGCGTTCTGAGGAGGAGCACGCACAGCATCTTCGCATAGTCTTGGAGACTCTTCGACGACATCATCTGTATGCGAAGTTCAGCAAGCGTGCTTTTTGGCTATCCTCAGTTGGTTTTTTGGGACATGTGGTGTCTAGCCGAGGTATTTCAGTAGATCCTCAGAAGATCGAGGTTATCACTAGCTGGGAGCAGCCGAAGTCAGTCTAGGAGATCCGCAGTTTCTTAGGACTGGCTGGATATTACAGACGATTCGTTGAGGGTTTCTCCAATATTGCTATGCCATTGACACATCTGACTAGGAAGGGCGTGAAGTTCACGTGGTCAGAGGCTTGTGAGACCAGCTTCCAGGAGCTGAAGTGGAGATTAATATCAGCACCAGTCTTGGTTTTACCTGCTAGTGATGACGGGTTCGTACTTTACACAGACGTATCTCTTCAGGGCTTGGGCGCTATTTTGATGCAGCACGGTAAGGTAGTCTCTTATGCTTCTCGTCAGTTGAAGGAGCATGAGAAGAACTACCCAGTACATGATTTAGAGCTAGCCGCTATTATCTTTGCTTTGAAGATTTGGCGACATCATCTTTATGGTATTACTTTTGAGATTCTTACCGATAATAAGAGTCTCAAATATATTTTCACATAGAAGGAACTCAATCTCCGACATAGGAGATGGATGGAGTTCCTGAAGGATTATGATTGTACTATTAGCTACCATCCGGGTAAAACTAATGTGGTTGCTAATGCACTTAGCAAGAAGTCCAGAGGGGCTTTAGCTTGTCACCGAGTTTTAGTCACTGACTTGATTCAGGGATTCTCCGAGCTGGGCCTTGAGGAGTAGGGACGGACAGAGTAGGGTATTCTTGTTGCCATGGTTGCTCAGTCGTCGATCAGGATGAGGATTCGAGAGGCCCAGGCCAGAGATCAGCATTTACAGTTCATTAGCAGCCAGATAGCTTCCGGACAGCAGACCAAGTTTTCACGAGATGATGAGGTTATTGTTTATTTTCGAGGTAGAATATATTTACCTCAGTCTCACCCGGTTATGGAGGAGTTACTTCAGGAGGCTCATCGTTCTAGATTTGCTATCCACCCAGGTGGAACTCGTATGTATCACGATTTGAGGCGTTCCTATTGGTGGAACAGGATGAAGAAAGACATCGCGGAGTTTGTAGATAGATGTCTTGTCTGTCAGCAGGTGAAGGCCGAGCACCAGAGACCTGCTGGTTTACTGCAGAGGATCCCGATTCCAGAGTGGAAGTGGGAGCACATTACTATGGATTTTGTGGTAGGATTGTCTAGGACTCGACGAGGTCATGATGCGATTTGGGTAATCGTTGATCGATTAACCAAATCCACACACTTTTAGTGATCCGGAAGACTGATTCTCTGGATCAATTAGCAGAGTTATACTGTCGAGAGATTATCAGATTGCATGGTGTTCCGTTGAGCATTATATCTGATAGAGACCCACTGTTCACGTCCCGATTCTGGCAGAGTCTGTAGCAGGCCTTGGGTACACAACTTCGTTTCAGTACGGCATTCCATCCGCAGACAGATGGGCAGTCAGAGCGGACTATTCAGAATTTGGAGAATTTGCTGAGCTCTTGTGTTATGGACTTCGGAGGCAGCTGGGAGGACCACCTGCCATTGGTGGAGTTCGCCTATAACAACAACTATCATTCGGCTATCCAGATGGCACCGTTTGAGGCGCTGTATGGTAGACCTTGTCGGACACCCACCCTCTGGGAGGAGGTTGGGGAGGCTCAGCTGCTAGGACCTCAGAGAGCTCAGCAGGATGCAGAGTTAGTTCGCACTATCAGACGGAGGATGTCAGAGGCTCAGGACCGTCAGAAGAGTTATGCTGATCGGCGACGGAGACCCCTGGAGTTCTCCATTGGTGATCATGTGTTTCTGAGAGTTTCACCCACGAAAGGGGTGAAGCGATTTGGTCTTCAAGGTAAGCTAGCTCCACGATATATTGGGCTATTCCAGATCTTGGAGAGGATTGGAGTAGTAGCTTACCGTCTGGCGCTACCACCATCTCTAGCTGGCATTCACGATTTATTCCACGTATCTATGCTGAGGAGATACGTATCCGATCCAGCACATGTTCTGCCAGATATATCTGTTCCTATTCAGCCTGACGTTACTTACGAGGAGGTTCCAGTACGGATTCTGGACCATAGAGAGCGTCAGCTGCGGAACAAGACGGTCCAGCTGGTTAAAGTCGGATGGCAGCATCATTCTGACGAGGAGGCTACTTAGGAGCTGGAGGATACGATCCGAGCTCGATACCCTCATATGTTTACTTGAGGTATGTGGGTTAGAGTTTCTTTCAGCATTTATACTGTTTGGTTATGTTATAGTGTTTGCTGTTGGTTATAGCGAAATTTGGGGACCAAATTTTTATTAGTAGGGGAGAATGTGAGATATCGGAAAATTTAAATAATAGGGTTATTTGAAAAATAGCCTTGTAAAATTTTTCCGGAATTTTAGGAATTTTCTGGGAATTTTTCGGAGCTCTTACGACGGGTTTCGAGGGGATGAATCGACGGGTGCGGATAAGGCCTATTTGGGATACCCATTTAAGCGAGGAATTGCTTTATTTATCAATTCCTTTTCTTTTCCTTTTCCCTTATTTCCTTTTCCCCCAAATCGTTGTTTCCCTCAAAAGCCACCGCAATCCCGAGCCCTCTTCCTCTCCTTCCCCCGACCCTTTCCTCCCTCTATTCCTCGCAAACAACTCGACACCGACGGGGCTTGCAATCGTCTTCACCGCCTGAGGAGGAAGTCGTCGGAACCTTGCCAGAGGTCGAACAAGGAGGTGGATCCTCCTGATCTCCTGTTTCCAGGTCTTCCCCGAGCCTTTCTCCCCCGATCCGATCGCCGGCTTGAAGATGCCCTAGGGTTTCAAGGGTAAGCAACCGAAACCCTTCTTTCCTCTTGATTCATTGTTGGATTCTTGTTGGTTCTTCTTGTCAGGTTTAGGGAAAAGTCTCGGATCATTCCATTGTTGTTCTTCCCTGATCAAAGCTTGGTCCTCCTCTACTTGCGGCGGCGTGGGGGTCTCGGTTGAAGATGATGGGATCATTTGAGCTATCGGCAGAGGCTAGGAGAGTTCTTGCTTGATTGGTGCTCTGATCTTGATCTGATTGAATCCAGTAAGGTGAGGTGAGGTTCTGTTCTAAGGTTGATTTAGGATATTGAGAGGATTGTGTGATCGAGTCTACCTTTCCCTTGCTCACCAGAGGTATCCGCTTGGTGGACAACAGCTACATTAGGGCTGTGAGGTTCTGTTATTTTCTTGTTGTGGTGTTTCCTTGCCGGCAACACTCAAACTAGCGTCATCAGTGGCTTTGGATCAAGAATAGAGGTTTGAAATTGAGGTAAGGTGAGTAAAGTTAGTGTTAGATTCCAATCTTGATCAGCTTACTTAATTCTTGTTGATTCACGAATTAGTGCTCTGTTCTGGACTAGGAGGGAGATGTCAGATCCAATTGCTTGATGTGATCCCTAGGTCAATACTTGGGCGTTACATTCCTTTGTTGTGATTGAGGTTCTTATTTGGTTCAGCAGCTTAATTGAGGTATGTGTAGTGATGTTGATACATGATTAGTTGATACATGATGTATTGGTTTAGAGTTAAATTTTAGTACTATAAGAATTAGGTTTAAGTGTGATTGATTAGTTGTGAATTGTGATTAGATTTAATTGCTTAGATTTAATCTCATGGAATGATTAGGGTTAAGGCAATTAACCCTAGTTAACTATTAGATTTGATTTAAGTCTAGATTTCTAATCTAATTGGTGATTAGGGATTAGGTAACTAACCCTAATTGACCGTTAGATTTAATTAGGTAGGTTGTGATTGTGTTGATTAGGGTTTTACCCTAATTTAGTATTAGGGATTTTATTTATCTATTCATTTGGATTTAGCTAAATAAAATATCTATATATTGTTTGATGCAGGATTCTGATTCGAGACAGGCGTCTCGATATTGGATTTGGCGTGACTGTACTTTCTATTTGAGGCGGGTACCCTTTGACTTATCTTTTGATACTGTCTTATGATATGTATAGTTTATATATAATTACTAGTGGTAGACGGTAGATTTATCTCTTCCCTGGTATTTGCTTAGTTGATACCTATCACATGCTTCTTCTGTTAGTTGCTTTACTTTTGAACTGGATGCCTTTTATCTTTTGCCCTGTGTATATATGTTCATAGAGATGGATATCTATAATGCTTATCTACACTTGATTAGTTGCTGGAGATACTTGTTATATGTTGTTAGATTTGAGTTGCTTATATCATAGTTATACATATGCGTTTGTTTTATTGGCACCTATGCATATGGAGGAGGATATGTTCAGGTATGACATGTTGTAGTCGCATCCACCATATCGCATGACTGCATGCTGGGCGATTGACGGCTCCATTATTGTTGAGCTCGTCGGCCGGCTACATGGACCTCTACACACGTGACCACTACATGGGTAGTGGCACAGCACTTAGGGTGTGTATGGTAGGTTGCTCTGTCGAGCGCTCCGTTGGTACACTCATGGGTTAGTGTGATGCAGCGTAGTAGCAGGACAGAGGTCCCTCCCCGTCATTGCGTACTGGGAGATGAGAGCATTGCGCTCCCTCACTATGGTTGAGGTTGGAGGATAGGCGTACTCCGGTGCATCCCGTCCACTCGGTCACTCTTCAGGGGTAGTGACAGCAGAGTATACGGTGTCACAGCCCTACCCACTCGGTCTCACCATCACGTGTGAGATGGTTGACTAGCGTCAGGGGTGACCATGCCATTTTGCATCATATGCACAGATTGCATTATTTATGATTGATGCATTTTGGTGATTGCATATGATTGACATGCATACAGGTTATATGCTTTTTCTCTGACTATTTTTATTTGTGTATGTCACAGTCAGTTACACAAGGCTCGCAGGTGAGTACAGTTTATTTCAGTTATGCATTTCTTATTATTCTTGCTGTAAACTGTATTACATGCTTCTTAACTCATTATAGTTTATTCAGCTATGCATACCTGTTATATTGTTAGGAGACTGTACTATCTGTTATACTTGTTGGGGTTGCAAGGTTGCAAACATAGTCCCATATTGGAAACACATGGAAAAGATCATGGGTTTATAAAGAGAAAAGATATCTCCATTGGCATGAGGCCTTTTGGGGAGAGCCCAAGAGCAAAACCATGAGGGCCTAGGCCCAAAGTGGACAATATCATGTCATTGTGGAGATATCTAAATTCTTTTCGATCCAACAATTGGTATCAGAGCAAGGGTTTGCCTCTGTGTATTTGGTATTTAGGTTAATTATGCACATGTCATACATAATTTAGGCAGGTTAATAGTAGGATGTGCTAACTTTGTGGATGCAGGATCCAACTATTATGGCTTTTAGTTATTATGTGTGTGATTGGACCCTTGGACATGTCAAGGGCATTTATATGTGTGTGCATGATTGTATTATAAAATGCAGCAGGAGCTGTATTTAGTTTTATTAGGATTTTATTTTTGATCTAGTTACATGTACATTCCTTTTATGGAATATAGGATCGATGGATGTAAATTTTATTTTATGTACGATCTAGTTTACATGTACATTCCTTTTATGGAATATAGGATCGAAAAATGTAAAATTCTATTTATGTCGCGGATCAAATCTTGAAAGGCGTGGTACCTTTTGAGGACCAGAGGCGCAGCGGAACAAGGAGCAAGATGGATGCGACAACTAGACCCGGTGGCAGTGGCCAAAGATGGCAGCAGCTAGGGTTGGCGACACACGGAGGACAGCAATAGATAAAAGCCATAATAGTTGAAAATTAGTTTTTCTATTTATTTCTTTTTATGCTGTGTTATGTATGCTTGATAGTATGCATGTTAGATAGACTAGCATAGGTAAAATTCCTCACTTTAAATAACTAAGTGGGAGAGGAATTTATTTTAAATAAATTCCACGGTCTCCATTACTGGTTTATAAGTGATGCAACAAGCTTGCGCGTTGGCTCTGAGTGCCTTCCTCCATAACGGATGAGCTTGTTTGCAGATCACTAGATTAAACTTCCATTTTGGATTACTATAGGAAGTTAATTAAGAGCGTGTGATCTTCCCCAACGGAAGGGGCATAATCTTATTAATGGACTTAGTGTCAAGTAATGGTATACACTTAGGCACGTCTAATAGTATCCTCCCCATCGGAGTCACTGCTATTATTTGTGTGACCGAAGAAAACCAACTATTAATTTGTCAAATAACTAGGATGACAAGATAATAAAATTAATGGGTTAAAACCTCTCTTACAAATGATTGATTTTGTATACGTCCACACTAACGTGGCATACAAAATTAACGGTGTTTGAGATAATTTTATTTGTCATAAAGTTAGGTTGATAAGATAATTAATGGGTAAAACCCTCCTCTTACAAATGTTGATTTTGTATACGTCCACACTAACGTGGCATGCAAAATTCACGGTGTTTTGAGGTGTTGGTAAATTTAAATAGTATTGTTAGAGGAATCAATATTATTTTAAATTTAGAGTCTTGACCAAATATTTGATCAAAGACAGACCAACTATTAATTTTATTTGTCATATGTTGACAAGATAATAAAATTAATGGATAAAATCTCCTTTTAGAATTTGTATACGTCCACACTATCGTGGCATACAAAATTCATGGGGATTTTGAGATGTTGGCCTTGATCAAATATTTTTGTGATTCTTAGGATGTTTGTCAATCCCCTAGTTGTTATACTTTAGAATAGACTTAATTGTCCCAATTTGTAATGATTGGAAATAGGACTTGGACATTAAGGTAGACTGTCTTCTTAGAACTAAGAACAATATTGGTGTATTTAATTTTTAGTTGAAACATGTCTAGTGGTGTTATCTACCAGAACCTGGAGTGTAGATACAGATGCCATTAATCATGTCTGCAATTCTTTGCAGGGTTCCAGGAAACCTGACAACTAAATGAAAATTAAAAACACCGTCCACATGGGCACTACTGCAAAAGTAGCAGCTGTTGCAGTAGGAGAGGTTTATTCACTAATAGAATAAAATTTGGATTATTAGAAATTATCTTTACATACCAAGTTTAGAAAGAACTAGTTTTCAGTTTCTAAACTATTCAAAGAACTTGATATTCTACCTCTTTTAATAACAAAGTTGCTATTAAGAAAAAGAGGGAAGTTATCTGTTCTGGTATGTTGGCAATTTATAAATCCAATAACTCCCACGATGCAACAAATGGAAATTAGTAACACATCTTCTAACTTTAAGAGAAAGCAACCTTCGGAAATGAACCAATTATATCTTTGGCATCTAAGGCTAGGTTATATTAGCTTGAGTAAGATTCATTGGTAGCTGATGAACTTTTTGGTTCATTAGTAGTGGAAATCATTCTGACCTGTGAGTCTTACTTGGAAGAAAAAATAACCAAGAAGCCTTTAAGTCTAAGGGGTATGGAGCCAAAGATATGTTGGAATTGGTTTATTCTGATTTGTGTGATCCTATGACTATCCAGACAAGAGGTAGTATCGAATATTTCGTTTATTTCATAGATGACTATTCGAGATAAGAATACATTTACTTGACGCACCGCAAGTCTAAGTACTTTGATTAGTTCAAAGAGTACAAGGCTGATGTGGAGAAACGTCAAAGTAAAAGTATCAAGACACTACGGTGAGATCGTAGTGGCAAGTACCTCTTGGGAGAATATAGGAGTCACTTATCAGAAGTAGGGATTCAATCCCAACTAACTACACCTAGTACACCCCAACAGAATGGTGTAGAAAAAGGAAGGTATAGGACTCTTATGGAAATAAGTAGATTGATGATGAGTTATTTAGAAAATTACCAAATTCATTTTAAGGATATACTCTGGAAACGGAAGTGAATATAGTACCTTCCAAAATCAGAACTCTCTACTCATATAGAATTGTTGAATAGGCGTAAGCCTATTTTGAAGCATATTCAGATTCAGGTAATCCAGCACATATGTTGAAGAGAGACAATGATAAGTTGGACAGAAATTCACTTGTTTATGGGTTATCCTAGAGAAATGAAAGTAGGTTCATAGTCTTAAAAATCAGAAGGTCATTGTTAGCATCAATGATCGATTTTTAGAAAAGGACTATGTAATAAACCACGTGCCCATAAGAAAATTTGTTCTTAAGGAAATAATAAAAGACATGTCTAATCTAGTACCAACTGTACAAGATGAGATACCACAAGGAAACTGCAACACGTATCACAAATACAGAAACTGCCTCGTCGTAGTGGGAGGGTTGCTAGGCAACCTAAAAAGATTTATATTTTTGGAGAGTTTTTGGACTCGATCCCTAGAAGACATAAACCTAATCTCTGGACATATGACGAAGCACTCCAAGATAAAAATACAGCATCTTGGCAAAGAGTAAATGAATAAAAGAATTAGAATATATGTATTCTAATAAAATCTGAAAGCTTGTAGAACCACCAAATGGTGTAAAAGCCTTTGGGTGTAAAAAGGTCTATAATAGGAAAAGAGGGATAGAAAGGAAGGTAGTAACTTTCAAAGCAAGGCTTGATGAAAAAGGAAACTTTTTCACTGGTAGCCATGCTTTTAAGTCTATCCGGATTCTTTTATCTATTTGGCAAGTGGATGTCAAGACAGCATTCCTTAATGGAAGTCTTGAAGAAAGCATCCATATAAAGCAACCAGAAGGGTTCATTACAAAGGGCTAAGAGCATCTTGTGTGTAAGCTTAATCAATCTATGGACTGAGGCAAAGCTTCAAGATCTTGGAACATCCGGTTTATCAAAGTAATCCAGACCTATGGATTTATTTAGTAACCGGATAAGTCTTGTGTATACAAAAGGTGTGATGGAAGCGTGGTGGTATTTCTTGTACTATACGTAGAAAACATTTTTGGTAGTTGGAAGCAATATCAAAATGTTGTCAGAAGTAAGGGTATGGTTGTCCAAACAATCCGATATAAAGGACTTGAGAAAATGTATATATTCTTGAGATCGAAGTAATAAGGGATCGCAAGAAAAGAATATTTTACTTATCCCAAGCTTCATACATCAGAAAAATCCTTGCTTGTTTTAAGCATGCAAAACTCCAAGAAAGGTTACCTTTATAGGATGGATAACTTTATCTAAAGACATGTCTCTGTAGACATCAAAGGAGATAAAGGAAATAAAGGCAGTTCTTTATGCTTCGGCTATCGAAAGCCTAAAGTATGCTATGCACAAGATCAGAAATTTGTTTTGCCAAGGGCATAGTTAGCAGATATCAAAGTAACCCTGGACAAGGACAGTAGACTGCAGTAAAGCATATATTGAAGTACCTTAGAGGCACTAGAGATTATATGCTAGCTTACAAGGCAGTTAATTTGGTCCCTGTGGGTTGCATGGATTTTGACTTCCAATCGGATAAGGATAATAATAAGTCAACCTCGGGGTTTTGTGTTTACTTTAGGAGGTAAAGTCATAACTATGGTAGAGTGATAAGCATAGGTGTTTTTCTAGATTCCACCATAGAAGCTTAGTATATGGCAAGCCTCTAAGGTAGCCATAAAAGTTGAATGACTCAAATAACCTCAAGATAGACTTAGATGTGATTTCTGGTTTGTCCAAAATTATTACAATTTATTGTAATAATATTGGTGCAGTAACAAACTCGAAGAAACCATAAGTCTATAAGGCAAGTAAACACAATAGAGCGCAAGTACCACCCAATACGAGAAATCGTATAAACGAGGAGAAGTTGTTGCCGCCTAGATTGCATCAGGTGATGACCTATAGATCCTTTCACTAAGGTCCTTAAAGCAAGAGCTTTTGATGGGCATGTTGAAGGGTTGGGAATCAGATGTTTGGCAGAAGATATGGCAGCTTAGTCTTTTAGTATAAGTGGGAGATTGTTAGGATGTATACTAAAAGCCTAGCTTTTGGTATAAACATTTATCTAGAAATAAGAATCACATTGGTCAAATGTCTACATTTATGATAAATGTAGATGTTCAATTAATTTATATTGAAGATAATATGGTGTGTGGTGTCACACACAGAAGATCATGTTATCGGTTCCTTATGAATTATAAACAGTAGCTCACGACCAAGATGGAAAGGAACAAACCATTGGAAGGTCGTAGTGTAATTAGGAATTAGTTTATCTTAACTATTTAATTACACTAGTACACTTAGAGTGTCTTGAGTAGGACCATTAGAGGTCGTTTCTTTTATACTGACTCTATAAAGAAACAATGACCTCAGTTATTATGGAAGTGTGTACTCTTAATCCTAATATAATAACAAGCACATATATTTGATATTTATTTCTTTAATTTATCAATGGGTGAGATTTAGTTCGATGAATCAATAAGTCCGATAATTTGGGAAATGATATCACTTATAGTGTGTGTTGTTGATTATAAAAGGAAACTGTGTCCTAGAGATACTAGGTTGATAATGTCCCCAAGATGAGCTCATAAAGATTGTCATGTTAAACCCTGCAGGTGGACTTAGTCCGACATGATAATAAGGTTGAGTGGTACTATTCTTGGACTAACATATTAATTAAATGAGTTGTCAGTAACTCACTTAATTAGTGGACATTCGATATCTTAAACACAGGGAGACTAACACACTCATAATAAGAAGGAGCCCAAAAAAAATGTAATTTGGGATTGGTGCGGTAGTTCAATGATAGTTCTCTAGTGGAATGAATTATCATTGATAAAATTAAGTTGTGTGTTCGGGGCGAACACGGGATGCTTAATTTTATCAGGAGACCAAATCCAATTCCTCCTCTCGGTCCCTATCGTAGCCTCTTATTTATAGAGTACTATACCCACCTATACCCACCTTCTATACCCACCAATAGGGGGCCGGCCAAGCTAGCTTGGGAACCAAGCTAGGGCCAGCCTAGGTATAAAAGTGGGTGGCCGGCCCTAGCTTGATCCCAAGCTAAGGGGGCCGGCCACATTAAATTTAAAAAGAATTTTATTTTTATTTTTTATCATGTGGAAGATATGATTAAAGAGAATTAAAATTAAAAGCATCTCTCTTGTAAAAATCTACAAAAGAATTAAAGGAGAGAGAATAGATCACTTTCCTAAATTGTAGATTGGAGAGAGTTTTTATTTTCTCTTTAAAAATTATTCACATGATAATAAATTAAAATTATGGAAATTTCTTTTGATCAACCATGAAGAGATTAATATGAAAAATTTTATTTTTAAAATTTTTCCGGAAGCAAATAAGGAAAGTTTAATTTTTCTTGTGGAAAAATTATTCCTTAATTGCTCCATGAAGTGGCCGGCCATAACACATTGATTAAGAAAAGTTTATTTAATTTTTTCTTAATTAATTGTTGTCAAGGAAATTAAGAAAATTTTTATTATAATTAAATTTCCTAATTTGCTTAGGCCAAGGAATATAAAAGAAGGGGTGAGGGTGCCTTCATGAGATACAACCTCTTTATTTTTCCTCTCTCTTTTATTCCTTGGTGTAGCCGACCATCCTCTCCCTCTCTTCCTCTTGTGGTGGCCGAACCTCTCTCTTCCCTTGGAGCTCTTGTGGTGGCCGGATACTACTTGGAGAAGAAGAAGAAGGAGGAGAGAAAACTAGTATCTCTTGGAGCTTGGTTAGCGTTTTGATTTTCTTCCTTGGTGAAGCTTCTTTCTTTGTGGCCGAACCTAGCTAGGAGGAGAAGAAGGTGGTTGGTGGTTTCTCATCTCGGAAGATCGTTGCCCACACAACTTCCGAGGTTAGAAGAGGAATACGGTAGAAGATCAAGAGGTCTTTTTACAAGGTATAACTAGTATTTTCCTTTTCCACATCATACTAGTTATTTATGGAAATAATACCAAATACAAGAGGCATACGATTAGTATTTCGAATATGTTTTTCGATGTTGTGTTCTTTTATATTTTATTTTTCCCTTGTGATTTGATTGTTCTTTTCGGTTAACCTAAAGTTATTTTAGGAAATTAAATATTAAATTTCTATAAAAGGTTTTGTCTAGTCGGTGGTGGTTGCTCCCATAGGATATGGTAGGATATGGTACCGTAGGATTGTTGCTGGTAGTTATATATTGCTGTACATATCTATTGGATTACCTGCTGAGTTCTTTGGACTCACACCGTTATATTTCTACCTTTCAGGTTGATGTCGTTGGGAGATATTCCAGTCGCTAGCCCCATTTTCACGAAGATTTTCTTGACGGATTATATTTTGCTTTTGCATCATATGTGTAACGACCCGGCCCTCTTGGCCCATTTGGCGGCCCATTTGGCGACCTCTCATGTCGTCGACCGTCGGCCCTTTTGTCGTCGGCCCATTTGGCGACCTCTAATGTCATCGACCGTCGACCCTTGGCCGTGTCGTTACTCACTAGGACTTTCCACCCCTGGCAGTGGATTTTTGCCTCCCCCAGGATTCGAACTCTAAACCTCCAGGCTTAAGTATTAGAGTTTAGGACTCATGAACTCTAATCCGAAGCCTGGAGGTCTAGAGTTCGAATCCTGGGGGAGGCAAAAATCCACTGGCCAGGGGTGGAAAGACCTAGTGAGTAACGGCACGGCCAAAGGGTCGTCGGTCGACGACATAGAGGTCGCCAAATGGGCCAACGACATAAGGGGCCGCCGCAAGAGCCGCCCAAGAGGCCAAAGGGTCGGGTCGTTACAATAAAAAGGCGCCTTTTTATTGTAATGACCCGGCCCTCTTGGCCCATTTGGCGACCCTCGGGTCGTCGACCGTCGGCCCTTATGTCGTCGGCCCATTTGGCGACCTCTCATGTCGTCGACCGACGACCCTTGGTCGTGCCGTTACTCACTAGGACTTTCCACCCCTGGCAGTGGATTTTTGCCTCCCCTAAGATTCGAACTCTAAACCTCCAGGCTTAAGTATTAGAGTTTATGAATCCTGGTAACCAAGTGAGATCATCTCACTTGGTTACCAGGATTCATAAACTCTAATACTTAAGCCTGGAGGTTTAGAGTTCGAATCCTGGGGGAGGAAAAAATCCACTCACTACAACAAAAACTGCAAACGACAACGGATATTATCCGTTGTCGTAGGGTGAAAAAACAGTTGTAACTGAGGGTGTTGTAGAATGTATGGCCCTACGACAACGGTTTTGAATCCGTTGTCTTTGTAGACATTTGACAACGGTTTTTATCCATTGTTGTATATATGCTCAAAATTTGGCTACGAAGGATACAACAACGTTTTAAAACCGTTGTGGTAGATAATTTCAACAACAGAAATAAACCGTTGTGGTAGACTTTTTTTACAATAGATATAAACGGTTGTGGTAGATAATATTTTACACGTTTTGTTTTTTTTACAACAGTTTTAATATATTTTACAACGGATAAAACCGTTATCTTTTATCACTTTTTACAAAAAAAATTCGTTGTGGTTTACCTTGTTTTTACAACATTTTTAACTGTTGTCTTTAATGTTCATTAATACCAAACAACCAATCTTATTTTACTATAAGCAAACCACCAATACAAAACTAAATATTTACTACATTAAATCCAAAATAAACATCCATATATAATTCATCTTGTAGTCACATATACAAAAATATACAAAATGAGTTGTTACTCATCAAAATATACATGTTTTCCATTACTGTTCTCCATATACATTAAATCACATGTTTTTCATTTGTTGTTCTCCATATGGCTTTTAATTTACAAATTAGCAAGGCAAGCTACATCCTAACAAAGTTCACTTCTTGCATCAAAAAAACTCAAGCCTCACGCATTGCCCGACCTACAAGAGATAATTTTAACAAAACTTATCAAATTCCAGAATTCCAAAAGGAGAATGTAATTAACCAATCTGTAGTGCATAGAAGGCAAAAACAAACCAAATGAAAGAAACAAAAAGAGGTGTTTATTAGAGAATAACAGTACATGGAATCTACTAGGAGCAGTGATACCTAGCTTAGCATAGTTTACTAAATAATTTGCACTGCATGCAGCTAACATTATTTAAGTGAACTATGATCCAAGATCAATAGAATCCATGCAAAGTGCATTACATCCATTAACATCTTGAAACAATATATTCATGTAATTTTCTGTGTCATTTTCCAAACTGCATTACCTTTGAGAATTTGGTATGCACAATATGCTTTTCCATTTTGCAAGTAACAAGTTGCCAGGAGCTGCAAATTGATCTGCAATAAACAGACCCATGACAAAAGCCGCATAAGTGAAAGTAAAAAACATGGGTTCAAAATCTTCGAATTAAAACTTGAACAAAAAGAATTGGATCATCATGATGAGTTATGGTAGGGTGAATTGTTTGTAGAGCTAAAACAATTCCATAAATTCCTCAAAATAGAAATCACATACGCACATGTGTCAATCAAATAAGTGTAGATTAAGAGCTATAACATTCACTACATTCTAGCTGGAAAAATAGATTTTTCATTCCATTTCATCAATACAAAGGGAAAATCTAACAAATTTAGCTGCAATGCACATGCAATTCACGGGTAATTTGCACTGCTCATCCAAGCAAAAGTATATAGAGCAAACTATTAAGAAATCAAACTGCAGTATATAGATGTTTTGTATATCAATATATTATGGATCATACACAAAATGCCTTTACAAGCTCTTCATTTCATTATTCTCAAGCAATCACTAAGATGCATATAGATTAAATGAGTGATGCGAAAACTTACCACATGTACTGGAAGTGTTTGTGGATCCACAAATCTGAGCTTATCAACCTTGTTTTCTTTTTTCATCTTTTTGAAGAGAAACCTTCCATTCAAGCAAAAAAATGTTAGTATGTTAATACAAATAAAATGAAAAAAATGAGTGATGCGAAAACTTATCACATGTAAGCAACTAGACAATTAGCAGATATTGACTCCAACTCATAAAAAGCTGTGATATCTTCAATGTTCACTAGCAGTTCGTACCTAATATGCCAAGATGAATAAGTACAATCATATGGCACAATTCAGCAGCAAGAGCAGCAGATGAATAAGTCTATCAAATCTTTCTTGCAATGTAATTACCTTTGCTACAACTGTAAGTGTAACACATGCCTGACCCTTTATCTCCAGCTGTTAGATCTTCTTCCAAGACTCTACCAATAGGCCCTGCTGCAACACTAAGACCAGCACCTAGAGAAAAATGCATTCGGCTGCAAAATGTCTTAACTGCTTTGGAACCATGAAGTACGATGATGTAGTCCATCAACTCCCCTCCAATCTAGTGTTGTTAAAAAAATAAAAATGATCAGATGAGGCAATCACTTAACCTTAAAGTTAGTTTGCTGAATAGTCGTACTCCAGGAAAGTTAAGAACTAAAGGCAATTTATAATTTTCAAATTGCTAAAAAAACTGATAATTTCCAGTATGAATCTTTGCCATAAGTTCATTTCATATTTCAGAAAATGTCAATTGTAATGTAAAAACAACCAGAAATTTGTGATGGTATTTAAATATTATTGGAAATAGTCATGCACAAAGTTCAATGGAGAAATAAGATCAAAGTAGCCACGCCTTGAAATCTCATGTTGTGCTAGACTGGTCAACATGACATGTACCATTCCGATCAATTTAGAATCCAATATTGATCAACATAGATAACCTATCATGTGCCACCTGTGTAGTTCATGTCAATGAGTGTGTTGTGTTGACCCTTGACGTGTTTCGGCATGCTTCAACACACATCAAGCAAATTTTTTAAAAGTTTTTTAACTTGTTTTCCAAAATTATAATTCAATTGATTGTCAAATTATTATAATCTTATTTTAAAACTATACAAATTAAGTAGAAGAAAATTATATGAGTAAAACTTAATATGAATTTTTCTCAACATGCACTGAAGTAAAAAAGGAAAAAAAATGATCTCTTCTTTAACTATCTAAATTGATATAGTTTATTAAAAGTACAAAAAAAAACTCAATGAGAAATAATTAAATGAGTAAAACCTATCTCAATTCATCTTGGCATATTAAACACGTGTCAACTCGTATGGGGTTTCAAGATTGTACGTAATCTCGAATTGTAATGGGAGAAGTCAGGACCTTCCTGTTGCTGCTGTTCTTCTAATTTCCTGGATTCAGAGGCATAAAAATAGCAACTGTAACAGTGATTTAATATGAACAAGCAACATAGATAGCCATAAGATTCGAAAAGAACTGGTAAGAAGAGTATCATACCTTCGCTTTCGGTGTCAAAGATTGTATATTAACTTCTCCATTAAAGAAATCTGATTAAAGATTGACAAAATGTGAAAAAGAAAACATGAAAACTGTAAAAGAGAACAGAGGATGAAATGGTGCTAACAAAGGTTACATGGCCTGGCAACAATCCGACATTCTTCATGAGGATGAAATGTCGGAAGGCCCCTTCAGGGTCCCCATTTTGTGCTCTTCCTGCAATCACAGTATGGCAAGAGACCACATTGAGGAAAGGCAATCCTCTCAGAACCCTTTCTCCTTCTTCAAGATGACCACTTCTCATGTACATGTGAGCTAGAGAGCTCCCAACACACATGTCCTGCTCAAACCCATTGATAACCACGAAGGCATGGATTTGGTGACCACAACCTGCATCCTTCAATCCGGCGCAGCATCGCAAGGTGCTCCCCAAACCAAACTCATCGGGATGCAGGCCCTCCCTCCTCGACCTCAGGAAGCACTCGAGTCCCTCCTCGTCGAGCTCGAAGTGAGCCAGCCCAGCAATCATGGCGTTCCAGGTAGCGAGGTTCCTCTCTGGCATTTCATCGAACAGCTTGTGGGCAGCGTTGATGTCCCCGTTGTGGATGAGGCCGCCGATGAGGATGTTGAAGGACATCACATTTCGACACGCCATTGCGTCAAACACGGCGCGGGCGGCGGGGACTCGGCCAAGTTTGAGGTACATGTGGAAAAGGTGGTTTCCAGTGAAGCGGTGGAAAGCAGCGCCGACGATGGCTATGATTGCGTGGAGCTGATGGCCTAGGCGGAGGGAGCACGGCGAAGGGAGTAGGCAGCAGGCGTTCAGGAGGTGAGAGAAGAGGTTGGAGTCGGACCATAGCTGGGGTCAGATCGCCATCTTTCATAGCACGATGAGAGGAAAACGATGGAGGCTGGGAGAGGGGGAGATGGTCGTGGCTGTGGGAATGGGAATGCGATAAAAAATGCGGAGGGGGAAGGGATTTGAGAGATATTGAGAAGTTTCTGTTACAAAACGGTGATTGGAGCTATGGACAGTGTTGGGGTCGTGGAGGAAGAAGGGAGGGAGGGAGCGGAGGTCGGAGCCGCCTCCCACCAGTTCATTGATTCCATCGCGAAGAAGGAGAAAGTAAAGTGGCTAGGTTCGGGAGCGCGAAGGGAAAAACACAGCGCCGAAAAGAATACAGCGAGGGAAAGGAAAACAGCGAGTGGGAAAATGACCAAATTCAATTACAACGGTTTTTTCAAAACTGTTGTCGTAGTCGCTAAAAACGTGGATAAAGATAATGGTTTATAAAACCGTTGTAAAAAGTGTTGTCGTTTTAAAAAAAATGCTCAATGACAACAGTTTTGCCAAAACCGTTGTCTTTTATATTTAATAGGGAGTTCAAAGACAACAGTTTTGCCAAAACCGTTGTCTTTTATATTTAATAGGGAGTTCAAAGACAACGGTTTTGGCAAAAACCGTTGTCTTTGAGCAAATACGCAACGCTTTCTCTTAAAACTCTTGTCGTAGGGGTGTTGTCATTTGCAGTTTTTGTTGTAGTGACTGCCAGGGGTGGGAAGTCCTAGTGAGTAACGGCACGGCCAAGGGTCGTCGGTCAACGACATGAGAGGTCACCAAATGGGTCGACGACATAAGGGCCAACGGTCGACGACCCGAGGGTCGCCAAATGGGACGCCAAATGGGTCAAGAGGGCCGGGTCGTTACAATATGTACTTGTATTGTGGGTTTGCATTGTGGACTTTATATCGAACACTTGGGTTTACTACTTTTGGTTTTCCGCTGCGGATTTTCCCATTTACTTCGTGGATCTTGTTTTCTTCGTTGTGGTGGAGTAGAATGTGTACATATATCTTTGAGGATTCTTTATCGTATTTCTATATTGAACTGCGTGGATTGATTATATGTTGATCTGTGTGGAATGTTGTATATAACTGTGTGGTTTGCTATTCCTATTTGTATTGTATTGTTCCGGCCGTGTGTGGCCGAGGTATAGATATATGTATTCTGGATTCATATTGTCACCCGTATAGGGAAAATGCTTCCGAAATTTCTTCGGACAGGGACTACCTGGGGCGTGACATTAATGAGCTCTTTGTGACTCACCATAGCCCAGAAGTTTATCCAAAGAATGCTTACTTGTTGAACCCAAAGCTAAACCTGAATCTAACACAAGGTTAAACCTTACCCTAAAATTCAATCATAATTCATCTCACAACAATAATAGGGTCCCCTGATTGAAAATTTAGAGTGATATGACTAAGCAACTAAAATTGACTTAGACTTAAATCAAGTTAATTCAACCAAAGAAAAACTTGAAATTAATTAACTTGAAATTAATTAACTTAAAATTATTTTCAAAAATTAATTAACTTAAAATTATTTTCAAAAATTAATTAACTTAAATTTTTTTTCAAAAATTAATTAAATTAAAATTATTTTCAAAAATTAATTAACTTAAAATTATTTTTAAAAAATTAATTAACTTAAAATTATTTTCAAAAATAATTAACTTGAAATTATTTTTCAAAAATTAATTAACTTAAAATTATTTTTCAAAAATTAATTAACTTAAAATTATTTTTCAAAAATTAATTAACTTAAAATTATTTTCAAAAATTAATTAACTTAAAATTATTTTTCAAAAATTAATTAACTTAAAATTATTATTCAAAAATTAGTTAACTTAAAATTATTTTTCAAAAATTAATTAACTTAAAATTATTTTCAAAAATTAATTAACTTAAAATTATTTTTCAAAAATTAATTAACTTTAAATTATTTTTCAAAAATTAATTAACTTAAAATTATTTTTCAAAAATTAATTAAATTAAAATTATTTTCAGAAATTAATTAACATAAAATTATTTTTCCAAAATTAATTAACTTAAAATTATTTTCAAAATTTAATTATCATAAAATTATTTTTCAAAAATTAATTAACTTAAAATTATTTTTCAAAAATTAATTAACTAAAAATTATTTTTAAAAATTAATTAACTTAAAATTATTTTCAAAAATTAATTAACTTAAAATTATTTTTCAAATATTAATTAACTTAAAATAATTTTTCAAAAATTAATTAACTTAAAATTAATTTACAAAAATTAATTAAATTAAAATTATTTTCAAAAATTAATTAACTTAAAATTATTTTTCAAAAAATAATTAACTTAAAATTATTTTTCAAAAATTAATTAACTTAAAATTATTTTTCAAAAATTAATTAACGTAAAATTATTTTCCAAAAATTAATTAACTTAAAATTATTTTTCAAAAATTAATTAACGTAAAATTATTTTTCAAAAATTAATTAACTTAAAATTATTTTCAAAAATTAATTAACTTAAAATTATTTTTCAAAAATTAATTAACTTAAAATTATTTTTCAAAAATTAATTAACTTAAAATTATTTTCAAAAATTAATTAAATTAAAATTATTTTTCAAAAATTAATTAACTTAATATTATTTTTCAAAAATTAATTAACTTAAAATTATTTTTCAAAAATTAATTAACTTAATATTATTTTTTTAAAATTAATTAACTTAAAATTATTTTCAAAAATTAATTAACTTAAAAAAAATTTTCAAAAATTAATTAACTTAAAATTATTTTTCAAAAATTAACTAACTTAAAATTATTTTTCAAAAATTAATTAACTAAAAATTATTTTCAAAAATTAATTAACTTAAAATTATTTTCAAAAATTAATTAACTTAAAATTATTTTTCAAAATTTAATTAACTTAAAATTATTTTCAAAAATTAATTAACTTAAAATTATTTTCAAAAATTAATTAACTTAAAATTATTTTCAAATATTAATTAATTAAAATTATTTTCAAAAATTAATTATTTAAAATTATTTTTAAAAATTAATTAACTTAAAAGTATTTTTAAAAATTAATTAACTTAAAATTATTTTCAAAAATTAATTAACTTAAAATTATTTTTAAAAATCAATTAACTTAAAACTATTTTCAAAAATCAATTAAGAACAACCATATGGTCAATTGCTTGCTAACTTAGATCGGATAAGATAGAAAATCTAAGGAGTCTACTTCAATTAAGCTATCCTTTAATCCATTAAAAAAAAAAAGGAAATCAATTCAACTACTTCATGTGTAGGAATTGGATCAATGGATGTTGGATAGTGGCTGCTCCAGACACATGACTGGAGATAAATTGAAGTTTACAAAACTCAAGTACAAGAATTTAGGATCGGTTGCATTCGACAACGACGGTAAACTTAAAGTAATCGGAAAAGGTAATATTGAACTTAGTTCCGATTTCATTATTCGAAATGTGTTATTGGTTGAAAATTTTAATTTTAATTTACTAAGTATAAGTCAATTATGTGATAGTGGATATCTAGTCAATTTTGATAAATCTGGATGCCTAGTTAAAAATATCGAAAATCCTGAGATTAGACTTAAGGGGCTTAGGAAGAATAATATCTACACAATTGACCTATCAATATCCTCAATAAAGTGTCTCTTAACACAACAAGAGGAAACCCAACTGTGGCACAGAAGACTGGGTCACATTCACACTAGACTCATTTAAAAAATGAGTCAAAATGGTCTAGTTAGAGGTTTGCCCAAACTAAAATTTATTGAAAACTCAATCTGCGCTGCATGTCAAAAAGGAAAACAAACCAAGTCAACCCATAAGTCAACCAACCAAGAAAGAACTAATTCCTTACTTGAGCTCCTTCACCTTGACCTATTTGATTCACATGGAGCCAAATCACTAAGCAAGAACCAATATTGCTTAGTAATAATTGATGACTACTCTAGGTACACATGGGTAAAATTCCTAAAAACAAAAGATGAAACCTATGAAATATTTAGTAATTTTTGCAAATTAACGGAAAATGAAAAAGACACTAAAATTAAAAGAATAAGAAGTGATCACGGGGGGGAATTTGAAAATCATAGGTTTACCCAATTTTATAAAATAAATGGATACCAACATGAATTTTCATGTCCTAGAACTCCCCGCTAGGACGATGTTAAACGAATATAATTTAAACTACCAATTTTGGGCTGAAGCAATAAATACTGCAAATTATATTCAAAACGGAATTTTAATTAACAAACCTCACAATAAAACACCCTATGAACTTTATTACCATAAAATTCCCAACCTAAACTATTTAAAAGTATTTGGTTGTAAAGTTCACATTTTAAATACTAAAGACTACTTAGGAAAATTCACTCCCAAGTCTAACCAAGGAATATTTTTAGGATACTCCTCAACCAGTAGGGCCTTTAGAGTATATAATCAAAATACCTTGAAAGTTGAAGAAACAACGAATGTAATTTTTGATGAAGAAAACATCCCACCTGATATAAATGAAAATATTAACATCAATCCAAGAACTATAGAAGATGATGAAATCCAACCTAACCTTAATAAACCAGACGAACCAGTTTCTGACCCACAGATAAGATCATCTAGAGTAAGTACCTCTCACCCACTTGACCAAATTTTGGGTGACCCAAACCTTGGAGTCATAACTAGATCCTCCTATAGAAACCTTAGTCATATTGCCCTTATTTCTAAAATTGAACCTAAGACTATAGAAGAAGCCCTACCTGACCCAGACTGGATCATTGCAATGCAGGAAGAATTAGCACAATTCGAAAGAAACCAAGTCTGGGATCTTGTACCTAAACCCATAGATAAATCAATAATAGACACGAAATGGGTTTTTAGAAACAAGTTGGATGATCAGGGTGATATTATAAGAAACAAAGCTAGACTAGTAGCCAAAGGGTTTAGTCAAGTTGAAGGCTTAGACTATAATGAAACCTATGCTCCGGTAGCTAGACTCGAATCCATTAGGATGTTATTAGCCTATGCAGCAAATAAAGGGTTTAAATTATACCAAATGGATGTTAAGTCAGCCTTTTTAAATGGGTTTATCAAGGAAGAGGTATACCTAAGCCAACCTCCAGGATTTGAAGACTTAGACCACCCAAACCATGTATTTAAACTAAAAAAGACCTTATATGGACTAAAACAAGCCCCGAGGGCATGGTATGAAAGATTATCTAATTACTTAATATCCAAAGGCTTTAACCAAGGTCAAATAGATCCGACCTTATTTGTAAAAACTATAGAAAAAGATATTTTTATAGCCCAAATCTATGTTGCCGATATAATTTTTGGCTCAACTAACTCTAAGTTTTTAAAAGAATTTGTAAAATTCATGGAAAACGAATTTGAAATGAGTATGGTTGGGGAACTCAACTTTTTCTTAGGCTTACAAATAAAACAAACCAAAGATGGAATCTACATTTATCAAACCAAATATGCTAAGGAGTTAATTAAAAAATTCTGCATGGAAAATTCAAAAATTATAAATACAACAATGGCAACCAACATTAACATTGACTCTGACCCTGAAAGAAAACCAGTAGATCCAACGTACTATAGGAGTGTCATAGGTAGCTTACTTTACCTAACTGCTGGCCGACCCGACATATTGTTTGTAGTAGGTATGTGCGCAAGATACCAATCCTGTGCAAAAGAGTCACACCTAACATATGTTAAAAGAATACTTAGGTATATTAAAGGAATACTAAATGTAGGACTTTGGTACCCAAGAACCTGCACCTTTGATCTGTATGGTTATTCTGATTCAGACTATGCCGGGTGCAAATTAGACAGAAAAAGTACAAGTTGTAGCTGCCAGATTCTAAGTCAATGTCTAGTAAGTTGGTCAAGCAGAAAGCAACATTGTGTTGCTCTATCAACTACAGAAGATGAATACATAGCTCTAGGAAAATGTGCATCTCAACTGTTGTGGATGATGCATACATTAAAAGACTATCAACTAGAATATAAAAATACAAAAAACTTTATTGATAATGTCAGCTCAATTAATCTGACCAAAAATCCTATTCACCATTCTAGGACTAAACACATAGAGGTAAAACACCATTTTGTAAGGGATCACGTAGCTAAGGGTGAAATTGCACTCAACCATGTTGAGTCCAAATCAAACCTAGCTGACATTTTTACAAAACCCTTACCTGAACTTGAGTTTAGTGCACTTAGAAGGCAAATAGGAATGTGTTGGGCAGAGTAGGTGTCTCATTTTTTTTTTTTTACTATCTTGTCTCTTTTCAAATTCTAGGAAAAATAGCTTTCAAAAATTTCAATTTATTAGATTTTTCAAAAATTGGACTAAGCCTAGGCTTTCCCCCTAGAAATCATGTTCCCCTAGACTTAAGCCAGAGCATCTCACAAACACCTAGGTATACCTTGATTGTGTTTGAAAGACATAGAATGGTGTGAGATGCATAGGGTTCAGCCTGGACTCAATAATGCTTATATCTGTGCATCAATATGAGTCTGGGCGTTAAACACGTAATATACATTGATCAAGTCAAGTATTCCATCTCTAGTCAAATCTAACTGGACCAAATTGACTTAACTTGACTAACCATGTGAAAGTTGTTGCCCTGTAGGCAATCAGCAAATAGCTAAAGGTTAGACAGTTGGTAAAGGATACTTAAATTTCTAGTTAAGCATGTTTGATCTCTAAGGCTCTGATACCTCTTAAAGTCAATCTCCTGAATGTGACTCATGCTTGGACTTAAGGACAAACTGACTTTGAATAAACCAAATTTTAGCCACTCTACTCCCTCCTGGTCCGAACAATTAATAAGTATTGTGCCAAAATTTTTAGGCTATTCCAATACTTGCAAAAACTAAATTCTAATCTTTATTATTCAAAATCTTAAAACTTAGCCCACTTTTGAAATCTAACTTTGTAAAATCTTGCTTTCCTAAGTAAAGCACAGTTTTGCAAAACTTAACTCATTGCTTTCAAAATTCTCAAAAAAATTTCTCCTAAATAAAAATTATAGTATTACTAGCCTTTTAAACTGTCAAAAGGATCCACCTGCTAGTAGTTTTATAATTTTAACTAAGTTTCAAAGAGCTAACATCATCCTTTCGCTTAGCTAAAAGTAAGAATGAAAATTATGAACTGTTAAGTGTTATCTCCCTTGAAAATCAAATAGCTATTTTTGCTTATTTTTGATATATGGCAAAGGGGGAGAGTAGCAAACAAAATTCAAAAACAAACAAATACTCAAATTGTAAAATTCAAAAATTTAAAGGGGGAGTAAAAGTTAAGGGGAGCCCATAATTAGTGCCAATATTTTGGTGCTATACTTTAAATCCATAGAGTTTACCTTAGCAAACTTGCTAAGCTTGCGTTAAAATGTTTTCATCTATTCGCTATTTGATATCTGTTTACTTAACTTTGAATTTAAGTTGTCATAATCAAAAAGGGGGAGATTGTTGATGCGGGAAGCATCCGACGATCGAACTCGTGTTTTGATAATGGCAAAGGATTCAAAGTTAAGGTGTTTTGTGATCTAACAAGTCTGCTTAAGCATTTCAGGAAAGTCCTAGCAGCGGTTAGGAAAAGGGAAAACCCTAGGGATTGGTAACCCTAGGTCATAGGGGGTGGTAACCCTATGTGGAAAGTCTTGGCAGGTCGATGGCTTCAGGCAAAAGTCCTAGGGGGTGGTAACCCTAGGTGGAAAGTCCTGGTGTCGCGAACCAGGTGAAAGACTGGACTAGCCGGGAAGCGGATGTCCAGCAGAAAGTCTGGAAGCGTCGAGTGCTGAGCAAAAGTCCAATCGATCTGAAGGATCGTACTACAGAAGGTAAATCTCCTGAGTGGAGTAGGTGAGGACGCGTTCCCCGTAAAGGGAACAGTAGGCGTCGGGTCGACCTAGGATTTCCGGACGGAAATCTGAAGTCAGACCCGGACAGTCTGGAGACTGTCATAATACTCTTTATCATACTTATGCTACTGTTTATGCTAAATTTATGTTGCAGGATACTGTTTGGGACTAACATATCTTGCAGGTACAAAATAATGAAGTTTTCCCTCGGACAAACAGTGTCCGAGGTGCCTCCATGGAGCTTGGAGGCGCCTCGGGTGCAAAGCTGGAATTGGCTATGGAGGACCCATGGAGGCACCTTGGAGGAGTTAGAAGGCGCCCTTGAAGGCGCCTTGAAGAAGGTAAAAGGCGCCTTGAGCAGATGAACTTCGACTAGTTCAAGCTTGATCCACGCGGAAGACCCGGCAGCATGGAGGCGCCTTGAACACCCTTCAAGGCGCCTTGAACACCCTTTATAAGGGGGTTTCGACCAGCACCTCCAACAATCAACTTCCAAGCTATCTCTCTTCAACGTGCTGCTCCGAAAGATGCCCGGAAGTACTGCTACAAGTCTCCGATGACTCGAAGCTCCAAGATTTTGTTCTTGTCGTCGGTATAATTAGTTTTTTGTACTTCCAATCTGTAAATCATTTCGTACTTATAGTTGTTGCCCACCGGAAGTGATCAAGGATCGCGGGCCTTCGAGTAGGAGTCGCCTTAGGCTCCGAACGAAGTAATTCCTTGTGTTCGTGTGTTTGCTTTTTATTCCGCTGCTCTAATTACTCGACGATTGTTTTACGATTTCGAAAAATAAAATTGCCGCGAGCGCTATTCACCCCCCCCCCCCACCCCCGCTAGCGCGTCTCGATCCAACAGAAGGAACTCTTCAAGTTCCCCCACAAAGTCAAACGATTCCTTTCCCTCAAAAACTGATAACCTCCCAGAAGGATGAATAGTTCAACCGATTCCTGAAGAAGATCAAGGAAATTTACGTAGAAGTACCACTGATAGATGCACTGCACCAAATGTCGAAGTTCGTAAAGTTCTTAAAGGGTATTTTATCTAACAGGAGGCAGAAGGACGACTTCGAGACCGTAGCATTAACAGAGAATTGCAGCCCTCTACTTATGACAAATATTCCACCAAAACTTCTGGATCAAGGAAGTTTTTCCATACAGTGCAAAATTGATTCTGAACTCATACTGAGAGCTTTCTGTGACTTGGGGGGTCAGCGTTAGCCTACTTTCGTACTCTTTATGTAAGAAGATGGGACTCTAGAACATTAAATTGACTACTATGACACTGGAATTAGCTGACCATTCATGTAGATACCTAATGAGAATAGTGGAAGACATGCCAGTAGAAGTGGGTGGATGTATTGTTCCCACATATTTCATTATCTTGGATATGGAGTAAGATCCCAAGATACCGATCATCCTTGGAAGATCATTCCTTGCCACAGCTGGAGCCATCATTTATGTAAAAAGTTATAGGTTAACCTTGGAGATCGGCAAAGAAAAGATCAAATTTGATTTATCTGATTCCTCCATCTGCGACCCCTCTTCTCAAGGAAACTCTAGCAAGATCAACTTACTCAAAGTCGAGGAGTGTAGTTTCCATGAGAGTTCCCTTCTAGCGAGCAATAAGAAATGCATTTGTCCTGCATGAGCGAAACTAAAGGTGCAGACTGGAGCATTAACCCTAGGAGGAGAGTCGTGCGTCCACGGGTTTAGTCCACATTAACTGAAATGGGGTCGAGCTAAAGACCTAAAACAAGCGCTTCTTGGGAGGCAACCCAAGGGTTTTTCATTCTAATTCATTGTTCTAGTTTTGGTGAATTTAGTTGAGTATTTTTATTTTTTTATATTTTTGGTTATTCGTTTTCAGGATGTGCAGAGCCTCCACGAGCTAGTCGTGAGCATTTCTTGGGTGTGGAGGCGTCAGAGGAACCGAAAGAGCGAAAGGTGAGTCACCATGAGCCTAAAGGAGTCGACCGTGTGATCCCACACGGCCGTGCGAAGCCAACAGTGGGATGAAGGTCATGTGTCATGCAACCGTGCACGACCGTGTGGCCTATGCAAAGAAGGAGAAGACTCAGGCCGTGCCAATTGGCACGGTCGTGAGACATGTGCAGAAAAGTGGGAGAAATGGGTCGTGCCAATTGGCACGGCCGTGCAACCTTATCCGAGGAGATAAAAGAGGAGGTCATGCCAATCAGCACGGCCATGCTAACCCGGCCTTGTCTATAAGACACTATCATGCCCCTACCCGTGTGCACCACCTACTCCTCCAAAAACCCTAATTTCCATCTCCTTCTCTCCCAAAAAGCCTTCTCCTCCCCACTACACCTCATCAAACCCTAATTCCCACCTCTAGAGCTCGCTTTTGCTTAGATCTACATCTAGATCTAACACTTCTTCAAGCCACAAATCCGAAAAGAGAGAAGAAACTTCCCTATTTTTCCTTCCTTCTCCTCCTCTTCCATCCTCAAGACCCATCTCCACAAGAAATTCCTCAAAACCTTGCACCATGTCGCAGATCTTGAAGAGACTTCATCGAGGAAGCGGTGGATCTGGCGAAGGAGATGCACTAGGAGGTGACAAAAGCAAAGGGAAGGCTTCTTCTTCAAAAGGCAAAGGAAAAAGGGTGGCACGCGATGAAGGTAACGAAAACGAGTTCAATATTATTTTTAGAAATCATGAACAAAAATCTAGATATGATATCCTTGTCGCTAGGAAAATTACATGCACTAAATATATGGATCTCGTTACTATGGATATACTAGGAATTAGGGATGATGTAGATTGGATGATTAGTTCTTTAGATTGGAATAATATTATGTATGCTCATGCACTGACTTACCCCTGCCTAGTCCTTGAATTTTTGAGCTCGATTGATGTTAAATTTTCTTCTGAGGATGACTACGTAGGGGTCATAACTTTTAGGATGATGAATAAAGAAGTTCGGTGGACTTTTAGTGATTTCAATAATTGTTTTGGTTTACCCATTGGTGGTGCCCAAGGATTTGATGATGAAATAAGATAGAATGAATTTTTGACGTCAATAACTAGATCAAAAGACCCTTATGAAGCTTCTAGAGCCAAGGCATCCCGCATGCAAAACCCGACCTTTAGATACCTTCACCGAGTGATGAGCAAAACGATCTTTGGTCGAGGAGAGAGTGATGGGGTGGTTAGAAAGATAGAACTCTATTCTCTTTAGGCGATGTTGAATAAAGTCGATTTTGATTCCGGATTTCATTTTTTGCAAACTTTATTGAGGGCAGCTAAGGCATCTTCGGTGATGATAGTGTTTGGTGGATTGATCACCCAAGTAGCATTCAATTTGGGTTGTGAGCTTGATGGATTAGATGTGATTCATGGTAATGATAAGATTGATATCGATTCATGTCTTGCTATGAAGATGATTTGTCGGGATGAGAATGTGTTTGCCTTCCCTAGGGATAATGGTTTTCCATTACCCCTTCCTTGCCCCGGGCGCACTTTAGTTCGCAACCCCACGAACTGGGTGATTACTGATTTACACCCCGAGACTGTACCCTCCATTATCGAAGAAACCTAGTACCACTAAGATCCCTCGTCATTAGGATTCCCGTAGTCTTCCGGACATCCGGAACCTCCTAGGCACTCTTTTGCATATGGCACGGGATCCTCTAGGTTTGATTTTTCTGATTTCCATGCCTCTTTAGACTCCCTTCATGAGAAGTAAAATACCCAACAACGATTGTTGGATGGTCACTTCAAGTTATCTGACGACCAGTTTAGGGAGGTATAGGATCACTTTCAGTTTACTAGGGACTTCCATAGTTAGGTGACCGGGTTCATTCAGGATTATGAGGTTGACCAGGAAAGAATGAGAAATTTTATGGATGATATGGATATCACTAGACAACAAGTAGATGCCCTTTATTAATATCATCAACACATTGGCCATCTTCCTGGTATGCCTAGATTTTCCCCTGGCACACATCGGGGACCCCCTTATCCCCCACCCCGCCATCGTATTGATTTCATCGGGATGATGAAAAGTCTAAGTCTAGGGGTGTTGTGTCTGTCTGCACAACTTGAGTCGAGTCGAGTTTTCTTTTCTTTTCTTTTTGTATTTTATTTTGTTTTGCATATTTTATTAGTCTGTTTTATTTATTCGCATTTTACTAGTTTCATATTTTTATTTGCATCTCATTTGCACTTTACTTTATTTATTCGCATTTTATGAGATTCATATTTCTAGTTTTGAGGCATCTTTGAGAACATCAAACCTTCAACTTTTTTTGTTACTTGTCCGATAGCAAAATGACTAGCATTTTCTTAGTTTATGTGTTGTCAAGATGGTGTTAGTATGTTTGGTATATCTCCTTTCTCTATCTCTAGTAGCATGAAATAAGCTAAGTATTGTACGGAGTTTGGTATAAGTTTTGGCCTAAACTTAAGGATCTTATTTACACTACACTTAAGTACTTAAGCTTGAATAGTAGAAATACTTTTGGAATATTTATGATTCATCCAAATTGTTTAGTACTTTTATTTCCATGATGATTTCTTATTTACATTTTGGTTACTGGATGACCTCGAATCATGGAAGCTCATTTGGAAAAATCTAAATCCCAACATATGCATCCTGCATGTGTGATTAGTGTTACACTATAGCACCAAAAAGAAAAAAAATAAAATAAAATGAAAAAATAAATGAAAAAAAAATAAATAAGGGATAAAAAACAGTTGTCGTGAGTGGAAACTAACAATTCACCCATTTGAGACCGAGTTAGATTACTAGGGAAATGAATGCTATGTTTCTCTTGATTCCGAAAAGTATCCTTTGAGATCTTGTGTAATTTAAGAAAAATGAACCAAGTGTGTGGCAGGTAAGTGTCTATCATCGGGAACATTAGGAACTCAATTGTTTGACGACTTAACTAGGACAAAGAATTGAAACTTGAAGAGTTTGAGCTATTTATTGCACTGAGCACAAAGAACTTATGCTTAGGCCATACTTAGGTAACTCCACAATCATGCTTATCAATAAAACTAGCTGATAGAGTTAGGCGAATGCACTAGGAATTATGAAACACTGCCAGGCGCTCATGAACATAGTTTGTAGCGTTTTGTTTGAGGGCAAGCAAAGGTTCAAGTCTGGGGGTGTGATGTGCGTAAATATTATAATAGTTTATGCATGTTTTTACGCACATTCACTTGCTTTATACGTACATAGTCTTTGTATAATCGCCTCTTTTATCATGTACTCATCATATATACTCTTTTGCACGGATATATGTTCTTTGTTTGATTTTGTATTGACAGGCACAACTTTTGGAGCAAAAATAGTGATTGTCGACGTGCTAGTGCGAGCCAGAGAACACGGTCATGCAAACCTTGCACGGCCGTGTGGCCAAACATGAGAGGAGAAGTGCATGGCCGTGCAACCCTTGCACGACCGTGCGACCAACCTAGAGGCAAATCAAAGCATGGTCGTGCATACTTGCACGACCGGGCTCCCCATGACCGCAACCAGGCAGTACACGGTCATGCAACCCTGTACGGTCGTGCAACCCTGCATGGTTGTGTCCCCAGAGCCGAACCCAGGTTCACATGGTCGTGCCAATTAGCATGGTCGTTCAGCGCACCCAGAGTCAAGAAAGGGCACGGCGTGCCATCCTTGCACGACCGTGCCGCCGTGCCGTGCCCTATCCTATAAAAGGGGGTTTAACCCTTTTTCGGAGGGGGGAGAGCTGGGAAGAGTGTCGTCAATAGGAGAATCACTCTGGTGACATTTCACACAATCCAAGACATCAGTACAGTGATCTTTCATCACCACATCAACTCCAGAAGCAAAGGATTGGATCCAAAGATCAGTCGTCGTTGGATAAGCATACTTCTTCTTTCTCTCTTCGTGTTTGAGAATTTGTATGTTTAAATACATCATATCTTCGGGTTTTTCTCCGGTGTCTATGGAGTAGAGTCCTTGTTCTAGAATGAGGGAGTAATTGTGGATTGGTTTTGATGTAAGACTCATATTATGCTTATATTCATTGGATGATTTTGCTTTCTTTATTTCGACTACTCGATCTCTATGTCGTGTTGATTGATTGTGTAGGAATTGCCAACCTCTTAGAGGGAATACCTTAGATTGTACACCCGAGGGGCCCTAGTGATAGGGGTAACCCATTCACGGACATCTAGGGTACTTCCGTGAAAGGAAAGGCGACTCCTCCACAAGGAAATAAGAGACCAAACTATGCTCCTTAATTCTATCTTTGATAACATCAATTAGAGTTGTGCCCTTGTGATCTACCGAGGTGGCCTAGTGGCAGGGTTAACCGTAATAGGATTTTATAGGGATCGTCTTTGTTTGGTGCTTAAGGATAGTTGCTTTAGCTTCCAGCGAAATCATGCTGATGGATAATGAGTATAGGATAGTATGTGATACATCAATACCACCACAATGAAATTGAACTCTTAGAACTCTTCATTAACCAGTTTGATTTCTTCTTATTGCTAGTTCTCATTTCCGCTTTCTAATCTCTTTTCTTAAATTATCTATAATCATTGATAGTGTAGCTAATCCTAAGTGTGCCATCACTAGTGTTAATAACTAGTTCTCGTGGGATTGATAATCATTATTACTGATGACGAATCCATACACTTGTGGAAGCATAACAATATATCAACATGGAAGAAGCCCAGATGGCAAGGAAGAAGGAGACACCCATCGAGCTAGTAGGAGCATCTGAACGGTGGCAACCGAGCAGTCATCAACCCACTAAGGGGCTTCGGTTGAGATGAGCCCCTCCACACCACAAACCCAAGCACATGCTATGCAGCATGTTGCATTCGCTCGCCTAAAAGTTGCAAAAGGCAATATGTGGACGCCGATGTTCTACTCCTTCCACCAGTCAGTGACACACAACACTCGGGACTGCTACGACATGAAAGCTAGCAGACCGGCCCCGTAGGGATATTGCCATCAATCTCCATCCCCTAATCGGTGACAGGCTCTGATCAGTAGTTCGAAGGGAAGAGGAAAGGACAACAGCCGAACCACACCACCATCAACTCCAGTAAAGGAACAATCCAAGCCCTGCCTAAACCTCTGCCAAGAGGAATAGGCATTCAGCAACACTGCTCTGGGGGAAATAGGAATGATCACCGGTGGGCTGACCAGTGGTGATTCCAACCGAGTGAAGAAGTCGCACGCTCGGCGACTTGAGATTCATGACGTGGGCTGCAGCAAAGAGAGGGCCCAAGGACCCGAGATCAGCTTCAACCCTAGAGATTTAGAGGGAGTGGAGATCTCTCACGATGATGCATTGATCATCCGAGCGGTAATCACCAATTACACTATTTATCAAAATTTTGTTGATACAGGGAGTTCGGTGACATTATGTTCAAGAAAGCATTCGATCAGTTGCAAATCACCCGGAGCACCCGAAGCGAGTTGTTGCCCATGACAATCCACTCTATGGATTCACATGTAATGAAGTGTTGCCGATCGGCCAAGTGTGTCTAGCCATCTCACTCGGGGAGGAGCCGCTGAAGAGGACAAGGACCACCAACTTCATTGTAGTTGATACACCATCAACCTATAATGTTATATTGGGCCGATCGACCCTCAACGAATTCTAAGCGGTGATATCCACCTATTGCCAAAAGATCAAATTCTTGGTGGACGACAAGGTAGGTGAGGTAAAAGGCGACCAGTTGGTTGCTTGGCAATGCTACGTTTAGATGGTCAAATCAGAAGCAAAGGCCGCTCGGAAAAATTCGCGCTTGGAGGTGAACACTATCATGGAGAAGCCTCCTATGCTGGTTTACAAAGAAACGGAAGAGGTTTAGATCCATCCCAATCGATTGGAGGCAACCACCTTTATAGTCGCCGATCTGGAAAGCGCGAACAAGGCAAAGTCGGTCGCCTGCCTTAGACAAAATTACGATGTGTTCGCTTGGTCGATACATGAGCTTTCTAGTATCTTGCCGAGTGTGGCTCAGCATGAACTTTGCGTCTGACTGGGCACTCGGTTGGTGAAGCAAAAGAAAAGGGCCTTCAACGTGGAGCAAAACCTGATCATTCAGGCAGAGATAGAGAAACTACTGGAGGTCTGCCATATATGAGAAGTCTAATTCCCAAGTTAGCTCGCTAATGTGGTGTTGGTCTCCAAGATGGGCAATAAATGGTGAGTCTACATTGACTTCCGCGACTTGAATAAGGCGTGCCCAAAGGATTTCTATCCGCTATCCTAGATAGATCAGATGGTGGACTCTACGGCAGGTTGCGAGATGATCTACACGCTCAACGTGTATCAAGTCTAATTGGACTTCCCTTGCTCATAGGACTCTCCCAATCAATCGCCGGATCGATTGGGCTCTAGTTCAATCGATCACTTGATCGATTGACTAACCCTAACGAGCTTCACTTGAGCTTAGGATTCCCATTCCCAATATCTAGTCGACTGTGACCTATTGGAACTTCTCACTGCCTAGCATCGGGTCAACCCTGAACTTCTAGGACTTTGTCATCAAGTGTCCGGTCAATCTTTTGACCCGCTTAGACTTTTCTTCTCATGCTAAGTGTCCAGTCAACCCTGACCCACTTGGACTTACCATCTCATGTCACATGTTCGGTCCTCCATGACCTACTTAGACTTTCAAACACCATATGTCTGGTCAACCTTGAGCTACCTAGACTTCCATATGTCTGGCTTCACTCACCAGAACTTCCTCACTGCCTATCTTCACTCACTAGGGCTTTCACTTGGCTTCACTCACTAGGATTTTCCTTCTACCTAGCTTCACTCACTAGGATTTTCCTTTTGCCTAGCTTCACTCATTAGGCATTTTCATCTGCCTAGCTTCACTCACTAGGGATTTTCACCTAACTTCACTAACCAAAATTTTTCCCAACTGCTTGGCTTTACTCACCAAGGTTTTTCACACCAAGTGTTCGGTCAATACTGACACACTTAGATTTTTATCTTCTGCCAACTTGCTTATTGGACTTGCCCTTGTCTAACCTCCAGTTAAGACTTCCTAATCAAGTATCGGTTTAACCTTAACCTACTTGACTTCTTTCTCTCATATTGTCACAAATCAAAATCTAAACATCACGACTTAAGCTTGATCAACCTGGTCAACCTTGACCAAGGGGAAATTGCACTAACATAAGTGACCTAAGTTCTTCAAGTTTTAATCTCTAATCATAGTCAAGTCATCATCCAAATGAATTTCTCGTGTTCATAGCGATAGACACTTACCTGCCACACGCTTGGTTCAAATTTTTTAGTCTATCCAAGGTCTCAAAGGTGTGCTCGACATTAAGAGAAACCTAGTATTTGTTTTTCCAGTAACTTAACTCGGTCTCAAAGGGGTAACTTGCTACTTTCTACTTGTGAAACTATTTTTTTATATTCCTTATTCTTTTCTCTTTTTTTTTTCTCAAAGTGATTGCATTGTGCAACACTTGAATTTTTCTTTTTTCTTTAGTGCTTTGAATGTAGCACTAGCAACCATAGGGATATTTAGATTTTTCCAAGCAAGCCTATATGATATGAGCATCATCTAGTATATAAGGTGTAGTTTAAGAAATCACAATGGAAACATCAGTACTAAGCAAATACTATTCCAGAGTTATCTACTATTCAAATTCAAGCAAAGTGAAAATAAGATTCTAAATATCAGGCCAACAATCAAGTATATCTCATTATAATATAATGCTCACTTTATGCTACTAGAGATAAAAAAAAAAAAAGTTCACCAAAGATACTAGTACTATCTCAAACAACAACAACATGAATCTAAATATAAATATGCTAACAATTTTACCATTGAATAAGCCAACAGTAAGGTATAGATTGAATAATACGTTGTCCAGGAGGAAATCTAGGTATTGAAAAGTTGGCTCATATGCTCATGATACTGAAAAAGAGTAGCCACTTGCTGTCTAGTGATGTCCATGGAACACCTAAAGTCATCCATCCTCTCCTGCTCAATGTCATAATTCTGTATAAATTCATCTACCTAGCCTTAAAAGTTCCTTGTGAACTGGAAGTGATCATGTAGTAATGTGCATAAATTATATATGTTTTTTGGTATACTTTAACGCACATCTGTAGAATTGAAAGTGCAAGAGGGGGTGTGAATAGTATTCTTGGCTTTTTAACTTTTTTGTTTAAAACTTGATCGAGTAAAATGCAGCGGAATAAAGAAAAGAGAAGTAGACAACGCTAACAAATCCAAGTTTTACTTGGTTCAGAGTTTGTGACAACTCCTACTCCAAGATCTGCATATGAGAGTGCTTTCGTTGAGCAACCACTAGTTAATCAAAAAGTTACAAAAGTAAATTTACAATTTAAGTACAAGAATAGTGATGACTTAGAAATAGATCTTGAATGTAGTCATCATTAGAGAAGCTTTCGGGCATCGTAGAGACATTTTCGGAGCAACGCGCAGAAGAGGAAGATATTTTAATTATTGTATTGAAGTTGTTGGTCGAAGCCTCCTTGTATAGCTTTGTCAAGGTTCCTAGATCCCCTCCCAAGTGCTTGAATTGTGCTGACGTGATAAGCTCTCATGAAAACTTCATCCTCAAAGTTTATCTATGTTCGGACGCTCGAACCCCCTCCGGACACCTAGATCGCTGATGTGGGTTAGCCAGTCATCGCGCTCCAGCTCAGCGCGTTAGTGAGTTTTTGGCTATCCAAGTGCCTGGAGCAACTCTGGGCATTCGAACTGCCTGAGTACCTTGCTAGGCACCTGCCCAAGAGCACTTCCTCCTTAAAGTTTTCCCGAGCACCTAGATCAAGTCCGAGTGTCCAGACCCTCTTTAGGTGCCTGGACCAACTTTTTCTAGATTCTTCTTTCTACAAAATAGAGGTAGTCCAGGCAAGAATATATGAAGCAAAAATAATATCTTGACAACCTCTAAACTGCCCAATCTTGACTTTGTGTTTCACTGAAACTCTAGGTTGGATCGATTTCTACTGTTCCCTCTTCGGGGAAGGCATCCTCATCTACTCATCTCAGGAGAAATTACCTTTTGCCAGACCGGTCCTCTATATCATTTGGACTTTTTCTTTGAGGCCTAGACATCAAAACTCCATGTTGGACGTCTAATCCCTAACTTATCCAGTTTTTCCTATGGTGTTCGCGACTCCCAGGACTTTCATCTAGAGTCTTCGACTCTAGAATTTCACCCAACGTTGGCCTTGACCCCCAAAGATTTTACCCAGTCTCTCAGATCAGGACTTTGTTACCTAATCGTAGCAAGGACTTTTCACCTACCTCACTTCAACTAGGACTTGTCTTTGCCTAAGATCACTTAAGACTTTTCTGCACATTTAATTCAACTTATTAGAATAATAAGAAACTTTAACTTTAAACCCTTTGCCATAATCAAAACTTAGGTTTGATTATCTGGTGCTTCCTACATCAATAATATCTATCTATGTTTATTGTATCTTATTTTATTATAATGTCATATTTCCATTCTATTTATTCAGAGATATACTTTCTTCTTGTTTTCATTGATAGGATGTATTTTGGAGTGAAAATAGAGCAAATGACACACATTAAAGTATCTTATGAAGATCATCAACATAGGTCATGCCTATTGGCACGGCTGTGTGACCTCTCCTGTGGCAAAGCAGGGGCAGGTAGTGCCTCCCATTAGTAGCCAACCAAGGTGTGGTCATGTGAAAATGCACGGACATGTTTCCTTTCCATAGCCAAGCCATGTTCCGATGGTGTCATTTGCCATGATCGTGCCACATTTCCAGAGGCTAATCAAGGAGGAGCCATGCCAATTGGCATGACCTCTCCAGTTGATGTTATTCCCGCCTAGGCCATGCCAAAAGGAATATTTAAGAACCTATAACAAGGCTCCCCCCTACACAAAGGCACTTAAGGTTTTCCCAACTAAACCTTACTTCCCCCCCCCTTTTATAACATTAAAAAGCTTCCAACAATATCCCAATTGTCGAAAACTTGATCATCAAACTGACCCTAAATTTATGTATTTATCCCCCATGGATCTCATATACCTACACGAGTTGTCCTAGTCAAACTTAGTGTTAAAAACTGTTTCAGACTGGTATCAGTCGACTGCCATAAGTACTAGTCGACTTCTCTCATCAAAACGAGCTTATAGAGACATTCTGTGCTCAAAATAGTGTTAACAGTCGACTGATAACTGTACCAGTCGACTGGTACACTATTTCTACAAAAATCAACTTTTCTGACTCAGCTTCAGAAATGTACCAGAAATTCCACAGACCTCCAAAAATTCTCAAATTTTATAGAGAGATCTATTTTATCAATGTATACTTGGGAAAAATATATATATAAAAATATATTTATCATAAATCCCAAGATTGACACAAAACCTAAAACTAGCTAAATGGTTCAATTGAACCTTAACCTAAAGTCCTAGTTTTGGCTTCCTCTTGATGTATTTGCTCATACTAACCCACAATGCATCACTAGCATTGGTTTATATGGCTTCTATACATTAAAAATAAATTATCATGCAATATGACCCTAATGTCATATTTCCTTGTATTATGCCAATTTCCTAAGGTTGAGACTCAAATCTGTCTCCAAACCACTTGGCACATTCTATGACCCAATCTAGACTCCCAAATAAAATCCACTTGAGATCTATTGGACATGGGTCTCAATTTGACTCTTTGAGTTCCCCCTAGAGCTCTTAACCTTAGTCAGCTCCTTAGGTGACTCATTCACAATTGCTAGGCCACATCGGTGCATCTCCGGTGACACTTGGCCTACAAACCTAACCTTCTTAACCTTGAACACCTTGTCCTTGGTTAATTTACCTTACCTTTAAATGGCTTTCTCTTGTCATTTATTAACTTCTCCTTGCTATAGTTATATGTAACCTTAGCATAAGATTTTTCCTTAGCATTGGAGACATTGAATCGGTATCCTAGACCCGATCTATCATTGTTGGGTCTTTGACTACCCAACACCATACCTAAACCCTTAGATCCAACATTGAATCTTTCTAGGGTTTTCTCTAACTTATCAAGCTTTACCTTCAAAGCTTGATTTCCCCTTTCTTGGTTCTAAACCTAGAGTCAACATATCCACCATGGACATTCCTAGATCTACCCTTTCTAGGCATATGTCTCCCTTTCTTGAGATTAATGCCTAGATTCTTCATTACCTTCTTCTCCTTAGGTAATGAGAATCTAATTCTTCTAGGTCTATCATGCATAGATACCTTAGCGGTATGATCTAAATTTACCCTATTTCTATCATGATATCTAAATTCAAAATTTTGCATGGGCATATAATGATTAACATTTTTTTCCTAGCATGCAAGGGAGTATAAGAATTTAAATTTGACTTCAAATTTAAACTGGGGTTTACCTTATCCTTTACCTTTGGAGCTCCCCCTTGACATGAGCCTGCATTCTTCCTCTACTTCTTCTCCCACTTCTTCAAATGTGTCAACTTCTTGAGCTCTTTCTTCTTTGGGCATTTGGTATGGTAATAACCCTTCTCCCCACACGTGAAGCATCTAATGCACATTCTCCTCCTTTGGGCTTCTTCATTCCTACAACCCTTGTTAGTGTTTAAATTAACTTGAATGGGTTTAGGATTTACCTGTTTCTTACCCAATGGGCACCTACTCTTGTAGTGTCCCTTCTCATTACACCTGAAGCTCACAATGTTGTCCTTTGACTTTGCTTCAGTGGAGGTGCTCACTAGGTTGACCTCCAAGACCTCTTCTTCATCTGTCTTGCATTCTTCTTCAACCTTTGAAGATGTAGATGATGGATTCTTCTCCTACTTCTCCTCGGATGTGTCCGAATTCACTTCCTCTTCCTCTTCCTCTTCCTCTTTTGATGTTGAATTGGTCTCCACATCCGATTGGTCCTTCTTCTCCTCTTAGACCACTTCATCACTTTCTTCTATTCTTTTCTCCTCTTGTGTAGGTATGAGTTCTTCTCCTAGAACTATCGTTATCTTTTTCCACAACTCATGGGCATTCTTGTATTTACCTACATGAATTATCATGTTAGAAGGCAAAATTTCAATCAATATTGATATTACCTTTGAATTTGCCTCCGATCGTGTGGTTAGCTCCTCCATCCAAATTTATGATCGGAGCTTCTTCCCTTTCTTGTCCTTCGGGACTTCAAATGGCTCTTCCACCACCATCATTGTGTCCCAATCCATCTCGAAGAAGTTCTTCATCTTCACCAACCAAAAGGTGATATCTCATAAGCTTCCTCCTTCATACTTCGACAGATTTATCAAGTCGGTCATCTTTTTAGCTTCCTCGGTAGTTAGTCTGACGGAGAGCAACCTAGCTCTGATACCACTTGTAGGGGATCGGTGGCTGGCTAGAAGGGGGGTTGGATAGACGGTACTCCCAAATACTTACTTCCTACATATTTATTAGCACAACAGAATACAAACAATACAAATATGAATACAAAATCTAAAGACTAAGACTAAGAAAGAAAATGCAAACAGCTAACACATTGTTTAACGTGGTTCGGAGATTAGGACTCCTACTCCACGGCTGTCTGTAAGGTGGACGATCCCTATCCATCGATGGATTAGCCCACGGTAAACTCCGGCTATCTCAAACCTCCTTGTGTGTGGAGAAACCTCACCACAACACTCACAAGCACTTGAGAACTAGTAGACTACTAATTAGACTTTAACTAAGTCCAATTTCGTCAACTATAACCAAGTTCCCAAGCCTTGGTTATATAGGTCGTGGTTTGGAAAACCCCGCCTACCAGTCGACTGCCAAAACCATCAGTCGACTGCTCTATGTGGAGATTCGACCATTACATTCCAACGGCTCGATACCAGTTGATTGCTCCACACTGGTCGAGCGAACAAAAGCATTCTATTTGCTCCCAATCGACTGTGCAGTCGACTACACTAATTGACCGATGAAAACACCAGTCGACTACTACAGTACTGCTATAGTAATTGCTACAGTAACTACTATAGTAAAACCCTAAACCTAAGATTTTATCCTGAGTACAGTCTCTCATGCACTCATACCCTCACGACTCACTTGACCCTTTATTGTAGCCTTGACCTTTAGCCTTCAAGCATACTTCCTTTAGATCTAATCCCTCAGATGCATCCAAGCCCGCGGCTCATCCCTAATGTATCGAAGTCACTTCCCTCAGCCCTTGTCCTTGCTACCTTGTCCACGGTCCCTCAGATGCTCCATCCTTCACCGGACCTGAAGCCATCAAGTTGAGTCATATGTGTATTCTACAAACCTGCATACTCACATACACATATCAAATAACAAGGGTGAACCTAATTTAAACCCTTTGCCCAAACACTAAAATACATGGTCGCACTGACCATTGGGATTGCTCCAACACTGTGCACTTGTGGATTGTACACATCACGTACCTCTTGGAATTGGTCATTCAAAAATTTATAGTGACCCTCCAATATTTATTGTCAAGTACTATGCTTCTCATAAAGTGAATCCAAAGAGGCATGAAAATCTAAAAAATCAAACCTGGAAGCACTCGTACCATAGGCAAAAGAATGCCTAGTAGATTCTGGATGTCCGGATAGCTGTGGGTGTCCAAATGATGAGGGCTTAGCGTACTCCATAGGGGTGGCGGCAAACTCTGGAGCTATGTCTGTGATAACTAGTTAGTGGTGTTACGAACTATAGTATGCTCGAGGTAAAGTAGAGGTAATGAAAATCCATCCCTCTTAGGAAAGGAAAAGTCGTTCTCATCCTGGCATACCATTCTGATGGTAATACATATATCGAGATTGATTTTATGATTGCCATAAATAATTACTAAACCATCCAATTCACAATCCAAATTTATAGTGATTTGGGTTATCAACCTGCTAAAAACAATCTACCCCGAGGTTGCCTTCTCAGATTTCACAAGTGTTTACAAAAAGAAGAACCCGGAATCAAAATTGACTTTATGAAGCATGACCCAAAAAATATAAAGCTCCACCTATCTAACTATCCCATCACTTTCTACTCTACCAAAAATAGTCTTACTCATTCCACAGTGGAGGTATCGAAAAATGGGATTTTGTATGTTAAAACATTTAGATCTAGAAGGGTCCTAAGGTTCACTCAAACTGATAATTGAGCTCCAAAAGAAATTGCTATCAAATTTAGAATAAGACTTGCGAGATCCCCTTGTAGGTAGGCTAAAATAATTATTAAAGTCATTAAGAGTCCACTGAAATTTTTGGTTCATTAGCCTAAAACTAATATTATCAATATAATCCTCATCAGAGGTGAAGTGAACCTCTATTGATCTCAAAAACTTAAGAGTAAGGTGGGAATATGTTAGTTAATGTGAATACATCATATCATTCCAATCAAAGACACTAATTACCAATTTACATCTTCCTTAATTCCTAAAATCGTAATGGTAGTAGGGTCCAAGTATCTAATGCAAACAAGTTTTTTGGTAATGAGAGAATCATATCTAGATTTTTGCTAATTGTGTCTAAAAATAATGTCATATTCATTGTCGTTACCTTCGTTGTGTGCAACTATTTACCTTTATAAGTAGCCTTCTCCTTTCCTTTATCCTTTCCCAGATCATTTTCTCCACTAGATCCTCTACTCCCACATCAGATCCTTTTCAAAAGATTAGACATAATTGAAAACCAAGTGAGGGAAAGTGATTATTAAAGAAGAAAGAGGGTGCTCTTGAAGAAATGAAAAAAGATCTTGAGGTGGAGAAGAGAAGATCTTGGAGGAGAAGAAAGCTTAAGGGAGAAAGCTTTTAGATCTAGATCTTGAGGAAAAGAGATATGAAAATCTTGGAGAGGAGATTTTGAGATGAGGGTGAAGAAGAAGAGGATTGCTTGGGCTTGAGGAGAAAAAAAGGTTGTGGTGTGAAAAGGGGATAAAGAATTGAGGAAGAGGACCAACCCAACGGCTGCAACGCCCACCCACGACCATGTCTTATAGACATGGCTGGATTGGCATGGTCGTGTTGAAATGACACGGCCATGCCAATTTTTTTGCAACACGGCTTAGACATAGCCGTGGATTGAATGCTCTTGGCCAACTCCACATGGTCGTGTCAAATGACATGGCCTCACCTTGCTTGCTCTCAGTTGATCTCACACAGTCGTGTCAAATGACATGGCCTCACCTTGCTTGCTCTCAGTTGATCTCACACAGTCGTGTCAAATGACATGACCTCTCCTTACTTCCCTTAGATTGATATCACAATGTCATATATGGCTTGGATCTCCACTAGAAGGCAGACACGGTCATGTCAAGGAGGCACGACCACGACTCTAGGTGTGTAAATTACTAAGCTCTTCCATGGCCTTCCTCTTTTTGTCTTCACCGATGCCTCCACACCCATGAGAGGATCATGACCAGCTCATGGAGGACATAATAGACCTAAAAAAAAAAATTAAAGATGCTTTAAATAAACTGACCAAGAAATAAAATGCAAGCAAATGAAAGAGAAGAAATCTTTGGGTTGTTTCACAAGCAATGCTTGTTTTTGATCTTTAGCTCAACCCCTTCTCATATCAAGTTGGAGTTTCATCTATGGAGAGACAACTTTCCCCTCCCAATGTTTTTGCCTCTTCTTCTTTCTTTATTTTTTCTCTTGCAAGATAGATGTACTTTTCTTTTTAATTGGGGGTCTTCTCCCAATACTTGTCAGATCATGAACAATGTCCGATGACCTTCCATGAGGATGAAACTTCCATTCCTCTATTTAGAATGCATCAATCCTACTACAATCACTTAGAAAAAGAGAGACATGATTAGGAGATTTAGATAAATCAAATTTCAACCTCTCCTCACCTATTACTAGAGATAGTTTATGATTTTTAACATCAATAATAGCTTCGGCAGTGGCAAGGAAGGGTCTTCCCAAAATAATTGGGATCTTAGGATCTTGGGATCCTCCTCTATTTTTAGCACAATAAAATCAGTGGGTATGATACAACCACCTACCTCTACCGGCACATCCTTAATGATGCTCATAAGGTACCTGCATGAATGATCAGCTAGCTATAATGTCATAGTAGTAAGTTTAAAATTTTTTAGACTTAATTTATTACAAATTGAGTAGAGAATTAGGCTAACACTCACTCCCAAATTACAAAAAGATTTATCTATAATTGAAGTTCCAATGGTGCAAGAAATCGAGAAGCTTCCTAGATTTTGAAGCTTTGGGGGTATGATGTTCAAAAATAAAGTGCTACACTCCTCCGTTAGCGCCACAGTCTTGAACCCTTCTTTCTTCCTTTGGTTTGACATAATCTCTCTCAGAAATTTGGCAAACTTTGGTATTTGGTGTAAGGCATCAATTAGCGAGACTTCAATGTAAAGTTCTTTGACCTTCTCCAAGAATCTGTCAAACTCTTCATCCTTTTTGGTGATGGATAGTGTTTGGTGGAAAGGAATTATTTGACTTTGAATTTTTGGTGGAGGAAGCTCTTCAACCTTCTAGGTACTCTCCTCCTTATCTTGTGTGCTACTCGATTGTGATGAAGAAGGAGAGGGCTCTCCAAGAATGTCAATTCCCTCACTAGGAGTAGTCACTTGGGGGTCTCCCAAGGTCCGTCCGCTCTGAAGCTCAATTCTATTGTAGTGCTTAATAGGGTTCACAACAGGCTTGCATAGAAAAACTCCTGGTGCTCCGGAGGAAGATGAGGCTATTTCTGTTATTTAGCTATCTTGAATCTTCTGGTATTTTTCAAAGTTGTCCATCCTTTAAGTGAGCTACTTGATGTCATTCTTCATCTCCATTTGTGCTACATTGACTTCTTCAAGCAGTTTTTTGAATTGGGATTATTGATAGCCTTGTTGTCGTGGTTGTTGCTCTTGATAGCTCTGTTGTTACCCTTTTTGGTAGCTCTACCTTTGACCCCTAGGTTGTCCGTGGTCATGATTATTTCTATAGGAAAATTTTAGGTGGTTCCTCCAATCCGAATTGTATGTGTTGGAGTATAGGTTGCTTTTCCTTGGGTTGAAACTTGCTATAACATCACATTGATCAATTTGTTCAAATTGAGAAAAGATGACCTCAAGTGGGAAAGCTTCTTGCGAGTGTTCCGTACATCCATAAGAATCACATATTCCTACTATGGCATTCACTATACTGATTCCCATTAATTCGAGCTTCTTTGTTAATGCATCCACTTTTGCTGATATTAATGTAAATGCATCCACATCAAAATTTCCCATTGCCTTTATTGGATTTCCATGGAAGGAGCTTCTGTTTTGCTCAGATACCTATTAGTGATGGTTAAGTGTCACACTTTCAATGATTTCTTTGACTTAATCTGAACCTTTGTTCATTAGTGCTCCTCTAGCTACAGAGTCTAAAGACACCTTAATATGATAGTTGATACCGTTATAAAATATGTAAATCACTAACTATTTTTCCATACTAGGACACATTCTGAGCATGTTCTTAAATCTATCCTAGGCTTCATATGAAGATTTTGTATCAACTTGTTTGAAGTTGATTATCAAATTCTACATATACGTTGATTTGCTTGGTAGATAAAACTTATCAAAGAATAACTATTCAAAGAATAACTGTTTGCATTGCTCTCATTATATTGTGCTGTTAGCTGGTAAAGAAGTGAGCCACGTCTTGGCTCTATCCCTTAGAGAAAACCTAAATAACATTATTCTCACTGCCTCTACTAGGACCTCATTCATCTTCATGGTCTTGCATATCTTATAAAAGACTTTCAAGTGTTGGTTTAGGTCTTCATGTGGTTTGCCCAAATTGATGTTGTTGTACCATCGTGATTATTGCAGGCTTTATCTCAAAATTATTGGCTTCAATAGCTGGTCTGGTGATGTTAGACCGAAGCCCATGTGTATAGGATGCTGCGTAATCCTTAAGAGGGTTGTTCGCCATTTGAGAAATTTCTTCTTCTTGTTGTCTCTGTAGGTTTCTTTTTCTTCAAAAGGTTCTATCTATTTCAGGATCAAGTGATAATAATCTCCTATAGGATTAGATCTTCATATACAAGAACAAGGTTGCTTGAAATCAAGTTTGTAGAAATTTAGAAATGCATAAAAAATAGAGTATTCAAATGGAGAAGCAAAAAATCAAAGTAAAAAATTAAAAAAACATAAAATAAATTATAGAAACAAAAGTAAAGAAATGTAAGATATATTAAAAAAAGAAGTGAAAAAATATTTACAAAAATAGAAAATAATGTCTAGTCTAACTCAAGTGATTATCAATTAATGTTATAAGTGCAGTCTCTGGCAATAGTGCCAAAAACTTGATGTGTACAATCTACAAGTGCATGGTTATCATCAAGTAATAAAAGATATCGATCCCATGAGGACTAGTTATAAGTAATAGAGATTATTCACAGCGAATTAGCTAAATGATCGATAGTTGAGAATCATGTACTAAAGTGAAGAGAAGTAAGATTGAGAGAAAGAGAGAGAGAGAGTTGAGGAACTTAGTTTGGAGAAACGTTCTAAGGGTTTAATTTCATTGTAATACTAATCAATGAACTAAGAATCACCAACTACCCATCCTCTATTCATTTGCACATGTAGGAGGGTCAATTCACTACTGACACTTCCCTGTGATGGTTATATCGGAGTGACATCTTTATTAACATCCAATGCTACCTAATTAAAGTGATTCCTATGAAGTTCGGTTCAAGGTTTACCCTTGTCACTAAGACCCCTGGTCATACATCCATAAGAATGCACCAAATACTTGATAGCATAAACATAGAAACAACCCAATAAGCCTAATTTTACACCTCCTTATAGAGAATTTCTCCCCCTTTCAAGGTGATGCTCTAGATGTCCGGTTAAAGGGTTACCCTTGCTATTAGGAGTCTCCGATCATATGATGTAAAGTATCCTCTCTCAGAGTGAACAAAATCATAGAATCATTCAACCAAACATGAGAATTAAGCACAAACACATCACACATATTTGATCAAATCAATGCAAGGCATAAGCAATGTCATATGAAAAGTAAATAGGCAAATCCAAGAGTATACATTAATCTCACATCACAATACTCTCTTAATTCTAGAACAAATAGATCTACTCCATAACAAGAAGGAAAGAATCCAAAGACAATAAAATTGTAAGCATTAAAACCCAATCTAAGAGAAGAAGGGAGAAGAAGCATATTTGATGCATCGAGTAATCTTTGGATGCAATCCTATGCTTCTGGAGTTGATAAAGATGATGAAAATTCTTCGGATCATTGAACAGAGTGTGGAGAGGGCATATATTTAGACCAAGTTGGATCTCCCAAAAGGGAGAACCTTCCTCCCATGAAGGTCAAGAATTTCCCTTAAATAGAGAAGGGCATGGGCCAGGCACGACCAGACCTTAAAGATGTTCTATTTGGGAGGCACAGCCATGGCTTTACTTGGCTCTGCTTGCTTGACACAGCCATGTGAAAACACACAGCTAAAGTCTTCCTCTTCTTTGGATGAATGGCACAACTGTATGAAAACACACTACCAGAGTCTTCCTCTTCTCTAGACGAATGGCACAGCCGTGTGAAAACACACAGCTAGAGTCTTCCTCTTCTCTGGATGAATGGCATGGTCATACCTTTTCACATAGCAGTGTGCTTCTTGCTCATGGGAGAAGGGACATATCCGTGTGGAACCACACCGCCAAAACTCTACTCTTCTTCTTTTGTCTCTCCGAAGCACATTTTGCACCGTTTTCACTCCAAAAATGAATCCTATTGATAGAAAACTAAACAAGAGCAGATCTCCAACAAAGAGTGTAATTGTGCTAAAAATACGATAAATAGGGGTGAAAATGAATTAAACATAAGCTAGGAAAGCAAGTAAATGTATGTTAAAGCATGCATAAAAATAGATATATTGTATGCACATCACTTGTATTCCTAAGGTGATCTCTCAAACTACATTTTGAATACTGGATGAGGCTCGACTGATGTCAACTCACTTGGAAAAATCATTATATATATATATATATATATATATATATATATATATATATATATATATATATATATATATATATATATATATATCTATGTGTGTGTTAATGTTGCACTTTTAAAGTACCAAAAAAAATTGAATTGAATAAGGGATTAAAAAATAGTTATTGTGAGTGGAATCTAATAATTTACCCCTTTGAGATAGAATTAGATTATTGGGAAATACATATTATACTTCTCTTGATTCTGAGGACTTTGTTAGTGCGGGAAGCATCCGACGATTGAACCATTGTTTTGATATTGACAAAGGAATTCAAAGTTAAAGTTATGTTGTTATCTAACAAGGTTCATGGAGTTTTCAAGAAAGTCCTAAGTGGTACTTATGCAAAAGTCCTAGCTGCGATTAGGTAGGAGGAAAACCCTAGGGGGTGGTAACCCTGGGTCATAGAGGGTGGTAACCCTATGCGGAAAGTATTGGCGAGTCGAGGCCTTCAGGCAAAAGCCCTAGGGGGTGGTAACCCTAGGTGGAAAGTCCTGGTGTCGCGAACCAGGTGGAAGACTGGACAATCTGGGAAGCGGGAGTCCAGCAGAAAGTTTAGAAGCATCAAGCACTGAGCAAAAGTCCAGTCGATCTGGAGGATCGTACTGGCAACAGGTAAATCTCTTGAGTGGAGTAGGTGAGGACGCGTTCCCCGTAGAGGGAACAGTAAGCGTTGGGTCAACCTAGGATTTCTGGTCAAAAATTTGAAGTTAGACCCGGACAGTCCGAAGACTGTCAGAATATTCTATTATCATGATTAATATCTGTGCTAACTTGGTTTTGCAGAATGTGTTTGTATTTGTAGACTAGCATGTTTTGTAGGGCCAAAAACTAGAGTTTAGCCTCGGATGAACAGTGTCCGAGGCGCCTCCATGGAGCATGGAGGCGCCTCGGGTGCAAGCCGAAGCCAGCTGTCCAGAGGAGTTGGAGGCGCCTCAGATGAAACTGGAGGCACCTTGGACCAAGGCTTGAAGGCGCCTTGAGGAGGCTTGAAGGCGCCTTAAGCTAAATAAGGTGCGACCAGGTTGTGATGATCCACTCGTGCGGCTCGGCGGCATAGAGGCACCTTGGACAGGCTTGGAGGTGCCTCCAGCACAGTATAAAAGAAGGGTTCGAGGCAGCACTCAAAACAACTTAATCCAAGCGATCCTTCTGCGACAAGCTGCTAACGACACGATCCCGAAGTGCTGCGACAACCTCCCAACGACCCAGAGCTTCGTTTTCTTCATCTCTTGTTATCGGTATACGTTTTGATTAGTGCATTTAATTGTAACACTTATAGTACTCTTATCGATTCTATAGTTGTTGCCCACCGAAAATGGTCAACGACCGTGGACCTTGGAGTAGGAGTCATCACAGGCTCTGAACCAAGTAAATGACCTATGTTCGCATTGTGTTGTTCTCTTTTTTATTTCCACTACTTTATTACTCTGCTAACTCTCGAACGTTTTACGATTCTGAAACGTGAAATAGCCATGAGCGCTATTCACCCCCTCCCCCCTCTAACGCTTTCGATCCAACACACTTCTTTGAGACCTTGGATAGTTTGATGGCGATGAATCAAGCATGTGGTGGATAAGTATCTATCACTGGGAGTATAAAGAATATAGTTAGATGATGATTTAACTAGATATAGAGATTGAAACTGGAAGAACTTAGGCTACTTATCACACTGAGCACAGAGAACTTCTTATTAGGCCACACTTAAAATTACTTTATTACCATGCTTATTAATGAAACTATTAGATAGAGTTAGATTGATTCACTAAGGATTATGATGCACGGTACTAACTTATGAGTGTATATTGCAGGTTTTTTCTTGTGGACAAGTATAGGTTTAAGTCAAGGGGTATAATGTGTATAGGTTATATATGTTTATAGGCATTGTTTGACATATATCTACTTGCATTTTATAAGTGTAATAAATGTTTATTGTATCATATTTTAATATTATGTCATACTTCTACTTATTTTGTTCGAAAATATGCTCTTTACATATTTTTATTTATAGGATGTAATTTGGAGCAAAAATGGATGAAGAATGCACGTTGAAGCGAGTTCGGAGGAGGAAGAACAACAAAACAGGGTTGTGTCAGCTGTGTACCAGCTGACATAACCCATGTCTCTTGGAGACACGACCCATGTCTCTTGGATACACGACCCGTGTCTCCCCAGAGCACACCCTCAGAAGTCCACACAAGCTGATCATGTCTCAAGGCACGGTCATGCCTCAAGACACGATCATGCCTCGCTCCTTAGCTCAACACACGAATTGGTTGTGGCCAAAGGCATGATCATGCTAGGTCTCTAGGCACAACACATGGCCATCCCATGCCCAGAGGCATGACCGTGTCTTTTCAACTCAAAGCATGACATGGCCCATCCGTGCCTAGAGGCACGGTTGTGCCCCCTTGTTCTAGAGATACCCACGGGTAGGCCATGACCTAAGGAACAATTGTGCCTACTCTGGGTTGTGACACACATGCCACAGTCATTCCTTTAGGCAAGGATGTGTGGCAAAGAAAACTTGGGGGTCATCCCCCCTGCTATAAAAGGGAATTTTCTCTCTTTTTCACTCATCTTGGGTTTGGGGTTTTGCTCCCTTCCTTGGGGAAAAGTTTTCCCTTCTAGCTGAAATCCTAGAGCCTCCAGCAAAGAGTTGTGGATAATTCGTCCATCTCCGAAACAAGGAAACATCCCAAAGACATCGACAATCTCCTTGATAAGCATTTCTTCTTCTCCATTCTTGGATCTAAGTTGTAAGAATGCTTTCTTTGTGTCTTTGGTTTATCATTCCTTCTTTATGGAGTAGATTCTCCATATTTAAAATGTATGAAGTAGTTATGATGTAATGTTGATGTATGAACTATGTATTTTCTTATTTCATTATTCAATAATATATTTATGACTTATTTTATTGTGTGTATCTTGTATGTATTTGACAACATATGTGAGGTCAATATATTTAGATGCAGAATTTTGGTGACCGTGTTGAGGTGGTGCTTTGGATAGTATTGCCGGAGGGGTCCTGTGATAGAGGGTATCCCTTTAACCAGACCTTTTAGGGTATCACTTTAACACAGGGGTTAATTCTCTACAAGGGAGTCTAATTAGGGTTTGTGAGTTTTTTTCCATATTAACGTTAGGAAGTGACTTGCATAATCTAGTGATTGTATGACGGGGGGTCATGTGATAGAAGGTATCCCTTTAATCAAATTTTCAATATTACCTCTTCTACTTAATTGTATTAATCTACCATTAGAAAGTAAATTGGATAACTCTAGTAATTGTATGATCAGGAACCTAAGATATCCATTTAGTTGGACTTTCTAGAGTTACTTTTTTACTTAATAATATTAGAACTAAACTCTCACGTACGATCTTCTTGGGATTGTGCTAGACTTTATCTACAAGGCCTATAAGAATGTAAGCATGGAGTTAGGTAGATGAATAATACATAGGGACATTAACTAGCATCATAATGAAATTGAAATTTTAGATTCATCCCCATAACCAACCTCTTCTTTCTTCCTCACTCACTTGTGCTCTTTCTTTCTTCTCTCAATATTTCTGTCTCTCAAGTGTACATGACCAAACTACCATTTGATTGTCTAGATGATTTATTGTATGAAGTTAACTAGTAATTAATGAATAATAACTATGGTTTGATATCTTTCTATTACTGATGACATGGTCGTGTACTTACAGCTTAATAACAAATATCGTAGTCAACTATCCCTTCCGGTTGTGTGGCTTCAACTGTATGTGGAATGCTAACCACTTCACTATCAGCTGCATCAGTAGTTATTATATTAGAATCACCAATGTTCTTATCAAATGTTATTTTCTTAACTTTATCACTCCCACCATCTTCAATAAATTTGACATTTTCCATCTCAAAAAAGGATATACTCAAGGGGTTAAAAAACTTGAATCTTCTTGAGTTTTAAGAGTATCCTACAAAATGGCAACTAATGGTTCTTGAGTCCAATTTTCTTTCTTTAGGTCTATAGAGACTAGCCTCAGCTAGATAACTCTATACATGTAGATGCCTAAAAATAGGTGCTCTACTTGTCTACAACTAGTTTGGGGTTTTTGTTACCACCTTACTAGGAATTCTATTGAGTAGGTAAATTGTAGTCTTAAGTGTCTCACCCCATAAATACTCGGGTAGGGAAGAAAATGTAATCGTACTTCTCACCATATCTTTTAGGGTCCAGTTTCATTACTTTGCTACACCATTCTGTTGAGAGATCCCAGGCATGGTGCATTGCGCTACAATTCCACACTCTGTAAGGTAATCCATAAATAGTCTATGACATTGTTCGCCTGATCAGTCAGATCTACCATAGTATTTACCACCATGGTATAATCTTACGACCTTAATCTTCTTATCAAGTTGATTTTCAACTTTAGCCTAATCTCATTACCCTTCTTCTTCTTGTTGTTCAAATACTGAGATAAGGATGCATAGTGAGCACTATGAGATGTGTCACCCCTCAGTCTCTTTTCTTCCTATATACACTGAGCTATGAGCTCATTTAATGTCCATTTCTCCTTTTGAGTTTTATAGTAATCTTAAAGGAGCGAATTCTATAAGCAGAGAGATTAGGATAAGGTTAACAAGGACACTTTTAGACATGTCTAGCTTTAGTGTCTTAATCCTTGTAACCAAATTGGACATCTCTATAATGCACTTCTAATGTTACTCTTCCCATTGTACCGCATGGATACTAACTTCATGAGAAGTGTAGTAGTCTTTATTTGAGGTAAATTAGCCCATTAATTCCTTAAGAAAGGTTTTAGTATCCTCATTCTCAGTTATTGAATCTCTAAGTGATTCCGGAATAGATATCCTCATGATCATCAGACTCATGCGATTTGATTGCTCCAACTTGTCAAAGATCATCTTTTGATCCGTTGTGGAATCATTAGTTAAAAGTATAGGGAGATCATGTCTAAATGCAAAGTCTAGATCCATGTAGCCCAACAAAATTATAATATTCTCTTTCTATTATCGAAAGTTTGTGTCAGTAAGCATGGAAATATTGTTCAGATTAGTATACATTAAGAGTTCTATATAAATAAAAGCAAAGAACATAGCTCAATTTAACAAATAAGGCATGTATCTTTATAGTTATGCAATAATAAAATGTGACAAACAAAATATGCTACTATATAGGCATTAATAGAGATACCTAATGCAACATTATATCAAGTCTTTGGACTAAATTATAACTTTCTATTGATACTCTCCAAATAACTCATAATTACCTTCATCTACCATATAACTTATCTTCCTTCAGGGCAAAGCATTATGCGCATGATACTTTATCTATAAGCTTCCTTAGTTAGCTTATGTTTTCAACTATCATTCACAGTACTTCTACTCAGCCACATATTGCCCCTTCATTTAGGTTGATACACTATACGCATAACTTAGAAGTTTAACTTAATTTGTGAGCTTCCTTCAACAAATATCCAACATAAGAATGACTTTCTTTTGGGTCAATCACCCTTGGCATGGACATACATCCCTCTACGCTAATACTCCTAGCCTCCTCGATAATTTTCACTTTAGCAATAGTATAGGTTCGACTAAGTAGTAAAAGCAAAGAAGAATATAGGAAAAATGATTAAAAACTAAGCTAAATTTAGTTCTCAATTGATTGATATCATATACAAATCGATTGATACCCTTCTTAATTGATTAACAATATGTGGGAATCGATTGATACACATGTTAATCAATTACCCATTATTCAAATCAATTAGTACATTGCAATTAATTCCTTGATTGATTCCGAATGCCACTATTCGCAAGTTCATATGCATTAATCGATTGGTAGAATCGATTGGCGAACACCAATCAATTTGTCAATTAATTCAAAAACCCTTTATTGGCAACCCAATGAATCATAATCGATTGACTCATGGCAATCGATTGGAAAAAAATCAATCTATCCATCGATCAATTTAAAAATCCTTTGTGAGTGATTTTGGGCATCCTAATCAATTGAACCTTATGCTAATCGATTGGTCAGCATCAATTGATCAGCCAATTGATCTAAGAACCTTCTATTTGTGATCTTGGACATCCCAATCTATTGGCCCTTATGCTAATCAATTGATAAACACCAATCATCAACCAATCGATTTGGGAACCCTTTGTTCACGAACACATGATTACCAATTGATTGGGGACCTTCTCCAATCAATTGATATCATAAAACTTGATTTTCTAAATGTAACTTTTTATGTCAAAAAATCCTAAAATAATGTTGTCAATCATTTTCTTCGTAGATAATGCGAAAAACTTGATTCATAGGTTAAATCCTAGTCTATCCATAATACATTCAACTAATACACATCAATTTTGCTCATCCAAATGGAATCAAATGCTAAAATCAATGTATATATGTCAAAACATTGAAAAATAATCCTTACACCTTAAAAATTGAGAATAAGCTAATTCTTAGCTCTAATACCAATTGTTAGAATTGTGATACATCAATAATGAACTAAATGATGCATCTATAACAAGATCTAGCTACATCAATCTTTAAAGCAATATGGAAACCAAAATAATAGCTAGCGAAGGGCTAATCTTAATCTATCACAAAGGACCATTACTTTTTACTTATCATCGAAGTTACTGCAAGCACGGAATAATCTTCTATAGAAGTGGACGGTGGCAATCCATATTCCTTCTCAATAGGGAAGAGAGAAGTGTTAGAGTGTGTACTAAAAGTCTAGCTTTTGTAAACATTTATTTTGAAATAAAGAATCACATTGGTCAAAAATGTCTACATTTATATGCTAAGTGTAGTTGTTCAATTAATTTATATTGTAGATAACATAGTGTGTGGTGTCATACACAGAAGATCATGTTATTGATTCTTTATAAATTATAAACAGTAGCTCACGACTAAGGTGGAAAGGAACAAACCATTGGAATAGTCATAGTGTAATTTGGTATTAGTTTATCTTAACTATAAAATTACACTAGTACACTCTGAGTGTATTGAGTAGGACCATTTAAGGTAAGTTCTTTTTATACTAACTTAATAAAAGAACAAGACCTTAGTTATTATAGAAGTGTGTGCTCTTAATCCTAATATAATAACAAGCACATATATTTAGTATTTATTTATTTGACTTATCAAAGGGTGAGATTTTGCTTGATAAATCAATAGGCCCAATAAGTTGGGAAATGATATTACTTATAGTGTGTGTTGTTGATTATAGAAGGAAACTGTGTCCTAATAATTTAGGTTGAGAATGTCCCCAAGAGGAGCTCATAAGGATTGTCATGTTAAACCCTGCAGGTGGACTTAGTCTGACATGACGATGAGGTTGAGTGGTACTACTCTTGGACTAAGATATTAATTAAAGTGAGTTGTCAGTAACTCAATTAATTAGTCGACATTCGACATCTTAAACATAGGAAGACTAACATACTCATAATAAGAAGGAGCCCAAAATGTAATTTGGAATTGGTGCGGTAGTTCAATAATAATTCTTTAGTGGTATGAATTATTATTGATGAAATTAAGTTGGGTGTTCGGGGTGAACACGGGAAGCTTAATTTCATCGGGAGACCAAAACTAATTCCTCCTCTCGGTCCCTATCGTAGCCTCTTATTTATAAAGTATTATACCCACCTATACCCACCTTTATACTCATCCTAAGGTGGCCGGCCAAGCAAGCTTGGAATCCAAGCTTGGGCCGGCCAAAGCAAATAGGATGAGCAAGTTGTGTGGCCGGCCCTAGCTTGAACCCAAGCTTGGTGTGGCCGACCACATCAAATTAAAAGGATTTTAATTTTTTTTTTAAATTTTTCTTATGTGGATTTCATGGTTTTAAAATAAAGTTTAAAATTTAAATCTTTCCTTTTATAGCTTTCTACAAAAGATTTGATATCTTTCCTTATTTGTAGATTGAAAGGAAGATTTTAATTTTGAGAAAACTTTCATTTTTTATAACCATGTTCATGATTTAAAAGAGAGTTTTAAAATTATAAATTTTTTCTTTTATAAGTTTCTACAAAAGATTAAGAAAAGATTTGATATCTTTCCTTATTTGTAGATTGAGAGGAAGATTTTAATTTTAAAGATAACTTTCCTTTTTGGAAATCATCCACATGTTTTAATAGAGAGATTTTAATTTATAAAATTCCTTTTATAACCAACCATGAAGGAAAAAATTATTAGAGAATTTTTTATTAAAAATTTCTGGAAACAAATTAGGAAGTTTTAATTTTTGTGTTATTAAAACTTTCCTTGCTTAGAGCTATGAGGTGGTCGGCCATGATATTTAAGAAAATGAAATTGGTTTTAATCAATTAAAATTTTCCTTTTCATGGCAAAAAAAAATAAAAAAGTTTTTATTTAAATTTTCCTTATTTGTCAATACCAAGGATTATAAAAGAGAGGGTAAGGGTGCCTTCATGAGACAAAACTCTATTCTATTTTCCTCCCTCTCTTCCTTGGTGATGGTCGGCCCTAGACCTTGCTCTTCTCCTCTTCTCTTCTTCTTTAGTGGTCGGTTTCATCCCTCTCTTGGAGCTCTTGTTGGTGGCCGGTTCTAGCTAGGAGAAGAAGGAGAGAAAGGAGGTTTTGTTTCTAGCATCCCTTGGAGCTTGGTGATGGTGGCCGAAACTCTTCATCCCAAAGAGAAGTGCTTGGCCGAAACTTGCAAGAAGGAAGAAGAAGGGCTTAGGTGGTTCTCATCTTGGTAGAGCATTGCCCACACAACGTCCGTGATAAGAAGAGGAATACAGTAGAAGATCAAGAGGTCGTTGCATATAAAGAAAGGTATAACTAGTAATTATTTTTCGTATCATACTAGTTTTTCTTTGTATGAATTCCAAACACAAGAGGCATATAATTCTAGGTTTCAAATTTGTGATTCGAGTTTGTGTTTTTTTTTTGTTTTTCGAATTTGTGATTCAATTGTTCCTTTTGGTTAAACCTAGAGTTATATAAGGAAATTAAATATTAGATTTCATTGAAAGGCTTTGTCTAGGAAGTGGTGGTTGCTCTCATATCCAAGAAGGTCTAGTGCCTCGTCATGTTTAACCTGGAAGCTAATTTCTGAAATTAATATTTAATTAAATTTATAACATAGGTGGATTTAGATCAATAATGTTAAGCATCGTTTGTGATCTAAGTCTAAACCATTAAGAACAGATAAGTTAAATTTGGAATGAATAATGTTAAGTTCCGTTTGCGATTCTGAATTTAATTTCTAAAGAACACAATAGGTTGTTAGGAAAGGTTCGATACTTGTACTAAATTTTTATACAATGGAACCGGTACGATCTTCCTAGGACCAACCAACAAGAAGATCAATGAAGAAGCTCAAGATCCTATCCTAATCCATGAGCATCTTTCCTTATATACCAAGCTCATCCTATAGGGGCCATCCAGCTTAAAGTTCATCAATCATTAACAATCCATTCACTATAATAAAAATGTTAAAAGACAACATTATAAAGACAATAATTTTAGAAGAAACTATTATGAATTTGGTAAAAGATAATAATTTTTGATAAAATTGTTGTCTTTGAACTCCCATAACATACAAAAGGCAACAGTTTTATGAAAACTATTGTTGTTGAGTGATTTTTCTAAAATCAACAGCATATTTTACAATGATTTTTTAAAATCATTGTCTTTAAATGCTTTTTAGGGGATACAATAATAATTTTATAAACCATTATGTTTTTACATTGTTTTATATAGTCAAAGACAACATTTTTAATAAACTGTTGTCTTTAACTTTATTCTTTCGTCGTTTTTCCCATTCACAGTTTTGTTGCCACCGTGTTTTGCTGTCCCTCTCTCCAAAAAAATTTTGGCGTTGTGCCCCCCCCCCTCCCTACCCTTCCCAAACCCTAAGTTGTTTTCTTTCCCTTTCATATGAGGAGATCTCTTCATGATGCTAACCCTTGGGGTGCGTTTGGTTCGGGATTATTCTTGATAACCTTGGTTATCCATCCAAGGTTATCAACAAAAACCTTGTTTGGTTTAGGTATTCGATGATTCCCGAGTAATGTTCCATGCCCGACACGTCAGCAAAAGGGTCATGCAGTCCGGAATCGGAAAACCTCAGAAAACTAAGGTTTTTCTTGATTCCGGGGTTAACAAATTTTTTTACCAAAAATAGCCTCCGATAAGAAAAAAAGAGAAAAAATGTAAAAAAATATTAAAAAATGTAAAAAAAATAAAAAAATGTTTAAAAATTTATTTTTTTTAAAATAAATAATTTTAAAAAAATTAAAAATTTTTAATTTTAAAAAAAAATAAATTTTTTAAAAAATAAAAAAATTAAATAATTTTAAAAATAAAAAATTAAATAAATAAATAAATTTTAAAATTTTAAAAATGTAAAAAAAATAAAAATATATAAATATAAATAATATTAAAATATTAAAAAATAAAAAACACATAAAAACGTAAAAAACTATACAGGAAAAAGAAAAGTAAAAAAATAAATAATAATAATAATAATAATATTATTATTATTATTATTATTTTATTTTTATTATTATTATTATTATTATTATTATTATTATTATTATTATTATGTATAGTTGGTTTTGTAACTGAGAGTAATACGGTAAAATATTAAACTAGGGTATTCATTAAAACCTTCAAACAAACAAGTTTTTGTTGCATTACCTAGGTTGAACCAAACAACATTTGGTTATGTTTTATTCCCCATAATCTTGGTTATGTGATTACCTGGTAATCACATAACTAAGGTTATACATGATAACTTGAACCAAACGCACCCTTGCTGTTTTGTCTTCCTCCTTCTTCCCTAGTATTTGATTGAGTTTCCCCTCCTTTGTGGTCAGGCTGCCTTCCACCCCTATCTTCTCGTCTTCAGCACCAACTTCTTTTGTGCCTGCACCCTCAACCTTGTCATCTTCTTGCTAGTCGTGAAGACCTCTGCACTCACCATGAACGTTGTCGGCGTCATCAAGGACGGGCTCCTCATTGCCTTCTCCTAGTCTATCATCTGTGACACAATCACCCCCATCAACCTCTTTGGCTTCAACATCGCCTTCTTCAGCGTTGCCTACTACAACAAGGGGCCTTGTGGCCTCTTCTTCCTCCACATCCATCCACCTCTAGGGTTTGCTTGTTTTTCATAGTCCTCATTCTATCCGTGTTCTTTCTGCAAGAGTCTTCTGCCAGAAAGGCTCTTCCTTGGCTTTAGAGGCGAGAGGATTCAGATCATATAGGCAAAGCAGCAGCAGACTCATCAAACCTTTAGATTGTACATTTTCTTGTGATAAATTTGAGTTAAGCAATGCTCTTTGTTCATCTTCAAATGTTCTTCTATTGTTTTCTAACCCATTCTTTTGTTCTTTGATTAACATCGCCAATCCTCAACTTGTTATTTTCCTAAGTTTTTGTTGTTCTTCTCTTGATGCATTATCGGTTAAGCTAGATTTGTGGCGATCTTTTTTTCTTGTGCAATGATTTATTTCCAGTGCATTGTAGCATGTAGGATTGTATTTATTTTGGGGATTTATGTTGTTTACTTTTATGTTTCTGCTTTTCTTATTTGTTAAATATATTCATTTAGTTTTGTAAACTTGTGTTGATGTATTATCCTTCATCTTGGATCGTTGTTTGATGTGGCTACTTTTTTCTTGGGATGTAATAATTGATTAGCAGTTATGTTTGCTTGTCTCTTTGATGATTAAAAATTGTTTATTTTGTATCTTCAATTTTTTTTGTTCTCATTTGATTCAATCTACTTATGGTTTAGTCTCTTCTTTTTTCAGATATTTTTCATGAATTAATGGAGTCAAAAGGTGAGAAAAAGTCTAGTAGTAGGAGTTCATTATAGTATGAAGCTCCCCTTGGCTACAACATTGAAGATGTTTGACCACACGAAGGAATCAAGAAGTTATAATTTGTTGCTTACTCCAATGTAAGAACCTCCAAAAACACAATAGTGACGAAGGAAGAAAACAATTGGATCTTTTGCTTTTTTATTGTTCTTTGTTGTATATCAATTTGTTGTTCTCATGAAAATTAATTGTAACCATTTGATCTTTTGCAGTGCGTGAGGAAGCCATCTTGATATTCCTTCTGATATTCTAAATAATTAGTTGAATATATGATATGAGAACTTGTCCTTCATAACTTGAGAATGGAAAAATATGCAAAAATGAGTATTTTTCTTTCATATTATTTCTTTTGTCCTTCATAACTACATAGTTTATGTCTTTACCTTTTCTTTCTTCTCCTTTTTTACCTTCACTCTTTTTTGAGTGAATATTCTTGTTGTTATGTTACTGACATGTTTTGTTGTGTTACACATCTAACTCATTTTAACAGGTTAATGATAACTTATTTAGAATCTCATTTTATCTATTTTTAAATAAAAAAATAAAAAAAATCTTCTCTTTGACTATCATATTCTTATGTCAGTGGGATACAAATTACTGAAGTACTCAAAATATAGATGGAGGTGCAAAAATGGCTTCAAGAACAATTAGAGGTAAGTTCCATGTGCACTATGAAAAGATATATGATATTTTTATTATTTTTGCTTCTTGTAAATTTCTAATCGATTCAAGAAATGAAATGATAATAGATTTGTATGGATGATTACAGGGAGCAACAAATACAACCTTAGGGGTGTGATTAGGAAGTACTTCGATAGATCTACGTACATCTCACCTAAGATTTCACTCTGTTATTTGGTTAGTCCTGTTTATACTAATCCATTTGATTTGCACATTTTAGGATGTGATTGTTTTTAACTGAAGACTACTTGATAATTGTTCAAGGATTACAACTGGATACATGATGATGATTTCTAGTACTAGATAAAAGATTATCTTTAAAAATACATGAAATGATGCATCTTTAAAAAAAATGCCAAGTGAAATAGGTTGATTGTTGCTCATTGGTGATAAATTGATAGATCATTCATGTGAGTTAAAATTGAGTTCTGTGATGATAATATATGTATCAGATAATGTCTCTATCAGTTGTTGATCTGTTTTATCATGTTTTCCTATGAGTTAGTGTTTTTTTATTGTTTGCCAAAGATAACTCTATTGTTATTCTGTTCCCATCTTTAGATGGCATGTAAAAGAGAAGCCGATATTTTACTGTCTGCTTATACTTCTCCTTTTCTACAAAATCTCCAGAGTTATTTACCTAACTTTGTTCTTTGTAAGCTAAACTCATATTCACTGTATCATTTGGAAATCAATTAGGCAAAAATATATGAATTGAATAAGAGATGTCATGTGCTTAGCCGTCATACTACAATGATTCATTCTGTTTCTTTATATAAACCTGCTTTACTTTATCTTCTGAATTAGATAAAGTAGCCTTGGTTAACAATGCAGATGCAAATCCTTCAATATTGTTGAAACATCAACTACTAATCTGGTTGAACACAATGTTTTCTTAGTAGAATAATTTGTCCCGATTGTTCTTGTAGGGCTAGGAAGAAGGTGAAGGCCTTGGCAAAGAAAAGAAAGGCATTAAGGGTAAATTCGTAAAAATATTCTTTAGTGATTTAGAGCTTATTTAATTAATAATTCATGTATAGGAATTGGCTTGGATAATCCTTCTAATACATTAAGTGTAGTCATATTCACTTGGCATTTGATACTTTCCAATTTGACATTATTCTTTTAATACATTAAGTGTAGTCATATTGTTGCTTAGATTATGTAGATTTGGAGCCTTTTTGTTACCTTATTTTTTGAATTTTTAAACACTATTATCTTTTTGTTGCTCAAACTAATTAAAGGATCTTTACTGATGTAATTTTAACTTGTTTTACATGACCAAGATTTATTGGTTAAGATTTCTCAGATTTTGGTTGTTTGATAGGGATCCATGAATCTACATGTTTGTGTACATATGCTCTATTTTCTATACATGTACCAAATTTCTGTACGTGTGTTCTATTTTCTACGTCTAGTATCTTATTTATCCTATTTGTGTATTATATGTTTGTGTGCTCTATTTTTTCCCCTTACTTTTTAGTGACATCTACTGCCTGTAACAATAAGTTGTTACTTGTCTATTTCATTTTTTGTTGTGTAAAACAACTTGCAAACTAATGGTTGCTTCATTTAGTAATTGATTCTAGTTAAAATAGATGTTGCAAACTTGAATATCATTTTATAGTTGATGAACTATCTTGTTTAGTTAGTACCTTTGAAGTGGAACTTAATTTATCATGATTCTTATGAATTGATCCTATTTTATTGTTGTTGTAGGCTGAATCAAAAAATTTCTATCTACTTGGTGCAGATTACTTGATGGCATACAGAACTTTGATCGTGTGCAAGAAGTTTCCTATAAGGCTCCTATGTGTGATCCTTTGTAGTATATTCCTAATGATAGATGCTTCTGTAGCATGATCCTATGTGTGATCTTTTGTGTCCTCAGGGCGTAGTATAATTGGGGGTGTATGGTCTTGTGGCCGAGAGGTCCAAGGTTCAATCTTCAGGGTGTCATGGCCTGGGGTTAACGTCTCTGCCATGTGCTTTCAACTATGTACCTGTATTTACCTCCCTCCATATCCGTGGGACTGGCTCTAGGGGGGTCGCATCTACTATGTGTGATCTTTTGTGTTTGATCTTTTGTGATTGGGGCATTTCTCCATATGATCATGGTTGGGGCATATTGTAATAATTATAGATGCTTCGGAACTAAACCAAATATATACATATTACAAATAGAAAATAGTTTCTGGTTGGGATATATTGTAGTAAATAGATGCTTCTGAATTGAACTGAATGTATATATATATTATAAATAGATAAAAAAAAATTTTACAAATACAATGGTTTTTAACTATTGAAAAAAGTGATAAAAAAATAACGGTTTGGAAATATTGTGTGAAAAAAAAATCAAAGATAACGATTTTTATCTATTATCAATGCATTTTCAAATAAGACAGACAATGATTTTTAAATTGTTGTGAAAAGTAATTAAAGACAATAATTTTAAACCGTTGTTAAATTAACATCTAATAGTAAATCCTTAAGAAAGACAATGGTGTTTAACTATTGTCAAAAGTAGCTAAATACAACGGTTTTTAATGTTGTATAATTGTTATCTTTGGTATTGAAAAACAACAATTTAAAAATTATGAGATAACTGTTATCTATTTTGCTCAAAGATAACGATTTAAAACTGTTATCGTTTAGCACACTTATAACTACAGTGTCAATTATAATAATTTTTAAAGGGAAAAAATAATGAATTTTATCGGTTGTATTTTAATATTTTTGTTGTAATGATTAATGTTAATGAACTAAATTATTGGATCTGCACATTGAATCCATATCCATTTACTTCAAACTCTTTTATATGCAATTAAGTAGTAGATCACTTAATTGGGTTTAATTTCTTTAATGATAATTAGTTGTGTACGTATGTTGATCAAGTATAAGTTCACCTTATAAAAATTAAGCTCATCTATATAAACTTAATTAGATTCAGTCTGAACTTAATCCTACATTAGAAGCTTGAGTAATCAAATAGAGGTGAAATATTGTAAGTAATAATTAATATTGTTATTGGCTTTCAATGGTCATATTTGATCATCCAATTGACTGGAGGCCTTTTTATAGTCGATCCGTTGAAAATATTATTATATAAATTCTTAGTTTTATTTTGGACACAAAGGTTTCATGGAATCATCATTTAATCTTCTATTCTTAAGGTGCGGTGCTTAAGCCTTTAAAACAGTAAGGATTTGGACAAAGGTTATCAGATTCAACTATGATTTTGGTAATTTACTATTTCATAGTCTTTCATTAGATCCCTATGAAAACGAAGAATATTTGAGAGAAAACGCACTAGTCAAAAGTTATAGAAGCTTAATATCCTATTATTTCTTGTAAAGGAGTGACATTAATAGACTTTTTGGGGGTGACAAACTAGGTACATCATAGGATGTGGAGTTTGAAGTGAAATCTTTGAATCACATAAAACCATGTATTAGCCTTTTGTTTTTTTACACAGATCAAATACAACATCAGTGTACACACTACTAAATTTGTTGTAGTAAATTTGTTGTCATCTTTGTGTTTTCTGCGAGGTTCTAACCAAGGGCGGAGCCAGATTCAAGGCCATCAAAGATGGCAATAGCTAATTTACTGTAATTTTAATGTGATTTAATGCAGGAGAAATGAAAAAAAGGGATAAAAAAATAGAAGCAGCCTAGGGAACGATATAGATGCCGTCGCTCGTAGCCCACCGCCCACGATCAACCCGGATAGATCACCTTATATTGATTATAACTACTGAGGCTCACCGTTTATTCACCTCTCTAGCTTGACCATTTGAGGCACGCTAACACGAGAGACAAGACCAAAGATTAACTACTAAGAAGGGCGATCAACCTGAAGTCAAGGATGAGAATAAGATGTGGGCGGGTGGTTCTTACCAAAGAAAAAAAAAAAATGACTGAAAAACCTCCCACGACGGTAACAGAATTAGCACTGGGCCATGGAGTTATTAATGTATATATTTTTACTTATTATCCCCAAAGTATATCTGACCGCATAGCGCAGTGGATTAGCGCGTCTGACTTCGGATCAGAAGGTCGTGGGTTCGACTCCCACTGTGGTCGGTATTTTTAATTTACACCATTTTCCTTTGAAATTATTGATTCATCGAAATCAGAATCATTTTTTTTTCAATAATACTTTACGTTAATTTTATAATATTAAATGGAAATATCTTATTTATGGGAATATAAACACTTATCAAAACATTTCAATTATTAAAAAATTGCTTTCATGCCAAATTTACATTAATGATTTGTTTACATTAATAGTTAATAATTAGTTACGAAGCTAACTCAACTACAAATTTACATCAATAATTTAACAAATAAAAATATAAATTACTTTGATTTGCTCAAGAAACTGAAATGTTATTTTACTCAAACAAATTAATCTTTTTCTTTGTTTTTGTCCCCACTGCATAAGGTTTCACTGAACTTTCTTTATTGATATATTGGTTAACTTCAGAATTAATTAATTATCTATTTTTAAATTCGGTATTTTTTAAATTTAGATTTAAGTTAATAAATTATGAGGACAATCATGTTTTTTAGATAGTCAATTCCAAAATTTATAATTTTCATTTATGGTCATTTTTCTACTAAACAAGTTTGATATATTTTTTTTTATCTGGATGAAACAATGACAAAATATATATTTTAAATTTGAGAAATGTGTTCTTCAAAGAAATGTTTGAATTGAAGAAAAACTTAAGCTGATTTGGATTCTAGAATATTTGATTTGAAAGAGAGAAAAAAAATAGCTAACATGGATTTAATTTGAGAGTGCCCTAATGTACAAGTATATTAGGATGGTGACATGGTATATTGTTAGGAGATCGTTGGTACAATTATCTTCGGATCAATGTTGATCAGTTTAACTAAATTTGAGTGAATTCAAATTTAAATTTCGATGTTTAAATAATATGTAAAGATGAGATCAAGTAAATTAATTAGGTTAAAATTGATCGGATATTAATATGACATACATGTTATGATGATGAAAAAAGGGCATTGGTGCTTATGTGACAATGGCATGGTGGCACATGATAGTTCTTGCTTCAACCTTGTGACTTGGCAAAATTTCAATGCCTTAAAGGTGTTTGGATGATGACATGGCAGACACTTATTATAATGATTAGAATGATGATTTAAGATCAACCCAATATAATCTTTTAAATTTTAAACCGTTATAATTTTTGACTCATAATTGGAATCAAGCTCTGTCAAATTTTATATATGTGGAATTTAAAAATCTATATTTATTATGAGGTACTTGTAACTATTAAATTTCGGATCCAAATTTTAGGCTTTCAAGTGAGTCTAAGATTTTATTACTATTTTTAATAATTTTTTATTTTTATAATATTTAGGATATTTTTAGTACTCTTGATAATTATGGGTCATAGTTAGTCTATAACAGCTTCCTGCTTTATTAATTTTAATTTTTATCAAAAGGTTTATTTTTCTGAAAGATCTCTTTTTTTCTACAAGATTGAAATTGAAATCCATATATTAAAATTTCTTTCCTTTCTTGATTATAGGGTCTAGAGTCTATATAAACACATATATTCCTTTTTTATTAATAAAGTTTTATTTTTTTAGTAAATCCAACAAATCTTTTTTTTTTTTTAGTGTTTTCTCTTATTGAATTCTCTTCTCTCTTTCTCGTTAGATTATAAGATAATTACTATTTTATCCGAAGCCAAATCATGTGGTACTTGCATAGGTAACCGAGTGATGTAGTCTTGGCGACATAGTATCATCTGTCAAGCATGTTAAGGGCAGGAAACATCAAAACAATGTGGAAAAATTCAAACGACTAGCTTAAATGGTAGATGATACATGGTTTTTCATTGACCAAACGAACTGTTCCATTGATCATGATGTAGGGTCTTCGGGATTGCAAGTTTGGTTCATAGTCCCTTTTCGGGTGTCTTTATAGTACTATATACACACGAATTTCAATCTAATAAAATGTTTGTGTTATATTTCAAAGAAGAACTATTAGAAAAGAATGTTGGGAAATTGGTTTTGAACTAATAAACTTTCGGAAATAATTCAAATGGGGTTAGTCCGATAAATTTAAAAGTTGATTAGAAATTGACATTTACAATAGATAGTTTTAGAATATTTAATTTTTCAAAAACAATTTCAGATGAATAAGAAATTAATTCAAAGTGAGTTCTTAATAAAAAAAGGGATATAAGATTGTCCCACGAAAGGTTATTGCTAGGGTTTTTTTCTAAATTATCAAGTATTGTCCTTAAGATTTGATTTTCACTCCATAAATTCTTAGATTTTGGTTTTTTATTGAATTCTTGAGCATTTCTAATTTTAGGCATATATCTATAATCCTTAGAGTTATTGCCCAAGTAATTATCTACCTTCCTAACCTTAGGTATGGTAAGTCTAGCATGAGGAGGAATATATTTACCCTTAGTGTCATCATGCTTCCTACTTTCATGATAATTATTATTAAAATGATAAGAATTATTTCTAGCATGCTTCTTATCATGTGTCAAAAGAATAGCTTCATTAAATGATACCTTGGTTTTTACCTTGGAAACTCCCCCTATACTTGTGCTTCCTCCTTTGACCTTGACTGACTTCTTCCCCTTTGGACATTGACTTCGATAATGTCCATTTTGGTTTCACAAGAAACACACAATGTGTTCCTTGCTCTTCTTTGTTGTGGGGATTGTCTCCTTTGGCTTCTCCTTGCCCTTGGATACTACTTGGCCCTTCTTCTTTGCTAATTTGTGACACTTACTCTTTAGTGCCCATGCTCCCTACACTCAAAACAAATGATTTTTATTACTTACAATGCAAATTTCTATACCTTTGCTTGTAGGGGTAGCACTCAATCCTCCATTTGATTTATCTTGTGTTGTGGAGGTGGCATCTTCTTCTTCTTCTTCTTCTTCTTCTTCTTCTCTCGAGGATATGGATGCTTCCATCTCTTCCTCTCTTGAGGATGTAGAATATCTCTCCTCATCTTCCTTCTCCTCCTCTTCTTTTTCTTTCTCTAATGTTGCACTCGTGTCAACATCCAATTGATCTTTCTCTTCTTGGACCAATGAGCCCTTCTCCTTAGGCTCTTCTACTCCTTGGAATTGTGAAGGGTCTTCATGATAAGCAATGACCTTTTTCAAAGATCGCATGCACTTGTGCATTCACCTACACTCACAATGATATTAGAAGGTAATAAATTTAACAAAACTTTTGTTACCTCCTTATCCGCCTCCGCTTGCTCCTTTTGTTCCTCGGTCCAATGTCGAGGTCAGAGGCGTTTACCCTTTTTATCCATTGGAGCTTCAAACGGGTCCTCCAAGACCACCCATTGGTTCCAATCCATTTGGAACCAAGTTTCCAACCGATTCCTCCATGAACTAGAATCTTCTTTGTCGTACGGAGGTGGAATCTGGATGTCCCATCCGAGTGGTCCTTCCAAATCCATCTTCTTCTTCCTCTATCTTCTTGCTCTCTTGGCGGTTAGTTCGTAGAAGAGCGGCCTCGCTCTGATACCAATTGTTGGGACCGATATGTCCGCTAGTGGGGGGTGTGAATAGCGTTTCGTCGCACTCCTTGCATCGTTTGCTTCGTCTTGATGATGATATGCAGCGGAAATAAAATACAAGACTCACACAACGCTAACAAGTAGATTTACTTGGTATCCACCTCAATATGAGGTGACTAATCCAAGAATCCTCACATGACACGCTATCTCCACTATGAAACACTCCTTCTCGGGCGCAGCCGGAGGCGGAGAACCCTCGTACAAACTCACACAACAACACAAACAAAAATACAAGAAGAGAGTACAAGATACAAATGAAAACACTACTTCTTCTTACTTACTTGTTGCTTGTTGTTGCCTCTTGAACCTTGAGAGAACACTCCCAAGAGCCTTCAAGAACTAGCGGTGAAGATATGGAGAAATCGCTGTAAGTTGTTGTAAGCTCGCAGGACAGAAATTGCAAAGATCTGGCGAAGAAAACGCTTCCCCCAGGCTTTAAACAGTGCTCCCAATCAATCGAATTTATCCTTAATCGATTGCCATGTCAGCACCGCTCCATCGCAGCCATCCATCACCTGCATCCTGTGCAACGGTCACTTCCCAATCGATCGACCGATCGATTGGGACTGCCTGAATCGATCGCCCAATCGATTCAGCACTTTTCTATGCTCTCGCGTCCGTGTGAGAGCTTCTGCTGCCCAATCGATCGACCGATCGATTGGCAGCTCCCAATCGATCGCCCGATCGATTGGGAAAGCTTCTGTGCTCGCGATTTCACATCCTAATCGATCAACCGATCGATTGGGCCTTCTCACAATCGCAACACACTCCAATGAATCGACTGATCGATTGTACCCTGGTTCAATCGATCGCCCGATCGATTGACCAGCCTGGACTTGACCCAAACTCAAGTCTAAAATCTCCAACCCAACTCCAGGTCAACCGTGACCTATTGGGTCTCCATGCCTAGCATTTGGCCACACCCAACCTATTAGAGTGTATACTAAAAGCCTAGCTTTTGTAAACATTTATTTTGAAATAAAGAATCATTTTTGGTCAAAAATATCTACATTTATGTTAAGTCGTAGTGTAATTAGGTATTAGTTTATCTTGGCTAATAAATTACACTAGTACACTCTAAGTGTATTGAGTAGGACCATAAGGTAAGTTCTTTCTATACTTACTTAATAAAAGAACAAGTTCTTAGTTATTATGGAAGTGTGTGCTCTTGATCCTAATATAATAACAAGCATATATATTTAGTATTTATTTCTTTGACTTATCAAAGGGTGAGATTTAGCTCGATAAATCAATAGGCCCGATAAGTTGAGAAATAATATTACTTATAGTGTGTGTTGTTGATTATAGAAAGAAACAGTGTCCTAGTTATCTAGGTTGAGAATGTCCCCAAGCGGAGCTCATAAGGATTGTCATGTTAAACCCTACAGGTGGACTTAGTCCGACATGACGATAAAGTTGAGTGGTACTACTCTCGGAGATAGATATTAATTAAATAAGTTGTCAGTAACTCATTAAATTAATGGATATTCGATATCTTAAACACAGGGAGACTAACACACTTATAATAAGAAGGAGCCCATAATGTAATTTGGGATCGGTGCGGTAGTGCAATAATAACTCTATAGTGGAATGAGTTATTATTGATGAACTTAAGTTGTGTGTTCGGGACGAACACGGGATACTGAAGTTTGTCGGGAGGCCAAAACCAATTTCTCCTCTAGATCCTTGTCGTAGCCTCATTAATGTCTCATATCCACCTATGAGAATCCCATCTTGCTGTCCAAGAAGGGGGCTGACCCAAGGCTTGGTGACCAAGCCAAGGGTCGACCACAACCTTCCCTAAAGGGGCCGACCACAAGCTTTGTAAAGGGGCCGGCCATAATTATTCAAATAGGAGGGGTATTTTGAATTTTTAAAATCTTCTCTTTGTAGACATCTACAAGATTTAAAAGAGAGATTTTAAAATTATAAAACTTTCCTTATTTGAATTAGGCCACATGGTTTAAAAGAGAGTTTTAAAAGTTTTTAAAACTTTCCTTATTTAACCATCCTCATGGTTTTTTAAAAGAGATTTTTAAATTTAAAACTTTCTTTTTTTTATAACCATGTTAAAAAAGTAAATTTTTAGAAGAGAAGTTTTAAATTTTAAAATATGATTTTAATTTTTAAAACTTTCCTTTTTTAACATCCACAATATGAAAGAGAGCTTGTAAAATTTTATAAGAGATTTTCTTCTTTTATAAAATTTTATAAAAATTATTTTCTTCATGATGATGTGGCCGGCCACCCTTGCTTGGTGTCCAAGCAAGGGGCCGGCCATTAAGATCAATCAAAAGGAAAATAAGGAAAATTAAAAGGGAAAAGGAAAAACAAGAGGAAGATTTTAATTTTTATAAAAAAATTTCCTTATTTGCCTTGGGCAAGTATTATAAAAGAAGGGGAGGAGAGGCCTCATGGTACATCAATTCTTATTCTCTTGTTGGTGCTCTTCATTGTGGCCGGCCCTCTCTCCTTATTCTTTCCCCTTGCTCTCTTTTCCTTGGTGGTGGTGGTGGTCGAATATTAGAGAAGGAGGAAGAAGGCTTTTAGGTGGAGTTCATCTTGGAGGATCGTCGCTCACACGACGTCTAAGGCGAGGCGAGGAATATGGCAGAAGATCTCGAGGTTATTAGCATATAAAGAAAAGGTATAACTAGTAATTGTTTTCCGCATCATGCTAGTTATTTTTCTTTGTAAGAATTCCAAACACAAGAGGCATTAGATTCTAGTTTTTCGAATTTGTTATTCGAGTTTGTATTTTTTTTATTTTTGAATTTGTGATTCGATTGTTCCTTTTGGTTAAACCTAGAGTTATATAAGGAAATTAAATATTAGCTTTTCTTAAAAGGCTTTGTCTAGGCGGTGGTGGATGCTCCCATACCCAAGAAGGCCATGTACCTCGCCATGCAGTCTTGGAAGCTAATTTTGGAAATTAATATTTAATTGAATTTATAACATATGTTGATTTGGATCAATAGTGTTATGTTCCACTTGCGACTCAAATCTAAACCATTAAGAACAGATAAGTTAAATTTGGAATATTTATCTCTTTTATAGACGATTATTCAAGATACGGATACATTTACCTAATGCGCCGTAAGTCTGAGTGCTTTGATAAGTTCAAAGAGTACAAGGCTGATGTGGAAAAATGTCTTGGTAAAAGTATCAAGACACTACGGTCTGATCGTGGTGGCAAATACCTCTAAGGAGACTTTAGGAATTACTTATCAGTATTGGAGTGTATACTGAAAGCCTAAGCTTTTGTAAACATTTGTTTTAAATAAAGAATCACATTTGGTCAAATTATCTACATTTGTTTGTAGTTGTTCAATTAATTTATATTGTAGATAATGTCACGCCCCAGAGGAGTCCCTGTCAGAGAAAATTTCGGCAACAACTCCCCTGTATGGCGGACAATCAAAAATTTCTACATACACAAATACTTCAGCCACAGGCGGCTGGAATCATAACAACAATCACCACGTAGTTTATATATGTATTTTCAGCCTCTGGCTGACACAACCACGCAGTTTATAATATGACTCGAAATCCACCCTACTCCACTACACTCGTAAAGCTCAAAACCGATTTTCCTACTCCACTACACTCATAAAACACAAATCCGACGAACTCACCTCTTCTGCCGACCAGGCAGGCATGTAGTAGAATAAAACCAAATCAAATAGAACATCCGTCAATATCGCAACAAACATACAATGTCCAAGTATCCAAATAACCAAGTAAAGTCATAAATCAAATCAAAACAAAACTAATCCTATCCTCGAGGTCTGCAGGGACCAGCAACTGGAACTCTCTCCTGACAGCATCAACCTGAAAATATCAACAATGGAGACGGGGTGAGTCCAACACTCAGCAGGTACAATTGATATGCAAAATAAAGAATGTAACAACTAGCACTAATCATGCGTACAGTCTCCTGATATAAATAAGATAAAATGCAACTGAAGAATACAGGAGAAAACTGTACTAACCAGGACCAAGATGTAAAGGTAATAGGGTCGTCAGACCGAAGTGTCAAATCCTGTATGCATGTCAATCATATGCATCCAAATAAATGCAGCAAGTAAATGCAGCAATCACAAACAATAAATGCATCATGTAGTCAGCCATCTCACACACAATGGTGAGTCTGAGAGGGTAGGGTTATGACAACCGTGCACTCTGACATCACTACCCCTGATGAGTGACCGAGTGGACGGGATGCTGTCGGAGTACACACATACTCCTACCTCGAAATAATAAATGGGGGAGCGCAATGCTCTCATCTCCCGGTACACGATGACGGGGAGGAATCTCTGCCGGCTACCACGCTGCGTCACACTACCCATGAGCAGACCAACGGAGCAAAACAGAGTCCAACTGCCTGCCGGCTACTACGCGGATGAATAAACCAGCGGAGCAAAACAGAGCAAAACTGTCTGCCGGCTACTACGCTAAGTCACCAGACTAGCAGAGCCTAACAACAGAACTGCCACACACCTGTCTAATATACCACTAACCCATGAGTGGTGGTGTGTACAGATATATGTAATTGGCGTTGTGCTCACAATAATGGAGCAGACAAACGCTCAGCATGCAATCATGCAAGATGATGCATGATCCTAAATACGGCAATATCACAAATAGCATAGCATGCTCCATACATAATATAAAATGTGTACTACAGGGTAATGAACCAAAAGGGAAAGTACACAAACAGATAGGGTATCAAATAAACCCTAGGTCATGAACATAAGTATCAATTTGTTGGGTCACTACCAAAAGCATGTAATACTAGGTAAATAACAACATGCAGTGCATAACCAGTAACAAGCAACATGTAATAGATCATGTAGTGACCAACCAAACAAATAGAAAACATAATCAATTCTATTTGTTAAACACTTTATT